>NC_030681.2:26240981-29068481 GCF_000004195.4 Xenopus tropicalis | reverse complement strand
AGATTGGCTCAATCACAAAAGGCACTTATTAGTGTGTGGCCAAAAGAGACATAAAGCTCCCCAGTAATTACATGGGGTCTGGGCACACCTGCCCTACACGTATGGCTTAAAGAGGGAATTCATACCAATAAAGATACAGAAAGCACTCACACATCCCAGGAACAGACAAAGTAAAGGAATTGCCAACTTTAAGGTAGGGCACATCATAGCCTTACATGTACTGGGCACTCAATCATAGGCTGTGCAATAACTTATGATTAAGTGAAAACACATAAGGCTATGATGTGTCCTACATTTGCTTGGAATAAAGCAGAAAATTCTTTTACTATGCCAGTTTGATGGGTCTGTGAGTGTCTGCTCCATCTTCTGTGCAAATGGAATGGAGCCCTGGCTGGGTCTGATTGAACGGGTAGTGGTTAATACCCACAAAAGTTCAGGAACAGGTATAGCCCCAATCACTGTAAAGTTCCATAACTTTCCTTAAAATGTGTCCCAGTTTGCCAGATATGTCCCATCGACCATGGGCCAGAAATATATGTGTCCGTATACAGTATCCATGTAACAAACACTTAAATCAGTTCAATATGAGTATCCACTTGTGTAGGTTAATACAGGTGTGGGATCTGTTATCCAGAAGCCGATTAGTCAGAAAGTTCTGAATTATGGGAAGGCCATCTCCAACAGGCTCCATTATAGGCAAATGATTCTATTTTTTAAAAAATGATTTCCTTTTTCCAAGTAATAATAAAACAGTAGCTTGTGCTTAATTCTAACTAAGATATAATTAATCTTTATTGGAGGCAAAACAATCCTTATGTGTTTAATTAAAGTTTAAATGATTGTATGGAGATCCAAATTACAGAAAGATCCCTTATCTGGAAAGCCCCAGGTCCCAAGCATTCTGGATAACAGGTACCTGTAGTACAAATATCTGACACTGAAATGTCTGCCATCCTATGGGTCTTATTTATCAAAGATAAATAATTTTTAGTGGCATATATCATTTATAGTGATGATTTAATCTGTACCGTTTCGGGAAGATTCACGAAATGTGATGTAATATTCGCAAAATGCAGAAAAATTAGCAAAACGGGGTAAATGTTGCGCGCGTCAATACATCTGCTACGCAACAATTATTTTGATGAGGGACAATTCTTTTTGATACAAGAGACAATAAGTTTGACGCGTGACAATTCTTGTTCATGGGAGAGACAATTCTTTTGGACTTGCGACAATTCTTGTGATGACAATACGTTTGTCGAGAGAGACAATGCTTTTCATGAGATACAATTCTTTTTGATTCAAGAGACAATTCTTTTGATGAGAGACAATTCTTTTTGACGCAAGACAATTCTTTTGACATGCAACGATACGTTTGACACGTGACAATATGTATAATGTGCAACAATTCTTTTTTTTTTTACGCACAACAATTCTTTTGCCATGTGGAAAATTTTGACGCCATTTCGCGAAAAAATCCACCAATGGCGAAACACGGAAATTTGCCACAAATCCATGCCTGACTAATTTTTTCACCCATCACAAATCATTTAAGAAAAATCTCATTAAACAAATCTCAGTCCAAGAGCATTCTGCATGTATGTCTACCTGCTAACTAATCTTATCCAGTGTTAATTACTTTTACAATCAATGGCAGATAACGACAGATCAAATGTCTTAACCCGGATTGATTTTTGTAAAAAACATAGCCAAATGCCTTTATATCCTATTCCAAACTGCTGTTTTCATGCTGCTGTTTTTCCTTATCTACCCTTAAAACCCCTCAGATGTAAGCGGACAGCTGTATGATATGAGTTTTTGTGTATGATCTCTTGTTACCCCGGTGCAACCGTGAGACTTGGGAAGCAGCGAGTGTAAGATTTATGTAAATGTATAATTACAGAAGATCATCTTACAAATCCTGTCCCTGAACAAATCCTTTTTATATGAGAGTCAATAAAATGTAATCAATGGAGCTTAGATAAAAACAGATTTTTGAATAAAAAGAATAATCTTTGACCACGAGAAGCTGCATACAAGATTAGTTTAATACATTTAATGATCTAATATACTAATTCAAGCCATCAGCTTACAAGGATGGTATTTCTCAGATGTATCCAGGGTTACATTCCTGCAGTAAATAATGTACAGTATCAAGCATGATCACAAGCACATATTCTCTCATCTGTAGCTAATGGTGTAACTATAAACGGGCCAGGCCCCCCTTGAAGACAAGGGGAATAGTGTTCTTCTAAATGCTTTCCCCTACTTTCCCTACCCACTAAAAATGAGCATAACAACAGTGATAGAAGGGGTTGGGAGGGGGACTACCCTACTGCAAACCCTGTGGTCTGGCTATCCAGACTCTGTGTTCCAAATGTCCCATAGAGGTTTAGTTACATTTGGCTTTGGTCACTGGGAAAGCCATGGAAGGCATTTAACTTCTGGTGTTTATAAAACTATCCATATATTTGTTCAGCAGCTTTGTGGCATTTTCATCTTATAATATGGGAACATCATGGGGGAATGTTGTGTACAGCCATAGGGTTCCATGTTACTGGAAGATGGCCTCATTGGCATTGGCTGCTATTCTACTATGGAGAAATGTTTTTGACCGAACAAAATGGCTGCCTATACCATTATGGATCCACTATCAGTTAGACAAAGATATTGTAGCTAAAAGATATAGGTTGTATTTCTTCTAAATCTAAATACATCTGCATGTAGGGGATAGAAGTAGACCATACCCATTGTTTTGCTTTGCTCATGGGTTCAGGTATTGTGTACCAGGTTATGTTACAGATTTTCAACAAACCATATTTAAAAATTTTAATTATTTGATTACAATGCAGTCTATGGGAGATGGCCTTTCCGTAATTCAGAACTTTCTGTATAATGGATTTCCGGATAAGGGGTCCAATACCTGTACATGCACACCTATAGATTACAATGTATTAGAATTACTAACATCCATTTTCTTCATTTAGAGAAAGGCCTTGTTCAGTCATTCGCTTGTGTATATATTGTCAAATAACTCCCCGCAGCACCTCCAACCACGATATAAATTTGAAATATTCAGATCAAAAGTCACCAATTAAAATACACACTTAAAAGGGTAGAAAGCAGGTTGCTGTAAATTATTTCTAATGAGAGAATCTTTTTGAATTAACAAGGCACATCAATAAAAGTTCTGCATTAAAAATACCCTCGGAATTAAAGTCCTTAGATGCAAGAGAAAAATAGAAACGCGGCTAAATGGAAATGACATTTATATAGAAAAGGCCCGGTGATTCAAAGCTGGAAATGCATCACGCTTCTTTAGATGTAGTTTTCAAATAGTAGAAACAATCATTCATACTCCTCTAATATTCATTAAATTAGAATGATACCAACAATCGGTAGATATAAAATCTGCACAGAAAATGTATTTACAAACCCCATTCTAATCCCAGTTATGAAACAGAGAATAAACAGTGCAACCAATACAATCCCATTTCAAGTACCGTATATATTCGAGTATAAGCCGATCCGAATACAAGCCGAGGTACCTAATTTTACCTAAGAAAACTGGAAAAACGTATTGACTTGAGTATAAGCCTAGGGTGGGAAATGCAGCAGCTACTGCTAAGTTTCAATAATCAAAATAAATACCAATAAAATGACATTAATTGAGGCATCAGTGGGGTATATGGTTTAAATATTTATTTCAAAGAAAAACAGTAAACTAGCTCTGTAAGTGGAGAAGAGGGTCAACAAAAACAACAGGCACTGGAGGATCTGGTGGTGGGTGGCCTAATTTGCACACAAAGGACAGAGGGTCCTAGTCTGGAGGTACCCATGGCAACCGACTCCAGTATAAGCCGAGGGTGACTTTTTCAGCACATTTTGGGTGCTGAAAAACTAGGCTTATACTCGAGTATATACAGTATATTTTTCAGATATAGATTGAACACAAATTTTATATCGCCTAGTGGCCCAGGGTTTTCCACAACATGACGGAATATTCATGTCATATGAAAAAGGTACAATAATGATCCCTCAATGTGCAGTGCAGGGTGGGACATGGTGAACCATCCAATCCCAAAGCCTTACAGGAGAACTAAAGCTTAATAAAGAAGTAGGGTAGAGTAGAAATGCTAAACATCAGGGCCACAATTGGCCATTTTTTTTTTTTATTATTTTTTTGCACTTTTCCCACTGCATGGAGCAATGTACCAATAGCCACAGGTATCTGGGCTCCATATCTCAGTGCACAGACCAGCAGAACGCACCTTGAAACTAAGCAGTGCTCATTTCAAGAGGGGCGGGTGAGGGAGGCACATAGGCAGCTAACTAGGTTTCCTTTCTATAACCTATGAAGCTTTCTTACCATGGTTTGCTGTGTTTTATTTCTAGATAATATTTCCCCTATACTGGCTCCCATATTGTCTATATAGAATAATATTAGACTTCAGACTAAGATAATCTCTAGTGATGAGCACATTTTTTCGCCAGGCATGGATTTGCTGTGAAATTCAACATTTTGCCATTGACTCATCACTAATAATCTCCCCTACTTCCCAACTAGTGATGCCTGGAAATTATTTCGCCCATCACTATTGCCAATCCACTATATCTACAAAGGCTTTCCCAAGGATGTCTTTAATGACGGATTGCTCAAAGCCACCATCGCCTTAAACATTTTCATATCTTGTGTGGCCCGATTAAATGGGACCAACTGAAACATCCTCCTGATTTAAGATGTCTTTAAGATTTTCCAGTTTAAAAAATCCAAATATGGAAGATCCCCTACACTTCTTTATTTGGACTAATAAGTATTATATCCATTTACATGGAATATCATCTATGGTATATGAGTTGTTCCCCAATGACTGGAGAAAAGATCTTGGTCACCTCTCAAGGAGAAAGATTGGTTACATATTTGGGATAAAGACATTCACTTTAGTTAATGCTATTTTATTAGAAGGAGAAGGGTAATGTTTGATTTATTTGACTATGATTTGATGGCGCTATGGTTAATCTTCTTTCACACCGGGCTTATTGAGACGGATATTCCACCAGTCATTTTTCCGCTTTTGTTTATAGCCTGTTTCCTTTCCCATCTTCTCTTTTTTTTTACAATTGTTATTTCTTCTATTGCTCCAAGATTAGATATGCCAACAAAAACACCTTAATGCAATGTGATGTATAAATCTTTATTGCCTGTTAAACTAAATCATATAACAATTTGGAGATACTTTTACTTGTAAAAACCAAATAAAAGTCAAGCTATATAAAAACAGCAGGAGCCTCAACAACAGAGAAATCTAGTTTGATGTGTTAGTTCCTTATGATATTCAGCATTCCACTTCTATTATAGTGGAATCATAGATTTTGGATCATGATTTTATGCCCAAAAATGTTTTACTATATACTAGTTACTTACTAGTTAGGGGCATTTGTTCACAATTTATTGGCCAAATTACATTGTTTTGAAAAATGACACTCTAGGCACTGACCTATACATGATCTGAAGTAGTTGATTCAATTGTTCAGTTGACTATGCAATACGGATTTGTGAATATTTTCGCCTGTTTTTTTTGGCAAAATGTGCAATATCACTGGTACTTATCTCCCCATGCATTTTTGCACCTACATCATTATTATTGTCCCTGGCATTCCAATACAACAAATCAGATCGGAGCCCAGTACTTTCCCAGTCTGTCTAAGGAGCTGGGCGGGCACCGTGTTTTGAAGAAAAAAGCCAAATGGGATTTTTTTTTCTACAATGTATAAAGAGCAATGGTAGAATAGTGGAAAAAAAACAAGGAAAAGCAATGAATATGCTATTTGAGAGCTAAAAAAACACCTTAACTGCAATGAAATATCCCATTTTGGTGAAATTTCACTTCTTACTACTATGCAACAGTGATAAATTGAACATTTGGGGGGTGATCACTAGTGATGGGCAAAATGTTTTAGCAGGCATGGATTTTTTCGGCGAATTTCCACATTTCGGCATTGGCAGATTGTTTTGCGAAACGGACGAAAAAATTTGCAGCGAAAAAATTTGCCGCGCGTCCAAAAATTGTTGCAAGAATAGTCATGCGTCCAAAAATTTTTGCAAGAATAGTCGTGCGCCCAAAATTGTCGCAAGAATAGTCGCAGGCATCAAAAGAATAGTCGCACATCCAATATTGTCGCAAGAATAGTTGCGTGTCCAAAAATTGTCGCAAGAATGGTTGCAGGCGTCAAAAGAATAGTCGCATGTCCAAAATTGTCGCAAGAATAGTCGCAGGCGTCAAAAAAATGGGTGACAGTTTTTTTTCCGTGCAACATTTTTGCCGTTTCACAAATCTTTTGAAAGATTCGCAAATTTATTTGCAAAGGGAAAGGGGACAGATTCGCTCATCACTAGTGATCACATTTGCACAAACTATTGTACAGCTGCATTAGAAACTGGCCAAATGCTTCTACTATTCACATGGTTGGATGAAACATATTGTATAAGCAGATTATATGAGCAAAAGATAATTTCTCATCATTACTATATGCCAGCATCTAGTTTTTGCACCCTAATTATATTAATGGGCTTTTATAATTATATTGGCTTCAACAATTTCATTGTAATAACACCTAGAACACAAGCAAATATTGGCTTTCAGTATTCAGAACAGTAAGACTGAGGGCACACACTGTGTATGGTCCTCTTCTCTCCGTCTCCATTTTGTCCTGTGTTCTCTCAAACTTAGTGATGGGCAAAATGTTTCCCCAGGCATGGATTTGCAGCGAATTTCTGTGCTTAACCATTGGCAGATTGTTTCAGGAAGCGGACGGGCAAATTTTTTTACTCGCACGGCATTTTTTTGACGCGCGTAACAATCGTTTTATGCGTTATTTTACGTGTTTCGTAAATGGTTTGTGAATTTTTGCACGGTTTTGTGTATTTTTCTGTGAAGCAAAATGGAACAGATTCACTCATTATTACTCCACCTCAAAGCTGTCAATAGCTTGCTATTGGTTTCTGGACAAGCAAAAACATTTTCCTTGTTAATATACAACATTATGATTGCACAAAGTTAGTGGGAACAGCACAATAAATATCTGGGTCATGCAGAATAAATTATGAGAAATATTACAAAATAATTGTCTTCACAGCCGTCCAACACCAAAGCACATCAAGGACCAGATAGTTCCGGTGTTAAAAATAAAATCAAACAGGATGAGATGTAACCCTGTAAAGCCGCATTAATGATGAGATTATAAAAGTATTTCTCACAAATACTGCAATTAAAATGTGAAAGAAAGATCCCATCAAACTAAGGATATTACTGCTGACTGAAGTTGGAGCTGGCTGCACTGCCTGTATTTATACTCAATTAAAGTGCTTCAATCCATGACTTATTTGAGGCAGGCAGCCAAAACGTAGCATTAAACATAGCTCAAATTGCAGCCAGCATCCAGAAAAAAAATTAATGGAATGAACTTTTTGTGAGGTTGGATTATTTTGATGAAGTAGATTTCCCTGGGACTCGGCGACCGGCTGCACGGCTCAAACATAATCATCTGTTCTGCCATCGGGAAAGAAAGAGCTGGCTGTTTGGTAGGAAGGGTGCAAACATCACTACTATTCCCCTCACTTTGGGGTTATTTATGTTACTTTATATTGTGACTTACAGTAAATCATTGGATCATTTACAAACACATGTACTTGCTTACACAGGAAATTAGAGCTGTAACCTAGCAATATAGACAGCATCCATCCGAAAACCCAGTGTATGTACAGAAACATCTACAAAATAGCGATGGGCGAAATGTTTCGGCAGGCATAGATTCATGGTGAATTTTCATTTTTCGCCAAAAATTCACAGCGGAAAAATTCACTGCTTGTCCAAAAATTGTCGACAATTTTTTCCAACATGCGACATTTTCACCGTTTTGCGAAACAGGACAGATTTGCTCATCACTGGCAAATTTGGCGTTATTTTTACAAAAGTTTTTTAAACTTTAGATTTGGAATAGCATTTATACACAAGCGAGCCGCCAAAATTTTCCCTCCAATACCCAGAAGTGATGTCACAAACATCACACATGCTTCTGGAAGTGATATCACGCATTTCTGCAAAATCGCAGCTGAAGCCGAAAAATTCTACCTGCACATGCGCAAATGCATCAAATGACGTCACAAAATGCTTACTGCGCATGCGTGCCCAAAATTCACCATGGGACATTCTTATGGGGGACGGAAGAATGGGGGATAAGCTTTAAAATCTGGTAATTCCCAAAGAAATAGGGGGGAAGACAGCTCTGATTTATATTATAGGACATGTAAACCCCCCCAAAAAAAAAAAAAAAATCAGTTAACAGCCTCTTTGTAATCTTCAAATACCAGCCACTCCTTTTGTTCAAAGGTTAATAGTAAGGCTGAAGCATCTCCTTAATCACTTGGGATTCCTTCTCCTCCTGTAATTCACTCAGCCCCTCCCTTAGGAATTGACATTGGCGCTTGGCTTACTGAGCATGCTCAGTTCTTATAAACTCAGGTTACCAAACACACCCTCCAGTCTAGCAGCCACTGAAGAGATGGCACTGCTGGAGAAACATTTTTTCTCCTAACCTCCTCTCCTGAGCTAAGTTTAACTATTACAGAGCACAATCACTGTAGGACCTTGCGTGTGTTGCCCATAGGCTTCTAATTACATATATCCCTGGAGACATTTTCAGCGTGTGCAAAAAACATGTGAATGTGAATTTCAATTCAAGGAGCAGCTGCAAGGGGCATTTTTAGTGTTAAACTGTCTCTATCCCAATCAACATTACCACAAACAAAAGTTTGATCATTTCTTTATCATTTGTGTGTTACCAGTTATTGCAATTGTTTAATAATTAAGGCCTCATGGGGCCCCTATACCACCTGGGCCCCCCTGCAGTTGCAAGGTCTGCTTACTCTTTAGTTACACCCCTGTATGTTACCCTAGCACCCTGTGTCAAAATTACATAATTGCTATCTTATTGGCTGAATTGCAGACCCTGAATTATAGGAGTTCTAAAGCTTAACAAACATCCCACCATATGTAATAAAAGGCACTATATTTGTCCAGGTGCAGTAACCCAAAGCAACCAATCATCAGGTAGCATTTACTGGTCAACTGTTTAAATGCAAAGATCTTATGGGTTGCTGTGGGTAACTACTCCTGGGCAACTTTAGCGCCTTTTATTACATAACTTCAATTATATTTTGGGGGTCTGTACCAGCCCAAGTCACCCACAGCCCATTAGTAGTGAAGATCTGTGCCATAGCTTTCCATCATCTTTCTTTCTGCTCTTTCATTGCACATTCTCTGGGCTTCTATCAGTTACCTGAGCTTAGGGACCAACGTAATTAGAATAACTATTTCTGCTTGATGATTTGCTTTAACTCCTAAGCTTAGCTTCTCAACAGCTGCCCACTGAGCATGTGCAGGGTCACTGACACCCCTAACAAAATCCAAGAGCTCCTTTGCACAACAGACCTGGATCATTAGGGTTATACAAATGCTGAACTTTTAGGCTGGCTCATTAAGTTCAGTATACAGGATAAAATATGGCTTTTCTAGCCTCTTTTCATACTACTGCTATTAAGGTTGTCAAGGATAAAGCACTGCCCCAATTACAACTAGAAGACGGGTACCATTTATTCGTGACCACAGTTCTTACTGAAAATGATTGATAACAAGTTTCAAAAACTACTGTTTACCACAAATGAGATATTTTTAAAATACATGTATTTAAGGGTATTAACACTTTACTATAGTTCGGCATTAGTGATGAGCGAATTTTTTCGCCAGGCATGGATTCGCAGTGAATTTCCGCATTTCACCATTGGCGAATTGTTTCACGAAACTTCAGTGAAAATTCGCATCGGGAAAAATTGTTGCGCATTACAAAAAAGACGCGTGCAACAAAAAAATTGTGCGACAAATGCGTTTCGCAAATTGTTTGCCATTTGCCATTTCTTGCTGTTTCAAAGCGAAGCGAAACGAAACAGGACAGATTCGCTAATCACTATCCAGCATGTTAAGTTCTTATTTTATACAATTGGGGATAACTGTAACAAAAATGATTAAGTGGTTGGTGAGAATATTAGTAATAACCAGCAAATGGCTGTTTCTGCCATAGCCAGAAATAATGTTAGCACCCTGAATGCACAAGGCAAAATATTGTGAATGCTGTCCTCTTTCTGTATTCAGGCAACATTGCATGAATAAGCACAGTGTCAGTAATAGCACCTGGCAGCCTCATATGGCATCTCCACAGAGACCTATAAGTACATATAAACAGACATAAATGTACTGTACTTTATTAATCCCCTGTGCCCCGTTGTCCTGGAAATAGAACATAAAAATGCAGCTGAACATGCTTTCTGTGTTTATGGCCAAAAATCAAATCTAAGGAGGGCAAATTAACCTTTTTTCAGTTGATATAAAAAAAAAACAGAGTACAGAAAATTCGGATACCTGCCCAACATCAGAGCTTTCTCTGTTTTATAATGGCCGATGTACGTCTAGACAAGGAATCACACATGCGCCTCGCTTTATCACTGTCTCAATCCACTTTCCCAGTCATTCTGACAGGAGGGATATTAGAATTCAGCCTTGCAGAGAGTCAGAGAGAAAAACGGACCAATTCAGGAGTACATGTATCATAAACATGTAGGTTTCATTTACCAAACATATTCCCTATATTGCCAAATGCAAATCATACGCATAAAGGAAAGCAACATCTGTATGGATGAGAATGAATTGCAGTGGGGTGTATTCATTTATTCATAATACAGATTTTGCTGAACAGATGGATCAAACTTGGTTTTGATATTGTATGAGGCACCGAAACACATCATGGATGTCGCAGAGTTCATTTTACTAGAGATGGGTTTGATAACTGATGAAGAGGAACAGAATGTCTGCGTCTGCCATCTTGAGCAACTGAATAGCCATAAAAAGTCTTGGGAATAAACAATAGGTAAACTATTACACGCAGCATCAAAATTGTTTCAGTATTGGCCGGACATTTAGTGCATTTGCCATGATATGTTCATGTGTGCCAGCCTTCACGGAGTGACTTTTTTTTTTTTGGGGCAAAACACATGGGCCCGTTTATTGGTGGGAGCAAGGGACAGAGACAAAGGGAAACTGTGGAAAATATTATTCTGCTCTGTTTTCATTCCCTTACAAAAATATGACCATGATTTATCACTTGTCATTTGAGTTGTTTCACTAAGGAAACTGTTAGCGCGAATACAAACGTCTGCAGACTGGCCGCTGCTTAAATACAGTATCATTTTCCTTCGACTAATGGAAAATTCTAAAACTCATACATATTATTTCCCGGAAGAGCCAGTAATTATTTCTTACTGTCACTTCAAAAGCAAATAATACAAAGAGAGTGCATTAAAGCACCAACCCCTGCTCTGTTGTTTCATATGAATGTTGCTACGTAGCAACCTAATTACGTGCCTTTTACAGAAAGGAAATATAGAAATGGCAACTTTTGCTCTAAAATTTACAAAGGCATCCCTTGTAATGTCCAACTGATCTCTGGCATGGGATAACAGTCATTATATATGTTCCAAGTAATAGTCACCATGTTAAATTGAAAGAAAAGTTTAAAGTGGCTGACACCACATGCACATATTAGTGTTTGCCATTAATGAGCACTGGCAGCGGTGGATAAAGGTAGGTATGAAATGATTGCAAAGGTAATTAATTAAGGACCTTTGGCACCCAATAAATTACTGCAGTAGTAAGAACTAAATTACATGACAGGGTCAATCTGATGGGCTCCTCCCAACAACACCAAGCTCCTCCTCCCCTTACATAAAATAACAAACTAAACCACAGGTGGTATGTTAGGTGAAAAGGCAGCAGCTTGGCACGTAAATAACAACCAAAATAAACCAACAACAGTTAAGTGTAGGGCAATGTATAATCACATTTATATTATATCTGTTAACTTTTGCGACTTCTGATAGCCACTGAAGGCTGCAAACAATTTTTCCCAAGAGCATGGGGCCCATCTGATGCCCTTTCTAGGCAAGGCTTTCCTCTCGCTGCAACACCACTCTTATACACCCCCCACCCCTTTACTCTGCTACCCCCCTTGTTCTGGGGAAGGCGGGAGATGTTCAAGGTAAAAGAGAATACTTCCCTTCACTTCCTTGCTTTTTTTTAACCCCTTGTGTCTCCTCCTATCCTCACATCAACTCAGGAAACTACAACACCCTTAATCCCTAACACTCTCTTCCAGTTCCCTCCTTCCTAGCCCTGTCATGGCTCTGTCATTCCCAGTTTCTGCCCAGGGGCATTCTTGATAAGTACATTCACCTTGCACAAGGTGCTCAACATATACTAGGCCTTGAGAAATTACACATACGCCAGGGAGAAGACCCAAGCAGACATGTTTTAGTTGCTGGAATCATTGAACATAAAACATCTGGAAAACACTTGTAGGCTCACTTATAAAGTGCAGCCTGCCATGTTTTTACACATTTGTGGCCTGCCCTGCACTTTGCAGAATAGCCGAGTCTTTGTGCTCCAAAATTAAGTGCAAAGACCTGCATTTTCTACATGAAGCCCACATTCAGCAGCAATGAATTCATTGGAGTTGGTTGGAGGAGGCACATTGGTGAGTTTATGCCCCTGCAGTAAGGTAGTCGCAGTAGTAAATGATGCACCTGGCTTCTCAATTGAAATAATTTTTATTTTTGTGAAGTTTCTACTTTTTTTTTTTACTGTTTTGAAATGTGAAAATGGGTTCCTTGAATTCTGTTCATGGCATCTTACATTATTTGTATACAGAACTGGTGATTTGGTGACTATTTTGCCTTTGGGGAAAGGCTCCAGGGAGCACAGGCGGAGTTCCTTTATGATTCAGCTAATGATAATTCCTAGCTGTATAAATGTCATTTCATCTATACTTTCCAGTTTGTATGACAATAAAGTATTAAAGAAGTGTCAGTAAAACAAACAAAAAGTCCAAGTTTACCAAACTATAAAAGTTCAGCAAAAAAATTAATGAATATAATAGCATATGAAATACTAGCCCATTAATTGCAAATGCACTTTTCTTGTTAATACACCAACATAGCTAGATTCAGACCATAATGGCTGCTGATTGTGCACAAACATTATAATTAACCAAAACAAAAATCAGTACATCCAAATTCACTTAACAGAGTTGAAAATAGAATTACGCAGCAATGGAACTACATGAGCGCTTCCTAGGCCAAAAGAGGCATTTTCTGAAAATCAAATTGTGCGATATTACTGAAAGTACATGCTGGTACAAATGAAACATTAAGAAACACGGCGAATATCTATCAAGCAAATGACAAAGACTGCTGAATTTAAAAAGGAAATGCAATAATTTTCTACTGCAAAATAAAGATTGAGAGGCGAAAGTGAAGAGGCTAAGGGCAGCCAGGAATTACATGGAGACAACTATAAAGAAAAATGATAACACAGAAAAGGAGAATAAATGTTGATTTTTATATGATTATTATAATCTGTTACCAAGATAGTGTTCTGATAAATATCAGTTTTGTGGAATGTTGGAATTTCTTTTTTAAAAAGTTATTTAAGTTTATACCTGTTATCCAGAATGATCAGGACCTGGGGTTTTCCAGGGATCGTTTTTCCTGAGATTTTTAGAGAATCTTTTTAGAGATCTCCATACTTTATGTCTACTAAGATATCATTTAAACATGAAATAAACCCAATAGGGTTGCCTCCAATAAAGCCTGATAAGCGACTATGTGATAAATTGTATATGGAGTAAAAACAACCACTCTGTGTATACAAAAGAAAGCAAGCCCAATGAGGCTGCCCATACACATGTAGTTCTGTTCTCTCCAGTGTGGGCTGTCTTTGGTTAGAAAGAGATAAAACTTAAACTGCATGGAACGTAGCTACTGGACAATCTACCTGCATCTGTACAGTGTTCACCAATAAGGCGCTTCACTCGGCCGATGAGTTCCCACCATAATACCCTCGACCAAAGTAAAGGTGGCCGTACACTGAAAAATTCACTCATTTGGCAACCTCACCAAACAAGCACATCTTTCCCCAATATAACCACCTTGAGGTGGGCGATATTGGACTGACCCTTGGGCCAAAAGATCAGATTACATTGATGGGATACAGAGAGTCGAGAAGAGGACTGCATCAATGTGCTGATGTGCTCCTCCCCCCGGCTGGACTGATTTTCGGCTAGATATTGGACAGGTAGGCCCATCTGAGGGCCCCATACAGGGGCCAATTAACTGTCGGCAGCTTTTATCATCCCATGTATGGCCCCCCCTAAAGTGAC
The DNA here is from genome assembly GCF_000004195.4 of Xenopus tropicalis. Lineage (NCBI taxonomy): Eukaryota > Metazoa > Chordata > Amphibia > Anura > Pipidae > Xenopus > Xenopus tropicalis. The sequence continues at coordinate 29,054,156 of NC_030681.2, read as the reverse complement.
GTTATGACATTATGTTTGACAAGGTTCATAAATGAGTCCTATCCTTTTAGATTAACTAAATTTTGAATACAATGTTTAAGCTGACTTTTCTTGTTATTCCCACTATTTGGGGCATATTTACTAAAGTGTGAATTTTCTCCTTGTTTAACTTCACTAAAGTTCACACATCCCATATCTACTAAAAACTGCTCCTGGCATAAATTCTCTATAAACATCTGCCAGTGTATTTTCCCAATATATAAGCGTAGTGGGGATTTTTGCCATAAATAAAAGTTTGCCAGCCTGAACCTGGAGAAATTTCTCTGGGCAAAAATGAATTCTTTTGTTCTTAGTAAACTGGAAAATATTTGCAGAAGAAGATGTGAATTTACGAGAATTTTCACCAAAGCAAAGCTAATTTTCCAAAACCTCATATATTCTCCTTTTAGTAAATTAGCGACGTTGTGGGAAATTTAAATTTTTGATGAAAATTCTCCCAATTTTCACTTTCACCCTTAAGTAATGTCCTTTATAATTAATTATTTGAAGACTTTTAAGTACTACATTGAAAGTACACCAATGCACCGAAGAACTCTTTAGGGCTTAAGTTGTCACCTTTTTCTACCCAGAATACAATGTTTTCCCCAAAATCCGAGTGTAACTGCAGCCACAAGGTGGCGATGTATCTGATGCAATTACAGCCTATCTGTCTAAATGTGCCTATCATGCATGTACTTTAGCAAGAAATGGACAACATTGCCCTGAAATTCTTCAGTTTGGTTGTCTTTGTTTTTGGCACTAACCATAAAAATGACACAAGTCGCTGTGATACAGGTCTCTGGGAACTCTAAAGCCTCCGTTACATTAAAGAGAGTAGTAGCCCTAGGGTTTCCCTGCATCAATAGCTGCACTTGTGCTCAATACACAACAGGAGACAAGACAAAGGTAGTGGCACCAGGCCAAGATTTGTGGAAAGGCCACAAAGACCTGGGCCTAGGGCAGCACAAATTGGGGGGCGGCATGCCACCCTGCCGCACCAAAATATTAAAGTTTTTCTCGCATACGAAGCAATGGGGACCTCTCCCCCACTGCTTGTATGCGATAGTAAAGACCCGCGCATGCACGATTGCGAGTTTGTGCATGAGCGGGAAGGGGGGGGGGCGACGGACAGGGGGTGGCCTCGGGGCACACGGCTTACAAATCCGGCCCTGAGCGACACAACTATGTGAAGGTATAAGGAGCGCTTTAGATGCAAGTACCTTTAATACACAGAGCATATCTGACTGCGGCAAAATTTGTGCGACTGCAACTACACATGGTAAATGAGCTCTTTCCCCTCTAGTGTTGCATCTATATAAACCCTTAATAAAAGCCCAACTAAACAGTATTGTACAGGTGCTGTTTGTTTTGCTTCTTTTGTCATAAGTGTTATCACATAACTGCCATCCAGCTCAGCTATCATAAATTCCATTATAGTTGACTGCTAACATAAATATGCTCTTTCAAACGCCACAGCTTAAAAGCATCTTAAAGATCACGATTTCCTCTGTAAGGGAAAGCAGCTTTAACATAGTCTGTATTGAGAATGATTACCTTGGGATTAAGCAGTATTCAAGTCAAAACCAACAGGCAACTGATTTCCTTTCCCTTTTCCAACACCTTAATTTACCCTTTTATACCATAATTTCTACAATCTGCACTATAATAGGGTAAAACAAGTAGGCTCTTCAGAATACTGTTTAATATTTTATACAAGGGTGGTGCTCTTTATCCCATTCTATTAGAGAGCAATAACATACATTAAATTGAATAATGGTAATACAAACTGTATACTACAACATATCATAGACACTAACAGAGACAATGAAGCAGCATTTTGCAGCACCTGACTTTTTTGATAAAGCATTTTGATCACAACAAAGAAAGTCAGCCTGAATAGCTTTACACTGCTTACCTCCCAACATTTGAAAAAAATGTAGAGGGACAAAAAAATATGCCGTATGTAGTACAGCGAAAATTTCTGAGCACACCAATTTTTTAACCACACCCCCTAAATACCACTCCCATTTGCATGTTATGTGAAGTTTGAACAGATTACTTATTTAATTACGTTTGAGAAAATTTGTATCATTTCTGTCATTCAGCGCAGGAGATCAAAGGGAAATGAGGAACTTTCAGTAAGAATCCAGGACTGTGGGCTGAGATGTTAAAACTGAGACTGTCCAGCAAAAATTGCAACAGTTAAGGTGCCCATACACTATAAGATCCACTCGCTTGGGGCCAAACGATCGGATTACATTTGAGCTTATGGGGCAGTCAGTTCGGGGACCGCATCAACGAGCCGATGCGGTCCCCGATCCGTCTGGATTTTCTAACCTGGCCGATCGAGATCTAGCCAATTTCAGGCCAGATATCGGTCGGCCAGGCAGCTCTGTTCTGCCCATACACGGGCCGATTAGCTGCCGAATCGGTCCAAGGGACCGATTGTTATATTTCATTACATTTAATTAAGTCAATGTACTGTTTGTGACACTTCCATATGTTCGTTATTTTTATCTCGCTCACTTTAACAACTGCATCTTAGAGGTGTCATCGGCGGAGCTGTTAGTCTTTTAGCATTAATGTGTAAACTTAAAGAAAAAATAGAAATGATTTGTAAATTCCAGCACTGAGGCTTTGGTAGTCCTTGAACAGTAATCTGCTCTTTATAACACTTGGTAATAGGTATTTATTTGCTCACAGATGTGCAGACTTGGCAGTGGCCCCTGAGCACACAGACGATTTGGAGCTTACTGCATTCTTCAAAGAATTATTTCACACTAATGAAACTCTCCTTCTGACTTCAAATATTTGCTCGCTCTCATCCCGTTCTTTAAAAATCTGGAATATATACTAATTGCCTGATTTCCTTGAACACAAGAGAAAAAAAAATGAGCACCTTGGCTCTGTTTGCCGAAGGAATCCATCTGTGGTTTTTAAGTATGAACTATGCACCTATCTGCAGTCTGTAAAAATGTTGACCAAGAGTTCAAACTGTTCATAGAAAGGTCTAAACAAACAAAGGACGCACTTCAGAAGCAGACTGTGTTTGACAATCCAGTTTAAATTGAGTAACCCCTGCTAGGCACGAAGTCCCTGCCACAACTTACAACCATACAGACTTGAGCATCTCATATTCAATGACTTTTTCAGGGTAATGTTATTTATTTAGCTAATACAGAAATATTCTGATTTAATACTTCTATGGGGCCAGCTAGTGCTATATCAGTTACTTGTTTCTCAATACAGAAGGACATTTCAAAATGATTTGTAATTAGAGATGAGCGAATCTGTCCCGTTTCGCTTCGCCGAAAAATTCGCGAATCTTTCAAAAGATTCGGGAAACGGCGGAAAATTCGAAAAATGGCGAAAATGTCACACGTCAAAAAAATGACGCCCGCAGCTATTCTTTTGTTGCCCGCGGTTATTCTTTTGTCTCACACGGCTATTCTTTTGTCGCCCGTGGCTATTCTTTTGTCACCGCGGCTATTCTTTTGATGCCCGCGGCTATTCTTTTGTCGCCCGCGGCTATCCTTTTGTCTCACACGGCTATTCTTTTGTCGCCCGCGGCTATCCTTTTGTCTCACACGGCTATTCTTTTGTCGCCCGTGACTATTCTTTTGATGGCGGGTGACGATTTTTGGACGGGTGGCAAATTTTTTGTGGAGAAGTTTTTCATCCGTTTCACGAAACAATCCGCCAATGGCGAAACACGGAAATTCGCCGCGAATCCATGCCTGGTGAAACATTTCGCTCATCACTATTTGCAATGCTATTTTGTTTTTACCATAATTTATGAACACATCTATCTTTGGATTCTGTTGTGTCTGAGTGAATATATCAATATTTGATACCTATATTTTTTACCTAATTGTGTATATCAGTGTCTTTATCATATTAGTCATTTCAGTGTCTGTAAAGGGGAAAATTCTAAGCCACTGTTTTGGAAGCGATATTTGGACCCGGTTTTGTGATGCACTGGCCTTTACCCGTGCCCCTCGGTAGCCAGGTTAGTCTATGCAAAACACATGGTAAGCCAAACAATATAGTTCTTTACCCCAAGTTATCACCTAGCTAAAGATATATGGTCTAGTCTAAAGACTACAGCTTAGAAATTCTCTTATTTTTGGAGCCAGAATTTTTTTTTCCCTACAGGGAAATGTATAAGGTCTTTACAGGGTCCTATTTGTATATGCATGTAACATTTAACATTCTAGTATTCTAAACCTAGTTGTGCTGTTGTACAAGGACACACGCACCCACCGTTATTTTATATTGTCACTGGTTCTTATTCTTCTGAGATTATTTACATTTTTGACATAAATGACCCAGAGCCATCTAATCCAATTCACACTGCAGGATCAGCAGCATCATATCAAACACAGACACCGGCATAACAAAGTGGAAATAGATATCCTTCTCCACTAAATAGCCAACATTATCAGTTAAAAGAAAAGGTAATTGTGGCTGCATTTCTATATCTATTCTTTTTATCACATCTTATTAAATCATGCCTTAATGTCTACAGACCTCTTGGGATTAGGGCCCGTCAATCACTGTGCAGATTCCAATTTACTTCCATAATTGAACAAAGTGAATCACAGTGTCGGGCAGCTGGCAGACCTTCTAAGGACATTCTTTTTAGTTATTTCCGCCACAATAGTTTGGGTTAAAACACAATACAAAGAAGGCAAATTAAGTATGGCAAAAGGCATCTACAACCTAAATATAACATTTGCTGAGGGTATATACTTATATTGTTCTGTGTATGGCTTTGGAAACAGCAGTCCTGTGACACCGCTGAAGACCCCCATTAACATTTCTGATGACTTGAACTATCTCCTTATTCTGGACCTACAGTATGAGGGAGGTGGTGTGACTGTGTGAGAGAAGAGTACTATGCCACAAGCCTATTAGGCTGTGTTACTGAATGGGACAGAAGAAAGGGGGCACATCCAATGATGTTTTTCTATAGGTTGCAAAAGTCCCACTAAGTCCCAAGCAAACACAAGGTATAATCTAGTCTATGTCTGTCTGTTTCAGGTACCTTTGTTTATATTATTATGAAAATCTAAGTGGTAGTCATTTCTTGTAACTTTTATCTGTATACAGTACAATACATGGGATGATATTGACTGCTGACAACATAAAAAATTAAATCAATGAACAGCCCCTTTGAAATCTTTAAATTCCTGCCACTGGTTGTTAAAAGGTTAATAGTAAGGCTGCAGCATTCCCCTTAATCACTTAAAGTAGAAGGAAAGGCTAATAAAGAGTTAATCTCAAGCTGCAGGCATACCTTCAGTTCTCTCAATAGTGCCTTAAGTCTCCCCATATTTCACCTGTTCAGAAGATCTGAAGCCAAACACGGAGAAAAAACGCTGAGCTGGGTAAAGAGGATTCCCATAATGCAATGCTCCTGCACAGACTTGGGGACTTGGACTGTAGGCAGCACATGCGCACAAACAGGAGCGCTCCCCCTAGCGTCTGGTTTCCATGGCAACCGCCACCCTTACAAACAGTGTATGCAGCAGCGGCAGGTGCTGGTGGGGGGAGGGACAAGCAGCGAGGGGGTGACGGGAGCGGAGCGGATGGTGGACGCAACCGACAGGCAAGTGCTGGGGGAGGGAGCGGCACCGTTCACTGAAAAGCAAACGGGGCGCGCTGGGGGGGGGGGAGTGCTGACAAGTGGCGAGGGGTGGGTGCTGGCAAGTGGCGAGTTGGATAGGACAGGAACGGGGGTGCCGATGAGAGGATGCGAGGGGGGGTTTTGGTGCTGACAAGGTGACGACACAAGCAGGACACGAGCGGGGGTGCCCATACAGACATGCTGGACAAGATGGCGGCGTGGTTCACTGAAACAAGTATGTAAGTTCTAGTATGTGTATCTCTGTAAATCTTTCATTAGGCAAGCCAGGAATATAGCGTTTTTACACAGCAATAGTAGTACTATTTAATAGTGTGCTTAATAGAATTTGACTTTCCTTGTCCTTTAAGATTCCTTTTCCTCCTCTAATCCGCTCAGCCCCCTCCCTTAGGAATTTCCTTTGGCTGTTGGCTACTGAGCATGCTCAGTTTTTCTCAACTCAGATTATTAAACATGCCCTCCAATCTAGCAGCCAATTAGGAGATCGCATTACAGGTTTCCATAGAGACTCTGCTATAGGTGTGCACTCTGCTGGATAAACACATTTGTTCTCCCAATCTCCTCTTCTGAGCTCATCCAAATGTGGTTTGGGTGGGGGACATGCACCCAACTTATATACATGGTAGAAAAATGTAGGGTTTACATGTCCTTTAACAAAGTATTGGTCTGTCTATGGGACCAAATGCCTTTTCAATCCATATCTGATCAGTGGCTAAGGAAGCCTAGAAAATCATGTGGGCAGAGATGTGACTGCTTTGGGCCATGCATTTGGATGTGTCTTGCATGTGAATGGGCCTGTTGTTTGTAATGTCTACTTTAAGAAGATAATATACACGCAGGGCTTCTATACACCATAGATCCACAGATATTTCTAATGTGCTCATCTAAATGAGGCACAATAAGGGGAGCATATTTGGCCACACAGAGGACAGTGCTTCTCAACTCTTTCCATGTAGTAGGCAGTTAGCTAACGTACATGTTGGTAATGTTCTACTCAGCGCTCTACAGAGGTCATGGAAATGCAGGTGGCCATAAAAAATACCTTGGAAGGGGTCATATCTGACCTGAAGGTCTTCAGTTGGACATCCTTGCTCTGGGACATCTGCAAAACTCTGAAGCTCATTCTATCCACTAACAGTTTCCCATTTGTCTTTTAATGTGACAGAATACTCTTTATATTATATATGTGTGTAACACATGTGTGTGCATTTTGCATCACAGAGCCAGGTAAATGACCTCTGACTTTCACTAATGTGAATATGTAAAAGATAACTGAAATAAACTGTAAAGATTCAGGCATACGTTTTGTTTTTACATTTAGTCATCTCTAATTTCTTGGTATAGTGTTTCTAAAATAATTCCATGGAATAAGGGCCCAATTTTGTTGAATCTATATATAGCCTTCCTCATTTTGTTGCTGTCAGATGTTATCACAGTTATGGAGGACACTCAATATTCATGGCAATGTTAGGCAGTGCTAGGCTGAAACTGACTGATAGGCTAGCTCGGCATATCTTTGCATTGCACCATCATTTTGTATTTAAAGCTGGTTTATCTGTTTAATAGTCTGATCATTTTGCTTTGTACCATCAGTTTTGGTAGCGCATGTAAGTAAACAAACGTATTTATCACTCCTGGGATCAGTAAGTGCTAATAAAGATGCTGTTGCTAGCATTTTAGATTGGTTTTGATGGCAGGCACGTCCTAAATTAACTGAGAACGTTTTGCTTACTCTCGAATTCAGCAGGAATGTTAAAAATGGCATTCTTAAGGATGGCAAGTTACAAGAACAAAATGGCTTTTGTTGAATTTAAAAAAAAAAAAAGCAGTTTGTGTTCATATTGTACTGATGTTGTATTTATGTGCAGGTATTTGTATTTTTTTACAAATACCCTAATTATGGCACATTAATGTCATAATGTTGCATGTCAAACCAAATCACTAAAATGATTCTGATAGCATAAAACCAGAATGATAGGCAATAAAATGGACATTGGAACCTGCGTGAAACTAATAATAACAGGGGATTTGAACAAATCTGTCTGCAAAATTTTGTGAAATGCAGCTGCCGCATGACATTTTGACGCGTGTGACTTTTATTGACGTGACCGCAACTTTTTTCTTAACGCAGCAAATTTTTACATGAGTTTCACGAAAAAATTTGCCAATAGAGAAATGTGGAATTTCACAGAGAACCTATGCCTGGCAACAAAATTTTGCTCATCGCTAATAGAAACCTTAGATTACCATAGATATAATAATGTTAAAATATCTTGACTTGACTACTTCACCTCTTCACCCATTGTAAAGGTGGTTTACCTTTCCTCCCATCCTATAGACTGACAAACCTGAGCATTTTTTTGTAGGGAGATTCAGTTTGGCTGCCATTTTCCTGCCTCTTAAGGCAGTCATACACATTACAATAACTATCTTTCAGCACTCCACTAACGTTAAGAGCTAAATCATCAGATATGAAGGTAGAAATAATAGAATTCTACCCCTATCTAGCATACAGCTGATGTTCGGGCACCTTCAAAGGCTACCAATTGACAAGACAACCGATATCCAAGACTCTTGCTGATATTGGTCTCCTTGTCGACCCACCATACATGCATTGACTATAGTACAAAACCTTGTTTCATATGATAATATTGGTGCATGTATGGGTACTTTTAGACCTTAGAATGGAATAATATTCCATCAGAGATACAGTTTTGTAACCCTTTCTTGGCAACAATACCTTATTCCAGCTACTCTACAGGCAGAAACTGGTACATTGTAACTGTCTTTCTCAGCTGGACCCTTGCCCTTTATTGTTGCATATAAATTGCTCCTCCCCAGCAGCTGTTAGGAGAGTGGAGAGGAAGTGGGTATTTTTATGCAAGGGGGCAGTGATATGCCTGCATGGGGGGGTATGTAGGGTTTGTAACTTTGCACTGGGTCACTCCAAAGATTTTTTTTGTGGATAGGCCTGGCGCAGAGTAGTTTGCCACTGACAAAGGGTGATTCAATATGAGATTGAGTGGTAAAGTTATACAGTTTACAACAGAAGAAAGAACTTGTCAATGACCACACACCACACAGGCACACCTCTATGTAATGGGACAATTCCAATGAAAGCTTCTGATACCCTGAGTCCCTTTCCAATCTGTGATCCCTACTGTGAGATGAGTGTCTACACACTACAATTTTTCCATAGAGCCCAATACTGCTCTTGCTATGCTGGCTTGTCTAACTCACACCTCTTATAAGTATGTGCTATAACAGAAACTGCTGTCAACGTTCCCACTGCATCAAGTTAAAATAACTTCTTGGATGATTCCCATGATACTGCTTGACTATAGCAGAGGTTAATACATACATTTGTGATCCAATGTAAGTCAAATGATTGATCAATCCCTTTTTTGTGTATTTGTGAATTTTTTTCAAGATTAGTAGAACTTATAATACATATTAATTAGTCTTGGACTGTCCCCACTACTTTAATTAGCCTTGGACTTCTCACTATGTATATTTTCCATTTTCCTCAGGACAGTCAGTTTCTCCCTGTAGCAGACAGATGACTCCATATATAGACAAGATTATATTAAATGCTGATGTTATGCAAGTTATCCTGTAGAGCACTTAAACAGCCTGGGGAACCACAAAGTCACTTGGAAAAGTTACATCTGGCCTTCAGGCTTCCAGCTGGACTGGTCTGATCTGGGTCATCACAAAAGTTTGACAAGTTTTGTTGTGTAATACTATATATTGCTGTAGTGTCATCCAGAATCCAAGGTTGCCATGGCCTCAATGTCCTTGGAAAACTGTTTTTTGTTAAGTGTTAAACTGTTGAGTACATAGTCTCTGTTTAACATTTATCCTTTTATCATGTTTGTGGCCAGTGAGCTTGCTTTGATCTCTAACTTCCTCAAGGAAGTCAAATAATTTGTAAAATACCACATTTTTCAAGCAGATAGGGGATACTGTGGAAGTACAGTAAACAACTTGAACCTTGTTTCACTTTTAACTTCCCATGCCGAATGAAAACAATTATTTGTCTTATTCATTTGTATCAGTGGTGAGGTCACTCTCTAAGATAATTGAGATTCTGCAGTTGTTTGTTATTACTGATGTGCATTACATGACTATTACTGAGGGTCAGAAACCTAAACTACCTCAATTATAGTGATTTTCTGCCTTCACCACCAGCAGAGATACCTACATTTCCCAGCAATGAATAAAATGTACACAATTGAACACAAACTCAATAAGTTTTAGTCTTGTGCTGGGTCACTAGAATATCAGGAAAAATCCCAGTGGGCCCAGGTGTCAAAGGGACCTTCTACTCCCCCTTTTAGGGCTGTGACAGAAAGACAAATCTCCCATGTTGTGAGCGACTAATCTCCCCGAAATGCCATCCCACTGGCTACAATGTAAATAGCCCGTGGGATGGCATATGCATCACTGAAATCGCGGAAGTTTCCTCTCAAGGCAACCTCGGCAAAACGCTGTAGTGCGTATGCCATCCCACTGGCGGATGGGATGGCATTTCGGGGAGATTAGTCGCCCGCGACAAGGGAGATTTGTTGCGCGGTCACTAATCTCCTCATCTGTCATGGCCCTTAGCCACATGGGTCTATACTATAGTCATTGCCCATTTCTGTATGAGAACAATGAGGAGAATTGGAGGAAAGCTATGAGAATAAAGGAGGGAAAAGGAAGTTGGAGACTGGGCCTGCAGTGTTTTTGGGTGGACTCCTGGCAGCTCAATTTGAGACATGAATCAAAGTAAGAGAAGTTAAAAAGGTTAAAACATGGAACAGTTTGTCCTCTAAAAGAGAGCATCAAGGGCATATTCTATAGTAAATAATGAGCAAATCTTTTTGGCAGGCATGGATTCATGGCATTCCTCCATCTGAAAATTGTTGCACGTAAGAAAAAATGCCCATGCGTTTGGAGTGAGAAAAAAAGTTGTGTGACAATTGAATTCAATGAATTTCTCAAATTTTTTGCCGTTTTGCAAATTCTTTAGCAGTTTCGCAAATTATTTTGGCAAAGTGAAGCAGGACAGATTTGCTCATTAATAATGAATTGTTTTTCTGACAAATTCCACAGAATATAAATAACATCTTAGTATCAGTTCTGTGCCAGAACTACATGTATGTAGCTGGTTTTATTGTGATTAGACTTGCCAACCGAGATCCCCCCCAAGAATGCAGTCATTGTCCCAACTTTTTCTGACCTAATACAATTGCAGCTCATTTCATACCAGTCCTAATAATGACAATTGATTTCTCATCCCAGATCCACAACTAAAATAGTTGCATATTTTTTATGGACTTTGTTGGCTTCTGCATTAAAGGCGAGGCAAAAATAAAAAAAAAAAGCAATAAAAATGCCAGTACATATTTCTAGTTTTCGTGCTGGAAGACTATTTCAGGGACAATGGAGTAATCATTCTTTTACCAGCAATAAATCTCAACATTTGTTTTCTCCAACTGAACATTTTGGTGGAACAACTCAAACAAATGATTCTCATCACAACACTGAAGTCCTTGGTAATCAAACATCCCACGTTGACAAGAAAGCAGACTGATTACTGCTCGGATTGTTCTGGTCTGTGTTGTGCCCAGTGATTGCCTACCTACACCATAAGTGTATTCTGTCTGGTCTTTAAGATTAATTTGCTGGTATGCTGGCCTAAAGAAGATAATTATCTATAAACATTTTTTGTTTGAGTTAGTGTTGGCAGAAATATTATCTGAAAGCCAATAGGGTCAGTAAACCAAAATGTTCTGCCCACGGTATTAACGCGAGTTCCTCAGCAAGATTAACACTAAGCAGTGCTGAGTCAAGTCAACATTAAGCAGGCAGTAGCATGCAGAAGTGTTTAGCTGTTTACATATTAGAAATGTCACATATGTAAAAAAAAAAAAAAAAAAGCAGTTTCTTGAGCTCGCCATAGAAACAAAGAACAAATGCACTTATGATTTTATTGACTGTATCTACATCTGCTGTAGCTCTACATAACTCTGTCTAGCCTTCATGAGAAATTTATGATTCATACACAATTATTTGAAAAAAAAAAAAAATGAATAAAAGAATATTATTGACATCGAAAACTGCTTGCAATACAGCAGTCTAGGACATCTCTGGAGAGGCACGTCAATGAGAGGAAACTAGAGTAATTACCTCACCATGTAGCTAAAAGTTACTATGCCCAAAGCAGTATTTGTTTTGGCTTCCTTCCAAAAAAACAAATGTATCTTGTAGTGGCCTTGCTCAAGCCTCGAGGAAATATGATCATCATAATATGCAGGAAGATCTTAAATTAAGAGTTGAATCGTGGACCTAATAAGGGGTGGATGCAGTTGGGTTTGGCTGAGGAGCTATGGATAAAGCTTTAGTTGTACTGATTTTGTTGTCTTAATTATTAGAAGTTATGTAAGCAATTGTTCCACACCAAACACATACAGTATTCTCACACTCGTTATTCAACTAGCACAGGGATATTCTCTGATATTGTTCTCCAGATTAAATTGCAGTTTGTTCAGACAGAAAATTTCATGAGAAAACATCTCTTCTTGGAGCTTGGATACATTATTAGTGCATCCCAAAACAGGAAGGAGCTGCTGCAGCAAATCTGATTAACTAATAGCTCAGTACTATCTATGTCTTTATTAGCCCTGTGAGCCAGTCATTTATATAGCAAAATTAGTAAGGCCTAGTGCCTATAAATTACAGATTCACAATACAAGGATGATTAGTAATGCATTTAAATTCATGTTTCATGGCAGAGGTTGGTTAGTGATCCCGGTGTGAGGGACGGCAAATGAATGGGATGGAGAAGAAATTGCGGGACAGGGGTTACCCAAGGGTTGCCCTGGGTATGAAATGACAGAGAGTCAGTGAGGATAAAGGTGTGACTAAAAATAAAAACAAGGTTTCACGCATACCTTTTGTAACCCAGTTTGGGGTACAGAGTGGTATTGTCATGTCAATGCTTAGTAAAAATTGGAGTATTTTAAGATCGGCCTATCCCAATATTGATCTTTTCTAAAAGGGGCCGTACCTTGGGATCCCAGTTGGTCTCATCAGATATGAGGGTACAAGGTGAAAGGATACAGACTTATTTAGGAACTCATAGTCTGGGGCTGTATCCCTGCCTCTCTTGCTCCAAATATATTTTTGTGATGAAGGGCAGATCCTTCATGCACCTGGAGACTGGGAGGGAGTATTTAATTAGGGGATACCATACCTGTTTGACAAGGTTTGTGGTGTACATCTTGATCTGTCCATGTGGTCTCCTTTATGTGGGGGGAAACCACTCTACAGATCAAGACATGTATCTTCCAGCATTGTTCAACTATAAGGAAGGCCAAGGTAATATTGCCTGTATCTAGACACTATAAGGAACATGGTCACAATGAGAATCAGCTCAAAATGATGGTCTTGGAGATGGTCCCCATGCCTAGGAGGGGTGGGGATAGGGAACGAATTTTAAGGAAATGTGAGGTGTGGTGGATACACAGGCTCGATACTCTGGCACCACACGGGTTAAACAAAAATTATGATTTATATGTTTCACTAAATGTTGGGGTATTACTTTATCCCTAGCTTGATAAAGGAGTAGAGGTACGCCAAAACGTTGCAGATGGGGTAATGTACCTGTTTACATGGTTAATGAGATATGTGTTATAATGCACATGAAGATAATATAATGAACTTTTATCATTTATACCATACTCGGCAGTGGTTGTGGCTGGACACGTGCACCATTTTATTACAAGTTATAAGATGTGCTGCTATTTAAGGAATATATATATATATATGTATTTCAGTTTGGTAAAATACTATTACTACTATACTATTACTATTAAATACTAGGCCACTAGTCATGAGCAAATCTGTCCCATTTTGCTTAGCCAAAAAATTCGAGAAACTTTTGAAAAATCCACAAAAAATCCAGAAAATGTGTCTGCCGTACGACTTTTTTTTGATGTACGTGACTTTTTTTTTAATTTTATCCTCACTATCGACGCAGCAAATTTTGCAGCAGTTTTACAAAAAAAGTTCACCAATGGTGAAATGCAGGGAATCCATGCCTGCTCGTCACTATAGGGCCACTTTATTAGATATAAACGGTTAGTTGAGATTTAATTCTGGGGGAATATTTTTGTTAATGCTGCACAATTTAGTGGCTATTGTAAAGAACCACACTGGCAGTTTACTTTTGTAAATGAGAACTGAAGTGTTTTCTAGACATACTACAGCATCTAAGTTAATCTTTTTAAACATAAACTGTCCTCATTAATGTTTCCCAATATATGTGTTTATTTATTTTGAAGCTCTTCATTCTAGTACAAAAGTCAATACCATGAAGTTGTAGAAAAAAATAAAACAAGTTAATTAAACAATCATTAATAGAGACTAGATTATATCTGATGATTACCTGCCAGCTAGCTAAGTGTGCCCCATGTGCAAAGTATTATAAGTGACAAGAAGGAAGTAGACACTATTAACGGTTATGTGTCGTCTACCTATAAAAACCCCCATTACTTTATATTACACTAAAAAAGTACTTTTCCTTGGAAAAATCAAAAAGCTCATTATTGGAAAAGCCACTGAGCCTGAAAAGCAATTGCCATCCCGGGAGATGCTGTAATTATAAACATTTTGATGTTTTGGAGATTAAAGTATATTTTAGACTTTTTTTTTCAAAGCACAAAGCAATTTTAGATAGGAAAATAAGATTTAACATCCTGTTTTGATAGATAAAAGTCCCATACATGTTTAGTCTTACTGCAAACTCTGATTTGCCAAATACCACACTGTATGATACAGAGGGAATGGTAGCTACATCATTGGGGTGCCATCAAGTCCCTTAGTTCTAAAAGTAATCCTGTTAATTAATTGTGATTGCCCTGAGATTAATGGTGACCTGGGGGGCAATATAATATTCTAGGCTCCATCTACAGTATTATCAACTTCCAATTCACTATATTATGACACAGGATTGTAATGAGCTTAATTGATCCAAGGGGGAAAAAAAGAGTAATGTATCTAGTGACACGATCTAAAGGGGGAAATTTATAAAACTTAAATACAACCATACCGACCAATCAGGAGATAGCTCTCGTGTAAATTTCTGACAGGCTAAGGCAGCTCGGTGGCCCAGTGGGTAGGGTTGCTGTGCAATAGTCCTAGGATCAGCTCTGCAACACTCAGCTGGGAGTCAAACCAGGAACCTCCCAGTTAGTTTCTGCCCTTCCCTAACCACTGGGCAGACAGAAGGTTCTTATTTCGAATATGAGCAAAGCCTTACAAATTCAAAAAAGAGAGCTATCTGCAAAGTATTTGTATGTTCTACCCCTATCTGTGAGTGTTTCCCCCGGGTACTGCAGTTTCTTCCCACACTCCAGAAACAGGCAGGTTAATTGGCTTTTGATATAAATGACCATAGAGTGTAAGAATGTAGCCTGTAAGCGCCATTGGAGCAGAGTTCGATATGTTCATATGGTTATATTGCAGAATATGGTGGCTGGGTATAAATCAAACCAGAATGATAATTGCCAGAAGGCTACAGATATTCTCTGAAATATTGAAGTATAATACAAATTCCAGTTTTGTAGATACTGTGTTTTGAATTTAATTCATCCTTTGCACTTGCAGCTGACAAATAAAGCATGACCTATAGGCCCGTTTATAGGTACTGCTAAATAGAATATCCTAACTTTTCAAGGGGACCGTCAGTCTTTGGTGCTAGCTGAACACACAAGTTATTAATGGCCAGGGCCGCCATCAGAAATCACGGGGCCCCTCACAACAAAATTTTCTGGGTCCCCCTCCCATCAGTACAGGACACACAGACATAAAATGTATAAGGGCCCCCCAACCACAGTGCCTCCTAATGCTATGCTGGCCAGGGCCCCCCTAACGCTATGCTAGCCATGGCCCCCCATACACAGTGCCTCCAATTGCCCCATAGACATTACCCCCCATACACAGTGCCCCCATAGACAGTTCCCCCCATAGAAATGCCCCCATTGTCCCCATAGAAAGTGCCCCCAATTGCCCCATATACAGTACCCCCCATATACTGTGCCCCCATAGAAAGTGCCCCCAATTGTCCCCACAGACAGTGCCCCCAATTGCACCCATTCACAGTGAACACCATAGACCGTGCCCCCAATTGCACCCATTCACAGTGAACACCATAGACCGTGCCCCCCGTAGTCATTGTCCGCTCCTTGTAAGGCTCCTTCTCCTTGTGCAGCGGCAACAGGCTGTTTTATAAGCTTGCGCCTCGTGCATATATGTGACTTCAGTACGCATGGAGCGCAACCTTATAAAAGGGCCTGTCGCCGCCACACAAGAAGAAGAAGGAGGAGGAGCACCGGCCCATCGGATGACAGGGCCAGGCCATAAATCCAGAGTAGTGATGAGCGAATTTTTTCAGCAGGTATGGATTTGCAGCAAATTTCTGCATTTCGCCATTGCGAAAATTTGCAGCGGAAAAATTTGTTGCATGGAAATTTTTTAGTTGCGCGTCAAATTGGGCGCGGTCGTGTCAAAAAGGGCGTGGGTGCGTCAAATCGATCTCAGTCGCATCAAATCGGGCGCTGTCAAAAAAGCATGGGGGACAAAAAAATAGACATGGACGACATAAAATAGACGCAGGCGACAAAAAAATTGTGTGACAAATGTGTTTCGTGAATTTTTCGCCGTTTAGTGAATTTTCTTAGAGATTTGCTCATCATTAATCCAGAGCACTCTGCTTTACAAACCTGTGCTTATTTATTATTCAATGGTTCTTAGTGATGGCTAGAATATAAAGAAGAATAATAATAGGTAAGATAATCAAAGCATGGTATCATTTTTCACTTTTGATTGCAATTAGTGATGAGTGAAATATTTTGCCACACATGAATTTGCAGGGAATTTCCGCGATTCGCCATTGGTGTTTTTTTTCTTGAAATAGGCGAAAAATTTGCTATGCAAAAAAAATTCTTGTGCGTCAAAAAAAATTGCAGTGCGCGTAATTTTTTTGACAAGCACCACATTTTTTTGCGCGCGTCATTTTCAATGTTTTGTGAATATTCCGCCACTTCGCAAATCTTTTTAAAGATTCATTAATTTTCAGGTGAAACGAAACAGGACAGATTCGTTCATCGCTAATTGCAATCTCAAAGGTACCTTTACTGTTTTACTTATATTTGTTACAGTTCCATGACTTACCAATGACCATTTTTCAAACAAGCGTCCAGAGAGGGTGCATCTTGACCCAACCAGTGGCTTCAGCTTGCTTATATTAAGCCTAATGGTGGCCAAACATGTTACAAGTATGATCTTTCCTGTGACCATTGGTTACATTGATCGTTTGTACCCTGCACTAATGTTCAGAGCTGAATCATCAGATATGCTGGTAGAAACAAAAGAATTCTACCCCTGATGAGTCAGCACCAAATGCTAGCCTTTGCTTGGGCAACTAATCAAAAATTTTTTGTCCCACCTGATCAATGAGACAACCGCTATTCAAGGCCTTTGCCGACATCGGTCATCTCGTCTCCCACCATACACCCACCGAATATCAGTGCATGTATGGCCACCTTAGCTCTATTTAGTCTTTCCTGACTGACTTGCACATTTACAGTTCCATACAGAACAATGAATCTTTAACTACATGAATGGCTTCCTTTATGACCTGGCTCATTAAACGTGATAAATCGCCTGATAAATCTTGTGGCAAAAATGTGTTGACCCGCTTTCATGGTGCCAGCAAGATAAATCCTCTGCATTATGTTTTTCTACACGATGCTTGTGTAAGCAGAGCTGTACAAATTGTACAGATTAAAAAAAATATGCTCAGGGAACTGGAAGATTCAATGAATTGGAAACCAGAGGAAGGTTTTTCAGTGCTTATTTGCTTGCCTAATGTCGCTGTGACTGCAAGTCAGGAACATTTCAAGTTGTTAGGAAATATACATGAGATTAGTTTGCAGGTCCCTACAGATTTCCATGTCACATAGAGAATCAGAAGAGCTGTGCTGCTGTTTGAAGGCAAAGAAAACAAAAATGTTTACATCTATGTGAGAAATGAAGCTGCAGGCAGTAAAGGTATCTGGGGCCATGCGTATTATGGGAAAATGCAGCTACAAAGCTTGCACATTTATTTCCCACAGTCAAAATAAAAAAGGAGAAAGTAAAAAAATTTGCAAAGGCATCGCCTGCTCCTTGAAACCTTGTCACTAGGGTTTAAACAAGACATGCAACAAGCAGCACTCCAAGCACAGTGCAAAATTGAATCACTTGGGGTTATTTACATAGACCTATACGCAAGTCAAGAGGAAAAGAGAACCCCTTAGCACTCATTCAGAGAGCATTTGCACCCAGGGTCTGGCACAAGGCATTCTGGTCCTTGCCACCCAATGTTGGAATGGAGCAATGGGGCCCACCAGAGCTGCAACCTCCAGGGCCCTCCTCCGATGTCTCACCTCCCTAAGTTTGTGACTTTGATTAGGGGAGAGGGTGCGGCCTGGATGGGGGAGGCGGGGCGACTTGGGAAGGAGAGCGGGCTCAAAGGCACAAACTTAAGGAGGTAAAAGGGATGCAGCTTGGAAAGGGATGCAGCTTGGAAAGGGATGGGTGCCTTTTTTTGACGTGACCGTGCCTTTTTTTATGCGATTGAACCCTTTTTTTATATGACCGCACCCTTTTTTGATGGGACCACACCTTTTAACGCGGCCACAAATTTTTTGTGCCAAATTTTGTGAAAGTTTACCATTTACCATTGGCAAAATGCCGAATTTCTCGGTGAATCCATGTCTGCCGACAAAATTCACTCTTCACTAGTCCATATAAATGTATGGTCTGTCTGACTAATATCTTTTAAAAATCACAGCAGGCTAGAAAAAAATGTCAGGATGCAGTCCTGTCCTGATGGGTCTGCCTAGGATCAGCGCCGGATTTCAAACCTGGCCGCCCCCCATTCGCGCCCCGCCCCCCCCCCCAAATACACAAATAAACCCACCTCCCCCGTGCCGTGCCGATGCAATTGCACATGCGCGGGCATTTAAACTCCCATACGGAGCAGTGGGGAGAAGTCCCCATTGCTCCGTATGGGAGCAAAATGTCACAATTTTGTTGCGGTGGGGAGGCATGCCGACCCTAAATTTCTGCCGCCCTAGGCCCGGGCCTTTAAGGCTTCGCCACAAATCCGGGCCTGCCTAGGATTGCATTGGTCTGATCAGTAGCCTGGGGGCCAAAAGTCACAGCAGTATAATTAGGCATAGCACAGGGGTTGACCAAATTGGGCACAGAACAGATTATTTGATGACCTCAATAAAACAGAATATATATGAATATATACCACGACTTATACCAGACCTTATATTTTTCTGTAGTTTTTTCACACATATCTACTGTGTTACTGCATACCATTAGCTAATGCTTATTCATGACCTGGGGACCTCTACACCACAGGAAGTATTTTTAATTAAAATATAATTCTTAACAGAAATAGTACAGAATTAGAACATTAAATGTTTTCTTCTGATGGTCATCGGCCTTTAAAAATACATTTTTCGTCATCAAATTTGACAAAGCTGTTCCAAATGCAAAAAAACCCCCATCATCAATGAGAACATTGTGTTAAACGTAACGGTTGTTTGTTATATTCACACATTATGGCATTCGCTGGTATTTCCTGTAGTGTCATTGTTTGGCAATATCTGTGCAAATAAATAACAACGAGATTGTCCTCATATTGCTGAAACGAACAAATTTAGCTGGGCTCCTGCATAAACAGAATTTGGCAGGGGAGACATTAAGGAAGCAGACTGATGTGATGGCAATGGCTAATTTTTATGGAATGATCTATTGCACCAGATGGATATTTTGAATTACGACCCCACAGGCCAAGTGACAAAGCTTCTACAACATGACACTGCTTGATATGTTCTACACTCAAAAGATTTTTGGACTGAAAAAACATCTTTTCATTTTGCTGGTTAAAGTAAAAGTTGGGTTTTTCCATTTTGATATAAAAAAAAAAAAAAAAGAGAGAGAGAGAGAGAGAGCTCAGCAGTTACATTAGGGGGTTTAGCTTCCCCTAGATCCTTTACCATCAGGGCTGTATATATAAGAGGGGGTAATAGTGATGATTGAATCTGACCCATGTTGCTTTGCCAGAAAATTAGCAAAAGGGTAGGAAAATTAATTAAACACATTGAAGTCAATGGGCTTTTTCCATGGCAACTTTTTTACAGTGACTTTTTCTAAGCAAAATACATGGGTACTTTTTTGTGATTTTTTTCATTACCCCCCTGTACTTACAGGACTTGAAGTTGAATTAAAGGAACAGTAACATCAAAAAATTAAAGTGTTTTAAAGTAATTAAAATATAATGTGCTGTTGCTCTGCAAAAAAACTGGTGTTTTTGCTACAGAAAAGCTACTATATAAATAAGCTGCTGTGTAGCCATGGGGGCAGCCATTCAAGCTGGAAAAAAGGAGAAAAGGCATAGGTTACATAGCAGATTACTAGTAGATAAGCCCCATATAATGGGGGTTTATCTGTTATCTGCTAAGTAACCTGTGCCTTTTCTCCTTTGAATGGCTGCCCCCATGGCTACACAGCAGCTAACTTATATAAACTATAGTAGTCTTTCTGAGGCAAACACGCCAGTTGTAGCAATGCAGGGCAACAGTACATTATATTGTTATTACTTTTATACACTTTCATTTTTTGGTGTTACTGTTCCTTTAATGCAGAATCACTTTATTTAGAATAGCCACAACTATGCCTACATCCCCCTGGATATATGAACCACAGTAGCCTTTCCTACTAGGGCACGATACAGTAGAAATTCTTAAAGGTGAAAGAAAGGTAAAAACTCAGTAAGCTTTATCAGAAAGCTCTATGTAAATACAGCCATAAGCACTCACAGAAACGCTGCACTGAGTTCTCTGTCAAAAGAAACAGGATTTGTTTTCTCTCTGTTTTCCTGTGCCAGAGACATGCAGCTCTCTCCTCTCTACTGCCCCCCCCCCCCCTCAAGAATGCTAAGAACTCCCTCCCCCTCCTTAGAAATGTGTGAATGTGAAGCTGACTCATAGTCTTACTAACTGAGCATGTATACCGGTCTTGGTCTTGGTGCAGGAGTGAGGCATTATGGGAACTTTCTTTCAGAGCTCAACATTTTTTTCCTATGAGGTTTCTGATCATCTGAACGGGAGAAATATGGGGAGACTTAAGGGCACTATTGCGAGAACTGAAGTTATGCCTGCAGCTTGAGATTAACTCTTTATCAGCCTTTCCTTTACTTCCTTCTTTCCTTTATTTCCTGATTAATAGCGGCTAAATATTGCTGTAATATGTATTGCTGTAATTGAGTCTGGAATAGGTTTGGAAAAAACAAATGATTTCATCATTTAGACCCAGGGCACATGGGGGTGATTTGGTCATTGACAAAACATTTCATGGGAAATACCCGAATGCACCAACACATGCACAGGACTTCCTTCAGGACAAACCTTCAAATACTTACCCACTGCCCAAGCCCAGACTGGGATTCATATTGCCAGTCCTGACTCTGCCTATGTCAGTGTTACTGGCCCATAATTACCAGGCTGAGCATGCAAATCCTTTTTAAATATGGGAATTTCTATTAGTTTTCCTTCAGTCAACTGCTACCATACATATAAGAGGGAATCAAAGAATATAAGAAATAATAAATTGACTTGAAGTATTTGTTGTTCTAATCCATCCAACCCTGAAACCTTGACCAATTTAACTTAGCTTTACGTTTAGGCCCCCTTTTCTGCTTAGCCACTGACAAATTGTTTTGGCAAAGACCAAAGGCAGAGAGACATTGGGGTGTAAGAAGGCTTAGTATCTCAAAAAGAGACCAACTTTCATATATGAGTATAGTTATAAGCTATTCCAAAGCATTTGTGTGTCCTCCTTTGCTATTCCCTGCACTGCTGGCTCTGACTATGTACCAGTGTTGCAGCAGTCAGCTCTCTTCCAGTCAATACCTTGCACACGTCTGTGCTTCTTTTTCTTCCTTACTGGAACACTAGGCCGGTCATTAGATGTCACATTATGTGTCATTAGTAGATGTTGAACAATATATTTTGAACGGAAGACGTTGCATGAACATTTTGCATTTGTGGCTTAATTGGAATGGCAATATTTTATATTTGTATTTTACAGTGGGTATAAAATAACAGAATAACTTGTGAAGAAAAGGGCTACAAGCATAGGCTGTAAACAACTGGAAAAGTGATTCAAGTAATGAGAATTTGTCAAAATATTATTTTTCCTTGTGCAGGTTTGTGCTTACTCGCGACATTTAGAATAAAATAAGAGCTGCTTAGTAGTGTTACACCGACATAAGCAATCGCAGCTCAAAGATGACATCTTACCTTACCATTTACTTTTTAACAGTCGGAATAAATCTGCTCATGCGGCTTTTAGAATATTTGCAAAAAAAAATATGAGTTCTTACATTTCAAAGGTATTTTCTATGCCATGTTAAAAGCAATAAAACATAAAAGGCCCATTAAATGTAGTCAGTATAAGCCAGATTAAAAAAAAAAAAATCTGTATGCAGAAGTGAGAAATGAGCAGGATAAACAGAGAAAAATATCTTTCCCTTCGGTACCGAGCGCTTGTTATCTGCTGTTACTTTATTAAGCAGATGAGCATTGATCTGAATGCGATGTTCATGGAATGATCAAAAGAAAGTAAGATTCTATTCAGTTCAACATCAGTTGCCCTTTGCGGCTATAAATTAAAGGCCAAAGGAGGCCGTCGTGATAACAAATTCATTTTTTATATCTATAAGGAATGACTGACATATTAAGGACACTAAATGATTAAGGAACTATGTAGTTAAAGGTGAAATTAAATAAATCATTGTGTAGTTGTTTTGCCAGAGGGATTAAAAAGAAGAGAGCAGGACGTCTGTCAGTATTGGCAGGGCCCAGGGAAAAATTTCTCATTTATCTACATTGGGCAAATTTGCACCTGGGCAATAACCCATGGCAACCAATTAGATGCTTGCTTACATTGTTCTACCTGCAAGTTCTAAGCACAAAAACAGGGAGCACTCACCGGATAGGTTCCGCGTTCATAGTGTCCCGTGCTAACACATCCAATAACGCCCCCGATCCAGGCGTGGCAAAAGGCAAAACAATAGGTATAGTAGGATCATATAGCTATCATATAGCTTCTGATGAAGTGGCCTTGAGCCATGAAATGCGTCAAGCTGGGGGGGTTTCAGTTCTTCTATTTTTGCACCATGTTTTTAATGGAAGCTAAAAATAAAAGTTCATTTTTATTAACATAGTTGTCTTGGCGTGCTCCATCCTACTATACCTATTATTGTTCTACCTGCAACTGGCTGAAAAAAAAGATAATCAGCCTTTTAGAGTGGTTGCTTGGTGGGAGTTGGGAATACTGAAAAGAAATCAGCTGTTATTGAATTGCCCCATGCATTTGTAGCCACCAAGCAATTTCCCAACATCCCTTAGATACACAGTATCATGCAACCCCACACTTCCTTTGTTGCACTGTAAAGTAAAGGAATAAGGGACTTGAAGCCCCTCTGCTTTGCTTAGTGGTTGATGCACAGATTCTCTGCAAAGCAAAGGGACTTCAAGTCCCAAAATTCAGCACTTCACAATGGAACAAATAAGGGGTGGGGCTGCATTACACTGTGGGGCGTATTTATTATGCTGTGTAAAACTAATTTGCCGAAAAAACTGAGTAAAAAGCTGTGTAAAATAAATGGAAAAGATCGCCATCTGAACGCCAGATATTACGCCGGATATTACGCCATTATTTTCCATAAGTTCCAGTGGAAGAAAAAACGTGTAAAAGAATTACGCCGATTTTACGCAGTTTTTACGCCATTTTTACACGGCGAAGCCTAGCAATGTGTGGCGAATTTTCTCGCCGCTTTTTACACAGCATAATAAATATCCCCCACTGTCTAAGGCAGTGACCCCCAACCAGTGGCTCTAGAGCAACATGTTGCTTACCAACCTCTTGAATGTTGCTCCCATTCCATATAGAGGCTACCAAAAAGCTGATTACAGCCCTTACATGGAACCACCAGGAACATATTTAATGCTTGTACAGCTCCCCAAGTCTTTTTACATTTAAATATGACTAAAAATGTTAGAACATCCCTGGTCTAAGGGATATTGGGAAATTGGTCATACAAGTTTTCATGGTTTTCTTTCAGTCTGTGGAATTAGGTATGTTTGTGCAGAAAAAAAATGTATAATAAATTATTTATTTCTGGAGCTTCAGTGTTATACACCTTTTCTGAACTGAAGAAGCTCAGAGGGATATATTTTCATTTTAAATCCTTATGTATGATTAAATTGCATATTATTTCCAAAAACAGTCTGTTGCAGCTTAACCTTGCAATCAAGGGTCAGTATCAACATTACCAAGTTATCCCATTAGCAACTGACAAGTGTAGTAAAGGCTTGTATTGAAACCTTTGGAGTTATATGGTGCCTGTGTGCCTTGGGATACTGCAAAGTCAAGACTCTATTGGCTTAATTAGGGGCCCAAAAATATACCCTGATGGACTGATATTTGATTGAGGATGTTGATCAGGCAGGGTGGAGATTTCTAATGGCTAAGGACTTCATCAGCTCTCAATCAACAAGGAACAGGAACTATTTATATAATTATATATATATATATATATATATATATATATCATTTATATGATCACTTAACCTCTAGTCCAACTACTCCACTCCATAAATAAAGTGGTCTACTCATTCCGCCATGGGATCAGACGGGCTGTCCAGGGGTCATGGTGCTGCAACCATAAGGGCCTCACCCACCTCCCTACATCTGCCCAGCCCTCCATCCCTGTCACATTGCATACATTTTACCTCCTTCCTCAATCCGTGATCCAGTGAGAGGGGGCAGCAGGGGAGCATCCACAGTATCATAGGGGGTAGGCCTTGGTCAGCAGGGCCCATATAGGCCAGGGCCCACCAAGTTGTTTCCTGGTGCCCTGCTGGTCCACTCCAACCCTGCATGGGATTCCATAGTTTACCTTATGAGTAGTTGTTTTGAGAAGACAATTCAAGATTAAAATCTGACTGGTGACTTGTCAAAATGAGTGGGTGTTGCTGTGCATTATGAGCTTTAGGCTGCTGCCAGACGGGGCTGATTTTATAGGCAGGCCAAGAATCAGCCCATCATCACTGTTCTCTGCACTGAGAAGCACATTGGCCTGAGTGCAGACACACAAGGGCCGATTCACTAAAGTGCGTTAAAACGTGCGCTATTTATAGCATGCATTAAAATTTACGTGCGATGCTGCTTGCGTTATTTTAGTCGCGAAGACTATTTTAGTGCGGTATTTGATGGAACGAGCGCTAATCAACGCACCGCTTACAAATATTTGCCGCGTGCAAAAAAATGCACACCATATTAGCCATACATGCCATTACTTTTGGAAAACTACTGTACTGAAAATGACCATTTCCCTGAAAACTGGCGGCTGCATCACTCTAGGGCCAACACAGACTTGAATAAATAACACTGCAAAGTCCATATTGTGTTGCCAAAAGCTCATGAACTGTACTTTTCTATAATTACCGCCTGCCCCAAGTAGGTGTTAATTTTCGCATAGACTAATGCGATATTTAGTGCGTCTAAGTGTTTGTGAATCATGCGTTAGTGTTATTTCGGCGCGCAAATTAACGCATGCGGTAGCGGGTAAGTTAACGAATGCGATATGCGACTTAACGCATGCGGTAATACTGTAGCGAATCGCGCGTTCATTTTCGCGTCTATTTTAACGCAAAAAAGCGTGCAATAAAACTTATCGACCTTTAGTGAATCAGCCCTACAGAGTGGATTATATGCAGGTGAAAATCAGCCCCAACTTTGCTCAATTTACAAACCATTGGAAGAGCTGGAAACTGTGACTAGGATAAGCGAAGGCAAACTGCTGCTTATGTGAATATGGGAGGAATAAAAGTTCCTAAGAGTAGATGCATTTCCTCCCCCCCCTCCGCCCGAGCATACAGCAGAAATGAGAAGTTTATATAAGTTTCTTATGATTATTGCAAGAAAAAAGGCAAACAAACTTTTAAGAATTCTCTTTAGATTTTCCTAGGTACAAACAGCAAATTGGTTTTGGCCTGGAAATGCAGGCGGAGAACATAAAACCGGTATAATGTTTAATAAAACCCACTGAATAGTCACATACTCAGTGTCCAAATAGATTTTCTTAAACCACAAGCATAAGAATAAAAAATGGAACTGTAAATATATTGTCTGCCTACACTTATGCAAATGGCAAACAAATCCATAAATTTGAAAGCATTTCAGAAGCACAAAGAAAAGGAAATGAGTCAGAACACAAGTTTGCTCCAAAAAAAGTTCCAGTTCATAATCGGGTCTGTCTGTTATTTGTTTCCCTTAATGATCCCCATGAAAGACAACTAAAGCTTAACAAGAATTCCGTGGCCAAGTAATGAATTGAGTGACACTTATGATAAAATGCCTCTCATTACGTCCAAATGGAAATCTGGGGATGTTAGAGGTGAAGAATGCATTATGAGATAAAGTTAGACATTAAGCAAACAGTATGTCAAAACTCATTCGAACACATATTCCTCAACCGCATAACTTTCCGTGTAACCTGATTAAAAAGTAATACTTAGGCCTGCGCATGAAGGGATTGCAATTGGCCAAAAAATTCATTCTAGAATACAGAAGAAGCGTTTCATGCAGATTGATCGAGAGCAGAGTTAACGAATGCTCTTGTACCCAGCAGCATTTGACATTACAGACCCGCTTCTATTTACAGCAAAATTAATTATGTGTTTTCAGCCCATTAGGGTAATGTTACATGGAGCTAATTTATTTGCCGAAGGTGACATTAAAGCTGTACTCCAGTGAGTAGCAAATGGGTGTCCTGTCATATGTCATACGCCATGGTGCAACCTTCTCTGGCCTGGGACCATTCTACTCGTCTTGACTGAGATTTTTTTTTTTTTGCCATGGATATTTGCTGAGGCAAGCAACATGGCATCTCCTGTTCATTTGTATGAATGGAAAAAAGGCAAATTATGATAAAACATAAAGCTATCTCAACATACTCACTGGCATTTAAATAATGGGCAAGGGGAAGGTCCTTGCCTGTGTTTGTGTAGTGTTCTAAATTAGTGATCCCCAACCAGTGACTTGAGAGCAACATGTCCCTCACCACTTTTGATGTTGCTCCCTGTCCACATGGGGCTACCAAATAGCCAATCACAGCCCTTATTTGGCATCCCCAAAGAACATTTTTCATGCTTGTGTGGCTCACCAACACTTTTTACATCTGAGTGTGGCTCACAAGTAAAAAAGATTGGGGATCCATGTTCAAGAGCATAGCATGTTTATGTCTTCTAACTTCTAAGTCCTTCCTCCTACTTATGAGAATGAAAAACAAGGAGATAAGATTGTTAGAAATCACTACTTTAAATGTTGTTTCTCCTAGAAGGAACTCCTGGAGCAAGTAGAGGACAACCTCACTAAAGCTGCAAAAGGTTTTGTCATGGATATGAGCAGATACAGTATAGTTCAATCAGTGTCCACTAATACTCCCTAACATGCAAAGTTTAGTAACTATGGGATATTAATATTTCTCATGCTCTAGTTATATAGAAAAAAATATCTAATATTATTAGAATTGACATGTTTTTAAGCATGGGCAGTTTTGTCTTGGTGTCACCTTCTTCCTGGACCACACCATGGACATTAAAAACAGACAGACCTACCAATGGATTTATATAATAATGCTAAAAAAGCATCCCTTCAGATTTTCTAAAACTACAAACCACAGAATTCCACTGAATCCCAACATCAGTGCCGCCGACGCTGCTTTCTTCACAATCGAAGCCGGTTGGATCAAACCTTTCCTTTACAAGAAACTACTAAAACATTCCTTATTGCACTTACCCTTCTCTCCCAGACTAGCACTACACTCATATCCTATCTCTTGGAGAACCAGCACACCATCTGATTCAGTCTTGGCACTTGGCTCCAACCATTGTGAATAGCGGTACCTGTGCCTGCCTTAGACTGTTAGGCCTATTGGGGGGGGGGGGGGGGGAACCTCCTTTCTTCTCTATCTTGTTAGATGTCAGAAGTGGATGGTTTGTATTTCAGTCATTTGTGTCCACTAGACAGCAGTGTGATTATATTAAGCTACGGTTTGAAAAAATAAAATCATATTCATATAATGCGCTTTGGGTCCCACGGGAGAAAAGCACTTTACAAATGTTTGTTGTTGTTGTTGTTGTTGATATAATAGGCCTTGCATGCTCTAACCTTCTGCAATGAGAATTAAATCAGTTAAAAGCATCTTTTACACCAGATATCATGTAGCTAAAAGCTGTTTTATTTATTCAGCAGTGTATTTACTGTATGGTCAGTTGTTATTAAATACAGTGTATTGTTTTATAAAGATGGCCATACACGGCCAGATTTAAGCTGCTGATTTGGGTTCTTCACACCGATTCGGCAGCTTATCTGCTTGGGTATGGGGACCCCAACTGATTTCTGGCCTAAAATTGGGCAGATGTTGATTGGACAGGTTTGATTTGCTCGTTTGATCAGGACCGCATTGGCATATTGATGCAGTCCTCACTTCGACAGGTCCTATTCCCTTCATTGTAATTCGATTGTTTGGCAGAAGGACAAGTGTTTAACTTACTCCAATATCGTCCACCTTAGGTGGGCATAATGGTGGAAAGATCCGCTGATATAGTGTATGATCACCTTTAGCCTTTAAACACCTACAACTTGATAAACTGAAAATGAAAAGTTTTCAAAAGACCTCAGATATAAATAAAGTTGCTCCTAGTGGCTTATAAATTTACCTGTATGAAAGCAACAGTGTGTTTCTTCATAAATCTATATAGTTGAGGAACCTGTGACTATGAACAGCTATATATATATATATATATATATATATATTACTATAGAGATATTCTATATTTAGGGCCAATCGATCATCACTTGATAGCCTTGGATTAAAATCACACAGGGTATTCGCTTTCTGCTTGTGAGTTTTGCACTCCCACCAAATGTTTAAATATTGTTAAAAAATTCTGCCTATCACTTTGGCATTGTTTTCCCTTTAATGGATGAGGCATTCTAGGCATTTCAGTGTAATTCAGTGTAATGGGACTACATGGCGAGCATTGGATGTGCTGCTGGTTTATATTTGCTGAGGCAGATGACACTCCGGCAGTAGATAACTGTACTGAGCGAGGGCTCTCTAGGGATCAGTGGAGATTAACATTCCCTTCACAATTAAATGCGGAGTGTTCTGGGGATTTACTAGATTCTCTAACAAAAAAAAAAATCACTTGCCATACTGCTTTGCCTTCTCTATTGTTTCTTGCCCTTGTTTCTAACTAAAGGTGGGCATACACGTTCAGATTTTAGTCTTCTACCAGCAAACGTTTGCATGTCGGTCTTACTTTCAGTCTGAAACTAAGATTCAGACTTAAATTGTAGGATAAAGCCCTTGAAATACAAATCGGTGGATGTTCTGAACGTGAAATAGTTGGCAGACACCAATCGCATGAAAGTAACTTCTATTGTAGGTCCCCCAAGGATATTATCTGATACACAACACATGGGAAGATTTTATGGTTATCCGACTAAAATATTCTAACCTGGCCGATCGACTAAATGACCAACTGCTATGGTACGAAAATTATCGGGACGATAATTCGGAACCCACACGTGGTCCGAAAATCATACAAAACTAGGTTTCGTAAGGTTTTATAGGTACGGTTATGGCCATCTTTAGGCAACCTCTATATTGTTTTGTTTGGACTAAACGTCCAGTTATTGAAACAGCAGGAAGATAAGTCACATTGCTGTGCCTTCTCTTTACTTCCTTTTGACCAACCAATGGAAATTTCCCCATCATGATAATAATCCTGTGACCCTGGCAGATGAAGGATTGTCTGTTGGAATGCCTCCCCCAGTTGGGCATACATGCCAAATCAGTGCATTTCTGGTCAGTTTTATGTGCATCCTGAGCTGAATCATAATGAAGAGTGAAGCTGAGGACACAGAGGCAGGGCTTTCCTTTTGGGAGTTCCAGTTTCACAGCAGCTAAAAGGTCTCTGGTTAGATGCATCTCTTTAACATCATTCAGGCGTGAGAGATGGGGTTCCTGAATTTCCATTGGCTGATTCTTCTTTAGCTGTGGCAAGAGCACTATTGAGCATAAGCAAAAGCTGTGCAATTTTTAGCACCTTAAGGTATTGTAATGGAGGCTAAGAGCATAAAAATGTGGGCTTGGCCAGAAGGCTAGTTAGGGTGAGAATGACCATTTGTACTTCTGCATAAACCTACATAAATACCTATTTACCTGCTGAATTTGCTGCTGAATGACTTATAGAGCAATATTTTTCTCATAACTGTACTCGTTTCATGAGCTAAGAGGGGCCCTAACCAAAGGCTGGAACGGCAAGGAGGGGGGCATGGTCAAAGGTTGGACCTTCAAGTGGGACTTGAACTGAAAAAGTTTGACAACCTTTGCCTTGGGGAGTAATGTTCCCTATTTTTAAAGCATCGCTGTGCATCTGAACGCTGCTGAGAGGCAACCCAGCTCAGACACATGGAGAACACCTGTGTTTAAAGACCCTCGCACAGATTTGCAAATACATAATTATAACATCTACAAAATATTTGTATGCGTTTAGCTCTAATTATGAACAGGACTAGAGTATTTACTGATAATTACATGGCAACATCTTTTAAGATATTTTTTTTCTTGGCAAGTCCGTAACAATGCACTAATCACATCAATCATTCGTTGTGCTATTCTCCTAATACCAAACCCAGAGATCACTTCCCTTCCGCCGCGGTACAATGTTTCGCTAAACACTATAAAATGAAGCCGACCTCAGCAGTTTCTCCGGGATTCTAAGGAATATTTGACTTCGACTGAACCTCATAAATGCAAACTCGGGAAACAGAAGCGCTGTGGTTTAGTAATTTGATTTATATAAGAAGTGTAAAAAGAGACATAGTTAAAATTGCCAATTTACTGTAACAGCATAGACATTTCAAAATGATTTATTCAGTATCAAATTCTGGAACAAAAAAAAAAACTGCTTTAGTCAAAAGGCTTCATGCAGTAAGAGCCCGGGGCCTACTTTCCCAACACGCGGCTGAGTGACACTTCGCTGCAGAATTGCGGGGAATAAATGGCTTTTGTGTTTGGCTTGAATGCATTATTTCTGCGCCAGCGTTCGAATGTACCATGTTGACTTTATTAGAGATGTTTATAATTAAAACGCTTTCTACTTGAAGTCGAGAGGAATCCTGCCTTGAACAACATGCCAAGTAAAAAGGTCGTTTAATTAAACACATTATGATAATAGTTGAAAACTGTGTGGTCTATTGATGGAATAACACACGCCATTAGCGCTTTCATTTGAATAATTCCACCAACACTCTTATCTCACGAGCTGAATATGCTAAATCAAATCATATGTCTCATGAGTCTGCAGAATGAATTAAAACAGCACATCAATGCCGTGGATGGTGTTATTTTTTGGATAACATTTTACATTAGATACCTTTTAGTGTGACCTTGAAAATTCCAGCCTTGACATATTTATCTGAAGTGATTAAGAATGCCTTAATGTTTAGAATATGTCAGATTAGGGGGGTAAGTATTAAAACCATTTACTGAGACTCTAGCAGAGAAAGGCTCCCGTGCCAGCGCACTTATATCAGAAAACATAAGTAACAGATGGTCAGGAGCTAAAGGGATGCAATACACACCATTCACCCCTGCTAGCCTCGTCCTGAACCGCAGTACATTTTAATTATGGAGCAGGGTTATCTGGGGTCCGAGATGAAACAGGAATTACAGGGCAACCGGAATGTTTTTGGCACAACAGCTTTATCATGTTATAGGGCATGCTGGGTATAATATTACAGATTCAAGGGGTTATTCACACCTTTAAATTAACTTTTAGTATGACCTAGATATAGATATTCAGAGACGATTTGCTATTGGTTTTCATTTTGTTTAATTTCTGTCTTATTTATCTTGGCAACCAGGCAGTGGTTTGAATAAGAGACTGGAATATGAACACAAGAGGGACCGAATAGAAAGATAGGGAATAAGAGTGGAGCCAGAGTGGAATCAACTCATGCTCCACCTGTATGTTAAAGGACAATGAAAGGTTAATATAAATTAAAAGTAAGTCTAAAGGGATTCTTTTTAAGTACTTACTGCATATCTAAATTCCCAGATCCCTGCTTGCTTCTCTGAGATATGGTGCTGGCAGCCTACAGCAGTGTGAAGCCTACAGTGACATCACTGAAATCTCTCTCCCCTTCCTGTAGGTGCCAGCGGCAGCCTTCCTATTCTCTAAACATGTGTGTAACTTGATCCTGTCTCCTGTTCTGAGCTACACATGCCCACCAGCCAATCAGAAGCGGATCTGGCAGAGGGGAGGGGGGGAGGGAATGAAACACATGTGCAGTATGAAGCAAGGAGGGAAAGGAAGGGAGAATACCTGCCTGTTCTAGAAAATGTGAAGTAAGTGTGACTGAGTAAATATTTGATTAGGTGAGCCAAAAGTGTGGTGTTTTTACTAAACAATAGGAGGACTATTGGGCAGTATGCTTTTTACATTTTGACTTGCATTCTCCTTTAATTGTCATTATAAGAATATGAACATTTCTATTTATACCTGGATTTGTATGTGCCTGCAAGGACTTGTCAAAATTCTAGCGTTATGGGAAATAGGTATTTTTTTCCCTTTTGAAGCAGCAAATTTTCTAGCAAAATTATTTGAAATGGCTCCTTTAGTACTGTGATCATTAGTATTGCAATGTTCCGACTCCTATATGGGGATCTTGGGACTCAAGCCTTAAAATTCTTTGACATTGCATGTAGAAAAATATTAATATGGTTTGTTGTAAAGTCGAGGAGCATGCATTATATGCGATGATGAGTAGAGATAAAATTTCTCCAAACACATTGAAGTCAATGGGAATTTTTTTATTCATGCAAACTGCACTGGTCAGTGGTAGTAATTTTTTTTTTTGCTGCATTTTTTTCCCACACAAAATACATCAATGAGTGTTTTTTGTGACTTTTTTTAAGCAAAATGCATTGTCAATGGGCGTTTTTTGGCACAACAAAATTTTTCCACATTGCTTATTACTAATTTCACTAGTAGTGAGCAAAACTACCCTGTTTATGTGGAAAAACTCATGAATTATTGAAATTTTACCCAAATTTAGCAGAATGCACTAAAGCTAATGGGTGTTTTTCACAAGATGTTCTTTGGAAAATACATTGGAGTCAATAGGCATAATTTCTCTGCATTTTTCTTGTGCCATATGTATCGGAGTTAATAGGCTTTTTTTCTTGTGCCAAACGTATTGAAGTCAATGTAAATTTTTTTCTTGCATTTTTGTCCTGTCTAAAAAACGTTTTTTTCTAGTCAAACAAAATGCCTGTCAAAATTCAAAAAAAGTTTTTGTCACTGATGAAAATATTCACCATTTGTGAAAAGACAAATTTCAAAATTTCAAAGTTTGTATCAGACAAAAAAATAAATGTGCTAAAATATGTATAAATAAGTATTGCCATCCATTTATTTCCCTATTATGACTAAGTATAAGGGCACAGTGTAGGCACCCCTAAGGGCAATGCTTCTATATTGGTATATTCGTCTGTTTACATCTACTGTAACCAGATGTATAGTACATCTTAGCTATACAGACTGGGCTTTTGTTTTGGGTGACCAGGAAAAAGTAAACCATATCAGTCCTTGCAGGCTAGTGACCTATAAATTATGTGACCAGACAGAGAAAATGTGTAGGCCAGTGATCCCCAACCAGTGGCTCACAGTGGCATGTTACTCACCCACCCATTGGATGTTGCCCCCAGTGGCCTCAAAGCAGGTTATTATTTTGGAAGTTGAGCTTTAGTTGCATCAAAACCAGGTGTACCATCAAACAGAGGCTCCTGTAGGCTGCCAGTTCACATAAGGGGCTACCAATAGCCTATATTTGGCACCCCCTCAACGTTTTTTAATGCTTGTGTTCCTTGCAAAGTCTTTTTACATTTGAATGTGGCTCACAGCTATAAAATCCTGGGGACCCCTGGCCGAGGCTGACAAAAGAGCCCCTTGGTAGATCCACACTTATGCCCTAAGCAGGTTGATTATGACACATTAATGAGCCCATAAGCAGCCACACAGCCGTCAGTCTGAATGCTTTGTGGCTATAAAGTAGATAGGGCTACCAGTATTCTCAATGGAAATTCAATGTGCTTCTGAAGCAATTGTCTTACCTGATAATTTCGTGTTGGTAATTGAATTGGGAATCTTACAAATTCCCTATCTAATAACAGCCTTAGGGCATATTTGCAGTTGCATTTTCAACACATTTACTTAACGAAATAATGAAAAATAAAAAAAAAATGAGAAATGGTAATTTCTTTGGTCTCTGAGTCAGAGCTCTAGCTTCCACTTCTCTAGTGGGTATTAACTGATCTCCACAGGGACATGCAGATTCAATAGCAAATGAATAATGGATTGCTGAAGGTTCATCCCATTTTTACTTTGTTCAGGGTGATAACATAGAAACCCACTGAAGCAGAGGATCCTTAAGAGCCTCCAATGGGTTTGATTTTTAATATTATTTACTTTATATTTTAATTGGAGAAGAAAGAGAGAAAAGAGCTATTTAGACAGGTTCCGACTCTTTAAACACTGCCAGCCATCCTGTTTGCTTTCCAATCTACAAACAACTCATCTTGGCTTTGCTAAACACTTCATATATGTCTGCAATTGAAAACAGACTGGTTGAGTAATTGATTATGTATGGATGAAGCTTGTGTAAAGCTAAAATCTTTATTTTCTCTAAAATACAACATTTTCTGGGGTGGGAGTGAAAGTGAAATTTTTATTGGAACTCAGCAAAATAATAAGTCAATTTCATAACAAGTTTCTGCCTTGCACACTGATTTCTGGAGCTGCCATATTCTTGAAGTATGTATGAAGTAGTTATGGAACAAATATAGTCACATACACAGCAACCAATCAATGTTTGTCTCTTAAGGGCAGTGGCATACGGGGAGATTAGGTGCCCCACGACAAATCTTTGTTTTCACGGGCGACTAATCTCCCCGCAATGCCATCCCATCGGCAAGAATGTAAATCGTGGGTGGGATGGCATACGCGTTGCTACGATTTGCCGAAGTCACCCGAAGTTACCTCTCAAGCAACTTTGGGTGACTTCTGGAAATTGTAGCAACACGTATGCCATCCCACCAGTGATTTACATTCTTGCCAGTGGGATGGCATTGCGGGGAGATTAGTCACCCATGGCAACGAATATTTGCCGAGGGACGACTAATCTCCCCTTCTGTCACCTCCCTAAAGCAATACCAACTGGTGAACTTTGTGTGCCTGACACATAGGCTCTCTTCATAACCAAGCCATGATTTCCCTGTGTTACTTGTAGATTCCACACCCATATTTTGATGTGGTCATCTTCTATTTGATGTTTAATGAAAGCCCAAGCACTTCGGTTTTCTGAAGCTGTATGCAGGAGGAAATTTTGCGCAACTTCAGAAAGCCGTATAAAGGAAAAATGTAAACTGTTACCAGGCAAAGCAATTTGATCTTTGATAATTTTGCACTTTAAAGAGATACTGACACCAGAAATTAAACCTTTTTTTTTTACATCTATCATAACATTGTCTTTGCATGACCTTCATTTTTGCCATTAAAGTATTTGCCCAATGCTTTTATATTACCTGCCTGATCCCCCATGTTCCCCTATAAGGGGGCTGCCATATTTGTCCAGCAGTAGGCCGTTAGCATTAGAAGCTGTAACTGACAGGCTGAGAAGGGACAGTCAGGTTGGCAAAACAGTCAGGCTTAGGGACTTCAAGTAACAATTACTTACAAAAGCAAATCTCTCAGTGAAAATCAATCAACATGACCTTTAGGCAACTTTTTATGTACATTCATATTTTGAGGAGTCATTTTTTAGTGTCAGTATCACTTTAATATACTAAACGTATTATGTAAATGCTTTTTTTTTTTATTCCTGGGTTTGTTGACCCTTTAGTAAATACACAGATAATAGCAGAAAGATAAAATGTATGTTAATTTCTAATTGTACATCTATCTGCATGTAAAAGGAGTAATGGAGGTTAGAAATTGCCTTGTGATCCAGTCCCTGGACTAGTACTAAGGGCTAATTTCAATAACCCCTGTATAGTCATTCCTTACTGAAGCTATCTAATATATCAGCTAGTATGTCTGATTCAGGGAGCATGTTAGTCGCCCATGGCAGATTTCTGCTACTGCAGGCGACTATGCGCTCAAAATGACTTTCCACCGGCAACAATAGGAGTGTACGGTGGAATGGCCTACTCATTGTAGGCTTAATATAAATTAAAAAGTAAGACTAAAGGCATTCTTTTTAAGTACTTACTGCATATCTAAATTCCCAGATCCCTGCTTGCTTCTCTGAGATATGGTGCTGGCAGCCTACAGCAGTGTGAAGCCTACAGTGACATCACTGAAATCTCTCTCCCCTTCCTGTAGGTGCCAGCGGCAGCCTTCCTATTCTCTGAGCATGTGTGTAACTTGATCCTGTCTCCTGTTCTGAGCGACACATACCCACCAGCCAATCAGAAGCGGATCTGGCAGAGGGGAGGGGGGGGAGGGAATGAAACACATGTGCAGTATGAAGCAAGGAGGGAAAGGAAGGGAGAATACCTTTTTAGAGATGGCTGCCTGTTCTAGAAAATGTGAAGTAAGTGTGACTGAGTAAATATTTCATTAGGTGAGCCAAAAGTGTGGTGTTTTTACTAAACAATAGGAGGACTATTGGGCAGTATGCTTTTTAAATTTTGACTTGCATTCTCCTTTAAGCACCCCTTCTCCAGTGTAAACAATCCCAAATAGTCTTTCTTCACAAATTGGACTTTCCATACCCTTTACCAGCTCAGTTGACTTTCAATGGAAACCAAAACTGAACAGCATATTCTAGATGGGGCCTTACCAGCGCTCTGTAAAGGGGAAGAATAAGCCCCTCCTCCCGTGAATCTATACCCCTTTTAATACAGCTCAAAACTCTTATTGTTCTTAATTTCACAATGTAAACATTATAAAGCATTAACAAGAAATCCAGTTAATCATCCTATACTAAAGAGGAGCTATGCATATACTGTTTGTCACATGTATGTGAATGATTAACTAATTATCCGTGCCATCCCGGACAGCGCAGATTAGAAATGACCTGGTTTGCTTCAGATCTGATGAAAGAATCAGATAGCTTAGTGCACATATGTAAACCAGGGGGTTGCACTCATTATGGCTGCATTTAAAAGGCTGAAGATAGAAAACATTTGTTTTCCATGAATTTTCCATTGATTTACTCATAAAATTCTTTTTCATGCTAATTTGTCCATTTTATCATTCTGGGTTTTAAATGTAAATACCACCACTTTGATGATGTTATATCCTTCTGAAATAACTCCTCAAGGCCGCCTACTCATTAATCTTCCATTGATAAGCTGACAACTAGGATTTTCTTGTTTACAAGAGAGATATATAAATAAATGTCGAAACCAAGAAGTGTGATCGAGTGCATAATTCTTTTATCCCATAAACAATGCCAGGCCCTGATCTTTATAAAGCTGATGACTGTGGTAAGAATAGTAGTAATGCAAAAGACGGCAAAACCTTGGTATTAAAAAATGCCATTTCTGAGGTATTTTAAGTGAAATCTTCCAAAACAAGAATGTCAAGATGGAGACCCTCATTGTGAACTACAATTGCCAGCGGTAGGTTATCTACTAAGCACAGGGGGATGAACGTTTTATAAGGATGGAGCACAGAGAGAAAGTGGGAGTGCAAGCAATGAACAGAGACAAGAGGAAAATGTTAGAAAAGTTATTGCTGGATTGAATTTATAGAAATAGTGTCTGGTTACACATAATTTATAGAGTGTAAGCTCTTTTGGGCAGGGCATCTCTTGTATCGGTTATTGATTGCTTTATATGTTATTCTGTATGTTCAATGTATGAAACCTACTTATTGTACAGCGCTGCGGAATATGTTGGCGCTTTATAAATAACTGCTAATAATAATAATGTTAATAAATAGTCCTTAAATGGGTTGTTCAGCTCTCCAGTTTGGAGGTTCAGCAGGTATCTGGTTTCTAGGGTCCAAATTACTAAGTTGTATGTATGTATGTATGTTTATCTTTATTTATAAAATGCTTCTATACACAGCACTGTACAGTAGAACAATAAATTAATACAACAGGGGGTTATTAAAATAATAGATAAATACAAAGTATGATAAAAATACAAAGAATACAAGGTACAGTTGCAATAAGTTAATAATCAAAGAGACAAGAGGATGGAGGTCCCGAGCTTACAATCTAAATAAGTAATCACAATAACAATAAAACTGTAGTTACACAAAATAATAGTTTTCTGGCTGGTGGGGTCAGTAACCCCCATTTGAAAGCTACAAGGAGTTAGAAGAATGCAAATAATTAAAAAAAAAAATATTAATGAAGATCAATTGAAAAGTTGCTTAGAATTGCCCATTCGATAACATACCTAAAGTTAATGTAAAGGGAAACCACTTCTTTGATACAGAATTACAAAAATATATACTTTTGCACTTTGTGCTGCTGGGCACTTTACGTATAGTGAAGAGCAAATCTGTCAATGGGCATGTTTTTTTTCACAGCATTCCATACAAAACTAAAACTTTCTTTGCTAAATTTTGCTGTGATTTCACTAAAAAATTGCCAAAATGTGGAATTTTGTCACAAATCTATGTCTGCTAAAACACTACACTCACCACCATTTACAGATACATAGGATAACAGTGGCTCTATTGTCTACTGATCCTAGCAACATTATACATGTTTATCCTACCCATGAAACAGTCATTTGACCAATATGGGAATGAATTAAAAGTGAGCCACTTTGAATCTGAAATATTCAGATTACCACAAAAGGTTTCCACAATTATTGTAAGTATTTACATGTCTATACAGAAGTCCAGTGTGGCCAATAGCATCTGCTTATCTCTCTGTCTATATGCAGCAGATGCGCTCCTTTTACAAAAAAGCATGCAAGCCTGTGGTATAATTGGGCAATTTAAGTGGGAGTTTCATGCCTACACAGGTGGGATGTATTGTTGGACTAAAATAAACACAGGAGTCTTACATACAATAGTAGTGTCTTATATTGAATATAACTAAAAGCAGTTGAAAAGCAAAGACCACCAAGGATAGGACCTGGTACCGATCACTCCCAAGATGCTGAGTGGAATTTAGAAGTTGTAATTTACAATAACTCCATGGCAAGGTTAACACTGACTAGGGATCATAGAAGTTATGGTCCACAAAAGCTTCATGTTGAGAAGTTTCCTGTGCCTGCCTTCAAACATCAATTATTTGCTCTTAAAAGCTTTTCAGTTGATATATTTGTAGGCATCTCACATCTCAGGGACATTAGTGACTGTCTGGCACTGCATGTTGAAGTAACTTGGAGATTTGTCCACACAGATTACGGTAATGAGTTACAACCAGATACAGTGCAACATACATTATTAAGAATCATTTACAGATGTAGAAGTTTTCACTGTTCCCCAAGCGATCTTATAAAGAATGAAAAGTCAGTCTGGTCTGTCTTCCTCTTTCTTTCCTTAGAGTTATAGTGGACGTTTAACAGGAACCCAGCTGCACATAACTGTAATCATGGGAAAAGGGTACTGTGACATAGCTGCAAGAAGACTGCAAAATAAAGTAGAAATGGTGCAGAATTTACAGGAAATGTATCCTGGATTCAGTTTTTTTTATTGTGGCTCAATGTTAAAGCAAATAAAAGTGGTCAGTTTGTGTTTTAATAGTTCAACTGATCTGGAATTCCTGTTAAATGGAATCCAATCATGTCTGTCAAAAAAGAATACAGATGTAGCAATTAAAAGTTGTAAAAACAAACCGGGTTGAAATGGTGCATTGTAGTGAGGGGGATGGAGGCCTTGTGCTTTGCTGAATTGTCTTTTGATGTATTCAAAGTAGTCGTATGCCGTATATTGGTAAATAATGCTTTTGTATATTATAGAACAGCAGCAGGTACACCAATATTTGTTCAAGAGCAAAAATATTTTTGCCTGCATGACTTCAATGAATCCCTTGAGATTGGCAAAAACAAAAAAGAAAAATACTTATTAATATGTAATATAAGGATTCTTGTCCATAAACTGTCAAATATCAGGTGTTCCTCATCTCAAGTTAATATTTAAACATTGTGTTCCAGGGTCCCCTTCTGATCTCCTTCAGACAATTTGCACAAATATCATTTATGGCAGGGGTCCCCAAACTTTCTTACTCGTGAGCCACAGTTAAATGTAAAAAGACTTGGGGAGCAACACAAGCACCATAAAAGTTCATGGAGGAGCCAAATAAGGGCTAGGATTGGCTATTAGGGGCCTCTATGCACCCTATCAGCTTACAGGGGCTTTATTTGGTAGGAAATCTTGTTTTTATTTAACCAAAGCTTGCCCCCAAGTCAAGAATTCAAAAATAACTACCTGGTTTGGGGGCACTGAGAGCAACATCCAAGGGGTTGGTGAGCAACATGTTGCCCCCGAGACACTGGTAATTCAGTACTTGCCCCGAAGCATGTTCTGAATTACCAGCAACATTTAGCAACATTTTCAATTATTGAGGTCAACTAATCTGGAAATGCAAATGTTGAGTATTAAGATCCATTTTGGCTGGCAAAGTACATAAGGATTAATTCAGCTAGATCTATTGAAGGCTATTTATTGTGGCTAGCTTTTGTCGTGGTACAGTAAGTGGTTTGCCAGCTCTCACTAATATGTTTAATGAGAAGAAACTGTAATGTACTAGTTAGATGGGAGCCAATGGATGATACCGCTGGTGAAAATCTGACTCCTTCTGTAAGCAGAGACACCCAGCTAGTTCCAGTTTTCACCGACGCCCTTTTGGGGCCCCGGAACTTACTGCTGTCGTCCTAGCTGGGGCCCTACAAACTTCAGACAACAGATAAGCAATTAGAGGTACAGACAAGGATAAGGCAGGTATGAAGTCAGGAAACAGGCAAAAAGTCGAGTCAGGCAGCGATAAACGTAGTTAGGAAACAGGCCGAAGTCGAAAACCAGAGAAACAATCAAAACAGCTGAGCAGGAACCGGTACAACCAGAACCCAGCTTGGGCAAAGAGGGACTGAGAGAAGGGGGTTAAATAGGCTGGGAAGTTAGGGAAAGTAAATACACAAAAACCGACACCAAGATGGCACCTAAAACTTCAATGCATGCAACTGTGCATGTCCCAGCGTCAACGCGCATGTGCAGTTATGCCGCAACATCTCCCGAGGTGCGCGTGAACCTGGAAGTGCGGGACAGTACAGGAGCGTGTTTGCCAGCCGCCAGGACCTAAGGTAAGAGAATGCGTTGGACCGACAGAGTGCCTTACAGGAACAATGTATGCACAAAACAGGCAATACCCATGTATGTGGTGCAGACATTTTATATTTCAACTAACTCTAACACTTACATAATTGCCATGATTACTTGTTAGTTAAAAAACTATTTTAGAAAGAAACTCGCTGAAGGCACCATTGTGGTCAAAACACATGGAGAAACATTTACCAGAAACCTGAAAAGTAAGAAATCTAAACTGTGTGTTTATTTATTTAAGTAAAACAATTGAAACTAGAAAACTCAATTACTTGAAAATGAAAAATCACAGTAAAATCAATTTCTACCCTTCATTTTCAATGTCTGCCAAATTTCAAGCCATTCTTAAGAACTCAAATTAATAAATAGCAACACCCATTGACTTACTGGCAATTTTTTAGTTAGAGTTTTTTTGCACTTAATAAATCAAATTAGAAACAAACAAGATTTGTGCTGCAAAAATTTTGAATAGTGGTAAAAAGGGAAATTTGAATGTTCTTGAATATGGCCCCTAGTGTGTCACAGACTTGACATCTCGCCAATAAACAGTAATATTTCTCATGTCTTTGCTGAGGCATCGCTCATACTAAACAAGGGCTACTGCGTAACTGTAAAGAATAAAAAAATACAACAATATTTATAGTACAAAGACTCTGGAACAGATTCCAAGGGAGCCAGTTGTACACCTTTTTGCAAAATCCTACAAAAGGGGCTAGCCAAATTCTTCATTTCCCAGGGTGCCACAGCCATGTGACCTGTGCTCTGATAAACTTCAGTCACACTTTACTGCTGCTCTGCAATTTGGAGTGATATCCCCCCCTCCCAGCAGCCAATCAGCAGAACAATGGGAAGGGAGCAAGATAGCAGCTCCCAGTAGGTTTCAGAATAGCACTCAATAGTAAGAAATCCAAGTCTGGCTTGGGACTCCTCCAGTTACATGGGAGTAGGAGAAACAATAGGTTACCTAAAAGCAGTTCTAATGTGTAGCGCTGGCTCCTTCTGAAAGCTCAGACTCGGGCACAATGCACTGAGATGGCGCCTACACACCAATATTACAGCTAAAAAATACATGTGTTGGTTCAAGAATAACATTTTAAATGAGTGAATTTGCTATGTAAACGTTGTAATTTAGAAATAAAAAGTACCCCATAAAAATCATGACAGAATCTCTTTAATGTATTTGGAGGGAGAATTAAAGTTGCATCTTGCAAATTTGTTATTTTTCACTCATCACTATTACATGTATTTTATATGGATCAAATGTGAATTGTAAAAACAATAAAAGCTGTATATATATTTTTTGTTGCTAAAGAAATTTGTAAAAAATCAGCAAACATTCTACCATATGACAATATTATCATCAGAAACCATTGTACCTGTATGTGAACACATTTATCTGGTTGCTCTGTTAGGGCTCTGGCACACGGGGAGATTAGTCGCCCGTGACAAATCTCCCTGTTCGCGGGCGACTAATCTCCCCGAGTTGCCATCAGTTGCCATCCCACTGGCGAACATGTAAGTCGCCCATGGGATGGCACACGCGGCGGCACGATTTTGGCAAATCGCCGAAAATGCATCGCACGGCAACTTCGGCGATTTGCCAAAATTGCCTGCGCAGCATGTGCCATCCCACCGGCGACATACATGTTCGGCGGAGGCATGGTAGTTCGGGGAAATTAGTCGCCCGTGACAAGGGAGATTTGTTGCGGGCGACTAATCTCCCCGTGTGCCAGAGCCCTTAAGGGAAAGTATGGTATCTGCACATTAAAACATTTGATGTTTGTTTATTTCCATTTTGGGATCCAAAACATATTTTCCCCTCCTCCAGTCACAGTAAAATGCAATTTCAGCTGGCCCAGAATTTGGGGGGGGGGGGGGGTTGCCTGCCTCTGAACAAACATGGAGAAATTCAATTTAAAATCTGTTGAATTTATTTGATCATGATTTGAGTAGAGAATATTAGCATAGCTTCTTATACAGAATTACATCTGGGACTACTGAGCTGTGACCAGGAAAATGAGCCCTGTTATTATCAGTGCATATATTGCAATCTCTGACCCAATGCCTTGGAAGAAAGGTCTAACCTGTGACGAGTTATCAAGAGTATTTGCGCACAAAGACTGTACAGCTTACTGTGTTTGTCCATATTAATCTGCAGTGTAATCGCTTTCCATTTTCAAATGAAAAGCAGTCTATAAAAGCTATTACAAACTGCTGATAAATCCCCAGTGTTCTACCAAGGCAGCCAAATGCAGTCTATGAAGTCATGATATTTCTTCATTAAAACAATAATGTAATATTGAACTTTGAATCACTGCCAACTATTTCAATATAGATATTGTATTAAACGCCCATTACAAACCTGATGTAAAAGCTCATTCATGCAGAAAAGTAAAGCATAAATGGATAACAATTTCCAATAACTTCTAATTAGAACAAAGTAAATGTACAAAGAGGGAACAGTGATTGGGATGAAGCAAGTGTAACCTCTGGAATAAGAGTGCCATTAATTTACCAGCAGAGTACAGGCCTTGCTGGGAACAATCTGAAAGATTGAAAGGTTGATGCATAGACAGGCAGTGAAGGTAATGTTCCACCCAGGTACATTTACAGTACTCTGTTGTACAGTAGGATTCAGCATGAAGAAGATTTTTATCAGGTACAAGATGGGCAATAAAGAATGTTATCAGACAAGTTTAAATAAAAGGGTATTGCAACGAGGAGAAAAATTAATCCAAAATGATTTTTAAATTTGTAAATAGTAAAAAAAATGAAGCACAAAGGAGTGGGGCCCTTATTATTAGAAGGAGGTCATTTGGTTGATGAGAGCAGGGAAAAAGCAGCGTTTTTAAAATACTATTTTTTCATCTGCCTGAGACAACAGCTTATTAAGGCTTCCTTTTTAATATACCCAATTAAAATAAAATAACTAATGATGCAGAAGGGTAACACAAGAGGAAATTCAAAATATATTAGACAATGTAAAGGTAAACTGAGGTCCAGGACTGGATAGTATTCCTCCCAGGGTACTAAACAAGCTTAGTTCTGTAATTGCCAAAACCTATTACTTCATTTTTGAGGATTCCTCAAGGTTTGGCAAGAGATTGGTTAACTGCTGATGTGGTGCCGCTATTCAGAAATGGATAACATTCTCTGTCTGAAAACTATAGACCCGTTAGTCTGACATCAGTGGTAGGAAAACATTTGAAGGGGGTAATAAAGGATAAGATACTTGAATACATTGCAAATCACAATACTATCAGATTTTGGCAGCATGCTTTTATGTGGAATATATCTTGCCAGACTAATTATCATTTCCTTCTATAAGGGCTCTGGTACACGGGGAGATTAATCGCCCCTGACAAATCTCCCTTGTTGCGGGCAACTAATCTCCCCGATATGACATCCCACTGGCGAAAATGTGGGATGGCATACGCGGTGGCGCGAGGCAACTTTGGCGATTTCCGCAAAATGAGATTAGTTGCCCGCAACAAGGGAGATTTGTCGTGGGCAACTAATCTCCCCGTGTGCCAGAGCCCTAAGGAGATTAGCAGGGAACCAAGTCTCTGGAATGCCAGTAAATGTTATCTACACAGACGTTGCTAAAGCATTTGCAACTGTACCACAT
The DNA here is from genome assembly GCF_000004195.4 of Xenopus tropicalis. Taxonomy (NCBI): domain Eukaryota; kingdom Metazoa; phylum Chordata; class Amphibia; order Anura; family Pipidae; genus Xenopus; species Xenopus tropicalis. The sequence continues at coordinate 29,009,320 of NC_030681.2, read as the reverse complement.
GGTTACTGGTTATTGGGAATATTGGCCTGGAACATAATAGTTGTTCTTGGATAGAGAATGGGCTAAAGGCTAAATTACAAAGAATGGAGGTAAATGGATCATGTTCTAATTGGACCAGTGCAGTTTGAATGCATTGTCTGCAGTTGTGTTATGCACATCTCCCCTGGTGATTGCAACAATGGGAAAAAAACATTGCAAATGCAGTAAAGTGGAATTTCGAGTGCAATTGCCATCATACATTACTCTTTTTGTCTTTCACCTGGACTTTCCTACTTTAGGGATGTGAAACAAAAAACTTGTTCTTTAAAAGAAAACTAGGCACTCTTTTTTGTGTTCTTTGATTTGTTTGAGCCGATATACTGTTAACTTACAGCCTTAAAAACTACAACATTGCTTGTCACACAGAGTGGCATTACATACAGTCCCCTGTGATGGTTTGCCAGATTCACTCCATTTCTCCACCTCTCCCTTGTGAGCCATAATGATATTGTGTACATTATGCACAGACAAAGAGGCTGCATAAATGATGACTACAGACAATTAGAACTCAGGTGAAACAAGGTGAATTATTACTGCTGCAATGTTATATTTCTCATTATGAGCAGATAGGAATGGGACGTTGGTTTGATGAAAAGAAAAAAAGATGTGAGCTTTTGCCCGAGACTAGGCCAGCCATTACTGAGTAATAGGAGCAGCTAAAGCTAAAATTCCAACAGTGCAGACACATTTAGATCAAAGTTTTCCTGTCACAGGCTAGATTTAAAGAGTGCAAAGCAATATAACCCTATTAGACCATGCTGGATATGGCTTATTGTGAAAAAAAGGAGTAACAATGATTTGTGACAATGACAAAATGTGATAAGGTTGCCTCTGCGCCTTTCCAACTAGCACAGGTATGGGATCTATTTTCCAGAATGCTTGGGATCTTGGCTTTTTCAGATAAGGGATCTTTCCATAATTTGGATCACGATTCCTTAAGTCTGCTAAAAAAATGTAATCATAAAATAAACTTGATAAGATTATTTTGCCACCTATATGGATTCATGCAGCTTAGTTACCATCAAATACAAGGTACTGATTTTTGATTATTACAGAGAAAAATGAAATCATTTTTAAAAATGTGAATTATTTGTTTAAAATGGACTCTATGGAGATGGCCTTTCCATAATTTGGAGTTTGCTTGATAAAGGTTTTCAGATAAGGGATCCGATAGGGTTCATTTAGATATTGATTGGACAGGCTGAAAAATCCTGCAGTCACAGGTTCTGTACAGCCCCTCTATGTGATCCTATCATTAGCCCGGGTGCTAAATAATTGCTTACGCTAAATCTACCAATGATGTCCTGCAATGGGCACCTTGACAAACATGAAGATCTTTGGTTTATGGTGGCACAAGGCACCAAAGTGGAAACCAATGTGGTCCTCTTATGACTTGTTCTTTAAACTTTTAAGCTATTTATACATATTAACAATTTTTTGATTGTATTGTTTCAATCTTCCTGGAACGAGTGGGCTTCTATGGCTTTATTATTATTTATATAGCGCCATCAATTTACGCAGCGCTTTACAGAATAGAATACGCATATAACTTGTACTTTAAACACATCCGTTAATTCTGTTGATAATATGTACGTAAAAGTAAGTGTGGTCTTATGATCTTCTGTACGGAAGCTCATCATGACATCAATCTGCGTTGCCCAAGAGGATATGTCTTGGCATATGTTTAGTAATATGACTAACGACTTCCCAATTCCACAGAGTAAAAAAAAAGTAGTTTCACCTTTTATCATTCACTATTTCAGGAATGTAACAGAATCAGCCCATCTGAGCTCATCTTCACACAAGATATGATCTTTGAGTCCTGAACATAACACTACTAAAAAGCAATTTTACTTTCATCAGAAGCAACTTTGTATGATCAAAGTAGTGCACCAGTAGGCAAGCATAACATTAAATGCTAGGTGCACAAAGAGCCATCACTTCAAGTTAACCTTTTGTTCCATTCTGCGTCACTTGATTTTCTCAAAAACCACATCTTATGCCAAAAAGGACGTTTCTGTTTGAATACACAAAACTGACTTTCAGACCATTACAAAACACAGATCCTGCATATTCAGTGATCAAAACAAATGCTTTGTAGAAGCAACTTCAAAATCTAAAATCTTATATTCAAACACCCTCGATGATGAAGAGATTTTTCCGAATCATTTGTTCTGCCGGCACTATTTATATCCAAGGCACAATGTATTGGGGAAAAGTTATGTAAATGTCAGTGTAAATTCAGAACTTGTTTTGTACAATGATGTCACTTTCCATATGACAACACACTGTTACATAACAGAGCAAAACACGCGCAAGCAAATATTGGGTTGGCCAATACAAGGTCCATTCATTTCCATGCAATTACTTATTTGGAGGGGGGGGCAACTAAAGGAAAGGTAAACCTTTAAAGCAAATTAATTTTAAAATGACTCAAACTGCCCGTTATCCAGAATGCTTGGGACCAAGGGTATTCCGGATAAGGGGTCTTTCCGTAATTTAGATCTTCATACCTTAACTTTATTAAAAAAATAATAAAAAATTAATTAAACCCAATAGGATTATTTTGCATCCAGTAAGGATTAATTATATCTTAGTTGGGATCAAATACAAAGTACTGTTTTATTTTTACAGAGACAAAGGAAATCAATTTAAAAAATTTGCATTATTTGATTAAAATGGAGTCTATGGGAGAAAGGTTTTCTGTAATTTGGAGCTTTCTGGATATCGGGTTTCCAGATAAGGGATCCCATACCTGTACTTTTTAAGGTGATAAAAAATGCCTATTTATAAACAGTCAAAATAAGCACTTCTGTTGCAATTACTTTTTATTTTACGTATAAAAGTCCCATGCAACATATTTCTTGACTATTTTGCATGATAGTATCCTGTTTATAAATAAAGCTCAATTGATTTTTCTAAAAAAAAAACAAAAAAAAACCATTAGAGCCTTTGGGAGGTATAAATTACAAAGACACAAAATATAAAATAATGATATTTCAATGACTATTCCTATGAAATGTATTATTTACGAATGTCAAAATAAAATACGTTTTATAAATATTTTGGGGGAATTTTTTTCTAAAATGACCAATGCTACTCACCAATGGTAGTGTTGAAGGGCCACCAGTCGAAACCCTTTTTTCTTACTATGAGAAACCCCGGTATGCCCATGTTTGAGAGATTCATTGTTCAAATGTAACAAGGTTACAGTCGACAAGGTTCTGTTTTTCAAAATCTAGCCCAATAGATTCAGTTGTACTGGAAATATTTCTAAGGAAATATTTTATAACAAATATATACAGTGAAACCTCAATTTTACATCCCCTGATTTTAAGCTTTTCTGCATTTTACACTATTGTTTTGTGGTCCAACTAATATATTGCTCTACATTTCCATTGTACAGATTCTTCAAGAGACACTTGCCCTGCCAGCCATATATTAACAGGCTCCCTTGATTCTTCTGCTTATCTGTATCAATGCATTTAGCTTCTTTTGTCTTTTACCTTGACCTCATACAACAATTTAGGTCAGTGATCCCCAACCAGTAGCTCGTGAGCAACATGTTGCTCACCAACCTCTTGGATGTTGCTCCCATTGGCGTCAAGGTAGGTGCTCATTTTTTGAATACTTGGCTTGGAGGCAAGTTTTGGATGCATAAAACCCAGTGTAAGCCAAACAGATTCTTCTGTAGGCTGCAAGTCCACATGGGGGCTACCAAATACCATTCATAGCCCTTATTTGGCACCTCCAGGTACCTTTTTCATGCTTGTGTTGCTCCCCAACTCTTTTTACATTTGAATGTTGCTCACGGGTAAAAAAGGTTGGGGATCCCTGATATAGGTCAATGGAGGGCAATATGGGGGTCACTACCTGAATACCACATATGGTAGCTACAGAATATAAGAAAAGCTTTAACCTTAACAAAGTTAATATCTGACATAATGTGTGCTGAAATCCACTGATACAATACTGAACCAATTTCTGTAACCCACAGCAACAAATTAGACTTCATGCTGTAATGCCTTGGACCGCAAAGCTCTGCAGAGGGTGGTGAGATCAGCAGAGCGCACCACCAGGACTGAACTGCCGGCCATGCTGGACCTGTACAGACAGCGCTGTAGGAGGAAGATGCAGCGGATCCTCTGTGACCCCGGCCACCCCAGCCAGAGACTTTTCACGCTCCTACCATCAGGCAGGCGGTACAGGAGCATCCAGACCCACACCAGCAGATACAGAGACAGTTTCTACCCACAAGCCATCAGGCTTCTGAACTGCTGACATTCTGCCTAACACACACTCCCCATAACTACTGGACTCTTCCCAGTGTCATTTTAAGCAAAGCCACTTTAAATCCTCACTGCACAATTTCAAATATTGCATTGCATTTTATTATTGTAAATACTTGTACCTTTATTGCACACTTTTATTATATTTAATATTTATTTATTTTTTGTTTTGTTTGTCTATGTAAAGTTGGGAGGAACACGGGTCAAAAAATTTCAATTCAATAATGATGCTTCATTGTTATTTGTATATGACAATAAACTTGAAACTTGAACTTCATTATTCAACTGGTGCAAGGCCAGGCAAGTCATTGAGGATCGGTTGCTATGTGTAACTACACTGATACAGTTTTATTTCTCTCTTAGAAGTTGTACTTCCCCATGCTTGGATGCTACTAGTAACTGCAGTGGTGAAAGAATTATCTGCAAACATGCATTCCTTTCGTCTGAGAAGCAGATTGGATTGCCTAGTAAGGATAGCATTTGAGAAAGGATTTGGTATAGGACTGCTTTATTTTGCATCAAATATATGCACTAGGAAAGGTTTCCAGAATTGCATGGAAAATGTTTGATGCTTCTTCTTCAAAATGTCATTTATCAGATAGTTAAGTAAGCAAAATAAATCACATAACCAAGCTCATTGCCCTTGAAAACCCCAATGTATTTTTTTTTCTCCTTTGCAACAATGCACTTTATTGATGCAATCTCACTGGCCAGATGGGCAGATTTGTGATTTGGGGGTAAATCCTTTAGAATGCTGAAACCTTATTGGTTAGATAAATTGGTGGGTTGTTGTAGACTTGGTAGGTAGGGATGTGCATATTTTTTTGGCTGATATAGATTTGAAGCAAAGTTTGTGGTGAACAATTTTGCAAATCTGCGCTAGAATTTGGCCATATGGTTTGTTTTGCTGGGGAAAAAAGGGAAAAAGAACACAAGAAAAATGTCTATTGACTTCTATGTACTTGGCACAAAAAAAACCCTCCCATTGACTCCAATACATTTGACACAAGGAAAAAAAAAAGAAAAATTTCCATTGACTTTAATGAATTGGGTGTAAGAAAATACACACATTGTGTAAGACAAGCATGGGCAAAAACACGTGGGAAAAAACACGTATTGACTCCAATGCATTTTGGGCAAGAAAAAAAGCCTGTTGGCTCCAATGAATTTGGGCAAAATGTTGCCATCTTGAGAATTTTTCCAGGGTTTTGCAAATTTTTCTGAGGTTACACACATTTTTCTGCAAAGCAAAACTGGGCAGTTTCATTCACCACTAATGATATGTGACAAAATGAAATAACATTGTAGACAGGGATTCAGTATATGTACGGCTATTGTATGTGGGGGCCCCAATGTTTTCTGCACAAAAAGTAGAAGTCAACATTCTCATAGATGGTCCCTGAGGAGTACAATCAAACCAGAAGCAGGTCTTTAGGACAAAGACAGATGGAGCAATTAGTAGCTGTGATTTTTAAAATTGCTGAGACTAATCACCATGCTAAAAAGTTGTGCTGATTTGTACTGCACAGTACAATTCGCAAGTGGTGACTTGTGTATATTTTAATGGAAGTATTGTCGCATCGATTAGTCGCTGCGATCGCAGGTTCTAAAAGCAGGATTTCACTCACCTCATCTGTCTTCACCCTTCATACAAGATAGTAGCTGTTAATTTAAAAAAGCAGTGATCTACAGAAAATATATGTTATGAAATACATTTTTCTTTGGCATGTGGGACATTTGTTTACTGCAGGTATGTCTAATCTGTTCTTCTCCACAGCATTTCCCATTATTCATTCAACATCAAAGCACTGTACAAGTTTCATTTCTATATAAATAAATAAAAAGTAAATAACTCTCAAACATCCAACTATTGGATACGTTTTATGAACCAATTCAGATAACTTTCAAATTGCAAGTCTACAGAGATCTGTTTCCTTCAATCCTTTGTCTCAAACAATTAAATTGCAGTAATTAACTAGACTGAATTAGCAAGGCTCACTGAAGGTAATAATAATGGTCGAATGAAAGAAGACAATAGAACTCACAAAGTATCACTTTGACTCATCTAAAATACAAAGGCACTGTGCCAAATCTCACAATGGGCACACAAAAATTAATGTAATTTTTTAAACCTATTCAAGTAATAAAATGATTTTCCTCTCGTCCTTTTAAATTTTAAGCACGTGCATAGAAGGATACAATCAGTTCAACTTTGTTCAAAAGCTGGAATAAATTGGCAATCAGGGGCGGTTATCAGACATTGGCCGCAAAGAAAAGTTGTGTTCAGAATGGCAAATATCATCTTCTTCTACACCACTCTCTTGAATTTATTCCAAAGCTTTAGGCTCAGATTTGCTAGAAAGCCACCATGACTTAAGCCTAAGGGTGCTGATATTTAGGTGTTGACTGTATGGTTACGGAAAAATCCTATTTCTTAGATGTAGTGGGCCAAACATTCACTAAACTACAGGTTTTAGGGTATTTAAAAGCCAGTAAGACCCTTATACAGATGGCAAAGGACATAAAACTTCTTGAAAGGTAACATATTTTTTGTCAACTTCACAAACAACAATGCTAAATAAAAGGCTATAACTTAATATGAAAAATATTATTTATATATTTTCTTAATTTTGTTTGTCCACCAAATACAAAATTGCTAGTTGTGTACCTGCCCCATGGATACGTCTCAAAAATAGAGAAGAGGCAGGCACTCCGGTAAAGTCAAAAGTGAATAGCAATTGTTCATGAGAAGTAAGAGTAAAATCAAAAAACTTTTTATTTAACACATGATACAGAGAGCCTTACGCGTTTCGTACCTCCTGGTACTTAATCATACCTGCCCCAGCAGTGCTCATTACTGCTCCATATTCATGGAAGTTCGGGCACTGGTACCAGCTGCCTCTGATAGCAAGAGAGCATTATACTCATGTAGGTAAATACATGGATCATGTTGTATAAGGCAGTATGCTATTTTTGGCAATTATTGCCCGATAAGAGCTTCTATAAGTGCTTTTGGGCAATTGTAAGAAAGGTAAGGGGGCAAGTAGGCAGTTTCAGGTACTTTTGCATTGAGTTCATGGAGTTGAAAGAGCCCTGTGTGCAATTAATGTGCAGGGTAGACTCACAGTATTAACTGCTGCCATAAAAATTATAAAGAGCTAATCATTTAAGACTAATAGAAGGATCTGCGCAACACCTACCCAAAAAGTGGCAGTTTTGGGTAATACAGTTCACTGGATAGTTGTTTGCTAGACACTTTCATTTGACACATACTTTAATACTTGAGCAAATATCCCAAGGGTAGCATTACAAGTTAGAATATTCTCTCCTGTTTTTGAGGCCAAAGCTATTTGGATGAGGTTTATTCTAGGGGTTTTCCATTTATGTCATTGGTAAGTTGTCCCTGATAATCAAAATGGCTTGTGTGCCATAGCACTAAAGCTGTAAATAGTGTTCCTGTTGCCTGGGATATACAAACAATGGCAAATCTGAAATATGTACACACCAGCATATCCAAGAGAACAGAAAAATGATATACTGTACTCTATCCATAATGCTAAGAGCATTTCAATTTGCTTTATTGCACTCGTGTAACATAAATGTGCCCATTTACTCCCTAGACAGCACTAGAGCAAAACAATAAACCGGGGGGTTTAATAGCACAAAAAACAGACTGTGCTGCAAATGCTGATATACAGTATCAGAAACCACTTTCTGCTGGTGTGAATGCTTACTCAACGCTTTATAGAAATAATATGTTAAATCTCCATCCCAACTCTGTTCATCATTAGTTACAGAGAAACTGCATATAGGGGAAGGAGTCCATTTCATCGCATATGATGAAAGGCCTCAGAATCCTTTCTGCTTCTAAACACAATGTTGGATTCTGATTCCAGTAGCCTTCAATGGGCAACTTAAGTCTTGTTTAATCTGTTCAAATATAACAAGCTGCTACATTGTTTAACTGTGCTTGCTAATGAAAAATTCCACCTAACAGAAAAAAAGTGAGAAAATGGAGCATTCATTTGATGTGCAAATTGCTATTCTATATAAAACCTTCTAGCTGAGTATGGGAGAGACCAAAGACAAACAGCTGGTAACATTGGGTAAGCAAATGTTCACCTCACTTTCTAACTATCTGGATAAATTAATTTAGTTTTACATAGAGGTACTTCACCATAAGTGTCACTAGAACTTAACAGCCTCACAGAAAATTCTTTAATCAGTCAGGATCTACAAATGGCCCTCTGGACTTTTGGACCCCCAATTCTTTCTGGATAAGCTGTCTACATTGTTAGACTTCTACCTTTCAGTCTTTTGTTGCTGTTTCTTTTGTAGAGAGTAATTGATAGTGGAATTGTGAATAATAAGGGAAAAAGCTGGCCAAAAGTAAGTAAAAAAAACTCACCCCAGTCCAAAAGAGGCCCAGGGGCAATGACCTGATCCTTCAGTTAGGTGAGTGGAACCAACCGTATGGATAGAGAGCAGGCACTTAATGAGCAGTCTTCCAAGCAGGCATATAAAGACCAAATAGAATTTTATTTATACACAAGCAGAGGTAGCCTGTTGTAATATTCTGCCTATAGGTTGGTTTTGGCCATGTCTACATCACAGTGGGGAGATAAACAAGTTATCTAGGCATCTTTCCAAAGTTCCATGTGGTCCATGATATAGCCCCTATATCCGCTCATATATATTGATGAGTGAATCTGTCCCGTTTGGCTTCGCTGAAAAATTTGTGTAAGGCAGATGAAGCTAATTTTTTTGCAGCAAATTTTTGCTGAAGTTTTGCAAAACAATTCGCCAATGGCAAAATCTGGAAATTTGCTGCGAATCCATGCCTGGCAAAAAATAATTGCTCATCACTACTCATATAGTATGAGGGAGGCTTTGCTTCTATCATTTACGAACATCTACACATGGAAGAACAGTCATTTTAGTCTAGAGCAACCAACTAGAATGAATAGAAGGGGGGGGGAGCAAATATGGCTGCCCAAGGCCCCCTTATACTGTATAAATCAATTGGCTTTTGAATTTCCTTCATAGAAAGTACAGGTTAAATCAATGAACAAAAGATTTCAGGGTGCTGCTAAATCCACCTGTATTAATCTAGACATGCGGCATTTTTGTATTATAGTTGCCATTTGCTGTTTCAGGAATCAAATTTTCTCCAGCATTAATGATGGCTCAACTATTCTTAAAGGTAAATTTGACTACGTGATTTTTGTTACTTTGGTTCTGGACTGTGGTCAAGTACAGAAACCTCAACAAAATACACTGCATCTGGTGTCCATACGTATTCTATCTCATAAGCTGGCTGATCATGTCATTCAGTATGTGGGATGTTTGAAATTTCACAGAGACTAGAACAGACAACTGAAGTGATTTCAGTGAGTGATAGGGGAAAAGGGAGAGCTGATTTAGCCTATAGTGACAATGATACCTGCACACAATAATCCACCTGTATTAATCTAGACATGCCTAATGCAGTATTTTTGTATTATAGTTGCCATTTGCTACGTTTCAGGAACTAATCTTCTCCAGCATTAATGATGGCTCAGCTATTCTTAAAGGTAAATTTGACTACATGATTTTTGTTACTTTGGTTCTCGACTGTGGTCACCCTGCCAGTTGGCTGAAATGTCCATCTCCACACTAGTCTGAGGAGATGCTCTAATAGGCTAGACCAGAGGTTCTTAACCCTTTTGTACCCATGAGCCACATTCAGTTGTGAAAAGAATTGAGGAGCAACACAAGCATCCTGGGGGATGCCAAATAAGTGCTGTCATTGGATATTTGGTAGCCCCTATGTGGACTGGCAGTCTTGAGGAGGCTGTTTGACAGTAAATGTGTTTTTATGAAGCCAAAAACATAAGCACATGCTTTGAGGTCATTGGATGCCACAGCTAAGAGATTGGCGAGCAACATGTTCCTTGCAAGCCACTGGTGGGAGATCAATGGGCTAGAAGCTTTAATAACATTGGTTCACTCTTGGGACGTAAAGTTGGGTTAAAGGAAAGGTCAAACCATATCTGCCTCCAGCTTCATTCTGAACTCTGAGTATGTTCTAAATTACTCTAAACTATGAATGTACAGAAACCTCAACAAAATACACATCTGTTGTCCATACGTATTCTATCTCATAAGCTGGCTGATTATGTCATTCAGTATGTGGGATGTTTGAAATTTCACAGAGACTAAAACCGACAACTAAAGTGATTTCAGTGAGTGATAGGGGAAACACAGAGCTGATTTTGCCCATAGTGACAATGATACCTGCACATAATTGTTATTGTAACACATTAGTTTAATTTCTGCCAACTTTCCCTCCTGCAAATTTCATTTCTAAATCATTGCAGCACAGTGCCTAACTCTCCTCTAAAGCCGGTCACCTGGATTACAGTTAAACTCATCTGCATTTTGTGTTTGAGCCGGTTTGTAGAGGGGCCATAGCAAGTACTTATGGGAGCTGACAACTGTGACACTTCTCAGTGGTTCATTTAGAAGTAAGGCTCGGCTATTGCCATATACACTGCAAGCATGTCTGTGCCCGTCCTCTTTTCTCATTACAGAAGGGCATCGACATAAACTGCTTTGTCACCAGATGGGCTCATTATGCACTGCAATATATGAAAACACCTCTGGCAGTCAATGGCCTAAAATAAAAATAAAAATTAAAAAATTAGATTATTGCTATTCATTTCTCAGAATCATCATTTTTATGATTGCAAAATCTTGAGCATTATACACTTTTACATGGCGACATGTCGGTTTTGGAGATTGGAGATATATAATGAAAATACAAGGATTATATGTTGCACTGCCTTTCTGGACATTTTTTTTCAGTTATGCAAAACTGAAGAAATGTTGATTGTGATTGTTCACAGATCTTTTCAGGTATATTTTCCCAATTACAGCTCACACATGAAGCTTATGGTGTGGTAAATACACTGTGCCCATGAAAGTGACCTGGATATTAAAAATATCAATGTAGAAATATCCCTTATGCCTTTTTTGAAACACTGAAATAACGTGGAATTTTAGAGCAATTTAGCTTTCTGGAGCCACACTAGTATTCATTTCCGCAGCCTGGAAGAGGTCCACCATGGAGGATATGTTGAATATCCATCGTAAGATTAACACTGATAGATATGATTCTGAAAAAAAAAACCCTACATTTTTTTTAAAGGAACACAAGCATGCCTGCAGGTCCCCTATTTGGTGGCTTGAACTTCTCTCTGGATATGGGTAATGTGAGTAGTATTGATGTGAAATAAAATAACATAATGGTTTTTGGACTCCATCAAAAACTTAATTAAATTGGAGTAGGTGGAGGGGCACTTTTATGTGTCAATAACCAGAATTGTGAAATGTAAAAGGCTTTCAAGAAGGAAAAGTGAACCTAACTCTTCATAGACATTTTGCAATTGCATATTAAATGAGAAGGAAATGCTAATAAAGAGTTAATCCCAAGCTGCAGGCATACCTTCAGCTCTCTCAATAGTGCCCTTAAGTCTCCCCATATTTCTCCCGTTCAGATGATTGATAGGAAAAAAAAACACTGAGCTCTGTAAAAAAAGTTCCCATAATGCCTTGTAAGACTATGAGGAAGCTTCCTGCTGATTGGCTCAGATCCACATTACTAAGGTGGGGGTGAGGGAGATCTTAGCATTCTTGAGGGAGGGGGGAGCAGGAGAGGGGAGAGAGCTACACAGGCGCTGCTGGCACAGGAAAACAAAGAGACAAGAAATCCTGTATCTTCTGAAAGAGAACTCAGTGCAGCCTTTCTATGAGTGCTTATGGCTGTATTTACATAGACCTTTCTGATTAAGCTTACTTAGTTTTTACCTTTCCTTCTCCTTTAAAGCAAAAATAATGTGTTTATTTTTTGAATACTGATTAGATGGAGACCTTATTTTATACAGAGGTTTTAAAAACTCTTGTGTTTTGTGAGTAAAGAACTGGTATAGATGCTAGAACCCAGTGCTGAAGTGGGTTGTGTGGGGCCCCCAGAACTGCCACTTCAGGGCCCCCATCCAAGTTGTGAGCTCTTCTGCAGGGCAACACCACCCACTGCCTTACACATGAGCTTGTGCATGTCTCTTTATGGACCCTATTGGGGATGGAGGGGGGAACACCCAGTTGCACTCACAGACAGTTCCCGGCAGGGATGGGGAGCGGGCCTGGTTTGGCAGGGCCCACCGAGATTTTTTCCCAATGCCCCTCTGACCCAAGTCTATAAGCTCTTAAGACTGTTGCTGCCAACAAAAATAATCTATAAATGAAAATAAAGCTTTCTGGTAAATAGCACTTTCTTGGGTTACTGGCACTTTAAATGGGTAGGATAAACTAAGGACAGATGGTAATACGCAGATTTTTTTTTTCCAGAACTCCTGCTGTGCTTTTAAGCACGTCATATACAGCAAATGCGGCTGGAGAGTAGGGACACGGAGATGCAGACAGACAGTGCTGTGCTGATAATGGTTACTCACATAAATTGTGTTCCGTATTCCGCGCTCTGAAGGCCAAAGAAACCCAAGGCAATAGGTATATCGGTATTTTTGACAGTTGTAAAGAATGAGGAACATCACTTTACTGACAAAGCTATTCTGCAGGAGGTTTGAAAACAAACTACAGTTAACTTAGCCTTCCAATAACTTGCTGGGCTATAGCAGAGGAAAACACATTGTATATGTTTATAATTTATGTAGCAATAAGTTATTGACTGACCATACTAAGATATCCCACTAGATGAGTAATTCTCCATAGACAAATAAAATATCTACAAGCCCTCGTCACTACCATTTTGCTGTTATCACAATACCAATGATGCACAACAAATTATTGTTACATTATAAAATGTTCTGTGTGGGTTCCTGACAGAAACAGGGAAATTAAAATATGTTGTGGGTACAGACTGGGCTGTGGTGCATTTGGGGAAAATTGTTCTTGTCCCTTTAGATCAGTGATCCACAACCAGCGGCTCAGGAGCAACAAGTTGCTCACCACCCCATTTGATGTTGCTCCCACTAGCCTCAAAGTAGGTGCCCATTTTTTAATTTCTGGCTTGGAGGCAAGTATTGGAAGAACAGAGACCCAGTTTTACTCCAAGCAGAGCTTCCTGCAGGTTAACAGGCCACATGAGGCTACTGGCATTTTGGCCAAGCATGTGAAAATCCGCATTTCGTAATGCAGTGAAATTCCACATTTCGCCATCAGCAATTTTTTTTCGTACAATTGCAGAAAAAAATTGCCGCAAAAAAATTACCAAGATAAAAAAGTCACCTAGACAAAAAAGCGTCCAAGAAAAATGTCGCAAAAAAGTCACAGCAAAAAAATGTCCATTGACTTTAATGCATTTGGAATAAGAAAAGACACCCATTGAATTTAATGCATTTGGAGTAAGAAAAACAAAATGCGATTGACTTATGGTTTCGCCAATTTTTCAGCAGTTTCGCCAATTTTTCGTTGAAGCAAAATGAGACAGATAGCTCATCACTGTTGGGGATTCCTGCTTTATAAAGATCTCTACACTTGAGTAACTGATATGGCTTTTGCTACTTACAGCCCCTAAACTCTCTCTAATTAAGCATTACACTGAATGAAACATAGATGGAGCACAACATACTGAGAATGATCACTGAGAGCCAAGAGCTCTCTCCAAATGAATGGTTTGAGGCCAGTAAATGGCGCCCTCTGGAGCACATTAGGAAATAATAATATGCAGAGGCACTGCTCTCATTAACTGTTTAGTAGAGATTACAAATGAAAGATACTTTTAATAGGTCATGAAAATGACTAATGAGATAATATATTAAAACTCATAAAGCACACTCAATAAATGTCCAAAAGACAAGGGAGTCTTAGGAAGGGCTCCTTGCTCACTATTTGTGGTCTTTGCTAGTACAGAAAAAAGATCAATTAATCATGTTAAAAACCAGCAATTTCCAAAATGTGACCAATCTATAAACTATCATTAGTTCTTTATTTTTGTCTACTAACCCATAACAGATCTCTCTGTAGGAGCTCATTCTAGGTCGGAGGCAGAGGTACGACACAACATTATTCAGCTACGTGAAAGTTCGTATTATTAGGGAGTCCCATTTAGGGGAAACATTGTTGACATAAGAAAGTAGCAGTCTGCCATATAAACCTCTGCCAAGCCAAACAAAACAGCCTATCAAGTCAGATAACATCTGGATGTGTGCAATTTGAATTTATTGCAAATCCTTGGGTAAACAATTTTACTGATATCAGAGGGGTATTTAAACATTCCACAGACTGGATAATTGAAACCATCTTCCAGAAACATTACCTGCAATTATTACACTGATGGGGAAAAAAATCTCTATATATTTATATATAATACTTATAGAATTTGGAAAAAACGTAAAATTTCACAGAAAGCAAGAAAAAGATTTTCATACAGTAACTTCTTTGATTAAAACACACACACACATATCTATCTATCTATATATATATATATATATATATATATATATATACAGTATATATATATAATTCTCCTCGATGGCACTCACCACTTGTAAGTCATATGCCGGGTGCTCACCAAATCGCATACATATACTATCCAAAGAAAGCACTCACGGCTCCAAGTCGTTCAAAGAGTAACGTAATAGCAGTAAAGTTTCACATTTTTATGATTCTGCATTAAAGGAGCAAATAGTTCTTAAATACTAGTAAAGATCCCTTTAAAACATAATAAGATGAGATAAATGGAATAGAATGAAAACCATTAGCCCTTTAATTAATGAAGTAACTCATATATGTTTTTTAGATGTGAACTACACAATTTTTTTAAAAAATTTTTTAGCACTATTTATTATGTAGATGTTTGTATTCTGAAACAGTCTTAGTTACCCTTTAATCGGGACGGTAATCACTTGTACACATTAGCATATTGGATTGATGTTGTATAATGATTGGTTGTGCTTACTATTTGAACACCATGGACACTTCTGTAAATCATCCTGACGACGGTCCCTAGTGGACCGAAACGCGTAGATATGAGTGTGGAGCAATAAAGTACGTTACTCTTTGAACGACTTGGAGCCGTGAGTGCTTTCTTTGGATAGTATATATATATATATATATATATCAATCCAAATGGTGTCCGCACTTCAAGGCTCAATGTTCTGCGGGGTGCTAGCCAAAATTATGTCTGTATAGAAAATAATCATCTGTGGCCAGCACACCCTTCAATGTTTCATCAAAATTTTTTTATTTTAAATATATTGTTAACCTTTGTTTTAACAATATATTTAAAATAAAAAAATTTTG
Organism: Xenopus tropicalis; assembly: GCF_000004195.4. Classification (NCBI taxonomy): domain Eukaryota; kingdom Metazoa; phylum Chordata; class Amphibia; order Anura; family Pipidae; genus Xenopus; species Xenopus tropicalis. Next base: position 28,993,691 of record NC_030681.2, on the reverse strand, counting down.
ATGAAACATTGAAGGGTGTGCTGGCCACAGATGATTATTTTGTGTGTGTGTGTGTGTGTGTGTGTGTGTGTGTGTGTGTGTGTGTGTGTGTGTGTGTGTGTGTGTGTGTGTGTGTGTGTGTGTGTGTGTGTGTGTGTGTGTGTGTGTGTGTGTGTGTGTGTGTGTGTGTGTGTGTGTGTGTGTGTGTGTGTGTGTGTGTGTGTGTGTGTGTGTGTGTGTGTGTGTGTGTGTGTGTGTGTGTGTGTGTGTGTGTGTGTTGTCCCTGATGAAGAGTACTGTTTGTACTCGAAACGGTGGAGTTTTTTCAATAAACCTTTTTTAACTAATTTAACCAAATGGATTCCAGTGGCCATTTCTGCCCCATGTTCTAGAAGGAGCTTTAGATGACCACATTTTGCATACACAGTAGGCACCCCACTTTTTACTTGTTATATACTGTTAATATGCTGAATCATTATTTAGTTAACAAGTCGACTGATCCTTCTGTGCCCCAACTAGGGATAAGCCAACTGGTATCGTTTCACATGAGAATTTTCTGTTTTGCCAGCAGTGATTTTTTTCAAAAAGCTGTACTAGAATTTTGCTATGCAGTCTGCTTTGCTGCCTGTTTGGTTTCAATATCGACACATCTGGCATCCCTGTGTATGGTTTTCCATGCACTGCATCAGAGGTATATGCCATCAAAGGGGCATATTTATTATAGAGTGTAAGCCCATCAATCAATCAGCAATTGATTTGAATGGTCACCTACAAGTTAGAAAGCAAGATCTGATTGGTTGCTATGGGCAACACCACTGATGATGTTGGCTTACACACTATAATAAATATGTCCCTAACGGGTATATTTATCATGCTGTGTAAAAAGTGGAGTAAAGCTGGGTGATCTTACCCAGAGCAACCAATCAGCAATTAGATTTTAACAGTTAGAAAATTTAAATCAAAGAATCTGATTGACTGCTATATACAACATCACATGTTTTACTCCACTTTTTACACAGCATGGCAAATATACCCCTAAGTGTCAATTGGAAGGTGCAGAACAGCAATGCAAAACCCACAGCACCATCTGGACCAGAGCACAGCAAAATTGCCTTTATTACAATGCCATGTGCCTATCCAATGCATTTCAGTGAAATTTTGCAGTTTTGTGAATTTCACTGCAGTTTCATAAATTTTCCATAAAGAGCAATGGCTGCATTAAGCTTATCATTAGGGCAAAAGTACACAAAACGTAGCTGCATTCCCAGCCTGGCATGGCCTGTTTGAAACTAGACAGAGTGGAAATTAATGTGGAATTGTGAAATGTGCTATGCCTGCGAATGGTACTTCAGGAAGGAGCACACAATAGTGGATCGGCTTTCCTCTGCCTGCATTTTTTACCCTCCGCTTTGTGCACCCCTGCCCTTAGCCATAACATTTAGCTCTATTGCTGACACAGTGCTCACATCCAATGGAGTGCATCTGACAAGTCAGCTGATCTACAGCCTACATAAACTACTTCTGTGCATAGAATGGACTGCCAGCGAGATGCCAGAGCCTGTACATGCAAGTTATTCTGCTCTTATTCTGCTCTTGAGGCAATGTCAAGTCAAGTTCAAGACAAGACAAGAGCGTGGGCCGTGCAGTCACAATTATATTTCAAATTTATTATAAACTTAGGAAAATTTGTGAGGAATAATTATTTTAAAATGAAACAAAATTCACTAGCAAATTGCCAAATTTAAAATTTACCAGGATTAAATTGAATGGCTATAGCGATGTGCCTGTAATATTCTTATTATATAAACTGGGATAGTTAAAGCTGTAGCTTATATCCGAGCAGCTTCTTGGGTATTTTCCATTAATAATTATGCAAATCCCTAACTCATAACAGAAACATAACACACAATAGGTGGCCCTGGAGGGCAAATTCAATTATAAAGCTCAACTCTAAATTTTGTATGCAACAGACCGCAAATCCAGCCATCATTTCCCAGATTAAAAACCCAATAATGATTTATTACTTGTACATTCTACAGTGCGGCGTATCTGTAGCCTTTTTCAAGTAGACTATCCAAACACATTTATATACCTACAGAGCATACATTCACCAGCTGCAAGAGGGATGCTGGGGGATAAAGAGGAGAGCTACCAATGGTACACAAGGCACTGGGACCTTGTACAGGTATGGGATCCCTTATCCGGAAACCCGTTATCCAGAAAGTTCCAAATTATGGAAAGGCCATCTCCCATAGACTCCATTATAAGCAATTAATTCTAATTTTTAAAAATGATTCCCTTTTCTCTGTAATAATAAAACAGTACCTGTACTTGATCCCAACTAAGATATAATTACCCCTTATTGGGGCAGAACAGCCCTATTGGGTTTATTTAATGGTTAAATGATTCCCTTTTCTCTGTAATAATAAAACAGTACCTGTACTTGATCCCAACTAAGATATAATTACCCCTTATTGGGGCAGAACAGCCCTATTGGGTTTATTTCATGGTTAAATGATTCCCTTTTCTCTGTAATAATAAAACAGTACCTGTACTTGATCCCAACTAAGATATAATTACCCCTTATCGGGGCAGAACAGCCCTATTGGGTTTATTTAATGGTTAAATGATTCCCTTTTCTCTGTAATAATAAAACAGGACCTGTACTTGATCCCAACTAAGATATAATTACCCCTTATTGGGGGCAGAACAGCCCTATTGGGTTTATTTCATGGTTAAATGATTCCCTTTTCTCTGTAATAATAAAACAGTACCTGTACTTGATCCCAACTAAGATATAATTACCCCTTATCGGGGCAGAACAGCCCTATTGGGTTTATTTAATGGTTAAATGATTCCCTTTTCTCTGTAATAATAAAACAGTACCGTGTACTTGATCCCAACTAAGATATAATTAATCCATATTTGACGCAAAACAAGCCTATTGGGTTTATTCACATCTTCCCTTTTGCCTGATTCATGGGTGACTGAAATGTTCAGACAAATGGCCTGGATCCTACGTGGTGAAAGCACTTAGATCTGAATTACTGAATTTAAAAAGTCTGTGAGATAAAAGTGAATAGATCATGTTAGGCCAGCTAATAATAAACTGCTTCAGTCAACCCTGATGTGAGTGGATGACATTAATGTATTATCAGTGCTGATAAAACTCTGACTGTAACCATAGCCATGTGTAAAAGGCATTATTGAGGGCAGGCTAAGCAGGCCGAGTGAGTGTACAAGCAGGGGAGCAGTAATAAAAAGTGAGTAGAAACGTGGCTGAAATCCCACCAACCATAGACAACAGGGTTTAAATCAACTTAATTACAGCAGAGTATTGACATTTAGGACCAGATTTATTAAATTGTGATATCGGAACTCACCACATAAAAATTCGCACACTCTCAGTTCAGTTCGTTGGGATGTTTAGAATCAAATTTATCAATGAGTGATAGTTAAGAGTTCAACGTTAGATAAATACGCTAATGAAAATCCCATGGGAATGAATAGAAAGTGGGTGAATTTTTAGGTGGTGATTTCGGATCTCACATTTTGATAAATCTTCTCTTTAATGAACAAGTGCATTATGGGCAGTTAAAGTGGGACCATAAGGGGCTGTTAACAATGTGCAAGGCAGGCACAAAGCGAAAAAAAAAAAATGAACATCATCTGCCCTGTTTTTGCACTAAGCACCCTGCACATATACTCAAATATAGTACAGGTATTGGACCCCTTTATCCGGAAACCCATTATCCAGAAAGTTCAGAATTACGGAAAGGTCATCTCTCATAGACTCCATTATAAGCAAATCATTCTAATTTTTAAAAATGATTTCCCTTTTCTCTGTAATAATAAAACAGTACCTGTACTTGATCCCAACTAAGATATAATTAATCCTTATTGGAGGCAGAACAGCCCTATTGGGTTTATTTAATGGTTAAATGATTCCCTTTTCTCTGTAATAATAAAACAGTACCTTGTACTTGATCCCAACTAAGATATAATTAATCCTTATTGGAGGCAGAACAGCCCTATTGGGTTTATTTAATGGTTAAATGATTCCCTTTTCTCTGTAATAATAAAACAGTACCTTGTACTTGATCCCAACTAAGATATAATTAATCCTTATTGGAGGCAAAACAAGCCTATTGGGTTTATTCAATAATTAGATGATTTTAAGCAGACTTAAGTTATGGAGAGTCAAATTACGGAAAGATTCCTTATACGGATGCCCCGGGTCCCAAGCATTCTGGATAACAGGTCCCATACCTGTATATGTAAAACAAGTTAGGTAGAGAGAGGGGGGGGGCGCCTTAATGCCACCCCCTTCTGCCCCTGTATTCATGGGAGTGGCCACAGCTTGTTGTGCCCTGTTTTAGAAAGCAGAGACCCGTAGCCAACCCCATGAATACAGAGGCAGTAGGGGGGTGGCACTTTCTCCATAGTTTTTATGTTGAAGTCATCAATAATAGGGGGAAAGAGGGTTTGTCACTTTAACATGAGATAAGCTGGGTAAATAATAATTATATTTTCATGTCATTGTGAACCATAAATATATCAAATGTACCCGCCTATTACACAATATGGCTGTCAATGTGGATTTTCTTTCCATACTTATCCAATTAGAGACTATTTTTAATGAATGAAAATGGTATTTAGAATCAAGGGGGCTGAAATGGTATTTAACATTCAAACTTGTTTCTTGGTATTAACTGCCGCACTGCAAATTGAAAAGGAGAAGAACATTGTTTTGTTTCTGGCTTACTTGGGTGACAGTTGTGTACAGCAAACATTAATTAAATGCAAGTATAAGCAATGCTGACCATTAAGGACAATGCCTGAGCTGATGTGTCAGGAGGGAGCTCAGCGGGCCAGACTCAGACAAGTGAGATGACTTAATAAGGCAACAAGGAATTCTTAATAAGATGTTCTCATTTCACATTAGTGCCACTATTAGTGATTTAAAATCATAGCCCTGCTCCTGATGCAAACTACTGATTTTACTGGAGATGTTATAAGCATCGTATAAATGTGAAATATTTTTGTTACAAAAAAAAGAAAAGGGAAATTTGCTTATCCAGTCAGAACAGTTACTACTTCTGCCTTATGGCAGTCTGGGAAATTGTCACCTTCCTTTTTTTACCCCCTTTTTAAGGAGAACTAAAGCAGTAGGGCAGACATGTTGCACATTATGTTTTGTGCTTCTGTACCAGCCCAAGGCAACCACAGCCCTTTAGCAGGGAAGATCTGAGCCCCCAAAGATGCCCCAGTAGCCCCCCATCTTCTTTTCTGCTGATTCCCTGCACATGCTCTGTGCTGCTGTCACTTACTGAGCTTAGGGGCCCACTCACAATATACTGTATATATAGAATATAAATGGCACAATATACTGTATATATAGAATATAAATGGCACAATATACTGTATATATAGAATATAAATGGCACAATATACTGTATATATAGAATATAAATGGCACAATATACTGTATATATAGAATATAAATGGCACAATATACTGTATATATAGAATATAAATGGCACAATATACTGTATATATAGAATATAAATGGCACAATATACTGTATATATAGAATATAAATGGCACAATATACTGTGTATATAGAATATAAATGGCACAATATACTGTATATATAGAATATAAATGGCACAATATACTGTATATATAGAATATAAATGGCACAATATACTGTATATATAGAATATAAATGGCACAATATACTGTGTATATAGAATATAAATGGCACAATATACTGTATATATAGAATATAAATGGCACAATATACTGTATATATAGAATATAAATGGCACAATATACTGTATATATAGAATATAAATGGCACAATATACTGTATATATAGAATATAAATGTCACAATATACTGTATATATAGAATATAAATGGCACAATATACTGTATATATCGAATATAAATGGCACAATATACTGTATATATAGAATATAAATGGCACAATATACTGTAAATATAGAATATAAATGTCACATTATACTGTATATATAGAATATAAATGGCACAATATACTGTATATATAGAATATAAATGTCACAGTATAAGGCTGATTAGTAATTCATTCATATTTACATTACATGGAAGATCATCAGCTGATATAACAGGCAAAACTCATTTTCTGTTTAACTATTTGTGATAACCCCTAAAAATAGAAAACTTTAGAAAAATCTTCTAAACGTTTGATTAATAGTAATGAGCTAATCCGTCCTGTTTCGCTTAATTTTTTTTGTAACTTTTTTTACGCATATGACAATTTTTTTTTACATGGATTACAATTTTTTGCCAATTGGGAAATGCGAAAATTCGCCACGAATCTATGCCTGGCAAATTCTTTTGCCCATCACTATTGATTACAAAAACTTGGACACAACTAAGAAAACTCCCTAAGTAAATGAGAAATACTGAAATACTGTATATGAATCGACTAATGCCCTGCACCAAATTCAATTTGGCAAGATATTTACTTTTCAAATGTTGGTAAATCTGTCCCATATTATTGTGATTGCTTTTTTCCTTCGTTTACAGTGTAATAGTGATTAAAGGAGAAGGAAAGGTGAAATCACTTGGGCGTGCCAAAATATTAGGCACCCCCCGGTGATTGTATTCACGTACCTGATACCCCGGCTTTTATTCACCAGAACCCTGCACAAAGAAATCACAGGGCATTTCGCCATAAAATTTGCGAAATGGCAAAAAAATTTGCGAAACATCGAAAATTTAGCGAAACGCATTTGTCGCACTTTTTTTTTTTTTTGTCGTCCGCCTCTTTTTTTGTCACCCGTATCTTTTTTGGCCGCCTGCGTCTTTTTTTTTGTCATCCGCACTTTTTTGACGCGACTGTGCCCTTTTTTTTGGATGCGACCACAACCAATCCATGAAAATTCACCGTAGAAAAATTCGCCACATGTAATTTATTTTTTTGTCGCATGGCAAATTTTTCTGCACTGAATTTTCACTGAAGTTTAGCAAAACACTTTGCCAATGACGAAATGCGGATATTCGCTGCAAATCCATACCTGGAGAAAAAAAATGCTCATCGCTATTTGAAAGTTACCCTTGCTATGATACAGAATTCAATGTAAATTCTTTTGGCTAAAAACGTGAGGCATTTTGACTATTACATTCCTTTCAGGAACAATCCCATTAATGAAAACACCTCTCCCCTCTGAAACAAAAGAAAGAAACTGAGCAAAACTGTTAAAATGTGCCCAGTGCAATTCCATGCTTTCCAGCAAGCCAGAAAATATAATTAATCTCTGTTCCTTATAACGTGAGAAATGCATCTAATGCCAATTACTTTCCTCCGCTGGAGTGAAAATCACAAACAGGTTCAAAAACAAACAGACCTCGAATCCATATGGAGAGCGCAAGGGCCAGTCCATTTAAACACCATCCCTCAAAGTGAAAGGCGGACAAAACTGCCAATTTACCCAGAAAGAAGCCAATACGGTTGGTCTTTTGACTTAAACTGCACCAGTGTCACTGCTTAACTGAAAGCAGCTTCTCTGATTAAGATAATGAGCCACAGGCAGATGCAGTAAGTGGCTCAAGCTGTTTGGTACACACACACTAAAAGTGCTTAGATCACGGAGCCCAACTCATTTATTTTAACACTTGAAGAGCAAGACATGCCGTTATTTCCTATACATGCCATACTGTGCACGTCAGACATCTGTAATTGTCACCATAAGTCTGCATAACAATTTGAAAATTCTAATAAGCATGTTACGGGAATAATAGCCCATTTATAAATATATAGATGAAATGGAAATTATAGGATGCAAAACACTGCACTGTGGTATGGTAACCAATACATCCCTTCAGTGTCGGGCTGGGGTGCCAGGGGCTCACCGGGGCTGCCGCTTGGGGCCACCCAAGTCCTCCCGCTGCATACTGCAGGCACACAGGGGGGTGAGTGGGAGGAGCAGGCCGGCAGGGGCCACAGCTGGGTAGCAGGCTGAGCCGGCATCCCTTCAGTACATTCTCTCCCTGTGCAACTGTATAAAGCAAAGCGGCCATTTTCCTTTTCTCGGCTTATACACATTCCATGTCTTACACTCTCATGTCAATGTAAATAAATAAAAATAACAATTACATACCAGTCAGGTATATTTTCCCTTTAAAGTAGTTTCTTTTTCTGATACCAAGAATACCAACTGTCTAAAAAGAACTCTACAAAATGGAACTTTCTCTACATTTACATGCAGTAAATATTAATCCCTAAAGGATTTCATTTTATGAACCCAGTGCTATGCTCAAAGTGCAAAGCTCTGACTCTTTTACCCACACTGCTGTGTCTTCCCCCCAGAATTCCAGTGTACTTGTGGGCATAGGCACTTACTGCAACTTGAATGTGATGCACCAATACGGATGCAACCATGAACGCATTTGCATACATTTTTGGCAAACTGTACACAATTGAAGCAACAGTTTGTGTTTGGCTGACATCACTGTTAAATATGGCATAAGCATCTGAGTCATTTGACAAAAGTCAGACATTAAAGGAGAACTAATGATAAACAAAAAAAATGAGTATAGAATTGCTGTGGGGTTCTTTACCAGCCTAAGGCAACTACAGCCCTTTAGCATGAAATATCTGTGCTTGGTTTGTTGGAACCGACTCATTATATTCTGTATGTATAAAAAAAACTAAAAGTACTTATACAACACTGATTAGTAATAAATTCAGATTCACATGACATGGTAGCTAAGATACCAGTGCATTCTGCATAATAATTCAATAGTCAGCCTCTGTAGCATCAACTTACATGACAGGAAACTTATTTGCTGCTTGATGATTTCCCATGACCCCTAAGCTAAGTTCTCAACAGCTGCCCAAAGCACACTGAGCATGTTCAGGGTCACTGACACTCCCACTCCAACTCTGCAGGCATGGGTAATTACTATTATAGAGATGCTGGTGCAGTAAGTTCAATATATAAAATATGGCATTTCTAGCCACATTCATTTGTCGGATTTTGTTCTCCTTAGAAGCAACCTGTTAAGATCTATGATTACATCCAGATTAAGGTTGATGGGAATTACTACCAGGCCTAGTCTAATGGGACTTTCCTTGTGTCAGTTCATAATATACCAGATTAGGCTAATGCCAAGTTGCAAAGGGGCATGTATGGATACAAGTAGCTTTCTCTATGGAGCCAACGAGCCTCATTTACCTCAAATTTGCTTCCACTTTAGAGCTTGCATTTGAATGCATAAAAAGCCTTCCATTTTGTATTTTCCTCTGTTTCACTTAGATCACCGCAGAAGGACATCAACGGGAAGACACTGATTAACTGCTTTCGACGTATCAATTTGCTTTAAATAACAGAAGCCCGTACTTACATCCAATTGAACTTAAGCAAATCGCTGTTAGTGTAACATAGTGCCGCTGCTGTTATTTAACTTTTTCAAGGCACCTAACAGTCAAAATTTCTTCAGGATTTCGCAAGCGTTTAAACAAAAGCCAAAGCCGAATCTAAATAATATACTTCATCACAGCAGCTCATTTTGCAATGAAATATTAAGTGTGCCTGCTGCTTTCCTGAAAGAAATTGGATTTCTGAATCTTCTTCTCTTTCTTTTGACACCAGATGGAAGTGGTTTTAGAGCCATCCTGCCAACATTTAACCCCCACTGATTTCCTTTAGAAGGTGAAACCAAAATGGATCAAGCATGGATAAGCAATTCTCTGCTGAAAGCATGTCACATTGATGCAGTACTTCCTTCTTCCTCTACATAGGCACAGCAAATAGAATTACATGCCAAAAACATCTGCTAAGGTTAGTCCTTAACGTATGTACATGTATTATAGAGGAAAAGACCTGGAAAATACCTGGAATGTGAGCTCCCTCATATCATTTATTTAAGAAGCAAATCAAATATTGAAACCAGAAACAGTGCCTAAACAAATTCCTTGAATAATTGACATTATGTTTAAGTATTCAAGTGCTGTAAAAGGTTATTGACTTTGACACTATTGGCAAGCGATGTTAAGAGTGGAAGAGAGGGATATAAACTTTTTAAAGAGTATTCTTCATCCCTAAATAACCCAAAGCGTAGATGAAAGAAAGTTCAGCACATTTACATTATATATATATATATATATATATATATATATATATATATACACAAAGGATGGCACACCGCTACATAACATACCTCGGGTGCTCGGTAAAGGGTTCCAATAGTATAAAAAAGACCAGCAACTCCGGGATTTCTTGTGAAAAATCAAAACATGTATTCAAAGTAGCATAAACAGCCCAGCAGGCTGTTTATGCTACTTTGAATACATGGTTTGATTTTTCACAAGAAATCCCGGAGTTGCTGGTCTTTTTTATACTATATATATATATATATATATATATATATATATATATATATATATATACAGTATATAATGTTGAAAAGCTGATACTTGATAGAATGTTTGCCAAGGATACTGGCTATGGAAAATTAACCTGAGGCCTTATTAGAGCATTAGGAAAATTCCAAGTGTCGCATAGCATGAAACGTGTTGGGATAATTCTACATGTCCTAATAAATTCAGTTTTATTTGTAACTATTATTTTTTCTGGGAATCGCACATAATTTTATTTCACTTGGATATTGTATCATGCACCCACAGACTGGGGTGAACTGTAAGACATTCCCTTATGCTTATTTTCTGAATGTATGAATTGCACTTATTTAGGACTGTTTTTTTCATCTTGCCTTAATTTGTATGGGCCACAGCTACTTCAGTAGAGGTAATTTGGATGTCATGAATCAAGATATGGAGCCCACGTTGGTGTACATAGAGTCATGGTAAGTCAACCTTGAAACATAAGTCACATCATCACAGTAAAACAAGGTCTTTTGCACTGATAAAAAAATGCTGAAAAACTGCCCAATTCATTATGTGCCCCATGTCTTGCTTATCAACCAGTTGGATTGGAGCCCACCTCAGCCTTTTGCCCTGTCTATTTAAGGAGCTGTCTGGGCACCGTGCTAATAATAATAATAAGGAGAAATTGGCCTTTTTTTCTATCAAGTACAGTTGTAGCATAGTAGAAAGGAGCCTAAATGGGAATGTCATTTTGTTCGCATTTTTACTCCAGTTTTGCAAACTTTTTTGGTGAAGTAAAGCAGAACAATTTTGCTCATCACTAGCCTTAGCATTAAAAAAATCTTTATTTTATTAGTTCAGGCATTATTACAGGAAAGTACTGACATCCATGCATTCAGCTGATTAAAAACATAAAGAAAATGTGCCCATACATAAATATATGGATATTAGTCATCCTCACGTTCCACCACCATATAAATGTATGAGGCCAAAGGCTCTGAGGTGACTTCTTATGTGTTTTTGACTTTTCAGCAGGCGGTGTGTGACCATAGAAAGTACAAACAATAGCTTGTTTAATTGAATTCATTTTGCAGACTAGTAGAATATGAGAAGTGTAATGCAAGCACGATTGATTTTCATTGTACCTGAATTAATATTTTTCCATTTCCCAGATTCAACAGTGAATCAGTATAAACAGCATTTTATTAAGCCACTATGTACAAATGAGAATAAAATGATACTGACAGCTCTGTTAATTAATGTTTTGCAGCTCCTTGCAGCTAAGCTTATTTTTATAGGTTTTACTGAGTCAGGTTAAACTTCCTGAGGTCATTTCACAATGAATTTCGACATCGTAAAGGAGCCAACCTGAATGTCGGATGTATTTCAGCATTTATCTGTTTCACAAGGGAGCAGAGAGTCTATTTTAATGTATTCCATGTATTCTTCAGGTTTGGCAACTATCTTCCTTGTAATCAGACCTTTCTATCACCTGGGTAGGAAGATCTCCATCTCACTTTTCTTAATTATATTTATTATAGTAGCACATACAGTTTTGAAAAGCCACTGCTGTAATTAATGTAATAGTGAGATATATTTTTATTAATAACACCACGGTATAAAAAAAGCAATGAGAATGACAATAAGGGGCTAATGTTTATGAAACCATAAGTTTGCATTTCTCAGAATAAAATGGCAAATGTGAATATACCAAAGGATATTCTTTGGAACCTCAAATAGTGGAGATTTATCTAAGAGAAAAAAAACACAAATCTACTTGGGATGCCCAGGTAGAATTGCTCTGATTCAGGCCATTGGAACTGGTCTGGGGATATCACTACACTCATTTGTGCAACAACATGGGGAAGTAGAAGCAACTGGGCAAACGGAAGAGGTTTAAAATCACATGAAATGAATACACTTTTGTAAATCATAGGCTTGAGGGAGTGGATTTGATTGAAAGAACTCCAGATTTGAGGCAAGTAGATATGTTTCAGAACTAAAATGTTCTGAAAGCTTGCTATGATTATCTTAGTTAGCCAATAAAGGTATCACCTTTATACCACTTTTGTTATTTTTTATTTCAAAAGGGTTACCCTGTAAACATTTCAGAGGGCTGGAAATATGTAACTAATGTATTGCTTAGAAAAGGAATCCATTTTATTGGGGAACGGTCCATGTGTTGGCCTCAAGAGAGATCCTTACAGCCACTCTCGGACACTATTTTATATGCAGTGTGTCTTCCTTATACAGGTATAGGATCTGATTACGGAATGGTCATCTCCCATAGACTCCATTTTAAACCAATGATTCTAATTTTTAGAAATTATTACCCTTTTCTCTGTAATATTAAAACAGTACCTTGTACTTGATCCAAACTAAGATATAATCCTTATGCAAAACAATCCTGTTGGGTTTATTTTATGTTTAAATTGTTTCTTAGTAAACTTAAAGCATGGAGATCCAAACTACAGAAAGATCCCTTATCCAGGAGGCCCCAGGTCCTGAGCATTCTGGATTACAGGTCCCATGCCTGTGCTACAGTGGGCAATAGATAGTCACTGGCAATAGGATTCTGATGACTATTCGTGATGAGCGAATCTGTACCTTTTCATTTCACACGAAAAATTTGCAAAACTGCTGAAAACCTAGTAAAATAGTGGAAAATGCGCAAAATGCGGAAACCGCACAGCTTTTTTGACACGTGCAACATTTTTTTTATGTGCACATTAGAAAAAACATTCACTAAACGCTGGAAGGTTTGCAAAGTGCAGCTACTGCGCAACCTTTTTTACATGTGCGCCTTTTTTTTTTACACAACCGTGTTTTATTTGACATGACTGCACCTTTGATGTGCCAGTGACTTTTTGCCTTACTCGCCTCACATTTTGCCACAACAAATTTTGTTGCTCCTATCGCAGCAAATCCATTCCTGGCAAAAAATTTCATTCATCACTAATGGCTGTTATAAAAGAGACGTTAATAAAAATTTGCATTTTTGAATAAAACCACATTTTTTCCGAAGTACTGCAAAAAAATGAAATAAAATGAATCAGTCCGCCTTATTGTTTAGGAAACATGGAACACTGGTTTCCCATTATCAGCAATTATGAAGCCACAAAGCAAAATATCCTTGTATAATGGCTTTTACACAAGAATATTCATAGCGATGACTCAATTGAATTCATTTATAGATATTTTGGAAGGCATGATATTAAGTATAAATACAGAGTGACATTTTGGGGAAAAAAAAATACAACAGTGCAGCAAAGACATTTATTACAGAGCCACTGACCTCCCTTGGATGCCAGCCAATCAAGACACTCTGCCAGTTTCACAAAAAAATATAATCATATCATTCTGAACTAAACATGGTGTGATGTAATGAGACGGGAATCTGACAAAGCCCCAAAATGGTTTCAGGAATTCACAGAATGTCATAATAAAATGAACTGGATTGTCTCCAGTGAGCTGGCAAAGATCCTTCTAAAGATAAAACACAAGATAAAGGATTTTATATAGAGTGTTTGACTAGAATGGCCATAGATTTGTATTTCCTACATTTGTTAATAAAATAGCTTGACTTCCTTTTGAGCTCTGAGAAGATATGCAGTTAGAATCCCTAGAATTATATAGTATACTGTATAAAAGACAATAGAATTTTACAATACAATAGGTTTGCATGCCTGAAAAAATTTAGAGATGGATATACAGTTTGGCAATGGTAACATGGGCTTTGTGATCTTAAATATAATCTCCCTGCAGCAACTTATATCAAGGATCTCCATGGTAATTACTCAATATTGGCTTAGCAGATGTTATATTTGTATATCTGTTGATGTCATGCTATTGCCATGGTCTAACACTGAATTATTACTTTTGTAGGTTGGTGTCCGATTATGAGTGTTATAAAAGGAATAATGTACAATATTAGAAGGAATTCCATGACCATTTAAAGCACAGGACCAAAGGCCACTTGCCTTTATACAGGTAATGGAACCTATAGTTTTAGTAAGTCATGTGACACAAATTAGGTCATGTCAATTATAACTGATGACATCACTAAGCGCCATTTACATGGCTATAATTTACATAATATTAATGGCTCTTTTGTATTATAATGAAACAAACCCCTATGTTCCAACTTGAATTCTTGGACTATGCCCCTATTTTGTATTTCGAAATAAACATATCCATTTTACTGTATATAAATATATTTATTTATTTATTTGAGGTTGCAGTTTTAAAAGATTACTGTACAAATTAAAATCCTTGACTGAGGAGTTGAACACAATGTGCAGCACAGCAGCGGCACTGAGCACTAACATCTACCATAACATAACATACCGTATATACTCGAGTATAAGCCGATCCGAATATAAGCCGAGGTACCTAATTTTACCTAAGAAAACTGGAAAAACTTATTGACTCAAATATAAGCCTATAGGGTGGGAAATGCAGCAGCTACTGCTAAGTTTTAATAATCAAAATAAATACCAATAAAATTACATTAATTGAGGCATCAGTGGGGTATATGTTTTTCAATATTTATTTCAAAGAAAAACAGTAAACTAGCTCTGTAAGCGGAGAAGAGGGTCAACAAAAACAATATGAGTACTACCCCACGCTCATTGCGCATTGGCAAACTGGCAGCAGTCCCAGAGGAGATGTAAGGGGAAATAAGTATTGCTAGTGGGAGCCTAGGCCAGGGCACTTGAGGGTCTGGTTGCAGGTGGCAATTTTGCACACAAAGGAGAGAGGGTGCTAGTTTAGAGGGACCCATGGCACCCGACTCAAGCATAAGCCGAGGGTGACTTTTTCAGCACATTTTGGGTGCTGAAAAACTAGGCTTATACTCGAGTATATTCAGTAATTAACATTTAATGCTGTGATAACCTATTCAGAGACATATATACATACAGGAGCAGAAAATAAATATAAAAATTCATAAGGAGAGGTAAACATCATAAAAATGTAACAATAAATGATAAATCAGCTACTTAGTCATGCCTTAAAAGAGAAAATTGCCATTATACTTAGCCTTTGTGAAAACAGGTTTAAATAAACTAAATATGATTATATCTAAGATGTATACAGAAAAACATAGCGCATATCTCACCAACATTCTAGAAAGCTGCTAAAACCACAATACAGGTTACTTTCATTTTGGGGTTTAGGGACCTCTGGCCATGCGATCTCACAAGAGATGTCACAACAGCTGCAGGACAGTCTTTCTAGTCTACTTTGTAAGTAAGAACAGATGTGGTAGAAGATATACCTGTAGTGACATCTGCATAACTGGCACCATACTTGACCATATAAAACTGCTTAAGGCTTAACCCAAAAACGTCCTTTCTTAATTTGTCAGTGAAATGCACACATGGCCCTGGTTTCACTGTACAGTTGATTAACAAATAAAGGGGCAATTATAGTTTCTTTCTTACTTTTTCATGTTCATGTGTTTTGACTGAACATCAGAACGTACTTATCCATAGACTTAAATAAACCTCTACTTATATGTAACAACCTGACCCATGGGTCAGTCTGTTGGATCAAATAAATCTGGACATCTGTGTTATTAAATGTTAATGCATGCATGCCCAAACTGTCAACCTTGCACCCTGACTAATATTACTTATAAACCTCCTAATAATTATACTATTACAAATTTGTTGTGCCTATAACAGTGAATAGCAGAGGGCAATAATAAGGCTAAATATCACATGATGTTCAAGTAACATGTATGAACGTTAAAAATCTGGGAGAGGGTTGAGATTCAAGAGATTTTTTTGGGGGGGGGGTGAGGTCTTTTATGGGAATTAGAGAATACATTGGTTCCTATTTAAATTAGAAGGGCGGGAAGCTCAAACTGGAGATTTCCCATAGATCACAGATATTTGTTCGGCCATTTCATCTATGACTTAACCATATAAACTGAATTCCATTTATTGTTTACAGACATATCAGGCCAGGAGTGACATGCTAGTAGTAGACACACATTCTTTAATAGAAGACAGTGCTTCTAGAATAAAATTATAGAAATACAGAAATGGAAAATGAAGAAGAAATGATACCACAGGCCTATCTCAGTAGGCTAAAGGGTTGAAGATCCAGATGAGGTTACCAAAGCAAGGTTTAATATCTGCTTTAGTTACAGTTTATTCATAAACATACAATTAGTATAAGAAGCATTTTTGCAGCATATGATGTGTTGTTTTATTAAGATTTCTTATGTTATTGTCTTTATTTATCTATTTTTCAATAAAGACATGTCCTGTGCAAATAAAATTAAGTTGCTTTGCAAGTGGCATCGCTGATATACAGTAAACAGTAATAATGTACATTTATATTTAACTCAATCAGTATGCAAAAATTGTACCGCTAGAGTCCCAAAGGCTTCACAACTACAAAAGAGAAGCAAACAGTTATTAAGCTTACCCTAATTATGTTACTCCCCGATGAGAACTGTGCTGAAAGTACAGCAATAGAGTTTTAGCTTGTTGAAAGGGTCCACGATCAATGGCAGCTACAGCCCATTTGCATTTGAACATACACATAGGCAAATCCCAAAAGGACTGCGAAGGGAATGCAGCAATTTATTGCCTTGCAGTTTTACCACCGCCACTCCAGCTAATGTCTGACACAGGGAAAAAAAGGAATAAAAATAAATATGTATCTAGTTCAGATAAAACTTAAATTAAATTAGGTGCACAACTGGGACAGAATAGCTGGATATACAGAGAGACCTGGAAGACATTCCCTAAATTGGTTGGAAGTTTTATTTGGAAAAGCTAGAGCCACTGAATTATGTTGTTGTTTATGTTAATTTGTAGCTTCCAAATTATGTTTAACCTTCTATCATTAAAAAAAATACGTGACTGTGTTCCCTCATTATTAAAGAACAAGTAAAGTTTATTTCACTGGGGGGCTGCCAAAATGTTAAGCATCCCCCAGTGAAATAGATCATTAAGCTTTTCCTTGGACTGGAGAAAACTGCACCGACCCATAGAAAAACTCCTTAGATCTATGTTCCTTTGGCATTTTGCACATGCATAGTAGTGTTGATCTTGCCGGCTTTAATCTACTGCTCATGCATGAACATGGATTTTCTCAAGGGACGCCTGGGATGTCAGGAGAAAGGTAAATACAATGTTTTTTCCACAAGCCAGTGGAGTTTTCTCCTAATAGGATAAGAGAACCACTGGGCTGGGGAAAAACTTAGCAACATATTTCACTGGCGGTGCCTAATACTTTGGCACCCCCAGTGGAATAGACTTTACATGAGACCACAAACCGATATATATAGTGTCAGCATTATGATCCGTGTTGTGTCTTATAGGGATACCAGGGCATATAACTCTCCTGTATCTATCCCATGTTCTATCATTACAGGTTTTTCTCAATTTCTGCCTATGTTTGACATATACTTTCACTGTAGGATGAAGAAGAAGAAGGTGCACAGATTCATTAGTGGACCATATACCCCTTTACCACATTATATTGCTGAACAGAAAGAAAACCACGCAAGCTTTTGTGGAGGACCCATCCGTCGGCTGTAAAACTTCCACAAAGGCTGTTTTACTTGACTATGGATCTGTACTATGTTTCACTGAAAACATATAAGCATCAATGCCATGTTTCTATATCTTTCACCACATACAGTATGCTTTGTTGTCTTGAGCATTTCACCCTTTTCCATCAACCTTTTATTCCTATTTTCCTTCCCTCCAGTACTCTATTACTTAGTCTCTTTATTCTTCTCTTTATTGTCATGACAAAATCAATAACTTCAGCATTATTTGGAGAATACTCCTTACTGTAAAATGTAAGGATAACAGAAGTCACCAAGGAGTTCCATAACCGTATAAAGAATACAGATGTAGAGTTATTGTCTGTGTTTTTTCTTCCCTTAACCTCGACATAAGTGTTGTGTGATGTTGTCAGGCAGCTCCTTTTCATCTCATTGATCTTTATGTGGGTCCTCCATTCAGCGCCATCAGGATCTAATAGCAACCGTTTGCTCAACATGGGTATGCAATAGACTACACTGTACATTTAACCCTTATGCCAAATGACTAGATTGGTCCACTTTGGCCATGTGTGGCCAAACCGGATACATTGAGGATCAAAGCTGTAGTCGATGGCAGCTCTGGAATCCTATTCAAGATGGAAAGGATATATTTTTCTCTGGCAAGATAGAATCATGTCCTTTGTAACGGTTTGAAACTGCATTTCCTCGCGTGCACATGATTTGTCACATTTATGTACCCTTGAGGGAAAATAGGAAAAATGTAGCATGCAACAAAATTGCCTCATGTTACGGCATGTAGCAGCCATTGAGTCTGACGGCTGCAGTGTATTGCAGATTGTCCGTCCTGCTAAAGTTACTGATGTAGTTCCGCCAACAACTACAAAATTGTAATTTATTCTCAAAATAATAACATTTGCACAAAACACCCTTTTAAGTAAAAAAAATGAATATATATGAGAATATTTGTGCTAATATGGGAACAGCATTGTAAACTTAGGTCACGTTCGCTTAGATAAAGATTACTATTATCTCAAATTGATTCCGGCTGTTTGCTAATAACCTGCATGTGAGCAATTTTGTCACTCGCCAATCAACAGCACATTTCCTAAAAATAAGCAGATGGTGTCCATTTAAAGTAATTTTGCACCAGAAGAATAAGTGTACCAGACAGCCAAATAAAGTCCCTGCAATCTGGCCGAGGCTTATTCTCTCTATATACAGTACATAGCTTCGGCTATCAATAAATACAGACTGACAAACATTGAAAATGACTGGATCAAAGAACCCTGAAGAATCCTAATCAGAACACAAAGACTTGGGGAAATATATTGTCAATCAAATGCTTTTAAATCCCTATCCCTAGAGATAGAACACAAAGTGAGTGACAACATTACTCTTTATATGATATTTAACAGCCCAGATAATAGCAGAATGGTTCCTGTGGGATTTACTCATCGTTCATTCATCGGATTTCTTCCACCCATTTTATTTCATTTGTAAGGAGAAGGTACAGTTTTGAGAGTGAAGGAAGGGAAAAGCTTAGCATTAAAGGAAGACATTTACCATTCAGGTTTGCAAATACTTAACGGAAGCCGAGGGATTATTTGCTAGACATTCCATGCTTTCATATAAGTTCCTGATTTTTGGTTCTTGGATACACAAAAATTATTATGTCAGTATTTACAACTGAGAGCAGTTCCAGACTGTCGCACTGCTTGCAGTTAGTAGGCTGAAACAAGGGGGCCTCCTGGTTTGAATCAACAAAGATTTCCTGAATTCTTATGGAGTAAAGACTACTGACCAAATTAATAGTGGTAAATGTATGGGATTTATTATGTGCAATGCTTGGAACCTGGGTTTCCTGGATAAGGGATGTTCTAGTAACATGAATCTTCGTACCTTAAATATGATGACATGTATATAAACATAAAAGAAACAATAGTATTTTTTAAAGCTAATTGCTTGCAAATTAAAGTGGAAATAAAAACAAATGCTATTAAACAATAATTGGCTCAAAACACAAGACCTACCTCATGGCATTATCTAAGGCCAAGTTCGAATTTAGAAAAAATTCATATCAAATCTGATTATTTCTGATGTGCACTAATAGTGCGAACATTTCGGATCGTGGTCATATGAAAATATTGTGGCACGAAAACCTGACTTTGATCCTTCAGTGCATGATTTTGGAAGCCTCCTATAGGACTCCAACCTGGCCCAAGGAAAGTCACGATACCGAAGCTTGAATGAATAACGAAACTTTCATACTCGTTGCGACAAAGGCGATTTTGTCGCACAAATTGTCGCAAAGTAAGAAAAAGTCGCAGATATTAACAAAAATATCGTAGAAAATACGCACAATTCTAAAACTTGTTAAAAATACGAATTTTTAGTATTCGGACTCAATCGTACATTAATGAATAGGCCCCTTAGTATGAGTGAGACATGAGTATCTGCTCATTTAGTCTAGTGTACAGCAAAACCCAGTCTCACCAATCGAACAGACTAACAAAGCAGTGCGTTTCCCTGAGTTGGAATTTTGTGAAGCTCTGCTCTGTTTTCATATGCGATACCTGTACAGGTATAGGATCCATTATCCAGAAAACCTAATATCCAGAAACTTCCAAATTACAGAAAGGCCGTCTTCTATAGACTCCATTTAAATCAAATAATTTAAATTTTTCAACTAGGGCAAAACAATCCTATTGGGTTCAGTCAATGTTTAAATTTTATGTAGATCCAAACTGTCTTTCTGTTAGTTACAACTATAGTTCTGGGGTGGGGGTTCATAATAAGCGGCCTACAGGTAAAAGGATCAGCCTTTGATGTGGGATCTCATGCTAGGGACCCTGGATCGATTCCTTGTGGCAACATCTTGTGACTCTGGAGAAGTCCCAGTCCCAGCGTACTTAGTGCACCTATAATGGCTGACTTGCTTGCTGTAAAAGCCCTTTGAGTCCCATGGAAGAAAAGCCCTATATAAAATATTTCAACTTGGTGTAAGTTGTACTCCAGGTATATACAGAGATATTTATACCTACACTAAAGTGGCATTCTGGGATGCCAATGTAACCCCATATTGAACAAAACAGCTGTGTTCATTAAATGGATTTAGGCTTTCTTGAATTTGACTCTTTTTACTCCACTTTAACTCCAATAATATTTCTTACTTACAATTTCAGTTTTGTGAATTGCCTCCTTAGTGATGAGCAAATCTGTCCCATTTTGCTTTGTGTGTGTGTGTGTCTGCACAATGCACACTTAAATGATGTGGGCCATTTGTTACAACATGGCTGGGTGACTCTTTCCTGTCCATTAGCCAATGACAATCATGTGGCTCATAATAACCACCCTCAGAAAATAAAATATTTACACAAATTTTGTATTTCTTAGCTAATCATACAAATTGTTCAAAAGACCAGTGAATGAGCAGGCCCTACAGAGCCATACAACTGCATATAATGCTGCTTATACACACAATGGCCCTTGGATACACATTCCGATTGGTCTGTGCACAGAACTGTATATATTTAGAAATGTACTGAAAACCATCAACTTATGGCTGACTTTTAATAAGTAATATGATTTAAAGGACTGGACTTCGAGCTCTGTGGTTCTAAGTGCCGGAATTATCTCTCAGAAATGATTTTATGACACTACATTGAATTCGCTGCCTTGAGGACGGGGAAACATTTATCTTAGTGATATGGAAAAATGACTATTCATTTTCTTATACAAAGCAACTGCAGCCGGTGTCACACCTAATTAACTTTTCCAGTTAGTTCTATTTCTTTTGCTATAGAAGCTCAAACAGTCCCGAGAGCACAAAATGGTACAAAATGGAAATTCACCATAGTCTCTAACGCTCTGTGGCTCCCCTTCTCTAACCCCACACACGCCATGTAATCAGATACCTCCAGGGGTCCATTTAATATGCCCCGTTTGATATTGCTCTTACAACTTCTCAATTGCATCTCACTTTCATTCGTTAAAACACAACCAATTCTCACCCTGTCACAGCCATTATCCGCTGAATGGCTTGATTATGTTTGGAGAGATGCTAAAGGAACTGGTTTGCTGCCATCTGCCACACTAAATAAACATCAGAGGTGATTATTTCTCCCCCTGGGTAAGGAAGCACTGGATGTCAGATGCACCTGAAGATTTGATGTATATGTGATTGAAAACAGCAATAAATGGCATCCAAGTACCACTGCTACAAACATTACTGTAATTGGGTATTAATATCTGTCATTGCTACGCATTCATGCAGCTCCATAGTCTTCCATAGGGCGGTGAAAGTGAAGAAGATGGGGTTAAAACACTGCCCAGAAAATAAAGTAAAGTACCATGTTCCAAAGTGAAATCTAGATTATACGCTGTTGTTTTCGCAAACACAGATGATACCAGTAATGTTTTATTGTAATGGATCAGGAAAGGAATCAAGCAATTTGCTGTCTGGGAGAAGATGCGAGTGTGGTGCAAATCAATGAATTTCCACATAAAAATACAGGTATGGGATCTGTTATTTGGATACCTGCTAAAATATCATTATACCACACTCCCTCAGGTGTATTTCACCCAACTACTTCTACTATATTGACATATTTCCTCATTTTTTAAATTATCCAATTTAATTTTTTACCAAATTATATTAGACCCAATAGAACAGTTACATAACAGCAGCACAATGGAGTTGCACTGCAATTAAATAAGTATCACTAAGCATGAGTTGTTCTGCAATGAAATGAGGGTCACTAAGCAAGTGTTTTTGGCTTAGATTCACCTTTTACATCTACATTTTCTGAACTCGCTTGGGAACAAGACTGGGGACATATTGTTCCGGACAGTAAACATGTAAACCATCCATCATGTGCAGGTTTTTCATAGAACAACAAGCATTTCAGTGGGTGCCATGCAATCTCTCAGAAATCAAGGGCATCTGGAAAACTATGTCCATTTATCATATTAAGGTATAGGGAAAACTAGGCACGTTCTCAGAATTATGTTGCCTCATAAGAAAGTTAAAATATAGACAGGTTTAATCCAGCCTTTTTCTTTTTTATTCCAAGGGCCATAAAACTATATTTTTTATTTTGATTGGCAACTATAAAAAATTACAGTGTCACCGGAGAGGTGACAGAAAATACCTGCACATTTAGCCAGGCGAATAAGGAGGTTATAAATCTACTGCAAGCCTGCAGGCTCCAATTAAATGTAAATTCCCAGAGCAGAGCCACCACATACTGTTTATTTAAGCTACTGTTTCTGTTCTCCACTTGGGCTTTGGTCCATGTAAGTCTGATAGGAAAAGGTGGATTTAAGGGACTGTCGTTAAATTCACCTCAGAATAAATCTGGACCACGAAACTTAAAGATAAAACTGATTTTTTTTGGAACAATTTTCATTATTTTATAACAGCAAGGTCTTCAAATCCCCCCCCCCCCCCCCCCCCATTATTGACTTCGACTTCTGACATTGCAAAAAATGTGCCAAATGCCTATAATAAAATTGTAATGAATTGGTTAGGTTTGTTGCTTATTGACTGGAAACAAATAATTCTCGACAGCTCAAACACCAAAGGTAAGCACATAAATACATGACGCCAGGGTGTAAACTTTGCTACTATAGCCAACAGCGAATAAAACACGTGCAACACAAATCTGTTGATATCAATAATAGTGATGAGTAGTGATGAGTGAATCTGTCTCGTTTTGCTTCGGCACAAAATTTGCGAAATGGTGGAAAATCCGCGAAACGCATTTGTCGCGCAGCTTTTTTGTCCCCCGCGTCTTTTTTAGCGCAACAGCTCTCAATTTAGACGCAACCACACCCAATTTGACGTGACCGCGCTCATTTTGACGTGATTGTGACTTTTTTGGCACCCGCCATTTTTTTGCCAGTGGTGAAATGCGGAAATTCACTGCGACTGCATGCCTGCCGAAAAAATTTGCTCATCAGGCATGGATTCGCTGCAAAATTCCTAATTTTGACATCGGCACATTTTTAAACAAACCGGTACAAAAATTCGGCACAACAAAAAGTCGTTGAGTGAGGAAAAATTTGTAGTCAAGTCAAAAAAAGTTGCGGTCACCTAAAAAAGTTGCGGCCACGTCAAATAGGTCATGGTCGCATAAAACAAGTTGCGTGCACCCATAGGACCCATTATCCAAAACTGTTATCCAGAAACCTTCAAATTACAGGAAGGCCATCTGTCAAAGAGTCCATTTTAAACATAGTTCTTAATTTTAAAAATGATTTCCTTTTTCTTGTAATAATAAAACAGTAGCGTGTACTTGATAATAATTAAGATGTATTTATTTAATGGCAAAATAATCCTATTGGGTTATTTCATGTTTCAATAATTTTTATTAGACTGAAGATATCCCTCCCAAAGGCTATTTACCTGAGTTGTAGTGGTCTCACAGAAATCTATTTAACAGAAAGGGCTTGTGGGTAATAGGGCTCATTTATGAACACAAGCGCAGTGGGCAACTTGCACTTTTCCCCCCCCCAGTGGATTATGCAAAAAAACACTTTCGTAAAAGAACTCATGTAAAACTGTGGACTTCACACTTCCATTTAGTTGTGTTTGCCACTGCTCAGTTGTTCCTCCCTTCCATTCTGAATGGCAACCACAGCAGCACCAAAAGAATAGGACTCCCACATCACTCGCAGACCGAACACCAGAAATGATGGCAGACAGGCTTTGAAAATATACGGCATTGGAATAACGCCAGACAGACTGGAAAGCACGGCACATCTGGCGCAAACATGGTGCAATTTCATTTGCAGTGAAGTGCACGTGCTATTGCATTTTAGCAAATCAGGTACAGTTGCGTCAAACACAGTAAAACTTCATCAGATTCGATGCCCCTGGGAAAAATTCTGCCTTGTAGGGAAAAAAAACATGGCGATTGTTCTTGAATTTGCACTTTGCTCACTGCACTTGTGGACCTTAATGAGCAATCTGAACCTGGGAACTCTTTTGGTACCTCTTCTCATTCATAATGTACATTTATTGTCATACTGATATCTATGTTTCACAACCAGATGTGCACTGTTGTCATGCAACACAACCCAAAACCCTACCAGCATGTATTATGGCAATGATAAGGACCCTATGTAGAAATAAAAACATTCCTTAACATGTGCTTGTATTTATGTGCTTGATCATAGTGCCTGAGGAAGTTTACATCTTCCCTTTAAACTTGTTAGCATTTGAACTAAAGCATATCTTCAAACATAAATGTGTTTGTTCAGTATAAGCTTTGGTTCAGCATTTAATGCCTTCATAGTTTATTCCAATACTGTAAAGCTGAACAACAACATCAAGCCATGGTTTGCCACCACATGAAAGAGGTGAGAAATACAGAAAAATACAGGAATTATGCATTAATCGCTTTTACAGCAAAGCTTGAAAGTATGATTGGGCTTTATTAAGATAACGTAGCAGAAGACTTCAAGGAACTATATATCCGACTTACCAATAACATGAAGTATTGCATGATGGGCATAGTTTGCAAAGGAGCCTTATCATTTGAAATGAACATCAGACAAACCCAAACACTAGTTTTAGTGATTTGCTAAAGCTTTATCTTAACATTGTTTCTCATATACTCATTTACCGTTCAATAGACAAATTATATGATGATGGGCAATTTGGAATTAAGATTCTCCAGAACCTTCTTCTAGCAACCCAAATAGCTGGATACATTTTATCCAAAAATGACCTCAAATTATTACAGTCTTAAATACGTAATAAATCTCCCACCTATATGTGAAAATTCAATTTAAAGGAGAAGTTGCCTTCTTTGAGCAAATTAAGCTATCACTATTCAATTTTTTTTGCAGCAAAAATAGCAAGTTTGCCTTTCTGAAACTCTAAATTTCAACATTTATTAAGCACAAAAAACTCAAACACTCAGATATAAAGATCTGGCATATGTCGAAGGCAAAGGGAGTTGTATAGCAAAATTCAAGCAATTTTTTAATTCCAGTTTTTGAGATTAATCCAAAATAGGTAGTGATGAGCGAACCTGTCCCATTTTGCTTTGCAGAAAAATTTGCGAATCTTCCAAAAGATTCGCGAAATGGTGTAAATGTTGTGCGGCAAAAAAATTACGCGCGCCACTATTGCATTATTTTTGACCCCCGTTTTGAAAAACAATCCGCCAATGGCGAAACACGGAAATTCACAGTGAATCCATGCCTGGCGAATAATTTCATCCATCACTACTCTCAGGTAGAATACAATTCCACTGTGTTCACATTTTTGCCTTTTTTCATAAATAAGAACAAATTAGAGATGTTTCAGTTTTTGCATTTAAATAATAAAAATCTTAAATATTTGATTTTTGATTAGTCTGCCTCTGGGTCTTTTTACCTTCATTTCTGTTTGCAAGGAGGTTATACCTCCTTATACCAGGTTATACCTGTTTGCAAAGAGGTTCTATTCAAGTACAGTTAATTGTCCCTTCATTTCCCCTGAGGTATTTCCCCTTAGGAAGACTGGCCTATCCAAGCTGTAGCTGTTTGGCCAGGGGGTGTGAACCGCTGCACTGTTTGCTTTGGTTCAGGCCGTCTCCTTAGTCTTAAAAAAACAGACTGACAGATGGTGCTGTTCTAATGATGTCTATGGGACAAGGAAAGCAATTTGGCAGTTCCCAATCATATGTAGAAATAAAAATACACAAAGAAGGAATGTTATGTTATCAAATCGTCCGCATACTTCGTACTTTTGTAATTTTTTAACTTTTTTGTAATTTCTCACCAAATGAAACACCGTAGAAAAAACCCATTAGGCATATAGTTATAAAGCAAACACCATGGGCGTGCCTCCTGGCAAATAAATACTATTAGATCCAGGAAAATAAAAACATTAAAAAAAAACAGCGACACAATCTGGATAGTCACAGCCTGCAATGCTACGTACGTCTGATGCCATAAGTAATCCGGAAAGTACTGAGTGAGAATTTCGTTTTACAAAAAGAAACAAAATGACTATGAAAGGAGAAAGCTTTAGCTTACCAGGAAATTTATAACATGTCTGAGTAATTAGTTTAAGCCATTTCCTTAAACTGAGGAAAATTAAATAAAAAAACACTCGTGGCTACAGATGTTGCAAGCATCATTAACTGCACTCATCTGGAAAAATACACAAACTCAAACAGAATAACAATAATGTCTAGATTCCTTGAAAAAGTAACCATATATTTTTAGCTTTACAAGATCATGTAAAGGGAACAAAGCCGTTCATAGAAGTGATGGTAATTTTTGTTTATATTGCAGAGTTTTGTACATTGAGAACTGAGCCGCTGGCATTCAAGGACCCGAGTGATGCCCCGGGGCATAGCCTTTATATTCTATTGCACTGGGTGAGCTGCCAGTCTTCACAGAATGTCTGCATAGGATATGAGTGCAATTTGCACGACCTTCAATAGAATTTTGTTCTAATACTCAAAACAATTGTCCACCAACAAAAAATATGTATTTCAAACATTTACAATCGGTATTATTACTCATTTAAAAAATGATTCCTTTGTATAAGTATCATAAGTTATTGTCCTATTCAACAACTCCAATAAAGAAGTAACTGGCTCTGCTTGCAATTTAAGTGATCATTTGATCAGGGCAGCATCAATGTTCTCAGTCGTCCTAAGCTCCCTTTTTCCCAAGGTCCTCAAATAAACTGACACAGTCCAGGATGGAATTGTAAAGGTCACAGCTTTATTTATACAAACAGTATTTACATAACATGTAAATCTTTAACCAATAACAGTAACAGGGGAATGCTTGCCACCGCACAGAACACACCACCGGAGTAAACAGGCCCAACCCTCCCATGCCATGGGCAAGTGTTAGCAGGTGGGCCTCACTCCGGAGGTACTGACCCATACTCCACTAGGCAGGGTAACCTGAGTCCTTCACCAACTGGCAAGCATTCCCTACCACTAGCACCAACTGGCAAGCATTCCCTACCACTAGCACCAACTGCTGTGACTGAAACAACATGGGAGGGTGGGATGAAGGGAAACGGGAAGGGAAACGGAACTCCCTGCACCCTTTATATGCTCTCCTAGCCGCTCCTCTCAAAAGCTGGGCACTAGCAAAGGCGGTCTAAGTCCTCCCTGCCTTCCTAGCCCAGT
Organism: Xenopus tropicalis; assembly: GCF_000004195.4. Lineage (NCBI taxonomy): Eukaryota > Metazoa > Chordata > Amphibia > Anura > Pipidae > Xenopus > Xenopus tropicalis. Next base: position 28,965,656 of record NC_030681.2, on the reverse strand, counting down.
CAAAGCTCCCCTTCTGTTAACCCTTTGGTGCCTGGGCCCGGGTCTAAAGACTATAAAAGTTTGTAGCACTAAAAACAAAACTATGAAAATATGAAAATAAAACTCTTTCATTATAGCTCTCTCTCTTACTGAGCTGCAATCACTTTTCTAACGGCAAATGTGTCTGCGTTGAAACACTGATGTATCTTTTGATGTACTTCATATGGGACTCTATAAATGACCCTTAGGTTGTCCTAATTAATCATGAAAATGTTTGGAAAATTCTGAATTCATTTAGCTGCCATAGTTCACTTGATAAATGTCCCTTTCGCAGAAATTGTATGATTTCCATTCACACTACCAAAGGCAACATTCTGTTTAAAGTGTGTATCTAAGGGGTGTGTTAAATAACATTTAACATCACTTGTTTTTCTATGAGAAAAACATAAAGATCAATCTTTTTCAGAATTCAGGTTTCCAAACTTGACTTTTTACAATTAATTGATAAAAAAAAACAAAAAAAAAAAAATCTTGACGATTGGAATGAACAGTTTACAGCACCTAAAACCTGAATAGCTTCTACAAGAAGTCAATGGGGCTGCATTTAATAACACTATTTTATTTTGTATGTTTTTAAATGTTACATTTTTAAAAATCAATAGAACATTTGAGATTGAATTTTTTTTCCACAGATTAATGCGATTTTCCAAGTTCAAGTCTAGGGATTAAGAAAAAAAAAATAAAGTAAAAAAAACATGATCAAATGTAATGGCAATTTTTAAAAAAAAATTAATTTGAAAATGAATAAATCTACTTAGTACAGGTAAATGATCTGTTATGCAGAAAGTTCCGAATTACGGAAATGCCATCTCCCATAGATTCCGTTTTAAGAAAATAATTCTAATTTTTTAAAATGATTTCCTTTTTCTTTGTAATAATAAAACAGTACCTTGTATAATTAATCCTTATTGGAGGCAAAACAATCCTATTGGGTTGATGATGTTTAAATTATTTTTTAGTAGACTTAAGGTATGGAAATCCAAATTACGGAAAAATCCCTTTTCCAGAAAGCCCTGGGTCCTGAGCATTCAGGATAACAGGTCCCAAACCTGTATTGTAAAGTCCTTTGTCAGATATATTGTATAACGATAAAAAAAATGTATTCCTGGGGCAAAAGTCAGTATTACAGGTATGGGATATGTTATGCAGAATGCCTGGGACCTGGGTCTTTCTGTAATTCTACTAAGTCTACTAAAAAATCATTAAATAAACCCAATAGGATTGTTTTGCCTCCAATAAGGATTAATTATATCTTAGTTGGGATCAAGTACAGGTACTGTTTTATTATTACAGAGAAAAGGGAATCATTTAACCATTAAATAAACCCAATAGGGCTGTTCTGCCCCCAATAAGGGGTAATTATATCTTAGTTGGGATCAAGTACAGGTACTGTTTTATTATTACAGAGAAAAGGGAATCATTTAACCATTAAATAAACCCAATAGGGCTGTTCTGCCCCAATAAGGGGTAATTATAACTTAGTTGGGATCAAGTACAGGTACTGTTTTATTATTACAGAGAAAAAGGAAATCATTTTTAAAAATTTTAATTATTTAATTGAAATGGAGTCAATGGGAGACAGGCTTTCCGTAATGCAGAACTTTCTAGATAATGAGTTTCTGAATAATGGATCTCATGCCTGTAGTATAACACCAATTGGAGTGTTCTCTCATGCTGCTGACACAGGCGGACCTCTTTGATCTATTTTTACCTCTCCCCACCCTACTACCACCCACAGTGTCACGTGCAGAGCCATTAGTTTTAGTTGAGCTTTAGATAATACATATTGATGAATTGGGCCCAAGAGCCATGTGGAAAAAAGAATAGAAAAGTATTCCATATTCCAATAAATGGTTTGCAGTAAATCTGCTGAAGCTTTTTTCCTACTTTTTGGATTTTTGCAGTTGTATTTGGTTGCAGCACAGAGCAACAACTAGGAGCTAAAGCTTTTTTTCGTAAGTACTTTATACAAAGTTCACCAATAATTTTTTATTTTTCCATATTCCATATTTATAGGATGCTTTAAAATAAATGAAAAACATTTTTTTGAAAAAGAAAAGTCAAAACAAGTCCTTTTAATTTATAAATAAATATAATTTTATTGATAGATCATCCGGCACCATTAACAATTTAAATATGCTTCCAGCATCTAAAGCATTCAGATCTAAAGATGGAAAGAAGAAAAGGGGGACATTTTCCGCAATGCAGATAAAGGGATAATATTCATCACAAACTCCTTTCAAGAATTGGCAATGTTTTCTCTTTGAAAAAAAAAAAAAAAGCTTTGCTCTTTGGAAAAAAAATCACATTGGACATCCATCATTTACTGAGCCATTGCTTCATTCTAACAAGGGGTATCACCGGAGACTGTAGGCAAACTGCAGCTTAAAAGGTATGTCCCATCTCTTCTGTGTCTGCTCTGCCCTATAAATAGAAATCTCTTTCTTCTCCTTCCAAAATCACAGGTATTCAGCAGCCCTAAACAAACTCACAATTATCTCATTGTTCTGCCTCTTACAACTGAATACTGTAATACAACAACTGAAACTCAAAGGCCCTTTTTCTGTAATGGCTGCTTTGATGCAGAGCAAGAATCCAAGCACTTTATTTCATCTGCATGTGCTCATTTAACTATGAAGGAAAACCACATTTTAAAGGGCAATCTGGCCCAAGCCTTTCAAAACTGTAATGGCGGAACAATATTTATGTAATGTGAAAGCCAAGTTATGTTATAACCTCTTATCTGGAACACCCCAGGTCCCGAGAATTCTGGATAATAGTTTCCATGCTTGCACTGTATTTTTCAGGAAAGGCATAATAACTAAAAACTATGTGGTTGATGGTACATTTCAGTACTAGTTAAAAGGGGACCCGTCACCCTAATAAATAATTCCAAATCCTTTTATTATTATGTTAGTTGAGGAAAATCAACTTTATTTACACTATATCAATTATTATCCTTCAGTCATGGAATTTATAATCACAGCCATTTTGTGAGCACAAGTTTTGTATCACCCTAAAATTATAGATAGATGTTGCATTTAATTTTCAAATGACTTTTATCATACAAATTTTTAGGCCTGGGTGACAGGTCCTCTTTAAGACAGTAACCCTCATTTACAGGTATGTACTGTAATAATAATACACTACCATGTATTTGATGTTAATTAATTTGCATGAATCCATATTGTTAGCAAAACAATATGGATTCATTTAATTTTGGCACCCCCAAGTGACTTTGCCTTTCCATGTCCTTTAAATGATTTTGGTGATCCGAATTACGGAAAGATCACTTATCCAGAAAACCCCAGGTCCATAGCATTCTGCATAAGAGATCCTATATATGTCCTAATATAAATTCAAGCAAAAGACTAAGAAACAAATCTAAACATAATCTTAAAATATCTTGCATCCTTGCCATGTGAAGAAAGGAAAGCCCTGGAGCTGTAAATGCAGGGGCTGCATGACAAGGGATTTGAATGATCAGCAGCCAGATAATACTGGTTTATGTTTAAAGCTTGGCAGAATCAGATGTAGCTGTGATTGGATGAGAAGCAATGAGTCAAGGGGGGGGGGAAGCTGGGCTGGGGGTGGAGAAGGATAGGGATGTGATGTCACGAGAGAAGCAGTTTACTTCCTTATCTTCTGAGCAGGTAGAAATGTCAGGAGTTTCCTTCTTTATGTTCTCAAATTATCTATTAATAACCGAATGTGGATGTCTTCCTGTATTGCATTGTTGTATTGTGGTTTCGGTAACGTTATGCAGTATAAATTTAAGAGTCTGCATGGTATCATTCATTTTAAATGAATGTCAAATGCTTGATCCAGGGAATATTTCCGATAACCACTGGGATCAGAAAGGAATTCTTTCCCTCTTTAGGCATACTTGGCATGGGCTTCAGACTGGGTTTTTTGCCTTCCTCTGGATCAAAACAGTGGATATATAATATGTATTTAACGTTTTATTTTTTACAACAGCGGTAGGACCTTGCCAGAGTACTGCACAGGTAATTTTAGCAGAGGGAGAAAGGAGGTTCTCTCCTGTGACTGCACGGTGGGTTGATAGATACAGACGCTACTACTGCTTGTGCTAGGTGACAGCCTGCTTGGATTTCCTATCATAGAGACACTGCAGATTCAGGACCGGCAGCAGGGCTGCTAAACTTCTCTCATGGTGGGAGATACAGCTCCTGCTGGTAGCAGAGTTTGGGGGCATCCTCTCTGTAGGTAGAGGCAGTCTAATACTCAGTGGTATTAACCCATATCTTACTAGCATTGCACACATTTTCTCACTGACCCATAACAGTGATTTACAAACGCCTTAACTACTGAATTCTGGGGTAAATTATATTGTAGTAAATTAGATTTTGGGTGCGTTCTGGACAGACACACAGCAGGACAATTAGATTACTGAGAAAACAGATGAGAAACACAAATTTCTCTAGATTACACCGTTCAGTAAACTAAACTGATTATGTGATCATTTGTATTTTTTAAATATTTGGTATATAATTGCTTTTTTGTACAGATTTCATCTCTTTATGATGTGCCTTTTAACAAGTAACATAAAATATTTATGACAGATGTAGTACACAAGACAGTATTAATAGAACAAAACTAAAATCCCATCAATGATAATAATATTAAAGTAATTTTTTTCTAATTTCGATTATAAATTCATAATACTAACAATAATTTATAGTAGTTATAAAACTGTTACCATGTCTTGGCTGCATATTTGCATATACGTTTTATTATATTGGCCGTATGTCTTCCCCGGAATATACAGTGACAATACAATTAGTTCAGAAAGTTCCTCTTCTGAGTCAGTGGATATTAAAAATAAACTATTATTATCATCAGTGCTTATATGACACAATATATATGCAGAATAGAGGGAAGCAGGTCATGGTTTTAATTGGCACTGTGATGATTAATTGTGGGTGTCAAGAAGCCCTTAGTATTCTCATTACTGCACAGCATGGTGTCCAGAGGAACTTTCTTGTTGACCAGTCAAAAAAACATTAAATGAATTGCAGTAAATGGCGCACTCAGCTAGCCTGTTATTATAGTAGGAATCTTCCTTTTTTATTTCACCAGATCTTAGGGCTCATTTACGTCCGTAGATGCAGTGGGTGCTTTTCCCCACAGTGAGTTGCATCCACTTTTGTTAAAGGTACTTGCGTCCAATTGCGTTGTGTGGGTTCCCTCCCTGCATCAATAGACACAGTGCATTTGTGCCTAAAGAATATGGTACAGACTAGATTCGCTCACTAAACACTCAGGGCCGGATTTCAGATAGGGTGCCCCTGTTTTTTTTTTTTTTTTTATTGACAGTTTTTTTTGCATATACAAGGTTAACAGTCAAGCTTTACATTATAAGTAGATGTATCTCAAATATTGAATGTGTCTGTATGTGTTAAGACATACAGTCACAGGGAGAGAGAGCATAAAGAGAGAAGGAAGTGAAGTAAGAAGAAAGAGAAGGGAAGAGAACAAGGGAGAGGAGAAAAAAAAATAAAAAAAATTTTTTGAACACAAATCATATACATTATTGGCTATTATTCCTGGTTATCCACCTCAGTAAAGTTCTTCCATGAGTCCCATTTCTTATGGTGGTTACGTAGAGAGTTCTTAATCCTTGCATTGTGATATTCAAGGGTTCGTGATAGGTTGATAAAGTTTTTTAGTTCTAGCATTGAGGGAATAAGATCAGTTTTCCATTTTTGGGCTAAAAGAAGCCTTGCTGCTTCTAGTATGTGTACTACAAGGAGTTTGTCGGAGAATTTCAAAAAGTCCAAATCCAGATTCAGAAGAGCTGTTGAAGGTGAGTGGTTCATCGGTAGGGTGCCCCTGTTTTAAAAAGTTTCCAAAACATTTCCAGAGCTGAGACAACCCAAATTAACCCCCAGTCCACGGACATTATTACAGCAGTGATTGACTGGTTTATTGTATAGTGCTGCAGAATATGTTGGCACTTTATAAATAATAATAATAATTGTTTATCCTGGGTAACCCCCTTGCATTGTTCTAGAATATCTAATGATTATAAAGATTTAAACCCAGAAACCCTCAAAAAAAAGAATTACCTGACCTCAAGGATACACATCCGGGCGAAGGTAAAAAAACAAAAAACAAAAACCTATGGTATGGGATTCCCTTATCCGGAAACCCGTTATCCAGAAAGTTTTGAGTTATGGAAAGGCCATCTCCCATAGACTCCATTATAAGCAAATCATAATCATTTTATAAAATGATTCCCTTTTCTCTGTAATAATAAAACAGTACCTGTACTTGATCCCAACTAAGACATAATTACCCCTTATTGGGGCAGAACAGCCCTATTGGGTTTATTTAATGGTTAAATGATTCCCTTTTCTCTGTAATAATAAAACAGTACCTGTACTTGATCCCAACTAAGATATAATTACCCTTTATTGGGGGCAGAACAGCCCTATTGGGTTTATTTAATGGTTAAATGATTCCCTTTTCTCTGTAATAATAAAACAGTACCTGTACTTGATCCCAACTAAGATATAATTACCCCTTATTGGGGCAGAACAATCCTATTGGGTTTATTTAATGGTTAAATGATTCCCTTTTCTCTGTAATAATAAAACAGTACCTGTACTTGATCCCAACTAAGATATAATTACCCCTTATTGGGGGCAGAACAGCCCTATTGGGTTTATTTAATGGTTAAATGATTCCCTTTTCTCTGTAATAATAAAACAGTACCTGTACTTGATCCCAACTAAGATATAATTAATCCTTATTGGAGGCAAAACAGGCCTATTGGGTTTATTCAATATTTAAATGATTTTTAGCAGACTTTATAACAGAAAGATCCCTTATCCGCAAAAACCCCAGGTCCCGAGCATTCTGGATAACAGGTCCCGAGCATTCTGGATAACAGGTCCCATACCTGTACAAGCATCCTGGGGAAAAAGGGTAATACTAAATATAAATAAATAATAATAATAATAATAATATTATTATTATTATTATTAATAGTGAGAGAGAGAGAAAAAAAAACATTTAAGGTGTAGCTCCCTTAATGCTCTCTTTTCTTTTGGAGTTATTAACCTCTATCCTGCAAAGTAACTAGAGGCCTCTATAAATGCATTGTCTCTCTCACACTCTGGTGATCAGAAAACAATAAGAGGAAAGCCATTTCTACGCCAGAAAGAATTCAGCTTATACACAGGTATTACTATTGATAGGCATACACATATGAAAAAGAGCTTTATTTTTATTTTATTTTCATTTATATTTTATCATTTATCATTTTTATTTTCATTTATATTTTATTTTAATTTTAAGTCCCAAAAAAATATCATAAGAATAGTAAAATCATTCAAAACAGAACTTCCTTCGTAATCTACTAAGATGTGCATGGTATGCACCAAATCCAATATTTTTGAGTTCTGCCAAACCCAGAAACCTCCATAAAAGATTAGGCCGAATACCAAACCTAATCCTCATTTGCATATTCAAAGACGATGGGAGGGTTAAATAGAAACATGTACAGGTATGGGACCTGTTATCCAGAATGCTCGGGACCTGGGGTTTTACAGATAAGGGATCTTTCCGTAATTTGGATCTCCGTATCTTATGTCTGCTAAAAATCATTTAAATATTGAATAAACCCAATAGGATTGTTTTGCCTCCAATAAGGGGTAATTATATCTTAGTTGGGATCAAGTACAGGTACTGTTTTATTATTACAGAGAAAAGGGAATCATTTAACCATTAAATAAACCCAATAGGGCTGTTCTGCCCCCAATAAGGGGTAATTATATCTTAGTTGGGATCAAGTACAGGTACTGTTTTATTATTACAGAGAAAAGGGAATCATTTAACCATTAAATAAACCCAATAGGGCTGTTCTGCCCCCAATAAGGGGTAATTATATCTTAGTTGGGATCAAGTACAGGTACTGTTTTATTATTACAGAGAAAAGGGAATCATTTAACCATTAAATAAACCCAATAGGGCTGTTCTGCCCCCAATAAGGATTAATTATCTCTTAGTTGGGATCAAGTACAGGTACTGTTTTATTATCACAGAGGAAAGGGAATCATTTAACCATTAAATAAACCCAATAGGGCTGTTCTGCCCCAATAAGGGGTAATTATATCTTAGTTGGGATCAAGTACAAGATACTGTTTTATTATTACAGAGAAAAGGGAATCATTTTGAAAAATTAGAATTATTTGCTTATAATGGAGTCTATGGGATATGGGCTTTCCGTTATTCAGAACTTTCTGGATACCGGGTTTCCAGATAAGGGATCCCATACCTGTATTTATTTATTTTTTTTTACTAATGGTGTTCGCACGACAGAAAGTCATGTGATTTTAAGGATTCGGATCAGCCAGGCACTTGGATTCGGCCGAATTAGAATCCTGCTGAAAAAGGCAAAATCTTGGCCAAACCCCAAACTGAATCCTGGATTAGGCTACCCCCTTACCTTTTCTTACCTCCTAAAACTATTTTAGTTCAAGCTTACCTTGAGGTCAAAAATATGATCTTGCCCCCCAATGCCATTTAAAATAGTAATATATTAAATACGTATTCATTCCAACTCTTATCCTAATTGACCTTCAAGCTCAGCTTCTAGGACATATTCTCTGACTAATATTTAGTCTGGGCTACATTACCCAGGTTTATGGTTTTGGGCCACCCTAGGGTATACAGTAATAGATAGAAGAAAGATGTAGCTTAACAACACTAGAAATGTAGCCAGAACTTTTTAGTTAAAGTTGGCCAGGTAGCACATGGAACCAGGCGAACTGCTTGAGCTTTAAAGTGGCTTTTAGAGCCCCACTCCATAAAGACTGTATTAAACAACCACTGACTTTAGCATAACTGATTTCCAAGTTTGCTTCATTGCCAATTTTACTGACAGAATATATGGCATGAGTAGAGCAACATAAATAAAAGTAAAAGATTAATGATGGACAGCAACTCACCGATCAGCTTAGTATTGAAGGTCTCAGAAAATTTACTGCAGAGAGACAGTTAGAAAAGTTTGAAGAAGTAGAAAATAGACAAACACATCGCCCACAGTGATTTATTCCAGCAATCATTTGCATTCTGACATTGCTATATGGGAATGTTCCTTTAAGTGACTCATTTCTCCAGTGTTGAAGCTGAAGGCTCCCCAGAATGCAATACAAAGTCTTAGCAACCTTAAAGAGAGGCTGATGAGAAAGGTGCTTTCTGATAGAAAGGCAGGCAAGTGGAGATAGATAAGAGAAATGCTTTGAAACAGATGATTTGTCTCAAGAGACTTCAAGTACAATAGAACAGAAAAAAAGCCCTTTTCGATGAGATGTGAGGCAATGCAGCTCAAATCCATGATAATGAAACAAGTTACTGTCAGGACAGTGCGGGAATAAAAAGGACATTCAATGCTTATTTCCATCTGGCGTTATTTCTTAATCTAAGGGATATGCTGATTAAAGGTAACCCTGTCAAATGGCCCAAAATATAAGAAAAATGAGGCCTCTATATACACATTGTTCAAGAAGATTTAATGTTCTTTTATAATAATGGGAAAATATGAGGATGAACTTATTCAAACAGAACACTATTGTATTAGCCTCAAAGGTCTAAGTGGTGCTGTAAATATGCTGTTGCCCAAATAATGGGCAAGGTAAAAAAAAAAATGAAGATTAGTCAGTTTTTGGCAAATGCCCTTTGTACTTTTTAGAAAATGCCATAAATATAAAATTCTGGTTAAACGTATGCCCACATAGGCAACTGCCTTTGGCTATACACATAGTGGGGACTCAAAGAGAAGCAGTTGTACATTGAGAAAGTAGGGGTCAATCTTGCACAAGGCAAGATGCTGACAGTAAGGCAACATATATATCCATCTTGCCAGTTTTCTTGATAGTTCATCCTGTACAGTGGCACAAAAGTTGGAACTATCTTTATGGAGTTTGTAGGAGGGCCGTGTAGAAAGGCCATAGAAGATGATAAAGTTGAGTGAAGTTGAGAAATTATGATGGTTTTTGTGGTGGTTTCATAGAACTATATTGCACAAGACAAGATGCTGACAGTAAGGCAACATATATATCCATCTTGCCAGTTTTCTTGATAGTTCATCCTGTACAGTGGCACAAAAGTTGGAACTATCTTTATGGAGTTTGTAGGAGGGCTGTGTAGAAAGGCCATAGAAGATGATAAAGTTGAGTGAAGTTGAGAAATTATGATGGTTTTTGTGGTGGTTTCATAGAACTATATTGCACAAGACAAGATGTTGACAGTAAGGCAACATATATATCCATCTTGCCAGTTTTCTTGATAGTTCATCTTGTACAGTGGCACAAAAGTTGGAACTATCTTTATGGAGTTTGTTGGAGGGCTGTGTAAAAAGGCCATAGGAGTAAAGTAAAGTTGAGAAATGATGATGGTTTTTGTGGTGGTTTCATAGAACTAAGCCACTTTGATGATCTTTGCTATAGGATTGCATCACTAAAGAGGCCATTTTGACATATGGTTCTGAACACCCATAGAAAAATGAGTGGCTAAAGCGAATGCCTCTTATAATTGTGAAAACTAGTCAACTGGGATGTGGCAGGGGCCATATTTCCCTCCTGCTTTCATGAAATCCATTCAGTTGGGCCATTGGCTGTGTTGTCACACTGTGCAATATACAGTATTTTCGCACAACAACTGATCCAGTTTCCTTGCTATATTTAGATATACTGTAGTTGGTGGACTCAAAAAATACACTTTATTCCCTAATGCAGTTTTTTTGTTGAGATCAGTACACCGTGTTGATCATTTTGCATAAAGAACCAGGCACTTCTTTATCTGATAATCGATGCTTTCTATTATGACACCTTGTTCCACATAGAAAATGACTGTAATTCCACCTTATCTGTGGATTTTTTGCTATATTCCTTATACTTGGTAATTATATTATTGCTTTCATACAATGTAATGTATAATTTATCTTTAAGTCCCCCTTACAACTCATATTTCATCTTAAATTCCCCCTTATACCTATAAGTTCTAACCTCTCTTCTCAAAAGAAAGCAGAAAGCATGTGTATAAAACTGGATTATTGGATTCATTAGTTTTGCATTAAAGTTGAAATGGAAATTGTATGGTAATTGCATTTTTGCTAGTACCATTGAAAAATAAGAACATTTTTTGCTAGTACCATTGAAAAATGTAGAACAGTATGCCTATAACTGACCAACCGTCCCTGAAATGTCCATGAGAAGATCTGGTGTATCCCAAAAATCAAGAAACTTACTATGCATTAAGAAGAACTTTTGCAGGTCACCTGACCCCAAACTCTGAAGTATGAACCTTTCCCCCTCTATGTAATAGGTACTAAGTTTGCCCAGGTGCAGTAACCCATAGTAACCAAATGTTTGCTAGTAAACAGGTGACAAATAAATGCTGGCTGCAATAGGTTCCTGAAGGTGATCAGACCAGTAGCAAGTGTTGCACCTTTTATTACATTTCCGTATTTGAATCCATTAAAAGGAATATTTATTGCCACATATGTGTAATATGTATGTATGTATGTATATATATATATATATATATATATATATATACACACACACACACACTTAAATACTAATCAAAGCTTTCTTACCAGCAGGGCCGGAACTAGGGGTAGGCAGAAGAGGCAGCTGCCTAGGGCACAACGATTGGGGGCCCCAGGCAGGTACCACTCCTGCCTACCCCTAGTGCTACTTTGTTATTGCCTCCGCCGTTTGTCATTAGCGGTGGAGGCAATGACCGATCTAATCGCACCGCCCCCCCCTGCACCTCCTCCTGTGCTTTGGCACGCATGCGCCGTTCGGGGGGCGGGGAGGTGGGCGGAGTTGGCCAACTGGGTTGCCTAGGGTGCCCGGTCGGCTTGGCCCGCCCCTGCTTGCCAGATGTAATACCAGAATAACCTTCAGCTTAGGGATGCGAAATTCAAATGAGAAACAAGGCCCGCACCCCAACAAACTCCAATGGACAGGTCGAGTGAAAAGAGCTTACTTATTCAAACAACATCAGCTTACATAGACTATTCATAACCTATCTATAAGTGCCAGGGAGGCACAAAAGGCTTTATTAATATGTTTTGTTTTAAATAAAGTAATTTAGCTCAAATTAGGCAGGCACCATTACAGGTACATTTCTCTTCCACACCAGCTAAATTAACCTTTAGCATCTCTAGGTAATGATATAGTACAGGCCTGTCCAACAGGGGGCTTGTGGGTTTAGGTCCTCCAAGAGCTTTCTATGGGCCCAGACATGTCCAAGACCTTTATAGACATCTTTGTATGACATCATGGTTTTATAATAATTCAACTCACACACAACTAATTCAAATTAAGACACAATGTCTAGCTATGAAAGTATATCTAGAACCTCTCTGAATCAAGACTACTGTTGCCAGAAAAGACATTGTGCATTTTTTCCAGTGCACTTCTATAATACACCGTTTACAGGTCAGATTTTGCAAATATGATAATGACCTATAAAGAAATGATTGCAACCCACTTTGGTTAGATGTTGGGGTTATAAAGATCCATTGGAAGATTACACTATGCTTTAGGTCAGTAATCCTCAACCACTGGCTCATGAGGACCATACTGATCACCAACTAAATGAATCTTGCTCAGTTGCCTTGAAGTAAGTGCCCATTTTTTAATTCCTGGCTTGAAGGCAAGTTCTGGAAGCACAGGTTTACTTCAAACAGAGCTTCTTGCAGGCTAGCAGTCCACTTGGGGTTATCAGTTAGACTATTACAGTCCTTCATCACCAATCATTTTTTTTCAGGCTTATGTGTCTGCCCAACAGTATTCACATTTGCTGTTGCTCACAGGTAAAAAAGTTTGGAGACCTTTTATTTAGGCTAATGTAGCCAATATCTGACAAAAAACACGAAACTTCACATTTTCAGCAGATATCAGCTACATGTGACTGCACCCAAGCATATTCAATTCATTCGGGTGCAGGCACAGGGGCATTTTTGAGCGTATGGAGTGTATTCTTGGCTTGGTGAGAAAACACTTCATACGCTCCGTGAGGCATTAGTCTTAGGTCATGGCATTTATGCACAGGTTATCCAGACATCAAAAGTCTTGATACAGTTTGGTCCATAAGCATTTTTAACAAAGGTAATACAACAAAATAAATAATAAGGTTGGAGCTATCATGGTTTGTCTGTCAGGTAATCAAGATAGAGGAAAGATATGTCTGCCACAAAGAACTTACAATGTAAGTGGATACAGGGCTTGTTTATAGTAGCTGAATAAAATTATACCCTTACCGAAAAGCCAAATCCTAGACTTAATTCTACAATGAATAATTACCCACGCAATAAGGCAATATCCGTAATGCTTCATTTAAATCTAAGTATAGTATAGCTTTTGGCACTGGGAATCTTTTCAGCACATTGTTGCACAAAGCAAAGCTTAGTGAAATAAGCATCTATAGAACTGCCTTTATAGCGATACGTTTAGTACCAGGGATGCTGATCGCAAATAAACGGCAGGTGAAACAAAGTGAATCTGTGACTGAAGCCTTTCTGCAGTCAATTCACATCACTGCCTTATGTTTCAAATTGACGTGCTCATCTTGTCTTACGGAGAAAAAAAAAAAAAGAATAAAAAAAAAATCTCATAATCAGTTTTAGCACCCCAGAGCCTTTCCAATTCTCAAAGTAATATTCCAAACAGCTCAAGTGGAGCACAATAATATGTAACTCTGTCTCCAACCTATTGCATTGATATCAGGTGGCAGAACTCAGATAATAGCAGCCGTAAATTTATTAGATATTTTGCAGCAGCAGCACCAGGGCCACGGCGCTGAACGTAAATGAGAAGGACTTGGCATCTGTGTGATTGCCAAAATTCATGATCTTGAAGTCTCTAAGGTAATAAAGCTAATAGTCTAGTGTACAGAGAACAATCAAACGGTGTTATATGGCTTAAGTAAAAGGGGGAAAAGGTAATTTTGAAGGCACTAAACCAATTAGCTTGACAGACACAATATCTGCTAGTTGGAAATGTAATTGGATATGAACACCGCCCTCTTTAGGGTAAATTCCCAAAGCTCAGCAGTCTCCTACTGTGGTCGTTAGTTGCAAAATCTTCAATGCATTCAGAATAATGTTACTAATTTAAAGAGTAATAAAGCTTTGAATCACAAGTTTTGCATTACTTTTAAAGAAACTAAAACGTAATAGCAAAACTGTACCGCTATAGAGGAAGGAGAACACAACTGAGTGAGAAAGGTTAGCAAGGTAAGGATATAGATTATAGAAGAAGAAATGACTCCAAGCATTTATAAGAATGAGAATACTACATGAAACAGGGCCCTTCCCAAACCGGCACCATTCAAGTAACCAATCGAGCTTCCAAGCTTCTATACATTCATAGAGGGCATCATCAACCCACCAACACTGATACACCGACCTTGCAGGTCTCACAAATGGAGAATTGGTTAAATGCCATTAGGAGAACTAAATCTCAACAAGCAATAAGTCTAGACATGTTGCACCAATTGTTTTGGGCTTCCGTTTTAGCCCAAGCCTACCACAGCCTGTTCCTCTGAAGATGCCTCCAGTAGCTCCCCATCTTCTTCTCTGCTGCTTTATAGCACAAGCTCTGGGCTGCTGGCAGTTGCCTGAGCTAAGGTGAGCAGTACCAGCTACGTAGACATAGTTACATAGTTACATAGTTACATAGGGTTGAAAAAAGACCTGTGTCCATCAAGTTCAACCCATCCAAGTAAACCCAGCACACCTAACCCACACCTACCAATCTATACTCACATACATAAACTATAAATACAACCACTAGTACTAACTGTAGATATTAGTATCACAATAGCCTTGGATATTCTGATTGATCAAGAACTCATCCAGGCCCCTCTTAAAGGCATTAACAGAATCTGCCATTACCACATCACTAGGAAGGGCATTCCATAACCTCACTGCCCTCACCGTGAAAAACCACCTACGCTGCTTCAAATGGAAGCTCCGTTCCTCTAATCTAAAGGGGTGACCTCTGGTGCGTTGATTGTTTTTATGGGAAAAAAGAACATCCCCCAACTGCCTATAATCCCCTCTAATGTACTTGTACAGAGTAATCATGTCCCCTCGCAAGCGCCTCTTTTCCAGAGAAAACAACCCCAACCTCGACAGTCTAACCTCATAGTTTAAATCTTCCATCCCCTTAACCAGTTTAGTTGCACGTCTCTGCACTCTCTCCAGCTCATTAATATCCTTCTTAAGGACTGGAGCCCAAAACTGCACTGCATACTCAAGGTGAGGCCTTACCAGGGACCTATAAAGGGGCAAAATTATGTTCTCATCCCTTGAGTCAATGCCCTTTTTTATACAAGACAGCACTTTATTTGCTTTAGTAGCCACAGAATGACACTGCCTGGAATTAGACAACTTGTTATCAACAAAAACCCCTAGATCCTTCTCCATTAAGGAAACCCCCAACACACTACCATTCAGTAGATAGTTTGCGTTTATATTATTTCTACCAAAGTGCATAACTTTGCACTTATCAACATTGAACCTCATTTTCCAGTTTGCTGCCCACTTTCTGCTAAAGCTTTTATAATTTCCAATGACCCCTCAAAGTTTGGCCCTACAGAGCAGGAGAGGTGTTGAAATGAAAGGTACAGCAGATAGTACAACACTACATAATATTCTTGCCAACTTCAACATAATTTGTTACGTTTGTTATTTGCTTGCCTAGGCAGCTAAACATGGTGGCGGGGCTATTCTTTTTTCATCTGAGTACTTATAGCAGATAGATAATTACTATACTCCATATTCCCATCTTTTATTTCCCCATACAGTATATTTGTCAATCTAAGAGCCAGGCAGTAAAATACCACTACAAATAACAAGGGACCCTGAACATCTACAAGGACCCACTTTATTTTAGTAGCCCTGCACCATGTAGCAGATGCAAAATACTTTTTGGGTTTACTACAGTGTTCCATATATTTGCTAGCGTATATATATATACACCATATACCTACAGTAAGAGTGTCCTTGTATCATTTAAAGGACAAAATGGACACATAATAGTCTTACAACCACCTCAAGGCATTATTGCATATATTTTTACAATCAAAGATATTTTTATTATGCACATTATAAAGAATTGTCTTCCCTGGCACCATAAGGAGGCAGCAGCTTTATAACCATGGCAACCCTTTATGTGAATGTGACTTCTGCCACTGGCCTATTCAAGAGCACGTCACATATAAAGGGATTAAACAGCAATTTACCATTCTAATTCAAGCTCTGATTGTGCCAAATACACAGCCTTATCATAGTTTTAGTGAGGGATGATTGTCTTTTATTCAACAATAGGGAGAATGAAATTGAATGGTAAAACATAACAAAACCAGCATATTCTAATTGTACACACAAAAAGGCAAGGCAGGAGCAGGAGAAATTTAGAAAACGTTACTTGCAATTTAGCAGTAATTTAATTTCCCAATATAATCAAGTAGCAGACTATAAATGAAACTAAAAAACTGCCATTGACTGTGTCTCGAAGTCTCACAGAGCACTTGTGCTAAAATAGGTTTTCACTGAACAAAAGGAAGCCTTGAATAAAAAATATGTTGTAACATTTAGGGGTAGATTTATCAAATTTACATCTGGATAATCCTAAAGCATAATTTCCCTATTTTTCTAAACTTTTATTTCTGTGTTTGGCATCTTTGAGCAGTTGAAGACCATAAGAATCCTTAAGGTGGCTGTAAATATGCAGATCTGTAGGGACCCATAGCATTAATAGTTCCTATGGCTTTAAATCCCTACACATTATATTCTCTAAGTTACTAGACAGAAGATACTGTATCTAATTTCTCTAATTTTCATATCTGTATCATTGGCCCATAGGTTTGTCACCACTTCCTGTCACAATTTAATATAGTGCTTGGAAAGGGGAGGCTTCCTCTTTGGCCTTCATCTGTTGAACCAGTTGAATGTGACAGGGAAGCCTGAAGTCAACAAGACCCAGTAAATAGTTCTGCCCTAGAGGGACAACCCTTGTATTGAAAGTCAGGGAACGAGGACCCAGTTACACAGTATAAGCTTTTTGTTATAATATGTTCTAAAAAAGTCAGAAAAGGCTACAAAAAAACGCTTGTGCTCCAGCAAGGATTGATAGCTGGAGGTGGCTCTCCCCTAGGCTCTGCTAGCCTAAGTAAAGGGACCGCAGTATTAGTGGGTTTCAGCTTATGTCCTACCCCCTGATCCATTTCTGCTGTAGGGGATCTAGACCACATTTGGAAGAAACCCTAAAGGTGACCCTTTAACCTAACAGGCCATCTCCACAGGGTGTCCCATTGCTTGCTCTACCTTGACTGTAACTGATATATTGTATATTATCTACCTCAACTGGATTTGTGGGTATAACCCTGTGGCACTTTGACAATAAAGTGTTTTCTTTCTTTTGTTTGCAAGAACCTCTTGCATCCTCCAACTTTATTTCTACACAGCAGCAAGAGAGGTGTAGTTCTACAGCAGCCTCACCTACTTCTTCCCAGTGTGACCCATGTTCTACATTTGCTAGCTTGGGAAGGCCTGTTTTAGCCAAGATAGTGCTATCAGTACATGTTTGTGGGCCAGCTGATTCTAACTGGTATCCATGTGCCATGTTGTTCAGACAGATTTAAATATTTCATCTATCAATACACCATGTTGCCAGGGAATAGTGCATAGACATATGAGGAAGTGAAGAGGAGATGCAAGAGCACAAAGATTTACAATAGAAAGGCAACCAAATCTATCAGCACTATGCCACCATGTCCATCTGCATTTCAGCTGACCAGGACAGTCTGCGTATGCACTAAAGTAAAATTCCAGTTATCACTATACTGTGCATGTGAGCAGTCCTGAACAGCTTTACTGTTAATGTGCAGTGTTCTGGACAGCTAAAAGGAACCATTGGGCAGCAGCTTAACAAGGCAGCACAGAGCTGACAGAGCTGGAAGTTGGTGCCACAACCCAGTCACTCAGCAAAAATTGCTCCTGGTTTAGTCAGGGTTGCCTCTATGTCTGAAGGGGTCCACGAATGAACAAACTTTATATAGAAGTAGAACTAAAATGTATTGCCCTTCTGTGTTTTTAAATTATATTACACAGAGCCGTTATAAAAACTTTATACGTACAATAACAGAACATGGATATAGGTAAGTATCCTTGATAATACAGAGTGGATAACCCAACATTAAATTACCCATTTTGTAGGGGTGTAAAATTGCACATGGTATGCATTTCTAATAAAAAGGCTGATTTTATTTTATTTGGTGACCCCCCCCCCCAACCCATCTCATGCTTCAATCAACATTACAACACCGGGACCTTCAGCTCTTCGTCTATGCAGCTATTTGTAGCTCAGCAACAGCTGGAGGGCAGCAGGCTCAGCACTGCTGATACAGACAATACTGTATGCAAATATGCTTATAAATTCAGCCTTAATGAAGTCACCAAGCAGACTCAAAGAGTCCTTTGTTCCAGAAAGTCTACATGTCTATTACTGCACAGGGACATGCTGACTAAAGCTCAAAAGATAAATGGCCCTCATATATTGTACATGTCTGCCTAGTCCAGATTTTATCTGTTTAATTGGCTCAGCTCTGGTCATTCTAAATGTAAGAGATGATCACATTTAGATTGGTGAGATAATGAGAGTAAAACAGTATGTTTCAAATAAGGAAAAGAAAGAGAAAACACGCTTATTGCTTGCTAAAATATATATATATATATATTTACACTACACACACATATTTACATACCGGTATATATAGAAAGAGAGAATTTTTATACATTAACAAATAGTTAACCACGAGTTAACCAAAGATAGTATTGAGCAATAGACCCCCTAAGCATATAAAAGAAAGGGGGTTTCAGCCTAATAAGCAAATGGAGTATGATCTGGGGAGAATGCCTATTTGCTCCCCTAAATACACCAGAAAGCCCAGTTCAGAAGTCAGTTAGGCACTCTGGGAACTTTGACTGAATAACTGGTTTAATACAGGTATAGGATCCATTTTCCAGAAAGCTTCTATTTATGAGAAGGCCATCTCCCATAGACATTTTAATCAAATAATTCTAATTTTTAAAACAAATTTCCCTTTTCTTTGTAATAATAATACAGTACCTTGTGCTTAATCTGAGTTTGATAAAGGATCCTTATTGGTGGCAAAACAATCCTATCCTAAATATTTTTTGTAGACAAAGTATGGAGATCCAAATTATGGAAAGACCCCTTACTCAGAACACCCTACATACCAAAGATTCTGGATAAAAGGTCCCATACTTGTTTTCCTATATCTGTAACCTTGGCTGGCTAGCCAAGCAAAGCTGATAACCACTGGTGTAGAGGATGATGTGAGATATCTCCATTAACTACAACCCTTCTCATGTTGAGGGTGTTTTAAAAACCACAATGAAGACTTCCTAGATGTTTCACAGTGACATCCCATCTCACATTTATAAAAGTTATTTGTCACACACCAGAGAGGACTACACCAAGCATAACACATAGACCATAAGCTCAACAACATGAAGGCAAAAATATAATATAAAGTGCTCTTGTAAATGATTTTGGAAATGCAATGAAGTATACATATAAAGCAGATTTGTATGATATTGACCCCTTATGAGCAGTAGTTAGATAGAAAAGAGTCGCTTCCTGCAGTGCTGGGGCTCTATAGGTTAATGTTCCTTGTTTAATATTCTTATTTAGAAGTTAGCTTACACTGTTAGTTTATTTCAATGAAGTCGTTTAGATAATGCAGAATGTTTTTACATGAAGGTTATGAAAATTCTATTTCACTTTATTAGCAAAAGGCAGAACTAAGACTTCATTACTGTGACAACTGTTGTATTAACAGGGTACAACACATAAATGATCCCCCATTTGTAACATCGCGCTGCTAGAAACAGATTCATTAGGACTATGATTATATCTGCATTGTACATAAACTCTTCTAATTAGTGGCTCTCCCAGTCTTCATTACATTCAAGTAAGGCTTTGACTTGTATAATATATATATTAGGCCTTCACACTACTGCCTCTTCTCTCCGACTGCTTAGTTTACAACACTGGCTCATTTGGAAGTAAACTGGCAAAAATTGCAATCTTAACCCTTTGTAACATAGGGGTTGACATTTATAACTGAATATGTCTATCTACCTTTTCTAAATTCACCAATAGGCATTTTGAAGTAAGAGGTAAATGTATTTTTGTCAGTACTGGTTGGACATTAAAATGATCATGAAATGTTATACTCCAGAGAAGGGGTCTGATCTTTGCATTATGGTGAAAAATCTCATGAAATATTATTAAATCTAGTTCCCTGTTTCACATTACAAAAAGTATTTTCCATCTTCACTATAAAAATTCCAGGTAAAAGGTGTTAGTCATTCAAAAAGGTAGGGTAAAGCTGCTTGACTTTTGATGCATGTAACATTTTTGTCTCCACCAATACAGTTTTTGATGCAACTGCAACTTTTTTTACAGACTTTTTGTGAATTTTTGTTGTGGCAAATTTTTGCAGCAGTTTTACAAAATAATTTGTCAATGGTGAAATGTGGAATTTCACAGTGAATCCATGTCTGGAGAAAAAATGTGCTAATCACTATCACCGATAAAATCATATAATCATATGAAACAAAAATTTTGTGCGCTTTTCAGACGGCATGTGGGTTCTGAATTATTGTCCTGATAATTTTCAAACCATGATCGCTCCTTTAGTCAATTGGACAGGTTAGGAAATTTCTGACAGATAACAGTAATATCTGTAAATGTGTTTATCCTTGGATGATTTACAATGTATTTCAGGGACATAACTTTTGTACGATTGTTGTCTGACAATTAATGGCAGATTTGTTATTTTCATGACTTATTTTGAAGTTATTTTTTAAGGACTTTTTAGAAGCTACATTGTTATAACCTATATGGTAGGTTATAATAATGGTATTACGTAAACAGGATCAAAGTGGGTAGTTGGTGGGTGAAAATCATTAAATTGTTTATATAACTGAATCTGCATTTGTTCAGTATCTACCAACATGGTCCCTGTAGTCCTTGCAATTTGTAAATGGGTGAAATAAAGTTACATTTAAAGAGTTACGTTTATTTCATTTGTGTAAATAGTTAAATCTATGTGCAGGATCAGCCAGCAGGTGGCACCAATAGCACCTGGAAGCCTATATAAGGCAGTGCATTAGTGGGCACTTCCTTTTTGGCTGATGGAGAGAAGAGCACATGATGCCAGGGAGCCTGGGGTTGGCCACCTCAATAGTTGTCTGGCAGGGAATAATAGGAAAGACATTGGTAGTAAGTGAAGCTCACTGCAGTCAAGCAGTTGAGGCTCCAACGAGGAAAAAAGTGAGCGACCAGTGTCCCAGTGGTACTCACACAATTGGGGACCTAGAGAGACAAGGATTAGGGTACATAGGGCATAGTCTATCTGTACACGTACAGATAGACTCTACTGCAAGTCTGTGAAGAGTGGCAGCATTCTTGAACCATGAGAGAAGCGCCAGGGAAGTAGGTGTAGGCTGGGGTCCAGTGGCCTGGGAACTCTAACTGACAAGTGGTGTGAGAAGGATTGAGAAAAGATTGTGCTGGAATTGTAAATAAATTGTTAAACTGCAGTAAGTGCTGACCTACAGTTTATTCAATATCTACATTGGGATCACACAGAGATACATCTGCTGACATTGGGGAGTTGCTCAGCCTATTACCCCAGGTGGGTACTGTACGACACCTAACATGTTGGTTGCCTTTTCATGGTACCAGCAGGACGCCTTCTACCCCTTCTATAACACACTGCAAACCTGTTCTGAATCCTAAAACTGCAGTCACAAACATTCAGTACATCTGCTATTTTGACTTCTAAATTAAAAAACAATTACAGTACAGTACGAGTGTTATGTTTGGATGCATCCTGCCGTAGTGATCCTGGAAGTGTTAGCCAATTTCTGAGTTTGTTCTTTGAGAACACATCATTTGCAAAAGCTCCCAAACGTTTAGGGTTACAGGAAAATATCAGTGTTACATATCCTTGAGTTGGCCTTTGTGGTTTTGGGATTGCTATAGTAAGTTCCCATGTCGGAATCCCTGCCAAAAACAATCATTATTGTGCACTCGATGGAAATATAGTATATAGTTATTAAAGAATTAAGCGCATCATTTTACAAAAAACAAGGCGGAACAACTGAAACCATGAAATATCAACAGTCAAAAGTTGCTCATTTCTATTGCACAGATATTCAATTCACTATAAATATTGCCTTTAGTAAAGTGACACCAATATTGTAGTAACATTGCAATATACATTTAATCATTATTTAATCATTACTCTCATTAGAATTGGATGTGGGAGATACACATGTTTATTTCTACTGTATCTTCTTTATTTTTACTGGATAGAGACAGAAAATGTAGACTGAATATCTGTTTCCTAGGGATAATTTTACTGTAAGATCTGTCAATAAAGCCTTACTGTATTCACTATATGAAGTCAAAGTGAAATAACAAGAGCCTTAGGTCAACTAAAGAAACAGATCAGGAGTTGATTTTTGTTCGGTGTAGCAGAGATGGTGGAGCATCTGTAGTGTTTAACCCATCAAGTTAGATATATGAACCGTGTTTAATACAACGGCATGTTTCATACAAATGTTGCTGCTTTTTGCAGTTAGAATGTACACGTTAATAAAGCCAGCTGCTAAGGGGTTACTTTATCATTTACCAGTATTTTTGTACAGAGCAACGATGGTTAACCCTTGGGATAAAAGTACCCATACTTAAATTTACAAACCTCTTTCCACACTGTAACAGTTTGCATCAGTTTTAAAGCAATGCCTCTTAGATTTCTGTGGAGTGTTAGAGTTCAGTGCTGCCACTGAGCTCCAACACCCCATAGCCATAAGAGATTCAACCAAATCTTGAATTGAATCAAGGATTCAATGTAGCCCTAATATGAAGTAATGATTAACAATACATGTCAATGGAATGGATAAACAAAATTCCATATAGGTATGGGACCTGTTATCTAGAATGCTCAGAACCTGGGGTCTTTCCGTAATTTGGATTTCCATACTTTAAATGGGGCATTTACTAATGTTTGAATTTGTATTTTTTCCACAGTTTTTTGTGCAAAAATACTTTTTTTTTCTCTGAAAAAATACGGCTTTTAGAGGCTGTTGAGTTCAAGTAGAAATCAAAGGCAGGTGTCCTTTTTACAGCTGGAAGATCTTTCTTTGCTTTGTGGTTTTATAGTTTTTTTTGGGGGAGGATTGACGCTCTCATTTCTGCAACAATGCGAAAAAATATCGTTTTTCAAGTATTCGCCTCTTCTTTTGTCGTTCGGGCTATTTTAATAAAAGACTTGGCATTTGCGCTTTTAGATCAAATTTGGTTTTTGTGGTTTCAAAAACCTCTAAAACCATGAAAATGAGATTGTTGATAAATGGGCCTCCAAGTCTACTAAAAAATGAATCTAATAACCATCCCATAGGGATGTGCAAATAGTTAAGACTATCCAGGCCCCTGCAAAGCAGCAGTTGCAGAAAAAAAATTGGGGGGGGAATCACAGGAATAGCAAAGCTATACAACAACAGTGTAACTACTCATCAATGCTGCTTAATCTGTAGCCCTTAAGCTGTTGTTAAAATACAACTTCCCACTAGTCATGAGTGATTCTGTCCCATTTCGATTCGCATTAAAATTCGCGAAATGGCAAGAAAATTAGCGAAATGCATTTGCCGCACTTTTTTTTTATGTCGCCTGTGTCTATTTTTTTTTGTTGCCCATGCATTTTTTACACGACTGAGTCTTTTTTGACGCGATCGAGCCGAATTTGACGCGACCACGCCCAATTTGACGCGCGACCAAAAAAAAAATTCACTGAAGTTTCGTGAAACAATTCGCCAAAGGCGAAATGCGGAAATTCACTGTGAATCTATGCCTGGCAAAACAATTTGCTACTTCCAGCACCTACCAACATCTAAAGAGCTTAAACTGACAAATTCCTAGTTGAAGAATACCTTCCCTCAGTGTCTACTTTGACCTGGGCCCCATCACAAATAAAGATACCAGTTTCACTTCAGATTTATTCTATGCCAGTTCTGGCCCATCAACTTCAACGCTTATGTATTATTACATTTCTCAAGGTATTAAGAATCTAAAAAAACATTTATGTTTGAAATTGTGATTTTTTTATTTAATTTTTTTTGCATTCATTCATCTTATTTTGTAAGTAGGAAACAAATGTAAAAAGTCATAAGAAAAGTCACCATTTAAAATGTGTAACTAAAAACTCACTAAAGAATGATGAGAAGGTTCCAGACTGCTAAATGTTTCTCAATATGATGAGACCACCCAAAAAGTGCAAAGTCAAATATAACTTCTAAAATCATTTATATGGGTTTAACTGGTGTTTTGAGAAAATTGTGAAGAAATTGTAATATTTCAATTACAATTTTTATTTGCTGATAAAAAATGGACGATAATCTGGGTCGGCAAGTGGATTTTATAGAGTCGGAATTGTATAAATTCACATGAGCTATTTAAAACATTTTGAAAATGATTCCCACATCTTTATCCGCTCTAATCCTGCCTTTCTTCTCCAGTCTCCCCACCTCATCACTCTACCCTGTGCATGGCAGGCTGGTTAACTTGTGTCAAGTGTGGTTTCGCAGAAAGACTCAATAAAAATAACGTTCTCTGGAACAACATGGCGTTTTATTGGACTTGGTGGTTCATGCCTGAATAATGTGCAGAATATTGTGGTTATTACTGACATATTTAAAGCAAGCCTGTCTTCTATGTCTACTGCTTCCATCAAGACAATATATAATAAATAATAGAAACATAATTAAACATACTGAAGGGCTCATGTACTAAGAAATGAAAGTACCAAGTTCAAATAAATCAGTACAATCCTTCATGTTTTCATCCACAATTCAGTACAATGCAATGAGACAACAATATGTGCAAGCCATTCTAGAACACAGCGCTAAGCTTTTATTTTGCATGTTGCATCTGTGCCATGGTCATCTACAGCTGTGAATGATTCCAATGGTACAAAATGGGTGCAATGGCCGAACTTACAGCTTGGTCAATGGCAAGAATAATCAAAAAGATGTCCCCCCCGCCCCATGTACTGCACCTGGCACCCTAGGGGGGAGAATTACTAATCCACGAATCTGAAACCCGAATGGCAAAAATTCAGATTGGAAACTAAACTTTATCGTATTTTGCGCGACAATTTCGTTGCCGTCGCGATTTTTTTCTTATTGAGCGATTGTGTACGGCGCAAAAAGCAATCCGATTTTTTCGCGAAAGCATTGAAAAAGTCATGGAAAATATACGAAAAAGTCGCAGATCATACGAAAAAGTCGCAAAAAATACCGATCATTACGAAAAAAACGCATTCAGACGCCTTCGGACCGTTCGTGGATTAGTAAATCTGCCCCTAGGTGTATGGATGCTAGGAATTGAAAACAAACTCATGTTGATGAAAACAAGTTTGTGGGAGAAAATGAGGTCCAGGAAACATGGTCTATTGGGTTGTTCATTCAACTCCTCCTGACTATATTCTACCACTGCAGCTTGTAGTCTTTGTTAAAAGGATCACTAGTCCTAAAATGCACTGGCCGTTTGGCCTGTATGACCAGCATAATATTGTTGGAAACCTTTTTGTTCTCTACATAAGGAGGAAAAGAACGTCCTGAGTAAGCTAAAAGTACAGCACCTCTGAGGCACCTTGCACCCACAGACAGACCTTCTTCATTAATAAAGAGGCACCCCATGGGCTCGTCACATGCTTCCAATTACATGGTTGCCACAAGGTATGTTTGTGAATGCACACTTCTCCATTAGGCAAACAATGTTTGCCTCCCATTCTAAAGGAACTAATGTTTGCACCTTACAGTGGCCTTTTCTAAGAAAATAAGCACTAATCAAGTCAGAAGCACATTGCCTGTGACATCATGGCTAGTAAGAATTCATTACCTACTACAGTATATTTTTTTCTTCCAAACATTGGCACATATGTGAGCAATAAAGATTAAAGGTATCTGGAAAATCGGGAAGACAAAAACCATATTTGTTTTCATAGCTACGATGTTTTATTTCAGTCCAGCTAACTAAAGAAAAAGAAATATCCACATGTCACAGATGGGTTTGTTTATTGTTGTTCAGATATAGGAAATTTTAATAAATAGTAACTGTTTTGAGAAAGAACGTGCAAGAATGAAGCTTTCCCACATCTAGTCACACATCTAGTCAAAATCCGCAAGCTTTTTTTCTGTGATCAAAAATGTCTGCGAGTGTTGTGGGTACTTCGACGTTTCATTTCATTTAACCCTTTAAGTGCCAGCCGAATTCGTCATTTCGGTTCCCCCCAGTGCCAGACGTTTTTTAAGCATTTTGTACTCATTCACTTTAACAATGTTTTTTGGTAGAAAAACCTCCATGAAACTAGGGAAATTATATATCGTTTTTTTCGTCACTAATTGGGCTTCGACATACATACCAAATTTTATAACTTTTCTGGAGATATGATGTGTATTTTGGGTGAAATATGTAAAAAAAAAATAAAATTATGAAAAATTTCTGTATATTTTGAGTTTTTTTTCCATAGAAAAGTTAATTTTACACACTTTTTTTTGTTGTTTGTAAAAGCCCTGATACTCCCAAGTCCAACGATACCAAATATGTGGTGGTACCCCACAGTTCCTGTCCAGAAGTAACCCCCAAACTAAAGCAATACTTTGTACAATATCACACCAGAACAAAGCAGAAAAGCGCTTGTAACAGTTAATGCAGCATAACTTATATGTAAATCTAAAATATCCCCTCATGTTTGGTATCTTTAGAAACTACAGACCTTCAGGTTTCTAGGTGCAATGTAGTTTTCACTCAAAAGCCAAATACCTTTTGTCAGTGCATTGTGAAATTTGGAACTTTTTATGACATTTTTTTTTTTTTCTAAAACGTAAACTTGGACGCATGATCAAATGTGGATTTGACAAAAAAAAATCTCATAAAAATTTTCTAACAAAGGCATATTTGAAAGACAAACTTCTCCTGAATAAAATGATGCCCCATATGTATGGGTGCACATAAAGAAATGGGCACCAAACACTCCAAAGCAGGGGCAATGCATAAGGGCAATTTCAGTTGAAATTTTGGGGGCTGCGCTCTATGTGCACTACCTGCAGTTTTTCAGTGTTAACCCCCCCTAATTGTGAAATAACCCTCACAAACTATATATTTCTGAAAAGTGCACACCTTCAGCTATTCAGAGACGCCACTCTCCTCTTTCTACATGGAAAATTGTGGCCGTAGTTCCTTGCAGAAGTCAGCGCTTTGGTCAGAAATCAAGGAAAAAACAGATACAAACCTAGATTTCTCCCCAAAATCTCTATGGCAACTACCAAAAACTTACTAAACATCAATCTGCAAGTTCCCCTGAATAAAACGATACCCCATATGTATGGGTGCACATAAAGACGTGGCCACCAAATGCCCCAAAACAGAGGCAATGCAAAAGGGCAATTTCAGTAGAAATTTTGGGGGCTGCGCTCTATGTGCACTACCTGCAGTTTTTCAGTGTTAACCCCCCCTAATTGTGAAATAACCCTCACAAACTATATATTTCTGAAAAGTGCACACCTTCAGCTATTCAGAGACACCACTCTTCTCTTTCTACATGGAAAATTGTGGCCGCAGTCCCTTGCAGAAGTCAGCGCTTTGGTCAGAAATCAAGGAAAAACCAGATAAAAAACCTAGATTTCTCCCCAAAATCTCCATGGCAACTACCAAAAACTTACTAAACATCAATCTGCAAGTTCCCCTGAATAAAACGATACCCCATATGTATGGGTGCACATAAAGACGTGGCCACCAAATGCCCCAAAACAGGGGCAATGCATAAGGGCAATTTCAGTTGAAATTTTGGGGGCTGCGCTCTATGTGCACTACCTGCAGTTTTTCAGTGTTAACCCCCCCTAATTGTGAAATAACCCTCACAAACTATATATTTCTGAAAAGTGCACACCTTCAGCTATTCAGAGACGCCACTCTCCTCTTTCTACATGGAAAATTGTGGCCGTAGTTCCTTGCAGAAGTCAGCGCTTTGGTCAGAAATCAAGGAAAAAACAGATACAAACCTAGATTTCTCCCCAAAATCTCTATGGCAACTACCAAAAACTTACTAAACATCAATCTGCAAGTTCCCCTGAATAAAACGATACCCCATATGTATGGGTGCACATAAAGACGTGGCCACCAAATGCCCCAAAACAGAGGCAATGCAAAAGGGCAATTTCAGTAGAAATTTTGGGGGCTGCGCTCTATGTGCACTACCTGCAGTTTTTCAGTGTTAACCCCCCCTAATTGTGAAATAACCCTCACAAACTATATATTTCTGAAAAGTGCACACCTTCAGCTATTCAGAGACACCACTCTTCTCTTTCTACATGGAAAATTGTGGCCGCAGTCCCTTGCAGAAGTCAGCGCTTTGGTCAGAAATCAAGGAAAAACCAGATAAAAAACCTAGATTTCTCCCCAAAATCTCCATGGCAACTACCAAAAACTTACTAAACATCAATCTGCAAGTTCCCTTGAATAAAACGATACCCCATATGTATGGGTGCACATAAAGACGTGGCCACCAAATGCCCCAAAACAGGGGCAATGCATAAGGGCAATTTCAGTTGAAATTTTGGGGGCTGCGCTCTATGTGCACTACCTGCAGTTTTTCAGTGTTAACCCCCCCTAATTGTGAAATAACCCTCACAAACTATATATTTCTGAAAAGTGCACACCATTAGCTATTCAGAGACGCCACTCTCCTCTTTCTACATGGAAAATTGCGGCCGCAGTCCCTTGCAGAAGTCAGCGCTTTGGTCAGAAATCAAGGAAAAAACAGATACAAACCTAGATTTCTCCCCAAAATCTCTATGGCAACTACCAAAAACTTACTAAACATCAATCTGCAAGTTCCCCTGAATAAAACGATACCCCCTATGTATGGGTGCACATAAAGACGTGGCCACCAAATGCCCCAAAACAGGGGCAATGCAAAAGGGCAATTTCAGTTGAAATTTTGGGGGCTGCGCTCTATGTGCACTTCCTGCAGTTTTTCAGTGTTAACCCCCCATACCTGTAAAAAAACCCCCACAAACTATATATTTCTGAAAAGTGCACACCATTAGCTATTCAGAGACGCCACTCTCCTCTTTCTACATGGAAAATTGCGGCCGCAGTCCCTTGCAGAAGTCAGCGCTTTGGTCAGAAATCAAGGAAAAAACAGATACAAACCTAGATTTCTCCCCAAAATCTCTATGGCAACTACCAAAAACTTACTAAACATCAATTTGCAAGTTCCCCTGAATAAAACGATACCCCATATGTATGGGTGCACATAAAGACGTGGCCACCAAATGCCCCAAAACAGGGGCAATGCAAAAGGGCAATTTCACTGAGCTCTATGTGCACTTCCTGCAGTTTTTCAGTGTTAACCCCCCATACCTGTAAAATAACCCCCACAAACTATATATTTCTGAAAAGTGCACACCATCAGCTATTCAGAGACGCCACTCTCCTCTTTCTACATGGAAAATTGCGGCCGCAGTCCCTTGCAGAAGTCGGTGCTTTGGTCAGAAATCAAGGAAAAAACAGATACAAACCTAGATTTCTCCCCAAAATCTCTATAGCAACTACCAAAAACTTACTAAACATCAATCTGCAAGTTCCCCTGAATAAAACGATACCCCATATGTATGGGTGCACATAAAGACGTGGCCACCAAATGCCCCAAAACAGGGGCAATGCATAATAATGGGGCTGCAATTTATGTGCACATCTCAAAGTTTTTCAGACAAAATTGCCCCTTAACTGTAAAAAAACCCATATAAACTATACATTGATTAAAAATAGACAACTTCAGCTATTTAGAGACACCATTCTTGGTCTGAAAAAAAATATAAAGTTAGATTTCTCCCCAAAATCTCAACGGCAACTATCAAAAAACTTGCTCAGTATCAATTAGCAAGTTACCCTGAATAAAATTACACCCCATATGTCTGGTTGCACATAAGTACATGGCCGCCAAACCTGAAAATGCACTCTATGCACCCCTTGCAGTTTTTTACTTTACCCCCCCCCCCAAATAAACCCCTAAATTGTACTTTACTCACCTATTTCTGTTTTGTGGAGCATCTTTGATTTGAGTTCCATCTTTCCTGTGGTGTTATGATACCAGTTTTTTGCTTCTTCCTACACTACTTTAGAAATGACAAAATCTGCACCACATTTAGAAGGATATTTGCCAAAAAATCCATAGTAATTTGGCCCATAAATGATGCAAATGTCCTTAGAAGTTGCACTAAAGGTTAGGAATTTAGGTGCCAACAATAAAGCTTGGGGCATTAGCATCAGAGATAAAATTATGTGCACCATTACGTGCCGTGCAGCAGTCACCAGTGGCACACCAGTATTACGCAAAGTTTTTATATTTAGAGAGCCACTGCAACTTGTGTAACCTAACCAGAACATACAGTAGATATTCAATTTGTACTACAAGCACAAAAAACCATAATGTATCTGTCATCCTGTGCTCAAGAACCTTTGCAAAAAACTCAAGGCCTACACTTACAGTAGTTAAATGCTGCCCAGAAATGCAAAGTAATATACAAAACTATGCACAGATAACTGCGCTGACAGGCAAGCTTTTGAGGTGCCAGTAAAAGGACTTGTGGCATCAGCTTTAGAGATAAAAACATCTCATTGATTCATCACACACCACAAGTTTTATCATGCGCCCTGTCAGTCACCCAGCACCTCAGTTCGCTATACCAACAGCACAATATAAGTCCTACCCCATAACCAAAGAAACACTGCAACTAGCCTGAATAACCATAGCTCAAACACAAAAATCTGAATGCCCAAGAACAAGTCGAACAAGTCTAAACAAACACAAGCTACAAGCACACTTTGTTTTTCTGACAACCTGTGCAAAAAACAAAATCACACACCATAAATCCCTACTTTACTAAAAAAAAAACAACACTTTTGCCAATATGACACACCTTACCAAACTTTTCATCACATATATCTATAACCTAGTTATAAGTAAAGTACGGACCTGCCAGAATAGATAAACTCAATAAATAAAAAACAGCGTCACTTTGCCAGCACAGCTAAGTTTGGAGTCCTGAAACCTTGTGCATAAAAACCTAGAACATGCCAAGTTCACTATTCTGATATGCTAAATCCTTATTCCACCAACAAACCCAGAGAACCATAACCTACCTATAAAAACACAAAATTCAAGTCCTCTCATAGTGTACCACAGTATGGTACACTTCAAAACATGGGTGGAAACACAAAGCAGGCTTGCTAGGACACTTGGGACAATAATACCGGACATCTCGCCTAACACCCTTGGAACGGCAAACCTTACATTTTCTCTGGGCATATGTTTTTTTAGGTGTTGGTGGAATTTGTGCTATAAAATGCTTACCCACCATTCGGGCAACATTGTCATTACCTGGCATGTCAGGAACCTCCTCTACATCACCAAACAACAAGGAAGGGAGCAACTGCAGCAAATAATTGTAATAAGACAATCTGGGGCCTGGTACTGCCGCCTTGTAAACGACATAAGAATTATAAAGGGCCATTTGGATCATATAAATTGCTGCTTTTTTGTACCAGGCCCTGGTTTTTCGGGTGGCATTATAATAATGTTGTATTTGGTCGGATTTATCAACACCACCCATATGCTTACTATATTCTTTACTACACAGTGGCTTTGTTTTTGAGGGCCTACCGCCACTTCTGTGTTGGACAATCATGGTCTCATCGTGGATAGTAGTAAGCATAAAAACAACTTTGGTGTCTGAATATTTTATGGCCAAGAGCTCATTGCTTCTTAGAGCATGTACTTCTCCACGCTTCAGTTTCTTATCCAGCAATTCCCTGGGCAGTCCTTTGCGGTTACGGTTGACTGTGCCGCAGGCTGGGGTGTCCAAAGAATTTAGGGCTCTAAATAAAGGGATGCTTGTGTAAAAGTTATCCACGTATAAGTGGTAACCTCGGCCCAGCAGTGGAGTTATGAGCTCCCAAACAATTTTACCACTGGTAGTCAAGTCAGTGGGACAACCGGGGGGGTCCAAATTAGTGTCCTTTCCCTCATACAGCATGAAATAACTAGTGTAGCCCGTGCTGCTTTCACAGAGTTTGTAAAATTTCATCCCATAGCGAGAACGCTTACTTGGGATATATTGGCGAAATTTTAGGCGCCCTTTGAAGAGCAAAAGGGACTCATCAACACAGACATTTTGGGAGGGGGTGTAAACCTCTGCGAAGCGCTGAGACAGGCTATCTATAAGGGGCCTCAATTTATAAAGCCTGTCATAACCGGGCTCATTAGGGGCAACAGCCGTTGTGTTGTCGTTAAAGTGAAGAAACCGCAATAAAATTTGATAACGGTTTCTTGGCATAACGGCTGAAAAAAGAGGGATGGAAAGGACTGTATTGGTATCCCAGTAGGAAGCTAAAGAATTACGTTCTACGAGTCCCATTGCCAATGTAAGAGCCAGGAATCTTTTTAT
Source organism: Xenopus tropicalis (assembly GCF_000004195.4). Taxonomy (NCBI): domain Eukaryota; kingdom Metazoa; phylum Chordata; class Amphibia; order Anura; family Pipidae; genus Xenopus; species Xenopus tropicalis. Next base: position 28,932,964 of record NC_030681.2, on the reverse strand, counting down.
TTCGTTTATATTTGTGGGATACCATGCCTGGGCTCTTGAAAAACCCGGTAAAGGGTTGCTGGCAAGATACTGCTCAGCATACAAATTTGTGTAACGGACCATGTCCTGTAGGATGGCCTCTGTAATATAGAGATTAAAAAAATCTATAATTTCAAAATTAGTGGTGTCCACACTGAGGCCAGGGACTGCAGTGAAAGGGGGAATTTCAGGGACATAATTACAGGGAGGCCCCCACGCAGGCTCTCCAACTGCTGCATCAGTGCTACCCTCACCCTCTTCTACTTCCATGGGTACATCTTGGGCACTACCACCAGCCTCTGCCTCTTCAGCAGTAAGCGTGCCACCACTACTAACCTCTGCGCTAACCGTGTCACTATCGTCTATCTCTGATTCCTCAGTAGAGTGGTCAGATGGAACATACTCAGACCCAGAATCGCTAAATTCTTCTGAGCTGGAGTCCATGCAATACCTAGCAGCTTCCTCGGTGCTGTAAAACCGTTTGGCCATTGTGCCAGAAATATACCGACAACTGCAAATCTAGCAATCAGCAGGCAAAGTGAAAACAAGCAAGCAAAAAAAAAAAAAAAAAAAAAAAAGCAGCAAGCAAGACAGCACTTGTAATAGGAGAAGCTAGAAAAAAAAAACCTCACTGTAACCTTTTGATAAACTCAAGCCAGCAAGGGATGACCAGGAGTTAACCTTTGGCAATAGAAACTACTAGAACAATCTGAACTTAGCACCTCTGGATCTTTCTAGAACAACTGAAACCAAATGGAATAAAACCACTAAAAGCAATCAAAGAACAATAATTACAATGAAATCGGTGGTCAGAGCCCTGGATCCACCAATGTCACTGCAAAAGCAACCTTTTAGGAGCACTAAATACACAATAAAGAACAATGCAAAGATAAAACACCATAAAATCAGTAAATTCAAATAAAACCACCCAAACCAACAAAAGAACAATAATTGCAATGAAATCGGTGGTCAGAGCCCTGGATCCACCAATGTCACTGCAAAAGCAACCTTTTAGGGGCACTAAATACACAATAAAGAACAATGCAAAGATAAAACACCATAAAATCAGTAAATTCAAATAAAACCACCCAAACCTACAAAAGAACAATAATTGCAATGAAATCAGTGGTCAGAGCCCTGGATCCACCAATGTCACTGCAAAAGCAACCTTTTAGGGGCACTAAATACACAATAAAGAACAATGCAAAGATAAAACACCATAAAATCAGTAAATTCAAATAAAACCACCCAAACCTACAAAAGAACAATAATTGCAATGAAATCGGTGGTCAGAGCCCTGGATCCACCAACGTCACTGCAAAAGCAACCTTTTAGGGGCACTAAATACACAATAAAGAACAATGCAAAGATAAAACACCATAAAATCAGTAAATTCAAATAAAACCACTCAAACCAACAGAAGAACAATTATTGCAATGAAATCGGTGGTCAGAGCCCTGGATCCACCAACGTCACTGCAAATTCAGCACCCAATAGCAATAAAAAAGTTACAGTGCAATAGAATAATTCAAAAACAGAAATCAATTATGAAAATGCCAAAAAAACACTAAAATGCAACCAAATAAATCAGATAATTATAGAGCAAGATCAGAAATAAAGTTTTAGTAAAAAAAAAGACTGCCAAAGAAAGCAAAGAAAGAAAGAAAAGAAAAGAAAGAAAGATTTTTTTTTTTTTTTTTTTTTCTAAGTGTAAGTGTGTGTGTAAGTGTCTGTGTGTGCTTGGGAAAGTTGTAAATAAGTGTGTATGTGTGTAAAAGTGTAATAATGACAAAGATAGAAGAAGAAATGGAAAAAAAAAAATAAAAAAAATTTTTAGACAGTTGAGATAGAAATAAGCAAAATAAACAGTGGTTAGAGAGTTGTAGTTCAGCTCACACAATGCAGGCAGGCAATCAGGGCGACCAATCCAGCAGGAAGGCAGCAGGAAGGCAGCAGGGGGGCTCCAGCAGTCACATGTGCTCAGCAGGAGTGAAGAGGCGACGCGGGGGCGGCGACATTTAAAGGGACAGCAGTGGACACGTCATCAATGCGTGTCCACTGCTGTCATTGGCTGAGGGACCGGATCAGTGCGGCTGGGCGACCGGATCCGTGAGTATGTGTTCATTCGCTCGTTGCCTAGGGGGTTGTGCAGGCTTTACAAGCGCTGCGCTGCTTTAAAAGCGAGCGCAGCGCTTGTAAAGCCGACAGTGCCATTGGACGTAGATTCTACGTCCCATGGCACTTTGGTCCCTTGGTACCTGGGACGTAGAATCTACGTCCCTTGGCACTTAAAGGGTTAACTGTCGGATCTACATTGCTGAACATGCCTCACACCTCCTAATCTTTACCTTGCAGTTTTAACATTTGGCAAGGAAGTGGTACAGTGTCAAAAGCTGTGTCAACATGTTGGCGCACAGTGTGACGACGTGAGGCTGTCTGGAATAAAAAGAACATGTACATATATTGTCTAAATTAAAATGACTGGTGCTTTGGGCTGATATTTTTGAAACAAAATGAATAACAAATCGTGCATTGAACTTTAAGATACAATGATTTAAACAGACATTAATGTTATGGATCTAATTCATTCCCATTCTTTCTCCATATGAAATTACGTATGATCATTTCACTGTTGTTTATTATTATCTGCATTAATATTTATTATTTTTAGTAATGAGCCAAGTTTTCTCAAGGTTTCAACATGAAAAGACGCCCATAGATTCCAATGTCTGCAAAAAAAAGTTGCGTAGTAAAAAAAAAAAGTTGCCCATTGACTTGGGCTAAGTAAAATGGGACAGATTCACATTGTTAGTCTGCAATTAGTAAGAAAACATAACTAATCTTCCAAATTTTAGCCTGCAGTTGGGCTAAACCACAAGTGCAAGTGCAGTGAGCAAAGCACAATAGTTTTGTTTTTTCTCTATAATGCAATATTTCCCCCTGAGAATTCAGCATTGTGCTCACCAGGAGGTTGAAAATGATGCGTATGTAAGTCGAAGTGTGCAAATGCATGCACACTTTGACTTGTATCAGACACAAGTCTGGTTAGCTTAATCTATGGTTTTTGGTGCAAGAGTCACATGTGCGCCAATTCTTTAGACACAAGTGCACAGGGTACTCAGGGAAACTTCAGAGCAGATGGTAGCTCCAGGGTTATCTGGTGTCAGTAGGCAAAACCATGCTCACTTCATGTAGGAAGGACTGATTGGTGCCCAGCACATTATCTTTAATTAATGGGGTTTTACACGTAACTGACTGCAGGGAAGCACTTAGTTAGCAACTCGCTGGTTGTACCTTCGTTGGTACAGGGCACAGGGGTGGGCAAATCAACAGAGCCTTGTACTTAATGTTGACATGTTGATGAATGTTGACCTCGTAAGGGGCATCAGGTGCAAATCGGGAATCTAACAGCAATGAATGCAAAAAAACTCAGGCAAAGGGCATTGTGGGCAAAATACATGGCAGTTTTGCACCTTGTCCCATTCATAAATTAGCTATAGCATGTGGTTTCACTTTACTTTAAAGAGATTGGAAGAATGATCTTTGCCCATGCAAATTTCTAAATAATAATACAAAAAGCACTATTCTCCTGGGATAATAGATCCCTTTATAAATTGCCAAGCTGATTAAATGACAAGGACTCTTAAGTGAAGCAGGACATGGTCTCTGGCTTAGCCTGTAATGGTGAATGCAACTGAGACGGCAATTCCTTCTTTAAGCCCTGAAAGTATTAATGTAGGACCGGGGGGCTACCTTTGAAACGTACAGTGGTCTGATTTGATCCTATAGACTGAATGACAGAAAAAAGCCATTCAAGCAAGACATACATTTCTACATTCGCCTGTCTTACGAAGGAACACATTTAAATAAGAACACTTTCAAATTATACAGAGCACTGAAGTATGCCCGCAATAAAAAAAAAGCCTATGCCAGTTACCAGACAAAACACCGTGGGAAGCAAACTGTGCATCAATTAAAGAATGGTATGTCATTAATCATTACTGTCAGTGTCCAGGTTTACGCAGTTGGTTTGCTCTTCCCGTAGTTTGATGCATATGTTTTCAGAGGAGAAGCCGTTTTATAGGCGTTCAGATTTGTGTTGCCTCAAAAGCTTACAATTTACCCAACATCTTGTTTGATGCTTGAAAGGAAGATTTTCTGTGAGCATATGTGTTGCATGAGTGTTATGCAAAATATTTTTTATTTAATTATTAAGCATTCGCCATAGATGTATTATTATTAAAAAAAAATAAAAAATTGTTAAAAAAAAATTAAAGAATAGATTATTAAAAAGAAGAAGAGGTAAAACAAATGCGCCGTTATACATGCACTGGGCGTCTTGTAACCACTGAGAAAAATCTCATGCGTCAGGATAACTCAGTAGTAATGAGAGAATTTTTTCGCCAGGCATGGATTCGTAGCAAATTTCCGCATTTTGCCATTGGCTAATTGTTTTGCAAAACTTCTGTGAAAATTCGCCGCGGGCGACAAAAAAATAGCCACGGCGACAAAAAATAGATGCAGTGACAAAAAACATTGTGCGACAAATGCGTTTCGCATATTTTTTGCCGTTTCGCAAATTTTATGGCAACGGGACAGATTCGCTCATCATTATAACAGCCCTAGAGGGATATTTTAAAGAATAGAATGAAACAGCCTGGACATTTCAGGAAAAGAGTTTTGCCTTGTTTCTGCCACGTAATAGAGCAGCAAAAAGTTTAGTACAACATTTTATATGGGAGACTGCAGGGAGACTGCAAGTTCCTATCTGTGTTTGTCTATGTGTTTTGATTGCTGGGAAAAGAAAACCTTTTTTCTTGTGATCTACACTTAGACGTAAAAAGTGTTGGTGAGCCACACAGGCATGAGAAAGGTTCTTTGGGTGTGCCAAATAAGGGCTGCGATTGGCTATTTGGGAGCCCCATGAGCTTTGCTTGGAGAAAAACTGTGTCTCTGTGCTCCAAAACTTCCTTCCAAGCCAGAACATTATGGGGTAGGGACAATGATGTCACTGTGCGGGGCAGTAACATCACTGGGGCAGGGCTATGATGCGGCAATTGGTGCCGCAATCTAGGAGAGTCCTGCCCGGTTTCCCTTATTTGGAAAAGCGGCAGGCAGTTTCGACCCGGACAGGCCTTCTGAAAATTGGGCTGTCAAAACTGGATGTGTGGCAACTCTACCCCAGTAGCACCATTGACAAGCCCGGCATGGAAATGTTGTAAATATATGCATTCGTTTTTTGGGGCAGATCTCTGCTCCATATAGGCTGATGACAGGCCTGTCAATGGAGCTACAGGGATGAGTACATAAAAGAGAATCCTCTTTCCTGCACCCATGTACAAAACACAGTCATAGGAAAGCTGAAAATCTGCTTTGTGTGCCTTTGCCTTTACCTAAAAATCTCCAGGTCCCAAAGCATTATGGATAATAGACCTTATACCTCTATCTATCCAAAAACATCATTGGCATCACCATATCCCACCATCTTCCTGCACTAGTCATAAAACTGATGCTTGAGTCCACTATCCCATAAAAGTCCCCTGAGAGAGAACAGCAACACTTGTTTAACCAACAAGAAGAAAGTGTCTCACCTTAATACTACTAAAAGGAATTGATCACAGCTCAATAAATCTCACTGTGGGATTGCAAGAATAAAAAAAAAAGTAAAATGAAAATACGAAGGAATTTCTGCAAATACACTGAGTAATATCCAAGTCCCGGAGCACTCACCTAGAATCTATAATGAAGAACAACTAAACTGAAGCAATATTGCTAAAAGAATAAATTAGTGCTTATCCCTAATTAAACTTCAGTGTGGTCCCCTGTAAGCGATCTGAACATATTTCTGAACAGCTAGAATTATCATTAGTATTCTCATCCTGTCTGGACTCTTGAATAGCTGAGTAAAAAAAATCAGGGCAGAATGTCAAACAGCAGAATTCGGAGCAGAAAGCATCATTTATTAAATCTTTCTTCAAAATTGCACTTTCCTTGGGATTATTATAATTGCAGAAAATAAACTGATGCCATTGCATAAGAAAGAAAGTCTTCCCTCCGTTATATCAATAATAACAAGTGCAGCTGCACTAATATGATCTGTTACAGAAAGTTCCCACATATCCAGACAAATCTCAGTGCCCAGGAGAGAAATAATAGAATTTAGTGATCAGTACCTTATTTTGGCTTTCATTCTGAAGAGTACACAAAGGACTCTGCTCACTCAAGTGTGCCTTTTTAAACATTCTCTATTATTCATGCCTTAAAGGGCTAAATAAAAATCCATGATCCTTAAGAAATACTGTATCTACTTTCCAACAAGCACTTGTTAAAAAGAGATAGTTTGATTATATTTAAAAGGAAAATGTTTGTACACTATGAAAGATGACAGCCCAAAACATGCCCAGAATCATTTGGCACGGTTGTATTTGTTAGAACTCAAGTTAGAGGCTTCAAATTGCCAAAAAATAATGGTTGGATGGGTCATTTGTTTGCTCCCATAACTGGGGCAGGGGGCAAGTGTCTAGTGCAGGTCCCCGACTTTTATTATTTGTGAGCAACATTTAAATTAATAAAAAGTTCCTAGAGGTGACCAGTAAGGGCTGTAATTGGTTATATGGTAGACCAATGTGGACTGGAAGACTACAGGAGGTTCTGTTTGGCAGTACACATGGGTTTTATGCCTCAAAAACAAGTCTGAAATTCAAAAATGAACACCTGCTTTGAGGCCACTGGGAGCAACATCCAAGGGGTTGATGGGTAACATCTGGTTGGGGATCACTGCCCTTGTGGGTCCAAGTCAGCAGATAATCTTGGCTTGTGTATGGTCAGCTTTCTTTAATATGAATGAGAAAAGTCAACAGGACAGAAATTCATATAGCAGGTCTGGTAATTACACTGGGTCGAAAAATTTTAGAGAGGAAAGTCTATATTCTAATACATGCTTTTAAGTGACCTTTCAAACAACCATATAAAAATGGCACATATGTATCAATATACACTTCTTTTTCACCGAGAGCCATCGTTTTGTTATGTTCTGTGCTCTAACTCATGGATACCTGACAGAAATATGCATTAAAAGGAAGACAAAAAGACAAAAACAAAAGTAGGTTCTTATTGTAGCAGGAAAAAAAGTTTAATTTAAATACACCTTTAAGGCAACTTAGGCCCCACTTGAACCTCACATTTTGATAAATCTGTGCCTAGGTCTCCTTAAAGGTGTGTAGTTGTGTTCTTGTTAATTAAATATGTTATATTGAGCAACATGCTTGTAGCAGTAGTGGTTTTGACATCTATTAAAAGACATACCTCAAACCAATCATTGGCTAACCTAGCCTGTATGCTTGCCCTTGTCAGAAGAAAAGAAAAGTGACACTTAAAATGATCATTTGGGGATTATCCTTTATAATTTCCTTCAGATTGTAAATTGTTGGGCCTTCTGATTCTGTTTTAACTCTGTAACATTTGTTAAATTATCGTATGTTTGTTATAAATGAATGTAAAGTGCTAAGTATCTTGCTGCCCTGTATGAATAAATGATGGGGATGACAATGAGGATGATTATCTGTAGCACAGACTGGTAGAGAAATACATTTCTCATTTGTATGAAACTTCTTAAAAAGTTATCTTTCATGTAATATAATTTTATACAAACAAGTATCCATAAGTCGGTTACATAATATACTCACTTACAAGCAGATTTATCTTGGAATTCTGTAGCCACTCCATCCCTGCTATTCCCAGTCATTTCAGATAAGCAGGAATTTAAAAAAAACAAATGAACACAACTGACCTATCTATTCCATTGCTTGGATCAAAAGAAATATTTATTGTTGTCTAGTAGTGATGAGTTTTTGTTTTCATGAAAAATTCATGAAACTGTGGAAAAAAAAATGTGAAATGAGGACATTTGGCAAAATGTGCCAATTGCACAAATGCAATTTTGCTGTGTTTTTTCTAGCACTAAATGCAATGGAATCAATAGGTTCTTTTTTTTTCTCTGAATTTTTCTCTTAACAAATGTATTGGAGTTAATGGGTATTTATTTTTTATTTTTTTGGTTTTTTTTATCCCAAGCAAAAAAAACGAAAAATCCCCGAAACAGAAAAATTGGCCAAACAACGAAATGCGTGAAAGGCATGAGTTTTTGTTGACACGACCGTGGATATTTTAAAGACACCGCATCTATTTTGACGTGACCGCGACTTTTTTTGACATGCAACTAATTTTTTTTACTGCAAATTTTCACAGAAGTTTTGCAAAACAATTCGCCAATGGTGAAATGCGGAAATTCGCTACAAATCCATGCCTGTCAAAAAAATTTGCTCATCCCTATACATATAACCAGGCAAATAAAAAATGAGATCATTTCGAGCAGGTATATTATTTTCCATGATAAATCCCAATATCGTTATGAATCAAACGGAATCAGTTGGTCCATAACAATCATTTCTAAATCTCCCTTTCAGTCTGTACTTTTAAATAAACCACTAGTTCTACAAAGGACAATAGGACAAAGGACATAATGAGGCTTCCCCCAGGGCCCCCCCAAGTATCCTTCAGCTTCTCCCAGGCCCCCCCCAAGTATCCTTCAGCTTCCCCCAGCCCCCCCCCAAGTATCGTTCAGCTTCCCCCAGGGCCCCCCCAAGTATCCTTCAGCTTCCCCCAGGCCCCCCCCCAAGTATCCTTCAGCATCCCCCAGGGCCTCCAAGCATCCTCCAGCTCCCCCACGGCACCCCCAGCATTCTTCAGCTTCCCCCAGGGCCCCCAAGCACCTTCCATTTCCCCCCTAACCTGCCCCCAGCGGCCTCCGGCTCCCGTGATGTCTTCCTCTCTGTGCTGCGGCTCCCAGCTGCTTCTGTGCTTTTATAAGGTTGCGCCCTGCGCGTGTGATGTCAGTATGCACGGGCGCAACCTTATAAAAGCGAGGATGTGGCAGAGAGCCGCGGCACATAGAGGAAGAGTCAGTTCGCCGTATAAGACGCACCAACTTTTCCCCCCCAGTTTTGGGGAAGAAAAAGTGCGTCTTATACGGCGAAAAATACTGTATACATCAAATTACATTTATTTTGATATATGAATAGTCTATATCAGGTCAGGTTCGTTTTATGGCCTTTTAAAAGAGCTCATTTTCTATTTTAGCCTTAAAAAAAAATATCTGCCTTATTAATTGTAATTGTTTTTAGCTTTGCTATCCATTTTAATATATATTCCATCTTTAAGATACATTTCTATCTTTCAATTTCATGGCTCTGTAGGACATAAAGAAGGTAATATTAACCACAACAGGATTGTATGATATATGGTTCCAAGAATCTACAATGGTGTCCCAAGGGCTCATTCATTTTGTAACCTTTACAGCTTCCAGGCTGAAATGGCAGAAGTTCACTTTAGGTTAGACTACATTTCAAAGAAGAGGTCTCAGGAGTGGAAGATTTCCCATTAATTCACTGTGGCATATAAGTGCTGGCAGAATTTATTCTTCTGCAAAATGCAAAATTATTTAAATCCATTAAGTCATTTTAATATACAAGCATCAGCCTCAGCCTGTGTTTTTATTTTTTATTTCATTGGCTTTTTAACATTTCATATGTCACAGTTTTAATACAATTGATTGAATGCATTAGACAAAAGAGGAGGAGATATTCATGTATTAAGAAATGCTAATAAGCCGGGTTTTTGATAGAAACCTCATTTCCATTACAAACGTTATTAAAAAGAAATGAACACAGCATTTTGGGTGTTATATTGCAATTCTCTAGTCTATATCAACAGACCTCTTCTGAAAGGCAAGGAAGGGAAAAAACACATGATCAAAGATCACTTCAATTACTTTTTAATTCCTACTTAATTTCCCTCTTAGGATGCATTTTCCTGCCTGTAGAACAGTGTGAAATCTGTTTTTTGGGGCATTAAATTCCCCTAAGAAATGTCTGAATAAATATGTATGATCTTCATTTACACAGACTTTCCCATTAGTAAACTTATTGCTTTCTGCAATACTTGAAAACTCATTTAACTCCGGTTTCATTATAGGAAAACACTGCTCCCATATTGAAGATAATCTCACCGGAGCATGTTTCTTACTATTCTGCAAAACCATGAAGAGTCATGCGCGTACATAGAGGATAAAGGAAAGCATAAAAATCATTTTCATTTCTGGATTGTGATGTTTTTATAAATAAAAATTGGAAAGGCTTTTTTTTTAACATGTGCCAACACAATCTGTTTTTCTTTAAAAGGTCTGAATACGATATTTCAATAACAATATAATCATTTGGGATATCTATCTGCCAAAACCAGAAAATACAGTATTGTAATGAAGCAAAGCCAAAAATCAATTGAAAAGAATTTAAGCACATGTACTATACGGGGGCAGGGTGTAGAAACAGAACAGAAAAATAACTGTATAATAATATATGGGTGTCATTTAGCATCATCATGTTTAAAGGTTCAGTTTGGTTATACAGTTCAGTGTATAAATGAAAATGGGTAAAATGGACAGACTGCACAAAATACCGTATATACTGGAGTATAAGCCGATCCAAGTATAAGCCGAGGCACCTAATTTTACCTAAGAAAACTGGAAAAACTTATTGACTCGAGTATAAGCCTAGGGTGGGAAATGCAGCAGCTACTGCTAAATTTCAATAGTCAAAATAAATACCAATAAAATTACATTAAATGAGGCATCAGTGGGGTATATGTTTCTAAATATTTTTTTACAAAGAAAAACACTAAACTAGCTCTGTAAGTGGAGAAGAGGGTCAACAAAAACAATATGGTATCAACAATGATGTCTTAAGAGTACTACTCCCTTAGCTCAATCAGTAGGGATGTAGCGAACCTCACAAAAAAAGTTCGCGAACCCGTTTGCGAACTTCCGCCAAAAAGTGCGAACTTTTGCGAACTTTGCGAACCCCATAGACTTCAATGGGAAGGCGAACTTTAAAACCTAGAAAAGCCATTTCTGGCCAGAAAACTGATTTTAAAGTTGTTTAAAGGGTGCCACGACCTGGACAGTGGCATGCAGGAGGGGGATCAAGGGCAAAAATTTATCTGAAAAATACGTTGTTGACACAGCGTTGCGTTTTGTGCTGTAAAGGTCAGAAATCACACTACATTTCTAAACTTGTGTAATAAACTGCTTTAAAACGTCCGGCGTCTACATGCCAATCAAGTCGTGTAAAGGTTACAGCCAGTTCAATGTGTGGTTGGTGCTTAGTGCACTACTATGTGCAGCACACCTGTCTCCAACACACACAGACGGAGCTGCAGTACACAATGAAAAGAAGACTAGAGTAACAGTTATCAGAAAATAAAAGCAGTCCTTACAAGGACTGTTGGGTTAGAGCAGATGAGATCAGCAGGACAGCTGTCCCCAGCAGCTACATACAGAGCAGTAGAAAGTATATTACTAGTCAGCAAAGCTACCTAAACTGTCCCTCAAACCCCTGCACAGCTCTCTCCCTATGCTAACTCATCAAGCACACACAGGCAGAATGTAAAATGGCTGCTGGGCTTCGGTTTATATATGGAAGGGAGTGGTCTGGGGGTGGTCCAGGAGGGAGAGCTGCCTGATTGGCTGCCATGTATCTGCTGGCTCTGGGGTGAGAGGTCAGAATTTGGCTCCAGCTAAGGCGAACCCAAAATTGCGAACTTCGCTGAAAGTTCGCGAACTTGCGAACACGCGATTTTCGTGCGAATTAGTTCTCCGGCGAACAGTTCGCTACATCTCTATCAATCAGCAACCAAGCTAAAACACAAAGAGTTAAAATCCTTCAAAACTATGGTTTATATAGAATATAAAGTGCAATGTCTAGTGCAGAATGGGACAGGTGAGGATGGTAGATGAAGATGAATTTGGGAGCGGGCCAGGGCACTGGAGGGTCTGGTTGCGGTTGGCCTAATTTGCACACAAAGGACAGAGGGTGCTAGCCTGGAGGGACTCATGGCACCCGACTCGAGTATAAGCCGAGGGTGACTTTTTCAGCACATTTTGGGTGCTGAAAAACTAGGCTTATACTCGAGTATATACAGGTATTTGTAATATAGTTAGTTAGGCAAAAATGTAATCTCTAAAGGCTGGAATGAGCAGATGTCTAACATAATGGCCAGAACACTTCTTCCTGCTTTCAGATCTCTAAGCTGTTAGCAGTCAGTAACCAGTAATCAGTGACATGAGGGGGGCATATTGGACATAACTGCTCAGTTAGTTTGCATTAGAATTTGACCTGTGTGCTCACAAACTGAACAGTTATGTCCAGCCTTCATAGATTACATTTTTGCCTAACTAACTATACTGCAAATATTTTTTATTTTGTGAAATCTATTTATTTTACTCAGTTTCATTTTTACACTGAACTGTTCCTTTAAAGGAGAAGGAAAGTCATTTTGGCATTCTACTGCCACATTAGTGCCACCTAGTTTTATCTTACTTAAGAAAGAAATGTCTATTGACTTGAATGCATGAAGTGAGAAAAAGCTTCTAACTGACCAAAGAATTTAGAATAAGAAAAACTTTCAAGAAAGAAAAAACTCTCATTAGTTTCAATGCATTTGGAATGAGAACAAATGGCCACGGACTTACATTACATTAACATTTATTATAAAGCGCCAACATATTCCGCAGCGCTGTACAATAAGTTCAACGCTTTTTGCTGCTTTGCAGATTTCTTGGTGAAGGGAAATAGAACTGATTTGCATATTATTACACATTTGCCAACTGTGCAGAACAAGCTCCTCTGCATTTTCTATTGAATGAGTTCCTCACAGTTTAATAAGGGGCTAGACCAGAGGTTCCCAACCTTTCTGAAGGTCCCCATACACGGGCTGATTATAGCTTCCGATATCGGTCCCTTCGACCGATTTGGCAGCTTTTCGGCCCATGTAGGGGCAGAACCAAGGGGCCTGGCCGACTGATACCTGGCCTGAAATTGGTCAGATATCGATCAGGCAGGTTAGAAAATCCAGTCGGATCGGGGACCACATCGGCTCGTTGATGCGGTCCCCAAACCGACTGCCCCATTGCCACGTGGGGCCAAACGATCGAATACGCCTTCATGCCTCCCCGATATTGCCACCCGCTGACATTGCCAAGCGAGCGGATCTGCCCGTGTATGGCCAGCTTTACTCGTGAGCCACAGTCAAATGTAAAAAGACTTGGAGAGCAACACAAGCACCATAAAAGTTCATGGAGGAGCCAAATAAGGGCTAAGATTGGCTATTAGGCAGTCTCTATGCACACTATCAGCTTACAGGGGCTTTATTTGGTAGTAAATCTTGTTTTTATTCAACCAAAACTTGCCACCAAGTCAGGAATTCAAAAATAACTCCCTGGTTTGGGGGCACTGGAAGCAACATGGGAGCTCCCAAGCCACTGGTTGGGGATCACTGTGCTAGACCAATGAAAGCTAAATTATTAGTTATTGTGTATATACTGAATCCTATAATTTGCAAATTAATGGAAAGCATCATCATGACCTCCATCTGGCTGATGGACCTGGAGGCGGCAGACACTATAAATAAAATGAGACTCCTGCAATCTCTTTTTTTTATTTTTTCAGATTTAATTTTCAGAAGTCACATTTTCAAGAAAGAAAATCTTGAAAATTTGAGCAAAAGCAATTGGCAACAAAAACCTGGCGTGCATTAATGGGAGGTATAGTTTCAACATTTAGGTTATTTTCTTTTTCAGTTTTTTGAACAAATTTTTCAGAACAATGTGATTTTTTTCCTGCGATACAGAAAACCTGATTGTAAATAAAACACGATTGTCTTTTTTTGCATTTAAAAGAACCCCTCAAATTCTGAAATTAATTTGTTAGGGTGCCACAATTAAAAGTCGTGATGAGAGTAGTGATGAGCGAATCTGTCCAGTTACGCTTCGCCAAAAAATTTGCGAATCTTCCAAAAGATTTGCGAGACGGTGGAAAATTTGCGAAACGGCGAAAATGTCGCACTTCAAAAAAAAATTGTTGCCCGCGGCTATTCTTTCGTCGCGCAGCTATTATTTTGTCGCCTGTGGCTATTATTTTGTCGTCCGCGACTATTATTTTGACGCGGGCGACAATTTTTGGACATGCGGCAAATTTTTTCATCCGTTTTGCGAAACAATCCACCAATGGCGAAACGCGGAAATTCGACGCGAATCCATGCCTGGCGAAACATTTCGCCCATCACTAATAATGAGTTCAAAGGGACCCTCTCCGAACTTGGCAAGCCACTGTTTGTGTTGGGGTGTGAGTTAGTGGGTGGTTTGTGTGAGAGTGTGTACTACAGTTTGGGGAGGTATTTCAGAATACATATGTTTAAGTTTTTATTTAATGGAAAAACATCTGTTTTATCATGGCATGTTGAATTTTCTGTGCTTGACAAATTTTCTCTCTGTTTTCAGGTTTGGTGAGTGTTTTCCCTCTAGATATTTGTCTGCAAGAAAAAGTATGACTTCTCGGATAAAGTTTCATTATGACAAAGTGATTGATACTTTCATTTCAAAACTGTTCTACACTTGACCCTTTGTAACTCATGTCCAACACAGAGGAAAAAGTCTGTTGTTCTATGGATTCTCCTTTTTCAGCAGCTGAAGAGAACATCACATGCAGCATTAATGTCCTTAGGGGAATTCAATCCGAGCTTGGCTGCAGATATAATGTGACTGTTTGAGAAGAGGGGATACTGCCTCACTGATGTTTTATCTCTTTCATCTGAAAAAGAAAACCCTCAGTAGTCAAATATAATTGAGAGCACCCTTGAGCATATGAAATTAATTTACCGGGTCGGTGCCAAATATTTGTCAGCGCTGACAAATTTACTTATAAATAGTTAAGAAAATTAATTTCTCCTCCCAAGAAAACTCACAGATATAATAAAGATTAAAGAACAAGTAAAGCGCACTAGACAATGTCGCTACATCAAATCTTTTACACAGAGTTCCACCGTGCATACACGCAAACAAACACCATACCCTCCTTACACATGGGAGCAATTAAGAAAAAAAATGGGTTTGGTTTCAGTGTTTTTAGATATGAATGTTTCGAGTTGCGATTTTCTAAATGGATAAAAACAGATGGTCTATTTTACAAAGCTTTTTTTCTCTGTTAAGCAAGGTTTCCCATAATATGAGTAATTGGTAATTTATGCAGGGGTTAAAACAAGGACATCGAAATCAGTTGTTTTGCATCTTCAGGAAAGACTATTTCTGGTCCTAATTTGGCATCAAATCATGGTTTTCAAGTTTAATCATTGTAACTTGTTATAACTTCAAAACGTTTTAATGTTAAACCAAAAATAATAATAAACCAAACCCACAACTTTTAAAGGACTCTTAAACCTTGCTGCTTGGGTAATGTGTCTCTAATTTCAAGTGCAGATATGGGTCAGGAATGCCATGAGCTGACACATTAATTATGACTACAATAACGAGAATAAGGGCAGTGGGGTGAGGGTCACATCAATGAGCTGATGCAGTCCTTGAATCAACAAGTAAATCAAACCTGTCCGATCTTCCATAAACCGGTCAGTTGGCCCCTACGTGGGCAGATAAGCTGCCAAATCGGTCTGAAGGGCCCAAATTGGCTGCCAGCTTTAGCTAATGGGCATAATTATCACCCCAATAATTTTTGTACCATAGGGATTGGTTGTTTAGTCAATCAGCAAGGTTAGAAAATTTTGGTTGCATACTGATAAAATCTGTACATGTATTGTGTATCTGGCGATATCCTTCCGGGACCTGCAACAGAAGTCACTTTTTTATGTTTGGTGTTCTGCCAACTATTTCATCCTCTGATTTGTATTTTCAAGGCTTTATCCTACAATTTCAGTCTAAATGTTAGTTTTAGACTAGTGGTGAGTGAATTTTTTCGCCAGGCATAGATTGTCAGCGAATTTACGCATTATGGCATTGGCGAATTGTTTCGTGAAACTTCCAAGAAAATTTTTTAAAAAAGACACAGTTGCATCAAAATGGTTGTGGTCACGTCAAAAAAAGATTGCGGTCGCATCAAAATGGGACATGGGTGACAAAAAAAAATCACATGACAAACACGTTTTACATTGCCGTTTTGCGAATTTTGCTGTTGTTTGCCGAAGCCAACGGGACAGATTCGTGCATCATTATTTTTGACCATTGCATTTAAACCTATGACCAATATCCGAACGTTCATCGGAAGACGGCTACAATCTGCACGTGTATGGCCAGCTTTAGGTTGGGCAATGCTTATGCCTACATTTAGGTCCCACTGATTATTATTATTATGTTATTTATTTGTTCCCGCTGCTTACATTTACATTCCATTGATCCATTTTATTCATGGTTTACAACCACTGATTTAAGCAGTTACTAAATTCAACCTGTAAGGTAGGTTTGCCACAAAATAAACAAGACTGTCCAAAAAGAAAGCAAACTGATTGGAAGCAAAGGCCTACACCATAATGCAGTTAGTATGAAGGTCATGAAGGTCCTGTAGAGTGATTGCCATGATTGGAGACATTCTCATTGCTCCCAGGCAACAACTTAAACTGAGGACAACAGCTTGTGGCATTAAAGGAAAAACTCAATCAAAGCAATCGAAACCTAACAGATATGACAGCCTAGTGACACACTATAAACTTGCCAAGATTTAACTGGAACCTTCTGAGGGAAACCGAAATTCCAGCTGTGACTTTCCCTCAATCACTCCGCAGTAAACAATACATGCTGCACTTACGTGGCCCTTGATAAAATGTCGAATACACAGATTGTTGTTCCATTTTCTTTCCAATTAAAACTTTAGTTTTAGCATACAAACTATAATTTTAAAATCTGCAAAAGGTTATACTTTAATTAAAAAAGGCTGCCGTTATATAACTCAACTGGGAGTCTTCACTACTGGCAAAATCATGTAACACAATACAGTGTGTATCAGTTGTGCTTAGCCTAAATGTAATATCTGATTTGTTTTTCTACACTTTTTTATATATACAGGTATGGGATCACTTATCCGGAAACCCATTATCCAGAAAGCTCCGAATTACGGGAAGCCCATCTCCCATAAACTCCATTTTCATCAAATAATACAGAATTTCAAAACTGTTTTCCTTTTTCCCTGTAATAATAAAACAGTACCTTGTAATTGATCCAAACTAAGATATAAATAATCCTTATTGGAGCCAAAGCAATACTATTGGGTTTAATTAATGTTTTATTGATTTTTTAGTAGACTTAAGGTATGGAGATCCAAATTACGGAAAGACCCCTTATCCGGAATACCCTTGGTCCCGAGCATTCTGGATAACAGGTCCTATACCTGTATTTTCAAAAAAAAAAAACTACACTTGAAAGCACAGCGATGCTACTGGGTACATAAAAAATGTGCATTATACTCATAGGATCACACGATTACAACTCTTCTTGACATTATTCTTGCAACTATGTTTTTCTTTTTTTTCAAGAATTATTTGAAGTTTAGTATTGTAAAAAAAAAAAAATGCAAAAATTAAAAAAATATATATTTACCACCTAAAACCTGGTGAGGTTCCATAGAAGATGAAGCACCACATGGTGCGAAATGCGTTAGGAGAGTGGCTACCATTAAGCACTGGAATGCACCTATCCATTATTTGGTATAGTATGCTTTATATGTTTGCTTTTTGTTGATTTGTTTAATTTGAGCCAATAAATGTTGTTGTTTTTATTCCACTGAAACTTTTGCTGTTTATTCATATGTTGATTCGGGACCTATCAGTGGGATATAACGTTTAGATTCCCTTTCTTAACATAATTTATTATTATTCAGTTGAGGTTCTATAGAAGTCAGTGGTAGTGGAAGTAGTTTATCTGACTCATTCAAGGAACTTGATGGTTGGGGGGAAGCAGTGGCGTAGCGTGGGCTTTCGTCGCCTGGGGCCGACCGGAAATTTGCCGCCCCTCTATTTAGTTATTCTTAAAAAAAATAGACAAAATAAAAAAAGCAGCATTAAATTTTTTTTTTTTTTGATTGAATTTGAAATGCGGTGCGCATGTCATAATTGTCAAAAGTGGGTTCAGCTGTGCGTCCGTGGCTGCCCATGGTGGCAGGGCCGCCATCAGAAATCACGGGGCCCCTCCCATCAGTACAGGACACACAGACATAAAAAGTATTAGGGTCACCCTACCACAGTGCCCCCTAACACTATGCTGGCCAGGCCCCCCTAACGCTATTCTGGCCACGGTCCCCCCATACAACTGCCCCATAGACAGTACCCCCATACACAGTGCCCCCAATTGCCCCATACACAGTGCCCCCACACACATTGCCTCCAATTGCCCATAGAAAGTGCCCCAATTTCCCCATAGACAGTGCCTCCAATTGCCCCATACACAGTGTCCCCATAGACAGCCCCCTCCACACAGTGCCCCCAATTGCCCTTAGACAGTGCCCCCAATAGGAAGTGCCCCCATACACAGTGCCCCAATTTCCCCATACACAGTTCCCCCATAGACAGTACCCCCCAAAGACCTTGCCCCCCCCACAGAAAGTGCCCCCATACACAGTGCCCCAATTGCCCCATACACAGTTCCCCCAATAGAAAGTGCCCCCATACACAGTGCCCCCATAAACAGTGCCCCCAATTGCCCCATACAAAGTGCCCCCAATAGGAAGTGCCCCCATACACAGTGCCCCAATTGCCCCATACACAGTGTCCCCATAGACAATACCCCCCAAAGACCTTGCCCCCCAATAGAAAGTGCCCTCATACACAGAGCCCCAATTGCCCCATACACAGTGCCCCCAATAGGAAGTGCCCCCATACACAATACCCCACAAAGACCTGGCCCCCCCCATGGAAAGTGCCCCAATTTCCCCATAGACAGTAGCCCCCACACAGTGCCCCCAATTTCCCCCATAGTACATACCCCCAACAGACCATCGGCGGCGGCTCCTTCTCTCTTACAGGCAACAGGCGCTTCTATAAGGTTGCGCCTCGTCGCTGACGTGTGACGTCATACGCACGGGCGCAACCTTATAAAAGTGCCTGTTGCCTGTAAGAGAGAGGGAGCCGCCGCCGCCCCTTCTGATACGCCGCCCGGGGCCATGGCCCCCTCGGCACCCCCCTCGCTACGCCACTGGGGGGAAGTTGAACATGAAAATGAACAATGAAGTGTAAATTTCACTTTTTCTACAACAAAACATGATTGTTATCCAGAATGCACAGGACCTGGAGTTTTCTGGATAAGGGGTCTTTCTCTAATTTGGATCTGCATACTTTAAGAGGGAGAGTTATCAACATTTGAGGTTTTTTTTTCATGGTTCAAGTTTTTTGGTGCTAAAAAAACCTCAAATGTCTGTTATGTATTAAGTACAGGTATAGGATCCCTTATCCGGAAACCCGTTATCCAGAAAGTTCCAAATTACGGAAAGGCCATCTCCCATAGACTCCATTATAAGCAAATAATTCCAATTGTCAAAAATGATTTCCTTTTTCTCTGTAATAATAAAACATTACCTGTACTTGATCCCAACTAAGATATAATTACCCCTTATTGGGGGCAGAACAGTCCTATTGGGTTTATTTAATGGTTAAATGATTCCCTTTTCTCTGTAATAATAAAACAGTACCTGTACTTGATCCCAACTAAGATATAATTACCCCTTATTGGGGGCAGAACAGCCCTATTGGGTTTATTTAATGGTTAAATGTTTCCTTTTCTCTGTAATAATAAAACAGTACCTGTACTTGATCCCAACTAAGATATAATTACCCCTTATTGGGGCAGAACAGCCCTATTGGGTTTATTTAATGGTTAAATGATTCCCTTTTCTCTGTAATAATAAAACAGTACCTGTACTTGATCCCAACTAAGATATAATTACCCCTTATTGGGGGCAGAACAGCCCTATTGGGTTTATTTAATGGTTAAATGATTCCCTTTTCTCTGTAATAATAAAACAGTACCTGTACTTGATCCCAACTAAGATATAATTACCCCTTATTGGGGGCAGAACAGCCCTATTGGTTTTATTTCATGGTTAAATGATTCCCTTTTCTCTGTAATAATAAAACATTACCTGTACTTGATCCCAACTAAGATATAATTACCCCTTATTGGGGGCAGAACAGCCCTATTGGGTTTATTTCATGGTTAAATGATTCCCTTTTCTCTGTAATAATAAAACAGTACCTGTACTTGATCCCAACTAAGATATAATTACCCCTTATTGGGGGCAGAACAAACCTGTTAGGTTTAAATGAGGTTTAAATGATTTTTAGTAGGCTTAAGGTATGGAGATCCAAATTAAGGAAAGATCTCTTATCTGGAAAGCCCCAGGTCCCGAGGATTCTGGATAACAGGTCCTATACCTGTACAAAAAAAACAAAATTCAAATGTAAAAATTTGCCATCTAAAAGCTTGTGAGTTTCTGTAGAAGTCAATGGGAGTTGCCCTAGGCAAAGCCAAGTCATATTCTCAAACTTGAATTTGAAAATGAGGTTTTTGAGTTTTGTATCCAAACGAGTTTTCCTTATTAATAAATAAGCGAGCATTCGCTATGTGATTTTTTTTTTCCGATTTAGAAGAACAAACTCAAATTCAAAAACTTGAAAACTAATAAGTAAGCCTATAAGTTTACTTAAAAATCATTTAAGTCAACCCAATAGGATTGTTTTGCCTCAAACAAGGATTAATTATATCTTATATAGTTGGGATCAAGTACAAGGAACGGTTTTATTATTACAGAGAAAAGGGAAACCATTTTTTAAATTGTAATGTGTCAGGAGACGTTTTCCACAGCAGCTCATTGGCACTTGAGCACGGGCCCTTATTGAAACTGGTAACGTTTGACACGCAACATCCATTCAGCCAATGGTGACTTGTTTTCCTCAGTGGCTTAACTGCTTATGTTCTATGTAACTGTTATGCCATCTCTAATTTGTTTCATTTTTTTTAATTGCAGCTTTATTTAGTTAAATTTGCCAGCACCATGCTTGCACTTATATTTTTCATTTATTTGTTGTTGTATCTCGGGGCTATGACATTACAATCTTGGCTTCACTTGTATTTTCCTACCATGCTGGTGTTTGTGCACTTAGGTTTGTAATATGATAAAGGCTGGGGTCCCAGATGAAACATTAGTTTTCATCATTAATAAATGTCATTGGTCTGGTGTATATATACAATACAAAACCTACTTTGCACTATGCATTTGGCATTCAAGTTTTACAGATTTATTTGCACTATGATGTATTGCACTTTAGCTTATGTTGCACTTTATAGAATATTATGCACTATGCATTTTATTTTACAGATTACCTGGAATTATGATTGGTTTGATATCTGCTGGGACTGAGATCTTTTTTTAGGGCTAACACAGTCACTCCAGAGACGGTTGTGGTCTGGTGGTGATTAAAGGTGGCCATACACGCACCGATATTATCGTACGAAACCTCGTTTCGTACGATAATCGGTGCGTGTATGGCATGTCGGCGAGTCGACCGATATCGCAGGAAGCTGCCGATATCGGACGACTCGCCGATCGGACAAGTTTGAAAATTTTGATCGGGCGCCATAGAAGGCGCCTGACCAAAATTCTCCCTTCAGAGCTGAATCGGCAGAAGGAGGTAGAAATCCTATTGTTTCTACCTCCTTACCTGCCGATTCAGCCCTGAATGGTGTGTGGCGGATCTTACGATGTTTCGTGCGACCGATGGTCGTACGAAACATCGTCGGATCGCCACGTGTATGGCCACCTTAACTGGTGGGTGAGTCTTTATAAGCACTGTTTGTTTGCTCATTTTGTATCTTGATAATGGTGGGGACCGAAACGTCTATCTAAATAAAATGAGTATCTTTCTTTGATAAAATTTTACACATGTGCATCAGCATTTTTTTTTACATATTATATATATATATATATATATATATATATATATATATATATATATATATATATATATATATATATATAAAACAAAAGGAGCACTCCCTACAAACAATCAGCTGCCCCAGGTGCTGGCCAAAAGTTTATGTATGTGTAAATGTTTATGTGTAAATGAAGAACATAGTGCCGCACACACAGGGACTTTAAAAAAGAACAAAAAATCTTCATTAATCCAACGTTTCGAACACTTAGGGGCTGATTTACTAATCCACGAATCCGAATGGGAAAAATTCGGATTGGAAAACGAACATTTTGCGACTTTTTTTATATTTTTTGCGACTTATTTGTAGCAGTTACAAATTTTGTGAATTGTCGCGATTTTTTCATAGTCATTACAAATTTCGTGAATTGTCGTGACTTTTTCATAGCCATTATGACTTTCGTGAATTGTCGCGACTTTTTCATAGTCATTACAAATTTCGTGAATTGTCGTGACTTTTTCATAGCCATTACAACTTTTGCGAATTGACGCCTTTTTCGTATTGAGCGCTCGAAAAAGCTGCAAAATACCGATCATTGCGAAAATAACGCATTCGGACGCTTTTCGGACGTTCGTGGATTAGTAAATGTGCCCCTTAATGTGTTCTTCTTCAGGGACAAACCAGTTGGTTATAATAATTAAACCATATGGTTTGTCCCTGAAGAAGAACACATTTAATGTTCGAAACGTTGGATTAATAAAGATTTTTTGTTCTTTTTTAAAGTCCCTGTGTGTGCGGCACTCTGTTCTTCATTTATATATATATATATATATACACACGCACACACATTTTTCCCCATTGAGGACCCCTACTAGGCTCTCTATTCCTGTGTCTCCAGGGCAGTCCCCGGGGGCTGCTGCTTTTATTATAACCACTGGCTCTTAGTGACTCCATCTGCCTCTCTTTCAGTTAATGCATAGTCAACTCCATGTGTCACTGTTTACTGAACCCACTCATATCTCAGGATACAGAAACAAATTTGTATCTACCATATCTGTGAATTTTTATTTTGTACAACATTTTGGCAAATAGACTTAACAAAGTCTTCCTTGCTGAAGTATCACAAAAAACAAGATCAAACCAAATGCTACTGAAAGCAGACATCTCATTTAAGGGAACCCCACAGAGGGCAGAGGATCCCAGCACAAAACTAGAATATTTAAGAAGCTTGTTTATCCCTCAGTAAAGCTCTTGGGAGTCTGAACATTGTTTTATACAATTGTTTTCTCTAAAGCACTTAGGTCTACACATAAAAGTGGCAGTTTTATGTTAAAAAGGTCAGGTAGGAAACATAGTTTTTCAGATGCAATGCCCAGTATTTCTATGTGAAATGTAAACTTTAGCAACCCACACCTTCCTGCACAAAAGATCTCACTGACTCTTGACCTACATAATAAAATCCTCGCTCTTGCACACTCCTAATTATAAGAAACATTTGCTTAACTGCTTCCTTATGTTTTTTTTTCTTGGCCATACACTTTACTGGAGTTTGCAATTATTATTATTATTATTACTGACAAATGTTGAAAGGCAACTATTAGTGCTCAATCAGCATCTAATATATTTTAGATTATGAAGCAGTAAACAGGAAGGAAAATAATTACAAAAGTGTATAGTCTAGAGTATATGTGTTATGGGAAAAAAGGCAAATT
Organism: Xenopus tropicalis; assembly: GCF_000004195.4. Lineage (NCBI taxonomy): Eukaryota > Metazoa > Chordata > Amphibia > Anura > Pipidae > Xenopus > Xenopus tropicalis. The sequence continues at coordinate 28,909,420 of NC_030681.2, read as the reverse complement.
TGTGAGAACAATATGAATGATTATTTCTTTATTCTAACTGCCATTTCCACTATAAAAAAAAATATTTTAATTTCTAAAACTTACATATTTTATTAAACGTGAAAAATTGTGTTACATGCTTATTTTTGCTAAAAAGAATTGTTTAAAGGGGTTGTTCACCTTTGAGTTAACGTCTAGTATGATGTAGAGGATAATATTCTGAGACACTTTGCAATTGGTCTTCATTTTTTCTTATTTGCAGTTTTTAATTATTTCTTGCTTGCAACTCTCCAGTTTGGAATTTTAGCAGCTATTTGGTTACTAGGCACCAAATTACCATAGCACCTAGGGAGTGATTTGAACAAAAAACTGGTATATTAATGGCCGATATCCATCACATGTGCCTGCACCAGGCTGAGACAATGCAGGCAAGACTGGGGACTGATGCGGAAAAATGCCCCCTATGGCATCAGCCTTCTCAGCTCTATCAAGGGGCAGTGTTTGCAGGTCAGCACAAGTGCAGGGTTAAACTGAAATACATGGATATCTTCAATGCAGCTTTCAAGGGTGGGCAACAAGGGACTTTAAAATGCCACCCATTAATACATTTTTGATCTGGCTTTGTTTAAAGAAGACATGATAACATCACTTTGATACTTAAGTTACTCGCACAGTCATTTATTTAACTCACTTTTATATTAACCCTGTAGGGCTTCATGGTCCAAGTGTATTTCTGAAACTCTATTAAAGGAAACCTATACCCCCAGAATGAATACTTAGCCAACAGATAGTTTATATTATGGTATGTGACCTATTAAAGAATCTCACCAAACTTGAATATAAATATCAGTACATATTGCCCTTTTACATCCTTTCCCTTGAGCCGCCATTTAGTGATGGGCTGTGTGCCCCCTCAGAGATCAGCTGACAGGAAATAATGCAGCTCTACGTGTAACAGGAAGTAGTGTGGGAGCAAAAGGCAGAACTCTGCCCATTAATTGGCTGATGGGGCCTAGCATGTATGTGTGCCTTGGCTTGTTTGTGTGCACTGTGAATCCTATGATCCCAGGGGGCGGCCCATGGAGTGAAGTCTTATTTAATCAAACATCAGAGCAGAAATCAATGTCAGGGACCAGGGAGGGGATGAACAAATCTCATCACACATCACATCCACAGTTCTTGCACAGAGCAGGAGAGCGCTCCTGTTTGCACAAGCAGGGCCGGATTTCTGATCCGTGCGCCCAGAGGCCAACCTACTTCACCGCCCCCACGCGCGTGCGTTCGCGTCTCGCTTTCCCGCCCTGCGAGCGCATGCATGCGCATTTGCACGGGCGACAATTTAAACTTCATACAGAGCAGTGGGGAGAGGTCCCCATTGCTCCGTATGGGAGCGAAACTTCTGTGCGGCAGGGCAGTGTGCCGCCCCTAAATTTTTGCCGCCTTAGGCCTGGGCCTTTGTGGCCTCACCACAAATCCGGGCCTGTGCACAAGCGTTGCTGCCATTTCTTTTCTCAATGCCTGTGCCAAGCAGGAGATGTGATCCTGATTGGTGAACATTTGCTGTGAATTCAGTTGCAAAGTTTTTTGCTCATTCCTAATCAGGACAAATCTGAGCAAAAGTATATTATTTCCATTGGCATCCCTGCAGCATTTCCAGTTCTCTCCATTAAATTTGTGAGGCAATCTCTAGCCCATCAATGCCAAGTACTTGTTAGCCTGAATCACCAATCACTTTCTATCATGCTCCTTTAGGCACGTCAATCAATGCAAGATGCAGACATGTGCAGAAAACCAGGCAACTGGTGATGTCAGCCCACGGTCAGTCGAACGGCAAAATCTAAGGTCTGAGAGCATCCACTTAACATAACATTATAAGAATTAACAAACTATTCTATAACAAGAATTGTTATTATAAAGAAAAATGGCACCTTCCAATGTAAACATCATATATGATTGATAAGGTTTGTAAGGAGACTAATTAATAATAGAGGAGTGTTTGGCAATAGTATATTCTGGCGCAGTTTTTATAATTATTATAATCTATACTGATCTGAAAGAGCACTGCACATTAGGCAATTGATTTTGTGCCAACACAAAGAGAATAAACAGAAGAGAGTTACGGAACTACTAAATCTTTAATTTAATTTGATCCAATAAGATTTAATTTTGACCAATAAGGAAATGGAATTTTCTGTGTTATCTGTGTTGGGAAATCTACTTGACCACTAAGTAGTGTTCTCTAGAATCTGACATTGTAGGTTTAAGCTTTCTCCCTTGCAGGTTTGGTCAATAAGTTTAGGTTCCAGTAGTGATAACAAAACACCAGATAGGGTTTAGGAATCCAGTAGTGGCAACAACACAGCAGATACGGTTTAGGAATCCCTGCCATTATGAAATGAAAATACAATTTTTGGTATACAAAAATGCACAGGTCTGTATTCAAATGGCTAGAGGTGAGCCAGGGTTCTAAGAGATGAACTGCAACCAAGTCTTGGGGTCATTTTATTACTAGTATTATTGCTGCCTAGCTCTAAAATATTACCAGAATCTAAAAACTCTTATTTTTTCAATATGGTGCACAAATATAAATGTCTAAAAGGCATGCACATCTTGAAGTGCTAATGTTATATTATATATTAATTTAGTCACATCAGTAGGACTCCAAAACTTTAAAGACTTAAAGGCATTACTGTAGGCATTAATGTAATACAAATGTATTACTAATCATGAAAAGGTTTATACACATATTAGATAAAAAGGTACCTACAAGGCAAAAAATTGAGTAGGACTGATCTTCAAGGCACCTACGAGGCAGACAAATTGAACAGGTCTTATCTTTGCCTATAGAGTACAAAACCAAAATTCAAAAGATTAATATATATATATCACAAAATGATATAGGTCAGCAGTCACTATTTCTGTTTAAAATATCACAATTTAGATGCAAATGCTGGCCTTTTGGTGTGACCTTTAGCTAGTCATTCCTCAGGAAGCAAGAGTAAATTTTCTGTATTAATATCTATGAACTTGATCCATTCAACGTCAAACTGACAATTGTCTACAATTGTTTTACGGGATTATTGTCAAGACACAAAGAGCCCATTATCATTGTAATCCATTAACATTTTCAAAGAGTTCTCAGATTTAATGTTATAGCCATAGGATTTTATTAACATATCTAAATACAGTAATTATTTGCCTGGAAAATACCAACCACAATAAAAAAAAATCAGTAATTAAATACAAAATTGTAAAGTGGAATTTTCAGATTATTTAATATACTGTATATTGTCACATTTTCCTACAGTTTAACTCATCTAGGGATCAGACCAGTCCCTAAAGCATCTTGCTGCTAACTATCAAACTAAATCTGTGTAAGCTTATAGTAAATTAGCCCTTTAATTACCACAAGCTACACCGTATTTTACCCAGGATGAGACTGTATCCTTCAGGGGTGAGCCCTCGCTTTGTATGGAGGCCAGGTGGATATGTGTTGTATTTCTCAATAAATGGGCGCCAGTGGTTCTTAACCTTGAAACCATGAACTGTTTATTTACACAGCCACTTAGGAGTAATTATAGCATAGAATAGGTAGGTAGTAGCATTTCACAGCATAGGCAGTACTTACAAGGAATAGTCACAATAATCCTTTAGCTGCAGGGCACAATGGGTTAACTCCCAGCTTTCAGGTATATGCTTCCAGTGGAACCTGGGTGATTACTATCTAGCCCTAGGTCTGTACACTGTTAACCCTACTCTGGGCAGTATTATACCCGGCTTATAATGCCTCTACAATCCTGGTTGGAGCAAATGTGGCTCACTAAATAGCCCTGCCTGTCTATCACACCTAGGGCCTGATTCACTAAAGGGCGATAAAAATTATTGCACGCTTTTTCGCGTTAAAAAATGCAAAATAACTTGCGCGCGATTCACCATAGTATTATCGCGTGCGAAAAATCGCCATTTTCGCATGGGGTATTTCTCGCACTAGTTTTACCGTTTTGCGTTAATTTCCGCGCTGAAAAGAATACGATCGCATGATTCACTATAACTTTTGCGCGCTAAATATCGCATTCGGCTATACGAAAATTAACACCTACTACAGGCAGGCGAAAAATTATACAAAAGTACAGTAAATGATTTTTTGCAATAAAATATGGACTTACAGTGTTATTTATTCAAGTCTGTGTTTCCCCCAGAGTGACGCAGCCGCCAGTTTGCAGCGAAATGTTCATTTTTAATACAGTAATTTTCTGCAAGTATTGGCGTGTATGGCTAACATGGCGTGCATTTATTTGCGCAACTATTTCTATTTGGCTACAAGTGATGAAATGTTTCGCCAGACATGGATTCGCAGCAAATTTTTGGACGTGCGTTGAATTTTTTTCGCGGCGGATTTTTTCATGCATTTCTCAAAACAATCTGCCAATGGCAAAACGCATGAAAAAATTCGCCACGCAAAAATTCACCGCACATCCAAAAATTGATACAAGTGTCAAAAAATAATAGTAACAGGCAACAATTTTTTTGCCCGCACAACATTTTTGCCGTTTTGGGGATCTTTCGAAAGATTTGCTAATTTTTCACTAAAGAAACCAGAACACATTTGCTCATCACTAGTGGCTACCATTTATATGCTACCATTTATATGTGGCTAATATTTATATGCACCATTTATATGCTTCGACAATTTTTATACACTAATTCTATGCTACCATTCATATTCGGCGATTATTCGCGTGATTTAGCGCATGTACCGGCAAATACCGCATTGAAATAGTCTTTCGCAAGTTAAATAACGCTTGCAATATCGCGCGTAAAAAAGCGCGAGTATGCTTATAGTGAATCGTGCGAAAAATCGCCAAAATTAAGCGGCGGTAAAAATTTTAGCGCACAATAAGAATAGCGCACGTTTTATCGCCCTTTAGTGAATCAGGCCCCTAGTGTGATCTATAACAGGAGCTGCCTATTCTTTCTAAAGCTACCTATTCACATGTAGAGCTCTCCTCTTGTGGAGAGAGCTCCACAAAATGGACTCTTGCCTCATGGCTGCTCAGCCTTTTATATCCACAGTGCCACCTTATGGCCTAACTGTGGAAATGCACAAGGGGTCATGCTATGACCCAGGAACAAGGAACTTACTTCCCATTACATTAAGGACCCTTATAGCTGTCTAGAGAACTAGGGGACCACAGAGTGGGAAAAGGCATAATTTACCAGTTCCCTACATCTGTAATTGTTGTGATTGATAACCCTACATAATGATACAGCCTTAGCACAAGTGTGAGCACATTGTTTGGATTAGCAACCTGTAGAATTCCTGAGGGTTTGAGCATGTAAGGGATCTCAGTGGAGACTTTATTTTCTGAGGCAGGTCATTACTGCCAAACCAGAGACATATTCTGCTTCCCTATTTAAATTATTTTCCTTGCTTCTATAAATATATGTTATTTGATCAAGCAGGTGCTGCAAGATGTCAGCTTTTTGACCCCTGCAAGTTTTGGAACCATCAGCTAACGCAAGCTCTGGAACCATCAGCCAACGCAAGCTCTGGAACCATCAGCCAACGTAAGCTCTGGAACAATCAGCCAACGCAAGCTCTGGAACCATCAGCTAACGCAAGCTCTGGAACCATCAGCTAACGCAAGCTCTGGAACCATCAGCTAACGCAAGCTCTGGAACCATCAGCTAACGCAAGCTCTGGAACCATCAGCCAACGCAAGCTCTGGAACCATCAGCCAACGTAAGCTCTGGAACCATCAGCCAACGTTAGCTCTGGAACCATCAGCCAACGTAAGCTCTGGAACCAAAAGCTAACGCAAGCTCTGGAACCATCAGCTAACGCAAGCTCTGGAACCATCAGCTAACGCAAGCTCTGGAACCATCAGCTAACGCAAGCTCTGGACAATTATGATTTTAATTATTCAGAATGATTGACTGACCCACCCACTTCTGATCAACCATTTTCATGTAAATAACTGAACAACACAACCTTGTTACTTTACGTAGCCTATGATACAGACAAAAATCTAAATCTTTTAAATATTTTATGGGAATTGTAAAATTGAAGTACTGCACCGCACACTGCTTACCTAATTTTTGACAATATACCCAGCACAGTCTTCAGCCCTTGCACTTTAAGTATGCCAGCAGCGTTGTTGGTGTAAGGAACTCATTAAGATTAATTTACCAATGGTAAAAGAGCAAGGGCAGGAACACATACATGCACCTGTACCAAGTGTGGCCTGATCTCTACTACTTGCCCCAAACTGAAAATTCAATACAAGGTGTAGTGCTTAGTGCTACTAGACATAAGAAAGTTACCACCCAACTTAGGTAGATGTTAAGCACATGGCTCCCTAGCACTTTGTGTTCTTCTGCTCCCCCAGACTGCATGTTCTGAATGACGTGCAAGTTTTGGAGGAGTTCTATGGGACCCTAATGACACCCACCTCAGGTCCATCATGGATTTACCACTGTATACAGAAAAAGATGCAGACGTTACAGCATATTCTTTTTCTAAACCAGGATGGGGGCCAGGGCCAATTTAAGATACAAAACCTCAATGATGGTCCCCTTGACTGCTCTTATCATAATGATTGTAATTGGGATTGTCTGTAGATAGTTTCATTTGTATACAATAATAAAAAAGACTTTTGATAAGACTTTTTTTTTGGAAAATATTATTGAAAAATATTTGTGAATGGCATAAGTGCCAATATTTTTGAATAATGGTATTTTCAAAGTCTGGGATAATTTACTCTTTTAATGTTTTGTACTAATAAAGTTTTTCGTAATTTGTTTAAGCTCCAAATGAGAGCACCAACATGGTGGATTGGGTATGCTTGTTTTTATGTTTTATAAAGTTTTTTATGTTTTGAACAGGCATCAGTCATGAAAGTATTAATATGGTGGACTGGTTGCACCTTCATATGCATTTCAAATTGAAACCTTTTTATGAGTGGGCCCTACATTGCCCCAAGAAATTTGTGACAGAATAACCCTCACAGCGCCGGATTTCAAATCCACGTGCCCCAAGGCCGCCCCACCCCCCACCCTTCGCGCATGCGCGAACAAACATCTCCCCACCGCGCCGACGCAAGCGCACATGTACAGCCATTTAAACTCCAGAAAATGGGGCAACTTTCAAATAAGAATGCCACATGCAGATCTGATCCCTGTTAAAGGAGAAAGAAAGGTAGAAACTAAGTAAGCTTTATCAGAAAGGTTTATGTAAATACAGCCATAAGCACTTACAGTAATGCTGCACTCTGAAAAAAGATTAGTTGTGTCTGTAAATCCTGTGCCAGAGACAGGCAGCTTTCTGCTCTCTCCTGCTCCCCCCTCCCTCAAGAATGCTAAGAACTCACTCCCCCCCCCTTAGGAATGTGGATCTGAGCCAATCAGCAGGAAGCTGACTCATAGTCTAACTAACGGAGCATGTTTACTTGGTCTCAGTCTCGGTACAGGAGTGAGGCATTATGGGAACTTTCTTTACACAGCTCAGCGTTTTTGTTTCCTATGAGGCTTCTGATCATCTGAACAGGTGAAATATAGGGAGACTTAAAGCGGACCTGTCACCTTAAGAAATAATTTCATATTGTTTTCTATTGTGTTTGGCAAGCAAAATAAACTTTACTTACACTGTATAAATTATTTTAATCTTATTTTCTTCAGCCTTGGAATTCACAATTGCAGCAAGCAGACAGGGGCCATTTTGTGGACACTGTTATCAAAGCGGCATTGCATCCTGTCAATATCTTGTTTCTGTGCCAGTTTGGGGGGACCTGATGCCCATATCCATGCACTGGTTACATAATTACATGGTGAGGAGGGAGGGGGAATGTGAGCAGTGCAGCAACATCTAAGTAGTTCTGAATTGAAAGTGAAAGTAACTGACTGCCCCACCCCTATGCCTAAGGCATAGAGGCGGGGCAGGCATTATATGATTGACAGCTGGGATTTTAAAATGCTGTTATAATGGGTATGGATGTGGTAATAAAAAAATTATTTTGGGTTTCATGTTTAATTTGAAAAGGTCTTTTATTATCCAGCTTTTTATGTCTGGGTGACAGGTCCACTTTAAGGGCACTGTTGCGACAACTGAAGGTATGCCTGCAGCTTGAGATTAACTCTTTATTAGCCTTTCCTTCTCCTTTAAAGTCACTAGAATGTTTAACATCTTTAAAAAGTGAAGTATAATAAAGCTGGGAACCCAATGTTTTGTAACATTCTTTTCTCTGATATAAACAGTATCCTAGATTAAATCTTTTGTCCACTTTTACTTTTCCTTTCAAAAACACCTGCTTACTGATCTTTTTTTTTTTGTAATGTTGTACAAGAAAGTCATTGACCTGACTTCCCACCCCATGTACAGCAAGAAGCAAAGAAAATGATGGCTCATCACTTCTATTCGAACAACTTCCCAGCAGCACATAATAAAGAGGCGGACATAATACTAGTCTTAAATAATTGCAGGTAGTTTTCTTTTTTTTATCTGTTCCTTTGGAAATCTTTGGTGAAAGGCCAATATTCAAAGCATCTTAGTAATGCAATCAGTGTAAGGTAGAAATAAATCACTATGGGCAAAGACTGAAAAAGAATATTCTGAGCAATCACAGTTTTCAGCATGAACTTTAAAATGTAAAAGAACATCAGCACTTTCCATTTTAGTTAGATTATACTGTATTTTTTAAAGAGGAGCCAGTATGGAAGTATTGTATAGGACTATTGCATATTGAGGCTTCTCATTAATTGGCAGTCTCTCCCATCTAAAAACTACAACAGGGGTGGATCAGCCTGTGAGGCCAATGTTTTGGTCAGGAGACACATTTTCCAAGAAATACAACCAAGCAGAGCGGTAACAAGCTATGAAAAACATGACCAGACAATAAAGTAAATGGTTTGGGTTTATCTTGATAAATGTGGTGGCACCTGCATAGTTATCCCTTATTAGTTGTACAATAGTATACAACACATAAGAATTAGGGATTCCATATGCCCTGAAAGAATTGAAATTTGTATTGTTTATACTACAATCTCCTGGTAATGGTCCAAATGGAAAGCCGGAAGAACCAATGACCAGACTGGAAACACGAGGGGTACGAGTTAGTCTGGAACTGCACAGGCCAAACCACCCTGCACTTACATAGTAAGATAATGACATAGTAAGTTAGGTTGAAAAAAAGACATAAGTCCATCAAGTTTAACCATAATGCCTGTATATAACCTGCCTAACTGCTAGTTGATCCAGAGGAAGGCAAAAAACCCCATCTGAAGCCTCTCTAATTTGCCTCAGAAGGGGAAAAATTCCATCCAAGATGGCAATCGGACCAGTCTCTGGATCAACTTGTACTAAGAGCTCTCACCCATAACCCTGTATTCCCTCACTTGTACTGAGAGCTATCTCCCCTACCCCTGTATTCCCTCACTTGTACTGAGAGCTATCTCCCCTACCCCTGTATTCCCTCACTTGTACTGAGAGCTATCTCCCATAACCCTGTATTCCCTCACTTGTACTGAGAGCTATCCCCCCTACCCCTGTATTCCCTCACTTGTACTGAGAGCTATCTCCCCTACCCCTGTATTCCCTCACTTGTACTGAGAGCTATCTCCCATAACCCTGTATTCCCTCACTTGTACTGAGAGCTATCCCCCATAACCCTGTATTCCCTCACTTGTACTGAGAGCTATCCCCCATACCCTGTATTCCCTCACTTGTACTGAGAGCTATCTCCCCTACCCCTGTATTCCCTCACTTGTACTGAGAGCTATCTCCCATAACCCTGTATTCCCTCACTTGTACTGAGAGCTATCTCCCCTACCCCTGTATTCCCTCACTTGTACTGAGAGCTATCTCCCATAACCCTGTATTCCCTCACTTGTACTGAGAGCTATCTCCCCTACCCCTGTATTCCCTCACTTGTACTGAGAGCTATCTCCCCTACCCCTGTATTCCCTCACTTGTACTGAGAGCTATCTCCCCTACCCCTGTATTCCCTCACTTGTACTGAGAGCTATCTCCCCTACCCCTGTATTCCCTCACTTGTACTGAGAGCTATCCCCCCTACCCCTGTATTCCCTCACTTGTACTAAGAGCTATCTCCCATACCCCTGTATTCCCTCACTTGTACTGAGAGCTATCTCCCATAAACCTGTATTCCCTCACTTGTACTGAGAGCTATCTCCCATAACCCTGTATTCCCTCACTTGTACTGAGAGCTATCTCCCCTACCCCTGTATTCCCTCACTTGTACTGAGAGCTATCTCCCCTACCCCTGTATTCCCTCACTTGTACTGAGAGCTATCTCCCATAACCCTGTATTCCCTCACTTGCTAATAAGCCATCCAAACCCTTCTTAAAGCTCTATGATGTATCAGCCAGCACAACTGGTTCAGGGAGGGAATTCCACAACTTCACAGCTCTCACTGTAAAAATCCTTTCCGAATATTTAAATGCAACCTCCTTTCTTATAAACAGAATGGGTGCCCTCATGTCAAATGAAGTGGTCACTTCTACCACTTCATTAGATTAGTGGAGTTTGGTCAGAAATGTGGATAACCTGTGCATGACCACCAAAAGCCAAAGTGGCAATGGAGATGTAATGATTGAGTCCTGGCAGTTGTAAAACCTTATTTTAAACCAAATGAAAACATGGAATAAAGTCTTAAATATACCAGGAATAGAATATCATCTCAGTGATAAGGGTGATCAATACTGAGATTTCTCAAAAAGACAGATATGAGGGTAATACTAAATTCAGTGGCCTTAATATTTATGTTTCATAAACAGAAGCAACGTTTGTTGCACAGCAAGGCCTGGTTGATATATGTCTCATATAATGTAACCAACTCATCACCATTAATCTTTCAGATGTGGGTGAAAAGAGATCTGACTGTATCCTACAGTAATTTGTTTTACTTTCTTTGCATACAAGTTCAATATTCTTGATTAAGTTTGTGTAACAAAAAATGTTACCTGTCAAAATATGAGTGTGGGTTGTTGCAATCTGTCCTGCATTCAATCTAACCATCATAGTGTAGCAGTGTAACTAAAGATTATTTGTTCCATAAAATCTTACAGGCTCAAAATCACCAGCAGGATGATTAGTTTGGTACACATATGGTGATTAACAGGCCTGCCGTCAAAAGCATGGCTTTCCTATGATCAGTCCCAGTCATGGTCCATTACGCTAAAACCCCGCCCATGCACAATTCCATCTGACTTGCTGCAAACCGTGTTCACTAAGGAATCAGTGATGTGCACCATCATGACTCTTGGGGCCCCTCTACCACTAGGCCCCTGGCTGGAGTAACCCGTGTAGCTCCCCGATGGTGAACCTGGTGTAATAGCACACCATTCTAGACCTGCACCAAACCTGCTTTAGTTCTGGGCCCAACTTCTGCTGCTACTGATCCTTTTTGCTTTAATATAGCTAAACAAATCAAGACACATTGGGTCACATTCAAAGATACTGAGCAAACCTGTACTAGAGCAACCTATAAAAACATATGAACTGTAAGCTCTCTGATCAGGAACTCTTTAAAGGACAAAGAAGGTGAAAATTACTGGGGGTGGCTTCTTTTACAATCCAGTCTTGTTTCTCAGGATGGTGATCTTGCCTGGAATAGATTGCTAAAAACACTGCTACCTTAGCCCACTTCCCAATGGCCCTTTTGGATAACTGGGACTGTGCAGAAAAGATGCCAAGAATAGTGTGCACGTGCAATAGTGTACTATAATAGTAACTACTTGTATTATTTCTGACAGTAAATTGCCGATTGGTTGTGGGCTAATGCACTGCCGAAAAACTTCCTTGTGTTAGAAAGTGAGCCCAACTCATAACCGAGACGGGTCTCAAAAAGAGTCATAACCGAGACAAATGTTTATAACAGTTACCGATCAGGTATTTTCTTCATTACTGTAACAGTGTAATTTTCAATAGTTTACATGCTCAAACATTGCATTGCATTAAAAGTATTATAACTGTGTGTGTTTTAGTTAACTGAACTTTTGAAACTGACAAATTAGGAAAATCTGAAAAAAAATGTTACATATGAAAGAGCCCATTTTTCATCACAAGTCCTTGTCTGTATTTTTTTAGTCAGTCCTGCCATTTGTTGATCAGACGTTTCTACATTATTGCAACATGCCCTTTCAAATAATCAAATTATAATATTTTAGTGGCGTTGCAGTGAAACTTGATTTCAAATGAAAACAAATGGCAATCTCTTCTAAATGAGACTAAACCATTTGACAGTGTTCTTGTAATAAAACAACTGCTTACGTGTACAAAAGCTTTCATTAGAAAAGTATATTATATAGCATTTTCACAAAATTGTATAGTCGCTTACCAAGAAAAATAGATGCAATAAACCACAGGACAACAACAGGGCCAAAGGACACAGCAGGTCAGTCCATTATTAACCATTAGAGTCAGCGAGAGGGTTGTTGCATTACACACTGTACAATACATTACTTATTTCTATTATTACTTAATCAATTATAACCAGCTTCATACTGTATGGCTAACCAGTTAAGTATACTACTCTAGATGTGCTTGGTGAAATTCCCAAGGAAAACATGGAGGAGTCACAAATAAAAAGACCTTAGCCCATACCCCCCAACTGTCCCGCTTTTCGCGGGACAGTCCCGCTTTTTATGGCGCATCCCGCTGTCCCGGATAGTTCCATGAATGTCCCGCACAGCGGGATGCGCTTGCTGTGCCGGATGTTCACACTTCGTCGGCTGCTTCGTTATGCCTCTCCTTGCGCTGCGCGACAGTCCCTTTTATAAGGTTGCGCCTGTGGGTGTGACGTCATTACGCACGGGCGCAACCTTATAAAAGGGACTGTCGCGCAGCGCAAGGAGAGGCATAAGGATGGCGGAGCGCGTATGGGAGGTACTGTGATAGGGGGCTACTGTGATAGGGGGCTACTGTGATAGGGGGCTACTGTGTATTGGGGGGCTACTGTGTATAGGGGCACTGTGTATTGGGGGCTACTGTGTATTGGGGGCTACTGTGTATTGGGGGCTACTGTGTATAGGGGGCTACTGTGTATAGGGGGCACTGTGTATGGGAGACTACTGCGTATTGGGGGCTACTGTGTATTGGATGGTACTGTGTATGGGGGTACTGTGTATTGGGGGGCTACTGTGTATTGGGGACTACTGTGTATTGGATGGTACTGTGTATGGGGGTACTGTGTATTGGGGGGCTACTGTGTATTGGGGCACTGTTTATTGGGGGCTACTGTGTATAGGGGCACTGTGTATTGGGGGCTACTGTGTATAGGGGGCTACTGTGTATAGGGGGCACTGTGTATGGGGGCACTGTGTATGGGGGGTACTGTGTATGGGAGACTACTGTGTATTGGGGGCTACTGTGTATGGGGGTACTGTGTATTGGGGGCTACTGTGTATTGGGGGCTACTGTGTATGGGGGTACTGTGTATTGGGGGCTACTGTGTATGGGGGGCTACTGTGTATGGGGCGGGCTACTGTGTATGGGGCGGGCTACTGTGTATGGGGCGGGCTACTGTGTATGTGGGGGCTACTGTGATAGGGGGCTACTGTGATAGGGGGACACTGTGTATTGGGGGACACTGTGTATTGGGGGGCTACTGTGTATAGGGGCACTGTGTATTGGGGGCTACTGTGTATAGGGGGACACTGTGTATAGGGGGCTACTGTGTATAGGGGGCACTGTGTATGGGAGACTACTGTGTATTGGGGGCTACTGTGTATTGGATGGTACTGTGTATGGGGGTACTGTGTATTGGGGGGCTACTGTATATTGGGGACTACTGTGTATTGGATGGTACTGTGTATGGGGGTACTGTGTATTGGGGGGCTACTGTGTATTGGGGCACTGTTTATTGGGGGCTACTGTGTATAGGGGCACTGTGTATTGGGGGCTACTGTGTATAGGGGGACACTGTGTATAGGGGGCTACTGTGTATAGGGGGCACTGTGTATGGGGGGTACTGTGTATGGGAGACTACTGTGTATTGGGGGCTACTGTGTATGGGGGCTACTGTGTATGGGGCGGGCTACTGTGTATGGGGCGGGCTACTGTGTATGTGGGGGCTACTGTGTATTGGGGCACTGTGTATTGGGGGCTACTGTGTATGGGGGGGAAAAACTGGTACATAGTTAGAACTCACTTATAACTGACTGCCTTCTCTCTATATTTGTATTTATATGTAGGAGTTGCTATATTGTTTTCCTTAGGTCGTTCAGTATGAGGGTATAGCACTTTGCGTCTGATCCCACCATTTCTACTACATAAAAGGAGTATTTTTTTTAAAAGGGGGTGTGGTAATTGGGGCATGACCACAAAAGGGGGCGTGGTCAAAAAATTTGCCGCGCTGCACGCGCCAAATCTTTTTGTCCCTCTTTTCATTTTTCAAATGTTGGGAGGTATGCCTTAGCCTACACCACTATGGGATCTTTGGGACCCCCTTCTTTAATCATTAGCATTAAAGAAGCTCATTTACCATAGACTTGTGATAGCTCCAAGAAGGAGTTAGAGCAGGAATGCTGAACTCGGGCACATAACGGTACCTCCAACGCTCCTTATTTGAGCCAGGGTGGATAATTACTTTGGGGGCAAACGTCAAATGGCACAATCGTTGAGCTGCTATCTTTATAATGGCCTGTGAAAATGAAAAATGTCTTAAACCTTAACGATTTACCTCCAGAACTTTGGATTGCTGCTAAAGATTTGTTTTTATCATTACGAGAAGGAAGGCTGATAGTAAAGAGCAATTATTCAAACCACGTATTAATTCTTTTCTTTGAAGACGTTTGCAGTGAAATGACCCAGGTGTCATTCGAGGGATGAATAGCAGCTGGAATGTTTTGTATGCACCGGCCTGTCAGACTGTAAGAGAACCAGGCTGCGGACATGTAAATGATGTGCCGTCTGAAGAGGGAAGTCATTTGGGCCAGGAGACAGCTGCCTCACCTATATACAGGCCCAGACGTTATCTGATAACAATGTCAGGCAGGGAAGAGGAATATGCGACTGGAGATATCGCTCTAACACAAGGAAGGAAGACCGATAAAACTCTGCCAAAAAAGTATTTCAGTTAAATATCCACTTCTATAACATATATGTACTAGTAACGCAGAACAAAAGAATGTACTGGACTTTGCACGCTGCTGTGCTGGTCTTTATAACAGAAATATACAGTGGTATGAACATCAGCATAAGGTCTACAGAATTATGCTGCATTTTAACTTCAACACTTGTTCTTGGCCAAAATGCTAAGATGGTTATTAAAGTCAAAAATTGACATTGGACATTCCATTCTCATCAAAACAGCAGCATAGGCTAAAATTCCAATGTGCACCAATTAAACAAAATATCCGATAAGTAGGGGTTAATTCCTATGGGCTACATCAAAAGGCCAATGCAGTCCTCTCCACTCTGTCCACCTTATTAATATTTTTCTTAAGGACTGGAGCCCAAAACTGCACTGCATACTCAAGGTGAGGCCTTACCAGGGACCTATAATGAGGCAAAAACTCTCTGCATATAAACCAAATATTAGGTGTGTTAACTTACCCAGTGCAGTGTGCCAAGTGCAAATTTGGGCACACTTACCCATGTTTTTTACTCATAATGCAATGCTTGATTGCATGATTGCAGTCATATGGCAAGCTGTGTCATAATGCATGCAATTCCACAAATGTGTTTTGCCAATTGCGTTTTATATCATTTTGGCAAATGGGGATTATGGCATTTTCGGCAAGTGGTATTATAACACCATAAGGATGCAGTTAGTTTGGGGCAAATCAGATGCAACTACTGGAGCAACCTGCTAGGGGGTCCCTGGAACTACAATAAAAACAGCAGTCAGCATGACTCACAGCAACTTGTTATTATGGTTTGCATTCTACAGCAACCACTTCTCACTGAAATACTTCAAAGCATATTGGAAGAGTGCCATGTCACTTTCTAAATTAAAATGCCTTTATTGCAATCTTTAGACCATTACAGCAAGGTTTCATGTCCAACTTGGGCCTTTATCTTAAAATGTTGGGCCTAAAACGTTGTTGTAATGCCCTAAAGAATGCAATAAAGGTATTTTAATTTGAAAAGCGACACAGTGCTGTTTTAATATTTTCAACCTTGGAACTACAGCCATATTCAGGGTAGAGGCCGCTCCAGCACTCCCAGCATCAGTAGGCTTACTTGCACACGATTCTTTAAAGCAGACTAGAAAGACGCTAGGTGCAAGTGCAAGGGGCCTGTTTGAACGTATGTACCTTTAATGAATGGCCTCAATATGTTAAACATTTGTGACCGTTTTAGCGCAACCACACTTGCAATGGCAAATGAACCTTAACTTAAACTTGTCTATCTAGCCTGTGCTCCTTGAAGTGTGGTTACATTAATGGATTAAGTAGATTAATATTATGCTGTGTCAATATTATGTTAATATTTGTAGATTAAAGAGGAGGGTCACTTTAAAATTCATCACTGTGATCTGGACATTAATATTTATAACAATAGGCAACAGGAATTTATGTAATTATTTGTGATTATGTCATCCCTATATCTATTAGGAATGTGTCAGTATAATTGGGCATGTAGCATCTCATTCTTTTTTAAAGAAAATTGCTCCTAAACTGACCCCATCCCAGTGGTACCAAGCCTATCTGATACCTTGACCCAGCTTTGTTGCCTGGCGACAGAGAGACAGCTGTCAGTCACACTGGGCTGGGCAGAATTCATCCCGGTCTGGACTGAGATTAAAAATAGGCCCTGGCATTTCAGGTACACAGAGGCCCCAAACCAGCCCAGTATATAGTGACTGTCTATGGCATCCCTGGCATTTGCCAACCAAGGAAAGTGGCCCAGTATCAGTAGCATTAAGTATCACTGGGCTCTGGCATGCTTTGAGGCACTTTAGTTATAAGGAACCAGTGATGGTGGAAATTATTTTCTGGGCTCTCAACCCCACTATGGATAAAATCGCACGTGGCCCACAATTTACAAAAAAGTTGCGGGTCACCAACAACTTTGCATGTGTCAAGGGTCAGCCGTTGGCCCCCCTACAGAGGAAGCAGATCCTGGGGTCCCCCTACAGAGAAGGCAGATCCTGGGGCCCCCCTGCAGAAGAAGCAGATCCTGGGGCCTTCCTTCAGAGAAAGCAGATCCTGGGGCCCCCCTACAGAGAAGGCAGATTCTGGGGCCCCCTACAGAGGAAGCAGATCCTGGGGTCCCCCTACAGAGAAAACAGATCCTGGGGCCCCCCTACAGAGGAAGCAGATCCTGGGGCCCCCCTATAGAGGAAGCAGATCCTGGGGGCCCCCTACAGAGGAAGCAGATCCTGGGGCCCCCTACAGAGGAAGCAGATCCTGGGGCCCCCCTACAGAGGAAGCAGATCCTGGGGGCCCCCTATAGAGGAAGCAGATCCTGGGTCCCCCCTACAGAGGAGGCAGATCCTGGGGCCCCCCTACAGAGGAGGCAGATCCTGGGAGCCCCCTACAGAAAAAGCAGACCCTGGAGCCCCTCTACAGAGGAAGCAGACCTGCCTCCCCCCATGCGGTGTACTTGCTCTGTAGTTAAGCAGCGAAGGACACAATTATAATTAATTAAAAAAACAATGTTTTCCTATTTCTGTAATATATTAATTTCACTCTTAGGTGCTTCTGATTGGAGGAGAAAGCACTGCCAGCGACAGTAGTGATTTCAACAGCATAGAATATTCTGCTTCTCAAAGCATAGAGCTTAAAAAGATTCTCACTTTAGGGGATTCTAACAGAACCTGTAATATTGGAGAGTCTTAACTTCCCCTTTAAAAATAATTGTTTTAATCTTACAACCCAGTTATAAAGCCAGTTAGTATTAATGTTTGTATATATATAGTTTATGTATGTGAGAGTATAGATAGGTCAGTATAGGTTTGTGTGTGCTGGGTTTACTTGGAAGGGTTGAACTTGATGGTCTTTTTTCAACCCTATGTAACTATGTAATGTAATTGGTTTCCCCGTCTCGATATGTTTTAAATAGTTTGCCTTTAAATTAACTTAGCATGCTGCAGAATAAAGTAACACCTTGCAAATGGTCTCCTTTATTTCCCTGTGCATTTTCAAATTACTTTCCAGTTGCTAAGGACCAATTGCAATATGTATTTGAATGCCCCTGCTAAATCACTTCAGAAGTTGCACTTTCCCATTGCCCCCATTTGCAGTAAGCAGATTTGCTACAGAAGTTAGAAGGCAATTCAGTCATTTTAATAAAGATATGAAAAGAGGGGGGGGGGAGACTTTAATAGCTTTGACATTTACTGGTCTGGGAAGACCACAGCATCCATCAGCCATCTGCCAAATGTGCAGCCTGCAGACCAATGAAATATGACTTCATTCAGCCTGATGGCAGTGCTAGCGTCTTTCTTCTTTTATTATTATTCTCAACAGATTTCATTCAGAACCTGGAAATGTGTAAAGTTACTTGATGATCAGTCACTCTCACAGCCCCCAGCTCATCTACATTGTACCAACGTCACCACCAGGTGGCTCCTAATTATTAGGGATTGGCCAGCCGGATCTTCAGAATGGTTAAACAGCACAAAGTTATGCATTCAGATGCTATAAAGGGTGTTTAATACCGCAAAATATCTTTAAAGCTGTGTCTAAAGGCTTTGAAAAGCAGGCAGAATAACACCTTAGAAACCCTTTATGGGCTATAGAAATATATAAAAGTAAACAACACACTGTAGATGCTTGTGATAGAGAAACATGTGGGAGACAGGTCGGTAATGTGCCATCAAAAGCCCGAGCATAAAGCAAATTGTGTTACAGAAGAGGAGGCAACTGCTGACACGAATGGCTGATTTTCTCTCTCTCTGTCTCTGATCTGATCACTTGTGTGTGTCGGCTTTGGTGAAAAGGGAGAATACAATCTTGAAATGAATACAGCAGAACTGGCCCCAACCTAACCTGGCCACCATATGGAGGCAGAACTGGTCCAACAAGGAGGAGTATAGTCACATATTCCAGCAATGTACCTGCTCGGGGATCACTCTATGCATATACTGACCCTGAGGAAACTAGAGCTGTGGGATATTACTGGCAAACAACTCCAGAAAAAATATATTTTGAAGAGGAATCCTCCTGGAAGTTATTTTATCCTGTGATTATTGTACAATGTATATACACACACATTCAGTGGAATGTCATTTCATACCTCCAAGTAACCCTCATTTCCTTCACAAATAAGAAATGCCATTGGGATAGAAAATTGGTTAAATATAAAGGTAACAGCCCTGCTGGCA
The DNA here is from genome assembly GCF_000004195.4 of Xenopus tropicalis. Classification (NCBI taxonomy): domain Eukaryota; kingdom Metazoa; phylum Chordata; class Amphibia; order Anura; family Pipidae; genus Xenopus; species Xenopus tropicalis. Next base: position 28,890,151 of record NC_030681.2, on the reverse strand, counting down.
ATGAGCTTATCTTACATAAGTAGGCAGTTTTATATATTAACTTTCTCACAGTTGTTTTGTTTTGTTTGTGGCAAACCTTGAGCACCTAATTATGGAATAATTATTGTGCTCAAAGGTGGACTATGTCAATATGGACACTGTTTGCCTCCCAAGCCTCTTTTTGGCTATATCTTCAATTGGACTTATTAGACATTGAGGAACTGTGGTAAGGGGAGGCTGGGTTTGGTTTTGCTATAAATACATGGTATGCACTTGGCTTTGTATCCTGACGATGGGACGGTGTGCCCCGCAGAAACATTGATCTATGGTGGTCTAAATAAATGGGGTAAGCTCCTCAACTGCATATATCTAGTGTGTATGGCTTCATTACAATTATGCAATAGATATCTGCCCAACAATATCTGTCGGTGAGGCAGGAAGTATAGAAAACTAAGTTAGAAAATCCAGCATTGGGCCATTGATGCAGTCCCCTTCCTGATAGTTCTGTATAGGCATATATTGGCATCTGATTTTTACCATGGGGGGTAGATCCAATCAAGGCCGATCTCAAGGCCCAGCATGTGGGTGGTCAAATCAGGAAAACCTTACTTGCCAACCTGATAAGCAGAGATAAGGCTGTAATAGGGTGGAGGTGACATTAAAAAATCCACTAACGTCCCTGAAGCACCCACAGTACAAAGGCATGATACACGGCACCATCCACTGATGCAAATGCACAAAAGCAGAGGCCCAGTTTCTGGCAAACTTGAACTACAGTGGGATGGAAGGGGCTTTTCTTCTTGCTGTCAGTACCAATAATTATCAAAAGATTTACCATCAAATGACAAAGCTCTGCGAGGATTGCCTCCGTTTGAACATGAAGCAGTACAAAGCTCCTCAAACATGTAGCTACTCACTTCTCCAAAACAAAATCTGAAACTTAAACAAGAAAACCCATCTGAGAGGGCACGACAGGATTGTTTAGGAGTTGAAACAGGAACGATAATAAACAGAGAGAATGAACAGCCGTGTGGAAGGCCTGCTTCTCTCCAACAGCTTGGGAGGAAACATGCCACTAAGCAATTGCACATGCCTTACAATTCTGGAAGAGACAATGCATAAAGAAAACAAAATATTCTTTGCCTTGGCTTGGAGAATTTCATTAATAGCCAGGACATAAAAACAATCGATTTGACAGTTTTTACAGTAGAGCCTCATTATGGGATTAATGGAGATATTTAAAGGCAAAATTGTCTCAATGAATTAGTAAAACTTTACTTTCCTTTATCCACCCTTTAAAGGCCACTATATGTTTGTTGTTTTTCCACTATTAATTTCTCCTAGTGTAAATATTGAGAATTAAATGTATATTTTTTTTCTCTTTGCTTTGTTTTTTCAAGTTCAACTACTGCTGCTTGCAGTTTTAGTTTTCCCTAAGTAACCACTGTCTGTATGACAAGCTGACCACAAGATTCCTTTTCACTAATGTCTTCTATTTTGTTTATAATCCCACTGCAAAAAGTCAAATGGTGCATGCTCTAACAGTACAGGAGACATGATGTCATGTCAATGGTGCAACTGAAAAGGGACATAAATGGCCAAAGAAGGAGAGTACTCAAATCATGGGCCTGGCCGCTCGGGGGGTGGTTTGAAGCAGTGGTGGGGGCTCGGCCTGAGTTAGGGGGAGATTCAAAGCCTTCAAGGTCAAATAAAGCAAGACTATGGGGCAGATTTATCAGTCCGAATTTCGGATGTTTAATAGTACGATTGGCAAAAATTCTGAGTAAATACGACGTGCGTTAATTGTGCGAAAATTTGTATCACGGTCGTGATCCGAAAGTCACTAAATTTTTGGATCCGAACGATCGTAAGCGTTGCGAAACCCTTTCTGACTCAATAGCACTCTGCAGCTCCAACCCGGCCCAAGGAAAGTCTCCCATAGGGCTCAATGGCACTCTGCAGCTCCAACCTGGCCCAAGGAAAGTCTCCCATAGGGCTCAATGGCACTCTGCAGCTCCGACCCGGCCCAAGGAAAGTCTCCCATAGGGCTCAATGGCACTCTGCAGCTCCAACCCGGCCCAAGGAAAGTCTCCCATAGGGCTCAATGGCACTCTGCAGCTCCAACCCGGCCCAAGGAAAGTCTCCCATAGGGCTCAATGGCACTCTGCAGCTCCAACCCGGCCCAAGGAAAGTCTCCCATAGGGCTCAATGGCACTCTGCAGCTCCAACCCGGCCCAAGGAAAGTCTCCCATAGGGCTCAATGGCACTCTGCAGCTCCAACCCGGCCCAAGGAAAGTCTCCCATAGGGCTCAATGGCACTCTGCAGCTCCAACCCGGCCCAAGGAAAGTCTCCCATAGGGCTCAATGGCACCCTGCAGCTCCAACCTGGCCCTGCAGCTCCAACCTGGCCCAAGGAAAGGGCTCAATGGCACTCTGCAGCTCCAACCTGGCCCAAGGAAAGTCTCCCATAGGGCTCAATGGCACTCTGCAGCTCCAACCTGGCCCAAGGAAAGTCTCCCATAGGGCTCAATGGCACTCTGCAGCTCCAACCTGGCCCAAGGAAAGCCTCCCATAGGACTCAATAGCACTCAGCAGCTCCAACCTGGCCAAAAGATAGTCACGATACCAAAGCTTGAATAAATTCCGAAACATTCGTTATTGTTGCGCAAAGAACGAAAAATGCAATTTTTTTTGTGCAATAACAAACGGATCACGAAAAAGTCATACTTTTTTAACGATATTATCGTTAACAGTACAAACAGTTCTAAACTTCAGAAAAAATACTACGAATTTTTGTTAATCGTACCCATTCGGACTTTGATAAATCTGCCCCATGGAGTCAAAACATATTTCCTGTCCTAGATGTTTTTGGCATTGTGGCTAAATAGCTGATACACTGATATTATTATACTTTGCGAGGGGGCTGGAACCAGGCTGGAAGGGGTTAGACCAGGGATGCCCAGCCTTTTTTAACTCATGAACCACAATCAGATGTAAAAAGTGTTGGTAAACCACACAAGCATGAAAAAAGTTCCTTGAGGATGCAAAGTAAGGACTGTCAACCACTGCCCTAGGGTCTCTTATACTCCACAAAGGTGTGTCACATGGCCTAAAAAAGGCTGCCAACTTCGCCACTCTAAAACAGCATACAGCCGATATCTGCAGCCTTTTGCCAAGTCGCCATACACGCACTGAATATTGTACAAAACGAGGTTTTGTACAATATCATCGGTGTGTGTTAGGCCACCTTAAGCTGTGAACTTGTTTTAGACCAATAAGCAAGTTCACAGCTTAAGGTGGCCTAACACGCACCGATGATATTGTACAAAACCTTGTTTCGTACAATATTCAGTGCGTGTATGGCGACTCGGCAAAAGGCTGCAGATATCGGTCGACTCGCCAATCAGCCATTGAAGGCGCCCTAGCAAAATCTACATTCAGGGCTGAATCGGCAGAAGGAGGTAGAAATCCTATTGTTCCTACCTCCATATCTGACGATTCAGCCCTAAACGTCTGTGGAGGGTGGGAACGATCTTTCGTGCAAATCGAAAACCGCTGTGTGTGGCCACCTTTATTGGTCTGTGTATGAGATCCTCCTGACAGGTTGCCTGACACATATCAGTCAGACAATCAGCCAGATATTTATTGGGCAGGTTAGAAAATCTCATCAGGCAAGCCCACATTGGAGTGTTCATGTTGTCCTCTCCTAATGGATTTCCATTATAAACCATTTTGGTGGCCATGATCTCCTCATTTCAGATCATGCCAAACAATTGTGTTCCCAGATTTGAAAGCACAAGTACTCCCTTGTTTGCAAGTAAGACTTAAGGTGGCCATACACGAGCAGATCTTCCCCCGATATCCCCACCTACGGGTGGGCGACATCAGGGGGCATTTAGGTAAAAAAAAAAATAATCCGATCGTTTGGCCCTGGGGCCAAACGATCGGATTATGTGGGCGGCAATGGGGCAGTCGGATCGGGGACCGCATCGGCCGATGCGGTCCCCGATCCGACCGGATTTTCTAACCTGGCCGATCGAGATCTGGCCAATTTCAGGCCAGATATCGGTCGGCCAGGCCGCTCTGCTCTCCCCTTTAGTCAGTCACTGGAGAGAAAATAGCTTTTTATATGAACTTTATCTTTGTATCCCATTGCAGTGAGTGTAAACTGTTATATAGTATATCTCTAGGATGGTCAGACAGGGCTGTCGGGACACTAGGAAAAAACCCAGTGGGCCCTACATCCCAGACCCACACTACGCCTGAAACTATGGGTGCTCCCTCTTAACCCCCCCCCCCCACTACAGCTCCAAGAGAGAAGTAGAAGGGACATGGGGGGGGGCAATGTGGCGTCAGTTATTCCATGTGGAGAACTTCACAACCGGGGCTGGAGGCCCTGAGGTGGCAGGCGCTGTGGGTCCCAGATCCCCCAGTCCGACCCTGATCTCAGCTAAGATATTTTTTATAAAATTTGAATAATAAATATGCTGTAAATTCAGCCACTAGGAGTGATGTTGCTTTTGCAAATACAATATAGACAGTATTTAAGCATCACATATTTATAAATATATTATATGCAGAAAAGGAATGTCCTGGGCCCATACAAGCTCTGCTGCCATGCAAAACTCACTGTTTATGGGAAATGGAAAATACACTTAAAAAATGGACTATTATGAATCAGGCCTAAAGCCAAATATAAAAATCACATCATTGCAAACCAGTGATACATATAACAAGGGGCATTGCTAGTGAGACACATCATTTTGCCAGTTTCCAAATGAAAGTTTCCAAATTAAAGTGCCAAGATAAGAGGGGAAAACAAATGCACAATTTATGTGAACGTCTTAGTGGAATTCGGGGGTAGATCAAGAGATATCCCGTATGGTGACAATTTCTAAATGAAATAAAAGATGGTTGAACACAGAGAGATGCCTCCATAGCAGACGTCAAACAGAAAATCACACAAAGAAAAATTTTGCTAAGGTTTTAATTGTTTGGTTTCTCTGGCTGCTTAAGCAATAAAAGAAACGCAAGTTGTCTCATGAAGCAATTACCTCATTGTAAAACAGCTTGGAGCTTTTTATATGTTTTCTACAAATGATCATTAGTGGAAACAAATATAAGGGAGAATCGTTTGCACAAAAGCATTAATCCACCAGAATATCCGGTTGCTCTGTTTCGTTTCATTTGGCTTTTGTGTGTGAGGGTTTTTAACATTACTATAATCTATGGCCACTCCATTCACTTCCTATTAAATCGCTATATTTCATGTTGTACTTGGAGGCCTGGAGGGGTCACAGAGCAAGGCTTTGTTCATTAATTGTTCTCTTTTTTCTCCGAGAACTGTTTTGCAGTGTCTGGGCGCTGTGATAAATTGCGACTGTGGACGCTTGCTTGGCCAGAGTGTGTTGGAGACCATGTAATACTCTCTCAACTCAGTCATACAGCCAGGCACTCTCGAGCTAAAACCCTCCGGAGCTGGGAAACAATCCTGCAGGATTTGAATTAACCAGAAAGGCTACTTTTTACATGGTTATGTAGGGAAAATGGGGGCAGTAGGGTGGTATTGTTCCATGATCCAAGTGACGGCATAGGAAAAAAGCACCTTTGCCATCTACAAAATCTAGTAGAATAGGGGGTACAAAATGATAAGCCATTTGCTTTATAAAATATAAATCTTGACATAAAGAAGGTCAAAGGATCCAGTCATATTTAGTAAACTAAGTTGTACAATAACTTAAGACTCATTTATTGTATTCACCTCAACCTTAAAATTTAAATTGCAAGTGAATCATTTTTATAAAGTTATTTGTGATGTTACTATTATCGGGTTCATTTAGTGAAGTTTACTGAATTGCAGAATGAGGTCTTAGTAAACACGCCCCATAGTCAGATATTTGTCAAACGAGACAGGAATATTCTACTGGCAAGGATCACACATGACACTGGATAGCATTTATGGGAGCTTTAGTTACAGAATGGTCTAGGACTATGCACAATGCTGAACTATTAAATCTCCTTATTAGGAAAGAGTTAAAGGAGAAAGAAAGGTAAAAACTAAGTAAGCTTTATCAAAAAGGTCTATGTAAATACAGCCATAAGCACTCACAGAAATGCTGCACTGACTTCTCTGAAAAAAGATTTCTTGTGTCTGTAATTCATGTGCCACAGACTCTCTGCTCTCTGCTCTCTCCTATCTCCTGCTCTCCCCTCCCTCAAGAATGCGGATCTGAGCCAATCAGCAGGAAGCTGACTCAAAGTCTAACTAACTGAGCATGTTCGCTAGGTCTGGGTGTCTGTGCAGGAGTGAGGCATCATGGGAACTTTCATTACACAGCTCAGCGTTTTTCCTTCCTGTTTGGCTTCTGATCATCTGAACAGGATAAATATGGGGAGACTTAAGGGCACTATTGAGAGAACTGAAGGTATGACTGCAGCTTGAGATTAACTCTTTATTAGCCGTTCTTTCTCCTTTACCATTAAACCGCTAAAATGGGTAAGGAGAGTATTTTTCAAGGCAGACCACTAAGGGGCAGCTTTACCATGAATGGCAATACAGTAGATGCAATGTCAGTCAGACCTGAAATAACTTGCTCAGATTTTGTATATTTAAATGCTTTGAAAATTCACTGCATTGACTGCATTTACTCTACCACATGTAAGCACTCTATCTTTCACTCTCTCATTGTTAGTCAGCTACAGGTATCTCCTGGGGGCAGTGTAAGTAAATGTTAATGACCGTTTCAGATAAAGGGTAATTGATCCTACTTTCTCTTGTGGGAAGTGGCTCTGATCCTGAAGGTATCTCTATATTCCCTCCTATAGAGCAAGACAGGAGTTCTGCTGTTTGCCACAGCAGTAACAGAAATAGTCACAAGGGCCAGTAAATGGTTTTCTCCATTCAAGCATTATTTAAATTAAAATCTATATTCCATGTATATACTTGTTTACATAATATTTCATATTTTATTATTTATTTGATAATTTCAGGCAATAGTAAACCTTCCGTTGGTATCACTGGGCATAATTCATACAATGCATCACTGTAAAGGCAATGACAACAATTTCTTCTGAGTAAGAAGAATTCTCAGCTTTTTAGATCTTAACCAGTATCAGTGTAGTCATAGATCCAACTTGCAGCATGTGTACTCAATAAGTGAGATGGTAACCCTATCACTTACCAAAGTAAATTTATGTACAAGACTACATAACATAAATAGGTAACCTCCTTATTTACAGACATACACACTTACCGGCAGAGTTCAGCTGCTGATTCAGGCTCTTTAGAATGATTCAAAAGCTTATCTGCCCTTTATAGCACAGATGTCTATCGGGCAGGTTCAATTTTTCCATCGGATCAAAGACCGATTTGGCTCATTAATGCGGCCCTTGCCCCAATGCCCTGTATCCCTGTGGTTGTTATCCGATCACCTGATATCGCTGACTATAGTTGGGCAATTCTGGGAAAGACCTCTTCAAATGATCTTAAAATGTATGGCCAGCTTTACTAATATAGGTAACTTGTTATTGCCATTCACAGGTGGGCACTCTATGTAGATGAGGCTCACAGAATATCTCCTGGCAGACTCAAAAACGGGCATTGCTCGTCTAAGAAAACGTTCCATAATGTTGAAAAATATCAGGAAAATTACAGTCAGGCATCAAATTAAAGTCAAATTTGCACTGGCCAGTGAAAATCAAATCAGTATAAATATAATATTCTCCTAGCAAAAAGAATTGCTTCTAAAGGATTGTACCGCTATTTTTCCAATTCCTTCTCTTGCCAGTCCTGCATTTAGTTCCTAAGATATTAGTACTTTCATTATATCACCATTGTGTTAACACAGCACTTTATAGAGATTGTGCATCATTCCCATCAGTTTGGGCCCCAGAGCTTACAGTCTTGGTCCCCTAACACATTTACAAAGAACACAATTCAGTTTCATTAGGAGCCAATTGCTATGCCTTTATGTTTTTGGTGTGTGGAAGGAAATGAGAATATTATAGTAATGTGAAAGAAGGAATAGTAGCATTTTTATAATACATTATCAATTCCCACAAGTCGTTAGTAGCCGATACAACACTTCCACAAAGCTACTATCTTACCCCACAGGTAAAGACATCAGGTAAAAACAAAAGATTTGAATATGTTTTATATCAGAGTATAAATAATGGGGTAAATAAATAATAGAGTATAAGTTCATTTTTATGTTCTTATATGTGTAAATGAACTGAATATTACTACAAATATTTAAATGTTATAGTTAGCCAGCTGGCAACATTAAAGCGGCAAGAAATAAAATAGATGTTGTATGTTGTCGAAGATGCCGTATTTTATTTACTGACCTTAAGTTCCAGAATCATTATAACAGCAATGATCCCAGCCTTCAAAGTTGTAACAGGGGGTTACAATCTTGGATTTTGTTGGGAGTGTCAGTGACACTGCACATGCTCAGTGTGGTCTGGGCAGCTGTTGAAAAGTTAATATTAGGGCCATGCAATAACAATCTGAATAAATTTCTAATCAGCTTTATATGGTGACTTTTATATTCTATATATACAGTATATTGTGCATCGGCCCCTAAGCTCAGTAACTGACAGCAGCACAGAGCATGTGCAGTGAATCGGCAGAAAAGAAGATGGGGGGCTACTGGGGCATATTTGGGGGCACAGATCTTCCTGCTAAAGGGCTGAGGTTGCCTTGGGCTGGTACAGAAGCACAAAACATAATGTACAACATTTTATAAGCATTAGTTCTACTTTAAAGAATCTTGACTGTTTCATGCAGTAGTCATGCATGTTGAGATATATTATATATTTTCCATTATTTTTGTTAGGGGCAGCCAGTTGCCCTCTCTTTACTCACAAGCAATAATGTAAGAGGTTTTCTACTGTTATCAATGTTTATTATTGCCATTTGATTGACAGGACTGCATCTAACCCACACAGGACAGATAACAAAAACAGGTTCACTTTTCTATGATCATAGAGCCGAGCAGTTTTAGATTCATAAGCTGCCTACATCATTGAGTCTTGTACACATTGATATTAATGGATCATGTCTGTAACAAAGGAATACTAAAAACAGATCTATATGCAAATTGAAGTGAGCACAAGGCAGTTTATGATATACATACAGTATGAACCCTTTTATATATAAATTCCGCCTTCTCCACTCTGTGGCCTTGCTGAAGATAGAGAGAGGAATCATTTGTGTCCCTTTTTTTCTCCTATTGTCGCTAAAAAGCGAGTAACATTAATGAGATATATAGAGTATGTATGCATCAAATGCTATTTCAATGATTTGCCCTTAAATGATCCACTGAGATTAACCAATAAACATCAGTGGTTGTTATTACTGCAGCGATCAAGCCATTAGAAATTGAATTGATTGGTTATTGATCTATCCAAATTTAATGATTAAAAAATCATCTTTAGAGAAATTGCTCTTCAGTGAAAGAGTTATTGATCAGAACCTACATTTTTCTAATATTGCTCAAATCAAATGAAAAACATAAAAATATATAACATTACCCATAGCCTATTATGGATTAGACCATCTGATCTTTTGGGGTTCTGAGGGGTTGCTTCCCTGAAGGCAACAACATTATCACATGTATTTGATTGAATCCATATGATAAATATGTGGTTTCAGTAAAGTAAAATCTACAAAGATTGAATGGATAGTAATCCTACAGGAAAACATTAGATATTGTGGCTTCTTAATCTATTATCTTCTTAAACATTTAAATAGATGATAGATAGATAGATAGATAGATAGATAGATAGATAGATAGATAGATAGATAGTGATGGGAACAACAGGTATGGGATCAATTACCTGGACACCAATTATCCAGAAAGTTCCAAATTATGGGAAGGCCATCTCCCATAGGCTCCATCAAATAATTCAGATTTTTAAAAAAGGTATGGAGATTCAAATTATGGAAAGATACCTTATCTGGAAAACCCCAAGATAGATATTTAGATAGATAGATAGACAAGAGTTAAGTGGCTTTTTTTAAGTGGATTTCATGCATATGGGTCCTACCAGGTCTTAAGTCATATCTTTGGTGAAGAGAACAAGAGGAAACCCAGCCAGAAGAATAGAAAGAATTAATAGTAAAAAATGAAGCAGAAACAAGGTCTGATCTGATCTTCCTTTAGCAGTGCAATAACCAGAATCTCTAAAAAGTTGTATTTTTCTTCAGTTACTTGATTTGATACATTCTGTGCTTTCCAACGTTAGCCGCACAGTATTGCAAATCCTTGACACACAGCAAGTTAAAAAAAAAACCCTTTAGCCTCCGATAGTCGGCTCTAAAGTGATGCCAAAGCACTTTGCTTCCCACTGTATTATTGAAATTTCTTGAAACCTCTCTCCCTGGCTGAGTCGTTTTAGCAGTCTATGGTTTTGAAAAAGAATTAACACCTCAAAAAAGATAAAGTTCTACCAGGAATCTATTTTCTTGCTGCAATTATTTTTTTTTCTAGATAAGTATATTTCATCACTGGAGAGCTTATTTCTAGCCTATAAATGTTATAATTAGTCATTACATGGAAAATTATTAAGTACGTCTTCAATTTTCATGGAAAAAAAAAAACATATGCCATACATGCACTTCATGTTAAAGATAAAAGAAAATGAAGTTATTTCCAAAGCCCTCACATTGTGCATTCAAAAGCAGACAATGGGCTATACCCCCTGCAAAGGGTAGATGCAGAAAGCATAATCAGTGCAAGGTTTCCTGTACTGTAATTCACAGATTAAGTTTTAAGTTATTGCATAGAATACAAGGTATGTAACTATTCATAACTCATTTACTGTATATACTCGAGTATAAGCCTAGTTTTTCAGCACCCAAAATGTGCTGAAAAAGTCACCCTCGGCTTATACTCGAGTCGGGTGCCATGGGTCCCTCCAGACTAGCACCCTCTCTCCTTTGTGTGCAAATTAGGCCACCGGCAACCAGACCCTCCAGTGCCCTGGCCCGCTCCCACTAGCAATACTTATTTCCCCTTATGTGTCAATATGCAATAGCATGGGGTAGTACTCATATTGTTTTTGTTGACCCTTTTCTCCGCTTACAGAGCTAGTTTACTGTTTTTCTTTGAAATAAATATTGAAAAACATATACCCCACTGATGCCTCATGTAATGTAATTTCATTGGTATTTATTTTGATTATTGAAACTTAGCAGTAGCTGCTGCATTTCCCACGCTAGGCTTATACTCGAGTTTTTCCAGTTTTCTTAAGTAAAATTAGGTACCTCGGCTTATACTCGGATCGGCTTATACTCCAGTATATACGGTATATTGTGGGTAAACTACTAGAACAAGGCTGCTGAAGGATGCATGTAGCATATGATGCTTCCACCTCTTTTTAAAATTTGCCCTATTTAGTCAGGAAAATATTTGGGACCATTCTTACTAACTGAGTAAAAACCAAGCAATAATTATAAAGTAAGCAGACCCTATGGTTGCTGGGGAACCCAGGGGAGAGGAGGGTCCGGACTGCAGGGCCCATTCCTCCATTACTGCATATAAATACCCGCTTACCATTAGCGCTCAGGAAGGAGAGCAGGGATTCATACACGAGAGGGCAGGGGAACACCTGTGGGCTGAGGGAAGGGGTCTGGGTAGGGTTTACTATACTGTTCCAGGCCCCTCCAAAGATTTTTTTGCGGGGGGCGGCAGCACGGAGCCCTTACATCACTGGTAGTCTGGCATACTGTTTGCCTTGACTGAGACATTCTCTATAGAGTTCAGTAGATCAGTAGTATAGAACCATTGATTTATGCATTTATTTATGGATCAATGCAGTGTAAGAAGTTGTTCTCTTTACATTGTTACAACCTTTGTATATTCCATCACTTTTTACACTATTAAAAGCAAAAAAAACAATTGCATATATTTTTCTCTGGAGAGTGGACTCTATAGGTTGTTGGTCTGGACACAGAGTGCCAGATAAAAAATTCAAAGCTCAGCCCTTATGCCTCAAGCATAAACATGATGGAGACCATGGAGAACTCCAATCAGCAGAAGGTCGGCAAGAAAAGTAGCTGGGGACTTTTAGTACATTCTAATTCATTCTCATCTAAACCCAACCAAATGCAGAATATTATACTTTAGAGATGAAACTTAAATTTGACATAATTGTGTAAAACGACCTTATCAAGAAGTTATATACCAGACTTTTCAGCAAGAAAACTCAATAGATTCCTGTCCCCACATGTTTTTTTTCTTGTGTAACATCTGATAACATTTTAGTCAGGTCATTTCTGCAAGTCAGTTCTCTCTGACAGGAATGAGTACTTTATGCTAAAATGTCACTTTTGGCTTGAAAAAGACTTTCTCGCTATAAGCTGAGCCCTTTTTCCCATAACAAAAGAACCAAACGTGATGGATGACATTAATTTAATGAGTTTGTTGGAAGCAGGCAATATTTCTGCATCTCAGCAGCGGAATGGTACCCACCGGATGCTTTACCGGCGCACATATCTTCTGCATTGTATGTTCGCATAAAGTAATGGCTAGCATGTCTTATGTTAAATAGAAATATTCCTTCTGACAACTGTGAATTTCAAGAGTTATGTCAACTAATAACATTGCCATATGAAAGAAAGGCTTATTCACTTCGCTACCTAGTGCCATTTGACGCTGTGATTGCCAATTGTATAGGCACTTTTCCTTGTTACTTGTGTCTGCCCTAAAGAGAATATACGGTCATGTTGCTAACATATTCTTCTGCACTTTTATAGGTCATTGCAGCAATTCCCAGTTTCCAGTTTATCTTGAATTAATAGTTAAACCACCTGGGTATAAAGCCCACAGCGTCATCCATTTTGATAGTACATGGCCATACCCAGACCAATCATTTTCTAGAATTTTGTTGCTGTTCATGTTAGCCCAAAATGTGTGCAAGAGAGTTTAGAAAATTGGACAGGTTGGGTCATGAAAGGTTGGAGGAACCCAGCACTATGCAAGATGGGGGTTACTGTACTACACTATATTGTCTAGGGCAGGGAACCCAAACCTTTTTTACTTGTGATACACACTCAGATGTAAAAATTGTTGGTGATCCATACAAGCATGATTCCCTTGAGGATCCAAAATAAGGACCGTGATTGGCTATTTAGTAGCCCAATGTGGACTGCTAGCTTTCAGGAGGCTCTACTTGGAGTAAAACTGTGTCTTTCTGATTCCAAAACCTCGTTATATGATGAGCTCAGTGTAGTAGCAGGTCTGTAGCCTGATCTAAAGGGTTAACCTTTAAGTAAGCTTTTTGTATGTTATAGAATGTCCCATATTTAGCAACGTTTCCATTGCACTTTGTTTTTAACTCTTTTATAGTTTTTGAAGTATTTGCCTCTCTCTTCTAACTTCTTCCATCTTTCTGAATGGGGTCACCAACCATTTCAACCAGAGACCTATTGCTCCGTGAAGCTACAATTTTAGTGTTATTGAAACTTTTTATTTCTTATCTTTATATTTAGGACCTCTCCTTTCCATATTCCAGTCTATCATTCAATCCAGTGCCTGATTACTAGGTTAGGTGAAAAACCTCTTTAAATATTTTACTTTGGGATGGATTATGATCCCTGCTAGGCTGTTGCTGTGGTCAGCCATCTGGCACTTTGCTCTGGTGACATATAACAGAATTGGGCTAGCCTGTGCCCAACCATATAGAAATTGCAGAACTTTCCCTTTGCAGTGCAGTTATGCACAAACTAACATGGTAGGTGCCAACCCTTTGTATTAACCTATTGTGGTATATAGGCTGAAACATGCTTATTATGGGTTAAATATTAATTGTGAGTGTTTTACGAGTGAGTACGAGTGCTTCTAAGGACATTAGCATTCCTTAAGATGACCACGCTATGCCAGATTATCTGACCATTTTACAGCAATACATGTATAGCCGGCATTCCCTCATGCAACTCTGTGGAAATACAGGACTTGTGGCCTGTGCATTTCTAGGTCAGTCAATGACCAGATACACATGCCTTATTGGGTCAGCTTTGATCAATATTATCTTTAATGCGGTCACACCAGAGGTCACATACACAGATAATAATACTGTTTAGACTGAAATTGATGATATTTTATATGTGCATAGGTGACCCACTTAATAAATAGTTATTGGAGACACAAATATAATTAATAACTTTTGAAGTCTATTCATCTGACGACTCGCCAAATCGTATGAACCACATTTACATGTTTATCTGTATATCAATAGCCACAATTCTGTGCTCCAATCAGAGCTTGGGAAAAGAAATGGCTGTAGATGACTGTTTCATTCCCATTTCTTGATCGTGCCGAGGTGAACGATCCTGTTAGTGATATTATCTGTATTGTGATATACCTTTATTGGCTAACTAAGATAATCATAGCAAGCTTTCAGAACATTTTAGTTCCTTTTTCAAGCTGATTACAATGAAACTGTGGTGCTCTTTCATATATATACAGTATATAACATTCAGCTCATAGAACAAATAACCAGAAAAAACTAATATCTGTGTGGAAGGTGTTAACAAAGTCATATAAAAGGGGGCCTGCAAGGGACAAACAGATAAGGTACAGGATAATGTGGATCAAAGTGGCTTGATATAAATTAGGGTAAGCCATTTTGACTGGCTAGCACTGTACATTACCTTTTCCTTGCCCTTTATGGGGACATAGGCAATTATTAATGATATAATATACAATGTATATATGCAGGTCATTGTTGTTTACACAATAACTTCTAGCGTATTTTATTCTGACTTTAAGCATTCTTTTACATAGAAAATATGACCTAGAAGAAAGTGAAATGACGCCATGAGCAGTGATGTCACAATTCGCATCCCTGTCGCCGCCTTCTTGCCACTGATATGTGCTTAGGATGCTTCTGACAACTGGTTTGTGTTGACAAGTGCAAGCCAAGAATATTTTAGTTGCTGTATTGGCTTCACAGCAGAATTCTGGGAACAAACCATAGCAACCAGGTGCTATAATGTTATATACAAAAAGTATCACTGGTCCTTGTTAAGAAATAATTACCAGTGACTTATAAATAGTTGTAGATATATCCATTCTGGCTCTGCGCTCAGATTAGGGACATCTGCCAGCCACATCACTGTATACTGAACTAAAGCCTGACCTTCTGCTTCTCTGTTCCTTATCTCTAGCCCACAGTCTGTTGCAGGTTTCATTTGAAGCCGAATCCATAAATGTGGCCACTTTGTCAGGTCAGGAAGTTATACATATTAATCACACCCTTGCCAATAGGATGCAGCTGGACACGTTAACCCCTCGAGCACCCGAGTGGATGCAACCAACAATGAAATATCCCTAGCGAGCTTCTTCCCAGAGTGACGCAACCGAGGGATATTGTTAAACGTGCTCCTGCTGACATTTTAATAATTAATTCTGCACTCTGATCCGCTCTGCATAACGGCGGCAACATGCTTTGCTGCAGTGGCACTGAAACTCCATTTTCATCATAAGCTGATAATTGGAAAGTAGTTGCTGCTAAGAGTGTTTTTTCAAGCATAAAGGAACTAATTAGCAGGATAGAAATCTTGTAAACAGTGCTCCAATTAAATGGGAACAATAGAGATGTTTCAAACTTCTTCTATTTTTTTTTCTTCTCCTGGTTATACAATGTGTTTCTCCTGTAGTGTGGGGTATTTTTTTAATTTATTTATTATTTGCAAGCTTTAACACAGAACATGACAGCTGTCTTCATTTTCTGCAGTAACACTGCCTGTCTATAAAGTGGAAATGCAATTATCAATCTACTTTAATTTCAAACTGCTAAAATGAGATTTCCGTGGTTGTGTTATGGCTTACAATTTAAAATTAGCAGTGCATAGCTTTCATATTGGCACAGAGAAATTAGCACAGTCTTTTATAGAAAGACTCACAAAAGACAAACGCAATATCAAGCTGAACCGTTAATTTTTTGTCTGCTATCATTTGACTTTTCTTTGGTAATGTTCGGATAAGTAGTGTCAGATAGAAGCTGAAAATAAGGGAGAGAATCCCTGGGAATGTCATTAAAGTTGCTGGATTAGGGATAACCAGAAGGGGTCCCCTAATCGTTAGTCCAACGCAGGTGCTTGGTACACTCGCTGCCTTCCTACTGTACTGATTAACTAAGAACATGGAAAAGCAGCTCCTTGGCAAATGGTGCATCAGCAGATTTCCACATCTGTCTGATTCCCAAATTGACCAATAAACATAGTACATAGCTGTTGTAATTAATGGAGTACTATAAACATACCTGTGTAGCTGATTGCGTTATTGTAATGCATCTCTCTGCTGGAGAGAGAAGAGTGGCCACTCATTGCCTGGTACAGGTTGGTGAGCTAATAGTTACAGTTCCATGAGTGTCTATTATTCATGAACTGGGTTCCCCGTGCCAGCCTATTGTAGGCACCTGGATATTAGCTCCTTGTCAACTCTGGTAAAGAATTAAACAGAAATAGCGTGCTGGGAATTTATTGGAGATATCCTGAGGGCCCTTAAGTTGGCCCCCATCCCGGGCTAAAGCCTTAGCTCCTCATGCAGCAGAAGGCACAGAAAACACCCTATTACTAATCACAGCAAACATAAGCCATCAGGGATTGTGCCTCAAAACTGCGGGGTTTACCAGTGGATTCAGCATTATCACCCATAGGTTATAAAATTTAAGCTAAGGGTAAGTGTAGCATTTATATATTGCTTTTCTCTTGTGGGACTCAATGCACATTACAGCAAGTAATGCCATTATTATAGGCGCACTAAGTATGCTGGGACACCAGGAGATTAAGTGATTTGTCCAGGGTCACAAGATGTTGCCAAAGGGAATCGAAAAAGGGTAGGCTGATCAAAGACTGCTCACTCAAAGCAGCCATACACACACCAATAATATCGCATGAAACCTCATTTCATATGATATTCGGTGCGTGTATGGCGGCTTGACGAGACGACCACTATCGCAAAAGCATTGGTCGACTTGTCGATCGGCCAGGTTAAAAAGTTTGATTGGGCGCCAAATGTGTTTCCCTTTTACACAATGTCTAAGGAATACCAGACATAAAGGGGCAGATTTACCAATGTTCAAATTGGAAATCCTAAAAATTTCCTGAAGGATTCCATGCCATTCAGGTTCAAAGATTTGTTTTTCATTACAAGTGATCCAGCTAGCTTATTTCAGTTAGTCGATTCTATAGGTCAGTTCAAACAATAAAGATTATTTATCATTACCTGAACCTTCAGGCATTTAGTAGAAAAATAGAAATAAGTTTCCGAAAAGGAATGACTGGTCTCATATGTTAAATTCCATAAAAGACTAACATTTTGACAACCCCCTCCCCCCTAGTGAAAGAGACGCCCTCTCAACTATGGAAAAACCTTACACAGAAAACCTCAGATCCCGAACATTTCGGATAATAGATCCAATACCTATAGTATGATTGGTTTCTTCTGCTTCTGGAAGGAGAAATTGAGAATACAAATGTAATTCCATACTTCAAGAATGTTCTAGGATATCTCTGGAACTTAAAAATTGTGTTCCATTTAATACTGATTATGTTCAAAATGTTAGCAAAATGCCTCATGAATTCAAAATACTAATGCAGAAACACTAGGGAGTAAAAAAAAGATATGAACTACCATGTCATCTAATAAAGTGAAGGGGCACAGATTCCTGCTTACACCTCCAAAATGATTTAATGTCCTTAGTCTTCTAAGCCCTTTGGCTCCACCTGAGGTTTTGGCTCCAATTCTCCCAACACATTTATTTTCTGATGCACAGTCTCCAAAAACAGTAAAGAAAAGAACCTTTTCTCCAACCTGCTCCTGACATTGGAAAAGCTAGACATTTTGTATGTAGAGGTTCCCATTTATCAGCAGAAGGCATGTTCTGGAGGATGGTGCAACTCTGCAGAGTCAATGGGCAATGGACTACTCCGCTTAGTTTTCCCATTTGAATTCTTAACTCACTGTTCTGACTTAATAGCACCTAATAATCTGCTTATTCTGACTGCCTACGCCTACTCTATCCCCTTACTCTATGGCTATGTAGCATTTATGTTAGGCTTGTGCTTACAAATCACATGTTCCCAGAATCCCTTTCATTTATTTGCATACTTATGAGGCGGTCTCCTCAACCCTTTGTTTTTGTTCGTGAATCCCCACTCCTGGCTCTACATAAGCTGATCAGGAAACCCTGCACTACACTGATGAGCCCCAAGAAGGGTGAAACCGGTCTGTAGTTGTGAATCTGATCAGCTGTTATTATCCTGGCTTTTGCTTTAAAAACCCAGTGGGTGAGCTTTAGCCTATAGGATAAACCCATGTGAAAGGGATTTTTCAAGGAGCCTTATGGAATTCGTTCCCAGAATCCCTTTGATCTATTTGCATACGTATGATGCGGCCTTCTCAACCCTTTGATTTATTTGAAATCACATGTAAGAAATGCAACTGTTCTTCAGCTGACCTTAACTCTCTTGTTTCCCAACTTACTCTGAGATCTTGTGTTTTCTAAATATCTGTTCAGGTTATTCTATTCAAGATGGCTGCATTCACAGGCATGCTTAATGAAGCAAGCTTTATGCATTTACATAAAACTTCAGTTTACAAATAAAGTTTTCATCTACTCAAGACATCTAGTAGTTTTGCCTCCGGCAAATTGTGCCTCTAAAATTATATGTGTTCTCAATCTGAAAAAGAAACTAAGCCAATAAAAGATATCATGCCTATTTTCCATGATTTAGCCCATAACTTTGAAAGAAAGCTGAAATAGTTTCTCGTCAAGTGCTTGCTTCTGAGAATCTCCTGGGAATAGCTGCTTATAACACCATAGGCAGTTAAACACTGCTAATATTTTGGAGCCTGTTATACTGCCTAACCCTGTTTCTCATTCTTACTAACAGCTGTTACCTGAAATATAACAGTTTAGGAAAATTGGATATAAATTTCAAATTACTTACGCCTTTTAAGATGTAATTTAAAAAAAATCCCATAGCAAATACATTATCATACACTTAAACAGTAGGAAACAATCGTATGTAATGGAATCTCCTTTTAACATGTTTTAAACAATTTGTTCAGACACTAAGCAAATTACATGATTACAAACTGTATGATATTATATGAAAAATTTCAGGGGTTAAGAAGGAAAAAGTTTCCCCCCAAATGATATATAAAGGACAGGGGGTACAACACAAATTGTGGAGAAAATATAAGAGCAATGAAAGCTACCCTTATTTTTACACAAGCCCAGAGTACGGTGGTAAGTAAGACCCCAGCACTCAAAGTCATACTGTTGTGTATTTTCTACCTCCTCCCTTAGGAGTTGGTGGACATTTCCTCGAACTCTAGAAAATCACAGGAATATCACAGTACATGGACGAATGCCAGTCAATGCATTCTGCTTTTAGTCATATTTGGTCCGTCAGTAGGGGCAATCATTTAAGTATATTAGTAAATATATTATTTACTAATTTACAGGGTTTATTTACATTGTTTTTTCCCTGAGGAAGAGCACAGTTAGTGCTCGAAACGTTGGATTTCTTTGCTTAAATAAACTTATCATTTTTTTGCCAAGTCCTGGTGTGTGCAGCTCATTGTCTTGCTTTATATATTTTTGCTAGCACCCTGGGCATTTGAACTTTAATAGGGTGTGCTCCGTTTGTTCCTGAGTAAATATATTATAATATGTGTATCAGATTCCTGTTTGATTGCACTCCAGTGACTGTTCCTTATTAATGGGTTATCAAAAGTGCAGGACTGGCCCACTGGGACAACAGGAAAAATCCTGGTGGGCTCAGGTGTCAATGAGCTTTCCTTCTCACCCAACAATTCAGTAGGGTTGATTCACTAAGGTGCGTTAAAACGAGCGCTATTTATAGCAAAATTTATTGCGTCTTATTATTCTCGTCTTAACACACGATTTACTAAAAGGATACTTGCGTTAATTTAGACACGATGCTGTTGCGTTATTTAAGTCACAAAGACTATTTTTGTGCGGTATTTGACGCAACGCATGCTAATTAACACAGCACGCACAAACTGTTGCGGCATGCAAAAAAACGCACGCCATATTAGCCATACACGCCATTACTTTCGGAAAACTACTGTTCTGAAAATGCCCATTTCCCTGCAAACTGGTGGCTGCATCACTCTAGGGCCAACACAGACTTGAATAAATCCCACTGCAAAGTCCATATTGTGTTGCCAAAAGCTCATTAACTGTACTTTTCTATAATTACCGCCTGCCCCAAGTAGGTGTTAATTTTCGCACAGACTAATGCGATATTTAGCGTTTAGTGTTTGTGAATCATGCATTAGTATTATTTCTGCTCGAGAATTAACGCAATGCGGTAAAATTAACACCTTGCGATCATGCTTTATTTAGCGCATGCGATATGCAACTTAACGCATGCAATTTTTCGCATCTATTTTAACTCAAAAAAGCATGCGATAACGCTTATCACACTTTAGTGAATCAACCCTAATGCCTATAAGATGGCCATATTCCATTTCTATATGAGAAGAAGGATAGATGATACGATGTGATTAAGAGAATAATCAAAGTGAGTGAACAAAGAAGATTTGAGAGAGGGCCTATGGTCAAAGGTTTTCTGGTTGGCCTCTGGCACCCCAGTCCAACAGTGGTTATCAACCAATCCAGAATAGGATGATGCTGCTCTTCTGAAGTGGTCTGATGAGTCACAATGGGTTAGTTGATTGGATAGCCACAAAACTCGACAAAGTATAGCCAGATTAAGGAAATGCTCAGTTAATTACATTGAATAAAGGTTGCTGGTGTCCTTATTTGGATAGTATTCTTATTAATCAAAGAAAGATCAATTGACAGATGGTAACTGTTGAGATTCAAAATATATAAAGGTTGTAAATTTGGATATACAATAAACTATTGGCAGTGTCAATGGTCGTCGCTGTTTTAGTCTTGGAAACTGTAATACAACCAGAATGGCTTCCATTTTCTCTTCCTATGGCACACTTCTGCTAAGGTAGCTGAGCGTGAAAGCACAGCAATATTATCTATAATGAGAAGCAAATCACATTTTCCTCTGGGTCTTAATTTGACGATTCTGCTTTTAAAAGAAGACTGCACAGCTCAACAGAACTGGTGGATGGATAGACTACACGGTTTCTCAAAAGACAACTAAACTTTACTGAGCTTACTAAGCAATTATATTCCCAGAAAGATCATCCTATTTAAAATAAATGTACGTTGTTAGCAAAATGCCTCTTCATTGTATTCTTAACATGTACATCATTGACAGTTTCCTTTTTTTCAAGGTATCTACAATGATTATTATGAAATTCTATTATATGTTTATGGTTCTTTATGTAGTGGGCCATGGATAACAATTTAGAGTTACTACTTTAAAAATCCCTGGCAGGTCTCAGAAAATATAAGGTACAGGTATGGGACCTGTTATCCAGAATGCTCAGGACCTGATGATTTCTGGATTTGTAGATTGTAAGCTCTTTTGGGCAGGGCTCTCTTCACCTCTTGTATCGGTTATTGATTGCTTTATATGTTACTCTGTATGTCCAATGTATGTAACCCACTTATTGTACAGCGCTGCGGAATATGTTGGCGCTTTATAAATAAATGTTAATAATAATAAGGGGTCTTTCTTTAATTTCGATCACCTTATCTTAAATCCACTAAAATATAATTTAAACATTAAATAAATCTAATAGGATTGTTTTGGCTCACATTAAACTGAAACTTCAGTTAAAGTCAGATATAAGTTTTCATGTGAAAAATCAACTTGGGACAGGGATAAACAAAAGCTGCAAAATGCTAAACGTCTGGTACACTAAGGGGAATTGCTTAATCCAGACCTTTTGACTAAACTATTTAGCAAGAACATATTTTCATAACTAAAAAATTGTCACAAGACATCATAATGGTAGGCGTTTTCCTTCTCTTACCCAACAATGTTTGCTTTGTCATGGTAATAGCTTTTGTTTAGTGAAGCCCTTTTCCTAGTGGTTTTCCAAGGCAGGAATGCCTCCAGTGACATGGATACCCCACCCAGAACTTTGACTTGCTTCTCACAGAAGAGGGGGACATGTCCTAGACAGCAGCAGACAGGCCAAGAAAGCCCCTTTTGATGAATATAGTAACAACCTAAGACGCTAAAAGCAATTAGTTGCCCTACCAGTTAATGTTCAACTGGTACATACATTAAAAGTCATTCTCAGTCTGAACATTACACATAGACCATGACTGAACTAAAGTAGATACTGTATCTGGACCACCAACAGCTAATCTCTTTCACATATATGGTCGCATGAGTCCATTAACATTGATACTGCACTACGCGCCTGATAAAGTGGCCTGCTAAATCACTGTTGCCTTGTTTATTCCCACCCTGTTTTTTTTTTTTTAAACTCTTGTCACTTCAACAAACTATATGACTGAAACAAGAGACCTTCTTATGGATTTTTTTTGTTAAACTTTAAAATAGGTTACCTAGTTTTAACATCCATGACAATGTGCTTATCGGAGTATAAAAAAAACTGTTATCATACTAAAGCTTCAAGGAGAATACTGTAAGATAATGGCAGAGAGAAATATTTCTTCCATTAACCCCTTGACCCCTTCACTTAATGGCTTCTTGTTCTGAACGGATCAACAAACAGGACTCTATCTGAGTCCCAAACCAGACGTAACCTTAGGAGTAAGGTCTTTGCAATTACACGAGGAAAGTTCCTGGTACTAAAGCTCTGATATCTAATACATTTAATCTAACAGTCAGTCGCGTCTACACACCAACCCTGATGGATTTTCTCAGATTCCGCCAATCCTTTTGAAAGGAATGAATTGCATGTGTGAAACTTTTTTTCATTTGAAAGAATTGTCAAAAAAAAGTGTTATGTGTCGACAGGCCCTCATGTTCATCTACCACCCAAGTGTCTTGTGTAGAAGAGGAAAGAAATGCACGGGTAAGGTGGATTGTATTGCAATTCTCACATAAATAATTATTTCAGAAACAAAATCTGAAGAACAAAATCAGCTTGTATCCAGTTACTGTTTTATGACAACAAATGTAAATTATGATTCATTATCCTGCATTATCTAAGTTGGTTAAAAAAATATCGCTTTTTGCACCATGTTTCATTTAAAGTTGTATCTCTTATAAGGTCTCTATAAAAATACATTGCATAAAACAGCTCATATGTAAAACCCTGATTCATCTACATAAACTGTTTTCATAAAAATATACTTTTAGTAGTATGTGCCATTGGTTAATCATTAATAGAAAACTGCCTTTTTAAGTACTAAAGGCCACCCTCCTCAACCATACAATTCACGTTGCACACAAACAGACAAAGGGCACACACAGGGTCGGACTGGGCCCAGACCCGTCCCTATTGCTGCTTCCTCTGGCCTCCGATGTCCTCTCCTGATGCATTTCATATACACGCATTCAGGGGAGGACGTCGGACAGGGGCCCTTGCGGGGGGGGGTTAGGGGTGCATGGCAGAAGGAGGTGCCTTGGGGGTTCAGGGCCCCTGAGGCGGCAGCCCCGGTGGGCCCTTCACTCCCCAGTCCGACCCTGGGCACACATAAATGTTATGTCCATTCAACCAATTAATGGACAAAGTTCGGTCCTTTACTCCCACACTACTTCCTGTTACAGTTAGAGCTGCATTATTTTCTGTCAGCTGATCTCTGAGGGAGCACACAGACCATCACAAAAAAAAAAAAATGTAAAAGGACAATATTTATGGATATATATATATATATATTCCAGTTTGGCAAAATTCTTTAATGGGTCACTTAACATGATATAAACTGTCTGTTGCTTAGGTATTCATTCTGGGGGTATAGTTTCCAATTAATGTCCTTCTCTGTTGGTAATATAAGCACAAAGGTTAAGAACAGGGACACATTATTAGCCTGTAAAATATCATCTAGACAACTGTTAATTTCAATAAATTAAGCAATGACTTAAGTGTGTGGTATGAGATGTTAATATACAGCATGCAATTAAATTAGGGACCAATTTATCATATATATACCATAGTGGTGATTGCTGACACACACACAGAGGCAGTTGATGATTTTGGAAGCAAGGTCTGCTTGTGCTCCATGTGCATCAGGAGTGAAGATGGACAGAAGTATTTTGGCCACCATTGTTTTCTGCCAGTTAGCAACGATGGATAAAATGTTCCATGTGCCAATAATCTTCATACTCTGAATACTGACACCCACCGAAAATGCATGTTCTTAGTTGAACACATTCTAACCAATCTTTCTGTTCGTCTGGATTTAATAAATATGCCCTTTAATATTTTTAACAACCACAAGCCAACCAGCCACCAGACATAATAGTGAGCAATATATTATCACATACAGAATTATGATGGGGGAATATAATAGGGGTATTGGGATATTATCTTACAATTTTGGGAAATATTAACAATGATTTGAAAATGTTTCTTAACAAACTTTGGTGCAACCAGAGAGCTCATTTATTGATGCCAGAATAGGGGTCAAAGTGCAAAAAACAAGTGCAAGTTGACATATTTTTCACACTTTGTAACCTGCCCTGCAGTCAGCTGGCATGAAAGCGGTTTATTGATTCTATGGAGTGCAAGGGGTTCTTAGACCAGCTATAAAAAAACCCTAAAATCTAGTCCTCAAACCATCCCTGTTTGGGTATTAACCAATGACATCTAATAGCTGGTGGGAGCATTAATATGATAAAATACTAAGCTCTGAGCTTTCCTCCAAAACACTATCAACATCTAAGATAATTTCTTTTTATTATTATTTATTTATATAGTGCCGACATGTTACACAGCTCTTTACAAAGGTTAAACAACATTCACAAAGGCCAATTTTAAACAGGAGCCAATTAACTTTGCCGTATGTTATTGGATTGTGGGAGAAAACTGTGGACCCCAGAGGAAACCTACCCAAGCACAAGGAGAACATACAAACTCCTTGCAGATAGCATTATAGCTGTAATTCAATCTAGAACCCCAGCTCTACAGGGCAGCAGCCCTAACTATTGTATAAGAGTTCTACTGTCCCATACTGAAATATACCGAACATGTCACAACTACTTGAAATCACTTTACTCAGTACCTTGACATTTTTACCAATTTATTTTTTTTAACTATATTGAGTTAGGTGTATGTATAAAATATTATGAAATAGTGCAATAATTATTACATTTAATATTTTCTCCATATGAGCAGAGTGCAGATTTCAGTTGTAGTTGGGCCAATTGCTAATGTCATTTTTCTTTAACAAGCCTAGAACAAGGGAACCGTACCACCATGCTAGACCTGCGCTATAGATAAGACATTGATGGTCACAATAGAATAAGTTTAGTACCGACGGAGCTCTACAACAAACCAATAAAAAAGAAAACGATACAACACCATTATGTTTTAAGAACATGACTGCAAGACGACAGATGAGTTTCTGGTAGTTGATAGCTTTCAGGAAAATTGCTTTAAACAGAGTAAAAGAGTAGCATTTCTATATCTGGACCAAAAGGTTAGCGGTTCACGGCATGTGTAGTAATTGTCTTTTACATTTGCTACATAATAATGTTATTTATTATGAAATGATATTTTATGGAATGTTTTCGTTTACTAAAGAACTCACAGAATTCCAAGTACTCATCAGATGGCCTTCTGCACCTTTTCTTTTAAACAGCATTAACATTAGAACATAAAAAATACATTAGAGAACTCTTCTGGCCTCTCTAAATACCAAACATTATAATTTCTACAGCTGCAGAATGCTATGTTAATGATAAAGCAAAAGACAGTAATACCTTTTAATAGCAAGCAAATGTGCAGCCGTGCTCTTCTTACATTATTTGAAATATCCGACTCACTTAAGGGGTCATTCGGAATTGCTGCAGTCAATTTCACAGCACGAGGACCTGCGGCTACCCCTACAAATACAACGCTCCCTACATTAGTCAGTTCTGTATTGGTTGGGGGTGACATATACAGTAGGCAGCCCCCCTACTCATCCCCTGGCTTGTGTGTTACTCAGCCACGCAAGTCAGGCAGTAGAAGATGTAGGCCACAATGGGGTCCCTATCCAGCTCTAGACACAGAGTGCAGTATTCAACAGGTGGTTTAGTGTTGCAATTCTTAGCAACTGGTCTTCTTCTGATTCTTTCTGGCTTTCAAATGGCTACAATTTAATGTTATTGTTATGTTTTATCACTTATCTTTCTATTCGGGTCCTTATTCCCCTCATGTTTAAGTAAGGGTACACTGGACCCAAGCAACAGATATTTCAAACTGGAGCGTTGCTGAACAAAATGCTAAATAATTAACAAACCACACATAAAAGAAAATGAAGACCAATTGCAAATTGCACCACACATGCCTTAGAATGAGAAAAATCCATATAATTGTCTTTAATACATAAAGTAAAACACACGATTGTACAAGTAGTGAATTTAAGGAGGTAAAATAGGTTATTTTATATGTGCAAATAGTTACCAATGTGCAGAACCAGATACCAGGTGTCGACATGTCCACCTGCAGAGCCTATATGAAACAGTGCTGAGGCATGCTCTCTTTTGGCTGGATAACACCAACAGAGGTGTCTAGCTAAGCTAGACAGTGCATTTGGAGCAAGTAGTTGCTTTAGGAGTGAGGATCAGACAGGACAGCTAGCAAGGACAGCTTGAGCCCCCACGAGGAGTTAGTATATGGGGTATAGCCCCAGGGATGATTGTACGCAGACAACAATTGTGAATGTGGAGGATTAGGGTATTGGCCCTGTAGTGGAGCTGTAGAGAGACAGTTCAGGAGAAGCTTGGGTGCTTTAAAGAGAGACAGGGGTCCTGGACACTTCAGAAAATGTGCGCCATGTGACGCTTGGGCATTGTAATGTCCTGGAGGCTTCAAGGAAAATACTCTGTGTGAAATACTTGTGAAACTTTACGTTTCCTGGTTTCCTCCAGTCTGCCCTACTCTGCCTTGTGAGAAGCCCGCAATACAGTTGGTTTTGGTTCAACATACTACTAAAATTCTCAGCAAAGGCCGACACTGGCTCCAGAGGAAGGGAGACAGTCTGGGTACCAACTTTACATGCACTTAGATTGTAAGCTTTGGTGGCAGGAACTGATGTGAATGCCAAATAATGCCCTGGGTAACCTCTTGGAACTATAAACATATAAAAAATAATAATAAATATATATTAAATAAATATTTATAATATATAAATAAAAGATAATAGGTCCACTGAATCCAGCAAACATAAATAAATAAATGCCAGACCATATGAATAGTCCAAACCAGCCCCAGAAATAAATATCACTAGAGAATTTTAGCTTTATATGTGATAGAAAAAAAATATATTTTTTGGTGGCTTGGAAGCTCATAGAAATTTTGGAAAGGGTAAACCTGAAGCAATTTTTTGTAACCTTAATGTAAATATAAACCGTATACCTTGCCCCGTATCTGAAGAGCTGCTTCATGATAAGGAATAAAAGGATTCATAATGGAACACAATACTTTTGAATTAACATTCCCATAAATATTTAGTGCAATCTAAATGTGTCAGCCTGTAGAATAAATGAAATTACTTTGAATTGTATTCCCGCTTTCTAAACGCTCATTTTAGTAAGTAAAATTCACTGCAGTATGTGAATAGATCATCTCCCTGTACTGTAACATTATTACACAAGCACTTATCGCCAGTAAAAATCACATATAATGAACACAGAAGTGCATTAAAAAGATTTACCTGTAACTGAGTTTTGCATTGAGGTCTATAGTAAATTGCAAGTAGTTCGCTATTCATCTTAGTACCCACATTATATTTGTAGTAACCAGAATTATTTGTTATTGCGGGCTTATAAGTACCTTAAAGCCTGCCATTAAAGCACATACCTTTTGTAATCCATAACACTGTTTAAGTAACAAAGCAATGGAAGGTGTCAGTATGTGTATCCTTAGATGGATCAGACAAAAAGTTGCCATCATTCACCGCTTCCTACTACATGAGCCTGCACTGTTTTCCCTAAGAGCACTGTGGTGATCAAAAATCACAATAGCCCTTAGTATGCCCATAGTTCAGAGACCAACATGGGTTCAAGGCCTCATTACTGAACAAGGCTACTCTATGGCAGTACTGGGTTCAGAAGAAGACCTAAAAGCCTTGATGTACTAAATGTTTGGAAGGTCATACAGTGAAGTCTTAAGCAGACTGGGGGCCCTAAAAAGACCAGAGGCCTCCAGTTAGGCAGCCTTGATTTATAAGCTCATGCAATTACTAAACACCACCATGTAGACACTATAATACTAAAAAAGTCAAAAGTTGTTAAAGAAGAGTCAAAAACCAGTAATATTTTAACAATGACCCTTTACTGGGTAAACAGACAACATGTTTGGTAACCAGAATCCCTTTATTAAGGGTAGATTTATCATGCTGTGTAAAAAGTGGAGTGAAACATTACTGGTGATGTTGCTCATAGCAGCCAATCAGACACTTTGTTTTGGTTTTCTTTGGGGTATATTTATCATGATGTGTAAAAAGTGGAGTAAAACATTACTGGTGATGTTGCTCATAGCAGCCAATCAGACACTTTGTTTTGGTTTTCTTTGGGGTATATTTATCATGATGTGTAAAAAGTGGAGTGAAACATTACTGGTGATGTTGCTCATAGCAGCCAATCAGATGCTTTGCTTTGGTTTTCTTTGGGGTATATTTATCATGACGTGTAAAAAGTGGAGTAAAACATTACTGGTGATGTTGCTCATAGCAGCCAATCAGATGCTTTGCTTTGGTTTTCTAACTGTTGAAATCTAATTGCTGATTGGTTGCCCTGGGCAACATCACCAGTAATGCTTCACAGAACTTTTTACATACCATGATAAATATACCTCTTAGGGGCAGATTTATTATGTTGTGTAAAAAACGGCAACAAAATTCGGCGCACATTGGCAGGCTTTGCCGTGTAAAAAAACGGCGTCAAATCAGGTGTTCGGGTGGTGAACTTCTCCATTAATTTTACACAGCTTTTTACAACATTTTTGTTGCCAAATTTCATTTTACACAGCATAATACATTTGCCCCTTAGTGTTACTGCTTTTTGACTCTGCTTTCACAACTTTTCACAACTTTTATGGAAACAGATAGCAACAAATCAATTGTTCAGTAAATGCTACCTCTTGATTGGTTGGTATAGGTTGCTTGAGCATTGCCTTTGTTACATTGCTCCTTAAGATACAGAGGGAAGAAAACATGAACACAAACTTATCATTCTACTCAAACTATACATAAGAGCCAAAAGCAATCTGACTTTACCCCTACAGGTCTCATGAGTGCAGATAGTTAAACGTCAATGAAATTACAAGGAAATCAGGCAGGGATGGTTTACACCAGACAGAAGGAGTTCAAAAAATATATAAATGGCTAGAATAACTAACTAATAGGAACAGAACTCAAATGAGAGGAAAGCACAGACACGCAGTAGGTACAGAGCTAGGTAAGCTTTAATGATGAGCTTTAAAAGAACAGCCTGGAGCTGAACTGCAAGCAAGAGCAGAATGGGTCAGGACACGACCCAAATGAAATACATGAACAAAGGACAAGACAGGATACATGAACTCATCAAGCAAGGTTCAGGAAAAGACTGGAATACAGAAACAACAGGAACTGGGAACCCAAGAGACCAGCGAGGCAAACTCTACACTTGGGCCAGGAAGCACAGGCAAATGTGGATATAAAAAGGCAGGAAAGTTGTCGGAAAATATCTAATGATGAGCAGCACCTGGAATAACAGCGGTCAGCTTTGTGGTTCCAGCTAAACAGCTGGACTCTGCAGAGCAGCAAATAGGCATTGTGTATGCAGAGAGCTGTAACCTGAATCCATGGCAAAGTGAAGCAACAAGGTTGGAAGCACAAAGTTTTGACTTTGAGACCAGACAAGACTGTAACAGGCAGGGGGTGTTTATTTAGTGTGTGTTGGGGGTGGGGGACTGTGAATAGTCTGATTCCATGCTTTCTTCCGATCAATGTGTAGGAAAAAGAAATAACAAGTCACATTTGATATGGTTTCCATAACGGTTGCACTGATATCCTACATATATTGTCCCATATGGATTTGCCATTCAGCATTCCTTGGGGCTTTAACGTGACCATAATGGCAATGGTATAGTTTCAAGTTACTCTAATCCTCCCTTTCCTTCACCAATCCCATTTCCCATTTTTTTCCCAGCCCCAGAGGCCACCCCTTTAAAAATCTTCACAGTGCCATCGCAGTGAGGTTGAGGAATGCCCTTCCGGGAGATGATGTTGTGATGGCAGATTTTATTTATGTCTTTAAGAATGGCTTTGATGGCTTCTTCAACAAGCATAAAATCCAAGGCCCCCTGGTACCGTAAGGTCTACTGGGATCATCTCACAACACAAGATCAGAGATATTAGGGATTTGACAAGATTGGACATCTGGACAGCAAAATGGAAAATGAGGTTCAGTGTTAAAAATTGCGAAGTACACGTTGGTATAAATAATATAAATGTAAGTTATACACTAAATGGTAGTGTGTTGGGGGGATCCCTAATTGAGAAGGGTCTGGGGATTTTTGGGGATAACAAGTTGTCTAATTCCAGGCAGTGTTATTCTGTAGCTACCAAAGCAAATAAAGTGCTGTCTTGTATAAAAAAGGGCATTGACTCAAGGGATGAGAACATAATGTTGCCTCTTTATAGGTCCCTGGTAAGGCCTCACCTTGAGTATGCAGTGCAGTTTTGGGCTCCAGTCCTTAAGAAGGATATTAATGAGCTGGAGAGCTTGTAAAGGGGATGGAAGATTTAAACCATGAGGTTAGACTGTCAAGGTTGGGGTTGTTTTCTTTGGCAAAAAGGCATAGACGAGGGGATATAAGTAAATTAGAAGGGTTTATTGGCAGATAGGGGGTGTTCTTTTTTCCCATAAAGAGAATCAGCACACCAGATGTCACCCCTTTAGACTAAAGAACCTTGATTTGAAGCACTGAAGGAGGGTTTTCACGGTGAGGGCAGTGAGGTTGGGGAATGCCCTTCCTAGTGATGTCGTAATGGCAGATTCTGTTAATGCCTATAAGAGGGGCCTGGATGAGTTCTTGAACAATCATAGTATCCAAGGCTATTATGATACTAAAATCTACAGTTAGTATTGATGCTGGTATAAATGGTTGAGGTATGTGAGTGTATAGATAGGTCAGTATAGCTCTATGTGTGTGCTGAGGTTTGCTTGGAAGGGTTGAACTTGATGGACTTTGGTCTTGTTTCAAACCAACTTAACGTAACTATGCAAAAAATGTTCAGATTTCTCACTGGTGAGATGAAGTGAGAAAAACTATGAATGTTTATTGATTGTTTGATTAATCTGTCCCTTTATATATTACATTGGCGACTAATTGGTTACTGAGCTGGTACCGAGAACCATGTGGTTGGGCTGGGATAAATTCCTTTCTAAATCTATTTTTTTTAGGCAAATCATAAAAACAACTGAAAATAACAAAATCAATCCATCCTGTGAGTGTAAACTATCCCTTTAAATGATGGTCTTTTAATGCCACCAAGATTTTTAAAAGATGAATCTAAGCTCTCCCCATTGGAGGCTTCCAATTTCAAAATCAATAAGACGTACTGGGAGCAGACCATTGATTGAGTTGTACTCATTAGGGGATCCATTTATCAGCTCTGAAGACAAAAAGAAAACAAAGGCTTAAATTAACGTTAAGTAAAGGATTTGTAATGTGATGATAGGAAACGATGTTAATACCACCTGGAGGATTTGACTACAACTGTTTCATGTGTCAGCACAGGCAGCTAGCAGGCCCCACAAAACCCAAATATTCTGCATGCACTCAGCAAAATGAAAGAAACAATATCTCAATGGTGAAAAAATATGTTGAATGTGACAACGTCCACATTTCACTCTCCTTCAGCCGACTGACAGGTTATCCAATTACTGTTCATTACCAGAAATACAAACACCTTCAAAACCATAAAGCTTGCTATAGCACACAATCACATGATTAACATTACAATAGCAATATTATATGTGATAGCCTCACTTAACAAAGTGATTCTTAATACAATTTTCATGGACTGAAGAAGCATCAGAAAAACTGTATATTCTTTTCCTATTAACCTTTTACCGTGTTATTTATTAAAGGCATGGGATGCGTTATCTGGGTATGCAGAAAGCAACAAATTACAGGAAAGCCATCTCCCATAGAGTCAATTTTAATCAAATAATTCAACAATTTAAAAACTATTTCCTTATTCTCTGTACAGGTATGGGACCTGTTATCCAGAATGCTCAGGACTTGGAGTTTTAAGGGGCCTGTCTATAATTTGGATCTTCATACCTTAAGTCTACTAAAATATAATTTAAACATGAATAAGACCAGCTAAGATTGTTCTGCCTCCAATAAGGATTAATTATATCTTAGTTGGGATCAAGTACAGGTACTGTTTTATTATTACAGAGAAAAGGGAATCATTTAACCATTAAATAAACCCAATAGGGCTGTTCTGCCCCCAATAAGGATTAATTATATCTTAGTTGGGATCAAGTACAGGTACTGTTTTATTATTACAGAGAAAAGGGAATCATTTAACCATTAAATAAACCCAATAGGGCTGTTCTGCCCCCAATAAGGGGTAATTATATCTTAGTTGGGATCAAGTACAGGTACTGTTTTATTATTACAGAGAAAAGGGAATCATTTAACCATTAAATAAACCCAATAGGGCTGTTCTGCCCCCAATAAGGGGTAATTATATCTTAGTTGGGATCAAGTACAAGTACTGTTTTATTATTACAGAGAATATTTTTAAGTTGAATTATTTTATTAAAATAGAGTCTATGGCAGATGGCCTTCCCATAATTCTGATCTTTCTGGATAACAGGTTTCTGACTAATGGATCCTATACCTGTAATAATAAAACAATCCTATTTATTTCATGTTGAAACGAAAGCAAAGCTGATTGTTTAAAAAAGGAAAGAAATTCCAATAACAGGGGGACCAGAAACCCTGTATTTTCCCACCTGAGCCATTTTATTGGAATAAACAGAATACAGATATAGGATCTGTTATGCAAAATACTTGGGACCTGGGGTTTTATGGATAAGGGATCATTCCATAATTTGGATCCCCATGCCTTAAGCCTGGCAAAATAATTTCAATATTAAATAAACCCAATAGGATTCTGGTTTCTGGTATCTTTGTTATTGGAAATGTTCTTTTTTCCCTCACATTTTGTTTGGGGCTAAATATATACCACCTTTGCATGAATGTACATGTACAGACACATTCATTTATACACTTATACAATCTCAAATAAATATACAGTATATATGATGACACTAAGAGGCAAATCTATTATAATGTGTAAGCCAACATGATCGGTGATGTTGCCCACAGCAAACAATTAGAATTGAACAGTCACCTACAAGTTAGAAAACAAAAGCAAACATCTGATTGGTTGCTATGGGCAATATCACTGGTGATGTTAGCTTAGACACTATAATAAATATGCCCACTTAGGATTACTATGGAGTATTGTAACCAATAATCTTTCCATGTTCTTCATTTTGGTTAACAATAATGGTTCTTGTTCAGTCCTAAGAATGATGTGCGTTGATTATCACATTAAATAAAAATTAAAATAAAATACCCTAGTAAGCAGTTCTCTGTCCCAGTATTCACACTTACAAATATATAAACTTACATATACATAGCATTATTTTAGCAGCAAGAAGAGCAGGTTGAAGTAAAAACTCAGCACCTTGAGTAAAATCACTCATGCAGCGACATCTCCAAGCCTTGTTTAGAAATCAGAACAAGTCAGATAACTTGCCCTTCAGCCTACTGACTTGACATCTGAGCAATCTGGCTACGTATCTGAATGACCAAACTGCCCTGATTAGAAATGCAGGTCCATGCAGTTCATTGGAAGCCTATGACCCTACACAAATACCTACAGCAATTATGGGCATTGGTTGCCCCAGATTTGCATTCTGGGTGATTACTATTGATGTCAAGGGTTCAGAAAATTATCATGTTCTGTAGGGGAAATCATACAGATTGCTTGGAAATTGGCTCAGATGCATTAAAAATCACCAGAAATTGTACTGAATTTAGGTCACATTTTCACTAATTTGAATCTCGTTTAATAAATGTTTCTAAATATAAATCAGAGCCCCAAATCTATCTCGTAAGATAACACCAGAATACATTTTCCTGAGATTGGACAGTTACATATATTCATCTATTTATCAATATAAATACATTTTCTTTAACAAAATATGAAGTATTAATATTCGTTAAGGGCTCTTTATTAAAAGAAAGTAAGTACTTAAGCTTATACAAAAGCGTAGGTAAAACTCTGGAGCATAGTTATCATTGTTGGCAATGACGTGAAGGGGCGTTACAGAGCATTTAAGATTTACAAATCACGGGTTCCTACACAGAAAATATTTATAAGGACTCTAAGCTATAAAAGCACATAAGGAAGAAATGATGAACTGGCACAACAGGAAAAGCAACAAAAAAAAAGTTCTGAGAATCTTTTATACTTTTTTAGTAGTATGTGCTATTGGGTAATCCTAAATAGAAAATTGCCATTTTAAGAATTAAGGGCCAAACAGGCCAAGGCACACATACATGCTAGGCCCCATCAGCCAATTAATGGACAGAGTTCTGCCTTTTACTCCCACACTACTTCCTGTTAGAGCTGCATTATTTCCTGTCAGCTGATCTCTGAGGGAGCACACAGCCCATCACTAAATGGCGGCTCAAAGGAAAGGATGTAATAGGACAATATTTACTGATATATATATATTCCAGTTTGGTGAGATTCTTTAATAGGTCACTTAACATAATATAAACTATCTGTTGGTTAAGTATTCATTCTGGGGGTATAGTTTTCCTTTAATATCTGCTCAAGGTAGGTGCTAAATACTGGGCTTCTTAGCAGCTACGCGTGCTAAACCTTAGTGCAGTAAGCCAAGCACTACAGGCACAAGGGCACACCTAGAAGCATGGCTAGATGCAATCATAGATGAATAATGTTTAATGGAGGTAGTTTTGCAGTTGATAATAAGACCAGTGTCCCATTAGTAGATAAACTCTCTATTATCAGCAATAACATTTGTTTTGTAGGCACACACTTCCATCCCATTGACAATGCCTTTAAAACTATTGATCATCGACTTAGCATATACAACCTGCAGGCTGTGCGCTTTTACACTGCATAAATGAGAATCATTGTCCTATAGGAAGCAAATGGAGTGTGTTCCTTCTGTGAATTTCACATCCACATTAGATTCCACTGTGGATTTTAACTCCAATATAAGTTTAATGAGAAGGAAAGGAAATTACAGGAACCATTTGGAAATGATGTTTTGCCAGTGCAGATTTAATTTTCTAGCACAGGGAAGAGATGTTTTTCTTGTTACTCAGACAGACAGACGGGGAACCCATTTAACCTTTCCTTATTTTCTTAACTTTATTAGGTTACAGTTTTTATCATTTAATTAACAAATTTAGGGCATGTCTTTGACTGGTTCCCAATCAACATGTAAAAGGGACTGGAAGACTCTCCTTTTTACAATTGAGAGATGTACTTGCTAAGGAGTTAAGACTGAGGGGTACTAGACATCTCAGCCATCCCATTAATATTATATGTCCCCCATATTAAAGTCTTGGTTAAATCAACTTGAATAAGAAGGGTGCTTACCCAATTCATTAACCATTGTATCACCCAGGTAGGTGCTACGGTTGTAGTGGAGGATGGGAGTAGTAGTTTAGGCAGAACTGAGGCACCATTGCCTGACCAACCTTGTGGCTCATACAGTGGAATAAGGGAGCTGGCACATGACTAGGTTTAAAGTTTGCACTGAAAAGAAAGATAATGTATCCAGCAGGCGTAAATAATGGGGCCACTGCAGCTATGTCATTGTTCTGAGATTGCCCATGGGTGGCCACTGCACCGCACAGAGTGCTACCTACCCAAGGCTGGATTGCAACCATATTAAAGCTTTCACAGCTTACAGTGTACTTCAATATACAATTTGGATTATAAGTTAAAGTGGACCTATTTGCAAATTAAACATGAAACCCATTTTTTTTAAATTAAAACATCTATACCTGTTGTAAATGTATTTGAGCTGCTCATTATATATTGCCTGCACCACCTCTATGCCTCAGACAGAGTAGAGGCAGTCAATTGCTTTAACTTTCCATTCAGCACTTACTATATGCTACTGCACTCCTCAAATTCACAGTCCCTACTCACACTCTCTATAATTGTGTAGCTATGGGGCAGCCATTCAAGTCAAAATAGGACTAAACGGCACAGGTTAAATAGCAGATAACAGTTAAGCTCTGTAGAACACCATTGAATTCAAGAGAGCTTATTTGTTATCTGCTCTGTAACCTGTGTCTTTTCTCATTATACTTAAATGACTGACCCTGTAGCTACACAACTTCCTTATGTAATATATAGTAGTCTTTCTGAATCAAACAAACAACTTTTACCAGTGTAGGGCAACAGTACATTGTATGTCATTTACTTTAAAACAATTCATTTTTTAAAGCAACACAAAACAAGAACAGGCAATAATTTGAGCATTGGCTGAGCCTTTAAAGGAAAAGAAACTGAATATGCATGTAAGAAATAACCTATTCTATGAAGAATGTCTCTCCATTATAGCTCAATAAAGGCAGAATCTGAGCACACCGCTGGATTGTAATAACCTAATGCATTTACACTTTCAGCTCCGCTAGTCTAAAAATATACAAGCTGATCTATTACAGATTCATGTGCATATCATAAATAAATAAGCACATCAGACACAGCATGCAACATATCAGATTCCACAGTGCGCTCCCGATTCAGTGATACCTGTTAGGCCATTTAAAACCGTGTTAATCATAATAAACATGACGTTAATAGTAACACGGTATTCTCAAAAGGTAATAACTTCAACTGGAGCCAACATCATGTTATATCCAGAAGGTTACAGGCAAGGAGCATTCATGAGAATTACTGGCAAATAGGGTGCATGTTTATGTTAAGATAAAAACAGGATATAGCAGAAGAATGTTTGACAGTAGACACCTGGAGAACATCACCTTTTGTGAAGCTCAACACAGTGTCCATGGTTCACATCATATTGTTTAATGTCATGTTCTAAATGGCTACATTTTTTAGGATTCCCTGCTAGATATATATATAGAGAGAAAGAATGATTTGACTATTAAAGTATGATGTTCACCAGGTATCTTCTTATGATAAGCTATGCGTACATTCAAATAATCTACAGCTCAATAAGGAGAATTCTTTTCTAAGGGCTCTGGTACACGGGGAGATTAGTCGCCCGCGGCAAAACTCCCTGTTCGCGGGCGACTAATCTCCCCGAGTTGCCTTCCCTCTGCCATCCCACCGGCGAACATGTAAGTCGCCGGCGGGATGGCAGACGCGGCGGCGCGATTTCGCGCAAATCGCCGAAAAAGCAGTACCAGAGCCCTAAGGTGCAAGATTCTGCACCATCACTAATTGCCAAAGGTTTCCTCACCAATTGTATAGGCTGAGACACATTGCATAATCTGTGGCCAAGGGCAACATGTTGTATAGGTACATCTAATGCTTGTGTTCCTTAAAGGAACAGTAACACCAAAATATGAAAGTGTATAAAAGTAACTAAAATATAATGTGCTGCTGCCCTGCACTGGTAAAAGTTGTGTGTTTACTTCAGAAAGTCTACTATAATTTATATAAATAAGCTGCTATGTAGACATGGGGGCAGCCATTCAAAGGAGAAAAAGCACAGGCACATAGCAGATAACAGATAAAACACTATTGTATTCTACAGAACTTATCTGTTATCTATGTTATCTAACTTATCTATCTATATTATATTATATTATGTTATATTATATTATATTATTATATATAATAATTATTATATTATATTATTATTATATTATATTATTATATATAATAATATTATATATATATTATTATATATGTTATATTATATTATATTATGTTATGTTATCTATGTTATCTATGTTAAGTTATCTAACTTATCTGTTATCTATCTTATCTGTTATGCTATGTAGACTGTGCCTTTTCTCCTTTTTCCCAGCTTGAATGGCTGCCCCCGTGGCTACACAGCAGCTTATTATATAAATTATAGTAGTGTTACTGTAGCAAACACACCAGTTTTACCAGGGCAGGGCAACAGTATATTATATTTTTATTACTTTAAAGCTCTTTCATTTTTTGGTGTTACTGTTCCTTTAAGTAAGAACCTGAAGGAAGGCGACATTACTAAAATAATGCCCAAGTATTATAGATAGACCACATATCTATTACAGATAGACTGAACTTGAGTTGTCTAGGTGTATTTTTCTTCATTTTAATGAATGTTCTTTTTTTTTTTTTTTATTAAATACATTTACATTATTGTTCTTTCATTTCCCATGGATTAAAGAGTTTCTTGTTATGTTATTTGTTAAATGCTTATATATGTCAATCTACGGTTGACTTTTGGGAACTTGTAATCATTGCTGCACACAAAGAAGAAACAAAAATTACAATCATGGAAGAAAATGCAAAGAAATTGAGATCAGCTCAAAATATCAAGGTACATCTGACCATGAAAGTTACTATTACGTCATGAAAAAAATCCATAAAAATGAACTTCTCTTTGGTGCAAGACAATTCTTTTGATGAGAGACCATTTTTTTTTTGATTTGCGACAATTCTTTTGACGCGAGCATCAATTTTTGGACGTTCAGCAAATTTTTCTGCTGTGAATTTTGTGACCATTTCACGGAAAAAAAATCTGCCAATGGTGAAATGCGGAAATTCACTGCGAATCCATGGTTGGTGAATTTTTTCACCCATCACTACTCTACAGCATATGACATTAATAAACACTATGGCACTTCATGAGAGTGATTTTCTTTGTGGTGTTGGGAGATGTAGCTGTAGGCTGAGATTTCCAGATTATAACAGACAACAGATTACCCATGTGGCATCTGTGTGGAGCCAACATCCTGTCAGAATCTTTGTGACTGGCTACGAATGAGTCGGGGTTACCTTATACTTAACTTTACTATTATATATGAGAAGATACAGCCAACTAGATATTTATATTTATATACACAATAATGGTTTGTTCCAATAAGGAAAAGTGATACAAGGCAATTCACTCCATCTGTATTTCATCATTGCAGAGAATTTGCCTTTAACTATAAATACAACAATACACAGTAATATCAGTTGGCACATATATGACTAATATATATATATTTATATGTAATTATCAATCCACTTGAAAGTCCCATTACTACCGAGAAAGTCTTTTGTATCATTGGAACAACAAAAACTAATTTATTGTGAAGATGCTAATAACCCAACGGCAAAGAAAAATCCCCTCAGTGACACAATGGGAACATTACTACCATCTGGTTTAGTAAAAAAAAAAAAAAAAAAAAAAGTACTGCTGACACTGGCACTGTGCATTGAGAGCTGAAGTTTAAATCACAAGGGCATTTGTCTAATGATAATATAAAAGAAAAGAAACATACAGTAAGACATGCCTCAAATAAAACCAAAAGACAAGCAGAAAAAAATGAGTAAGACTACACTATGAACCTAAAATGACCTAGCAAACCAAGAGGCCTTAAACAGAAACAATGATTGAAAGGAAATTTACAGGTTTATGTATCCACTAAATGTATTCTTAATACAGGTGTGGGATCCCTTATCCGGAAACCCATTATCCAGAATTACGGAAAAGCCATCTCTCACAGACTCCACTGTAAGCAAATAATTTAAGTTTTTAAAAATGATTTCCTTTTCTCTGTAATAATGAAACAGTACCTGTACCTGATCTCAACTAAGATATAATTACCCCTTATTGGGGGCAGAACAGTCCTATTGGGTTTATTTAATGGTTAAATGATTCCTTTTTTCTGTAATAATAAAACAGTACCTGTACTTGATCCCAACTAAGATATAATTACCCCTTATTGGGGGCAGAACAGCCCTATTGGGTTTATTTAATGGTCAAATGATTCCCTTTTCTCTGTAATAATAAAACAGTACCTGTACTTGATCCCAACTAAGATATAATTACCCCTTATTGGGGGCAGAACAGCCCTATTGGGTTTATTTAATGGTTAAATGATTCCCTTTTCTCTGTAATAATAAAACAGTACCTGTCCTTGATCCCAACTACGATATAATTAATCCTTATTGGAGGCAAAACAATCCTATTGGGTTTATTCAATATTTATATGATTTTAAGCAGACTTAAGTTATGGAGATCCAAATTACAGAAAGATCCCTTATCCGGAAAACCTCAGGTCCCGAGCATTCTGGATAACAGGTCCCATACCTGTATTATTAAATATTTTTATCGAGCACACACATATTTTGCCTCCTACCTGTACTTTTCTGCTGACCATCCAGAGGCTTTCTTAGATTTTTTTTGTGGTACATTGGCATCATTAATAGGGTAAGCTCCCCAGCTGAAATTTTGCTTGAATGCAGTCTCTGTTTCTGCTTTATTCTATACTTTATTAGATTGGAACATTCTACTACATGTTAGAAAATAAAAGCAAAGAGCTGACTGATTGTCCATTGGCAACCGAACTAGCGTAATATAGAAACTATGTTCAGCTATTAGCCTTGACGCATGGCCTTATAAAAAACTTACACATCATTTTACATCAATTTTCACCCTAGAAGTCCTTTGCTGTATAAATTTGTCCAAATGAGTCCAATGGGTTACACTGGGAATAACAGTGGGGTAAGAAACAGGTTCATCTGTGTCACAATAAGCTGGTTAGCTCTTTGTACTGGATTAATTCCATGATCACTATGCATGGCTTTCATTCACATGTAAGGATACCAAAATTGCTTCTGAAATTGGTCAATTATACAGCAACAGTTTTTTTTAAGCATACAATAGTTTATAAACCCCCTAGGTGCATATTTGTGAAGGTGTTTGCAAATGCAGCATTGAAGTACACCAAACATTGCTACTTTAATGATTTAAAAATGTTGTGTGTGTTTGTAGTCTAAAATCCCTAGTCTCTTTCTTATATATGGTGTATGTATAGTGTATAGTATAGTATATGTATCACAAAATATGTGATAACCAATTACTGAGATACTACCACTACATAATTACTTCTGTTTTCTCATTAATTCATTTTCTTTATACTATTTAGAGTTGGTTCATCTATTTAAGCATTTTATCTCTAACTCGTGTTTCCATTTAGTGGAAACTAACGCAAAGAATAAGTGCTAAAATCCTTGGAAAATTATATTTTTTGCAAAGGCTTGAGAAACCAGCCATCTTAGCATCCTCGTCACACCACGTCTTGACTGCAGGTCAGGAACCCAGAAAGGAATGTTGGCAATGGCATTATTGCTCAGAGAAGCGGGAGTAACTCTGCAAGCACCTGTCTTCACCATTGCACAGGCACTAACACAGTTATCCCCAACCTTTCTTACTTGTGAGCCACAGTCAAATATAGAAAGACTTGGAGAGCAACACAAGCACCATAAAAGTTCATGGAGGAGCCAAATAAGGGTTAAGATTGACTATTAGGGGCCTCTATGCACACTATCAGCTTACAGGGGGCTTTATTTGGTCGTAAATCTTGTTTTTATTCAACCAAAACTTGCCCCCAAGTCAGGAATTCACAAAATAACTCCCTGGTTTGGGGAGCACTGAGAGCAACATCCAAGGGGTTGGTGAGCAACATGTTGCCCCCGAGCCACTGGTTGGGGATCACTGAGCTAACGCAATGAAACCAGCAGGGATGTGAACATGCATGACACAAATGGAACATGCTGAAGACACTGCTCCAATGTAGTGACTTGACAACAAGATGGAGCTGCTGCCTCCAGTGGTTGCTGCAAGAGCAGGAATAAAATAAGAGTCCTTCAAGTCTTTTATTTTCATGAATGTCTTAGGAAAGTGGTTTCTCTCCCAATATAAGCAACTGTTAAAGATGACATACCTAGAATAACACAAGCAAAACTGAAAGTGATTTTCTAGACAAGAGAAAATAATGTCTGTAACTCTGCTCACCAAGGTAAATGACCACAGTGAAGCAATGTATTAATTATCTCATATGTCACAAAACTTAAATAATGCTCTTATACCTTGCGCTTTTGTTTTTGCACCTCCAAGACACGGGGTTTGTGTTGTATTGTAATATATAACAATAACTGCCATAACCCTTCACATCTCAACTTTCTACAAAAAAACCCAGACAATTCAATATAATTATTGTTTTCACATTATCTATTATAGGGCTTTGGCACATAAAGAATTGGAGCCAAGTAGAAGAGAACAAAACACTGAGGATCACTACTGGGTAGCAAAACAATACACCCACGGTCAAAAAATTGTTTATGGACAATCCCCGACAGCAAATTTTAAATAGAAAACCACATGCAGAGGCCTACTTGTGTGCTTCTGATTGCATCAATGAAAAGCAGTTTTGTGGCAATCCTAGATATTTGGATCTGAGGCACTGAGGCTGCTATGTGTTCCATAGCCCTTGCAGAAATGAAATACCGTATATACTCGAGTATAAGCCGATCCAATACAAACCAAGGTACCTAATTTTACATAAGAAAACTGGAAAAATGTATTGACTCGAGTATAAGCCTAGGGTGGGAAATGCAGCCGCTACTGCTAAGTTTCAATAATCAAAATAAATGATAAAATTACATTAAATGAGGCATCAGTGGGGTATATGTTTTTAAATATTTATATCAAAGAAAAACAGTAAACTAGCTCTGTAAGTGGAGAAGAGGGTCAACAAAAACAACAGGCACTGGAGAGTCTGGTTGCGGGTGGCCTAATTTGCACACAAAGTACAGAGGGTGCTAGCCTGGAGGGACCTATGGCACCAGACTCCAGTATAAGCCGAGGGTGACTTTTTCAACACATTTTGGGTGCTGAAAAACTAGGCTTATACTCGAGTATATACAGTAACCAATTCTTTAATAGTGCTTATCCCCATGTGTTTTCCATTAATTACCATCATCTTGTGTTGCACTAGTTAATTCCTCTCTACACATGTTCCTTGCTATATTTGCCTTATTGCTCTTCTTAGCAGAAAGGTTCACCATTTAGAAAAGGGCAGAAACCCCATGTTTATGGATTTTTAAGGAGTTGAAATTATTGGTTCCTTTACTCTTTCACTCAACAGTGTGACATACACAC
This sequence comes from Xenopus tropicalis, assembly GCF_000004195.4. NCBI lineage: Eukaryota > Metazoa > Chordata > Amphibia > Anura > Pipidae > Xenopus > Xenopus tropicalis. The sequence goes on along the minus strand of NC_030681.2, from coordinate 28,846,899 downwards.
ATGGGGGCAGATTTATCAAAATGTGAGTTTAGAGCTTAATAGGTAAAAACTCCCCCACTTCCTATTCATTCCTATGAGATTTTAAGGAGCATATTTATCAATGGGTGAAAGTTAGAGTTCACCATTTGATAAATACACTTCCAAAAATCCCATAGGAATGAATAGGAAGTGGTTGAGTTATTTTCTATTAAGCTCTAAACTCTGAGCCTTCAGTAACCTTTTAGGCTTCTGTCTTTTTAAGGAACAAATATATAGAAAGCAAACATAGCTTATAAATAGTGTATACTTTGCCTTTAAAATGCTATCTGGTTTTCATGTTGAACATCCATGCAGTAAGGAAATGCTCTCAAGGTTCAATTCATTTCATTCAAGGTTACAAGCATGCCTTTTCTACTCAATCTGTTTCAGTAACAAACTCCATTTACCATGTTCTCTATGCTGATTTATATATGGTCTTGTTGTAAGGGCCAATAACATAAAAAAGGAAACATTTCATGTACCTTTAGATATCATCAAAGTTGATAGCACCCTGGGCAAAACTAGCACTCCTACCTCCCATTCTTTTGTATGATAAACAGACCATATTCCACTGACTACATTAAAGCTGTATCAGCTAGGCTAGTGTCATTTAGTCTACAGCTTCCCTTCACATGTATAAATGCAAATATGCACATAAGGGATGCTCAGCCTACTTTATCAGATATGGCTTCACACATAATGACTATTTATGGAAAAGAAAACAGAAGATACATCATGCTTATAAACTGAGCATGTTTTCCTTTAATCCTGAAGTGATTGCCTCTTCACAGAATATGTCAGTTCCAGTTTTGTTTTCATCTTTCAGCTCCATGATTCATCTATGGGCTCACAGGGAAATTTAGTCTGCATGTATGGCACTCTTTAGCCTTGGTCATGTTAGGTGACTGCACAGTAAAATAACTTCACGTAAGATGCACTTTATATCAAATGGGATTCAGTATGTGCGCTAGGCCTAAGGGGTGATATCTTGCATGCAATGTAGAATAGACTAGTCTGTTCATTGAATACATGCTTGGGAAAGTTGGAATGTACTACATCACTAAAATGCCAAAATATATTTTAATTAAGCCTAGGTATCTAAATTTGTAATCCATCAGCCCCCCTTTATAAACATAGGTGCAATTGTCTTTGCAGCCAGGTAACCAATCAGACACTTACCTTATCATGCTAGTTGGACTAAGCCATTCCTCTGAACTATTACTACTACGGATTAACGTGTGTGATAGCTTTGCAATACCTAGGGGCACATTTACTAACCCACGAATTCGAATCCGAATTGGAAAAATTCTGATTGGAAAAGAAACATTTTGCAACTTTTTCGTATTTTTTGCGATTTTTTCCTCGCCTTTACGACTTTTCGGAAATTGTCGCGACTTTTTCGTAACCATTACGACTTACGCGAAAAGTCGCGAATTTTTCGTAGCCGTTACGATTCGCTCGTATATTGTCGCGACTTTTTCATATTGAGCGCTCGTAAGCGGCGGGCGAAACTTTCAGACTTAGCATGATTTTGGAAGCCTCCCATAGGACTCAATGGCACCCTGCAGCTCCAACCTGGCCCAAGAAAAGTCACCATACTGAAGCTTGAATGAATCCGAATCTTTCGTAGTCGGCGCGAAAGCTGCGAAAAAGTCGCGACTTTTCGGGCAATTCGTAACGGCTAAGAAAAAGTCGCAACAATTTTCCGAAAAATCGCAAAATACCGATCATTACGAAAAAACCGCATTCGGACGCCGTCGGAACGATCGTGGGTAAGTAAATGTGCCCCCTAGAGTAATTCACAATTATAACTAATGGCCAGTCTATAAGTAGCGTATACCTTCTATTTGTTCCATTTGTTTGTGTATGGTGGCCTGCCAATCCTGACCAACATCCATCTACTAGGACAGGTTTAAAAATGTCATCTGTCAATGCTCCATTGGCCAATTAGTTCATTGGCTGCGGATAGGCAAGATGTGGCCTTGCACCAACATGCAGTTGTGAAGTCTGTTATTCATTATTCTTGCAGTCTGTCTGTATGGGGCTTCTATGCAGCCTACCTTTCCTATGTAGAATCCATGCCAACCAATGAGATAAAAAGATAAAGCTCAGGCCCCCATGTGATTTGGGGGGGGGGGGTAATTACATAAAGCACACCAGCTGTCAATCTTCAGCCCACTTGACACCAGCAGCCAAAAGATGACCCTTATATATTAAACTATTTAACAATTGTTATTTATTATATTATGACCCTGTTGGTTTTGCAAGGATTTTGAACAAATGCCTTTTCTGCCCTATCATAATGAAGGCCATGGCAATCATACAAACACAAATATGGATGGAACAGATGTTCCCTTCCTACATGTTCTCATTTAAGAAATGAAAGATAAACCCTACTTATGAGAAATATCATTTTCTTTTCATATCTGGTAATCACTTAACATCCATGTTTGAAGCCCCTCACTCACCTCTATAATAATACATTTTATTAGATATTAAAAAATCTGCAACTAAACCGCTACAAGAACAATGTTTATTTGAACTTGGTTTAATGTGATAAAATTCTATATTTTTCTATTTGTGTTGTTGCTCTCAATCAAGTGCTAATAGCCTGGTAAAATGAATCGAAAACTCTTTTCCATTAGTTAATGTAACTAAAAAAAAGACTATTTCTCACTTTAAAGAGTAATTCAACCACTTTTTCCCATTCATTATATGTCATCGCTTTTCCTTTTTTGTTTTTTTAAGATACTTTGAGAAGAATTCATTGGAAGAGCTGTCATGGCATGGCTAGAAGTGTGGCATTTAATGAGCAATTCCATCTGTGGGCTATTAAACCCACCTAATGGTCTTTGAAACATCACTGCATCATGACTTTCTCAGTCACACTAAACAAAATTTAGTTGGCAAGTTACCATATGCAATCTCAATTTTAAGCTTTCAACCTAACATAAATGGGGACGAGCATGAAACATGGTTTTGAGGACTATGAACATATGGGCAGGGGGAACAAGATTTGTATTTCAAATACTAAGAGGTATATTTTATGAAACGGCATTAGTTCATAAAAAGCTAGCCATACTATAAGGTACTATGAGTCTGGGAGAAGATACAAAGGGGGTCATTGATCAAAACTTGGCAAATTTGCCCATGGGCAGTAACCCATAGCAACCAATCAGTGATTGTTTTTTATGAGCCAGCTGCAGGTAAAATGTTGAATGCAACAATTTGATTTCCATGGGTTACTGCCCATGGGCAAATTTGCCCAGTGTTGATAAATGACCCCCAATGAGTTTTGGAAATAACAATCAATGAGTTGCTATGTATCGATAAAGCTGGGCTACTATCTTCAGACCGGCACAGCTCTCCATGATAGCTGAACACCCCTTGCTCAGATCAGATCAGGTCATGTTGATAATCCAACAATAAATAAATACCCTCATTTAGAATACATCATAAGAAAATGAACTTTCTGCTTTTTTATCTGTTTATTATAATTGCCACCAACTCCAATTATCATGTCATTTAGATGCATAGCATAGCATATTCCTAATTTCTCTGTACTGTGTAGCGTGCATAATATTTGCTAATTATCAATTTAGTATGAGGCATGAGAAAAGTATAACAACGTTTAAAGGGGGTGAGGCAACTTTTAATATTTATTAGGGTGACCAAATGAAAAATTCCACTAAAGGAATTGAACTATGTGAAGGTGCACAAGGCATATTTAATAGTATCTAACAGAGAGCTGAGAATATAATTAAGCCGGCTTTAGGACTCAGTCATGGCCCAGTGTGCTATCTTTTGGAGCTATTCCGCCTCTACTTACAAGAACCCTTTGGGGATTATGGGAGATTTTTCTGTAGTGCGCTTCACTTTACTGCCATTTCCTAGGGGCTGATTTACTAAGACACGATTTCGAATCCGAATTGGAAAAATTCTGATTGGAAACGAACATTTTGCGACTTTTTCGGTAATTTTGCGATTTTTTTCATATTTTTTGCGATTTTTTCGGCGTCTTTACGATTTTTGCGTAAAAACGCGAGTTTTTCGTAGCCATTACGAAAGTTGCGCAAAGTCGCGATTTTTTCGTAGCGTTAAAACTTGCGCGAAACGTCGCGCCTTTTAAGTTTTAATGCTACGAAAAAGGCGCGACTTTGCGCGCAAGTGTTAACGCTACGAAAAAATTGCGACTTTGCGCAACTTTCGTAATGGCTACGAAAAACTCGCGTTTTTACGCAAAAATCGTAAAGACGCCGAAAAAATCGCAAAAAATACGAAAAAATCGCAAAATTACCGATCATTACGAAAAAAACGCAATTGGACGCATTCGGCCCGTTCGTGGGTTAGTAAATGTGCCCCCTAGTCTCTAAACCCACTTTATCTTACCATAAACTCAGATCTGTAAACTTCTATGCACCATTCTCTTTGGTTTGTAACCTTTATACACCGTGTTATACAAATACATCAAGGCTGAATAAACAGTAGAAAGCTGCATTCCAAACAGTCTGAGTTTGCAAATACAGTACAGTAGTTTTATTAAATGGAAATGCATTGCATGTGAAACAATTTTTCATGAAATGTTTTGCGTGCGATTGCCATAAAACCTGATATTTTCCAGCATGGGGCTAGCATGAGAATATAGATATGCAGGAATCCTTTGTAATAGATGCCACCAAAACATCTATATATGGGACACTTTATGGCAGGGGACCCCAACCTTATTCACCCATAAGCCATATTCTAATGTAAAAAGAATTGGGGAGCAACACAAGCATAAAAAAATGTATTTGGGGGTACCAATTAAGGGCTGTGATTGTTTATTTGGTAGCCCCAATAATGAGGTAAGAGCAAGAACACTAGACCACTGTTTGATGATACATAGTCATGGAGAAGGGTACAAATAGGGGAAATGTCAGTATCAATGGATAGAAGCAATTACGGTATAAACCAAACAAACCCAAGTAGTAACCCATTGTAGTGGTTGCAATGAGCAAATGCAGGTGCTTAAGAAATAAGGGAGAAGAGGAAAATAAATGGTGGTGATTTGGGCATAGGCGCAAAGTAGGAAAAGGAATACTAGGCTAATGTTACAAATTACATTTCTTCCACTGGGGGAGTAAATGCTGATATGGCCTGATACCACCCCATCAGTATATAGAGTGAAAGGAATAGCAGTGATCCGTTCCTGCACATGCCATACTAAACAGGCCCCTGAGTGATATCATCTTTGACCTGATGGTTGTACAGAGATCAACCAGAGTTTCCCAAGTGTATGGTAGCGAAATTAGCCAAACATCTGCTCATTCAGCAACCCAGACCAAATAACTGCCCATTGTATAAAGAGCACATTTAAAGGAACAGTAACACCAAAAAATTAAAGTGTATAAAAATAATTCCAATATAATGTACTGTTGCCCTGTGCTGGTACAGCTGGCATGTTTGCCTCAGAAACACTACTATGGTTTATATAAAGAATGCAGCTGTGTAGCCATGGGGGCAGCCATTCAAAGAAGAAAAGGCACAGGTTACATAGCAGATAACAGATAAAGCCCCATTATATTCTACAGAGCTTATCTGTTATCTGCTATGTAACCTGTGCCTTTTCTTCTTTTTCCAGGTTGAATGGCTGCCCCCATGGCTACACAGCAGCATATTTATATAAGCTATAGTACTGTTACTTTAGCAAATAAACAACTTTACCAGTGCAGGGTAACAGTACATTATATTTTAAATACTTTAATACACTTTCATTTTTGGTGTTACTGTTCCTTTAAAATAAAGGACAACCTGGTGCAGTATTTACACATTAAGGGGCTTATTTTTTATGCCGTGCAATATGAAATTTGTGGAACAAAATGGTCTAAAAAGCTACGTAAAATAAATGGCATTATTTCCGTAAGTTCCGACGGAAGGAAAAACATGTAAAAAAGATGATGCTGTTTTCTGTGTGGTGAAGACCGGCAATGTGGTGCAAATATTGTTGCCATTTTTTACACACCATAATAAATAGGCCCCTAAATGTTCAACACTCACCTTGACCCTAAATTGTACAACACACCAGTTCACTACAAGAAAAAAGGGAGGAAAGGAAGTGCACATGGACCAACCTTAATGTTATTTACTTAGGCAAAGGTGGCCAAATTGAATTAATCTGCTTAAGGCCCAAATGAGTAGATCACAACTGAAGTAATAGAGAGGGGTATCAGAAGGAATATTTGAAAGACCATTCTGTAATCCTTTCAGATTGGGGGCTATTTATCATGCTGTGTAAAGTGAAATTCGCCAAAAGAAAAAGGGTGTAAAAAGCTGTGTGTTTTATTTTATGCCACTGAACACCAGATTTTGACACCATTATTTGACGCCACTTCAGAGCTTGTGTAGGTAAGTTCCATCGGAAGTCATTTTAAAATGAAATGTGAAAAAATTAAGCCATCACATTATAGCATTATACATTGTTGTTTTGCTTCAAAACAACATTGTATAATGCTAGAAATCAAAACTTTTTTGTTTCCAAAGTTTCAGTTGATTTCCACCCAGAATCAATCAGCTTTCGCAGTCCATCAGCTTTCCTTCTCAGCTCTTAACCATCTTTTGGCTTTTGGCCTGAAAAACTAGAATGTATCCTAACTTAATCACAACCCTTAATTTCTGACAGCTTTCCAGCTTTGAAATAATTATCGTGTGACTTTTATTGACCGGCCCTTGTTAACCAGCGAGTCAGCACTTGAAGAGACTTGTCAATAATGAAGTTGCCTTCCTGCTAAAGATGTTCTTTCAGCCGATCGATACAATCTCATCCATCATTTGAATATCATAAATGTGCTTTTCCAAAGTCAGAAATGTAACTCCTGAATGTGAGGTAACCTGGTCGATCTGAAAGGCTTCCATTTCAGTTACTCCGGTATTTGGCTAATATAAACACTGCTTCTCAACGCCATTTGAAAATAAGCACAATTCAAAAAAAGTTAGTAGAAAGCACGTAGACAGAACATTCTTGGATAGTAAAAGTCTGACACAATGACAGGTATACTGTACATTCAGAAACGTATTACATGTGCAACCTGATTTATAAAATACGTGGCCACACATGGGAGTGGCTTAGTAAGTTATCTTAGTAAAAAAATATTAATGTTGTATACATGAACAGGGCTGGGATCCATTATCCAGTAACCCATTATGCAGAAAGCTCTGAATTACGGGTAGACCATCTCCCATTGACTTTATTTTAAGCAAATTATTCTAATTTTTAAAAATGATTTCCTTTTACTTTGTAATAATACATCAGTACCCCATACTAGTGATAAGCGAATCTGTCCCGTTTTGCTTCGCCAGAAAATTTGCGAAACTGTGAAAAAAGAAGCAAAATGGCAAAAAAATTCTTGAAACGTGATTGACGCGTGCTCAACTTTTTTTGACATGCAGATATTTTTTCTGCACTCAATTTTTGTGCCTGTTCTGTGAAAAAAATGACGATGACGAAATTCAATGTGAATCCATGCCTGGCGAAAAATTTTGCTTATCATGACCCAGTACTTGATCCTAACTCAGATATAATTCATCCTTATTGGTGTACAGGGCCAGAACTAGGGAGGGGCACTAGGCAGGTACCTCTGTTGCCAACCCCTAGTCCAGGATTCTCTCAACCCCACAGCAGATTTCTGGTGCTCCACCCTGTGCAGCATCTGCACACCTCTATGGCATGGCGGTGCGTGTCTGGGGGGGGGGGTAGAGGGGAAAGCAGTGAGGGCGGGGTGGACGGCTGGGTTGCCAAGGGTGCCCAGTCAACTTGGCCCACCTCTGTTGGTGTCTAAACAATCCTATTGGGTTTATTTAATGTTTAAATTACTTTTAGCAGACTTAAAGAATGGTGATCCAAGAAAAACCATAGGAGGTCCCAAGCATTCTGGATAATAGATATAATAAAACACAGATGGAACAAACCTTTTTTCATGTAACATTGCTTACACATGGTCATGCCCCATATGTCTAGATTAAGATTGATGGCTCATCCTTAACTTAAAAAAAGGAGCTGCCATGACTTGTCAGTTGTGAATCTGACATAGCTATACTCTGTCTCAGCTCAAATAAAAATGATGTGCTACTCCATCTGTAGACATATAACATTTTAAGATATGGAAAACCATGGGAGAACAGAAGAGAGATTATTGCATACACTGTGGCTAATGCCAGTGGTGCCCAACAAAGCGGAGGAACAGGAAATGTTGTTATTTACCGTGAAACAGGGCCTTCGGCTCAAACCATTAATAAAACCTGCTCCCGTGTCTGTCCTAGATTTCGTAGCTAACACAAAAAATATTTAGCTCTAGTATGCATACTGTGCCACCATTATAAATGCACTGGGATGTGTTTACATTGCAATGTACTGGTGTGAGGCTATGTTGTGCATAAAATGCATAAAGGAGGCAGTTCCATTAATGGTATGGAATCCTGATTTGCATACATATCTAGATTTAAGGGCCTGTTTGCTTCTCTCAACATACCTCAAAGCAATATTTCATCGAGTTAATCAAATGTTGATTGCACAAAGAATATTGCTTGGTTGGGATCAGGAAGGATATTTCTCCCTATAGAGGCTAAATAGGCTTACGCTATCTATAATATTAGATAGCGACAGCAGAATACCTGAGGCGTAGCATTTTTCTCATATAGCAGCCCTGTCTGAATTAACAAGAATACTAAAAAGTAATTAAGAAAAGACACAGAACAATGGGACTAGGGAATTACAGAAATCCAATGCCTGAACTTCAGAGAAAATGGATTTAAAAAAATAAAGGATAAATCCAAGACACAGAATCCATAACAAATTAGAAATCCCGTAATCCTTATACTGTTATTCTATGTTTCTACTAACTGGGTGGAGCAAACCGGTTTACACAAATCTGGATAATTTTAGCATAAGCATAATAGTAGAGGTTTTAAAAATCAGCAAAACCAAGGAAAATATGCACATGAGACAATATTATTTATTCATTCACAAAGCTAATTTGAATTAGAAAGGAAATGGCTCTCTTCCTAACATGTAGGCTGCACGGAGAGTCTCTTCATTTGGAGAAAACCATGCACACCACAGACCTACACCACAGGGAGAGATCATGCCTCCCAACTTTTGAAATTAAAGTCAGGAAATTATAGACTAGACCCCTATCTGCTTAAGCCAGAAAACACAAAATCCCGCACATGTTCTGCCCTTTTTAAGTGTGAATTGGAGCTTCCCCGTTTAAATATGTTGGGGTTATGGGATACTAATGTGTATTAGAAATGCTAGTGAATCTTTCATACCCACATATACTCAAGTCTAGACTAAATAATCCTGAGCACCACCAATGAGGTAGATTGGTTTGGCTCCAGAGAAGGACCATGCAGAGGCACTGTTTCCTAAGTTAGGGTGCAGAGCTTGCTTAGTAAAGATGAACATGGGAGAAGTTAGTACTCTTTGTCTGATACCTTAAATAAACACACACCGCCTTCTTCCATTTTATGTATTCTATATATCTGGAGTCCAAAGCAATAGGTTAATGAGGCACCTAACATTTTACAAGTTGGAATGTTAGATTTCAGAAGACCTAATAATTTACTCACTGTGTCATATTTATTGTTAACCTATCCATGGCTTAACCATCAGACATTTGTCCAACAAGTATTTTATTAAGCATTACAGCTCTACTACTGAGCCCCTGCAGAGCAGTCTTACAGTTGCCTTATCTCAAAGCATACTAATAATAATCTTGGCTCTGAAGGGCAGCTTTTGTTTCAGTCATTATTCTGTCACTCTACCATGGCCTCTAGACACACTAATAAATAAATAATTCTACTGAACATCACCTCTTAGGGCTCTGGCACACGGGGAGATAAGTCGTCCGCGACAAATCTTCTGTGTCTCGGGCGACACGGGGAGATTAGTCACCCGCCACAAATCTCCCTGTTCGCGGGCGACTAATCTCCCTGAAATGCCATCCCACCAGCGAAAATGTAAATCGCTGGTGGGATGGCATATGCAGCGGCGCGATTTCACTAAAATCGCGCCGCCGCGTATGCCATCCCAACGGCGATTTACATTTTCGCCGGTGGGATGGCAATCCGGGGAGATTAGTCGCCCGTGAACAGGGAGATTTGTGGCGGGTGACTAATCTCCCCGTGTGCCAGAGCCCTTAGAATAATGTGGAAAGGGCTATAAAGTTGTTTTTCATATATTAGTCCTTTTTTTGTATGAGCAAGGCACTGGCTCGTTGGGAGTCAGAATTGTGGGTCATTCTAACTAAGTGCTCACCCATTCATTAGTTCACAAAGTAGAAAGGAGTTACACTGGCCATTCTGTAATGGTAACATCCAAGGGTAGTAAGGAAATCATTAAAACACTGGACATCTTAATATGACTGGAATTGCATGCAACTTGTAGAATGCAAATAATCAATCAGATATTTTACAAAATATTTACAGCAAAATATTTTCCTATATTTATATCCCCAAAGGTAATTTTCAGTGAAAGCTATTGCATATATACACCAGAATGTTTTGGGATTCACATAGAATATCTGAGAGACCCTGAGGCCAGGGAATATTTTAGTTATAGGGCAACTGTTTAGGTAACTGCTCCAAACCATATTATTACATTCAAAATCATAAAAAAGCCGGATATTTTTTTTATTGATGTATAATGCAATTGAAATTATGTTTACTTCTCAAAAAAGCTTAAGCTGTGTTTGGGTAGAGTTCCCTTTTATCCTTTCATTATAAACATATGTTTATATTATTAGCCCCAGTTATAAGAGTGAGGTTATACAACATCAACACAAGAGTGAGACTTCCCAATGTATTGGTCATATAGTTGAATAAACAGAATTTTAGAATTGCCAGATTGATATAAATTGTATATGCTGCATGGCTAATCAATAATTAATTTGGATGTGTGCTCAGCTATGTTGTATGTATTGTGGTATGTATTACATCTTTAAGCCATTCTATAAAATAATTCGCTTATAGCAAGGAATTAGGATGACTAATAGTGATGAGCGATTTTTTTCTGCAGACATGGATTCGCAGCGAATCTCCGGATTTCGCCATTGGCGAATTGTTTCCATGAAAATTCGCCACAGAAAAATTAGTTGAGCGTAAAATTTTTGTCGGGTGTTAAATTGGGTGTGGTCGTGTAAAAAGGTGTGGGTGTGGCAAATTGGGCGTGGTCATGGCAAACCAAGGGCGCGGTCGTGTAAAAAAGGATGCAGTCGCGTCAAAAAAGCATGGGCGACCAAAAAAAAAAGTGCAACAAATGCGCTTCACAAATTTTATGGCAAAACGGGACAAATTCGCTCATCACTAATGACTAAATGTGCATGTGTTTGTTTCTGAGAAAAGTCAATTGAATTTTACATCTTTTTAAATGTGTTTATAACTTATATTTTATGAAAGTTTCCAAATGAATAAAACCCTGCTCCTAGCAGATTATACATAATCAGTATTGATTACAGATATAAAAAAAGAGAGTAAAAGAATTTTACATCTTAATCCTACAAGAATGATGCACAGTCTATAGATATAGTCATTTCAGGCAAAGCCTACTCATACCTACCCATGCCAAGTCTTGTTTGTTTCCTGTCAAAGATATAGTTTATAGTTGCGCTAATGTACTGTAATGTACTGACTGTCAAGATGCTTGTAGCCTCTTTACATTTTTATTTGAAAAGCAATATTTTTTCATTATTTTTTCCCCTAGTATACTCGATTAAGGCGTATATTTCACAGTAAATGTTTCGTTTCCTACTAAAATGAAAGGAAAATTGTGTTTTGTCAATGTCATAATTGAATGGACGATTCAAAAAGAGATTTTACATGACAAAACACAACACGTTTGGAAAAATCTTCCCAAAAGACATTTGTTCGGGTGATTAATATGGGTTATTGGCTAAGGATGCTGAGAGCTGCAAATGTAGGGAAGCCCAAAGGTAAAGAGAAAATGCTCTGTGAAGAGCCAGATCAATCACAAGTGATGAAATTCTATTGTATGTATGAAGGAGATGATGCAAATGAATCATGTCAGAATGTTTTGCTTCTTATGATACAGTAGGAAGCAAAGTGACTATTAGTTGGGTTATTGCCTAACAACCTATCTAGCATTCACTTCCTTTCTTAGGTTTTCTGTCCATGAATTCTAATAGTTAAATATATTTAACCATTACAAAACCATCGATTTATGTAACTGCTAACATAACATGACCTACATCTAAGCAGACGCTCGTTATCCCAGGTATAAATTTTATAAATGAATAATGCTGCTCTCTGTGTACATGCCAGAACAATTTCATTTTATTCTGTTAGAAATACAAACCTAGGATACTTTTGGGAAAGTGAAGAATGGATCCTGTGTATAGGGATGTACCTAATTTGTTCTTTACAGAGCTGTACTATATAATATATGTGAAAAAAATATGTATTTAATGTTTAAAACATTGCTCAGAGTACAAGGGAGAATAAGAGTAAGAGATGAAAAAAAAAATTTTTATTTGCAGATTTTTGGGTTTTCCCAGTGGGTTTTTTTTGCGGGGGGTTCACATGTACATGTTTTTTTCACGCAGGAAAAAAAATGCCTATTTTTGCAAAAATGCATTTGGCTGAAGAAAAAACACAATAACAAAATGTCCATCTCCAATTGGTTTTGTGCAAGAAAAAATACCCACCGACTCAAACACATCTTTGGCAAAAGAAAAGACACCCACTACAATGCATTTCAGTTTTTGGTGAAATATTGGCATTTTGTGATTTTTTTTTCATGGTTTTATCATTTTTTTCAGCAATAAATATCTGATTATCTAAATATCTGACAAACTGTGATGCAAAACATTACCTGGAAGTGTCAGTATTTCCATTTTTTTTCCACTAGGTGGAAAAAATTAAATATTTCATGGGGAAATTAAGGACTTTTGTTGAAATTGAAAAACAAAAATTACAATACTTAAAGAGCAGGGTCAGACTGGGCCAGCAGGATACTGGGAGAAATGCCTGTGGGCCACGGCACCCATGGGCCCCACCTACCCATCCCTCTTCCCTGCCCAGGAAGCCCTATCAAAGTTTAGTAGATGTAACGAGGCTCACTGACAAGGGTGGAAGACATTGGGAAGAGGCCCCTGGCGATTGTGAGGGGAGCCCTTCAAGTTGCGCTGATGCCCCAGTCTGATGCTGCTCAAAATTTGAAATATATAGTAAAATATCAAGGATACACACCCTAGAGATAGCAAAATCAATAGAAAATTGTTCCATAGGTACCCAGCTGATTGTCAAATCCTTTAAATAAAGACTGTGACCCTGGGCAAAGGCTGCAGTTTGGTCCTTTGATCTTTCTTCTATTCTTTGGAAAGTCAAAACCTATGCGATTTCCATTGCCCAGTAAATTACTGCTGTGTGTGTGAAGTCCCCTGGCTCCCTGCACTTCTAGTCTTCTGCCCCACCTTCACCTCAAACCTTCACAAAGCACTTCAATTAATCTAATATAATGGTCCATGATATCCAATTATGGATGAGTGCAAAAATACTTGAAAAAAAAAATATTACTCGGATTGTGTCTGTGTAATATTTTGCACCCACCACTGGGCACCAGAGTTGTGCAAATACAGCTACAAATGTTGCTTTGGTAACAAATGGTATGCAAAGCGAGGCCCATATAGGTATGGGCATCCTGCAGGCGGGAGTTAAGACACTCAAAAGAGTAACAAACCCTAACCCAACATTATTTCCCAAGCAAATATGTAAACAAATCATTTTGACAGGAGCATTCTTACCAACACTTTTCCAAACACGCAAAACCCACCCAAAACAGAACAGCAGACTTGGTGATATGTGCAGTATCCCACTAAAATAACATACCCTTTTGACTTGGCTCAATTTATCATTGGTGGTGGAATCTGACCCATGGCACCGGAGTAAACCTGGTGTCATATTTAATGTCATATGTGATAGATAGACAATAGTAAAGCCCCTTGAACCTAAGCTATCAATATCCACTGGCTTTGTGTTACACATTGCACAACAGAATGGGGAGGGGGCTGGAGTTTGAGCATTTATTTAAATATATCATATCTAAGGAAAATGAGGTAGAGTCTCCCTGTATGTTAAAACTCTATGTATTGTTATTATCATTATACTTGTACTGTACACAGCTATTTATAGAGATTATCATTTACATCAGTTTCTGAGCAGCTTGTATAGATCTCTATCACATTCAAACACTCTAGTCAGTTTTTTAATGGAACCCAACATTAATTTTGCTGTACAGTTTAATTTCTCTGAATATGTCTGACACTGTGCAGCCCAGAACTGAACTCAGGACTCCAGTGCTGCAAGACTGCTGTGCTAACTAATGAACCACCAAGACAGTTAGAAAGATATTCATCTCTTACACAATCATGAAAAAACATGGAAAACATTTACTCTTCTTAGGGTAAATATATTCTCGTCCATGAAGGTAGAAGTGTAAAGACAGAGCAGAACATTTGTTGTCTGGGGATAAAACATATTGCTTATCTTTGAGGACACATTTTCCATATACTACAGTGAATAATAGTGGACAATAATATATGTTATTGCTGTCTACAGAAGCTTTTTACATTTCCTGCCACTCATCTGTACATGAAGATGGATTAAACGTCAATAAACCACTTTAAGCATATGAGTGTTCTTACCAGTGTTCCCCTGCGGTGGACCTTTCTTGCGTTTCCACTGCAGGGGATCTCAGGAACAAATGCAGCCCATTCTTTCTGATCACTTTGTACTCACTGAGGTGCAACATGGAATGCAGGTGAACCTCATCATGCACAATCTGTGCTTTGGTTAAAATACCAGCTACATTTCTAAGCATGTCAATCATTAGCAATATTATTGGGTAAACATATTCTCTTCCGCACAGAACATTTGTTCTCTGGGGATAAGGCAAATTGCCAATCTTTGAGAAGGACACATTCTCCATATACCACAATGTATAACAGTGGACCATAATACTAGGGTTACCACCTGCCCAGTTTTGACCTGGACAACCTGGTTTTCGGGAGGGCTGTCTGGGTGAAAAATGTCTGCCGGTTTTCCAAATTAGACTGAATTATGCTTTTAAAAACCACATCTCACAAATATGCCCCTAAACTTCAATAAACCACATTAAGGTTGGACAACAAGGGAACAAAGGAAGAAATGCAACCCATTCTTTTGGATCGCTTTCTGATTCACTGAGGCACAGGCAAGCAACGAACTTAGGCGGAACGCATCTAGGCCACTCAACATTCTCTGGTGCAGTTAATATTCAGGTTGGAATCTTACCATAATTTGGATTTCCATACTGTAAGGGGGTGATTTATCAAAGCTCAAATTCAATTTTTTCCCGCGATTCAATTTTTTTTGAGATTTTATCAAGTTTGTAAGCACACAAATTCAAGATATCCAAATTCTTTTATTCAATTGAGTTCTTCATATTAGGATTTCTTAATGAACAAGCAAACATTCGAGATTCTTTTAAAAATGCGAGTTTATTCAAAGTAGGGAAAAAAACCTCAAATTCACTAACTTGAAAATTGATAAATAAGCCCATAAGTTTACTAAAAAATAATTTTTATATTAAATAAACCCAATAGAATTTTTTTGCCACCAATACGAACTAATAATATGTTAGTAAGTTGGGACAGAGTACAAAGTACTGTTTTTTAATTACAGAGAAAAAGGAAATATGTCCTGAAATGTTAAATTATTTTATTAAAATGGAAACTATGGGAGATGACCTTCCTGTAATTTGGAACTTTCTGCATAACAGGTTTCCCATAACAGTACCGGCTACATTCCTAAGCAGTGCAGAGCCAGGTCTCATTTGTACATATTTATTTGGCAATTCTTCAAAAATGTAAGATTCTGGGTACGTTGAATTTAAAGTTAAACTTTTATACAAATTTGCCCCAACCGTATTGATAGTGTGATATCTAAATTCCTTACTCGTTATCAGATTATTGTTATTGCCAGTGACACACAATTAATTCTTTAGCTTTATCCTTTATAAACAAAGCGATGAAGGGAGGATTTATTTAAAACTGAACTGCAATTTATCTCTGTAAAAACTCACTGCCAGTGTTGTCAATAGGTTTAATTAGAGATTTACTAAATCCCCATTTACATCATTATTCCTACTGACACGACTGTCAAATAACAATATCTCAATTTAGAATAAACCTGACATACCAACATTTTGAAGAACAGCAGACCCCCGTATTTTGGGCGCTTTCCATTACATGGAGGCCATTGGAGATTTAAATTGTGTGATTGTTTGTCTTTATGTGAGGAAGTGCAGTCAGGGAATCTAGCCTGTCATTGGGGATTAGACGGAGAAAGGGAAGAAACTTTAATTCTTGCAAAAGTGAAGGTGATGTTTATCACACTTGCTATAATTCGCTGTGCCTGGCAAAAAAGTACAAGTTACATAATGCACATTTACAATATGCTATCCAAATTTTCCGTTAAATAAATAGGATAATGGTGTTATCGTTATATGTAGTCATCTTTAATCAGGGCAAATTTGTTTATTCTCCATACTTTTGTTCCTGTGCCAATGTTGGGATTTTAGTCAATTAAATAATAAATGTTTTTGCAAAGTAAAGGCAGTTTTACTATAGGCATCTGTACTAACTACGAGCCTGGAAATTGTTCCAGTTGTTTCATTAGGTTGTATTTGTCACGATTGGACACTATAGGAGCAGTAAGCCACCCAGGGACATTATACCATGCCCATTTGCCGTCTAGGGCCATAAATCTAGGCTATGTCATTTCTGATCTCTATTTACAATTATCAAGACATTGTGCCCATATGCCTATCAGCTTACAGAGTGCCACATATATCAAAGCCAACGAAAGTTAGGTTGAAAAAAAAACGTACGTCCTTCACGTTCAACCATAATGCCTATATATAACCTCCCTAACTTCTAGCTGATCCAGAGGAAGGCAAAAAACATCATCGGAAGCCTCTCTAATTTGCCTCAGAGGGGAAAAATTCCTTCCTGACTCCAAGATGGCAATCGGACCAGTCCCTGGGGCAACTTGTACTAAGAGCTATCTCCCCTACCCCTATATTCCCTCACTTGTACTAAGAGCTATCTCTCATACCCCTGTATTCCCTCACTTGTACTGAGAGCTATCTCCCATAACCCTGTATTCCCTCACTTGTACTAAGAGCTATCTCCCATAATCCTGTATTCCCTCACTTGTACTGAGAGCTATCTCCCATAACCCTGTATTCCCTCACTTGCTAAGAATCCATCCAGCCCCTTCTTAAAGCTATAAACAAACACAAAAGTTCAATGACTGTTCACTAGGGAAGAGTGAACTTATTTGCCCAGTAAGTTTTTATGTTGAAATTTGCAGTTTTGCCAGCACAAATCTGCACTAGAATATATCCATGCAGTCTTTTTTGCCTTAAAAAAAAATACTCCTAGCAGACGTCATTAATCCACCCATTGCCTTATCTGCCGCTTCTTTGCACTCTCGATGAACAACCAAATTCACTATAGGGCAGAGTTTTGGAGAAACTGATATGGAAAACTTCTGGTCTGAGCAACTGTAAGAAAGTAAACCTAGACAGTATGATGATGAAGAAGATGGAGAACTCACCACCATGTTGGGAAGAAATTGGCACATGGATTTCTTTTTTTCTAAGAAGAACAGTTGTAGAGTAGTCGAAAGGAACTACTCTAACAATGCAATAATGCATGGCAGGTTTTATAAGAAGGGTTAAGTCACTTGTTCCATGAAAGGGACAACAGCTAGACTATAATTATCACCACCAGCACCTAGAGCACCTGTCTTGAAAATAAGCTTATTGCCAGCACAGAAAGATGTAATTTATGTGACCCTAAGGAAAGCTACTGTTATATTCACTAACCATCAATATGTGTCCTAAGGCTTTCGTTTTAAAAGAAAATGTTTATATTTACAAACTAGCTTGGCATTTAAGCACCACAGGGTTCAGCTGACTACACGAGAGTAGGCATATAAGCAAGAATAACATGCTAACAGGGCTAGAATATGGGCTCAAGTTTCTATAAAAAGAACAAAGAATAACTATGACTAAATAAAGCACTGTATGTAGGAATTTGGCACATGTAAATGCCAGTCTGGGGTGCAATAGCCTAAGTGCAGACAGCTCATAAAACTAGAGAACCATACTGTGGATGTAATCATCCTACAGCTTTTCAACAAAGACAGCATCTATTTCAGGTTTAGATCATCAAGATAAATGTGCAAATTTAGCAATTTAGAATTACAAAAGAATATGGCATATAAAAAGAAAACATTTTGCTACATGTTTTTTGAATAGAAATCAAAAACTAGAAGAAGAAGGGTAGAATTAGAAGTGATATCACAACAACAATTGCAAACCCAACCATGGCCTCTCATGTGCCCTGGAAACCACAGTTGCCATAACAAATACTAGTGTTTAGTGTTTTTTGGGATTTGTTTCATTTGTAAACACACAAAAATTCTTAAGCAAAATTCATATTCCTTTTTGTATTCATTCCATGATTTTTTTAATTTGTACTTTTTATAATTGAATTTTATAATACCGGTATGGAATCTGTTATCTGCAAACCTGTTATCCAGAAATCTCCAAATTATGGGAAGGTCATCGCCCATAAAATCCATTTAAATCAAATAATGTACATTTTTAAAATTCATTTCCCTTTTCTCTGTAATAATAAACAGTACCTTGCACCATTACAACTAGGATATAATAATTGCTTATTGGAGGCAAAACAATCCTATTGGGTTTACTTGGTTTTTAAATTTTTTTTTAGTAGACTTAAGGCATGGAGATCCAAATTATGGAAAGATCCCTTATCGGGAAAACCTCAGATCCTGAGCATTCTGGATGACAGGTCCCATACCTGTAAATAAGGAGACATCAATGTTTTTTTAAAAAGTGAGTTTAGTCATGAAAAAAAAAACCTTGAAATTACACAAAATCGATTCTTAATAAGTATGTCCCTTAGATTCACCAGATATCAGGAAGTTTGCTCATTTTTTTCTGCTGCGGCGACAGCTACATCAGTGGTGGGCAGAGTCGGACTGGAACCCCAGGGACCCACCAGAAAACTACCATGGGCCAACTTTCCGAACTATTTTTCCTCCTTTTCTCACCCAACCTCTTTATTCTCCTAGTCTCTTATATTAACATGTTGACATCTATTCTTCCATCTGTTTCTCTTCTTTCTTTTCATTCAGAAATAGGGAATGACCATGAAGCAGGTCAAATGGTGACGAGCAGGAGGGCCCACTGACACCTGGGCCCACTGGGAGTTTTCCTGGTATCCTGGTGGTGGGTTCAGTCACTTGAGAAGGCAAAGTAAGAAAGCCCAGTAAAGTCAATAACATGATAGGTTAGGGAACATCACAAGTCAATTCTGGACACCTTCATGGGAAAGTCTACATGACTACATGACAAGTCACCTTGGCCTTGAATTTCATGCTGCCATGATGATTTAAACCTAATAGGTTCACCCACAGTGCACAAAGCATACGTGTCAATCAAAGCCTTTGCCTCTAAACATGGGTAGGGGCAGGCAAGGGAGCAGACATCCTGTAATTACAGTTTCTAATCCCTATTGCGGCACTTAACTGGGGATACAAGAAATGTTAGACAGTGAGAGTTCTATTATTTTTTTTTCTGCTAAGCTGAGATGGAAATTAGCTTAAGCCTTAATGCAAATAACAGGTAACCTTTGTTTAATTTTTTTTTCAAGTCAAATTCTTGCCTTTTATTCTAAACCGTTTTAAATATTCCATCACATCACTATGTCATAGGCAGATGTGTAATAGCAGATGGCTCAGCAGCCTTCATTAAGGATTCCATTAGCAGCCAGGAAAAAGGGGTCAGCTAACAGCCAGGAATGCTATGGATATGTAACATAACACGCTAGCTGACAATTTTAGTGTTGGCGAAATAAACCATAGGAATTATTTATACTGTCAAGGTTTCTTTTTTCCTTATTGATTTTTTTTAATCCTTAGAGATAATGTTTATCATTGATTAGTACATTTGCTATTTGCCCTACACTAAACAATAACTTCTGATTACTGACATACAGACCGTCACAAATGGAACATGAGCAAATGGAACATACGGTGCACCTTGGCGCCTACACTTTACTCCGTTTGTTCGTGGAAATTGACGTTCTTGATATGCATCAAGTTCCACTTTAAAATACTGTATTATTACCAACCACTTAGCTTAAAACATTTGCAATTACACGTGCACTTCGATGTGAATCAGACACAAACACAATTGCACAGAAAGTCTTGAGGGATTGGGTGTTGTAATTTCTGGCAGTCTACATCAAAATGACTTCTGCGCCTAATTCTTACGTCTACAGCTTTAGAAGTAAATATGTTTAATAAATGCAGCTACACTTGCGCTTGGTAAATAAGCCTTCACATAGAGGTGCGACTACCTTTCTGGCTGCCATTAAAGCATGCAAACATTTTTGGGCATTTTAGTGCACTTGAGCTCAATGAGCCTTAGGGGCTGATTTACTAATCCCCGAACGGTCCGAAGGCGTCCGAATGCGTTTTTTTCGTAATGATCGGTATTTTGTGATTTTTTCGTAAATTGTCGCAACTTTTTTGTAGCCGTTACGACTGTTTCGCAAATTGTCGTGACTTTTTCGTAGCGTTACGACTTGCACGAATTGTCACGACTTTTTCGTAGCCTTCGCGCCGAGTACGAAAGTTTCGGATTCATTCAAGCTTCAGTATCGTGACTTTTCTTGGGCCAGGTTGGAGCTGCAGAGTGCCATTGAGCCCTATGGGAGACTTTCCTTGGGCCAGGTTGGAGCTGCAGAGTGCCATTGAGCCCTATGGGAGACTTTCCTTGGGCCAGGTTGGAGCTGCAGAGTGCCATTGAGCCCTATGGGAGACTTTCCTTGGGCCGGGTTGGAGCTGCAGAGTGCCATTGAGCCCTATGGGAGACTTTCCTTGGGCCGGGTTGGAGCTGCAGAGTGACATTGAGCCCTATGGGAGACTTTCCTTGGGCCAGGTTGGAGCTGCAGAGTGCCATTGAGCCCTATGGGAGACTTTCCTTGGGCTGGGTTGGAGCTGCAGAGTGCCATTGAGCCCTATGGGAGACTTTCCTTGGGCCAGGTTGGAGCTGCAGAGTGACATTGAGCCCTATGGGAGACTTTCCTTGGGCCAGGTTGGAGCTGCAGAGTGCCATTGAGCCCTATGGGAGACTTTCCTTGGGCCGGGTTGGAGCTGCAGAGTGCCATTGAGCCCTATGGGAGACTTTCCTTGGGCCAGGTTGGAGCTGCAGAGTGCCATTGAGCCCTATGGGAGACTTTCCTTGGGCCAGGTTGGAGCTGCAGAGTGCCATTGAGCCCTATGGGAGACTTTCCTTGGGCCAGGTTGGAGCTGCAGAGTGCCATTGAGCCCTATGGGAGACTTTCCTCGGGCCGGGTTGGAGCTGCAGAGTGCCATTGAGCCCTATGGGAGACTTTCCTCGGGCCGGGTTGGAGCTGCAGAGTGCCATTGAGCCCTATGGGAGACTTTCCTCGGGCTGGGTTGGAGCTGCAGAGTGCCATTGAGCCCTATGGGAGACTTTCCTCGGGCCGGGTTGGAGCTGCAGAGTGCCATTGAGCCTATGGGAGACTTTCCTTGGGCCAGGTTGGAGCTGCAGAGTGCCATTGAGCCCTATGGGAGACTTTCCTCGGGCCGGGTTGGAGCTGCAGAGTGCCATTGAGCCCTATGGGAGACTTTCCTCGGGCTGGGTTGGAGCTGCAGAGTGCCATTGAGCCCTATGGGAGACTTTCCTCGGGCCGGGTTGGAGCTGCAGAGTGCCATTGAGCCCTATGGGAGACTTTCCTTGGGCCGGGTTGGAGCTGCAGAGTGCCATTGAGCCTATGGGAGACTTTCCTTGGGCCAGGTTGGAGCTGCAGAGTGCCATTGAGCCCTATGGGAGACTTTCCTTGGGCCAGGTTGGAGCTGCAGAGTGCCATTGAGCCCTATGGGAGACTTTCCTTGGGCCAGGTTGGAGCTGCAGAGTGCCATTGAGCCCTATGGGAGACTTTCCGTGGGCCGGGTTGGAGCTGCAGAGTGCCATTGAGCCCTATGGGAGACTTTCCTTGGGCCAGGTTGGAGCTGCAGGGTGCCATTGAGTCCTATGGCAGGCTTCCAAAATCATGCAAAGTCTGAAAGTTTTGCCCACCGTTTACGAGCGCTCAATACAAAAAAGTCGCGATAATGTACGCGCAAATCGTAACAGCGAAGAAAAATTTGCGACTTTTCATGCAAGTCGCAACGGCTACGAAAAAGTCGCGACAATTTACGGTAAAGTCGTAATGGCGACGAAAAAATCGCAAAAAATACAAAAAAGTCGCAAAATGTTAGTTTCCAATCCGAATTTTTCCCATTGGGATTCGAATTCGTGGATTAGTAAATCAGCCCCTTAATGTCCTTCGAAAAAGACACGGGCAATCAGATTTCATTCATTTCTTAATTCCCGTTATGATAGTCTATCTCAGAATAATAAAGTAGATTTAACCTTTCACTTTGCAGTCAGGTCAGCCCACCTGTAGTGTTAAAGACTCCCTTTTTAACACTAAATTACAATAAAGTCCACAAGATTTTTGAAGCCTATTTAATTTTGGAGCATATCAGCAAAGCAGCATTTCACACAGGTGGCTTGTGTTTAATTAAGAGGTAGGTGACCTGAATCATTAGCGCTGCTATTTTAGGTATAACAAAATTAGAGAGAAAAGAAAAAGTATATAAAGATCCAAGAAGCGTTCATGCTGGGTTGTGTCTCAGTGGGGAGCATTCTGCTTAGAATTTTCAGTCTTGATATATTTTATTCTATAACTGTTTTTTATAATTAATCCTGAATGCCTCAAATCAGCTAGTAGTATTAGCAAGCCTTGTAGGCAGAGGACTGGTTAAAGGACAAGTCTTCTTTTCAGTGGTACTAGAAGGAGTGTTGAAGGATAGACAGTACCCTGTTATACTGCCAGGTAGTAGCAAGAAATGCCCACTTTAGACAAGCCATGCAGCAGCGTAACAATGATGCATCTGGCCCCTCCGAAGAAAAAAATCTTCTGACAGACCCGGCACACACCTACCCGGCCCTCCCTCCAGCCCAAGGCACTGCTACTTGGCCCAGCACCCTGCTGAATTGCAAATCCCAAACCCTCAGAGAGTACTCTCTCTTTACCACCCCCTGCAGATCTGCAAGTAAACTGGGTTTTGCTGCCTAGTTCCAATATAATCCCTTTAGTGACATGATATACAGCAGGGGTTCCCAACCTTTCTTACTTGTGAGCCACAGTCATATGTAAAAAGACTTGGAGAGCAACGCAAGCACCATAAAAGTTCATGGAGGAGCCAAACAAGATTGGCTATTAGGCAGCCTCTATGCACACTATCAGCTTACAGGGGGCTTTATTTGGTAGGAAATCTTGTTTTTATTCAACCAAAACTTGCCCCCCAAGTCAGGATTTCAAAAATAACTACCTGGTTTGGGGGCACTGAGAGCAACATCCAAGGGGTTGGGGAGCAACATGTTTCTCATAAGTCTCATAAGGTTGGGGATCGCTGATATACAATATATACAGAGATAAGTTTAAATCAACTGGAGTCTCTGAGTTTTCTTATAAGTGTTTCAATTTAAATCACTATTCTTAAAAATGGCTACTCAAGTTAATGAAGTTGCAAAAACAAAGTTCTATACAAAAATAGTTTTTTTCTACTTCAGTACACCTCGGAACCCTGGGCCTACCAAAATTGCTAGCTTCCTTCTGAAGGTTGTCATGTAATAACAAAACTATTATTAAAATTTGTATTAGTATAGTTTTTGTTTTAGCTCTTCTAACTAACCACCATCACCAATATATATACTTTATCAGATTATTCCAGATTTCACCGTGTCAGGGACACTCTGCTCTTGCCCAAATTTTCACTTTCATATTTGACAAGAACGTGTAATCTGATTTTGCAGAAACTTGGCAGGGAGAGCCTCACAGATTGGTGCCAAGTTTAGAAACGCTATTTATATTGAGAGTTATGAGGAAATAGTAGTTAACCATAGTCCCAATAACATTACACTGTTAATTTCTTAGAGACCATCTGTAGAGCCAATACATTGTAGTAAAATGTGTTCATTGTGGATAATGTATCATAACCAAGGCTGATTTACATCTGCGGTTGGGAGCTAGAGGAAGTGTTATTATATTTGCTATAAAAGCAAATAATCATGAAAAGATAAGAGAAAACAAGTGGGTTCAGTAATAGAACTGGCACCACTTGACTCTGTGGTTGTTAAATGACTTCCAACAGGATTCCACTTTGTTGCAGTGCCTCAAAATTTAGAGAATCAGTTGGACCATACCTGGTGCAACCCAGAATGATTGTCAGGGCTTAGTAAAACAATAACCTGTAGGTTTTGCTCTTTTCACCTAAATTGTTATCATATTTGTCTGTAACTCCCATATTGACTTAATCTGCCCATCCCTACCAAGGGAAGGGAAGTTGTTTTACCCAAAAGAAAAAAAGGGAAAGAATAACAAAGTAATCACAAATATAAGATAGGAACATGAAATAGAACCAGCTAAGAATGACCATAATAGTGTTTATGGTATTCTCGGCTCCTCTCCTTGGGAATTCCTTATCCATTTTAACATGATAAGTCAGGCGTAGGCTATATTATAGAGTAGGAGAGTTTAAGATTTCAATGAAATTTTATTTTCAGAAAATAAGTAGCATTGGGTTTAAGAGGGGCAATTTGGAGATAACCTAGGATGATACATTTGGAGGCAGTTTTGAATGAAAGAGGCTCAGACACATTACTATTAATCCACCCCAGAATCTAATCAGGGGCGATTCTGGACATATCACCGCCTGAGGCGGCTCCTGGATGCCGCCCCCCCGCTCCCCAGCGCTTACCTTCTGAGCGCAGGAGCGGGTCCGGGGCGGTGAGATCGCTGGGTAACATGATCCTTTGGACTGCAGCAGGGTTTTATATTTTGAGGCAAATATAATAAATGGCAAAAAACATTGTCAATATGCACAAATGTGGATTTTTGTGCTAGATTCTGTGCCAAACTAGTGAAAAGAATGGGTGCAAAATAGAGGCAGATATTTATATTCTTTGCCTGTCAGTTTCCCCCTTCTCTAATTCTGCTTCTCCTCAGTTTATACACTTTCAGTCATGTACTGAGTGCTAATATTGGTTTGTCATTTACAAAAGTGATAAATATTATTACTGCATTGAATGATGATACAGTAGTTACTGCACAAAGTCTAATTTATATATAGCCAAACAAAATGTAATATAGATAGCTGTTATCTTGCCTTGCACACATGCATAATGTAATGATGGCCAATAATAAACACACTGAAGCATTATATCAGAATCTATCAGAACCCAAGTACAAGAATTTCCTCCCCCCACCTTGACTAATGGCACCGCAAGTATATTTTTTGGGGGAAGACTGCATATTAG
The DNA here is from genome assembly GCF_000004195.4 of Xenopus tropicalis. Classification (NCBI taxonomy): domain Eukaryota; kingdom Metazoa; phylum Chordata; class Amphibia; order Anura; family Pipidae; genus Xenopus; species Xenopus tropicalis. The sequence goes on along the minus strand of NC_030681.2, from coordinate 28,821,359 downwards.
TAATGAAGCATATGACTTAGGAAATTACTTCAGCGCAATGTTCCTGAGAAATATTATACATGAAGTAATAAAGACAGGCCTACATTTATAACCTAGATTTTTTAATTGAGAATGTTATGAACTATGAATAAGCTCTTCAATCACAAATTCCAGTGTCCATGACCAATGCACCAGTTTAAAAATGATTCTCTACCGTTACATATACCCAAGGCCCTGGGCATTTCCTGGCTTGTAGATCTCATTTATACTCACAGTCATATGATATGAAGTCAAGGATGCAAATGCTTTTGCTATACTATAAGACACTAGAAACCTATAGAAACAATGCCTTTGGACTAAAATATATCTTAAAAAGAACCAGAGCTGTATGGACATCAAAATTACTGCCGTGAGCATTTGTCTTCTCCTTAAATGATTTTCCTTGGGGTCACTAGAAATGGGAGGTAGCATTGCACCTTTACTGAATGTTAATATTGACTGCATTTCTCATAGTGCCTAGAATTTATATAAATAAAAGAATTTTTATATTATTATTTATGTCTAAAGTTACTCCCTAAATGGAAACCAATTTATCTGTAAAATTAAAAATAGATTATTTTGATTAAACAGAAACACATGATACCGTCACTGAGTGATGAATGTGATGAATGGTAATTTCCACTATGCCTTACAATGGCTGAATATTAAAACACAGTTGTGCATTTTGTAATAATGTTTTCTTTTGAACAAAAAATACTTTTACCTCTAGTGACTTATTTTGCCTCAAGAATAGTGCATTGATTTTTTTCCCCCCGGCTCATAAATCGAAAAAAAGAATGGCAAGGCAGACTGGTTCTTTCTATTGTGTCAATCAGAAAACCCGTATTCAAGGTTAGCATTGCACTACTACTTCAAGGTTGGATTTCTTTGAACAGTCTTTTGCTTTTGAGTTGCTTAATTATACCTTTCAAAAACAGTTAATGCATCTCTGGTTTTCTACATATAAAAACCCAGTAAAGAGCATAATTAGAATTATTCTGTTAAGGAAGTTCAGAAGATACTGAATGCTGATTTATTCTCAATTGCATCGACAGTTTATTACCCTTTGTATGCAGCCAAAACAATAGCCTCTCCAATTATTATCTTAGAGGGAATCAGCAAGATACGGGGAAGGCTGAAAAATTCCATTCACAGAGAACCGCTTTAGGCAGAAGATGTGGTACATAGACCTCCACAGGATCATCAGTCCCTAGACCGATTCAGCAGCTAATCGGCCCGTGTATGGGCACTACCGACAGGCCTGCTGACTGATATCTGGCCTGATATTGCCAGATCTTGATCGGGCAGGTTAAAAAATCTAGTCGGATCGGGGACCGCATTGGCTCATTGATGCGGTACCCGGATCGACTTTGCCTATACCTGCCGTAATAATTCGATCATTTGGCCCCAGGGCCAAATGATCGAATTAGCCTGGATTCTCCCTATATCGCCCACCTGTAGGTGGGGGATATCAGGAGAACATCTGCTCGCTTGGCAACATCGCCAAGCGAGCGGATCTTAAGGTGCATGGGCACCTTAAGAATCTGATCAAGACTTGAACCATTTCTTGGGTGGGCACATCTGGCACAATAGTGATGAGCAGGTTGGGAATTTGTTTACCTGCACCCGCCGCCTTCATGACTTATGCCCAATCTGGCACAATATTTTTCCTAGCTTTTTATGCCCACATAAAATGCCTCCAGTGTCTTCTAAGAAAGGTGAGGTACAGGTGGAAAGGTCAGTGGAAGGTATTGGATATACCTGGTGAAGGGACTAGAAAATGAAAGGGTAAAAATGTGTATGACTAAACCAACTTTGTCCATATTTTAATGGGGATTGTAGGAAAACAAAATTAAAATGCATTAGGACTTTCATTATTCACACAATTCTAGTTATGTTTGGATTCATCTTAAATGGAAGTCCATAATTGCCTTCCGTTGCGCTCATTTTAGTAGCTTTTCAGCATAAGCAGCTGAGCATGAACTCTGCTTTGACCCAAGTTATTATAATGCATGAAATTACAATGCATTTAAAATGGACATTTGGATCTAATTAAATCTACACATTCTCATTGGATTAATGGTGGGTGTAGGAGGAAAACTCTCCACAATGGCAGCTACAAAGAAAGCTTGGAAAATGCATTTCAGATCTAATGTAGTTTCAGTAATTACAGTTATTGAAGCATCCGCAGGAAGAATCGGTGAGCAAATTCTAGCATGGCAGATTGGTAAACTAAATGCACATTTTCATGAAACCAGCCTTCCTTCCCCCAGCAGCTTGACCAGGGTATTCTCACGGCATTGATGCTTTGGGCACATTTTGATAGATCACATTCTGCTGTGTTTGTATATTCCCCTTCATATTTAATGCAGATTATTACAGAGTGCAAAGTCAGCTAGATTAAAATTAACTTCATTGTGGCAGCTGTGGTTAAAGGGGAAATATAACCCATTTATAATGAACATTCATTTTCTGTTTATTTCCATTAAATGGAATGTAAAATATGAGGACCTAGCTTGCTCTGTGCTAATAACATTCCTTCTAATTCCATAGAGGATACAATAGGAATGTTACCATGAGTGATCAAATGTATGAAAGGAAATAGAGAAAGAACATTTTCATTTGTCTGGCCCATAATAGTATATTGAAGTTGTCCCTAATCCCCCCAGAGTTTGCTTTGTGCAAACTTTGCCTTGACTATCAAAGGAGGGAGGTGCATGAGGAGCATCGCTAAATTGTCATTGCTTGACAGAATAGAATGTGATTCAGATGTACAGCAAGGCTGATGGGACATGGTTATCTAAAATGGTGTCAAAGCCACATGGCCTTCATAGTGGAAGTCAGGACCAGAGAGGAAGCTTGAAGCTGGCAGTGAATGGAATGGTCAGAAACAGGCAACTCAGCAACTAGTCAGCAACTAGTAAAGCAGCAATAGGAGATAAAAATAAAAAAATTAGGAAACAAAGACCTACAACCGTGTGTTCAACTAAGATCTTTGGTGTCAAGCAGCAGTACGATTATGTTATGTGCCAGTGTGTCATTGCATTGGTGAGAACACATACCAGTGATGTCTCCTTCATGGGTGCCGCCATTTTGGATCCAACATTGTTGCATGAAATTGCAGAAAAAAATAATTTTTACAGAATTGAGCAATTCCCATGTTTTACCTATGGGAATCGATTGATGCAGTTCCCTACTAAGAGCTGTGTTTGAGGGCTTTCTCATCCACTTCCACCCACTGTGCCAACACCCTTAGGGGCTTATTTACTCACTGTATTTTTTTTCACATTCTGTTTTTTTGTGCCATTTATGATGCATCAAAGCCAAGAAAACACTAATACAAAACTAGCGAGGTCATGAAGCTAATGGGAGTTGTCCTTGGCAAATTGTAACAATCTTTATTTTTTTGTTAGTAAGTCCAAAAAGATTTTGGTTTTTATTCCGCATTTTGATTCCTTTGTGCTCCTTCAATTTGGATCTTTAATAGTTTTTTAGATCTTATAGTTTTTGAATTACTTGCCATCTTCTTCAAACTCTTTGTAGCTTTCAAATGGGGGTCACTGACCCCAGCAGCCAAAAACTATTGTTGCGTGAGGCTACAGTTTAATTGTTATTGTTACATTTTATAACTTTTTTTGTCTATTCAGTCCCATTCCTATTCATATATCACTCACTCATTCAAGCCACTCCATTATTGCTAAGGTAATTTGGACCCTAACAACCAGACAGTTGTTATAACTTCATAAATTGGTCATACTTCAAGACCAATTGCAAATTGTCTCAGAAGATTAGTCTCTACCTTATACTAAATTCTAACTCAAAGGTAAAAACCCAGTTTATTGATACTGACATGATGAGCGAGCAACCAGTATAGGGCTTTGGACCTAGACAATCTTGAGCATAGGCCTCTCTTCTGTATTCAGACCTCCCCAATATTTTCAGTGCTGATGGGGCATAATAATGTAATTTTACTGCCTGAACTCGAGTTGAAACAACTGGAGAAATGTGATCAAGTTAAGTAAAGTTGGTGCAAAAGCCAAACTATAAGAAATAATCACCACAATTATAAAAAGATGGATGAGCTAATATAATAGCAAGTGCAAAGTGATTTTGCTCCAGTTGCTGTACTTTAAACAGCACATGTAATTTACTGCTCTAGTTGGTTGCTATGGGTAACTAGATCTGTAGACTATTCTCCTCTGTTACACTGATAGGCCTATTATGCCCTGTGCTGGAAGCTGCTAGCTAGAGTGGCTATTGGAATAAAATAAGGAAAAGTTAAAATGAAGTGTTGCAGGTATTAATTGAAAACATTTTCCAAAAACAATTTAAACAAATGATAAGTGGTGGGTAAGCTGTTACTTGACTGATTACAGTTTCTAGCAACTTGTTCATAAAGTGATTACAGAACATGAGGTCACTTGCGTGATTTGAAGTAATTACAGATGAGAAATATAATCCTCTTTTTGTGCCCTTAAGTAGAAGTGTGGAAGGTCCCCTAGCAGTACGTGTCTTAAAGTGTAATATTAACCTGAGGATTCCTTTTATCATTGCTAAATGTCTGCCCAACCACCTTTTAGCCTCATTAGCAACCCACACTAATGATTTCTGTCGTTCTCAGACAGTCTCAAGTCCTGATTACATTGATTCTAATGAACTTCCTTATCAGGTAATTGACCCGTCTTAAATCATTTAAAACAGACCTCCCTTTTCCCATGCCTAGGTAGATACACAGGGTGAAGGGGCAGGTGCTCTCTGACTAAAATGGTGGGAAGATATTTAACCTCTCTGCCCAGGGTGCCAGAGTATAATTACCGATATACACAGGGGGTTATAGCTTCACAGAAAACCATGAATATCTCCCATAGATTTATCTTTTTTTCTGGCCAAATCAATGAAAGCTTAAGATTTTCTGATCTTTCCAGCAGTTTGTCTTAAAGACACCATATAATTCATTTACAAAGCAAGTGCAAAGTGCAGCATTCCCCCGAAGAATTCCAGTGTAATATAGGGCAACTGCAAGTGGTATCTCCCATTACTTCTGCACAAAACTAGCACCTGCTTTTCATGAATTTTCACATCACATGAGCGATGTGTGGGTTGGCCTTCAACCCAGTGGTTGGTGGTTATGGTTAAAATTTGGGCAATCACTGTGGGTTCGGTGTGGGTCAGACTGGGGAAGTAAAATCTTCCTCTGCTCCCAAAGTTTGTCTGTCTTGGAACCTAAGACGCACCCAGAAGTAGCGTACAGGGTGGAAAGACGGGAGTATAGGTTGGGTGCAGGTCCTACAATGGCAACATTTTGCGGGTTCAGTTTGGGTTAAGGTTATGCGGGTTAAGGTTGGGTGCAGGTTGAGTATTTCCTGACCTACACATAACTATTCAGCATGTTGTAGTGCTTTGTTTCAGAATTAAATGGCATCTAATAAGCGCCACTAGCGAATTGCTGGAATTACAACAGTATAATGTCTGTCACAGTTGGATTGGCTATTTCTGCCTGCCCCCTAATAGGAGCCGAGGCGGCCCAGGTTTCTTGCACTAAGTTCTGTATTACACATGTGATTTAGTGGTATTATACTAGGAATAATGCTCATGGCTGCTGAAAGGGCCACGGCCAGGCCATAAAGCTGTGGCCAGGGGAAATAAATTAAGACACATGAGAGTTGATGGAGAAAATTAGGCCATAACTTTATGAAATAACAGCAAACTTACGTGTTATCCCAGCTGCTGAACAAGTCAGCATAGGCATGAAATGATTCATAGGACCCAGGCGTCCCCACTAACAAAGATGATCAAGCTGAAGGCTACCACTCTCTGTATGGCTTAGCTCATCAAATTTGTATACAACAAATGCTACTGGCAGCGTAACACCCTCCAAAGCTGCAACACTAAGTGACATAAAAACAATGAAATGGATGTGAACAACATAATATTCTAAATGAACAAAAATATAATTGTGCCAGACTAAAAGGAGGGGAGGGAGGCTGCCTTCCCCAACATCTAGAGTTACCACTTTAAAAACCACTTACTTGAACTTCCTGCCCATTTTTAAAAATTCTGAGAACCACCAGAAATCAACATATTTGTATCACCCCTGATGTTATTATGTCTGTCCCCAATGTCACCACAACGGCAACACATGTCATCAGTTCATCTCTTTTGTCCAAGTTTATCCCGAGTTGAAGGTGGCAACCCTAGCCATGTCTCAAGTAAAAGCACAGCCAATCCCAAGTGATAGGAAAGTCAGATCTTTCTGCCAATGTAATTAAAGGTGACAATTATTTTCTATTGTGCTAGTCGGGCCAAATAAACCTTACTTAAACTTTATAAAGTAAATACATTTTGTTTTCTTCAGACTTGGAATCCACAATCACAGCAAGCAGAAAGGCACCATTTTGCAAACACTGTTATTAAGACAAGCTTTGCATCAACCCAAAATCTGCAGTGACAGAAAGTGCTGAATGCAAACTGAAAATAATTGCCTTTATAGAGGCAGAGAAGACAATATATGACTGACCGCTGACATTTTTAAACACCTTTATTACCAGGTATAGATGTTTAAATGGGGTTTCATGTTTAATTTAAAAAGGACATTCATTACACAGCTTTTCATGTCTAGGAGACCCTGGGTCCCTTTTAAACAAAACCAGCCCGATTTGGCCTGGCAGCCATGGCCCATTCGGTGTCCCACTAGGGGAAGGCGTTGGACAAACTTTCTTTTAGCGACCCCTGGACTACATGCTAATAGCTCATTTGATGAGATCTTACATACTTATCTTTTTTCCGGTATTATCAGACACAATGAAAGTGTTGATAGGTAATGCTGAAAGCACACTTACAGTTTCTAAAAAGCGGAATGCAGTATCTTGTTTCAAACATCTGTTTCACTCTTAGCACAAAATGCACAGCGACGGACCTGAACTTATCATAAGTGCTTTTATGCATTTTTCATTCCAGAGCCCAGATCTTCACTTTGATGTGCGGCAACCCATTAACTTCTGCACTGATTCTGCCTGCATGTGCCCTCTCATGAATCGTACTGGTTACAACAATAAATTAGATATAAACAGGTTTTCATGTCAGCACTTCAATAGCTTTGCCATTCCCTCTTCAAAATAAGAATGTTTCCTTGCCAAATGGAAGCGTGTTTTATTCTTTGTATGTGAACAGTTACAACTTGAACATCTCCTCAGTAAATAGAATGAAGAATATGTACTGTATGAAATTATCTTTATTCGTTAGGTTTGAGGAATCTCTTTGGGCCAATTTTTGGCCAGATATCGGTCAGGTAGTCCCATCAAAGGAGCACCATACAGAGGACGATAAGTTGACGACTCCGTCCATCAGCAGCTTTTATCTTCCCATGTTAGCCACCTTAAGTAATCGTTCAGCACAAATCACATCTTAGTTTGGCTTTTAATGACAATGCTAGCTGGCCCAGAGTCTGTTTTTGCTTCTATAGCTATTAACAAATGAAATAGATGACCCTAATCTTATAATTACCTTATTGGCAGATAAAGCAGGTATGGCAGATATAGACTTTGTTGCCTCACACCCATTCAAGCACCTTAGGCACAGTCAAAAGTCAGGTGCCAATCTGAGTAGGAGTAATCTTGTGGTAGAGGCGTTAGAGCTAATGTTAATGGCAGCTTGTGTAGACACTAGGGGGCAAAGAAGCAAACATAAGAGAGTGACCCATTTAAACTATGGCCCTTATCTTGGCAATTTTGTCAGACCTCATTTTAATAGTGTCCCACAATGTAGAATCCCTGAACATTACTAACTGTCAGATAATTTTAAACACCAACACGTTTAATTTTGTGCCAAAAGACGACACCTCCATTGCTTGAGCAGTAGATTTTACTTGATTTCTGCAGGATAGACTCTCCTTCTAAGTGACACCATTTTCCAGGGGCAGGACTTCTTTTTATACCTAATGAATGTTTTATTAAGCCCTCAGGTAACCTCATGAACAGCTTTCTTACTAACAGGCTTTATTATATACAGTTCATGACCATTTCCCCAATGGCTATAATTAGATTCAAATTAATTATGAATTAAGTAGAGGCCCTTGAAACTTTTTCCTGCACCTAAAAAGTTTAGTAAAACAATTTAACAAAATGGTATAGAATTGCCTTTTCTTCAGTGAAAATGAGCTTTCCTTTCTCAGCTACCTTTGCTTTAAAAAATGTGTTTTTGGTAAATATACCAAATTTGTAATTTTATACTATGTGAAGAAACACACCTATAAGGCTTGGCTTGGATTCAAGTCTGGACCCAATAGGTTTCTGGCTGCATTCCCTAACCACTTAGCCAGGTGAAGCAGCTGGTAACTTTGCTCATTACTTTTCACCTTTGTTTTTCCATTGTCTCCTCAGCAGCCCTATACCGAATGTCAGATGTAGTTAGGCAATCATGGCTGACGCTGCATTATTTAAAACCCAGATCCCCCCTCACGTCCTTTCTCCATCTTGCTCCTGTGGTCTCACGTTTTCTGTCTAGGTCCTGCTCTAGTTTTAGCCTTGGCGCTGTTCCTGCTCCAGTCCTGTTTGGTTCTGTTTCTGCTCCAGTGCTGGTCCTGCTCCTGTCCTCTTCCCACTCCATGCCTCTTCCTGCTCTGGTCCTGTTTGATTCTGTTCCTGCCCCGGCCCAGTTCCTGTTCCAGTTCAGTGTGGTTCTGTTCCTACTCTTTTCTATCTATCATGCTCTTGACCTTCAGCCTCACCTTTTACAGTACCTGTCTTGTTTCTGATTGGCCACATTAACTAGTCCCCACCAGAAGGACTCCCCATCCATTGAGTTCCCTTACACCACCATACGTCATGCTTACCAAAAGGAAATTCCCCCACAAATGGTGATCTTGATCTGACCTGCTACTTAAAGGTCATTTAAGACTCTGACAAAGCAATCACTAACAAAGCATCTATAAGACATGGCAGCACCCTTTTTGTACAAAGCAGGAAAATTCAGGGAGCATGGATCGTGTTCATAAAACACTTACAGAGAATTTAATAAATGCTGTTAATGGAATATAATATAACATTAGCATGATTACTTTGATTCTGACGCAAGTCTGCTATGCCTATTGGCACAACATGCTGTGGGAATACTGGAATTACCTCCATGTTGAGGACAGTGGTAGCCTCAGGGTTCTCCAGCATCAGTAGGTGCACTTGCACATGATTGAGTATAAGAGGCAGCTTGGATGCAATATGCTCCACAACTATATGGATGTGCAAGGAGTGTGTTTAGATGCAAGCACCTTTAATGAACGGAGTCAATAAGCGCAACATTTGTGCCCATTTTAGCATGACTGCTACATTCATAATTGACTCTTATAGTATAGTTGTCCTGGGTTAGAGCCTGAGTCTTTCTGAGATTACATTATCCTTTATTTATTTTACTTCCCTTCCCAGCAAATGAACATTACCATAAGTCACATTACTTTAGCTTTAAAATGAGACAAAAATCTTAAGAATCATACATCAAGGCTCTCGGTTAAAGATTGTATCATACAAACCCTTGTTTAGTGCTTTAATTTGGACAAAGAGACCATTATCTTCTGTAAACTGTGAGAGAGCACTTGGACGTTTGTACTAATGTGGGTTTCTGCGGCGGCTTCTGGTGGTTTTCATTAGAGTTCAAAGGGACACTGTCAGTAGTGTTTCTGCCGCACAAGCCTTTAACTGGATTGACACAATTGTGTTCTGCACATTTTATGTGTGGCTTTGATTTTGTACACATCTGTGCCTGGATAGATGACTAATATATGTATTAAAAATGGCATATGGAACCGATAGTCAGGGATGTGCATTCCAGGCCACACAGACAGAGTGAGACCCAATTTCTACAAGTGAGAGACATATGATGCGTAACATTCTTTTTATCCAGGTACATAAGCCGCATGTCCTGTGGTTACACAACTCTCCTGGTGAGTTAGCTGCCCTACAGAAGGAGGCGTTAACTACCACCAAGAAATAGAGAAGGTCTTGATTATGGAAAAAGATCAAAACAGGCATTTAGAAAGGGAGGTTGTATAACTAAAGGGTTTTGGTTTAAGAGTTTGGGGAAACTCAGATCTTCAGAAGAATTGGATATCATTAGCACAATCAGTTACTGCACATTTCTGCACCTAGGAGGACCCTTCCTCGGCTCTTCTAGCCTTCACTGGTTGACTACAGGCCAACTGTAGGCGCAGTTTTTGAAATAACAAATGAATAGGGATGATTCTGGGTATTTTGGTTTAGATAATTCATCTGGATTAATAAATACATGATAGATGCCATACTGCTTGTTGTGGAAGGGTTAAAGTAGATCTACTGTGTATTCAATAAGCCATGTTTTCAATGTTTGTTATAAAATGTTTATAAATGGGTGTAAGTAGCTGGTGCTATAGAATGATGATCAACAAATTCAGTGATTACAGTGGGCATATTACAGCACAAGAGCAAAATGGTGCTCTAACTGTTGTGAAACGTTAGGATAGGAACTTTCACTGGGTTAGGAAGGCGCAGGGTTGGCAAAAGAGGGGTTAAATGCTCCTGGCATTGAAAGTGGAGGAATGGGGGGTAGTTGTTTCAGGAAAGTGGGATAAATGGAGGTGGTTCTTACAAGAAGTTGCCAGTTTCCCCACTCATGTATGATAGATATAGTGCTTGCTCTGTTGAGGTGGAACAGTAGACCTACAATATTTGTTATAAAATGATTATAAATGGTTCAGAGAAGTGGAATAAATAGAGCTGGTTCTTATAAGACCTTGTCAGCTTTCCCAATCATTCCCTCTTCTGGTTGTTAATGCCACAGCTTAGTGGGTGCAAAGCTGGGCAGGGGGTTGGGGTTATATAGCATTGAAAGTTGAAAAGCACATGGGGACTTATGGTGTTCAGTGGTCTCCTTCAGGGAAAGGTGCTAAGTTAGCGGTTACTTGCCATTTTATGATGTGGCTGCAGAAGGTAACAGGTAAGGCAGGTAGCCCATCTGTGTTGGCTGGCAAGCATTCTAAAATGTTGATTCTGTTTTGCAGTAGTTGCTAAAACTCTTTTATGCTCTTTAAATAAAACATCCAACTTTACACTGCCCTAGTCATGTTTTTTTTATGCACAAAGCATTTGCTGATCATCCGCCAGACATGCAAGCACCCTAGATTGAATTAAAAATAGCAAGCTATTTCCTCAAACCATAATACTCTTTAACAAGAGAAGTTCACCCTTACATCAACCTTTAATATGGTAAAGACAAACTTCTTCTTTTCATTTTTTTTATGGTTTCTAAATTACTAGCCTTCTTAATTATTCCAGCACTTTCCAACTTGCAGCTGAAAATACCGTCTGGTTGTTGGGGTCACTGGCAAGCAAACAACAGAATGACTGTGCTATTCTTATTCATGCAATTGTTACTCTTGTTTTCTTTTACTTTTCAGGTTTACTCTTCATCCTTCATTTTGATTTCAAAATCATGGTAATTATCCCCCAGCAGTCAGTTAACTATGTCAGTTCTAAGCACAAGGGCTGCGGGGCAGATAATATAAATATCAAAATCACAAAAAAGTCATCAATTGCAAACGGTTAAATTCTGCCATCTACACTATACTAAAAATGAATTGCAAGGTGAACGAACCCGGTACGAAAGGCAAAGTTTAAATCTGCACTGATTTTTTTTTTGTGTAGGAAAATCATCCTGTGTCTCCATCTCTTTACCTCAAACTATGTCTCATCGGACGGACAGCCGTGTCCCACTTTACACAGAAAGGCTGGAAGTCTGTGAGCGGTAATGGAGCTGGGAAGATGAATAAAGGGTTATAAATGTTTTAAAAAGGCCAGAGAGCAAAGGATTGTTGAAGCCTCAATCTTCCGAGCCCAATTCTACAGATCTGCAGCAAAGTGATGAGCGTGTGGGTGAGACTGTATTTTCTCTTAATGTGCAGACATTGATGGCCATACCAAGGGCTTTTAAACTTCCATCTGCAACTTTACCTATTAGGCAAATTGAAGGAGCACTCGAATACAAGGGAAGTGGCTATTAGATGAAGAGAATATCCATAATTATAGAACACTTTTCTAAAAGGCTTCTGCCACATCTTACTTAGAGGGGATAGAATCTCCAAATTTATCATGTCAACGGGAAAGCATATTTCTGGATACAAAAGGGTCTCAAAGCTAAAAGTGCTTAATACCTGGCTGTTACAATAACAGGTAGGTAGTCGCTCTTTTTTACCTTTTAAGGGCCTATTTTGAGTGTTCTGGGGGTTTTTCAAAAGCCGCTAATATGAAATAACACTTTGTAATAACAGTAATATGAAATAACACAAGTATTTTAGTTTCCTTGGGGGGGGGGCTGTATTTGTTTACTCACATTTACAGCAAACAGGGCATAACAATAAGGTAGAAATAAAGGCAGGAGGGATCTGAGCAAAATCATACATGGTACCAACTGAAGTACAATTGTAGGAGTGTGAAACTAATGTACCCCAAAATTAGGGGTCCTAAAACATTGTTGCCATGGATTGCACTGGCTTCCTGTTGATTGTTTTAGCTGCCACCACCCATCATTATTATTATTTATTTCTATAGCACCAGCAAGCACTAAACATTCATTTATAATAAACAAGGGTCTAATTTAACAACAAGGGTCACCCTGGTCATGGGTTACTAGAACAGGATAAAGTTTGCACCTTTTATTGTTCTACCCTATATGTCTACTCCTTTAGCAACTGATCATTCCACACACTCCATTTTGTAAAAGTTTTCTGACTTTTTGTTGCTTTTTGACCATAAAATAAGGTCACATGGTCAAACTCAACATTAAGTAAACATGACTTAGGCCCAAACAGCCCCCACAAACAAAGGGTGGGCTCAAATATCAATGCAGTTGGCCAGTTCATTGGCAAAACCTTACTCCATGAGTGGGACCCCCTTTTATTCTACTGATCTGCATTGACTTATACTTTGGAAAAATACAAGACAAAAGGAATTCCCACCAGCCCACTAAATAGTGACTGCCTATGGCATCTTACAACAGCCCCTCTAGGATTTACCACAATGCACAGATTGCCAGTCCAGGTCTGGTAACTGGTCGCTTAAATGGCTACACAGGGCCACTGAACTCCCAATTCCAGCCAGGAAATGTCTGATAGGACCAGTACTGGTTCTTTTTCCAGTCTTAAAAATGGTCTAGAGATGTTAGAGAAAAAGCATCCCTGCTGCCATTAGCAGAGTTTCTTACAGTAATTATTTGTAAATATAATTTAGCTACCTACGTTGTTTAGCGTACCTCTGCCTTGAATAAGTGTAAGCTGAATTAAGTTAAACATAAAAGTGATTCATTGTACCAGAAAACCCAACTCTATCCTTTAATAGCCTTTGTTTTAGGACCACACTGGGTTTATTGGGAATTCCTTTTGTCTTGTATTTTTCCGAAGTATAAGTCAGTCAGCAGATCAGTAGAATAAAAGGGGGTCCCACTCATGGACCAAGGTTTTGCCAATAAACTGGCCAACTGCATTGATATTTGAGCCCACCCTGACACAGCACAAAGGAGAGGGTTAATCTACAGAACACAAGATCTTCATTCTTTTTATTCCCTCCTTTTTCATGACCTTCATGTGCTTCATGGCTTTCCTGCTACATACGGTGCCGTTCCTTCCCCCTTTCAGAAGAATGTCCTTTCCAAGGCACCCTGCCAAAGTACTGTCCTTCATGTCGGGTTGCCAACAGCCGCCTTTATCAAACAACTCGTATCAAATATTTCCCAAGGTAGGGCTCCATACATTTCAAAGCAGCCATACAAACAATATATTTATGGCATTCTTTATTCCAGGGGTTTGTAGTAATTCTAACCTCATGCCACCACTGAAATAGGTAATGTATATGTTTCTTAGTGATAACTTTACTTTCCTTCAGTACGTTCCCTGCAGGGTAAAAGACAATAGCAAAGTATTGTACAGCTTTGATTTAACATACTACACTAAAAGTTCTAGAAAGCCCATAGCGAATAAATATTGTGGCTTTCTCAGATGGTTTACGGTATCAGGCCTATCCGGGGGATCTGAAATTAGCTTTTATTTTTTTCCATTGTATTTATTTATTTAGCTACTACAGAACAGTGTGATTGTTTCCATTACTTTCACTGCCATGTGCTTCTCAGGAAAAGGTCATAAAAGACATCAGCTGGAAATCATTGCTCCGGTGCATTTCTGCAAGTCCCCCCCTTCCTTCAAGAGCAACCCGGTAAAGGTTAAATCAATGCACATTGAATGCAATATTTAAATATTAGTTGCTGGCTCAATTAAGTGATTCATCCTTCTGGTATGAATACTATTGCTCTAAGGGCCATCATGTGAAAAAGTGCCTAGTGCACTTAGCATTTCACTGTTAAATCGACATTATTTTTCTATTTTCTTCCAGGTATCAGCCAAGCAGTACTCCCTTAGCAAGATGTGATTGCACATAGAAGCTGATCATAAGGGCATAAGGAACCCCTAAGGTATTTGTTGTTAAAATAACAAAATAAATAAATAACATGGGGTATGTAGCACTGAACATAATTTATGCAGCAGAATGTTGAAAGCCCCTGCCCCAATATGTAGTGATAAACATGCATGATAGCAAACAGAATAGGATGCTGGGGAAGAATCACCAATTATACATTTGTATGCCAGCTATTGATTTGTTCTGACATAAGAGACATATTACTGTATAACATAAAAAAAGTTAACTTTTTGCACTACTGTGTTCCACTGGCACAGGGGTGTTATAGGCAACTGTTGGTATAAAAAGCAACTAGCACCATATTCTTCCAGTTTAGATCCCACTCTATGGATTTTGCTGGAGATCCTGGGGCAGGAGGTCTCAAGCAAAGAAGAATCATAGACCACAAGGTATATATATAATGGAATTCAGGAAAAAGGGTCCCATTAAAGAAGTATTGCAATACAGGTATGGGATCCGTTATCCGGAAACCCATTATCCAGAAAGCTCTGAATTACGGAAAGCCAATCTCCCATAGACTCCATTTTAATCAAATAATTCAGATTTTTAAAAATGATTTCCTTTTTCTCTGTAGTAATAAAACAGTACCTGTACTTGATCCCAACTGAGATATAATTACCCCTTATTGGGGGCAGAACAGCCCTATTGGGTTTATTTAATGGTTAAATGATTCCCTTTTCTCTGTAATAATAAAACAGTACCTGTACTTGATCCCAACTAAGATATAATTACCCCTTATTGGGGCAGAACAGCCCTATTGGGTTTATTTAATGGTTAAATGATTCCCTTTTCTCTGTAATAATAAAACAGTACCTGTACTTGATCCCAACTAAGATATAATTAATCCTTATTGGATGCAAAACAATCCTATTGGGTTTAATCAATGTTTAATTGATTTTTTTATTATACTTAATGTATGGAGATCCAAATGACAGAAAGACCCCTTATCCAGAATACGTTTGGTCCTGAGCATTTTGGATAACGGGTCCTATAACTGTAATAGGATGGTTTCTGACAGGGCTCCCCAACAATTTTTTTTACTTGTGAGCCACATTCAGATGTAAAAAGTTTATAAAAGTAAAAGTATAAAGTTATAAAGTAAAGTTTATAATAAAAGGAATGTTAAAGAATATTGTTATTTAAAAGATCAGTTATTAGAAGATCAAGCAAAACACAAGGGCGTTTTGGAAATATTAAATGGAAGTTTAAACAAAAAGTTAAACAAAAATGGTAAACAAAAAGTTTAAAAGTAAAACTCTTCCCTTAATTTTCAATCAGTCACATTGGCATACCTTTAATCCTCACAGTACTTTAGATTCCGGTAAAGTAAAAGTATGGTGACGCACCATGTTAACAGAATATTCCGTATCCACGCATTTTGCTTGTATGCCTGTGAGCTGCCATACTGCTTTGCTGAACTATTCTATACAGACACCTCATTTCTCATTCGACTAGGGTTGCTGCTTAGATTTAGTTTATGGAGAATGACACAGCTGACAATTAGTGATAAGCAAAAATGTCACCAGGTATGGATTTGACAGGAAATTCCGCCATCAGCGAATATGTTTGCGAAACTACCACAAAATTTTGGCAGCTTCTCCTTTTATTTATAAAGGCTGGTCTAGATTATACCCTCATATATCACTTTACAGAATGGATTAAAATGACTGGATCATATACAGTCTGTCCACAAACCCAAACAAGCAGATGAATTGGGCTGACCTTAGATCTTGGCTGGCTCACATGTAGCGATGAAGGTCAGTGGCCAAAGATTTCTGATTTGCAGCCATTGAGTCTAATCAGACAATCAAACCAGAGAGATCTCTCTGCAGTCTGACAAAACTTGGCACACAAAATGCAATTTGCTAATGTAATTACTTTCATGTTCTACATTAAATTAATTTACCGTTAATCTACTGTTAAATATAAGAATACGAGATGACTCTGAGGAGTTTCTTGGGCATAGATAGACAAAGTGTTGCAGAGTGAGTACCTGAGGTAACCAATAGACATGTTTGCAGGACAGGGAACAGGGGGTGCATTATTCCATATAATACATATTATACAGTAGGGTAGCTGGAGGGTTGCCCTATAGATATGTTATTACAAGCACAATGCTAACAATAACAATTCAACAATAAACCAAAGGCTAAAGATTTATATGGAGAATAACTAAACATGACATTTGCACAGCTGTGTTTTTCCTCAGTCACAGTTCAAAGGAGTAGTTCACCTTTAAATTAGCTTTTAGTATGATGTAGACATTAATATTCTGGGACAATTTGCAAGTGGTCTTCATTTTTTATGGTCTTTCACTTATTAGGTTATTAGGGTCTTATTTTCCTTAGCAACCAGGCAGTGGTTTGAACGAGACATATGAATAGGAAAGGGCCTAAAAAGTAACAACAATAAAACTGCAGTCCCCATTTAAAAGCTGGAAAGAGGCAGAAGAGGAAGGCTAATAATTAAAAAACTATAAAAAAAAAAAAAAGAAAGAAAGAAACCAAATTGCAAAGATGCCAGGAATAGCACATTCTATAACATACTAAAAGTTAATTTAAAGGTGAACCAGCCTTTTAAAAGATAAATCAGTCCATCAAGTTTTATGATATTTGTCTGGTAAAATAATAATAATATGTGTGTGCTGAAAATTTTCAGCATAGCAGTGACATATTATCCTTGTTTGTGTAGAACTGGACTATGCCTGGAATATTGTGGAAGGGCATTTGACCCTTTAAATATAAAACACCCTTATATGAGATAGTGGCCTGGTACTGAGAATTAGAAAATGGTGCACCATGAAGAGATGGGAGTAAGTAGAGCAAATTGTGGATATATACCTTCACTTGCGCCTGGGGGCAAAGGCCTCACCGTTACTCCTTGTGGCTGGCTTTATTTAAGTGTATAATTGATTATTCTCTTGTTTCCTGCCCTGACCCAGGGCCCTTCCCCAGACTTTGCTTGGCTAGTACTTGCCCCAACCGTTGGACTGTTTCCTGATTATGTTACATCTTTTTTTCCAGGACTCCCTCTGAGCCTATTCTCCAGTCTAGAATGTATCCTTTGCCATAGTAGTTACTTGACTGGTCCTGAATATTAAATACAGGTCTTACCCCTTACCCCCATATCACATAAACGGTACAGTGTTTGCGCTGGTGCAGTTACCTGTAGCAACCAATAGCGTTGTTACTTTTTAATGCTACCTGCTGATTGGTGGATCATCATAAATTATCAACCTATACTATATTCTTCAGTGAATTTTTCAATAGAAAAAAAGTATCTATATATTTGTGCTTAGCTTTGCTAGGTTCAAGTACAGCCAAGGCACTACCTGCAAGGAGTTTGTATGTTCGCCCCTCTAGATACTCTAGTTTCCCCCACATTCCAAAAACATGTACTGTAGGAAGTTTTATTGGCTTCTGATGAAATTGGCACTAGTATGTGTTAATGTGATAGGGACATTTTTTATGAGGAAAACCTGTGCAGGGTGTGGGGCAGGTGGCATCAGGGAGCTGGGCTATAATGTAGAGGCCGGCCTTTAGATAAAGTTGTTCTAAGAATCTTTCCCATTGGGCATATGAACCTTTCTGCCTACCCATTTGCTTGGGGAAACAGTTAAGTTATGTGCTTAAATTCAAATTCTAGGTATGAAGCAAAGTTCTTGAACTTAGCCCCATTGAAGGGTGGTCCATTGTCACTCTGCAAGAATCAGACAATCAAAGTGATGTAAAATGCTGATCCTCGTCATCAGCTGAAATTCTTGACCCACACACACACACAGAAGCATTTAGTTGTGGAGTTTCTTTATTCTTCACATGGCTGTCTCAACTATAGTGCCTAGGATACTATCTGGCCTGCTATAGAGGGTGCCCTCTAATGTCAGCAGTGCTGCATTGCAATCAACATGAACAAACAATAACAAATCTTTCCTAAAAGGACTACTGTTATACACTACAGGCATGATCCCAGTTGTGGACCCCCCTTCCCCCTTTCACAGTCTAGGCTGGGGGGGTTAAGTTGTGGCTGGCAAAGGTGCCCGCAGGTTCCTAATTAGGCAACTGTGCCCCAGAATATGTCAGCTCAGCACTATATAAGTAAAGAATAATAATGAAAAATATTGTGCTCATGTACATTGTAAAGTTGATAGAACGTTGCTTTTTGACTTTAATGTCCAGAATTTCCAGCAGGCGATAGCAGAGATCTATCACAGCTGACTGAACCGCTCTGTGGGACATTAGTGTAAGGTTTATACGATTCTCCAAAAAATGGAGATAATGTATTTACAGCAACTGACCATAACAATGAGCTGACCATACACACCAGGTGTACATGGCATTTGTTTTTTTTTTCCCCCCATTCCACAGAATTTTTCCCTGATAGGGAGAGTCACACTGAGCCATAACCTGAATTTCCCCAGCACTAAATCGCTTCCTTTCATGTCAGGAACCAGTTGTTGCTAATATAGGGTTTGCTTTACTGAAAATGAAAACAAATGAGAAAATAACGGAAAAGTCTACTTGGCAAAACATGGAAACGTAGATAAAGATATGTTAGCAATGCATAATGTCTCCAGCCAACATTTGTATGGTTTGGCAAGATTACAGCTTTTATTTCCCCTTTGCGAACAGACACAATAATTATCAGGGAAGAATGTGCTTTTCTGGCAGAAGGATGAGGAATGTGATGATTTATTAGGTGAGAATTATACATTTTCTATTCATTTACCTGATCAGTGAGGAAGTGCTACAGCCTCAAATTATGTTCTGCACAAGGCCCACCAACAGCAGGGACAGGCCCGAGTCCAGTTGAAGCAGTGCTTCCTGCTAAAGGGGTGGAGTTTAAATGGATCAGTGACACTGTAAGGCGGGTGTATGGAAATAGAAGATTTATTATTTTTTACATTTTTCTAAAGTCGACAATGAAAAAAATCACCACTAAACCTGATTACGTTTATTTTTTATGTTCGCTAATTCATTTACAAAATAATTTAAATGGGAAAACTAGATTGTGTTTATATGTGGAAACTCAACCGCAATGAGAAACACATTGTTCCATTCATTTTTGCAAATGTAACTGTTTAAAAGTATAAATCTAAAAAAATAAAATAGCTTGAATGTTAAAATTGCACCTCCAGTGGCAGGCCAACCTTATGGGCACCCTAGGCAGAGACATCCTGGATTGTGTGCACCCAGTGACAAACGAGGGGAGTGACAAGGTCCCCATCCCCTTGGTATTTCTCTAAATGATAGTAAATCCCCCCAAAGCCCTGTCATTGCACCTGTATCAATAATGCAGCATTTATCTAATGCAAACTGGGAATGGGCAGGAAGTAGTGCAAGGCAATATCTAGCATGAATATGTTACCCTTGATCATTTACGGTAAACTGTCACCATTTTCTTTGGCCATTTCACTGCAGAATCACTACTGCCACAGCGACAATAACAAACCCAGGTAAAGGGATATTCCACCCAAAAACTGCTTTTTGCATGATAAAAGAAAATATCCAAAGCAACTTTCCAATATCCATTCATTAAAATATTAATCTGTTTTGAAGTTTGCCTGTGTAATTGTTAGTGCAAGCAGTATTTGTCTGATTGTTTATACTCTGCTCTGCTGGTTCTAACCCCTTAAACAATCAGTTTACACATGTTACAGGGTACCTACATTAATAACAAAACGGCAAGGTCGGGTCACAGGTACAGGTTATCTTTCATGCTTAACTAACCATAGTGTCTGCTTTATATATAAATATATATAAGAACACAAGTTGTACAGACAAAAAATAAAAATGAATCAGCGGCATGTACAAAGGTGAAGAACACAAGCACGGAGCGTCGGCTGTTCCACTGATTATAACTACTGACAAGGAAAAGACTCCTGCTCCAAAAGAAAGCAGTTACCCGGTGCATTGGAGAAAAAAGAGGAATGTAAAATGAACAAACCTCAAAAGGATTCCCAAGCATAAATTCAGTGAAATATATATTAACAAACTCAATGAAAGAAAAAAAGTAATTAAACACAATCAATAATTAAATCAAATCAAAAATTTGTTCCCTAATGTATATCAAAAGGATAAAAAGTATATATATATATACCCAGTATCAGGCTAGGCCTGGGTGTTCAAACCCCAAGCCCGACGCGAGGTTCAAAGAGAATCACTCAATAATATAGAGACTAGGGAATCCAAATAGCTCACCAAAAACCGATGGTGGTCCGGGTGCTCGAGGCCCCGAACCCGCAGCTGAAAGGGAAAATTCTCCAAAGTTGAACGTAGAGCATCAAGCACTCCGGACTCATGAAAACTGCTAAAATCCAAAGTTTATTCCTTCATGTTTAAAACAATAAACGCCTGACGCGTTTCGTGCCCATTAGGGCACTTAATCATAGGCCGGTGCATTGGCATTATTCCTAATACAATAATTCAACCAGATAGCAACATGGATGTCCAGCATCACATGCAATGGGCAGCCACAAATAGCACAAAATGAAATTAGAAATAAATTTTGCTTGTAAATGTTTTTTTTTCAGCTGATCTTTTATTTTGGGACAATAGCACAATCTAGTCACATAAAGGAGCAAGGAGACCTGAGGAGGCCATTGATCATGCTTGAGCAGAGAGAGGAGCCCACCGTGCCTGTGGCATGTTCTGGCCTCTGGGGAACATATGCTGTTTAAATGCTGCTGTGCAACCAGGTAGATACATCTGCCCTAAGCCTTTTGTTTGTGAGACCCCCCACTCCCCGACCAGTGTGGTGACCCAATTCTTTTTAGTGACACAACACTAGCCTGCACTACCATGATCTGCAGCCAATACTAGTGAATGTTTAAATAAGAGTCTAAGGCCAAACCTGCAGGCTCCCTGTTCATGGTGGCACCTATATCTATGTTTTCTTCTAAAACATCAGTCTGATCATTGGATCTGAACTGCTTTTGCTTCTATTTATATATATTATTGTAAGCTGGGCGCTAAGCTTAAGAGGGGCCCCTTGATTGTAAAATTGTAAACATAAGTACACTAATGTGTGTTGTATTTAAGAAACTAAAGGGGAAACTAAACCTTAGAATAAACACTGCATTCTTTTGGTTGCACCTCAAGCTCTGTTTAATGGGAAGCACGGGAGTTGCTAACTTCTAAAAAGACTTGAGGCACAGAGCTACATCCAAGGTTGCACATGAAGGAATGGAATCTTACATACCCACTGTGCTTTAATACACTCCAAAGATGATCAGAAAAATCAGTTTAATTATCTACCAACTGCGAGTAGCGTTTTAATGAGATCAGGAGCAGTTAATATGGAGCATGTTTCATGGGTTTTTAGGTGTAACAAACCCCCTGGCTGGAAGGTTACCAGAACTGCTGGGGAAATGGAGGCTCAGTGTAAGAGAAAAGGCATAGTCAGATTTTGATAAGGGTTGGAGAGGCCTAACTTGCCAAAATCAACACCAATAAATGTCCTACAACACACAGGATGGAGGTATTACACATGAAGTTAGCACTGTATTTATCCTGTCATATTCTGGGAGGTATTATTTATATAACTGACAATGCATGTTTCCTACAATGTGCTCTGGGCTTATTATCCTGCTATGTATGAAATAGGTATTGTACCTGTCTTGTCATGTGTTTCTGCATATTATACATTGAAGTATATAGAACATTTATCTTTCCATGTTTTCTGGGGGGAGTTGTAGTTAACTTTCTGTCATATGTTTCTGGGGTACAGTATGGGACCTGTTGTCCATAATAATCAGGAGATTTCTGGATTAGAGGTCTTTTCGTAAATTGGATCTCCATGCTTTAAGTATACTAAAAGACTTAAACTTAAATAAACCCAATAGGATTGTTTTGCCTCCAATAAGGATTAATTATATCTTAGTTGGGATCAAGTACAGGTACTGTTTTATTATTACAGAGAAAAGGGAATCATTTAACCATTAAATAAACCCAATAGGGCTGTTCTGCCCCCAATAAGGGGTAATTATATCTTAGTTGGGATCAAGTACAGGTACTGTTTTATTATTACAGAGAAAAGGGAATCATTTAACCATTAAATAAACCCAATAGGGCTATTCTGCCCCAATAAGGGGTAATTATATCTTAGTTGGGATCAAGTACAGGTACTGTTTTAATCTTATAAAGAAAATGGAAATCATTTTTAAAAATGTAAATTATTGGATTAAAATGGAGTCTATGGGAGATGGTCAAGGGATGAAAACAAAATTTTGCCCCTTTATAGGTCCCTGGTAAGGCCTCACCTTGAGTATGCAGTGCAGTTTTGGGCTCCAGTCCTTAAGACGGATATTAATGAGCTGGAGAGAGTGCAGAGACTGCAACTAAACTGGTAAAGGGGATGGAAGATTTAAGCTATGAGGTTAGACCGTTGAGGTTGGGGTTGTTTTCTCTGGAAAAGAGGCGCTTGCGGATTGGTAAGTATAGGTTGTGTGTGCTGGGTTTACTTGGAAGGGTTGAACTTGATGGACTCTGGTCTTTTTTCAACCCTATGTAACTATGTAACTATGTAGTTCAGAGCTTTTTGGATAATAGGTTTCCAGGTAACATGAAGTATACATTAAGTATTATACATGCCACTATATTTATCCTACCATGTTTTTTGGGGGTTTTATACATAGAATTAGCACTGGGATATTACAAAGGGATTTTGTACAGAATGGACAGTAATTAGCCTCCTCCAGTACACACCTCACCCTCCTACCATGAAAAACCCATAGAACATACAGCCTTGCAACTATTGCTGAACTGCAACATCCAGCATCCTGCCAGTGGCTGAAGTTGCCCTTTGAATCGTGAAATACATGCCTTGGCCATGATTCTTCCTCAGAAATGAAAACAAACCCAATAATCTTATTCTACCTACATACAGATGCACAGAAGTGAAACAGAATAGGGAAAGGCATCTATAATTTAAGGACTTTTGTTCCTGAATCCTCACAAATTAATATTTAAAAGGAAATACATCTGTTACCCAGCGATTCCAGATTGCGGTTATGTGCTTATTACAAACAATATCACAGTGATATATTTTACTCCGGCAGTAAATCGTCTAAATGGCTTTTTCTGAAGGCTGCCTACAAGAAGGTAATGTAGCAATGGCATTTTCTCAGCAAGGCAGGCAGCAAGCAAGTCCAAAATAAAGAATGAACTCTGGCTATGTTCATTATTTAAAGGCCCAATGGAATTACCGATTGCTTATTTTTTTTCTGAAGCGGCGAGTGTATGCATGTCTCAGAATAAGCACGGATATGTATAAATAAATCTGGGGAATCATTTACAGATGTTTAATGCGGCCTGGGTTCTGAATCACATATTGCAGTAATGCATTGCAGAGAAAAATGGTATTTATTCAGATTACTGTACTATGACCACACTCACATATTTCATGTGCAATAATTCCATTGTTCAGGCAAAGTGATGATCCAGGAAAAAAAGAGAGGCATTTATTGCTTATTTTTCTCTCGCCAGCGTTTGCTCAGGTCTGCACTCACAGAATGCAAAAAAATAAAAAGGCACATTTATTCCATCAACAGAGCAATACAAAACCTGCTTTTTATCTAAGCAGCCTGTGTTCAGGGACCTATATGTTCTTTATCTGGCTTTCCCCTGCTTCTGCACCCATGTAATGTTCAAGCTATGTTCCAATATGGGCAATGCTTTTAGCCATAAACACCTCATTTATATTTCCCCTCTTTAATTTAGTTTATTATTATTAGAAAATGTGTCTATTTGCAGCTAAAAGTTGATTGAAGGGAATGTACCACTACAAACTAAATTAGTGCTTACAGCAGCAAACTTTGCAATTTAACAGAGGCTGCACTATGAAGCTCAGGTGTGTACAGATTCAGTACTATAAACATAGTTTAAAAACAAGTTTAAATGAGATAATTAATTAATTGAATTTCACTTCCAGAAATGAAAGCAGAGACCATGCATCTTAGCTGAAGCCTTTGGTTCCCAGAGACAATGCATGTCTTATACCTGCAGTCTTGTGATAATTTATCCATAAACAGATATCTATTTTTGTCCATTAATCCATAAATATGAGAGACCTACCACTGGGTTGACCCTTTATATATAGTAAAGAGCCCCATAGAAAGATCCATGTATTCTCCATTAGAGACCTTCCACTAGGTTGACCATACAGTACAGAGGCCCTAAATCCGTAAATATGAGAGACCTACCCACTGGGTTGACTCTTATTATATAGTAAAGAGGCCCTAAATCCATAAATATGAGAACCTACCACTAGACTGACCCTTTATATATATATATATATAATCCATAAATATGAGAGATCTATCACTGGGATAACCTTTTATATATAAACAGGCCCATAAAACGATATGTACTCTGCATTAGAGACTTTCCACTGGTTGATAGTATAGTAAAGAGGCCCTAAATCCAAATATGAGAGACCTTCCACTGGACTGACCACTAATGTACAGTAAAGAGGCCCTAAGAATAAATATAAACCCACTGGGTTGACCCTTTTTATATAGTAAAGAAGTCCTAGATCTATCATGGAGGAAGACGAGGTCAATACCCTTCATCTGTGATTCACAGGAGATCAGAAGATGCGGCAGTATGGATTGCTGTCCTGAAACCAGCCAATATTACAATTCGTTCTAGAACTGAACAGACATAGGGACAGTTCAGAGAAGCCTATCTCAAATGTACTATAGAATCAGTGAAGGGGTCACTCTTTATGTGTTTCTAGTAGACACTCAGTTAGGGTTTCAAAACAGTGTGGAATGGATATTATGCATTAAGGTCACGCTTGGATAGCCTACCTGAAAATGAAGGACTGCAGGCTGATGACCAAATAATTGTGTCAAATGTGGTTATTGATCATCACCAGGGTCTTTATTTGCACTGATCACCTTTAATGTGATTAGTCAAAACAAAAAAGTGTGAGAAATATTTGCACAGATGATTGGACAATTTGCCTGTGCCAGCGTGACCAGCGTTAGACAATGACAACAATAGACTAGTTGCCAGTAGAGCATCCACACTAAATAGTTCTACATTTCATATTGCAGTTTTGTTCTTTTCTTGGATAGGGTCTACAGATTCAGATTTTCTACACACCAATTACCTTCCAGCTGGCTTGTGACCTTGGGGAAATTATTTTGCTTCCCAAAGCTTCCAATGCCAACACTGGAACACGGTCTTATTGTCCTGAATAACAACATAAATGTAACCGGCACTCTTATTCTAAAAATCCAAAGATATAAACAGAAAGAATTAATGTCAGAAAGTGAAAAAATCCATACAGATAAACAAAACATTTCTCCTAACAAAGATTTGTTCCCAAACTAGTCAAAGTCGCCGCTGTGTTCACTTTCATAAGAAACACCATGGGAGGCGAGATGAGCAATAACAGTGGTGCAGTAATGATAGCAAGAGCCGGTGCAGGTTGCTGTATAAATAGAGTGGGTTGCTTTAATTAAAATCACTGACCTCCTCTCAGCTCCGCCAGGCTTGTCTGCATCCTGCATCCCATGCAGTTAATAGGTAAACATACCAAAATGTGCTTTTGACAAACGGTGAGAACCTCATTTAAATTCCCATCCAGGGAGATGTTTAGATCATCATTATTCAATCTATCAGTCTGGTGCATGGCGTTTGTCATCACTTCACAAGAAGTTTCACCCAAGCTCCTTCTCAGGTTTCCTACAGCTGTTAAGGCTTTTCTAAACAACAGTTGCTCGGGCATTTCTGCCGCTTTTGTAAAGATGAATAAAAAGAACAAAAATAAAATCAATGTGAATCCAATGTCACCTTGAAATTGGACTTCTGTGTAAAAAAAAAAAAAAAAAAGACAGGCACAGGCATAATACCTCTGTGTTTCATACATTCTCCCAGTACTTAAACTAAGGTCAACTAGGGTTGCTCACGGTATAGATTTTTATGTCTCAGTAATTGTCTGATGTTATTCATTTTCAACTTTTTTAAAATGATACTTTTGGAGGGAATCGATAGCTACCATTGCCAGCAGCAGAAATACTGAACCTATATTAAGGTAGGTCTACATAAATTAATGTGAATGTTCATGTCTGAGGATTGGGATTATTTGGAAATCATTTCGCCCCCAAAATAATGCAAAATGGGAAAGACTTCTAGTGACTTTGAGGGGTTTAATGTAATAATGAGGGCAAGTTTTCTTCAGTGCTACTAACCCATAGCAGCCAAACATCAGATGCTGCTATATTTTTAGCTGGTGTGAAAGTAAAATCAGACTGGTTAATGGTTTAATAAACAAGGGGGAAACTTTTCCACTTTCGTTAAATTATTTCTTGTGTAACTATGACATACTATCTATATATTAAATGTCATTTTCTCTTGTTTTCTCAGCAATAGCGATGAGCGAATCTGTCCCGTTTCGCTTCACCGAAAAATTCTCGAATCTTCTCACAAAACGGCAAAAATGTTGTGTGGCAAAAAAAATTGTCACGTGTGTCACACGTCTGTCAAAAAATTATGCGCACGGCAAAAAAAAAATAATTACGCACGCGACACTTTTTTTTTACATGCAACAAGATTTTTTTATGCAGACAACAATTTTTTGTGGCACGCCTAATTTTTCTGCTGTAAATTTTGTCACCCGTTTCGTGAAATTCGGCGCAAATTCATATCTGGAGAATTATTTCGCCCTGCACTACTCAGTAATATTATAAGTTTTAGTATACTGTCATGCTTTACTTCATAGATATATGTATACAGGTATGGGATCCCTTATCCAGAAACCCGTTTCCAGAAAGTTTTGAATTACAGAAAGGCCATCTCC
The DNA here is from genome assembly GCF_000004195.4 of Xenopus tropicalis. NCBI lineage: Eukaryota > Metazoa > Chordata > Amphibia > Anura > Pipidae > Xenopus > Xenopus tropicalis. The sequence continues at coordinate 28,794,051 of NC_030681.2, read as the reverse complement.
CATAGACTCCATTATAAGCAAATCATTCTAATTTTTAAAAATAATTTCCTTTTTCTCTGTAATAATAAAACAGTACCTTGTACTTGATCCCAACTAAGATATAATTACCCCTTATTGGGGGCAGAACATCCCTATTGGGTTTATTTAATGGTTAAATGATTCCCTTTTCTCTGTAATAATAAAACAGTACCTGTACTTGATCCCACCTAAGATATAATTACCCCTTATTGGGGGCAGAACAGCCCTATTGGGTTTATTTAATGGTTAAATTATTCCCTTTTCTCTGTAATAATAAAACAGTACCTTGTACTTGATCCCAACTAAGATATAATTACCCCTTATTGGGGCAGAACAGCCCTATTGGGTTTATTTAATGGTTAAATGATTCCCTTTTCTCTGTAATAATAAAACAGTACCTGTACTTGATCCCAACTAAGATATAATTACCCCTTATTGGGGGCAGAACAGTTCTATTGGGTTTATTTAATGGTTAAATGATTCCCTTTTCTCTGTAATAATAAAACAGTACCTGTACTTGATCCCAACTAAGATTTAATTACCCCTTATTGGGGCAGAACAGTCCTATTGGGTTTATTTAATGGTTAAATGATTCCCTTTTCTCTGTAATAATAAAACAGTACCTTGTACTTGATCCCAACTAAGATATAATTACCCCTTATTGGGGGCAGAACAGCCCTATTGGGTTTATTTAATGGTTAAATGATTCCCTTTTCTCTGTAATAATAAAACAGTACCTGTACTTGATCCCAACTAAGATATAATTAATCCTTATTTGGGGCAGAACATTTTGGGTTTATTCAATATTTAAATGATTTTTAGCAGACACAAGTTATGGAGATCCAAATTACGGAAATATCCCTTATACGGAAAACCCCAGGTCCCGAGCATTCTGGATAACAGGTCCCATACCTGTATGCATAAAAAGCTGTCAAATTATTCAAACATTAAATAAACCCAATAGGATTGTTTTGCTACCATAAGGAATAATTATATCTTAGTTGTATGAAGTACGCAGTACTGTTTTATTATTTCAGAGAAAAAGGAAATCATGAAGTCTTTGAGAGAGTGCTTTTCCATAATTCAGAGATTTCTGGATAATGGGTTTCTGGATAACAGACTCCATACCTGTATCAGGATGGGGCAGGTCCTTTTGTTTTCAGCCATCGCAAACAAGCCAGACAGCAGGCCATAATGTGAATTCTGTTTATGCTAACTCAATAAACACACTTAGATGATATGTTAATAGCAGTGTGCTGCAGCATGCATTATTTCTTGCCAAGGAAACCATTGAGCATTAGTTTAATACTGAAATAATATGCCGACTATATATATGAAATATTTATTCACAAATTGTCATACACAGTGAATTTAAAATGAGAGCCCCGTGTACGGCATGTATATCATCTGAAATGTTTTATATCCATTTGATTATCTTGGATATATAGCTCGGCAAAAGCATTTCTACAGTCGTTTAAATCCGAGGTTAGACAGTTGCTTTATTAATGTGTTACAAATGTTGCAGCTGGCAAAAAAAAGAGAATTCTGGATTTTCTAAGGGATTTTCTGAGTAGTTGTTGAATAAGCCTTCAAAAGCCTTTAATACAAGGCATAAGAAAAATGCTATTCAGACAGTTTGACATTGGCAGTGAACTTGGAGAGACTCGTACAACCTAGTGTATAATGGCACTGCAATTCCAATGTTTATATTGATCCCATATCAAACAGCTGCGGCGGCACATAATGGCACCTACAAATGTTTATCCACAATAGCAGGCACCGGCTTCATATCCTACTGTACCTTCATTACAACTTATTGCCCCTATATTTGCCTGGTTAGAAATGTTTTTCCTTGTATGGGTGGAGAGCACTTGGGACTATTCAAACTATTTTTTTTTACATATTTACTGATTCATTGGTCAAATATAAATGGGAGGTATTAGGTTGAGAACATACAGTTGTTCACAATAAGTTATTTGAATTTTGATAGCATTTATGAAACTCAAACATTATTTAAACATATACCTCTATTTTGCCTCTTAATACTAATAAGTTAACAACTCCTATATCTTTGACTAAGTCTTTTTTTACATTTATGTTTTTATTTTTAGGCGAAAGGATGCCAATTGCGTATGGTAAGTCTTTATTTAGTTTCTGGTTTGCAATTTGTATGTATGTACGTGATTAGAGAATTTTAGTTTGTTTCTGTATTACCCTTCCTAGGTGATATGTGTAATGTATTCTCTCCATGGCAGCCAGGTGGCTAAGTAGTTAGTATATTTATCATGTAGAGAAGCAGTAAGTTCCTCCATTAAGCAAATTTCATTGATGATGTGAAACCGCCTTTCTGTATTTGGGATTGTTTTACTTCTCCATAGCATGGGGATTTGCGCTTTGGTCCCTATTAGGAATTGTAACAAAAGCTCTCTTTTTGTTGGATTTCCTGAATCGGGTTTATGACTTGCTCTCCAATTATAGCTAAGTAGTAACAACCGAATTTTTTCATCATTCGCAGCAAAATTCTGCAAAATTTCACCATCAGCAAATTCTTTTGTGAAACCGCGGCAAAAATTAGCAGCGTTTAAAATTTGTTGCCTCTTTATGTCAATGCGTACTTCAACTAAGCGAAATGGGACAGATGTGCTCATCATTATAGTTGAGCATAGAAAATACTTCATTCCAATACGTTTGGAGCTGGGGGAATGTTAGCCATACATGTTCTACCATGCCTGAGTATTGTTCACACCTCCAGCAGAGATCATTATCCATCAAACCCATTTTTTTAGGACAGTTGGGGTTCTACACCGTCTTTACAACAGTTTATATTGAGTATTCCTGTAGTATATAGCTTATAGTGCATTTATTTACAATTTGAAACACTTTCCTCTATTCCTCCTTAGATAGTAAGATGTCAAGTTCTTTTTCCCAGGTAGGTACAAAGGATGGGTGTTGTGGGTATTTTTTTCTCAAAAGGAATGTTATATATTAGTGATAGCTGGTGTCTTAGTGGAGCTTCTATTAAACACAATTGCTCAAAGTTGGTGAGAGGTGTGACCAGAGCCCCCATTAGATGCGGTGTTTGTAATTGGTTTTACACCTGATAGTATCTCCATTTGTCTCTAGTGGAACAGTTATCTCTTGTATGTTTGCTTCAAATATTATTAATAGACTCTAAATCAAAGTGCTTTTTTCCCCCCTCAAAGCAGTCAGTTTAAAAAACAAAACTGAACGAGTGTCACAAGCAGGTGGCTCAAAATTAATCAGCGACATAATTGTTCTATAATTTTGCAAATACCGCCGTACATTTGTGCTGAGAGCTGCAGGTTGAATGCGAAAGGAAGAAATAATTACGCTCACTAGGGTCTAATTAGTCGCGTGGTGTCATTTTAGACAATAGCAATATGACAAAAAGACATCGGAGTGTGCTTGGCATTTTCAATCTTTCACTTGTTCGCGGAGAATAAACCAAAGAAAATGTTTTCATTCCGTTTTCTCAGTCACAATGCACGCAGAAAGAATAGCTTTACAGTGCTTTTATGGCAACTTCTAAAACTGGAGTTTCCAAGTATCTCTCACCCAGGTGGTAACTATGGTACCAATATTCCTTGCAAAAATGAGCTACATCCAAATTTCTACACCAAACAAGTGGACAAGATGGACACACCCAAGGGGCAGGCCAAATCAGAAATCAAATTTTTTATTTTTTGCAGATTTTCTGTTATTAAGTTTTTTGCCCGGCAGCTCTCTAGTTTGGTATATCAGCAGCAATCTGGCTGCTAGGGTCTTTTTTGCCTTAGCTACCAGGTCGTGATTTGAATGAGAGACAGGAATATGAATAGGCAAAGGACTGAAGAGGCAGATAAAAAGTAACAATAACAATAGTAGCCTCAGAAAGCAATTTTTTTTTTACCCCACTGAAAGGTAGAAAGAGGCAGAAAAGGAAGGTAAATAATTAAAAACTATAAAAAAAATAATGGAAACCAGTTGTTAGTAATTCTGTAACATTCTAAAAGCTTAACCACCCCTTTAAGCCCTGCTGGAATATTCAAAAAGTTTTGAAAATAAATTTAAACTACCAAGTAAAAGAAAATGTATGGTTTCTGGAAATTATATTAAACCATCACATTTCTTGAATTACTATATCACTCTAACAAACGGCAAAACAATTTTAAAAATCATGAATGCGAATATGAATTTAAGTATGTTTTTTATATATGTATATTATATATAAATGTAAGAAATGTACTATTGCACCATAAATGTGAATGTTGCTGTTGAAAATTAGATAACAGATGAACAGATTTTTGTGCAGTATAGGACTTCTACAGCCTTAAAGAAGTGAAAGATCAGGCCCTGATTTGTGATGAGGCCACAAAAACCCGGGCCTAGGGCAGCACAAATTTAGGGAGGCACATACGGAGCAATGGGGACCGGACACGCAGAAAACATAAGCGCATTCTCTCCCTACTGCGCCGTATGCAAGTTAAATGGACATGCATGCGCGGGGGGAGAGGGTTGGTGGTTGTTGGGGAAATCCAGCCCTGTTCTGTATTAGGCAGAAAAGCCCAAAGTTCATGCCAAGATAATAATAGATAAACACAAAGTATAACAATAAATACAAATAAATACAAGATACAGTTGCAACAAGTTAAGAGTCAAAGACACAAGAAGTTGGAGGTCCCTGCCCCGTAGAGCTTACAATCTATATGGGAGGGTAACTTACAGATACAAATGGGCAAATATAAGTGCTGTAGGTCACAGTGGGTGACACTACAATATAAGTGCCAGTTCCCAGATCCAAAAGCTATTTAGCCAGTAGTGATAAGTGAATCTGTCCCGCTTTTCCAAAAAAAATAATAAAACTGAAAAATTAGCAAAATAGTGGAAAATTCATGAAATGTGGCTACCACGTGACTTTTTTTCTACATGTGCGATTTTTTTTATACGGCCACAGCTTTTTTGAGGCAACCTCAACGGGATTTATGAAGGGTACTATTCTGCCAAGGCAAAGGCCATTTCAATGTACTGTATATGGCTACTACAATTATGTAAAATGTGTTTGGGGGCATCTATTATCCTATCATGATGCTGAGCAAGCCCTCTTGTTGATGTAGTACTGTTGGTAGGGATAAAGAGTCAATCGCCACAGAGGGAAAAAAGCTATCTTGTCATTTTAAATCTGGGCTCAGAAATATTTTATGTTTCCTTGAATTTCAGCCTAAATTTTACAGGAAAATAATAGTCCATTAACAGCTTTTATTTCTCTTCAGCCAGTCTAATGGAAAAAATATGTCTTAATGATGTTGAAAAAGCTGCTCTGTATGTATCAGCGGGTGTGCTAGAGCTATTTCCGTTACACTTTTTTTTGTTACTAATTTGGTGCTTTATACATTACAGTAATTCCAAACACAAATATTTGACGTGTCTGTAAATCAGCCCATGTTTTTAACTCTGTAGAGGAAAATGCTGTATTACGTAATAACATAAACAGTAGTTCCCTTTAGTGGTCTTGTACTGTAAGAATAGAATACTACTTGCTGATTGGTTGCTATGGGTTATTGGACTTCTGCAAACCTTCCCGTTACTATTCTTTAAAAAATGCTGATATGGACCTACAGTATAAAGTGCAGTATATAGAAGTCTTTATTTATAGAACATTCTACTTACTGCCATATAGAGCAAGGTTGCCCAAGGATCACAGGCTAGATTTTCCTTGGGATTTTTATGGTCCCAACTTGCCCAAGTGGTTCATAGCCCACTGTGAGTGATAGCTTTATTTAATATTATGTGGCCACCAGACATGTAGTATATCATAATATCAGTCTAATACACTAAGGAAGCTGGATAACACTGATTTACAGAGTATAAGATTAGTAACCTCCTTAGAGATCTACAACACTTACCCCATATATCAAATAAAAGACACTAAGTGGGTTATATAATAAAAGGCACTAAGTTTGCCCAGGAGCAGTAACGCATAGCAACCAATCAACAGGTAGAATTAACTGGTCACCTGTTTAAAAGCAAACCACTTATTGGTTGCTATGGGTTACTGCTACTGGGCAATCTTAGTGCCTTTTATTACATATGAGGGTAAGAGGCATATTTATCAAAAAATTCATTTCTAACTTCATTTCTAAATTTACCAAACTTGAATGTGTGCATATTTATTAAAAAACCCAAATCTCAAAAGGACAATTAAAAACATGGAGAAAAAAACTTGAATGCAGCACAATCACATTCTTCTAATCATTTTCAATGAGTCTACAAGCTTTCCAAAAAAAAATAGAAATACATGAATTTAAAAAAAGTTGCTTGAATTTTGCCAGGACAACTTTGACTTCTTCATGAAATTTGCAGCTGTTAGATACTTCACATTTTGAGTTTTACATTAAGAATTTGTGAGCTTTAGCGCATAAAATAAACTAAATCAGCCCCTAGGTTTGCCAGGGTTCAGTAACACATAGCAACCAATAAGATGTTGCCTTTTAAACATGTGACCAGTACATTCTTCCTGCTGATTGGTTGCTATTGGTGAATAGACTTAGGTGCCATAGATAACTAGACTATTAGCAGACAGCTATATTTATTACATTACCCAGTTAGAAACATATCCTGGTCAAGTAGTATCAGAACCCGAGGCAATACTCCTTCTCCCCCATGCTCTGTATGAACACCTCCGAGCCACCACTCGCTCTGCATACCACCCCATGTAGCTTAATCTGCACCTGAACCCCTTCACCACTCTGTCCACAAAGTCATGAACAGAGCCCCCAGTTGCACCCAAGTCGCATGCCTTTTCTGTCTACCTTTAGTTCTGGCCTTGCTTAGAAGCCAACTGCATATCTTTTGGGCTCTCCATTCCTGATAATTTACCCTTACCTGCAGCTTCATAACTATATTTCCCAGAGGTTCCCAACCTTTTTTACTCATGAGCCACATTCAAATGTAAAAAGAGATGGGGAGCAACACAAACATACAAAAAAGTTCCTGCCAAATAAGGGCTATAATTGGTTGTTTGGTAGTCCCTATGTGGAGTGGCAGCCTATAGGACAGTGGTCCCCAACCAGTGGCTCGTGAACAACATGTTGCTCCCCAACCCCTTGGATGTTGCTCTCAGTGCCCCCACACCAGGTAGTTATTTTTTTCCTGACTTGGGGGCAAATTTGGTTGAATAAAAACAAGATTCCCTACCAAATAAAGCCCCTGTAAGCTGATAGTGTGCATAGAGGCCCTAATAGCCAATCTTAGCCCTTATTTGGCACCTCCATGAACTTTTATGGTGCGCGTGTTGCTCTCCAAGTCTTTTTACATTTGACTGTGGCTCACGAGTAAGAAAGGTTGGGGACCCCTGCTATAGGAGGTTCTGCACCCGCCTTATGGCAGTGGGTGCAACATTCAAGGGGTTGGTGAGCAACATGTTGCTCAGGAATGACTTGTTGGGAATCACTATATAACCTCTTGAGAGTGTATATAGCAAATTTGCCCCAGTTGACCAACCTACAAAAACTAATTTGATATATTTATTATTCTTCTAACTGCACCAGATAAATCAACACTAGGGGGCAGATTTATCAATACACGAGTTCGAATCCCGAATGGGAAAAACTCGGACCAGAAACGAAAACCTCTAAAGATCGCAAACATCACGAAAATGCCCACGAAAAAATCGTACCGGTCACGACAATATCGCATTGGCGATCCGAAAGTCCCGAAACTTTCGCACCGAACAACTGCAAACAGCGGCAGAGCCTCTCCGAATCCTTCGTGAAAGCATCCGAAAAAGTCGTGAGGGCGTCCGAAAATGTTGTGCGGGTCGTTCAGAAAAGTCGCGCGGGCCCGAAAAAATCGGTGAAGATGCGCTCGGAGCGTTCGAATGAACGCTCCCAGCGTTCGTGTATTGATAAATCTGCCCCTAGTTATTGTTTTGGATTAACACATGATGGGATTCTGCGTACTATGGTATATAATATACTCCATATATAAATTAAAGTGCCATACTTTTGCATCACATTTCTGTTATTTGTTCAGGCTTTTCTGCCTTAGTAGACCTCTGTGTATCTGTATGAGAATACTTTATATGAGCTCAGTAGGCACCAAGATGCCCGTTTTTGCCTTCACTTGAGCAGCAAATGACATGCACCAGAACCTGTGGGAAATATAATTGCTTGTGAGGATGCAGCTGCCCGTTTCTACTTCTAAACTGTGCAGTGACAGTGAATTTAAGATAACCTGCTGGTCACATAACATTTCATATGCTATGGAGAAGGAAAAGCAAAGCTTACAAAGACAATCTGTATATTTGTTTTCTAATTCAAGGAGATAGTAAAAGTTCTGTCTCTGTATTTCTTCCCTTTCATTGCCCAGTTAGTGCTTCCAACAACTTTTTCATTAATCCTTTGTGGCTAATTTATTTATTTTCTAACCTAAGTTTGTTTTTTGACACACAACTTTTCTTTCTCGATTGATCATATTTACAAAAAAACACTTGGATTCCAAAAACTTGAATGCATGAAAAAGAAAAAAAAACAAAAAACCTAATTGCAATGGAAATTACATTGTACTGTTTGTTTTTAAACATTGTTACTCTTGAACTTGAAAAGTAAAAAAAGCTTAAACTCCCACCCTTGCACTCAATCAGCTCAACTCCCTTGGTACTTTCCTCACAATTGTACCCCATAGGTCATTCCCCACCAGTTGCCCCTTTTCCTCACTTGCTAAGCTTCCCTATTCACTTGCATAGCACTGCTGTAAACTTGTTGCTTATTCATTTTTGGGGCTTAAACATTAGAACTAAGGGGGATCTCTAACTCACCATAGCACAGAATGGAGTTTGACTACTTTGAGCTGCCGTGACAAATAGACACATTGATCAGAGCAGTAAATGCTTTTATTTAAGTCCATTACTTCCTAATATTAGGAACATTCCTCTGAAAGTGAGGGAGGTGCCAATACAGGTATAGGACCTGTTATCTAGAACAGGGCTTCCCAACCTTTTCAGCAGCACGGCCCGGTAGGAGGCAAATTTTTTTTCCCACGGACCGAGGGGGGCGGGGCGCGCCGCGTAAAACATGCAACGCGCTGGGGAGGGGGGGGTGCGCTGCAGCCCACTGCCCTGCTGTCCACGGCCCGGAACTGGTCCGCGGCCCGGCGGTTGGGGACCCCTGATCTAGAATGCATGGGACCAAGTGTATTCTGGATAAGGGGTCTTTCCATAATTTGGATCTCCATACCTTAAGTCTATTAAAAAAATCAATAAAACATTAATTAAACCCAATAGGATTGTTTTGCATCCAATAAGGGGTTATAATATCTTAGTTGGGATCAATTACAAGGTACGGTTTTATTACTACAGAGAAAAAGGAAATCATGAATTATTTGATTAAAATGGAGTCTATGGGAGATGGGCTTTCCGTAATTCGGAGCTTTCTGGGTAACAGGTTTCCGGATAAGGGATCCCATACCTGTAACTGAAATTCAGGCTGCTGGCAATCCATCAGAATTTCATCCATCAGAGTCTAAAATTGAATAATTCTGCCCTAAAGTTTTTAGTTCTTTAGTTATACATTCTGTTTATTGGACAGAAGTAAAAAAAAAATAAAAAAAAAAAAAGCCTCAATTTTCTTCTGGTTGAAATAATGGGATTAAAGTGTTCTCCTCTTGATCCCCCATTTATTTAATGATGCTTTCAAAAACATGCTCCATTTTGCTTTGGTGCGTTCAAGAACTACTTGAGGATAATATCCCTCATTTGTAAAGGAGTAATATACTGTATCAGGCTGCTGAACACTCAGAAACTGTGTAATATAGAAATGCAATAACTTAATTTTAAAAGTAATGTTTTATATTTCTAAAATGTGCAGTTATTTTATGGATTCGGCACTGATTGTTTCATAGCATAGTACACTATATTTCTTAATATGATGTTATTATTAGAAAATACAATATCCAAGTTGAACACTGCCTTTGCAGGATCTGGGCAGTTAAGTAGTTTCCTAGAAAATAGTAAAACTAACCTGTCTTATAACATATATAAATTCTTATTCCCCAATATGTGGCATCAGTCACTGCACCTACTCTTAGAGAATATCGGTCGGATTTCTTTTCAATTCAGATTTTTTAGCACTGAAAGTCACTAAAAAAAAAGATGCGACTTTTCCAGCATTTACTATGCCACTTTACTGCCACAATTACAAACTCGAAAAATACTCCCAAAACTTGTTGAGATCATGTAGTCGATGGCAGATGTCCCCTTACAATTGGAAGCTCTTTCTTTGCTACAAATCTTTCAAGTTTTTCGGATTTTTGACACTGGCTTTTGTGCTACAATAGGAAAAAGACGCAGTTTTGCTACTTTTCTGCAACTTTTTCCCACACGTGCTTTTTCAGATTTTTGATGAATGTCAGACATTTGTAGAAATGAGTTTATTCAAATAAAAAAAAAAGTGAGAAACATTAGTTTTAGTAAAACTGGCTCTAAAGGTGGCCATACACGAGCAGATCCGCTCGCTTGGCGATGTCGCCAAGCGAGCGGATCTTCCCCCGATATCCCCACCTACGGGTGGGCGATATCGGGGACCATTTAGGTAAAAAAAATAATAATCCGATCGTTTGGCCCTGGGGCCAGACGATCGGATTATGTGAGCGGCAATGGGGCAGTCGGATCGGGGACCGCATCAACGAGCCGATGCGGTCCCCGATCCGACCAGATTTTCTAACCTGGTCGATCGAGATCTGGCCAATTTCAGGCCAGATATCGGTCGGCCAGGCCGCTCTGCTCTCCCCATACACGGGCCGATTAGCTGCCGAATCGGTCCAAGGGACCGATATCGGCAGCTATAGTCGGCCCGTGTATGGCCACCTTAAGTAATAAACCCTATACTTCATCTTAGGCTTAAAGTACCACGTTAAACAGTTGAGAGAGCTCCAAGCATGCCAGACAAAGGAATTTGCTAAAAAACGGTTTTTATTGTTCCATTTAAACTCAAAGTGCCCGACGCGTTTCGTGTGCGTGCGCACTTAATCATAGGCACGAAATGCGTCAAGCACTCTGATTTTAAATGGAACAATAAAAACAGTTTTTTAGCAAACTCCGTTGTCCGGCGTGCTTGGAGTTCTTTCAACTGTATATCGTTATCTCCCTTCAGCTACGGGTTCGGGGCCCTGGGCACCTGGACCACTTCTGGACTCTGGTGAGCTATTTAAATGTTGTTTGACTTTCCTTAACTGTTTTTAGGATCGGATACTTTGGAGACAGGTTCGGGGTTTGTACACCTGAGCCTCCACGTGGCACTGGGTATGACTTCCATTACCATCCCATTGCAAATTTTGTCAATTATTTGTAAATTGTTTTTTGTTTCATTTTTGAGTTTATTTCTTTTCCCTTGGAGTACGTTAAAGTACCACGTTCCCTTGTGCCTATAGGAACTGCGGCTATTTTTTCAATGATAGGGACAATAAAAGGATTGAAACCTGGCAGTACGTGGTGACTTGTAGCATTATGAACGGAAATAGTAAATAGGCCTTGGATCTCAAACTAGAGGGTCAGGTATAAACTGCAAAGTCAGCTTCTTGTAGCCATGGAAAAGTCATTACATTTGTTCACTATATGAGAAATTGCATCAAGTCAAGTTCAACCCCCAAACCTATGGTGTGACCAACCCCAGAAGTCCACCCCCAACAATTAAACACTAGAACACATTTTTGGGATAAATATTCCTCAACATAGCACCAAACTCTATATACTGTAGTATATCACCCTGTGATAAGATATCTGTAAATAATACTTGTATAACAAATGACCAACCAAGAAATGGCAGCTTTCATCCAGTGCCATTTTCCTTCTGACGGACCATCAGTGACCTTTACAGCACATGTGTGTAAAGTTCATGTAATCAAGAATGCAGGCTTACAGAGGCAGAACTTTGATAAAAAGTTCTGCTTGGATTGAGCACTGCAATGGTTAAGGTGAGCTAGGGAGATAGGGTTAGAAGTAAAAAATAGGAGCAGAAAGCTAAATAAGTGTTTCTATGGAAACCAGCAATGCCATCTCTTTATTGGCTGCTAGACTAGAGGACGTATTTAGTAATCTGAGTGGAGAAGAACTGAGCATGTGCAATAGCCAACAGCCAAAGTTAATTCCTGAGAGAAGGAATTCTAAGTGATAAAGTGGATGTTGCAACCTTACAATTAACTTTTAACAACCAGAGTGGCAGTTATTTAAAGATTTTACAGATGCACTTTGCTGATTTTTATTTTGTGGGGAGTTTACACATCCTTTAACAGGGTTACCAGCATCAACAAAGAGTAATAACATATGTGAAAGCATGTCTATAACTGGCCTTCAGGCCAACCACAACATTTATTCCACTGGCTACAGTTTGCATAAGTTTAAGGCAACTCCTTAAGGACAGAGGGAATAGTTAATCCAGCTGTTGGTTGTTTTCAAAGTCTGTGGGGATGCTGGGAGTTTAGTAACATCTGGAAGGTTGCAGGTTGTCCATCACTGGTTTAACAGGTACTGTAAATGAATGTTAGACACAACAAACTTTACTGCAATGGTTAAAGTTAAAAATATAAAATCCTGAAGAACAAGAAGCAACAATTTTGCAGCAGTCCCACATTTCTATGTTAAAATGGTGATTGCTAGACTGTCTCATGTGTTGTTTTTCATCTCTTAGGATAAGCAATTTTCATCTGCATTCCTCATTTATTTTCTGGGCACTTCTGTTGCATTTGCAAAGCAAGGTTCTACCCAGAAACTGCTCAGAAAGAGAGAAGAAATGTAAAAAGAATAGAATTCCAATTGGTTATTCGGGAATTGTTTTCCTGTATGGCAGAAATATAATAAGCACCTGTATATGATATATGCCGACTTCCTGACCCAGTATGCTTATTAGAGGGAGTCAGAAGGCAGGGGATGAGTGGTGCATTGTGTCCCTGGCTCACAGCTGCAGCCAATCATGGGATGGATAGTAGAACAGCGCGTGATTGGGAATAATGGGAGGTTAAAGCAGCAAAGGTGGAAAGAGGCAAATAGGAAATGTTAAGGTTAATATTTTATTGGCTGAAAAAAACTAACCCCTCCAACACACACACACACACACATCATAGGACTTCTGTAAATAATTAGTACTACTGCTGGTGCCTTGACAATGATATCACAAATAGACAAGTGACAGTGATGGCAGGCTTGCACCTTTGAGCACTGGTATTACCTAACACAGTGATCCCCAACCAGTGGTTCGTGAGCAACACGTTGCTTTCCAACACCTTGGATGTTGCTCCCAGGGGCCTCAAAGTAGGTGCCTATTTTTGAATTTCTGCCTTGGGGGCAAGTCTTGGTTGCATAAAACCCAGTGTAAAGCCAAACAGAGCCTTCTATAGGCTACCAAATAGCCCATTATAGCTCTTATTTGCACCCCCAGGAACTTTTTCTATGCTTGTGTTGCTCCCCAACACTTTTCCCATTTGAATGTAGCTCACAAGTATAAAAGGTTGGGGATCCCTGCCCTAACACAATAGTAACCTGGTTAGTTCCCCTTCATATGTACACTTCCACTTCCATTACTTCCATTTTATGGTATATATTGCTAGTTCCACTGTGGATTAGGTTACCAAATCTTGTAAAGAACTGGGGCCAGTTTAAGAAAATCCAGCTCAAAGGGCTGTATAGGAATATGTTTTATATATATTCTGCATATATAGCTGCATAGGAGTTTGTTCTGTGCTCCCCCAAGGTGGAACCCAAGAGAATTACACCGCAGGGGAATGCAGGGCAAAACGCCCTTGTGTAAGTAAAAGCCTTAAGTAACCATTAACAGCATCTCTGCATGGAAGCATTGCCATTTTCACAAGAGGTGTACATTGCGCCATTACATTTTCAGGCAAGTATTATGATTTTCACACTGAGCAAAGTGCAATTTTGAGCGCAATCACAGTTTTTTTCCCCACAATGCAGCATTTCCCCCCAGAATTCCGGCTTCTTTGCAAACACAAATAGGTGATTCTCTTGACAAAATTGCACTGCATCTACTGCCACTGCATCTGATTGCCAAAATCGGTGCAACAGCACATGTACTTTATCATGTATCAGGCTCTATTGCACAGGATATTTTAAGTCTGCATGAAAGCTGAATGGCGCCTCTTGATACAGGGTGATCCCTGGAGCTAACCGCCTGGTCCAGAGTTAGCAGTAGCTCTAGGGTCCCCTTGTGTGAAGAGGAGCAGCAGTGCCTGATGTGAAACAGAAGGTAGGAAGGACTGAGCAGTCGCCGAGCGCAACTACTATAAATAGAGGAGCAGGGAGCACGTTTTGGTGCAAGTATCTATAATAATAAAAGTGGTTTTACATGCAACTGATGAGGGGAAAAGTGTAACTTGCCAACTGTGCTTGTAGACATAAAGGAGCCCTTAGGTGTGTAAAGTTATTTTTACTAGCTGAGCATTGCCAGTATCTCTCCAAGTGACATTAGGGGGCACATTTACTAACCCACGAACGGGCCAAATGCGTCCGATTGCGTTTTTTTCGTAATGATCGGTATTTTGCGATTTTTTCGGAAAATTGACGCGACTTTTTCGTTACTAATACGATTTATGCGAAAAAACTCGAGTTTTTCGTAGCCATTCCGAAAGTTGCGCAAAATCTGGCGATTTTTCGTAGCGTTAAAACTTGCGCAAAAAAGTTGCGCCTTTTTCGTAGCGTTAAAACTTAAAAGGTGCGACGTTTCGCGCAAGTTTTAACGCTACGAAAAAATCGCAACTTTTTTGCGCAAGTTTTAACGCTACGAAAAATCGCCAGATTTTGCGCAACTTTCGGAATGGCTACGAAAAACTCGCGTTTTTTCGTGCAAATCGGATTGGTAACGAAAAAGTCGCGACAATTTCCGAAAAGTCGTAAAGACGCCGAAAAAATCGCAAAAAATACGAAAAAGTCGCAAAATGTTCGTTTTCAAATCGGAATTTTTCCAATTCGGTTCAGATTCGTGTCTTAGTAAATGTGCCCCTAGATGTGCACTAACAGTTCTCTAGTTGAGCATTGCCATTTCCACGCTAGGTTTACCATTCTTATTGCCAGAGTACACACTGATACTTTCTCTCCAGGTGAACACTGACACTTCCCCTGGTGAGAGTCACTGCATCCTTAAAAGGATTTGTTATTTTTCCATAAATATCCCCATATAAGATACATTATATACGACAGTAGAACACCAGTGAAACATTTCTACATTCCAAGCCAAATCAAACATGTCAGCAGCTGGAGCGTCACAATATCTAAACCTTTTCACAGCAATGGATCGGATTTTCTACAGGCTATTATTCTTGTTCCTTACCCAAAATGATGCAAAGCTCTAGAGACTTGAGGATGGAGAATGTTTCAGCTTCTTTTGACACATACCAATAAATAAATTTCCCCTGGTTCTACACGGTCACTCTAACTCTACCCAGGAAAACAAGTTTGTTAAGCTTTACTGTTTCCCATAAAAATTCCTCTATAATCTGAGGCTCAGACATCAATATTTGCCTCTATATTTCCCTCTATATTTACAAGTATGTACAGCTGCTAGCTGTTAGGCTTGGTGATTGTTATTCATGTTGCCTACAACTGCTTAATAGCAAAGCACTTTCCTGTTGGGATAAGTCTTATTTCATTCTCACAAAGGGGCTTATTCACCAAATAGGAGAATACTAAACCCAATGATACAAAAGGAGCAACAAGTGTGCATTTACATACCTCACTATCTAGGGAACAATTCTGTGATTCTCATACACTTGTGGTTTTGAACGACTCCCTAAATTATAGATTTGTTTAACATTTTCAGTCCTAGACAATAAGTTCTGCTTATGAGACATAACATTCAAGAGTCTTTAAACAATGCGTATATCTTTTGATTAAAAAGAATGTTCTCCATCAGAATTAGTTTTACATTTAAAGGAAAACTATACCCCTGAACAATGTCGGTCTCTATACAAAATGCAACATAAAACAGCTCGTAAAACCCTGCTTCATCTAAATAAACCATTTTCATATACTTTTTATTAGTGTATGCCATTGGGTAATCCTAAATAGAAAATTGCCATTTTAAATACTAAGGGCCGCCCCCTGGGATCATAGGATTCACAGTGCACACAAACATGCCAAGGCACACAGACATACTAGGCCCCATAAGTCAATTAATTTATAGAGTTCTGTCTTTTACTCCCACACTACTTCCTGTTCCAGTTAGAGCTGCATTATTTCCTGTCAGCTGATCTCTGAGGGAGCACACAGCCCATCACTAAATGGCGGCTCAATGGAAAAGGGCAATATTTAATGATATATATATTCCAGTTTGGTAATACAGGTATCGGACCCCTTATCCGGAAACCCATTATACAGAAAGCTCCGAATTACGGAAATCCCGTCTCCCATAGACTCCATTTTAATGAAATCATTCAAAATTTTAAAACTGATTTCCTTTTTCTTTGTAGAAATAAAACAGTACCTTGGAATTGATCCCAACTAAGATATAAATAATCCTTATTGGGTGCAAAACAATCCTATTGAGTTTAATTAATGTTTTATTGATTTTTTAGTAGACTTAAGGTATTGAGATCCAATTTACGGAAAGACCCCTTATCCGGAATACCCTTGGTCCCGTGCATTCTGGATAATGGGTCCTATACCTGTATATATTTTTGTTGGTTAAGTATAATTTTCATTTAAATTGTGCGTTAAACTCTCTTACCCTTTTTACTTGTAGTCTTGTTTTGCCCTATGTATCATTGGAAAAGCAATTTCCAGAAACATGGACACTGTTATTGGTACAAATATTACTGATGGCTGCCATCAACAATATGGGGGCATCTGGATGTAATAAGCAACAAAAAGAAACGAGGTGGGGGGGGGGGAATTGTAACACAGAGAACATGAGAAAAAGGTAAGTCAGAATATACAAACAGGATGCTTGGTTAAATGGGGGATCAGTTCCATGAAAAGTATTGTACTTTCTGTAACTTTTATACATGAAATCATGAAGGGACCCAGACTGACAGACCCTAACAGCTTAGGCATGGCTAAAAAGAATTCATTTATTAAAAGACAGTCATCCGATTAACACTTAATATAGTTTTTTTCACGGAAATCTGTAACATCGGCCATGATACTAATGAACTGTGGTTATGGGGGCCTAGAACAAAATACTTAGACACACAAACTAAGTATTTATGTTAACTATCTGTGTATGTGAGAAAACTACAATTCCCATCATCTTCTGTATGGGAATAGCTTAGCAGCAGTGGTGCTATGGGTTTACAGCAGTGCGGCAGTGGTGCTATGGGTTTACAGCAGTGTAGCAGTGGGGCTATGGGTTTACAGCAGTGTAGCAGTGTTGCTATGGGTTTACAGCAGTGCGGCAGTGGGGCTATGGGTTTACAGCAGTGTGGCAGTGGTGCTATGGGTTTATAGCAGTGCGGCAGTGGTGCTATGGGTTTATAGCAGTGCAGCAGTGGTGCTATGGGTTTACAGCAGTGTGGCAGTGGTGCTTTGGGTTTATAGCAGTGCAGCAGTGGTGCTATGGGTTTACAGCAGTGTGGCAGTGGTGCTATGGGTTTATAGCAGTGCGGCAGTGGGGCTATGGGTTTACAGCAGTGTGGCAGTGGTGCTATGGGTTTATAGCAGTGCAGCAGTGGTGCTATGGGTTTATAGCAGTGCAGCAGTGGTGCTATGGGTTTACAGCAGTGTGGCAGTGGTGCTTTGGGTTTATAGCAGTGCAGCAGTGGTGCTATGGGTTTACAGCAGTGTGGCAGTGGTGCTATGGGTTTATAGCAGTGCAGCAGTGGGGCTATGGGTTTACAGCAGTGTGGCAGTGGTGCTATGGGTTTATAGCAGTGCAGCAGTGGTGCTATGGGTTTATAACAGCACAGTTCTTATTCGTGCATCTCAGTCTACAGATTCTCTGAAGCCCAAAACTTGTGAGCTGCCCAGAATGATATATTGTCTCTATAAAGAGCAGCGAGCACTGCAAGTGATTTACAGATATATAGATAAGCTCAGTTCCCTTTTTCCTCCCCACACAGAGTTCCAGTCCCGCCCTGCACAGAACAGATAATTCCGACAGATATCTCTGATTAAGGAGACCCAAAGGCTGATTACTCCCGCTGGGACTAATGCTGGTGTCTCTACCCAGTGCTTATTTCCCAGCAGGTGTTGTCTCGGAGAGCCCATGTGCATTAGTCTTTTCGCTGATTTACATTATTATTCCGGAACGGTGAGGAAGACAAATGTAAAAACCTACAATATTCATTTGTGTCAGATTGTTTGAAAGGCTAACCAACTGCCCAAAGCTCAGTTTCACTTGATGTACTCTAAGCAAAGCACTAGCTTGAATATAATATAATACATAGCTCCCAACTGATTTTCGGGGGACAGTCACTCTTTTGACAGCTCAACCCGCAGTCCCGGATTCTTACTTAAAAGTCCCTCTTTTCCCTTTGATCTCCTGCACTGAACACTAAACAATGTTTGTAAAATATAATATTTATAACATTTATTTTGCCAAAAAGGTTGACATTGCAGGTAGGTCATCTCCCATAGAAGTATTACTCCTATTTCTCTGCAGTAATAGTCCCAACTACATTCCATGAACCCATATTGGTGGCAAAAACAACCATACTGGGTTTTCATAAAATTCAATTTTTTAATTTTTCAGTAGCCTTAAGGTTTTGTAATCTAAATTTGGGCATTTGCTAGGCATTTTACTAACAAGCAAAGAATAATGAATGCACATTATCCAAACATCTGAACTGCCACCCTCATCAGTACTGTCAGTCATACACAACTCCCAGCACCTTCACTTTCATCATGCATAGCTCCCAAAATCCCTTGATCTCAGGTAATCAAATATTGTACAACTCTATTGGGGCTCAGCGTGGTTACATGTCTGTATCAATGTGCTAACTGGCACACTGGCATGTAGCAGAATTAGTGGGCACTGAGTGTGTGTGTTGGGATTTGGGAGCAGCTTAGGTATCACAGCAGGTTGTACATTATAAGAATAACAGTGATTCTAGGTCTGGCTGGGCCCTGGTACTGATCATTTTGGTCTGTGGCTGGCTCAGCTTGTATAATTGAGATAATTTTATATGTGGCCTGAGAGAGCTTCTGTGAATGGGAATAGTGGTTGGTGCAAGGATGTCCCATTACCCCAATCTCTTCAATAAAATACTGTTTTTTTATAGTGGGTATGGCTGCCCCATTAAGAAGTACTGGATAACTGTATTGGCCAGATGGATTACTGCCATGGACACTGCTTGGAGAAGAGCTGGGGCAGGCACTTGTCAATTATGTGAAATTGCCTTTCAGGAGGGTGACACAGTGGAAGAGAACTGGAATCCTTACCAGTAGAAAGTTATTACATAAAAATGCTCCCTTCTGAATTTTGGAAATCACTGGCAAGTATATGGCAATTCCAGGTCTCTTCAGTACAAACGTATAGGTGATTTTCTGTAAGCAACAAAAAACCCCATATGTCATTACTTTTAGAGAGCTAAGAAACAGTGTGTGTATATAGGATCCCTGGACAGATGATGGCACAGCTCCCCCGTGCAGCCATAGCTGGGCCTGTCAGTGCTGCTATCAATGTCACCTTATGATGTCAAAACAGGTTATTTTAAAGAATATAATTTTAAAAAATAAGTCACTGTTTTTAGGAAATAGAATTACTGCACTGGGCATTTACCATGAACCCCAGAATCAGAAATATTACAGTACTTGAATTGAATTATCAGTAGCTACTAGAAACCAAAACGGACAAATGGAAAACAATATCCCTTTCAACTATGGGTAAAGCTGTTTATATACAGGTGTAGGATATCCAGAATGCTCAGGACCTGGGGCTTTCCAGATAAGGGATCTTTCTGTAATTTGGATCTCCAGACCTTAAGTCTACTAAAAATCATTTAAACATAATTTAAACCCAACAGGATTGTTTTGTCTCCAATAAGGGGTAATTATATCTTAGTTGGGATCAAGTACAAGGTTCTGTTTTATTATTACAGAGAAAAAGAAAAATTAAAATGATTTGCTTATAATGGAGTCTATGGGAGATGGCCTTTCCGGGTTTCTGGATAAGTGATCCCATAGCTGTATTTACTGTTTTTATGTTGTCATGGGACATTTGTGCAAAAAAAAAAAAATACTGATGCACCTCTAGCCCTAAAGATTCTGCAGGTCTAGGGTGAAATGGTTGGGGGGGTACGCTAGGACCCTAGATACATACGGTACCTCTTCAGGATCAGCGAGCAGGCAAGCATGGGGGTGGGGCTTGTAGCGCAAGTTTAGAGTCAGGGGGTGGTGGATGCTGTGGTGATGGTTAGGGTGACCTCAGTGTTGGACTGGCCCACCAGTATACCAGGAAAACTCCTGGTGGGCCTAGAGGGCCTCCTGCTCCTAACAATTTGGCCTAAATCCTGATCATTCCCTATTTCTGAATGGGAACAAAGAGGAGTAATAGATGGAATGATAGATGCTAGCATGTGACGTAAAGAGAAAAAATAGTTTGGAGAATAGGCCTATGGTTTTCTGGTGGGCCCCTGGGGTCCCAGTCCGACACTGGGTGACATTACATATTGGCCAGCAATGTCTCTCATTCCCATCAGTTAAACTACATGCTACCATTATGGGTATGAGTGCAGCAAAGCATGCAGAATCAAATCTGAAATTCCCACTTACCTTGCCCAGTCCTACTGCAGCTACAAAATGATTAGGTGAAAGTAGCAAGTTTATTATGCACACAGAGAGGACATGGCATACAGGATAGGTGTCTCAGTGTCCTCAAATGGCCCTCTGAGGCCAAAGGATTTCTATAATGAAGTTCCCTCAAAGTCAGGAAATTACTATCAATCTCACAAAAAATGCTGAATGGGAACGTATTTTTCATAAATATATGTATCACATAAAGTACATCCTGACTGTGATGGGTTATCTCCTCTAATGGTACTGCAGTGGGAAGCAAGGGATGAGCATTTGTTTATAATCAAACATCTGCTTGGAGCTGGAAAATACTGCACATAAGGAACACTTAAAGTGCTTCTTTTATATAGTATTTTATTTTATCCAGAGATCGATTTATATCCCAGATTGTGAGTGCATACTGACATTTCTAAGCTGTTATGTTTTTTTATTGCTGTGAAAAATGTAGCATTGATGGGTTTTCTTTTGTAATTAAACGTTGGTGTTACTTTTATATTTATTTATTTGCATATTTATAATGATTTATTTAAATAAAGGCACCACATTATACAAAGTGCTTTACCGGGATGGTTCATCACTGCTAACGAAACCTTGTCACTAGTCCCCATGTGGAGATACCCTGTGTTTCTGCAATTGGTCCACTCTGATAATCCCTATAAATTGCCATTGTGTGACCATAGTTAAATTGGGTTGAAAATATCCCATGGTCTGTAAATAACGCATAACCCAAGCACTTCTGTCCTCTTGGGTATCTTAACACTTGGCATTTAATCATGAACATAACTATGTATATTGTATATTGATATGTATGCTCTGTTACTGTATTGTACAGCTGTCCATATACAAGAAGCGATTAGTGATGGGCGAAATGTTTCGCCAGGCATGGATTCGTGGCAAATTTCCGCGTTTCGCCATTGGCGGATTGTTTCACGAAACGGATGAAAAAATTTGCAGTGGAAAAATTCGCAGCATGTCCAAAAATTGTCGCCGGCGTCAAAAAAGAATAGTCGTGGGCGACAAAATAATAGCCGTGGGCGACAAAATAATAGCCGTGGGCGACAAAATAATAGCCGTGGGCGACAAAAGAATAGCCGTGCGACAAAATAATAGTCATGGGCGACAAAATAATAGCTGTGGGCAACAAAATAATAGCCGTGGGCGACAAAATAATAGCCGCGGGCAACAAAAGAATAGCCGCAGGGGACAATTTTTTTTGCTGCACGACATTTTCGCTGCTTCACAAATTTTTGCTCATCACTAGATGCGATCTATAAGTTAAGTTCTGGTGGGTTAGGTAGAGGAAGCAAGCATTTATGATAATTCAAACTTTGCTTGGCTGCTTGCATGACCTAATTATGTTTTCTATGATTGTAAGGCAAACAAACACCACTTGGGTATACAGAACATATATGAAATGTAAAATATTTATATATATAGTAATAATTAATGTATAATTATATAAAGTATATTGAGACTTTACTAAATAAGGACCTACTTCCTGTGCTTTGCAAGTTCATTAAACACCATACTATCCAAATCAGTCTAATTCCTGCTATAGCTTTAACCAGGTCACTCAAAAAGCTTACAGATAATCATATCCAGCTTCTTCATCATTACATTTTCAGTTTTTGCTGATGACACAGAGAATATATGAAACAGGTTTGCTAATGCACACATTTTTCTTTAACAAATTCTGTATTCTTTACTGTAAAATAAAAAGCTAAATAATAAAATCTCAAATGCCAACCTTAGAGAAGTAGAATGACTGTGCAAACTGATCATGATGGGTATATTTCTAATCATAGCCCTCGCTCAAGTCTTCCTTTCTTCTTCTAAAGAACAGCATGTAAGGCCAACACCATGGGGGAACCAATTTAATTGCTCATAATTGCTCATCGTAGCTGGTCAGTTGAACATGGAAGTAGTCATAGAATAATATGATTCCATTGCATTCAGGATATTAACTTTATGACTCACTAGGGCTACTTCTCTCATCATCCCCAGATAGTCAGTGGTTGGATGAAGATGAGGATAATTGTACTCCCAGATCAGCAGAATACTTGACCAAATACACAGGCAGTAAGAAATAAGAATTAGATATCACCTTAGCAGAGAAAGCATTGCAAGTTCCTTAGTCCAGGAAGGCAGGCATGGTGAACAGAGACTGGATGGCTGCTTGGATCAAATCTTTAACCAGGTCCCTTGGTCATAAATGTTAACCATTGTGAGCAATGAATGCTCTTTTATATTTCATCTAAATACAAGTATAGGATCCATAATCCAGAAACCAAAGATCACGAATTACAGGAAGGCCATCTCCCATAGACTCCATTATTAGCAAATAATTCAAATGTTTGAAAATGACTTTCTTTATCTCTGTGATAATACAACAGCACCTTGTACTTAATCCCAACTAAATGATTTTTTAGCAGCCTTAGGTCAAAGACAAATTGAGCAAGTAGTTGTCACGATTGTCTATAGAGATCCCTTATTTGGAAAACCCCAGATCCGGAGCATTCTGGATAATAGATCCCATTCCTGTATATAGAATTCAGCTTAACAGAACAAAGCACAATATATTTTTTTCATGGCTGAATGTACTTACGTTGCATGAATGTTACAAAGATTTTTTTTTACATTTTTTTTACTAAAACTCTCTCAAAAAGACTGCTACCCTGGCATACTTCAGTAAATATTTGTAATGTTTAACACTGTGACTGGAATCCACTGCTAACCAGACCATAAAACAATATCGGTTAGACATCAAATGCACACGATTGTGATCATCCAGCATAAAACAAGAATGACTTTCTATTTATGGTGCGCAGTCACAATGTATTAATTACACATCAAGCACCCACTTTCTTTCGGAGAAGGTGATTTTTTTTCTAATTTAAAAGAAATAAATTGCTAGACATATGCCTATTCTTATAAGACAGAGGAATTTTGATCAGCCCGCATTACAATGGCTCATACATTCCGGCGCTTACGGCTGCATTCCGCTAGCTGTTACTGAAAGCTAAAGTGTGACAGATGCCTTCACAGTAATTGCCAATCAGCCTTTGCACAGCAGCTGAAAACACAATATATCACTTTGATCTCTTGGAGTATGAAAGTATTCACTATCCCAAAATTTGCATGAAGAAAAGAGAAAAAGCATATTTTTTTTAACAACGGCGAGGAAATTTTAGAGAGTGATCACATTACCTTTCTTTGCCAAATAAAGGAGCCATTTTATTCTACTTTCATATTTTGAAACATATCCGAGCCTGATGGATTTACATAGACACCGCTTCAAACCATAGCAGCCATTTATAACCTTGGTCTATAGAAGAAATGCCTTAAATACAGGTATCAGTTGATTTTTTTACATTTCAAATAGAGAAATAATCTGGTCATCTTATTCTATAGATATTCTATTTTAAAGGGATAACTAAAGGTCCCCATACACGGGCCGACTATAGCTGCCGATATTGGTCCCTTGGACCGATTCAGCAGCTAATCGGCCCGTGTATGGGGAGAGCAGAGCGGCCTGGCCGACCGAGATCTGGCCTGAAATTGGCCAGATCTCGATCGGCCAGGTTAGAAAATCTGGTCGGATCGGGGACCGCATCGGCTCGTTGATGCGGTCCCCGATCCGACTGCCCCATTGCCGCCCACATAATCCGATCGTTTGGCCCCAGGGCCAAACGATCGGATTATTTTTTTTTTAAGCTAAATGCTCCCCGATATCGCCCACCCGTAGGTGGGGATATCGGGGGAAGATCCGCTCGCTTGGCGACATCGCCAAGCGAGCGGATCTGCTCGTGTATGGCCACCTTAACTTGCAGGTCCACTGGGATCAACTAACAAACAAGTTCACTTCCATTGTTGGTTACACACATGAACGAGCAGATTCCAGTGCAAGTGGGAGGAAGGTGTTGCCATTATGACTGGTTGGTGGGCTGGTAACACCCCACATAAAGTAATGTGATACAACTGAAGACAAGAGTTACTGTGCAGAGACATTGGGTTTGTCAAAACTTATTTCAAAGGATCTACACACATAGGGGCCATTACCATTTTGCTGAAAATTGGCCATATAACTTGATCTTACATTGTAAATGAACATGAACTTCAGAAGCAACCAAGCAATACAACCCCATTTGCAAAAAAGTTGGGACACTTTGTAAAATTGAAATGAAAGAGAATGGGACTATTTGCAAATGATCTAAACCCCAACATTTAATTGCAAACAGTACAAAAACAACATGTAAAAAAAAAATGTCCATTTTGAATTTGATGCCAGCAACATGTTTCAAAAAAGCTGGGACAGGGGCAGCAAATAACTGGAAAGTTGTGTAATGCTACAAAGAGCATGCAAGAGACTGGGTCTCTCAGAAGTAAAGGTGAGGGAGGGGGTATCCCACTCTGCAAAACACTGCACGGGGGGGGGGGGGCAAATAATGCAACAATTTAAGGCTAATATTCTTCAGTGTAAAACTGTAAAGTATTTGGGGATTTTGGCATCTACAGTACATAATATTATTAAAAGTTTCAAAAAATCCAGAGAAGTCTCTGCATGCAAGGGACAAGGCCAAAAGCCAATACTAGATGGCCATGATCTCTGGAATTCATGGGCTCAGGAATACTTTGGAAAACTATTGTCTGTGAAAACAGTTATTGCTGCATCCACAAATGCAACTCTACCATGCAAAGAAGAAACCATATATAAACATGATCCAGAAACACCACTGGCATCTGTGGGCTCATTTAAGAGAATAGTAACACCAAAGAAATGAAAGTGTGCTACATCCTTTTAACCCATTTATTTTTCAAGAAATAGTTGTCTCTCAGTTAGAAGGCCTATTATCTTGGGTAGATTGTCTAGAAAGCAACATACATTGTATACCTCTTGTGACACAACATTCATGATGTCCCTTCAGTAATGCAATATTTTACCCTTAAGTTTCACCTTCTCCAACTCCCATGAGTTAATTCAGGGAAACATCAAATGGTGTCTTTCATAGAGGCATTTCCTCCCAAATATCCTTGTACTTGAATGATGTTACAAAATTAGTTTTTTAAAGGTTTTACTTACATTTTGCTGGTAAATCATAACCGCAAGTGATTTTTGCTTGTCCTGTTTTACAGCCTCCTAACTCACGACATTCAGCCAGCAGAGCAGGCCCTGAAGCCCTGTGTATACAGCCATCAACTGAGGGGAACATAGAATAATATCAATGAGCGACATGTTGGGAAGAGTGGAGAAAGAATAATATTACACACTGCAATACAACGTAATTATATCTACTAGCAACCACTATACAATGACATATTCATTAACTCTGTTGCCCCTACTGTTTTTTTATATAGTTAATAAATAATACCCTCAAATGATCCTTTTTTTTTTTTGAGACCACAGTAATTGAGAAGACAGGATGAATACATAGTTTATAGATATAAAGTATATAGATGGACATTAGGCTCATAAAACTCACTTAACTTCATTTTCTTGGGCCACATGCAATAAAAAAAAACTGGCCCCACCTCCAAATCTTGTTGTTGCAACCCTCTTCCTTTTGCACCCAGGAGTTAATAGATCTGACTGCAAGGTTGCAGGCAGATGAGAGGGTACCGGGAAAATTCGGGTTCTTCCCGAGCCATTCCCCCCCCCCCCCCCTTCGGTCTGCTGATACGCTACTCAATACTTTCTAACATGTCAATGGGCATTTGTTTTGCGGCAGTAAAATTCTGAATTTTGCAATGAATCATGTCTGGCCAAATAATTCACTCATCACTATAACCAATGCTAACTTATGATTTAGCCTTCTTATTTTGTATTGTAATTACTATTAGAAATAAATTGGATTTAATACATTGATCTGGCAAAAATTTTGGGTTAACTTGATTAACAAAACAAACAAAGTTGCCTATATGCAAGTTTTAAAAGACTTATTATTATTGTTATTTTATGGAAGTTTTTCCTTAATGACCCTTCCATCACTTCATCTCTCTACAATTGCTTTCTCTAGAATTAGGATTCTTTATAAATCCTTAGCCATCGCTCTTGCTTTAAACAATAACCAACAGAATAATTGGACACGTTGAGTATTTAAACGAATTGTGTTAAAATCATGTGGTTGTTGGTGCAATGTCTAACATGACAAAAGCTGATAACATGTGATCACTCATGTGCCAATGAATTTAGCCAAGAGTATCATGACTCCCTTTATTTAATCTTGTATCCACTTCTTTAAAATCCAGCATCTTCAAACCTAAAAGGCAGCTAAATCTTCTCTGGTATTTGTGATGCTTCATTCCCAGGACTGTGTCCAATCGCATTAGTGTTTGTGACTAATGGCATCTTCTGAGCCCTGATCTTCCTGTGATATGATCTCACACTGCCTGAACCTCCATGGAATGTCACCCCACATCACCAGCAATTGTCAGTTTGCACATGAACCCTGGCAGCTTATGATCTATGCCTCCTGAAATTCTATGGTAGGGAATCAGGCGCTTCCATTAATTATCTTTATAATGCGTAAAGTTCAGCCAAGCTCTATGCAAACATGTGATTGCTTTAGTAGGGCCTTTTGTTTCTGCCTTCTCTTTTTCAGATTCTTCATAGGCAGAACTAATGTGGTATATTCAGTGTGGTGACTAAAAATGATCCCTTCCATAGCTAAAGACCATACAGTTAAATTACAGTGAGTAAATCTGTATTGAAACTTATGTCAGAGTTTACCCTACATCAATTACAAACCATGAAAATGAGTCTACAAATCATAGTTTATATGTGAAACCGTTCTAGCCCGCCCACAAATAAAAAAAGCACAGAAAAAGCTATGGTTCTGTGGAACTTTAAGATACAAGTATAAGATCTATTATCCACAATGCTCCAGACTAAATTCTGGATACGAGATTTTTCAGTAATATTGATCGCCATAACTAAAGTCTTCTAAAAACCATTTAAATGTTAAATAAACCCAATAGGATTGTTTGGCCACCAATAGTGATTCATGCAGCTTAGAAATACATGGTACTGTTTTATTATTACAGAGAAAAAGGAAATAAAAAATTAGAACTATTTGCTTAAAATGGCCTTCCCTTAATTCAGAGCTTTTTGGAAGATAGGTTTCCTGATTAGAGAATTTATACATACACGTGATTTTTCTGTAGATTTCAATGGAGATTTTACATTTAGTCAATTTATGTATCCAAGTGCAGTGAACAAAGTGGAATTTTAAGAGTAATTGCCGTGTTTTTTTCCCACAATGCAGTGTTTTGCCTGCTAATTCCAGTGTGATTGCAGTTGCCTGGGGTCGATGCTTATGATACAATTCAAGCCAACACCATGCAATTCACCATAATAAATGCAACTAGGTGCACATTTTGTCACGAAGCTGGCGATGCACAACTGACACTGGGCATGAAGGAAACCCTGGAGCTACTGTCCAGTAATTCTAGGGTTCTCAGTAGGCGCCACAGTGCTCAGAGGGAAGGACTAAGCACGATTACAGAGAGGTACAAATAGCACATTTTGATGCAATTAACCTTAATGAAAGTGGATTTATGTGCAACTGACCATAAGGAAATTTGCAGGATTTCAACAGCACTTGCTATCATAAATGACACCTCATAAGTTTTTCTCATTAAACTGAATCTGGACCAAAGTGCCACAAAGTTCCTACTTTTGACATGACATACTTTAGACTTGTCTAAGCTTCCCTACAGCGTTTTTCCAGCATTATATTATATTCCCTGTTTAGAAAAGGGGATAAAAAAGGAGGGCAGTAATCAAGAAGTGTTTCATTATTCTTTTATTCTTTTAGCTGTGAAAAGTGCAAAGAAGAGTCTCTGAAATGGAAACCAGTCATACAGAGATAATAAAATATTTCAAGTAGCATGGAATACTGTAAATACAATGGCTTTGGATTTATCACGCAGTTTACCCAATATGTTTGTACTTAAATAGCACTAATTACTGTACTTAGAGGGGGTCACTACTGAGCAAGGTCTCAAGGCTTTGTTGCAGGACTCATGACATGGAAGTAAAACTTGCCTGGACAAAGATCGGCGCCTTTACCACTGAAGCTTATTTTCCTGTGTATATGTGATATTGTAATATGCAGTTGCATTAGTAGAAAATAAAGTGCCCTTTTACATGCTTGATACCCATAATCAATCCAGTATAAGGGACAGGAGGTTAATGCACTGCATAATGTTTCTCAGGGTTTGTTTATTGCTCCAAAGTGCTGGGAAACACGTCTAAGTGCATTGCAACCAATATATTGTGCCATACGCAAGGTTAGCTCCAATGAAATTTATACAAAGTGTTTGTGGTGATTTCTTATATCCGACTCAAAGTCCTCATGGATTCCTAACCTAATTGCCAAAGCTGCATTTATATTTGTGCAGACAGTGCTCCAGGCATCTTGGAGCTGCAAACCTGAGATATACAAGCTCTGTTGTCACAGTTGAATGCTGACATTTGCCTGTGATCTTTAAACCTTGCGCTCCCCAAACAATGCACAGACTTCAATATAAAAATAGAACCTCAACATTCGTCCCTGAACCATTTGAAAAAAAAATTGTATTCAAGAGTAAAGATCTTGTAAAGTGCGGCAATGTTTCAGACAAATAGGTCTTTAGCTACTCATGAAATTCTTGTGTAAATTATGGTTCTTGTAATGATGTTGTGGATTTAAGGCATGCTAAATGACCATTAATAACATCAAAAGCTGAGAGGGGATTTGTATAAACTATTGGCTTTACTTATTGTATAAGGGTTCAGACTAAAGGAGCTTTGCACATAAATATGAGCAAAACATGACTATGGCATGAAACTGGCATATATATATGGCTTATATAATCCAGCATGGCACTAGTCTTGTTCACTTACACTGGGTAGGAGTAATTAACCTATAGAAGCCCCCTTGGTATCAACTCATTGGCAAGACTGCAAAGGACCACTTATTGATTTAAAAGTTGCAAAAAAGCAGCATAATAGTAAAAAGATGGCATTCTGGTAAAACATCATGGTTAAAAT
Organism: Xenopus tropicalis; assembly: GCF_000004195.4. NCBI lineage: Eukaryota > Metazoa > Chordata > Amphibia > Anura > Pipidae > Xenopus > Xenopus tropicalis. The sequence goes on along the minus strand of NC_030681.2, from coordinate 28,764,271 downwards.
ATGACACAAATTCTTGTTATTCCAAAATCAGTTAAACAACACAAGTTAAGACAAATTTATTTAAATGAATACAAAATACTGATATGTAAACACCCCTAAACCCTAATTCAAAAATTGTCCAACTGAGATGAATAATATGTATGAGCCATGCTGGAAGAAAGTATGGATACACTAAGCATATTCCCTGCAATTCTATATACAGTCTTTTAGAAATGGGCTTAGATAAATTCCAAATTATCTAGGCTCTCCGGAAAATAGGTGCATTATCACTCCACTGATTTGCTTTTTTATATTTCTCTTTCATTTTCTATGTACTTCTAATTAGTGCTGTTCAGTTTTTTCACCCAGCTTTTCATAAAAGGAACTTTCATCTCAATCCTACTGCTAATTAATCGTGTTAAAGGGTCACTAAACCCTCAAACTTTCCCGCAGAATTGTGCTGCTAGCTAGCATTTGCCAGCAAAGACATCTTAATACATGTATGGGAAAACGTAGCCAGGTGTCCTTATCCTTAGTGACATAACACCATGCCATTTTGGCTGCTAAGCCACTTTGCTTTATTGCTCCTTGTAAGGGGGCTATAAACAAACAGGAGGTCTGAGGGAGACAATTCTCTTGGTCAGTCTGACAGCGAGACAATGGCTGCTAATGCAAGACTACTAATGGTGGACAAATACAAGGAGACCTGGCAACCTTGGATCTGCTGCTGGGAAAAAACATCGGCCATTCCACCCATAAATCGTCCTCTGTACTAAAGTTAGGGTGATGGCACACAGGGTGCTTTGCCGACCATGGGAAATCACACTCCCTGAAGCCAAAAATACATCCTTGTGGCAGTAAATGAGATATTGCCACAGGTAAAACATTTAAATTGAATAATCTGGCAAAAATGCCATTGATGCTCTTTTTCATTGACTGGTCATTCTGAATATATGAAGAATACAGGTGAATATTACATGTATAAAAAGGAAGGACAGGTATGCTTATATTGTATTGTTCAGGTAATGTCTCTTTGCCCTCTGTTTTGGACCAAACTAGGCTCTTTTGTAGGGAAGAAAGTGTAACCAAACAGATAATGACAGATAATCTCAGCCAAAGATAAATGAGAGCAGAAGCCCTCATGATTCAATACCAGCAAAAGACAGTTACATCCCCTGTGGAACCCAGAATGAAATTAGATGGCAGGGACAGGACTGAAAGAAACGTGTTGTCACTAGACAAAGATGCTCCATGGAATAAATGAGACAGGCAGCAAGTGAACATCTAAGACATGACACCCTTGGGAATGTAAAAGCCAGACAGGGGCTCGGACTGCTGAGAACATTGCACTGCTAGATGTACAGGGGTCTGCCCACTTCAGGGAGCTGCAAAGTTCTTTCATAATCACCAGAGTATAGAGTAAGCCATTTCTTTGCCGAGATCAATGGTGTAACATATTTACATTGCTATTCTTTGTGGTCTGACCTCACTTGACATCAGCTCCTTTGCACAGCATAGTAAGCTTCCGTACCATGAAAACCCTCCTTGCCTGTATGGGACAAACACTGCTCCTCTCTACCCACACCCGCATACAAGCTGGGAGCTAAAGGATTGCGGAGTCACTGCAGTTCTGGAAAACTAAATTCTGAGTCTTATCGAGGGGCAATCACTTAAACTAACTTATCCTAATTGAAGTCACTTTTGCTACTTACAGTGCTTTACAAAATGACTTATGCCTTCAACCAGTTCTCCGATTGTAATAAAATGCAAATCCTACACTCAAGTTGTGTTCTCCATTATGTTTTTATTTCAAATTATTTAAAGTAGGATTAGGTTCAGGATTCTGCCTTTTTCAGCAGGATTCAGCCCAATCCTTGTGCCTGGCTTAAAGGAACAATCACACCAAAAAATTTCAAATTTCAAATTCAAGTGTATGAAAGAAATTCCAATATAATGTACCGTTGCCCTGAACTGGTAAAAGTTGTGTGTTTGCTACAGTAACTCTACTATAGTTTATATATAATAAGCTGCTATGTAGCCACGGGGGCAGCCATTCAAAGGAGAAAAGGCACAGGCACATAGCAGATAACAGATAAAACACTATTGTATTCTACAGAGCTTATCAGTTATCTGCTATGTAACCTGTGCCTTTTCTCCTTTTTTCCAGCTTGAATGGCTGCCCCCCTGGCTACACAGCAGCTTATTATATATAAACTATAGTAGTGTTACTGTAGCAAACACACAACTTTTACCAGTTCAAAATCATGTAACTTTTTGTCTTTATTCCTTCCGTGGCCTAATTTTCATATGTAAATTAGGATTCCGTTCAGCATTCGACTGAATCTTTTACAAAGGATTCAGGGTTCGGCCAAATCTTAAAATAGTGAATTCGGTGTATCCCTAATTTAATGTCAGCTTTTTAAAGTGACATTCTTTGAGTCCTACAGATTTTCAGCAGAACAGAGATCAGGGATTTGAATAAGCCACTGCAGGACATTCACCTTTTTATTCTCAATGGGTAAATCCGTCCTGTTTCGCTTTGCTGAAAAATGTGTGAAACAGCAAAAATTAACAAAAAGTCAATGGGCAACTTTTTTTTTTAAGCACAAATTTTTTTTGCAGCCATTGGAGTCTGTGGGTGTTTTTTCATAGCAAAACCCAGCGATCAGACATGAGAACCTTTCAAGGAGTTACTGTATATACTTGAGTATAAGCCTAGTTTTTCAGCACCCAAAATGTGCTGAAAAAGTCTCCCTCGGCTTATACTCGAGTCGGGTGCCATGGGTCCCTCCAGACTAGCACCCTCTGTTGTTTGTGTGCAAATTAGGCCACCTGCAACCAGACCCTCCAGTGCCCTGGCTCGCTCCCAGTCGCAATAATTATTCCCCCTTACGTGTCCTCCGGGACCAGGTCTGCTGCAGTTTGCCAATGCGCAATGAGCGTGGGGTAGTACTCATATTGTTTTTGTTGACCCTCTTCTCCACCTACAGAGCTAGTTTACTGTTTTTCTTTGGAATAAATATTTAAAAACATATACCCCAATAATGCCTCAATTAATGTAATTTTATTATTTATTTTAATTATTAAAACTTAGCAATAGCGGCTGCATTTCCCACCCTGGGCTTTTACTCGAGTCAATAAGTTTTTCCAGTTTTCCTAGGTAAAATTAGGTACCTCGGCTTATATTCGGATCGGCTTATACTCGAGTATATACGGTAAGTACCTTGGCAACGTAAAAAAGTGAGAAAAGAGAGATCTCTGCTCTATTCTATTCTTATAGCACATTGATATTTCATCCTAACAAGTCAATATTCCCTATAAGCAATTATTTCCATGCATCCTAGTTTGGATAAACCTAGAAATACAAAGTGGTACAGGTATGGGATCCGTTATATGGAAACCTATTATCCAGAAAGCTTCAAATTACAGGAAGGCTATCTCTCACAGACTCCATTTTAAATAACATATTTTCATTTTTAAAAATGTTTTCCCTTTTTCTCTGCAGTAATAAAACAGTACCTTGTACTTGATCCCAACTAGGATTTAATACATTCTTATTGGTCAAAAAACAATCTTATTGGGTTTTTTAATATTTAAATGATTTTTAGCAGATCTAAGTTATGGAGATCCAAATTATGGAAAGTTCCCTTACCCGGAAAATGCCAGGTCCCAAGCATTCTGGATAACAGGTCCCATACCTGTACCATTTCTTGAATAATTTATAGATTACCAGGTCTCTATGTTGGATTATCATAAGACCAAATTCAAGGTGTCAGGGAGCTTAGAGAACTGGGCTGGGGGCAATTACCTCTAGCTCTAGCTGCCTACACTGCCCTATAATGCCAATGGATAAATAACCTGATGTGCCTTGGAAAGACTAGAAGCTATAAGAACACATGTAAGACTGTTGCCTGTTGGCATTTAGTTGGACAGTCCTGCTCTAATGCATAACAGCCTCATGATGGGAACCTTCTTAAAGGACTAAAGGTGGCCATACACGTTAATTTGGTTGTTTGGCCCTGGGGCCAAACGATCGAATTAGAGCGCCGGAATAGGTGCACTTGGTTCGCGTGCCACATCAACGAGCCGGGTACCACATCAATGAGCCAATGCGGTCCCCTTTGTTAAGGTGGCCCGTGTATGGCCACCTTAAAAAAGGACTTTTCACAGGGCCAAACCAACGCAAATAAACCTACTGATCTTATTTAATATACCTGATCCAGTCAGTGGAATGGGGCCCTAGAACTTTGTTATGTAGAATGCACTTTCCTTTCCTGATCAGGGACCCATTACACTTGTTTTAAAAATGTATTTTTTAATTTGTGCAGCTGCTGCCCCATTCCAAGACAAGCGGTGTGCATGTCTGTGCAGGGAGAAGAGAAGCAGAAGTCAACTAAGATGATGCTTATGTCTGTGCAGGTTGAACAAGCAGAAGTTTAGTGGCGTGTAAGTCCGTGTGCCCTGTTGTTGCATTGCGTTTGGCGCACATCACTGGAATTTCCCTTTACAAATTATGGAAAATATCTTTGATTCAACCCTACACCTTTAAGTTGCCTTGTGTGACATTCCCCTCTAAATCCCCTTTTAATTTGACTTGCCTCTTTCATGCTATTTGTTAGACATTGCATTACTGCATTTCCATCAAAATTCTGCATAATTACAAAGATGAAATATGAAAAAATGTCAAAGTGTCATTTACAGGAAAAATTTAGAATAACGTATTATTTGTGGGCCGCAGTATATTTTTTCCCCAATTAACTTGTCCTTTTTAATGGATTAAAGAGCATTTCTGAAACTCTTCACCCATATGCCCTTGTCCCTGACACAAAGCTATGAAAACAGAAGAAGAAATCCATATATCCATGTCAGTCTCTCATGCCCATACTTCAGCAGGACAACCTTGTGATTACGATAAAGCGAATCAGAAAGCTTTAGTTTTCCAAGCCCAGACTTGACAAACAGTCGGTGACCCGTAACTGTTCATTTTCTACAATTTTGTCATGTTTCTGTGACATGCTGAGCTCTTTTGTACTGAGAGTATTTATTTAGCTAAGTAACAGGGAGGAAAGAAGGAAATGATTTTGTGGCACTCAGAGCCCTATTGATATGTACGGAGTGTGTCAAAAATAAGGAGCTTTATGGGATCTGAGCCTGATTCTTGAGCTTACCTTTATTTCAGGTTAATGCCGCTGTCTATTAGCATTTATAAGGTCTTTTAGTTGTTTAATACCATCTTTTCTAAAGCTAAATTCCGAGAGGTTTTCAAAGTGGCAATGCATAAAGAAAATAGAAAAAAAAATGCTTTATAGTGAAGAAAGCCCTCCAGTCAAAGCTATATCAGCAGATGTCAACTGCCAGACATGTGCTAGGACGCAGACTAAAACAGCAGATTAGCTCTTCCACTAAATATGTTAACAAGACTTAGCAGCACTCAGGCCTACACGACTCTAAATCTCAAAAGCCTGATTGAAAGGATGACAGGCTCAGACCGCAGAACTGGTGTTCTTTTTCAACTGTGTTTACAGATCAACTTTCCATTTTACAAACAAGAGGGGCCCAGAGCTTGGCAGAGAAAGAGTCCAATTATCACTCGGCTCAAACAATATATACATGTGTGTAATTGCATTACCCTCCAAGTGGGACATGCTTAAATAGAATGCCTTTGGCCAGACGGACCACAATGTATTAAATATATCCTTTATAGCCCATTTCAAAGAAAACACATAAGAAATTGTTATTTATCTCTTGTCTTTTCCTTAATTTGGGGCACACTGTCTAGTTAGAAAATATACAGGACTGAATCATACAAAATATAATGGAATGGCAGAGTAGTCTATATAATGAAAACTGACCTTTATTATGTATCCTTGTAGATTGTAAGCTCTTTGGGGCAGGGCTCTCTTCACCTCATGTATCGGTTATTGATTGCTTTATATGTTACTCTGTATGTCCAATGTATGAAACCCACTTATTGTACAGCGCTGCGGAATATGTTGGCGCTTTATAAATAAATGTTATTAATACTAATAATGATAATATGTGGCAAACAAATTACTTTAATATACGATTTGGAAATGTAACAAAGAATAATGCAGAATAAAAAAAGAATAATCCATAAGAAACACTGAAGCCACACAGGTAGCAATCAGTTTAGCAGATTCAGTGCTACTTGATCAAAATGACCAGTCACTAATGTGTGAGACCTCCAAAAATTAGTCACGTTACCTTAATGATAGTGTTCTAGGTTAGTCCACGTAGGGGCAGAACCAAGAAATTCTCCTGTGATTCATTTATTTGACTGGGGGCAAAAAAGTCAATGCATTCCTGTTTTTTTCCCAGGAAAACCAGAAATTAGTTTAATGCCAATGCATGGGGCAGATCGATGGCTTGTAGGCCAAACCTCCTCTATTGATATCTAAGCAGATATTGATCCAGAGAGGTGGAAAATCTTGAGGCAAGCATGGTGAGTGGCACTCTCCCAATGGGTCTGTACCCCATGTGAAGTTGTCTGTGGACCAGGGCTCAAATGATAAGGATAGACCTACCACCTGCTTGTGATAGATTAACAATAAAAATGGTTCCTTGCCAGATTCAGTTTCATTTTGCTTTGTCTGAAGATCACAGGTAAAGTGGTTGGAGTGATAACTTCGAATGGCCCAAAATAAAAAATAAAAAAAGTAGAAAGCACAAAAATATCAAACTGGACAGGTTTCTTATCTTCCACTTCTTCCAAAACGTTTTTGCTTCATGAGATCTTTTCACTAAAAACAAATTGATTCATATTGGTTTTCTTCAGGCTCACTATGGCAATTAATACTTCTTACCCTGAAACATTACTGGTGACAGGGTGAATATATTTAATGGAGGACTGACTAAAGCTCTTTTGCTCAAGTTTTATATTATCAGCATAACGGAGGTTCTCTGATGGTATCCAAACACATGTCACGTGCATCATATGAGGTTGACTTCTACATGTTGTACGGCTGTGTCAAGGAAGATATATACTGAATATTTCATAAAGCGGATAATTGATATCCCCAGTGAACTAGCAGAGGAAATTAATAAAATAACATTCTCATATCAATCTCAGATACACACACTGCTCACAAGGTTAACAATATGATGATGGGACTCTGCACCCCTTTATGCCCTTTTGAAAATCTCCAATCTATTTCCCTTTATAGAGGCTATGTCAGCTATTCAGACACAAAACAGCACTTTATGGGATTCAGGAAACAACTGGAATTAAATTCTACAGTTAAAATGTGTTTTCTCCCTCCCTGGTTAATAATAAAGGCAAAATACAGAATAATGGGATAATCCACATACTAGCTGTGTCCGTAGTTTTATTAATCAGTACAGCATTACGTCTCATTATCTCTCCCTGCGCTCATTACCTCCCACGCTGCAATCAGCGAAGTATCATGTCCCAGGCATGTGGGATCTTCCCCTAGATATATACCACTTCGCTAACACATTCCCAAGTGTCTTAATTGACCAAAGCATGTGACCAAGAATGGAAATTCCCACGGTTCTGTTAGTTAGTGAGCAGGAGAATAATCCATCTGGCAAGTGAAAGAATGTAGGCACTTCCTATACCTCACAAGTGGACTGGTAACTTCTTCCTCCCAGACTTGTGCCCCTTCACTCAATATCAACTGAACATGCTTGAAGGTGGCGTAATCTTTTGGAGCAAACGTAACTTTTTCATTAAGAAGTTTTATTATTATTATATTATTACATACACTGCGCAAACAATAAAAAAATTGCTGTCGGAAGTGGTCGCTGAACAGTTTTCCTTGACTGTCTACATTTGTACATACATATATATATATATATATATATATATAAAACAGTCCACACGACAGCACCACACTCCAAAATCTGCTGCTCTGCAGCTGCCCCTGTGCACGGGATATCACATAAATATCAAAATAAAACAGCCAGCACCAAGGGTCTTTGTATTTCAAAAAATCTCTTGTGTGTTATAATTGCATGTACAACCGACGTTTCGGTCCCTTTTGGGACCTTTTTCAAAAAAAAGAAAAAGGTCCCAAAAGGGACCGAAACGTCGGTTGTACATGCAATTATAACACACAAGAGATTTTTTGAAATACAAAGACCCTTGGTGCTGGCTGTTTTATTTTGATATATATATATATATATATATATATATACACGTATATATATACAGGTATAGGACCCATTATCCAGAATGCTTGGGACCAAGGGTATTCCCTTGTCTTTCCGTAATTTGGATCTCCATACCGTGAGAGTACTAAAAAATCAATAAAACATTAATTAAACCCAATAGGATTGTTTTGCATCCAATAAGGATTAATTATATCTTAGTTGGGATCAAGTAAAAGGTACTGTTTTATTACTACAGAGAAAAAGGAAATCTTCAAAATTCTGAATTATTTGATTAAAATGGAGTCTATGGGAGACGGACATTCTGTAATTCGGAGCTTTCTGGATAACTGGTTTCCGGATAAGGGATCCCATACCTGTATAGGCAATTCCATGAGTAATAACCCAGAACAGAGGCTAAATGCAGCTCTAGCTTCACGTATAATACCTCCATCGTGTTTGTTGTAGGAAATTCACTGGCAGTGATGAGTGAATCTGTCCCATTCACTTTGCTAAAAAATTTGTGAAACCATAGACAAAATGTACAAACCAGCAAAAATGTGCAAAATGCATTGAAGTCAATGGGTGTTTTTTTTTTTTTTGCAGCTTCTTTTTTTCTTCTTCTCATAATTCACTAAAGTCAATGGGTGTTTATTTGCAACAATAATTTTGCACCTAAATTGCTATGCTTTGGGAAAAAGAACGATGATAACAAAACACAGAATTTCACTGCAAATCCATGTCTGCCGAAAAAATTTTCTCATCGCTAGTTATGTTTTCGTTTCCGATAGGCTTCTTTAAAATCCACTTGTGTTGAGTAATTTCTATATTTAGCAATGCATTAGAAGTGATTTCATGGGTAGCAAAAATAAGACACAGTAAGAAAAGGTGACAGATCTACCAGTCCATGTTTTAGTCACAGAATGCTCTTTCTCAAGTCAATTTGTCTTTAAAAAAAAACAAAGATTAAAGTAATGTAACTGGACCCATTATCCAGAATGCTTGGGACCTGGGGTTTTCCGGATAAGGGGTCTTTCCGTAATTCAGATCCCCTACCTAAAGTCTACTAAAAACATTATTTAAACAGTAATTAAACCCAATAGGATTGTTTTGCCTCCAATAAGGATTCATTATATCTTAGTTGGTATCAAGTACAAGGTACTGTTTTATTATTACAGAGAAAAAGGAAATCATTTCTAAAAATGTGAATTATTTGATTAAAATGGAGTCTATAGGAGATGGCCTTCCCGTAATTCGGAACTTTCTGAATAATGGGTTTCCGGATAAGGGGTCCGATACCTGTATAAGAAAGGTATTAATGCTACTGATGAAGGGCAATGAGGGAACCCTGGAACTACTTCCTGGTCAGGAGGTGTTGATAATGAGAGGCAGGAAGGACTCAGCAACTCCAAGCTGTAAGTGCAAGGAGTGCATTTTGAGGCAAGTACCCATGGGCTTGCACTCCCCTGGTTCAACCCTGAGCCTGCTCCATTACAGGGGGTCGCTGCAGTATGGTCAAGTAAGTTCTGGGACCCAGTACTACATCCCTACAATACCATAATAACAATTTTCATACTAATTTGTGTGCATCCCATTATACGGCAATTCTAGTACAGAGTTCAGTCAAAATGAAGTTCTCTTCTAAGTAAATACATGGACTGAGCAGCGCTGTGAGAAATCTTTCAGCAATATGGTTTATTTTATCTGGCTTGCAGCAGAAATTCCTGCTATCTATCTTGCAGATCCTGAGTAATCTTAGCTGACTGGGCTTAGATCCGCAGAATCTCTATACCAGGAGAGCGCTGGCTCAGAAGATACAATGCAGGGTTACAGCAAAACAGTCATCCGTCACTAACACATTTCCAGACTCTCACAGAGCCCCGTCCCACTGCTTGATTGCTGCTTTCCTAAAAGGAAAATCAGTAGCTGCCAACAGCGGGGACGAAATACGACATTCATCCCATCACCGTCATTTTTTTTTTCTGTTCGGTGGCATTTTTATGTATTATATAACTGGCGTGCTGGCATTAAGAATTGGTCATTGTGTGTTACAGGCAGGGTAACAATCTTTAACTCAGGGTGAATTATACGTTTCGAGGCGCTGCATGTGTGTGATGAGCACAGTAAAAGGCAGCTGGTTACAGATAGTAGCTCTGAATGTGCACTGTCAGTGGCTGAAAAGTGGAGGAAAGGAGAAGAAAGAAAAAGAATTGTAATAAATCAGAGGGTGATACCCCAGACAAGGGTAAATAAAAGAACAAAGTGGCAGAACAGTAGCTCAGTAAGCAGCGCTTCTACTCTGGGGTACGGAGGTCAATTCCTGTGTGGGCAAGGAGTCTGTATGTTTCCCTGTGTCTGTATAGGTTTCCTCCCACCATGCAAAACATACAAGCAGGTTAATTGACCCTACAGTGTGTGAATGTAATAGGGACCTTAGAATATAAGCTTCGCTGGGCAGAGACCCATGAGAATTATGTGTAATCTCTGCTGCATGAATGTGTAAGTGTATATATAAATAACATGTAATTAAAAATACATAAACATACAGATGGAAAACATTTTGCTTTGACATCACATGGCTCACAGGATACCTCACAGAACATAACTGGACTAATTTACCTACACATACGAGCAGATTTACTAATCCACAAACGGCCCGAAGGCGTCCGAATGCGTTTTTTCATAATGATTGGTATTTTTGCGACTTTTGCGTCGCCGGCGCGACTTTTTTGTATGTCCCACGATTTTTTGTCGCCGTCGCAAAAAAATCGGATTGGTTTTTGTGCCGTTTACTATCGCTCAATACGAAAAAATCGCAACGGCGACGGAAAAATCGCGCAAAATACGATAAAGTCGTGACGAGGACGAAAAAGTCGCGACAAATACGAAAAATCGCGGCGACGAAAAAGTCGCAAAATTTTCGTTTCCAATACGATTTCTTCCCTTTCGGGATTCGGATTCGTGGATTAGTAAATCTGCCCCATAGTATTAGAACCAGCATTATATTTACAGTGGCTGCTTTAATTTAGTATGTACAATTATTAAATTGAAATTATTTTAACAACCCATACTACACTACTATGCATATTTCGGCTACATGTGCCTGCACCTGGGCATATCTCATTCATTCAGGTGCAGGCACAGGTAAGCGCTTTTCGGCTTGCCGAGAATACGCTACGTCTGACATCAGCCTAAAGGTGGCCACACACGTGGTCGCACGAAACATCGTCAGATCCACCACACACCGTCAGGGCTGAAACAGCAGATAAGGAGGTAGAAACAATAGGATTTCTACCTCCTTCTGCCGATTCAGCCCTGACGGCAGATTTTGGTCAGGCACCTTCTATGGCGCCCGATCAAAATCTTTTAACCGGTCCGATCGGCGAGTCGTCCGATATCAGCAACTTCCTGCGATATCGGTCGACTCGCCGACATGCCATACACGCACCGAATATCGTATGAAACGAAATTGGGCAAATTAAAACAGCAGATATATGGGCTGTAGGACCGAGAACTGCATGAACAAGCCAATGGGTAAATCAAACCTGCCTGATCAAGATCTGCCCAATTTTAGGACCCAAATCAGCAGCTCAAATCTGCCAGTGTACAGCCACCTTTCAAATAGGTAGAAATTACAGATCACTTAATTATAAATTAATCACTTTATATATATTTACAAATTAACTCTTTAAAAACTGATCATTGACCAGAAACAAAATCATCTTCTTTTATCCTTTTGGAACATGTTTATTTATCTAACCTATTTAGAAAAAATCTGTTGAAATAAACCTCCCGCACTCTACAACAAATATTAACCACTTGACAGTAATTAAACATAAATTTACGTTATGATTGAAATTGTTTAATCACATTACTAAAGATCAAATAAAATCGTGGCTGGAGTATTGTTCAGAGCTCCGAGGGACAATCTGATTTTACTTACTGTTTATCGAGCACAAGAGGCTCAGTCCACACATTTTAAGGCAGCACGAAACTCTCCGAGCAAAAAAGAGCTATTGCCTCCAAGTAAACAGAATTCAGCTGAGTTTGATCCTGTCATTTTATTGATAATTAAACTGCCAGTCAGAGTGCTGTTAAAACATTGATTGACTGATTGATTGCCAAGCCAGTAAATTCAGTTTGCATTAAGCAACATCAGTTTACTTGCTGAGCAATTTAAGACTGGGAATGTTTATATTTATCCTCTTGAGGTAGCATCTCTAAAGCCTTAATCATTTAGCCCATGGATCCCACTAACTGCTCTTCTTTGATTTCGAGGAGCAACACAGGAGCACTTTGTTCACAAAAGAGTAAACAGCTACTTCCCAAATCATCGCATAGAAACATACATGGCTTAGCTCTATTGATTTTTTTATTAAGTAAACTGAACAATTGATTAGTTGGCATGAATCCATGTCAGCTGCCTCCAAAATTTCAAAGAAGCAATTATATAAAATTAGTGACATTCATTGGTGTGGATAGTATTTTAAAGCAATAATGCAGGGCTGTCCAACTGGAAATATATAAGGACAAGTACAGTCATTCAGTGCATTTTTAGTGTCCCTAGATCAGCGATCCCCAACCAGTGGCTCTGGGCTACATGCTGCTCACCACCCCCTTTAATACTGCTCCCAGTGGCCTTAAAGCAGCTGCCCATTTCTAAATGCTTTCCACATGGGGCTACTAATTAGCCAGGTACAGAAGAACAGGAACAGCACCTCTTGTCTTTGTAGATTAAAATGCCTTTATTGCAAAGTTTTTTGGGGCAAACAACAGCAGCAGCAACGTTTCAGGTCACATAAGACCTTTTATCAAGCTTTTATCAAGCTCTTATCAAGCCCTAATTTGGCCACCCCAAAGAACTTTTTTCATACTTGTGAGGCTCACCAACACTTTTTACCTCTGAGTGTGGCTCACTAGTAAAAATGTTTGGGGATCCCTGCCCTAGATTATTCATGGGTCCATAATATTTTCAATATCATTATTTCAACCCCTTAACTTACCTTTTACATTGAAAAACTCATATGGCAGCACATTTTGAAGAACTGGGCACTATCAGCAAGGAGTTTATAGGGCTCCAATTCAGCCACAGAGGCACCTGCTTTTAAATGTGTGCACTGACATTATGCATTAAACTTGTGTCTAAAGACACTCCTTGCACTTAACTATAGTTGAGTTTGGCTCCAATGCATCTGTCCCAACTCCTTGTGTCTGCCTGGGTTTTCTCACACACTCCAGCAACTTCATTGGCTCCAGATTAGATTGGCCCTAGAGCATGTTGTGCAAACCAACAGGAAACCTAGATTTTAGCTAAAAGCACACTATGCTAGTCTCAGCACTCACAAGATTCAGAAGTATCGGCACAGTTCAACTGGATGCAGCAAATGATCAAAAAACACCTAGGACACGTAGGGCAGCTTTTTATACAGTTCTGTATTTTGCAGATCTATAGCTCCTAAATGTAGTTAAATGTTCTCCAACAATAAAAACATAATAGAGCACTTTCTACCATTTTAGCTAATTACACAAATTAATTTGGGTCCCTTGAGAAAATGATTTAGAAATGTTGGAGTAAGTTATGATAGATAATAATAATCTTGCTTGACTTTCACATACAGGTATGGAATCTATTTTCCAGAACGCCATTATCCAGAAAGCCCCAAATTACAGAAAGGCCATTTCCCATAGACTCCATTCCTCAGTATTCTGGATAACAGGTCCCATACCTGTATATGAATACACTATGCACATGATAAGTTTGTTCATGTAAGGGAAGTACCTGTTTACTATTGCTTGGTATGTAATGATATAATATTCTAAGCCACATTTAAAGAACTGTGTAAGCACGAGTATAAGAAATATGTTCCCACAGCCAAAGGTATTGTATAATGAACAGATCTTCTGCTTTAATTTTAAAAATGCAAAGTGAAACTTTAAGTGGACTAATCACTTTTAGCCCCAGAAGCTCCAATGTGCTTAGGCTAATACTCATCTCTGCTGTGGAGGGCAGTTCTGGCGCAGCAATGGCCACTTCACTTCAATACACATTTAGTATAATGTCTTCAATTCAGTATATTCTATTCCTGCTCTCTGATAGAGAAACCTCTGTAAGGCCCTTAAGTTATTTAGCCTGGGAATGTTTTCCCACAGTGGCTGGTCCTTTGGCAGATTATTACTGATCTGTATTGTTAATAATACAGGATTATCTTGAAGAGTCCTGAAATTCTGTGAGGAGTGGTCGGCAAGATAAAACGGAAACCGAAGACCAATTCAGGGGAAGGAAAAGATGCAGAAGCAACACATCATAGAAACATTATGTTTAACAGCCCAGATTTCTAATATTTGGCATTATTAACTAAAATGAAAACAATTGCTGAAGACATGCCTAAAGTAACCCCACCCACTCTTCTTTTGTGTCATTACTATTCTGATAGCACCATATATTTACAGCTTATCCGCTTGAGGAACTTCTGCCCCAACTTGCAAGACTGAGGATATTAAACATAAACGCTTTGAGCAACAGGCTTATCCTAAGAACTTCATTATTAAAATCATGCTATGGAAAATATGTGTTTGCGTTTTGTCACTTGGAATAATGTAATATACAGTGTAACACAGCAATGGTCTAGCTCTTGTAACCCATAGCAATTAACATAAAATGTGTACAGGTATGTTTAAAAGTTCAATCCACATCTAAGTGGTTGCTATGGGCTACTAGACCTGGAGTAACCGATAGAGTACCATGTAAAGTGTCTAAATGATGCATCGTTTCACTCTCTGGAGATAAGAATGAGTTATTCTAGGTGACACAACACATACTGTGAATAGTGATCACATGCATGTATTCTTCATTTTCATCAGAGCCAGAGGCATTTTCCAGTATAGTAATTTACTAGAAGCATTTTGGATGCATTATGCATCTCTTTCAGTAACTGCACACAATGCTCATCTCCCCTGTATTTGTCAGGAGTCTCCTGGATTTAAACCCCTCACCCCTGATCTCCCATATTAACCAGTCCCTCTCCCACTGTCAGTAAAACCTAACTTACCCACTCCATTTAAATGTTTAGGATTGAAATGCTCCATTATCATCCAAAGCAGTGGAGCACGCAGGGGGCGGGGCAGGGGGCAGAACAGAGGTGGAATGCGGGCGGGGCCAAGGGGTGTGACAGGTACGTCCAAGATGTCACTTAATTGCGTTAGCATCTCTGTGTGCAATATGCATCTGCCTAAAACTTATATAATGGGTACAGGTACTTAAAATGTGTATTATGTGAAAGTGCTGTAAGAATCTTTGTGGAAGAACTCTCATAAATTAATAAAAAGATTGCATTTAATGATAACATTTTAAGAGTTACAAAGCCCCATAAGTTCCTGCTATACTGCTAAATGTATTATTAATTTACATTAACAAGCTGAATGTATGAACTGCATAGAACTGGTTATATCCAGAGTAAACATTCCTTGTAAAACTATTACTAATTTCCCTTAGGAAAAGGATGAAGTTCCTTCCCACCACCTGAATAGTGGGAATAGAGGACCACCAGTGTACTCTGTGAATTAAAATACGCAAGCTTTTACAGCTCCTTGCTAAAGGAAATTAGTGTAAAATGGCTCAAAGTGCTCTTCTGCACACTTTTGCAAATTCCATATATTTATTTTATTTTTATGATAGTAGCTTTTATGATAGTAGCACAGATTTCACAGAGCCGCCAAGCATCAGGAGAATCCTTCTGCATCTTTAACTTAAGCTTTTTATGTTCCAGTGGGCTGCCAGACCAGAACAGCAGGGAGCACTATTCTTACACATTCATAATATTGGCATTTTCACAGCTATCTGGTTGCTAGGGTCTTATTTACCTTGGCAGCCAGGCAGTGGTTTGAATGAGAGACGGGAATATGCATAGGTGAGGGAGTAAATAGGAAGATAAGCAATAGAAATAACAATAAAATTCTAGCTTCACAGAGCAAAAGTTTTTGGCTGCTGGGGTCAGTGACCCCCACCCCACCCCTCGAAAGTTGAAAATAGGCAGGCAAATACTTTATAAACTATAAAAATAAATAATGAAGACTAACTGCAAAGTTGCTAGGAATAGGACATTCCTGTACTAAAAGGGGTTTTAAGTTGTGCGGGAGGGCATATAAGATGAAATCATCTATCTATTAACCATTAACATGCCATGGCTCTTTGATCTTTTCATTTGTCTGGCATATTTCAAAATGAAAATTGAAAAAAGTAGCACCTATAGCACAGGTTTGCTGGTACAGGTATGGGATCCCTTATCCAGAAACCCCTTATCCTGAGAGTTCTGAATTACAGGAAAGGCCATCTCCCATAAACTCCATTATAAGCAAATAATTCAAATTTTTAAAAATGATTTCCTTTTTCTCTGTAATAATAAAACAGAACATTGTACAGGTATGGGATCCCTTATCTAGAAACCCATTATCCAGAGGGTTCTGAATTACGGAAAGGCCATCCCCCGTAGACTCCATTATAAGCAAATAATTCAAATTTTTAAAAATTATTTTCTTTTTCTCTGTAATAATAAAACAGGACATTGTACTTGATCCCAACTAAGATATAATTACCCCTTATTGGGGGCAGAACAGCCCTATTGGGTTTATTTAATGGTTAAATGATTCCTTTTTCTCTGTAATAATAAAACAGGACCTGTACTTGATCCCAACTAAGATATAATTACCCCTTATTGGGGCAGAACAGCCCTATTGGGTTTATTTAATGGTTAAATGATTCCCTTTTCTCTGTAATAATAAAACAGGACATTGTACTTGATGCCAACTAAGATATAATTACCCTTAGTGGAGGCAAAAAAAAAAAGCCTATTGAGTTTATTCAGTATTTAAATGATTTTTAGCAGACTTAAGTTATGGAGATCCAAATTACGGAAAGATCCCTTATCCGGAAAACCCCAGGTCCCGAGCATTCTGGATAACAGGTCCCATACGTGTACTTTCATGTGAAAGCTGTAGCTTCTGACTGGCATGTAAAGATGAACTTCACTTGTCATTTTCCAGTCACTCTGCTTTTTAATGGATGGAGAATTGAACAATGCCCTATTTATCATGTGTATCTTGTAAACTGTTTTTGCTCATTATGTGCTCATTATAAAGATATAATGTTGGAGATATTTTGTCTGACTCACCATGCACTGCTTCTGTGTGTACCTTTTCCCCTTCGAGATTTGATTGTAACCACATAACAAGGACCACGGATACAAGGCGAGAGATACAACGCATCCTGAGCAGCTTGTGCCAGAGTTGCTGTAATAATTTATAACCTGCGCAGAGCCGCCAACACAATCTATATCTTCACTATCCTGAAAGCTTAAATTGCAATTTGTAGCGAGAATTACAATCTGAAGCTTCGGATGGGCAGCTGTTTTAACTGACATGTCAGCAGTGTAGAAGGAAAAGGAAACAGCGAGCGGTACCGAAATCTCACTGCAGGACATAAAATCCTAAACAAGCTCTATTTTAAAAGTCTGCATGCAAACCCCCGCTATCAGTATAAATAATACAGTGTCTAGCTACACAATAAAAAAAACTAAGCAGATCCCTGGGTAACTGCAAAGGTACACAAGGATGGCAAAATATAAATAATCAGTTAATTAATGGAATAATCATTGAACAACTCAATGCTTGTTATAGAAACTCAACAACATCATTCTGACATAAGTCTGATTCACTTGAATAAATCTCCTTAAAGACCTGTTGGTGTGGCTCCGGCTAAGGCAGTGAGGCAACTGAGTGCCAGATGGGGCGCTGTTTAATTCATTGCTGCCTTCTACCAATGCCGCTCACTTGTGTCTGGGTCTCAGAGGCAGGAAACACTACTCCACCTGTGATTAGTCTATTAAATTTGTTAAAGGAAAACTATACCCACAGAATGAATACTTAACCGACAAATAGTTGTTGAAGTATATTATGTTATATATATATATAATATATATATATATCAGTAAATATTGCCTTTTCCCTTGAGCCACCATTTAGTGATGGGCTATGATTCAGGGGCGGCCCTTAGTACTTAAAATGGCAATATTCTATTTAGGATTACCCAATGGCACATACTATTAATAAAGAATATTTTTATGAAAAGGCTTATTTAGATGAAGCAGGTTTTTACATATGAGCTTGTTTATGCACTTTATTTTATAGAGACCTACGTTGTTGGGGTTTTTTTTTTTCTTTTAAATGATCCCTAGCCTACACAAATGCTACAAAGGGCTGCTACATATATTCTCATATTTAATAGCTACACATGGGCATGTATGGATAACAACACTGAATAAAGGGCCTTTGCCTATAAATACCATGACTAGGGGCATGACCCATTGTTCACTACTCCCTCCAACCGTTCTAAACAAAACACGCGTGACATCACCTTGTGTTGGATGATATGGCCACAGCTTTTATTTGTACACAGTCATTTAGCAATACTTTTATTGTTTACATAGCCAAAAACGTCATTAACAACATGGTACAAAACTTGTAACAATTTGTAATAATAATAATTGACAGCAATTGGTAACTATTGGTAACAATCACTTGGTAAAGCCCTCTGCCAGTCTGCCCTTCCAAATGCCAGCAATGCTCACTAGCCGCTTGCCCCTAGCTCAGTGAGATTGCCTAGTGTTGTAATATCCACACCATAGCTGTTAAACCAAAACAAACCGCAAGGGACCAAGCCCTGGAGAAATTAACTGTACATATTCAACCCCACCGTGGGTACCCACCTTAGGGGTTGCCCCAACGGTCCAGTATTACCCAAACAAAACACCATCATGCCCGGCAGACTGGCAAGGGACCCACCAAAGCTGTGACTAAGACGCTACCATGGGTAGTAGATCTAGCCTCCCTATGTTGAGTCCCGCTAGGGTTCCTCCGGCCCTAATCCTATCCCTTAGCTTGCCAGGCTTCCCCCTGCCAAAGACATTAACCAATAGGGAGGGTGGGGACTCGTGCCGCTGCTGCCCTATCTCAAGCTGTCTTCGCGCGCAACTGCTTGGCGCCTCGTTCTGCACCCTTTTAACCCTTGCTACCCCGTGCCCGGGCCGACCAATCGGTGCTCCCATTGTCAGCCCCGTCATGTGGGCCCTCCTCCTACGCTGCGCCCGGGATTCAGGCCATTCTTTACAAAGAAAGATCAGATTTAAACAAACAGAGTTAGTGATGAAACAATCTGTCCTATTTCGCTTTGCTGGAAAATTTGCAAATCTTTGAGAAGATTCGCTAAACAGCCAAAAATCCGTAAACCGGTGAAAATGTCACAAAAAAAATTGTTGCGTGCGTTATTTTTTGCATATGAAATTTTTTATGTGCTTATCAAAAAAACGATGCAATTTTTCTTTTACATTTGTCTTTTTTTTTTTACACACGCAAATTTTTCCACACAAAATTTTGTCACCCGTTATGCAAACTGATCCGCCAATGCAAAACGCGGAAATTCGTTGTGAATCCATGCCTGCTGAATTATTTCGCCCATCACAAGTCAGAGTATTATGGAAATGCCTACTGACTGAGAGTGAAACCATGTTACAGACAAACAGACACCCTCAAGATACTTTGCTCTTTATATAACATATGTAAAGGTGAGAGAGAGAATGATGTGCTTACACAATAAACTATGTGATAGTGGAAGACAAAATAGGGGATATGAAATGAAGGACATGATAAAATAGTGCAGAAAAGGATAAGCCCCCTATGTAATAAAAGTTGCCCAGATTCAGTAACCCACAGCAACCAAATGTTTCTAAACAGGTGACCAGTAAATGCAACTTGCTGTTTAGTTCCTATTGGTTACTGCGCCCAGGCAAATTTAGTAGGAGCATTTTGTAAGACCACAGGTGCAGTTTTGGGCCCGCAAATGAATGGAATAATTAACAGCAGTAAATATATATGGAGGCTCAAAAGAGAAAGGAATCACACAGATATATAAGTTAAATATCTCAATGTATTAGCCACTGTTTGATCCATATTGACTTTTTCTACTTTTTCTTGAGGTTAATAGAATTATAGCAAGAGCAGCCCTCTGTGGTGAATCCATAAATCCATAAATCCATTTTCACAAACGTCCGGTGCAATGAAAGCTTTGAACCGAATGAAAGATACACAAAAGAACATTTACTTGAAATCATTGTTTTCACTGATGGACAAATTGTACTTTTAAACAATTATTTCACGATAAGCACGATAAGTCATATGGTAACGGAAAAATCTTTTACAAATCTACACGTGTATGGTCAGCTTTAGAAAACTGTCTACACATTTGTGTTGAAGTGTAAGTGCATTTGCATTAATTTTGATGCATCGGATGCAATTATGTTAGGCGCAACTTCCCCTGGTGATCGTAACTATGCTGTAAATGCATACAAATCATCGGTGCAGGCTGAAGGGTCATACTGGCGCCCTTCTCAAGTTATACAGAAATATAAGTCCCTTTGTAAATAGTATCAATGTGCACTCTGTTTTGGGTCCAAACTAGCACTTTGCACTTGCGTTGGCAAACGAGCCCATGCAACATTTCCCTTAACATTTGTTTTATGGCCAAAGAAATTGTTACAGAAAATGATTCTTTACACCTATTTTATGCACTGATTAAAATGAAGGACCTTCCCAACAAGCCTTGTTTTCTTTGTTTCCAAAGAATGGGACACTTAACAATTGTCAGTCTTGAGAAAACAGTGAGTAATCTGCTGCTATAAGTATTTGGTTGCGCCATTCCTTAGGGCAAGTCTGGTCATGGAAAGCATTCTGCACAATGGGATAAAATGGAGTTTAGGAACTCAATGCATCTCGGTAATTGTCTCCGATGAAATCCAACCTCAACCGAAGTTAATGAACTACAGGTGTGAATCTCATGTCATCATATTTGCCCTGAAGGCATGTAACACTTTCTCAGACACTTGGCCTCTGAGTGTGCCATGGTTAATGTACCATAACAACTATCAATATTTCATGAGCTTGTGTGATCTCCGCAGCAAAGGGGAAGAAGTAGCCTGGGGAGCTACAGAATGATGATGTTTTACATTGCAATCAAGCAGACAATTTGCTTTCCTATCTGTTCTTGATCTTTGTTTGGGAATCTCGGGCAGGAAGTGGCTGGCCCAAAAGTTTCTCTAGTCAAGAAAACATTCCTGCAAGACTTACACATTTGCTCAATTACCTGTGCAGACTCAACAAACAGAGATTGGGTTCTTAGGCGTAATGCATTTCATATATATAATGTTTAGTCTTCTATTGTACTGACAGTTGCAATTATCTACTTTTATGTTGGCTGCATGGCAGATAAAAAAAAATTCTTATATAAATGTCGATTAATTTTTCTGAAAGCCAGCTTTGCGGATGGGATTGTGCGAAGAAACGGGGCTGTTATCTCAACTGAGTACTAAATAACTGTCAGAATTATTTGTAAAGCATTGTTTAATCAAGGAGCTTATCTAAAAAGTTGTTCTTTTTCAAATAAAGGTCTGTGCTGCCCAGCAGTAAATAGCACACACAATAGATGGACTTTATTTACGGCTTATTTTATTTGTCTTAATGAATGTCAACTAAGGATTTTATTCTTTAAAACAGAAATTAACCTCTAACGACTCACAGCATGGTTAGAGAAAGGTGGAAAGTGCAGAAAAAGTGTAGAAAAGCATTTTTGCACTTTGCCAGGCCCCAGACTGGCAATCAGAATATTCTGGCAAATGCCAGAGGGGCTGCTGTAAGATGCCATAGACCAGGGGTGGGCAAACTACGGCCCGCGGGCCACATCCGGCCCCTTTGCCTTTTTAATCCGGCCCGCCGCTGACGCCAAGTCTCATCACACGAGACTTGGTGTCATTGGCGTGCCGGAATTAAAGAGAGAAGGGGGCCCGGCCTGGCCCGGCCTGGCCCGGCCCAGGGGTGAGTAAATGTGGCCCGTGAGCCAAAAAGTTTGCCCACCCCTGCCATAGACACTCACTATTTAGTGGGCTGGTGAGGGGCTGTTAGGGCCTCTATGTACTCAGAATGCCAGGGCCTATTATAATTCCCAATCCAGATCTTACTGTGCACACCACCTTGGAATGTTTTTTCAATATGGAGTGAAGTAAAGAGCGCAGCATGCAACTACCAATTCTACAGACCCAAGGGTTCCTTACTTGGGCTCTAAAGTGGGTAATATTGCACCCCTTGGCATAAGTAAATGAGCTTTAGAATCCATTCAGTCTTGTGTTTCTGATTCCATGCCTCTGTTTATGGACTGCACTTTGAGTCACGGGCCTGCAGTTGCGGTTGGTTGGCAGCTGCTCAGTCTTACATGCTAGCTGTGAGTTTATATAAAGGGACATTACACTGAACAATAAACAGGGTAATCAGTCCCATTAAAACCTGCAAAATATGTGAGTTGGGAGTAATATTTGTGTCACTGGAGTTGGAAACCGCTGCATTTTCTCTAAGGCCTTTTCATGTGCAGGTGGTCGGTGATATTGTGTTGCACTCTAGTGATTTCTTTTGTCGCACAGTTAATTGAAGTCAGTAAGCTGTGGTCTTGTTGCACATTCAATTCATTTCAAAGTAAAATATACAAATAATTATATTTGTCTTTCAAGGGGAACATACGCCTGCAATAAATGGTTGTCAGCATCGGCACAGAAGACAAAGTGATGACGCCTTGAACATGTGTTACGTCCAGAGCCCATAGTGCACCTTGAGCCTGCAGAGGGCCCTACATATCAGGGGCATGCATTTGGGTGTCTATGGGACAGCCACATCCATTTCAGAGGTGCAAAAGTGTCAGAAAGTTGCATTTTAGGTGAAAACCATGAATAAGTCCTAATGTATTTTAAGTGATGCTAACTAATCCAGAACCTACTGTAAATATAAATCTAAATTGCTGGCAACAAAATTGTTATGGGTTTAGGTAAAGCTTCAATGTGTCTTACTATGTAATAGGGAAAACCCCTTATCCAGAAATCCCTGGATCCAAAGCATTCTGAGCAATAATTCTCTTCACCCATAATGGAACTAACAATAGTATGGCTACAAGAGTGGCAGCAGGATTGTGTGTAGGACTGGAGGGCCTGGACTAGGGGTATGCGAAGAGGTATGTGCCTCGTGCCCCCCTGTTTTTAGCACTGAATTAACCAACTGAAAAAAAACTATTAGAACTTTAGCCAACCAATCAGTGGTTTTTCCATGCTAGTCTTCATTTCCCAGAGAATATTTTATGAGCCATTTCAAGCTTGTTATCCACATCAACTGCTGCTCAAACATTTTCTTATGGGGAGTTAATTCAAACCAAAATGGTAACAGCAGACCCTGTTTATGTCAGCATGCCCACAGATTTATACTGTGCATTCATAAAAAATGGATTCACTTACCTTTTGCTTTATTATATAGACCTATAACTCTTAACCTAAGGGTCCCCATTCTGTTTTGGGTGGGCCCTCATGGGTCCCCAGTTAATAATATGAAACTTCCTTCTGTGAAAAAGCTAATTTAAACAGGGTGCTGACTGGTTCAAAACCATAAAGCTGATTCATTCAGTTATTAAGGGTCCCTTCAGAAATAGGTTATGAAACAGTGACATGGGCATTGCATTTAAACAATATATGGCTGTAGAACATGCATACTTGTGAAAGATCATGTATTCAACTGCATAAAGGAAGGTTGTACTGCAGTTTTTTCATGTACACATTGTTAAAGCATTGTTATAATAGAATGCAACACACTACAGTTTTTCCACTAGAATGCTTGTCAATGTTTCTTATAACCTATGAGTACCTTATTATGCTAACAGAAAGATCTGCTATAAAGTAAATGAAAACTCATTTTCATATTCTTTTATTCTGTTATATAGGTATGTGACCTGTTATCCAGAATGCTTGGGAGCTGGGGTTTTCTGGATAAGGAGCCTTTCCATAATTTGGATCTCCATACTTTAAGACCTACTAAAAAAACATTTACACACTAAATAAACCCAATAGTATTGTTTTGCCTCCAACAGTACAAGATACTGTTCTAGTTTTACAGTTATATAGGAAATCAGTTTTAAGAATTTGAATTATTTGATTAAAATGGAGTCTATGTAAAATGGTCTTCCCGCAATTCAGAGTTTTCTGGTTATTGGGTTTCCGAATAAAGGATCCCATACCTGTCCAGACTTGCTACAGTGAAAGACCCTGAAGGACTCACAAGGATAAAGGATACAGTCCCCCAATTGCTAGTTATATGACTGCTACGCTACACATAATAATTCCCTTAAATTCCCTCATCCAAGTCTGTTCTTGAACATTTATACAATGGCAATGAAACATACAGCACAAAAGAAAACAATTAATACACAGTGACACGTTGCAAAGGACAAACATATGGGTTATGGCATCAGCTACACACAGTTATCTCTTATACAATCAAAGAGATTCTCTGCTTGTGAGCTTTGGGCTAATGCAAACATGCGGTAATATCAAGAGCTATGGCCTATCAAAGAAACATCCAGTCCTTTTGCAATTACACAAGAGATTGGTCCACTTGAAAATGTTGTAAAGTTATGTGCATTTAAATAAGACAAATACCCATGCCACAGCCTGGCAATCAATGAAACACTATAGAATGTCACAAATTCATTATGTAAAGCTAAATCTGCAGAGATTCATGCAACTTGGCAGCACTTCATTGAGCAAAACATATTATAAATACAATAAAGTGAGATCATGCAGGCATGTAACATTGCCGCCCAACACAACGATTGCTGAGCAGAGCCGAGTTATAAGGATAACTGCTAAAGTAAATGTTGTTCCTATGTAATTGAGTATTTTGGAACATTCAGAAAGATCCATTTAAAAATACTCATGCTTTGGGTGAACTTACGGAAGCTCATTTATTACGGTGCAGAAGCCTCTGCATGCCAGTTTTAAACATTGTTGGTATGTCATAAAACCAAGTGGGGCACAGCTTGATAATTTCCCTACTGAGTTCACCGGCTGCTAGAAGTAACCAGTAACCTTGATTTCCATGGCATGTAAAGGCTGGCACTTGATCCTTTTGTAATGAGGCCCAGGATACTAGAAATTTATGTCACGCTGTGCTGCATTGACACCCAAAAGCTTGACACGTGGAAATTTAGATGGGGCTGGACTAGGGTCTTTGTAGATCAAATATGTTATACCTGCAACCCTCCAACACTGGAGATAACTTTTAAACATCAGTAGCGCTTACAAATGGCACTTGTCCATAAGCCCTTTCTGCCTTAACCTTAAAACAGCAGGATCGCCTGTCCCTTTAAAACAATAGGGTTAACAAACCCTTTAAAGAAGACTTGAGGTTGAAGAATAAGTGGGTAACCCACCCCCTACCCCATATAACTAGTGACCTCAATGCAACTACCCCCTTACTAAGTAAAGCACATCCAGTCACCTGAACTTACAGCACTATTTGGCTCAGAAGCCTTCTCATTATGTAATGATCCCAGCAATGCAAACCCTTGTGCCTCTATCCTTATCATTCCCCTGGACCTGCTAACAAGTTAAGCATTAGGTGAAATCCTATCTTAAGCACAGTTAAACCCATCAGATTTTCTGTCCACTGATGGAATCATCTCAGCTGAAAGTACAACTACCCATGAAATCTAACAAGCCACCAATTCCAACTGACATGTTTTTTCTAAAGCCTCTTTAGTGCAATACCATCTGATTTATGAAAAGAAAACCAACCGATTCAATTTATTTGCACAATATATCAGCTGTGAGAAATATAGCACTGTTTTGGCCCATAGCATAGTAGAAACTGGGGTGTCTTCATAAGCAAACCCCTAGGAGTTTTACTATATTTCAATTACAATACTGATCATTTCCAAGCACCATTGTAGAAGGCAGACAGGTCATTGAAATGAGAAGCACAAGCCTTTAGAAATTCTTCAGAGGCAATGTTAGGAGCAAGTCTGAGCTGGAGGCCCTGAATAAAGCAACCATTTGAAGCTAGAAGCGTACTGATCCCTTTGCTATTTTTACTGAGGACTAGAACACTTGGGATGTGAGAGGTTCCTTTCTAGGTCACTACACACAATACAATGCCATATCTAAACATGACGAAATGCCATAACCCTTACTTTGCCAAAGGCCTCCTTATAGAAAATGTAGAAATACAATGCTAAAAACTCAATAAAAAGAACAAAGTCTCAGAACATATACATATATTTAGTTGAATACAATGAACACCCTGTCCTTTGTATTTACATTATACCATTTGTGTCTTCGCTTCACAGCAAAGAATAAAAATGTCACCTTTCAACATGTCAAGATATATCATTGTGAAAGTTTAATTTCTTCCCTGTAAGAATTTCATGGGGGGGGGAGAAGAAATATCAAGAATATATATTCTGTCTATCTGGAAATGTTCTGATGTCTTCGTTCTACTTTAGATCTTTTGTGACAATTGCTAAGTAAATGATTAATTCTAATTGTGCAGGCTAAGTGTGCTCTAATGAATCAAAGACATTTCAAATTCCCTGGGAGTATCTGAATATTATTTTCTAATAGCAAAAAAAAGATGCCTCATTACCATTACAGTCAGTAGCACAGTATTCCCATCAGACGGACGAAAAAAGAGAAAGCAAATAAAGTATCTTAAGTACATTTTGGATAATGTCCTTTTTTCCCCCCGCAGTGTCTATCATCAATTATTTTAGGTCAATTGAATCCTAAGCTAATCTTTGTAAAGGTACAGTCTAAAGAATGAGAAAACAAAGAAATGTTCACACTGGAACATGCACCGTTTGATTATTCAGAGAGCACAAACTCGCTAAAATGAGCAATTTGATTAAGCATTTGTAATTGCAATTTTCCATTTATTTCACGGATACTTGTTTTTCTCATTGTTGTATCTGATTAAGATGAAAAGGTTGACTCTTTTCTTAATAGCATTTTTGTGTGTTAGGTGGAAAATACTGTAACTCCATAGCTGATTTCATGTCACTTACTTCAGTTAAAAGGGAAGGATTACTCTGGATTAGCAACCAAGGTGATGTAACATGGGTAAAGGGTAATATATAAATACATCGGTTTTGTTTTACACGCAGAGCAAAGTGAAGGACTTTGTGGTCATGGAATACACTGTAATGTCAGAAACTTTATGACTATTAAATACTCTAGTGCCTGCCAAATGTAAATACATCAAAGCAAACCAATTATGTTGATACAAATAATAAAAATCACCCCTACTCATCAAAGCTTAAATCTAAAGGACAAGGAGTGGCAGACACAAGATATGGTCATAGACAGGCCAGACTAGGCTAAGCTTCCCTAAAGGAAGGTGTTGCAGAGTCTGGAGGCTGAAACATTTGGAGAATTGTAGAACATAGGGATCTCTAAAACAAGGGGTGCAGCATTAGCGAAATCTAAAACCTGCAGATGTGACTTTATAAGGTATTTAGAGTAGGCATAAGTAATAGATCACTTGAAAAGCAGTTTAGTTATGCCACAGTACATTAGGTTAAAAGGGTGGTTTACCTTTAGGTTAGTGTTTTCAATTGGTATTCATTTTATATTTTCTATTGTATTTTAATTATTTGCCTTCCTTCCAGCTTTCAAATGGGGGTCACTGACCCAAGAAGGCAACAGACTTTTGTTCTGTGAGGCTACAATTTTATTTTGAATTGCTTATTTTTCTATTTAGGCCCTCTCCTATTCATATACCAGTCTCTTGTTCACACCACTGCCTGGTTACTAGCAGATGGCTGCTGAAATTTCAAACTGGAGAGCTCCTAAACAAAAAGGTTAAATAGTTTAAAAACCACAAACAATAAAAAAATTAAGAACATTTACAAATTGTCTCAGAATACCACTCTCTACATAGAAAAAGTGAAATCAAAGGTGCCCAAACCCTTAAATGATTAAGTATCTAAAGTCCCAGGCATAGGTGGAAAGCTCTTTGTTAACTCAGATACCTTTGGAAATACCCACTTTTCAAACAACTTGTTTGTTTTTTTTGCCAGATATCTGTAGTTGGACAACTATTATTAACTATTATTAACATTTATTTATAAAGCGCCAACATGTTCCACAGCGCTGTACAATAAGTGGGTTTCATACATTGGACATACAGAGTAACATATAAAGCAATCAATAACCGATACAAGAGGTGAAGAGGGCCCTGCCCAAAAGAGCTTACAATCTACAAGGAGAAAGGGTTGAGACACAAGGTGTGGGAATGGGCATGACCAGAGTTGTGAGAGGTGTGGCACAGGGTGTTGCTAAACTAAATTAGGGTAAGCTTCTCTAAATAAATGTGTTTTAGAGATCTCTTGAAGGCAGAGAGATTGGGAGAAAGTCTGATAGTTTGTGGGAGCGAATTCCAGAGAAAGGGGGCAGCCCTTGCGAAGTCTTGAATACGAGCGTGTGAGGAGGGAATGAGAGAGGAGTTGAGGAGCAGGTCAGTAGAGGAGCGTAGCAAGCGAGTTGGATGGTACCAAGAGATGAGTTCAGAGATGTAGGCTGGGGCAGAGTTATGAACTGCTTTGAATGTAAGAGTCAGGAGTTTGAATTTTATCCTGGATGGTAGGGGAAGCCAGTGCAGGGATTGGCAGAGCGGCATGGCAGAGGAGGAGCGGTTGGAGAGGTGTATGAGCCTGGCAGCAGTATTTATTATGGACTGGAGAGGGGACAGTCTTTGGAGGGGAAGGCCAATTAATAGGGAGTTACAGTAGTCCAGGCGAGATATTATAAGAGAGTGAATAGTCTTCAATATCATAAGACAGCTGTAACGCAGGAGAGTTGCATGACCTAATGAGCAATTAAAGAGTAATAAAGATTTTTTGCCACCCCATAAAAAATAACCCCCAATTGTTTTATTGTTTTTATGCAGGTTAATGAAAAGGAGAAAGAAGGCATATGCAAAGCTGACAAAGATAATACTGATTAGTGCAGGTGAAAAGCCCATATTTATAGAGAGGAACCACCCAAACCCCCCCAAAACTAACTTTAATTATAAAATACAGTAAATCTGAAAGTAGTAATGACCTTCCTAGAGTTAGATTTTGTAGGAAAGACTGTGGATTTATTCTGCTCTGGTTTTTTTCATATTTGGTAGGAAATCGAAGCTTTTATGGAGGAGGTCTCATGGATGATTTTATCCTCATGTTGTAAACATTACTGTAATAGCTGCTCTGGCGAGTATCACTAATGTACCTAGTAACTACAGTATAACAGATAATAACAGGCAACTCTAAACATGGCATGTAGATAGCCCTTTGTAATAAATCCATTCTTGATTCAAGCACATAGCCTTAAACAAATATGAATAAAATATGCACTATGCTAGAAAGGGAAAAACACAGTAATAATAAGCATCTTTAAAATATTCCTGGTGCTGCTCTCTAAAGCTCTTTATTCACTCAGCCAACACATTACAGCCTTCTAAGATGGAGTTTTCACTGTAAGGTTTTCCTCAGAGAATTTTGAGACTGGCAACAGTATATATCCTTATACGGTATATAAAAATATCAATTTAGCAACTTGTTCATTTTCCAAACAAATTTCAAAAGAAGCAATTTAGAAGAAAGACGTTTTTCTGTGCAGAAATGGCTACGCTCTGCGACTTGTGCCAGATTAAAAATGTGGTGCAAGGTGGAACATTGAGTCCTGCCTACTTAACACCCGCCTAAATACAGGGCTCTCCTGTGCCTTGATGCCTCCCTGTGCCTTGATGCCCCCCATGCACATCTATGGTTCATAAGCTAGCAGCCATTAGTTTCTTGGCAGGCTGGTTGCCAGCTTCCTAATTACTTCTTTTAGGCTTCCCATTGTGTTCTAATCCCATTACAAGAAGACTAGCTGATTATGGGAGTCGTGGGCGTGGTTTGTGCAGTACTTCCTTTGAGTGTTTTTATTATTTCCTGTGGTGAGCTCTAATCTCACGTTTTGATAAATCTGCCCCAAAGTGTCCCCCCCTCCGGCATTTCAACCACAAGTCCGACTGTTTGCTTATAGATACCTTGATATACCTTTTGGAGCTGATCACCTAACTTATCCTCAGTGCCAGCGCTAGAAACAGCATTGCTTATCCTATATGCATTTACCCATACTAATAAAATAACCAGTTTTGTTTCAGGAATAAAAACATTGCAGTCAAGAATGCCTTGATATATTCTCAATAAAGTAAAAATAAGACTTAATAAAACAAACAAAAGCACATGCAGTAACCAGTCATAAACAAGAGAGCCCGATATAAAAAACAAACACAGAAAGCTTAATGGCTACAAAATAAACTCCCTCTTCCCCTCGCGCCTATTCTTTCGCACTGCTAAAGCCTTTGCAGATAGCAACAGGCTGGGTTTCTGCTGATCCTCACTGGCAGTATAATGGCTGCGTAGGAGGGAAATGTTTTGCATCCCTGTGTCAATTTGCTGAGCCATTCAGTCTCCTGCAAATATTTTGTAAAACAAAAACGCATGGGAAAAATCAAATAGAAACAGATGTAGAAGAGATAACAGGATAACGGCGCTGCATCACTCGAGTCACTTCACATGTTGAATGAACGATATACAGCATAATAATAACAATCTCGCTGTCTCATCGCATAAGGAACACGTTAAAAGGAAACAAAATAAACTGCTGAAACGAATCAGAGTCATTTTAGCTTCAGTGCTAAAATTCGAGGTTTTTTTTCCCTGGAAGAACATTTGTGCCAAAATACAACTTGCTGTTTTATGAAACACTTGTGTTGCAACATTCCCAGATATATAACAAAGTGTTGGCCGGTTGTATGAAATCCCCAGTACTCCTTTTCAAGCCAGCTGGGGAAAACATTTTTTTTTCTACCTGCAGAACAGAGCAAAGTACAAAGGGCTGCTCTCTGGCGTGCCCCAGACATACAAGGAATGGTGTAGGAAACCAAGGCGACCGGCATTTTTTTATATTGATAAATCTAGTTTTATGACACAGCATGTCCTCAGTGCTTGAACAAAACATGCCCAGCTATATATATATTTATATACATTTGAGGCCAACCCTCAAATGTCAGACTTGTCTCAAAACTTAGTGAGGCTACCGTGCTCTTTTTGTTCCCTCTATACATCTCCAAAAAATGTTATAGTCAAAAGATGAGTTTCCTGTTTTGCCTTCTAAGATAAAACTCTGGATTCCAAGTTATACGATTTTCTGCGGATTCTATGTAATGTATATAACAGTATCATTTACAGACATCTGCAACCCATATAGTAAATTTGGTAGTAGTGTTCTTAATGAGTCAGGCCTGTGTTTTGGCTATTATAAACATGTGAGTCCTAGGTGAAAAAAAGTTAGAGAACCTCTTGTTCTTCCAACATTAACTGGGGGAGGGTTTGCCAATGTTCTGTGCTTTGTATAAGGTTTAATAAAGGTGTTACCAACATCCATACCCCATCTGGTTCTTCTTGGTGTTTCTAGATTTATCTTGTTTCCATTACTTGTAAAATGAAGCAAATTCAACAGATATTGAAAAAGCAGTGCCCCATTTAGCTTAACGTCACAAAGAAAGATAAAATGTATGAATCTCTTGGAAAGGTACAGCAGAAGTAACCCTGTTTCCCTCAGAGAAAAGCCTCTAAGAGACTTAAGGGTAATGTAATAAAGCCTACAAAGTCTATTAGTCCATAAAAACAATTAGCATTTACCATTCACCTGTTGTGCTTGAGAGTAAACATCTGATTAGCTGCTGTGGGCTACTACCTGTTGTATTATTATATTATCCTCCAGGTTATCAGATACTACTGTGCTAATGCACATAGGTGCACTTGGCTACAATACAACTACATATACCCTTATATGTACACTCTGGTCTATACTTGCCTGGTAAAAAGTTGCATGTCCAAAAAGCAGTTGTAATAGGATAGTGTGACTGATTTGTATTAATACAGATGAATTAAACAAATCATTGGTAAAAAAAAATACAACCCCCATGTCAAATGCAACAAGAATGTATACATGGAGTGTAGAGTGGACAATACACATCCAACCAAACTCAACAAATGCATGGTTATGGCACAGGTCAGTCAGCCTTTGGCATCCAACAGGTTTCAGCACAGTTCTTAAAAGTTCAACAAATACTTTTAAGGTCCTTCAAACACATATATGATAGCTGTGCCCTTGTGTAGGATACATTTATAAGCAAGATATTTCTCTCTGAGCGAGTAAAAAGTTTCACAAAGCTTCAATGTACAAAGCTGTTGATGTGATTGGACACTAGTCTATTCAGCAGTAAAACATCCTAACCACTGACACGTTGCCTAACAAGCTGGCTTTGAGCTTTTTTCTTTTTAAATATTTAAATAATGGCCCTTTTTATTGGCACTGTGATTGATAGCCAACTACTTTGCAGTGTCTTTGATAATGTCGGATTTTCACTTGACCTTCAGCTAGTGGGCTGCATTATACAGTAATTATTGGTCTCTCAGTATCTTCCATCATAGTCCTCTCCGTGTTTTATTGCTAACCTTGGTATGAATATGCTTTCCTATATACAGGGTCTGGTGGGTATGATTAATTGTCTGTTTCTTGATAACTGAGCCAACAACGCCTTCCTTTTTATGATTTTGCATTGAGAGCATATGCATTTTTGACTTGCTAACCCCATTAGCAATTACTTTTGATCAGTCTACTACATGATAGAAAATGAAATTAAGATGCCGACGCTAGGGTCCCTCACAGGTCTGGTCAGTCTGGACTGGAGCCAATGACCCGCAACCCTATGTTAGTAAATCAGCCCCTTCATGTTCATTTTGTATCTTTTACTTAAATTCACTTCTAAGCTAACAATTCTATCAAAGTCAGATGTTTTTAGTGGATAATCATGGCAACTTTTATGGCAAACAGTCCAAGTTGTTGAGGCAATTGTTTATCAAGAATTTGTGCAGATATTGAGTTACCATATATTCCATTTTTGTTTAAAATTCAAACTTCATAATGAACATGATGTCAAAAACTGGACCCAATCAACAGCAAGAAACATTATTTTCTGTCCTTGTCTAAAGGCACCTGCTATGAGATATACTGTAGCATGGTTATCATTTAGTCTTCCATATGTCTTTGCAAAACCACAAGAATGGTAAATGTTAACACAAACATACAAGTGGTAAAATATCAGTAAGATACATCATTAAACTAACAATAAATTATTATTTTGGCAGATAAAAGAAAACTTGTCCTCCTTATATTACTGACTGAGCTTTGACTTAAATACAACCTGGAGAGCTGGAGAGAGTGCAGAGACTGCAACTAAACTGGTAAAGGGGATGGAAGATTTAAGCTATGGGGTTAGACTGTCGAGGTTGAGGTTGTTTTCTCTGGAAAAGAGGCGCTTGCGAGGGGACATGATTACTCTGTACAAGTACATTAGAGGGGATTATAGGCAGATAGGGGGGGTTCTTTTTTCCCATAAAAACAATCAACGCACCAGAGGCCCCCCCTTTAGATTAGAGGAACAGAGCTTCCATTTGAAGCAGCGTAGGGGGTTTTCACGGTGAGGGCAGTGAGGTTATGGAATGCCCTTCCTAGTGATGTGGTAATGGCAGATCCTGTTAATGCCTTTAAGAGGGGCCTGGATGAGTTCTTGATCAAACAGAATATCCAAGGCTATTGTGATACTAATATCTACAGTTAGTACTAGTGGTTGTATATATAGTTTATGTATGTGAGTGTATAGATTGGTAGGTGTGGGTTAGGTGTGCTGGGTTTACTTGGATGGGTTGAACTTGATGGACACAGGTCTTTTTTCAACCCTATGTAACCTTCTTTATGGGCATTCTGTACATGTATTGGCTTTTTGTACTTTTGATTTCCATAGAACTAATCAGCCTATGATTAAGTGCATAAAGCACAAAATATGCAAATCTGTACCTTACTTGTTACTAAAATTGCTTTTTGCTGTTATCATGCATCTTCGTGAGTGCTTGGTTTTGTTTATTATTCATCTACTCTCGCTGAAGGTTTGGGCCAAGAGCACTTGGACCCCAAGTTACTTAGTGAGCACACGAGTTTCAATATTTGCATATAATGCTTTTAAGGATGTTAAGTGGGGATTAAGTGCAGCTTCATATTAAGCTGGCCACACTAGGGTATGTATTGCCTGTCATTTTGGCATTGATTCAGGTGGGTCATAACTGCACAAAATGTTCAAAACCCACAACAATCACATTTTGATCGAACTGGCTACCTAACTCTTTCGGTTGGTAAATGATGGCCTCTGTGGGAATGGGGTTCCATGTGATATGCTCATACTCCACCATTTATCTAGCCATAAACATTGACCAAGTGTGAAAAAAAGTCCTCTTTTTAGGCACTTAGACGATAATCAGAATTCTAGCTCTAGCTATGTACGATATGGCAAGTTTTAGCAGATTCCTTTTAGCAAAGATATGCTAATAGGCCAAACATGAAATGATAGAGAGATGCACTGTTTTATCTATACTTTCTGGGGGCATCATAAATATTGAAATAAGGTATTTTATCTACAGCATGACATCTGTAGGAACCTGAATCTAAATGAGACATATATCAAAGAATGCAGAACAGATGTGTAGATATACAATTAATATTTATCTTAAAACCTTGTTAGAAAAGTGCGATGCTTGGAGCTGCTAATCAATAATGTATGGGTTCCTTGCAGGAGGCTGCGCTATTCTTTCCTAGACAAAGTATGCTGTCAGCAATGGACAAGAAACACTTTCCCTTGCAGATCTGCAGTAGCTACACACACAAAGCCATCACTGTACCCACATCTTACTTTTTTCAAAATATGTTGAAAAAACTTCCCATTTCACCCTTAACTTGTCTTCTTTTCCATCATTTTTTGTTTAACCACCTTCACTGTACCTCACGTTGACCCCTATCATCTTCTTTCATCTCACAGTTTGCCGCACCCTACTCAGCCCTGCTCTAAACAAATGAAATGATTTTGATCCATTTTTAAAATGTATGAATTGTAGAGATTCACTGGCAGAGAAACTTTTTGAAAAAGAACCCTTATCTGAATGCAGGGGTTCAATATGGGATTCTGTCATGGGAATGCAGGTTTTTTTACAAAATGCTAAAGAAAATAAAAGCTCTTCCAGCAGAATCTGTCATTGAAGACGGTTTTTCAAATGTGTAAACAGATTTTCTTATACTGTGTGTGTTTGACGTGGGACTATACATATTATTAGTTTTCCAGGTGCCCTCAGCCATGTGACTGTGCTCTGATAAACTTCAGTCTCTCTTTACTACTGCACAGCAAGTTGGAGTTATTCAACTCATTCCTTTCCCCCTCCCCAGCAGCTGATCAGCAGAACAATAAGAAGGTAACAAGATTGCAGCTCCCTGACATCGGCATTGCTAAAAATGCTCCCATGCCCCACACAGTGTTAGATAAGGGAATAGCACTCAAAAGTAAAAAAGAAAAAAAAGTCCAGCCATGACTCCTCCAGATACAATGAATAGGAGAAACAATAGCTTATCTGAAAGCAGTTGCATTGTGCAGTGTTGGCTCTTTCTGACAGCTCAGGATCAGGCACGGTACACTGAGATGGCTCCCTACAAGCCAATATTACAACTAAGAACTATATATTTATTGGTTGAAGAATAAAATGTTAAAGATATAATTTTTTGCAATGTACACAATGTAATTTTGTAATAAAACTACACCAAAAAAAATCGTGACAGAACCCCTTTAACAGGCTTTGTGCATACCTTTCTTTACCACCTGGCACCATGTAGCACGGTGGATTTTATTTTGATTTTATAATGATTTACAATATACATCTGCTTTGACATATGAATCAAATCTTAGGTTTGAGTCAAGTTAAAGCAGCAGATTTTGGGACAGCTATTGTTCAAGGTACAATGTCTTTGTTTTTTTTGTATATTGCTGGGTAAACAGTAAACACAGGTATTGTTACCCAGCAAATATCCTTGGAATAAACAAACAGACAGCATATAGACAATACACTTTAGGTACAACTTATTTGAGCAACAAATAAGGCCTTCTACAAAGTCTAGTTAATAGATTTTGTTCATGACAAAAGTTTGTACACAAGTCAGCACTTGGTGTTGGGGGTTTTGCTAAGAACTCTAGTATAAAAAGGAGCCTCCACCATGGGTCAGTAGCTTCGCCTAGGACTCCTGAACGAGTGCCGGGACAATTGGATCATCGCTTGGTTATCGGGAACCTGAAGGTCTTGCGCCAAGGTTGTGGGGCTCCCCGATTGTGCTGAATTGTGCAGAACTGGCTATACTTGTAACTAATCATACTAAGATAAGTAAATCTATTTAATTCTATTATTACTTGTGTGTGTGTAAGTTATTGCTCACTAACAGTCTATCAGAAGGCTTAATCATTGATCCTGCATATTTATTAATATTTGTCATTAATGTCAATTAATACAAATTATTAATATTAATAAAGGTTCACCCCCTTTATTACATTTGGCGTAGTCGGCAGGATTAACCCTTTTGATGCTGGGAAGTGCAGTAATAACTTGTATAGAAATTGTAGAATTTATAGTGTAGCTTTGTATGGTAGTGTAGTGGCAGTATTGTAGTGGCTTGTGCAGGGCAAACATACTGTTGAAAGTTAGCAATAATGTTCTGTTGGTTGAAAAACAAAGTTAGAGGGGTAGATGATCAAACGAGCAACCTTCCCACATGGGCTAGTTCCGGACCCTGGACCCATGTTGCTCGGGATGTGATAGGAAATCAGCAACTCTCTCAGGTGACTCACCCCCATCACCTGTTGCTGAATTTGGATTTGTCTATGTGTACCAAGGAGCTGAAGTCCTCAGCACAATTGGGTTGGTTGTGTTTTCAGGCGCTCAGGGAGGAGACAGTCCAAAGGGAGGCAGTTGAGCTTGAGCTGCAGGCAGTTAAAGATCAACTAGCCACAATGAGAGAATGTTTGCGCTCCTCATTAGCACACAATGAGGAGTTGGAGATAGAATTTGCAAAATATGTGGTAAGAACTATGAGTAAAAAGCACCATAGAAAAGGGACAGAACAAGCAGAAAATGGTGTATTAGTTAAAGTAAGAACTCTTGTAAGTAAAAGAGACTAAGGGAGTGATTTATTTCTCAAGATGGAGAAACAAAATAAATGTTACATTGTGTTAAATTGTACTGTATGTTAATGTCATATGTTTTTCTGTTTCAGGATTTAAGAATCTGATTATTTTGAGTTAATATGGTTTTTGATAACAGGCATCAAGAGTTGATGGATCCATTATTTTTGACACTTTTTGTTTTGTTTTTTAAGTGCACAAATTTGTGCGTAAAGGCCTTAAGACATGTCTGTTTTTGTTAAAAAAAAAAAGTTTAACTATTAAACTTGAAAGTTTTTAACACTTTTTGTTGTATGTTTTTGAGAATGTGTGGGCCCACATGCATGTTGTTATGGTTTGTCTTGTCTTAATTGTGACAATGATTTAAATGTGACAGTGACTGAAAAATTCTTGACAAAATAATACAAAATTAAGAAAGTTGATAAAGTTGACAAAACAGATCTTAAATGCTAAGAACTGATGTTGCCTTGATCTTTTGTTTTATAGATGTTTATCAAGTGCATTAACAAATGGGTTAATAGCAAAACAATGGACAGCAAACAAGGATTTGGACATTGTTATCTTCAATGGACATCAGTACAAAGTATTGAAGAACCTGGAATTCATTTGAATGGTGACCTGGAAACTTAAATGGACATTGGTTTTGGACTTTATAAATGAATACTTATGTTTTGTTCAACTGTTTCTACAGACTGAAATAAGCATTGCATACACTATTGTACTAATGGTAATAGGAATGTTATGGCTTGTTACATGAACTGTAAAGTGCTAATAAGTGGGTTTTAGAGCACAGGCAGCACAGCTGAACTGTATATCTCCTATGGTATATAATATTGTGCAGTGAACCTGCAGTATAGAGCAGGCCCTGGCTGACAATCTAAAGATTTAGGCAAATGCCAGAGGTGCTGCTGTAAGATGCCATAGACAGTCACTATTTATTGGGCTGGTGGGGTCTGTTTGGGTCTCTGTGTATTTGAAATGCCAGGGTCTATTTTGAAATTAGTGTCAACAAAACTCTTTGATAAAACAGAAAGAGTGAAATTTATTATTCTGAGGGAGAAATTGTTATGTGAAACTAACAATGTCTGTAGACAAGCATTATGGTATAATTGTTGTAAGTGTGAATAGGGTAATGTAATTTTATGAGTTAGTACTATGATATCAATGGAGTTAGCTGAATGTTGGCTGTAAGAGAGTTTGGACAACTCTATATGATTGAAGTGAAAGCCTTTTAAAGACTACAAGTTAATACACAATTCTGCTGAGGGACACGTTAGTTTACAAGAAGTCACTGTTAGACTTGATAGTATCATCCCAAGTGATTTGAATGCCCTGGGTGATTTGTGGCCTTATGGGTGGAATTTGTGGCTACTGGTGATAGACATATTTTGGAAAAGCATTGGCAGAATGTGTACTGAGGCTACAATTCTGCTGAAAGGAATTCAGTTGCCATTTGGTATATAAAAGGGGGTTAGGTACAAACAAAGTGCATGGCAGATACATAATATAGTAAACATTTTGCTTATCAAAGAAGCACTGTTTAACTATGTGAGCTGTAAAGCCTGCAAGGTAACCTGCCCTTGGCCTAATTGTTTTGAGCAGCTGATGGTCTATAATGAAAATGCAGAGCAAGAGGGATTCCTATACATGTTTGCCACATGTTTGCCCAAGATATGTATCTACAAGTAGACACAGATTTTCTCACTGGACAGAAATCATTATAAAGGTGTTTTATGACTTGGGATGTAGGTGAGATTTGTTTAATCTTTTGTTAAATGTAGTGTCCTTCAGTCAGAATTACAGTCATTAATTGTTTATTTGTTTAGGGTAATGACAACCAGTAAATGCATATATTGCATTGAATGCAGCATTTTATGTTATCTGTATTAGAGGACTTACCAATTTGTATACTGTTGGTTATTATTATCAAATCAGTATATTTTGTAAATCAAGGGGTGGAATGTAGCACGGTGGATTTTATTTTGATTTTATAATGATTTACAATATATATACATCTGCTTTGACATATGAATCAAATCTTAGGTTTGAGTCAAGTTAAAGCAGCAGATTTTGGGACAGCTATTGTTCAAGGTACAATGTCTTTGTTTTTTTTGTATATTGCTGGGTAAACAGTAAACACAGGTATTGTTACCCAGCAAATATCCTTGGAATAAACAAACAGACAGCATATAGACAATACACTTTAGGTACAACTTATTTGAGCAACAAATAAGGCCTTCTACAAAGTCTAGTTAATAGATTTTGTTCATGACAAAAGTTTGTACACAAGTCAGCACTTGGTGTTGGGGGTTTTGCTAAGAACTCTAGTATAAAAAGGAGCCTCCACCATGGGTCAGTAGCTTCGCCTAGGACTCCTGAACGAGTGCCGGGACAATTGGATCATCGCTTGGTTATCGGGAACCTGAAGGTCTTGCGCCAAGGTTGTGGGGCTCCCCGATTGTGCTGAATTGTGCAGAACTGGCTATACTTGTAACTAATCATACTAAGATAAGTAAATCTATTTAATTCTATTATTACTTGTGTGTGTGTAAGTTATTGCTCACTAACAGTCTATCAGAAGGCTTAATCATTGATCCTGCATATTTATTAATATTTGTCATTAATGTCAATTAATACAAATTATTAATATTAATAAAGGTTCACCCCCTTTATTACACACCAGTACTGATGAGCAAATCTGTCCCGTTTTGGTTCGCCATAAAATTCGCAAAAACGGCAAAAAAATTCACGAAACGCATTTGTCGCGCAAAAAAAAATCTGTGCGCCAAATTTTCACGGAAGTTTCGCAAAACAATTTGTCAATGGTGAAATGCGGAAATTCGCTGCGAATCCATGCCTGGCGATAAAATTCGCTCATCACTAGGCACCAGTGTTACAAACACAGAAATGGAGATTGGATGGGGCAGCAAAATCATATAGATGAGTAAAGTGCTGATGCTGAATTGGATGCATAGGTGCTAAAGGGTCAGAATATGAAGTCTTGTAAATTGTCACAATTCTTGTTAAACTGTTTAGTTTCTTTTCAGGCATACCTCCATTTTCTAAATATGTATGTTTTACTTTGTCGTCGGAATGATTTTTCTGTGTGCACTAACCGAACTGAACAGCTCAAGCCTTGTGAAAGCACAGCAGCTGGGAAATTGTGCCACAGGCTGCCTTTGTCAGATACTGACCTAATGAGCCATATGCAGACTTACCAGTATTTGCTGAATGTTCCACTTCCATTCTTCTATTTGATTCTGTTGACACATATAATCATGCCCTGTGTGCTCCAAGTTAATGCACGTTTGGTGAGGGTTATGTAACGTGACCGGACATTTGATGAGAACACATAAAATCTCCCACAAACACACTTTATCCCTCCATTATTTTAAAACATAGTTTAAAAATACATTGTCTTTCAAAAAAACTCAGTATTACAAGGGTTAGTTTCAAAAGCTGGATTTGTCATTTATCCTGGTCTTATGTACAGTGGTATGGTCCCGTTATTAAGTAATAAGAGATACTGACAAGCATTACCAACAAATGCTTTCCTAAACCCCTGCATACTGCTTGGCAGCAATTAAAATTGACTTAAGGGTACGTAAAGCGCTTGAGATGTACCTTTACTTACAATTATCAAAGTGTAAACAAGACACTACAAAATTCAGAGCACGCTTATAATTTAAGTGGCACTATAAAAACACCCTGTGTGCGATTGGCTAGAACAGATGAAACTGCTGTCTTGATAAACACTGGTATGATTCAAAGTAAAAAAAAACTTACCTCTAGAAAATGATTCTTGTTAAAGGGGAACTCTGACTTAATTTGTTAAAGAGCACCCCCCCCCCCCTAATATACCTATCACTATAATCTGTTCCTTTAAAAAGTATGAATAAATACCATTTTATATGCAAAACTGTTTTTCTCTTTTGCATGATTTGAAATCCTGGCAGTGGAGGAGGGTCTTAAACACTGATGTTACAATTTGTAACAACTTGTCCACAGCTTACAGACAGCATGCAGTAACTACACAACCCACAATGCATTGCACTGTCATGCTACTTTCCTTATTGACATCACGTGTGCAGGGAATTGTGGGATTGGGAGGATGCAGGCTGAAGGCAGGCTGAGGACAGTCGAATACTGTTACAATTGATTTGAGTCTCAAAGTAGTCAGTCAGATCAGCAGGGGAACAGGGGGCGGGGCTTAGGGGACTGTTCCGAACCATATTATTACATTAAAAATCATGAAAAGGCTGCATATTTTAAATTGATGTATGTGTTTGGGTGGATTTCCCCTTTTAATGACAACTATTTGGCTCTCAGAAGACATTCATATCTCAATGTTCATTTCACACATACACACATTTACTGTATTACCACTTCAAACAAGTCCAGTAACAAACTCCAGTATGAATTCGGCTGTCCCTGCTGAGACATTTCTGGTGCTGTTCTTGTGAATTCTATAAGCATAAACATCAGAGTCTCACCTTACCCCTAGGTTTCTCAAGTGGTGGTAAATAGCAATTTTGTAGTACATGTTGTCGGTCTTTAGGTCTCCTACAGTAGGCTGCTATTTCTTTATCGGAGCTATATCAGTGCTGAATGTATGTCGGGGGCACTTCAAAACCTAAGAGGTTGTGTTCACACATGTTACATATTTCTCTGCTATATACTTCATAACATATCCAAAGTGCTGTCGCCTGCATGATTAGTAACAGTGATGTAGATGATGATTTGGAAAATGAAAACTTCTGCCTATAGATCTTCAAAGGAACAAAATGGAGGAGTATTGTGTGGAAACAGAAACTACCTGCTGTTTCCCAGGATTTTTACCACTAATGACAGCTCTCCGACTGGGCAGCACTTTGCTTGTAATGCAGATATTGAATATTACCTACATTGAATATCAGCAACAATACCAGTCCTCTAGTGACATTCAGTGAGGGATCAGCTAAGAGAGGGTCACAAAATCCCCAACAGGGGCTCCTGAGTAACATGTCCCTCACCACCCCCTTTGATGTTGCTCCCAGTGGCCTCAAAGTAGGTGCCCATTTCTTATTTCTAGCTTGGAGGCAAGTTTTGGAAGCACAGAGATGCAGCTTTACTCCATGCAGAGCCTCCTGCAGGCCAGCAGTCCAAATAGCCAATCACAGTCCTTATTTTGCATCCCATGGGGCTACCAAATAGCCAATCACAGTCCTTATTTTGCATCCCATGGGGCTACCAAATAGCCAATCACAGTCCTTATTTTGCATCCCCAATGAACTTTTTTCATGCTTGTGTGGCTCGCCAACACTTTTACTCATGAGTAAAGGGTTAGTAAAAAGGTAAGTAAAAGTAAAACAAGGTTGGGGAGCCCTGCGATATGATAATGCTCTAATGTTCAGCAGCTGAACTATAACCTAAGGTGATGTGCCAGAACAAGGAATGAAAGAAATAGGCCCCAGTGGTTCTTAACCATGAACTGAAGGTTTATTAAACAGAAAAGGTACTTCCGCTATAGAAGGAGGCAAAGAGAGACAGACAAAATGTGTTCTCACTCACCCAGCCCACCTGGAGAAGAAAGGCTGTGAATCTAGTATCACTATACCTCAATGTAGTGGATCCCACCAATGGAAGCCTCTTAGGAATAAATATAGCCTGAGTACCTTTCCAGCCTGTGGTGCTGGAATGTCTCTAGGGGAATTCCTTATATTAAAAGCCATTTTATTAACCAACTGCCTTTAGTACAAAAATGTCCAATGTTCTGATTTTCCATTAATAAGCAGGAACCTCACTGAAAGAGATTTGATTCACTTTGTTTTATTTTCTTGCTGTTCATTTCTATGTGAAACATAGAGACAAACAAAAACAAATGTTACTGGATCTACAAAAGGGGCAGTTTCATTACTGTTTCAGAAAGGAAAAAAAATATTCCAATCTAGAATGGAGAAAGGAGCTGAAAAGGTATCCTTTATACTCCTATCTGCACTAATGACTAAACTTTATCTTCATAATGGCAATGTCCAGATAATGCTCTAACAGAAGGTAGCGGATCAGGTAAAAAATTCAGGGACGCTTTTAGATATGTCGCTAGAAGGTCTGATTCTGCTTCATTTAAATGTAAATCAGTTGGAAATCAGTGCAGCCCAGCAACTTGCATATATCACACGTGCCCCTGATTTGTCCACAAACCTCTTAATAACTGGACTCGGGAAGCCGTAAATTGGAATACAATAAAGCAATGGAGTTTGCATGGTAGGCAGTTGAAGACATTTTGGGTCTTAAAACGACTTTTATTACTTAATATATATTATATATTAATATAATATATATTAGCTACTGACTAAAAAAAAAACTGCAACAGGGAAAATAAATTGGCAAGATTTCTGAGAGAGTATGAGACCATTTGTCCATAGAAATGGGCTTTCATACTCATTTATTCTTTCTTTTATTACAAGTAGTGTTTCATAAATTAAACAGTGTAGGATGTATGATCTCCCAGTGCTGGTGTTAATGATCACTCCTCCTACTGTCCTATTTCAAGGTGGTAGATGATGGTTGCACAGGACTTTGTAGCCATTAAAATGCCCACATCCTTTACATGTTGGACACAATTTGTACCCTGGTATCATCAATTTACTTCCCAGTGTAGGACTGGGCTGCCCATGGCCCACCAGGAAACCTTGAACCAAAGGTCCACCCTCTTCACTCACCTCATACACAAATTAATATAAACAAGGCCACATGGTTGGATGAGCAACAGGGCCCACTGGGAGTTTACATGGTACCTTGGTAGCCAGTCAGATCCTGTTACAGCCCTGTGTAAATTTTTCCTCCTGCATTGGGCACACAGATTATTGCCATTTTTAGTGGGTGAAATTATGCTGGAGGCCTGGAAAAGATGATGCACCATGGATATAAAAAATACAGATTTATGCCAGTGGTTGCTACTAGTTAAAAGTGAATATGATATTCTTAGCTTCTACTGCATCTATATATTGCCCAACATAGGTTTGTGCTTTTATAGAGTATAAGACTTTAAAATCCCAACTGCATTGTTATTGTAACCCACCTTTTGGAGCATATTTACTACTTTCAAGTACACAGTTAAAAAATCAAAAACAATGTCTCATCAC
Organism: Xenopus tropicalis; assembly: GCF_000004195.4. NCBI lineage: Eukaryota > Metazoa > Chordata > Amphibia > Anura > Pipidae > Xenopus > Xenopus tropicalis. The sequence goes on along the minus strand of NC_030681.2, from coordinate 28,719,986 downwards.
CAAAAATATAATTGAAATAATACAACCTAAAATGTAATACTATGTTGTAAAACATACTTACAGAAACTATTAGAGAGAAGCTTTGGGAAAAGACAACAACAGCTGGAATGAAAGGCAATGTGGGTCTATTTTATAGTGCTGTAAATGTAACAGTGGTATGTGCCACCACGCTGCTCTTACAAAACCCCCAGAAGATTTTTACAGTGTTTTTACTTGTACATCTTTATAGTATTTATATTAGATTTAGAATGTTCTTTGTATTTTTTCTAAGCACACAGAAGTATTAATTGGGTATCCAGTGTTGGATGAAGAATTTATTTGGTATCTATTTGTCCTAAGATTTTATTGGATGAGCATATTTATAGCTAAAGAAGAAACCTGTAATTTAGCAAAGGCCCCAAGTACACTTGCATGAGCTTTTTAGGATGAAGACACACGGAGCTACTAGTAGCAGCTACTTGTTGTGGCTACAGAAATAGACAATGCTGATCATTTACTGATAATTGTCTCTACTTGTGTTTTAGCAGAGGCAATCCTCAGTATTGTCAATGGCAGGGGATTTTCTGGTGTTTAGTAGCTGTGACAAGTAACTGCTACTAAGTAGCGCTATGTGTCTTCACCCTTAGGGGCTGATTTACTAAGACATGAATTCCGACCGAATTGGAAAAATTCCGATTGGAAAACGTACATTTTGCGACTTTTTCGTATTTTTGCGATTTTTTTCGGCGCCTTTACGACTTTTCGGAAATTATCGCGACTTTTTCGTTACCAATACGATTTGCGCGAAAAAACGCGAGTTTTTCGTAGCAATTCCGAAAGTTGCGATTTTTTCGTAGCGTTAAAACTTGCGCGAAAAGTTGCGCTTTTTTCGTAGCGTTAAAACTTAAAAGGCGCAATGTTTTGCGCAAGTTTTAACACTACGAAAAAATCACAACTTTTTGCGCAAGTTTTAACGCTACGAAAAAATCGCAACTTTCGGAATGGCTACGAAAAACTCGCGTTTTTCCGCAAAAATCGTATTGGTAACGAAAAAGTCGCGATAATTTTCCAAAAAAATCGCAAAATACCGATCATTACGAAAAAAACGCAATCTGACGCATTCGGCCCGTTCGTGACTAAGTAAATGGGCCCCCTAGGGTAGAACAGTGGGATTAAAACACCAAGGCAGAATATAGCCAACATAGGCCAACAACTTGCAAAACATAGGCTTAAAGGAGAAGGAAAGTCATTTTGGCAGTTGCCCCTAGGAGAGGAGATATTAGGAAAAAAAAGTTGACTGCAACTAACAGGGTAATGATGTCATGTATGTCTATGTAATCTTATTGTAGGTTCTGAAAAAAAGTTTTTGTAAATGTACCAGTTTTGTACTACACGTATGGGACCTGTTATCCAGAATTCTTGGGACCTGGGGTTTTCTGGATAAGGGATCTTTCCTTAATTTGGATCTCCATAACTTAAGTCTGCTAAAAATCATTTAAATATTGAATAAACCCAATAGGGCTGTTTTGCCTCCAATAAGGGTAATTATATCTTAGTTGGGATCAAGTACAGGTACTGTTTTATTATTACAGATAAAAGGGAATCATTTAACCATTAAATAAACCCAATAGGGCTGTTCTGCCCCCAATAAGGGGTAATTATAGCTTAGTTGGGATCAAGTACAGGTACTGTTTTATTATTACAGAGAAAAGGGAATAATTTAACCATTAAATAAACCCAATAGGGCTGTTCTGCCCCCAATAAGGGGTAATTATATCTTAGTTGGGATCAAGTACAAGGTACTGTTTTATTATTACAGAGAAAAGGGAATCATTTAACCATTAAATAAACCCAATAGGGCTGTTCTGCCCCCAATAAGGGGTAATTATATCTTAGTTGGGATCAAGTACAGGTACTGTTTTATTATTACAGAGAAAAGGGAATCATTTAACCATTAAATAAACCCAATAGGGCTGTTCTGCCCCCAATAAGGGGTAATTATAGCTTAGTTGGGATCAAGTACAGGTACTGTTTTATTATTACAGAGAAAAGGGAATAATTTAACCATTAAATAAACCCAATAGGGCTGTTCTGCCCCCAATAAGGGGTAATTATATCTTAGTTGGGATCAAGTACAAGGTACTGTTTTATTATTACAGAGAAAAGGGAATCATTTAACCATTAAATAAACCCAATAGGGCTGTTCTGCCCCCAATAAGGGGTAATTATATCTTAGTTGGGATCAAGTACAGGTACTGTTTTATTATTACAGAGAAAAGGGAATCATTTAACCATGAAATAAACCCAATAGGGCTGTTCTGCCCCCAATAAGGGGTAATTATATCTTAGTTGGGATCAAGTACAAGGTACTGTTTTATTACTACAGAGAAAAAGGAAATCATTTTTAAAAATTGGAATTATTTGCTAATAATGGAGTCTAAGGGAGATGGCCTTTCTGTAATAATGGGTTTCCGGATAAGGGATCCCATACCTGTACTAAAGGTAAAAATAATTTTATCTATAGTATTTCCTTAATTTGAACTCTGGTGTGTAAATAAGCTTAAGGATACTGGTCTTGATTTCTGTACTAACATTTCGCTTCTCTCTAGTAAACTTCAAGCTCCATTCGATAGGCACATACTAGTGCAGGAGCTGTGAGATATGAAGACTGTGATGCTTATTTCTTTTTTTAATTAATCATTAATCATCCATACCTGTTATAAATATATTTAAAATTATGAGCTGGCAATTATATATTGATATCTAGGATGTGCTGAATGGAATGTTAAAAGCAGAGAACTTTTAATGTTCCATTCAGCACATCCTAGATATCACCTAGTTGGCAAAGGCATGAGGTTTTGGGGTGATACAAAGCTTGCCTTAATAACAAAATGGCTGCTGCCTGCTTGCTCTGACTGTAGATTCCAAGGACGAAAAATTAAATAGTTTATCCAATGTAAGTAAAGTTTATTTTACTTACATTGATGGAAAAGGATTTGGAATCACTTCTTTAGACTGACAGGTCCCCTTTTAGTTGGATGGTATCTCATTAAAGGTATAAATGTACTTTGCAATTGTATTATGTTATGCTTGATAAAAGGCACAGCACTCTAATAAAGCTAAATTTGCCTGTTTAGTGCTCCCCTTTGCATTTAGAAGTTGCTAAAAGTGGTATTCTAATCTGTTTCACAGGGGTTGATGCATTGAGGCTGGACAAGGCTGTGCACTGATAACCGACACACTGTTTTTCCCAGTTGTATGTGGAGCCAATTAGCCTGCCTGTTTGTTTTGCCTGTTTGTTTTTTGGAGTGTGAGAGGAAACCTGAGCACCCGCATCCAGTAATAGGCAAAGGTCTCATGGTAATATTTCATTATCATAGTATAGATTTTATGACTGAGAATACCGGCAGCTCAGAACAAACTTTCTATACTTTTAAAAAATTCAGATGTTTTGCGAGAGTGTCCAAAAATATAAATTATGCACAAGCAGAATATGTTTGCAGTGTGACGGTATGCGTATGATATAAGCTACACAATGAAATGTCAGTGGAAATAGCCATTGGCGTCAATAACTTCTACTCTTATTAATGACACACTGAAATGTTAATTATCACCTTGCAGACCAGCACTGTATTCATTCATGTCGCAGGTTTAACAAATAGCCAAACAGGAAGACGGCTCCCAAAATCTTACAACATCGATCAGTAACTTGGAAGATGAACATAAGGCAAATTAAATAAGAAAAAAAACATCTTTAAAAAAAAAAATTGCATTGTGTACACTGTGGAAATAAAGGATTACAGTCTAGAGAGCTTTTGAAATGGCAGCTTCCCCTTTATAGATTACAATGCAATTTTCTAGGCAACTAATTTCACTAAAGAGGATAATAGCTTGAGCAAAAGGCTAATCAACTGCCAATCATAATTCCTACAAGAACAGGCTTTGAAATATGCATAGAATATATAACAAGCTGCTGAGACTCTTATGGGCCCTTCAGTTTAACAAAGCACGTATAAGAAATGCAGAGTGGGGAAACATTGTTACGGAGGGCTAGGATAAAAGCAATTGCAACTTTGCAAACTGAGGTCAAGGCTTATTACAGAGGGAAGGGTAAATAATACTACAACCAAAATGTCTTTTCTATAAAAGGAAATGTATATATATATATATATATATATATATACAGGTATGGGATCCCTTATCTGGAAACCGGTTATCCAGAAAGCTCCGAATTACGGAAAGCCTGTCTCCCATAGACTGATTTCCTTTTTCTCTGTAGTAATATAACCTTGTAATTGATCCCAAATTAGATATAATTAATCCTTACTGGATACAAAACAATCCTATTGGGTTTAATTAATGTTTTATTGATTTTTTTAGTAGACAAGGTATGGAGATCCAAATTATGGAAAGATCCCTTATCCAGAATACCCTTGGTCCCGAGCATTCTGGATAACAGGTCCTATACCTGTATATATATACAGTATATATATATATACACAACAAATAGCGATGAGCACATTTTTTTTTTTTGCAGCTAATTTCCGCATTCCGCCATTGCCAAATTATTTCGCAAAACTTCCATAAAAAGATAGACAAATGCGTTTCATGGATTTTTCCCCGTTTCATTAATTTTCTTGACGTTTCGCGAATTTTATAGCAAAGCAAAATGGGTCAGACTAGCTCATCACTAATAACAAACAGTGGTGCATTTGCAGGGATCATTTAATAAGATTAAATTATACTTTTATTAACCAGTCAGCAAGTAGACCAAAGAAAACAGAACAACTTCACCTTTGAGCTCACCCACTTTTAAAAAAACACACCCTTTAAAACCTGCCTTGCAGTAGGATTATACTAAGGGGCCTATTCATGATTGGCGTTTGTGCTCAGACAATCATTAATGAGACCCCGGTGTGAGTTTACTAATCATACGGGGTTTCATACTGAAACATTTTTCATATGTTTGCCTGGGCTTTTGTAACAAAGAAAAAAATTGGCAGCTTTTAGGGCCCTTTTAGAAGTAATAGTGAAATTGCTAATTAATTAGAGCCCTATTGGGTCCTCTCAACTCCTGGGCCCCCTACAATGGCAAAGTTTGCTTCCTCTGTCATTACCCCTGTAGTCCTAGGTAAGTTAGCCTAAATGAGATTTTCATTTTACACCTCTGCCCCATTTAGATTTGTTTGTTGAGCCCTGAGGCACAACTCTTCACCCTTCTAGAACAAAGCCCAAGGCATTAAGGGACAGCCAATACCTGCAGGTACAAGAACATTCCATTTTCCAGCCATACCACAATCAATGGTTTGGATTCATTTAATAAACAAGGGTGTAAACAAATTACACAAAATTCCATCTCAAATCTTTAATATGCCAATCTCATTTTTTTAGAACTACCTATATTTGCAATTAAGGGCAACTGTAATGTGCCCTTGATTGCAAATAAATGTGGTTTTATAGAAAAGATATTGGTGCTGTTTAGTTTTGGAGCTTCTATTGATGATGACTGGTAGGTGGCTAGTGAGAAATGTGCATCCAAAAATCTTAACAATCTTAGACAATAGTCCGAATTTATACAGACCATGACAGAAATAAACATTTTTGTAAATTATCTTTATTATTTAACATGTTTAGTTTTGAAGCTACAGACCAGGATCAGTGCTCCTAAAACGCTCACAATCTGCTCTCTGTAGGAGATTTTCCAGACCAAAAAGCTGAACTGGTTACTGGGCATGTCTTCCTTCTCCTGCTTCATTTGCATAGCTTTGATACCACTGGCTGGCAAGATTCAGCCAATTGGATTAATGCAAGGCAAATGAAGCAGGAGGGGGAAGGTAAGCGCAGTAACCAGTTCAGTGTCAACTTCCTGTTTGGGCAGAATGCAAGCTGGAGTCGCCGATCCCTTCCAAAGAGAGAAGAGAGAGCAGAGGAAAGAGTTTTAGCAACGCTGATCCTGGCCGGTAGCTTCAAAACTAAACTTTTTAAACAATAAAGATCAATTACAAAAATTTTTTTTATCTGACAGGGGTTCTTCAGACTGTTGTATGAAGGTGAATATCTCCATTAAAGGAACAGTAACACCAAAAAATGAAAGTGTATAAAAATAATTATGATATTATGTACTGTTGCCCTGTGCTGGTACAGCTGGTGTGTTTGCCTCAGAAAGACTATTACAGTTTATATAAACAAAGCTGCTGTGTAGCCATGGGGGCAGCCATTCAAAGGAGAAAAGGCATAGGTTGCACAGCAGATAACAGATAAAGCCCCATTATATTTTACAGAGCTTATCTGTTATCTGCTATGTAACCTGTGCCTTTTCTCCTTTTTTCCAGGTCGAATGGCTGCCCCCATGGCTACACAGCAGCTTATTTATATAAGCTATAGTACCGTTACTTTAGCAAATATACTTTACCTGTGCAGGGTAACAGTACATTATATTTTAAATACTTTAATACACTTTCATTTTTGGCGTTACTGTTACTTTAAAAAGGGTGTGTTAAATATTTTGCAATGGGAAGGAAAGCAACCATAATCCAACTAAAGCAATAACCTTACCAAGTCTTTTGCTGCCTATATAGTTCCCTCAGAGACACATCTTGGCAACAGCTTTAGTCATGGCCCACACAGGAGACTTCCACCTCAAAATCATCATCATATGAATTGTTCATATCAACAGGGATTCTCCAAGAAACGCATGAGTCAGTTCATGTTGCTTTGTCTCAAGAAACACCAAGCAGCAAGAAACCAAAACAAAAGCCTCAGAAACACTCTCCCTATTAAATGTTTAATCCAAGATAAAACAAAAAGCATGATACTGTAGAAAACATAAAATGAACAACGTCTGCTTAGCGTAACTCGTGCGGAATATCTGGGAGTTTGTATCATCCACATGGCGCTGGATAAAAATAGAAGCCACTTCTTTGCTCTTTGTCATTTGCTGAGGTTTCTCTGCTGCTATTTTCATGCTAGATGAGGACCTGTCAGCAAAGCTGATTTACACCAATAGAGAGCTGTCATATTTGTGTGATTGACACTGCCCAGAATCAAAGTTGATGCATTGACATGTACAAATGAATGTTTAAAATCACAGTTTTAGTCAGCTGAATAGGAACAGTTTCTCCCGTCTGGAAGCTAAGTATCTTATTCTGGTTTGTAGTTTACAGTCTATTGTCGGGGTGGCAAGGATTACATTCTCATCCACAGATGGCAATATCATAAAAAATGATTTTGGATGTCAGTTCAAGGGTTTACAATTTGAGTCATGGAAAAACTTTAGCATTTTTCATCTCTTCTTGTAAATATATTTATACGTTCTCTCTCATTCTCCCCATAGTCTGCTCCTGCTGTATGCTGTATGCTATCTATCTATCTATCATCTATCTATCTATCTATCTATCTATCTATCTATCTATCATCTATCGCAATGTTTACCTCAACTGCTGTGACCTTTCTCAAGGAAGCCAACAAGACAGTGAGCACCATAAACCCCTTAAATACCCACCCCCGGCCAATATCCATGTACTATGGATAATGGTTGTGCCAATGCACCATGTCACACATTGCATGGTGCTTCAGCAGATGAGGAGGTGAAGAGAAGCTGCAGTTCTAATCAGAACAACAGAAAGATGGTATGGCCCCTTGTACATTCTCTATCCGTTCTGCCTGTGGGTTGATCATTTGGAGAGTATATCTGGTCACCCTTAATAGTGCTTTATGCTGGCAGAGAGTATTTCTTGCTGGTAGCTACCAACATAAGAAAATTCTTCCAATTCAGACATATTTTTAAGCCTAGGAAATCTACCTATAGATTTAAATGAACCAACCCAGGTAAGAGGTATAACGCTGTATTAAATGTAATACTTGTGTCTTCTTTTTTTCATTCATACAGCAGCAAATCTGAGACATAAAGTACTATCTAGTAAAGAAGTAGATGTAGTAAATTATATAGCAAAAGACTATATTCATACAATGAATGCCGTACTTGAACAATTTAAGAGAGACAGGCAGGATATTTATCACAGACACAGTAGTTGCCCACAAGGTATTCTTGAATAAACATTTGTACATTTTTTTCCTTATTCACTTCTGTAATAATTGTGCGCTATAAATGATATTTTCTATAGCTGGCCATACATGAGAAGATTGTTTCATTACCTTACCAAAACCAAACATAGACTGCTATTATAGTGCATCTGGATAATGGCCCAGTTTGGCACTTCAGTGAGGAAAAAGAAAGAGATGCACAAGTTGAATAAGAAAGGTCCAACTGCTGTATTCTTTGGTCAGTTTTATATGGAGGGCCCATGCAGACTGGACAGGAAAGGACCTTTGAGACCACAGTCTGATGTGGTCATCACCAAACAGGATCTTCCAGCCTCTGATCAATATATGCCCAATTCCCAATCAGATTTCAATTTTGTTTTGGCCCCATAGAAAGGCCAGTAAGAACCAACTCAACAGCCAATATTGACCCATAAATGTTCCCAAATATTGACCCATAAATGATCCCAATTTGCAAGAGATTTGTATATTCTTGCTGCATCTGCTTATGTATCCTATAGGTAATCTGGTTTATTTCTAGAACTGTTAATGTGATAGGGAATTTAAGGGCAAAGACACATAGGGTTGCTGCAACTTATTGCAACTAATACGGTGACTTTCCCACCATAGGGGTAATTAAACAAGTTGCGCGCAGCTCGCAGATACTAATTGCCGCTTGTGTCTTAGCCCTTAAGACTATGGACCCCTGGGACAGAAACTGATTATGTACAGTATGTAAAGGGCTGTATAAATATGTTGGTGCTATATAAAGAATAATAAAATAAAATCTTAAATGTGTTATATTAAATGATTATATTAAATCTATTAGGCATTATGTGTAAATGATACAAGAAACAGCAGTAGTCTGTCCCCTAACAATTGGATAAGTGAAAAAGACTAAACATACTGTAGTCATGAGGGTCATAATTGGATAATTATCAAACTACGGAAAGTACAGTTATGTGAAGACATGAAGAAACGGGATTTAGTTATCCAGCATAAGAGAGAAAATACTTGGAGGTGAGAAAAGGGAAGATTGACAGCCAATCTGCCAGGAAGTTTCAGCAGCAAGTTCAGTTCAACCACAGTGAGTGAAAACACATTGATCTACACTATCTATTCATCAGGGATAAAATTGAGCAAGAGAGATTTCGACTGGATTATGTTTCAACAGAAGAGATGATGGCTTGTGTATTGACCAAGCCACTTCAAAAGAACAAGAACCTGCTCTGTATTAAAGCACTATCACTTCTTAGAGAGGAACACATCGAGTAAATTGTTATTCATAGGGATGGGAGGGTTGGGGGAAAACATTTCTTATTATTGCTCAGGATTGTTTCAGGCCATGCTTCGTAAAAGGTTATTTCCGCTTCTCAGCCTTCTGTATTTGATTTGTTTTCATTTATTCTTAATCTTCCGTATTAATAAAAATCCAAAACTGCGGAGAAGGAAGCTGTGCGCTAAAAGAGGCTCATTCGAACAAAGCATTTGTTTTGTTGAAACCTTAGGTTCAAGATTAGAAAAAAACATTTTTACCAACGTTTCTTCTGAACATTTAATTTGAAAACCTTCAAATTACTGTTTGAGTACAATGCCTTTATAATCCTTGATAAACTGCTGAAAACTGGAATAAAATATTAGGTAAAAACTTCAACATTGGGGCTTTCATTAACAGGTTTCATTAACAAGTATAATAGACACCTAGTTCTTCCAATCGCTATTGTCGTAGGCTTAACCAAAACACACAGAGCAACCATTTGGGCACTTTGCCTCCCAAACCAATCCTTCCCCCCCTGTATTTTATCATTAGTAACACATATTTATAAAGTGACAATGTATTTTTCAGTTCTGTACAATACATGGATCTATGAATCAAACATACAAATTACATACAATAGGAACCCTGCTCAATAGAGTTTACATAGTAAACAATAGTAAATGATAAAGAGACTATCCACTATATTAGACTGTGGGGCAGATATACAAAATATCAAACATGGATACTCAGCACTTCATTGTCATTGCTTAACAAAATGATGCACGCATTAAAGTTTGTACTGCTTTGATAAATGTGTCAAGTTGTCAAAATGTTTATGATGGCTGCAGTTGTTGAACTCCATTCTGTGCTATAAGGTGTTAGATCTCAGCTGCAACACCAAGCATTAACACCCAAATAAATCATTAAGTCCCAAAATGAACAGGCATAATTAAAGTAATGCAAGGTAATGGGTGCAGTTAACTATTTGGAAAAGACCTTTGTAAAGCTAAATGTATTGGTTACATTGGAGTTACATGTCAGTACATATGTGATGATTCTCTGCATACAATTTTTTGGAACACTTTGTGACACTCTTCAGAACTCACCTACCTCTTCTCAACTTAAGGATACCTTTGGGGAAGGTCACATATACAGGTATAGGACCCGTTATCCAGAATGCTCGGGACCAAGGGTATTCTGGATAAGGGGTCTTTCCATAATTTCGATCTCCATACCTTAAGTCTACTAAAAGTCAATAAAACAGTAATTTAACCCAATAGGATTGTTTTGCATCCAATAAGGATTCATTATATGTTAGTTGGGATCATTTACAAGGTGCTGTTTTATTATTACAGAGAAAAAGGAAATCAGTTTTAAAATTCTAGATTCTTTGATTAAAATGGAGCCTATGGGAGTGGCTTTCCCAAATTCGGAGCTTTCTGGATAACGGGTTTCCCGATAAGGGATCCCATACTTGTATATTCACACATATTCTGTTTCAACAGCAACAAACCCTTGAAAGGAGTAGAATATCTAACCTTGCCAAACAAATTATGTCTCTGTCAGCTTCTGCCTAACCCCAAGGCAGTACCAGGGCTGCTAGCAAAATATTTTGAAAGAAAAGAATCATATAATACACTAATGGGCAGATATGACAACAGTTATTCTTTTTTTATTCCTGTATCCCATATGAACACCAGCTTTCATCAGATAAGGGATACAGTATGACTACAACATGCACACACTCAGCATGAACCAAGAAATCAATCATATGAACAAATTCACTGAAACCACTGTCTGATCCCACAGTTGGAATGGCTTGTTTGCTTTCCCAATCCCAGTTCCTCTCAAGCACCAGCACATACATTCCACGAAAGCCATTAAAAACATGTGGATGTTTGGTGTAAAGCTTGCTATTCCGTGTACAAAACTAAACTTAAGCCACAGGAACTACCATTTAAACTAGATTTTTATATGTTACAGTGAATGCTAAAAACATATTTGTATTGCCTAAATTATAAAGTCAAAACCACTGTTTCAGAATTGTGTTTAGTGTTGGCTACTCTCCCCAGCTCTTTCATAATGCATTTAGGTAGAATGATGTGATGTTTTGGCCAAGTAGGCAACAACTGGACAAGTAGATACTATAACTGGACTGTAGATGCCCCAGTGGGCCTTTTTTTATACAGTACATGCCTTGAAACATGCTCTTACTAAATTTTGACAGTCCCTTAAAAAGATTTTTTTGCAAGGCCAGGTACCCTCTAGCGAGTGCACTGATTTTCTCACAGTGAGTTTATTTACTAACACTGGTCAAATTTTCCCTTAGTGCAGTAACCCGTAACAACAAATCAGAAATAAGCTTTGGTTAGTCTTCTGCAGGTAGAATAATAGAAGCTATTTTTTTGTTGGTTGCTATGCACTGTTGCATATTTTCCCATTTTTATAAATGAGCCCTGATGACCTTTCTCCAAAACCATAGCAACAACAAAAAGCAAGAAATTGCCCAGCTATTACTCCTAATGAGAAAAATAATTGCTGAGAGTGTACTGCCCTGGCACAATTATTCCCTGAAAATGTACATCGCTGATTGCCTGGCCAATCATAACATGGGTGTTCCATGGTGTTATTTTTATTGCCCATAATGGCATTTAAACACAGACATTGTCCTCTCTTTTATTAATGTTATTTGTCTGGAAGTCTGGAGACAATTCCTCACCTGTCAAATTATCCTGTGGAACCTAGTAACTGAAGAAACTAGAAATTGTTTCACCTCCCATTAGGTTTAGTTGGGATCATGTACAAGGTACTGTTTTATTATTATAGAGAAAAAGGAAAATATTTTTAAAAATTGGAATTATTTGATTTAAATGGAGTCTATGGTAGATGGCCTTCCCATAATTTGGAGCTTTCTAGATAAAGGGTTTTCTGTATAATGGATCCCATACTTGTAGAACTGTCAAAGGCATGAAAGTCAACTGATTTACAACTAAACAAGCCGTAAACCCAAACAATGGAAGATATTCTCCTAGCTAAATGCTTCTCAAGCCATGACATCCATGATATAGTATGTTAGGTTGACATAGGTCCATCAAGTTCAACCATAATGCCTATATATAACCTGCCAACTGCTAGTTGATCCAGAGGAAGGCAAAAAACCCCAATGATGATGGCATATGTAAGGCATGACTGACCATGGACAACCATGATGGTCAATACGTACTTACCTGCTTGCAATCATGTTATACAAATGAATGGAATAAAACGCAAAGTGACTTCAAACAGAAAAAAGTGTTTTGACTGCCCCAATTCTCACCATATCGGTCAAAATACCTTTGGTGCTAAGACTAATTCCACTTCCCAGAAGAGCAATCAGGGCTTGGTGAGCTTTAAACCCCTCTGCTGCTGAGAGCTGAATTCATAAAAGAGAAAGTTAAGTGGAAAGAATGAAACTATTTATAGGTCTATAAAAGTTCAGAATCCTTAATTAAATGAAATTACAAATACACTGCTAATTATTAAAATGCCATTTTCATGATATACCCTCTTTAAACATTTATATTGCGGTCCCAAGGTTAATGTACCTCCTTTATGGTACAAAATACAGTGTAAAATAAATGATCTGCTGAACAGAAAAAAAAAACCTGCTTTCTCCAGCAAATTAGCAGACAAAGTATATAAACAAAAGTCTACTGGTATACCCTTCAATTAAAAAAAGTAAACACTTTGACTTTTTTAATTTATATTAAAATCGAGGCCCACTACGCAGAGCAATAAAGTTGTTTTTTAGCCCTACTGCTGGGAATTAAATGCTTGATAAATGAGGACTGTGATAATTTGTGCTTAACTTGTTTCCCCTCGGTGATTAAGCATCTGGCTAGATAATTTACACCTAAAAGCGCCGTAGACAACTCACAATAGTCAACAAATGTAGCCTGTGTTTTTGGGTGTGTATAAACAGAATTATACCAATCTATGCTGATTAAAAAACTGTAGTATTTCACACTCCATTAAATCTGGCCGAAGACTAATAAACAGACTAAAAGAAACAGCTCTTCGTAGCCAAGTTGGTAATTACAAAACACCAACTTTGGAAAGTTAAAATGACAATTCTTCATAAAATTGTGATGAGAACCTCTAAGTGAAAGACTGGAACCAGCAATAAACTGAATGGTCTCAGATACATTTCCCAGCGCATTGGTCATAGGGGTTTCATGCAGCGCCAAATTAGTTCATTAGAGGTGGAAAAACATTACTGCAGAGTGCCACTGACTCCTGAACAAAAGACTGGTTATAGTAGGACCCCAAATACACCATTAACACTTATTTATTTATAAAACACCCCCCTGTACTGTATCCCAGTAAAACTAGTAGGCACAACATATATTTCAAATAACCTGCAGAAACACAAGTTTGGTGGCCACATTTTAAAGCATAATAAAAAGAAATTAGGTTTATCATACATTGGTGCATCAAGTAACCATTCAGTCATTAGATATGAAATTCTTCTAATGTTAACCAAGCTGGGTAGAATATGCCAACAGCCAAGGGCCCCATCAGTCTGTGCCCAGGGGCATCTCACTGGTGCCTATGATGAATGAGGGCCAAACATTGTAACAGGACAGATTTAGATACTAAACTAACGTGTGTTAGCCCTATTTCTCTATCTATAAAGTAGGTTTGGAAGCCTGTCTTTTCAGGTCCCATCAACTTTAGAACACATGAAGAATAGGACCAATAATAAAAAAGATAAGTAGGAAACATGACATTCATTGCATAAGACAGATGTGCTTATAAAATTGTGCTGTTGGGCTCACGTTAACACCAATTCCTTAAGCCAAAACCATGAGATAACCCCAGGCCCACTACTAGATTGGGTTGATTTAAGGGGGAATCATGATTTCTATGATAAATGCATTGCTTCTTTCATTCTGTGGAAAAAGTAATTTCATACAGATTGCACAATCTCAACACAGAGGATATGTTTGCTCCATTTGGATCCAAAAGTGAGAATTTTCAAATATAAATGCTGATATTATTATGCACAATCATAAAAAAAGACACCTGAATCTCAAAGTAGCGCCTCTATATCATGCACAATACAACCTCCGATCAGGGGAGACAAAGAGCCACAATTCCCCGCACATATGATGTCAATAAGGAAAGGAACAGTGCAATGCATTGTGGGTTATGTAGTTCATACATGCTGTCTGTAAGTTGTTACAATTTGCAACATCAATGTTTGAGTCCCTCCTCCCCTGCCAGGATTTCAAATGATGCAAAAATCGAAAAACTGTTTTGCAGCTAGATTTTAGCATATACAATTGTATTTTTTCATACTTTTTGAAGGAAAAGATTACAGTGAAAGGTATATTAGGGGTTTCTGTGTTGTGTGGGGTTCTAACAAATTTTGGTTCAGAAGTTGAAGTTCCCCTTTAATAAAGGAACTTGATCACAGGTTTGTTGTAGCAATACAGTCCACCAATGACTACGCAACATATTGCTGTGGTTATCTGACAATGAAGCATAACTTTGTAAGATAATACTTTGCTCCATCGCATTTTGATCAAGTAAACTGTTCTACTGTATATGAGCCCATTCCCAAAATGATCAGATGACCAAACTAGCCAGTGCACAGCCAGCATAAGTGTTACAAGATTCCAATCTGTGGAAAGGCAGAAACCCACTCTTCTGATTATTTTCCTGGGTTTTACATGACACCTTTTATGGCATGGCAATGACTTTACTTCATTTTAGTCTCTTCCCGTCAAGGCCAACCTTAAAGGCACAGCATCATTAAGTATTAAACATAAAAACCATCAGTGAAACTAACCCAACACATAGGGGCAGATTTACTAATCCACGAATCCGAATCCCGAATGGGAAAAAATCGGATTGGAAACGAAAATGTTGCGACTTTTTCATCGCCGTCGCGTTTTTTTCGTATTTTGCACAATTTTTTCGTCGCCATCACGACTTTATCGTATTTTGCGTGACTTTTTCGTCACCGTGACAATTTTTTCGTATTGAGCAATTGTAATCAGCGGAAAAACCAATCCGATTTTTTCGCGACGGCGACAAAAAAGTTGCAACAGTTCGCAAAAAAGTCGCGATGGCGACGAAAAAGTCGCGACAATTCGCAAAAAAGTCACGACGGCAAAGCGCATTCGCCCGCTTTTCGGACGTTCGTGGATTAGTAAATGTGCCCCTAAGCATAGGGTTCCATTTGTAATTGCAAGGCATGTTCCAAACAGCTGCTTCTGGGGTTACAAAATCTCCCGGCAGCTGTTCTGTGTTCTGCCTTATATACAGTTTGAAGCTGAGAGCCAATTAATATAACAGCCACCATTCACTGCTTACCCACTCCTTACTTTAGCTTTTCCCACCTTTATTCTGCCTGACATTATTGTTTGGGTTCGGTTCCATGTTGCACTTATATGACCATAAATCTGACATGCCAGGCAATGCTCTGATCCAGCATATCTCTGCTCTCTGTTCAGTAAGCTCTATCCAATCTCTCCTCTGTATCTGGGCCTGTCACAAGGAAAAGGGGACAACTGACAGACAGGTCTTTCCAATGTAACTTTACTTACTGCATTTTGTTCACAAAGAAAGATTTTCTAATTCTTTCTTTCTTGCGGCTCGTGTGGGTATTTGTAAGATTTGCAGAGCCTATAGCCGGATATATTCATTTTTACTGCTGAAAATCTCCCCAAACCTCCGGTCCCACAGCCAGACTTGCAGATCCAGTTCAGCGGTTCTTCTGAATATATAAAAAGCAGCAAAAGCAAAGGTGATTTAATATATTTTTTGGCCAATTGTGTGTGTTAAAGGATGAATTGAAAAGAAGTTTGCAGATTTTAAATTAGGTGTAAAAGCTTTTTGATTAGTTGATAATCAAATCTTTCTATCAATGGAATGCAATCAGGTTTTCTAAAAGCCACAATTTATTTCTTAAGCAAATGCTACGGCTGCACTGAACACATAATGGATGAATTTGATCTAGCGGCGAGTAATTTGATTACGGGCGGACTGCTGTTTTAAAATATTAGATTTAGAATCATTTACCCATGTTTGCACAGATCACATTACAAAGGGGGACAGCAAATCGTGAACGTACAAGAGGGACTTTAATTGCGCTTTTTATTAAACTGGAATAGAGAATTTGCTATTGGTAGACATGTGCCCATTCCCAAAAGGCACTGCGACCTGCTATCCTAGGCACATATTACTAATGGAATACAGGGGAGTAACTAAGCACAGCAACCCCAACAACTGCTGGGGCCCCAGGAATGCCCCCTGGCCATCTTCACCAAAGCATGCAGCATGGGGGGGGGGGTCTAATACAACCTAATTAATACCACTGCTGAAATAAAATTTGAAATTAAAAAGTTCTGAAACTAAAATTAGAATTGTATTTAGCTATTTTAGTTAAATAAAACAAAGGCACACTTTTAGATTACTTGGTAAAGGTGTCCAAGCTTTCCACCATTGTTCGTGGCCATTTGACTAATAGAAGCCACTATTTCACAGGGGTGATATTTTAAGAAATACTGTCATGGGAAAACATATTCTTTTCAAAACCCATCAGTAAATAGAGCTTCTCCAGCAGAATCCTGCATTGTAATCCGATTTTGAACTTTCACATGGGGCTAGCCATATTCTTCATTTCTCAGGGTGCCACAGATATGTGACCTGTGCTCTGATAAACTTTAGTCACACTTTACTGCTGCGCTGCAAGTTGGAGTGATATTCCCCCCACCCCCCCACCAGCCGATCAGCAGAATAATGGGTAGGGAGCAAGATAGCAGCTCCCAGTAGATATCAGAATAGCACTCAATAGTAAGAAATCCAAGTCTGGCTTGGGACTCCTCCAGTTACATGGGAGTAGGAGAAACAATAGGTTACCTGAAAGCAGTTCTAATGTGTAGCGCTGGCTCCTTCTGAAAGCTCAGACTAAGACACAATGCACTGAGATAGCGCCTACACAAATGTATTTATATAGATTATAGATTATAGAATATAGATTACAGCTAAAAAAATACATTTGTTGGTTGAAGAATAAAATTTTAAGTGGTAGAGTGAATTATCAAACAGTGTAATTTAGAAATAAAAAAAAAAAGGAAATCATAAGAATCATGACAGTATCCCTTTTATTTTTTAGCTCAGCAAGAGAAAAAAGTGGCTTCCAACCCACTGACAATGTGAAGATGATTAAAGATTCATCTATAGAAGAGATTTTGCTTTTAGGATTCAGATTCCCTCTTTTTTTTTTTTTTTTTTTTTTTTAAAGCATGCTTGTCCTGCTTAAGTTCAAATATTATCTTAACAACTTGCCAATGGTGTAACTAACTGTTACTAACCAAACAGCAAAACTATTTTAGCCCTCCATATGCTAAAACCCTGTGTATTACCTTTGCTCAAGTTTCATGTATTCTGCAGTCTGCTTGTATTTATATACAAACAAGTCCAGATGTCTTGGCCAAGGTCCTCCTTCATTGTCCAGTTTACAAGTACAGTACAAGTGAAGCAAATGGAGCCAAGGCAACTCCAATTCAATTTGCAGCCTATGTGACGCCTTTAGGTTTAGTGTAATGAGAATTGTAAGAGTGTGTCATTATCACTTGGACCCCACAATGTGGTAAAGGAAGAAAACTGTTTGGTCTGGAAAAGCTTGAATAGCACTGCTAATGGGTAATGAGGGACAATAAACTGAATACAGTGCATGATGTTGAACAGTCTCAATTTCTGGATAGCTGCAAACTAGACGTTCTTCATATTTTCGAAACCCTTAGATCGTGGTCCCAGTTTTCCTTCATTGGCAGGGACTCCCAATTCTTCAACTCCGGCCCTGCGTTTTTTTTAAGGGGAACTCTGGCTTCCAAACCAAAATTTGTTAAACTGCCTCACACAACACAGAAACCCCTAATATACTAATCACTGTAATCTGTTTATGAATAAATACCATATTTATATGCTGAAATCCAGCTGCAAAACAGTTCTTCTATTTCTGCATCATTTAAAATCCTAGCAGGAGAAGGGACTAAAACATTGATATTACAAATCAAAGCAACTTCTCCACGGCTTACAGACAGCATGCAGACAGCTTGCTTAAAAATTATGTTTACTTTTGAAAAAGCTTAAGTTGAGTTTGGGTGGAGTTTCTTTTTAATCTTTGTTAGCAAGGAGCCATAATGCTGAATTTAGCAGTGTGTAGTCAAGCACCATAGGCTACACCAGTGAGTAAGCACTTACTGTGCCCTCAACTATTGGTTTGTACTCTTGCATTTAGAATTGTTTATAAAACATAGGGGCCCATTCATTAAAGCACGATGACCATGATTGCGAAATCATGCACTGAAGGTCCAAAGTCAGAAAGGTTTTTGCTCTGTTTACGATCGTTCGAATACAAAACATTTTTAACTTTCGTAACCACAATATTTTCGTACGTCCAAGAAACAAATTTTCGTGACATTTTGTGAACATCAGAAATGATTGTGGTTAATTTTTTCCAATTGTACTTTTAACAATCCGAAATTTGTGCTTTAATGAATGGGTCCCATAGTTTAATGAATGGGTCCCATAGTTGCCTCACATCGCTGAGTAAAAATCGGCGTAATTTGTTTACAAGTTTTTTCTTCCACCGAAACTTATGTAAAATAACGGTGTGAAGTTTGGTGTTCGGACGGTGATCTTCTCCATTTATTTGACACAGCTTTTTACACCATTTTTTCAGCAAATTCATTTTACACAGCATAATAAACATGCCCTTAAGTACATAAAAATGTTTTCTCCCAATGACATCCCAAGTTCGGAGCAAAATACAACTTATGTTTTGATAAACCACTAGCATTATAGTTCTACAGTGCATAACAACGGCTATGAAGGCGACGTGCAACGCTCTCATAATCGGGAGAAATTGCTGCGGTGCGACGAGGCTGGCATTGATGCACGAATGAATGTTTGTGAGCCCATGTCTACAGCTTTTATGGAAAATCAATGAAGCCATGGGAATATAAGTACCAAAGTGACACATTTTAATAACTTGCTAAATGATGTATCCAACTTCTGAAAAATGATGTGAAAATGAGTAGATCATTATGCATTACTGAGCTAGAATTCAATGTGAGGACGTGAAAGGAAAATGTAAGCTTTGAAGTTTACACTATTCATTTCAGATTTAGGAACAGGCGCGTGAAAAATCATTGGTGCTTTTATTACTGTTTGCAAATTAAAGGGACATTATCATTATAAGTTGGCTGGGGGTCTTTAAAGGACACTAACAAGGACAAAGTGTCCTCTTTGTGTTAAACATATGAAGAGCAGATTGCAGGGAGAGCCAATTGCAATGTATCTGACTATACACAGAAAGCCTACTGCTGAAATGATTTACTGTAGATAGAGCTGAGTTACCTGTATATTGCTGACATAACCATTTTGAACAAGTAAAGTTTTGATAAGTAAAATGTAAAAGATATTCAGAAATATTTATGAAGCAAGTGATAAAATTCAGTTTATGAATACAATGATCTTTGGCACATACATAAAATATACTTTCTAATCTAGAACAAGAGATTGTATTTTTATATAGAAAATATTTGCTCTCTAACAGATTTATGGCTGGACAAAAAAAAAGCTTTTTTCTCATTTTGCTCCGGTTCTTTGTTGTCAGGGTCACAAAGGGCTAACAGAAAGAAACAAATCTTGATAGGATTTCCCTCTGTATAAGGGCAGGCCAGCTTGATCTGTGACAGCAGAAGGGCTTGCTTGCCCAGTAACAAGGTAATCCCTCTTTTGAGAGTTAAATAAGGCGTGCAAAAGGGGGTAACTGTTGTGAGCTGGCAATCAGAAGCACTTTACTTCTAAGACATTTCTTGTAAACAGTTTGCCCATGATCCCGTGCACAAACACACAATACACATGTGCACAACAGGATTGCCACTCTCTTTGTTGTCACTTTGTGCTGCCAAAGCAATGAGTCTTACCCCTAGGGAGTGGGGCTCCATGTCACTAAGCAGGACCCCTGTTAAGTGTCCATTCTGTAGGCCTCTGGCCAATCAAAATAAATAATTTGGGCCATCACACTGTGTACCAAATAGGACTTATTGACACCAATGTTGGTCATGCATGAGCAAATCTGATTGTGTGACCACAAAGTTGAATGACCTTATTCGTGGCCAATTTGTGCAATGAAAACACAAGTCAGCTATTTGACCAGTCATCTGAATAAAGGGATAACTGTGGCTTGGTTGATGTATTTACCTGCCAAACAAATTTGAATGCCCTGAAAAAAATCTATTTAATCCTGAATAGTTACAAGTCAAAGCCCAGGGTCTTTTTGGGTGACACGCACAAATATCAGGAGAAAATGACTGCAAATTGCCCAATTTATGGTTCTTATGAGGCAGTTAGTCATTATTGTATTCTGAAAATAATGAAAATATCATAATTTGACTTGATCTGGTAATAAAGCAGATTAGAATAACACAGTCAGTCCGATATTATTTTTTAAATAAGGACAGAATATAATATGGTTTGTTAATACAAATATTTATGAGGCATGCATCCCTTAAAACATATAGCCAGAGAATGCCACTATTTCAGCAAAATACAATGCAAGAAAGTGAACCATTCAGACATTGTTACTCAGAAATTCCCTGCCATGTCCCATAATGTCCTATTTAAACAATCAAGTCTTCATTTTGACCAATTTGCCTCTTCTTTGCTACAAGTAAGACCTTGTACTAAAGGGTAACTAAGCTGCATAAATCAATGTTGGCAGAAAAGCAATCCTATTGATGATGTTTAAAAGTTTTTAATAACCTACATTGCAGAAAAAATCTTTATCTGGAAAACCTCAATACCCCAGCTGATGGGAGTCTTCTGAAAGGGGACAAACTAGTAAGTTCAGTTATTACCTGTTGAATTGAATGGGAAGCAACAAGGGTGGCTTTGTGCATTTCTTTCCTTCCACTAAATAAATATTATTGCATGATTCAATAAGAATCCATTGTGCTGAGAGACACAATTCTCTTGTCTCTTAAC
Source organism: Xenopus tropicalis (assembly GCF_000004195.4). Taxonomy (NCBI): domain Eukaryota; kingdom Metazoa; phylum Chordata; class Amphibia; order Anura; family Pipidae; genus Xenopus; species Xenopus tropicalis. Next base: position 28,698,664 of record NC_030681.2, on the reverse strand, counting down.
TTATTACAACCATACTTTGTATTTTTGTATTTATTATTATACTTATTTATCTATTATTGTAATAACCCCATTTGTTGTATTAACCAAAGCAGGTATCTCTCTGTGTGCAGCTAAACATAGTAAGGAATACAGTTATCCAAAAGACCCACTTAATAGAGCTATAAAGCTAAAAGCTATTTGCTTGTAAATGAGAGGTCACTTTTCAGAACCAAAGGTGGCAGTAGCTTCAGGATTCCCACATTGGCCTGCGCCAAGTGAAACAGCAATTACACAGGAATTATAGGGGAGAATGCTACATTGTAGGTATAAAGCAAAGGCAATTATGCTGGAATTGTGGGTAAGATAAAACATGGCACTCTGAGGCTGTGGACGTAAATTACCCCTTTTAAATAAAAATTGGGTCTCATTTACCAACACTGGGCAAATTTGCACCTGGGCAGTAGCCCATAACAACTAGACAGTGGGTTAATGCCCAGGTTCAAATTTGTTTGGTGAGCCACAGCGGGGTAATAGTTAATTCATGCCATAATAACACATAGTCATATATATAACTCTGGACCAGTGATCCAGAGTTATAGAAACTCCATTACCAGATTACATATAACCCTATTTCAAGCCATTCATGCAGCTGGTCCTCAACACAAACTGGGTTCCCCTACATGCTAAGTCTAACAGAATATATAAGAGCGGCTTTGCCTCAAGAGGGTAGGGTAGGACCATAATGGGGCAAGGAGGGGTCAAATGCATAGAGGTGGGGACTGGGATGATTGTAGAGGGGCCTATTGGGTCGATAGGAATGGGGGTATGGGGGGGGGTCAGGGATAAAATTGTAATATACAAGTACACATATACACACACAGTGTTGCCTGACAATTCTGTTCCATGGAACCAACACTAATGCCAGTGGCTCTTTTTGTCTGTCCATTTTTGAAAACTGCTGTTTGATTCATCATTAAAGAATTCAGAATGCACGCGGCTTACGTTTAGGAGTCATAGATGTAAAGTTTTATAAAATAAAGTTGACACGTTGCCACAGTCTAATTTATCTTTAGAAAGAACCAAACTATTGCAGGATTACTGAAGCTTCCCTTTTGTAACCGCAGTAAATCATTGCCTCGTAGAAGCTATAAATCAGAAAAGTACATAATTACTGAGTGTTTGTCTGTGTTAACAAGGGCTGAAATAAAGTGTTAGATACACAAATATATTTTCTCTTTTCAACTCATTTATTATTTTCCTGAAGTATGTGTTAGGCTAATGTAACACCAGGGAAATGGCCATTGCCTTCACCAGTCAGTAAGAGCCTCTCATAAAGCATTCATCCAAAAGGTAAGTGTCTTACCTGTCATTGGCTATTCTGCCATAGTCCACTGAGAGAAGAGTAGAAGTCCCCTCAGTGCTACATTGACTTAGTGCCATGTACAAGGGAAAGAGCGCCAGGTTGGTCTGATGATCATATGTGCTTCTCATTTCACTACCTCTCCCTTGCTTGCTACTTTATTTTTTGTTAGTCGTTAACTATAACACCCTTCTCACTATAACACCCTTCTCACTATAACACCCCACCTTGTCTCCTGTATCAACTGCACAAATAATTATTTGTAGTTGTAATTCCACCCACTATATTAGTGGTTGTACTAATTGTTACTATTCCAATATGACCCTACAGTCTGCCATCTTTATTAACTGTATAGATAGCTACTTATCCCCAATAGCCCCACCCCCTTCCTCTTGCTACAACATTACAGACAGCCAAGCCTATAGCCCTATCCCTTGGCTTCTGCCCCAGATGCTTGAATTGCCACTTTTTACCTATAACCCTGTTCATTAGTCACTACTGCTCACCTGCAACCCAGTTGAATGCTATATTGTATTTGGAAGGGTGCCAATCCCCCCTGACTGGTCACCAAGTCACGTTGAAGTAGAGGCCAGGATGTGTGATGGCATATATTATTATCACAAGGTAGGACCTGTAAATGTAAATATTTGGGGTAGTGACTAAATGGGCTTGGTTGACAGAGAGGTGAGTATTAGGTAACCATTACTTTAGCAGTTGTACTGATATTATTACTACTCGTGTATTTCCCAATAGTCTAACATCTTTGTCACTCTGCAGATAGTTACTCACCAATACCCCTATGACCTGCCCCCTGCTATAACTTTACAGATAATCAGTCGTCAATTCTATAGCCCTTGGCTTCTGCGCCAGATGCACAGATACCTATTTCTTACCTATAATCCTGTCTTCAGAATAGAGGGTATATTTAGTCATTGCTCACTGCTACATGCCTCTGATTAGGGCTGCACAGATAGTAATTCCTCTATATATCTCTTCCCTTTGCATCTACAATAAATGTCCATACCTATTACCCAGTTCCCTGCCTCCAGTTACAAATATACAGAAATAGAGAAATAAGTAGATTCCCATGTCGCCGATATCCAATACTAGTAAAAAATAACACACAGGAGTGGCAATATAACTCTTATATTTTAGTAATATACCAAATAATTGAATTCTACAAAGAATATACCCATACGCCCTAGAAAGAATGAAGAGAGCTGAGATAAAGGGTCAGACTGTAGCAGAGACATTAGCTAGCTACTGTAGCCACTTGACACTTTATTTGCTTTTTTGTATTTTCTTTGAAACACAACCCATGGGGATGCCATTTGTTTTTTGTTATAAGATTTATTATGGGGGAGGTTAGATTTCAAAAAGGAACCTAGATTTGACATTGCATGTCTCCATGGTAAATCACTGGGATTTTATACCCCTGGCTGAATAAACAAATGACTTTTGGATGACTTTTAAAACTGTGACTAATGGGAGATTCTTTAGTGATCTTTAACTGGCAAAGTATAGAATACATGAACCTCCCTTTTCTACAAAAACTTTTTTTTTTTGAGCCAGTCCTCAAAATATTTCCCATTACATTAAATAGAATAAAGAGAAAATCTACACAGTTCGTCTTAGTTGACCTATATCAATTGCTGGCTGTTTCCGATATTGATTCAGAGGTTCAGTTTCACCTCGCCAATGCAAACAGACACTTGAAATGCAGAACTCCGCAGATCCTTCTTCCAACAGCTGGAAAATAAATATGGAATCAGTGGTTCTGTGGAACTGTGAGGTCTGAAAACCACAAGATGTTTTTAACAGAATAATTGGCAGTGCTCATCAACCAAATATGTTCTGTAATCTAGCACTGATAGCCACAAAAAGAAAAAAAAGTGTCAGAGCTCATTACCTATAAAAAGGAACTTAGAATATGAAATCATATTTTATTTTGTAAAAATGAACGATATCTTTTAGAAGTTATACATTTTGAGCTACCAAATGCTTTTTTTGTATGCCCCGGAATATGCTCAGTTTCAGCTTGAGATGGTTCTTCCTGGCAAATACTGTGATGGTGATCTCTTTGAAAAGTCACTATTTAAACTGCATTCAACATTGTTTAATGTAAGTTGGAGTGGTGTCACCCCCTTCCTTTTTCCCTCAGCAGCTTTGGGAAATAATGGAAACACTGGGAAGGTAGAAAGATAACAGGTCCCTGACACTTGCATTGCTTAAAATGTTCCCATGCCCCTCCTAGTTATAGATAAGAATAGCACTCAATAGTAAACAAGTCCGGCCATGACTCATCCAGTTACATTGACTAAGAGAAAAAATAGCTTATCTGAAAGCAGTTGCATTGTGCAGTGCTGGCTCTTTCTGAAAGCTCAGGCACTGAGATGGTTGCCTACACAACAATATTACAAATACATTTATTGGTGCAATACAATTTTATATGATTCTATAAAACATCTTAAGACTTTTTACACAAGAAATCTTAGCACAGTCTTTTTCCTTCTTTAAATGTTGTTATTATATTCATACTGTGAACAGTGCAGGGCCTATTTACTGACTGTGGGGCACAAAGTGTAAAAAAACAGAAGCAATGAACCAATGGTTTACATAATTTGCGTCCTGCGCCACCCCTGCCTCTGGCCACAGTTCCTTGCACTATAGAATGGAGCACAAGGACCTGTATTCGCCCCATGGATAAAGAATTGCCTGCACTTGGTAGTGCTGTATTCATGAGAGGTAGGCCGTAAGGGGACATAGGAGTTTATCCATCCCCTACCCATGTCCTAACTTGCATGTAATTCAGATTGCATGGCTGGTGGTAAGTACGGGATGGCAGAGGCAGATCCACAGCACTGCAAGACCCCGGGCTCAAGTGCTTCTTAAATGAGCACTATTAAAGCAATGTACAAAAAAGTCTGCACAATCAGCAAAAGTTAGAGGGCAATGAGTATGGCCGGTTATAGAGTAGGACATTCTCCCTGGGCACAACGTAGGGAAGGCTCCTTATAGATAAAAAGTATTCTTTATTTTCAATAAATGTTGTTTTTTTCTAGTTTTGAGCTACAACTCCGCTACATTACCTGAAGTCCCTTTCTTTATACGGTGGCCCTGGTACAAAGTTGACATACTTGCCAAATCTAGCAGAAAACACAACTCATATTAAATCTCTTTTCCACTTTGTGGATTTCTCAGGAGTGATTTGTATTGCCACCAGAAATCTGCTAATTAAACTGGTTACATTGCAGAAGTGAAGTTGTTAATGATATCTCCTATTCTCTGCCTTCTTTTATCATCCCTAATTCACACTGCATACAAGCACCCTTTAATCTGTCATGTACTAGTGCCGAGGTGCTGGTACCTCAAACAGATGGTTCTATTGATTTCTGTATTCAAAATTAACTACTTAGCTGCTAAGCTGACAATTATTTTTAGGCTACAGAGAAATATATTATAGACATATAAATGTTTGCATCCAGATTAGCATTGCCACTAGTGATGGGTGAAATGTTTCACCAGGCATGGATTTGCAGTGAATTTCCACGTTTCCCCATTGGCGGATTGTTTCACAAAATGGATGAAAAAATTTGCCCGCTTCAGAAAAATTACGGGCATCAAAAGAATAGTCGTGCATCAAAAGAATAGTCGCAGGCATCAAAACAATAGTCGCGCATCAAAAAGAATAGTTTTTTTGGGCTGCAGCATTTTTGCCAAAACGGGACAGATTCGCTCATCACAAATTGCCACCATTTAATATGAACCATACCCGTTGGGTAGAGGGCGGGTCCACAAGGGGACGGTTTGTGACATAAATGAGTGGGGCAGATGGGGCAGAGTCACAATATTAAGTGTGGAATCCAAAGGACATTTGGTGAGTTTGGATGCTATAAAGTGAAGTAAGGGTTGAATTGGAGGAGGGCTGAGGCCAAATTGACTAGTTATTACAAAATTACCTGCAAGTACATTGCCAATAGATTTGTCATACCGACTCCGACTTTGTGGCAACCCTAATCCAAATTCCATGGTAAAGATTAATATTACAGTTTAGTTTAACATACAATTGATGCATCCAGGTAAAAGCAAGATAAAGTAACCAAGTGCACCCCCTTCCTGTACCTGAAATGTGTCTGTACTTTAAGGGTATTGACAGAGCGGATGTTTCGGGAGTGAAAAATCATCTAAAATCCCTTGTCATTGCCCATGAAGTAAATTGCTGTGAGTAAATATATTCAAATTGCGTAATCACGAGAAAATACCTTCAAAGACAATTTTGCTTGATTATTTGATTTTTGTTAGATACCCACTGTGGGCAATGACCAAGCTTTTTGGACTTTTTCCCATTGCAGTGGCTGCTGCTTGTAGCTGGCTAGAAATAGGTTTCTTTGTGTTCTCTGTGGGGGCACAACAGACAACTGAAATAAAAAAATGAAATGCTTTATGTAGCTACAAATAGCAGCTACTAATCCATTTAAAATAAGCCTTTATTGTTTGTAGTAGTAGTTGCCGTCACTTGTGCAAGGTTCGACATGCAAGTTTTATCTGACAGCGTGGGTCACATTGCGCACAACACCATGTATCGATGATGCTGCCTGTCCTAAAGCCCTTCCTGTGCTATACAAAGTGCTTCTGAACTGTAATTACTTGGTATCTCCATGAGGCGTAGCCTGCACCGGATTTGTCTGATTAACCAGCTTTGACCTGGCTGGCTTGTCTTCTGTCTTCACTTCTAAACTCTGCCTGGTACCTCGCTCAAGAGCCTTGCTGCCTGCCCTAACTTAAGATTTGCTCGACTTTGCTCCTATCTTACCCCTTTTGCAGCAGTAAAGGCTCCACAACATACTATCTCCCTGATGGGAATCCATTCCCAAGCCTGATGGTGGCCCTATGTAGCCTAAAATAATGATCCGAACCAGAAGCAAACTACATTACACAATAGGTGCTTTAGCTTCTCATACGGTACTGACTAAAAAGGAATGGAATATAAAAAAATGTTTTACAGGAACAGTGGCTTTCTCCCTTAGTTTACTTATGTTAAGCCCATACCCCTCAGCATCATCAGCCAGCCAGCCAACATCTGGAAGGCCCTGGGTGAGTTTTAACATATTCGCCTATTCCATCTAAAAATGAAAAACAAATCAATATCTTGTGAAAATGTTCTGTAATTCCACAGATGATGTATCTTAGCAGCTAAGTCAGTGGAATGATGGAAGCCTGAGTTTCGTTCTTAGGATTAGGAAGCCTGTTGGAGTCAAAATCAGACTGTAAGCCTGCATTGCAGAGAATCAATGCTCCTCGGGTTTTCAGTTAAAAAAAAAACACTGTAAAGTACTATAAAAAGCATAAATGTATTTGATAAAGTGTTTAATTACATTTAAAATGCCTGGGGAGTTTCACAGTACCTTAGACACTGAGCATGCTATAATGATTATTATTTACGCAGTACCAGCACTCTGCAATAACAAACAGAAGGGGGTCTTGCAATAAATTACTATCAAGCTAAACAGTCTATATAAATGTTGCTGTTCAGGAACCACTAACAGCACATCTCAGGATACATGAGCAATATCAGTTCAAGTGCAAATGGATCATTAGTATTATTGGCATCCATTCACTGTGCTTGCCCCTGGGCCTGCAAGAGAGCATCGGCTTCCCAGTCACTCTGAGACTCATCCACAAACCAAGGCTGCTGGGGCAATTCTACCATCTCAGTTCCCTCGTTTGCATGTAACTGAAATAAACAAATGCACAAAATCTAAATCAGTTTCAATAAAAACTCGTTTTTTAACTATAAGGTGGTGATTTGAATTGTTTCCACGATTCAAGTTTTTTTGCACTAAAACTCCCAATATATACAAGACTTGAAAGCCTAATATTTATTTAGTATAAAATTTGTATGTAAAACTTCTAAACTTCTAGACATTTAAAAGCTTGCAAGTTTATGTCAATGTTAAGTCAATAGGAGTTGTCCTAGGCAAAATCAAGCCATATTTCCAATTTGAGATTTTCCATTTTTTGAGTTTGTAAACCCTAAAAATTTGAGATATTCGAGTTTTTTTATTTGAACAAGTTATTCATATTTATAAATAAGCAAACCTTTGAGTTGTTTTCAAATGTGAGTTTATTTTAATTGGAAAAGAACTCTCTAATTCACAAACTTGAAAACTGATAAATAAGCCCATAACTTTTTTACTGTCTTGAAGTAGTTTTACCACCCTGAAAAAAAATCAAGAAAAAGCTCCATTAATTCCAATGCATTTTGGCATGAGAAAAAACACCCACTGCGGGCCTCGAACCAATGGCACGATCTATCCGCTATTCTAATTCGATCGTTTGGCCCTGGGGCGAATTACCCCGATATCACCTACCTGTAGGTGGGGATATTGGGAGAAGATCTGCTCGGTTGGTGACCTTGCCAAGTGAGTGGATCTTACCGTGTGTCGCCAGCTTTACAATAAGGTTCTGTGTGTTTTCCATTACAGACAGTAATGCACGATGATTGTGTAGCCTGTTGCAAATATACTCCTTGTTGTATTGTTTCAAGTTGACAGATTTAAGAGCAATTCAAGAGCTCTAATGGCCTAATTTTCCATGGGTACAAGTGCAAGTGTTGGAGCATTACGGGGCCCATGAACAGAGCACTTGAGATTGTACACAAGACAGGGGCTACCTTGTGCCAGATAAAAATATTCTGCCAATTGAAACCCAAGCTTCCACGGTGCAAGGAGCCCTTAATAAGCATTGCATACAGAGCACGCTTGCCTTGTCCATTCTTGATGACCCTGTATTATGCATTGCCGGTCCAAGAGTACTGGCTTTCAGCAGGCAAACCAAAGGCAGGGATCCTTGTGAAACCTGTTGTATTATCTATTACAGGACAAGTTGCCCCAAAATAAACTTGTATTTAATAGCCTTACTCCAAGCTTCAACTTCAAAGCAACATCAGAACATGTTCATTTTAGATTTTTTTTCCAGTATTTGCTATGCTTATTGTATGCAATATAATTATGCTATGCAGTTCAGTATAATCCATGACTGCATGATTTGAAATAGAAAATGAATGTTAGAGGCTTGTGCAACCTTGAAGTATTCCAAAATTGTTATCTTTATAAGTCACTCGCGAACATTCCCGCCAAAGGCAATATCAGAAGGAAAAATGGCCTGTTATCAAGGAGCTGAATTAGAAAACTATAAAATGAATATGTAGAAGATTAATGATCACTTTACAGAAATAGCCCACAGAAAGGAGATCATCATTAAAGGGTCAGTGAAAGTCTGTGAAGCAAGAACACAGTTTTCAAACTGCAAAAAAGCTTTTCATTGCTGAATATCAAAACACAGAGGGCTACAGACACACATTGTTGGTGATTATAAAACCCAATACAAAAGGTTTACTCAGAGCTTTTGAGGAATGTCAGCCACAAATGTGATAGCGCAGCATTGCTCAAAAGCCAATGTCTGAATTCTACTTTAAACTGTCAACAAAATGTGCTACATTGTCTGTCTACCTGGGGATTCAATTTCAGAATACTGTATTTTCCAGGCAGAAGGGATTCCAGATAATAATTTTTAAGAAAATAAATGTTTGAGAATGAATGTAGGAGTGTAGGGTGTCAGTTGGGGGTTGTTTAGTTGGTACAAACATGGTTCCCATGAAACATGGTGGAGTATGGAGATAGTAACCGTGTTATGTACAAAAGCCTGAAAGTAGTGGCAAAGAAGTTCCAGAGAGATGGCATTAGGAGGGGTCTTCAAGTTTAGAGTATTAATAGTGCTATGCAATCCAGGAATAATGGGAGTATTAGGTAAAAGGGCAGTTCAGGGGAGATGGCAGTAAAATTAGCTTTCTGGACAGCAATGGTGGGGGGTAAAGGTGGCCATACATGGGTCGATTCTAGATGCCGATATCGGTCCCTTAGATCGATTCGGCAGGTAATCGGCCCGTGTAGGGGCACCAACGGGCAGGTTAAAAAATTTAGTCAGATCTGGGACTGCATCAGCTCGTTGATGCGGTCCCCGATCCGACTTCTCCTATACCCATCGTTCTAATTTGATTGTTTGGCCCCAGGACTGAATTAGCCTGGATTCGCCCGATATCGCCCACTCGTAGATGGGGGATATTGGGAGAAGATTCGCTCGCTTGGCGACATCGCCAAGCGAGCGGATCTGAAGGTGTATGAGACCTTAAGAGAAGCTCAAGAATGATGAAAGCAGAATAAGTTTACTCTGTGCTTAAGATCAGAGGAAGGCATACAGAAAAACAATGAGCAACCAAGCGGTAATGGCAAAGACTGTAAGGAAGAGAAAAAGTAAAATGAAAATTCTATATTGAATTATGAACAATGAATAAGGCAGGAAAGGAATGGTAAGAGAAAGAAGAGAGGAGGAGGAGAAAAGAAGCAATGAACAGAGATGCAGAAAAAGAGACTAGCTGGAGAAGGATAAAGAGACAGGGAAGGAATACAAGGGAAGAGGAGAGAAAAGCAATATAAGAGTTAGAAAACCAAAAAAGAAAGGACATACACAAAGATATGGTACAAGGACAAGAGAAAGACAAACATGAAACATTTTACTATAAAAGGTGCTGAACTGTGTTTGAGGACAAGTTTTCTTGCACTTTGCACCAGTTCCACCCACTGAACCTATTAATGTGAATAAGCCACAAAGCTCACCATTTATTAACAAGTTTTTCATCCAGGGAACAGAGAAAATGTATTAAATCAGACCCTGTGGAAAAATACAGAAATGCTTGCCACGCAAACTATACTTTATGTTATAAACATGCTCATCAAGGTTATTTGTATTCTTTTTTACCTATTATTGTTTTTATTTATTTTGCTCCAGTTCAATGCCAGGCATTCCCTAGTCACTTTTCATGTCCTCTGCTAACTTACAGCCACTTCAGGTTCGAGAGTGTTTTTCTTTCTGGGATGGCACCGGACCAGAAGCGGTCACAAGTTTTTAGATTTGGATGTTTCTAATTATGGCTTTTCATCAGTTGTACTGAGAAGCAGGGTTATATGAATTCTGTGGTGTGAAAAAGTGCCAGTGAGATGCAGAATGTATGGTTTTCATATTTTGCAAGACCTCAAAACTGTAAAGTCAACAATTACATCAGTCAGCGAATTATGACTTTGGCTCTTTTATGTGGAGTCCCATATTTCTGTATGACTACTTTACACAATATTATATATAGTATTCAGGAAAAAGCAAACACTTCTTATTCTGTAGACAATAAAGGCTCATTTATGAATTTAGGTGCAAAAGCCATGTAAATTCTATTCATAAAGATACTTGTGCCTATAAAATGACATTACACCTTGAGTTTAGCATTTTTGTGTTGGTTCAGCCGGTAATTGTGTGTAAGATGTAAAATACAAAGCACTCAGATGGAAGAGTGCCCTGGAATTGACAAAGTCTAAAATTCAATGCCCTAGGATGGAAGGGGGCCTGGGAAATGACAAATGCCTCATAGAAGTTTTACTTCCAGTGTTCCCTTAGTGTGTTCCACCTAAATCAATTAATGAAAGGTACAACTTCACTCTTAAGGTGCCCATACACGAGCAGATCCGCTCGCTTGGCGATGTCGCCAAGCAAGCGGATCTTCCCCCGATATCCCCACCTACGGGTGGGCGATATCGGGGAGCATTTGGGTTAAAAAAAAAATAATCCGATCGTTTGGCCCTGGGGCCAAACGATCGGATTATGTGGGCGGCAATGGGGCAGTCAGATCGGGGTCCCCGATCCGACCAGATTTTCTAACCTGGCCGATCGAGATCTGGCCAATTTCAGGCCAGATCTTGGTCGGCCAGGCCGCTCTGCTCTCCCCATACATGGGCCGATTAGCTGCCGAATCGGTCCAAGGGACCCATATCGGCAGCTATAGTCGGCCCGTGTATGGGGACCTTTACAGGTGTTTACATATAATAATGTTCCCATAGAGTACAAAAAAGTGTATTTAAGACATTAGGCCCCATTCTTATAAATCACAGTGGGCAAAGCACTCCAGGTTCTGCATGCATATTTTGCTTTTTAAGACATGGAGCTCAAGTAAGTTTTTTTCCAAGGAAGGATGAACTTGGTCACAATGGCTAACTTTTAAAGTTTTCAGGGCACCAGGGACATTGCTTTACACTTTTCTATTAGTATGTATTTTTTTTGTATTACTCTGTGTAAAAATATATCTTCATAAGTATTTCCATGAGCTTGGATATGGATATGGATAAAATATCTGATGGGACTTGACCAGAGTTAAGTTTGCAGGAGACTACATAAAGCATGTGAGTTCCAGGAGCTTCTGTTTCAGTGTGAGCTTTGTAGCTGCAATTTGTTTCATACCACAAATAGGTCAGTCCTTTCAACATGGTAAGCCTCATTTTTAGAATAGCTTTCTATCATACAAAACAATTAAATCTATTTTAGCTGGATTAAGGGTTTCAGGTTTAGCTCAGGCATCGGCCAATGATAAGTTTGAAGATTAATGGGGTGACAATCCCAGTATTAGAGTCTCAGAGTATCACAACTGCCCCATCTAAAGGTATTCTGTATGTTATGATCAGTTTCAAGTTGTCAAAGACTGGTTGTTGGGAAGCACAATTGCTGCCAGAGCCTAAAGAATTTGCTTTAGATATATGAAAAATCAGTGTTATTGCTCAACAATATCAATTTGATAAACTGTTATGTATGGTTTGTCTATGCATTAGGCCAGAGACATGCATTGGGTTGGAGGAGTAAATTTCCAAAGGAGCTACAGCTCCGTAATTATTAATTTTCTAGCAGGAAAAGCATGTTGTTGTGCAGATCAACCCTTAGAAGTAACTGATCGTTATGATCAGCTATTCAAACCTAACGCAATCTGTTTAGAAAGTCAATATTGACCACATGAAAGGAAGCTGGCAGATAAAAACCTGGTAGCCTCTTTATACAGGCTGTTTTCTTTGGAACATAGAGACAAATAGAATATTTCATGGACTGGGAGAAAATAAATCATGTATGTTTCCATTGCACAGACAAGATTACAGAAACATGACACTTACACATAGTGTAAGAAATATTAAATATTTTCTTTTTGAACGATGTGGTACGTGATGAATGTAAAGAAATATAGTGGGCTCATTACCCTTTTGCAGTCAAATACTGTGCCACATACAGATATTTGTCAGTGTTCAATTAGCTAGGTTTGAAAGCTGTATTTTGCACATGATGTTTATGGTTTCTGACCAGAGTAGAGGCATTCCCCACATGGAACACCAAGCAAAACATCAAGCAGGGATATATTTCTCAAGAGATTAGCAATAAGATCTCATGGATCTTATAGCTCCACCAAGATGCAAACTACATATACAATTATAATACCTTGCTGTAAATTTGCCATACCTATTTGGTATTGCGCACTTTTAAAATCCCACGTGTCAATGTTGTCCTCACCTGACAGGTCTCCATAGGCCTGCCGTATGATCCAATCATTGGGCCACAGGCTAACAATTGGATGTGTCTGATTTGCCCTAACTCAAGGGTTTCCAAATGAGGCAGAGATCTGCTAGTTTGGTGACATCAACAAACAATCACTGTGTATGACCAGCTTAATTCTCACTTATATACAGTCATCAGTTAAGCGATGGTAGAGTGGTTTTCATACTTTCAGTTTAGCAAAACCCCTTCCCCTTTGTTAAGAAACATTTGTTCAAGCCCCCTTAGCAAGGTCACAGATATATGAAAATATTTCAGCTATAGTTTAGCCAATCTAGGACAACCAATAAATTTCCCCTCCATGATGTCACTGTAATAGAACTTCCAAAGGGCCTCTAGGACTATCTTCAAGACAATTCTTCTACCCTATTTCTATCTGGCCTTCTGCCTGCCCCAATTACAGTTTGGAAACCACTAGTGCTACACCTCTCCAGTGGTCCAAATGATTGGCTATGCACAATATAGGCAGTTATGTAGTTATGGCAAACAACTTACTACTAAACACAATAATAACAAGTGTAATAAAGAAAAACAGCTTTGTCAGTTTTCTCTAGCAATACTATTGTATCATCAAAATAAATATCTTTAAAATTAATTTAGATTTAGATTAATAAGCAGAAACCAGAGACACACTTTACTCCCACTTTTATACTTTTTATCTGTGATTTATTGCTATGCATTTAGGGCTCTCTACTCCAGTAAAACGTATGTTGTGTTCTCACCACAAAGTTTCTAATCAAGGATATTCCTTAGATGCCCTGTTTATGCATCTCTGATGACAAAACTAATCAGTCTGTTTGTTTAAGGTTAATCTGAGACAATTTTTTTTCCACATTCTGGTGGGGAGGAGAGAACCAACAGTTTTTAGCTTTGATTTGGGGTGTTTTGATGTGCACTTTCATTAAGCCATATTTGTGTTGCATCTCTGTGTAATGAAGCAATGCCGTTAATGCTCGGCTGATGATAAATTTCTAAGTCATCTCTTTTGCTTTAGTTCTATTCATCTCTTTACAATTTCCATTAGCTGCCTGATCCACCTCCAGCCAAAATCATTTTAATATTCATTAGTGCTTAAAACATCCAATATATTCCTGGTGAGTTTTATGAACAAGGACATCTGGAAACAGAACCCAGATACTAATATATTAAAGTAACATTTTTTACTAATGTTTAAACCATTTATGCATTTTAGTGCATTACTAAGGTGAAAGTTACCTATATACATGACATGTAGTGGGGATTGGACAGAGAAATGAATAGCCACATTACTTGTATTGCGGTACTGGTCACAATTGTGCAGTGGTTTAGCAGTTACAAGGGGGCATGCATATGTTCCCTGCCATTTGTAGCAATAATGCACAGGATATATGACATGCTGTTTGTCATCAGATAGAAAGAAAAAAAGCCCCTGCCCTTATTTGCATGCAGATGGCAGTTTATGAACCAGTATATGGGGCCACCAGGATGGCCTGCTAGACCACGGCAGGTCTGACATTTCCATCAGCAAGGATTGCTCATTGATATAGTCCTTATCCAAAGGGTGTAGTCCTGCTGTATGATCTGATCATTGACAGATTGCCCATGTTGCATTACCATTTCCATTCATGTCCTTCAGACTAGTGATGTACAGGCCAGTCGGATACCACCAGGTTACCCACGGGTCGGGCAGGTTCAGGCCGACCTCACCACAACAACTGCGGGTTGAGTGCATCCGCTCACCCTCCCCACCCACAACCTTACACACTGCCAGATTCCTCTTCAGGCTCTCTAATCTATAGGTGCGTGCCTGGCACGCCCTTCCGCCTTTTGTGATGTCATTGCGGGGTGGGTGTGGGTCTATAAATAGAGGGAGGAGGAGGTTTGATGTGGTCCTCAAATGGCTCCTACACCTGTTGTTGTAATTTGATTGTTTGGTCCTAAGGCCAAAAGATTGAATATTCCCCACCTTAGGTAGGCATATCATGGGAAAGATTTGTTCATTTGGTGACCTCGCCAAACTAGCAGATCTTATAGTGTGTGGCCACATTAAACAAAGGTGTTTCTATGTGCAGTGGGAGTGCACTGGTGGGAGTCTTCCCACCCCTAGACTGTCCTGTCCACAGAGGAGAAACTCTTATTTCTCATACGGAATGCACCACAAATTCAAAATTTGAAACAACCGCTCCTGCTTCTGCTTCTTTCTTTGCTAATATTTAGGAACAGTAAATGTACAATGTTGCTGAGAACTGCTAAATATAAGCCGGGAGCTGTGGGGTCAAGAAAGAAGGGGCACTGCTGACTGCATCCTACGGTCAAGAACCTAAGGCAGATGCCTCTTATACTTAACCTTAGTTCCGTCCCTAACTTTGCTGTGAGTTGCAAGCAAACAACAGCTGAAGAGCAACCACTTTGTTGCACTACCCAAGAGTTTTGTTTCTGTCTTGGAAAAGGAAAATTTATTTTTCAATTGGAAGGGTTATACACAGGCTTAAAATTATTGACAGCACTCCAGAAAAATGGGATTTGCTTGTGTTTGTGTTCTTTTTCCTTACGTCAATATCAAGTTTCTGTATAAAATTTTAAAAAATGAAATAAAAAGAGGTCAAGAGAAGCGCAGGTGGTAAAGAAAATATATCTAAGAGCCAAGTGTATTGTGGGATTTGCAGAGTGTGTGGTAGAAGCAGTGAGTGAAGACTTTCAGGCTGACATACTAATGCTTTGGAGCTACTCACGGGAGACAAAAGGGGAGAAAACACTAAATATTTTAGCATCAACACATTTGTTACAGGGATTTAAAGAGCTGAACATGTCTATAAAGCTTTGCTAAAGGCTTTATAATTAAACTATTTCTAACAGGGAGTAAACTAGGGGCAGGCAGCAGAGGTACGTGCCTTGGGCAGAACTGGTGGTGGCACAGTTGGATGGGGCGCAAGGGAGTGGAGAGCTGCAGGGAGGAGTGAGTGGTGATCAGCAGGGACTTGTGAATCAAGCAATGGGGGTTGGTTTAAAAATCAAGCAGTGGGGGTGCTGTCAGGCATGGCAGTGTGCTTGGGTGCAAATACTACCTGGCCTCGCTCTGTCAACTTCAAAGGCTACGGCACACAGGGCATTTGACTACTGCTATCAACAATGGTGGTAAAAATGTCCCTTTCCTTCTATCTCTTCTCCCTATAGTAACCTATAAGAAATACAGTGCCTGAAGCACAAGCAGCGGAGGCAGGCGGACCTCTGCTCAGAACTGCTCCAGTAGAGCTACAGTATTTTGACCACCGTAGTTTTCCACTTGATAACAGCAGCAGTTAAACATCCTATATGCTATTAGTGTAAATAGCGTATAACATCAAGGCAACCAATTCCATTCATGGGTGCTTGACAGAACTCAGACAGATTACCTGTACTGCTGTGCCCACACATACATACAATTCTGTTGAAGATGTCATTATGGTTCCAGTATGCTTTTTGTTAATCTGAACTGAAATTCCGTATTTAGATAGTGCCAACATTGCACCGCTTCACATACATAGTCCATTATTCACATAAGACCGTGGTGGCCCTAGTGGTGCTTCCAGTGTTAAGCTGGCCATACACGTGGCGATCCGACGATGTTTCGTACGACCATCGGTCGCACGAAACATCGTCAGATCCGCCACACACCATTCAGGGCTGAATCGACAGGTAAGGAGGTAGAAACAATAGGATTTCTACCTCCTTCTGCCGATTCAGCTCTGAAGGGAGAATTTTGGTCAGGCGCCTTCTATGGCGCCCGATCAAAATTTTCTAACCTGGCCGATCGACGAGCCGACCGATTTCAGCAGCTTCCTGCGACATCGGTCGGCTCGCTGACATACCATACACGCACCGATTATCGTACGAAACGAGGTTTCGTACGATAATATCGGTGCGTGTATGGCCACCTTAAGTTGCTCTTCATCTTACAAGGTCACTGTTGGGTAAATATGTTGGCACACAATAAGGTAGATATAAACACAAATGAACCATATACAAGTTAATAAAGCATGCCTTTTGTTGTTTACCAATCACTCCCTGTTTCCTTTAACCACAAAAGAACTATTTTTGATCCTCTCTATGACGTATCTACAGTATAATATTTTGGCTTATTAATGAGCACTCTGCAATGTATAGATAATGGTAATAATGATAATGGTGATATTTATCCTAAAAACCCTTTTAAATATGGCTGAAAAAATACCATCAGTGCAATCTATATGTGATTCAGGGTGGATGAGTTGTCAATCACCGCCTTAAATTAGCTTTGGCTGCATGGAAGGATTTATTTATGAAGCAGCATCTCTCCAGTGTTTAAATACAGGCTGCTGAACTGAGTATTCTGTGCCCTTATCATCTAAATCAATGTCCAAACATCCCTTGCAGGCATCCACTGCATCAGCATTTAGTAAATCCAGCATTATTAAGGAGTAAAAAGAGCATGGAAAAGAAATTTGCTGCAAAAGTGATAACTATTGGCTAACTAGGAATGACTGCAAGCCTTGAAGAGACACATAAACAAACCCCAGTTCAAGATGGTCCAAGATGCAGCCTGAAATAAGGGTTTTGTAACCTTTCTGTCATTTAAAAAAATTGCATTTAAATCAGTTTTGGCTGAAAATATACAAACCAACAACTAACATTTGTTGTGTTTAGTTAATGTTAAGTCTAGAGATGTGGCGAACTAATTCGCGCGAACATCGGGTGTTCGCAAGTTCGCAAACTTTTCGCGATGTTCGCAATTTGGGTTCGCCTTAGGTGTTTTTCCGCTGCGTTTTTTCTCGGCCTAAAAACGCAGCACAAGCCACACATGGCGTTTTTTAGCCTAGTACTGGTGTAAGCAAATCCTGTTTTCATGGTGCTAATAGTGCGAAATAGCAAAAAACGCTGCGTATTTCCGCTAGGTCTGCCAGCTGCCTTTGCGTATACATAGGAATAGCTTGCGTTTTTACGCAACGCTGTGTCAACAAAGTATTTTTCAGAGAAATTTTTGCCCTTGATCCCCCTCCTGCATGCCACTGTCCAGGTCATGGCACCCTTTAAATAACTTTAAAATCATTTTTCTGACCAGAAATGGCTTTTCTAGGTTTTAAAGTTCGCCTTCCCATATAAGTCTATGGGGTTCACGAACTTTTTTTTTGAGGTTCGCTACATCCCTAGTTAAGTCTTGTGAAGGAAAATTGCCCCTTTAAAGGGGATTTAAACCTATAAAAATTAAAGTGATCCTCTGAGCACTTCCATTTATTTTTCATCTTGTCTTGGTTTCTAGCATTTTAGCTCCGAAATTCTTTCTAAGTGCCTGCACCGGGCTAATGCAATGGCTCCTGGTGGAGTCAGAAGGGTAGGCTATGGCAAGCGTAGGGGGCTGTAGCCTTACCCTAAGATATTGACAGTTTTCAAAATGTAAATATCTCAGTAACTCAATGTACACCGGCAAAGTGCTTAGAGAAACAACCTGTGGAAGTTCATATTAACTAATTTTTGGGGTTTAGATCTTTAATTCTGGAAGAGGCTGGATTACTGACCAAATACTGATTTAAACTAGGGGAATGCGAGCCAAATTACAGAGTGATTGAGGCAAGAAAGCATAGAAATATAGAAATAAAGGAAATATCAGATATATCCATATCACAGAAACCATGTAATATGCATACACGTATAACTGCATATGTTTAGCACCAGAGAACTGTCTAGCACTAATAAGTGCAATTTATAAACAAAGCTTCACAGTGAGATGCACAGACAGACATACTGTACTGTATGAATGGAAGAGAGGCAGTCATGGTTTCTATTGGATGGGAATAAAGCATCTAAATAAAGATTCGAAATGTACAACTTTAGTGGATAATAGGTTTTGGTATGGTTGAGAACTAATAGGTCCCCTTGATATGCAGAGGATATAGGCCTCCATGAATCCCAGGTCCAAAAAATCCTCCATTTTTTTGCATGCTACGTTTGGCCATCTGCAAATGGCCACAGGATGTAGGCATCCCTTTGCCCGCTTCCTCCCTAAGGCTGGTGTTAAGTACAGGGCTTAGCTGTATATCCTGGAGTGGCTCTGTGCAGAGCTTAATGAGAAGGGGGCTGTAAGTGTTCCTAGATTGAGCACTAAGGGGCATACTATTGTGCCCCTTAGTGTTCTTGCATTTGTGCCCCATCCTGGGGTTGTAAATAACCCATTATAATTAGATGTCCCTAGGCCTGGGTCTTGGTGGAAGGGAACTCCAACACTGCAAGGCAGCCATTCCAATACATTCCTCCACACTTATAACGGCAAGACAAAGGGCAATTTCTTTCTAATTCTAGCTCATTTTGCACGACAGAATAAAATGATAGAACCCAGAAAGTGAGAAGCTATAAACACTGCTCTGAAGCTATTAGATTAAATTAAATCAGGTTTTAGGTACTGAACCATTGATTCAAGTGGAAACACATTCTGTCTATGAGTGCATTTTAATGTTTAGAAAGAATTTCTCGGGAGAGTAGGATAAAACTATAATAAGCAGTCTCATTTTGGAATATATTGTGAATGCTACATGCTGATTAATCCTTGATTGTATACTGATTAATTCTGAAACAAAATCAATAGTAATTTGTTTGAAATCAAATGTCTGATTGGGGATATTTTGTACCGAGAATATTTGATCTGTTGTATTTAAAGAAGAATGATGATGCTGTCACACCCATCCCATTCCGGGCTTTACAAGTATGTACATGATAAAGTCATAGGAAATAATTAGCATTTTATTGTGGCTTGTGGTTTGCAGATATTGGCTCCATAATGTCTCCTTGAGGCAGCCTGGCCCTTAAAACCACATCCATGTACCTTGCTGATTCTCCATTTCCAAGTGAGCCCAGTTGCCGCCAATGTAGGCAGCCCATGAGTTCTTTAAATGCAATCTGTTAATGTGTCGCGGACACCTTTTGGTAGGGTGCAGGTGTAGAGACATCACTGGTTTACAGGCATGCTACCAGAAGAGCAGAATTACTTGATACAAGGCCATGTTCAATGGGAAATAACTTTTATGGTATAGCACTTCTATAACCATATTTTGTGGCACAAGTGTACAAAAAGCTATAAGGCTTTAGTAGCCATAAAAGTTATAATGCTAGCTTGGCTTTGCTACTGTTAAAGACTACTCTTGTTTTAAGTAGTGATGAGCGAATCTGTCCTGTTTCGCTTCGCCCAAAAATTTGCAAATCTTTCAAAAGATTAGCGAAACGGCGAAAATGACGCACGTCAACAAAAATTTTGCCCACAACAATTCTTTTGACGTGTGACTATTCTTTTCACGTGCAACTATTCATTTGACATGCAACTATTCATTTTTGGATGCGAATCCATACCTGACGAAACATTTCGCCCATCACTAGTTTTAAGCTGGCTATACATAAACTTCTTTGGACAAATCGTCAAATGAGCGAATCGATACTTGGCCACTCATGTGGGAAGCTGACTTAGTCCAAATGGAGCTACAGTATGTCTTTTTGCTGCTTGAACCTCTCGAACAAGTTTCCTTTGTTCATGCAATTATTTTGGTTCCATACATTAACCAATGGGCTGCAAGCTTATTCTAGAATAAACAAATCAGAAGGCAAAATCTGCTTGTGCGTGACATATCAACAACAATGACTATAATCATATAATACTGTGGCATAATTTCTGGGGTATTACAACAAAATTTACATTTTGGGCCACCCACTACTGGGTCACCGCAGATTTAACATGTGTTTGCCCCCCTCATGGCCCTCTGTCCCCTTATGCCCCTACCATAACAGCTCTGTATACAATTCCTATAAATAATCTCTGATTTTCGCTTATTTGAGGATACGACAGGGCTGAAAATGTACTTTTGCTTCAAACAGAGCAGCTCTTTTTATGGCTCCTATGCAGCGAGGTACAAAGAAAATGAAAGCAAATAAAATAGTAGCTAAATATTATCCAATCCCAATGTCTCAACTGACAAGCTATACAAGTTATTGTACAGGTATCGGATCTACTATCAGGAAAGCCTGGGGTTTTTCCGATAAGGGATCTTTCCATATTTTGGATTACCATATCTTACTACTCTCTACAAAAAAAAATTAAAACATTAAATACCCCCGAAAGAATTGTTTTGCCACCAATAAGGATTAATTATATGTTAACTAAGATCAAGTACAAGGTACTGTTTTATTACTATGGAGAAAAGGGAAATCATTTTTAAAAATTAGAATTATTTGCCTAAAATCGACTCAATGGGAGATGGCCTTCCCGTAATTCAGAGCATCCTGGATAATGGGTTGTGGTATAAGGGATCCCATACCTTTAGATATAAACATATCAGTGAAGCATTCCATGGCTATGACTTTACTTTGTAAGAAACATTATCTGAAAGATTCACTGTTATATATTGTTACATTTATTTTTTTTTAACCCAGCTGTATCTCGTACCATTAGAAGAAGATTATCTCTTAAATATGGCATCTCTTGAAGAAATAGAAAATTCAGACTACTACTTTGGCCATACTATATGCCCCATTACTTTAGCACAAGCTTGAAGGAAAATAACAGGGCATACAATACTGTTCCTATGAACGTCATCAGTGGAGTTAAATGCACAAAAAGTCAGGTTCCTGTGGCAACTATTATTTATATACCCATTTAAAACACTAGAAAACAGTAAATACAACACACTGTATGTATCCAGCTTACAAAGCACTCCATTTGTCATAGCAATGATGTTCTAAAACATAAAAAACACAATAAGCCTGACTTTTGACAATGGGAAAGTTAAATACAGGCTGCCCTATTGAAGCATCTTGTTACATTCTACTTATTGTGATCAGTCGCTAAGCTGGTTAATGGTTTTTGGCACATATTAGACTTCTGTTTCCAAACAACAGATTATCTTCCCAACAGGCACATTCAGAGAAAAAAGAACTTAACACTTTGTTCTGACAACTCATTAAGACAAATTAGAAAACAGTTTAGCTTGCACTCTGCTCTTCAAATGGGTCACTGTTGGCTTGCACTGACCCCAAACTGGGACAAAGGGAGCCACGTTAACAGTCACCGTCAGGCCGGCTAAACGCAGGCGCTTCCACCATTGTCTCTGGCCATTCAGCAAAAAATGAGCAAATTGCCTGGTCATGGATTTCAGGCCTTAATCTGCACTAGGGACAACCTTCTGCCCCATCAGAGCTTGGAATTAAATTTAATTCTGAATAGGAATGTGCTAGGCAAGGGGCTGGCCAACAGGAAATGTGGCACGGTAATGTTGTTACTATTGTAAACACATTTGTCATTCCAGATGAGAATAAGAACCCTCTATTTATGCAATTGAATTACCTATGTATTATGCATTTATGTATTTGAGCAGCTGTTTTACAACCTTTATAGTGGATAATAACAAAGGGGCAGATTTATCAAATTGTGAGTTTACATTAAAACTCGCCCACATTCTATTCATTCCTATTTTTTTTAGAAGCGTATTTATCAATGGGGGAAAGTTAGAGTTCACCATTTTATGAATTCACTTCTAAAAATCCCATAGGATTGAAAAGAACATGGGTTTTTATGTATTTAAGCGGGTTGTTCACCTTTGAATTAACTTTTAGTATGATGTAGAAAGTAATATTTTGGGACACTTTGCAATTGGTCTTCATTTTTAATTACTTGTAGCAGCTCTCTAGTTTCTAATTTCAGCAGTTATCTGGTTGAAAGGATCCAATTTACCTTAGCAACCAGGGATTGTTTAAATGAAAGACTGGTATATGAATAGAAAATATGAAGTTATAAAAAGTAACAATAAAATTGTAGCCTCACAGAGCAATTTTTTTGGCTGCTGGAGTCAGTGACCCCCATTTGAAAGCTGTAAAGTCAGAAGAAAAAGGAAAATAATAAAAAAAAAACCAAAAAACATACCAAATAAATAATAAAGAACAAAGGAAAAGTTGCTTAGAAATAGGCCAACTAAAAGTTAACTTAAAGGTGAAGCAAAAACATATAATAAAATACTATAGAGGAATATGTTTTGTGCTCAATACAGGGGTAAGTACTGGCAAACTTGCCGGATTTAGTAAGAAAACTTTCCTTTTCCCGTATAACATTTACCATCCTGTGACCTCAAACCACTAAATTTTGGGGGGGAGGTCTGAGATAAATTCCTGAAGATGAATAATGATTTTGCTGGAATTATATTGTAAATAGAATGAAACTGAAGCTCCTCAGTTATTTAAGGCAACGTATCTAAAGCTGCTGCAAATCCAGCAAAGCTGGGAGACTCTTTGCATTGTGCACATTGGGCCCAGGAAAAACTGGAGTTACTGGGCTGCTCCCTCCCTTCATGGATGTCTTGGTAGTCATTACTAATACGTTGGCTACAATGGGGCTTGTTAGCTAAAATATCAGCTGCAATATAAGTAGTGACAAGCAAATCTGTCCTGTTTCACTTTGCCAAAAAAATATCAGGAATCTCACAAACCAGCAAAATCTTGCAAAATGCACTAAATGTAATGGGTAATAAGGCAACTTTTTCAGGGCAAAATTCATTGGAGTCTATGGGCATTTTTCTGCAGCGGCTTTTGTACACAAAGAATACATTGGAGTCAATGGACTTCTTTTTGCAGCAACTTTTCTTTTTCCACAAAATCCATTGAGATTGATGCATTTTTTTTTTGGCACAAAATCCATAGCCGGTAATTATGAGTAGCAATTGCACCTTGCCTCAGTTCCCTTTAGCTAATTACATGACAAATTAAAAGCTATAATATTAAACATATATTAATAAAGCAACTCGAATTTTCTTTTCTTTTTTTAATGTAAAATCTCAAATTCACATTGAATTAATTTGATGAGTAAATCATGGGTGAAGCTGACCACACACAGTAGGGCCTGCTTGCTTGACCTGATTGATGAACTACTGGATCTCTGGCCAATTAAGCCACACATATTGGAGCCTAAATTACACCAATCCAATCATCTGGCAGTCAGGCTGAATAACTGGATTGAAGGGAGGCCTGTGCAGCAGGGGTAACTGATGGCACAAACAGATGCTGATACTATCAGCGGATTTTAAAAAGAAGGCAGATCAAAATCTGAAGGAGGTCTTTCAAGAGAGTTAAGGTGCCCATACACTATAAGATCCGCTCGCTTGGCGATGTCGCCAAGCAAGCGGATCTTCACCCGATATCCCCACCTACAGGTGGGTGATATCGGGTAGCAAGGGACTTAAAAAAAAATAATCCGATTGTTTGGCCCTGGGGCCAAACGATCGGATTACATTTGAGGTTATGGGGCAGTCGGTTCGGGGACCGCATAAACGAGCCGATGCGGTCCCCGATCCGACTGGATTTTCTAACCTGGCCGATCGAGATCTGGCCTGTTTCAGGCCAGATCTCGGTCGGCCAGGCCGCTCTGTTCTGCCCATACACGGGCCGATTAGCTGCCGAATCGTCAATGTAAACTCCACCATTCCCCTACAAAGTTCTCACCTACAGTTTGGACCTTTTCTCCTGGTAGACTCCAAATCCAAAAAGACCACTTTGCTCCTTATGATCTGAAACATTCTTCTGCCCTAGTAACCCCCTCACATACACTCCCCCAAGACTTCACCAGAGCAGCTCCCTACCTGTGGAACAGTTTAACTGCTCCCTTAAAACTCACCTCTTCTGTGACGCCGACACACTCACCTGCTAACCAAGCAGTATTGGATATCCCTTAGTACATTAATCTTTTCATGTCACAATCTGCTGCGCTATTATCTCCTCAATAACACTCAATATTTTCCCAATATATACTTCCCCCAAAGCCACACCATTTTATACCTTGTGTACCCCCTATCCCCAACCCTATAGATTGTAAGCCTGTGCGGTAGCAAGGATAATGATTGACCAAATCTACCAGCATATAAAGACCAAAGTAACTGTGATTATTTCATGGTAACAGGAATCTTTTAGAATGTTGCTATTTCATTCAGCAAAACAATTAATTTAAAGGGCAGTTTTAGTGCAGCACAGACACAGCACTTGACCCTATTGCCATTTTAGATTGGGAACCCACTGGTCAATGTTTCACAACCTAATTTACACAGATTTACACACACAGAATTTCTGTTGAATTCCCTTGTAAGGCCAAATATAATAATGTATGCAGGGATTTAATTTCCAACAGTTTTCAGAATGCACTGGGGAACCCAACTTAATAAGCCTCATTTCAAAGGAGCATTAAAGCTAAAATGCCCGTAGCATTAGGGGAAAAACTGCTGGGAATGCAAGCAAAAAGTCAGTATATAACCAGTACACTTGTACACATATCAATTACCTACATAAATCCCTAAAGTAATATTTTTCACATAAAATATTAACCATGTTAACAACCTAAACCATGAAATGAGGAAATATTTTATAGTACCTTACTAACACCAGGATAAAAATCTAGTGGCAACTAGATAGAAACCCTTTGTAAGATGTAAACTTACTCAGGGTGCTTCTCTGCAATTTAAATAAATGTTCTATTTTAGATGTTTCTGAGATACAGGCCACAGGCTTTTGGTTCAACTACTAAGGTAACCCAAGAGGTTAACTGAATAGAGAGTATAGGCATAGACAATATAGACAATTGGGTTTGCTGACACTCTGGGCCTTCAAAAATAGCTGTTGAAGTCTGCTGAGCAGTATAAAACTGATGAAAAATGCAAAAGAAAAATGTAAAAGATAATACATAGATAAATCACCTCCATGTGGACCATGAATCTCAATAATATTAAACAGAGCTTTCCAGGCGTGAAAGTGTTAATCAGCATGTAAACCCTCTCTCTTCAGGACACACAGGTGCTGTATGCAGGGTCCTGCGCTTTACTGAACCATCTCTCTGTTTTTGTATCTAATTTATTTTTCATCTTCACCCCTGAGCACAGCTGCAGAGAGCTGGACGGCTGCATGATGCCCGCCCCAGCTATAAGGATCACACTCATTTATAGAGCACTTATCCTAAGCTTAATATCTCTCTTCTGAAGAAAACAAGTTCCAGTGATCCAATGCAAGGAAGAGAGATGACGAGTGATAGTACGCAATATGGGCATAGTAGAACAGGAAGTATAATGTCAATGGGCTCTTTGTGGTGTAATTGTTCTCTCTCAACAGTAGCAGTAGTGGGTTGCAGGGAGTTGTATTTGGGAAAAATATTGTTACTCTGTTTGTTTTTCATCCTCTTTCTGCTGTCTTTTTCTTGGGTTACTCTTAGCACAGCATTTCTCTGTGAGCATTCTTCCTACCAAGATAAATGCTATTTAAACATAAAAAAATGACCCAGGTTCATTTGCAAAGATTAGCATGTCAAAACAAATATTTTAATTCATATGAGTGAGATCTGCAATTACAATTCTATAATTACCAAAATAAACACTAATGTTATAAAATGCACAAAGTTTGCCCCAGGTGTAAAAACTCATAGCAACCAAATGGGTGTTTGCTATTAAACCTTGTACCTATAATGGCTACCAGCTGACTGGTTGCTATGGGTTACTAGACCTACTATAAACAGTTTGCACTTTTTATCACATTACTATGCAGCAGTTCAATGTCTAGTAGCAGAATGTTTTTTTTTCAGAATTCACGAGACTATGACCTATATAATTGATATACAAGAAGTAATGAGTTTTTGTTCTAGAAAATAGCATCTGTACTTATATCTCAATCACCTCTGGAAAGGTTATCGCTGGATTTTGCCGATGTAGGCCAGAAATTTGGAGATGAAACAATGATGAATTTATCACGGATAATGGAAATCCAGCCCAAAGTGGTTTATAACTCAACTGAGATCATATCAGCACAATAATTATTGTATTCATGAACAGAGTAGGAATCTTACACATTGGCTTCTGAAGGTTCCTAACCAGGTTAATACTGGGCATCCATTATGTGCAGAAAGCCACAATATCAAACAATAAGACACATGGAACATGTAGATTCTTAGCAAATATGTAGGAAAATGTAATTTTGTAAAGAAGACATTTGTATGGCTTTGTTTTCTTTGTGGATTGTCTGTTGCCCCATTACAGAGAGTGTTGATTCTTAAAACAAATGAAACACCGAACCTTAATATCAGTGTAGGAACGTAATTTCACTTCTGCATTCTATGAATACACGTGGTACATGTGATAGCTTCCTTTACCCATACAAGTGGACCAGTAACTCAATGACTCAGAGTAATACATTAAGCTGCAAATTTTATTGAAAATGTAAAATTATATTAGCAAGTCATAGCTGGAACGTTATGTTTTGTGGCGATCAGGAAGTGGGTTAGTAATATGGACATATACCCTCCCATTTAGATTGTAAGCTCTACAGGGCACGGACCTCCATCCTCTTGTGTCTTTAGGGCTCATTCACTAAAGTGCGTTAAAATGTGCGTTATTTATAGCATGCGTTAAAATTTGTATCACGTCTAATTTTTTGCGTCAACGCACGATTCGCTAAAAGCATACTTGCATTAATTTACGCGCGATGCGTTAATAGTCGCGAAGACTATTTTCGTACGGTATTTGACGGAACGAGCACTAATCAACGCACCGCATACAAATATTTGCCGCGTGCGCAAAAATGCACGCCATGTTAGCCATGCACGCCATTACTTTCGGAAAATTACTGTACTGAAAATGACCATTTCCGATAATACTGTAATATGCGATAATACTGGAGTGAATCACGCATTAATTTTCGCGTCAATTTTAACGCAAAAAAGCATGTGATAAAAATTAACGCACTTTAGTGAATCAACCCTTTTGACTCTTAACTTATTGCAACTGTATCTTGAATTATTTGTATTTATTGTTATACTTTGTATTTATCTATTATCTTAATAACCCCATTTGTTATTCTACTGTACAGCGCTGTGTACATAAGTAACACTTTATAAATAAAGATATACATACATACATATAAATCCCCTGAATGATTCCCCTTGACTTGTCACTACATAGCATTTGTACACTATTATTTTAATTTTTTTCTTTTCTTTGAGACCTTCAAGGGTAATTTTTCTTGAATCTTTAGAGTACATCGAATGGAAAGAAAAAAGTAGAAAGGATATAACTGATCTGTTAACCATATGATTATGAAGGTTCAGTTAGCTTTTTTCTGGTAAATCATATTAAAGGGAGAGAAATTTTCGTGTAGATATCAATACTGCTTTACGCAATAGAGTTTGCTATTGGTAACCAAGCACATTGCAGTGTTAGGTACTGATAATACTTAATACAATGGAGTTTGGTATCAGTAATGCTATACTCACTAGTGTTTGGTAATGCTATACTGTAACACTGTTTTTTGGATCCCCATACCTTAAGTCTACTAAAAAATCATTTAACCATTAAATAAACCCAATAGGATTGTTTTGCCTCCAATAAGGGGTAATTATATCTTAGTTGGGATCAAGTACAGGTACTGTTTTATTATTACAGAGAAAAGGGAATCATTTAACCATTAAATAAACCCAATAGGGCTGTTCTGCCCCAATAAGGGGTAATTATATCTTAGTTGGGATCAAGTACAGGTACTGTTTTATTATTACAGAGAAAAGGGAATCATTTAACCATTAAATAAACCCAATAGGGCTGTTCTGCCCCCAATAAGGGGTAATTATATCTTAGTTGGGACCAAGTACAAGGTACTGTTTTATTATTAAAGAGAAAAAGGAAATCATTTATAAAAAAAAAATATGAATTATTATTGGAGACGGCCTTCCTGTAATTCGGAGCTGTCTGGATAACGGGCTTCCAGATAATGGATCTCAAGTCATCACCTTAAGAGAGCATGGTATCTGTTATTCTGTACTCAGTAGTGTTTGGTATCAATAATGCTGTACACATGGGAGTATGGTGTGAGTAATTATCTACTTAATAGTGTTTGCTATCAGTGATTCTGTACACAAGAGTGACAAATGGTATCACTAATCACATGTATATATGAATGTTTGATTTCACTAACCTTCTGTTACATAGTTATGGCTCCTGCCTCACTGGTTTGGATAGTGAATTAAGTGTATTTTGTTAACAGTCTTTAAAATGGAATAAGCACGAAAAATATAATTTAAAAAAGAGATTGCATTTGTAAATGGTTTTCCTATGGAAGAAAAGGGAGCCCTGTGTAAGACCAAGAATAGCACTGTGTTTCTTGCTTACTTACGGAAGCCGGTAATACAGGATAATGCAAACATTTCTTAAAAGTGGCCGAGATAAGATAAATAGAATTTTTAAATAGAAACTGATTGACTAGTAATCTCACTCATTTCAGGTCTTTAGATCTTGTCAGTTAGTCTGCCAATATAAGCAAAGCAAGCCATGAAACGGCCCTAGAGCACAAACATATGGCTTCATTGCTGATACTCATTCATTAAATACTGCAGAGAAGCAAGATTACTCTAATATTTTAGGGATCTGTTCTCACAGAAATAATTTCTGTGAATACTGCCTAGTTCTAATGCTTTGCCCTGTTTTCTGTGTCTGATATTTGCTTTGTCTAAATCCTCATCTGGTAGGGATTCCCTGACCAGGAAAGTAATTTAAAGCAGATCACTTTGAACAATAATTGTGGGCTTATCTCACACACAGTCAAGATAAGCAATAGGTGTCCTGGAGAATAAAGGTGGCCATACAGGGGCAGATTTCAGCTACTGATTTGTGTCCTTCAGACTGCAGCTTCTCTGCCCATTTATGAGGACTCCTGACAGGCCTACCCGACCAATATGTGGCCTAAAATTGTCCAAATGCTGATCAGCAAGGTTTGATTTTCCCTTCGGATCGGGGACCACTTGGACTGGCTCAATGATGCAGTCATCGCTTCGTCAGGCCCTATTCCTGTTGTTAATACGATCATTGGTCCTCGAGCCAAACAATCAAATTACACCAATATTGTTACCTCGCCAAACAAGCAGATCTTATGGTGTATGGCAGTGATCCCCAACCAGTGGCTCGGGGGCAACAGGTTGCTCACCAACCCCTTGGATGTTGCTCTCAGTGCCCCCAAACCAGGTAGTTATTTTTGAATTCCTGACTTGGGGGCAAGTTTTGGTTGAATAAAAACAAGATTTACGACCAAATAAAGCCCCTGTAAGCTGATAGTGTGCATAGAGGCCCCTAATAGCCAATCTTAGCCCTTATTTTCTCAATGAACTTTTATGATGCTTGTGTTGCTCTCCAAGTCTTTTTACATTTGACTGTGGCTCACGAGTAAAGCTGCCCATACACGGGCAGATCCGCTCGCTTGGCAATGTCGCCAAGTGAGCGGATCTTCACCAGATATCCCCACCTATGGGTGGGCGATATCGGGTAACATGTTGGTGAATTTGATCGTTTGGCACTGGGACCAAACGATCGAATTCTAATGGCGGCAATGGGGCAGTCGGTTCGGGGACCGCATCAACAAACCAATGCGGTCCCTGATCCGACTGAATTTTCTAACCTGCCCGATCGATATCTGCCCAATTTCAGGCCAGATATCAGTCAGCCAGGCCCCTCGTTTCTGCCCCTACACGGGCCGATAAGCTGCCGATATCGGCAGCTACAATCGGCCGTGTATGGGGACCTTAAGAAAAATTGGGGATTCCTGGTTTATGGCTACCTTAAAGTCAACATTGTTCAACTTTACATCCCTCCTAGCAATTATAACAATCTGATTTTTCCATATCGCAATACTTACATTGTTGATTAAATATGGACAGCAGTGGAACAGTCTGATATTTGACTAAAATAGTCAAACATCGCTAGTTGTTCCTATGTAGAGTAACCTTTTCTGTACAGTGAAAAGTCCTTCACTGACATAAGAGAGCATAACAATAGGCTGGTGTGCTTCCACCCTGTGCTGGGACAGACTATACTGTAACACCCCTCCCTGGGAAATTCTCCGAATTACAATCATAACTAGGCTGAAAGATTTATTGCAGGGAGAATGTAAATGGTAGAATAACTTTAGTACACATGTCCTGCAACCCAGGAGGGACTCTGTACAGAAACTGGATTTGTTTAATTACTAATCTGTTGGGGATCAACATTCAAACTGCAGTCCAGACAAAAACTCCTATTTTGGGGTCCCTACCCTGATAAGAGCACACTATGGTTTTCACGGGCCTGACAAGGCCTCCTATTTTATATATGCACGCTCAAAGCATGATCTTTGCTGCCACAGGGTTTCCTTAATTATTTGCCACATGCATTGAGCTCAGATTGCTTACATTTCACTGCTTTCTGGCTGCTTAGGGGTGGGTTCAGTCAGGTGGCAATTAGAAGAATCCTGCTGGGTGAGGACAGCCACAGTGTGTTGATGCATTCCTCTTCCGACAGTTCTTGTAGGCCCCAATTATGTTGCAATAATTGGCACAGTGGCCAACTGATTAGATCATCCTGAATTGGCCCACCATGTTGGTGACCAAATCGAGTTAAGATCTGCTTGTTTTATTACCTCACCAAACAAGGGGATCTTACTACTGTATATACAGCCAATTTACTTGTATGCCATGAGTACCCAATCTAAATGGGTACCCCTAAACCTGATGCCACACTTAAGTACAGAGTGTACGCTTTTCTGATTTGCTACAGCTTTACTAAGCAGACAGCATAGAGGATACTAGAGCGAAGGCTGCCTGTACACCAGAGGCTATACCTAGGTAAAGTTAAAAAAAAAAATAAAAAACATCCCTATCACATCTATGAAGTGATTTAACAGAATCCCTTAACTTAATAGGTTGACTTCAGCACCCTTTTAAGTAATCCCACCACTTCAAGTTGTTACAGAAAAGTCTGATAATCCAGGGGTTTGCAAATTACTGGCAATTGACTTTTAAAAGTTAAAAGCAGCTATGAGAGAGCCCTATGTGACAGTAGACTTTCTTTAAGGCTAATGGCACAGTTGGCTCGTGGATTGTTGTTGAAATAATCACAGTGACCCTAAGGAGGTAAATGATGCTGATCTGTCCTTACTTGAAGCACTTGGATTATCGAGTGACAATGAGCAATAACACCGTCTTAAGACATGCTGGAAAAACAATACAGCCATACCTCTAGGGCTACAGTTTACTGAACATAAAAACTCCGGCATCCAACTAGTAAAATATAAACATTGATTGAAAAGAAGAAATGTTAAAAATGTATTGCCAGGCCGATATCAATAAGCAGGTACGAGACTTTAGCAAATGACTGCAGCCAAGTCTAAAGCATTATAAATGGAGTTTAATTCTTCATAACTTGTACAAAATGTCTTTCCTCTATACACTCGAGTGAAATACAGCTCTTGTACCAAGGATGTCGATAAATGGTGAATGCTGTTTTATTTGTTTCGTTTTGTTGTGCTAAAAATCAATAACAATATAAAGTTTAAAAAAAGGGTGTATTATATGGTCCCAGATGTAATTTGCTAATAAATCAGTCCTGACAGAACTGGGTGCAAGCATGCGTGTCTATCTTCTAACTCATTTCAACTGTTTCATGAGGTGACTAATGACTGCCTGGTAATTGAAAGCCTTTAGTTCTTCATGCTTAAGATAGCCATCAAGATTAACGGCTTTTTGTCTCTGAAAGTAAAAGGAAAGTTGTGCTTCGTGTTGACCGTTTTGAGTGTTACAAGAGGAAGCTGATGGGGTGTGAGTTGAGACGGACCTTCCCTTCAAGAAGAAAGATGGAATAATCTTTCACTGGACACACTTGGCACTCAGGTTTTGATCCTCACATGGTACTTAAGGAGAACTTTTAAGAAAGCTAAAGCAGTTGGGTATACAGTGTCCCAGGGAAAAGTCATATTATGGTAAGAAAGTAAACCTTGCGTAGGTGGGTAAATGTACATTATCAAGAACCCAGCAAGATGGATATTAGGACTTAACAAGTGGAGAATCATTTCATACTTATTATGTTGCAACTGCCAGTTGGCTACGTTGTCATATCCAAAGCAAACAAAGTCATTGTTGCCCAATGTTTATTAAACTGCACAATCAAATGCACATTGTTGTTGGGAATAGCCCTCCACCTAGCTTCCCCCATTGTGTATGATCCTCTGTATTACTGCACTTTACAGGGGTAGTTCACCTTGAACTTAAGTTTTAGTATGACCAGTTCGTAGCAACTTTTCAATTAGTCTTCACTTTTTATTTGTTACAGTTAGCTATTAGTTAGTTATTCACCTCTTTCTTTTGACTCTTACCAGTTTTCAAATTGGGTTATCTGACCCCGGCAGCCAAGAAACTATTTTCTTTTAGGCTATAATTATACTTTAATGGTTACTTTATATCTGTTGTCTTTTTGTTCACACCTCTCCTATTGATCTTCTAGTCTCTCATTCACACCACTGCCTGGTTGCTAGGGGCACTAGCAACCAGATAACTTCTGAAATTCCAAACTGGAGAACTGCTAAAAAAAACTAAATAATTGAAAAACTACAAATACTAACAAATGAAGACCAATTACAAATAGTCTCAGAATATTATAATACATAATAGTAAAACTTAAGAAATAAAGGAATCAGTCATTGCATTGGCAACTTGAGGGCGTTGAGGCTTTTTTCAGTTTGCATGTAACAAGGAGCCCATGATTCATAAGTAATGCCATAGTTGAGCATAGCGCTCTGTTCTTAATTCTGTTGCATTACTTCATAGACAGAGAGACTAAACTTTATCACTAAAAATTGTCACTTACATTCAGTGGAATGCACCTAAAGACTTCTCACACACAGCTCGGCTGACTATTTCACGTTGCTTTAGAGAATTAGCTGATAATTAATGGAATAAATTCTTCCCTCTACATTATGTACAGTGTTTCTGGTACCACTGGCAGCTACACAACCCCAAAGCATAATAGAGACACCAGTCTTTTTTATCAAATGCGGCTTTTTTTTATCTCCAAATAAACCTTTGGTATTGTAGCCAATGAGTTAAATTTTGACTTCATCAGTCTAGCAGAATTTGTTTCCAAAAGGCCTCTAGCTTGGTTAGATGCTGTTTTGTGCACCTCGGCATTGATTTTGTTATGAGATCACAGCTTATTCTCAATGACTCTTTCATACAGATCATGGTTGTGCAAGCAATGTTCCACTATGGTATAATACCGCTCCTGTATCAGCCAAACCTTCCTGCAGGTTCTTTGCAGTCATAATGAGGGTTTGCTTTGCCTTTCTGGCCAGCATATGAGCAGTTCTCTCTCAGATTTCTTGGTTTTCCAGATCTTGCCTTGACTTCCACAGTTCCCCGTAGTTCCTTCACAGCCGTCTCTTGATGACATTACAAACAGTGGAAATTGTCAGCTGGAAGCTTTGTAGGCATCAGTTAGCTTAATTTTCACCTCACTCAGTTGCTTAGCTAAACCCATGGTTGTTGAGTGACAGCCCAAAGTTTGGGGTGTCAGAAATGTTTTTTAAGCTCTGCAATTGTCAACAGGTGACAACTGCTAATGGCTATTAAGACCTAATGAGGGAATTAGGCCTGGGATCTTGCAATAACTGTATTTATCAATGGACAAATGGAAGGGTGTCCACATTTTGCACATGTTGTGGTTACTATGTTCTTGGTTTCTATGTTTTAAGGCTAGCAAAATGAAATATACTGTAACTGCACCGACATTTGCAAATATCTTGTTTTGAACACACTGGTCCCTGCAGTATTTTTTTTACTAAAAAAATGAATTAAATATATGATTTGCAAAGGTGCCCAAACGATTGCATTCAACTGTATATCGAATAGTATATCTGATAGTTTTTGACATATTTATAAGCAATGTTTGTTGTCAGGGACCAGTGGATAGCAGATTATCATACATCCCCTGCTTTAACTGAAATATATTGGTTCTTGGTTCAGAGCCCATCTGCTTCATTCTGGCAACCTTCCAGAAGAACTCCTTGCAACAGGCTGCACTAATATGGAAGAATTAGGGACAAACCCACTCCCTGGAGCTCATAGAACACCTATTAACTATTACATTAACCCTCAAAGCCCTGTATAATATTGTTCTTCTGTACATTTCTGCCAGTGCATTATGACTGCCCAGATTGCCCCAAATTCCACAGATAACTTGCTACTTTCCACCTAGATGGACAAAAAACAGCTGATTTAGCGCGACAGTTGCAATTGAGGCACATCTAGAGAAAATATTTATCATGAATTCATTACCATTCCACTGCAGTTTATTGAATATTAGTTTTAATTACAGAAAAAGCAATATGGAAAATACTGGTCGTATTACTGAATATAAATATACTGTTACAGTATAGTTCCCATGCAGTCTTGATATAAACCACTCAGCATACATTATATCTGCCTATTTGTGTCTATAAGTTACCCTCCCATATAGATTGTAAGCTCTACGGGGCAAGGGCCTCCATCCTCTTGTGTCTTTGACTCTTAACTTATTGCAACTGTATCTTGTATTTATTTGTATTTATTGTTGTACTTTGTATTTATCTATTATCTTATTAACCCCCTGTTTGTATTAATGTATTCTACTGTACAGCGCTGCGTATATAAGTAGCACTTTATAAATAAACATATACTGTACATAAATACATACATTATGTGGCATGTTTAAAAGCTCAAGTGCCATCAATTTGAAAAGGCAGCAATCTATCAACACATACACAAACAGAAGGCAATGTACATATGCAGGACAGCCAGAGCCAATGTGAAATACCAAACGTCCGGGAATGCATCTGTGCAGCCAAACGGCTTATAATTTGTTTTCATATGTTGACACCTTCAGCAGATTCTCCTGTAGCCCCCAGAAGCCCATGCATGTTATGGTCACACCCTGACAAGAACAGGCTACATGGACTACCTTCCAGCCACAAGGGCTTCTGCAGGGAATTAAAATAAACATTTTTTTTTTGTAGCAGACATTATACAGAAAGGAAAAATAAGCAGCAAGTCACATCAGTTCCCAAGGCTTAACATTGTCAGGGTTCTTTATTTATGTAAGCAGAACTCACACTGATGTTTCCAAGACAAGCAAAATGTTGTGGTAATTCCACTAGATCTTCAGCCACTCTTTAATCCTTTAATCCACCACTTAAACTGACATATGACTCCACTACAGAAGGCCTCTGACTAACCCAGCAGGTGACTGGCACAGGGAACGGACAGTCTCATTGTATTCCTCCTTATAATTAGTATCCACAGGCTTAGTTATAGAGGCCAAGAGTCACAAAAATATTGTTTCCTTCCAGCGCAAAAGCATTTTAAACTACACTATACACCCACGCAGAAAAATGTTGTTACACTATCAGAACTAAATAGAAGCGAAACTGGAGACACTGTCTTGTGACTTACATTTACTATCGTATTTTGAATTCTTTTATGTGACACGATGAGACAAGCAATAATATATACACAGCAATGTCTAGGCCACACTTTCCTGCTGATATAGGGACATATTAATTAACAGTGAAGACAAACATCACCAGTGATGTTGCCCATAGAAACCAACCAGATCTTTGCTTTCGTTTTCTAAACGTGGCCATACACTGTAAGATCCGCTCATTTATCGAGGTCGCCAAGTGAACAGATCCACCTACAGGTGGGCGATATTGGACTAATTCAATCGTGTGGCCCTAGGTTCAATGTGGCCCCCAACCTGATGGAAAACTCAAACCTGCCCAATCAAGATCTGGCCAATTTCAGACCAGATGTCTGTCGGGGAGGCCCATAGGTCCTTTAGACCGAATTGCTCAAATCTAATTGCTGATTGGTTGCTATGGGCAACATTACCGGTGATATTTGTCTCCAATATTAATAAATACACCCCTAAATGTAGCAGGGCCGGAACTAGGGGTAGGCAGAAGAGGCACCTGCCTAGGGCACAACAGTAAGGAGGCGCTAGGCAGGTACCTCTGTTGCCAATCCCTAGTCCGGGATCTCTTTCCCCCACAGCTAATTTCCTGGCGCTCCCCCCTCTGAATGGTGAATGCGCACTTTGTGCTCCCCCCTCAATGACACACACACGCGGGGGGGGGGTTGGGAGTAGTGGGGGCAAGGTGGCCGGCCGGGTAGCCTAAGATGTCTGGCTGGCTTGGTCCGCCTCTGAACAAAATGCTACATTTCTTATGTAATTACATACTTCATATATTTTTCTACTAGTTTTATTTGTGTAGGACCAACATATTTATGTAGCTTATTAAAGAGATTGTTTATCAGTCCCTGTCCCATTGGAAGCTCACAGTCTAAGGTCACTTTCATCAGAAGCCAGTTAACGTTTGTATGTTATGGGAGGAAGCCCATACAGACATGGGGACAATATTCAAACTCCTTGCCAAGCTGGTCTCAAACTAAAGGTGGCCACACACGTGGCAATTTTCCATCGGCCGCATGAAAGATCGTTCCAATCGGCCACTAACGTTCAGGGCTGAAACGGCAGATATGGAGGTAGAAACAATAGGATTTCTACCTCCTTCTGCCGATTCAGCTCTGAAGGCAGATTTTGCTCAGACGCCTTCTATGGCACCCGATCAAAATCTTTTAACCCGCCCGATCGGCGAGTCGACCGATATCAGCAGCCTCCTGCGATATCGGTCGACTCGCCGACTTGCCATACACGCACTAAATATCGTACGAAACGAGGTTTTGTACGATACTATCGGTGCGTGTATGGCCAGCTTTAGGCTTTTACAGCATTGTGTGCTGGTTTATTTGTAATTTATTTACATAGTGCCTTTCAACTGGCAATTGGCTATTGTGCCTATTCAAACTCTTGTGTCATTTTATCACTGGACCAACCTCATTTGACTGGACCATTAGAAGACATACAACTTTGTGTCCTTGATACACTCCACTGTTACTTTTGCCTTACATTAAAGATAACTACTATACTGAATGAAAAACTTTCCCCCAAGATTCATTTATTCCATACATATGCTTCAATAAAATCTTATAAAAAGACTTTAAGTATGGTTATGTTGGCTGGATGATTTTGACCGATATCTATGTAATATGGATACTGGTAAGTTCGGTACGCAGGCTGATTGGCTGGGGCAGGCCTTCTTATGGGGAGCTTGAGGAAATGGCCCCGACAGCCCGGTTTTCGGAAGGGCTGTTGGGGTCAAAATCTCCTGCCCGGTTTCCCAAATTAGGAAAACCAGGCAGGACTCATTGGCCGATTGCCAAATCATAGCTATGCCCCCATGATGGCACAGTCCTGCCTCCTCCCCGTCCCACAATGTCAAGGCCCCACCTCTTCCCCGCCCCCTGTGAAGTCAGCCCCGCCCCCTGCCCGGCTAAGAAAGCCGTCAGAAGTGGCAACCCTAGGGTGAATGTTTCTTGATTGCCTAAATAAATAGTTTTGAGCTAAGGTGTGTGTGTGTATATATGTGTGTATGTGTGTGTGTGTGTGTGTGTATGTGTGTGTGTGTATGTGTGGGGGGGGGTTGTGTGTATGTGTGTGTGTGTGTGTGCGTGTATGTGTGTGGGTGTGTGTGGGGGGGTTGTGTGTGGGGGGTTGTGTGTATGTCTGTGTCTGTGTGTGTATGTGTGTGTGGGGGGTTGTGTGTATGTGTGTGTGTGTGTGTGTGTGTGTGTGTGTGTGTGTGTGTGTGTGTGTGGTTGTGTGTGTGGTTGTGTGATTGTGTGTGTGAGGGGGGTTGTGTGTATGTGTGTGGGGGGGTTGTGTGTATGTGTGTGTGTGTGTATGTGTGTGGGGGGGGTTGTGTGTGTGTGGTTGTGTGTGTGTGTGTGTATATGTGTGTGTGGTTGTGTGTGTGTATGTGTGTATGTGTGTGTGTGTGTGTGTGTGTGTGTGTATGTGTGTGTGTGTATAAAGAGAATAGTCAGTAAAACATGAAATATACCCACAAATCTGTTGCTCACCTCGTGTGTCACAAATATAGAGATATATTTCATTGTTTATTTTAAGATCTATATATGGTACAGCTTGTATTTGTATTTGTGTTGCTCTCCACAAGATACTCCATGACTCAGTTCCTTTTGTGATGGTGAAGTGTTTTATTTGTGTTTTTATTTTGTGGTACACTTTAGATATTTGTTTTGCTTTGTATTGTACTAAAAGATAGCTCACAGCGCATTCTGTTCCTAATTTCCTCTCTAGTATTTGATGCTTCAGTATAAGCATGGGAAGATGGTACAAGTCATATATAAAAAAAGAAAGGGGAAAAAAAAACATGTCAGCTAACAAAGATAACTTGAAAGCAGACTGTGAGAATGGCAACGGAAAATGTATTATGGCTTAATCATTCAGTGACCTGAGGGTTTCATTTTCTAATGGCAAAGTACAAGAAAGTTGCTTTGTGTGCGATCAAGTATGGCAGCAGAGTCTGAGCGTAAGAATACGTGTGATTCTGG
This sequence comes from Xenopus tropicalis, assembly GCF_000004195.4. Classification (NCBI taxonomy): domain Eukaryota; kingdom Metazoa; phylum Chordata; class Amphibia; order Anura; family Pipidae; genus Xenopus; species Xenopus tropicalis. Next base: position 28,659,569 of record NC_030681.2, on the reverse strand, counting down.
ACACCAGTGATGCAAGTGCAAGGCAGGCAGTCAATACTCCAGCTGCTGCGCACCTCTTAGATCCCACTGCTGAATGGGAAGAGTTCTATGTATTAGAAGGGAAAGTTGTGCCAACTTCTATCATGCACTGCAATTTGCACCAGTCTTTCTTGAACTGAATTCTTGTCTGCAGCTTAAATTGCCCAATAATCTATTACTGCCATGTTGCTCTGAATCAAAGGAGCTCAAAGGGGCTTAGCAAGAGGCTAATGGCTCCAGTATAAAATCTGCTGCTGAGTCCCCAAACATTGATGTCCCCAGAGGCCACTGATTTAGGTAGCTAAGGTTAATAAAGGTTGTCTTTTATTTGGCCCAAATAAAACATGCCTTTACAGTGACAGGTAAAATTATTTTTGGCATGGGTTACTCTTAGGTGCCAAGGCCTGAATGATATTGCACCCCAGTAGCTATGATCCTGGATGCTTTATTTTGAATCAGTTTTCATACTTATGTTTTACTTGAAATTGCTCAAATCAAAGTCTACCCTGAAGCTGCCTATGCCTACGTATGATTGGTTCGATTGTTTCTATCTCAAATTGACCACTGCTTAGTTCTAAAGCAATCACATAACCATAGGACCGCTGTACTGCCATGGTCACTGTTGATACGTGTGATTTCTATGCCATTATTCAGATGAAATTGGTTCCAAAACCATTTTTCTGTGTTTTGCAGCTCCCACGCTGTTAAGAGTGTGGGAATTTGGAGTCTAAATGAGCTGTAATATAATATATAATTGCTTTATTAAAAAAGTACTGTCTGTACACAATACACATGTCATGTATTATTGGCCAGAGTTGGGTGGAAAGCTATCACCATCATATGAGTTGGGTTCCTGCCTGGTCAGTCTGATTCTGGATAGAGTAATGGTTATTTAAAAATACTCTTTATTTAATGTTTCACATACTCCAAACAACTCAAGAAGATGAAGAAAAAAAGGAGAAAAAGAAGAAAGATGCAAGAAAGCAGGAGGTCGAAGTGTACACCACGGAATCCATCAATCATCACGTCTGTAGAACATGTCATTATACATACTAACTTTGCTTTCCCTTTAAAGCCCAGGCCAGCTCTTACATAAAACAAAATGCAACCCTAATATGATTTCCTGGATCCCTTGGTTTCAAAGGCTTCTCTATGTATCCAATCAAAACCTGTGAATTAGCATGGCTTTCGGTCACAATGTTATCATCTTTATCACAGCTACAGATTGATAGAAGTTGGTTAATTGAGTCATTTGAATTTCCTTATAAAAGAGTGTGAATTCGGCCTGGAGAATTTTCTAAAGCATTCATTTCACAGCTCCTAGAAATAGATGCTTGTTTTCTTTTATTTGCATTGTGATTAGTTTGTTGGCTCAGCTTAACTATATCCATTAATAAATGAAAAAACGGTGAAAACAAAAGGGAAAGGTCTGCAACCAGGGAGATGAATAAATGTAAGTTACTGTGTGTGATGGAGAAAATACAGTATTTTGTAAAAATTCTATCAGATTCAGGTAATCGGTCCCAATAATCATTTTCAGATTCAGGTAATCAGTTAAATCATTTCCATGTCAATAACGAGCTATTGAAAATCTGCCCCACAGTGTTATAGATATCTGCCATTTGAGGGGTACCAGTGCTTGGAGGTATCATGTTATGCTTTAAGCCTAGTACAGGTATGGGATCCATTATCCGGAAACCCATTATCCAGAAAGGCCATCTCCCATAGACTCCATTATAAGAAAGTAATTCTAATTTTTAAAAATGATTTCCTTTTTCTAAAACAGTACAGGTATGGGATCCCTTATCCAGAAACCCATTATCCTGAAGGTTCCAAATTACGGAAAGTCCATCTCCCATAGACTCCATTATAAGCAAATAATTCTCCTGAGCATTCTGGATAAAGGGTACCATACCTGTACTTGATCCCAACTAAGATATAATTAATCCTTATTGGAGGCAAAACAATCCTATTGGGTTTACTCAATATTTTGAATGATCTCCAGTTATGGAGATCCAAATTACGGAAAGATCCCTTATCCAAAAAACCCCAGGTCCTGAGCATTCTGGATAACAGGTCCCATGCCTGTACCTTGTACTTGATCCCAACTAAGATATAATGAATCCTTATTGGAGGCAAAACAATCCTATAGGGATTAAATGATGTTTAAATTATTTTTTAGAAGACTTAAGGTATGGAGATCCAAATTACAGAAAGACCCCTTATCCGGAAAACCCCAGGTTCCAAGCATTCTGGATAACAGGTCCTGTACCTTTATCTGTTTTTTTTTTTTACTACCAATACCAGATTTCCATGATTCATGCTGACTGACCCCTTTGAAAATGTTTATAATCCACACAATGCCCAAAAAACGTATTCAAACATCTTCCTATCCTATGTTAAAGCAAATTAAAAACAATATTTAGAGCTTATTGGTTATACAGTAATATATTCCCAAACTGAGATTTGAGTTTAAACCCCAAAGCAAACCTACAATAATAAGGCCATTTAAGTGCATTATAAATCTATTGGGATGCATCAACCTGTTGCCAACTCTCTGGAAGCACTGGTGGGAAAATGTGAATTTTCTAGAACAATGACACAAACATACAAGTTCTTTGCTGACTCCGTAGTCTTTCTCCCAGCATAAAATAAAATATGTATATAACAGTTTTACTCCACAGGATATAGTTTGTAGAAGAGAATCCGAAGCACTATATGGAGCTTAACCCCTACAAATTATTAAAGTCTCTTCATGGAGTCTCACATAACTGAAAAATCTCTCTTTCCCAAGAACTAGACATTGCTTTAACTTTATATATATATATACTGTATCTCTCTTGTGGTGGGGGATCCTGTATTTTGGGTAAAAAACTGCTTGTGTTAAATAATTATTATTATTATTATTAACATTTATTTATAAAGCGCCAACATATTCCGCAGCACTGTACAATAAGTGGGTTTCATACATTGGACATACAGAGTAACATATAAAGCAATCAATAACCGATACAAGAGGTGAAGAGAGCCCTGCCCAAAAGAGCTTACAATCTACATGAATGCTTATATGCTTATATGCAAGTTTTTGCAATAGAATTTTGAAAAAACTTGAATTCAAAAATGACTCTGACTCTGTGTGTCAATGGCTTCATATTAAATAGTCTCCAACAATAGCTCCCCATAGTGGACATAAAGATAATGCTTTAATTCACTCCACCATTTCCAATTTTATTCTTGAACCAACAAATGTATTTTTTTTAGCTGTAATATTGGTGTGTAGGCGCCATCTCAGTGCATTGTGCCTGAGTCTGAGCTTTCAGAAGGAGCCAGCGCTACACATTAGAACTGCTTTCAGGTAACCTATTGTTTCTCCTACTCCCATGTAACTGGAGGAGTCCCAAGCCGGACTTGGATTTCTTATTATTGAGCGCTATTCTGATATCTACTGGGAGCTGCTATCTTGCTCCCTTTCCATTCACTTCAACTAGCAGCTCAGCAGTAAAGTGTGACTGAAGGTTATTAGAGTACAAGTCACATGGCTGTGGCACCCTGGGAAATGAAGAATATGGCTAGCCCCATGTGAAATTTCAAAATTAAATATAAAAAAATCTGTTTGTGTTTTGGAAAACAGATTTCAATGCAGGATTCTGCTGGAGAAGCTCTATTACCTGATGTATTTTGAAAAAAACATGTTTTCCCATGACAGTATTCCTTTATTGTTTATAGAGTAACTTCAGTAAAGGCAACCACCCCCCCAGTGGTTAAAAAAAACATATTTCCCTTTTTAACTGCTGTATTACAAACACTCCTGTGACGGCTGTTGAAAAAGCAGTATCTGATACAGCGATTTTGGAAACTGTAAAATACAAAATTACTTCCAGGCCTCAATCCTTCTGAATAATGCATTCCTTTGGCCTTGAAACACCTGCTTTATGTCTGTTTGAGTGCCTCTCATTAGTTTATCTCAACACGGCCCTTTTATTATTAAGTACCGTAACACTTGCACTTCATATGAGGCTCTGCTAATAACTCCAGCTGATTACACGGCATGATGAGTTCCCAGTAATAACCTTTGTTGTGTAATCACAGGCAGTAACTCTTCTGTTTTTTTAATAAGCCTTCCTAGCCCATATGCCCTACAGTAGATAATATATTTTTTAATGTCCTGTTGACCCATAAGTAGATAAAGGTATGGGACTACTTTTCCAGAAACCCGTTATCCAGAAAGCTCCAAATTAAGGGAAGGCCATCTCCCAGAATAATTTCTATGTAATAATAAAACAGTACCTATTACTTGATGGTAACTGAGCTCTATGAATCCAGATTTGTGGCAAAAATTCTATTGGGTTTCATTTTTAACTGATTTTTAGCAGCGTTAATGATGATCCAAACTACAGAAAGATCCCTTATCTGGAAAACCCCAGGTTGTTAGCCTATACTCCCCAAAACTACATAATTAGTGATGAGCATATCTGAGCATAACTGTTTCCTTCTTCCCTGAAAAATTGGCAAAACAAGGTAAAATTTGTGAAATGCATTGGAGTCAATGGGAAGGAGAAATTACATTGCAGTTAAAGCATTTTTAGCTGTGCAATATCATATAATTTGCCCTTACCTTGTTAGAGTAGCTCCTTTCCACTGTGCTAAAACTGTTTTTCATAGAAAAAAAGGCAAGCGAGCGGATCTTCCCCCGATATCCCCACCTACGGGTGGGCGATATCGGGGAGCTTGAAGTTAAAAAAAAAAAAATAATCCGATCGTTTCGGCCCTTTAACCTGGCAATCGATATCTGGCCAATTTCAGGCCAGATATCGGTCGGCCAGTCCGCTCGTTTCTGCCCCTACACAGGCAGATAAGCTGCCGAGCCGGTCCAAGGGACCGATATCGGCAGCTATTATCGGCCCGTGTATGGCGACCTTTAGATAGATGTACAGAGGCCTGGAGAGGGTTCTGATGCCATTGTTTAACGCAGAAGGCACAGGCTGCGTAATAATGATACTTGCATTTCTTATTTTCTTAGAAACAGAACATTTGGGGTTTTTTTCAGCAAAACTGAATGAGGGCTGAAATTCTAGCACAGATTTGTGAAAATGTTGTGCCACCGTTGAAACCGCAAATTTCTTCACAGAACTGTGTCGGACCAAAAAGTCTGCTCAGACCTGTAGATCACACATTTTTAAAAAAAGTTTTGTTCACCCAAACAGCCTAAAGTAGATTATTTATTAATGCCTTGTAAGGCCAAATCCCTGAAGCAGAGAAAGCAATACTGACACTGAGCCGCTGTTTTTACTGGAAAAGGATTTTTACAATTTGCAGGGGCTCCTGGGTGCAATTAATGTCACCCATTTACAAGCTGATTGGATTTTTGTTTACTTTGTTGCCAACTATCTCTCTCTTACCCAAGCTAATAAATGTGCTGGCTGTTTTTAATAAAGAGTGTTACTATATCATCCTAAGAGGCAACTGACTCCTTTCCTTTTTACTTTTTGCCAAGTTTTATCTTTCCCAATTTGTCAAGGTTTTTTTTTCTAAATATATACCTGTATCTGCCCCTTTAAAGGCGAAAGAAAGGCTAATAAAAAGTTAATCTCAAGCTGCAGGCATACCTTCATTTCTCTCAATAGTGCCCTTAAGTCTCCCCATATTTCTCCCGTTCAGATGATCAGAAGCCTCATAGGAAAAAAAACCCCCACTGAGCTCTGTAAAGAAAGTCCCCATAATGCCTCGCTCCTGCTCCAAGACCAAGACCGGTGTACATGCTCAGTTTGTAAGTCTGTAAAGTAAGCTTCATGCTGATTGGCTCAGATTACACATTCCTAACAGGGGGAGTGAATTCTTAGCTTTCTTGAGGGGAGAGGGAGAGAGGAGAGAGCTGCGTGTCTCTGGGACAGACACAAGAAATCTTTTGACAGAGGACTCAGTGCAGCATTTCTGTGAGTGCTTATGGCTGTATTTACATAGACCTTTCTGATAAAGCTTACTTAGTTTTTACCTTTCCTTCTCCTTCAAACTTGAAAATGTAACAGAGCTCTTTAATGTTAGGCTAGGTGCAAAGTGCAAAACTAAAACAAAAAAGTATGAAACACATACTGATAATAATAATGATCGACAATGGGACAGCTAATGCTGGGTATATAAATCCAATAATGAATCAAATCATGCCAAATTATTTAAAAGACCCGGGTGTATAAACCCCTGGTCTATCGCTAAGTAGCAACCAGTCACAAAATCCCCAGCATCGCTGAAAGTGATTCAAAGGTAAGACAGCTCACCGTTTTTACCAACGGGTGCTCAAAGCCCCAAACCCGTAACTAGAGGGAGTAGAATATAAAACAAAGGAAAGCTTCATGCACACCGGGGAGCCAGAAGGATATCAATTTAAAACTTGATTCTATTAGTCCATTAAAATCATCACGCCTAACGCGTTTCACCCGCACATAATCATAGGCCTATGCGCATGGAATGCGTTAGGCGTGATGATTTTAATGGACTAATAAAATCAAGGTGTAAATGGATATCCTTCTGGCTTTCCGGAGTGCATGAAGCTTCCCTTTGTTTTATATTTTATAGGTGCAAAGTGCAAATGCAGATGCCAAGCCCCATGTTTTTTGCCTACAATGCACCTTTTTTACCCAACAGGCACTTGTAATTTCACTTACTGAACTCAGCTGAGGGTGCAAAGGTTTGTACCTAATGGCGATTCGTGCACTGTATTAAATGATATTAAAACATCACAGTTCTTCATTTTTTATAGTTGTTGCCAACTGTAGATCAGGAACACTCCCTGAAAGAGTGGAATTTCCATTCTCCCCATCTGATAAGCATCAGCTCCCAGCCACCATTGTTCCCCAGTCAGGGCACGCTAACAAAGCCCACTCTGGCATTTGTGATCTGATTATCATAGGTGAAAGAGCAAGAAGGAATTGCAGGCACCTATGGGAAAATCAACAACTTAAAAGTAGCTCAAATTATGATCGGAAAGGCAGATAAAGTTCTAAATATTCCTTTTCTCTTTATTCATGCGTAAAGCTTGTAACATAATGACAAGGAAAAAGTTGAAATATGAGAATGAAACCATATGCCCCATTTGAAAAAAAAAAATAGTTGTTCACTGTGGCTGATCGACTAAAGTGATTGTTTCAAGCACATTTCCTACAGATGTTTGTACTTTTACATGATTCCTTTTACGCTCTTCTTTTGGCCTATATTTGTCAAATTGATGTGCGCTGTCAAAAATACACCCCACTAATGGTTTCCTGAAGAGGAAAAGATAGAAAAATAATCAAATGTGACACGATGCATCATTCTAAAATATTCACCCCAAAAAAACAGATTTCTGGAGAAGTTCTAGTTATGTATGTGCCCTTAAATTCACATTCTCGTTTTCATTGGCCAACACAGTACAACTACCTGTTTCAACTCATATACTTTCTTTAATAATAAGAATATACTCTAGGGGGGAGATTTATCAAAGTCCGAATTTCGGACTTTTAAAAGTACGATTTGTAAAAATTCGGTTAATTGTACGAAAATTTCGTATCGTGGTCGTTCGAATATATCGTGGTACGATCAAAAAGTTACGGAATTTTCGTATCTGTACAATCGTAAACTGCGCAAAAAAACTTTCTGACTTTGAACCTTCAATGCATGATTTTGGAAGCCTCCCATAGGGCTCAATGGCACTCTGCAGCTCCAACCCGGCCCAAGGAAAGTCTCCCATAGGGCTCAATGGCACTCTGCAGCTCCAACCCGGCCCAAGGAAAGTCTCCCATAGGGCTCAATGGCACTCTGCAGCTCCAACCTGGCCCAAGGAAAGTCTCCCATAGGGCTCAATGGCACCCTGCAGCTCCAACCCGGCCCAAGGAAAGTCTCCCATAGGACTCAATGGCACTCTGCAGCTCCAACCTGGCCCAAGGAAAGTCTCCCATAGGACTCAATGGCACTCTGCAGCTCCAACCCGGCCCAAGGAAAGTCTCCCATAGGGCTCAATGGCACTCTGCAGCTTCAACCCGGCCCAAGGAAAGTCTCCCATAGGGCTCAATGGCACTCTGCAGCTCCAACCCGGCCCAAGGAAAGTCTCCCATAGGGCTCAATGGCACTCTGCAGCTCCAACCCGGCTCAAGGAAAGTCTCCCATAGGGCTCAATGGCACTCTGCAGCTCCAACCCGGCCCAAGGAAAGCCTCCCATAGGGCTCAATGGCACTCTGCAGCTCCAACCTGGCTCAAGGAAAGTCTCCCATAGGGCTCAATGGCACTCTGCAGCTCCAACCTGGCCCAAGGAAAGTCTCCCATAGGGCTCAATGGCACTCTGCAGCTCCAACCCGGCCCAAGGAAAGTCTCCCATAGGACTCAATGGCACTCTGCAGCTCCAACCCGGCCCAAGGAAAGTCTCCCATAGGGCTCAATGGCACTCTGCAGCTCCAACCCGGCCCAAGGAAAGTCTCCCATAGGACTCAATGGCACTCTGCAGCTCCAACCTGGCCAAAGAAAGTCACGATACTGAAGTTTGAATGAATTTGGAAACTTTTGTACTCGTTGCGACAAATACGTCGCAAAGCACGAAAAAGTCGCGTCATTTAACAAAAATATCGTAGAAAATACGCAAAAGTTCTTAACTTTATAAAAAATACGAATTTTTGGTAAGCGGACCTGTCGTACTTTAATGAATGGGCACACTGCACTGATATGATTACTTAGCCCACAGGACAAACAACTAGAACATGAGACGAGGGCTTGTGCCCATTGTCATACAATGTTTACTCCAACACGTCTGAGGCCATCATATAAGCAGTATTGATCATCCAATGTAGAGTAAAATCAAACTAACCAGCCATGATCTTCATGCTTGGTCAACTTTCTCTGTAATTCAAAACCATGCACTAAGTGGGTGGTAAATACACAATACAGAACAACTTTCCTACTTTTAAGCAAGGCATTTTCTGTGGTCTTCTATGCATCTCTCTGCACCTCCTGAGGAGTTCCAAGAAACACTTAATTCCCAATGTGTGTAAAAATATAAAATAAATGATGTTCAACTGCTTCAGGCAATTACACAAACATTGACAGTAAAGAGTCTGCTCATACAGAAGTCAGTTATCTCCTTTGGATCTCTTCCAATATCTACTGTAGAAGCTGGAAGAAATTCATAAAATTATGCAAAACTCTCGGTGTAGAAATGTAAATCAAGGGGGTTGACAGAGATTGGGAAGTACGTGGACAGAAGTGAGGAAACCATAACAATAAGCAAAAGTACTATTGAGCATTTAAGGAGAAAGCTGATAAGTTTCCTCTCGTTTGCAGATATCAAACTTTATTGTATTTTCTAGAAACTGTAAACTGCAGTCCCTAGCAACCTCAATTAACTAGCTGATGGTTTATTTACGGGACTTAGAAGGTCGTCAGTTTGATCTTCAGGTGACCTACATGGTCTAAAAGAAAATGGTCTAATACAATTTTACTGTCTCTAATAACATTTTGAGTAGATGGGAATACAAGGAATTCAGGGAAATCTTAAATAAAGGACAATGAGCTTCACCTACCAACATAAGGAGAAATTGTAGGGTACATCTAATGTAGCCCCTACAACAATGCAGTGCAGCAGTATGAAATGTCATATTTTGTTGCTGTAAGTGGTCATTTATGATTGCAAGTTTATTGCTTGTAGAAGCCCATTTATTACAGGTACTTGGGTAACATGTACTCCTTGCATTTCCGTATAGTTGCGCTTGGTGCTTATGCCTTCCTCCTGGTCAAAATCAAGCGATTCTACTGATGCAGGACAGGTCTGAAGCTACCAGCATTTCTGAACCAGGTGGCACCCCAGGGTTTCAACAGCATTCTGCATCTGTAGGCACAGCACAGATTCACCAATATTGGGAACACATGTCACTCTCATATCAAACACCGGAAATGCAAAAATGTATTCGATTTGCGTCAAAGTGTAAACACAAGTGAGTTAATGTTAACACATCAGCTGCAAATGCACCAGACACAACTGGTGACCAAAATTGACGTTGGAATTCTGGTTTAAACAAATACATTGTGGGAAAAAAAACACTGAAATGGTACTTGCTGTTGTAAATTACCCCTTTCGTATTAGTGTTCTGTTCTCTGAAAGAACACTAACCGTTGCTCACATCCACATGGCAAATGTTTGATCTAAGTGGTGATTTGGGGGCACACAGAGCACATACATTGCACTTCATGGCAAAACGATAGTATGTTGCAAAACCAATTTTGTCCTAATTGATGACATAATCTGGAATCCCATAGATGCCATATAGAATCATAAGGATGGCAGCCATTAACCTTTTATGCCGCTTCTTATTTTCCATCTTCTTTTTGGATCCCCTTGTTGTTTTCTTGAGAGTCTCTGCTACAGAATAAGATAGATATGTACAAGATTTTTTGCACATTCTTTTAACTCTATACATGTGTGGCTTAGCAAAACAGAAGGTATCTTGTCAGTACAGTAAAAAACAGCAATTATGCCATATTTATTCAAGCAATGCTTTCATATCTATCTATTTTCAAGTATACTTCAACATGACATTTGAAAAGGAGGACTGTCGCCAGATGGTGCCTGCTCATCATGAAAAGATTCAGCCAGTAACGATCTTCCTGCTAATTTCCCTGAGGACCACACACTTGTGTATAAAATAATATAATGGTTGTGAATCCAGAACATTGTCTGTCTCGGATGGGCTATCCACTAAGCCCCAATCTCTCATTTTCTGGAGAAAATGGCTTTAATAGACACTAATAATAAAACGCAACCCCTTGATATAGATAAAAAACTGCAAAGAAAATATAAATGATTTACTTGGATAAAAAAGAACCAAGAGGATAGAAAACAACTAAAACTGTTAGAAAACATCAATTATAATAAGGAATGATGTAGAAAGTCATAGTTTTGTAGATGGCGCTGGAATTCACTCAGTTCACTCAAAATTGCAATGGTATTCATCCACAAAAACTTTCCATTTGTGGGACTTAGGGTAGGAACTCTTGCAGAGATTGGCAGTGAGTATAAAACTCGGTAAGGGCTGCCAGGGCATGGCCAGTAGCACTTAAAGACACTTTCATAGCATTAATCTGATTGGCTGCCAATAGGAATCGCTAAGCAAATGAGTGACATAGGCACCAGGCGTGAGCAGTAGAATATAAATCCCTGGCTCTCCTTGATAAAGTTTTACACCCGCTGCTGATTTCTGCATTAAAGGAAATAAGGAACCCCCTCCAACACTCTTCTACAGTGGGGAAAGTATAAATCTGCTATCTGGTAATGGACAATAATAACTATTGATAAAATGTAAACAATTGATTTTCGTCAAATGATCCATTTTTTGCAAAGTACTACTATTTTGGTAATACTTTGCAAAAGGTTAATGCCAGTTTTGACCTGGACAGCCCTTCCAAAATCCAAGCTGTTTAGGCCAAACCATGCAACCATAGGCAGGCCAGGGTTTGCGGAAAGGCCGGGCCTAGGGCGCAGGCCCAGACTGGCAATCTGTGGGTTCAGGCAAATGCCAGAGGGGCTGCAGTAAGATGCCATACACAGTCACTATTTATTGGCTGGTGGGGGGTTTTGGGGCCTTTGTGTATTTAAAATGCCAGGGTCTATTTTGAATTCTAGTCCAGGCCTGATTTTGGAAGCCCACTGTATAAGGTTGAGTTACAATTGTAAATATATAATTAATGCAGAGGGGTAATGTAATCAACATGGCATAATTTCCCTCAAATCTATAGCAATAACCTTTCAATAATTTGATGGATTTGTCTGATCACACTAAAATTGGTTGTTAGGGAGGGAAAAATCTTAACATGAGTTTATTGCTATTTTAGTGACTCTTTCAACTGAAGAATTCTTGTTGAATTTATTCCTAATTGGAATCCCAGCCCGGCAAGGTTTTAGGCGTGACAGGCTGCCGCAGTGCCGGGCCAAGCCAATCGGGCGCCCTAGGCCCTAGTCCCTAGTCAAGGTTACAGGTCTGGTAATTTAATTAGTTGAACCCGTCATCCACCCAAACCTGCACCAGCAACCCCACATTACTACATCGGTAGTTGTGTTGCTGTGGTCACTGACAAAATAACCTTGCAGCAGTCACTATTTAGAACTTGAGATGCGTAAATGCAAATGTGCAGAGAAGGAATGATATTCTCCCTATTAAAAAAAACCCCTTATAATTTAAATTAAAAAAAAATGCACTTTGCATACAAAATACAAATGAATGAGATTTTCCCTTTGAGCTGTGCCATAAAACCATAAGCATTTGTTTCAGCCACAATAAGCCTGCTGAAAGACTCACAGGTCTCTTAATGAAACCTATACCTGGTGAGTTCTGTAAGATGTCAGAAGCATGTACACCTTTGATTTTCTCAGCATAAAGAAACCCTATAAGCTGGTCCGTTAAAATTAATCAGAACAACAAAGGAGCAAGTTATGTCCGAAGCTTTCAACTATATATATGTATTTTTTTATTTTATACAACACTAAAATCTGCAGAACAGACACTCGGTGAATTAATGGCCTGAATCAACATTTCCACAATCAATATAACTTCAAACTAAAACGGATATATGGGCATTTCAGTTTTATGTTTCTCCCTCAGCCTACGACGGAGCAAAGGCCTGGGTTTTATTGCTGCCTCCTTAATTTCTTGACCTGGATTCCGTGCCACTTGTTGGAGCTTTTATACAAAGAAATCTGTGTTTTTCTCCCTGAAGCTCGGAATTGTCCCTCATTTTTCCTTCACAGAGGCACATAGATATGCAAATACAGCAATGGCAGGGTAATTGTAAGGGTGAATACAGTAATGGGAATGTTTCACAATATTTCAGGTGTAAGAATAATTTGGATGTGAATTGTGCTACAGCTGGGGGCACTTACCTTATGAAAGAACTGCCTTCCCCCTCTTAACTTAATGAGAAAGGCTTGGCCAACGAGGGGATTAACATAATAAAAATGTCACCTGGCTCAAAATAACTGTGTCCATCTGTCACCAATCATATCAGCCTGTGACCTAAATGTTTATTTAAAAAAGAAAGTCCTAATCTTTTTAGCTGGCTTAACAAGCTGTACTGGCTTTCTATTGAAACCATGTGGCGTCGGCAGTGCAATGTTACATGGGCTTCTGTTACAATAAATGGCCAAGGTAATGGCCCCTTAACATGGTCCTTTTACATCTGGAAATAAAAAAAAAAAAAAAAAACCTGCTCCTGAAATCCAGATAAGAATGAGTGATAAAAAGTAAATGGCAATTAAAGAATGGTTTACAAGCTTGGGAGGGCATGGGGTTTTCCTTCAAGGGGAAATGCCACAGTTCTAAAATGTACCCAAACTACAAAGGAAGTTTAACAAATCGCTTTATCCAAAAGATTGTATGATCATGGTGTTTGAGCTGTCTGCAGCAGGAATAAAATAGGTTTTAGTTCACTTAAAGTACTCTATGGAGGGTTCTAACTACGTGCATGGCAGGTACAAAAAAGCACAAAAAAAAATGTTGCAATCTGCCAATCTACCCAGCATACAGGTGTGTTGCCAACAGAGAGCAGAGACCTGTAATCCCACAGTGAATACAACTCTGCCTGTGTTTGGAAGCACCGCATTCTTAAAGGAATGCCGTCACAGGAAAACATGTTTTTTTCAAAACACATCAGTTAATAGAGCTTCTCCAGCAGAATCCTGCATTGAAATTTGTTTTTCAAAACTGTTATTTAATTTTGAATTTTTACATGGGGATAGCCATATTCTTCATTTCCCAGGGTGCTACAGTCATGTCACCTGTGCTCAGATAAACTTTAATCACACTTTACTGCTGCGCTGCAAGTTATATGATGTCACCCCCCTCCAGTTACATGGGAGTAGGAGAAACAATAGGTTGGCTGAAAGCAGTTCTAATGTGTAGCGCTGGCTCCTTCTGAAAGCTCAGACTCAGGCACAATGCACTGAGATGGCACCTACACACCTATATTACAACTAACAAAAATACATTTGTTGGTTCAGAAATAACATTCTAAGTGCCAAAGTGAATTATTTGCTATGTAAACAATGTAATTTAGTAATAAAAAGTATCCCATAAAAATCATGACAGAATCCCTTTAATGGGGAAGACTGGGGTGAAGCACATAGACATCCCCACCCCCTTAACTTGAGGACAGGACGCACTGAACTTTTCTGTACATTCTGTCCCCAGTGCTCTGTATGTGAGCATAGTTTAGGTGCGCCGCTAAATTTGTGCCGCCATAGGTCCGGGGCCTTTGTGGCCTCGCCCCCAATCCGGGCCTGAACACAGTCCAGGGCTCCATTTTATTCTTTGTTTTTTATGGGAACCCCATATTGCCTCTCCTTGAGGCAGGTGGGTAATGTTCAAATGTCAGCATCTTTTGTAGAGCAGAACAATAAAAGTATAACAATAACAGAAAAGAGTGATGTTCCTGACTGGTTTGTTCAACTGTTACTTTTACATAAATAGACTGTAAGTCATTGATCTTTCTTATAAAGCATCTCAACTCCGAGAGATTGCTCTTTATGTTAATACTTCAATGTTCTTTCTACTGACAATAAATCCCTAAATGATCATATCTCCACTTGCATAGCCAGGGTAGCTTCAAGGGGTCCTTTTCTCTGGGCTACTGCAACATCTCTATGGTGACTTACTGAAAGCAATACTGAAAGTTTGAGGCAGTAAGTTTTAGCCAGAAACCTAATGCCTATAAAACAAATACCTATTTTTAATTTGGTGTAGCAGTGGTCCCAATGTTGTGTGCCATAGACCCTAACCCCTTAAGTGAAGAGGTAGAAGAGAGGTCATCCGCAACCTTTCCAACTTCATAAACAATCTCGTATCAACCACACTCTAAGGGGCCCATTTACTTACTCACGAACCGGCCGAATGCGTCCGATTGCGTTTTTTTCGTAATGATCGGTATTTGGCGACTTTTTCGGAAAATTGTCTCAACTTTTTCGTTACCAATACGATTTGCGCGAAAAAACGTGAGTTTTTCTTTACTTGGGCCAGGTTGGAGCTGCAGAGTGCCATTGAGCCCTATGGGAGACTTTCCTTGGGCCAGGTTGGAGCTGCAGAGTGCCATTGAGCCCTATGGGAGACTTTCCTTGGGCCAGGTTGGAGCTGCAGAGTGCCATTGAGCCCTATGGGAGACTTTCCTTGGGCCGGGTTGGAGCTGCAGAGTGCCATTGAGCCCTATGGGAGACTTTCCTTGGGCCGGGTTGGAGCTGCAGAGTGCCATTGAGTCCTATGGGAGACTTTCCTTGGGCCGGGTTGGAGCTGCAGAGTGCCATTGAGCCCTATGGGAGACTTTCCTTGGGCCGGGTTGGAGCTGCAGAGTGCCATTGAGCCCTATGGGAGGCTTTCCTTGGGCCGGGTTGGAGCTGCAGAGTGCCATTGAGCCCTATGGGAGACTTTCCTTGGGCCGGGATGGAGCTGCAGAGTGCCATTGAGCCCTATGGGAGACTTTCCATGGGCCGGGTTGGAGCTGCAGAGTGCCAATGAGTCCTATGGGAGACTTTCCTTGGGCCAGGTTGGAGCTGCAGAGTGCCATTGAGCTCTATGGGAGACTTTCCTTGGGCCGGGTTGGAGCTGCAGAGTGCCATTGAGCTCTATGGGAGACTTTCCTTGGGCCGGGTTGGAGCTGCAGAGTGCCATTGAGTCCTATGGGAGACTTTCCTTGGGCCAGGTTGGAGCTGCAGAGTGCCATTGAGCCCTATGGGAGACTTTCCTTGGGCCGGGTTGGAGCTGCAGAGTGCCATTGAGCCCTATGGGAGACTTTCCTTGGGCCAGGTTGGAGCTGCAGAGTGCCATTGAGTCCTATGGGAGACTTTCCTTGGGCCAGGTTGGAGCTGCAGAGTGCCATTGAGCCCTATGGGAGGCTTCCAAAATCATGCTGAAAGTCTGAAAGTTTCGCCCGCCGCTTACGAGCGCTCAATACGAAAAAGTCGCGACAAGATACGAGCGCATCGTAATGGCTACGAAAAACTTGCGTTTTTTTGCGCAAATCGTATTGGTAACGAAAAAGTCGCGACAATTTCCGAAAAAGTCGTAAAGGCGCCGAAAAAAACGCAAAAAATACGAAAAAGTCGCAAAATGTTCATTTTCCAATCAGATTTTTCCAATTCGGATTCGAATTCGTGTCTTAGTAAATGTGCCCCTTAGAGTCACCACTGAGCTCACCCATTTGTACAGTATTATTAAAATTAAAAAGAAACTCAAGGCATGTATTAGAGAAACAGGATATAGGATTACAAGTAATGAGAACAAAGCCAACTGCTAGAACCAGTAAATTCCATTTTACAAAGCTTAGCCATCATGTAAAAGGTACAACCTTAACTACCCTCTTGGGGTGCATAAACAAATGACTGTCGACGCTTAATAAAAACATTACATAGTCTAGTCCCTTTGATAGACTCCGTTAGCAGCACGCTGCTATAATCAGCATGTCTTAGGCCGCAGTTCTAAGAAGAAAATGAGGAAAGCTCAGAGTCAGCGCCTCGCATACTTCATATTGGCCTCCGGTGAAATTACTCATTGCGGTGGAATGCCTGACTTGTACGGACTCCAGAGGACCTGACAGGATCAGACAATGGGATGCACATTTCCTCAAACTGTCAGCTAATTGTCAAATGATGACAGCAATTAAAGAAGCAATGCCTTCGAGCAAAAGTATTCCGGATACAGTGGAAAATAACTCATAGCATCGAACAGAAATGTAGAACAATGAATCGCCCGTGTAAGGTTACTGATCAACTGAATATACCATCAAAGCCTCTGTTATTTACATTAGGTGTATATCGCTTGGCTCATTAAGGAAGGAAGTTCATTTTACATTAAGCCTAATTCTATGTACATGATTCATGTGAGAAAGAATAAGAACAACGTTATACTAACCTATGTGCTTAGCTATAAGCTGCAGCTGTTTCAGGTGCACAGTGTGTTGCATTAAATTTGCACAACATTTTGAAATTGTTATAATTCCCATAATATTTCAAACCATAATGTTTACTTACAAAGGGGAGAAGTTAAAACGTGCTTAAACTTGGGCAAAGACACCAGCGCTGTCAGGCAGCTCTAGACAACTTGGGCCTGCCATCTAACGTGTATTTACATGTACCCACCCAACTCCATGCTTAAGTGCCCATCAACAATCACCCCACTGGACACCCCTGAATGCTCAGAATAGAATTTTTTTCCAAAGGTGTATGGACTGCAGAAAGTCTCTGGGCAGCCCAACAGTGTGAGGGGCTATACCTACCCCAGGCTTAAAGATCACACAGATTTACTACATAAAGATAACAGTGTAAGATAATAACTGTAACCTATGGAAAATTCTACACAAAGAGGTGTCACTTTTGACAATTGGCCCATTTTAAAAAGCACAGATATTACTGGGGACACAGATATTAAAGTGCAAACCAAGAGTCAGTCCCTTAAAACTACAGTTAGGGCTCTGGCACAATGTAAGTCGCCGGAGGGATGGCGGGTCATGGCAACTCAGGGAGATTAGTCGCCCGCGAACAGGGAGTTTTGTCGCGGGCGACTAATCTCCCCCGTGTGCCAGAGCCCTAAGGAGCAGCTATGCAATGATACCATATGGGGCCAAGATTAGTATGACGTAACCCAATATCTGGCATCATTATCAGTAGTAAATGCGAAGGTCATAGAGCACTTTGAGAAGAACTGTCTCTGGTGGTGATACAAAAAGACCTGTTTGAATTGTCCCAAAAACACAATGTGAAAAATAAATATCCTATGTCTCTTATATCTTATAACAGGGATCCCCAACCAGTGGCTCTTAAGCAACATGTTGCTCACCAACCCCTTGGATGTTGCTTCCAGTGACCTCAAAGCAAGTGCTTAATTTTGAATTCCTGGCTTTAGGTCCAGTTTTAGTTGCATAATAAACACTGGCTAACAGTGCTTCCTGTAGGCTGCCAGTTCACATAGGGCCTATGAATAGCCAATCACAGCTCATATTAGGAACCCCAAGGTTTCTTTGAATGTTTGTGTTGCTCTCCAATTTTTTTATACTTTTGAATGTGACTCAAGGGCAAAAAGAGTTGGGGACCACTGTTTTTGTATGCTGTTATGAGAGGGGTGTGTGCAAGGAGATAATACAGCCCATTGAAATTATGCCACTGAATACAATACAATGTACAGTTATCTAGACTTAAAGGAGACATATCCTATAAAAATTATGAATGTACCAGGGAATTATACTCCTCTAGATATAGAAGGATTGTGCTTAAAAAAGTTGTGTTTCTGACTGATTTATTGAGAAATTCCCCCAAACCCCACTAGCCCCGCCCATCTGTTCCACTTCCTGCTGGCTGAATTCTCTGGATGAGCTGGGGAGCCGGCGGCCCTCCGTACCCTGCACTGTAGGATAGGAACCAATCAGCAGCTAGGCTGACCTGATAGGGAACTGAAGCCTGTCTTTGCTTGTGTGAGTGCAGGGCTGTGATTGGCTCTCCCCCTCCTACTGTGCTTCTGGCAGGGACCGTTAGGACACGCCCACTCTTCATTTCAAACTCGGACAGAGAAGTGATAGGATCTATAGGGAGCTCCAATAAAGGGGCCATTGTTACAGATAGGGTTAATGTTTAGCCCAAAGGGAAACCAGCACCGGATATTATTCATAATTGCCTACAAAATTACCTTTTTTTCCCATTTATCCAATATGTCTCCTTTAAGGTGGCCATACATTATAAGATCCGCTCATTTGGCCTTCGCCCAATCCAACAGTAAAATCAAATCTGCTCGACTGTCCTCTGACAGTTTTAGGCCAGATGTTGGTCAGGTAGGCTCATCAGGGGTCCCCATATATGGGCAGATAAGCTGTCAAAGTGGTCTGAAGGACCCCAATTGGCAGCTTAAATCTGCCCATGTAAAGCTCACACAGAATGCCAACAGTAGGCTTGTTTAATATCACCCTAAATTAGGACCACCAAGAGTGCACATTTATTAAATTATCTACAGAGATGCAAATCCATGCAACCTTTCCTGTCTAAACAGAAACAGAGGAAGTGCCAACACAGAACAAAATTCAGAGAAATTCATGTAATGTGTTTTGGGATATACACCAAGAAATCAGGGCATGTAGCTTTGTTCTCTGGGGCTCTTTTTAATATTGGGTCATGCTGAAAGGTTTGACATTTATATTCTTACCTCAAGGATACAGTTAAATGTGAAAGAAGCAAAAAATGCATGAATTCATACACCTGCTGCCACATAGATATATGTATGCAAAGTTGTGTATGATCATAGGGACAAATACAGGAGACATTTATAAAAATTAAGACAAAAAATGGGAGCACTGAGCAATGGGCTTCTTACACCACTCTTTAAACTCTAGAGTGATGTTGTAAACAAAGTGTATACAGCACTTTGGTGGTGTGCAAACAAGCTTGGCGCCAGGAGGGCAGCACATGGGTATCTTCAGGTAAGTCCTTAAGCTTATGAGCAGAATGGGCGAGCACCTAGGGATTAAGGCCATAGGGTGTCCCCTATCTAACACCAGCTCATGGCATGAATTTAGTTGAAAGCACCCTTGCACTTGTGTGAACTGCCATTTACCTACCAGGCATCACATTTTAGGGCACCTGCTATTAGGGACCTGACTGCCCTTGAGGTGGAATTTATATTTTTGGTGACAGAGAGAACTGCTTCTGTCCAGTTAGTCAGTACTGAATTTTTTGGTACATATTAATTTCACTGGACAGTAAGTAAAAAATTGCCACAATGGTTACAGTTGATAGGTGTGATAGAGGTACAACATTGCACCAGTGTAGTAGCCCAGAGTAACCAAGCAGATAATAGAGCAAATTCACTTAATGGGGCACAGTGAGCACCATTTTCCCCCACAATTCCAGCGTCATTACATACACAAACAAGAGATTCTCTTGATGCGCCGCTTCTTCCTCAGTTGCTTTCAATTTGCCAAAATGGATACAATTACGGGTGTGCCTCATTGCATATTGGGTGTAATTGCCAGTAATATATTCAAGTCTGTCTGGTGTCATTTCTGGTGTTCGTTGGCTCAAGGGTTTCCCTGTATTAATAGGCGCAGGAGAGCCCAATCCGGAACAGAAGGAAGGAAGGATAGAGCAGCGCCAAGCTCAACTGTATGAGAGCGCAACGTTTTTTGATGCAAATACCCTTAATGAAAGTGCTTTTACGTGCAACTGTGTTGCCTACTGTACTTGTGGGCATAAATGATCCCTGTTGTCTTCATTGTTTTTAAAGGGGAAAGTCACATTTAGAAGTAAACTGGTTTAAAAAAGCTCTTCTGAGTGCATTTGTAATTTACATTTTCATTGGTAGTTTTACACTGCTAATAACGTGCTTTTGGCCTTAGTAACATCTTCCAAGATAATGATTGGGTAAGGAAAGGCATACATACAAAACACAATCCCCAGGCTGCTTTGGGGTTAATGACATAACAGGAAAGAATCAACTAGTTCAGGGGACGATTTCCTGTGCGCTAATTCTGCCCACGCCATCAGGGGAAAACAAGAGTAACGGGTCAAGCACAACCGACTGCATGTGGCCCTGATGTTATTGGGGGAGGCCATGAGGTGAAACCAACTCAAATTACACATTAGATTCTGCACAAATCAATTGTATCTAGGGATCCTTCTGGGGAGTAACATGGCTGTGTTCAATGGGATGTTTATTAGCCATCTTCACACATAACATAAAATGATTTAATGCAATGTCAGTAGGTACAGGCACATATTACAGGGAGGAGGGAAAGGGACAAGATATCCCTCTGGGCAACATGATCCCATTAAGTAATGCGCCATTGTACAACAACATATAATCTTAATTACAACAAGAAAATCTATTGTTTGTGTAATTTGTTGTATTTTAGAAGACATTTTAGTCTGTGTAGTAGATGGGAAGATTATTTATTGATACACAACTTTCCCACATCAGTCGCCTCTGTATATTGAGCTCCTCCTTATTTATTATTCCTGACATATTGGATAGAAGGAACCCACTCATTATTATATTCTAGCACTGGGAGGGAGAGTGGGAATAGATTTCAGGGAAAAGGAAAAGGTGGAGGTGATTCATGTTTAAGTTTATTTTTTGTATGTTCCAGTTTATTATTTGTATCCAGTCTCTCATTCAAACCACTGGAGAACTGTTAAGCAAAAAGCTAAATTACTGAAAAACCACAATAAAATAAAAAAAAAAGAAGACATATTCCAGTCTCTCGTATAAACCACTGCCTGGTTGCCAAGGTAAACAAAACCCTAGCAACCAGATAGCTACTAAAATTGCAAACTGGAGAGCTGAATTGAAAGATAAGTAATAAAAAGTAACAATAATAAACTTGTAGTCACACAAAGCAATAGATGTAGAAGTGAAAGGCAAGAAACTCAAAAACAATAAAAAAATATATAAATAATGAAGGCAAAGTTGCTAGAAAAAGCATATAACGTAATAAATAAATAAAAAATAATCTAGAGGTGAACAACCCCTTTAACAAATGCTTTTATGGTTATGTGCTAGAGCCATGATCCCTCAGGAAAACCCCCACAATGCATCTGTCCGCAACAGGTCAATAGAGAATTATCATTGCATATGGGTGTCATAGAGATATTTTTGCAAAGTCAACACTGAAGTTCTTTGTGAATATGAAAATGCAATAACATAAAAGCAGTTTTTGTGTAGAAAGAGTATTAGAGAAAAAACATTAATTTCAAAGCTGAATTATTATAAAAAGGCAACGTTGGAAAAACTTCTATAACTCCTTGTATCTGTACTGCTTTGTGTCCTTATTCTTATTATGTTCCAGGTCTGTACACTTCTCTCACATTATTCTATATTCCTACCCGCCCCCTCCTCTTTTAATTTAGTTTTATCATTATCTCTCCAACTCCAGTCTCTGCCATCACTTCTTTTTCTCCTCATCCGCTAAATACATCACGCTCTACAGCTTCTGCACCTTCAGCATCAGCACCAAGTCCCAGCAATAGAGGTAGGCTGCCAGCACTCTCCATCTGCCCAGAAAGGGCTGGCATTGTGTTATTCTCACATCGGGATTGGCACACATGCTAACTGCTGCATTGGCTTTAGTCTCAAGCAGACCAGTACTTCTTTTAGCAACAGAAACAATAACATTATCCTTTCACCCCTTAATCCCTTTACCTTCCTACAGAAAAGTGCCTCTCGGCCCCTCCTTCTCATTCAAGCTATGGGTCACTGTTACTTGCTTCTGAAAATGCATTCATTTGCTGTGTAAATTTAAAAGAACACAAAGACAAGGGGACAGAAGGTACAAGTAGAAAGGACTCTGGTGGTATGCGCTTACAGTCTAGAATAGAACAAATCGTTTTCGAAAAGTTTCGTATCACCTACTTATCAGTATAGCACAGGTAGTAAATAAAGCAAAATGGCAAATAATTTGCCTTATCTATATGAAACCGCTGATCTGCTTATTTCCACCCAGACATCACTGAGCACTGACAGATACAGCATTGGTTTGTACACAGACAGGGAAGATATGAGCAAGGAAACATGAAAGTATGCATTTTTGGCAAAAATCTGTCTTATGTTGTTTTTGTACAGTGATGTTGGGAAGTGTATCAACGTTTTCTCCCCCGCATAGATACGCCATCAGAGCAGACTCCTTGTCTGGCATGGCCTTTAAAGTTCAATGGGTTGATTCGGCCTGTCTCAGCAGCAATCTCCAGCTCTCATAACTAATAAAATAAAGTCTTCCCCGGGTATCAGTGAATTAAATGAAAACCAGCCTTTGGGATAGGCAGTCTTGTGAGACTGTTCTGATACTGAGTGTATCTATAATGCAATGCGAGGCTGCTGATTTTTGCAAAAAGAAAAGTAGTCACATGAGTCCACAGAATCCATAATCAATACACATAGAGGCAATGCAGCTGTACAGTATATACTGATATGGATTAATGATGATATATCTGTGGGGTCAGCTCCCCAGGCTAACACTAGGGAAAAGAGGTTGTGACATTTGGAATCCAAGATCAGACAATAAGCATATAGAACTCCCTGCCAAGGCACCTGTTGTTGATTGAAACTACAGCTGTCTAAGACTGGGTGATACATATTTCATGGGCTGATCTATATTTTATTAATATTTAGAGCATTGCTCAGTGGAAAACATCTGATTATTAGGGCAGGAAAGAAATCTATCCCCCATATGTAATGAAAGGCACTAAGTTTGCCCAGGAGCAGTAGTTTTCATGTGTTTCATTTCATTTGTATTTTTGAAACAAAGGGATATAAAATTGGCAGTATGTGATGAACTGATTCCTCCTTTCAGCCATCTTTATAGGATTACACAGGGTTATATCTTCATTGAAGGAAACAGACATTTTCAATACGTTGTGAATTAAGGGTATTAAATCTTCTTAACATCTTTTGTGTAGGGTGTGTCTCTCTCTCACTCATAGAGCCTACTACGTTCCTTTAGCCACAAGTGAAATAATATTGATCCAGGGAAGTATCTGTAATCTTCAAAACACAACCAAGTCAGTTAAATGTATATATTTATATATAATAACAAGAAGGCCAAATTACATACAATATGGCCAGAAAATGTTATTATTGCCTGCCATATTTTACAGGGTATAGCAAAACAGACAAGATCACTGCCTGACACTTCCCATAAAGATAAATGGACATTGCCCACAAGTGCCGGCAATGAAGCTTGGCACCATTTCACAGTGTACAAAAGGTCTAGGACCTGATTGTTCTGCTTGACTGCAGACTGTCTGGAAATGTGAATAGTTTGATGACACATTGAAGCCCAAAAATGCAGGGATGACCAGTGAGCCGATCATATACTAAACAATGTGATCACTGATCCCTAAATCTGTGCCCTTAACAGAATACGATTAGTGGCCCACATTCTATTCTATCTGGTTAACGTTGATCAAGCTGGCCAACAAGCATGCCAACTAGACTGAGGTATACAGTGGAGGAAATAATTATTTGACCCCTCACTGATTTTTTAAGTTTGTCCAATGACAAAGAAATGAAAAGTCTCAGAACAGTATCATTTCAATGGTAGGTTTATTTTAACAGTGGCAGATAGCACATCAAAAGCAAAATCGAAAAAATAACTTTAAATAAAAGATAGCAACTGATTTGCATTTCATTGAGTGAAATAAGTTTTTGAACCCTCAAACAAAAAAAGACTTAATACTTAGTGGAAAAACCCTTGTTTGCAAGCACAGAGGTCAAACGTTTCTTGTAATTGATGACCAAGTTTGCGCACATTTTAGGAGGAATGTTGGTCCACTCCTCTTTGCAGATCATCTCTAAATCCCTAAGGTTTCGAGGCTGTCTCTGTGCAACTCTGAGCTTGAGCTCCCTCCATAGGTTTTCTATTGGATTAAGGTCCGGAGACTGACTAGGCCACTCCATGACCTTAATGTGCTTCTTCTTGAGCCACTCCTTTGTTGCCTTTGCTGTATGTTTTGGGTCATTGTCGTGCTGGAACACCCATCCACGACCCATTTTCAGTTTCCTGGCAGAGGGAAGGAGGTTGTCGTTCAGGATTTCACGATACATGGCTCCGTCCATTTTCCCGTTAATGCGAATAAGTTGTCCTGTGCCCTTAGCAGAAAAACACCCCCAAAGCAAAATGTTTCCACCCCCATGCTTGACGGTGGGGACGGTGTTTTGGGGGTCATAGGCAGCATTTTTCTTCCTCCAAACACAGCGAGTTGAGTTAATGCCAAAGAGCTCTATTTTGGTCTCATCAGACCACAGCACCTTCTCCCAGTCACTCACAGAATCATTCAGGTGTTCATTGGCAAACTTCAGACGGGCCTGCACATGTGCCTTCTTGAGCAGGGGGACCTTGCGAGCCCTGCAGGATTTTAATCCATTGCGGTGTAATGTGTTTCCAATGGTTTTCTTGGTGACTGTGGTCCCTGCTAATTTGAGGTCATTAACCAACTCCTCCCGTGTAGTTCTAGGATGCTTTTTCACCTTTCTCAGAATCATTGACACCCCATGAGGTGAGATCTTGCGTGGAGCCCCAGAGCGAGGTCGATTGATGGTCATTTTGTGCTCCTTCCATTTTCGAACAATCGCACCAACAGTTGTCACCTTCTCTCCCAGCTTCTTGCTAATGGTTTTGTAGCCCATTCCAGCCTTGTGCAGGTCTACAATTTTGTCTCTGACATCCTTGGACAGCTCTTTGGTCTTTCCCATGTTGGAGAG
This sequence comes from Xenopus tropicalis, assembly GCF_000004195.4. Taxonomy (NCBI): domain Eukaryota; kingdom Metazoa; phylum Chordata; class Amphibia; order Anura; family Pipidae; genus Xenopus; species Xenopus tropicalis. Next base: position 28,634,322 of record NC_030681.2, on the reverse strand, counting down.
TTTGGAGTCTGCTTGATTGATTGATTCTGTGGACAGGTGTATTTTATACAGGTGACTAGTTAAGACAGGTGTCCTAATTGAGTAGAAGTGTCTAACCACTCTGTGGGAGCCAGAACTCTTAATGGTTGGTAGGGGTTCAAAAACTTATTTCACTCGATTGAAATGCAAATCAGTTGCTATCTTTTATTTAAAGTTATTTTTTCGATTTTCCTTTTGATGTGCTATCTGCCACTGTTAAAATAAACCTACCATTGAAATGATACCGTTCTGAGACTTTTCATTTCTTTGTCATTGGACAAACTTAAAAAATCAGTGAGGGGTCAAATAATTATTTCCTCCACTGTATGCACATGTAGCTATTTCTAGTGATGTTGTGATGTTTTTGGAAGGCATGAATTTGCAGCGAAATTCCACACTTTGCCATTGCAATTTATTCACAAAAATGCAAAAAAAAAAAAAAGATTTGCTGAGACAAAAAAAGTTGCCAAGACAAAATGTCACTGCAAAAAAATGTCCAATGCATTTGGAGTAAAGGTGGCCATACATGCAGGGATTTCCAATCCATTGGTCGCTCAAAAGATGGTTCCCACCCTCCACAGTCAGATTTTCCTTGGGCATGAATCTTTTAACCTGGGCGATCGATGAGTTGTCCAATATCCGCAGCTTTTTGCAATATTGGTCACCTCGTCAAGCCGCCATAAACGCACTGAATATTGTATGAAATGAGCTTAAGAAAAAAAGTTGTGAGTTTTTTCACAGTTTCGCTCATCACTACTTTGCTGTAAACATGGGTAGAAATAGCATAGTAACACCAGCATGGGAACTTCTCATTCCTCACTGAAAGTCACCAGTGCTGGAATTTTCATGGCACTCCCAGTATATAAGTGAGGGAGGCAACTTTTAAAAAGGGCAAAAGGCCTTGGCCCAGCAGGACATGAGTATCACCATTAACTTTTACCTTGGCAATAACTTTTTAATGAAGAATCCAGGAGCAATTGAAGCGTTCAATAATATTTAATTGTCTATTTTTACTTTAGCTTTCTATTGGATACAAATGTTTCTTATAATCATCGCACTCAGAGTTCTTGCGGTGCCTTGTGAAGCTGTGGGTAATGTTCTCCTTCCATGTTTAGCAGCTCTGAGCAAAATATAAGGAGGTTCTTCTAAAATCTCTCCATGGGCCATAGGCCTAAAGTTAAGGGCCATTTTGACACTTGTGTGGTCCTCGCATGTTATATCCACTTGTTTATCTGCTTGTCCAAATATTTAGCTGCAGGGCCAGAAACAACCGATACAACTGATCATTAGGCGGCCAGTCTGGTATCAATCTATCTATTAGTATAAATGACCAACCACAAGGGAATCTGGACACCTTTATGCAACCAATACCAACTGCTGCTATATGTTCTGAGTCAAGTTTCCACTTTTCAGAGCTATTGACTTTTATAAAAAAAGACTGCCACATAAGTGCCCCATGTGACATTTAATGATTCTTTTTTTAAAGTGCTTACTGTATCCATCAGCCAGGGACAAGGTAAGAGAAAGGGAATATTAAACAGTCTGCAAAATCCATTAGTGCCAGTGCTGAGCTTTCTAGCAGCTGAACTAACACAGTGAAACAATGTCGGCACTGAGGCTTCCAAGCTATCACATTACCAGAGAAATACAGTAGGGACACAGATTTGGGTAAAGAAGGCACACTGGGACACTACAGTATATGACCTGGACAGGGCTGTATTGTAACACTGATTACATATTTATGCTTCTGTCCTGTAACATTAAACAAATACTAAATAGAGTTCAGCGCTTTCCAAGAAAGGCCTAGGAAGTTATTAATTTGCCTGTGTTTGAAAGAAATTCATCTGATTAGCATTTTGCCAATCCCAGCTTTCCCTTCTCTAGACATTAAAGGCAAAGAAGCATATGTCGGATCCATTCAAAAAGACAAAGAAATTCTCTGTTAATAAACAGCTTAGTCCTCAGTTTTTTTCATCTGTAACATAATCATTAACCAGTGAGGTACAGGGGACTCATTGAAAGGCTTCACTATTCAGAACTTCAGCACAAAAGGAGAAGAGTGTCCCTAAAGAGCTTCTCTTAAAGATATGGCGTGTTAGCATATTTCTGCTCCAAGCGTTTGATCTATATTTTATTTGCGGGGTTTAAGGTTAGCTGAATAGGGGCCGGTTTCTTTGATGCTCTTTACAACCGGGCAGCAAGGGAACAGCAAGCGATTCAGCCCTGTTTCAATGTGCCGATTATGTGAAGGGCCCAACCAGGAGGAGTCTGAAATGTGAATTTATGGGCTTGGGAAGTAACACTAGACATAAGGAATAGCAATGACCATTGGGGAAATAAAAGCATTTAGTACCTAGCCTTTTCCTGCTGATTTTCTTGATATAATCCTCTGGGGCCAGTTTTAAATACAAGGGCAATGCAGGAAGGCTTGTGGCCCTATGATGGTGGGGGGGTTACTTTACATAACTAGGGGTATGCAATCCACAGCCCTCCAGCTGTTGTTTAACAGCAACTCCCAGCTATCTTCCTATGGCCTTTGTCATATCAATCTGTGTTGAATTAATTTCTCACGATCCTTGGCAGTTTTTGCCTTTCAAAGAATTCTGGGAGCTGTAGCAAAACCTTTGGAGGTCTGCATTCTGGATATCACATCTATCTGAATCCAAAAGGCATCCAGATCACAAATATTAATATAGATTTTGAGTTAAGCCAGCCATACACATTAGGTTCCCCTCATTTGGCAAGGACACCAGACAGATCTTTACCTGATCTGGCCACCCACATCCTGGGCCAAATCAAGCATAATTGGTGCCTATGCAGGCCTGTCAGATGAGGACCACATCTGCATGCCAATGTGATCTTTGTCTGTTGGGATTTTAAAACCTACCAAATAGATATGTGGCCAAGTTTAGGCCAGATATCTATCAGAGCAGCCCCTGGGCAAATAAGCTGCCGACTCAGTCTGCCTGTGTATGGTCAACTTAAGACAGTTTATCCAAACCGTGGGGCTGCCTCCTAAAAGACCCAGTGCAGTGGGGGTACCCTAAAGTTCAGTTAGGGTGAGCTTACCTTATTAAATGAATAGAATGTAGATCGTAAGCTCTTTTGGGCACCTCTTGTATCAGTTATTGATTGCTTTATATGTTACTCTGTATGTCCAATGTATGAAACCCATCTATTGTACAGCGCTGCGGAATATGTTGGTGCTTTTATAAATAAATGTTAATAATAATAATAAAAATTAAAACTAATCATCTGCATACAGAACCGAATACACTGCACCCACCTATTACATTCCACTAATAAAAAAATAACAAATGTAATGAAATAGCTACACATATAGCATAACAATGCTGTATTTCCAAAAATATCTAGCACAGCAAAAAAGTCTTCACCTTAACTGACTTTCAAGCTGGGCTTCTGAGAGTATCTAGAAGAGCAAATAAGCATTTTCCCCAAATCTAACCCTACCTTTACTTCGGACTGAGCTGACTTCAGTTAAATGTAGTGCTGGGATTATATTATTCCTTATGGTCTATAGCCAGTGCAAATCTACAGAGGGGCATTGTAGCTTATGTTGCTGCAATATATCATTGCTAACTGGAAAAGAATAGTGTAATTCTCCTATAACTTCAGAGTGATGTTGCCTATTTGAGCCTAGCCTAAGGGTGAAGCCTCGTGGCTTTCTTGCCTTTCTCCTACACACAGTTCCTTTCAGACTGGAAGCTTACACATAAAGACTAGAGCTTGTATAAGATCAAATAAAGCTGACTTCTCAGTTCTGATCAGCAGTCCTGTAGTGTTCAGCCCTGAGCATGGTCAGCTATTGTGTAGATGAAATCTGAATCAGTCCCCCAGTAGCACCTTTGCCCTGGCACTAGTTTGTTATGTTTCTTTGCAAAAGGAAGTCTTTGAAGTTTAAACATGGCACTTTTTTTTACTGTTATCTAAGATATATTTTAAAATAGCAATGCAATCAGTATGGTCGCACCCAGAATACTAGTATTTTCTAATACTAATTTGTAAAAGAATAACATTCTTACATGGTTGCTTATTACAGTGGTACAGAGAGCACTGCTGTTGCCCTGTAGACCCAAGGTGCAACATATACAGTACACACTTGGGCACACATGGAGTTTTAATTGTGCCTGTAGCACTCTTGCACTGTGTAAATGTCATCTTCCATAACAATGGGTAATGGACAAAGTAGTAGATGTGTCCCACCATGTGTTCTCATACTATTGCCTATTATGCAATGGTAGAAATGATACATACTGCCAGAAGTACAGATTTATGGCATACAGAGCTATTCATATAAGATCCTATTGCATGGAATATATGTCAATAACTTTTTTTCAACAATACCGGAAATATAAAGTGCAAGCTGTACTGATGAAAATCATATGCTGCATTTCCTTTTTAGAAGAGTTAATAGTAAGCATGATCTCCTGGAAGCCACTGTAATAGCACTTTACTTCACAGAACCCAAGTGTGGAGTTGCAATTGAAGTTGCCATTCCTCTAAGTGGTTTCTCTCTAGAGGCAACTGCATGGCTGACAGTTAAGCACTTATTGATTGTGCAGAGGAGTGTGACTTCTAACCCAATCCCATTTTATCAGTTAATCTACTGTCTGGCATGTGGATATGTTGTCTGCTAAAGCCATGGAGGAATCAGAAGAACATCCAGCAGTTTGGAAGCACATAATGGTTTTATATACATGCATTTGGGGATTTTCTAGCATTACTCTAGATGGCCTTATAATTATTCTGGAACACTCAGCTGATCCAAAATTAGTGCATCAGCTATGCGTCCTTCTGTGGAGCTGCATGGCAGGAATAAAGGTAAAGCTTTGCCTTGACTTCATTCCAGATAAAAACAAACTCTATTTACATAGGTGGATAAGTAAGTCTATCTCGAGACCATAATCAAAACACTATCTCAGACTCTCTTTCTGTGTCTATTTCTGGTCAACTTTCTCTGTCTGTCCCACAGCTGTGTCCATGTGTACTCTTTCTGTTTTGCTTTATTTGCTATGACTTTGTCTTTCCCACCTGTCTCTCCTTAGCTGTAGCCCAGCTGTTCTTCAACGTGAATTGCCTGTCTCTTGAGCCTTTTTTTGTGCACTGGTCCTCAACTATTTCTGTCTTCCCCTACAGGCAGGAAGATTGCTCTACTAGTGCTGTTGGACAGATGGTGATGATGGAATCCATCCTTAACATGTCAATCTGAGGGACATAAGTAAAAACTGTACAAATAATTGCCACTTACAAGAAACCAATTCTCTGTATGTTAAGCCATTAATAATGTACAGCAATAATGCTAGACCCTTGGAAATCAATTATTTCTATCAAAGTCTCCCCCGTTTCACAGCGGGCGTAGAGTAACACTATCTAAAGGTGGCCACTAAGGTTCAGGGCTAAAACGGCAGATAAGGAGGTAGAAACAATAGGATTTCTACCTCCTTCTGCCGATTCAGCCCTGAAGGCAGATTTTGCTCAGGCGCCTTCTATGGCACCCGATCAAAATCTTTTAACCCGCAGCCTCCTGCGATATCGGTCGACTCGCCGACTTGCCATACATGCACCAAATATCATACGAAACGAGGTTTCGTACGATATTATCGGTGAGTGTATGGCCAGCTTAAGAACTAGGGAATGGCTGCTCTTGAGTGTGCATCTTCCTTGAATGCCCCATAACAATGATGTTTTTGTTAGCAGGGAGATCAATCAGTTTGTTTAACAAATATTTAACAATTGAACTTTTACTTTCTGTGGAAGTCACAAGATGCCATGTGAAAGGGAGTGAAAGGCCAGGATTGACAATAACAAATATAAACACCAAAAAACCCCAAGTAATTGATTCAATTGCTGACAATTGTGCATAATCATCAACTCTTCGGTTATTAGCTTAGGGAGATCACCAATTTCCATCCTAGCAATCAGCTCTCAACTATTGGCCTTCAAAAGCCAGCTAGTGTTTTCCTGCCTCGCACATTCCCCGGGTGGCACTGGGAAACTGTACCTTGTGACCACAATACAGAACTCTAGATTTGCAATTTTGGTACTTGCAGGTACCTTGATTTTTATAATATGTTCAATATTAAAGCATATTCTAAATATTTATAATGCTAACTATTCCCTGTTATACTAAAGGTGCAGTCTATTGCTCCAGGATTCCAGGTGGGAATGCAGAATATGGACCACACTCCTTAGATGAATATAGCCTTTACTGCAGTATATAAGTAATAAAAAAGACACAAGTAACACTTATCAGCTCTTAGCCACTAGTGCCTCTGCCAGAAATTTTCTGTCTTGGAGAGAAATATTCTGATTTAATTGGGAAAGAATAGGCAGGACTTGAGCTGCTAATCTGTCCTGCAGAAATGAACTGTCGGAATAAAGAGAAGAATGTAAAAAGGCTCAGTTAATCATGCAAATATATACTGCAATTGCTTCAATATTTCTCTTTTAAAAACCCACACAATACAGTTCCCTTACACAGTTTTACATGTAATCCTTGGTACCAAAACAAGATGATGAAGATATCGGCCAGGCAGGCTCCCTGCATCTCAATCACTCGGAACACTAAATGAGTGCTCGTGTAAAACCTCGCCATGGGCTTATAAATCAGATACAAAGAAAGTATTACCGTTCATCTGAATAGCGCATGGAATGATTTGCTTCATAATGCAGCAAGGTTTTCTCATTGCCTGAACGGAGAGCTGCCATTCATTTATGCTATCATGGGTATTTCCATGTAGCAAGCAATAGTGTGCAGGAAAATGTGATCTTATAGAGGCTCTTTAATTTAATTCCATATCATCTTAAGCCAGAGACCTGCACTGGTCTTAGCGGGCAGTTGCACACCCCTGTGTGCACCCAGACTTGCTTATTTACCCCCTTGGACAAGCTATCCAATCTAACCTGCAACTACTTTATCCACAGACTGCCTAGGAACCCATTGGCTGTCATAAATGCAAAAATGTTGTCATCATCAATGGTATTGCTGTAGACCTGAAGTGATGTCATATGAGCGGGAGGGGTAAAAAAGGCCTTTAAACCCACACCCTGAATCATATCCAAAAATCCTTACATTACACTATACAAAGCAAATAATTCACTCTACCATTTAAAATGGTATTCTTGAACCAACAAATGTATTTTTTTAAAGTTGTAATATTGGTGTGTAGGCGCCATCTCAGTGCATTGAGTCTGAGCTTTCAGAAAAAGACAGCGCTACACATTAAAACTGCTTTCAGGTGATCTATTGTTTCTCCTACTCCCATGCCGGACTTAGATAAATTACTATTGAGTGCTATTCTGATATCTACTGGGCGGCTCCTGGGAGGAGGGGGTGATATCTGTCCAAATTGCAGATCAGCAGTAAAGTGTGACTGAAGTTTATCAGAGCACAAGTCACATGGCTGTGGCACCCTGGGAAATGAAGAATATGGCTATCCCCATGAGAACGTTTCAAAATAAACATAAAAAAAAATCTGCTTGCGTTTTTGAAAAATGGATTTGAATGCAGGATTCTACTGGAGAAGCTCATTAACTGATGCATTTTTTAAAAAAAATGTTTTCCCATGACAGTATTTCTTTAAGGTACAAGTATTACAGAGTCTCTTTAAATAATTAAAAAGCTTTGACTTCTAGTTTGAATCAGACATAAAATAACAGTTAAATTCCCTAAGTAGAAATGTGTTGAGCAGTTTGGGTTCTCATGCTTTCTTTTACTTTTGCTTCCGTAAAGTCTAAAACCACCTTCATATGAACAGAAAGTTTTCAGTTTTACAGGTTTTATCCCCTGCGCTTCTGTTAGACCTCAAAAAAATCCCTTGCTTTACTGCACACCGCCCTGTAAGTCTAATTCCCTTGAAAACAAAGAAAGTCTTGCATTATACAAAATCATATTTCTGCAGCACAAAGACTTGTGTTTATTGTGCCCAAATCCATACAAAGTACAACCTAATGTCTACAATCTGCCAGAGACAAAACAACTGCATGCTAGGGCATCAACAAAACTATGCTCTTTTAGTATAAAATATATTTGGGCAGGAATTCTAAAGTGAGAGAAAGACAAGGTAGAATGTATTTGCTGCTCCCGTGACTTTACACTACAACCCAACAAAGTTCATGTTTGGAAATCTCACCCTTAATAGATCACTTTGCACATAAACACCATTGTCAGAGGGAAACAAGAATACAATTATATCTGAGGGAATCTGAATTCTGCACTCAGTGTTTCAAACATCCCGCATAATTGCGTGTACGTGCAACGCAAACAGCAACCTGGGAAACAAGGAGATTAGAGGGCTACTTACACAAATAACGTAATGAGTAAACTAGTCAGGTCTTAGTTTAACCAGCTTCTTCTGCCAAACAAATGCCAATGTTTACCGTAAATGTATTACAAGTCAAAATTGCTTTTGAGCAAAGACAGAGAAATCTGGTCCTGGGCTTGATGAAGAAAATAAATGTAATCATTTGTATAATTTTCCACTTATTTGGCCAGATTCCAGTGATCAGATAACCATAGGGGCCAGTGAAATGCTGGACCCTTGTGGCCCTTTGCCGATAAGGTTTTCCTCACTGGATAACTGATATCTGTATTGGTTGTTAATTGGTATGTTGACCATCACACCTTGTGTCTCAACCCTTTCTCCTTGTAGATTGTAAGCTCTTTTGGGCAGGGCCCTCTTCACCTCGTATCGGCCCTCTTCACCTGTATCGGTTATTGATTGCTTTATATGTTACTCTGTATGTCCAATGTATGAAACCCACTTATTGTACAGCACAAAATTGTAAACGCTCTAAGAGCGTAAACTTAAGTTGAATTTCTCAACTACCGAGAACTAAGTAAATAAATATAGCTAATATATTGGGCTAATGTATAAATTACCAGCTAGCCAATTAGGCTATAATTAGCACGATCTGGCCACAGAGCTAAATGTATCCACCTATTTAATAAATAGAAAATGGAATAAATACCAAACGGTTAATCCGACCCGGGTGTGGAAACCCCGAGTCAATCGCTTAAGATCTGGATATAATCAGCAAATAATTCGGAAGCAGAGAAATCAACAAATGCTCACCAGAGTCCTGTGGTGGTCCGGGTGCTTGCAGCCCCGAACCCGCAGCTGTAGGGAGATATTCACCAAATTTTGAAAAGGACGACAAGCATTCCAGACTCAGAGGGATCTATAAAAACTTATACTTTATTCCAACATGTTTAAAAACAAAAGCCTGACGCGTTTTGTGCGTTTGGGGCACTTCATCATAGGCTTATTGTACAGCACTGCGGAATATGTTGGCGCTTTATAAATAAATGTTAATGTAATGTAATTGTAGTCCCATATAGAAGCCATAGGCTAATGGCCTCTGTATGGGCAAGTAAAATTAGCTGTAATGGATTCTCAAAAAAAATAAAGGGACCAGCAATTTGCACAGCACTTTGTTCATCTCTAACATGTTTGGATCCCTTAGTACTGCCAGTAAATATGGAACGATACTCCTTCTTGTGGGTAGATCAAAAGTGCTTTCTGGTGGATCACCCCTACTTGTGGCTATGCGTAGAAGCAATACAAATACAATACAAATCCTGAATGTACCAAAGCCCTTAGAATTAATTATAGAACACTCAGTAGATAAAGCAAAGTCTAAAAAGATGACATCTAATGTTCAGCAATTACTATAAGAATCACTGGAAGAGTGTGCTTTTGCTGCATGTCCTTATGACTTGTAATGCCTTTGAAAATGCCAGAGCAATGGAAATAAAGAGGATAATAATTAGCTGTCTGTCCTCTATAAATCTCACAATCTCAGACTATTTACAGAAAATATTGTAGCTGCTCATCTTGTCAGAGCTAATAATTATTTTACCGGTCAATGGAAATAAATTATGTGGCAAAATACACAATCTTCTTATGGCAGACATGAAATACAGTTAGATATGCGTTGCTCCTCTAATTATCCCTAATACCTTTTGCAGCATATGCTGATCAGATGGTGTTTGAGTAATAAACCAAACGATTTTCTTCAAAGTAAATATCCCTTTGTTATATTAAATGGGAATATTCTGACAGTTTTAGTTGAACAGAACTCATTTATGAATTTAGCTCAAAGCTGATAATTTGTTTAACTAGCAGAACATCATTTTTTCATGTGTGAAGTGAAGGTATAGAATTTGCTATGGCATAATGTGGCATAAGCAACAAACTACTGGGGATCCAGGGGTATGTGTGGTTTAATGAAGGGTTGTGCAATTTATTGTTTAGGTACTTGGGGATATATTACCTAGTAGGCACCAGTTAACTGGGAGTGCATTAGCATCAGGGAACCGGAGAACTAAGTGGAATCATACAGGGAACAGAATTTGAGGGGGTAGCTGCAATGCAAAGGCTTTTGTGGGCTTGGGCTACTATCTTGGCAGAACTGGGGCCTCAGGACTGCTATATCCATCACTTAGATAAGCAATTTAGCAACTGGAGATGAACAGATTATTGCTTGGTGCAAAGAAGTGTAAAGCTGTGATTATTAAAGTGGGGGTCATGCGTGCATTGGTGGAAACAGCTAGTAATTGTACTTCTAGGAACTTTGCCACATTGTTGGACAACGTGACCTCAGCAGCAGCAACCTTTTATTTACAATATATAATATGCAGCAGTCATGCTAGAGAAGTTCAGAGTCTTGCTTGCTAATACAGAACCCCTGGGGCCCCTAATGAGGGACATAAAACCCAACAGCTGAGGTCTGGGAGCTCCATGGACATCCCTGATGTATGTTCTGAGACAGACCATCTACAAAAAGTTTGTTCTTATTGCCTGTGTGGGTTTCCTCTCAAACTCATAAAACATACAGGCATGCTCATTGGCTCCTGCTAAAACTGGCCCAAGTGTGTGTTTTGTCTGTATATAATGAGCTTAAGTTCAGGTTGTGAGTTCAACTGAGCCAGGGACCTAATGTAAATGATTTTTATGCTTCCATCCCAAGTGGCCACTATGATGCTGGGAATTCCTTGCAAATGAGCTTCATGCCCTAACCTAAAATCAGTCCTATTGTAATTGTCGTTTCTACACCATACTAGAACAGAAGCTGGAAGAGACATAATAATCACTTTCAGCGGAGGCTTTTTCACCGTATTTCATCCCTTTCCATTACTGCATTACTTTCTAAATTCTCCAACCCAAAGTGTCTCTACATACGCAGGTCCTATTTCTTCTCACGGATCATTTGTACTGCATTTTCTATTACTACAAAATGGGTTTTGACACTTTCGCTATGGTGTAAAATTTAATCCTGACTAATCTAGCTTTCATGTGGATTTGTGAAAACTGCAAATGCCTGGGGTGAGCCATTATGTTTAGCAGTGTTTTGTAAAAAGAAAGGAAGTAAAATAGACAGTATAGATTCTAGAACATTACAAAAGACACTGGAGCAAGTACAGCTCATGGCTTTGCAACCCAGCTACACTTCCCAACATCCTCGCATAGCCAGGACCTACACTAACAGTTGTTTTGTGGTGCCTATGCTCAGCTATTGACCAAGGTTGTGAAATGGCTATAGGCAGCACCTCAGCTGCAATGATGTCTACTACAATAGACCTTGATATACTTATCTGACAAAGTTACATCAGAATTTAGGTGGTTAGCATGAGTTGTGTGGGTAGATGGGTCAATGTGTTGTGACCATGACTGTATCAAATTTTACATTCCATAACAGGAATGTTGAGAGGTAGCATCTACTAACTACACCCAGGAGCCCAATGTATATCTTATGTCAGTATCTGTCAGATTCCAACCAATTTTAGTATCCTTGAGGACTTTAGTCTTCTATAGGCAGTTGCCCATTGCAGCTATTTTTTTTTTAATTTGGTTTTAAATTTGGCCATTTCAACAAAATTTACTGGCCACAGACAATGCCTGTCCTAAATACACCTGGATATCCTGTTTTTTGTATCAGTAAAATATTTATGTGGCTTTTGGGTCAAACATCTAAAGCAGTATGTTTGTAGGCACCACACTGACATTTATACCCCGACTTATAACTCTGGTTTCACAGGGATGTTAATAACAGCAACAAAAGGCCTCACATAATTTGTGGCAGTAAATCCTATAGAAAATGTGACATGAGACAAAGCTATTCAGTTTTACTTGTTGTCACATGAGATGTCGACTTGAAATATAGGCTTGTAGCCTCAGGTATCACTTTTATAGCTTCAGTGCTCCATAGATTAGATAGTGCTGCTTTTGTTGTCTTCTGTTCTGTGGAATTGCTGAACATTTCATAATGGCTCAAGTTAGTTTTAGGCTTGTGAGAATCCAGTCTGGGCAATTCTGTGTTATTTCAGTGTCTTCCTGGCAGCCATATTTGTTATTTTCTGTCCAACCACAGTCGTGAGTGGAGCCAGTTATCTCCCTGTTAACCAAGTCTATCTTTTCTACATCATTATGGCTATGATGTCCCATAGAAATTAATTATAACAACAAACACAATAATAATCTTCCACTTATTATGTTAAACCCATATGAAAGTATGGCCACGTGGCCAAGGGAACATGGTTAAGTCAAAGAGATGCACATTACACAGAACACTCAAACTATATCTATATTTTATCAAATTAAAATCATTTAATTTTTCTCTAGTGCAGTAGCATTTTCTGCATTTTGTGATATATTTAGATTCCTTACCCCCCCGTCTCTGTTTTAAGTTTGATTTTGATAGCCCTGTTGCCTCAGTCTACAACAGTTGCCTTATGCAGAAGACCTAAAATAGGTCAGATCAGTTTCATGTACACACACTTACCAGATAGTGCTGATTATTTCCCAAATATGTTGCAGCAATTCTGATCTTCTAAACATACTAATTAGTTGAATTAGCAGCAGCCAGTATAAACCCACATAGCCCAACAGCATCAACACAGTAATTATGAACAGTTGGACAACAAACAGTGTCTATTATTTAAAGCGTGCCATCAGAGTGCAGGCTCCTCTCTCCCCCACAATAACACTTTGGGCGGCACAAGCCAAACCAACAAACAGATGTGCAGCCTAGATAATTGGCATCGGCAAATGTTATCAAATGTCTATATCTATTTGGGTCAAAATGAATACAGATAAGGTTGTCTACAAACCAAATTAAAAGAGAACACATATGGGCGACTGTGTTATTGGATTCTGTATAGTGAGACAAAATTGTATATACCTCTATATATACACTGTATCTAAGTATTGGCTATCCAAATGATATTACATAATATGGTAGCAACATTTTAAACTGAGATTCATCTTTTTTAAACCCTAGCAGGGCACATGGAAACGACACTGTCAGGCACTGTATATAACAGAGAAGAGAGAAGTACATGATGCCTATCATGCTATTGAATGAAAAGCACCCTTTGCAGAACCATGGCAGACAGACCTCACCAGAAAAGGCCAGAAATCTGACATCAATCTGTGTGCTGCAGATGAGACGAGTTACTCTCAGTAGCATTAGGAGCAGTGACAGACAGACAGGGGCCACTGACCTAACCATTGCATAAGTTCTAGTTAAAGACCCAAAATATGACATTACATATAAATGATGAGTTACCGACAGGATCGGACACTACTGTGGTCCAAATGTCCTGTTCTACAGAATGCTGCTTTGTAAGAGATAGGAATTAGAGTTAAAGCTTAGCAGTGAATCTCTCTCTTTAGTAAACAGGTGACCGCTGCCAGGATCGGTCTTCACTGATGCTCTTTTCAGCACCTGTGGACCATGTTCAGGTCTGGATGAGATTGTTCCAAAATGCGGCACAGTAAAGGGTCAGACAGAATCATGGTCAGACAAGGTGACAAGGTGTCAGGGCAAGAAAACAATCAGAAGTCAGGTGCAGTCAAAACCTGAAAAGCAACAAGGTACAATGGCTTGAGCAGGACTATAGAAAACAAAGCCAGTTTGGTCAACAATAAGCATAGAACAGGAGCTTTACTTTTGAAATTTGGTATTTAGATGACGTCAGTAGCATCCCAACAAGTGCAACGTGTCAGATCGTGAATGTGTCCTGATGTCCAGCCATGTCAGGATACTTGGCACAGTATGGGAGAATGTCACTGGCAAGTGCTACAGGTTGCTGTGTGTGGGTGGGGGGTTATAAAAGTAAAACAGGTAGCGGTGCATTTATGGGTAGAAATCAAGGGCTGAATAGACTCCATTTCATTGTACTTCCCAATGCAAGCATGAACATGACTATAAGTACAGCAAAACTACAATACTTTACTAAACATTTCCCATTGTTTTCAAGCTTGGAAGAAAGTGGCCCTTCAAATGGTTTTCAATGTAAAGTACTCTTGATAGCCTAACAGCATTCCTGCCTGCATCCAATTTCTTGCCTGGATTAGATATAGATTGCATTGCCTGGATGAGATGTAGTACTGGGAAGGAATACAAAGGATTGGGGACAGTATAAGGATGAAAGATGATATGAAGCCTTTGGGAAATGATCTTGTTTGTTCAGTGTCCAAAAGTGAATTTATGTTCAAGTGCTGGTAGAGGCAGCTGTATGTTCTTCTGGCCTATCTTTATGGTAAATAGAAACAACGCCTGACATATACCTGGATAGGAATAAAATATGTAATTAAATGAACTATAGAAAGTCATATTTGTTCTTACCTTTTCTTAAAATCTTTCATCACCAAATGATAATGGACTCAGCGGATCACTCATAAAGAACTGCATGGTGCACTTTTTCAGCAGCCCTTATATCTTACGAGAAGGAAAGCAGATCTGGCAATTTTCTCCTGTTAACATCCATTACTGGAAATGGGATTTAACAGAAGAAAACTGCACATTCTGCTTTTCCGCACGCGTTATGGGGACTCACGACCTTGCTTGTCTTTTACGGTCAGTTTTGATTGTGACACAGAGGGAAAAGCATCCCACTCTGCTACCTTGAAGCGGCTGAGAAAAAGGTTATTATTCCATATTGCCATAAGATGTAACAAAAGTGAGTATTTCACATAATCGCTTCTGGAGGAGCTTAACGTTAACCAGTAAAGCAGATCTGGGTATGATGCAGAGGGCAAGAAAAAGTAAATGAGGCAATAAGTTGGTGCTTTAGAAGAAAAGCCTTCTGGTTAACATAGGACTACTGAAAAGACCACCAACAGAAAAGAACTGTGCAGATAGGTTGGTGGATGCCATGTCAGGTCAAGTAATAATTACATGGCCCCTCTCTCTCTTAAAAGGACCCCACTGTAGGTATAGAGCAGTGATCCCCAACCAGTGGCTCGTGAGCAACATGTTGCTCCCCAACCCCGTGGATGTTGCTCCCAGTGGCCTCAAAGCAGGGGCTCATTTTTTAATTTCTGGCTTGGGGGCAAGTTTGGTTTAATAAAAACCCAGTATAATGCCAAACCGAGCCTTCTGTAAGCTTTCAGTCCACATAGGGGCTATTAAATTATTGCTCTCATTGGCACCACCAGGAAACTATTTCATGCTGGTGTTGCTCTCCAACACTTTTCCCATTTGAATGCTCACAGGTATAAAAGGTTGGGGATCCCTGGTATAGAGAAAGGGTTTTTCACAATGGCTTCTCACTACTCGTACTGGCGGCTGACACACATTACTAACCCTTTTGCTCTCCTTGTTGGAGCAGCTTTTCTAACCTCAGCCTGACTCTAGAGTGAGCTATAACAAGATCTAACCTCTCTAGCTATTCATATCTACTCCTCCTACTCAGACTTCCTACCTTTTCGGCACCTTCCATCACCTTAAGCAAGTGGGGTCTAAAGAGATCTTGTGTTTCTTCACTTTTTAAAGACTAAGGAACAGCTGACACTCTTGGCCAATGAAAAATTATCACAGCATGCTGTAACTTGGAAAGGGTAATTCTCCATACTTCAAACTCTGAACAGACCTAGCCCAATGCTGGGGTTTGACTTTAAAGAGTAGACAAAATCTTTACATATCAACAACCCAATAGATATTTGGGTGACCCCTCACCCTATATTGCTTGAGCAGAACTTCATTGAATGAATGTTGGCCATACATGGGCAGCTTTGGTTTGAAGGTTAAAGGAACAGTAACACCAAAAAATGAAAGTGTATAAAAGTAACTAAAATATAATGTGCTGCTGCCCTGCACTGGTAAAAGTTGTGTGTTTACTTCAGAAAGTCTACTATAATTTATATAAATAAGCTGCTATGTAGCCATGGGGGCAGCCATTCAAAGGAGAAAAGGCACAGGCACTTAGCAGATAACAGATAAAACACTATTGTATTCTACAGAACTTATCTGTTATCTGCTATGTAACCTGTGCCTTTTCTCCTTTTTTCCAGCTTGAATGGCTGCCCCCGGGGCTACACAGCAGCTTATTTATATAAACTATAGTAGTGTTACTGTAGCAAACACACCAGTTTTACCAGTGCAGGGCAACAGTGCATTATATTTTTATTACTTTAAAGCTCTTTCATTTTTTAGTGTTACTGTTCCTTTAAAGTAGCAAGACTGCAGAAAACAAAGTGCTGGTAAGAGGCAGAAATAAAAAGATCATACCTAGCCAAGAAGGCTCGGCAAGATGCTATGTTACATTTTGGAATGCTGCTCTGCTGAGTTCTGTCAGTAATGTAATAGCTGAGACTAGCAGCATGGCAGCTTCTGCTCAAATGTATGAACATATGTGTAAATAGCATGTTATTTCCCAGTACCAGCTGTGGGCTATGCACCATGCTTACCAAAGATCAATGCTTACAGGAACACAAGCATCCCACATGCCATATTACTTTACTATTTAAAAAAAAAATAAAGGATTTTTATAAATTGGTGCATATTTTCCCTTTAAAATGGCCTGATTCTGGCTGGATTGTTTTCATTACGCCTTTTCCAGTGGTTACTATGCCAACTCACAAAGGGAGCTGTAATCGGCCTCCGCGAAAATTCAACTATTATTAGGGCTTTATGAAAATGATCCATCTGCTGTAATAATGCTCACCTGAGACTTCATTCAGGACTAATGTTGGAGATATAAATTAGCAGGCAATTCTGCATTACGCCTCTCCAAATGCATCCACAGAAAAATGCTGGGAGTGGGGCAAGTCACACAAGATAAAGTACCGCATCAAACGTGTACATGAAATTATTGAATGCCAAATTGTTCCACTGTTATTGTTGGCAATGCTAGGAGACGGACTGCTCACTAATCAAACGTCATCCAGTTTATGGTGATTCAGCAGGGTACTCTTATTGGCAAATCACAACTTTATAGTCATCATTTCCATGATTTATTTTAGGTTTAAGAGGTTAAAATAGGGGCAGAAACACACATACTGGGGCCCCACAGGTCGACAGTTGCAAGTAGGAAGGAGTGGGGAATGTAGGTATAGTATATTGTATGATGGAGACAGTAGAGCAAGATGGTAACCATTATTTTTTTAACAGTTAAAAGCCTATAGCTCAGATAGTCCCATTATATATTGAAAAAGTGGCCCCAAAAAGTATTTTTGCCCCAGAACTATTTAGGACAAGTCACAATATAATAGATTTCCTTTACAATAATTTTTAACATATATTCAAAATATCATATAAATAGACTATTATGCACAGTAGCCATAGTATTGGGTTCAAAGCATTTTGAAATTTCTGTTCTAAGTGTCATTAGGTGATCCAGCTTTTCTACATCATTGGTGCAGCAAAAGAATAAGTGACAAATTGTATAATCCGACTTACCCCCACCTCCTCCAAGAAGACTTGTGTTTGCTGAAATGAAAAAAAGGAAAAATGATGAGATTTGATAATAAACAAAAATGGTTTTTAGTTTCATACACAAGCATGTGAAAACTAATGTGAAACTCAGTGGAGATAGATAGATATAGAAAGATAGTCAGTAAGACAGTGGCTATCCTTGCCATTGATCAACGTATCAATGGGGCTTAAGGTCCCCATACACGAGCAGATCCGCTCGCTTGGTGATGTCGCCAAGCGAGCGGATCTTCACCCGATATCCCCACCTACAGGTGGGCGATATCGGGGAGCGTTTAGGTACAAAAAAAAATAATTTGATCGTTTGGCCTTGGGCAAACGGATTATGTGATGCGGTCCCCGATCCGACTGAATTTTCTAACCTGGCCGATCGATATCTGGACAATTTTAGGCCAAATATCGGTCGGCCAGGCCCCTCGGTTCTGCCCCTACACGGGCCGATAAGCTGCCGAATCGGTCCAAGGGACCGATATTGGCAGCTACTATCGGCTCGTGTATGGGGACCTTTAGTCACATATTGTACAGGTATCGGACCCCTTATCTGGAAACCCATTATCCGAATTATGGAAAGGCCATCTCCCTTAGACTCCATTTTAATTAAATAATTCACATTTTTTAAAATGATTTCCTTTTTCTCTCTAATAATAAAACAGTACCTTGTACTTGATCCCAACTAAGATATAATTACCCCTTATTGGGGGCAGAACAGCCCTATTGGGTTTATTTCATGGTTAAATGATTCCCTTTTCTCTGTAATAATAAAACAGTACCTGTACTTGATCCCAACTAAGATATAATTACCCCTTATTGGGGCAGAACAGCCCTATTGGGTTTATTTAATGGTTAAATGATTCCCTTTTCTCTGTAATAATAAAACAGTACCTGTACTTGAGCCCAACTAAGATATAATTACCCCTTATTGGGGGCAGAACAGCCCTATTGGGTTTATTTAATGGTTAAATGATTCCCTTTTCTCTCTAATAATAAAACAGTACCTTGTACTTGATCCCAACTAAGATATAATTAATCCTTATTGGAGCCAAAACAATCCTTTTGGGTTTAATTACTGTTTAAATAATTTTATCAGCAGACTTAAGGTAGGAGATCCGAATTACGGAAAGATCCATCTGGAAACCCCCAGGTCCAGAGCATTCTGGATAATGGGTCCCATACCTATATTGAAAACATTGGGCTATGGATGAAGATGAGGTCCATGGTCAACAGATCTTCCAATCTGATGCAAAATGGATCAGATCAGCCCTATTTGCTTACAGCTTTGGTGGTCAGATCAGAAAAAAAACAGTTCTTGTCCAGTAAAACCAGACTGAGGATGTGTACCTTGGGGAGTTTTCCATCCCACTGAGGTCTGGTGCTTTGCCCTTAAATGTAAGGACAATAGGTGGAGAACACAGTTCTTGTATTTACCATGGGAACCAATAAGTTGCCAAAGCACAAATGCAAACTACAACAAAATAAATAATATTGGTCTGTCAAAAAAGTATTCAATTTCAGGATATGTCTGGTTTCCATGGATAGGGATTTCTTAGCACTGCGCCATTCAAATAAAGTTCATTGTTATTATGTATTATGTACTAATGAAAATAAAGTGTAGATGTTATGAGCAGGAGTGACACTGTATACAAACCTTTATAGGGTAGCAAGGGGGGAATTCTGGCCTCTTGCAAACATGTAATGAGGGATTACTCTCATGTTGAAAGGGCAAATTGTATTCAAATTACTTGGCATACAAAGTTTTTGAAGTTACTGAGTGGCAAGAAAATCCCTTGGTGGGCCACATCCAGTCATAGGACCTCCAGTTGCACAGCACTATCCAATATACAATGTAGTTGCTACTTAGTTAGGTTTAGAATGGACAGTCCTGCCTGTCATTCACACTAATAACACCTATTTTTGGTAATCTGACAGCAGCAGATTGGTGTTTGTGCAGCAAGTAGATAGTGGTGGGAGCTTGGACAACCCCACCTACAGCAGTAGTAGACAAACTGTGGGGTTAACATGCCTAGGGGAGCAGTGGCATAGGGCCTCAACCTTATAGTCAATGAGAATTGAGGAGAATGTCACTCCTAGATACACCTGATATCTTGTATATCAATTAGGGTAAGATTTGGGGTAAATATATATTTGCTGCCCTTGATATTTTTGAAACTATGAATGAATGACTGACACGGCATTATTTTCCTATATCTATACGTATTTCATGAGCTATGGGGGCCTTGAGTAAAGTACAGACCTTCAAGGGGAACCCTGGCCAAAAGTCAGACCTTCGAATGGGGCTTGAACTGAACTAAGTTTGACAACAGCTGACCTACAGGAATTCCCAGCCATTATTTCAATTCGCTGTTGGCCCCTGCAAGTAACTTTGGGAGAAGTAAAGTTAATTAACACTTGAAGGCCCTCAGATTAGACACTTCTGCATTAGGTAACTGGAACAAAGACAATCTTTTTTCATTTTTAAGCTATAAATTTTCACAGGCCATGCATCAATAGTTCCACGCCACACTTCTGATTATAAAGCTTAAAGGTATTTAATTAAAAGACTGTCAGAGTATAACATTTTCACAGCACAGTGTCTTTTGAAAATCTCACATTATCTAAATACCATCCCTATGTGTTCTTTGAAGACATTTAGCTCAGAATCAGGGTTAGTGTGAGGCAGAACACAGAATTAATTAACAATAAGAAAGAAAAGAATAAATTCCAGCAGAAATCGTGCAAAGCAAAAATCTTAATAGGGAAACTATGAATAACCTGACCTTGGTGGAGACTATACCCTATAACTAAGATCTCCATGCAACAATATGTCGCCATCACCAGAATAATGTGGGTGTTGCAGTTCAGGAACAGGTACAGACAAGAAACAGTTGGCTACACAAGACTTTGGGCAAAAGGTAATTAAGGGTAAAAATAAAAATGCATGCCAGGTAACAAGAAAAGACCATAAAGGAATTCAATGCTTTTCCTATTGCTCTTCTCTCTCCAACAGACCCTACAGTATTTTCTGCATGGCGCTTTGTGCCACTACATTTCCCAAGTGTCCTGGCATACTTAATGTACCTATAAATCTTGACTGCTGTGATGCACAGGCACTAAAAGATGCATATGATATTTAGTCTGAAACAATAAGAAACACAAAAATTTCTGAAGACTTAGCAAAAAGCATTTCTGCACTTCTAGAACTTCTAGGTTCCTTCCTATAACCTTCTCCTGGTGGGTCTAAGAGACTCATATTCTAAAGCCAACCATAAGGTTGAGGGCACACGGAGAGTTGGCTCTGATGCCTGTATTTTTTTGCCAAATGGTTGACCTTTTTATTGGCAACCACTGGGATCACCTGACTGTAACCGGGAATGATGGGAGCTACAACATGGAGTTGGCCACTGCTCCTGTATAAACTATAGCAAAAAAAGGAAAAGTTGTACTCAACCACTAAATTTTAAACCTTTAGGCAGGGTGCAATGAGGTTGTGACAACAACATACATTTCAAAGATTAAAGGTCCTCTGCACTCACCCATACCCAATATGCTAAGGATATAAAGCGGAAGGCATTTTTTTAGCAGCTTAATCCAAAAAAATGTCTTTATGTCCTATATATATTGATAATGGGTGAGTGCACAGGATCTTTTGTCTTTGTCTGTATGAATTTTGGGTTTACAATTTAGTGATGAGCACAACTTTTTTTGCAATACAAATTGTAATACCCAAACTGTGCATAGCCATATACACTGCTCCTGAGTAAAAATGTAAAGATATTTTTCAGCTCTGGGCTCTGGTTAGGAATATAGTTAACTATAGCCTGTGCACAATTGCTATCTAGACATGAATTGTTTTAGATATTCCCAGTTCAGGCTATACCCAATTACATGAATCGTTTTAGATATTCCCAGTTCAGGCTATACCCAATTACCCAAAAGGCATGAACTTTGAGCATGATATTTCATATCCCCCTCCATTTTTATCTCCGTTGTTCATTCTCTGTTTCATCCATCCAAGAATTGCTATTATAAATGATTATTGATTTTGTGTACATGAAAAGCTATAATTGCACCGGTTACTATTTATGTTTTTCCTTAAATTCAAGTATGATGCACAAATTACATTGGGATCACATTGATTTCACTGTTGGTGATCTCATTTCATTGATCTTTTTCTTTAATTGGGTGTTGGGTGCTGAAATAGCATGTTTTTAAACAGCTAAAGGCACATGTGAACAGTTGCATATAAATAATTGTGACTCATGCAGAGAACATGTTAGGCCATAGCAGTGACTTTACACAGTCTGTGTTTATCTGTATGGGGACAGCTTTACTTTAATATTATATCTAACAGGGGGAAATTAATTTCAGTTCAATGTTAAATTTAAATGGAATTCTGGATGAACCAGGGTAAAAGCTCTTCAATGTATGCTGACAACCTGATTAAAACAAACAGTTTTTTAACTTCCTTAATTCTAGTTATCCCCAAAATGTTGCTCACTACCCTTTTCAATGCCCGGTGGCCTTAAAGTAGGTGACTATTTTTACATTTCTGGCTTGGAGACAAGTTTTGAATGCAGAGAGACACAGTTTTACTCCAAGCAGAGCCTCCTGCAGTTTAGCAGTCCCCATGAGGCCACCAAATAGCTAATCACAGTCCTTATTTGGCATCCCCAAAGAACTTTTTTCTCACTTGTGGCTCCCCAACACTTTTCACATTTGAGTGTGGCTCACAAGTAAAAAAGGTTGATCCCTGCTTTATTCTATTCACATAACTTTGGTCCAAGCCATAGCCAACTATTATTATACATCAAATGGTTAAAACAAAGATAAAAGCTCATTTAGCACTACAGAAGGCAAATGTTATCGGTAAAAACATGATGGATGCAATTTGCACCCATCACCATGTCTTTTAATGTCAGGTGCATATCTTTGAGCTTCCAGAGTAGGGCACAAGGGCAAAATTGCCCACACTGGGTATCTGAGCGCAGGAAGGGTTATCTAGCTCCAGCTACATTATCACTGTTAATGAGCAAAAGGTACACAATGACTGGCTGCACTCGTACTGGGGAGAAGGCACCTCTCTTTTGTATAATGTGCATAGCTGTTCCCCAAGTGACTCTCTGGATGCACCGTTCCTTGGCGAGGGTCACCGTTATCACAAGACTGACAGCAGCTACACATAGGGGAACATAGGGAAAATGTCTCTTATGTTTCTCCTCTTTACTACTATCAACCGAAACCCAGCAGCTAGGCTTCATTTTAAACAGTAGAGTATTCCACTGAAATACAGAAAAAATGCTGAGAAAGATCCAGAAGTCACAGCTAAGTCACTGAAAGAAGAGATGATGGGTTATAGTGATCGAATATGGAAGAGATGAGAAGGAAACAGATCTGAGTCGTGGTAGTGAGGTATGACAACGTGGGAAGAAAGGGCATGCATTAATGCTTTATTTTAGGAAAGTAGGAATAGGGAAGCGTTCCGTAGTGTAGCAGAGGGAAATGTCAGGATTTTCAGAAAGCTTTTATCTGAGAAAAAGGTTGATTAATGTAGCCTACAAGCGACCAAAGAAAAATGGTGGACAGGAGCTTGGTTGGCTGTAATTGAGATGGGAACAAAATAGGATGGTAAAGGAGAAAACTTGCCAAGCACCTTTTCCCACTTTAGTAGAATAAAATAATTGTGAATGCTATTTTGGGGATCTAAGAAATGTCCTTAAAAACTATCTTAGCCTTCCCTTTCCCCAGATCAGTACGATCCCTGACCAACTACAACATTTTCCTACTACAAAAGGCCTCAAAGACCGAATGGGTCTTGCAAGTAAGCAAAGTCTGACCCAATGGCAAATATACCAGATCAGCATCTCTTTCTCCTCCAAATTTGAATTTTAAATTGGATTTCAGGATTTAATTTCTTTTGTAGATATTTGTTCCTTTAGATAGTGGGTATTAATAATTCAGATTTTTTTTTTCTCTATGACATCCATCTAATGAATGATAGCTGGAGAGTCTCAGGTAGGCCATGTCTTGTATATCAGTTTATTTCACTTGCAAATGCCTTACGTCTTATCGGCACATAATTTGAACAATTATTGCTTAATCCGGTGTGACTGGCACAATTTGGTTGAAGTAAAGTCTAGCTAATAAAAAATGGCCGCTTCATGTGATGTGACAGCCTGCACAATGTGAGCCTTGTCACCAGAGCTACTAATAACCGGAGAATGTGATTAATGGGGAGCTGCTATCCATGGCATGGCTATAAGATAAAAGGAGAGAGATTCGGCAGTAATATGGACAGATTTCAGTTCATCAATAAAATATCAGAGACAAAGGGAGGCAGCGAGCAGGGAAATTTATGAATCCACTAGGAGCAATCCCATGTTAATGTGCTGCCAGGTAATGCATGGATTCTTATATTATGCTGGTGGGGAAGAGTTGACTTTAGGGGGTTGCAACTGTCTCTATCCCTATCCTTTCTAGGGGACTACACCATCACTTTTATTATAAGCATAACAGGTATAGTAAAGCAAAATGGTATCAATAACACTTTCAATAGAGACTGTTCAGCCTGAAGTAAGGTTGCCACCTGTCCGGTTTTGACCTGGGCAGCCCAGTTTTTGGTAGGGTTTTCCGGGTCAAAACTGCCTGCCTGGTTTTCCCAGTTTTAGTAGACACTGCAACACTTGGCCACTTGGCCGAGTCACAGCCCTCCAGTGACATCACTGCCCCATCCTGTGACATCATGCTTCCCCTCCCTGCCCAGAGTTTACAAGCAAAGGTGGCAACCCTAGCCCGCAGTCTCCAGCCACAGATCCACTGACAGTCTTTTGCTTCCTGTCAAGTACTGGTAATATTGTATGAAACAAGGTTTCATTCAACATTCGTTGCGTGTGTGGTGGGTTGATGAGGCAACCGATACCTGCAATAGCCTTGGATATCAGTCGCTTTGTCAATCAGCCAGAAAATTATGACTGGGTGTCTTTGAAGGTGGTAGTTAATGCTGAATTATCAGATAGGGCAGTGATCCCCAACCAGTGGCTCGGGGGCAACATGTTGCTCACCAACCCCTTGTTGCTCTCAGTGCCCCCAAACCAGGGAGTTATTTTTGAATTCCTGACTTGGGGGCAAGTTTTGGTTGAATAAAAATAGGATTTACTACCAAATAAAGCCCCTGTAAGCTGAAAATGTGCATAGAGGCTGCCTAATAGCCAGTCTCCTCCATGAACGTTTATGCTGCTTGTGTTGCTCTCCAAGTCTTATTACATTTGACTGAGGCTCACGAGTAAGAAAGGTTGGGGATCCCTGAGATAGGGGTAGAATTCCATTGTTTTTACCTGCATATCTGGCGATTCAGCTCTTAACATTAGTGAAGTAGACAAACAATCTTTCCTGAAACCAATGGCCACCTCTAGTTTAAAGGAGAAGGGAACTGGGGGGGGGGGGGGGGGCGGGTTATACAAAGTTAATTTGTTAAGCACCCCAGTGATTCCATAGCTTACAGAACATTCCTCTTCTTTAATAAAATGTACCGGCCCAGGATACTTAACTTGTGATCAGCCCTGGACTGGCAATCTGTGGATTCTTGCAAATGCCAGAGGGGCTGCTGTAAGATGCAATAGACAGTTAGACAGTCACTATTTGGGCTGGAGGGGGCTGTTTGGGTCTCTGTGTATTTGAAATGCCAGGGCCTAGTTTGAATCCCAGTCTAGCCCTGCTTGTGACCACTGCACTGCCATTTTCTTCCTTGTCCTATGCATTCCCTGCAAATATTAAAGCAAAGTACACATAATCACTCAGTACAGTCACAGGGTATATGTAAAAAAAAAAATGGCTACATTGTGCTTGAAAGTAAAGTACCCTGGTCGGAGTTGGAGGTAAGTGACTATAATCATCAGAGAATGCCTAACAACTTGGCTCCCCCCCAGTGATTCTACCTTCCCTTCTACTTTAATAACAGTTAAGGTACACAGTTCAGGCTAGCTAATAAATAATAGGGTCCCATAAGAAACTTTGACCCACCAAAAGTAAGAACATCCTTGGAACAGAATTACAACAACAACAAAAAATAAAAGACATAGATGTGTAAATGCCCAAAGGCAGGAGACTGATTGTTCCTTGGTGTTGGCTCACTTGCAACTAATGATATTTTATGTATAATACAGAAGTACAGTAACTCCAGTGGAGCCCCATTCATCCTGAGAGAGAGGTTACTGATACGTTATTTCCTTGTAGCACTGAGCAATATCCAGTTACACAGCAACAATGACAGCTTTACGCTGCCAGCACTCAGTCCTTATGAATCACGCTAGGCTTGAGGGGATCACAACTGAAAAAATGTATTCACATAATATTATTCTCCATGAGAGAAGAATAAGGAGCGGGGAAAGCAGTATGTCACCTCCCGTGCTGTCTGCCGGCTCACCGTAGGCCATGGCCCCGTAATGAACTTTCTGGTCAGCATAACGATTGCCAATTGTGAAATGACTGGGACGGGATAATACCAGCCTTTGGCCCATTAATGTGCTGTATGCTATTACACGGCTGCAAGAATACACACTGCCATGTAAACTGCTTATTTATTCTTGTGGGAAGAGGAAATTGGCTTTCCATGGCAAGTTAGAACACAAATACAGCTTTTCTGGAAGATGAATTATTCTGTACTTCTGCGCAGAGCAGCCGGTTATATGGAGCTGGAAAATGATATTATACAATAGACACTGTATGGGAATTATAATTGGGATTAAGTGCTGAAGGTTGATGTTGGTCAGCTTCTACAATGGGAACTGGTGATGGAAGAAGCTGCAGGTGAGGGCCACAAGTTGCACAAACAGGGACAGGTTTGGCCCCACCTATGCCAACCATATCTGCTGCCACACAGCACCTTGCATCTCCATGGCTCTCTTTTTGCCATTATTGAACTGTGCTAGGATGTGTGCTCTCTGCTTCTTGCTTGGGAAGCAATTACAATAAAAAAAAGTGATATTCTCAGACAATTTGTGGTTGTTTTTTGTATTCAGTGGCTTTTTGTTCAGTAGCTCTCAAGTGTAGAATTTTAGCAGCTGCCTGGTTGCTAGGGTCCAAATTACCCTAGCAAAGTAAGTGACAGCAAGGAAACAATTTTGGCCAACCTATGACTAAAGTTGACCATACACTATAGCAGGGATCCCCAACCTTTTTTTACCCGTGAGCAACATTCATATCTAAAAAGACTTGTGGAGCAACACAACCATAAAACATGTTCCTGGGGGGGTAGCAAATAATTGTTATTGGCTATTTGGCAGCCCCTATATGGACTGGCAGCCTACATGAGGCTCTGTTTGGCAGTATACCTGGTTTTTATGCAATCAACACTTGCCCAAAAGACAGGAATTAAAACCTGCTTTGAGGCCACTGGGAGCAACATCCAAGGGGTTGGAGAGCAACATGTTGCTCACGAGCCACTGGTTGGGGATCACTGCACTATAGCATCTGCTCTGGCAAGGTGATATTAGGCTAACCCCTTTCGCTCTTTACATGGACAGATAAGCTGCCAAATCAGGGCCTTAATCAGCAGCTTATCTGCCCATGTATGGCCATTTTAGGAGTCATGACACACACACAGGATTGATCCCCAGAGACCTCTTAGAGAGAACAATGGTGGGGATCACCTGGCAGCGACTTGAGTGGCAGCTTCTGCCATAGGCATCACAAAGCTGGCTCAGTGGTTAGTATTGCAGCATTGCATCTCTGGGTTCTTGATGCCTAGTTTTTCCGAAGAACTACCTGTAAGAAATTTGTATGTTCTCCCGATGTTTGCCTGTGTTTCCTCCACATACTATTTTTTAGCCCTTGCTCCAGAAACTTGCAAGCAACCTGATACAACTGACCCTATAACGCACCTAGATTGTAAGCGCCACAGGTACAGGGACTGATGTGAATGATAAAGAAGCTCTGTAAATGGTTGCCAAACATGTCTGCACTCTATAAAGGATAATGGGAATTCAAAACAACTGCCAACAAGCATGGGAATTTTGACAATTATAATTCTGCCTGTGAGAACTGCAATAAAACCCTATAAAGAAACACAAAAAGAAACCCAAAACTAACTCCACACAAGAATGCTGTTTCCAACAGACCCTGCTAAACAATACATTTCTGCCCATCATGCCGTGTCTGGACTTGAATGAAAAGCACCAGAATCTTGGAGTGTTCTGTTCCTCTTGCTTTTATTTTTTGCGCAATGCTAATCTCACCTGGTGATTGATACTTTTCACCGTATCTCTGACTTCCAGTTACAGAACAATTGATTTGGAGAGGGGAAACAGTCAAGTCTCCACAATGTACATATGATAGCTGGCTAATAATCTTATCAACAGAGATCAGACATGGGAGATAACATGCACAAACATCACAGCATTGTTACTGGAGCACCTTCTGAACAGAAATAAAGCAATTTGTAAATACCCTTGTCTCCATTCCTTGCAGCACTCACCAATGAAGCTTGTGCTCATTATTTAGGATGGGAATGAGTTCATGTTTTTATAGAAGTTGTTTACTCTATATGGAAAATATAGGTCTTTTGGCCTAAAGTCCAAATACACATTGCCTGAAAAGTCTGATAAACTGGTGGCCAATTCGAGCCAGCCATCATAGAAATAAGAGCAAAATAATCACATTTAACAGAAACATTTATTAATTTGTCCAGCTTTAATTGCCAATTCAGTTCTTTGTTTTACTACTGGATAGAAAATTACATGGCATGTATAAGCTACCATCTCAGCAAGTGTTTCTATATGGGCTCTCAATTAGCCCCTCTTCTGGTCCAAAACAATGCTCTCTTCAATCATTATTTGTTCAAGACTAGGTTAAGGTGGCCATACACGGGCCGACTATAGCTGCCGATATCGGTCCCTTGGACCGATTCGGCAGCTAATCGGCCCGTGTATGGGGAGAGCAGAGCGGCCTGGCCGACCGATATCTGGCCTGAAATTGGCCAGATCTCGATCGGCCAGGTTAGAAAATCTGGTCGGATCGGGGACCGCATCGGCTCGTTGATGCGGTCCCCGATCCAACTGCCCCATTGCCGCCCACATAATCCGATCGTTTGGCCCCAGGGTTTGGCAGCTTATTGGTCCATTTATGGACACTAACGACAGGCCTGCCCAACCAACATCAGACCCGAAATCACCCAGATTTCGATCGGGCAGGTTTGATTTTTCTTTGGATCGGGGACCACGTCAGCTCATTGATGACCCATAGGTGGGGATATCGACGACATTGCCAAGCGATCTGATCTTAGCGTGTATGGCCACCTTAACAGAGGACCATGTCAAGCTGTAGAGGAAGTACCGAGTATATGGATCTGTAAATGCTTTCTAGTGAAACTATAATATCAGTCGGACTGGGCTCAACACTTGGGTGGCAAATTTAAGTACTACACCAGGGATCCCCAACCTTTTCTTTTACACTTGAGCCACACTCAGATGTAAAATGTGTTGGCGAAACACACAAGCATGAATGAGAGCTGTGATTAGATATTTGGTAGCCCACGTGGACAGCTAGACTGCAGTAGGCTCTGCTTAGAGTAAAACTGTGTCTCTGTGCTTCCAAAACTTATCTCCGAGCCAGAAATTAAAAAATGGGCACCTACTTTGGGGCAACTGGGAGCAATATCAAAGGGGTTGGTGAGCAACATGCTGCTCTCAAGCCACTGGTTGGGGATCACTGTACTATACATTGCATGTCTTCAATCGCTTGAAGTGAAATGTTGGTATGGAAATAACATTTGGAGCACTTAGGAACCAACCAGTACTGGATTAATAGTCATATCCTATGTTAATAGCATTACCATTATTTAAGTGCAAGACATTCACAAACATTGCCGGCACCAATGCAGATTGCCATGTTTGACCTGCATTATGCGGCAGATTGCTAACCTGATATCATTCTCCTGCAGCATTTAATTCAATGCTCAGTAAAGGATGTGAAAATAAGATTTCTCTCTTTTTGTATGGAAAATGAGCGCCCAGGCTACAACCCATCTATCCGCAATGAGCAGAGACAGTTACATCGTACCATAGTAATGGAAATTCTAAAGAGAACATCTTGTCCTAACTTGTAGGTGACCTCGAATGTGCAGAAAGTTCCAAAATATTACTGTCTCATGTATTTTTTTCATGATGAACTTTGCTGCTAGCAGGAGCAGCATTGGTACAATGGTAACATATATTCATGTGAATATTTTTGTATTTCAAAGATGAATTGGAGGTGCAGGGCGTGAAATAAAATTATCATACAATATGCTGCTGGAAGAGGGGATTTCATACTGCCTGTATCTTTGGATCAAATGGAAACATTAAGCCCTACTACGCACCCAGAAGGCATTACAGGGGTCAAACTACAACACCATTACCGAATATGTATTGCAAAGGTGGGAGAGAAACACAGCCCATACTTAGAATACATGCCTTTGACTTACACAAGGATCAGTTAGACTGTGGCCACAAACTAGCTGTGACTGCTGGGGTAGGTGGGCATACTTAGCCCATTAAACTGATATGTATATGGCATGAATCAGTTCTCTTGCTTACAGTCAGGTAATATCTTTTGCCAAGCTGCCTCAAATTATAGCAATTCTATTCACCAGGGAAGGAGGGTGACATTTTTATTTGATAAACAGCCATTGGAGAACATACAGCAGAAGTGACGACCCCACCCCCAATCTTGTAGGCAATATTGAATAATATATGGGCAGCTTTCACGCTGTGCTAAAAACTAATTGTAGCTCCCTCTATATCTGCTACTGTCACTGGGGCTAGGCTTGTCAAAAATACAGTAGGAGGGTGATAGCCAATCACAGACCTGCAGTCACACAAGCAAATACAGACTTCAGTTCTCTATCAGGTCCATCTGGCTCCTGATTGGTTTCTATCATACAGTGCAGCAGGCTGAGCACCAGCAGGAGGTGGACCAGATGGGTAGGACTAGTAAGGCTTTTGGAAAAAAAATTATCAGTAAACCAGCTTGAAACCTTTTTGAAGCACATGCCTTTTTTGCCAATATTTAGACGTATGATACCAGGGTCGGACTGGGGGGTGCAGGGCCCACCGGGGTCCCGCCCCAGGGGCCCTGCAGGTTCCCCAGCCAGCCGTGTCCCCTACCCCCCCCCAGGGGCCCCCCTAACCCCTCAGCAGGGCCCCCACCTGACGTCCTCCCCGAGCGCGTATAAATCGAACGCGTCAGGGGAGGAACAGTCAGGAGGGGGAGCGCCGGCAAAGGTCGGACTGGGCCGCCGGGGCCCACCGGGATTTTTCCCGGTGTCCTGGTGGCCCAGTCCGACCCTGTATGATACACTGGCACATTCATAGTTTTTACACAATATGTCTCCTTTAAACCACTCAAAATCTTTCATTATTTTCAGACTATAGAATTTATTGTAATTCGCCCTGCTTGAAAAAGTTCCTTAGCAACATTTCTGCATGCATATTTCTTGGTAGACACAGGCCTATCTACTATTTTCTAGTCATAGTATTTTAGTTGCAAGTGCAACTAGCTGCTTGTCTTTCACTGTTCTCCCACAAACCCATTGTCTGGGTGACTAAATGCTTGGAAAGGCTACAATGCCACTGCCCTTAATTCTATTGGCTGGGATGCTCTGACTAAGTCAAGCCATGCACTATAACAGGGGTCCCCAACCTTTTCAACCCATGAAACACACTGAAATGTAAAAAGAGGGGAGCAACGCAAGCTCGAAAATGTATCTGCCAAATAAGGGCTGTGATTGTGATTTGATAGCCCCTATGCAGACTGACAGCCTATAGGAGACTCTGGCAATACATCTGTTTTTATGCAACCAAAACTTGTACCAAACCAACTAAACAAACAAAAAAGTACCTTTTTTTGAAGCCACTGGGAGCTAAGTCCAAGGGGGTGATGAGCAATATGTTGCTCCCAAACCACTAATTTGGGACCACTGCACTATAGTTATTTTCTTTCTTCTGCCACACTGACCAGTCTGCCCCAGTGAGTAAGTGCTGGTCTTGCTATGGGACTGTACTTCCTGAGACAGCAACTTGCATCAATGCGGCAATGCCTAAGTACTGATATGCCTGGATTCAGTACCTTTATATAGTTAAGGAACCAAATCTCATTATACTCCCTCACTTCTGTAATAGTTGTCTTTGTTCTGCCAAGCTACCAATGATAGCTGGCTTGCTAACCCTCTATCAAGTGCCTCTATTACCCATCCAGACTCTTTCTTGCTGCCATTGCCACAGGACTTGGGCTTCAGACCTTTGGAAATCTTACTCTGCTTTGTACTAGGCTAAATATTATTTCCATTTCTGATGGAAGAGCAAAAAAGAAAGAAAAAGACATGATTTATATAAAAGAGTTCAGCATTGGCGCTGCATCTGAAGTTCCAAAAACTCGGTACTTAATTGACAGATATGCCAGCTGTCTGTAGCATTAAATAAAGCAATTACCTGCCTCAGGATGTTTGATGTACAGATGCTGAAAGACAGAACCACTAAACTGTCAGAGACTTCGTTAGAAGCAGCAGCGCAGATACTTTAATGCTAATATCGGGGAACTGGGGCTTCTGCTTCAAGAAAAGGAAACACAAAATGAAAGAGCATAAAAAATAAGTAACAGTGCCAATTTGGTGCCATAATTTTACCACCCACAGGGTCCTTTTTAAAGAGCAACATTTTCCTGCTTGTTATTTATAGGGGTTATAAACCAAAAACAAATTTGTGGTGAATAAAATACTATTCGTTCTATATTCGTGACATACTATTTGTAAATAACTAATGCATTAAGTGTGTAGATTTACACCTAGGCATTAACCTATCGGGGATTAGCTTTTTTTTTTTTTTTTAGACAGATGCAGCAGTTAGAACAATCAAAACAAAAATTTGACGGGTTGCCATAGGTTACCGCCGAAGTACAAATTTGCTCAATGTTAATAAATGAGCCCCGCTGTGTATAAACCAAGCAGGGGATGTGGCCCATTAATCAAGCAGATTAAAATGAAATTATACAGATATAACTGGATGTTGATAAACAAGCACCAGTTATGTTTTGCATCACTGAAAAACACCCAAGTCTGGCATAGTATTGTAATGTGCACCATGCTGCCATTTGCTTTCCTTTCCCAGGAATCCCTAGTGGCTGAACTGGGTTGGGTACATGAGCAATAGTAAAATTTGTACTTAACAGAAAAAAGGTTGAACCCTTACTCTATTGTGCATGCATACAGCCAAGGGCTAGAACAAAGATTCCAAGACAGGAAGGATGATGGCGGTGCTCATTAGGGTACTACCCTAGGACAGTGGGGTGCAAGAGAAACACTGCCCACTGGGTGGTGCAAAATTAGTATCCTCTTGTGTTAACTATTTCCTTATCTTTTAAGAATACCAGTTGCAAGGGCTATAAGAGCTAAAGGTCCCCATACACATGAAGATTCGCTTGCTTGGCGTGATCGCCAAGCGAGCGGATCTTCACCTGATATCCCCACCTTCAGGTGGGTGATATCGGGGAATGTATAGGCTAAACGATCGAATTATCACAACGGGTATAGGCAAAGTCAGTCCAGGGACCACATCAACGAGCCGATGCGGTCCCCAATCCGACTAGATTTTTTAACCTGCCTGATCCAGATCTGGCCGATTTCAGGCCAGATATCGGTCGGGCAGGCCTGTTGGTAGTGCCCATACATGGGCTGATTAGCTGCCGAATTGGTCTAAGGGACTGATATCGGCAGCTGGAATCGGCCCGTGTATGAGGACCTTAAGACACAAAGAGCTACTTGTTACAGCTACAAAACACCAGAAAAAACCCTGCCACATAAAGACAATTATCATTAAAATATCAGCATTGTCTATTTTTGAAGTAGCTCCTTTTGTCACACTGGGCTACTAGTAGCAGCTACTTTTTCAAGGATACTCCAGAAAATACCTTATCATAGACAATACTGAGAACTGCCTCTCCAAAAACATGTCATGCCACAATGGGTTTCCGCAGTCACCCAAAGTTCTCATGCTGCATTTATGAAGATTTATCACAGGCGACTAATCTCCCGGTGTGCCACTGCCCTAAATGATCAGCATTGTCTCTTTTGGTAGCCATGACAAGTAGCTGCTACAGTAGCTCCATGTATCTTCACCCTAAGAGAGTAGTGGAACTATAAGAGATGATCATGAAGGTTTTAGTAACATGGCCTGATACAATGGCTGTTTAGGCAAGACAAACTCCCAGCTGAGTCAGTAACAGCTTCATAGAAGCAAGGGGAAATTGGAAAATGGGAAAAGAGGAAACAGACATCACTCAAAGCATTCATTGGCCAAATACAAAGAGAAATCAGAAAATAAAAAGGACAGGGATAGATTACTATACAGTACTTATTTCAATAACTAGTGATGTTTTGAGTTTTATAATTTTCTAATGTCTGGGCAGAGGTTCTGATCTATAGCCAGGTCCTATTCTGCTCTATCAATGACCCTTTGGCGCTGGGCACTGTAACATTGGAAAAGTTAAAATCAAAGTATAATCTCCTTTTACCCCATAAACTCTACATTAAAGCACAGCATTGACAGAACCATTGTTATTTATCATAGTCCAGTTCATAACTTACAGTAAAAGATTCTACAATTAGTTTAGGATTAATCTCTCCATTGAAAGGTTTAATTATCTCTGCAATTATGATCTATGTAAATAGCAGCATCCAGGAGCTTGACATTAAAAACCAAACCAGCCATTTCCATTAATTAAAACTAATGCAAAGTTTCTACTTTTATCATTTTATTATTAAGCCAGGCACAAACAGTAAATGGCCAAAGAGACCTGGTGGATTCAGTGAAACATTATACAGTTTCTGGACCACAAAAGGTCAAATATCCATAAACAACGCTTGCAGTCTTGGATGTCCACAAAACAGATCTAACATTATTAATATAACAGTCTGAGTAACCTTTCAGATTTTTTGGATTCAGCACCCGCCCTTAGATGTGTCACTCCCAGATCATAACAATGCTACAGGTATATCACATGCTTGGTTTTAACAAACACCCAGCTATAGGTACAGCTGGGAATATACAAGACAGTCATTAAGTACCCCTAAACGCCACCCTAATTCACTTTCTGGCTGGGCCTCCCATTATTTGTTTTTGGCTATTCAAAGGAAACTATCTCCACATTCACAGAACATCTGGGTTATAGGAACACCAGTAGTAGTAAAGTCTCCTTTGGTACTAGACTCTATGGGGGGACTGTAATATGGTCAAGGAGAAGGCCTCCCATTATTTGTTTTGGGCTATTCAAGTGAAACTATCTCCACATTCACAGAACATCCGGGTTATAGAAACACCAGTGGTTGTAGAGTCTCCTTTGGTACTAGACTCTATAGGGGACTGTAATATGGTCAAGGAGAAGGCCATGAAATGAGCTCCATTAATAACCCATTTATGGATTATAGTACAAGGGGGATGTATGTTTAACAAATTATTAACATGCTTCCCACTGCACATCTGTTGGACCTCCCACTGCTTACCATTGGCTGATGGCAAGAAACTATGAGCTCTTAGAACCCTTCTGTGCCATTGACATTACTTGGCTGAATCAAGCGCCCTGTTGACTGCTGAACGTAGCTTAGATGAGTTTGCTGTGCCATTATTATTTCCTAGTATTACCTTGGTTTAAAGGACAAGATCCACAATGTATAACAGTTATGTATTCCAAATCACTGGGGAGGGGCATTCCTTAGGGTGCACTTGTGCCCTGGGTATAAGAAAACAACTCAGATCAGATGTCTCACTCAAGTAACTGATAATCTTAGCATTCCCTGCCTATAATTCATAACAATAAAAAAGTATGTAGTGAATTACCACTACAGTTTATTTGGAGACACATAGCAATCTCAGTGAGTGCCAAGTAAGCATACATATAGGTAAAACTAATGGGACAATGAGAATCACAGGCAGTTTCCCTTTGTTTGGTCACCCATAGCAACCAATCAGATGTTTCCTTACTTTATCTGCACTAAACCGGTAAAAGCTATTTGTTGGTTGGTTGCCATAAGATAGAGGGCTCAAGTTTAGCTAAACAACTGCAAGCATGTTACTAACCATGATTTCATGCACATCATACTTTTCAAACTTTCAAGCTATGAAACATCGATAGTGTCAACATCAATCTTAAACAATAAGCAGATAGAGAAAATATTCTAAGATTTCTTCCCATTCCCCAACCTTACAAGCAAACCCAATAAGGAAATTCTAGAATACCAAGTGATGAAATACTCAGGAGTGGCCATTAAAGTACTTTAGATTTAAGTTTTGGGGGTCAAGCATTGGCTTTTATACATATAGAAAACAACCAATGTTAATGCATCCAGTTGGACTGATTTGGAAAAGTGTGTCACAGCTTTGTGATTCAGCTCCAGAAAATGACATTGTATGAAAGCTTCGACTTCTCATGTCTAAAAAAGAAACACCTTTTCATGAGTCAAGCCTCGGAGCTGAAAGGGATGCCTCTGGCACACAGACATCTGATGTGGTATCTTATTATATATTTTTGTGGCTGACATAAAGGAACAGTAAGGCATAACCTCTATATTCACACCAGTGTGGCAAGTCGTCAAGGGGAAGAAAGGGTAACTTGAAGGTGGAAAAATCTACATCATACAATCGAAGAAAAGAAACCAAAAAAAAAAATAAAAGAAAGATACATTTATAAAAATGATTTCATGCATCAAATAGGGAGCCTTTTATGTCAGATACTTTAAACATCTTTAGAAATGTTCAAAAGCCTTGAAAACAAAAGATGTCACTTCCCACAAAGCCAAGGGTTTGATACAAGGCTTGCAGGATTCTGCACACATTTCCTTCTCTCGCCAGACAATATTAGAACCACCAAGAACACTGATAACATTGTGACCAAAAGGCAATAGACTGTGACGTTCCAAAAATTAGCCTTTAAAGCCAAACCAATAAAATACTCAGCAAATTTTTAAGGGTCCTATATCTTCTCTCCTATCACATTCCTAAAAAGTTTCAATAATTTGCTCTTATTCTTCAATTTTCTTGTGTTTGAGCCTTAAATTGATATCAAGACCAACTGGTTGTTCCAGGTGGAACTTGCTATGGTGAAGGTGCATGTGTTATTTAGTGATTTTCCTGGTTTTACAAAAAAAAAAAAAAAATACAGCAAAAAAATGAGGCTCATTTATAGAGACCATGGAATAAGTGCAGGAGTACTTAGGGGCACAAAACTGCATTAAAAATACAGCATGGGGAACAGATTACAGCACATGTGGGTGCAAGGGAGTATAGGACTTTACTGCACTTCCTAACTTAATGATGTGCAAGTTAGGGGACAGGTAGAATGCCTGCATGCCTCCCCCACTGCCGTCCTCACAAATACAGTACAGGTATGGGACCCGTTATCCAGAATGCTCGGGACCAAGGGTATTCCGGATAAGGGGTCTTTCCGTAATTTGGATCTCCATACCTTAAGTCTACTAAAAAAATCAATAAACCATTAATTAAAACCAATAGGATTGTTCTGCCCCCAATAAGGATTATTTATATCTTACTTGGGATCAATTACAAGGTACTGTTTTATTACTACAGAGAAAAAGGAAATCAGTTTTAAAATAAAATGGAGTCTATGGGAGACAGGCTTTCCGTAATTCGGAGCTTTCTGGATAATGATTTTCCGGATAAGGGATCCCATACCTGTACTACCAAATGCAGGCAGCTCTGTATTCATGAGAGTAACACAGGTCTTAGTACTTCATTTTTGAAGTGCTGAGACCAGGGACAAATTTTGAAAGTGCAGTAAGGGGTGCAAAGTGCAAAAAACATGCCAGGTTTATTTGCACTGGTGCAGCCATCAAATGATTGTTATCCCTAGTGAAAACATACCAGTGTCCCTTTAAAAAATCTATGAAAGATAAGAATGACTTATGAATAAACTATACTTCCCACACACATTCATCCAACATATGGTACCATGTGCCTCTGGAAAAAAGGCAAAAAAGTTGTTATGTCTTTTATTTAAATGTCGAAAAAAGAAACTTTCCAAGTTAGTATTAAAAATGGGCAATATACCATTTTTGGCCTCCATGTGTTATAAGTTTTATAAATGCATTGCAAAGTCTTCAAAGTGGCTTCCTCCTTGACCTTCCGTCCACCAACCAATCCCGAAGGACTGTGTTCTCAGGGGAGCCCAGATGAATACTGATAAATGAATGAGTATTTCTGACTGATCCGCCTATGTTCCTGTGAGGATGTCCTGGAAACATGCCTTGTTAGATGGGCCTGAGGACAATTAGGGAAACTACTGATTTATTAAGTAACAGTAATGGGGGCATCATCAATCACATTCTTGCGCTTCTCAGAACACAATTTCCCTTGTATCCCTATCAAGTACCTGACACGACTGGAAAAAAAAAAAGATGTACAGCAACAATACTGTATTCCCAGCTTCTGCCAGCCTGATATCTAGGAGAGAATATGTAGGAATGGTCAGAGTTTACAATTCAGCCAAGAAACCCTGCACTGACAAAGACTTGCCTTATAATGAATATTTCAGCCACAAAAACACATCCACATATTATCTAGAATGCATGGGTCCTGGGGCTTTTTAAATGTGGCACTAAAAACATTAAAGCCCAAAAAGATTGTTTGCCACTAACATTGATTCATGCTTCCTTAGGGTGACCACACAAAAAAGTATCACCTCTCTGTTTAGTGGCCAATCAGACAGATGTTTATTGTACAGGTCTGAAAATTCCATGAGGCAAGAGTGCAAGTGTCTAAATCAGGCAGCTATCTGCTCATTTGGTGAGGTTAGCCCAGTGTGTGGCCAGCAGTAGGTACCATCAAGCACCAAGGTACTGTCTTTTAAAACAGAGAAAAGAAGATAATCTGTCAATAAAACAATAATTGCTTTGCTGAATTCCTGGATATTGGGTTTCTGGATAATAGATCCCATACTTGCACTGCAAAATATTAAATGTTATTAGTCTACTCAAAAGTGCATTTGTGTGAATAAAGCTCGGTTGGCATATAAGATGACTGCAGAACAAACAGTAACCCATACTATCCCTGCACTATATAGAAGAAATGAAAAGATGTAGTTGTCTACTGACTGGCTGTAGGCAGGCCTAGATTTGTGAGCAAGCCACAAATGACAGGGCCTAGGGCACCAAAGATCAGGCGGGTGGTCCACTGGCCACATCTGCATTGGGGACAGGATTTTGACAGCTATTGAAATCTACCAACCATCCAGTCCCCAGTGCAGCCAATCAGTTAGGGGGGTGCAGAAAGTGCTGGGGGTACAAGCACCTAAAGTGGAAGGGGCGCGAGCATGCAAGGGGTGGGCGAGGGGTGCACGTATTTAAAATCTGGCCCTGGTTGTAGGGAGTCTGACCTACAACACAAACAGCTGTTTTTTGTCCCGCAGTACAGAACTACTTACATGTGACATACGTATAAGATGACAGCTTATAAGAACCCGTTTCATACATCAAGAATAACGGGGCAGAAACCTTGAAATACATGACAGCCATCTCCCAACAGACGACATAAAATATCAATAGCAGATTGATTTCAGCACAGGAAAACTGACGGTAACACAAAACCACATAACAAGTCATACTTCAGAGTTCCCACCCAAAGGCTATTTTGGAAAGAACACAGAGTGAATTTAACACGTCAGACATCTGTAAGAGACTTCCTTGCATTGCATACGGCAGGACAATGGTGCAATCGCCTATTCACTAAAGTGCAATAACCACAATCCTATACAATGGCCATTGTAATCTGGTGAAAACTTGTGAGAGATTCTAATCTTACACACCTTTCCCATCAGCCAGTACAGTTCCATTTTATCCCAAGAGACCAATAAACACTGGGAACATTGCCGCTTGACCTGAAGATGGGAAACTCCATAAACTTATGAAGCTACACAGGCACCTTCATGTTGGCCATTAAATGTTATCATAACAGTCCCCACAACCTTAGAAAAATGTTATTTTTACTTTAGAAAAGGACAGAAGAAGGACATACTGTAAATATATGAAAGTAGTGTGGCTAATAGTCAAGCGACAGTTAACTAATGAGCACCTTTCTGCCACCAAATCGCCAACACTAAGGGGGTCATTTATCATTGGTTGAGTTTTTTTCTCAATTAGAGTTTTTTGGCTCTTAAAAAACTTGAATCCAAATTATGGTTCGAAAACTTGAATGTCTGGTGTATATTAAGTGCAAAAGAAACAAAAACTCTGTTAAAATTGGCCATCTAAAAGTCTGCAATTTTCTATAGAAGACAATAGGAGTTGTTATAGGCAAAGTCAAGCTCTGAGAGAGCGCACAGCCCATCACTAAATAGTGAATCAAGGGAAAAGATGTAAAAGGGCAATATTTACAATATAAACTATCTGTTGATTAAATATGTATTCTGAAAGTATAGATTTCCTTTAATAATGAGGGCATTTACAGCTGAGCAGAAATGGCATTGTTTGATATGCAGGAATTCAGACTTCCTACATTAAATAGAAACACAGAGCACTCTCTCAAACATAGGTTCTCTCAGTTAATGTAAAATGATGCGAAAAAAATATGCTTTTTAATTTGTGTGTCATTAGCTTG
The DNA here is from genome assembly GCF_000004195.4 of Xenopus tropicalis. Lineage (NCBI taxonomy): Eukaryota > Metazoa > Chordata > Amphibia > Anura > Pipidae > Xenopus > Xenopus tropicalis. The sequence continues at coordinate 28,593,940 of NC_030681.2, read as the reverse complement.
CTTGGCAACAGCACCAATGCCTCAGGACATTGATGCAGAATGAGACAGAATGTGCATTTCCCCGAGATCCAGGCAACCAAATGTAATAGTGCACAAGAGGATGCCCATGAAGCCTCATGTCACCCCAGAGCCACACAGCAAATACTAATCAGCTGCACAATAGAAACAGGGATAATGTGCTCCTCCATCTTATTCAACTGACATGTATTAGTCATGTCTGTGTCTGTCCTGGGGAGACATGCCTTTGGCATGCAATATTAGTGCATCAGCAGCTCCCATGTTAGCATCTTGAGAAATATTGATTCCCATCTAAAGGGTCAATAGCATGCATTACCTTCAATGCAAGTCTAAAAATAAATAGGGCCCGATGGAACTTTTTTGTAAAAGACCAAAGCTGACCACAGTTTCAATTTAGTAGTGAGCACAACTTTTATTTTTTTTTTGCTACAGTTTATACGGGAGCAGTGGGCAGCTCCATGTTGTAGCTCCCATCATTCCCAAATAGTCAGGTGATCCCAAGTGATGGCCAATAAAAAGGGCATCCATTTTGGAGTTTTGACCTTGACACCAAGCAAATTGCAGGTGAAACCCAGTCCCTGTATAAAAAGTGCAATGAGGCAATAGAATTCTTAATGAATCAGATGAAAGTGAGTACAAACCAAGAATGGCATTGATGTAGTTGGCCAGCTTGAATACATTGCAATATATGGACAAATAATTTCTGTTTTGTGCAGTTGGGCAGTTCTTGGTACCTTAATGCACAAAATGTCTTAAAGTACCTTTTGTTTCTGTGTATATGAATTTTGTGGTCACAACTTTCCCTTTTTTTCCTGCGATAGAGTTTCTGAATGATATTTCAGGGTTTTACCTTTAAACAGCAATGCAAGACTAGCTTTACTATAAGATTTACAGTATGTTGCATTATATATACATATAAAGCAGCACAGTGGCACGATGGATAGCACTGCTTCCTTTTAGCACTGTGATAACAGGCAGGTAGGCAAGTCTTTTGACCAAGGCTGTTTTACGTTTAAAGGGAAACTATATACCCTGAACATTTCAAGTCTCTATAAAAATATATTGCATGTAACTGCCCATATAGAAAAAACTGCTTCATCTAAATTAAACATTTTTATAAATACGTAGTTTTCTTGCAGTATGTGCCATTAGATAATCCTAAATAGAAAAAGTGCCATTTTAAGTACTATGGGCCACCCCTTGGCTCAGGGGGTCCCAAACTTTTTTACTCATGAGCCACATTCAAATGTAAAAAGAGTTAGGGAGCAACACAAGCATGCAAAATGGTCCTGTGAGTGCAAAATCTGGGCTGTGATTGGCTATAGGTAGTCTCTTTGTGAGCCAATACAATACGGAAGGCTTTGTTTGGTACTACTCATGGTTCTGATGCAAATAAAGATTGCATTTAAGCCAGGAATTTAAAAATAAGCACCTGCTTTGAGGCCACTGGGAGCAACATCCAAGGGGTTGGTGAGTAATAAATTGCTTGTAAGCCACTAGTTGGGGATCAGTGCCTTATACATTTCATGGTGCTAACACACAAATGAAAGGCACACATACAACCTAGGGTATATCAGCCAATGAGTGGAGAGAGTTCTGTCTTAGAGCTGAATTATTTCCTGTCAGGTGATCTTTAAGGGAGCACACAGCCCATTACAAAATGGTGGCTTAAGGTAAAGATCTCTATCTATCTATCTATCTATCTATCATCTATCTAATATGTATTTTGGTAAGGCATTATACAACACTTATTATTATAGAAATTATCTGTTGCTTAAATATTTATTACAAAGGTATGGATCTCCTAGAAAACCATGGTCAGCCAGTGTGCCATTGCTTTTTGGGTTTTACAAAATATGTTCTAGGTTTAAATCTAGCCAAGGCATGTTCTGCAAGGAGTCTTTATGTTCCCCAAAACATTAGATTATAAACTCCAGTGGGACAAGGACTGAGGTGAATGAGGTTCAATGTCTGTAAAGATCTAAAGAATATTGGGGTTCTATATAAAGCATAATAATAACTTACAAGACATTGCACTATTGCATGTATTACCCAATGTTACAAGATCAGAAGCACTCATTGGCAACCCTTTGATGGTGGTGGGATTGTTTTGAACAGCTTTTATTTGAACATGATTTTTTTTTCCCTCTTGCAATCCATAAGACAGACACAGTGACAGCTTGAGGCAGTGGCAAATTCTCAAGAACTTTACAGAATCAGTAACAAATCTGCAGACCTGCTGGTGTTCAGCATGAAGCGAATGTCTGGAGGTTATCTTTCCTCTCGAAAACGGTACAGAAGAAAAGAATGAAATAGTAGGGGAAAAAATATGAAAACAGGGGATATACGGCTATCTGTCAGTTTGTGCCCTGCGGGAGACATCTGGTTTGATTGTTTGCTAAATTTATCTTGTCATGCTCTGAGCTAAGCTTATCAGAGGCCAAGAAGGCTTGAAAATTCCATTGTAATCCAGTTTAGAAGCAGCTACTACCCAGGAGCTCGCTAAAGGAGTCATTTCTGCCATTGTTTCCTTTCTGATCATCTGATAGAAGAGAAACGATTGTAATGTGATGTAAGAAAGAGCAGCAAGCTTGGAGAATGCATCTTCATGGAATAGCATGCTTGCCTTTAATTCAGGAAAATGAATCTGTATAAAGTAATGCAGGTTCCGATTTACCGCCACTGCGCCTTCCTGAATGATACAGGGTACCTTCTATATTAGACTGACTCCAACTGACACATTCCAAAGTATCACAATCACTTTTTAGAACATTCTTCATGTCATTCTTTATTAAAGACTTTGCTCACTCCAGATCAGGTGTAAATACACCGGCTGGATGGACTTTCTTCTCTTGACGCCACACTAAAGGGCATACTTATAAAACTGGGCAAAGACTGGTGCCACTTTTCACACAGACTGTCAACAATTGTATAAGAATTTGGATTTGTGTCTAGTAAACATTAATTGAAACTGGAATGGCTAGTAAAAATACATAAAAAGTACTAACCATTGTTAGGTTGTGTTTACCAGACTTGCACCACTTTACTCAAATAGGGTGAAGACATACTGAGCTACTAGTAGCAGCTACTTTTAATGGCCACTAACCTCCAGAAAATCCCCTGCCATAGACAATACTGAGAATTGCCTCTGCTAAAACACATGCAGAGACAATTATCAGTAAATGATCAGCATTGTCTATTTTAGTAGCCACAACAAGTAGCTGCTACTAGTAGCTCTGTGTGTCTTCACCCTTAGATTTCAGTGGATTTAAATGAGTCCCCTACAGTGTATACTTTTGGCATAAGATTCCAGAGTAATTCTAGAGTACATACTTTTAAAAAGCACTGAGAGCTTTTATATTTAGAATTTAAGCCAAAGGGGAGCTCAGTGTTACATTACATTTTTAAATGTTTACATTTTAGAAACAGTTATTAAATGTACCCTTTCTTGGCATAAAATTAATTGCAACATTTTGTAAATAAAGCCCCTAAGTGCGAGGCAGAAATGGGTGATAATCTCTTAGGCTGGTGTTTTCACACCACTCTTTAAAAATCAAAAAAACATTTAGTACAGAGCTGCATAACAGAGGAAAAATATACAACTCAATGCAAACAGTATCAGTAGCAATAATAGTGGCATCACTGTTCCCAAGTGCTGACCATCAATGGAAGTGCCTATAAAAGACACACAAGGCTGCTTATGATTCAAATCCAAAGTGATCAGTCAAACTGATTCCAAACCCTGAAACTCTGCAACTGAATGCAACCATTTTTTGCTCACACTTTATGCAGTTTTCTATTTTTCTCAAATGTTAATCAGCATATTAGGGTTCAGACAATTTGGCTAAATCATTTTCGGAGGATTTGTTATTTGGTAGAATCCCAAAAATTAAGTATTTGGTGCATTTGCTGCTTTGATTTTACATTAAAAAAGAGAGCCCTTCTAGGGGAAATTTTAACTGCTCAAAGCCATCATATTAGAATATACAAGCTAATAGCGATGTTAGTAATATTGTGACTTTATAGAGATACATGCCCCATGAGAGATGACCATGAGCCTATATTCCATATCTGCCATGATTGATCTTTATATAAAATAACTGTATACTCCAAATTACAACTAATAGAATAAAGGTCATACACTAAAAGATCTGCTTATTTGGTGAGGTTTCCAATGAGTGGATCTTCCCTGATATGCCTGCCTTGAGGTGGGTGATATAAGATCACATTGATGGGATACTGGCTGTCGGGACAAGGACCACATCAGTACGCCAATGTGCACCTCAGCACAATGGGACTTTAAACCCTGTCCGATTGACATTTGGCCAATTTTTGGCAAGATATGAGGTAGGCCCATCTGAAGGCCCCATATACGGGCCGATAAGCTGCCGACTCATGTAAGGCCACCTTAAGATATTGAATATAAGAAATGCCATAAAGCTGCCTAAAAGGGATACTTATGATACCTCATAGGTCAGTTGCTTGTAAAATGCACTAGCGCAACAAAATAAGAGGTTTAGGTTTAAGTTTAACATTTTTAAATGAATTAAAAAAAATCATGTTGAATATTACATGCGCCCAAATACATATAAAATTCCTTTAGTAACCACTTTTTTTTTTTTACAGTAGAACATGATGTTCAATGACAATATGATGAACTGAGAGATGCTTATCCAATATAAGACCACTAGAAGAAATTACATTATTTGGGTAATCCCTATACTTGGAATAAAATACCAAAAAGAACCATTTGCAGTGCCGAGCTAAGCAATCAATGAGAGGTCAATGTGTGGAGCTGCAATAACATCAGCTGTCTATCAATAGGGCTTTAAGCAGGGAGGGAAAACTAGCAGAGTACAAACAAGGAGAAACAGGCAAAGAGGCTACACAATAGGATTAGTCCCACAGGCAGGAAATAAATAAAAAAACAAGAAAAAAGAGACTTTGAAAGAGGTGCAGGATTGCTATACAGAGAAACCACCCAACCCCAAAATAGAAATGATAACAAAAGAAAAAGGGCTCTCTACACACCAGGGGTCAAATAATGGAGGAAAATATAATTAGCTTATTTCAGCCGGGCTTAGAAAGTCAGTTCTTTGAGAGTAGCCATGAAAGCGTTACTGCAGGTACAGGGTTAGACAAAATTATTGAAAACACCAAACAAGATGAATGCTTAATGGTGTTGAGCTGCTCTTTATCTAGAAAAACGTAGTGGCTCTGAAATACTGATATATAATTCTGCCACTGATTCTAGTGCAGGCCCGGACTCTGGCAAATGCTAGAGGGGCTGCTGTATGATGCCATAGATAGTTACTTAGTTACTATTTATTGGGCTGGTGGGGGCTGTTTGGGTTTCAGTGTCTTAAGGTGGCCACACATGTGGCGATCTGCGATCTTTCGTGTGACCATCGGTTGCACGAAAGATCGTCAGACCCGCCATAACCTTCAGGGCTGAAACGGCAGATAAGGAGGTAGAAACAATAGGATTTCTACCTCCTTCTGCCGATTCAGCCCTGACAGCAGATTTTGCTCAGGCGCCTTCTGTGACGCCCGATCAAAATCTTTTGACCTGGCCAATCGGCGAGTTGACCGATATCAGCAGCCTCCTGCAATACCGGTCGACTCGCCAACTTGGCATACACGCATCGAATATTGTACGAAACGAGGTTTCGTACGATATTATCGATGCGTGTATGGCCAGCTTTAGAAATGCCAGGGCCTATTTTGAAACCCAGTCCAGGCCTGTTCTAGTGTAATATTAGCCTTTCCTCAAAAGAATCATATATCTCTTTGAGGTATGAAGGAGGTATGTGGGACCACCTTAACAAAACAATGGGTTAAATTCTATGTGGTAAGAAAAGCCTAACTGCACCTTCGGTTACAGGTTATCGAACAGATAACAAGAGAGGTTCCTAATCTAAACCACAGTTGTTTTCCTTATCAGTCTGACTCTAATCATGGAGGGTACCTGATTACTTAGGGTGAAAACACATGGAGCGGTTAGTCGCTGCAACTTTTAAAGAAAGTTGGTGGCAGCAACTAATTGCACCGACTTATCCGCCATAGGTTACTATTTAAGTCGCTGAGACTAATCGCACCTTTTCCGCTGTGTCTTCGCCCTGGCAATGGCAGACGGAGACTTTGTTGCTCACAGAAAAGTACCTTTCCTGAGGGAAAAAAGATCGTCTTTGCCATGGCAGATCCAACATGTTCAAACTTACTATCATCAAAAACAAAGTTTCAGTTTGTAACTGATTAGAGGATTCCATAATCTTCTAATTTAGTGAATCTCCAGACAATTTTGTACTGTCCTGCTGTACAAACTCACACATTAAAGTGCTGGTCTACAGACCAGAGTTGCGGCTCACTCAATATTATGTTTTCAGACTGGCTGGTCTAAGATTTAACCTATGTCAAATGTAAAAAGAGAAGCACCTCAGGGACAAGAGAGGTTGTATAAGGTCCACTGCATGGGCTTCCAGGTTTTGTAAGAGCAATACACAAACTGCAGAACCTAAGGGACCTGTTTTATCACTGAGAAAACTTTTGGTATCTATGAACAGGTTTAAATTAAGCACAAATTACTAATAATCTCCTACATAGCAGAAACCTGTCCCAAGAAACATAAGGAAACACATGTAGTCCATGGTCTGTAACAAAGCTGCAACCTAAGATCCAATAAAAAAAGTAGATATAGATAGGGCTAAATGTGGCCTTATGGCAGAAATAAGAAAGATTTGATATAAATTGTCCTTGGTTGATGCCCACAGGTGCCTGGGCCCACTGGGGGAAGCTCTGATAGGCCAGTTCAATTATGAATGGAATATACTAGGCATAATATTGCAGATAACTGCCAACCCCCCAATGTTTGCTCATAGACAAAGACCAGCTTTATTTCATACACAGATACATCATTTTCCCCCAGTGGAATACACATACCTGTAGCATTGTATGTGCCAGATGCATCAGTAATTCAGCTACTCAATATTATGTATTTCCCTGCACAAATCAGCAACATGATGATAAGGTATATTGTCCATTTAATCAGATTTATCTTTCTCTGCATAATAACTGCTACAGGCCATAGCTACTGTTAATATTGTTGCACATAATGCAAAACAGTTAGGACTTCCGGCAGAGAAAAATGGACCTAGGATATCCGATGCATGAGGTGCTGGGACCCAGGAAGCACTGCAAGAGTCCCTTTTTGACCCCTCAGAATGTACGAACAGGACTTTACATCCCACTTTTGTCTCATTAGTTAAATAACAGTTAAACAAGTAGATGCTGCTTTTCATTATTTACTGCCTGCAGTTGTAGCCAAACATGGCAGCAATTAACTTTACAGAGAGCCTTGGGTCTCTGGAGATAAAGAGGACTCTTTCTTCAAGCGGAAATGATGCCCGGCACTTCATTGCTGATTGAATTAACTGTACTGGAGAAAAATGGTTTGTCAATTCTGACACAGAAAGAGATAAAGACAGATTATATACCACTAAGTGTTGTAACATAAATTGATTTATTAGCAAACAGTGTCCAGTTCAAGAACAAGCTTGTAAAAAGCCTAATAAACCTACGCCCATTAGCCTAGTGTGGCTCTCCACACCACTCCAAAGCCATATCGTAAATCATCAAGTATCCAACCCTCTGCCGGCCTATATGGACATTGACGGCCTTCCTTCCCCATGGAACCCAAATGAAGCCAAGAAAACGCTTTGCATCGATTTTTCTATGCGTTTGTTATGAAGTTAATTGCGAAATGGAACCTTGTATTACAGAAAGCTTTCATTTTTCAAAAGGAGGAAGGGTTAGAGGAGCAGGAGCATGCTTGGCATCACAGACCAGATAAAGAAACTTCTTAGAAAAGTGAATGAGAGTTCTGTGTGTAAAGTGTCAGGGACCAACACCAGGGCAAACTTACAGTATTCATTTGAACTGACATGCTATTCAATTCTCTCCTATATATGCCATAGGGAATAAAGTTGTTTTACTGGTCACCTCTAGCAACATTCCATACAATATATAGTGGAGTCATAGATTTATTTCTTTCCTGTCCATGACCTGTGGCTTTCACAAGGAGAGTCGTATGTTTTTAATGCCTAAAGAGGCACCTTATCATAGACTATAATAAGTGCTTCACTAGGCATGAAATGCATAAATCTACCTTAGACATAATAATAAAATCATATGAGTGGTTTCCAGATGACCGATCAGGCCTGCTCTATCTCCTAATACACCCTACCTGCAAGTGTATGGCACAATAGGCATGTGAGGGAGTTGCAGTTTCTCTTCCTGTCAGGCCATAAGAGCAGAACAATGAAAAGGCAGTTTCTATGTACGGCTCCTTGTACGGTTTCCATCCATTCACCTCACAGGCAATTAGTTGGATAACATACCTGGTTGGCCAGTGTATGACTTCTCAAATGCCCTCGTACTGCAATGCAATTTCTTTAAATAAACTTTTTTTTTCTCGGCATTTTTCTACAATACAGTCCATCTTTGTGCCTGCCAACTTTTGTCTCTGCTCCCTTTGCTGTAAGGTAATATGGACCCTAGCAACCAGATTCCTGCTGAACAAAAAGCTTAATAATTAAAAAACCACAGAAAATAAAAAGCGAATACCAATTGCAAATTGTCTCAGAAGATCAAGCTCTATATCACACTAAAAATTAATTTTATCATGTGTGCTTTTTTTAAATTAAGCTTTTTGTTCAGTTGGTTTCCACTTTTGAATTTCAGCAGCAATCTGGTTGCTAGGGTCCAAGTTACCCTAGCAACCTGTGATGTGAGACAATGAAATGTGAATAGGAGAGGCCCAAACAGAAAGAAAAGTAATAGAATATAATAATAACAATAAAATTGTACCCCTGTTAAAGTTAGAAAGAGTTGGAAGAAGAAAGCAAATAATGTATGTAAGTATGTATAACTTTATTTATAAAGTGCCACAAGGGTACGCAGCGCTGTATAATCTTACAATATACAAAATTGCACACAGGGAGGACAAGCGTTATAATAAATACAATAAATAAGTATACATACACAGGGAGTAAGTGCCATGTGGTAAGAGACACAGTAGGGAGGAGGTCCCTGCGCTGTAGAGCTTACAATCTTACAAAATTAAGATCAATTAAAAAGTTGCTAAGAACTGGTCATTGAATAACATTCTAAAAGTTAATATGAAGGTGAACTACCCCTTTAATGATACTTTGCTTATACATATCACCCTTTCCTACCCCAAAATCCTCTTTCCTAAGGTAGAGATGCTACTGGATCTGCCCCTTGGGGTCACCCATAGGTACATGACCTTTACTTCTAATTATGCTTCCCATCTTTACCAGTTTGGAATGTTTTGGTCACACACACACAATTTGCAAACAAACAAAAATAGCAAATTTTCTTTTAACAATGGAAAAATAACAGTTTTTCTTAATTGGTGTCATGTGAGTTAATGAAACCCTAAAACAAAATCAAATAGGAAAATTGCCTTGTTTGAAGCCTGACAAGAAGTAGAAGTGTGAGAAGAAGTGACAATATGGGTTTTGACGTTAGCTATGCCACTTACAGCTGTCGAGCTACTTATGCATTCAAGAGTAATCCTGTTAGTCACTTCTGATTGTCAACATAGCTAAAGTTGTGAAGTGAGTTACTCAACAGTTCCTGATACTAATGAATGAAATCTTCAGCACCCGGGCATGGGTGACACAAATCTGTCATGGCTTAAGGTTGGACCTTACAGCTGTGCCATAAACGCTAAATTGCGAAAAAGTGCCCTGTATTTCTTAACCCTGGAGAGTGAGGCAGCTGCTGTCTCCAGGTTCCCCCATCACTGCTCTTCCATGTGAGCACAAAGCAGAGCCAGCCTAGAAATATATTATTAATCTAGGATTGAGGTTGCTCTTTCTCTGTTAAGTATATTCTCTTTAGATATACCAGTATATTAATCAAGGGATATATCTAGTGATGGGCAAAATGTTTTGGCAGGCATGGATTCGCGGCGAATTTCCACGTTTCGCCACTGGCGGATTGTTTTGCAAAACGGATAAAAAAATGCACCGCTGAAATTTCGCAGTGTGACAAAATAAAAGCAGCGGGCGACAAAAGAATAGCCGCGCGACGAAAGAATAGACACGGGCGACAAAAGAATAGCCGCGGGTGACGAAAGAATAGCCGCGGGCGACAAAAGAATAGCCGCGCAACGAGAGAATAGACACGGGCGACAAAAGAATAGCCGCGGGTGACGAAAGAATAGCTGGGCGACAAAAGAATAGCCGCGGGCGACAATTTTTTTTGACGCGCAACATTTTTGCTGTTTCGCGAATTTTCTGCCGTTTCGCTAATCTTTTGAAAGATTCGCAAATTTTTCAGATTCGCTCATCACTAGATATATCTGTGGTATGAATTCAATATTATTCTGCTTTATATATAAAGTGCCAACATATTATGCTGTACAAAGAGAAACATGTCACAGACAATGGCACTTGTTTGGGAAAGCTGCATACGCCATTTCCCTAGAGACAGATGTTTTACTTGCTCTTTATTGTATCCACTCACATTGCCAACTGCAACGTCAACAGTGGACAAAAAGTGCTGGCCTGTCTAAATTCCCATTAAATGTGTTAGGCTGAAATATCTGCTTTGCACAGATCATAGACCTTTAAGCTGGTCATACAGAGTAAAGATACCATTTTCAGCTCTGTAAAATATTTGGCCGAATACTGAACCAAAGGTGAATTTGCACAGGCAAATTAGGATTCGGAAACGTTAAAGATAACTGCTCACACAGCAAGAAACTTTTCAACTTCTGTGTTTATGTGACAAAAAGTCATGTAATTGTAAGGGTTTCGATCCGGTTTGGCCAGAAGCGTTAATTCGGCTGAATCCGAATCCTGCTAAAAAAGGCCAAATCCCGAACCGAATCGTGGATTCAATCCATCCCTAATACAGAGGCCAATAAAATGGCAGTGTATAGGGCTTACTGATCGCTTGTCCACCTGGTATCTGTCTATATATTGCTCAGATATCTATCATTCAGGTTTGGAAACCCCATCAGGCAAGGACTGTATCAACATGTTGATGTGGTCGTCATCCAAAGGCCCCACTGCATGATCCGATGCCAATGACACAATCAGCCTAATCTGACCCAGCACATGGTGGACAAATAGGAACAAAATCTGCTCATTTGTGACCTCGCTAAATGGACACATCATATTTTGTGATTCCATTGATGTAATGTCCCCAGAAAACACCAGGCACCTGTGCCCCTCTTTCCATGGATCCAGCTCTTTTCAGAATCGTTTACTGACAACCCAACATGTTGGTAAATCATTTGCCCAATGATTATCAAGTATATAGAATCATTTGTTTAACACGTTGCTGTCCAACTTATTATATCTAGCAGGGCAATTAATTCCCATCCTGAATGTTTGAGGGCCAGGTTATATTGAAATTATGATGTCATACAATAAAGTCTTTTAACCATAAAGCTTCCAGTTGGACAACCCTGGTTTAATAGACTGCCCCGCTGGAAAGCAGTCATTGGAGTTACTGCTAAACTATCAGAGCAGGTACCATATTAGCCAGTTCAGCTGCAGGTGTCTGTAGCCAAATGGCTCAGTGGCTTGCTCATTAGGCCATCAGTCTGAAAGGGCAGATTTGACCATTTGTACCCAGATACTGTACAATGAATAGCATATGAAAAGGCACTAAAATGATAGTATCGTAGGGAGAAAAAGCAAAGAATAAAGCTTTGTTTCCCACTCCCAAAGTGGCCTCAACATAGACACATTCCTACGGCGAGTCACTTCCTCCTTGGCGCCTGCTCGCTACACAACAAGCTGATACATGGAATGTCCCCTTTAAGTTAACCAAACGGAACTAAATATAGCACCCAATTAAAAATATTAAGTTAAAAGATAATCATGCCAATAAAAGGGTAAAATATGTCTAAGACACATCTGGTAGGGGGAAATGTCTGACTGGAATGGGAAATGAAAATATCTACTGAAATTAGCTAATTAATGAGGGAGACATTGATTTGATGAATAGCATTTTCCTAGTAGATTAGTGTTCACCACGTGCCTAAAGATGCAGGCAGTCACATGCACACACAACTAATTACATTGCAAGGAAAACATATATAAACAAGCAGGCATCACATGTGAAATCTAGAGATAAGTAAATTTGCCCCGCTTTGCATTGCCAAAAATGTCAAGAAACTGCAATAAAATTCACGAAAAGGGGAAACTTTCCATAAACGTTGCAACCAACATTGGAATCAATCATTGTATTTTTCATGCGCCCAATGCATTGGAGAAGGTATTCTTTTCTTGCATTTTTTTTTCTCATGCCAAAAGTCAACGGGCAATTTTTTTTTAACACAGGAAAAAAAATGACTTTTCTTCTTGGCGTAACAAAACAAAGTCGAGCACAGATTTGCAAAAATTTTCACAACTCACGCAAATCTGTGTCAGGAAAAAATTGTACTCATCCCTAGTGATATCTACTTCATCATTTGTGCCAATATCTATCTATCTACAGTATCTATCTATCTATCTATCTATCTATCGATCGATCTATCTATAGTATTGATCTATCTATCTATCATCTATCTATCTACAGTATCTATCATCTATCTATCTACAGTATCTATCTATCTATCTACAGTATATATCTACAGTATCTATCTATCTACAGTATCTATCTACAGTATCTGTCTATCGATCTATCTACAGTATCTATCTATCATCTATCTATCGATCTATCTATCGATCTATCTATAGTATCGATCTATCTATCTATCTACAGTATCTATCTCAGTCTGTCTATGTCTATCTCAGTCTCAATTTTTTCGCTCTCTCTCATATAAATATATATATATAGGTATTAAGCTGATCATACACGCACCGATGTTATTGTACGAAACCTTGTTTCTATCTATCTACAGTATCTATCTAGCTCAGTCTGTCTGTCTCAATTTTTCTCTCTCTCTCATATATATATATAGGTATTAAACTGGCCATAGACGCACCGATATTATCGTACAAAACCTTGAAGGCACGGAGGAAAATCTACGTTTAGGGCTGAATAACAAAAGATTGTTATTTCTACGTGTATGGCCACCTTTATCTATCAATCTATCTCTCTGTTGCATGCTTTCTCCCTCTCTCTATCTCTCGTTTCTCTATTTATCATCTGTGTATCACCTATCCATCTCTATATCTCTGTCTCTTTCTCTGTCTATCCTTATATCTGTCAAGGGTTTGACTGGGGGGGTGCAGGGCCCACTGGTGCTACTGCCTCCGGTGCCCCTGAACCCCCTAATGGGCCCCTGCCATGGCCTTCACACCCTCCGAAGGGGCCCCCACCACCTGTTTGACCCCCTCCCCCAAGCCCTGTGGGGATTGGATCTGGCCCAGTCTGACCCTGTATCTGTCCATTTATCCCTCTATTTCTCTATCTATCATCTATCTATCTACAGTATCTATCTATCTATCATCTATCTATCTACAGTATCTATCTATCTATCTATCTATCTACAGTATCTATCTATCTATCTATCTATCATCTATCTGTCTATCTATTTATCTATCGCTCTATCTATAGTATCTATCTATATATCATCTATCTATCATCTCTCTCTGTTTATACATACAAGCATAGTTCCTTGCAAAACTACTCAGTCTTTTGCTCATTCTACTAAAACATAAATCCTTTGCTGAAATGTTGTTCTGTGTGATATTTTATTTGAAAGCACTGAAATTCTATTTTTTTTTTTTTAACACTTTTATGTTAGAGAAAAAAAAACGGCAACATAAAATCCATGATATATGCTGACTGTATACATTTTTCTCTCCGTGATATTTTATCTTACAGCACTGCAACTCACAATTATTTGTTCTAATGCGACTATGTTTTACATTAGAAAAAAAAATCTTAAAATCTTAAAAATAATATAAATAAAATATGCTGTTACGATGAATATTTGATCCATCTGTGGCGGAAGCTCTGCAAACAGCAATTGCCTTATAATTGGCCTGCTCCAGTGTGAACCATTAAAGGGGAAGTTCAGCAACTTTTCAGTTGTGGTTTGTGTTGTTTCTTTTAATGATTAGCTTGTCTATTCTGCCTCTCTCCAGCCTGAAAGAGAAAATGTCATTTGGTTGTCGGGGGTCATTCATTCTAGAAACCAAAATATGCACTGACTGTGACGCTTTCAGGTTTATTATTGTTTTCTTACTTGTACTGCTTATTTCTGTTAAGGCTCCCTCCTATTTATATCCCTTTGTAAATTCTTAACTGCAGTCTGTTTCCTATTGAATAAAGTACTAGCAACCAGATAGTGATAACATTACCAGCCTGAGCATTGCAGAAAAAAAATACCAAATCATTCACATACCATAATGAAACAAAAATAAAAAGTGAAAGTAATTGCAGGTTCACTACATTTTGTTAACTTTTTGTTACAATTTTGTTCTTGATTGCATTTTTCCCAATTTCCTAACTCCCAATTACAATTTTACGTGGTACCTGATCTCATGTACAAAGCTCAATCCAAAAGTTGCCAAATCAGCCCCAAAGAGTTATTTTTCAGGAAAACCACTAAAGGCAGTTGCATATTTTTGGGGCTTTGAGTGTCATATTTTATTTTTTTTTGTAACTTATATTTTTATTGTTTTTTCACAAGTTTTTACATAATAACAAACAAGAAAATCATTGTACATAACAAACTGAAAGAAAGAAAGGAGAAAGGGGAAAAAGAAAATTACAGAAGGGAATATAAAAGTGTAAGTAAAAAAAAAAAGAGAAAGGAACAAAACAACCATCATGGATACTAGGGCATATTTTTAGCTGTTACAAAAATCTAATATCTAAGGCTGTTGTTGTATGTAAGAAAAAGCATACTATGTATTCCCAGTCTAAGGCTCGCAGGAAAGGTTTTTTGTATTCAACTCTATATGGGTTCACTTTCCTGGTTTAAAGGGGTTCATTTTTTATCCTCCTTGGTTAGATTGGGGGGGCAGTATTAGAAGGTTTTGCCAAAAGCTCGAAGGGGGTCCAAATATCCATACATTTTGGTACCTTGTTTTGCAGTTGTGCTATTGCACTTTCAAAGCTCACGTTTCTAATCAGTCTCTTATGGACTTCTGCAATCAATGGAGGTGTTAATTTTCTCCCATTTGCCGCTATTGTTATACGTGTTGCAGTTAGAACATAATTTGCGAGTTTCTGAGCACAGTTTGGGAGATCTTTCAGTGGTTTTCCCAGAAGGAGGATTCGGGGATCCCTAGGTATAGGTTTGTGGGTAAACTGAGTGTTACAGGGGTAAGTCCAAAACAAGTGGACAGTGTGCCTAAATCATGGCATCCTCTCCAACATGTATTGGGGACTGAAGGAGAAAATGTATTCACTCTCGCTCGCTGGGGTTTGGTACCATCGCATTATTGGATGTCATATTTTTAAGCTGCCAACGTCCATTTCCCTTTGACTTACAAGTAAATCATTCCAGCATGGAGT
Organism: Xenopus tropicalis; assembly: GCF_000004195.4. Classification (NCBI taxonomy): domain Eukaryota; kingdom Metazoa; phylum Chordata; class Amphibia; order Anura; family Pipidae; genus Xenopus; species Xenopus tropicalis. The sequence goes on along the minus strand of NC_030681.2, from coordinate 28,578,409 downwards.
CTAGGAAGACCACATTATAAGTATTAGTATTTGCCAATCAATCTCATCAGAGTGAGAATTATATGCACTTATTTGTGTGCATGTATATTTTTATTCACTGTATATATATTACTACTCGAATACCCAGGGTTGTACATCAAAACATTAAATTAAAAGAACAAATGAGTTTCAAAATACTTGCTAAGTGCTGAGAGACAAGAGGAAGGAGATTCCTGTCCTATAACTTTAAAATCTTAGAATGTCCTATTCTTAGTAACTTTTGAATTGATCTTCAGTTTTTTATAGTTTTTGAATTTTTTGCTTTTTACTTGTTCTGCCTCTTTCCAGCTTTCAAATGGGGGTCGCTGACCTCGGCAGCAAAAATAAAAACTGTTGCTCTGTGAGGCAGCGATTTTATGGTTACTTTGTATTACTTATTAGCGATGAACAAATTTTTGGATTCACAGCGAATTTCCGCATTTCGCCATTGGCGAATTGTTTCACGAAACTTCAGCGAAAATTTGAAGCGGAAAAATTTGTTGAGCGTAAAAAAAAGACGTGCGTGGAAAAAAAAGCTGCAGGCAAAAAAAAAGGTGGGCAACAAAAAAGTCGCGCGTCAAACATGTTTGTCAGATTTTTCATCGTTTTGCGAATTTTACTTTCATTTCGCAAATTTAATGACAACACGAAATGGGACAGATTCGCTCTTCACTATTATCTTATCTTTCTATCTCAGGACCTCTCCTATTCATCTTCCAACCGCTCACTTTAAACACTACCTGGTTGCCAGGGTAAATGGGACCCTAGCAACCAGACAGCTGCTGAAATTCCAAAATAGAGAGCTGCTGAAAAAAAGCTGAATAATTTAAAAAAGACAAAACAAAATATTAATTGCAAATTGTTTCAGAATATCACTCTCAATATCAAAAGTTCATTTAACCCCTTCAACTAATATCAAAACAAAATGTTTGTTCCAAAGTGAATTCTTTATGTAAATGGAATACAAACAAGTAAAATACAAACTGTTTTTGAGATATTCAGAGAGAGCCAGACATTTCAGCTTGAGGTTTATAACACACATTACTACAATTACAGAGCAGTTCCCTTGGAACACTAGCAGCTATTAGTTGTTAATCTACTCTGGCTGTTTTAGCCATTTGTGTTTAAAAGCACCAGAGAAATTATTTCTGCCAATTTAAGACATTTTTTCCGAGACATTTTTTTTTCAAATCTCTTTAGAGATTACTTACTAAAGTCCATAATGCAAGTTATTACTTCATAAACATTTGTGTTTCTATAAATATGCCTTGTAAAGTAGGAGAAAGTCCATTTCAGACTCATTTCTGTAAGTTGGAGTTTGTTTGAAAGGAATTACAAAAATCTCGACCATTTAAAGGCAATTACCTTAAACTATCATGTTACCAGAAGTCAACACTAGATACCAATCTCAAATGGTTAACAGGAGAGGGGGAATTACAGAGCAAAACCTCCAGAACACTGACTTTTACCTATTCTTATAGGTATACATGAGCGCCTATTCACAGCAATTGGGGAGGAAATTTTATATATAAGTAAAGGTTCACTAAATGCTAAATGTTTCCTCCAGTTCCCTCATCTGATAACTCCAATTGCAACCTATCCACGCATTCCTTATTCTTCTCATTGTTTTGCTGGGTGCTATCTATGAAATCTAACACTGCACTTTACTTTACCATGTTTTCTACAAAGAACACAAAATAATGCAAGTTCATGAAATAATCAAGCTAAAAGAAGTGGCAAACCAAGTATAGTCACGATCAAAGTAGATGTACAGGAAAAGCAGAAAAGCATTTGTCTCCTCTCAAAGATGAGATAAGCATATTAAGGAAAACTTTGTGGGTGGAAAAATTACATATATATATATATATATATATATTTGTACAGGTATAAGACCCATTATCCAGAATGCTCAAGACCAAGGGTATTCTTTTCATAGTTTGGATCTCCGTACCTTAAGGCTACTAAAAAATCAATAAAATATTAATTAAACGCAATAGGATTGTTTTGCATCCAATAAGGATTATTTATATCTTATTTGGGATCAGTTACAAGGTACTGTTTTATTACTACAGAGAAAAAGGAAATCAGTTTTAAAATTCTGAATTATTTTATTAAAATGGAGTCTATGGGAGACAGGCTTTCCGTAATTCGGAGCTTTCTGGATAACGGGTTTCCCGGATAAGGGATCCCATACCTGTATACAGCAACATATGCCGTGGTGCTACCATAAACTATTAGGTCAGCATTTTGGTCCTCTCAAATATGATAAGTCAGCATTATGGACTTTTCTAAAGACCAACCAAGTGTTATATATGTATATACACTGTGATATATATAGATAGATAGATGATAGATAGATAGATAGATAGATAGATAGATAGATATAGATATGTCTATGTAGTTGGAAATTTTATTACATTAAATGCAGTTTAAATTCTATGGCCAAAATTATTTGGGCACTTTAACATCTAATTATTAAAACTGGGTATTTAAGCCATAGCCAGCATTGCCAATATAGATGCTACATCAACAAACAATAACATTTTTGATAAGTCTATGCTTCCTACTTTGTAGTAACAGTTTGGAGAAGGCTTGTTCCAGTTGCAGCAGAATAATTCCCCCAGCACAAAGCAAGGTCCACACAGAATTGGTTTGCAGAGATGAGTGGAAGAACTTGACTGGCTTGCAAAGTGCCCTGATCTCAACAAAACACCTGAGGGTTGAACCAGAAAGTCAAAACAAGCCACATCTGAACCCCAACTTCAATGCCCAACCTGAATGAAAGCAGATTGCATCCAACAATGCTTCATCAATGAAAAGCATTTCCAGAAGAGTGAGGGGTAGAGGCTGTTTTAGAAACAGAGAGGACTAGCTTCATATTAGCCTCCTTGGTTGTGAAATGAGATGTTGGACAGACAGATGTCCTCATACTTTTGGCCATATAGTGTATGGATACTGCTTCCAGTGCAAGCTTCAAGTTTACAAGAGAGATAGAGTTGCCTATAGCTCAAGTAATAATGTATAACAGCTTCATAATTGAGACAGCTCTTTGGAAGTTTGGTCATTATATTCTCACATTATACCATGTGTTCTTTCAAATTTAAGTAATAAATACAGAATTAACTAATTATCAACCTCGCATTAAAGAAATATAGAAACCTTGTTGATATTAAAATCACTGCGGGCTAGAAGGGAAAATCTTTGGCCCTTGATCACAGGGATATCACTGTGTCATTCTCTGAACTATGTATATAGAAGGGAAAGCTTTCTGTGGTGTGGATAGAAGAGACCAACAGTAAATGACTTTTACTCTATAGGCAGGGCCTGAAACCAGAAGATACAAACTGGTTGGCCATTGTCTAAAAGAGAGAGAGATAGAAACTAGTGGTTTTCTAAAAAAAAAAAAAAATGAAGGAACATAAACAATGGGGTTTAGAAGGAATTTTATTATTTTTTGTAAATGACAGTAAAAAGACATATTAACTTTTTTTTTGTTCAATCATGTTCTTGCAAACAGTATCTCCCCACCAACTGGTGCTAAGTAGACAGCTTTAATAAGGCTGCATCTATGAGCACTTTTTTTTTCCTGAACACATCAAATCTGATGAAAATTACTTCCTTTGCCTACCTAATTACGGCTGCCACATAAATGCTTCTTCTCAAAATGTGCCATGTTTTAATTGCTTATGATGAATGTATAATGCAGAAGCAATGAGTTTTATTACAGTTACGAAACAGAACGGGTGACCTATAATTTGAAAAGGCCAGCTGCGAGCGGAGAAGCCCCGGCGTTTGTATAAAACAATAACTAAGTGAATATTATGAATGTAAAGACACTTTGTGCAATGCGTGAGGCTGACTTTAATATTGTAATTTAACATTGTCTTGGCTTCGTAATAAACGACCACAAACATCAGCGTTCTGAGCAATCAACATTCCAGCGTGTAGAGAAATGTGAACATTTTAATAAGGATTAGTCTGGATTTCAGCCCCAGATGGGCTCCAGAGTATCGTACTGTACACATACCTGTATTAATAGGGGACGTAGAGTCTGCACTGGACATTACGTGAAAGCATACATTACAGGGAATAGTTTTATTACCATTAGGATCAACACAAACACAGTATCAAAACAGTCTGCCCAGAAGAACATACAATCTAGTTGGAAGTACAAAACATTAAAAAGAAACAGTAATTAACTATTTCAGAACATAACAGCAATGCACTTCAGTATACAATTTATAAACTGAAGTATAGAGATGTAGCGAACTGTTCGCTGGCGAAGTAATTCGCGCGAACATCGGGTGTTCGCGAGTTCGCAAGTTCGCAATTTGGGTTCGCGTGGCGTTTTTCCGCTGCGTTTTTTCTCGGCCTAAAAATGCCGCACAAGCCACACATGGCGTTTTTCAGAAAATCCTGTTTCCATGGTGCTAATAGTGCGAAATAGCAAAAAACGCCGCGTATTTCCACTAGGTCTGCCAGCTGCCTTTGCGGTTTTACGCAACGCTGTGTCAACAAAGTATTTTTCAGAGAAATTTTTGCCCTTGATCCCCCTCCTGCATGCCACTGTCCAGGTCGTGGCACCCTTTAAACAACTTTAAAATCAGTTTTCTGGCCAGAAATGGCTTTTCTAGGTTTTAAAGTTCGCCTTCCCATTGAAGTCTATGGGGTTCGCCAAGTTCGCGAATATTCGCACTTTTTGGCGTGGGTGTTTGAGAGGTCGATTCTGTATTAATGTAGGAAACCACTTATACTGCCTCATATGTGGTCTTGTACTGAGGGTGTACACAGAGTCGGACTGGAGGGGTGCAGAGCACACCGGGGTTACCACCCCAGGGGCCCAGCACCCCCAAGGTGCCCCTGCTGCATCCCCCCCCCCCACACAGTGCCGCCCTAACCGCCCCCCCCCAACATCCTCCCCTGAGCGTGAAACTTGCTTTCAATGTGGCAGGGGAGGGACACCAGCGGTCGGGGGAGCGCGACAGGGATTGGGTCTGGGCCGCCGGGCCAGCGAGTTTTTTCCCAGAGCCCCATCGGCCCAGTGCGACCCTAGTTGTTTGTTCAACTCTGTTACAGAAACATTATTATGTTTAATAAAAATATAGATGATAATAATAATAATAATAGATGGCCAAGAGCCACTGGAGACCAAAATTCTTTTTCTAACAAGGCGTAACCAGATACATAGTTTTTGTCAAGAAAGGGTTAAATATAAAAAGGATAATAAAGTCCCTTTGAGGAAAACCTCAGCTTCTAAACAAGGGGGCATATTTTCCCTTTATTTAATAAAGTTTTATTTTCTGAGAGACGATTCAATTTGAAGAATAAATCGGTCCAACAACAGCTCATATTGGGCTTATTTGTGCCTATTACCTTAGCGGATAGTAATGATCATCACGTACAATGTGTGGTTTATTACTTAATAAAGAATATGGGTCTATGTCAATACCCCGTGGGAAAATTCCTTTAATATAACAAGCTGGGAGAACCGCGCCATTAAACCCAAGCAAATGCCCTTATAGCAATGCCTATCGACAGAGCAATTTAGGAAATTTACATATACAGCATTTCAGGGAATAAAGTCCCTTTCATCATGAGGCAGCGAAAAGAAAATACGATTCTGTGTATTTCAATAACACTCAGTTTCTTTTTTTTTAAAAAAAACAGGATATATTGATTGTGAAGACTGGTAATTGTGCCCAGTGCCTGGAGAGGTTTGTGCGTGCATGTTTTGCATAGTAGAACCATATGGAAAATGACTGACATCAAGTTATGTAGGGAAGGTGCTGCCATGCAATGAAAGTGTACAGCAGCTCTGCTTACTGTCTGCTTAGTTCTACCAGCAAGGCTTTCAATGAGCTATGATCAACTACTTAAATATATAATTACTGTGGGATTTTTTTTTAATATACATTACCCTCCCTAAACATGAAGGCACCCAATGCCTGTATTCTCATTTATTCACTTACCATAAATTCTTATCCAGCACATTAAAGGTGGCCATACACGGGCAGATCCACTCGCTTGGCGATGTCGCCAAGCGAGCGGATCTTCACCCGATATCCCCACCTACGGGTGGCGATATCGGGGAGGCAGGTCGGTGAATTTGATCGTTTAGCCCTGGGGCCAAACGATCGAATTCTGCACGCGGCAATGGGGCAGTCGGATCCGACGGGATTTTCTAACCTGGCCGACTGATATCTGGCCAATTTCAGGCCAGATATCGGTCGGCCAGTCCGATCGTTTCTGCCCCTACACGGGCCGATATGCTGCCGAGTCGGTCCAAGGGACCGATATCGGCAACTTCTATCGGCCCGTGTATGGGGACCTTTAGACATGACAACCCTGAATGCTCAGGACCTGGGGTTTTTCCAGATAATTGATCTTTTTATAATTTGGACCCCCATATCTTAAGGGGCAGATTTAATAATCCACGAATCCGAATCCCGAAAGGCAAAAAATCGTATTGGAAACAAAAATTTTGCGAATTTTTCGTCGCCATTGCAATTTTTTCGTATTGAGCGCTAGTAAACGGCGGAAAACCCAATCCGATTTTTTCGCGACGCCGTCGAAAAAGTTGCGGAAAATGCACGAAAAAGTCGCGACAGCGGCGAAAAAATCACAGGACATACGAAAAAGTCGCAAAAATACCGATCATTACGAAAAAACGTGTTCGGACGCTTTCGGTCCGTTCGTGGATTAGTAAATCTGCCCCTAAGTCTGCTAAAGTCATTTAAACATTAAATAAACCCAGTAGGATTTTTTTGCCACCAATATGGATTAATACAGCTTAGTTACTATCAAGTACAAGCTACTGTTTTATCAAAACAGAGAAAAAAAATTACAATTATTTGGTTAAAATTGAATCTATGGGCCACATAGATGGCCTTCCTGTTCTTTGGAGCTTTCTGGATAGTAGGTTCTGGATAAGAGACACTGTGTATATATATGCAATTAATAAAGTAATATGCAATTCCTTTTTTGCCCTGTACAACTTGCTAATATATGCCAAGTTTTAGATACTTTAAAAACTGGGTGGGGTTTTGACCTGGACAGACAATCTAAAAATCAGGCTGTCCAGTGTATGTTTATCTATAAACTGCATTTTGACCACCTACTAAAACCCCACTTTGGTCCTGGTGTAAACAAATGTAACTGGGGCACCCATAGTATGCTATTTGTTCTCTTTTCATCACTGCATATAACCAGGAGCAGGTTTCTGAGCCTTCCCAGTGCATTTCACTGACTTTTTGTTGTTTATATGAGCTAGGTAATCAATGGGGCACTACCCATTCTCTCAGCAAACACATCTGTCCCAAATAAAGGATCCTGTAATTTCCCTAAAAGAAAAGAAAGGGGGGGAAGAAAAAACATTCAAACTACCAGTTACAACCCCAATAGCTTAGCTTCTAAGCAAACAAGAGCTTAGGGTGAAATCTCTAATGAAAACTTAGAAAACAATAGATAAAGTGCAACTGTGCAGTCAGAATGCTCTTTTTGTATAATAATAAAAGCAGGATTATATAAATGGTTCTTGCTAACCCTGGCCAGATTTCAGAGAGATTGGGAAGGGCAGGCTGGGAAACAGTAGGGAAGAAGAAAATGTCAAGCCGAGGAAGTGAGAGATGGAGAAATGCTAGAGGAAAGGATAAAACAATGTGCACACTACACTATACTCTACACAAGTTATATCATTACAGTTCAAACCCAATGAAGTGGTCCTGGACCATTTAGATGAACAAATAGGTTTTTTTAGACAAACTTTAAACATGACCACAAAAAAATGTTGTCTTGAGTCCACCTTATAAAAAAGGGCCATACAAGCCATCTTGGTTCTTGCATCTTATCCATCTTGGCCCTATTTGACATACTTTGTTCTAGTGAGGAGCTTTTGGTGAGGCTGTTGAAATTGTAAGTAGAATCACATCAATAGCTGGCACCAAAAAGTATCACCATGCAGAATGCTTGCCTGTATGCAGTGCTGACCAAGCAAGCAGTAACATGTAAGGTAAAAACTCCCTGCCGCATACTCTGACACTCTCCGGTGTGACTGCAACTCACCATTACAACTGGAGGCATAAACAGGCATTACCAGCCCATCTGGATTTTGCCACCTGGGATGTGCAAAGAAAACTAAAGGTTGGGTGATCAGGTGGGATCATGGACCATTAATATAAAAAAGTATGCCTCTGTATGGGTTATCTTGATTGCCCTAATGAGGCTGGCATAGTGAAATTGATGAGGTAATAAAGGTAATCCAATTAATGTTTGGTTCCTATGCCTGAATATGTGGCCAAAGAGTTTATTCATCAAGGGATATATCAGAATTTAAGCTGGCCATACACCGAAAGATCTGCTTGTTTGGTGAAGTTGCGAAATGAACAAATCTTTCCAATTTGCCCACCTGGGAAATATCGGATTGATTTGGTTGTTTGGCCTCACACCAAATTATCAGATCGTGTGATGGAATACAGGCTCTTGGGGCAAGGACTGCATCAATAAGCCATGCACTTCTCACCCCAATGGGATTTTTAAACCTGTCCAATAAACATCTGGATGATTTTCATTGTTGGTACCATACACAGACCAATAAGCTGCTGACCATTTGCAGAATTTGTCGGCCTGGGTATGGCCACCGTAAGTCACAGCTACAAACAGAGATGATTATCTTGGGAACCTGTTATGAGTTGGTTATCCTGAAAGTCATAAATGGCACTATCAGAATAAAATTAATATACCAGCATATGACTTTCTTATGAGTGTCACCCTTATATTATATCCATACACATATCTTCTCTTTCTATCTTTTCCCTTCCTTTCTATCTATTTCCATCTCATAGTTTTCTCTGCGGTGAAGCAGCAGTCACAAATTAGCTACAGTGCCGGAACAGCTTTTTTTGTCCGTATGTTTTATGTGATTTTAATCTGGGCCTCAAAGGCATATCAGTTATCCGTCTATTAATTAGACAACCGACCCTGTTGGGTGTGAAATCAAAATTCTCAACTGTGATTGGCAGCTCTACCTCCCAAGAGGATCTCCAGAGCTTATTATTTACCTTTCACAGCCTGTTCTTTCTAAGTCGACTGGTAGGCGTGCAAGTCCTGACACTATACGCTGAGGAACCAGGAGAACTACGGATGACCTGATATCTGAGCCAGTTGGATTCAGTTGCCCCCCAGCCAGAAAAACTCCCGCTCATCTAGTGTATACAGTCACTGCTGCATTTTCACTGGGAAGGAATGCAGAAACTTTAGCCACCTTTTATTGAAAGTAGTCTAACAAGTTTTGGGAATTTCATCTTGATTTACATTTCCAAGCTAATGCCTCCCAGATCCTTAGCAGTGCAAAAGGTAAACAACTTCAAGGGGCCCTTGCTCCACTTCTACTTTTTTGCCAAGGGGACAACATTCTTTAGCAACTTTCCCTGCAGACCCTCATTCAAGTGATCTCTTCCATTAAGTGCTTATTTCAATTGTTCTAAGTGAAAAGAGCCTCTTAAACAAAAAGGAGCCCATAAGGGCAGCATGCTTGGCTTCATCTCAGTAACACAGAACTTTCTGAGCTCAAAATATGCATTTATTCATCGCCTAAGAATTATCATGTTGGTTAGCTGTTGCACAAAAACACTCTAGAATAAACGGAGTAACCAGTACACTTTAAAAAATCGTCTCTGGAATCAAAACCAGGATTCAGTGCTTCCCTAACTGGAACCTAAGAAAATTGTACTAAAGGTATAGGACCTGTTATCCAGAATGCTCAGGACCTTGGTGTTTCCAGATAAGGGGCCCTTCTGTAATATGGATCTCCATACCTTAGGTCTGCTAAAAAAATAATGTAAACATAAAATAAACCCAATAGTATTGTTTTGCATCCAATAAGGATTAATTACATCTTAGTTGGGATCAGGTACAAGGTACTATTTGAAATATTTGATTAACATGGAGGCCTGTATTGTTCTGTCCAGTGACACCAAGGTTATCGTTATCGTACTGATTCAGATAATTTTCCATTTGTGCCATGTACATTCACATAATTCTACTATCATTCTAAAATTAAAAGCATGTTATTTACATGGTTTTTGATAAAGTGATCACCAATGTTCTGACAAATATTTATTTATAAGGGTCCAAAAAGGAGGATTCCCCTTTGAAAATATCTGAAATAAAAAGTAAAAAAAAAAAAAAGGGAAAATGTTAAAAACAATCGCTAATTTAAAGTGATAAAATGAAAAATAGAAAAATTGCCCAAGGAGATAAAGTAAAAAATAGCAGTTTGCCTAAGGTGATAAAGTGCTAAAAATTAGAAGCAAAAAAGCTTTCAATTGACTTTAATGGAAATAATTGGATTACAGCAGGTCTGAGCAGGAGCACAGTTCGAAGATATAATTAGCTAGAAGATTCAGTTTTATCAGTTTTTGAAGAAATGTAAATAATCAAAAAGCCTGTAACAATAAAAAACACAGAAAAGAACTCTGTAACCTATTTACGGAGCAAAAATTTGGGCATCATTTTTTAAAACAAAGAATTTTATTAAAAAAAAATGTTTCTTGCCTTTTTAGAATATTTGAGCTTTTAGGGCACTGCCACACGGGGAGGATTCTCGACCTGTGGCTAAACGCAGACTGAGGATCCGTCCCTACACTCCAAAAATCTTACTGATGTGAACACGAAGCCATCGCGCCTTGGCCCGGGTGTAGGCACAAGGGTCGCATTTTGGTGCGGAACTGCTTATGTGAGTTCCATTCCATATACAGTCTTGCTTTATGGCACAATATCCAAATATGTCACAACTGAGCACATCTCCTAAACCCCATTGCAAGGTCAGTAACACTCCATCTGCAAGACAATGTGCTCCTATTGTTCCACCACTGTAGCCTGCTGAGGCCTTAATAGAATTAAGAAGGAGGGATAAAGAGATAATAAGGATTAACTCAAGCAATGTAGAAAAGATCATACAATTGTATGCAAAACTGAATGCCTTTAATGCACAGATTTACCTAAGCCTGGGCAAGAAGATAAACAGGGCATAAGTGTAGCACCGAAAAGGAAAGTGTTTTGGCATAGCTTGCATTAATGGAGGGGGCTGGGGAGGGGCAGTGAGCTTTAGCACGCAAAGATATATACAAGATACTGTATATCATGACCTGGAGGAATGAAAATCTTTATAGACACAAAATTTGCTACTTTTTAAAATCATGGTTCTTTATTGGACCCTTGTCAAAGGAAGTAATGAGAGTTATGGCAAGCCCCTAAAACAAATGGGGCAAGACCATGATTTGGTGTCACATGTAGGGTAAAGCTGGACATACACACACACCAATAAATTCTTCCATTTGTGTTTACAGGCCGTACCATCCCAATCAATATCTATTGCTATTGAAGTACAGGTACGGGATCGGTTATACGGAAACGTATTACTCAGAAAGCTCCGGCAAACCGTTCAGATTTTTTAAATTGATTTCTTTTTTCTCTGCAATAATAAAACAGCACCTTGTACTTGATCCCAGCTAAGATATAATTACCCCTTATTGGGGCAGAACAGTCCTATTGGGTTTATTTAATGGTTAAATGATTCCCTTTTCTCTGTAATAATAAAACAGCACCTTGTACTTGATCCCAGCTAAGATATAATTACCCCTTATTGGGGCAGAACAGTCCTATTGGGTTTATTTAATGGTTAAATGATTCCCTTTTCTCTGTAATAATAAAACAGTACCTTGTACTTGATCCCAACTAAGATATAATTAATCCTCATTGGAGGCAAAATAATCCTATTGGGTTTATCAAATGTTCAAATGATTTCTTAGTACAAGGTATGGAGATCCAAATTACAGAAAAACCCCTTATCCGGAAGACCCCAGATACCAAGCATACCTGTATTACCACCAGTAGCTGGAGACCTAGTGGTAAAGAAGGACCTGTTCTTATTAGTGATGAGTAAATCTTCCCCATTTCTCTTCACCAAAAAAAATGTGACCGGTGAAAGATTTGCGAAATGACATAACTGCGACTTATTTGACATGACTGCGACTTTTTTGAGGCTTCAACAACTTTTTCTTTTGCAGTTTCGCAAAAAAATTCACCAATGGCAAAATGCGGAATTGCGCAGCAAATCCATGCCTGGTGAAAAATTTCCCTCATCACTAGTTCATATTCAAAAATTCTTATTCCCCCTAAAACTCATGGAAACTTTTGGGTAACCTATCTTTATATTTCTTTGGAGACATTAGATAGATACAGTATTTTTTGTTATTGCTGCAGAGAAAACTTTATGGCAACTCCCACTCTTACTACTCTCAATACAACAGATTAAAAGGATGTTTGCTATGCCTCTTGATTTGCTCAACACTTTCTTTTATTTTTTTCTCACTCATTTTCAGCAGACCCATGGGCCGTCAAAGCATGGTGGTAGTTGCAGTTCTGTAAGAGCTAGACTGGCTGGAAATGTGCTCCTGGCAATTAGCAGGTACAGCCAACGCAAAGGCAGCACTAAAGCTGGCCATACACGTGGCGATCCGACGATGTTTCGTACGACCATCGGTCGCACGAAACATCGTCAGATCCGCCACACACCATTCAGGGCTGAATCGGCAGGTAAGGAGGTAGAAACAATAGGATTTCTACCTCCTTCTGCCGATTCAGCTCTGAAGGGAGAATTTTGGTCAGGCGCCTTCTATGGCGCCCGATCAAAATTTTCTAACCTGGCCGATCGACGAGCCGACCGATTTCAGCAGCTTCCTGCGACATCGGTCGGCTCGCTGACATACCATACACGCACCGATTATCGTACGAAACGAGGTTTCGTACGATAATATCGGTGCGTGTATGGCCACCTTTACTATAGAGCAAGCCAGACGGAACAATCCCTTTTCCCTGGGTTAAATGTTAAGGGGAATTCAAGTCTGTAGAATCTCCACCATGAAACAATGCACATACAATTGCCCCAGCGCAATAAAACGCTGCATTGCTACCCTGTTGGGCCATCCTAGGGGAATGTGCAACAGGGCAACTATGGTGCTACAGTGCTGGCTAGGAGATACGCCAATTTCTCTACATTATTTATGAAATGCTTTTTTCCTCAGCTTCACAAGTTCCCCCATAGTTTTCTTAACTATACAGCAGTGCTAAGGAGCGGAGGCTTTTTAATCTGGTACCCCCCCTTTCCAACCCCCGTCACCGGGCTGAGGCTTTCCCTTGTCATCTTGGATGTTTTGTACTAGATCAGTCACTCCGAACATTGCAGCCTCTGGGGTTCCTTTCTACTTTAAATCCTCTGATCTCTTCAGTGTAACTAAACAGAATAGCACCCCGTCGGCTAGAATGCTCCTAGGAACCTGGGCTGTGCAGCAGTGGAAAGACATCTCGGGAGGGGTAAATTGTTGCCGAGGAGAAGGGCATGTATGTATAAGGCATAGGTTCTCTGCTACATAGCTATGCCCTACTGTATCATCCAGGAGGGGTTTAATGGGGATGTAAACCTGATAATATAATGTTGCCTATTGAAAAAATGATGAATTCTTAATTTTCCAATACAAAGTCATTGAAAATGTCATCAACTGGTTTTAAAGTTATTTGTAAATGTCATTGCTACTAAAAGCAGTATCCCTTTCTGCACTGCTGGTCCTGTCTCTTGAAACCATGTAGCAGAAGTCAGTCTTCTTGAATGCTCCTTAACTGGTCTCTTAATCAGCTGGTATATGGTACACTGTTTTTACATTTGTAATTAATGCATATGGTATTGTTGCAGAGAATTGCATTTTCTTTTATTAGGCAACTTTTTATTTTGGGGTTTGCATCTCCATTTATCTGCCCCAGAAAATTATATACATTGTACCTTGCAGATATAAGCAGTAAAAGAACATCGTCAAGTTTGAATTGGAAATTATAACTTGATAAGGTGTTATTATATAGTGAATAATTGTAAAATATTGGGACTTTCACAAACATATAAGGGTCTGGAACTCCGAGGTGACTTAAAATATCCTTAAAGCAAATCAAGTGATAGAAATAAAATCTCTAAGCACTGAATATAACCGGTAACAGCACCAAGCACCATTTGTAAGGATATCATTTACAGGACATTCATGGCTCTTAAGTATTATAGTAATATATTTTGTTCACATAGGTGTTCCAAAGCAGTTTGTAAGATGTACTATATATTCCTTTCCATAAACAAATAAAATCACTGCTTATGTCCAGGTGAGGCTTTGACTCCTGTTTTGACTAAACTGACATAAAGATCTGTGCCACGAGTTGTGGTGCCAAGGCTGCTGCACTTAAACCAACAGTGGGTGTGACCAGATACCTCTCCTTAATAAAGAAGTCAAGTCTCAATGCAACATATACATGATATTCTACACCAATGCAGCCAAAAAGCAACTGCTTTGCAACTGTAGCACTCTGAGCTTTACCCATCATCACTTTTGATGCATTGAGTACATGTAGGTTGTGCTGCAGAGTCATATGTACAAATCCCCTCCCACATTCCCACAGCAAACCTTGCCAGAACAAGGGATAAACAGAGTCTAAACATAAATAGGACCTTAAGCAAGGTCATATTTTTGGGTCCCATTATTCAACAAATAGACTTTTGTTTTGGCAGTCCAAAGGCCAGTGACTGCCATGGAACCTGCATTTATTGTTGACCACCAAAGGAACAGTTGTAGGTGGGAAGAGTGAGGTACAGTAGATATGGCAGGACAAGATGGCAGCAGTATAAAAGTGTTGGTGTTACCAAACCAGTGAAGCCTTCAGTACTTACAGTATGTAAGTATCCACTAAGAGCCAAAGGCTGGGTCTCTTAGCTCTGGTAGCACCCCATGTACCAAGAGATAGGTAGCTTTGTTCCTATCCCAGCTTTGCTAGTGTTGCAGTGTATGTTATGCTTTCCACATGGCGTCTCTTTTTAATCTGTACCCTCAGTAACATGTAAATGCTGTCAGCAAAATCCTGTAGTGTAAAATATTTTCTGGAGTCTATTAACTTAACAGGGAAAGGTCATTCTCATTAGGGCATATTTACAAAAAGCAAATTGCAGTGGAATCTGTTGAAATGCACACGCCACGCATGGCCACATTCACATTATTTCCCCAACACATAATGATGAACAAACAGATTTACATACTGCCGTAAAAACAGCCAATTCCTAATAAAACCCCATAAAAATATGGAATATTAATCAGATTCCTTATGGTAATGGGCCTAAAATTCCACATCACAGATTTCCTTCAGACTTGTAAGTACTTTCCAATTACAATAACATCCAATTCAGCAATAAAATAATAATGAATTGAACAGCCTGAAAATACAGACTGTTCCTCCGCGTACATTTCAGGCATCTTAAATGGAAAATAAACTCTATTTATAATTGGGGTTCATCTGCATTTAGAGTAAAATATACATTTTGGAATGCTCTCAGTGTTTGTCTTTGTATATAACAGTGAGAGTTGCCATATGCATTAGTAGATGCATTTCACAAAATCTTTGAATGCAACATAAAAAGGGTTCATTTAAAATTGTAAGTAGGGAAGATTTATTTCACCTATCTAGCCACGCTGTTGAACTGAGTGCAGTTGAGCACATTGAAACCAGGCCCAGACTGGGAATCTGTGGATTCTGGCAAATGACCTGTAAAGGTCCCCATACACGGGCCAATTCTAGCTGCCAATATCGGTCCCTTAGAGCGATTCGGCAGATAATCGGCCTGCGTTTGGGCACTACCGACGGGCCTACCTGACCGATATCTGGCCAGAAATAGGGCAGGTTAAAAAATCTAGTCGGATTGGGGACCACATAGTCTCGTTGATGCGGCCCCCGAACCGACTTTGCCTATACCCGTCGTTATAATTCGATCGTTTGGCCCCAGGGCCAAATGACGAATTAGCCTGGATTCAACCCCGTAGGTGGGGGTTATCGGGAGAAGATCCGCTCGCTTGGTGACATCGTGTAAGGTTTAAGGAGACCTTAAGATGCCATAGACAGTCTTTTATTACTGTTGGGGGGCCATATAGGCCTCTGTGTTAATGAAATGTCAGGGTCTATTTTAAATTCTGGTTCAAACCTGATATTCAGGCATGTAATTCCTGATAAATTAGGCACAATAAAGAAACACACCAATTAATAAGACATGCTTAAGCCCAAATAGAAGGCTTGAATGTGAACATAAAAGCACAATGGAAAAGCACCCAAAACAATTACAAAGTACATTAGACTTATCCTGTCTTTCTCTGGAAGATAGTTTAGGCTGGTTGTTACTGGGAAATGAGCGAGCTCAGAAATCTGCGAATGTTCTACAGATTAAAATTGATTCTGAGCCATAGTTCACAGGTGATGCTCCCAATCTCATAAAGCCTGCATATGAGAGATGCTGAGAACAATTGCAAATCTGATCCCTGTTACTGACTGTAAAGCAGATATTAACCCCTCGGGCCCTCCTGGAGACTTTCAAGGAAAAAGTCAACATTACTTTCTCATCTGTGATCAACAAGTGGGTGGCGGAAACAATAAGCCCACGTTATCCTGTACTGCAGAGCCACCCACCAACAGAAATATCAGCAAATTAACAATATCCTTAATGCATGCCTTTGTGCACAATCTCTGCTATTCCGCTCCCCTGCTAAAGAGCCTCTTTTATCAAAGCAAACAATCAACATTAATTATGGATTAAAGGCCCTGGTAACTGGTGTGCTTATGATCATAACAAAAGGAGGAGAACTCTGAAACCAGCCACAAACATGTCAAATTAATAATACCCAAAGAGCAATGCTGTCCCTTTGCCTGAACATCCTAGCTTCCCACCCATTACTTCATTATTCAAAAGTCCATGTTGCCAGTTCATGGCCAATATGTGCTTTATTCAACTCATTGAGACACCTCCAGGGATCTGATTAAAAGCTTATTTGGATCTGATCTACCTTAAGGCAACATCCAATTCTGGCAAGTATGTAATATTCCAGATGAGGATCAACAAATTGCTAGGGGGCCCAAACTCTAACAGGTCCCCAAATTATTATTATTATTAACATTTATTTATAAAGCGCCAACATATTCTGCAGCGCTGTACAATAAGTGGGTTACATACATTGGACATACAGAGTAACAATAAATCAATCAATAACCGATACAAGAGCTGAAGCGAGCCCTGCCCAAAAGAGCTTACAATCTACAAATCCCAAGCTGCTACCCCATTAGTAGCAATCCCCATAGTGTCCCATAGCATTTGTCCAGAAAATCCACAAATGTACACTAACTCTGAGGAGCCCATATGTTGTGAGACCTTCTTGTGGCCATCAATTTTGAAAAAGTGGCAATAAAAAAAAGAGATAACCTGTTTACCAAACGGGGATGCTTCTAGTAGCCTCGTGTCACTCAGTCGTCCCAAGTTTTTTATTATTAAATACAAAAAATGCTAAACAAATTGCTGGTTGAAAACTCAAGGCATTTTAAATGTTTTTTACATTTCATTGGATAAAAGCAAAATATGCCATATGTATATCATTGATGTTTCAGTTTCCAAGTAAAAGGGCACAGCATATTGAGTGTAATGAAGATTCCCTTGTGGCATATCTAATTTTATGCATAAAAGTGGGAGCTGCAGTATTGCCTGTGTAGGCTGAGGCATTAATAGGGTGTATTTCCATATTGCTAAACAGGATTAGCTATGAGTGACTGAAGCCAGGCATTAGTAATGCATTGCCTTTACAAACCATTTATTGGAGCTTCATACTGTATGTCCCAGTGTTATCCTTAGCGAACATTTCTGTTATTGACCAGGACTCTACCTCTGCCTGTTCCTGCCCTGTCTCTATGAATTGTACACTGCCCCTTGTCTGTCTTTCGCACTCATGATTAAAGCAGTGGGGGGGATGTCATATAGCGTGCATTTTTATTCTGCCCTATTGCTCTCTTCCTAGATGAATAATTACTGTGAAAACTGGTGGTTTAAATACAGGGAAAATCCTGCACTTATAAAATGCATTTCTCAAATAACTAATTTTTTTCTTTGTTTGGGAAATCTCTACTGGCATGTACAATAGTTTTATGCACAGGGTATTCAGGCAAATACTCTATTGCTACTGTTATGTTACATGGTTACCTTGCTAGTTAGCCCAGGTAGATCTGGTATAAAGTCCTTCTCAGAGAAGCTGAGAAAGCAAAGGCAGGTGAATAGGCAGGTTCTGTATGCCTGACGAAGAGGTACACCCCAAAATGTTGCTGCTATTTTTTGAATAAACACGCAGGGGCTAAGCCCCGCTTGCATTACACTCGTTGTACTATTTTTTTCGCTGGACTGCGCTGGGAGTGCCGACTCTCTGGGCTGTGCACCAAGTAAGAATTGTTGGAGGAGGTAAGGGTGTGCTGGGTGAACTTTCCAGGTTCTATATGCTGCCATGTAAGTACAGCTTGGGGTTCTTCACCACAGACATATAAGAACATTGAGGTTGGGATGAACAAAAAAGCAGCAAAATAATAGTCACTCTGAAACAGGGACATAACTTTAAAGGATGAAAAGTGTATTTCAAAGGGGGTACCAAAATATTAGACACCCCCCAGTGAACTAGAGCGCTAAGTTTTTCCCCCAAGCTGGTGCACCAGTGTAAAAACCTCAGTAAGTGTTGCACCGACACTTTACTTACCTTTCCTTCTGGTGTCCCAGCGTCACTTGTGAAAATCTGTGTTTGCACATGCACAGTAGAGAAAGTTTGGCAGAACTACTGTACTGTTTATGTGTAGAAAGGCAAGCACCAAAGGGTAGAGGATGGAAGGAGCAGAGATGCCACGCAGCGCTTACATAGCTTTCCCCTGGGTCGGTGCAGTTTTCCTCTAACAGGTGCACCAGCCAAAGGAAAAGCTTAGCGATCTAAGATCTGTAGTAAAAGCGGTATAGATTTGCAGGAGGGGGTCATTCTTACACTTTACAGAGCGCTGATAAGGCCCTTAGAGTGGATATGGTAACTATGCATAAATATATAAGGGAATCATATAATAATCTCTCTAATGCTTTATTTACCAGTAGGTCCTTCCAGCAGACACAAGGGCAACCATTCCGAATAGAAGAAGGGAGGTTCCATCTCAATATTTGTAAAGGGTTTTTATAGTGAGAGCTGTGAAGTTGTGGAATTCTCTCCCTTCATACTGGCTGATAAATTAAGAAGGGGTTGGATGGCATGTTAGCAAGTGAGGGAATACAGGGTTAAGGGAGATAGCTCTTAGTACAAGTTGAACCAGGGACTGGTCCGATTGCCATCTTGGAGTCAGGAAGGAATTTTTTGCCTTCCTCTGGATCAACTAGCAGTTAGGTATTTTTTCTATAGACATAAAAGGTTGAACTTGATGGATGGATGTCACCTGTGCCCCAGTTGGGGCCTGCCTGAAAAACACAGTGTGTGACTGGATGACAGTTTCAAGTTATTTGCACCAGAGTTTGGCTGGTGTGAAACCTAAGAAACAGACACTGGAGTAGAGGTGTAACTATAGATCAAGTAGACACTGCAACTGCTAGGGGGCTCAGTGGGTATAAGTTTATGAAAATATCTCAGATCCCAAAATTTTGGGGGTTCCAAAAATGATTCTGTTGCAGGGCCCAGTAAGTCCTATTTATGCCACTGCACAGGAGTTTATCAGAGAGCATGCATTTACCTGCCAGTTACGTGGAAGAAATTGACTAAACCAATATACTCAGAGGAAATCATGAAACCCTTCAGTCACGGCTGTGCTATAATGCGCTTTAATTGCGTATATGCTTTCTCAAAACACAAAAGAACATGAAGTGAGCATCTGCTTCTGTGATTGACTGTAATCCCTCAACGTTTGCTGTCGCCTCTTCCAACCTGGGTCTGCTTAGGAAATGGATTGCTCTTTCTATTAAATATAATAAGTCATGAAGCCTTGTACTAGCCTAAGAAAGCACCATCTTGCTCACACCTTACGGCGAATCAGCACTTTCCTTTTTGTGCTGAATCGTTACTTTCTTAGATATCAACAAGAATCGGACAGCAGAGACAATGTTCCTATTCACATGACAGCGGTTCCATTCTGAGGGTGGGGGGGGGTATTTGCACTCACAAATAACAGACTTCTACAGCAGAGCTGATTCATCCCCAGCCTCCTGCCTTTTTGCTGGTGGGTGGCATGGCTATTAATCGTAATTACTGCAAAACATTCATAGAAAGCCAGGGACTACAACCCAGGCCCGAGCACAATGCTGTAAAATGCAACCTCATTAGCGTTCCCAGGGCTAAAGGATATTATTAAGGCAACCCGAGCTTTTATTTTCACAACTTTATAATACCTGAAGCAATTTGCTAGAGATGTGTATGTTATTTTAGGCAAAAGTATACTTATAATAGAAAACACTGGGGCTAAAATAAATCACATAGTCAAGTGGAAGGCAATTTATTACCACTGACATTGTAAAACTACTGCCTTTCACAAATACAAACAATGTAAATGATAGATTTGGCAATGCTGAAAAAAAAGGCTGCCACATTTTCAGGAAAAATACCTGCCTTCCTATCTCAGCTATGTTTCTACCCTTTTAATAATTATAAATCCCTGTTTACCGGCCAGGTATGGAAATGCCACTTCAGTTCTGTAAGTTAGCACCACTTCTTCCTGCTTGCTAGAGAAGTGCATTTCCTGGTAGACATGTGACTTCCTCTGGTTTCTTCCTGCCATAAAAAAACATAGTAGTACTACCATTTTTAAGATTAGAAGGAAATATTTAATAGCTACCACACCTTCTCAATGTATGAAAACCATGGGCGGGGTTTGAGAGGGAGTTGGAAGGGTTTCAGTAGATCACAGGCAGGGTTTTGGCATAATCAGCCATGACTATGCATGTTATGGACCAATTTTTAAATTGGGGCCTTATTCTACTTGTTTGTAGGATGCACCTGCCAGAGGGACCAAGTGACTGGTGGGCTAATATTTAGGGCCCCCTGGTAAGAACGGACCTGCTATCATAGTAGTATGGGATCCCAAAATTACTAATAGCAGCCCTGTCAGAGATACCTGGAACCCTCGACATTAGTTAGTAACAGTTCTTAAAATCACCCAGAGCCCCACATAACCTACTTGTATAGAACCACATAAGTCCAAAGAAAGCTAAGTAGCCATTCACAGTAACTTGCTTAGTAGAGAATACATTCATGCAGTCACCAGCACAACCAAGCAAGCTCCCAAATTAATTAATATAGTTTGAAAACCAAGCTATACTTGCTGTATAAATACACATATAAATTTGCATGCTGGTCACATCTTCACATATGTTTAAGATTGGGCAATTGGCCAGGTTTTTCTGAAGCAGCCCTGCCCGCATTAGTTTACTTAATCAGGGCATTTAGTCTATAATATATATAAGTTATACAGTAGTCAGTAAACGTGACTGTGACAAAGAACAATGATGTATTTATTTATATTTCCATGTTTCAATTACACAGAAATATATAGAGTACAATATAGAGTAAAATATAAGGATATTATAATTGAGAAGTATAAAAGCATAAGGCAAGTGCCTTTTATACAGGTCATGGAACTCTGAGGTGACCTCTAATATCCTCATATTTTACAACAGGTAGTGCATAATTTATTATAAATGACATCACTAAGCACCGATTATAAGTGATGACATCACTAAGCACTGTTTTTAGATAGGATATTCTTGGCTCTTGTGCGTATGTCAGGGCTTGGCCAGAGAGGAGGGCTTGACTTAAAATTAGTAAAATACAGTAAGTGAATGTTAAAAGGTAAAACTTAAGGTGCCCATACATGTGAAGATTTGCTTGGCGAGGTCGCCAAGCAAGCGGATCTTCACCTGATATCCCCACCTATGGGTGGGCGATATCGGGGAAAATGTAGGCTAATTCGATCGTTTGGCCCTGGGGCATCAATGAGCCAATGCGGTCCCTGATCCGACTGAATCTTTCAACCTGCCCAATCGATATCTGCCCAATTTCAGACCAGATATTGGTCAGGTATGGCCGTCGTTTCTGCCCCTACACAGGCCGATAAGCTATGGTTGTACTGTACAGTCTGTACAATCTATTTAAAACCTAAAATTTCATTTGCTTCAAACTAGCCCTGGATAATATATTTTTCCATGGACTCAGACATCAGTCCCTACATTTCTGTAAGTAAGGGAGAGAGCAGAAAAATGAGACCTGCACCAAGAATCGCATTCCCAACAGCGGCTTTCGCGTGTACAAACAATCAAGGACTCCCAGACAAATTGTGCATTAAAATTGCACTAACTGGCAAGTGGGTGACTAAATTTAAACACAGTTACTATATACAAAGATTAAAACAAGTCATTAATAGCTAAATACACTTTTAAGTATCTGCCATTAGTTGCACATAAGTACAGTGAAGTGAATCATTTAAATGTCATAATCCTAATTACTTTTTAAATACAATCTTATGGGTGTCATGTTTAGTTTCAAACTGGCACAGATTTTCAGCTCGGAATGTATATATAATTTACAGCCTCCTAAGCTCGCCCCTACACCCATGAAACTAGGTGTAGCCTGTGAATTATCCGGCACTAAGCAAACAGTAAATAGTATTTAGTGTGCCTTTAGGATGGACATAAAACCAAGGTTTGGCTACTAGCTATGACCCTTAGCTGACTGATTATAATTCTATGGTGAGTTTGGTCATACAAGTGGCAAAACAAAAGAACACAGATATGAATGAAGTACAGGTATAGGACCCATTATCCAGAATGCTCGGGACCAAGGGTATTCCGGATAAGGGATCTTTCCGTAATTTGGATCTCCATAACTTAAGTCTATTAAAAAATCAACAAAACATTAATTTAAGCCAATAGGATTGTTCTGTCCCAATAAGGATAATTTTATTATTACAGAGAAAAAGGAAATCAGTTTTAAAATTATTAATTATTTGATTAAAATGGAGTCTATGGGAGACAGGCTTTCCGTAATTCGGAGCTTTCTGGATAACGGGTTTCCGGATAAGGGGTCCCATACCTGTATTACGTTTTGATCAAGCAAGGAATTAAACTGGGTGCACATGGCACAATTTGATTGTTAGGAAGGTTGCCACCTAGCTGGTATTTTACTGCCCCAGCCGCTACAATATATAGATGAAAGTTGGTATATTTTTACAGAAGAGTTGGCAACCTTAGATGTCACCCAATTATGTGCCCAGTCAAGTTGATTCAATTGTTCAGCACTATGGCCAGTAATCTGATGACATAGGCAGCTAATGGAGACCCTTTGACTGTTATTCCAGAATACTCCATAGCAGGAATGACTCCTCTATGTTTTTTAATAAGATGAACAGAGAAATACCATAAATGTGTTGAGGAATACAGCAGAGACTCGTCCAAATCCTCAAAGCATTCCTTAATCTAAAAATGACGTGTGATGCATATCGGCCCTCAGTTGGAGATCAGCCAAGGAATGTCCCTTCCCTCCATAACAGAGAGTTACAATTATTTTATAGATGGATATAACAGCAAAGTAATGTTCCTTATTAGGTACTGAGAACAAGGCACAGCCCATTTCTCAAATACCAGATCCTCTAACACAATACAGTAATGCTCAGGGAAGGAACAGGTGATAGAACAGAAAGTATTCCAAGCCTTCAATAGTTTACTTGTAACCTCTAATAGATTGTTAGCAGCTGCTACATTACAGACAGAGAAACATTTAAAAGAATGACCCTATACAGTCTAATGGGGAATGTAATAAAAGGGAAAAAATAGCCAGTTTACGCTTCACAGAATAATAGTCTTCATTACAATAAGGGATTTTGAGACCTGCTTGAAGCTGAAGCCAGAGATACACTACTTCCAGTAGCAATGCAGGGTAATCTTTTATCTGTAGTCTTTTAGGCATGAAGGAAAATAATCAGTAAATACACATAAAGCGATGTAGATTGTGGTTAATCTGTTCCAACTTTGTTTTAGTTCAAAGTTTTGTGGGCATATTTTGTATGTTCACAGTTAGGGCTCTGGCACACGAGGAGATTTGTCGCCGGCGATTTTTAAAAGAGCGATTTGGCGACAAGACGAACGGCAAGACACCAATGCTAAACCAATTGAAATCAACAGCGTCAAAACATACGAGGCTACTTCAAGTCGCCTGCTGCTTCAAATCGCACACAGACCCTTTTCTGAGCGACTTGAGTAAATATGTGGGAGGGGTAACTGTTGAGTGGTACCATGAGTAGCTGATCGCCTGGAGCTCAACTCGCATGAAATCTCTTCGTGTGTATTGTCGTGGCGACTTGTCGCCAAAGCGCCGGGGGGAAAAAACGCAGACGACAAATCTCCTCGTGTGCCAGAGCCCTTAAGGTATATGGAAATGAATCTGTAACTCTCACTATATCTGAAACAACACACCCAGGATCTTATAACCACTGAGGGTATAATTAATTGATAAATAGATAAATAAAATAAATAAATAAATAAAAGAAGAACAAGATAACCCTTTTCTTGTGGTTATATTACAATTTAGAAAACCATCTTGCATAGAAAGCAGGATTGAAAAGGAAAATTGAAGAAGGTGGTGATCTTCCCGACTCATATTGACTGTCTAATCCCAGGAAACACCACAAAGAGGGGGAACGGCAGGAGTCAAGGGGGCTGATATCAGGAAAAGGGTTTGTAGGTTACAAACAAAACCATAAACCCCAAGGACCTTGGAGGGAAAACAGATTTTAAGAGCAAAGAGATCAAATAAAATAAATTCTTAAATTATATAACCACTCCAAATACGCTGGCTCAACAATCAATAATGCTCAGCCTTTAATAAAAAAAAATGAAAAACAAAATCAATTATAACAAGTATTGCCCTGACGCGCATTTCGGCAACTGCTTTTTCATAAGGCAAATAGATCCCAACTGAAGCAGGGCTCATGTTTGTGGAACCTCACTTCTGCCCTATCTCCAATGGCATTTACATCAAAGCGCAACACCAGGACTCCAGGCTCTACTTTGCGTATTACCCGCCCAATCGCGCAAGGTCCACCTTCACATTGGATCTCACCCTCTATTAACTATACAGTGAATCTCTATTAAATACAGGTTACCATGGTAATTATCTCTCTATAGGAAAGTACGCCATCAAAACAGATGCTTTATGACTGATATGTAGGGTCTCTTACTACAACCAATGGATCTTTTGACTTATTCTCATTAATGCCATAAGGGTACAGTGTATTTAATTTGAATATCCAGCGACTTTCTCTCCTTAGACATTCTTGCTCCAAATCACCTCTCCTAATACAGGTATGGGACCTGTTATCCAGAATGCTTGGGAGCTGGGATTTTCCGGATAAGGGATCTTTCTGTAATTTGGATCTCCCCAACTTAGGTCTGCTAAAATACATTTAAATATTGAATAAACCCAATAGGATGGTTTTGCCTCCAATAAGGATTAATTATATCTTGGGATCAAGTACAAGGCTGTTTTATTATTACAGAGAAAAAGGAAATCATTTTTAAAAATAAGAATTATTTGCTTATAATGGAGTCTATGGGAGATGGCCTTTCCATTATTCAGAACTTTCTGGATAACAGGTTTTCGGATAAGGGATCCTGTACCTGTACCCATATTTACTTTCTTAATGGCCCAAAAGGACATCTTACGTGGGTCAGAATTATGAAAATGTCTGTTGTGCCACTGTTAACAATGTGGCCATGCCCCTATAACAGGGGTGGGCAAACTTTTTGGCTCAGGGGCCACATTAACTAACAGACGGGCCGAACCGGGCCGGGACAGCGTTACTCCCGGGGCTGCCATCAAAAATTATGGGGCCTCTCAGCTCCCCCCCAGCGACCCGCTGCTTCCTCCGTCCCGTCCTTCTGTTCCCCCGCTCCCCAGTGCATTCTTTTATATGGTTACGTCCCGTGCGTGCTGACGCTGTGCGCACGCATGGGGCGCAACCAATCAGGGCCCGTCATTCTTTTAAGGGGGCCGGATTGAAAGGGCTGACGGGCCGGATGTGGCCCGCGGGCCGTAGTTTGCCCACCCCTGCCCTATAACATACCTCCACCTGCTTTGAAAAGATTGACATCAAGGTTTCATCTATTAATAATAATACTCTCCAGTGTTTACTGAGGATGTTGCAGATTTCCCTACTATTACTACTGTAGGTACTAATGAACATTGGACCACATTTTTCAGTTACTTTTTACCCTCTATTACCCTCTATCACTTTGGCTACATTTTAACTTTTTCACCTGTATCTTGACCATGACTTGAGATGAACAACTTCTCAACTTGTCAACTTTTTGACACTAATTGGGTGGAAACTCGAGAAACTCAATAATGAATTAGTAGCTGTCTCTTTCCCATAATCCATAGTAATCAATTTGCTATCTTCACCCTTACATAGATTCAAATCAAGGAAAGATATACAGTAGTTGTGCCAGAAACATAAGAGGTTAAATAAATATTTAAATTATTAGAATTCATTTTCTCCAAAACACTTAAGAACTCATTATTGGCCAAATTATCAGGATATCATCGATGTATCTCAACCATTTTAAAATGTACTTTCTATATAATATCAATCTTTGACCAGATATAACCGTTTCTTCCCATAGGCCTAAAAATTAATTTGTAAAAGCTGGAGCATAGGCAGCTATAGTATCAGTACTTTGTGTGATCAATTTTAATCTTTTAAGCTCAGACACTTCTGTTCATTCATTAAGCACAAGTCACTTTATTAATGGGGTAAAGTTGGTATTGGCTGTTAATATTGGTTTTATAAGCACTGGCATTTTATGATATTTGTAACTGTGAGCTGGTCCAATGATGAATTGACACTTGAGCATTAAGGTTAATAATTTCAAGTATTTTTAACATACTTTCTTATATGTGGGATGAATTTATGCCTTGAGTGGGGCTTTGAACAAGTAACCACCTGTGTTTTTAGCAATAGGAATTGGAATGAATTATTCCTCTTTTTTTAATTAACGGGAACATTTGAGCAGAGTAATTCAATCCTACAGAAAACAGGATTAACACTTGTGATTATAGGGATTAATGTGGTAAGATCCACTGTTAGGGGGCCAAAAGTCACAGGGAAAACAATGTGAATTTTTCAAGATTTACTATGCGTACAAATGTTTGAAAATCCGATTTTGACATATTGCCAGCTAAAACTTGCCAAGATCATGTAGAAATCAATGGCATATGTCCCTTCCCTGGAGTATTCTTTTGCTTCGAAACTTTTTGACACCAGTTTTTTTTTTGTGTGTGAAAATTTGTAAAAGTAGAGCACTTGTTGTGAAAATTTGAACAATTCTAAGTTTCATGACTTTTTTGAGACTTTTTCCTACGTGGACTTTTTCAGTTCATAATTTTTAGTAAATTTAAGACATTTGTACATAGCAAATAATGGATACGCGGTGTAGATCCCCATTGTATTCTACAGAGCTTTTCTTTTATCTGCTATGTAACCTGTACCTTTTCTTCTTTTTTTACAGCTTGAATGGATGCCCCTGTGGCTACACAGCAGCTTAATTTATATAAACCAGTGATCCCCAACCAGTGGCTCGGGGGCAACATGTTGCTCACCAACCCCTTGGATGTTGCTCCCAGTGCCCCCAAACCAGGGAGTTATTTTTGAATTCCTGACTTGGGGGCAAGTTTTGGTTGAATAAAAACAAGATTTCCTACCAAATAAAGCCCCCTGTAAGCTGATAGTGTGCATAGAGGCTGCCTAATAGCCAATCACAGCCCTTATTTGGCTCCTCCATGAACTTTTATGGTGCTTGTGTTGCTCTCCAAGTCTTTTTACATCTGAATCTAGCTCACGAGTAAGAAAGGTTGGGGACCCCTGATATAAACTATAGTAGAGTTTCTGAAGCAATCACACAGTGTTTACCAGAGCAGGGCTACATTACATTATATTAAATTTACTTTAAAACATTTTTATTTTTTTGGTGTTACTGTTCCTTTAAACATGGGAGTAATCTTGTTTTACTATATATTAAAAGTCTGTGCAATGTATGCTCCATTAAATAAATGGCCTCTTAACCCCTGTTTTCACCTGTAACCTGGGTGGTGCTATTTCAATTCACTATCGTATAATCTGTAGCTGTTCTAGCCCGGGGCTGGAGGAGATACCTCCAATTGTGCCAGCTCCCTGACACATTCATAGAGACAGCAATAGTCAGAGCAGGATTGATAATGTTCTACCTGGAAGCACTTTAGGGAAGCATTATCTGCCTGTCCTTTGCTTTAACCTTTACTGCTGGTCTTGACTACACGTACCATTGAAACAATGTGGAAACAGTTAGCCATGACTTCACTTCCCACAATGCCCATGCTCTTTCCTTTTGTCCCAGTGCTTAGATATGCTCATTACTTAAATACCTACAGCTTTTATTTCACAGTTTGCAGGGCCCAAATCATAGGAGCCGGTGTCTAAGGAGCGCTCATATTCCCTATTTAGCAGCAGCCGCATTGTCTAAATGTTGCATGACTTGGTAGCGACAGAGTTCAGAGCTTAACAAATGAATGCTCATGCTATTTCTGGCTCTATCAACATCCTGTGACTTTGGAAGCAGCAGTTTTATAATAACAAAATGAAGGCAATTTGAAATCTTGACCCCAATTTGATTTATCCGTGCAGCGTAGAAATGGTTGGCATCCTGCGTTATCATTCCACCTTGAAGTGGAGTTTACAGCACGTTTCCAATGAGGAGCAAACTGATCATTTTTATAGAAGTACTGCTGACCTACAGTGGAGAGGACAATGCTATGGACACATGTTGCAACCTAGGCATTTCATCCAAAATAAGAAATGCAAATTGTGGCCACGGGTTCTTACTGCACAATGGGCAAATCTTTCATTTCAAATATACTACACTAAATATACAGACACTAAAATAAAGGAAACTTTATTGAAACAGAAATGTAGCTGTTAAATCCCCTTATTTGTAGGTTGATGCCCCAGTCAATCAATATTTTGGCATCTGTTGCTAAAAGGAAAAACTTTAAT
The DNA here is from genome assembly GCF_000004195.4 of Xenopus tropicalis. NCBI lineage: Eukaryota > Metazoa > Chordata > Amphibia > Anura > Pipidae > Xenopus > Xenopus tropicalis. The sequence continues at coordinate 28,549,414 of NC_030681.2, read as the reverse complement.
GACTTTGAGAGGCTAGTACACCTGTCAGATGCAACAGTGACTAAAGGTGGCCATACATAGTCCAACTTGGTATGCGTTTGGCTCATAGGCCAAATGGATGTAGAGTGTATGAAGGGTCACCAAGGCATGGCCACCTCTCTGTTGTTATGATTCGTTATGCTCTTTGGACCAGCAGGAAGTAAAAATAAGCTGCAGTTCTTGCAAACTGTAATTTAACAGGATAGCAAGATGGCCGCCTGAAACTGCCCACCTAATGAGATACACATGGCCCAATCAGTTGGGCTAAATGGAAAACATCCATCATGCAACGCCCAACCATGGAACATTTTGACTGCAGAGATCAATATAATCTATGAGCAGAAATTGTCTTCCCTGACAGTCACTCAGGAACTATACAATAAAAATTACCATATTGATGCCTTGTTCCTAGCTGCTGCTAAAATCTATGACATCATTTTACAAGATTAACCCTTCTAAATTAGTGATGAGCTAAATTTTTTTCGCCAGGTTTTGCCACAAAAAATGCCTATAGACTCCAATGGCTGCAACAAAAAGTTGTGCAAAAAAAAGTTGTGCGGTATGCAAAGCAAAATGGGACAGATTCAGTCATCACTATTCTTGATCAAAAAAAGTAATATACAAACTAGTCACTTGTTTTTCTTGGAGATGGGTGAATTCAAAGAACTCAAAGGAGCAATGTGAGCAAGTTTTCCTTTATTCAACTTTACCATTTTAAGCTGTGCAGGGCCTAGCCACAAGATACACCTTGTATAGGCAAAGTCCTTTATGATAGGGACAGGAAGTTATGTCCCAAGTGAAATGATCTCTGTTTAGACCGTGATAAAAGACCTTATGACCTTATGCTTAGGTTGACCTGTATGCTTTTCCCTTGGACTAGCATGTGCTGGCATGTGATTTGTTTATGCAAAGTGACTGCAAGGCAAAATAAAGCTTCTCTCTAGTAATCGGTTATCCTATGAAAGCTAAAGCCCCAAAGCATTTCACATATGTGAACTTAATATGAGAAACACCTAGGAAGTTTTGTCTGGATAGATTTATGACCTGACCCCTACAACCTCTACAAAAAAAAGCTTTCTCCCATATCTACACAGGCACCATTCCAGCCCCCACCCATGCATTTTTGTGAATCGAGATGTTTGGAGCAAACATTGTTTCCTTCTTAACGAGACACATCTTTATTTTTCTGAAATTGCTCTTCAACCATCATTTCCTAAATGGATTAAAATGTAAAAACAGAATGATATGGAGATATCTAAACGTATCTCAAAATGTGTAAAATCAAATTAGAAGTCAAATTATAGTGTATGTGATGGGGTTAGAGATTTTTTGCCTACCAAATAATATCAGATCAAGGTCTTCTGTTAATATTGTCACAAAATCTAACTTTAAAACTTTATATAATAACTTTGCAATGTTCATTTTATCTCTCTACTAACCAGATATCGTCTCCAGTGAAAGATCATTTGGCATCTACAAGAAAGACTACAAGAAAGAGTGATTCAATGCTATCCGTTCCTTTGGGACAAAGTTTCTTCAATGATGATGTATCACCTGCGCTAGAAGCCCGTATGCAGGAAGATAAAGAAGTTATATTGTGCCTTTCTATCATCAAGGAGAACAGCGTTCGACTACATCAATCCCTACAGTTCCCAATAGTTTATGAGACGTAAATTACTCAATTTATGGCAACAGTGTGACTATTTGTTCTCATTTTCTTTTAACATTTCAAGATCTTTCAGAAGGGCTCTCTAATAAAATAACCAATTATTTTAAAACCTAGGTGCACAGTGTACTTATGAGTAATTTCTACAAACTCATCTTCCAGCACGGAAACATCTGTAATAAAAGAACATTTCATCTCAAACACAGAGTTGGCAGAGAAGACTTACTGGGCCTATTGCATTTAGTTTTGTGAGATTTCTGAGGTGTATGGTTGAAAAATGTGTGTGATGTATAAGATGACACCCAGGGGCGATTCTGGACATATCGCCGCCTGAGGCGGCTCCTGGATGCCGCCCCCCCCCCCGCTCCCCAGAGAGCAATTGCGCTCTCTGCACTAGAAGAGCCGAATTTCCGGTTTAAAGACCGGAAATTCGGCTCTTAAAGTTACCAGGAGCGGCTTTTTGCCGCCCCTGGTAACTGGGGCGCTTCTGCCGCCTGAGACGAGTTTCTCAACTCGCCTAATGGCAGAAGCGCCCCTGATGACACCTAACAGTTCCATGCAAGAAAATATCTATAATACCAATAATTGCTGCTATCATTGCGTAGATTTCTGTTCGGAAAGCATAATAACACCATATAATGCCTCGAACTTTGATTTTGGCCTGCCAGGCCAGGGACCAGGGTGAGATTTCTAGATATTTGCCCGTCTAGATAGCGCTGTAAGCCAAGGTTAGTTATGGTAAAACTGGGGTGAAAGCTCATTTGTTGTCCTATATATTCTTAGAATTATTGATGAATGGTAGATACACAATGGTGTAACTACATATACAGCAGACCGCATGGTTGTGCTGTTTGCTGTGGGTTAGCAATCTATCTATCTATCTATCCATCCATCCATCTTTATAGCACCAACAGATGCAAGTGTAGAAAAATTAAGAGCTGTCACCCTTTTCCCATGAGGAATGAAAACACCAGTGTCTGGCTGTGGGTTGCTTTACACTGACATGGCTGGGAAGCACTGTGGATAGACCTCCCCTAATTACCCAATTATTGCACAGTAATCGCCAGCACTTCCAATTATTGTCAGTTGTAGGAGACCCACAAAAAGCCAGCACTCCTCGCAACATGTAGGAGGAATTCAAATGGTTGATTCCCACACATGCCTGGTAAAATATTGGCCTTACACAATAAATACATAGGTTTACATAGGAACAGGTCCTTGACCTAAATAGCAGACTGGGACTGCAGAGTTGCATGTAGGCATGTACTGTTCCAGTGTTGGTGCTATAAAATAAAGATGATAGATAGATGATAGATAGATGACAGATAGATAGATAGATACATAATCATTAACTAATTAAAGTAAATATAAAAGAGAATACAAATGACAAAGACAAGTCACAATAAATTGAATACAAAAGGACAAAGGCCACTCTTCTGAGTGCTCCATAATGTTCCCCACGCAAGACATTTTCATGAATATTTGAAATTTGGTTTTATTTCACCTAATCCTCAGCAATTTACCACATGGTGGGTACTGTTCATACCTTTAAAAATGCGCCTGACATTATTAATCTATTTGACCTATGATCTAGAGGTCTAGAATGCCACCATGGTGACCAAAGCTTGACCTAACAAGACTCAAAGCTTTTAAGGCTTCTCTATGCTATAATGCGAGTCACAATACGCGAGCACAAAAGAGCTCTGAAGAAATGTAGCCGTTCTCTGGGATTATGGTCAGGAGGTCAATTGCCCCAAACCATTTTATAAGTGGTGCTAGTTAAAATTATTTCACCCCTCCTCTTATTACCAGCAGTGTGGTGTTTTGACATGTGAAGTCGATGACAATAAGAAGCATTCATCCTTAATCAAAACAGCATTCAGGCTCTGCAATACATGAATAAATAGACAGAAAAATCTCAATGTTCACTAATAACGGCCCAGTATAAATATAGCAAATTACGGCACAAAAGAAAGAATTAATAGACAGCAAATAAATAGTGAATCCAATTACCAAATACAGAATATTAGGAGAAAGCGAGCAATTTATAATTATGCAATTAAATAGGTGGTGGGAACGTGTCAGAGAAAAGCCATGTAGGTCATAGCTAACTCTTGTTGAAGGAAGAGAAGGAGGGGGATCAGTTAGCCAGTTTGATTCTTTCCAGGCAAATCTTTCTGGGTGAAATATATAAGAGTGGTGACGCAGCAATTATGGAGTCATTACTTAAGGCAAATCATTCTGGTTAAGATATACAAGAGTGGTGATGGTGCAATTATGGAGTGATTACTTCATATTTAGGTCTTGTACACAGGTGCCAACCCCACTCCATGGGGTTATACTGCATTATTATTGAGTTCATCAGCTGGTACTTGCTGGAATTTCCAACAAGTGATGCAGCTGTGCATTGTATGTTACTACTACTAGTAAGTTTTGGTAAAGTTCATGATGCACCTTGACACCTTCAAGCTGTGTTTGGAGCCCTTTGTTGCAATTCATTGTGATGGTGTAATGGAGTCCAAAAAGTTGCACATTTCTATGTATAGATACACAGATACATGTATATAGTGCTGCCTAGTTGGCAGCACCAGTAACATAAGGAGTGGCATATGGGTGGAGCACAGCAGCACTAACTATGGGCAAGGCTGCAAAGTGCTAACTGTAAGGGCTTTAAAAGGCAAAATTTTGGGGGCCCTCTGTGCACTCTGGTACTCTGGATCCTTCATCTCTTTCCTTTAGATGAAGCATAGGCCAAATTCTTCTATCCTTCATGACTAAAATAGAATATAGATAATTAATTTTTGTGTTTGAGAAACTTCAGTCTTTAAAAAGTGAAATAATAACATGCTAAACTAATGCAGTTGACTGGGCAAATAACATACAAAAAGCATACAAATTTAGGGGCATATTTATTATGCTGTGTAAAACTAATTTGCCAAAAAAACGGAGTAAAAAGCTGTTTAAAATAAATGGAAAAGATCGCCGTCTGAACACTGGATATTACGCCGTTATTTTCCATAAGTTCCGGTGGAAAAAAAAAAAGGGGAAAAAATTACGCCGATTTTATGCAGTTTTTCCGCCATTTTTACACAGCAAAGCCTGGCGATGTGTGGCAAATTTTCTCACCGTTTATTACACAGCATAATAAATATGTCCCTTAGTCACCAGTTGTCAACAGTTTAATTATCCTACATTATCTTTAGAGGACCCAAAATATAAACCAAACTAACTAACTTAGTATGAAATGACTGGCCCATTTTGTTTCCCAAGTAGAGCTTGGTACTACTTATCTAGTTGTGAATACTATGATATTGTTTGTCACGGCTCTTTAACCACTGGTGTCTAACATTTGAGCTGAATGCGGGTACAGTGTAACCCGTGATCTACGGGTCCAGCTGTTTATTTAGAAACAAGTGTTACCTACAGAGTTACAATAGATAGATAACTAGAAAGCCAGTAAGAAAGAAAGATAATTTGTATGTTCATTGTATATCAATATGTTGTCACTAAACCATCTAAGAAAAAGAAAGGACAGATCTATAGTTTGAATTATAGAAGTAGAATGAAATAATGTGGCTCTATGTTCAGCTATGGATCACTACAGGGCAAGCTGTTCACAATGACAAGTTAAGCCTTATTGTACTAAAATCATTGCAAAACATCATTTTACTTTTTGATTCATTCCCTTTCCAGATGGCATTCTATCTGTTCAATGATTTAGGGTGTTTTTTATGCTCACCATCCGACTCTAAACACTCTCACTTTAGGGAAGACAATTTTGTGAACTGGTTTTATTTTATTTGCTTGATCTTTATAAGCTTGTTTTTTTTGGAAAGAGAAAACTGATGATATCCAAGTTCCACTAAGATGACAATTGCATCTACATAAATCCTAAATGAGCATAACCACATAGCAATAACAACCAATGGGCAGGAAGTATCTATTACAGGCATCTCCCAGCCAGCAACCCTTTCATTGGTCTCTAAATGAAATGGAACAGGGGCATAAGTTCTGAGAAACATGGATAGGCATACGTTGGTTGTAACTCATATTCCTATTCAAGAAAAATTATACCCCCAGAATGAATAATTAATATAATATCAACTATCTGTTAGTTAAGAGACCTATTAAAAAATCTTGCCAAACTGGAACATATACTGTACATTAGTAAATATTGCCCTTTTCCCTTGAGCCACCATTTTGTAATATGCTGTATGCTCCCTCAAAGATCACCTGACAGGAAATAATGCAGCTCTAACTGTAACAGGAAGTAGTGTGGGAGTAAAAGACAGAACTTTGTCCATTCATTGGCTGATGTGACCTAACATGTATGTGTGCCCTTGGTTTGTTTGTTTAGGATTATCCTATGGCACATACTACTAAAATATAGTTTTATGAAATTGGTTTATTTAGATCTTGCAGGATTTTACATATGAGCTGTTTTATGCCATAAATATTTTTATAGAGACCTACCTTGTTTGGGGGTATAGTTTTCCTTTAAAGGAACAGTAACACCAAAAAATGAAAGTGTATAAAAGTAATAACAATATAATGTACTGCTGCCCTGCATTGCTACAACTGGGGTGTTTGCCTCAGAAAGACTACTATAGTTTATATAAGTTAGCTGCTGTGTAGCCATGGGGGCAGCCATTCAAAGGAGAAAAGGCACAGGTTGATTAGCAGATAACAGATAAACCCCCATTATATGGGGCTTATCTACTAGTTATCTGCTATGTAACCTGTGCCTTTTCTCCTTTTTTCCAGCTTGAATGGCTGCCCCCATGGCTACACAGCAGCTTATTTATATAGTAGCTTTTCTGTAGCAAAAACACCAGTTTTTTGCAGAGCAACAGCACATTATATTTTAATTACTTTAAAACACTTAAATTTTTTGATGTTACTGTTCCTTTAAGTGTTAATTACAAGGCTCCCTTGTATCTGTGTGCCCTGTACATTGATCTCAGTTTATAAGAAAAGGCTGCAAGGGGAGCGTATGCGTTTAAGAACCTTTGTGAGTAGCATTTAAGTGTATTTGTTTGTATTTTAGTGTTTTACACTTGGGTCTATAAACAAACAAAGTATATACAAAATTGCTCAAAATGTATTCATAACTGTGAATGTTTCAGTACAACAATAAAAACCTGTTTCCATATATTAAAATGCCTTTCTTAGCTATTAATGCAACGCTTATTTGTTTTAGCTGGAAATGTTTTCACTTATTCTCAGTAACCAAATATCTGTATCTGGTACCAAAACAAAGCTCTGATATTTCTGTTCATTTGTAGCATTACTTCAGACATTCACAGACATTCTCCTCGGTTGGGTTTCAGCGCTTCTTCACCTGCTGAAATATGATGGCAGATAATACAGGCTGTGTGCATCAAGCATCATGCTTCTGATTGATCAGTCTCTAGCAACAACATCTCGGAATATTTTAGAGGTGCGTGTGTGGGTTTCTCTCCCACCAGGTACTATTAAACTCCTGCTATTATAGATAACGTAGAGAAGTACATATCATGGCTAGAACTCTACAATAGATAATTCTAGTTGGATTAGATAATTATAGATCCATTTGCTACTCCTGATTTGTTTCCATTGTGTAGGATCAAAACTAAAATAAAGATTTGTAGCTAAGCCTCGTTAAATCCTGTAGGATGTTATCTAGAGAGTACCTCGCTCAAACAGACAGACTGCAAGCACATTTCTTGTGTAATGTTTTTAAGCACAGTGCCTTTAGCAGTACTTGGCTTTGCTATGGTCCCATCTGATCCTTCCACAAGTTTCCATCTATAGCCAAGTAGAACTTGGATTTTAACTTGCTAACATAATATCACTAGTCACAACATTGGCCTGGTGTGTCACTCCTCAGGGAGGTAAGAAAAACACAAATATGTGTACTCCTTGCATAGTATTGGCAGTTACACAGCTGCAGGGAACTGTTTCAAGAAAAGTGTATGCATTAAGCAATGTGTACTTTCTCTGTATTTTTATATATATATATATATATATAGAAACGAGTTGCTGGAAAGCTGCACACCATAAGAGCAAGATAATACCTGGGTGCCAGTGCTGAAAGCGTAGATACACAGGGTTGGAATGACAGCACACGCAGGATGTTTTTCAAGAAGAATCACAGAGGTTTAGATAAATAAATGTGAGGCTTTATTCAGTCCGACGTTTCAGTTCCTATCTGGATGTCCCTGATGAAAGTTCCAGATAGGAACTGAAACGTCGGACTGAATAAAGCCTCACATTTATTTATCTAAACCTCTGTGATTCTTCTTGAAAAACATCCTGCGTGTGCTGTCATTCCAACCCTGTGTATATATATATATATATATATTATATATTAACTGCTAAATAGTTTGAAGCACCCCTACTCTATTGACATAAATAGCCTTAATTAGAAACCCTACTTAAATTATCCCTCATTATTCATAACTTACAGTTTCAAACAATGAGAACCCCCTATTTCTTGACAAACAGGAAACTCATATTCCTACGAGGAGACGGATTATTGACATTTTGGGGAGCCTAGGCTTCCTAAGTCTTCATTATTCTCAGTCCACAACTTTCAAAGATACTCCATGAGCAATAAAGCTAGCATGAAGAACTTAGGTGACCATTGAGGCTATTCTTTCACCATTTGAGTATTCCCATGCTGCTTTTGCTTTGTAACTTCTTATTCCCCTGCCCATTTCCTTACCAAAGGTAATTTACATTTTGAGCGTCCACGTGTTAGGGTTGAATCTAGGAGACGAATCATGATGAAGGCAGGGAATGGGCTAGCAGATGTGCCTTGATTATGTCCACCATGACAATCTGCCAGGCTTTCTGTGACTAGAATAGGAAGATCTAAAATGGTGTCTGCTAAGCCTAAATGCTCACAAGCCCTCTGCTTTAGCTTAAAAATGCCATTCAAAAGTTGCTGAAATTATATCACCAACAGCCAGGTCTGGACTGGGATTCAAAATAGGCCCTGGCATCTCAGGTACACAAACAGCCCAATAAACAGTGAATGCCATCTTACAGCAGCCGCTCTGGTATTTGCTAGGCCTTACCAACAGCCATTAGAAGTATCCCATGTATCCCAACTGGACAGACTGTCTCTGCTGTGATGGTACATGGCTTCTAGATCACTGTGGTCTTCTCCCACCTTTGCTGTCATTTTGCATTAATGCATATGGAAGATGCTTCCAAAAGTAGGATCTTTGGCTCTTTCAGAGTTAGTCAGAAGAATGGGAAGCAGCAGTTACAGTATAAAATCAGGTGGTTGAATCTCCAGAGTTTTCCCTAAGAGGACTAAAGGAAAGTAAAATAGCTATGCACCATCAGCTTTAAATATGCAGAATTTACACCAGAGATGACTTTCCTGCAATAATTAGAGCTCGGAGACTTATTTGTTTGCTAGTGAAACACTTCTCTAAATGGCTTTTCCCCGATGTTTGCACCATGTACTTTTCTAATGTTACTACAAGGCTTTCTTCATCAGTATTATTTTACCGAATATCCAAGACTATCAAGTACATTCAGCAGGTTCCCAAAGCACCGCCACCAGCCCAGCATTATCCTAACAGAAACATCAGTCTTGATTTGGAAGGTTTTCTTGCAAACTGTGATCACTCGGAGAATGAAACTTTCTACCAGTGAGCAGCAGGTAAAATAATTAATTGTTTGCAAGACACTATATCTTTTTTCCTCAGCAGAGCGTAGATAACATAGTTAAATTAATTTCACTTTTGCCTTAATTCTCCAAAGCCCAGGAAAAAAAAACATAAGTCATAAATAAAAGCTTTCAACGGCCACTTGCTGGGCATCTAGTTAATTTAATCTCAGGCTACATTTAAGGATCTTGACCTTCTAATTTACATATAAAGTGCCCACCCTTTATCCAGATTAATATTGCAGGAGACCATTGAGAGAAGTGAGGCAGGAGGTCTATTACGTCAGTAATATTTTCCTCTGTTCCAGATATGTCTGAAAAATGCTTACTATACAGTAAACAGGAAGCCCAGTTACGTGTTTTAAAAATTAAAAAGCATCCAGAGACAAAGGGGCATAAAAACCAACTCAGCAGCAACCTGGGGCACATACACTGGAATGGGGCATTTGGCAGCTGGGGCCCCAATATTAATGTTTTGTAAATATTAATTACACAAAATCACACACACACACACAAAGTTTTATTTTTTTTCTCATAATATTACCTCCTATAATTGCAGAGAATGCAGTAGCATCCTCCAGATAGGGCTACACCTTTGTGTATTGAGCATATTATGTGCACAAACATACCTATTGTATAATGAACTTTACATACAATGCAGTTGAGGCCCAATCTGAACTCCAAAAGAGGATGCAAGTTGGACATCCTTAATTAACACTATTTTAAATTAATACTGAAACACATCTAAATACACTGAATTGTATGTCCTTTATACTTATGCCCCCATGCAAGGAAACCAACAGAAATGCCATCTAGTCACTATCCTAAAACCAGCTTTGATAATGGCAACACATGAGTGGGTCCAATGAAATCCAACAAGCCAAGTGACAGGATGGTAAACTATCTGGCGACACAAATCAATGGACAAATTTCACTGATCCAATAATTCAGCCATGGCCAAGCAATCAGAGGGGGCAGATACTGAAGCTCCTTTCAATCAAATGATCTTCCATGCACCACTTGAAGGCATCAGTAGGTTGTATTTCTAGTTCAGTCGTTATCTTATGGGATTGCATGATGGTCTTTTAGAACTGTCAGCTAGATGCATGCACTTGGCCATGTATAGGCATTTCTACACTGCTCATTCATTCTATATAACATTTTGTAAAAATTTTATATTTGAAGATATTTTACAACCATGCTATTTTGCACATTACAGTACGTCTGCATTGGCAGTCTAGTGGCAAAGTTGGATCCCGGTTCCACATGTAAGGTGAGACAATACCTCCTTTCTGTGTATGCAAGGCAATGGGCGTGTTAGGTTAAAATAGGTCCAAACAACAAACACGCACCTAAAATTCTTTTTATTGTAGGACTGATAAAGTAGGTCAGTCACTGGGCCAGAATTACTTTAACTAGAGGTTTAGTTTGGCATTTGGCCACACAATTTAATGCAGGGATCCCCAACCTTTTTTTACTCGTGAGCCACAGTCAAATGTAAAAAGACTTGGAGAGCAACACAAGCACCATAAAAGTTCATGGAGGAGCCAAATAAGGGCTAAGATTAGGGGCCTCTATGCACACTATCAGCTTACAGGGGGCTTTATTTAGTAGTAAACCTTGTTTTTATTCAACCAAAACTTGCCCCCAAGTCAGGAATTCAAAAATAACTCCCTGGTTTGGGGGCACTGAGAGCAACATCCAAGGGGTTGGTGAGCAACATGTTGCCCCCGAGCCACTGGTTGGGGATCACTGATTTAATGGAACAACTATACTGTCCACTTGTTTAGCGTGGGAATTTTCAACCCTCCGGTTACTGAGCTACTCTCCCCAAACAGCTGGACAACAGCAGGTTTTATATACAGAAGAAGCATAACTAGACAGGGCAAAGATGGGGGGGGGGGATACATAACTAGAAAGGATGAAGTGCAGAATGGTTGGTGCCCACCCATTAAAGAAGTTAGGGACCAGAAGTGGGAACAGGTACACAGTTCATATTAAATAATAAAAACACTTTCCCAATACAAAAGAGCCGGCCGCAATGTGTGCATGTTGTGTCTCCAGGGGGAATAACTGCAAGGTCATAGAAGGTTGCCGACCTTGTGGCTTTTTTCAAAACAATTCATTTGACCATTGACTCCCAGATTTTCTATAGGCAATTTGAAGTAAGGTGATGCTGGATTTTTGTAAGTTTGAAAAGCAACCTTTTGTGTTTTCACTTCAAACGCATTTCATGCCTCCAACTTGTTGATCCAGGCTAGAGATAAGGAAGATATATTTATATTTTTGTGGAAATATATTTTTTTAGCTCCCTGAATAAAACCTAAAGAATAACTTCCCTTAACTTGGATTTCTCGCTTTGCAGAAAACTGTTTATTTCCTAGCTGCTCCTGAGGGTTACGTTGGCAGAAATTATTCTTATTTTTTTTAGCAAGCTTCTGGTATACATCATAAATACTTATTCACCTGCGAAGGTTGGAGGCAGAAGCCTACACAATTCATTTCCCATGCAGGATCTGTTCTAGCCTGTGAGAGTGCCCACCAATCTGTTCATGAATAGAATATTAAACAAAGATCGTGTCTATCACAGCGGCTATTTAGGTGTGATTTTTATAGCCAGCAGAAACATTTACTATAATTCAATATAAATAAAATATGCACCGCATCAGGGACTGCATGCTGCCAGCGACAGCGCAATAGGCAGTAGAGACTGAAGGCAAAGTCTTATGCTACTTCACACCCTAAAAGTTCAAAATAACATATGCTGTATCCGTGGGGCATAATGGCACAATCTTTAGAACAATCGATCTCTAGGGGATATGCAATATGTTCCACTGTAATGTGCTGCAGGTTTCAGTAACAGCTAGATACTCACATGGATGGTAAGGCATTACTTGCTGAGATTTTAATTAAAAACTATTAAAGTGAAGAGAGAAAAAAAAAATGCATACAAAGGGGAAAAGGCACACGTCACAATTATCCCTATTTAACAAAATAGACAGGAACCATATACAGATACAGGAGCAAAGTAGAACACTCTAAATATATCGCTATCAGAATGTTCTTGGACTGGGCTGTGTTCACAAAGGCTGGAAAACCCATTACAGGTGTTGGGATTGAGCAGTCATCACCCGTGGAAAAAAGGGGAGGAGTAAGCTCTCTATCCAGAAAGTAAGAAGTGGGATGGAGCAGTTTGGGAAAGTAGAATAATAATTACACTAAAAGACTAAGTTGGGTGCCTATATATTTCCTGGATTAGGTTGTTCTAATAGAGTCAAAAAGCAGGTTTTGAGGTAATCAGTTATAGTGACAGTGGACCAGTCTATTCTGGGGTCCAAAGAACAGACGATAATTTGTTTGTTGCATGTGCTGTATACAATTGAAAAGCACCCTGTATTGTGGAAAACCCTGCTGTGAATTAAACACGTGTGATTACCTACCTGAAGTTACCCTGGGAGTCTCAGTCTCTTCCTTTCGAAAAGGTATTACCACTGCTATTTGAGTGAATACCCATACATATGTATTAACTATATAGATGTTAAAAAAAAAAAAAAAATCTGCACCTGAATCACAATTAAAGAGAATGTAGCTATACAGCATGGAAATATATAAGATGGATGAATGATGGAAGTCATGGGCCACAGGCTTCAATGTACTGCACCCAAAGCAGCAGTTCTAAACCTGTCTGAGCCTTACTGCAACCAATGAATTGCCTCCCATCTCAATATCTAATTTACCACCTCTCGCTCATGATTGTCTCCTGAAGGCAAAAGGTCACATGATCTAAGTTTTGCATTTGGAAGGCGAAGCGATAGTTATTGGTTCACGTGTAAAGAAAATGATATGTTTGTGTGCACCCCCCTCCTCAAAAGACATACACTATTTACTATGCAGCAGTGTACAGTTTAGGGGTCATTTATGTCCCCCAGAGAGGACACTAAGAGAGCACTTGTGCCCCCAGGATTGCTGCTGTCTGCACTTAAAACTTGCTGCAATAAAAAGTGTCAGGAGGCGCAGTCAAGCCCTGTCCCTACTTGATGCAAAGTACACTGCATCCTGCTTTGTAAATAAGCCCTTCTGTCTTTAGGCTAGACTGTGGTGGGCAATTTGCCTGCCTGCATACAAGCAATGCCAAAGTGCACTAACACACCATAATTTGTAAATCTGTGAGTGGAGATCCCCAACCAGTGGCTTGTGGGAACATGGTGCCCACCACCCCTTTAATGTTGCTTGCAGTGGCCTAAAAGCAGGTGCTTATTTTTCCATTCTAGGCTTAGAGGCAAATTTTGTAAGCATAAAGGCAGATTTATGGCCAACAAGAGCCTTCTGTAGACATGGGTCTACTCAATAGCCAATCACAGCCTATATCAACCCTCCGGGACAACACATAGGGACTTATTGCATGCTTGTGTGACTTGCCCATTACTTTTTTCTACATTTGAATGTGGCTCATGGGTAAAAAAGGTTTGGGCCCCTATTCAGATGCTGCTCTGCCTGCCCACCATGCCCACCATGCATACCTCCCAACTGTCCCAATTTTTGCAGGACAGTTCCGATTTTGACAGCTCAGCCCACAGTCCCGGATTCTTTCATTTCTATTTGATCTCCTCCACTGAACGCTAAATAAGATACAATGTTTCTCAAACAATTCAAAAAGTAGCTTTTGGCAGAGAGCCCAGAAACTCAACAAGCTACACCTGCAGGCCCGGATTTGTGGAGAGGCCAAAAAGGCCCGGGCCTAGGGCGGCATGCCGCCCCGCCGCAACAAAATTTTTAAAGGTTTCTTCCATACGGAGCAGTGGAACTTCTCCCCACTGCTCCGTATGGAACTTTAAATGTATGCGCATGCGTGCTTGCGGGGGGTGTGGGGGATGCAAGCGGCCGTCCGCTCGATTGCGCGTTGGGCGGGCGGGGAGGGGCGATCAACGGGGGCGGCCTAAGGGCGCTCTGAAGACAAATCCGGCCCTGTACACCTGCACTTAGATACAATTCTAACAAATAAGCTAAACAGGTCTCTTGGGGGAACGGAGACTTGCAGCTTAAAGGGCAATTTCACTTTTTTTTTTTTTAGGAAAACTGTAATAACACATAAAACAAAACCCCCAGAAATGTGTTCAAGCTTTAAATAACCTGCCAAATTTTGTAAAATGGGAGTGGTATTTAGGGAGTGTGGTCACAGAAATGGGCGTGGTCAAATAAATTTCGCCACATTACGCGTGCCATTTCTTTTTGTCCCTCTTTACATTTTTGAAGCGTTGGGAGGTATGCCCCATGTGTCCATCTATAGCAGAGCTTACATATGTATGATGCCTGTTTCAACAACATAGAGCAACACAGACATACCCAAAGCTACTTCTGTTTTCTTAACCATTTCATAAGTTGGCAAATAAACTCAGTTTATGTAAAAAAAAATAGAGAAAAAAAAGATGTGGATACACGCATCACTGAAAAGTTTCTCCAGGACAAAGCAATTTTATATGGCTATGGAGCTGTGTGCTAGAGCTCAAAGAGGGTAAATTGATATTTACCGATTCCTGTAAGGAAATTATTTTTAAATATTCCAGCATACAGAAAAAAACATGTTATTGCTCCAAAATGCTGTAACCCAATCATAAATACTCAACCTGGGAGAAAGTAACCTGGGCAGTTAAAGAGTTGTGAGACTACAAAAGTCTTCTTTCTTTTCTGCAGCACAATGACAAAAAGCAAGATACAGCAAAAGGAAAGGCGGCAGCAGATAAGATGACAGAAGAGGCACGTGCTGGAGGTCTCGGGGGACACAGGGACAGCCTACACAGCATATGGTAACTTGTGCTGCTAAACCATTATGAATGCACCTCCATTTCTGTCAATAGATGCACTTTGTAAGACATGGATCACACACATCAGCTTAAAAGTTAATGTTCTACACAATCTCCAAGCCTCACATCTTAGATTTATGCTTTCTTGCTATTCTCTGCAGAATATCTGCTCGGCACATCTTTATTCCTGCAAACATTTGCTAAAAGTCAGCAAAACCCCAGCCCCTCCAAAACGAATCTCCAACCAACTGTGTATCAGCTAAAGAGAGAGCGATAGACGGAAGCTGCTCTGCTCGTTCCAATGTTGTGCAAGCCAGTTTAATTATGTGCTTATAAATAAAGAATGAAAATCTATCTCCTGCCCATGAAAAGCACCACAGCCACTTTACACCATGTATTACTGGGGGCTTTTGTGCTCATAAATTCTTATCTGGAAGGGTTTTATTAGAGGAAGAGATACAATTATTATCATTCCGCCCCATGTACATAAATTAATTTGTATTATGCGGATATTTGAACATTATGTTTAATATGCCTTTGTATTACTGTGTTTATAGGAATGGTTATAAATTGGCTGTGGCTAATCTGACATATAAAATTGTCCGTCTGGCCTTTCATTTGGCTGGAGCACTGCAGGGCTTTTGCTGACTGTCCCAATTCAGTCATTGACCCATCAGGTTTTTCATGTCCTATCAGAATCAGCTGCATTATTGCTTTATTTTGCTCTCACACTGGGGAAAAAATGATGGCCAAATATAGCAAAGTGGCAGCTGATATTGGCTTGGGTGTGACAAAACAGGCAACACAAAACTTTGTAGAGCAACAAGATGAGTTCACTTTTCATGAGGAACTGGATAGACTTGCTGCTTCAGTTTTTAAAAAGCAGATGAGATTTAATTCAAATAAATGTAAGTTTGTGTATGTGGGGTATATATCGTAATGCAAAACACTTCATTGCTTTCAATTATTAAGCAGAGGTGCAATGAGGGTGTGATCACAAAATTCTTACAAAGACTAGAAATACTCTGCATTCACCCAGTATTAATATATTAAGGGCATATACCCCAGTAGCAGTAACCTATAGCAACCAATAAAATGTTTGCTTTTGAACAGGTGACCAGTAAATGCTACCTGCTGATTGGTTGCTATGGGTTACTGCTCCTGGGCAAAGTTAGTGCTTTTTATTACATAACCCCCTAATATATTTTGTAGCTCCCAGCACTTCTGTCATGTGATCTCTGTGGTATCCAATTAAAATGGCAATCATTTGGCATAGGAAAAGATAGAAGTAAAACGTAGTTCCTACAGAAAAGCCTAAATAATTCCTAGAATTTCTAGTGAATCAAATGAAATTAAGTGTAGGACTGACCAGACCAGGCATTAGATAGTAAATTTCTTCTATAGCCATGGACATGTTTTCTATTTTTTTTTTCCACAGTGAGTGCATTACAGGTCTGCAATGGCTTCCCATGGGATTTCTGATGAGCAAATGAAGTCAATAGCTACATGAAAAAAAGTGCTGTAAGTCAGAAAATACAAGTTCGCTGGCAATAAGCCTTGTTGTTGTTCATTAATTTATGTCATTTGTGCTTGAAGAACCCATACGTTCACAATATTCACTGCCTCTACACCATGTTGATGGCACATGGGTCCTACTGTTCTATGCTACTTGGCAGCATGATCACGGTTGTAAGAATCTCTGTGGGATGTTATTTTTCAAGGTTTTTAAAAAGATTGCATCTTTGTTTAAGATTTAATGCAGTAACAGAACCCTGTACTGTGTAACAAGAAAGGACAAGAGCAACAGTGTTTCTGTACAGAAGAGCATTTCTAGGCTATGAAGGAGGGCACTTGGTATAGTGAAGGGCTATTAGACTTTTATCTCATACTACATGATATTAAAATGAACTAAATACATACAGGGTACAGACTTTGAGGTTACTGGGTGCAGTATGAACCCCTTTGGTCTCCAGGTGGAGATCTCAGAAGACCTTTGGCATTCTGGTACCATATAAAGTCAGCAGATTGCACACCTTCATACATGTGACATAATCACGATGGGACTTCTTTAAATTATTTACATTTTTCAATGAGGTACATCATTTTATATGTAAATAAGTCTGTTTAAACAAAGGGGCCTGAATAAACTAGACACACCCAGAGGGCCTGTGTTGGAAGTCCTGTGTATATACATTCAAACAGGTCATGCAATACAAAAGAGACCATTAAGGAAAGCACTGCTGATGTTTATTCTGTGTTTATTGGGAAATAGTGTGAATTATAATAAACCAAATGTAATGCAATGGATCTCATCCCGCCGTATCCCTATCCCTAGTACATTATTCCTTTGCAATATGGATATAGCCGAAGCTGTGCAATAATGCTGGTATAGGTTTGTGACATCCTTATTTACGTTATTTACTATATTACAATGCACTGTAATAACATTATTATTTACAGGAAGCTATAAATTCACTAATATAGTTAATGTATTATAGGTGTAGTAGAAGTCAATAGTATTCCATGTGGTTCCTTTATATGAACTCCTAGGGAATTGTATTGTACAAAGTTATTGTAATTGGGGGTGCTTTATCAACCTTAAATCATTCTTATTAATCATTTTAATTCAAATTTATAGACGGTGCTTGGTAGATTGCTGGCATGGCCGGGGGGGGTATTATTCCATTGTAAATGGCAGATAAGCAGACACAGGGTATTTGCATCAGGCAGAGCAAGGCTGTGCAGACACAGTCATAAGGTTTCACCCTTTAGATTGCAATCTCTTGTGAGCTGGGCCTCCTGTTTTATTTTCATTTTCTAACCATTGTTTGTTAAATGAATGTATGACCCCCTTATAAATTATTGTAAAATGCTGCCAAACTTGCTGCTGCTTTGTCAATAAATAATGATAATTGGTGGCAGCTAAATGTCAGAAAACCATGCCCTAGCTCAATGGGTGGCCAGACGGTCCTTGTTATTAGCCAGCAGGTAGTTTAGGTCCCTCTTTTAGATGGGTAACTTGTCTAAAATATTAGCTCAGTCGTTTAGCCAAGCTATCGCATATCGCCCAGTCTTTTCCCTACAGCTATCCTAATCACTGCTATTCTAATCACTGCCACTGGCAATTGGCAGTTTCCTTTTATCATTATGGCGTACACACCATTTTATTGTAGATGACACCAGTTTAATTTTTCTGCCCATCTGTTGCCCTGACCTTTGCCTGTCACTGACAGTCCTCTGAGATGCCTGATAACAGAGCTGGGATCCAATTTCTCTGAGAAAGCTCACAGGTGTTCAGCTTTTTGTGCCCCCAGGAAGCCGGCCACTGTTTAGAGATATTTCTCACTTCAATAAGGAATTTCTGTTTTTTTTCTGTGCGTCCCCCAGCTGATTCCAGCACGGCGCTTCTGCAACAATAGCTTCCGAAATAACAACAACAACAACAAGGCCATGGAGCAGGACAGTGATTGATGGCCGGCACAAAGTGCGTCGACACTTGGGAAATGCTGATCGGACTCCAGAGATGGGTTGCACATGAAGTTTTGTTTGGGCAGGCCTATGTATTTCCTGTAACGAATACTGCACTATCAAGATTAGATCTGGGCAGAAGGAGAAAATAAGTGAGGGAAATAAAGTGAGATAGAGGAAGAACAGGATGAATTTTAGGATATGCAGGGACAGTCTTATCAACTGCTTGATCATTTTGATGGGTATTGCTGGTTGGCAGGCCACAGGGGAGCTCCAGTGCTAGGTTATCCATCTCTACCTCTCCCTCTCTTGCTGACTACCACTGTAAACACTGCCTATTTCCCCTTAACCTTGTTCCATTGACCCCCAACATTTTATAGTAGAGTCTGGCCCACAAGCATTTCATGACACACTATGGCACTCATGCATTTTATAAAACTGTGGCCCTAAATATTTCATGGCACACTGTGGCCCACAAGCATTTCATGGCATACCATGGCTCACAAGCTTTTTTATGAAAAGCACACACAGTGGGGCTCATTTATCAACAAATTTGACCGTGGACAGTAGCCCAAATGCAACCAATCAGCGATTACCTTTTTATAGCCAGCTGCAGGTAGAACAATGAATGTAACAATCTGATTGGTTGCCATGAGTTACCGCCCAAGGGCATATTTGCCCAGTGTTGATAAATGACCCCTTGTGTCAAACCTAACCTTTGCGTAAAATGTTATTGACCTACAACACCAAGTATGTGTCCAACAGTTAAAGTAAAAATATGGGCAGTTACATGTTGGATGTCCCTAAACAACTTCCTTACTGCAAGGAGTTGTATGTTCTCCCTGTGTCTATGTGAGTTTCATCTGGGTACTCTGGTTTTGTCCCACACTCCAAATACATACAAGCAGGTTAACTGACTCCTAATTGGCCTTACTGTCTGTGAATGTGATAGGGATAATAGATTGTAAGCTCTCCTGGGGCAGGGACTGATGTGGATGATGTATAATCTCTGTAAAGTGCTGTGTAAATGTATCAGAAGTGTATAAATACCAGGAAAAATATTTATTTATCAGTCTTCCTTTTGTTCCCAAAAAGAATGAGTAAGAAAGTGGGAAATAGGGACAGAGAACAGCAAATAAATAACAGAGGACATTTTGAGAACTAAAGTTATTCCAGGTAATAAAAATCACCATAAGCACAAATACCAAAAAAATGCACCCTTGTCTTTAGTGGTTTTAGGCCATAAATACTCACTGTTGCAGATACCTTCTCATTACATTTTATGGAAACTATCTGTATCAATCCTTCATGTGACATTAGCCTAAAGGCCTCTCATTGCTGATGTAAACAGGTTTTCCTGAGCCTTTCAGATAGGAGACACACAGGCCACATGGGCAACTATTGCACAACTAAAACAACTGTATAAAATACAGCAGAGCAGTTAATAGCATTTAAATTATATTCTTATTTACAGTGCTTAGTGACCTCATCAATTATAATCAGTGCTTAGTGATATAATTTGTCACATGACTCACTAAACTTGCACATTATAAAAAGCACTTGTGTATAAAGCCTGCAGCCTTGTGCTTTTATGTGGCTAATAGCAGGTATTATTACTAATATATCTTGTAAATTTTACTGGATCAGGGACTGATATATAAAGATACATCTGTACGTACACACATGTGCACACAGATACATTTGGCAAATATATTCAGGTCACTGCCCAGCAGTTGGACTCTGTGCAATGAACTGGAGAAGGGTCAAAATGCCTTGAGTGCCCACCAAAGGCTTAGCAGTTGGGAAGCGTCTCAGATCTCATGGGATGAAACAGGAGCCAGCACAGATGAGCAGAACAAGAAAAGGAATGCTCTAAAAGTAAACAAGGGAAGAAATGAGGCTTCCGCCTAATGTTTCACATTTTGTTTGCTCAGTAGTGAATTCTATGAAAATGTCACCAGAAATGATTATATTTTATGTCAATTTCCAATGAGGAGTACAAAAAATTGGGGAGGCATTGAAAGGACTAAAGCACAAACTAACTTTGGTGTTTATTGGCCACTGAACAATAAGGCGGTCAAAAATAGGGGAATTAGGTTTCAGAGAGACATGCAAACCTGATCAAAGTCAAAAGGAAGGTACTGTGATTTTCAAGAATACTGAGAAATTGTGTCTCAAGAAAATCAGAGTTTAGCACAGGGCTATGATATGATATATTTGTCAAATAATAATGGTTTCAGGTCAATGGTTGTGGTTCCCTCCTATTTATGTTAGAGAGAAGCAACTTAAAGTAACGGCGTTTTGATTACTGCTATTTCAACTTTATTATGCCTAGATCTCAGGGGTACCAACTGGGGGGAAGACAAGAGTCCTGTCACAGGCCCAGTCAAATCAGGGTGTCCAGACAGGCCTTAAAGAGGTGGGTTCTGGCCAGGTCTGGGGCATAGCTAATCAGGCATATGGTGTCCACAGATTTGGCAAACTTTCTAGTTTTTTTTATTTCCTGAGAATTTTCAATGCAGCCACAAAGGGAATTATTAACTAACAATGGGCAAACTTTTTAGACCGCAAGCTCTTCTGGGCAGGTCCCTCTTTACCTATTGCATTGTACAGTGGTACTGAATATTTTGATGGGTTAATAATAACTTAAGCTGGCCATACACGCACCGATAAAATCATACAGTTTTGTACGATTTTCGGACCGTCTGTGGGCTCCTAATTATTGCCCCAATAATTTTCTATCTATGCCCTCTACCTGTCAGTCTGATCATTTAGCAAGTGTCGCCTCCTGACCAAGAATGAAGAGCTTTTAGGTCTTTCAGAAAGCTGCTAGGTAACATCTATTCCCAACATTTGACTGATTATATAGGGATTATAGCACATTACAAATGCAGAGCTATGTGATTTCTTTGACCTAAGGCTTTACTCTGTTTTACAACACAATTTGCAGCACTAATTACCAATAATGCAAGTTATAGATTAAATAATACAAGGCTAGGTTAGCTCTACTCACTTGTGTGAGGGACACTCAATTTGTTAAACCAGGACAGACTTTCTACCATTTCATGATATGGCTATATGTGTCTATCAGTCTTACTATACATTTCTAAGTAAATAAGGGAAGATACAGGTATAAATGTGCTTATAAATAGATATATCTCGAGCAGCAGTAAAATGTGCTGCATATGAAGAAGCCATTAAATAGTGGTGAGTGAAGAAATGGAATCCACGTGGCCTGTATAGCCATGAAGTTAAAGAGAATGCCATATGCTAGGAAAGAGGCGCTGGGATCTTAAAGCCAATAAACAAACAAAGCCGTGCTCCTTTTAGCGGGCAGTAAAGCAGGACATATCCTGTCTCCAGTCATCACTAAGGGACAAGCTTGGCTTTTCACACGAGGGCCCTAACATCATGTTGTCTCTTCACACCCTTGTGGAAAAGTTTCACACCACAACTGTGACACAGACAGAGCTCCTGGGGATCCCAGAGTTTATATTTGCACTCATTCACACTCATTAAAGCCACTTCACAGGGCTCTCATTGTCTCGCTGAGCGGGTTTAAAAGGTTTGTTTTAGTCCTAAAATATAACCTAGGGGGTCTGTGTCCAGGCTGTGTCCATTTCAAAAGGGGAGCTAAAATTTCAGACAGTCTAACTGCATTAAATACAGGAAATATAAATTATACATCTGTGTTCTGAATCTTTAGCATATTCTGCTAGGCCTGGAGATGGAAACCTGTTAATAAAAATCATAATGTTTAGGAGGCTATTTGAATGCCCATTGGATAAAAGCAAATCAACATTAACATTTTCCTTAAGTAATACATTTATTTTTATATATGAGAGACAATCAGAGGCCATGGGAAAGGCAACAACCTAGCAAAAAGACAGGGTTCTAGATATTAGTCCCACCAGGGGCCCTGTGCTATTAATTCCTGTCAGTGCTTCAGTCTCTCAGGAACTCCAGACAGCCATGGGGCCACAGATTGGATATTCATTCCCTAGGAGCCCTCAGACAAACTATTTGTTGCCCAAATACAGAATAGGTATGGGGGTCCATTAGCATGAAACCGTTCAAATAACCGCTCCAAATTACAGGAAGGCCATCTCCCATGGAATCTATTTAAATCAATACAGTCTAAATTTTCAAAATGATTTCCATTTTCTCTGTAAAATAAAATAATCCTTCTGGATGCAAAACAATCCTATTTTGTTTAATTCATGTTTTTTAAAGAAAGATTCCTTATCTGAAAAACCCTAGGTCCCAAGCATTCTGGGTAAAAGGTCCCATGCTTATACAAGCTGAGCTCCCTATTCTTGTAGCACTTTATAAATAAAGTTATAGTATTATCTGGGCAGTGGCCCAAAAGTGTAGATCTAAACACAAAGAGAAATGCACAATGATTGTAGATTAGTCTGTCAAAACTACACATTATGGAAGGGGAGACCCTTCGAGATCTAGCATTTGGCGAGAACTACCATTTTGCTCATATATAGTAACAGAATTTAAAAAACAATTTGCTTTATCACCATCCAGACATAGTTCGAAGAATAACAAGGGTGGAAATGATTTTTGTCCCCCAAATCTCCTCCTTTGGCTAATGTCACACATGTCCTCCTTGGTGCAAAAAATTCCAACATGGCCTGTAAGTGCCCTTCACACATGGGGTACATTTTAGTCAAAAAACTGCACACATAAGCACATTCTGGCCAGGATATGTGCACAGTGACAGGCACTTGCGGCCTATATTGGCATTTACCTTCAAGCTGCTCTTCCACGAGAACCTAGAAGAGACAACCAGCATTTTCCAATTTCACCATAAATGGCGCTGGGCTGACACCCCAAATCACAGCTCCAGGCACTTTTGGGGGTGCAGACCCACTGTTCAGGAACTGCTACAATATAGTTGCTGCTCCTCTGGTTATTTGGAGAATCCTCTGGTTATTTGTTAAATGCACTACCACCATACCCAAGTGTTAGCAGAAATTGGTTTCTATTCCTTATTTTTTAACATCTGGTTTGTATTTATTTTTTAATTGCCCTTAGTTACACTGGGCTCAACGATTTCTGTCCATCTTGTTGAAAAATTCTCTTGTGGGTGTATCGCTGCTTAGGAATAAAAAAAAATACATATTTATATACATATTCATAGAATAAATGATAGAAACCAGTCTCTAGTAGAAAGCATACGGTTCTTAGATCTCCCCCCATGTACAAAGCTAGTAATTTACAAAGTGGCTGCTCAGTGGAAATTCCCTGCCCCAAATCCCGGCCACGCTGCTTTTTTAATCAACAGGAAGCTGAGACTAATCCCAACGTTGTCAAGGAAACAGAAAAGAGGGTTAAAACCGAATGAAAATGTTTAGATTTTCTTTACTGACAAAACTCTGGTATTTAATCATTTACAGTACATATATATTATACACAAGGCCCCTATTAATATGTACAGTATATTCTATGTATATTTTAATTTGCACATTTAAGTGAGACCTGCTATGTGGCTTGTTTGTTGGTTTTGTTAAAAGAATTCTATATAAACAGGCAAAAATCACTGTGTTGTAAATACTGTATTTGTTATTTTTGGTCTATTGCATGTCTGAATATCAATGAGACAAGCACCATGGCAGCTCCCATTCCCATTTTTTTCAGAGATATTTAGACACAAGATTTTTAAACCTTTTGTATAAATAAAACTTATGCCCCTTTAACTAATGTCTAGGTAGTTTGTATGGATAAAGAATATCTTTGGTGCCCATAGCCTGGTAAAGAACTGTTGCTTGGCCAAGCTGGACATCTGTAAAGCCATCATTCCATTCTGCCTTAGTTACACAGCTCACAGGGAATCTGTTCAGTCACTGAGTAAGATATTACAAAGGGGGTTATTGATTAAACTGCTGGAGAGCCAATGAAGGGTCATCTGGACACAGACATCTTTTTAAGTATGTAGTGAAATCAAAGGGAGTTTCCCCAAAGTGCCCAGCTCAGCACCATCAGAAATTAATGGATAATCCACAAAACCTGTGCTAAGCTAAATGTATCCCATGCGTTATTATATGCTTTATTCAAAGTGCTGACATAGGCCATAGCATTGTACAGCAGGAAGCAATGCGCACAAAGGCCTTGATACTGTCCCAACAATCCTAGGTCAATAGAGAAGAGCTCGGGAACATTTATACTCACTGAAACCTTATTTTTTATTCTTTTATTTGTTAAAAATGCCTGTGTTTTTATATGAAAGCTGAACTTTTGGCATCAAGTGCGTGTTTTATTTTGAGGATTGACCAGATATGGCTGGTTAACGTTTGAGCTGATAATGGGTTTGAATCTTCAGTTTGAAAATATTCTTAAAACGGAATAACTTAAGCCAGGATACCACCACTTACTACATAAAAGGGTTGATTCATTAAAAACCGATAAAACAAGCGCTATTTATAGCATGCGTTAAAAATGTTATCACGTCTTATTTTTCGCGTCTTAGGGCTCTGGCACATGGGGAGATTAGTCGCCCGCGACAAAACTCCCTGTTCGCGGGCAACTAATCTCCCCGAGTTGCCATCACCTGCCATCCCACCAGCGAAAATGTAAGTCGCCGGTGGGATGGCACACGCGGCGGCGCGATTTCGGGAAATCGCCGAAGTTGCCTCGCGATGCTTTTTCGGTGATTTCCTGAAATCGCGCCACCGCGTGCCAGGTGATGGCAACTCGGGGAGATTAGTTGCCCGCGAACAGGGAGTTTTGTCGTGGGCGACTAATCTCCCCGTGTGCCAGAGCCCTTAAAGCACAATTCACTAAAAGGATATTTGCGTTAATTTAGACGCGATGCTGTTTGCGTTATTTAAGTTGCGAATACTATTTTCGTGCAGTATTTGACACAACGTGCGCTAATTAACACAGCACGCACAAATTGTCACCGCGTGCAAAAAAACGCACGCCATATTAGCCATACACGCTATTACTTTCGGAAAACTACTGTTCTGAAAATGCCCATTTCCCTGCAAACTGGCGGCTGCATCACTCTGGGGCCAACACAGACTTGAATAAATCCCACTGCAAAGTCCATATTGTGTTGCCAAAAGCTCATGAACTGTACTTTTCTATAATTACCAACTGCCCCAAGTAGGTGTTAATTTTCGCACCGACTAATGCGATATTTAGCACGTCTAAGTGTTTGTGAATCATGCGTTAGTATTATTTCTGCGCGCTAATTAACGCAATGCGTTAAAATTAACGCATTCAGTTGCACGCTATTTAACGCACCCGATATGCAACTTAACGCATTTGATAATACTTTAGCAAATTGCGAATTTTTTTCACGTCAATTTTAAAGCAAAAAAGCATGCGATAACGCTTATCGACCTTTAGTGAATCAGCCCTAAAGTCTCTATTTTATTGTCATCACCTCTCTCTTCACCTGTTGTATCGGTTATTCATTGCTTTATGTTACTGTGTATGTCCAATGTATGAAACCCACTTATTGTACAGCACTGCAGAATATGTTTGCGCTTTATAAATAAATGTTAATAATAATAATAATTGCTTCGCTAAGACCCTGGGTCAGAGCCGATGTTCCCTAAAAGCTGCACCAGCCTGGGGTACTTCTGTAGTAGCACCATGCGGCAATCTTCTTCTGCTTCTTTGGCCTTCTCTGATGCCCCGGGCCTGGTGCACATCCACACCTGGTTTTAGAGAAGATTCAGAAAAAAGAAAAAGATGGCAGCAAAGCCCTCTCACAGTATATTCTGAGCCAGTGCAGTTTTCAGGAAACTGGAACACCAGCAATATGTGATATTCTGACACAATATGAAAATGAACTGAGCTGCAAATGTTGATTAAACAGAAAACAAATGAATCCTTAGATTTTTATTGCTATTAATATATTTATCAGTTATCTTACCCGTTTAGCCAATCAAACCAAGTGGGACATCGTCAACCAGCAGATGGCAAGACCCTAGTAACCAGTAACAAAACACAAAGCTGAATATTTAATTAACCACAATCAAATAAAGACTATTTAAAAATTGTCCTGGAATGCCACTAGTCCTTAGGCTACTGCCACACAGGGCCGATTTGCAGCCTGTAGATTACCACAGGCTGAGACTCAGCCCGTAGGCTAGCATCAGTCTTCTCAAGTCTGCACTTGAAGTTACTGCATCGGACCTGGACCACTGCATCAGACCAGATTTCAGTGCCGAAATGCATTTTATGGGACAATCTCTGCTGCACTTAGGCCAGTGCTGTGCCGGTCAGTGCAGCCTCATGGAGCTGCGGATGATAGCAGATAATACACCACATGTAACTGTGGCCTAAGCGCTTGTCAGCCAGAAAACTGCAAGAGAAGGTCATAACGTTTTGTGAGCCACTGGCCTGTTCAAGTTTTGCACTTGAGTTGCTGAAATAAGAATATCAATCAAAGGGAAAACAAAGTGAATTACAAAAAAAGAAACTGAAAGGTGATAGCGGATATACTTCCTATAGAGTTGTGCTTTACTCAGAATGCTGGCAACTCTAAAGGTAAATACACATGGAGCTACTAGTAGCAGCTACTTGTCATGGCTACAACAATAGACAATGCTGATTATTAACTGATAGTCTCTATGTGTATTTTAAAGAAGTACTAAATCCCCCCCCCAGGTACAAAAGCCCCTTTAAAGGAAAAGTAACACAATTTTTTAAGTAAAAAAGCTACTCTACCCTGCACCAATAACTGCCCTATCCTGCAAAGCACTTAGTATTTTAAATGCTTTAATAGAAAATACCTGCTAAAACTTGGCTTCCTGTCAATTGAATTACAGCGATATGGCGAAGGAAGGAGCTGCATCCACTATGCGACAATCGATTGATCAAGCCTAGCCTTCTTTCTGTATAGGAAGAAGTCAGGCTAGGCTTGATCAATCAGAGCAGCGCAGCAGCGTACCTAGACGCCATCTTCCGTTCATTAGAAAATGTTACGGGTCTCACCGCTAACATGGACCCTGATTGAGCATGTGTAATTTTTTCTACAAGGCCACTTTTCAGTTATAGGCTATGCAAGAAGGGGAGGTGAGGGGGGGGTCGACAGAGGGCAGTTAAGGGGCATTTAGTTCTCCTTTAACAAAGGCAATTTTCGGTATTGTCTATGGCAGGGGATTTTCTGGCATTTAGTAGCCATGACAAGTAGCTGCTACTAAGTAGCTCCGTGTGTCCTCGCCCTAAAACTAAGCGAGCAATTCCAGGGTATTGTTAGTTATAACCCCATAGCTTTGTTTCTCTGCACTCACTTGCATTACTAGGAAGTTATCCCATGGAGTTACCTCCAGCTCAGTGGCTGCTGCCTACAAACAGAAGCCTTTCTGGAGTGTTTTCCCTAGCATAAATGTCCCATTAGTAAATAACGCTAAGTGTAAAGTAGCCTTTACTTTACTATGTTTTGTCACACTAAGTGCAAAGTAGCCTTTACTTTACTATGTTTTGTCACACTAAGTGCAAAGTAGCCTTTACTTTACTATGTTTTGTCACACTAAGTGCAAAGTAGCCTTTACTTTACTATGTTTTGTCACACTAAGTGCAAAGTAGCCTTTACTTTACTATGTTTTGTCACACTAAGTGCAAAGTAGCCTTTACTTTACTATGTTTTGTCACACTAAGTGCAAAGTAGCCTTTACTTTATTATGTTTTGTCAACGCAAAGGCTGAAAAATTAACTGGGAAATCAATTGATTTGGTGTCCAGTGTCAGCCCTACCTCCACACCTTAGCCTAGTCCTTCTGAACCCAGCCTACAGGGACCACAGGCCAGCCTAAACAAAAAACTGAACATGGCAACCAGGTGCTCAATCATTAGGATTAGCACACCTGTTCATAAACAGTAATGACTTTAATCCATTGCCTGCTAGGTGGTCCTTGATGATCAGGGCGAGAAACACTGTCTTTTAGACTACTGAGCCACTCCTTCTGTGTAATAAAGCACTAGGAGCATTCCATAGCTTAGTACTGCAGGGGAGAAGAATGCCGACACTAACATATCAACATAAACTTGTATGGAACTGCCCAGCTGAGATGTTTGAATGCATAAAATGGATTTGAATAGGGATGTCCACTTAGGACACTTTTTTCAAAACAAATCATGGAACAATAGGAGATAGAATTTTATAAAGAGGTAATGAGGGGCATTTATACATGTTTACACATAGCTACATCCCCTTTGATTGTATTGGTACAAACAGCAGAAATCACAGATTTTCCCCACATAGGAAGATCAAACCTGAGCACGGCAAGCAAAGTACCCTGTGAATTGGCCAAATCTCGTGTGGAAGATCTCGCTGCTTCATGGACAGACTGTTTTATAGAAAACTACGGCAATAACTCATTAAGAGATACCAAATGCAAATTTGCAATTCTTCAGCAAGGGGTTTATCTTTTTCAACAAGCACTAAAGGCATCTTAGCGCACAAGGATCTGTTCCGACATCAGAGGACACATTTGTACTTGTTATCCCATAGACATCTTTCTCCACTTTCCTTTAAAGACCACTTAGGAAAAGAGTGTCATCCTATTGGGAGTCGGCTGATCTTAATTAAGATACTTGACTTAAGTGCTCGCTTGATTCTGCTTGTAAACCGAAGCTTGTGGTTGGATGCAAAGTGCTTCATACTCCCCATCAGTTTCCTCTCTGCTTAACTTTCATTTAAAGGTAAAATTGACTGCTGTTAGAAGTAGGGTTTATAATCAATATTTAAGGAACAGAAGAGTATAAGGTCACGTATCTTTCTGGAAACCACACCCATAGCTGCTAGGGCTGTTTTTCTGCCATTGAAGGCAAAAATTATGGTAGCCCCCTACCCATAAATACAACTAAACAGTAGTAATAAGCTATGCACATGATAAACCATCTATAAAGAAATTAGATGATATTCAACCTAACCTATTCAAAAAGTACTAACACCTAAAAACAAAAAGGCCAAGAAAACATTCAATTCAATACGGGTATGGGATCCGTTATCCAGAAACCCATTATCCAGAAAGTTCCAAATTACAGGGGGGCCCATCTCCCATAGACTCCATTAAATCAAATAATTCAGATTTTTAAAACTGATTTACCTTTTCTCTCTAATTATAAAACAGTACCTTGTACTTGATCCCAGCTATGATATAATTAATCTTGAGGCCAAACAATCCTACTAGGTTTAGGGTGAAGACACACAGAGCTACTAGTAGCAGCTACTTTTCATGGCTACCAACTAAGACAATGTTGATCATTTACTGATAACTGTCTCTATGTGTGTTTTACCAGAGGCAATTTTCAGTATTGTCTATGGCAGGGTATTCTCTGGAGTTTAATAGCCATGACAAAGTAGCTGCTACTAGTAACTCAGTGTGTCTTCACTATTAATCAATATTTAAATTATTTTTTAGTAGACTTAAGGTATGAAGATTCAAATTATGGAAAGATCCCTCATCCGGAAAACCCCAGGTCCCGAGCATTCTGGATAACAGGTCCCATATCTGTACTAATTTATGCAATATACTTAAAAAACACATTTTTATTTTGGTAATTTACTAAATCTATATTTAGTGGGTTATTTTTTTTACATCATATTATTATTATGTTATTTCTGCAGACAAGTAGCCCAAGCCTCTATAGCGAGGGTCACACAGGGAGTTAGGAAGTAGCCCCATCAGCCCTGAGATGCTGTTATCGGTTGTCCAGCACAGCGACATGTGGGGTTTTTACTTTTATATAAAAATTCCCATAGCAGCTTAATTACACCAGTGCATAAACACGAGCAGAAATAAGATGATTTAACCCAGGTGCTTTCTTTGAATTTTCCCATACTCCATTGCGATAAGTAACTTGTCATTCCGTATGATGTATTGTGTCATTACTTTGGCATACAATTGGCCCATGTATGGGGGCCCAATGGACAGGGAGGTCTGCTTCCTCTAGAGCAAGGTGCCCCGTGCCTGTGCACGGGGCCCCTCTGAAGATGTTTCTGTGGGGGACTAGTTACGCCACTGTCAGTTAGATTTGTGCTGAGCTATGTATACATTTTACTAAAAAAAGTTGATTATTAAATATTTCTGTGAAGGCATACTTCTGCCTAATTATGTGCGTTAGGAACTATGCCAACTTGATGGAACTCTACAATTTTTTAACAATATAAAATACTATAAAAGCGTGTAGAGAAAATGCTGGGTAGAAGTTTGATGACGTTAAAAGAACATGGAAAAACTATACAAAATGCAGCAATCTCACAGTAACACAAGCATTGCCTAGACCCTACAAACCACTCCTGATAGATGTAACACATAAAAGCATCATGATAGAATAAAAATCAATTGATGTAGCACGTCTGCGGATTCTGAGCCTTCAATGAAAATGGTCTTTCTTCATCCATGAATATCAATCACAATAAGCCTCTAACAAACTATCAACACATAGGGTAGAAAAAAAAACACTGTAGTGAGGAAGAAGCTTTAAAAAACAGAGTGTGAAAGGATTGTCAGGTATTTGATTGCTGCAGGTCTTTTCCTGCTCCTCTACCGGTCAATGAGCTCCTCAGCTTGTCAATGAGATATGATCTGCTAAGGAAGCTCTGTTTATTTTCAGACTAGCTGTGGGGAAGATGAGTGTAACCTGATTACATCAGGGGCACCTCAGACCTGACAGGACCTCTGCCCCAGGGGGCCCACAGATAAAGATGAAATGAAGGGGGGAGGGGTGGACAAGGCAGCTGAGGTGGTTATTTCTGGGTCTCCATTAGAAACATCAGAGATCATTAGGCCTGAAAATATAACAACAGGCATCTGCTCTTTACTCGGTGCTTGTCCTAAGAGCCTACAGTTATTGGAAGCATCTTTACTGAATTTAACTGAACCACATTAAGGCACACAGGGACAAGTCTGTAACCTGTGGCTCGTCCTCCATGGCCCAACTGCACCAACCAACATTCTACAGTAGTTTAGAGAAATTTGAGGCCACCAATAGCTACAGAACTAAATTTGAAGATCTGAGGTAATATATTAGACTACTTCTTGTTTTTCCTGGACTTGTTAAGTACAGGTACAGGATCCCTTGTCTGGAAACCCTTTATCCAGAAAGTTCCTAATTACGGGAAGGTCATCTCCCATAGACTCCATTATAAGCAAATAATTCTAATTTTTAAAAATAATAAAACAGTAGCTTGTACTTGATCCCAACTAAGATATAATGAACCCTTATTGGAGGCAAAACAAGCCTATTGGGTTTATTCAACATTTAAATGATTTTTAGCAGACATTATTGAGATCCAAATTATGGAAATCCAAAGTATGGAAAGATCCCTTATCCGGAAAACCACAGGTCCCGAGCATTCTGGATAACAGGTCCCATACATGTACATAAACATTCAAGAAGGTATTTTTCAAATAATGAGAAAAAAAATCTTTGCATGTACATATAGATATAGAGGATATATTGAATGCTTAGGTTCAAGTGTGTTCCAGATAAGGGATTTTTTCAATATGGTGATGTACCATACTGGCTTGATCTCCAGGTAATGAATAACCAGGGGGGTAACTATAGCTGAAGAAGACCCTGCTGCAAGGAGGCCCAGAAGGTATAAAGGGCTCAGTGTGACACTAAAAAGCTTCATTCAATGTTTATGAAAAATGTCTTGTTCCTACCTAAAGTTTAGGGGTCCCTATACCGGAATTTGGGGCCCAATAACATCTACTTGCCCAGCATTTCCAAAAACTCCCTTCTCTACTTTTTAAAGGGAAGAATATTGAGAGCAAAATGACCAATGACTGCAAAGGGAACTGCCATGTTAGCGCACAGGCTGTGACTACTGCATAATTTCTGCTGATAACTGTGGGCAGTGAGTAGCACTTCTGATAGTTTTCACTGGGAAGTGATAAGTGGCAATTCTCAGCATCTTGTCATCAATAGTTTGAAACTCAGAGAAATTCTGACCAACTGTGTGAGCCATAAAGTACAAGTATGTGCATGCCATATCCCATTGTGCCTGGGGATGTTCCCTGCTGTACCTGAACCGGTAGCCCTACTCCTCCAGCACAAGACAGCACGTCATCCATCACTCAAGACATCCATCACTTTAGTCATCAGAGTCAGAATTCTTCAGGCCAATTGAACTATCAAGTGTGTGCAGTTGTGTAAGAAAAGGAGTGGGGATACAAGGGAGACTTCTCTTAAAGTGCATAGTGATTACTTCAAAGCATCAAATTACTTACAATACAAATACTATTGTCTGCAAATTCATTACACTGAGCTAACCAAGGGACAATTATCTTGCTTCAAAAGGAATCTTTTAGACGTACGTTATGACATCGTGTGTCATAAGTGTGTGTTCATTGTTTCATGTAAACTCATCGAAACTACAGGTTTGCAGGTAGAATAGACCACAACAACAAACTACTATAATTTTGGGGGGTTTTATCCCAAAACATTACATTTATCAGAGAGTCCTTCTGGCATTGTGTCTAGTGTTTGGCACGCGAGTGGCACAACTGTACTATAGCTATTGATACAAGTAACTGAAGGGAACACTGAAGGCTACTGCCTGGCCTGGAGGTGGTGGTTGCTCCAGGGTCCCCCTGTGTCAATAGGCGCAGCAGCACTTAGTTTGGACCAGAACACAGGGAGGACTGAGAGGTGCTGAGTGCAACTATTTAATGTGCAAGGAGTGCATTTTGATGCAAGTACCTTTAATGAAAGGGTTTGATGCACAAGTGACTGGAGGTAACATGCAGGGACAGCAACTGCTCTTGAGTCCTATTGTCTTGATAATCCAAGAGGAAGGAGTGCTAACTGGAGACTCATGAGAAGCGAACATTCCCTATTTTTGTAGATGAAATGACAGCTGAGTGACCCTTTCAACGCTTTCTATCATCTTTGCCCTTTGTCACCATTCTCCCAAGCATTTCATCTGTAAAAAGAAAAAACACAAGTTGCATGGGTGCCACTGATTGATCCATCACTTAACTAAGTGGAAGTGTAGGCCAATGACAAATCAGGTCAGTAGTCACCCTGGTATTATCACCTGAATGATCCGTGCGTGGGAGACATTACAAACAGTATATTGGTATTGTCCTTGACAAGCTAAACAGAAGATATGCAGAAATAACATGGCTATAAAAGTGTGATTAAATTAAGAAACCATAATGAGTCCCATTGGGAGACAAACTCTATAGAAGCTAAACTGATATTATCGTCTCCTAATTACCAAATAAATATTCATTTCCTTTAAAAAGATAAAATGTTTATAAAATGGGTAATCAGTTATTTTCTCAGGTAAGTTGTTGAAAAATGCACATTCCCACACAGCTAATTAGATCATCTGGCAATAAATCTAATACCGCACTCAACACTTACAATATCATTTATAGTATGTCTTCCTACACAGTTACAACACAGCCCTGGGATCCTGAGTTTGATTCCAACCTGGGCACTGTCTGCAAGGGGCTGGTTCCCCGTGTCTGTGTGGGTTCCTTCTGGAAATTCAGATTTCCTCCCACATAGGAAAAACATGCAGGCAGGTTAATTGGCTTCTGAGGAAACTGACTGTAGTGCTTGTTGGGTGAATGTGATAGGGACCATAGATTGTAAGCTACACCGGGGCAGGGACTGATGTAAATGAGGAATAATCTCTGTAAAGAGTTGTATAACTACTTAATATAATTAATTGAATAAACATAATAATAATAGTAACACTGAGAAGGGCTTATTTGGTCAGGCTATGAAGATCATTGTAGTATTTAGTTGTTAGATGGCTGAGAGAAGCTACAATAAGGATGCCAAGCTTACTAATATCATTCTTCCTACTTTTCCCTCTTCTTTTTTCTACTTCATCTTTTCTCCTTGCATTTGTACTAGCAGAACAAACCAGAGAGATGGGTATGTGTGAGCCATGGCAGATCCTGAGCCAAAGAGGCAGGGCCAGCCTTTGGGGCATTTGACCTGTGTGGCTGCTAGAAAAAAGGAGAATTAAACTGAGCCCTTCTCAGAGATATCCGACCTGTCTCTCTTCAATACAAATCCAGTTATCTAGCCTTTGGCTATGGAAGGATACATGAACTTGCAGTTGAACTACAGCTGATTGCTGGTTGGTTGGACATATCCTTGCAAAACCCAGCAGCTGCATGATATGGTTATCATTGTAGTACGTATTAAAAGAAGTGAATAGAAGTTGCAGATATTGGTCTACATGATACTAAAGTCTATATAACCTAGCAACTGATTGAACTGTAGCAAGCTTAGTGAATGTGAAAAACATAAAGGTGTAATGATATTTCACACAAACAACATCTTTTATGTCAATGATAAAAAATGCATGAAGACTCACAATAAGAGTGGCTCAGACATGAAAGCCTTCCATATAAAGGTCTCATGACAAGTTGGAATTGTATAGAGAGCGTAAAAACATCAACACTTAAAATCGACCAAGGTTGTTCTTGTGTAATGTGTTTTATGTCACAGACCTGCCTGCAGAACAGAACAAAAACCTCTCAGCAAAGAAATCTTCTAGAGATTCTGAAGAAGGAACAACCAGATATGATGCCTGACTCACTGCATAAATGTTGGGGCATCAAGTGTTCTCCCATCTCCCATATTTCTCAGGAAGACAATATATGGAAATTAAATCATAAGCCTTTAGGTCACCGGCATCTTTTTCAAGGGGTTTGGTCATCTTGGGACCATCCTATAGAGTGGGGTCCCTAACCCTTTTATCCATGAGCCTTCAAATGTAAAAGAAAAAGTTAGAGAGCAAATCAAGCATTTAAAAATCACCTGGGGTGCCAAATATGGGCTTTGACTGGCTATTTCCTAGCCCCTATGTGGACTGGTAGCCTACAGGAGGCTTTATTTGCCAATACTCATGGTTTTTATTCAACTAAAACTGCCTTCAAGCCAGGATTTAAAAAATAAGCATTTACTTTAAGACCACTGGGAGTAACATCCAATGGGTGGGTGAGCCACTGGTTGGGGATCACTGCTATAGAGTTTAATGTCCACATCATAAAAACAAGAGGTTTCACAACAGAAGATAGAGAGTACATGTGACAATGGAGGTGGTAACCGCAGGTTATGAAAATGAACTTTACACATTACAAGGCTGATATTTAATGACAGAAAGTGTGCTCCGTTATTGATTGTTCCAAGTTTATTGATTCAAGGAGTATTCCTATTGACAAACTGGGACTGGGATTCAATTAAGTTTTTGTTTTCCACCACTCTAGAACAGCTGACAGTTGCCTCATGGGGGGAGTAAGGCTCAATATGATGGATTATTTCAAGATTTATAGCCTATTTATAAACAGAAGCTATTTCTCCTTTAAATTGACAGTAACGGTATTGTCAATGGACACCAATGGTGATAAGATAATATGATGATATATATACTGCTAATGTGGCAAGTAATAGGTACGAAAAGGCTTTCCAGAGTAATAAAAACAGTAGTACAACTAGATGTTACTGGGCCCCTACAGCATATATAATTTAGGGCCCCAGAATATTAGAAAGTTGACTTTTTCTACTACAATATATTGAAATTGTTTATTAATTAGAGTTTCACTGGACCCTCTGCACTCCTGGGCCCCTCTGCAAAGTCTGCTTCCTCTGTATTTACACCCCTGATCTAAACACAACATGTCCAGGATATCAAGCCACACCGAGCAACCTTGATCTAACAATATATCATTATTATCATATATTTATAGAGTAAGTTGTGAGGTGTTTGAAAATGTAAACATTGGGACATAAGAAAACATGTGTAACAAAACTTTGCACCTTAGTCCAACTCTAAGTCAAGACACAAGAGGTGAGACCTAGGAAATACTATGAGCCCTTCTCTATTCAATGGGCCTTTGATAGATGCTGGCACTGTTAGACGGGGATCACTCAGGTGGCCTCACTTTAGCATTCTGGAGAGATTCTAGGCTGAAAATAATGGACAAAATTGTGCTTTTTTTAAATCACTGGGAAGCAATGATCTAGATTGTAAGCTCACTTATTTTTTTTTTTTACTCTGTAGCCCTAGTTTGTTAAATTATTGTAAGACCACAGTTTGTTATAAATTAATATAAAGTGCTGCATGACTTGCTGGCACTAAATAAACAATGATGAAGCAGCAGTTGGGGAAGGTGGTCAAGGCATGCCAGTCTAATAATGTGACTGAGGAATAAGCCTCCTTCTTTAAATTCAAATTCATATTCTAAAGAAACAATGATATCAGGAATCCTAGCACTTCTCTGAGGAGAGGGGAGCCTTATCAGATAGTGGTTCTCAATATGTCTGATGGTTCTGCATACACAAAAGTCTCCCTAACATCCTAAAGTTTGGCACTGGGCACCTGTGGGCTGAATGAGGCTGCCCAATGTATTTAATGGCACTCAGCCTGCCCATGGGCACCACAGACTTCTTTGTACAACATCATCATTTTATTATTAACTGATTTGCTCTTTCCCCTTGAGACAGAGCTGGTTCTACATTCTTTTTCTTGTCAAACAGGAATTTAGTCCAAATGTTGTCACAGAAATCCCTTTTGTGACAATGTAAGCTCCGACTGTGATCCCATTAGTGCAGCGCTTTGCACTTAAATACATTTCCCTGTGGAATCCACATTTCTAAATCTAAATATGAAAAACTCGGATAAACATATCAAAGCTAAACTAGTTTATTACGGCATTAAAAAAAGAAAGCTTTTAGTATTGCGAGACAGATGTGCCCTGGTAAAATCTAATTATTTTCTCCAATACCCGCTGGAATAATTCCGGAAGATTTGCGGAGGCAGCTAACTGGATCGTTCAACAACTGGCCTGACTTCTCAGGCAGCTGAATGAACGCTCTGTATATCTTCTAGGAGCATCCCACTGGTGCGTGTTTAGGTAAACCACTAATGTGACTTAACGTGCATCACAGCCTGGTGGCAGATATATATACAGGCTGCAAATGAGTCATTACCACCAGAAGCAAATTATCTGCTTTCTCATATGCCTTAAAGAGCAAATAAAACCCTGGGATAAAATATATTTTAATTAAAATTATGGCATACGGGTGCCTAATCCTTTCCCACATTCAGTAGCCATCTGTTTCTTGGGTCACAGCCCCCAAATAACCATTTACACCATTTTTCTGGGGCGCAGTATGATTGAGCAAAGAGTCTCCACTGGGTGCTGGTGCACATTATTATCATCATATATTCATAAAGCACCGCCATATTCCAACTATTCTGTATAGTAGAAGGGTGCACATACTATATTAAATATACAAATATTAACCAACAGGGGGTTTGTCTATTATCTTGCACTCTGGAGTAACATACTGTGCATGCTTCCCACTCCAGAACCTAAATATTAAGTTGGGGTTGCAGCCATATACACCAATACAGTAAGGTTCTTAGACCTTTTGTGGTCCAACATTTGGAGGCTCCTAACAAGGCTACAGAGAAGTGAAATTTTACTCTAAAATCTTTCTAAGACTTTTTAAGACTGGGCCTCACCAGCCACTGTTTTGGGCATCCTATCATGGGGGGGGGGGGGGCGGCAAGACCCACTGTTTAAAAACCACCACCTTAATAGCAATATAAACTGAATCATTACTCCACCACACGCCAATTTACACAATACGAGACCTCCGGTAAGTATTAAACAATTGGATGAGTTCAGCTCAACAAAATATGATGGGATACAGCTTGCCCACATCCACTCAGGCACTTTATAATCCAATTAAAAGTTAGTGTGTACAGGTAGCTTCTTTTGTATGAGTGGGAGCTGCCATACTGCATGCAAAAAAAATCACTTTGTAATGCCAACTTAGTGCTCTCCAACCGGAACTGTTGTTGGAATACAGTGGAGGGGGACAGTGAAGGGCACGCACCAGTGAACCCAAGTATCCCAGCTGGTTTCCTCTTCCCTTTAAACCTGGGTTACTTAAAGACATCAACCCCCAAAGAACAAATAATCATGATAAATGGTAAGATTATTGCTTGGCGCTACCCAGCAGTCATCTGTTAATGAAGCATCTGCCTGGCACAGGTGTAGCCTTGTTTACAATGTGCTTTCCAATTTGTCAAATGCCATTTCTTTGTAGCTGTCAATGTTCTGAGGACTCACCTTGTGTTTTGGTTAATAGCTTTATGTAGTCCAAAAATATGCCTGGAAAAGTGGGCTGGCACATTTAGGTTAATGGGTCGGTTTCTTTGGTGGAGTGCGTGCTCTGATTGGCTGATTCAGTGCCTGTCAGGCCATACACATTCAAGGAGAAGAAGGCAATGGACCCATGTGCCATTAGCTTTATAGGCAGCTACTGCATAACATGTGCTTGCACTCAATTAATGATTAAGTCAGGGGGCACTTTTAGGCTACTTAAATTTAATTTAACACAGGAAGCAAAGCACTAGTGTTTTCCTTATCAGGCACTGTAATTTCCCTTTAAAAGGCAATTAAATACTGGCTTTATCACATGGCTTCTACATTGTATTGTTTGCAGACTAATTAACAGCTTGCCCTCCCACTAGTGATGCAATGGGCACGCCCTGACTGAACACAGGTGGGCTACAGCCAGATCACTGGGCAGGTGCTTCACTCTGGGGGCAGGGAGGAGGTAGAGCCCACGAGGTAGACTCAAAAGTTATGCAATAGATATTCTCCAATAGTTTCTAGGACCAGCATAGAAGCCCTACAACTTTAGTTGGCCTTTAGCTAGTGCAGTTTCCTCCCAGTGAGTAAATTGTCCTCTTTATGTTTGGCCTGATGGGGAATATCCCAAGTTCACCAATGGCAGAAAATGTCACTACAGAGTTACAGCGGAGTGATTTAAGCACAATGGAACCCACATAAATGTAAGGGTGGTGGCAGGAAGGGCGATTCAGGGTGTTTCACTTGAGTTATTTGCAACTTAGTGGGCAGGCAAAAAAATGGACAGAATTGCCCTGAGAATTACAAGTCGGTACATGCGGCAGAAAAGTAGCATGGGGTGCCCTGGGGTGATTGAAGGGTCCCTAAGATCCCAAGAGAGTTACCCCCCCCATCAGATTGCTACTGCATCCCAATGCTTCTGCACACTGCCTAGTTATGTTCATCAGTGGAAAGTTGTTTTTAATAATGAATGAATTTAATGAAAGTTACAAAAAAAGCATGAAGTTAAGATATAATTTCTTTTAAGGGACAGCTGGATTCCCAACAATCAGATACACCCATTTGAATATAACACCTTTTAGGCTCCAGTGAGGCTACTGAAGGGGAAAGTCCTTTGTATTAGTGCGTGCCTTGGCAGGATAATTAGGAAGCTGACACTTTACCTGAGTGGTGTGTTTTCCCTTTAATCCTGGGCCCATTGTTGAAGGTAGTGTAATGGCTTGTGTCAATGAAGCCGCCAAGGTGTGTATTGTGCACCTCATTCAACTCCCATTTCTAATTACCACTTCCTGCAGATAAAACTCAATTTGCTGCTGAATTCATTGAAAGGGGGAAGCTGTCGGCTACATCCACGATTGAACTGACTGCTACACACCTGTAATTAACAGTGACAGCCCCATTGTATTGTGGCAGAGCAGTGGGGCATGAGGGTCCGGCGCTAAAACAGAAGGGCTGAATATTCTGCAAATACATGTGTAAAGGAAATGAAGATTCACTGTGTCTGCCCTACAGGGTTCCTATAATATTATGTCACATCTCAATGAAAACATTAGCAAACAGCATTATCATAGATCAGAATACACTGCTCATGTCTATTTCCTACATTGTGCAGGATCACAAGCACCCCAAGCCAATGCCAATTAGCTGAGCCAGGGGCCCATGCCTAGGAAGGAAAGTGGCTACTGGGCTTATAACATTGAACAGTATAACACTGCTGTACCAAGGGTGTTTGAAAGCAGCTTTAGGGCTGTGGCAACTTCCGCGATTGCCGTGCCGCGTATGCCATCCCACTGGCAATTTACAGTCTCGCCGGTGGGATGTCATTTCGGGGAGATTAGTCGCCCACGACAAGGGAGATTTGTCACGGGCGACTAATCTCCCAGTGTGCCACAGCCCTTAAGTTGACTATAGTGATGAGAGATTTTTTTGCTAGGCATAGATGCACTGCAAAATTCTGTATTTCATCATTGGCAATTCCTTTTACGAAACTGCCACAAAAAAATCAGCACGTCAAAAAATTTGCAGAGTGAGGAAAAAGTTGCAGCCGCATCAAAAAAGTTGTGCGGTAGCCGCAGTTTTGTGAGTTTTTTCAGCGAAGAGAAACAGGACAGATTCGCTCATCACTAGCTGACTATACTGTACATCAGCCAATGGGTCAAATGGATAGCTATCATATACTGTAAGTGGCTATACATGTCTATGGCCACTTAATAGTTCTGTAAGGTCGGCCCAACTGCACAAATGATTAGAACAGAGGGAACAGTCTATTAGAATGGCAAGATTATTGGTCTGAACAGTCTCTAACTGGCCATACATCCACAGATGGCCAGGCCATCTAAACAAATCAGGACATGTATGGCCAGCTTTAGGAATGGATACAAGCAATGAGGGAAATAGTTTTTGGAGTTTTAAGTTGGCCTTGTTGTTATGGAAGTATAACAACCCTGTGTGTGTGGAACTGCATCTCCCACCACCCCCATGCTGCTCTATATCCAGGAGGCAGAACTGCACTCACTGTAGCTGCCTTATGAAACAGAACTGCTGCATTTATTTCACAGAAAAAAGGGCAAATCATTCCCCCAAGGGGTGGAGAAAGGTTTTTACTAATTCTCAGCGTGTATGTAAGAGAGACACAAGATGTGAGTGACAATGGAGAATCAAAGGCAGCCTCTGCCTTCCCTGCACATGTTCTCTTTATTGTGTTTCCCACTTCAAAGCAGACCCCAGACAAGACAAAACAGCCAACAAGCTCCATCGCATTTCAGCTCAAGTCATTTACATAGAAGCCAAATACAAAATCTAACATGCACCGCTTCAGGGCTTTGATCCCCCCTTGTCTTTACTGCTGTCTTTACTGCCGAAAGGCAAGGTTTGGGCAACCTGCAGTCTTTCCCTCTTACTGAATTGCAATTTCATCCTTCTGGAATTTCGGAGATTCTGGGTGTTGTAGTTTTTCAGATGCTGGAGGCTGCAGGTTTGATATTTTTCGAGTAATTGCATATATTTATTACTGAACAAAGAACACATGAATACTATGCTAAGATTAGTATTCATCATGTGGGAGCTTCCATATTGCTTGTCTCAGCTGAGCCATTCTCCAACACACCAGTCATAAATAGATGGTTTTCTTTCTTCCGCAGTATGAATAAATAGATATATTTCTCCATGTAAAAGCTGACTATACATGTAATTAGCTGTTTATCTGGCAAAGACACCAAAAAAATGAGATCATTGACCAATCTAGTCACCTAGGGGGTAGGGCGAATTGGGCTGAATCAATCATTTGACCCCTCAGGCCAATGATCAGTCAAGAAATGACCAAAGCAACTGCCCATGTCAGACAGGTTTTTCTAACCTGACAAGCAGAGATCTAGTTGATTCACAGACATATATTAGTTGGGCAGGCTGTCAATTTGGTCTCATATATAGGCCAATAAGCTAATGAATTGGTCGGGAGTGGCTAAGCTGGCAGCTAATGTTGGCCCATGTTTGGCCAGCTTAACATAAAACAGATTTAATGGCTAATGATAACAGAGCAGGGGCTGACTTGAATGGAAAATGCTGTAAAGGCTGCAATATATCTCAATGCGATATAAATACAGAATAATGATGAGTAAAAACACTACAGTTGTGCTTTTTTTGCAGCCAATAGTCCCATCATATTTCCTGTCAGTCAGGCAGCTTGTATCCACTTCCTGTTTCTAATGAAGGCAAATTTGCAAGCATTACCAAGAGCAGATAACAGGAATAGAAAGAAACAAACACATTAAGCAGCAGAGTGGGAGATAAGGGAGCATAAATAAAGGCAGGGTAACCAAGACTGCAGGGTTGGGTTTATGTTGCACTGGTAGGTGTATCTGGAGGGGGGGGGGGGTTCTGCTTCTGTGGGAGTTGTCCTCTGTTGCTTGACAACTATGGCACCTCTGCATGATCGTTAAGGGTGACAGCTGTGTGGGAGCTGCCATACTCAACTGAATCCTCCTCTTGACAATGCCATGCACTAGGTGACAATGCCAAGCACTATGTGACAATGCCATGCACTAGGTGACAATGCCATGCACTAGGTGACAATGCCATGCACTAGGTGACAATGCCAAGCACTATGTGACAATGCCATGCACTAGGTGACAATGCCAAGCACTAGGTGACAATGCCATGCACTAGGTGACAATGCCAAGCACTATGTGACAATGCCAAGCACTAGGTGACAATGCCAAGCACTAGGTGACAATTTTGTTTAAGGGGGGTCTAAGCCCAAAACTGATCTCAGCTCACTCAGAGTACCCCTCTGAGAATGTTTGCAGGAATACTCTGAGTGAGCTGTTTGAATGGTTCCTGAGATATTAGCAGTTTGGGACTGCTTATACTAGGTCTTTGGCTTAATAGCTTTCTCCTTAGAGTTAGTGCACAGTTAGGATTACTGACGCTCAGTAACACACATGGCAGGTTACCCTCCCGACTGTGTAAACATGGCACAGTGGGCCCTCTGGGGGGCCCAGAGCAATGGAGTTACACCCATGCCAATGCATTTCTTGCTGCAGACTCCCTCGGGGGCAATATTCCAATATCCGAGACACCCCCTCTAAACTTGCTACAGGTATGGAATCTATTACCTGAAAATCCATTTCTAGAGAGCTCGAAAATACAGTAATACTATTTGCCTGCTTTCCTTTTCCTTTGTAATTATAAAACAGTAAGGGGTCGATATCTATTACCCAGAGACCTGTTTTTCAGAAAGCTCCAAATTACAAAAAGGCCTTCTTACATAGCCACCATTTTAAATAATTCAGTTTTTTTAAATGCTGTCCTTTTAATCTGTAATAATAAAACAGTTATTTGTACTTAATGGTAACTAAACTGCATGAATCCATATTGGTGGCAAAACAATCCCATTGGGTTTATTTTATGGGTTGTTTTTTTTTTAACAGACTTAAGGTACAGAGATCCAAATTAAAGTACCCCTTATCCGTGAAACCCCAGGTCCCAAGCATTCTGGATAACAGGTCCCATACCTGTACATTATATTTGATGGTAACTGAGCTGCGTTTTGTATCCATATTGGTGAAAAAAACATTTGCTGGTAACCCCTTTGTCAAGGGCTTTTGGGAAGACCACTGCCAAGGGGATGGAATCTATTATAGTAATAGTGTTAACAACTTTTACATAATAATACTGAATATATTATCTGCTTTTCTTCCCCAAAGTGCATAGAATTTAAACAAAAATCTGACCTGTCTGGATAGATTAGGAAATCTCTGTAATGTTTATTCACTCACACACTGCTTCCTAACCACAAGCAGGCTGTGTATATTCCTTTAGTTTAGTACATGCCAATATACAAATGTGGTGCTAATTGTGACACTGTCAGGCAGACCTGGTGCTGCAGAGCCGTGCCATTGTCTGAGCAGCAAGCTTTGTGTATTGTAGGGAATGGAGCATTATTATGGAAATAGCTGGCTGCTGGCTGTGGGGACTGGGCAATGCCTGCAACATGATTGATTTGGCTTCCTAGGATTTTAATCAAAGGTTTAAAAGGGGTCCTGTAACTCAATGTGCAATAAGCAGCTACATGGCTCTGTATAGGATTAAAAGGGATCTCCACTCAAATAATTGTGTTTTTTTGCATAATGAAAAATATTAATTAGTTATTTTCAATGGGTTTAAAGTGCTCTGTGTAGACAGGAGCATTAGTGCCTGATTTACTGGACACAAGTCACCTACATGGGCCTGGCACAATCCTAGCCACAAGTCTTTTCACTTGCGTGCATGAAAGCAGCAGGCACAT
This sequence comes from Xenopus tropicalis, assembly GCF_000004195.4. Lineage (NCBI taxonomy): Eukaryota > Metazoa > Chordata > Amphibia > Anura > Pipidae > Xenopus > Xenopus tropicalis. Next base: position 28,504,903 of record NC_030681.2, on the reverse strand, counting down.
TGGCACTCTCAATTTGGCGCTACTTGCAAGTTGTAACTTTAAGAAGCCCACAACTAAGGCAATCAGTAAGGCAACACCTGATTAAGGTTCTGGCACATGGTCCCTTGACAAAGCACCTGAAAATACTGTGTAATTGGGACATATGGGAAGCGCTGCCCAATGGCAAGGCATTTCCGGGTGCCTCATCTCTCAAGGGAAAGGCAATTGCAGACAATATAGCACCCAATGTGCCATTATACTTGGCTAATGATATACTTATAAATACAGATGATATTACCATTGAATAAATAAGGTTCATGCCCCCCTCCAGTGTTCCCACTGGGCACATCATCTGATCCACTCTAAGCATATAGACATACTGGCTTTGCCTTGTAACAAAAAAGCAGGTAGGGGCCCAGAACCAATTGCAAAGAGCTTTGAAGGCCTGGGACATAAAATGGCATTTTAGTGTCAGGCTTTGTTGTTACGAGGAGGAGTCAGACTCCCTTTAAAGTTTATGTCACCGCTGGTGCCAGGACCCAAATAAATGAACAAGGTTTGTACCCTGCGCAGCTGAGCCGGCCAGTCTGAATGATTGCGAGGAGACATGTTTTTATGTAGCAGGAAAAGCTGAAAAACACATGGTGGGACCAACTGAGAAAGATTTCGACTGCCGACTGGTTTATTTTTCTTAGCAAGTAGGATGGACTGGGGGGGGATTGCTACTCGCTGCTAATCCTGCACTCAGAGGCCCTGTAACATTTAATTTGGCAGCACTTAGCCCCCCGTCCCTCCCCCACAGTTAAATTGGGTGGATAATTCTACTGTTCTACAGCTTTCTCACATACAGAGACTTCGTATGCTGGAGAGGTTATTAAATCACTGTAGCTACTTCTTGTGTTGAACCTTAACCCCCCACACTAAAACACAAAATCTGCTGGGAGGGAAACACCTGGCCAATAATACTAGCAATGCACTCAGCACCCACTATTCCAGTGCAAGGGTGACCATGCAGTTAAGCGGGCAAGCTTGCACTCTAGGAAGCTTGGGTATTATTTTTATATCAATTAATTCTGGACTTAAGGTTGCCATACATTGACTATTAAAAGCTGCCTGCTACCTCTCCAGACCAAGTCAGAAGCTTATTGCCCATTGTATGGAGTGCACCACAGTGGCCTTCTTGACCAATATATATTAATCAGATATCTATCAGGCTAAAAAATTCATTTGGTCGGGGACCATATCAGCACTTTGATTCAATCCTCTCCTAATGGTCTGCATAGACCCATATTAGGATCTCGATCAAAAACAATCAGATCTCTTTGATTTGGCCCAGCACCCAGGTGGCCAAATGGACAAAGATGTGCTTGTTTGGCAAGACTCTTGGATCTGTTCATGTATGTTACAGCTTTAAATTAGTAGTTTACCTTACAATTAACTTTTATTTGCATGATACAGAAATTGATGTTCAGCAACAATTTGCAATTGGCCTTCATTTTTTATGGTTTTTAGTTATTTAGCTTTATGTTCAGTATCTCTTCAGTTGGGTATTTCAGCAGCTATCTGGTCGCTAGATACTAATTTACCCTAGTAAACAGGCAGTGGTGTGAACGATAGACAGCAATATGTATAGAAGGGGACCTACATAAAAAGATAAGTAATAAAAAGTAACTATAGCAATAAAATTGTAGCCTCACAAAGCAATAGTTTTTGGCTACTGGGGTCAGCAAGCCTCATTTAAATGCTAGAAAGAGGCAGAAAAGGAAGGCAAATCATTCAAAACTATAAAAATTAAATAATGAAAACTAATTCCAAAATTGCTAGGAACAGGCTTTTCTATAACACACTTAAAGTTAACTTGAAGTTGAACCCACAAGTTATACAAAAACACCCATATTTTTATATTTGCATATTTCTGGCTGATCAGAATCCGACCAAGAAAGCATTATGTCTATGGGCATTTTGAGTGGCTGTGGCATACATATGGTTCTGATCATAAGAGTGGCAGCATTTTAATACATTCAGTATTGCCTCAAGTCCCTTCCTAGTGACACCAGTGGGATGTGACCTGGAGTTCTTACCGCTATTCAGGAGAGGCAATCAAAATGCTAAATGTGCCCTTAGGCTCTGTACAGATGAGCAGTTCTATGACACTTGCCCATCCTTCAAACTTCATTGCTTCTGCCCTCGGGCCAACCTAGTGCATGGACAGTATAATAACATCTCTAGTCTATGTGCCAGGTACAAACAGAAAAATAATCTCCAAGACCCCCAACAATTACACTGTTGCAGAAATGTAGTTCGTGCAGTAGAGTAGTTCATTTGTACGTACCCTTATTCTCCCTATGCAACATTTAGATTGCAAGCTCTCATGCGCTAAACCTAGAAAACCCTGTTTAAAGGGGTGGTTCACCTTTAGGTTAACTTTTGGCATGTTATAGAATAGCCAATAAGCAACTTTTCAATCGGTCTTCATTATTTATTATTGTTTTTGAATTATTTGCTGCCTTCTTTTAACTCTTTGCAGCTTCCAAACGGGGGTTACTAACCCCAGCAGCCAAATAACTATTGCCCTGTGAAATACAGTTTCATGGTTATTGCTATTTTTTAGTACTTATTTTTACTATTCAAATCCTCTCCTATTCATATATCAGTCTTCATTTCATTCAAACCACACCCTGGTTGCTAAGGTAATTTTGATCATAGCAGCCAAATAGCTGCTAATTTGGATCAGCTCCAAATGGGAGAGCTGCTGAACAAAAACTAAAAGAATTAAAAAAAACTACAAATAAGACCAATTGCACATTGTCTTAGAATATTACTTTCTACACCATACTAAAAGTTAAATCAAAGGTGAACAACCCCTTTAATGTTAGGGCTACACAGGCAGTTATGTCCTTTAGACATGAACAGTTATGGGGAGTCTTTTTCTGGGCCTGGATGAGAACAAGAAGTCATTAATGGTGCCAGTGGGAGGCTCTATGCTATTGGCTGCGCTGGAAATTATGATGGCTCTGCCAATGCTCTGAATCTGAGTTTATACAATGGACATTATATATAATGGTTTATAACATAGAGCACAATGTATTTTACCACCATATAAACAGACTTTGCCCAAAGCTTATCTAGTACTAAGGGCCCCAGCATAAACCTGACTGTGTATGAAGTCGTATTTACCAGCGGTTTCTTAATAAGCTATGTGGGTGGCACGGCCCCTGAATTAGGTTTTCACAGCTGCAATAGGCATTAGTGGTATATTCCCCTAATTCTGACCTTTGCTAGCAAACAGACATTTAGTGGCGATTTCAGCTACGCTTCCCATTAGAACTGTTACAATAAGATGAAAAAGAAGCAGATGTGAAAGTTCCCCAAGAACATTACAGGAGCCATTGAAACATGAAAGCCTATATATGGGATTGTTTTGGCAGACACAGGTAATAGTGGCAATTTAACCCAAACCGTTATTACAAATGAGGTCAGGATGGAAGTACAAACATGTTTCTATTTCTAAGCCACAATAATTCTATGTATGAGCGCTAATTAGGGGTGCAAGAGAGTGGCTTATTGTGCTAACACTGGTGTGTGATGCAGGAGTCGGGCAGGTCTGAGGGAAATGCCTCTATATTTGGCCCAACACAATCACGTGCCAATTCATCTCCTTGGCCAACAGCAGTAAATTAAAGGTTCTTAAAGAGCAAGAAGGTACCATTCTTTCAAATACATACACTAAATAGTATTCAATATACTATACGTATCTATACATGCCCACTAAATTATAGAACATCTTTATTTATAGGTATATTTATTTGTATTGTTATCAATGGGTGCTACTTTACCACGGAGTCTTCCAAGGTTAAACAAAAAATCTTTCTTAAACTCTTATACATGTGACTTCCAAGGTTATCAAAAAATATGGTAGCATTTTATTTTGCTTTATTTATCAAAACCTTTTTAGGCCACACATCTCTCAGGGTCATGGTCTACCATTATTCTACTAGACAGATAGATCCACAGATGCTGTAGTCAGGACCAGAGTAGATAGTTAGAAGATAGATAGATATATAGATAGATGGATATTTAGATAGATGATATATAGATAGATGATAGATAGATAGATAGATAGATAGATAGATAGATAGATAGATAGATAGACTAAAACACTGAACAGCAAGACAACAAAATGGAGAAAAGTAGACAGACAATAAATAGACAGATACACAAATAGACACACTGTAAAACAGATAGGCAAACACAGGTAAGTTGATATAAACATATAAACAGAGATAGATAGATAGATAGATAGATAGATAGATAGATAGATAGATGATAGAGATATACTCAAATAGACAGAGAGTTGATATAAACATATATAACAGAGATGATAGATATATAGATAGATAGGATACAGACATACAGAGAGATTCAGTGAAAGTGATTAGCAACACTACTGACAGCCAAGGTGATGATACAGTAGATTTTCTTGCAAAGTATTAGCACTGCTTTAGTACTAGTGACCATGAGTCACGTGAGGTTGGATAGATAGAATGGCTCTCATGATACAATAATTCTTCGGCCTTCGGTGAAATCCCACACAAACACTGCAAATTTCCAGCTGAAACGGAAGAAACAGATCACTGATGCAAAAACACCTAAATGACCAGCTCTGTCTATTTACGTCCACTTTTTATTACTTCAGTGGTGAATTTTTCCATGGCCTTTCTGCTTGGAAACTGGGTAATAAAGCAGAACTAGATTGCTGGAAATAACCCAATTAAAACCAGGAAACAAAATCTCTTTACAGGCAAAAATATGTATTTTCTGTAAGAAACTCATCAAATTAATATTGTTAAACATACATAAAGCAGCAACATATTTTACTGTGCTGTTCCATAATACAGATTACATACACACACACACCCTTTTATTCACAGAGTTGTTGTACTTATTGTTCAGCGCTGTGGAATATGTTGGCGCTTTATAAATAAATGATAATAATAATCACATAAACCTATGGAATGCTGGGTAAGTGCAGTTTATAAAGAGGTTCATCAATGGCCACTTAGTAACATGCATGCTACTTTCACTTTATACTAATTTTTCGCACACTTTTTATATTGCCCACTTTTTCAGGGTGTATTAATTTTTCAAAGTTCCCTTGACAAAGGCATCTAAACTGAAACGTTGGGGTAATTCTCCCATCCAGGGTATCTGCCTTCACCTTTTTTTGCTATTTATTGCTGGGTGGTATGAATATGTTTGATCCTTGGACGATATTGTGTACATATCTTATGAATGTTGAATCGTTGTTACACAATAATCTTATATTTTTAATTGCAATACTACCCTTGTATGGCTCTTTTTAGTGACCAAGGTCTTTATGTGGTCTATTTCTGTATTAACGTTTCACCTGAAAATGCAACGTGGTGTCAGGATTACTGGCATCTTGCTGCCTGGTTGCTAGGGTAATTATGGCCTAACAACCTAAGATATTATTGATTTATTATATTGCCAGACCATATTCAGCAGTACTATAGGGGGAGAGTCCACAAGTCATGGACTTAATAAAGTTGTTAAGGGGGGAGGCAGAAATGGTCACTACTAGACCCTTGTCACTAGTGACAGTGCTACAGCTTTGCAATCAGGCTGAATCCTACTCAAGCACTCTAATACACCCCTGCCAGCAGAACTGCCTCCACCTTCCCACACTTTATATCTCTGGATTCTCAGTATTTACAGCCTTGCAGTTATATGACTCTGCTGGGTGCCTTGTCTGGGGCTCACACAATCCTAACAGCTGGGCAATTCCCTGAAAAAATAGTAATAATAATAGCAATAAATGGCAGAGAGCGCTGTACAGAGAGCTGCAATCGCTCTTAGTGTTCAGCAGAGGCTTCAGGACAAGACAGCGCAACAATAGAAGTCAAGTAAGCTCCATAAGCGCAGTCAAAATATTCACTAGCGATTTATCATCTATAAACCTCCCCTGTATATGGGATTTTATTTCTATGGGATTTTATTTCCTCTCAATCTGCACCAAAGGAGAGCGAGCGATTTCCTCATTATCAGACAAAGGGGTTAAATGTAAGAAACACAAATCCACAAAAAAGGAGAAGTCGCACAGACAACACGGACAGTAAATGCCGTCTGTCGGTTTGTGGATTGGGCTCCTCTAGCTCCCTCTTGTGCCGCTCAGAGGACTCAGGCTGCAGAGGCGGATTCCTTCAGTGGGGGCGGGGCCTGCGGATTGCCCCGCCCCAAGGCATGACATCAGGCATACACAGTGGCTGTGTGAGATGCTTTGCTTTAAGTTGAGAGTTGGAGGTGGGCTGGGGAGGATCTGCCTGGAATGTGTTCCCTCTGCTCACTGATCCTGCATGGTACTAGCTGAATGGTTTCTTCTGTTTCCCTGCACAGACACTCTCTCTGCAGCCTAAGGACTTGCCTTTTTTTTTTTCTTTTTGCTCATTACTCCTGGAATGACTCCTGAATCTGGTTTTAGTATTGGATTTTCCCTCTGGCTCTGATCAGACAGGTAAGCATGGAAACACTCCCTTGTGCAGATTTCATTCATGGGAAATGCCATACCGATTGTGTATTATGGGAAGTGAGTGTTGCTATGTGTTGTGACTGCAGGGATCATCAGGGCTGGGGAGTCACAACCTCTGCTGACTGAGGGAAAGTTCATAGTGGGGGGTGTATAGGGGACTCAAGTTGAGCCCCTTCCCAGCTGTGTGTGTATGACTGTGTATGTATGTCTGTGTGTGCCTGTGTGTGTATGTCTTTGTATGCCTGTGTGCTTGTGTGTGTGTCTGTGTGTGTATGCCTGTGTGTATATGTGTGCCTGTGTGTCTGTGTGTGTGCGCCTGTGTGTATATCTGTGTATGCCTGTGTGCTTGTGTGTGTATGCCTGTGTGTGTGTGTGTATGCCTGTGTGTGTGCCTGTGTGCAACATACAATCAGATTCCTAGGTTCCAGTCCTGCTCCTCAGTAACCAGCAGCTTAGTGAGCCCACAGACACTAAACTTTACATTGGAAGGGCTATTGGGGGGATTTGATTATTAAAGAGCTTGCATTTTCCCAGGGTCAGTAAAAGTGCTTGTGTGGCAATGTCTCTCCAATAGTGTGCTCCGCAGCCAAGAAAGGAAATCGATCATCCCTGGAAGCGGAGTTGTACATGGAGAGACCTGGCTGGCACGCTCATTTACAGTGACTTGGGTTAGAGCTGAGCACTTTGCACTACAGCTACACCTACACTCCAATCCCTGAACTGCTGCACCGCTAGCCCCCAATTGTTTCCATTGCACTGTGACTGAGAGGGGCTTATCCCCTTCTAGGCACCCCCCTCTCCCAAATCCACTGCCTGGCCAAGGATGTGACCAGCATAGCAATGGCTCAGAGAGACAGACAGATAATGAGAAGCTTAAGGGGGGACACTGGGAATTGTCCAGCCATGGGGAAGCCCCTGCTGGGAATGGGGGGGATTAATAAACACAAGAAGGATGAAGTAGAAAATATGCAGAATTAGCAAGTTAAAGCCAAGGTGCCTCTAAAATCCACATCAGCCTTTCATTTGATCTGCCCTGAGTTGCAGCCTGCCACTTCTGCCCAGCGTTTGATCAGGCAGCAAACAGGGATTCAGGCGCTAAAGGCATCAATGCCCGCTGTGCTGGGGGGGGGGGGGGCAGGTTTAGTTGTTTGTAGGGAAACCTTCCCCTGGGTGCTCATAAAGCAAGAGCAGGGGAGAGACCTCTGTACCCTCCTGGCTTGTGCCCATGGTGTGCAGCTGCTGGCAGCCCGTGGTGAGGGCATAATGCTCCCATTAAACAAATTCCTCTCGCTGGGGCTCTGCCGCTCGCTTTAGCCAACAAAGAAGATTATAAAATCCTTGCAAATATATTCTTTAGGTATTACCTCCTAATCGCATTATTCCAATCATAATCTGGTGGGGGCTGTAAATACTATTAGTGCTCGCTATACCTCTAATATCCCCTGTATGCAATATATTTATTTATGGACTGAGAACAGGGATGGGAACAAATTCTTAACAAATTCATCTCAACTATAGGGTAGCCTTGGCGTACTTTATGTATGCTCCATTTGGGTGTAGGCACAGCCTGTAGGAAGGAGTGTAAATATAAAAACTATTTAATTTATAGGCAGTTGGATTGTTTTCTTTTCCTATAATATGTGCATCAGTTTAATGGAACATTCTAGAGAAGCAGTCTAACCTCCAGTAAAATGGACATGGCTGCAATATGCTTTGAAGTTGCAGTGTCCCTTTAAGTGTTAGGTACTGTGGCTGTGATTGTAGGAGGCAAACTTTCCACTGGTACATTAGTTGTTGTGTTAGTTGGGAGCCAAGCAGACAAGCACGGGTGTCTATAAAGGCCACGTCCCGGTTCTGATAGCGCTGTGGGCAAGTCAAGGTTGGGAGATGTGCACTTTGGTCATATTCTGCCTGCTGTCAGACTTTGTTACCAAACTATTAATTATCTATTCCCTAGGTCCCTTCTCTCTGTACATCACTGTCCAATCAGATAAAGTCCAATTATATTCACCATCTACTGCCGGCGGGCGCTTAGCCCCCTAACGAACATTACTCCCCTCAGGATGAAAAACACAATTATCAGTTTAGACATACTGATTGGAAAACCTCTCCCCATGTTAAGGCAAAGGCTTGAGTAAAGTCATTCTGTCCATGAATTGTTTGCTTTTATTGCACAGGTTTTGGGGGGAGCAGTATCCCTGTTAACCCTTTGCTGTGGCAAAATTATCTGATTATATACTAGAGACTAAGGGGTCTCAGTACCTTGGGGTGGTGTTTGGAAATTTGGGGTTCATATTATCTTGGATGGCCATGGTCCTATGGTAGGGTGATGTTTTGTCTGTAACCTTGTAGTGAGCTAATGGGTAACCCAGTAACCTATATGACATCAAAGGGATGCCTTGAATCTCTCTCTGTGGGGGGAATATATTAGGTCTAGTTTTGTGGCTACATTTGCATCTTATTGATTAAAGAAAAGCAGTAGGACTGATATTAGTAATACAATGTATTCAGGGCCAAACTGTAACTATTATATATGAAAGGGGTGTTAATTTCCTTGTACATCACATATCCCCTGTCTCGACTGTACTACAACTCCCAGCATCCCTTGTCAGCCTAGGCTGGCAGTGGATTCAGCAAGAGGGCAGCAGGCAGGAGTTCCATGTAAACAGTATAAACTTTATTCCTGCCCTTCATTACTGGGAGCAGCAATGCGTTCAATGCAGGGGCATGACTGTAAAACGAACTGACGGGATCCGTTGCAGGAATTTTGCTCGATTGTGTTGCATAACCCGGGGCTAAATAATTCAGACAGTGGCAGAAGGCAGCGGTCAGAGGGAAAACATGGCTTTTCAGTTTAGTGCTGTTTGCACTATTTTGTGTTGGCGGCATTGTCAGTGGTAATCACTAAATAAATACCATGGTTAATGAAATCAACATGGCCATTAGGGCTGCACAAAGTCTTTCAAAAAGAGGACTATTCCTTGTTCTCGCAGACACCAATGTTCCGCTCAACGGGAGACTTTGTTGCAATTAAAGCCAGGGAAAGTGGAATGAAACAGCGAGTGTCTGACTTGTGGGGCTCGACAGAAAAAGGCATCTAGCAGTGTGTACCACCCCCAAGCGGGCATACGCACAGCTGGAGACGCCCCGCCATCGATTTTTCATCTCTCTGTCTGTAACTCCTGGTTTGTGGGGGGTTTTTTTCCCCTTCCACTTAAACAAAAAAAAAAGCAAGAAAAATGTCTAAACTCTGTTTTTTGTTGAAAATTAGGAGGATTAGGATGTTTGTAAAAAAATACATTTTACGGGCATATTTATTTAAACACACAGTTATTTATATTGCACAAATATTTCACGTTATACATCTTGCTTTCATTTTAATTTAATTACTTCCATATTCTGATTTGGAATCAGAGCAGAAAAAGAAAACAAGGTTTAGACTGACAGAATTTTCTTTTTTACAATACAAATTCCCAGTAGTTTAACCACATTTTTTCAATAAAAACCACTCAAATGTAAATGTTACTATTATATTATTAATATAAAAATATACATTAATATAAACATATACATAAATATATATTTATATATATATATATGTGATTAAAATATACTATAATAAAGAATAAGTAAATATATATAAAATAATTCGGGAATAGCTGCTTCATAGCTGATAGGGTTGGTAAGGCCCTAGAAACCTTAATAATCTAATACATTAAAATCCAAAAAGGATAATTTTAAAAGGTTATGGGGATTCAGAAATAAGCAATTTTAAAGCATTGTGGGGGACCAAAAAACAGAAACAGTGAAACCTAAGACGTGGCACAATACTGCCAATCATAGGATAAGCTTATCTATGGTGACATGGGGCCCAGGTGGAGGACAACATCCTAATTTTAAATAGATACTGACCAATCAGGAGTAGAAAAAAGGGGAATTTATTATTAAAGCATGTAAGGGAGCAATGGCCTGTAGCTTTTCATGCACAAAACGCGTAAGGCCATTTGAGCCTTATATGATTTTAAAATCAAATTTCACTTTTTTTCCTATTAAGTAGGTATTCAGTCAGCGCCTCCTCAAAGTTGGCAAAGCAAAAATAGGACAGAGCTGCTTTTCACCCAAGCTCCAAAGCACTTTCCCCACCTCAAGGTGAAGTGTGGGGAATTTGTTAAAGTGCTAAGCAGGTAATTCTTCACTTCAGCTCCGCGTCCCTACGTACTTGACGAACAATGGCATCATTTATTTCTCTATTCTCTCTCTCTCGCTGCCGTGGAGTAAGTTTCCTTGGCAACTTTGAAGAACGAGAGAGAGCCTTAGACTGCATTCATTTAACAATCAGTAGAAATAAAGTGATTTGTAACATGGCTGTAAGTAATATAGTTCATGAGGGGTTTGGTAGAACGTTGAGTCCTCCACTGTTTGGATTGTTATTTCTAGAAATGAAAAGGAAGGGGACAATTATAGACAAAATGTGATCTCTGTATACATAACACTGTGGGTAATTTATAGCAAAGACTTAATACAGACGAGGCAGGCTTTGGAGAAAGCTCCTTAAATCAACATGTGGCTTTCCAGCTGCTTGCTAAACTACATGTCCCAGCAGCCTCTGAAAGCCTTTGGCTACTTCACTGTCAATGATGTAGTCTAATGACAGCTAGAAGAACCTTCTTACATAAACACTAAAGAGATTTAAAACAACTTTCTATTTTAATTTTATATTGCATTGTCTATGAGATTTGGGCAATGTTCCTTCTACCTAAGGGTCCTTCTTCATAGGTCTGTGCTCTTTGACAACACACTCTAGAAACAATGAATACACATCGATATAAAGTTAAGATCTCCTTTCCAATAAATCATTGTGGGCAGATACATTACACCAACATCTAAGGGAATACTTAAGGTGCCTGTTATCCCATAGGAGCCCTACTTGGCATAAATACTATATTTCCATTCAGTAAGGCCTTCTGCTAAGAAGAGGGCGAGGAATCATTTTGTCCGATCCTCTATATTTTAGACCAAATACATAGTCAACAAACTTCAGAAGGACTAGTAAAACTAAGCTGTACCTGTAATTAGTAGAATAACTTCACAAGAAATGCAATGGTGGCAAGGCCACTTCAATTAGATGTTCTCAATTGAATAACTACCCAGCAATCCAGTTATGGACCTTCCTTCATTATATATAGCAGTCATTTCATAAACTAATTGGCCCAGAACACATTAACCTTCCACTATTTTATTTAAATTAGACAGTTCTAGTTCTAAGACACTCTATGAAGTGCAAGATGGTGGAATAAGGACGAGTCCAAATGGACAGGCTGGGAAGTGCATCAATGTCAGCCCAGCCCTACCCAGCAACGGCTGGGAGCATGATATTTTATGCATCCATCTGTGTTTTAATGACGGAAGGTCAGCAGTGGCAGAGAGGGAGAATCAAAGAGAACCCTGTGTCTATGTATCGCTAGGAGTGCCTAGGTTTCTAACTTTGACATCATGGCAGCCATTCAAATGCAAAATACCGAGTATCAAACAAAGTGGCGAGCAGATGCGAAGGAAGCGATTTCTTTTCATTAACCTAAGGAAAAGGCGGGGAAAGAATTATTTCAATTCACATAACTTTTCTTTCCCCTCTCGCAGAGACGTGTGGTTCTTTCTATCTTGTTTGCTCTGTGCTGCCGGCAGGAAAACAGTTCCCACTCCTCAGCAGCCTTAATGAGCTTTCAGTTGAGTCCAGTGGCTTCCACCACAATGGTGGCAATAAAAAAACTGTTTGCATAACAATGGGGGCTAAAAGGAAACAGTTGAACTTGCAAGGCAGAGATAAAACAAGGGAAACACAAACAAATATTATTATGCACACAGGGTTATATATCGTTTGCATTCATTTCCCCTCATTTTGGATGCTAATTTGGGTCACTTGGCATCAGGTTCCAAGTGTGCATATGTATAAAGGTGTGTGTATGTCTGTACCTTTTAGCTCTTTATGATAAAAAGTTTAATCCTCGCAAACTGTGAGCACACACAGAACCCCCGACAATTACCTTAAATACTCATGATCAAAGCTACAAATGTGAAATGAAACAACTGTTTTTTAATTAAGGGAAAGCAGATTGCGAAGGCCATAAAAATGCTTTATTGTATGTTTAGCTGCAGAAAGCATTTACCCCAGCAGTTGTTAGAGCAGTTCTAACATGTGGCAGAGATAAAATGGAGGAAAACAAAAATGATATTTTAGCAATCTTAGTTAAGATATATGATCTGAAATGTCTTTTTTTTTTTTTTTTTGCTAATGGTTAAAAACCTTCCTTGGCTGCTATGTGCTTCTGGGTAGTTTCCTATAGACGGTTGTAACAATAACATTCGCTAATTGCATCTCAGTCATTACGAGTTTCTATTGTTGGTTATTGGTGCAATTGAATGCTGTTTGACAATCTTTCGTTAAAGATTTCATTAAAGGAATTTTTATTTCCCTGTCTGACGGAACTATAAAAACCCATGAGATGTGATAGTCTGTTCAGTATAGCGCACACACGGCCATCCTATGGCTGCACAGCTACAGATGAATTATTTAGGGAAGGGATGGATTTATTATAAAGAAGGCCCCTGTCTGTCTTATTCAGCACACTGGCAATTCAGTACATTTTAATTCTCTGGCAGATGCTCTGCATGCTGGATGCCATGTAATTACTGAGTGGAGAAGCAAATTGCTGCTACGGCATTCCTTAATTTCAGGGTCAAGTATTTCCAGTTCATTTTAATTCTTTCACGTGTCGCTCTAAGCACCTTAGAAGGATGACCCTGCACATCCATAAACAAAGGGGATGTTGTCAAATCATAGACAGATGTGGGGGTAAGAGAATAATGGCGCTTCTTGTACTCGGACGCATATATTATTGTGGTCAGCTTGATAGGAAATGTATTTCTCAAATTACGTCTACAGATGGGGCGTGGGTATTTCCCCCCGTGGGCACTCATTTTATTATGAAAAAAAGAAAACCAAAATATGTTTTTGTTTTTTTTAATAAGGAGTGATGTCTTGAGGAGTGAGGGGTGACTCCCCAAAGTAGCATCTAAACAGTAGATCTGGGTAGGGCGTAGGTGGACGATCAGGTAAAGTAGGTCCAAAATGGAGAAAGTAGTAATAGTCAGTAATGGTGACCAGCTTTTTGCTATTTAGTATCTGTAGAAGTAGAATTCTCAGCTTCATCAGTCAGCCAAAGACTGTCTGGGAGTTGTAGTTAAGTAACATGCCATAGATCAGTTTAAAAGAAAAAAAGAAATTCCAGTTATTTTTATTACCCTGTAGGGGGGTATTAATGAATAAAGGAAAGTTTTTGTACAACTACATTCTTTAACCTCCGACCCAAAGTGTTGTACTCTGGTAAAACAAAACTAGCTTAGCATGCATCATTAAACCTCTTTAAGTTGCATGGAACCCACTTGGACTATGGCCATCGGAGGCCTCACAACATGAGCCAAATCTGGTGTGCAGCAGAGCAGCCATGGGCCCCCTTGTCCTGGGTTATCTATTACACAGATAACGCGGTGGACAAAATGTGATTGTGCTTCAGTTTGTAATCGAAAAAGACAGGTGTCACCGTTTGCTAAAGCAATTTCTCCGCAGTTGGTTGATTGAAGCTGACTTCAATTACAGTTGCTCTTGGATGGATGCGTTGGAATGGCTGAAACCCTAGTAGACGTGGCAGACATCGGTACCAGCATGTGACCTCTGAGAACTTTGAGGCTTAGCAGATTGCAGAGTCAATGAAATTCTTTACTATTATGCTAATGAAAATGCCTCAATCAGCCTAAGAACTTCATTCCATTTTAGTTTAGTATGCAAATGCTTGCTGTCAACATTTCTTTTTTTAATTAACAACTGTTTGTTTTTTTATTCTCCCCAGGAGCTTAATCTACCAAGGATATCCGATAAGGAACCTATCAATAAGGGAAATAGCTGGCACATGTATTTTCTGAAGAAACCTACAGCCCCAAGCATCTGACTTCATAACGTTTCTAATATAGTGGGGTGCTTTCGAGAAAAACATGGAGAAAAGGATGATTTTGCTATGGGTATGAATCTTATGGAATCTGATTACCGCACTTGGTTTGTTTTGCACAGGAAGCAGGGCAAATACCATGCTCTTGGCCTAAAAACTGTTCCATATTATAAATAGGATCTATTAATGCAGAGGAGAACTGGCTTTGGAAAGGAACATTTACAAAGTTGAAGGCATTTTTATGGCAAAAAAATTAAGCTGACCAAAGGAAACAGTCAGAATTGTATTTAGTTGTATTTACAATGCTTTATGACCACGGACGCTCCCTGCACAAGGACCTACTTTGCTAACCATCCCTGGTAGACTTTTGTTGTGATGCAAACAAAGCATTGTGACCCTTGGCACCGTCTCTTACTCGCTGGGATTGTTTGAATAAGCACTGTGAACAAGGGAGTGCTACATGAGATAACCCAGACCTCTCTATTCTTGGAAACACAAAGCCTTGCCTGCATTTTGCCTACTGGATATTTCAAGAGAACATCAACTTACACTTTCCAGGTAAGCATGCCATTCTCTAGGATAAGTCAATTGCTGGTACTGGAGAGAGAGACTGTAGACAGATATATTCTTTGTATAGCCTAAATTCATAGACTACACGAGCACTTGTCTAGGACAAATATGTGCTGTCTAGCTTGAACCTTTTAGACTCTTCCAACATCTTAAATGGGGGTTATAAGGAAAGTATAGGCAATTTATAAGTGATTTTAGAAAAAACTTTGGACATAGGACATATTTGTATTTACAATCAAGGTAGGGAAGGGTAACCTATTCCAGTATTATTCAGCTAATACTAACTTTTAGCAGGGCCTCTACATAAGTCATTTAGTGATAAAAGTGGTATTTTGGAAGATTAAGGTGTTCTTAAATAGAAAATATGTGCCATAATGAAAGCATTCAGAAATGAAAGTGAAATGTTAAGCATGGGGAAACAATACTTAACTGCATATAATGTAACCTGTGCAGCATTCCTAAGCCTATGGATTTAACTACCACCTCGCCTGATATATTTTATCTAAGCTTAACGTGTCTGGCAGTTTCATTCTTTGTATGTCTATCCGTAAACATAATTTCTATGAAAAAAATGGGGGGATTTTGTTGGGTTGAACAAAAACTGCCTAAGTATACGGTGTGTATTAGTAATGTAGGTCATCCCATCACTGCAAAGGCTTCCCCTTCTACATATTGACTGTATTTATTTTTGTTACAGGCTTCGTGACACCATTGGGAAGAAATCATCAGTGACCATGTCTACAGAAACTTGGAACTTATTTGTTGCATGGGCTCAGTTGTTACTATTATTTAGAATATCACCACAATATGTCAATGCCAAACCCTGCCCTTCAGTGTGTCGCTGTGATGGAGGCTTCATTTATTGCAATGATAGGGACTTGACGTCCATTCCTTCAGGTATACCAGATGACGCTACCACCCTCTACCTGCAAAATAATCAGATCAATAACGCTGGTATACCTTCTGATTTAAGAGGGCTGGACAAAGTTGAGAGGATCTACTTGTATCGCAACAGTTTAGATGAATTTCCAATAAATCTCCCAAAAAATGTCAAAGAACTGCACCTACAGGAAAACAATATACGGACTATAACCTACGATGCACTTTCACAGATTCCTTCCATAGAAGAGCTGCATCTGGATGATAATTCTGTATCTGCAGTCAGTATAGAGGATGGAGCTTTCCGAGACAACATCTTTCTACGGCTCCTGTTCCTTTCCAGAAATCACCTAAGCACAATACCATGGGGCCTGCCTAGAACAATAGAAGAGCTACGTTTGGATGATAACCGTATTTCCACCATCGCTGAGATCTCTTTGCAAGACCTCACCAATCTGAAACGTCTTGTCTTGGATGGGAACCTTTTAAACAATAATGGTCTGGGAGAAAGGGTCTTTATGAACTTGATCAATCTGACAGAACTCTCTTTAGTACGCAATTCTCTTACCTCTCCTCCTGCAAACCTGCCTGGCACCAACCTGAGAAAGCTTTACCTTCAAGAAAACCATATGAACTATGTACCACCTAATGCATTTGCTGATTTAACGCAACTCTACCGCCTTGATATGTCAAATAACAATATCACAGCTTTACCTCAGGGTATATTTGATGACTTGGATAATCTAACCCAGTTATTCCTTCGCAACAACCCTTGGTATTGTGGTTGTAAAATGAAGTGGGTGCGTGACTGGCTGCAATCTCTGCCTTCCAAAGTTAACGTACGTGGGCTGATGTGCCAGGCTCCAGAAAGAGTAAGAGGAATGACCATCAAAGACCTTAACAAAGAACTGTTTGATTGTAAAGACAGGATTGGTTCAAATACAATTCATGTCACAACAACAGTGTTAAACTCTTTGCTTCCAGCACAAGGCCAGTGGCCAGTGCCTGTGACCAAACAGCCTGAAATACGACCTCCGGATATCAATAAAATCTTTCGGACAACGCCAATACCAGTCAAAAAAATTATCACGATTCAGGTGAAATCCATTACGACAGAGACTATTTATATCTCCTGGAAAGTGGCCCTGCCAATGACTGCTTTGAGACTTAGCTGGCAACTGGGACATAGTCCTGTTTTTGGATCTATAACAGAAACGATTGTGACCGGTGACAGGACAGAGTATTTGCTTACAGCTCTTGAGCCAGAGTCACCATATCGAATATGTATGGTTCCCATGGAAACCGGCAACATCTACCTTTCCGATGAAACCCCTGTTTGCATTGAAACAGAGACTGCTCCACTTAAAATGTACAACCCAACCACCACGTTGAACAGAGAGCAAGAGAAGGAGCCTTATAAGAACTCAAGTTTACCATTAGCTGCAATCATTGGAGGAGCGGTGGCTCTCGTAGCTATTACCCTCCTTGCTTTGGTGTGTTGGTACGTACACAGGAATGGGTCTCTGTTTTCCAGGAACTGTGCCTACAGCAAAGGTCGCAGAAGAAAAGATGACTATGCAGAAGCTGGTACAAAGAAGGACAATTCCATTTTAGAAATCAGGGAGACGTCTTTTCCGATGATACCAATAAACAGTGATCCAATATCCAAGGAGGAGTTTATAATACACACTATATTTCCACCCAATGGAGTGAGCCTGTACAAAAACAGTCACAGTGAAAGCAGTAGTAACAGGAGTTACAGAGACAGTGGTATACCAGATTCCGATCATTCACATTCATGATGCGGAACGGCACAAGACTTTTTTTTTATATATGAACTAAAAAACGAGTGATTGGAATTCACTGTTCTACTGCAAAACACTGGATACGAGATTGAAGGAGCAATGTACTGTACATTTGCCATATAATTTATATTTAAGAACTTTTTATTAAAAGTTTAAAATTTCAGGCTGGTGCTGCGATTAAATGTAGCACGACACCTGACCACAATCTTCTATTTTTAGTATTTTTTTGTAATTTGTACTGTATTTTCCTTGCTAATATTGAAGTTACGGACCATTTAACTTTTTGTGTTCTACTGAGTAATATGACTTGTCAACTGTGAAAGTGAAAAAAAAAAAAACAATTTTTCTTTATTTTATTTTGCTGTGTTGAACAATCAGACTTTTTTTTTTTGTTCCGTTTTTGGGGGTTCTCTTTTCTGATCCTTGTACAAAGCACAGAGCATATTTTGCATTTGGTTTTTTAAACACAGTAAATAGAAAGTAGCCACAGTCTGTTACGCAGCTCTCGGTTTTAGGAGGCCTGTCAAGAACTGTACAAGAGATAGCTATATAAACAAAATGTGTGTAGTAATGGGCATTATCGCTTGTTTAAAAACAACTGCATCTGGTTATATACTCAATCATTTCATTTAGCAAATAAAATCATATTTATGTTTGAATTTATACCATTCTATCAGTATATTGCTTCCAGACAAATCCTAGGTCACATTTTAAAATATGTATAAAAAGATATAAAAAACCATGGCGACTTTCACAAGCAGATACTTTTCAGCTCCCAAAAATAAATCATATGCTGCCATTTTTAAACGGTACTATGTAGTCTTGGCATCAAGTTCTTAAACAACATTTCAAAAAATGATTTATGAATTCTAAAATTTTTTAGAATTTGTGCAAATTTGAGCACACAGAATACTTTGTATACACGCATATTATTCCCGCACCACATACACGGTTTCCCAAAGGGCTCACAATGAAAGGGATCGCTGGCACATAAGTAATTCTATAAAGTGTTATTAAACCGTCACCGTAATTTATGCAGTAATTTATTTAAAGTATAGGAATATGTAATAGCATTTACTCTATGCCCCAGGGAAAATAAATAAATGCAATTTTACTCATCTGAGCCATGCAAAAAATAAAAATTATATCTAAACGTAGTTTTCCAGAATATTGGCTATTACCCAGAATCCTGTGTGGTACATGGAATAGTGCCCATTACTAGACCAGTTCATTACGTAATATTAAAGAAATGCCATGTTTTGTTTTGTTTTTTTTTACCTTACCATTAATTGAGCTATTTACTATTGAACACAATATACACTTTTGTTGCCATAATATTTTTCCACTTTTTTTTTTTTTTTTTTGGATAAGAACCAAAGTGCGTTTTAAGCCCTTTGGCCAGTCTTGTATGTGCCTTGATCCAATGCTACATGTATTCAGCTTTCTTTCAGTGACAATTTTTTCATAAATGCCGAACTATGAAAAATATTGCCGAATAAAATGGGAAAAAACACGTACAACATTACTGCGATTCACTTTGTTTTATTTGTTCTGTAGAGGAAGGGGGGGGGGGGGAAATCCCAGGCTCCAAGCTTGAGCACATTTGCTAGCTATTATTAGGAAACCTAATCAGCAGCAATTATTTGCAGATTTCTATTGCTTCTTTGTTCACTTGAGTCCTATCATTTTGTATCTGCAATTTTGACCATCAAGCTATCAAAAGTATTAAGTGTCCTGCAACCTTAGAATTGCAAACATACTAGCAGAAGGCAAGCGCGGCACAGATAATTCCCTGGAGATCAAATAAGTGCTCAACTGTCTAAACACGGCCTGTGTACATGCGTCAGTATTGAGCAGGGGTGGTTAAGTGAGAGCAGGAATGATTGACCTGAGGAATTATCCTAATTTGTGTTTAAGAGAGAGCATTCTGTATTGCTTATGTGCAAGTCGGCTTCGCAAAATGATGCTGACATATTTTTAGCATGAGTTTCCTGTGCTAGAAACCGATCTTGCCATGGATAGCCACCACTTCTAATTATCAGCCTACCATAGATAGGACTGGAAAATAAGAAGACTTCATAGCAGTCTATGGCTTATTTTTCTTGCAGAGTAAACTTATAAACATTGTGATGAAAGAGCAGTGTGTCTCTAGTCTGGTCTATAGCACGTGCTTATTTCCTTTTATATTGCAGAACACGGGATTCAACAGTGAAGCTCTAAGCACTTTACCCACATTTCCAGCTCCAGCTTTCTCCTTATTAAGCAGCCACCTAGTAGATATGTGGAATAAATAGATTTTATTGGACCTGCAGAAAAATAGTTTTAGCCCTAAAACTCATTTCTGTGAAGGTCCAGAAAGTTTCCAGTAGGAAATTACTGGGAATGTACAGGCTTTTCAGCAAGGAAACCCATTGATAAAATCGAGATCCCTAGACAAGATACTGATTTTGGGTTATGCTTATAATGAAAATTAATGGCAGACCCCTCTAGATATGATGGTACCCCATGCAGCATTTATCAAGGCCTGGTGCATTGTTAAATAATAAGCATGGCCTCTGAGCAACCAGTGCAATTTCTCCAGTTATTCATGTATAATAGTGCTAGTATCATTTGTATACCTAGGAACTGTCCCAGTACCCCACACTTATTGTACAGCGCTGCGGAATATGTTGGCGCTTTATAAATAAATGTTAATGTAATGTAATGTAATGTTGATGCCAAATATACAAAATGTGGGTTTGTGGCCCACAGAAAGTTCTATAGAGGTGGAGTACAGGGCCGGTATGATGGACAGTAAGGGTTTGATGGTTGGCCAATACTTTGTATCATAGATACTGATAGAAATCTTTCAACGTGTTTTTGTCTCTTAATATCTGTGATGTGTAGAAAGTAAGGGGACTACTAAGATGGTGCTGGAATCACATAGGAGCAGTAATACAAGTGTAACTTGTGTGCAACTGGGATATTTTTTTAAAGCCACTGAAATAGCAGAATGAAAACTTGCTGGGCAAGTTCAAACATACCAAACTGGGCTACATAGTTATTTTGGGCTAATGACGGTTGAATATTTTCAAGATCTCATGAAATAATAAATTCCGACATGCACATAGCTGATTTGCAACAAGTGGCTCAGACAGGAATGTCATGGCTCCAAGTTTATGGAAAGCATGTGGCTGCATACCTGCTGTACATTGGCTGTCTCTAGAAAGCAGGAACAGTGGCCAAAGCAGAACCTTGTGCATACACTGGCTCCGCACCCTTCTGCCCCCCCTAGAAATAAAACCGTCACACTAGATACATACCAATTGCACTTTACACTTCCTACTTCACATTCCTATATCGATCAAAGGTGCTCCTTTGTTTGTCTAGATACTGTAATGTGAATGTGAGGGCGTTACTGCCTATACAAGGGCTAATAAAGCAATACATACTGGGTGATGGAATAAAAGGCAGGCAGCAAAGGTAGTGAGGTGACATGGCAGGCAGCACAGGAGTGACAGGATTTTCTCCATCAGTGGAAACCTTTGCAAGGTCTGATATAGGGAACCTATCGACATTGATTTGGTCTCACCCACTGTAATGGCTTTTAAATAGCAACTTAACAGGGTTGTTCAGCTTTACATTTACGTTTAGTGCCACATTCACAAGCTTATTTATCAAATGGTGAACTCTAACTTCCAACTAACTCTTTGTAGTATGGGTATTGGATCCCTTATCCGGAAACCCATTATCCAGGAAGTTCCAAATTACAGAACGATCATCTACCATAGACTCCATTATAAGCAAATAATTCTAATTTTTAAAAATGATTCCCTTTTCTCTGTAATAATAAAACAGCACCTTGTACTTGATCCCAACTAAGATATAATTAATCCTTATTAGAGGCAAAATAAGCCTATTTGATTTATTAAATATTTATTTAAATGATTTTTAGCAGACTTACATTGTGGAGATCTAAATTACGGAAAGATCCCTTATCTGGAAAACCCCAGGTTCCAAGTATTCTGGATAACAGGTCCCATACCTGTATAGTATTTATACATATAGAGGTAGATGTACTAGAATTGTAAAAATGTGTTTTCCCTGTTCTCAGCCATTTTCCCTGCACAACTTACTATTATGTACAAATGGTTTCCCATGTGAAAATGTATTTTGGCCTGAGTGAGAATTTCCCACATCAGGCAGTTATAAGAATCAATATTTTGACAGAATTCAAGAAAAACTTGCTACAAGCTTTCAAAAGAATGTAATAGTTTACGCCACCTTACAGCAGGAGAACAGCTTGCTTTAGGAAATTGTACAAAAAAACAAAAAAAAAATTAGTCACATGTTGGAAAGAAAAATGATTTGGTGCAAAACTTGACTCTTTATATAAAGAGAAAAAATATATTTATGAAATAATAAACTTATTAATCGAATTTGTGCAGGGACATAGCTAAGGCTGGGATCCCCAACCTTTTATACCCATGAGCCACATTTAAATGGAAAAAGTGTTGAGCTATAATTGGCTACTTAATAGTCCCTATGTGGACTGGCAGCCTATAGAAGGCTCAGTTTGGCATTATACTTAGTTTTTACGCAACTAAAACTTGCCTCCAAGCCAGAAATTAAAAAATAATCACCTGCTTTGAGGCCACTGGGAGCAACATCCAAGGGGTTGGGGAGCAACATGTTACTCTCGAGCCTCTGGTTGGAGATCACTAAGCTAAGGGGTAACTTATATAAATTTATCATGCTAAGCAGCAGCCCTACAGCTACTGATTAACTATAGACCAGTCTTGTATATATAATAGGGATGCATCGAATCCAGGCCCTTTTCATCAGGATTTGGATTTGTCTGAATCCATGCTCCTGGCTGAACCAAATCCCAATCTTTAAAATAATGCGATGTACATTTCTCTTTAACCCTTTCTTATCCTAATTGCACAATAGGATTTGTATTCAGTTCGGATGATTCTTTCATGAAGCATTAGGGGTTCGGCAGAATCCCAAAAGAGTGGATTCTGCGCATCCGTAATATATTAACATGGGAATTCCCCTTGAAGTTCCATAACCATAAAAAAGTATGAGCAGGGCTGCCACCAGAAATTATGAGGCCCTCCCATAGATACAAGTAAAAGGCCCCTATCCCACAAAAAATGGCAACACAACTGTCACTTTAACCACACACCCAAATTGCACCATCAGTCCCAGAAAGCAGCCCAACTTTGCAAGCCCCATGCCTTCATGACCCATGGATAATACTTACACATCTCTTGGGTATCAGAACTGGACTCTCCCCCCCAAATGGTGGCTCAAAGTCACATGTGAAATCACTATGCACCAGTTTTAACTCATGATATCATTAAGAACCATCTAATAGGACATATATTTATTTTATTGGCATGCCACGGTATATATAAATAAATATATATAATTCCAAAAATCACCAGGTACAGATTCAGTAAGGTTGATATCTCCAAAAAAGGACCCAGAAGGTATAATTACAGAAAACCACCGGCAGCACTGCTTTCTGTATCCAAAAAAAGATGACATGTCTTATGATATATAGATATGGGATATATTTTATTTTTGCTTTAAGGGCTGTTATACAGTTTTCCATGTTGCCCCAAATGCTATTTAAATTCTGAAATAATAATCTGTACAGATGTGCAGTGTTTAATGCCTTGTACTACTGTGCGTGCCTCTGGCAGCGGCTAAAGGTTCAGGATCCATGCTGATGGCATTTTTCTTAACTATATGGTTTCTGTAATAACCAGGCACTGTGATCAGGCGACAGTTAGGGTTCTTTGAGCAGAGACTTTGCCTGCGGTGTCTCATCTCCCTGTCTTACTGTGATTCGTCTATAAATCTATTTTATATACCTATTAAGGAGAATTGCAATTTACAGGGCAACTCCTGTCTAAATGCAAAAAAAGAAGGCACATTTAATTTTATAATTATTCTACCAATAAAGTTTTGAAAAACTCTTAAGCATCTTTCCGAATTATTTTTAACCCTTGAATATTCTGCTTCTATTCTGCTTCTGTCCATTGTCCAGTTGTTTGCAGGACCTAGCAGGTAGTTTCCTTGAAAGGGTTGTTTTTGTTGATAGGCAAATCAGAATTTAAAAAAATTGTTTCACAATAACCTTGGTCCTATGATAATGTAAAGATCTTTTCAAAATCTACACTTGTATGGGCAACTTTAGATATGAATATATGCTAGCTGCCCTGGCCATAGACTCCTTTTTGTCTCTCTCTACTGCTGGTGACTTCTAGTATTTTTTAGACTTCTGTTGCTGAAAGCCCCAGGCCCCATAGGATATCAGTGAAGACCTTTAAGCTGGCCATACACTGTAAGATCCACTCATTTGGAGAGGTTACTAAGAGGGTGGATCTTCTCCCCCACCTACGGGTATGCGAGATTGGGCTAATTTGACCATTTGGCCGTAGGGCCAAATGATCAAAATAAAATAGTGGGCATAGGCACAGTCGGATTGGGGGCCACATCAATGAGCCAATGCGGTCCCCGATCAGATGAAAAAAATTAAACCTGCCCATTTGGCTAAGGCTCTACAAGCTGGTTTCACCCATTCCATTAGAAGGCAATATTGTATCCTTCTACTGTATGTGTAATCTATATTTATACTATTATCCACAGGTTCCCATACCCATGCTTCAACTTTTATGAACTATAATCTCAGATTCCTAAAGAAACGCATGCCTGGATTGATTGCTCCTTGACTGATGAGAAGTGGAACCCATCATGTGAGCACTGGATTGTGAAAGCCCAGGCAGCTAGGTGGTTAATCACTCATCCAGTAATCTCTACGAGTGTTCCTAGTAATTGTTTTTAAATTGGTGTCTCAGCATGTCAATAAACAGACTCTCTGACCCAGCTAGCACACACTAAACAATCCATATACACATATATTTATTGGTAAGCCTATGGCGTACCTGGAACTTGGCCAAGGCAAGCACCCCTGCACCAATCACCACCATAACCAGAGCCTTTCCTGTTCTTTTTGCCATCACCCTTAAGGTCCCCATACACGGGCCGACTATAGCTGACGATATCGGTCCCTCGGACCGATTCGGCAGCTAATCGGGCGTGTATGGGGAGAGCAGAGCGGCCTGGCCGACCGATATCTGGCCTGAAATTGGCCAGATATTGATCGGCCAGGTTAGAAAATCCGGTCGGATCGGGGACCGCATCGGCTCGTTGATGCGGTCCCCGAGCCGACTGCCCCATTGCTGCCCACATAATCCGATCGTTTGGCCCCAGGGCCAAACGATCGGATTATTTTTTTTTTACCTAAATCCTCCCCGATATCGCCCACCCGTAGGTGGGGATATCGGGTGAAGATCCGCTCGCTTGGCGACATCGCCAAGCGAGCGGATCTGCTCGTGTATGGCCACCTTTAGTGAGTAAAAGTGATCAATACCTACTAAGGTTGCAAACCGTGCACCATCAATGTGTTCTGGTCACCTCTATCTACTATATGAATCCTGAAGCTGGGCCTATGGTTGTTCTTCATAAAGGACCAATATGCTCACTTTGCTCAAACCGAGAACATTAATATTTTATTAAATAAGGAAAATTGTAAAAAAAAAAAAAAAAAATGCACATGCCATACTGTTTCAACCCTATTAGACACTCATTATCCAAAATATAAAGGCAATAAAATGTCTTTCATAATAACAGGGATTTCATGTTCTGATAGCTCAATGAATTTTTATTAACTTAAGCTTTGAAGTATGGGATGTGTGTTTTTCCTTCAGGCTTGCTCTCCATGCAAAAAATATTGCAGAGCAGAAAATGAGGGGAAATACTTTTAATTATTTGCTTGTCTTCTAATCAAGAGCCGAAAATGAATTTTCAAACAACTGAAGCTGCTAACAGGTAATGTCTCACAGCACCAGGAAAGCTGACTGGAAATTTTTATTGAATGGAAGGGATTCCTACAGAGATGTGCCTGTGGCATTGTCAAAATAAAAAGGCAAGGCATTTTAACATAAAATATCTAAAAAGTTCCTACAAAACAGAGGATAAAGCACAGCCTTTGCATTATAGATTATTTTAGATTGCTAGCTTTTTTGGGCAGAGTCCTCTTTGCCGCTTGTATTCATTATCAGTTTTTGTTTTTTTCTATAAATATGTGTTCAGAATAAAAAGGGGTCCTAGTGCTGGTATATGCAACGTGAAGCCCTCCAGCTTATCCAATTACATCTTTAGTACCCACCTATGTCCTATTGCCACCATTCAAGATCTAGATATTATTAAGTTGAATATGACATCATATAACAAAAGCTATGTGAAAATACTACAAGGGTTTGAGGAGTAGGCAGAAACAACATTCACCCTGGGATCCAAGCATCATAGGGACTCCTGGGGCAAGAAATGTAAAGATAAGTTGAGCCAGTGTTGCTAAAAAAAACACACCAGCCCAAGAGAGCTTCACTGCCTCCATCTTCTGTCTCTTGCTTGGAGTATCTTAGGCACTGGTCATGCACATTAAAATGGCTGTGCCACCATCTTCTCTCTCTTCCCAGTGGTCCCTTCCTGCTGACCAGGACTGTAAACATGTAGTAGTGTCAAATCAGAAATGTTACTTTACTTCTCATGTGCCACAGTGTCAAACAGCAATAAAGAACTGCTGGGAAGAGAGAGAAGATGGTGGCTCTACTTTTCATTGCTATAATGATAGATTTGTCCATTTCTTCTCTGAACCATCTTTGAAATGCTTATCCATGTTGCAACCCTCTACACAGCAGCCCCACTTTCTCCCACCATGTATCCACTTCAGTTTATATTACACAACAACACAAGATTAAGACAACTGTTTTCGATCATTACCATTGATCATTAGAACTTAGAAAACTATTCTCTTTATTTATTGTTAAAAACCTCCATGTTGCCTCACTACATATCTCTATATGTTCCCGAAAGTTTTGTTCATTTTAGAGCCCAAATCTACCAGCTTATGCTGCTTCTTACCTCCAATACTCCATCCCTACACTCCTCCATAAAGTAATCACCTTCATCATCTTCAACAAAACTAATATAGTTTAACATTTTGTATTGGTACTTATATTCCAGTGTCCCAAATGCTATGATTTAAGCACCACAGGGTAGGGATCTCCTAATTGTGTTGCCCAGCACTAGGCTCTGAATCTCTTACTTATCTGTAAGGTTATTGTATTGAAAGAAATGTGCAGTATACAAATGACACTTTATTAATGGATATAACCCTTTAGTTTCTCTGCAACTCATTGCATTACATCATCCTTTTAAGAGTTTTGGTTGTACTGAATCCTTAGGGCTGATGGATAGAAATCCCTAATTTAGAAAGAGGCCACAACATTCCTGCTTTACCCCGGGCTCCTCATCTTTTCTGTTTCCAGACCACAATAACTCATCTTTTTCCCAGGTCCAGACTCCAAAACACATTTTGTTTTTCTACATTCTTGTACATAACTAAGAGCATTGGAGCCCAGACTTTCCTGAATCAGAGTATAGCTTTGGAGATTATATAATAAATGTATCAACATTTTGACAAAGTCTAGTAGCCCATAGCAACCAAAAGGCAGCATTCACCTCATTGGTTTCTATGTGTTACTAAACATTACCAATGTTATTACCCTCTGTGAATCTTCCTGGCAGGGCCGCTTTAAGGTACCAGTGGGTCCTGGGCAAAATTTCATTGGTGGGACCCCGCTGCCCCCCAAAATGGGGGCAATGAAGAAATGCATACCCCCCAACTGTCCCGCTTTAAGCGGGACAGTCCCGCTTTCTATAGCGCATCCCGCTGTCCCGGATAGTTCCCTGAAAGTCCCGCATTTTCGTAATAGATTACGGAAATGCAGGACATTCATAGAAGGATCCGCGACAGCAGGATGAGAGGTCTTAACCTGAACGCTCCGACTCCTTGGGCTACTTCTCTTCTTATGTGGCTCCTTCTCCGGCGGTCCCTGGCCCTTTTATAATGTTGCGCCCGTGCGTAATGACGTCACACGTACACACGGGGCGCAACCTTATAAAAGGGCCTGGGACCGCCGGAGAAGGAGCCACATAAGGAGAGAAGCAGCGCAAGGAGTCGGAGCATGTATGGGGGGCTCTGTGTATGGGGGGGCTCTGTTTATGGGGGGGCTCTGTGTATGGGGGCACTGTGTATGGGGGGCTCTGTGTATTGGGGGGCACTGTGTATGGGGGGCTCTGTGTATTGGGGGGCTCTGTGTATTGGGGGGCACTGTGTATGGGGGGGCACTGTGTTTGGGGGGCTCCGTGTATGGGGGGTACTGTCTCCCCTGTGTGGGGGGGCAAAACTAGTAGATAGTTATAACTCACTTATATTTATTATAACATTTGTCCTCCCTGTGTGTAATTCTGTATATTGTAAGATTGTACAGCGCTGCGTACCCTTGTGGCGCTCTATAAATAAAGTTATACATACATACATACATACATAACGGACTGCCTTCTCTCTATATTTGTATTTATATGTAGGAGTTGCTATATTGTTTTCCTTAGGTAGTACAGTATGAGGGTATAGCACATTTGCATCTGATCCCGCCATTTCAACTATATAAAAGGAGTATTTTTAGAAAAAAATGGGGTGTGTTAATTGGGGCATGGTCACAAAAGTGGGCGTGGCCAAAAAAAATTGCCGCGCTGCGTGCGCCAAATCTTTTTGTCCCTCTTTTTGTTTTTCAAATGTTGGGAGGTATGGAAATGGTCTGAGCTTCCTAAAGTAGACATGATCTCCAGGTGTCTCACCCTGAACCAAAAGCCATGGGAACAAAAAAAAATTACAAAATGGTGATGCCACAAGAAAAAAGGGAAAGAAATTAAAATAACTATAATGTAGAGTTCTTCTAGTCAGTTAAAATGGGAAAGGGGGGGGGGGGGGATCTCCCATCTTTGCAGGTGCTTCTCCCAAAACTTATTCCAGATGAAAGGTGTGTTGGTGGAGCCCTATCCTGGCAGGCCCTGGGCTAATACCCTTTTGCAGCGTTCTGGTGACAGAGAGCTGCAGTTCCCAGGCAGCATTTGGATGACTAGTGATGCTGGAGTTCAACATCTTGGCAGCATTTACTATAAATTGTCAATGTAGCACATTCTCCTCAACAGATCACAGTTTGAAGAGCGTTTACATTTAGATTACTATTCTCTTTTTTTCCTTGGCATTCTCTCCTTTACTACTGAAAGGTCAGATCTGCAGTAAAGCGTTTACATGGCAACTCCTGCTGTTTGTTCTAATGTTCCCCATGCTCGCAGGCAGCGCAGCGCCCATACAGACAGACAGGTCAATGATTTCTGCACAAACAAAGGCCTAAATCTTCTACAAGATGCTCAGTCTACTAACAGCTTCTATTCTTTTAGGTTTAACCCAATATGGTAAACTCAAATGCTTTTTAGCAGCTTGCACTCCCCTATCAATACATTACTAGTGAGTAGGGAGACATATGGCAGCTGTAAGTCATGCCGGGTATGTCTGTATGAGAGAATAATGAGTGCAGAAAGATGACCAGCGTCACTCAGGCAAGTATTTATTCTGTCAAAGGGTTGAAACTTGTCTGGCAGGTGAGTAGCATTTTGGCTTGTAAATCCGGACTCACAGGGCTATGTAGGAACCCCGGAGTATATTTACACAGAGAATATGTATGGGAAGAAGTAGTGGTGGGGGGGTGGGAGGTCAGGAGTAAGTGCTGAGTGAATGAATGATATAATGCCAGTCAGCTGTCTATGAATTTCTCTTACACGCTCTTGCTTGCCCTTATTGCCTGCATGGGTGCGAAAGAATCAGATTTGTTTCTGAAAATATATGTTGAAGGGCTCACATTTATAAAATATGGTTCTGCCATCACTGAGAGATATTTTGTACAAAGCTTCAGCATGGCAACCATGACGGCTTTGATGGCTCACAGTGCGGCAGTGGTGCTGTTCATATGCTGTGCTGTCAACAATAGGAAAAAGCTGTATTGCAAGTGAGTTACTTGGGATTCGTAATGGAGACTGGGCCAAGCAACTATAAAGCATACACATTGAGAAAAGCTGCCAAATGATTGGACCATCCCAATTTGGTGCCCTGTGGTATCAGCCATATGGGGCAAAAATCCCAGTATGGCTGCAAGCACAGTTGGCCAAATTGGGATGAAGCAATCATTTGGCACCTGTACGAATGATTGGATCATAACGGGGGCCTACTGCTCACATACTGCGATGCCCCAATGCAGCCCTCCTCCAACATACAGGACCACCCTTTATATATGTCTTCCAAAATAATGATTCATAGGTATTGAAATAATCTTAGAAGGTGTTAGCTGTCCTCCCCTAGCCTTCATATGGCATTATAACTGCCTAAAAATAATCTAGAAGGAAGGCCATGCTTTAGATGCTTAATGGGCATGGTCTAATGTCATGATAGTGTGTGTCTAACCCAACATTGCTAAAAGCAGAATTCTATTCTTTCTCAGAGATATATGTAGCATGGAATGTGTAGCCACCTGTTCTTTCCTACATCATACCTGTAAGGGCACAGTGGCCTTTTAAAGAAGAACTAAAGCTTAACCAAATAAGTATGGAAGAAATGTTTAACATTATGTTTTGGGCTTCTGTACTGAACATTCTCTGTGCTTCTGTCAATTACCTGAGCTTAGTGACCAACACACAATATACTGTATATATAGAATATAAATGGCACAATATACTGTATATACAGAATATAAATGGCACAATATACTGTATATATAGAATATAAATGGCACAATATACTGTATATATAGAATATAAATGGCACAATATACTGTATAAACAGAATATAAATGTCTCAATATACTGTATATATAGAATATAAATGGCACAATATACTGTATATACAGAATATGAATGGCACAATATACTGTATATATAGAATATAAATGTCTCAATATACTGTATATATAGAATATAAATGGCACAATATACTGTATATACAGAATATGAATGGCACAATATAAGGCTGATTAATAAATAATACAAATCATTAGTGCATGGCAGCTCTAAAACCAGTGCATTTGCATCAGTAAAGCTCTATGACAGACAAACCTCATTTTCTGCTTGATATTTTGCAACAACCCCTAATCTTAGCTTCTCAACAGCTGCCCAGAGCCCACTGAGCATGTGAGAGTCACTAACACTTCTAAAAGTATCCAAGATGGTGAACCCCTGTGCCAAATTTGAAATCCTGGGTCATTACTACCATAGAGATGCCGAACCATTAGGCTAGTGCAATAAGCCCAGTATACAAAATATGGCATTTCTAACCATATTCATTTTTAAGGTTTAGTTCTCCTTTAATGATCTTAATAAAAGCTCCTCAACATATCTACTTTCCAGGGATACTTGAGCACAGGTGATGCTTCCCCTTTAAATCTATACTGGAGGCTCTTGTGAACCTCCACAGTTGCAGGTAAGTCTGCGTCTGGCATAAAAATATATTTATTTTACTGTTTATCTTTTTCCCAAACGAGCAAACTGTCCTTACAACTGCATGCATCAGTCTATTGTCCGTATGAAAATGATCTGCAGCTTCCCTAGCACAGAGGCAAAGTTCCAGAACATAAAACAAATACATAAAAATTCCAATATTTACTTGTGTGTGTCTTTGGAAGCAATCTTCTACTTTATTGCTGCATTTCTCATTCAGTGGCATTCAGCATCTTTTGTTTATACAAACCACCAGGCTCAGGTAATAAAGACAGAATGTTTCATTACAAAAGAATCCCTGTATTGCAACTCCACAGTTCAAAGAGACTTTTTCTTTAATAAACACAATTTTAACAAATATGACCTGATTGAGGTAACAAGGACCTTTGGGGTTCTCCAGCGTCAATAGTCGCATTATTCGCAGGAGGCCTCCCAAGGGCCCTTTTGGTTGTTAGGAGCCACACACATGCGCAATATAGCTTTTCAGGGAGAGCCAATATAGCCACTGGGAAGGGGCCATTAGGTCCTGTCCAACTGATACCTGACAGATATGGGTTGGACAGATATGAAAGTCCATCAGACAAGGATCAAATTGGTGAGATGATGCTGTACTCTCAAGTCTCCGTTGGCCCCCATTATGATCCAATCATAGGTCCAGGGGCCAAAAGGATTATTCTGATTTGACCCACCTGATTGGTGGCCAGATTGGATCGTACCATGCAGAGTCAGCATTAATTTTACTACCTTTACATGTTTTTGCATGTTTGCTAGCCTTGCACTTTGATTACCTTTACTCTAAGCAGCTGCCTGTGTGTGAGTGGGTTATATACAGCACCCGCAGAGCTTTCACATACTGAATTTGGCAAAAATATTCCCAAAGGGGAATCTCAGCATTAGCAAAAACACCTCTGTTTTACAAATCAATGTTTTTGGCATAAATTTAACATCACATCTTTTTAAATCGGCCACTTTCCATCTAAATTCCCTGTCTCGGAACAACTTCATGACTAATGAGACAGACACATTTCCATATCTGTATTTCTGTTGCTCTTGGAAATGAACAGGGAAGAAATTGGGGGGGGGGGCGGCAATTCAGAAAGGCTGGGGCTGCCATCTGATTAACAGAAACAAGAGATAACTGGAAAACCTGCTGTTCTTGACCTACAACTCCCCACAGAACCCTGACAGCCATTAGTTAATTAAAGTTCTATATCTCCAAATGGACCGTACCCAAACGTGAGACAGATTTTTGGCGTATGTCTGGATATAAATGGGCACAATCAGAACCTAATATATTACAATTACAATATATTACAATTTTTATAAAGTGAAGATTGGGACAATGTCATTTTGCTTTCCCATATACTGTATTCCTAAAAACCCAGATTATCACTGTCACCCAGAAGCTCAAGTAGCACTTCTAGGTCTGAGAGGTGTCCGTTACTAAAACCATACCCAAAACATAATCCTACCATAAAAGCTGGCCATACACGCACTGATATAATCAAAAGAAACAAAGTTTTGGATGATTTTTGGGCTGTGCATAGGCTCTGAATTATCGTCCTGACAATTTTTAATGGTCTTTTAGTTGATTGGATAGGTTAGAAAATTTCAGTCAGATACTGATAATATCTTCACGTATATATCTGACAATATCCTTGGGGGACCTACAATACATTTCTGGGACATGACTTTCGCATGATTGTTGTCAATTATTAATGGTCAGAACATCCTCCGACTTTAATCCTACAGTTTCAATCATTAGATCAATGCTTTAAAACATATGATCGATACCTAAACATTCCTTGTAAGATAACTAAAATCTAAACA
Organism: Xenopus tropicalis; assembly: GCF_000004195.4. Taxonomy (NCBI): domain Eukaryota; kingdom Metazoa; phylum Chordata; class Amphibia; order Anura; family Pipidae; genus Xenopus; species Xenopus tropicalis. The sequence goes on along the minus strand of NC_030681.2, from coordinate 28,471,844 downwards.
TGTATGGCCAGCTGAAGAACAATGTCAGATAAGGAGACATGCCAAATCTCTTCTATTGCGTGCGAGTAATCTCATCCAAATACCTTCCCACCGACGGTAATGTACATCGCTACTGGGAAGGCATTTGTGTTGCTTCGGTTTTCCAAAGTTGTCTGAAGTTTCCTCGCAAGGCAACTCCGGAAAGCGATGCATTGCATTTGTCGCCTATGACATGCATTTGTCATGGGCGTCTCATTCTCTTGTCCGACACTGCCCTTAGACATGACCTTGCTGTGTGCAAACAAGTACAATGCTATCAGACCTCAAGCAATGCCCCATATGATTTAAAATAAAAATTAAAGTGACAAGAATCCAAAGAGACAACTGAAATCTGAAGTTGTAAAATGCACTAAACTTAACTGTCCCACAGCTCCCTACAAGCATTGTATATAACAGGCAGCCTTGTGCCCACATCTCCATGGCTATATTACATCCCAGCTCTAGCAGCGCGTTTCACAAACACCCCACTGACATTGGGAAGTCTACATCTTATGGCCTTAATAACACTGAAATTAAGCTGCTCTGAGAAGTCCAGAACGAAAGGGCAAAAACTCAGTGCATAATTTCATGGACCTCAAAAACACAAAATCCTCAAAACAGCAGCTATCAAAGTGATTTCAATCCAATGATCCAGTACAAAGTCAAAAGATGTAAGCTGTTCTAATCCAATGCTCTCAGCTGCTTAAGATCCGGCCTCCACTGTTACTTGCCAAGACCCAAATGACATGTTCTTCAAAGAGCTGAAGCAATAGAGCTCGGCAATGCCTGTCGACGGGGCTCTTCAGAGGGTTTTCAAACTGACAGCTGTTTGCTTTGGGTTTATATTCTACAAAAACAACTCGGGAGGCGGATGACATAAACGGCACCGTGTTCCAGTCCAAGGGTTTTTATTACAATGAGCTCCGCTCTCGGCAAGCTGCAGAAATCAGCACATTTTGACAGGACATTCAGACTATGATTTTATTTGGCTAAATAGTATGCAGTTTCCCTGTCTCTCTAGAGGAAGATTTATAGTGTACCTATGGCAGGCCTCTCCAGGGCCACGCATTATTTTATTTATTTATTTTTGCTCGGTAATTAATGACAAATTGTTTGCCTTGGGGATTATTTCTCTCTCTTGGTGCAAGGGAACCCGGGATGCTGCTCATGAATTATACTCGGCTTTCCATTTACATCCAGTGAATCCGATTCTTTATGGCGCAACTATAAAAACATTGTACTGTTTCAGGGGATGGGGGGGGTCTGCACTATCAGGAGTTAACCCCATTATTTTCTGTGATTAAAGGGCCCATTTATGAATTTGGTAGAAATGAAGTTGTGGACAGCAGTGGTGGGCCTAAGCTTCAGCGCGCCCAAGGCAAATGCCTGCCCATACATGCTATCTTCCCGTAGGCACATGCGTGTGTCACTTACACTTCATGACGGCAGGCTCACATGGGCTGAAACTAAGGGAAGGCAGGGAAAAGATTATGGGCCTGGCGCCCCTACACCTGCCTCTTCTACCTTTCCCTAGTGTTAGCCCTGGGTGGAAGGTTTCATACAGGTCCAGACTGGGATTCAAAATAGGCCCTGGCATTTTAAGTCCACAGAGGCCCAAACAGCCCCCCACCAGCCCAATAAATAGTGGCTGTCTGTGGCATCAAGTAGCCCCTCTGGCACACAGATTGCTAGTCCGGGCCTGGTTACATATTGTTTGCACAGTGCTTTAAAGGACCTCTATAGGATCTCTATATGGGTTAGGTAATTGAAGCTGCTAAGTTAGATACAGATCTAGTCACCTATAGCAAACTGTTAGCAGGTACCATTTATTGGTCCCCTGAAACAAACAGCTGGTTGCTATGGGTTACTACACCTGGGCAAACTTTACCCCTTTAACAATATTCTCCTACAAATCCCCATGAGTCCATTAGTGTTTCTTTGTAGCCCTGTATGTATATCAGTCTCTATTGCCTGTGAGAAGAAATATATATTGTGTACCATTAAAAGCCTTCTCTGGCCTTTGGGTCTCAGAGCCCTACCCTATAACCAGCCCTTACATATGTATAAAAACCAACATTAGGTGATGCAAGATTACGCTGCCCCATAGGGACCTTAAAGCTAATTTGCCAACACCCTATTAGTCAGAAATGTAGCTGATACTTATGCATATACGAAAAATTCCATCTATGCAAAACCCACTCACTTGCTTTCCTCCTACCAATGACTGGATAATCTGTTTATACATATGGGAGTCACTTTAGGGATGCATCTGGTACACATGTGTGTGTTGTATGTTGTGAATTAAAAAGTCCTTCTGTCCATGTTTTAGGTCAGTTATAAACCCCCATTGACCTGCAGCCTTGTATCTTTATATAGTCATGAAATTCCTCAGTGACTTCTAATACCGTCACTTCCACATCAAGGGTTTCATTTCCTATATTTCTATTTAAACAATATGTACTTACAGGGAAATGAGACGTACGGTCAGGACACTGCTACATGAAGTAGAGCACTTTGTGATAAGATGGAGCAACAACTTGTGCCTACTTATGTGTATTAGATAGCTAAGTGACTGCTACAGCCCTTGATACTGCGCTATCTGCTTCTGTTTGAAGTCCAGCCTGATTAAGGGGCCGCTATTAAAATAACAACAGACTCTATTAATAGTGACCCAACAGGCAAACCAATAGGGATCATGTAGTTTGTGTTGTAGGCTTATGTCAGACATAATGGTCTAATGGCATGAAAACAGATTTATGGGCCAGTATAAACACTTGTGTATGGGTCAGAGGTAGGTTTCTAGCTTTGGAGACAACAGGCATATACTGTAGGGAAAAGGGAACAGCCATGTTCAGCTACTGCGGTCTTTCATGAATGGGCAGCTTTAGATCTGAATGTAGAAACACTCTATGATGGTAAAGAAGTAAAGGTTCATAGCTCTCACACGGAGACCTTCTCTGCACACAAAAGGAATAAAATGCATTGATAACAATATATTAGATCAGTGCTGTCCAACTGGCGGCCTGCGGGCCGCATGCGGCCCGCGACCCCTCTCTGTGTGGTCCCCCACCTGTCTGGCTGCTTTGATGGCTTACCTTTGAGTAAGCATTAAATGGTATCAGTACTGTGATTAACTGGCCCCCTGCATGGTTCTCACCTCAGATTCAGGCTGTAATCCCCCTGTATTGTTTAAAAATGTAATCCCCTGTGTTTTTCACACCTTTTAATACCTGCATTGTTCACCCCCTGCAGTGTTCACACCTCAGACTCAGCCTGTAATCACTCCCATTGTTCACTTCTTCACACCTCAGACATAGGTACTGTAGGCAGAGTATGGCACATACAGCCAGCATAGGGCAGGTAGAGTATGGGACACACAGGCAGCATAGGTCAGGGAGGGTATGGCACACACAGGAAGGGTAGGGCAGGCAGAGTATGGCACACACAGTCAGGGTAGGGCAGGCAGAGTATAGCACACACAGGCAGGGTAGGGCAGGCAGAGTATGGCACACAGAGGTAGCATAGGGAAAGCAGAGTATGGCACACACATAGGCAGATTAGGACAGGCAGAGTATGGCACACACAGACAGCATAGGACAGGCAGAGTGCTGCCTGTGTGTGCCATACTCTGCTTGCCCTATGCTGCTTGTGGGAGGTGAACCTGGCAGGGGTTTGTTGTGGGAGTTTGTTAGCAGTTGGAAATAGCCATTAAATGGTCCCTAAGGTGTGTAATTATGTACTGGGGGTTGCTCTGCTATCCACAGGGGAGGAGGAGGCATATGGAATTTAAGGGTATATCTTAATATGACATAATTCTTTCACTTATGAATGATGGTTGATATCCCCACAGGACCAAGCATTTGGGATTTTGCTGCACTACCACCATTGTGATAAAATAGGTGTGGTTTGAAGTGGGTGTGGTTTCAAAAAGGGGAGTGGTCAAAACTGGCTTCCATTAGCGGCCCTCCACCATGTATGCTAGAGAAATTCCGGCCCTCGGCACCATAGAAGTTGGACAGCACTGTATTAGATATCTGTGCCTTACTAGGATGTGTGTGTATATTCAGTGAGCAGTTGTGTCCCAGTACTGTAGGGTGGGCTGTACCTTCATACTACATAAATATACCCTCTAGGCCCATATTCACCCACGAGACATGATCTTGCTTCTGTTGTTTCAAAAACATCCCTTTTTTTGGGTCCAAGACAAAGGGAAAATGCACACGTACAATAAAGTGCTGACAAAGAGCAAAAACATTAAAGAGGGGTTCACATCTTAATAAACTTTTAGCGTGATGTAAAAAGTGATATTTTGAGACCGTTCGCAATTGGTCTTTATTTTTTATAATTTAAATGTTTAGAATTTCAGGGGTCCAAATTACCTTAGCAACCAGACAGTGGTTGAATGAGAGACAAACCATTCAATACAATACAAGCTCAGAGGTTCAACAGCCCTATATCAGTAATGGCACAGGCCTATAAAGGCATCTGCAGCAGATTCCCATCTTGTTGGGGGAACTATCGCAAAAATAACAATTTAATATAAGCTTTATCTCATGGAAATATGACATTTTCTAAGTATCATTAATTCAAAATTCTGTATTGTTAGTGAAATAATGAAGTATCTCTTCGTTCTCCCCCACACTCAGCAATCTGCCTCTATTCATTGTCTCCTCATGCAAAAGTCAGGGTCACATTTTAATTAACAAGTAGGTCTAATACATCTTTTTTGGGGGGACTCCCCTTTCCTTAAATATGTTTTAGAGCTTACTCAAATTGATTCCAGCACAAACAAAACCGAACGAAATAACTGACTCTGGCACACCTCCTGCATCCCAAAGGATGTAACTGTCAATGAAATTCTGACTCTTGCATAAACAGATAATGGAAAGAGACCGAATGCTAAGAGGGGGAAAGTGAAGAATAACTTGAGCATATCAGAAACGGTACCAAATTTTTTTGGTAGTATTTAGAAAATTTCTTATTTCAGTGAGAGGTCATTTTCACAATAGTTCCCCTTGCTTTGGGTAGCTGAGCTTGGAAGTCACTGGAAATTATCAAAACCTTAGCAGAATGTAAGACTACACCTGCCATAGAAGCCGATTATACAGGACCAATTATTAATATATATTGTATATAAACTGTATATTGTGAGCTGGAGCCTTGGCTCAGGTAAGTGAAAACAAAGACCATGTGCTATGGCATAGTACAGGTTTGGGATCCATTATTTGGAAACTCATTATGCAGAAAGTTCCAAATTACTGTATGGGAAGGCCATCTCCCATAAACCCCATTTTAATCAATCAATTAACATTTTTAAAAATGATTTCCCTTTTCTCTGTGATAATAAAACAGTACCTTGTACTTGATCCCAACTAAGATATAATTACCCCTTATTGGGGGCAGAACAGCCCTATTGGGTTTATTTAATGGTTAAATGATTCCCTTTCCTCTGTAATAATAAAACAGTACCTGTACTTGATCCCAACTAAGATATAATTAATCCTTATTGGGGGCAAAACAATTCCATTGTTTAACGGATTATTTAGTAGACCCAAAAATGATTTTTTTATGGAGACCCAAATTACAGAAATCCCCAGGCTCCGAGCATTCTGGATAGCAGGTCCCATACCTGTAGAGAGGTACAGGGGGAGTTTTGTGAGGCTCAGATCTCACATCTCAAAGGCTGCCATGGCCTTGTTGCTGGTACAGAAGCCCACAATATAAAATGCAGCATTTTTTGCTGAGCTTTAGGTCTCCTTTTAACTGAACGACATTCCCTTTGTATGACAGTTACAGGGTCATTAAATTTTAAGCTGCACTGGGCCAGGGGCCACTTAGGAAAGTGACATGTACTTACAGTGCCATTCGGTTAGAAAGGACAAAAGTCCATTCGGCTGCAGTTTACGCCAATTTCACCCTTCAATCACAAGGCAGCAGAACTTGTGACAAATGAATAAAACATATGCGCTCCTTACTATATGTGCGTAAATGTATACAGATAATTGCGCATTTCGCTTCCTCTAGTTTTACCCAGATAAATATTTCAAACAAAATCCTCCTGTAAAAACAACATTAAGAAAGCTGTAGATGATATAAACATTCATGCATATTTAACCCATCTGGTATGGCTGGTATGGCTGGTATGAGCGCGCCCTGGCAGTGCCGTAGAATTCCCTGCCATGTCAGGAATCAAACAATGTCATTCTTTTAAGTGAAACACCTCTGCCGCCCCACTTCTTGCAGACAGCTTCCCTCAGTATACACTCTGTTTTTATCCAATCATTTATTTATGAGTGTTATACACTGGCTTTGTATCGGCAGCAAACGCCTCATAAATGAATAATAGTGTTGAAATCCAACCAAGAATGAACAACAGTTTAATTAAATGGATCTGCCCCATGCAATGGCGCTGCTATCACCATGAAAATAAAAATACTGGAATATAGTCTGCAGCCTGCCGTTCTTATGTCTGCGCCTTTTATTTACATGAAGCCTACTCGCTCCGACTTTAACCTCAGAAGCAAAGGCGATCTCCAATAGAAGTGAGACAGATATATGCAGCTATATATCCCATATATCCCATAAACAGTGCAAGAACTTATAGTGCTTTGAAGGTAATACTTAAATACCTATCTATCTAGTGTGTCTATCAGCAGTATCTATCTATTAAAAATGCTGTTTTCTCAATATTCAATTTCCATATTGTATATATGTAACCCCTATTTGTCTGTAAAAACAGGCAACACCAGCTAGAATGGGTTTAGAGCATGGGGTACATAGGACTCTACACATCAGATGGGCTTTCGCTAAGTGGAAATAAACCGGGGTGTATTGCAACTACAACTTAGGGCTCTGGCACACGGGGAGATTAGTCGCCTGTGAACAGGGAGTTTTGTCGCGGGCGACTAATCTCCCCATGTGCCAGAGCCCTTACTGATGCTGTGTGCAAAGTAAATGGAAAATAATGGACGCCAGAAGGTCCTTGCTGATGAAACACAGAACTGGGTTTATTGTCCAAGACAAATTAGTGCACAAGGTTAGATCATATACTCACACAGAGGCATATAGCAGTATCACACTCTGAGGACAGCAAGAGAGGATGCCCACCGGTTTATCCCACCTCTAATGAGTCTGGGCAGGGTAAAGACACCTAGTCAGCATGGCACCACTTTGGAGGGCAGTCTGGAAAGATACCTCAGTCCTCAGGATGAATACCTTAGCTGTATTAGGATCCCAACAGCTGACTATGGATCAGGGTTTTTCACTAGCCTCATTCCTATGTCTTAACCGTGGCCCTGTACTAATACAACAATGCCTATAAGGAAGGGTACTTCCAGCTACTTCTCCTGGTTGGAGCCAGAAACTGCTCTTACTTCCTTCTCCTATCTGCCTCACTTTCCTAGAAAGTGCTCTACGGAGTGCTTCTATCTATTTCTCATTCATGGAGTCCCTGTTCCCCGACTTCACTAGAGTTTGGATGGGTACTCTAGGGCAGGTTGTCTTTACTGGGGCCCTGTTAATCCCAGGCTCAGTGGACCTTCCACCTGAGACACTAGAAGCAGCCAAAGAGGATGACCCACCCCTTTGCTAAACACTATATTAAAGTCCTATGGGTGTGGCAGCACTCATTAAATCTGCCTAAGGGCAATGGAATGATCTCTGGGGATTTATCAAGCATTTATAGTGAGGAGAAAAGAAATGGCAGGCCCACTACAGCATTTCTCTATGACTTGCAACTACTGATGGGTTTTTGGGGGTTTTTTTTATTTATAAACCTACTGCCATGGAACCACTGTTAAGTTTTTAACTAGGTGCTTTTGACTTACAAATTTTACAAATATTCAAAAAGTTGAGAAGCTACAATACAGTTGAAATTACCCAATTTAAGGCTACTAAATGTTTAATAATGCCACCTAGTCCAGGCAATAAAGAATCAAAGTATGTAATGCGGGGAAAGAAACAGCCTCCTCACAAAACGGCAAAACGCATTACAATCAGAATATTGTTAATAGCCATTTTTGCTTAATGCTTTATGCACTGGAAAAGATTTCCTGACTTTGCCTTTGATTTATGAGAATGCAGATAGGAAATGTCTATCACAAGTGTATGGTTTATAAATTGCATGTCAGGTTCTGAGGAAACATAGCATTTAGCACACAGCAGGGGGGCATTCATTATTGTAAATTCTGTTCCAAAGGCTCAGTGCCTTCTAAGCAGCATTAAAACCTTGGCACCACGTATCAAAGCAGCTGTGCCTGATAAATAGAGGGAGATGGGGCGGTAATGACAAAGGGTTACAGGCACCTAGTGGTCTGTAAATTTCCCCTTCTAATTATTAAAGTGCAGCTTGTGCTACTGTAACTGCTGCCCTGAGACAACAGGAAAGAACTGTAAAATACAATTCAGAAGTCTCTGGACTCCATTTAATGCTGGGTGAACAGTGCTGAAAAGGTTTTGCAGGGCTGTCCAACTGCAAGCCAATGGGGCGTATGTGGCCCTCCAAAGGATTTTTATGGCCCCCAGTCTGCCCAAAGGCTCCATAGACTTCACTGTATAAAATCATCATTTCAATTCAATCTGACCCTCAAATGTGAGAAATGAGAACATACGAAACAAACAGCTCACTACATGTAATAAATTGGACAGCACTGATCTAGATGAATGCAGTTTATCTCAGCTCTGAGATCCACAGTTGGGTTAAGGGAGTCCAAACAGTGCTGACTGGCCATGACCCAACAAATACTTAGGTCCATATAGAGTAGAACTTGTAGGTATGAAAAGTGGAGTGTTGCAAAAAAAAAAAAAAAAAAAAAAAAAAGGGAAAGGGAATGGTAAACTAGACGTCAAACATTTCCACATCCATATTCCACTACAAGTCCAATCTATCAATGAGACTAGAATGTATAACCAAATAATAGAATATGTATCATCCTTATATTAATTTTCAGCACACTACCTACCCTACCAAGTTATTATGCATAAATAACTTGGAGACATTCATCAATCTGGAATATACAGTTTGATAGTATAAAATATAAAGAAAGGATAGCTGGAAATGCACAAATAAATCTGAGCTCAATAGCAGTAACTTTAAACATTAAACAAAGGCTATTTAGTCCTCCTAAAGGTGGCCATACATGGACTGATATTGATAATTGGTGCCTGTATGGCGGGAGACGAGGTGACCAGTATCGGTAAAAGCCTTATACATCAGTCATCTCGTCAATCAAGCAGGACTGAAAATTTTGATTGGGTGTCTTTGAAAGTGCCAGAACATCGTAATGTTAATGCTGAATCCTCGGATAGGGGTAAAGAATTCCTTTGTTTTTACCTGAATATCTGGCGATTTATCCCTTAACATTAGTATAGTGGGTGAACAATCTTTCCTATGACCAATGGTCATGAGAAAGATCATAATTGTAGTGTGTATGGCCACCTTAAAGCTGGCCACACCCGTGGCGATTTTCGATCTTGATGGTCGCACGAAAGATCGTTCCCACCTTCCACTGACATTCAGGGCTGAATCGTCAGATATGGAAGTAGAAACAATAGGATTTTTACCTCCTTCTGCCAATTCAGCCCTGAAGGTAGATTTTGCTCAGGCGCCTTCTATGGCGCCCGATCAAAATCTTTTAACCTGGCCGATCGGCGAGTCATCCGATATCTGCAGCTTTCTGCGATATTGGTCGCCTCGCCGAGTTGCCATACAAGGTTTCATACGATATTATCGGTGCGTGTATGGCCAGCCTTGGGGTAAAGGCACACAGAGCTACTAGTAGCAGCTACTTGTCATGGCTACAAAAATAGACAATGTTGATCATATACTGATAATTGTCTCTACGTGTGTTTTAGCAGAGGCAATTCTCAGTGTTGTCTGTGGCAGGGTATTTTTTGGCGTTTTGTAGTCGTGACAAGTAGCTGCTACTAAATAGCTGTGTGTGTCTTTGCCCTAATACTCTCCAGGATGTACAACATGATATTTGTCCAATATCAGAGATATGGAATACTGAGCCTGGGGACTTTAGATGATATGAGGTGGATTCCTTGTTTTCAGATGTTGGTAGAAAACACAGGAAAGAAATAACAAAGATGAAATTCAATACAAATCATAGTGAGGCGCCATGGTATTATTTGTACCTTCCAGCACAGGAACCACATTTGCAGCCCAAACCCAATAAATAGCAATGTCAGTTTTTTTTTTTTCAATGTTTAATTCAATCAAGTTTTCTATATTTTAATGTTTTAAGTTTTTAATAAATAAGCAAACATTTGAGTTTGGTAAAATTTATAGTTTATTCGAAGTGGAAGAAAACTCTACAATTCACAAATTTGAATAAGCCTCCCCCAGTCCCTATATGCATTGCCATACTTCTGAGATTGGCAATATGAGTACCATCTTGCATGTGTATCACCCTTCATGTGTAGATCTATAGAAACTTCCTGAGATGCCAATAGTGACCATAAGTGGTGGTTGGGCCAGGCAATATTGAATGAGAAACTGCTGGATGCACCTGGGTTTATGGATAATGCTGCAAAAGAGCAAATCTAAGCAGCACAAAGGTAAGGCCTAGCAGGACATAGAACTAATGCTAAAGCCAAAATACATATAAGGCTTATTTACAAATGCAAGTGCAATGAAGATTATGTCTGGGGATCTATCAACTAGAACATGTCTCGCCTTAAAATAAAATGCTAAATGGTAAATGGTAAACTGTTTGCAAGTTGCACTTTGATTGGACCAATGGGGTTTGTGAAATGTGTTATTTGCCCACTCCCGCTATCTTGGACATGGGCATGGGCCTGGGGCAATAATGATAAAGCGACTGAATACACTTGGGTTTATGTAATGTAAGATAAATGCCAGAGAGCATAAGTTACTGGAAAGGCCTAGTATCCCAGAAAACCATTGCCTTGTGCATAGAACATCTCTTGTAAGAACGTAATTTGCAATTTGCACTTTGTTTGTAGCAATGGGGTTGTGGGTTGTGTTATTTGAATGCTCCTACAATCTACATTTTAGCTGTATAAAAAAAAGCCTGGCACTACCGCTTTTTAGCATGAAATCAGGCATTTCCTATTTAAGTAGGACAGTAGGGGCATCAGCTTGCCAAGTTAAAGGAAAACTATACCCCCCTGAAAGAATACTTAACAGGTAGTTTATATTATTTTAAGTGGCCTATTAATGAATCTTACCAAACTGGAATATATATATAAGTAAATATTGTCCTTTCACATCTATTCCCTTGAGCCGCCATTTTATCATGGTCTGTGTGCTCCCTCAGAAATCACCTGACAGGAAGTAATTTAACAAGAAGTAGTTTAACAGGAAGCAGTAAAAGACAGAACTGTGTCCATTAATGTGACCTAGCATGTATGTGTGTCTCGGCTTGTTTGTGTGCACTGTGAATCCTATGATCCCAGGGGGCGGCCCTTGGTACATAAAATGGCAGTTTTCTATTTAGGATTACCCAATGGCAAATATTACTAAAAAAGTATATTTTCATTTAGATAAAGAAGGGTTTTACATATGAGTTGCTTTTTGCAATGTATTTTTATAGACCTGTGTTGTTTGGGGGTATAGAGTTCCTTTAACATTTTGTTAAAAAAGTGAAATAAATCTCAACACAAAAAGCTGTGACACATCAGATGCTGCTCTTTAAAACAAATTATTCATGAAATACTTGGAATTGTTTTTTTGGTGAAGTAAAAGTAATAATAAAATTGCAGCTACTACATAATAAACCTAGTCTCTGCATGCAACACTATAATTGCTGCATTTAACATATACATTCACTTGTTTTTCCCTGTTAGATATCTGATATAATGGCAGTGACGCATTCAACACTGCACTTCCACAATACTCTCTGCTGATTGGATAATCCAACCATCTAATAAAATGTAATATTCCTCTTTAAATAAAGGTCAATCTAATAAGCATCTCTTTAAATATGTGGGTTAATGTTGCCCATTGTTGATGCTAGAGACGAGGCTGAGAAAGAATGCATTCTGTGCGCCACTCACTAGGAACGCGAGAATAAACAAATCGTAACAGTGAAGCTCAAGTCAAGCCTTCTCTGATTCCTGCTGAAGGCCTATGTGAAGATTGTAATTAGATTGCTAAAACCCTGGATTCCAAGCTGTTCTGAAAATCACTTTTGAAACTCTATTCATCTATTGTACCTTATATTTCTCTCCCAAGAGAAATTAAATTCACCAGGCACTGAGCTCTATAAAAATCAACTGCGTAAGGACAAACTGCCTTGGATAGTTCTTCATGCCAAGCTGTTCCATCAGTCCGTGAAGTTATATGTTCGAATGAGCCATGAAATGGCTTTGGGGGAGGTGGATTGGTTGGAAATGGCCCTTCGCAGAGACACGCCAATTTGATAGAAATTTGTTAACATCTATTTTTGGACAAGTCACTTAATCTCCAGTGCCTCAGGCACAAAACTTTGACTGTAAGCTCCACAGGGGCGCTGAGGCTTCATAACTACGTACAGCACTGCATATAATTATTAGATCCGTATGATATGGCTCATTTACAAATGCATTGGTGCTACATGGACACAAAACTGAGTGTACATTGATGCTCTGAATATAGGAACTTGAAACCAAACACCCTTCATTGATGCTAAAGGGTGTATTTATTAATACAAACATCACTGGTGATGCCGCCCATAGCAACCAATCAGCAATTTGATTTGAAAGGTCACCTACAACTTAGAAAACAAAAGTTTCGATGCACAACTTCACCAGTGATGTTTGTCTCCAATGTTAATAAATAAACCCCCTTAGGAACCCTGGAATTACTGGCAGTCTGGAACTGGGTTCCGGCATGTACCCTGTACATGCAATAAAAGATTGGTCACTTATGCCGTTATTCATTCCAGTGGCCAGATACCCAATCAAACCCAATAAGAAAAACGTGCCCAGATTTTGAACACAGTTTGAGTAATGGTAATTTGCATCCATATTGGTGAATTTCGCTTCAATTTCAGTGTATTATACGTAGCAGACATCCGCTTGTATGCAGGGATTATGGGTGAAAATGCTGCATTCTGGGTAAACAAATGACAATTAGGGGACTACTTAGCAAAATTAGAGTTTGTGTTGTTTTGTCACGAGAGAAAAAAACGTAGCAGAAACTCTATATCAGAGCTGTCCAACTAGAGACCTGCAGGACAGATGTGACACCCCAAAGGGTTTTTATAGTCCCCAGTCTGCTCAAGAGCTACTTGGAGGGCACAGCTCTATGTAAGAGACAAGAGTTATAAACAAGCAGCCACTTTTATACCTTCACACCTTCCCTACTGCTAAAGAGAAGGCTGATATGTTCATCAGAGGACACGCAATAAAGCAGCACATTTACAAAAAAACATTCATATGTAAAGGAAAGGTATTCACTTCACCTTTCCTTTACCTTTTTATTTGTCAATTTGAAATAGTAAGAGCTAAATCCTGTCTTTAAATAATCCATGAGGTTGTTTCAACCTTGCACAAGGCTCCACATACAAAGAGAAATACTGGCACTATTGTAATTCAGTAAGTTATACGGACGCTTCCCACAATGATTGCCCTTGGTGATGTGGAATACAAAAGGAGGAGTTCTAAAAGGAAGCCAACACAGCCAAATATAATGCCTGCTGAATGGTGACATGAAATTTGCAGAGGAGGACCCACGCGTAGACAAAAAGGCCACTCTGTAGGGCACTTATACAATAGGCAGGTTCAATGTTAGACGCACAACACACTTGTGCCTATTTCTACTCATCCATTTAGTAATGTGCAACAATTTACTGATTACCAATCAAACTGCACAGTGTCTGACTGTGTTTCCTCATCCTAATATGGATAGTTAAGGATATAATGGATGCTATGGATAGTTTAAAGCAAGTGGATTGCCTGGCTTTCCCATAAATTAAAGGGATTCTGGCATGATTTTTATGGTATAGTTTTTATTACACTGTTCACATTGCAAATATTCCATTCTACTATTTAAAATTTTGTTTTTGAACCAATAAAGGTATTTCATACCTCCCAGAGGGACAAAAAGAAATGGCAGGTGTAGCGTGGTTTAGACTCTTCAGATAGACTTCAATGACACAACCTCAGCTACTTAAAGTGCAGTGAATATGCATATGGTGGGCGGGGCTTAGCGATGTCACAGGCAATCCGTTCCTGCTCCAATCGCTCCTCTCCCCGTGGGACAGTAGCCTAAGGGCCGTGGCAGACAGGGATATTAGTAGCCCGAGACAAATCTCTCTTGTCCAGGCGACTAATCTCCCCGATATGCCATCCCACCAGTTAGAATGTAAATTGCAGATGGGATGGTATTTGCGGCGCCGGCGATTTGCGAATTGTGATCTCGGCGCTGCGTATGCCATCCCACTACTGGCGATTTACATTCACACCGGTGGGATGTCATATCTGGGAGATTAGTCGCCCGCGACAAAGGAGATTTGTCTCGGGCGACTAATCTCCCCGTCTGCCAGAGCCCTAAGACACATAGAGCAACTTTGTATGAGCTACTAAATGCCAGAAAATACCCTGCTAAAACATACGTAGAGGCAATTATCAGTAAATGATTAGCATTGTCTATTTTTGTAGCCGTGACAAGTAGCTGCTACTAGTAGGTCAGTGTGTCTTCACCATCCCATTGTTCTGCTGATCAGCTGCTAGGAGGTGGGGGGATATCACTCAAGCTTGCAGCGCAGCAGTAAAGTGTGATCAAAGTTTATCAGAGTGCAAGTCACGTGGCCGAGGGCACCTGGGAAAGTAAGTATATAGCTAGCCCCATGACAAAATTTCAAAATTAAATATTAAAAAATTTGTTTGCTCTTTTGAAAAACAGATTTCAGTGCAGGATTCTGTTGGAGGAGCTCTGTTATCTGAAAAAAGTTTCCCATGACAGAATCCCTTTAACTGTAGTCATCTGAATTGCCCATCTTGAATTTTATTTACCTGGCCTGTCTCCACGTCTTGTTGCTGCACCATTGGGGATAATATATTCTCTGCTACAGCTGAACCAGGGAAAACAAGCTTGGAATCATTCTCAGTGAACATAACTATTATTTACTGCAATTTATCACTGGAAGTTTCCCAGCCTATATTTCTGAGCATATTCTCTGGCCTGTAAGAAGCTGTTCTAACCCAAGAACTACTTTATACTAATGCAGGTTTTGCAATTCAAGAAGAATCCCTTTTACTGTAGACTTAATATATCAAGTTGGCATTGTCTGTTGACTCTCGGCTTCCCATAAACTCATAGTTTCTTTCCTGCCTAGACAATATTGTTTTAACATCTACCATCTCCAAGCTTCCTTAAGGCATATATCTTATTAATAGATTCTCCCTATTTAAGCCCTAGAGAAGAAAAGACTAACTATGTTGCAAAGAGAGATAACGTCATAATGACTTTTTAATCTCAACATATATATTAGATGTCTTTAATGCTGCTGATTTGTTTCTTTATCCTTAAACTTGTATCCTTTCCAGCCTTCTCTTCCACACGTGAAAAAGAAATAGAGAACAGGGGATATGTAGTAACTCACAGAAACAAAACAGATGCTGTATAGCAGGGTTGGTGGTTGCAATGACTTGTGGCTCAGCTTCGGGTCCTTTTCTCTCTGGTGGCAATCACTGACCAAGAGCTTGCACACTTGAAGCAAGGAACATTTTGTCTTCAAATCCAAAGCAACCAGAGAGAACAGAACTGGAAGTCGAGCCGTTAGTCATGATGTCTGATGCTGAGCAACATGGAAATAGGGCTGTACTACAGGTTTATCTGCTCAAGCTAGGGAGAGGTGCATTAGCAGAGTCTTAATACACCAGAACTATCCATGTTTGCATATAATTTACCCCTGCAGACATTTAATATGGTTTCCTCCACTTGATCATGTGAAAACAAACAAGTGTGGCTACCAGATAATTTCAAGTCAGTCCACCATGAACTATCAGGGCCTGCAAATGCTTTGGCAGCTGCAGGTAAAACAATTTGCTACCCAACATGCCCATTCAGCTTACTGAAGACCTACTGAAGACAGTGCTGATAACATGTGGAGCAGTGATCCCCAACCAGTTGCTTGTGAGTAACATGTTACTCACCAACCCCTTGGATGTTGCTCCCAGTGGCCTTAAAGCAGGTGGATATTTTTCAGATCCTGGCTTGGTGGCAAGTTTTGTCTGCATAAAAACAAGATGCACTACCAAATAAAGCCTCCTGTAGGCTTATAGTCAACATATAGGCTACCAAATAGCCCATCACAGCCATTATTTAACACCCCCATAAACTTTTATGATTTTTATGCTCCCCATGTCTTTCTACATTTGACTGTGGCTCATGAGTAAGAAAGGTTGGGGATCGCTAATGTATAGGAACATATATCTGTGCCCTACAGTTCAACTAGATGGCATTTTTTTACATTAGCAGCAGGGTATATTTCAATGACTCCGCTGGCAAAGCTTTCAAAGCTGAAACACATTTGCAAAGCCTCTTGAAAATTAAATGTCAGATAAACTTATCAACACCTTTTATGCTGCCGAAGCTTATATATGTGTAAACAAATTGATCCTCAGTTATAACCCATTCCAAGCTGAACTCTTGGAATGGGTTATAACTGAGGATCAATGATGAAAGATTGTTTATTCAGTTATTAAAATTGTTTGCAGAACGTATTTTATCTTTAAATACTGCTAAATCAATGGAAGCAACATAGATATTTAACACAAAAAAAGTGATCAATCAGTTCATTATATCCAGAGGGCTTCAATGACTTTCTATCAGTCGTTTACTTGAAAATGCAATATCTGTGCCACAGAGGGCTCAAGTAGTCCATATGTATAAAGATTTTTCTCAAAAATGTGGGAAAATTCTAACATTGGTTGGGGTGGGCCCAACGTTGCATCACATTAGTGATATGTGGAGTCATTGGTCAGTCCTTTGGGTGAGTGCATTTCACACATACACACATGTGGCCACTAATCTGACTAATATCCGAGACACGGACTAGATTTTACAATAGTGCATCTGCAGGAAAGAAGCTCATGCCAGAATCCATGTAATAAAAAACATAACGCTCTTTAAGGATCATCTGAAACCAATCTGAGATGGGCAAGCAGAGACGGTGCTGAAATGATTATACATGTTTTGTACATTTTTTCAAGACATTTTATATATTGTTTTGGAATTTGATGGTGTAAATCAAGCAGAAATTCATTTACAATGGAATCACACTACTGAGTATGCCAACAACTATAAATGAACATATACAAAAACATCTCCCTTTATGTATGAATTTAAGTGAGCTTTTGGTGTAGAAAATGTTAAAAGCCCATAATTAGTGATGGGCGAAATGTTTCGCCAGGCATGGATTCGCGGCAGATTTCTGCGTTTCGGCATTGGCGGATTGTTTCGCGAAACGGATGAAAAAATTTGCTGCGGAAAAATTCGCGGGCGGGCGTCAAAATAATAGCCGCGCAATGAAATTATAGCCGCGTGCAACAAAATAATAGCCGTGCGACAAAATTATAACCACGGGCGACAAAATAATAGCCGCACGACATCTTCACCGTTTCGCAGATCTTTTGAAAGATTCGCAAATTTTTCGGCGAAGCGAAACAGAACAGATTCGCTCATCACTACCCATAATGTCTATTTTTCATTAAAAACCATTTTTTCCCGAATACCTGTCCCTAGGACAACCCATAACTTTTGAACTAACGATAAGCTATTGGCTATTAACTTAGAGGACACCTATACAGGTATTGGATTTGTCATCTAGAAACCCATTATCCAGAAAGCTCTGAATTACGGAAAGCCTGTCTCCCATAGACTCCATTTTAATAAAATAATTCAAATATTTTAAATCAATTTCCTTTTTCTCTGTAATAATAAAACAGTACCTTGTACTTGATCCCAACTAAGATATAATTACTCTTTATTGGGGGCAAACAATCCTATTGGATTTAATAATGTTTTACTGATTTTTTAGTTGACTTAAGGTATGGAGATACAAAATACAGAAAGACCCATTATCTGGAATACCCTTGGTCCTATACCTGTATTATTATTTTCCTTTATTTATATAGTACAGGCATATTTCACAGTAACTATACAACATTCACATCAGTTCCTGCCCCAAAAGCTTAATTTTTTCAGCTCCCTCACTTTGGGGGTTAAAAACTGTACAGCTGTACCAGAAGAGACATAAATAAGGTGAAATGTCATAAAGAATGGCATAGAGAACTGGTGAAGATGAAATCAAGCACAGTACTGATGCGCACATCTTATAAAAAAAAAAAAAAAGAGAAAAGAAACAGATTTCTTAATTGTATCCTAGGGATCAGTTTAACATGGCAGGATGAATGCAGAGGTAATAACCCAGAATACCTTGCAGAATAAATGTTGTGTTAGTTTCATGTATAACACCCCATAACACATGGCAGGATAAACACAGTGCCAATTCCGTATATAATGCCCCCAGAACACATGGTAAAGGTATAGGATCCCTTATCCGGAAAGTTCTGAATTACGGAAAGGGCATCTCCCATAGATTCCATTATAAGCAAATAGTTCTAATTTTTAAAATGTATTTCCTTTTTCTCTGTAATAATAATACAGAACATTGTACTTGATCCCAACTAAGATATAATTAATCCTTATTGGAGGCAAAACAATCCTATTGGGTTTAAATTATTTTTTAGAAGACTTAAGGTATGGAGATCCAAATTAAGAAAGATCCCTTATGCGGAAAGCCCCAGGTCCTGAGCATTCTGGATAACAGGTCCTATACCTGTAGTATAAATAGCACACAGATGCAATGTAATACCCTAGAACAGGGATCCTCAACCTTGAAGACCTTGGAAAGCAACACAAGCACCATAAAAGTTCATGGAGGAGCCAAATAAGGGCTAAGATTGGCTATTAGGGGCCTCTATGCACACTATCAGCTTACAGGGGGCTTTATTTGGTAGTAATCTTGTTTTTATTCAACCAAAACTTGCCCCCAAGTCAGGAATTCAAAAATAACTCCCTGGTTTGGGGGCACTGAGAGCAACATCCATGGGTTGGTGAGCAACATGTTGCCCCCGAGTCACTGGTTGGGGATCACTGCCCTAGAATCCCAATTCACCTAGAATTAATATTAATGGCAGGATAGAGTGGCAATTTCATTTATAATAACCCCAGTACAGAATTAATTAAGTGCCAACTTCATGTATGTTGTTTGCTGAAGGAAATTCCTTGGTGTTGTTTGAAATGTGTGAAGTTATAACTCACCACAGTAAAATTCTACCACTCTCTATTCCTTCCAATAGGATTTTTAGAGGCAAATTTATCAATAGGTGAAATTAAGAGTCGATAAATTTAATTAAAAAATTCCCATAGGAATGAATAGAGTGATAGAATTTTACTGTGGTGAGCTCCAATCTTACATTTTGATAAATCATACCCTTCCCAAGCCTTCATTAAGGCCACCCATGCACAGGGGCTACTAGTGAAGAAGAAGAAATGTTTAAGGACGTGGCTGTATTGTGTGTTGGTCCCTTTTGTTCAATGTGTTGCATTCATTCATTAATATACGTGTATGTACATATCACGAAGCAACAATAATCATGAGCAGAATACAACAAAAGCCCAATTTTACACGCTACTATGGAACGACACTGTCCCATACAGGCAAATAGCATTTTTCTTTTTCCCAGAATTTACACTGTTTTGATGCTGCCCCAGGGAAACATAAAATCGGGTTCTACTGTACAAATCCTTGAGTGCACAAAACATAAACATACGATCCTGCAGAGGTATTAATTCTTTCATTTAGTCCTGAGTTTCATATTTACTGCTAAAAACCTGAACAGGTCGGCTCCTTTGGGGTAGGAAATGCTAAATCCACCAAATACCCGTGTAACACTCTCTCTGTAGCAGTGATTTACACCAAATTCAGTCATCCGGGCACAACACAGGGTTACTTTGGGTGTAATTGTTCTGATATGTTTCTCCAGCTTGTTACATGAACAGAAACCCCATGGAAGTGCTTTTGGCAGGCGCCATGACATTATACCTAATGATAAAGAAAGATTCACGTTATGATATTACTTCAATAGTCATCCGTTAAGTTTATGACTGCAGACTTCAGTCGTTTTTAGTGCTTTAAAAGGAAGAAGTGTGACAGAAGAAGCAGCAAAGTTTGATGTATCGCCTTCCTACAAGCTTGGCTCCGATTGTGCGCTATTAGGCGCTGACATTCCCGGAATTGGAAACTGACATATGTTGGGAACTGCAGTTCCAGTTGACTTTTCGTGAGCACCGTGAAAGGGAACATTTTTATTTCTTATCACTCAGATTAGGAATCATTTAAAGAAAAAGAAATGTTTAATAACAAAAGACAAGATCCCTAAATTGAATAAATTAAACAAACCTCAGTTCTGTGACTTGCATCTTAAAGGGAAGTATACCTCATAATAAAGGAAGCTGCAAGGGATGACAAGATCGACAATCGATAGGATATCTATAATTAGTGATCGTTTCAATGTGGCGCCAAGGCACAAGGGTTGGGTTTGAGTTTATTTCAAGCCACTTATCTGCCACTTGGTTTGAGGCAGCAATTTAAGGTTTGATACATGTAAACCAGTCGGCTTTGTCTTAAAGGGGTGGTTTACCTTTAAGTTAACTTTAAGTATATTATAGAATTGTCAGTTCTTAGCAACTTTTCAGTTAGTTTTTAACTTATTTACTTTCCTTTTTTGAATCTTACCAGCTTTCAAATGGGGGTCACTTACTCATGCAGACAATGGTCTGTAAGGCTACAATGTTATTATTTTTTATTACTTATCTTTTATTCAGGCCTCTCCTAGTCATATTCCAGTTTCCCCTTCAAACCACTGCTGAAATTCATAACTGAAGTTGCTGAACAAAAAGCAAAATACTTAAAAAACCACAAATAGTAACAAAAAAGGCAAATTGCAAATTGTTTCAGAATAACATTCTCTATAACAGGGATCCCCAACCTTTTGTACTCGTGAGCCACATGCAGGTATAAAAAGTGAGCCACACAAGCATGAAAAAGGGCTGTGATTGGCTATTTGGTAGCCCCATGTGGACTGCAGGCCTGCAGGAGGCTCTGCTTTGGGTAAAACAGCGTCTCTGTGCTTCCAAAACTTGCAGCCAAGCCAAAAATTTAGAAATGACCACCTACTTTAAGGCCACTGGGAGCAACATCAAAGAGGGTTGGCTCCCACGCCACTGGTTGGGAATCACTGTTCTTCAAGATACTAAAAGCTAATTTAAAGATGAACAACCAATTTGAAATTTTTGAATACAAAGTACAATCTCCAATGACACCAGCTTGCTCTCCTTGTCCTCACAATGTCTCCTCCTGGCCATTCACCATAACATTGCTAGGAGTGGCCTCATCAAATTTGGGAATTCACTGTGGGACTTCAGGACAAAAGATCTTAAAATCTGTGACCAAAGATCAAAACATTTTAGTATATCATATTATTGCTCCAGTACAGAACAAAACTCAAAACGTATCTGTAGTAATAAGTCAAATCAACTGGACTGTATTTTTCTTGAAGACGTTTCGCCAGTCATCCAACTGGATGAAAAACACAGCAAGTCCAGTCAATTTGACTTATTACTAAAGATATACCATGACCTGAATGAATGAGGATCTTCACAGCCAGAACTCAAAACAACATGAATCCTGGTCTCCTAGCTCCACAAATGTACATTTCGTAAACAACCTAAGAAACAAATCATACCTGCACCAGAACCTTTTGGCCAAAGAGATAAATACAATCAATACTATCTTCAACTAAATAGAAATCCCATAAAATAAGAAAACTGTAATGTTGCCAATGTTTGACCCAGGGCCAGAGTTCCAGAAGTCCCTCTGGGTGTCCAGGACCTTGAGCATACACAGTAGAGTAGAATAGAGCACCTCATGGGTGCTGAGTTGCAAATCTGACCACAGAATGGCACATTTTGCCTCCCCTCCAAAAGCTTGTTGCTGTGCTCTGTTATTTTGGACCATATTCTATGGAAAGTGATGAGAAGCAATTTCAGCCACATTGACCAGAACTGCTTCCCCCCCAGAGCACAGCTGCAGTCACTACACCCCATGTGCCACAGGCCTAAAGGATTTTATATCTTTTGTGCAGATATAGAATAAATTCACAGGCAGTTGTTATCTGATCAGCACGTAGCTCAGTATAAAGATAATTCTATTGTTCTGGTAACTATGATCTCTCAGAGAAATGTCCTGCTGTGTTCTATAATAGCACTGCAACGGGAGACCATTTGCAACTTCCTACCTGTAGGCAAGAAAGTGAATGATAGAAACATATGAAAATTTACATTGTTTATTTGATAGGAATGGAAAATACAGTGTCATATAAATATTTTATCATTTGGGCGGTGTTTTACTACACTAATATTTTGCCTAACTACATGTAAGTTCCTACATTAGCATGTTTCATGCAAGGTTATTACATATGGCTGTTCCATGATATCAGGGGTATCTGAACTGACTTTCAGCTTTTCTTTAGCAGAACAATTGATTTAACACTGTAAGGGCTGAATATCAACAACTATTCCCCTCTCTGCCACCACTGCAGGCCTAGTGTTCAGCCAATTGCTTGACTGGTTTGAATGGGGGATTCTGGGAATTGAATAGCTTTGTTTCTTAGAGATATATTGAAATTTTGCCTCAGTCAGGATCCTACAGACTCCTCTAAACCCCTAAAACAACCACACATGGGCAAATCAGGAACACTCTACAACTGATTGGCCCAGACAGAGGCGCCACACGTATTGTTCCAATAATTTGTGCTCTTTGGAGCTCTGCAGCTTCTCTTGTGCAATATAAATTTAGAACCTGTCCAATCCCAACATTGCACAATACTGTTTATGGATATTGATGGGGATTGGTGGGCCCCACACTTGCAGAGATAATTGCATGAAACTTTATGAGCCATTTACAACTGCAAGTGCAGTGAGCAAAGGGCACATTTGAGCACAATCATAATTTTTATTCTTATCCAATAAAGTGCTTGGTTTGTGGCTGCTATAGGGAGTTGCTCTTGATGCAATTGCAGCCCATGCGTTAAAATATAGACATCTGTGCGTGCACTTAAAGCAGATCAGAAACATTTGCACTGAAACTATTCTGGTTGGCACCATTTCCTATGTTTGGCAAGAGCACTGCAGCTATCAACACAGGGCATTGTGGGATTCCTGGAGCTACAGCTTGGTTCATAGGTGGAGCTAAAGGAAGCAAGTTTAGCCATTGATATTTCCGTTATGCCACATTTGTGTGCTGATAAGGAGGAAGCTAAAAGTGGCATTTGAGCAGCTCAGCCAATAAGGAAGTTTCTGAAAGAGCCTAGGGGCCACGCCAACATTTAGACTTTTCTCTGAATACATTTCATTATGTAAATATGTTTCATTCTTTTTCTATTCAAAATCAGTTGCTAGAATAAGAAGAAGTTGTAATAGTGTCAGTATACAGCTTGGCATGCCATTGGCATATACTGCAAGGCTGGCACAGTTCAAATGTCAGCATATTACTCAGGCTCACAAAGAATCAGTCGCATAAATGCTGGCAAAGGATATTGCTGTTTGGAAGGTGGTGCGGATGTTAATCAACAATGGCAGCAATCCGACAGCCAGCCAGAGCCACAAAAGCCTGAGGATGGGGAAAGGATCACGAGTTCAAGTGAGAAAAATATAAAACAGGATCATACAGGTTGCTAAATGAACCAATTACACTGGTAATTTTATACTGCTATAAAGACAATGACCAGCCGCTGTGAAAGAGCTACCAACAATTCCATGAGCTCTGGGATAGCTGGAATGAGAGGCCAAGGGCTGGCCAACCAGCAGTGGCTGCAAACCAGAATCTGCCGCCAGTGGAAAATTCCTTTCCTAAATCGCCATATGTCACTAACAGGCATATAACCCAAGGGAGAGTTGGGCTAACTGTTGCCACTTTGGTCTGTAAATATAAAATATTTTTATATAAAAGACACAAAATTCTTGTGGCTGTTTAGTGCTTTCAATGTGCCTCACTCTCATCTATCATTTCTAGAAATGTCCCCCTTATGTGTATATCTAGAGTAATTGGTAATGGCAACGCTTGCTTAAGTTTTGCTGATACCAACTAATTAGCAAATTCCATTTAATGGGCATCTGTTTGAATGGATTTGTTACTGTAGGTCAGTCGACCTGGAGCAAACCGTTGTATATAGGTTTCCAATGGAAATCCCAGGTCAGTGTATTTTTAGCGCAACAGAACCCTGTTTTTATAAAAATCCATTATCGATTCTCATGTAAAAGCACTGATTTGTTTAGTTCAAATGCTTTTATGTATTTATTGTTGTTATTATTATTATTAATGCTTTTGTTAATTGCATGAAAAGATTAGAAGTCAGCCCACCCAGCATATAAAAATAAACAAGAAATATTGGATAGATGAATGAAATGTCATGAGCCAAATGACTTAAAAACCTGATCCCCTTTAATAGAGTGCTGTTTATAAATGATCTCAAGAAGATCTAAAGTAGTAACGGTAGCCTTTAGGGCAATGCTTCCCAAACTGGAGGGGCTGGAGCTCTGGAAGGGAGGCTCAGCCTGAAGACCAGAAAGAGTAAGATTTGGGGAGAAAATCTACTTACTCAACTGGATCCACCTGAAGGTCTGTTTGGGCTAAAAATATATTTTATTTCCTACACATTCTTGGAACTGCACCAGAAACAATAATTTCTAAAGATCGCAAATATCACAAAAATGCTTACAAAAAAATCATATTAGTCACAATAATATCGTATTGGCGATGTGAAATTTTCGTACCGAACGACTGTAAACAGTGGGAAAACCTTTCCGACTTTGATCCGTCTGCGCATGATTTTGTAAGCCTCCCATAGGACTCAATGGCACTCTGCAGCTCCAACCCGGCCCAAGGAAAGTCTCCCATAGGGCTCAATGGCACTCTGCAGCTCCAACCTGACCCAAGGAAAGTCTCCCATAGGGCTCAATAGCACTCTGCAGCTCCAACCCGGCCCAAGGAAAGTCTCCCATAGGGCTCAATGGCACTCTGCAGCTCCAACCCGGCCCAAGGAAAGTCTCCCATAGGGCTCAATGGCACTCTGCAGCTCCAACCCGGCCCAAGGAAAGTCTCCCATAGGGCTCAATGGCACTCTGCAGCTCCAACCTGGCCCAAGGAAAGTCTCCCATAGGGCTCAATGGCACTCTGCAGCTCCAACCCAGCCCAAGGAAAATCTCCCATAGGGCTCAATGGCACTCTGCAGCTCCAACCGGCCCAAGGAAAGCCTCCCATAGGGCTCAATGGCACTCTGCAGCTCCAACCCGGCCCAAGGAAAGTCTCCCATAGGGCTCAATGGCACTCTGCAGCTCCAACCTGGCCCAAGGAAAGTCTCCCATAGGGCTCAATGGCACTCTGCAGCTCTAACCCGGCCCAAGGAAAGTCTCCCATAGGGCTCAATGGCACTCTGCAGCTCCAACCTGGCCCAAGGAAAGTCACAATACTGAAGCTTGAATGAATCCGAAACTTTCGTACTCGGCACAACAATACGATTTAGTCGCACAAATTTTGTCGTAAGTACAAAAAAGTCACGCAAAGTACAAAAAAGTCCGCGAAAATACGCACGGAGCATATGTGGCCCTATGATTAGGTTTAATTAACTACAGATCTAGGGGCAATTTCAGCACAAAGCCCTTTTTTTTGCACTTGTTTCTAAGGAAAATGCTTCAGCTAAAAATGTAAATGATGGCCTCCACTCATATGAAGACATGCAAATAAACATAGAAGTAATGTTTTTCATAAAAAGCCAAGCTTATTTGACTGCCTACATATAGGAAAATAAAACCTTAATAAACACGGCTTAGAGACTAAATGTATTTGTTCTTTAACAAGAACAATTTACATAGAAGGAAAGTACAGTTGTTAATGTATTTCAAGGGGTATTTTATTCTCTGGTGAATTTTCCTATCTTTTTTTTACCATAATAAAGATTTGCTTCCTAAATATATATAATTATGTTAAAACGTTATTCTTTTCCCCCTAAAATGTACTCAGATTTGACAGCAACTTCTTACAGTAGACCTTAGCAAATTACCAATCACGGAGAAAAGTCAATGAAAACCTTATGTTTATCAGCTTCCAATTTCAAAGTATTTTATCCCGTACTATATCCTTGCTTATTAGCCTAGAATTAATGGTAATTGAAGTAAAAACGAAAGTGTAACAGAAGTCCTTTGTTTCGAGAAATACCAAAGTGTTACTTTATATTTGGTTTAATTGTTTTTTCAAAATAAATTACGGGCGTACAGACAAAAGGAGAAGGGTTGCTAATGTGCAGCAGACCGATGGTAATGAAACAGTAGTGTCGTATATCAAGTAATACAAACCATGAGATAATTGTATGGTTCTCTTTATACAAATCAAGTTGAAGCATTACGTAAAAGAACAGCAAACCATATTTTTCCTTCTTAACCCAACATAATTAGAAGAGGGAGAAATAGCGAAATACTTAGAAAGTCCAATCATATGAGGCTGTAAGAACTTCATCAAAGAGGGCAGATGTTTATTTGAACACACTAGTAATGCCGGCAAAAATATTAACAACCTTAACAATCACCTCTGGTTGTAATTTTATGGGGGGGGGGGCAGGGAATTAAAATATCTCTATGAAAGGCAGAGACGTTACATTCTGTGTGGCCTTTCTCAGAAGCAATTCCAAAGCCTGTTATCTTAAACACCATAATTATGTTGAACAAACACAAAAGCAATAAACCAAAACCTGAACAAGCGATAAGGTAGGGAAGGAGATAGAAAAGATCGGAATTCTTTGAAGCCAATTTATTTTTTACAAATTTATAAATACTCGTTTATTGTGTGTGAATTGATATTATCACTTAAAATTGTATTACAGGTATCGGACCTGTTATCCATAATGCTCGGGACCTGGGGTTTTACGGATAAGGGGTCTTTCCGTAATTGGATCAAATCTCCTACCTTTAAGGTCCCCATACACGGTAAGATCCGCTCGCTTGGTGATGTCGCCAAGCGAGCGGATCTTCCCCCGATATCCCCACCTACGGGTGGGCGATATCGGGGAGCTTGAAGTTAAAAAAAAAAAAAAAAAATAATCCGATCGTTTGGCCCTGGTAATTCAGCTTTTTGCACACTCAGGTAGGTCATATGTAGCAAGCCCTGGGGCCAAACGACCGGATTGTGTAGGCGGCAACGGGGCAATCAGTTCGGGGACCGCATCAACGAGCCGATGCGGCCCCCGATCCGACTGAATCTTTTAACCTGGCCGATCGATATCTGGCCAATTTCAGGCCAGATATCCGTCGGCCAGCCCGCTCATTTCTGCCCCTACACAGGCAGATAAGCTGCCGAGTCGGTCCAAGGGACCGTTATCGGCAGCTTCTCTCGGCCCGTGTATAGGGACCTTAAGTCTGCTAAAAATATTATTTAAACAGTAATTAAACCCAATAGGATTGTTTTGCCTCCAATAAGGGGTAATTATATCTTAGTTGGGATCAAGTACAAGATACTGTTTTATTATTACAGAGAAAAAGGAAATCAGTTTTGAAAATGTGAATTATTTGATTAAAATGGAGTCTACAGGAGATGGCCTTTCCGTAATTCAGAACTTTCTGGATAATGGGTTTCCGGATAAGGGGTCCAATACCTGTATTGTGTTTTTAAGTTCATTTAGAAAAATGAAGCTTTTCTTTATGTTTCTTGGTATCTGGTAATTCAGCTTTTTGCTCAGGTAGGCCATATGTAGCAAGTAGGAAGCCCAAGGGAATCTGCACCGTATGGGGCACCTTTATTAAACATTGTATTGCTGTGTGTTATTTTGTCAAAATATCGACTTTAAATGCATTAGAACCCCCATTTTACATTTATCAGAAGACCAGAAAAAAATGTTTTAAAACCCAGGAAAATGTAAAATTAGGAAAATGCATTATGGATTTTATAAAGGTGGGACCCCAAAGAAACAGTGTATAATGAGGGATTACTTAAAGTCACGGTACGTAAAAATTAGGTTTCACTGTAGTTCACCCCAACTGCGATTGAATGAAGAAATGATATGAATATGCATATGAATCAAGGGCAGAATTCCAAATATCCTAAATATTTATGATGCTAAAGGGGACACCTCTTTTCCTTTAATCTTAACGGATACCCTACTATCCTCTGTTATTAAGTCTACTATTTAATAAAAGATCGATATCAGGAATTCATTTAAGAATGACCCATGAAGCTCAGACCAGGAAGACAAATTTATACTGTACATTATTTAACCATCAGTAGAAGGTCTCCAAAAGTGTCTTGAAAGAGTTAGAACCAGTTTATAGGCATAAGCTTAGCTGGGTCCTCATCTAAAACATTCCAGAGGCCCCTTTACTAACATTCCCCCATTTGCCTCCCAGATGCCACGATGCTTCAATTTGTGGCCTGTTCCTATATTCCTCAGTAGAAATAATAGCTCAGATCTTACCCTGACCACAGATTGAAAACATTTAAGGGAGTCTTTTACAGTATATAAGACTGTTTAATAATTTTCATGGACAGTTTATTACATTGTAAATATTAATGTAAAGTCCCATCATTCTTGTAACAGCCAACTACACACACTGGGTTTTGTAAATGGATAAAAAAGGTTTTATTGATTACTATTTAAGGAATGAAGCTTGCCATGAAGGCATCAGAACTGTATCAAACATATATATATATATATATATATACACACACACTTAGATTGTAAGCTCTATGGGGCAAGCACCTCCTTCCTACGGTGTCGCATACCTCATGGCAGTTACTCCCTGTGCATTTATATATATTTATTGTATTTATTTATTATAACATTTGTCCTCCCTGAGTGTAATTTTGTAAGATTGTACAGCGCTGCGTACCCTTGTGGCACTTTATAAATAAAGTTATACATACACAGTCCATATATATATCATATGGTCATGGAAAGACTCAGTTACATTTAATATCCTTATGATGAGGAGAAGATCAATAACTGATAGGTGTTATATACTGTATGTACACCTCCAACCTGCTTGAATTCTAAACATTTCCCTGGTTACAGCCCTAATTTTTTTCAGGGGTGTTCAGCAGTGGGCATAATGTTTCATTTCATGTAGAAATGCCAAAATAAAATGAAGCACACCCACCTTAAACCTTCTCTTGGTTCTACTGAATATCTGAAAAATCTTCCTGCCTCCAGCAGGTACTTATATAATATATATATACCAGCACTGAAGGAAAGTCTTGCAATTAGGGGAAAACTACTGAGGCCTGCCTTAACATGCCCCCATCGCTTAATGGAGGGGGGATGAAACAAAACATAATAATTGTACCATTAACATGTGCATCACATCAAGATATAAAAAGTAACATAAGAAGAAATGTTCATTTTTTATATTTTGCATTTGCATGCCATATGCTTCAAAAAATCAAATCCCTCTCTGACTGACAGGTGGTTGTCTGTAATACCACAAGTCGATACAAGCAAGAAAAAGTAGATGCCGACAGAAGGACATTAAGATAGTGTTTGTGCTGTTATGTAAAAATCGCATAGCGCCGAATGCTAATCCACTGATATGTTTTACAGTAAACATCTGTTTCGAGAAGACTAGAAGACTGCATATACACAGTTCTTCCAATAAAGAGCTGACATGTTCCTTCAGGAAGGCATTTACATAAATGGAGATGCTAGTGAAGACGTGGCAAGTTCTATGATAAAATGGTATTTTTATACGCACCAATTAGGTTCTTAGCTGATACTGTTGATAGTGCTACTATCCCAACATTCATAAATGTTGCTCTTGATTAAGGCCCATCTGTTGTTTTTTTGTTATTATTAAAGGTGTAGATTGTATTTTGGGCAGGGCTCTCTTCACCTCTTGTATCAGTTATTGATTGTTTTATATGTTACTCTGTATGTCCAATGTATGAAACCCACTCTTTGTACAGCGCTGCGGAATATGTTGGCGCTTTATAAATAAATAATAATAATAATAGCTGAAGAAAAATGTTCCGCACTCGCAGGTCTTAGAAGAATCATAGAAGTGTTTATTAAATCCCCATCTAGATGGTGATTTAATAAACACTTCTATGATTCTTCTAAGACCTGCGAGTGCAGAACATTTTTCTTCAGCTACTTTCTCCACATTTTGGGACTGCACCCAGGCTTTCTTGTACTTTGATACGTGAGTGCCTGTCTTCATGTTATAATAATCTTCAGCCATGATGACCCTACCTTTTTTTTTTTTTACTTGTGAGATACACAAGCAAAGAGTCGGTGAGCCACACAAGCATGAAAAAAGTTCCTTGGGGAAGCCAAATAAGGACTGTGATTGGCTATTTGGTAGCCCCATGTGGACAGCTAGCCTGCAGTAGGCTCTGCTTGGAGTAAAACTGTGTCTCTGTGCTTCTAAAACTTGCCTCCAAGCCAGAAATTTAAAAATGGCACCTACTTTGAGGCCACTGGGGGCAAAATAAAAGGGAGGTGGTGAGCAACATGTTGCCCACAAGGCACTGGTTGGGGATCCCTGCTCTATTCAGTGGCCTGTGAGGGGGCATAAAAATGTACTAATTATGCCTCAATATTTAAGTTAAAAACCACTTGAAACAAACAGAGCTCCAATGAATGCATGAACCATTAAGCACTTGAAATGTTTACTTTCAGACATCAAATGGATTTAGACTGTGTTCGCATTGTTTATGGACACCCACAGTCAAAGTTTTCTTTAATTCTAGAATCCCAGCAGATCTTTATAAGGGCTCTATAACCCCAAATCATCTTTTCACAGCATATCAGAGTGAAAATGGAATGGACTTGCTGCTAATTGTTTTAGAAGCCGTTCGTGATGATGTTTATGCTTGACTTGAATCTTGAATCAGGAATTTCTTAACCATACGTTCCTGATTAGTTTGGGGTTTTGATTTGGCCCTCCTAAAATATTTTCCATGTTCCATTTTCATTCCAAAACTTAGCCAATCACAGGGATCCAAAAGAACACGCAAGCGGGACCAACAACTATCAATTAACTCATGTGTTTTCAGTTGAAATGTAAAGTGATACATCCCTCTACAATCTATTCACCAACATTTATACAGTATCATAGTGCCCTATGATTTTACTTTCAAGTGAATGCTATTAAAATTTAACCCATTCAACACTACTTGTTTTCCCTTATTCCCCCAACAAAGTTAGAGATTTCACAAGAAAAAAAAAAAGTTAGAGATTTGACAACACTGCATTATTGGAAATATTGGGTGTTTATTACTGTAAGTATCAATGCAATTTTCAACATCATTCATCATCATCTGGAAACACATAGCACTTATTTAATATTAGACACCAAGTTTTCCTACTTGTGTTGTAAAACAGCAGCCAGTATTACTTCCCCCAATAGAAAATAACATATGTGGGTTAAGAAGCCAAATTCTGAAGGTGGTTAAGGTTTATAGGTCATAAAGTAAGAGAGGATAAAAGTAGGGAGAATGAACTTCCCTTATGTGTTATGTTTTGTGAGATCTTCTAAAGCAGAGTTTCTCAAGCTGTAAGGTCATGCCAAGTTGTAAGGGTCATTCAAACATTCTGGTGAGGCCCAATTGGACTACTTGTTCCCATTTTACGGATGCTACAAGGATGAGTCCATCAGCAGAGGTTATTTAATAATGAATATCACATGTCAAAATGAATGGATTGCTGCGGGTCAGGGTTGGCATGATATCCCTGGTGAAATGTCAGATGGAATGACTTTTACACAACTGAAATGAATATCCTGCACAGGTGATTTCCCACTGATATAGGCAAATTGGGTAAAAATTGTTTTCACAAAAACATGATTTCAACCTCATTGTCCCTGGTAATACGGCATTGTGAGTTGATCAATCTTTATTCCAACACCAGCTGTTTGGAGACACCCAAGGGCCCCCAGCAGATCACAAAATCTGTTACCCCAAGGTCAGACTCCAGACTATCAAATAAAAATTGCTCACTATTATTGGTTACTAGACCTGGACATATATTAAACCATTTATTACCCAGTGGGAGTCATTTATAAACGTATAAATTTTATTTCCAATTTTTTTTGTGCAATTCACATTTTACTGCGATTCGCAAAAAGAAGTAAAGAAGGGCACAACAGCGCAAAAGGTAAGCGTTTAGGGGAAAACATGTGCAAAACAACCAATTATAAAATAATATGCGCCGTGCGAACTTTATAAATGACCCCCAGTGTCTTTAAGGAACTACTTTATGTGTAGAGATGTAGCAAACTGTTCGCCGACGAACAAATTCGCGCAAACTTTCAGCGTATGTTCGCAGTTTGGGTTCGCGCCGCGTTTTCCGCCGCGGTTTTTATCGTCGCAAAAGTATTGTACAATACGCCACACAAGTCACACATGGCGTTTTTCTGCAAATCCCGTTTTCATGGTGTTTAGCGCGACATTCGCTATTCGCTAGAATAGCTTGCATTTTTTGCGCAACACTGTGCCAACAAAGTATTTTTCAGAGAAGTTTTTGCTCTTGATCCCCCTCCGGCATGTCACTGTCCAGGTCGTGGCACCCTTTAAACAACTTTAAAATCAGTTTTCTGGTCAGAAATGGCTTTTCTAGTTTTTAATGTTCGCCTTCCCATTTAAGTCTATGGGGTTCGCAAAGTTCACGAATATTCGCGGGTTTTGGCGTAAGTTCGCGAACATGTTCGTGAACTTTTTTTTTTAGGTTCGCTACATCCCTACTTATGTGTTAAACTGGTTCTCCGAACTGAATCCTCTTCTAGAAGTTATACACTAGAACTAGGACATGAGAAATAACAGAACATTGCAATTCACTTTGGTTATTTCGTTTCTAGGTTTAATTTTAAAAACATAAGTTGAAAATACTTTATGTGTGATTTTAAAAAAACAAGCACAGATATTTAACAGTCCTACTCCCACATTGCACAAAGCCGATATAAGGAAAAAAAAACCAAAGTAATTGCTCTGTTCTATTTTCAGTCTATTGGCACTGGGTGCTGAGCCAGATGTTTGCGAGCAGAACACATGGTATGCTCTAATTTATAAGATAAAAGCTATAGGGTCATGGAAAGCATAGGTCCGTAGCGATGCAATGCTTCACTTTGTAAATCAAAAGAAAATGTACAATAAATTATGCTACTTTCCCTTTTCTTTACCATTTACAAAGCCTTTAATAAGTTTGGTTTAAAAGAAAAACTGAACTTGATATTTTTCTTTTTTAGATTTCTGCTAAAATAACATCTTTTGACATTTATAGTTAATGAGACCCTGATAGCTACAAACACAT
Organism: Xenopus tropicalis; assembly: GCF_000004195.4. Classification (NCBI taxonomy): domain Eukaryota; kingdom Metazoa; phylum Chordata; class Amphibia; order Anura; family Pipidae; genus Xenopus; species Xenopus tropicalis. The sequence goes on along the minus strand of NC_030681.2, from coordinate 28,438,463 downwards.
TTTTGCTCTGTTGCAGAGCTTTAGAAGTTAGTTACATGTTGTTCTTTAGTTGGTGATTTACTTTTGATGATTTACTTTTTTTGTTTTTCAGTTGTTTCTCTGAAGTATCTCCTGTACATGGCTGCCAGGTAGAGGGGTTTCCAAGGTGGGGCAAAAAGGAGGGCATCTGGGCATTCAGTACAATAATGGTGTGTCTGTAAAGCAGTCTGTCTCTATTTCCCAGGGCCTGACATAGTTGTAAAGAGATACTTTACTGTCTGACCAGTTAGATGTTTCTTAATGACAGCCCATATGCCTCATACCCTTTATTTGTGATTACAAACTGGATCTTTAGACAAGGGTTGGGTGATCTTTCCTTCGGTGAAAAAAACAGTGCTGGGCACTAAAACTCCTCTGAATCATTACAAATGACTGATCCGATCTAACAATATACATATATTGCACAATACAGTTTTATCGTATCCATAGTTTTTTTTTTCATTCTCTGGTATTTGTCATGTGACTTATTTTGACCATGAACCCTTAATAAATTGACCCTAAATTGTTGCGCAGAGTCAGACACAAGGGGTCTTGCTCCAAGCAGCTTATAAGTTTGGTACCTGAAGTATTTGTTTAGCACCAAAAGAAATTAATTGTGTGGACTCAAAACCTGGATATTTATTATCTAAGACTATACAACTCATTTGGTAAATTCAGAGTATGTCAGAAAGCACATAAAACCCCAAAATGGAGACAAAAAGCTATGCATTCCTTTGAATACAGAGCTGCCTGCATTTGGAAGTGCTGTATTCCTGAGTGGGTGGGACATGGCCTTTACTTCAGAAACCACATAGCCTAGTCATTCATTCACATAAAGCTAAGGAGCACCACTGGGTGCAGGACACAAAAGAGCCCTGTACATATTGGGTGCCTATTGAAGGACTCCTTCCACCGGGTTTTTAATGAATGAGGTTAGCACCAGAAATCCCATGGATACAAGCTCCGTGGATGAGTTTTAAGGGCGAAAAATTAGTACCTCTTAGTGTTCTTGCACTTGCATCCATATTTTTAGAAAATGAACTCTATTATCTCAGTTATCCTCAATCAACACTGGCCAACAAGTGACCGTTCAGAAGATACAGCAGTCAGAATGCACTATACAATAGTGAGTGACAGAAGGACATGGTGGGATAAATGGTAGCATATGTAAAGAAAGTTTTTGTGGGTAAGTTGTTTTAAAATGTCAGACAGTGACAAAGGAAATATGGTGCAGGTACAAGATTAGAGCCAGAATCTAAGGGGCAAGAGCAAAATGAACATATTAGTACCTCTTTGTATTTAGAAGTCAGTTGGTTGAGTTGCTTTTAGTTGATACAAGAATGCAAGATATTCAAAACATACTAGGATTGAGTTATATAGCTACCGCCACACTGGGCTGATTCTTGGCCTGTGGGTAAACACAAGTTGTGAATCTACCCCTACACTGGCATCAGCCTTTTCCTGTGCCTGCATCTGGGGCCATTGAATCAGCTTGGGTGCAGCACACAGGGTGGATTTCTGTTCCGATTAAGCATTTCATTCCAGGTGCCTGCTCTCGGGCTGACAAAGTGTGCCTGGGTGTAGTCACAGGGGAATACTGCCAGTGGAGGGACTGTGTGGCCATAGCCTAAAGGTGGACATACACATTACAATAACGATCTTTCTTCTGCTCCACTAAAGGTCCCCATACACGGTAAGATCCGCTCGCTTGGCGAGACTGAATCTTTTAACCTGGCCAGATAAGCTGCCAAGTCGATCCAAGGGACCGATATTGGCAGCTTCTATCGGCCCGTGTATGGGGGCCTTAACACTAAGAGCTGAATAGTCAGATAAGCAGGTAGAAGCAATAGGAATTCTACCCCTATCTGACGATTCAGCATTAACCTACAGATTATGTTCGGGAGCCTTCAAAGGTGCCCAATCAAAGTTTTCATTCCTGCCTGATCGACGAGACAACCGTTTTCCAAGGCTTTTGTGATATCAGTTGTCTCGCCAACCCACCATACAATAACATTGGTGCATGTATGGACACCTTTAGTCAAAGGTAGATTTCAGAACATAGAGAGGCAATAATAAAATTAAGGCACTATAGTAGTTATCTTGTAATGATGTTTGCCCCAGTGCAGAAACAAACAGCCATTAGTTGCCAGCTCCCTAGTGCAATCAGTAAAAGTAAACATCTTTTAAGTATGTGCTACTGCACCTGGGGCTCACTTTATCTGTGTTAATATATAACCCACAAGGTGCCTAAGATCTGAATTGTTAGTGCACTTGAGGACCCTGAGAATCTCTAGATAAAAAGACCAAATTAGGGATTCAATGTTACTTCATTGGCTCCCTGATAAAATCCGTGATGGGATTACAGGTCAGGTTGCTTACATGGATCTGGGTCAGACTCACCATTATAAATTTTCTAAAGTGCAATGAATTTATTTTAATACAACAATATCCACAATATTATTAGCATGACTGCCCTTGTGACTGTGTCCGTGACTGACCCCTTATGAGTGGGACATTGATATGGTGTGTCAGCTACGCCTGAGTTGAGTACTTCTAACTTTAAATTTGATAAAGGCAACATTTTCCAGTAATACTGTGCAATTCAAATCTATATCTTCAGTTATCTAGTTTGGACTTGTGGCATACTGGGCAGTTTGCACTTACAGCACCAATCAAAAAAGCAACCCAGTGCCAATGACAACAATCAGAAGCTCCAGGAGTAGCCCACAGCGGTAGCCCTTTGAAATAGTTGAGGAGCGGAAAGCTGCCATTCCATTCTTTTAGGCATTTTCTAAATTCCTTTCAAGTGTGTTCTAAATATTTTCCAGTGAAAATTACAATTTTAAAGCTTAACAGGCAAGCAGCTATGAAATGTGCCAGGGTTCATTTAATAAAGCACCCTCCTTCCAGCAATCACAACATTTCCTGCACAGAAGGGAATCTATAGAGAAAGGATGCAAACCTAATGCGTCTAGTATATCTAGTATATGGAGGCAAAATGTTTGGATCATAAAAGAATATTTTTATTTGCTAGAATGTTGTGCTTAAGGGTACTGAACAACAACTACCGAATCGAAAGTAATGAGTAGCCAGTCTGTAATGAAAAATGAACTTGCAACCTATCAGAAGCAACAATAACGGATTGCTGCACATAGGTCAGTATTCTTAGGCCTGGCCATTTTTGGACAATACCCACTGAGCGTGCCATAGGTTACATACTTTCCACTGATATTAACAGCGGTCACAGTTTGGGACATAAAAGTCACAGAAGTCAGAGACCCACTGTGCCAGGGCCTTATTGTTCACTCACATTGGCTACTTTAAACAGTGATTTATAACCCAGACTCATTCAGAAAGTGTAAAGACCAAACACACAACCACAAGATGTGACTACTTCTAATTACACACTAGTCAGAATAAAATCTGTAATGGTATGGTCCACACTTATGTCCCACCAACAAATAACCCCTTCTCCTCCAGATATGGCTCTGGTGCAAATAATGTGCTGTCTTGCATAAAAAAAGGGCATTGACTCAAGGGATGAAAACATAATTTTGCCCCTTTATAGGTCCCTGGTAAGGCCTCACCTTGAGTATGCAGTGCAGTTTTGGGCTCCAGTCCTTAAGAAGGATATTAATGAGCTGGAGAGAGTGCAGAGACTGCAACTAAACTGGTAAAGGGGATGGAAGATTTAAGCTATGAGGTTAGACTGTCGAGGTTCGGGTTGTTTTCTCTGGAAAAGAGGCGCTTGTGAGGGGACATGATTACTCTGTACAAGTACATTAGAGGGGATTATAGGCAGATGGGGGATGTTCTTTTTTCCCATAAAAACAATCAATGCACCAGAGGCCCCCCCTTTAGATTAGAGGAACGGAGCTTCCATTTGAAGCAGCGTAGGGGGATTTTCACGGTGAGGGCAGTGAGGTTGGGGGATGTCTTTCCTAGTGATGTTGTAATGGCAGATTCGGTTAATGCCTATAAGAGGGGCCTGGATGAGTTCTTGAACAAGCATAGTATCCATGGCTATTGTGATACTAATATCTATTTCAGCAGCTGCAAGGGCAAACAAGGTTTTGAGCTGTATTAAAAGGGGTATAGATTCACGGGAGGAGGGGGTTATTCTTCCCCTTTACAGAGCGCTGGTAAGGCCCCATCTAGAATATGCTGTTCAGTTTTGGTCTCCAGTGCTCAAACGGGACATTACTGAGTTAGAGAGGGTCCAGAGAAGGGCAACTAAGCTGGTAAAGGGTATGGAAAGTCTCAGTTATGAAGAAAGACTGGCCAAGTTGGGTCTGTTTACACTGGAGAAGAGGCGCTTAAGAGGTGACATGATAACTATGTATAAATATATAAAGGGATCATATAATAACCTTTCTAATGTTTTATTTACCAGTAGGTCCTTCCAACGGACACGAGGGCACCCACTCCGTTTAGAAGAAGGGAGGTTCCATTTAAACATTCGGAAAGGATTTTTTACAGTGAGAGCTGTGAGGTTCTGGAATTCCCTCCCCGAATCAGTCGTGCTGGCTGATACATTATATAACTTTAAGAAGGGGCTGGATGGATTCTTAGCAAGTGAGGGAATACAGGGTTATGGGAGATAGCTCTTAGTACTAGTTGATCCAGGGACTGGTCCGATTGCCATCTTGGAGTCAGGAAGGAATTTTTTCCCCTCTGTGGCAAATTAGAGAGGTTTCAGATGGGGTTTTTTTGCCTTCCTCTGGATCAACTAGTAGTTAGGCAGGTTATATATAGGCATTATGGTTGAACTTGATGGACGTATGTCTTTTTTCAACCCAACTTACTATGTTACTATGTTACTATGTATCTACAGTAAGTATTGATGTTTGTATATATAGTTTATGTATGTGTTAGTATAGATTGGTACTGATTTAGTCAGTATATTGAGATCAAAATTCCAAAATTTTGGTGTTTCAAAGTCAAAATTCAACAATTTTTTTTTTGCTGGCCCCAGTGCACTTTCATAATTGTCCGGGGTGATTTTATGAATATGGGTTTGCAGATTTTAGTACAATTTAAATTAAAATGTTAAGGGCTACCTCCCTCAACATTCTGCTTAGTTAGAGACCTTCAAAATATCCTCTTGCACCTATTGTGAGAGATCATTGTCCAATGGGACTTCAATTGATCTTGCCGAGACCTCCCATTGACATTAATGGCCACTTCATCTCATTCCTACATCCTAACATCAAGGAAACCCACAGTTTTTTCAGGTGCACGTGTTTGGCTGTGCCCAGCTTTCCTGCTTGTGAGCTATTTTGTCCTTCTGTGTCTCATGTAACATGTCAGATCCCTATGATAAATAGGGGAGATATATATATTTATATAAACACATGGCATAAAAAATAATCAAAGCTCTAGGTCAAAGCTGCAACTAGATGTAAATAATATAAAGGGGAAACTGTCCTACTTGGCTTTCAGTGAATTCTCAAATATATCATAACGTATTGCTCAATAATAAATTATTATCTGCTCATTATTTAGATAACCGTCAAAGCAAACAGTGCCCGTATGACATTGCCACCTATCATAAAGCAGTGACAGCAAGCTCAATGCACCAACGTTTAATATGAACACAAAAAAAATGAGCAAACGTTAAAGGCAACAAAAGCCAGATGCCTCCTGTCTGAGCCCTATCAATCAATCACTACACAATAATAACAAGCCGGTCTGCCTGTGTTCTTTTTTTCTCAATATTTGGGGGATGTAGAGTAAACTGCTTGCAATAGCGCTGCTGCTGCGTGGGTGAGAGAATTTGTTTACAGAGGAACGTCACCAGCTGTCAGATATGTGAACTGTGCACCCTTGTAAGAAAAACAAAAAAATATTCAGACTCACTTGAGCGGCTATAAGTGGAACAAGAATGCTCTCCCAGTAACTACCCGGCCTGTGTAGTTTGGGCTGCTAACCAAAGGTATACATTTCATTCATTCATTCACTGAGTAAACGGCCGAGGACATTAAAAGAACAAACTTTGCGCAAGGAATAGAAGGAGAGGGGCATGTGTGTTAGTATTTTGTCTTTTCTTCTTCCTTTTCTTACATTTCATTTGAGAGTAGGCTATTGTAAGAACTGTAAGTTGATAGCCCCAAAATAAAAGCAAAAAAGCTACAAGGTGCTCCACTGTTTGGACATCTCCACATAGGCCGCTCAAGTGACCCACTTGGCACCCCATTCATAGCAAAATTATCTTGTGCATAGAGATTTGGGCTATTTGTAGTTTCGAGGTTTAAAAATTATCTGAGCTTGCTGCACATCATTTGGGAACACTGACAACTGTCTCCTACTCAACATAAGTCTCCATTACTCATGTTCTGGACTTGTAGCAATGTATTTAGGTCCTAACTGCGCCCACCCCAGTCTGCGGAAGTGACGTCATGTGCATGCTTGTGTGCGACATCACATGCACGGGACTTGACATCACACATAAGCATGCACATGACACCCACCTAAAATAGGTGGCTCCACCACCAGATTTATGTAGAAGCCTTGGGTAGCAATTATATAAGCACCGAGGGCCACCCCCTAGGTCAGGTCCTTGGGTGCCTATATATACTGTAAATACAGTCCTGGATATAAGAGACGTTCTTGTTATCTGACATTAAAGACCATCTTTTGGTTGATGCCAGGAGAATGTTATTAGACAACGCACAATATGAGGCCCTTTTTAGAATGGGTTTGCTGAGATGGCACCTAACTGAACAGAGTCCTGATCTCAACCCAAATGAACACCTTTGGAAGTAACTGGAAACCCAACTAAAAGCCAAGGGCCATTTAGTATCATTGCTCAGCTTGTGGCTGAATGGAAGCTAATCCCACCAATAATATTCCAACATCAAGTGGAAGCCTTCTCCTCTGAGTAGAGATTGTTATAGGGAGGAACAATTTGGCTTCAGAATGTTATGTTATATATGGGCAGGTGTCCAGATCTTTTGCTCATATAATATATTATATTTTTATTTGTCAGCTTTAGAGTTAAGATTGCAAGCTCTACCAGGCAGGGACATTTTTCTTTCTATAAAAATGTAAATAGCAAAAAAAAAATGTTCTATAGTTCTATATAAAGTTAATCATACATATATATATTTACCATGATGTTACTCCTATCTGAACTACAGGTATATATACTGTATATATACCTGTATATATATATTTGATATTTTGCCATTGGAAGCCTTCTCTAGTACTACAGGTTACTGATTCTGTTTGTAGACAAGGCAGGTCTGTCTCTGCCAAGACAAATTCAACTTTTTATAATTCTTTCTCTGGCCTCCTGTCAGCCAATACCCTTAACATGCAGGCAGAAATATTAAAGGTTTGTGGTTATGTAACAATACTGTAGGCTAATAAACAGCACAGAATTCAAGACATAATAGGTAACCAAGTATGCAATCCACCTACAGTCACACTATAGGAATTTGCAATAGTTGATCAGGAGATTAGTGGATTGCCCCTACACAGGAACCTGCTATTTATTTCATCAAGAAAGCTGCAGGATAGAAGCACGTATCAATATGGCATCTCAGATTGAGGAAAAAAAGGGTTAAAAGTCATTCTGCCACAAAATTCTAGCAAGCAGGCTTCTATATGCAGTGATTTGCATAGGGTTTTTGGAGTATTTTTCAATTCGATGCAAACGATCTCTTCCTCGACTTTTCAAACCTAATTATATTCTTCTTCTAATTTGAGGAATTTGGGATATTAACTTGCAGAGCTGAATGCCAAAAACCCATCGATCAAACACTCCATTTCGCCGAGCAGTATAGAACACATATGGTAATAGGAAGATTTCTGACAGTTTAGCGGATGCCACTAGAATCAGAAGCAGATTTACCTTGTATCCTTTGTTGTATGGCTCATAATAACTGCTGTGACTCACAGACAAGAAAGAATCTCAAACAATGAGTAATCCGTCCTGTATTACTCAGCATTACGTGTGCACGTTGGGAATCAGCAACCATTGTCTTCTGGAACAAGCCGGGAATTGCTTTTCAGCAACGGTAGCACATGCTGCAAATCCCTAATAAAATGTATACACACAAATGTAATGCATGTAAGCAAGGGCACACCTACGCCTTTACAGATAGACTCATTACGACACTGGACTGGTTCAACATGTCGGTCATTTAAAACAGGGAGGGGGCAATGTGAAGTATAGATGGAAGGGGTTATCCAACCATGGCAAGAACACAAATTGGTTATCGGCAAAATCCAAACAGAACCAACAGAATAGCACATAGATTCCCATAAACATAGCAGAGAAGGGCACCAATTAGGTACTGAGCATTGCTCACTGGTCAGCATTAGCCTTGAATATGCCACTCTAGCTTATATTAAAGGAGATGGAAAGTCATTTTGGCATTTTACTGCCAAAAGATTTGCCACATTAGTGTAACCTAGAACACTATATTTATTCTGCAGAAAGCTTTATCATATCTGAGTAAAGAGCCCTAGAAGCTCCCTCTGTTTGATTTAGATAGCAGCTGCCATTTTAGCTTGGTCTTCATAGCTTCCTGCTGCAGCTCTAGCTCAGATTACACATTCCTAAGTGTGGGTGGAGTGAGTTTTATTAATTCTTATGGGAGGGGGGAGCAGGAGAGGGGAGAGAACTGCACAGACTCTGGCCCTGGGAATGAAGGATTTTTCTGGGAGAGGAAGTCAGATACCAGAAGAACATGTTTACAAAAAAGGAGACAAGAAATCCTGTGTTTCTTTAGATAGAGGACTCAGTGCAGCATTTCTGTGAGTGCTTATGGCTGTATTTACATAGACCTTTCTGATAATGCTTACTTAGTTTTTACCTTTCCTTCTCCTTTAAGTGCTAATGTCAGACTTGGGATCTAAGCTAATAGACAAGGGGATCCCAACTATATTTACCGGTGAGCAACATTTAAATATAAAGAAAGTTGGGGAGTAACACAAGCATGAAAAAAGTTGGGGAGTAATACAAGCATGAAAAGAGTGACCAGTAAGGGCTGTGATTGGTTATTTGGTAGCCCAATGTGAACTGGCAGACTACAAGAGACTCTGTTTGGAAGTACACATGGTCTTTATGCCTCCAAAATGTGTCTTCAAAAGGTTTGCAGGATGGTCTTTCAAAACGGGCCTGTGGCAGACACACATGCCACAGGAAACATTGGGCCACCCCTGTGTGTGGCATCAGTTCAGCCCATGGACCAACTGGTCATTGTATGGGCACCTTGAACTTTCAAAGGAATTACAGTAAGTCTCCCTAGTGAAAATCCAGACCAACGCTAAAGCCTTGTGGTTATTTGATTTTAGATCACTATTCACACATTTTTATATGGCTGTTGTATTTTTTTCAGATGATACTCAAATCTAAACTTGAATTTCAGTATTCGTTCAGTATTTGGTGGAGAATTGGACATTTGGTGCATCTCTAGTGAACATGTAGGAAAAAATAGCAACTAGAAGTGTAGGACTTGAGTCTACAAGCTCAGAAGTAGACTCCGAAGGAAACAGTGCTTCGCTGCATGAAGCAGATAGGACAGTAAGCCGAGAGGACAGAGGATGGTACCAGAAAATAATGTCATTCATTTTTTTGCTGCCACATAGATGTTTTCTTGTGAACTCGGCGGGATAATGTGTAAGCGAATAGTCTTCTAACTTTGGAGTTGCCTTGAAAAGGCCACTATGGAGATCATGCTGTTCCAAACAGAAGCAATTACATACTTATCCTTTAAATGGTTAGCTAATTATTCAAGTGAATACTGTCACACTATAGGTAAACATTAATATGATGGGTATTCACCAAAGCAGGGTTAGAAAGCAAATAATTATAAGCAGTTTAAAGGGAAAATATATCCCATTTTCACATAAGCATTCATTTAATTGGGCTTTTGTAAGTTTCATAAACAAAATTTGAACTTCCAAAATGAAAAGTCTATGATTCCATAAATTGAATACCATGATACAGTCTATCTGTGCTGCAGGAACCAGTTCCTCACCCCCTTAGGTTGTCAGAGACATCTAAACCCTCCTGCACCTTGTTCCATTTTGAAGTGATGGATTCTGGGATTTGATGTCTCTCTTCTTTACAGAATCCATCATTTCACAATATAGCAAGGTGAGGGAGGGGTTGCATTACACTGTGATCCTAAAGGGTGTTGGGAATGGTTTAGCTGAACGTAATGGCTTTATTTCAGTCTGTGACAGGTATGTTTGTGTACAAATATACATTTAATTGTAACTATGGAAGTACAGATACGGTTTATGCACCTTTTCTACATAAGCCCAGCTATATGTACTCATGTGAAAAAGGGGCACATTTGCCCTTTAAACTGCTTGTAATTATTTGTTTTCTAATACTGCATTTTGCCTGTATAATGTGACAGCATTCACTTAGACAATTAGCTGAACATTTACACGAGAAGTATGTAATTGCTCCTTTTTGGAACAACATGATCTCCAAAGGGGGAATAGTTTTCATTTAGAAGAATCCAATACACTCCATTTTTATACTGCTATTCCTTGGATCTTTGCGTGACTCACTGCATTTTTAAGTGCCCCACCATGCCCATAACTGATATCCTATTTTTCTTATGCGCACCATTCTATAATTGTCTTACTTGACCTTGCTACACTGTAGGATGCCATATGACCAAGCAATAAAGAAATTAGCAACATTAAAACGTTAAAATGTTTAGATTGTGTCATCATTCAAGATATACTTAGCAGCTATTCCAATTATGGTCGAAACTCAGAAAAGAGCAAGAGCAAAATACCAATGTAGTGAACACTATGAAGAGCTATTGTCCATGGCTAATGAGGTGTGTATTTACAATTGTGAGGCATAAGCAAAATGGGGAGAAGTTTGGAGTGCCAAGCATTTCTTGCTATAGTATTCTGCAAACAGAAGAAACAAAAAAAAAAAAAGGAAAAAGAAAAGGTAAAAGACAAAAACAGTGGGACAGCTATAGCTAGGTCCATTTTCCTTGTTGCCAACTTGTTACCAATGGTGATTTCTCTGCTGGTGGAAAAAACACCAGTGGGGAAATCCAATCCACTCTGATCTGCACCCTGTTCAATAAGCACTTACAGGCAAGACTTCTACTTGTCATTGATCCCTAACCAGTGGCTCAAGAGCATCATGTCGCTCACCACCCCCTTTGGTGTTGCTCCCAGTGGCCTCAAAGTAGGTGCCCATTTTTATATTTCTGGCTTGGAGAAAAATTTTGGAAGCACAAAGACACAGCTTTACTCCAAGCAGTCTAGCAGTCCATATGGGGCTACCAAAGAGCCAATCACAGCTCTTATTTGGTATCCCTCAAGGAACTTTTTTCATGCTTGTGTGGCTCCCCAACACTTACATGTGAGTGTGGCTCATGAGAGGTTGAAGATCCCTGTTTTATGTCTTAAGTTGGACAGTGTTGAAGCATCATCTGAATATGGGTTTTAGATAGCAGAAAATGGCCAGTTAGTCTTATAAAAATGAAATTAATGAAAATACATTTTGTAAGCTTTACTTCAGTTATTAAATCTGCTATAAATGTGCCTCTAAGAAAAGTTTGCATGGCAATCCTTAACACTGCTCCAACTGTAACGGCCACAGGAAAACTAGGGATGGGTTGCACTCCTTCTTATAGTAATAACAGTCATTTATTTAGCTTTTAAAAACATTAAAGTTAGTGGTAGGATCCAAAAGCCTGAAGCGTTTCAGTGTAAACATATAGGAAAATACTTTCACCCCATAAGTTCTTCATGTGATTGACTAAAAGTTATTTTGAAAGAGGAATGTGCTTTAATTGCAGTGCCTGTTGAGGGATTTGGTATGGCAGTAAGCAATCAAAAGATGAATGCCTTTAATGATTGGATCTGTTTGTCAGTCAAGCTTCGAGGCCAGTGCAAAGTGAACTGAGGAAAGTTTCATGAATCTATCAGGATTAATACTTCAAAAATGGCATTTGATGTAGAAGTTAGTCCTAGTTAGTAGATAAGGGAAGCAGAGCGGTTCCCAAGCCCGCGCTCTTGCCTTAGATTGCTATCTGGCAGATAACACCACAATACGTACAGTAGATTTACTCTGAATAACCTGAAAGGAAAGGTCTCATGCAAACGGAAATGAAAGGATTTCTGGTGCACAAGAAAAACTTTCATCTTTCTCTCCATGTTAAATAAAACATTAAATAAAAATGCTTTCAAAGTCGTTATCGCAATAATTAAGGATTGCAATGAACGCAACTTGAGAATGTAGAGAGAGAAAAGAACGGAAATCAAGTCAGGATTCTATCATTTTTTGTAATTTGTTAGGCCCAATGTTGTGTTGGACACAGGACTTTATGACACTCAGTACAGACTCGGTTTAGTTAGTGTGGAGGAAAATGGGGAAGATCAAGATCCATGAGTATGGCTACTTACTTTCCATTATCGTAATGGTAACTGTACTGCTTTTGACACACAGAAGTAGCTATTTCATTAACCACTGAACATGCCCAATTTAACAAGACAATACAAAACTAATAATCCTAATGAAAAAAATCCATGTATAAAAGAAATTCAAACTCAGAGATCTTTCCTTGATCAAAAAGAATCATCCAAAGCCAGCTCTTCCCAAGGGTGGTGTAACAGCCAAAACATTGTCTTTGCATTACAATAAACTATTTTACCAAGATAAGACCTATGAGAGTGGTTGTTATTCAATACATGGGCATCTGTTATAATGTGGACTGCACACTGAATGCACCCAATGAGCTAGTAAAGTCTTCCTAAGAACCCCAAAATAAATATACATATTACTAAGGTTACAATCACACAGATCATTATATATAGAGTATATATTCTTGAGTCATTTTTTGTGTGACATTATTTATAGGCCAACAATGGAAGGCCCCAAACTGAGGTCCATATGGACCAATTCATACAATGGGAAAAACTGAAATAGGTTGATTCTAAAGCTGGCCATACATGTGGCGATCTGACGATGTTTGTGCGACCATTGGTCAGGGATGAAACAGCAGATAAGGAGGTAGAAACAATAGGATTTCTACCTCCTTCTGCCGATTCAGCCCTGACGGCAGATTTTGGTCAGGCGCCTTCTATGGCACCCGATCAAAATTTCCTAACCTGGCCGATCGGTGAGTCGACCGATATCAGCAGCTTCCTGTGATATCGGCCGACTCGCCGACATGCCATACACGCACCGAATATCGTACGAAACAAGGTTTTGTACGATAGTATCGGTGCGTGTATGGCCAGCTTTACACACAGACACACAAACCTGTAGGCATCAAAATCTTTGCTTTTATTGTTCCATTTCAGGTTCAAAGGATCCAACACAAAGTCCATTATTATGATGAAGTTTAAAGCCTAAGCGAATGAAGCAACTCAGGCTCATAAGCATTAAGGCAAAATGGATTATGTCTGATGAAGGAGGTTTTGTTGCTTTGCCAACCCAATACCTAGCATAACTTGCTTTCCTTAAATGCTGGAGTCTTAAAAGACATCATGCCCTCAACACTGTTGGTTCTGTTGAGCCTACATGGCTACAAATAACATTTTCCAAGAAAAAACTGATCCTTCTTAAAGCTATTGTTTGAAGCCAACTTTAAGCTTAGGGATGATCCCACTCCATTGTGGTTCAGAATTAACAGCATAAAAGACTCCTGCTGCTGTTAGATAAAGTAAAGGCAAAGCTGGCACATTCAAAGGATATTAGTAAAACAAATCTGCATGAACTCATTAGCATTTCATTCCCATTATTTATATCTCTGGAAAATAAGTATCTTTGGATCCATATGTTTGATCAGAACCTAAAGATCAGCCACACACATCTATTTAGCTTACCATGCAGAGTTATCTCAGTGTGTTTGTGTTGCACTCAGTACACATCAAACTAGATTATTCAGCATACTATTGTCAAAGAAATCTGCTGTGATGAAGCCACAGTAAAGTCACCTAAACAGATATTAGTAACATGTTCTTGAGCTGGACAAAAACCAAGGATCATCAACACAAACAAACACTCACAAAATCACATGCGTACTACATCCAATAACTCCTTCAGTTTCAAGGACTGCTCAATCTGCCTTTTTGGGTAGGCAAAGAGTAAAGGTGGCCACGCACATGGCGATTTTCGACCATCGGTCGCACGAAGATCGTTCAACCCACCAATAACGTTCAGGGCTGAAACGGTAGATAAGGAGGTAGAAACAATAGGATTTCTACCTCCTTCTGCCGATTCAGCCCTGACGGCAGATTTTGCTCAGGCGCCTTCTATGGCGCCCGATCAAAATCTTTTAACCCGCCCGATCGGCGAGTAGACCGATATCAGCAGCCTCCTATGCTATCAGTCGTCTCGCCGACTTGCCATACACGCACCGAATATCATACGAAACGAGGTTTTGTACGATATTATCGGTGCGTGTATGGCCAGCTTAAGTGGTCAGGCTATCAATTTGTTATTTATGCTCAACTGACTGCCTACAACAAACCCCATGTTTTGCCATGATAGTTAGGGCTAGTATAACATTTATAGTCATATTGTACCACTTGAACCCCTGTAAGAGAAAATGGTGGCAAATGCCCTTTGGACATAAGCATTGGTGTCATGGTCACCTTCCTTTTGAGTGGATGTAGGAATAGCGGTCAGCCACTTAACCATACTCAAAATGGTATTCAGAGGGCCATTTTCTGTCTTCTGCAGCTCCCAATCCTTTATCATACCTAAATGCGATGCCAAACTATTTAAAATGTCCTACATAAAATATTTTCTGGGATTATTTCAAGATGATTTTGACTTTTATAGCTAGCAAATTAGAGCAGCCCAAAATACAACTGGGGTTTATTGATATAGTCAATAATAAATGTAAGATCTGAGTAAAGAATTTTACCCAGTTGTAAATATATATCTTCTCTGTAGCTGTGCTCCTCCATCTCATTTGAGGTTGACATTCCTGGTCCATAATCTAAAAGGGATACCATCACAAATGTAGGCTGGATTGGTTGTATTGTAAAAAAGATTCCCTACTAGCAAAACAACAGGTGGAAGAAGCTACATATCATTAAATTCTGTTTTGAAGCTAAAGAGCATGACAGGTCACGAATCAAACTAATATTCCAAGACTTTACACCTTGCTAAAAAAGGGCAGGTGGTTATTATGTCTTAAGCCAATTTTTCTTCAGAATATTATAGGTGAAGGTAACTGGTTATACCTTATTATGAGCTAACATAAGGCTTTTGAAAATGCCTTGTGTTTCATTTCTTTGGCCAGTATTACAAGAATGTTTTAAAAACTGAGGAAATCCAAAGGTTTGGGATTAAGTCTTCATTTTTACCCAACTACTATAAATTCGGTGTTATTTGGGCCCTTCGGTGCTAAGTCAACAGAAGACTTCCAGGTTTATGAAGTGATACACAATACTATCACAGTAAACAGAGTAGTAAAACAACAAGTAAGTTTTAGTAGAAATCACCCTTCTGTGTTGACTGGATATGTATGGGAGTAGCAGTGGAAATGGTACTGAGTAGCCCCTATTTGCTGGGGCAAGACATCAGTGGCATGTGTGTGTCCATTATTGTCCATGTCTTCTGGGTATTCTGCACCGTAGAAAGAGAACTGACAGCCTACTTATTACAGTTTCTTCCTTGGTTTGCTTAGGAGAGCATTAGTAGTAGAACACTATAGGACACTTTTGAAGGCTATAGGTCTTCAGAGAAACACTGTCTTTCTGTAAAACATTTCCTTGAAGCACCGTATTAGACATCCAAATGGATAAATCAGGAATATGTTTGTTTGCACTGAGAGGGGTCAACAAAGAATTACTGACCCCATAGCATGAAAAGATTAGAATAAATGTCAAATTGCCCTTTCAGTACCTATTAATCAATCTTTCTGACATTTTTTCAAGGTAAATCTAAGTTAAATCACTTTTCTGTTCTGCTTCCTAGTCTAAACACTGCCTTTGCATTGAGTCAAGTTAAATACACCTTTGCAAAACTTAGACAGTTGTTTATATGTTAGAAATCAGCCTGATGCTGAGGGAAAGCAACGTCCCCTATTTAATTAACTCAGCTACAGCGTATGTCAGTGCTCTCCAAATGTACAAAAACTCCATAAATCAAAACGGTGGTCGAGGTGCATCAGCCCCAGATTCTCAGTGTGGGTAGTGGTCATTTATTAACAACAACAAAATGGCTACTCAGGGACTCCACAAAGGCCACAGAAATCTATTTATGACCAGCCTATGACTAAGCACCCATAGGGTACAAAACGTGTGGGGCACACGGAGTTGGTGATGATTTTAATGTCGTAATAAAGATTTTTACTTTTATTTTTGTGGCCCCTGTGAAGGCCCCAGAGTGCCTAAGTAGCCATATTTTGGTTTGAAAAGTTTAAATATACCCTATTTATAAGTAGGGTTTTAGGTATTTGTTATTGTTTAATGGGCAGCATGTATAAAGACACGCATTACCCTGAGCGCAAAATATTTTTTATCTGCATATTAGCTAAAGCCAATAAAAACAGGACGTAAGAAGAATTAGATAATACGCTAGCCAAGCAAAGCACAAGAACATTAAAGTAATAAAAATCACTGATTGCAAAGCAACAACTTTTTATGACCGCAGTCATGATCTACGGGGGTTGCTAGGCCATGCTTTCATAATTACTTGTTTAAAGAGTCACAATATTGATTTGTCTAATGGAAATATCATTTGTTTTGCAGATCATTTGCTTTTCCCCAGTAAACGAGTGAGAGCCTTGGGTCCAGGTCAGCTTGCTGACAATACCTGAAATATCCCGAGAGGGTATATGGGAAATCAGGGCTTCCGCACTCTCCACCACGTTTCCATCAGGGCAGTCAATATTAGCAATAAAAAATGTAAACAGGATAATGTAATAAGTCTTAAGTTTGTAACCAATGATAAGCTTGTTTACAAACAGCTGACAAGTAAATGTTAGTGCAGATTGGTTGCTGTTTTTTTACTAAACAAGTAGAAAACAAACTTACTGACATTAGCTCATTCAGTTGGCCTTTTGTAGAAAAGATACTGTCTGATAGGGTTGCCATTTGTCCGGTTTTGTCCCGGACAGCCCGGTTTTTTGACTGGGCCAAACCACCAATCGTCGCATCATAACGCCGCCCATGATGTCACAGCTCCGCCTCTGATGTCACTCCCCCGCCCCCCTTCCCAGCTATTGGCAGGGGGAAAGGTGGCAATCTTACTGTCTGAGCTGCTAACACAGGCATACCTAATTCCACAGGTTAAAAGAAAACCCAAATTCTTGACAAACTATTTTCCAAAATCCGTTAGGCACACAATGTAATGCAACTTCTCCCTCACCTTACTCCATTGTGAATGGATGGCCACCATTTAGGAGTGAAGATGGGAGTGAAGATGTGAGGCCAGAGAAGGGCCTTGTTATCGTGAGTCTTACAAATTCAGGGGTAATGCTTGCAGGAGGTCCATGTATATGTTTGGTGGTAATAAGGCATGGTGGGGTGGAATAGAGGTATTTTCTACTTAGATTTTAAACATCTAGGTGCAACTTTATGTAATTAGTAGGGCCCACCTTCCTAGGGGGACTGGATGGGCAGTGGTAAGTATCTTGCTAAGTATTAAGGGGTCCCATGATTTCTAATAGTGGACATTACTGTCTAAACTTGTAGTTATCAAGCCCGCTTGGAGATCTGACCTATCCGCCATTTATTCAGTGTTTTGAGAACATCTAATACAGCATATACGTGTTTGCCCCAAACCTTACTCTACTTGACATTTAAGCTGGGTTTTCCGGTATAACTAAGATATCAAATAAACATTCACCCCAAATCTCACCTGAACTAACCATCAGGCTGCAAACTTCCTGCTCATGCTCCAATATCATGTGACCATTGTGTGGTCTGTCCTACCTTGAACCCTACCACAACCCTATAGTATTTAGTGTTTTCAAGCCTCCCCTCATTCTCCAGTCTCCCCTGAGACACCATTTTTTTCTATTGGTATAATTGAATGGGGTGTGTGCACTGTGTAGGTCCTTGTCACAGCTATGTGATTGGCCTAGTTGCATGGTCAGTCCTGTTACTGATGCCTCGAACATGAATAGGAGATCAAGCAGAAAAATGTGACACACAACATAATGCGTTTTCACATGTGTCAAGTGTTGTACAATTAGAGTAACAGATATTTCTGTTAAATACATTAGCAATGTACAACCTGCAACCCTCCAGCTGTTCTTGAACTGCAACTTCCATCATCTCAACAGCAGTCAATAACAGTTGCAGAACTGCAGGTTGTAAGGTGATTTCACTCCCTTCTTTCTGCATTGCCAGGGGCCACTCTGTATCCCATAGGATCTCACCCCACACCATCCTCACTACAATCTCCAAACACACACACGCACACGCACACACACATGTGTCATAAATCTCTTGCAAAGCATTTTGGCTACTGATCAGCAAAAAATCAACAAGATAAAGAACAAAAGAATACATATTTCATTACAATTAATAGGATGCCATCACATCCATAAAACATTTTTGCCCAGAGCAATCTGGGTAATGATTAACCACATAATTGGTATTTTCTCTACAGTACTGTGTGCAGACAAAGGAATATGCTAATTGCATAAAATATGATCTTAGCAAAAGAGCTTTTATTAGGGATTGGAATTGTTAGGCACCAAGATTCATACTTGAGGTTTAGAAACCAGATCCATACACGTCTTTCTTCCATGAAATTGTTGGGAGAAGGAATCTTTTCACCGACAGTCCAGTTACAGGTCATCTCTAGAACATTCCTTTGTTCTTTGTATAGAATGAATACAAAAAGGCACATGGATAAAACCCTCATCCACTTTCAGTTTGGGGGACAAAGGCACAAATTGTCATTACTGGCTGGTGCATAAACTCTGAGAACTACTATGAAAAAGAAATGAAAAAAAACAGAGGGGAACCAAACTGATGTCACGAGAGATGTATTTTTCTCATTCTTCCGGACTTCCTTGCACATAATCATTCTGACCTTTAACAGCAGAATACAATAATGTAGAAACAAAAAGGCAGAATTTGCCAAGGCTTACAATAGTACTTATTAAGGCTTTTTTTTTCTCACTTAACATCACAAAACATTTGGTGTTGAACATGAATCTTTCATTTTCATTTAAGAAATGTGAAAATATCAACAGCAGCCATTAGGCCTGGGAACTAGATTGGGCTGTTTCTGGCGCAAAATACCAGCCTTCCTAACTGTTATGTTTCTTCCCTATTAATAACACTGGCATCCAATGTCATTCTATCCAGCCTGGTGGTAACCGTCAACATAGATTTTTTGGGGGGGAAGCAGTTCCAAATAGTAAGGCTTCCCCCCATTTCTATTGAAGAAAAGCTAGTCAGGGAGAAATTCAGGCTAGCGGAAATATTTTGTCCACCTATGTAGCCAGTGTGCCATGAGTCTTAGGATTGAATTCTTGCATAGTGTTTTGGATATCTGGATGCCAGGCTAATATCAAAACAGGTGTTCCCACCAATGCCTCCATTCACAGACTATTCTAGCACTGATATACAAGCCACTAGCCTACAGCCCTTCAATTGTTGTTAAATTGCATCTTCAAGGACCCACCAATTGAGGAAGGTTGTCAATGGTGATAAGGGCTGTACTGAAGAACGGCTAAAGAAGCTTTGATTTTGACATCTAAACAAAAGTCTGTAGCCCTAGGCCCTATCACTACTAGAGACACCCATGGCTAGATGTGCTATTTCTATGTAGGCCTTCTTCTATGACACTCACTTGTTACATGGGAAGCTTTTACTATCACCTTCTATTTTTTGGCCCAATAGCCACTGATAAAAGGCATTTGCCTTTGCCTTGCATCCTATATAGAACCTAGATATAATAACAGATGTGATTTCCCAGTGGGCTCATACACCAACTCAAAACTACCCTACTTAAAACAAACCCTGTTTTGTGCAGATTTGCCAAAAGCTACAGGAAACTGAGCTATAACAATCCAAAATGGTGTGTGCGCCTTGCACATATAAAGCGGGATGTATGAACTTCCTTCCTATCATGGAGAGGCATATTTAACACACATTTAATTGCTGTTCCCACTGAGACCTTATAATAAAAAATAAATGTTATGATAGGTTAAAGATTGGTCTGGTCCTGTGACTATTTCAGACAGTGGATTGGCTACATAAAAAAAATACTTACAAGAAATATTCGCACCATAATGAGATGTGCATAAAACCATTAAATATATTTGAATCAATAAATATAAAATCCATTATGTCATTATAATGTGGAAGATTCTGAGGAATGGAATGTAAGAAGGAACCAGAACCAACATATATAGTTAATAGAAGGTAAATATGGTTAGGAAAGCCTATGGAAGGTGTAGCACTATGACTGGGTAGAGGCACCAGGTTCCCTCATGTAACCAACAACTTTCTTTGTGTTCTGGAAATAAATAATTGTGTTTCATAGTGTTTTTTTAAAAAAAATACATTATAACAATAAACTCTTAGATCTTGCACAAAACATACATATAATCAGAGACATAATTTTATTTAAATGCTAAAACAATAAAAAATGAACTCAAAGATCATTAATCTATGTACTGCGGCACAGACTGCACTTTCTATGACAGTTATGTAGTTAAAGGACAGAGATGGCAACTGATCTGCACAGAATAAGGCTACAATGGCCATAGCAATAAATTATTTTTAACTATCAGGAAAAACAGGGCTTATTTTAAAGCAATACCTTAGGTTTTTAGAACTGGTGTCTTGCTGTGTAGGTAATAAGAATTAGGGTATTTTTCCTCATTTATGGACCTTTTTAGCTGGGCAAAATCCTAATGACATTATTCCACAAACCTGTAGAACTCCATGGGAAAAGTCCTGACTGGTTTTTAAAATAGGCCCTGGCATTTCAAGTACGCAGAGGCCCAAACAGCCCCAATAAATAGTGAGTGTCTATGGCATCTTACAGCAACCCCTCTG
The DNA here is from genome assembly GCF_000004195.4 of Xenopus tropicalis. Lineage (NCBI taxonomy): Eukaryota > Metazoa > Chordata > Amphibia > Anura > Pipidae > Xenopus > Xenopus tropicalis. Next base: position 28,417,466 of record NC_030681.2, on the reverse strand, counting down.
GCATTTGCCCAAACCCCCAGATTGCCAGTCCCAGCCTGTAAGGAATTGTAGCCAACCTGCAAAGGGACAATGGCTACACAGGCAAATCTAAAACTACAGGCAAAGTCCCATCTCCTTCACAGAATCTTTTGTAAAATAAAATAAACTACTGTATATATATTTAACTTTTGGGATTTCCATTCAGGAAACCTATAGGAAAAGGATCAAATAAAATGATTCTGGCCCTTTAACAAAATGGGCAATTTTTTTCCCCCATAAAGAAATAAAAACCAAGCATGTTTAGGTAAATATTTGTGTTCATACATTCTCTTAAAAGTATTTACCAAGAATCCTCACTGTGTCCTTGTAATGATATACAATCACATGAAAACGGAGTTTATGGATCTGAATTGCTCTAATGTCTACAGAGACAACATTCTGTTCCCTACACTTAAGCCTAATCTGCCGCTCTTAAACCATTGCCTCCTGAGCAAAGTGGACAAACAAGTCCCCAGTAAGTCTGAGGGTCAAGTAGGGATGAGAAATCTGCTTCTGTGCCTTGTTGTTTTGGGAAAAGGTAAATTACACTCCTGATAATATATTTACCATTCCAAAGTGCAGTAACTGCCTTCACGAGAACTGGTTTTGTATGCATCCCTCGTATATATTTATATAAATAAAATCTACCGATTTATGCATAGTGTTCTGTGATCCTACAATCCCAGCAAAATCGTTTTCTCAAGACGCCGCTATTTTATTTCCAAGTCATTTAGAGGTGACCACAACCATATTGTTCCTTGGTTGTCAGTGAAATACCTTGATGAAGGTTAATGCCCTCTGGGCTCCAGATACAATAAAGTAAAGCCACTAGGTTAACTAGAAAGTACCGAGGAGAAATTTCAATTGAGCCAAAGCAAGAGAAATACCAGGAGAGTAAACATCATGCTCATATTAGTAGAGACACTTCCAGATTAAAGTTGCCCACTGAACTTGAAAAGAAAGATGAGATGGCAAATTTCAGGTGATACCTCTGTAATGAACTGCTCGCTAAAAGGACTTTACTTCTCTATTAATTCTCAAGGTCACACAGTAAGGGTGAAAACTAAATTAAACCTTAATGTAGCTCGGTTGAAACGTTACTATTTTTGAGAACTTGCCAATGGATTTAACTGGGAAGTTTTAAGTGATACAGGGGCCCGGTGGAGGTATTGCTGTTATGTCACTGCTACTATAGGCACCATCTCTCCCTACTATACCTGCTATCCCACAGCCCCAGTCCCTTCCCAGAGGCTATTATACCCCCCACTGCTACTATAGGCACCATCTCTCCCTACTATACCTGCTATCCCACAGCCACAGTCCCTTCCCAGAGGCTATTACCCCCCCCCCACTGCTACTATAGGCACCATCTCTCCCTACTATACCTGCTATCCCACAGCCACAGTCCCTTCCCAGAGGCTATTATCCCCCCCCACTGCTACTATAGGCACCATCTCTCCCTACTATACCTGCTATCCCACAGCCACAGTCCCTTCCCAGAGGCTATTATCCCCACTGCTACTATAGGCACCATCTCTCCCTACTATACCTGCTATCCCACAGCCCCAGTCCCTTCCCAGAGGCTATTATCCCCCCACTGCTACTATAGGCACCATCTCTCCCTACTATACCTGCTATCCCACAGTCACAGTCCCTTCCCAGAGGCTATTATCCCCCCACTGCTACTATAGGCTTCATCTCTCCCTGCTATCCCACAGCCACAGTCCCTTCCCAGAGGCTATTATCCCCCCACTGCTACTATAGGCACCATCTCTCCCTACTATACCTGCTATCCCACAGCCACAGTCCCTTCCCAGAGGCTATTATCCCCCCACTGCTACTATAGGCACCATCTCTCCCTACTATACCTGCTATCCCACAGCCCCAGTCCCTTCCCAGAGGCTATTATCCCACTGCTACTATAGGCACCATCTCTCCCTACTATACCTGCTATCCCACAGCCCCAGTCCCTTCCCAGAGGCTATTATCCCCCCACTGCTACTATAGGCACCATCTCTCCCTACTATACCTGCTATCCCACAGCCACAGTAACAATAAATTTGAATCTGACTTTTACCAGAACACTCAGTTGAACATTCAATGACTACTTCTAGTTAAGTAAATTAGAAGTCTCAGCTAAGTAGTGCATGTAAAAACAGTTTATTGTTATAACAACTTATAACTGTGAAAGGTTTCTACTTTTATTAATGATGCACCAAATCCAGGATTGAGGATTCGACCAAAATAAATAACCAACTACCTTGCAAGGACCAAACAGTCCTGTAACATCAAAAACAGTAAGATTACAACAGTAAGCTTTTTTGGGTTCTCCACCTCTTGTATCAGTTATTGATTGTTTTTATAGGTACATCTGTATGTTCAATCTATATACCCATGTGTTGTACAGCTCTGTAGAATAAGTTGGTCCTAAATAAGTGAAGATAATAATAGGCAAAAAGTATGTTCCGCACAAGCCCTATTCCCCTGAATGAAGGGTCTATTTCTCCAGAGAAGGGGATGGTGATAAGTGACTCTTGCATAAAGTGGATATAAAGGCTTAAAAACACCATCTGTGAGGATCAACCTGATAGCTAACAAAATTCCTTATATAGGTTTTATTCGATCCAGAAGTAAAGAGGAAAAATATCTAAAGCAGTATCATTTTCCTCAGTGGGGAAATCTTCTTTTACAAGCAATCCTGGTTGGTCAGAACGAGAATGTCTGGGATGCCTTTCTAGCAAGAAAATGCATTTGCAGTAATTGCTTCTGGGACATATCCAATTGCCAGTTATGTGGCCGGGAAGGATTTTTTTTTTTCTTTAATCTGGTCCCATTTTGTCCTCATTGTTTCTGCCCTTCCTAGAAAGAGCTTGGTGAAGGTTCAGCACAATGGACTTTTTTTATTCTCACTAAGTTAGTATGCAACTCCCAGGGCTGCACTTGAACAGACTGCAGAATAATTTCTTAACTGGAAAGATTCTCCAGTGTTTCATGAATATAACACCTAGGGCATCAATCACTGGCTAATTCTCACTGACACTTCTGTAGTCATGGGGGAATATCATGGACATCAGGCCTGGAACACATATCGGTGACACAAGGCAGCTCCTTTCTATGGACTTTATAACTTGTACCTCTGTTGGGCAGGTAAATGTAATACTATGGTGTGTGCTGATTTCAGGTTTGACTTGGTGCCATGTCCAAGGGCTGAGAGGGGCATAATTGTAAAGCATAAACAGACACCATAAAACAATTAGCTAATAGATTCAGTTCCTCGAACTTCAACTGAAATGGGTGGTTGAGCCAAACTAGTAAATTTCCTATGGCTGCACGGGCAGTAAATTCTCTCTGTGTGACAGCACAGATCCATTTGCAGATCTGCATTTCTTAACCCAGACACTGCAAGACAGAAGAACTAGAAGCTTCTCCTCATTGGTTCTAAAATGTTGAAGATTTGCTCTTTATTCAGCGAAATAAACATGGTAAAAACATATTTAGTATTTAGTAGGGTAGCTTATTGGGTAGGTTCCCTGGGCTGGCAATCTGTGGGTTCAGGCAAATGACAGAGGGGCTGCTGTAAGATGCCATAGACAGTCATTATTTATTGGGTCTGTGGGGGGATGTTTGGGCCTTGAAATGCTGGGCCTGTTTAAAATCCCAGTCCAGGCCTGTTATTACCACTGATTTGCTGGAAGATTTATCATGCATGGTGCATCTGTATAACTACTGTACAAAATAAGCAGTGGTTTCCTACACTAACTCACCACCTGAAAGAATTCACTTTGCATATCTGCCACATATGGAAAAGCATATATATATATATATATGAAATGCTAAAACATACGGAATGCATGGCTTCAGGCTAGCAATGATAACACTGTTGCAAGAAGCAGAATGGCCATTACACACATCACAAAACATCATCATGTTGGCACAGTATTTCCCTATAAGCTACATGGCTATGCAGCATTCACATTTAACAGCATTAAAACAAGAGGGCTATTTATGGATCTCCCTTTGAACACTGGCTCCTTAGACGCTCCAAAAAAGCACCTAAAGGAAAAGTAGGCCAGATGTGCAGCCTGATCCTCGCAGGCAAAGAATAATGATTTATGGAGACTTAGCATCCCAAAAAGAGACCAAGTGCTATATATTTATTATAATTATATTATCACATAAATGCATAAACTAAGAGAGCCCGGGTGCAGTCCACAACCTATAAATGCCAGCGCTGCAGGGAAGCTCTGCACTCATGGGGCTTATAGGTATTAAACATTTATTTGGGAGGCTGAACCCCCACATTTGTCAAAGTAAAATCCAAATACACACAATGCCCTAAAAACAGAAAAAGGGATGAAAATGATTATGCATCAAACCACAAATATGATACTCAGTAACACCAAGTAGACACTACATTTTTTACCTATACATACAAGGTATGATGATGATGCGTTGAACGGTTACAATCAACCTCATGCGACTGTGTGTTTGCCTTGAATAAGTGAATGAGTAACCTAGAATAGTGTATAAAGTTGACTTCTTTAGACTAGACCAGGGCTGTCCAACTGGAGGCACGCGGGCCAGGCGTGGCCCTTTTAAATGATTTTTATGGCCCTTAGCCATCTCAAAGGCTCCATAGACTTCACTGTATGACATCATTAGTTTAATTAAATCCGAACCTCAAACATGTTATATAAGGAATAATCTGTCCTCTACATGTAATAAGTTGGGCAGCACAGGACTAGACTATTGGACTGGACCAACATCAGTTCTAATCCCATACACTGTGACCCCCGGAGAGAACTGTGATTTGTTATGGTCAGTCAGGCACAAACGTCACTGCAGTGAATGGAACGAGTAGGTGACTTGGTATTATTTGTACAACTGTTCCCTTAACCTAATAAGGAACATCACAGCATGCAGAATGATATGTTTTAGCAAATAGGCTGTTTATACGGCCGCCCTCACAGCAGAAATAATGGTTTGGAAATTACAGTTCAGCTGTTGATGCTTTTTAACCATGTTTTACTGTATTTGAATGGATTTGTATGTTTTAGTCACAATTCTTTTGTTTCTTGTTACATTGTTTGTTTACATTGGGGTTTGTGGTGTCTAACGTTAATGATGTCATAATGATGTCACTTAGGCTGGGGGCCCAGATGAAATGTTAGTCTCCCAAATAAGTATAAGTATGTATTATAAGTTTAATTTTGCAATGGCAACAACAACAACCACAAAATTGAATTCTCCTTATACAGGTATAGGAAATCAGTTATCTAGAAAGCTCTGAATTACAGGAAGACAATTTCCCATAGAGCAAATTCTATTTTTTTTTCTCTGTAATAATAAAACAGTACCTTGTACCTAAGAACGATATAATTAATCCTTATTGGAGGCAAAACAATCCTATTGGGTTTAATTAATGTTTAAATGATTTTGGCTGAGTATGTCTGGTAATGCAAATTATAGAAAGATATTGTATCTTGAAAACCTCAGGTCCTGAGCATTCCGGCTAATAAATCCAGTTGTTTTGCAGTATTATAGATGGAGACAAGCTCTTCAGATGTTGGTGATGGCGTAAAGATCATTCTACTCTATATAAAGGTGCCTGTATTACAGGACTCCCTTTTATGTAAAAGCCATTTATCTGCTAGTGTTCTTACTAGCCTTTTCTCAGGTGTTGGTGGCCCATTCTCTTTCCATGCTATGCCACAGTAGATTGCCAACTATTTGCCCTGCTGACATCATTAGCATGGGGCTGGTTGGGGCAGAAAGGTGACAAGTCCTGCACACATAAATGACACATGGCTCCTAAGAGACAACAGCAATGCAAAATAACTTCATTTAACAGACTTCAGGGCTGATTTACTAACATAGGTGCTAATGAATTGCTGATTGGTTGCTACTGGCAACTCTACTGCTTCATGTTTATTAGAAGCTTTCGTTGTCCGTAAAAAAAAAAAAAAGTAGAAATAATTCATCTAAAATGTTTTTTTCTGTTGCCACAGAATGCATTAATCTCTTTAATGCTGAAACAAGCTGAGAGACACAATATACTAAGGAATAACAATTTCTCTTTAAAGCTCTAAATGTTTAATATACAGTTGCTTGAGTGTTCTGGGTGCTGTTTCCCATATTTTATGTACAAGAGACAAATCACACACAATAAAAACGCAGGGATGCAGGAAAGGTAATACTTGAAATAAAGTCTAAAATTATAGAGGCAAAAGCAAAGACTTACAGAAAGGCATGCTCAGTTTTTAGAAATAACAATAATAAAACCCTCATGGCATTAGCAAATACCAATCTTGAAATTGAAAGGGAAATGTTAGCATTGAACTAGTCTAGTGCTCTCGGTTGTGCTTCAGGGCCAAGGTTAAAAAAAATATATAAAAATGAATGGTTAGAACTTTCAGGGTGAAGACACACAGAGCTACCAGTAGCAGCTACTTGTCACGGCTACTAAAATAGACAATGTTGATCATTTTCTGATAATTGGTTTTACCTCTGTTTTAGCAGAGGCAATTCTCCGTATTGTCTAAGGCAGGGTATTTTGTGGCATTTAGTAGCTGTGACAAATAGCTGCTACTAAGTAGCTCACTGTCTTCACGGTTAGTTGAACTGCTGGGTCAACCATTTTAGCCTCCATCATAGTTATCATGGGGAAATATTTGGCAAAATATTTGGCAAGACCACTATTAGGGTAAAGACACACAGAGCTAATATTAGCAGCCTACTAAAATAGACAATGCTGATCATTTGCTGATAATTGTCTATGTGTGTTTTAGCAGAGGCAGTTCTCAGTATTGCCTATGGAAGGGTATTTTCTGGAATTTAGCATCTGTGACAAGTAGCTGCTACTAAGTAGCTCCGTGTGTCTTCCTTCATTCTTAGTTTGCACTGGTTGCTTTAAAATGTCTTGACAGCTGTTCACCAAGTGGGCAATTTATTGTCCAATGTATGGGGCTAAATCCATGGCCTCCCTTATCTATGAGGATCTAGACACAGAATGAACCAATCTGTGGATATGGCCCTCTCGCAATAAGTCTACCCATGGTTCCATGATCATCAGTTTGTGACTAAACTATGCAAGATCTAGTCCACCAGTTGATGTGACCAAGTGAGCATATCCACAGCTAAATGGCTAACTTAAGAGCAGACACAGATAAATGCATTTTGGCCATAACAGCGCTGAACTATCCCTGTGAAATTATGCAGCTTTCAAAACAAGGTGCATTTCCAGGGATACAGAATTCCAAGGATAGAGTTATTAGAACCTTGGAAGCTAGGGACAGTTGGCAGCTACAGTATATTTGAGTGATACTTTGACCCAAGACATTTTCTGGGCCAGTCATTCACACTGAGGCCGATTTGAGGCTTTCTGCATTTAATAGGAATTTAGATACAGCAGCAAATACACAACCAGAAGCCTTGGACAAAAAGCAGGAGACACCTGAAAACTGAAATAAATTAGCTTGTGATGACACGAAAGGCCAATTGCTAATTAGAAGTGCTTAGTTGCCATGCATGGCTAGCACTTTGCAATAGAATGTGTCAGTAAATAAATACCCATGACTAGAGAAGGGCGCACACAACCCATAAATAAGGAATGTCAGTCCTGTAAATCTCTTTGCACTGGATTGGCTGCAGTCAATCATTCTCCGAGGCCATTTCAGCACTTGTGAATCAGAGGCCATGACCTGGAAGGCTTGAAATAAATAATAATAATACTGCTTCTTTATGTTTAGCTCTGAATCTAGCAAGCTTCTCTTGTCTAATAAAGTTGATTAGTAAATAGTCTTATTGGCCAAAAAAGGTGGGTACAAATGTATTTGAACAAGGCTATCCAGTGGTCTTATGTTCTATTCAAGTTAACACGCTAAATCCTCAACTAAAGTAGAATTTCTGAGGATGTTTTTGACAACTTAGGATCTATAATTACTTTCAATATAATCAATAATAGCGCAGTTCTTGTGACTCTCGTGACTTTTTTGAAGTGTTGATATAAAGTAACAGACAATTTGGCTCAGTGGATGGAATAAAACAGATGCATTGTACATGTATGGGAGCCATTATTCAGAAAGCTCTAAATTACAGGAAGGCCACCTCCCATAGACTCCATTTTATTTAAATAAGTAAACATTTTATAAATAATTTCCTTTTTTGTATGTAGGATCCTGGTCATATAGAAAGATAGGGTTGGGGTGTTTTAGTCAGAATGTGTGAAGAAACTCCCACAAGAGTACCAGGCAATACCATTCCCCACGCTAGTGCAATAAGTAACTATAGCATCTGAAATGGAAGTAAATTAATTTTCCCCCAAAACGACACTTTTACACACTGGTTTGAGGCATAAGCGAAGAAATTTCATTCTAACTACAGTATATTTTTTGCCTGTTATTCCCATTGTCCCTAGCCAGGCAGCAGAAGCTTTAACAACTAGTTTCATCTAAAGGGAAATTTCTAGCAATAAAGCATCCTGAGCAATTTAAAAATAAGGATATTCATTTAAACCTTCTCTCGCCGAACTCACAAAAGAAAGGAGTGAGATGTTTTTTCCCGTTACAAAGTAATTGCGTCCGCAGGCGGAGAGGCAAATGGAATCAGAGGGAGTTTAGGGCAGAGCCTACATGGTTTGCAGTAATTTCTGTAAAGTTACTTGTGATCATAGTCTGCTGTTACTTGATGGTAAAAATATAGCAGGGCAATTTAAATCTTTATTTCCCCAGCTGTAAGGAAAAATTCATGGTTTTCTCTACTTTTTACCCTCTGTATGCCATACAGCCACTCCCAACACACAGACTATGAACTCTGAGAATGTCTCCAGAGCACAATTAGTTCTTATTTCCATTCTAGAAGCAAACGGTGCAGATTTAAGGCAATTCAGCCCTACAGCCCTTCTTGCGCCAGTCAGCTAGGTAGCACTAAAGATAGGAGTCAGTTTTATGACCCTACAAACAGAAGGTAAACCAGTGGCGCTCGTAAAACAAATACATAAAGGAACAACAGATTGGCAAACTAGACTGACCCCATAAGATACAAATACAGTATCTGTAAGATGGAAGAAAGTTTATTATGGAAATGTACTGTTGAGAAACAGATGAGACAACTAAAAAGCCAAATTAAATGGAGGAAAGATATAGATATTTGACTACCTCCTATCTTGATACTGGTATACACATGGGCTGTTCCCCTTGAAATGTATTTATTGACATTTGGCTTTATTTTAAAGTAAAAAATAGTGATGAGCGAATCTGTACCGCTTCGCCGGAAAATTTGCGTATCTTTCAAAAGATTAATGAAACGGCGAAAAATTCGTGAAACGGCAAAAATGTCACTCATCAAAAAAATTGTTGCCCGCGGCTATTCTTTTGTCACGCGGCTATTCTTTCTTCGCCCGCGGCTATTCTTTCTTCGCCCGCAGCTATTCTTTCTTCGCCCGCAGCTATTCTTTTGTCGTCCGCAGCTATTCTTTTGTCGCCTGCGGCTATTCTTTTTTTGACGCAGGCGACAATTTTTGGACACGTGGCAAATTTTTCTGTGGCTAATTATTTCATCCGTTGCGCGAAACAATCCGCCAATGGCGAAATGCGGAAATTCACCGCGAATCCATGCCTGCCAAAACATTTCACCCATCACTAGCAATAAAAGTAAAACTACTCTTCAAAATTTTAATCTACATAAAAAGTTACCAATAGGTCATGCTGATCGTTACTTGCTAATAAACCTGCTTTTGTAATTGTTTATTTACTACAGAGAAAAAGGGAATCAGTTTTAAAATTCTGAATTATTTGATTAAAATGGAGTCTATGGTAGACAGGCTTTCCATAATTCGGAGCTTTCTGGATAACGGAATTCCGGATAAGGAATACCATACCTGTACTGATATTATTGACTATATGTACTAGAGATGTGGGGGGTCAGCAAAAACTCAACCTGCTCCCAACCCTAACGTGCAAAATGTTGCCATTGCAGGACCCGTACCCAACCCATACTCACATCTTTCCGCTACGTACGCTACTTCACACATTCTAGGTACCAAGACAGGGAAACTTCAAGAGCAGAGAAAAAGTGTACATCCCCAGCCTGACCTGCACCCAACCCCGAACCTGCAATGGTCACTCAAATTTCATCCCTAACCCACCTGACCTAAGGGTAAACCACTGCAGCACCATGTTGCAAGTCAACCCGCATATCACAAGTATGTAGCAATCAGATGCCAAGGACTAAATGTGATTTAAGTAAAGCTGTGGCCAACCCTTAGCCACATTGCTTAAGTGTGTGGTCAGCTTTGTTACTAGCCAGGATTTAAATGAGTTGGGCAGAGGGTAGCAGGGAGATCACGTCAGACTGGTTTTTTATAGCAGCTGCAGTAGTCTTCTGTCAGCTCTGCCATATTCAAACTTCTTTTAATTGCAGTCTAAACAAAAGGGTTGTAGGGTTGTACAACTGCCTCCCAATATGAAATCTAAACGGTCTTAATCATTATTGATCCTTTGCCACCCACACATGAAATTAATTTTCAGTAATTTGATTCAAACAGCTCATTGCAAACGACAAGCTCCTCAGCTCGGCACCCACCGATTCTGTTGGTAATTAGAAAGCAGTTTAATATCTCCACTAAGGGACAGCTGTACAACAGGAGGTAACACGCTACTACCAATGGCACTGTACAACAAGGGGGTCCAAATTCTGTTATGGCCATGGGTCAAGCTCAGAAGGAGACAATTGTTCCTATGATTGACATAAAAATTCCGTGCTGGGGAGCACTCCAAAAGTAGGAGACGATACCTGGGTGCCGGAGCTTAAATAAATTGTATAAAAGCAAAAATGTCAGCACAAAAAGAAGTAAAGACTTGATCAATGCAGAAGGTGAAGTTTATTTATCCTACATTTCAGTTCCTTACTGGAACCTTCATCATAAATAAACTTCACCTTCTGCATTGATCAAATCTTTACTTCTTTTTGTGCAAACCCTGTGAGTGCCGAAATTTTTGCTTTTATATATATATATATATATATATATATATATATATATAGCAAAAAGTAACCGGTACAGCACTCACAGGACTTCAAAGTCTTTGAGAAAGGCTGCAGTGGTAGCCGAAACGTTAGACATTTTCCTTCAATAAATTTTTTTGAACTTTATATAAGTCCTGTGAGTGCTGTACCGGTTACTTTTTGCTACATTTCCTATTTTTAGACTGCACCCAGGCATCTTTACTCTGTTTGACGTGAGTGCCTGTTATTCCATTTTGACTATATATATATATATATATATATATATATATATATATATATATATATATATATATAAACACACACACATATGCTTTTGCCTCCCTGAGAGAGGACAATATTGTTAGAGCTGTTGATGTCCTGAGGAGCGGGATGCTGTGATATATTAATGTATATGACATAGGTTATTCTCCACTGGGGGCCTAATTTATCTACAGTACATATTTCCATGTATACCTGTATATATCACTCTGATAAGGAAAGCATTTCCAAAGCCGGTAGGACATGATGTACCAAACACTATTCTACGTACATGAGAATGGGCCGGCCGAGCAGTTCTCACCCAACATCAGTTCTCAGGCTAATTCTGTTAGAAATGTCTGGAATTGTAACTTTTGCACAAACGGATACTTAACTTCTTTTTGTTGAGAAACAAGAAGCAATTTGCACTAAAAGCCCCATAACAAGAGCTCCCAGAATGAAGACTATAAAAGTCAGAAATTGTAGCCTAAACATTACCCTGCTTGTTTGAAGAGGCATCATTAGAATTTAGAACCTCCCAGTTCCCTGCAGGAAACAATGGAAGCTCATGATGGTAATTGTAGTAATAAATGCTCTGTACATAAATGCTTTCCTTCCCAAGTAGGATGGTAAAAGGCTAATGTTTTGTTGTTCCAATTCACGAGGAAATAACATCAAACAATTAAGCAATCTCAATTTATTGCATTTTTCACACTGCCTTATACAAACAGATAGACTGGTTTTATACACTCTCAATGCCAGCCTGAAATATCTATTGGGTTTTAGGCTAAAGGTTTCCTATCATGGCTTCTGTGGGGATATGAGTGAGTGACAAATCCACTACACATTACCATCTGAATGACTGGCATTGCCATACAGTATCCACCATACTGATCAAACTGTGTTTTGATTTGATCCTATCACATTGCACAGTGTAAAATGAAGTCATACAAAGAACCAGTGGATGTAAAACCTGAATGGAATATATGCCTTATAGTAGAAGGAAAGTTTTCTCCTAACAGGAGCACCAGCCGGGGGTTTCAGGTAAGTGATTATAATCACTGGGGGGTGACTAACATTTGGCACCCCCCCAGTAATTTAGCCTTTCCTTCTCGTTTAAATAAGCTACTTTATATAATGATCTTCCACTCCCACCACCGCACCCCATCCTTCAGTCCAACCACCACCCACTCACCCTGCTGCTGGGTCCACATACCACCCTGCTCCCCCTCCACTTGCACCCCTTTACACATGCCTTGTCAACCCTAGTGCCCTGTAGGCACTTACTATGGAATTCTGCACTCATTCTCACTAGTGCTGTGCACACTGTATATACATGAGCCCTCTAGTTTCTCCTTTTAATATGCTTTTTTGATGTTCACATTTTCCCATAACATTAAAATAAAACTTATCTCTTCTTATATCTTGCCAATTACCAGAGGAACAATATAGTTTTCATGACATTTTATCGTTGGGTAAAAAATGTAATTTATTTTCCACTTTCAGCAGTCTGATGTTACATGCTAATGAAAGGCAAAAATGGATCTTAACAGGATTCCAGTATTGAGAAACTCTCCCTTTTCAATGAGTATAATCATTCGGATATGATTCACCCTGCCAGTGATTCTAGTTGCTTACTTACGACACCAGGCCCGGGCTCCTCTTCAAAGAATGCACTGGTCAAGGGTAGTTTTCCCTTTCGGGAATTTCCCAGTTGCTATAAGATATGTAAAGTACAGTGCAGCATGGTCAGCATATATATATATACAGGTCCTTTTCAAAAAATTAGCATATTGTGATAAAGTTCATTATTTTCTGTAATGTACTGATAAACATTAGACTTTCATATATTTTAGATTCATTACACACAACTGAAGTAGTTCAAGCCTTTTCTTGTTTTAATATTGATGATTGTGGCATACAGCTCATGAAAACCCAAAATTCCTATCTCAAAAAATTAGCATATTTCATCCGCCCAATAAAAGAAAAGTGTTTTTAATACAAAAAAAGTCAACCTTCAAATAATTATGTTCAGTTATGCACTCAATACTTGGTCGGGAATACTTTTGCAGAAATGACTGCTTCAATGTGGCGTGGCATGGAGGCAATCAGCCTGTGGCACTGCTGAGGTGTTATGGAGGCCCAGGATGCTTCAATAGCGGCCTTAAGCTCATCCAGAGTGTTGGGTCTTGTGTCTCTCAACTTTCTCTTCACAATATCCCACAGATTCTCTATGGGGTTCAGGTCAGGAGAGTTGGCAGGCCAATTGAGCACAGTAATACCATGGTCAGTAAACCATTTACCAGTGGTTTTGGCACTGTGAGCAGGTGCCAGGTCATGCTGAAAAATGAAATCTTCATCTCCATAAAGCTTTTCAGCAGATGGAAGCATGAAGTACTCCAAAATCTCCTGATAGCTAGCTGCATTGACCCTGCCCTTGATAAAACACAGTGGACCAACACCAGCAGCTGACATGGCACCCCAGACCATCACTAACTGTGGGTACTTGACACTGGACTTCAGGCATTTTGGCATTTCCCTCTCCCCAGTCTTCCTCCAGACTCTGGCACCTTGATTTCCGAATGACATACTTTGGACCACTGAGCAACAGTCCAGTGCTGCTTCTCTGTAGCCCAGGTCAGGCGCTTCTGCCGCTGTTTCTGGTTCAAAAGTGGCTTGACCTGGGGAATGCAGCACCTGTAGCCCATTTCCTGCACGCGCCTGTACACGGTGGCTCTGGATGTTTCTACTCTAGACTCAGTCCACTGCTTCCGCAGGTCCCCCAAGGTCAGGAATCGGTCCTTCTCCACAATCTTCCTCAGGGCCCGGTCACCTCTTCTAGTTGTGCAGCGTTTTCTGCCACACTTTTTCCTTCCCACAGACTTCCCACTGAGGTGCCTTGATACAGCACTCTGGGAACAGCCTATTTGTTCAGAAATTTCTTTTTGTGTCTTACCCTCTTGCTTGAGGGTGTCAATGATGGCCTTCTGGACAGCAGTCAGGTTGGCAGTCTTACCCATGATTGCGGTTTTGAGTAATGAACCAGGCTGGGAGTTTTTAAAAGCCTCAGGAATCTTTTGCAGGTTTTTAGAGTTAATTTGTTGATTCAGATGATTAGGTTAATAGCTCGTTTAGAGAACCTTTTCATGATATGCTAATTTTTTGAGATAGGAATTTTGGGTTTTCATGAGCTGTATGCCACAATCATCAATATTAAAACAAGAAAAGGCTTGAACTACTTCAGTTGTGTGTAATGAATCTAAAATATATGAAAGTCTAATGTTTATCAGTACATTACAGAAAATAATGAACTTTATCACAATATGCTAATTTTTTGAAAAGGACCTGTATATGTATATATCAGCGACATGCTAGCTATGACTGAACACGACAGTATAAAGGATGCAAGGGTGCCAAATGTGCTTTTGACTGACTGCTTTAACTGGAGCCAAATATAAGCGCACAGTGGCCTTTTAAACAGTTAATGAGCGATTTACTAAGATAGGTGCTAAGCTGCACTACTGCATTGCCCATAGCCACTAACCAGCAATTGGTTTTGATCATACTACTATTCAGGAGAACAGACACTGATTGATTGCTCTATGTAACTGCACCGATGCAATGTAACACCTACGTCATTGCATATGGTTTCTATTAACATCCTTTTAAAAAGCTCATCCATTTGTATAACACCCATTTATAGAACACCCATTCTGCCTCCGGAAAGCTCAACATAGTAAATATGTCAGAAGTCAGAACACACTGTTAATGAAGGGTTATATCGTCACATCTGACAACTATGCTTAAACAAACACCAGTTTCTCAACCCGCAGCCCCTGAAGCACCTTTCCTCTGGATAGAACAGATCTGGCAATAAACAAATGCAATGGAAGACTTGAAGAATGACATTTGTAAATGGGCCGATTGTGTCTCCTCGCAGCAGTGTGTCCCAAACAGCAGCGCGGCTGCACGCAGCTCACCATCAGTGCCCTGCTGTGAACAGATATAGTCACAATATTATAGATCATAGTCTACTTCCGGGCTTTGGATTTCATTAATTAAAAAAAAAATAGAACAGATATTGTGGATAGAAGAAAAACACTTTGTGCAGTACAAACGGTAATGGCGCGACTGTCTGAAATCCTAATGAATGCAATCTTTCTTTCTGCAGCACCAGGGTTTTCTCTCCATATATAAACGGCTCAGATCTATTTGTACTCAGATGGCCTCAGCACAGGGAAACACAAATGAGCCAGGCTACAGGCACTCTGGGCAAGAAGGTTAGAACCAGGCCTGGACTGGCAATCTGTGGGTTCTGGGAAATGCCAGAGGGGCTGCTGTAAGATGCCACTATCACTATTTATGGCTTTTTGGGTCTCTGTGTACCCTGTGCCAGGGCCTATTTAGACTCCCAACCTAGGCCTGGTAAGAACTTTGGAAAATGATCAATTACTAAAATATCCTCTCCACCAACAGCTAAACACAGTCCTGCTGGAGACATCCAAGCAGCTCAATGTGGCTTATGGCCTATAAACCATATGTTAGAGCAGGGATCCCCAACTTTTCTTACCAGTGAGCCACAGTCAAATGTAAAAAGACTTGGGGAGCAACACAAGCATCATAAAAGTTCATGGAGGGGCCAAATAAGAAGAATATTGGCTATTAGGCAGCCTCTATTCACCCTATCAGCTTACAGGAGGCTTTATTTGGTAGGAAATCTTGTTTTTATTCAACCAAAACTTGCCCCCAAGTCAGGAATTCAAAAATAACTACTTAGTTTGGAGGCACTGAGAGCAACATCCAAGGGGTTGGTGAGCAACATGTTGCCCCCGAGCCACTGGTTGCGGATCACTCTGTTAGAGCAAGCCTGGACTGGGATTCATAATAGGCCCTGGCATTTCAAGTGCAAATTATCCCAAACAGTTCCCACAGGCCCAATAAATAGTGACTGTCTATGGCATCTTTACAGCAGCCCCTCTGGCATTTGCCAAAACACACATTTTGCCCCAGGGCCTGTGTTAGAGTTAGGCTGGCCATACACAGATAGATCTTTGCTGATGGCACCTGGAACAGTAAACAGATCATATGGGGCCTGTGGAAATTTGTAAGGTGATGTTGGGCATGTTTGAAAATTGTATTCAAAACACATCCAGGAGATATATGGCAAATATTCAGCTCAATATTGGCTGCATATGGCAATTAGCAGAAAAAATACAAGGGCCAATAAGCTGCCAACTTGGTCTGTAGAGGCTGAGTTGGCAGATTTTATTGGCCCATGTATTGCCAGCTTAAGTGATAAATAGTAGGCTAAGTGATCAGAACTGCAATGAGTGCAAGACAGAAAGAAATGGAATCCTTTATTAGGCAACTCTTTTAGCAGTGAGCAACCTACCTTACCCAACTTACTCTCTAGCCCGCTGTGAGGCTTGTAGAAATACTAGAGCTGGGCAATATATTGCAATACATTTATCTTTAACAAGGGGACTGTGCATGGAAACCTACAGCTTGATAGTTAGTAGCCTGCTTTACAGAATGCTCTGTATGCTCCAGCACGAAACACATTGGCAATTAGAAGTGTGTGCCGGGTCGCCCATGTCACCCACTTATGTCACACTCTGCTCCCTGCAGCCATCTCTCCTGGTGACCAGGAAGAGTCACAGAAACAGGGAGGATGGTAGGGATAGTAATCACTGCATATGGATAGGGGGTGCAGTTAATATGTTCCCCCCTTCAGTTCTGATTTTGGAGTGTATATATATATATATATATATATATATATGCTTTAGAGGTCTAATAAAACAAAATAAATAAGCTCTGTTATAGGTCTTGCATGATATAAAGCAGATAAACTGTAGAGACTCACATGCTCTCAAATGGTTTGTCTAACAGAGCGCAAGAATCCAGATAAACACAACCCTGTATCCCTATCCGCACCACATGTTTGAATGGAATATATTTCTCTTTTTCATTTATATATATATATATATATATATCACAGTTTAGCGAATGCAAGAACATTTGTGTGGAACTAGAAATTGAATAAATTAATGATTTTTCAAGTACTCGGCAAGAGATTTTACATATCCATTACTTATCAGATTGCCCCTGGGGATTCAGAAAGGAAACATAACTGTCATGCTCCTCAGGGGCCGGCCATAGGTGACTTATTATTAATTTCAGTTTCCAGATATTTTTTTCTAAGAATGCATGTGTTTAATGTACAAAGTCTAGCAACAACAAACAAAAAAATGTCATGGTGACTCTGAGAACACTAATTACATTTATGCACATTGCACAGCACACACCATTCATTGCTTCCCTTAGCCTCTTAAAGGGGTCATTTGCGTTTAAATTAACTTTTAGATTGACACAGACATTGATATTCTGAGACAATTTGCAGTTGGTTTGCGTTCTCCATGTTTTTTTCAGTTTTTTTTCTGTTCTAGTTTGGTGTTTTATCTGGTTGCTATAGTCTTGTTTACCTTAGCAATTAGGCAGTGGTTTAAATGAGAGACTGGAATAAAAAGTAACAACAATGATAAAATGGTAATCTCACAAAACAACAGGTAACAGGTAAGGTATGATCATCCCAGTACAGGGAAAACCCCAGGTCCCAAACATTCTGGATATTAGATCCCAGACCCGTGTTGGTTTAAAAGTTAGAAAGGGCCACAAAAGAAAGATAATAAAATATAGTACAGAACAATATATAAGTATGGGTACAAGGCTCAGTTACCCTAGAAAACCAATGGCACTATAAACAGTTGGAGAGTAATAGAAAAGCAATGAAAAAATGCTTATGAATAGGAAAACCTACCACATACTAGGGGGCCTATTTACTATGCTGTGTAAAACAGAATTTGCTGAAAAACAGCGTACAAAGCTGTATAAAATAAATGGTGAATTTCACTGTTCGAACTCCAGACTATACACCATTATTGCATGTTAGTTCCGGAGGAAGAAAAAAATGCTGCCATTTTTTATGCAGTGGAGCCTGCCAATGTGTGGTGAGTTTTGTCTGTTCACTGAACCATATATCTGCAAGCTAATATATACTAATTGTCCCTTGTATATTATATTCTATGTTAAATCATTGGATACATTGGGAAAGAACCAGGAAGAAAATGATGTCGGACAATATTTGCCAACTTGTGCTCGGAAACAAACAATAAAATAGCCTGTACGCAGAACACAAGGTTTCTAGGTGGCATTTGTTGATGAATGCCCTTTTAGGTTTCTGCTTCCACAGTAAAAATGTAGTTTCTAAAGTGCTGCCAACTCAATATGACCTTTAATTAATCTCTGTGAACCTTACACAGAATGGATTATATTGAAAGCACCTAGGGGAACGGGCTCCCTAGGAAATGTCTGTGCTCTTGGAATATTGTTATGTTCTCCTATTCACTTCAGAAAATAAAAGGACAAATCATTTCCACGCTGGATGTATTTCCGCTCCTGGTTCCCTCTGGTGCATTTCTAACATGACTAAGTGCTTGGACCCCCGGCTCCACCTCAAGAAGAATCCAGAAATTCAAGTACATTGGTCCAATAAAATGTATCATTCAACTGACTAAAGGCCATTTCTGTACATATGTACACCATCACCATTATTAAAAAGATTTGTTGATAGTATTAAGTGATAGTATAGAATTTTAGTTGACCTCCACTGGTAAAGCAAAGCTTGTCTAATATTTTAGGATGCCTACCTGCACTGTCTACCTGATGTCAACTGTAACATTAATGGAAGCTGCCTTTCCCCTGTTTATGAAGACATCATATGTGATACGGATAGAGAATCATGGCAACATAATCTTATATTATCTAGAGGATTATTTTGCTCAACAGATACTGATTTGCCAAAGTTTGGATATCTATAGTATAGAGAGTAGTGATTTGTGGGTTTACTTGATACCCATGGGTCAGATGGGACCGGGTCACAAAGTAAGGTTGCTGATGAAGGTTTGGGTGGGTCCAGCTGTTGGTGTTGCCAGGCCTACCACCTTGAGGTCCCTGGGCACTACTCTCTGACAAGCCCTCCCTGTTGGTGACATCAGTGGCAGGCCTCCTACGCCCATAACGTCACCAACAGGACTGGTGTCAGTTTTCCTGGCTCATGTAGGTTCCCTAGGGACAGGTTCAAGTCCGGTCCAAGTCATCATTTTTATGAACTTCACATTACTAATACAGAGCAATGCCCAACCACATACGAAATCTGCTTGGCCACCGTAAAAGTTACTATTTATAACAAAAACTACAACTTAACTATGAAGAATAGAACCAGCGGGTGATGACCTTAGTGAAAACAAGGAAGGACTGGAGCACATCTGACAAGATCTACAGGAGCCAATTGGTACAAAAAAAGGTAAAAGCTAACACTATTAGTCATATGGTCATCCTTACCAATCTCCAATCAAACTAGCGGGCTAATTTTTTTTAAAACAAATTGACAAAGCATGAGCACTATTAGTTAGTGTGTGAGCACTGGTAGGGGTAGAGCAAGGTGGCCAGCCTGGTTGCCTAGGGCTTTGGTTGGCCATGCCCGGCACTGTTGTGAGTAGCAAAGCATGCTTTTACAGACTTTGGTTGGGTGCAATGGCACTGTTATGGCAGCTATCAATAATATAATTTTTTTCATTGTAGTAAATGTTGCATATGTAGTTCAGTCTTACATTTTTATGCTTTTGGTTATTTTTTCTTGCACGAGTTTTTGCAATACCAGGTGCAAAGTATTAATTACCCTAGGACAAGAATCTCCAGCTTAAGTTATTATCCCAGACAAGTTAAAAAAAAAAAAAGACAATTTTGAGATGATGACGGATGATCTCATAAAAGTCTATAGGCAATGAAAATACTCATACAAAGTTAATCCTGTTAACAAATCAACATTTTCTGGGAAGAATGATCAAATTTGTTCAAACTGAGTATCATGCAATCAGTTACTTGGTATGATAACTGCCAATACCATTATGGAGCAATTAACAATACATTTTTTTATATCAGCACCTAAATTTTTCCAAATGTCTCAGACAATAATAAAAGACTGATGTGTCCGCTGATTGTAACTGCATTTCATTTTCTTACCTTTATGCTTTGGTTATTATTTTCTTTCATGAACCTTTTTCTTACATTACATATCAGAGGAAAATGCCTGTATCGGCAGATGAAAAGTGCACTGTAAAACAGTTCTTTCTGTAGATGAAGAGCAGGACCCTTTAGCAGATATGTAACAAAAGACTAAATTTGCCCAAATGCCATGGACAATAATAAAAAGACTGATGTAATGGGGTTCTGCGCTCATAACTAGCTCTGTAATCAATGTCCATTTGGAATTTCATTATGAAATGATACATCTGGATGCATTAATTGATTATTCTGGCGTTACTGAATTAAAGCAAACTAGTATTAGGGTTGTAAATTGATGGATGTAAATAAGACAGTCTGTCAGGGGCTCGGGGGCAAATATTGATCAGAAGATATGAAAAAGAAAAGCTAATCTGCCTGCGCTAGAACACACAGGAAAGCTTGTTTGTCATATCCCTTTTGTACTCTGTCAGTTATTATAGATCACTTACATTTCCTACAGCATTAATGTAAATATGTCATGGAAAGAAAGGAGCATTCACTTGAAGCAAATTGTTTGTGTCTGTCTTTTAATATTGTGAAATGTAGTGTGTTATTTGATTTGAAAGAGTATATATAAATACAGTATATATACATACACACACACTTTAAAAGGCAGTTAGTAATGTGACTTGGTGTGCTGTCCTTATAGGTATATATTGTATATTTATATATATCTTGATAAAGGTCTAAGGTGGAGACCGAAACGTTGGCCTGTTTTATCAGTATGAATAAATAAAAGTAATGTTTTATTTTTAAAAAATACCCTGGTGTGCACCCAATTTCTGGACTTCTGGATAATTGGATACATGGAGGTAGCACCCAGATAATTTACATTATGTGTTTGGTGTGCTGAAAATCTGTGGATTGTATATATATACCTGTAGATATATACATATATCAGAGCTGGGGGGGCGTTACCTGATTTTGCCTTCTCTATCCCCCTGAAGTTTGCACCAAATTTCACACGCGCAGTAAGCAAACAGGGAGGCCATCCAAAGCATTCCGTGCATGTGCAGATAGTGATTTTTTTACTTCAACAGGGCATTTGTGAGTGATGTCATTTCCAGAAGCATGATGTCATTCTGGGGTACAAAGAAAAACTTTTGCCGCAGGGTCCCTCAGGTTCCCTGATCTCGGGGTTGACAGCTCTGATATATATCCACATAAAAAAATGGAGCACTCATGGGACTTACGAATAAGTGAAATATTTTTCATTAGTTTGTCAACGTTTCCGTCCTGCTATGAGGACCTTTCTCAAGACATCCCAAACACTCCAGGGTCCCACAACCAAAACAGCCACTTTGTTATGTAAATTGGCATCCAACCCACTCCCTGTAATATGATCAGTGTGCAGTATATACAGTGTCATGAAATTAAATGTCATTGCAAATATCCCAAAGTATTGTAAAACCTGTTTCACCTCATTATCATGTGTAGAACGTGCAGGCGCCCCTAACAATATTAGGAAACCTAAGTGCATTAAAAACAAATTGCCAAAAAGCAGAAAAAAGGAGCAAAAAGAGAAGACAATGAAGAATCAGTAACCAAAAACAATAAAGTATGTATATACATATATATATACAGGTCCTTTTCAAAAAATTAGCATATTGTGATAAAGTTCATTATTTTCTGTAATGTACTGATAAACATTAGACTTTCATATATTTTAGATTCATTACACACAACTGAAGTAGTTCAAGCCTTTTCTTGTTTTAATATTGATGATTGTGGCATACAGCTCATGAAAACCCAAAATTCCTATCTCAAAAAATTAGCATATCATGAAAAGGTTCTCTAAATGAGCTATTAACCTAATCATCTGAATCAACAAATTAACTCTAAAAACCTGCAAAAGATTCCTGAGGCTTTTAAAAACTCCCAGCCTGGTTCATTACTCAAAACCGCAATCATGGGTAAGACTGCCGACCTGACTGCTGTCCAGAAGGCCATCATTGACACCCTCAAGCAAGAGGGTAAGACACAAAAAGAAATTTCTGAACAAATAGGCTGTTCCCAGAGTGCTGTATCAAGGCACCTCAGTGGGAAGTCTGTGGGAAGGAAAAAGTGTGGCAGAAAACGCTGCACAACGAGAAGAGGTGACTGGGCCCTGAGGAAGATTGTGGAGAAGGACCGATTCCTGACCTTGGGGGACCTGCGGAAGCAGTGGACTGAGTCTGGAGTAGAAACATCCAGAGCCACCGTGTACAGGCGCGTGCAGGAAATGGGCTACAGGTGCTGCATTCCCCAGGTCAAGCCACTTTTGAACCAGAAACAGCGGCAGAAGCGCCTGACCTGGGCTACAGAGAAGCAGCACTGGACTGTTGCTCAGTGGTCCAAAGTATGTCATTCGGAAATCAAGGTGCCAGAGTCTGGAGGAAGACTGGGGAGAGGGAAATGCCTGAAGTCCAGTGTCAAGTACCCACAGTCAGTGATGGTCTGGGGTGCCATGTCAGCTGCTGGTGTTGGTCCACTGTGTTTTATCAAGGGCAGGGTCAATGCAGCTAGCTATCAGGAGATTTTGGAGCACTTCATGCTTCCATCTGCTGAAAAGCTTTATGGAGATGAAGATTTCATTTTTCAGCACGACCTGGCACCTGCTCACAGTGCCAAAACCACTGGTAAATGGTTTACTGACCATGGTATTACTGTGCTCAATTGGCCTGCCAACTCTCCTGACCTGAACCCCATAGAGAATCTGTGGGATATTGTGAAGAGAAAGTTGAGAGACACAAGACCCAACACTCTGGATGAGCTTAAGGCCGCTATTGAAGCATCCTGGGCCTCCATAACACCTGAGCAGTGCCACAGGCTGATTGCCTCCATGCCACGCCACATTGAAGCAGTCATTTCTGCAAAAGGAATCCCGACCAAGTATTGAGTGCATAACTGAACATAATTATTTGAAGGTTGACTTTTTTTGTATTAAAAACACTTTTTTTTTATTGGGCGGATGAAATATGCTAATTTTTGGAGATAGGAATTTTGGGTTTTCATGAGCTGTATGCCACAATCATCAATATTAAAACAAGAAAAGGCTTGAACTACTTCAGTTGTGTGTAATGAATCTAAAATATATGAAAGTCTAATGTTTATCAGTACATTACAGAAAATAATGAACTTTATCACAATATGCTAATTTTTTGAAAAGGACCTGTATATATATATATAGTATAGAGTGCCGCACACACGGGGACTTAAGAAAAAACAAAACAGGTTTACTGAAAAAGATCTGATGTTTCGAGCACTAACTGTGCTCTTCCTCAGGGACAAACCACACATATATATATATATATATATGGTATGGGATCCCTTATCCAGAAAGTCCCGAATTATGGAAAGGCCGTCTTTCATAGACTCCATAATAAGCAAATAATTCTAATTTTTAAAAATGATTTCCTCTTTTCCCTGTAATAATAAAACAGTACCTGTACTTGATTCTAACTAAGATATAATTGATCCTTATTGAAGGCAAAACAATCCTATTGGGTTTATTTAATATTTAAATGATTTTTAGCAGACTTAAGTTATGGAGATCCAAATTATGGAAAGATCCCTTCTCTGGAAAACCCCAGGTCCCAAGCCTTTTGGATAACAGGTCCCATACCTGTATATTATATATATATATATATATATATATATATATATATATATAGACACACCCCCTGTTCTGCATGCTAGCTTTTAAAAACAAAGCAACATCATGATAAGTCTTTTTAGTTTGAGCAATAGAAGGGCCACTGTTAATGTAAATTCTTCATGCCAAAGTACAAGAATGTTTGCTAAAGCTGCTACACAGTGAAAACAGACAGTGCTGTCTCTGTAAAATCATTCAGTAGTCAAAACGTCTCATAGAAACAGAGTGTGGTCTATTTAGTTACAATAGGGCACATAGCAAGATGTGTGTGACTCAAGCCTCTGTGCCCAATACTCACAGTAAGATCTTGTTCATTCAGTTAAGGGGCCAAGTGGGCAGTTGTTATAAGGCCGTGTATGGCCACCTTAAAACTAGGTGTAGAGAATAAGAAGGTAGTGCATAAACAGTCCAGGTGTAAATAAAGACCACATTGCTAATGTTCCCAGGATGCCTTGCACAGCATCAATCACATAATAATGATGATAATTAGCAAGAGCACTGTAAGACAAGGATAATGGTGCCTCAGTGGGTTGCACTTTTTTCACCCATAATTCCATGTGCGAGGAGTCTCACCCAATTGTGCTTTTCCTCAAGTCGGGTGCAACTGCACTGAAAATCTTTGGAGTTGGGATTTCATCACTTCCAGTGTCAGAAAGACATCTCCCAGTCCATGTCAGAAACTGGCAGACAAGAAATGCCTACTTGAGGTTGTCTTTGCCAAAGGGGGTAATGCCAGGTAGTAGAGCCCAGGTAGGGGGTAATTACTATTTCCACAGAAGGAACAGGCATATCTGGTGATTTCTTGCAGAGTAAATTATTGCAAAGTGAATTCTTCTGTTTTTGTTCAATTACATCAAATGTATCTGACATGGAATGTACAGGTATGGAAGCTATTATCCAGAATACTTGGGACCTAGGGTTTTTCTGAATTTCTATCAACATACCTTGAATCTGCTTAATATCTTTAAACATTAAATAAACCCAGTACGATTGTTTTGCCTCTGATATTGAATCAGTATATCCTATTTGGGAGCAAGTACAAGGTCCTATTTTATTATTACAGGGAAAAAGGAAATCATTTTTAAAAATCTGAATCATTTACTTAAAATTGACTCTATGGGAGATGGCCTTCATGTAATTTGTAGATTTCTGGATAATGGGTTGTCATATAAGAGATCCCATACTTGTACATCCTTTTTCACCGCTATACCATTAGAGGGAATTCAGTAGAATCCATCAGTTAAGGGCTGCTTGGCACACAGTAAGGGCTGCCTTGGCACACAGTATGCCTGCTTACTTCCCCTTGAAATCAATTTTTTTAGAAAGCCCCAGTAATAAATTACTCTTGCTTCATACACTAATCTATACAATTATATGGCATGGGAGTGAAGGCGTTACAAGGCCATGGTAGTATCCCTTTAGGCAGATTATTTTCAGAGGGTTCTGCACACTTGAGCTTCTCAGGGATCAGGATACTGAAAGGCAATGAGTCCATCTGTTCCTTACAGATTGCACAGATTTTTTTTCAATGCAAAAGTGTCAGTGACAAATATCTGCAGTGCATTAGGTCTCTTGCCAGGCCAACTGTCACCATACCATGGCAGGGAGTCCTGCGCCGTATGTCTGGCCAAGGGAAATTGCAGCCAGTGAATGGTATATCACTTATTGTGCTGGCTATATGTTAGGTCTTAGACACTGTGCCGCCAAATGCTTTTCCTAATAAACTTCACTGGTTTCTTTGCAGCACATTACAAGATGTGAATTTTCTATGGGACTATATTAAAGGGGTCAGGTAGTAACAAATAGTGTTACATATGTGACTCAGATAGCTTTGCAACCCAAGCACATATTAAAGAAAATAAGGTTCAAGGAAACTACACCCCCCCCCAAAAAAAGAACACAACCAACAGATAGATTTTATCATATTAAATTGCCTATTGATGAATCTTAACCAACTGGAATATATTTATCAGTAAATATTGCCTTTTTACATCTTTTAGTTTTAGCCACCATTTTGCAATAGTCTGTGTGCCCCTTCAGAGATCACATGACCAGAAATAATGCAGCTCTGACTGTAACAGGAAGTAGTGTGGGAGTAAAAGGCAGAACTCTGTCCATTTATTGGCTGATGTGACCTAACATGTATGTGTGCCCTTAGTGCCTTAGTACTTATGGCAATTTTCTATTTAGGATTACCCAATAGCACATATACAGGTATCGGACCCCTTATCCAGAAACTCATTATCCAGAAAGTTTCAAATTACGGGAAGACCATCTCCTATAGCAGAGATCCCCAACCAGTGGCTCGTGAGCAACATGTTGCTCCCCAACCCCTTGGATGTTGCTCCCAGTGGCCTCAAAGCAGGTGCTCATTGTTGAATTCTTGGCTTGGAAGCAAGGTTTGGTTGCATAAAAACCCAATATAATGCCAAACAGAACCTCCTGTAGGCTGCCAGTCCACATGGGGCCTATTAAATAGCCAATTATTGCTCTTATTGGCACCCCCAGGAACCTTTTTCATGCTTGTGTTGCTCCCCAACACTTTTTCCATTTGAATGTGGCTCACGGGTATAAAAGGTTGGGGATCCCTGTCCTATAGACTCCATTTTAATCAAATAATTCACATTTTTAAAAATGATTTCCTTTTTCTCTGTAATAATAAAACAGTACCTTGTACTTGATCCCAACAAAGATATAATTAGTCCTTATTGGATGCAAAACAATCCTATTGGGTTTAATAACTGTTTAAATAATGTTTTTAGTAGACTTTAGGTAGGAGATCTGAATTACGGAAAGAGCCCCTTAACCGGAAAATCCCAGGTCCCGAGCATTCTGGATAATGGGTCCAATACCTGTACTACGAAAGTATATTTTTATGAAAAGGGTTTATTTAGATAAAGCAGGCTTTTACATGAGCTTTTTTATGTGGTATATTTTTATGGAGACCTACATTGTTCGGGGTATAGTTTTCCTTTATATCACTGGGGGAGGGGTATTATGATGTTATTCATGATCATCTTCATTCTTTGGTGAGAATGCGCAACAGAACGAAAAGCTGAACTTTCAGGGCTATTAAAAAACCATGAAGCATAAGGAAACCATTAGCCCAATGTAACTGTTCAGAGACACCCCAGCCAGGGCAGTTTTCAGGAGCACCAGCCAGGTATATCAGATAAGTGATAAGAATCATTTAGGGGACAATCTCCGTTATCACTGGCGACTAATCTCCCCGCAATGCCCTCCCACCAGCTAGAATTTTCCTTGAGGAAACCAGGGTCGGACAGGGGGGGTGCAAGGCCCACCAGGGCTCCCGCCCCAAGGGCCCTGCAGGTGCCCCAGCCAGCCGTGTCCCCTAACCCCCCCGACGTCCTCCCCGAGTGTGTATAAATTGAACGCGTCAGGGGAGGAACACTCAGAATGGGGAGCGCCGGCAAAGGTCGGACTGGGCCGCTGGGGCCCACCGGGATTTTTCCTGGTGTCCCGGCGGCCCAGTCCGACCCTGTTGGAAACTTTGGCGACTTCAGCAAATCGTGGTGCCACATTTGCCATCCCAATGGAGAGTTACATTATAGCCGGTGGGATGGCATTGCGGCGGGACTAATCTCTGTTGTTGCGGCGCGACTAATCACCCCGTGTGTCATGACCTTTAGGGCCCTCTAGCAAGACAGACAATACTAACAGTACTAACAGACAATTCTGCTAATCAAACAGAAAAACATAGACTTTCATATCATTAAAGGACACATTCCTCTAAATTAGGTTTTTTCTTTTTGTCTGAAAACAATGTGAATAATTTATTGAATCAGAGCAGTGTTTATTTTCAGGCAGAAAGAAAACCTCCTAAAAAATGTAACTAAGTCAAAAGAAAGTGCTCCCCTGAGCCCTTCTGCAATTTACTTTAATATTTTAAATGAATAGCTTTTGAGAAAGAGGTTGGTTATAAAAGCTTCTTTTTCTCTGACTTCTCCTGCAATCAAAGGAGGGCAGTTTAGGGATTAATGACATCTCCAATCAAATGCCTCCTGAATAGGGAGCCCCCTGTTCCAGTCCCGTTGCTAATTATACATGGAGATGGAGGCATGGAGCATTGATGGTAAAAATGGGGCTTTATACCAATATTATGAGATAATTTGCCTCTCAGTTAACTTTTAGTATGTTTTTGGATGTCCTATACTTTTAAATAGGTCTTCACTTTTTATCGTTTTTTAATTATTTGCCTTCCTCTCCTGCCACTTTCCAAGCTTTCAAATGGGGGTCACTGACCCCAGCAACCCAAACACTATTACTCTGTGAGGCTGCAACCCTAGGTAACTCGCACATTTTTAGTTACTCAATCCTCTTTCTTTGTCAGTGCTGTGAAATTCCTATGTGGCTATAAAAATAAATAAAAGCATAAAAAGAAGTTTTTTTACTAAGCAAACCGGACGACATGAAATCTATGGGTATTTAACCGTGTATGCAATATTATAGAGAAATGACTGCCTATGATGATCCATTTATCTGCTCTTATCTCCCCAGGCTGCAGGGCTGCTCAGCAATAATTTGCTTTTTAGATAAGGATCATTGATCTAACATTCAGTTGGAATCCTATGACCGGAAGGAAGCTGAATCAAATCTATTCTCTTGTGCAACTAAAACAGAGCGCTTGTGTTTTTTTTATAAGGCAGCAGAAATCATTTTACAATAATTATCATTAACCATAGGCTACAGGTTGAACGATACAATATGTAGAAACCAATTAAATACATGTTAGAAGTCTATTTCTAACAGTGTCAGACGTGACTACAGCTCAGAGGATTGGTATAGTCTGGCGGTAGCAGTTAATGCCCCCCCTATGGGCACAAGAAGGAGCTCCGGCTTGTCGTCTGAATCTGGTCTCTGAAATGGTGATTAGCAAGCTAGGAAAATATTTAATAACAGCTTCTAGCAGGCTGGGCATACAACGCACGGCTCTGTTAGCCTTCTGGCTGCAAACGGGTCAGATTTCTAATGGCTAAAAAGAAACTATAGACTTGTATTGCTGCATTTTGGGTAATTACACTTCCCCTTCAAAGTTGCTTGCACACGCGTCTTTATTTTCCTGCTAAATCTCATGGATCTAAATTTACCCAATGCAAACCTTAAATAGATACAGTTACACAGTCTGCCTAAGTACCGGCCAGTTTGGGTGCCAGGAGAGAGTGCCAATCACGGAAATATTTATGGTCTTAAAGTGTTTAACTACCTGTGTGCCAAAACATTATATAGGGACGGTCTTACAATTGGGAACAGCCTGTTATTCATCATTCAGAGTTTTGTTCTTGACACATGAACATACATTACAGAGAAACTAAACCCTAGAAATTAATGTGGCTAAATATGCCATATTTTATATACTGAACTTACTGCACCAGCCTAAAGCTTCAGTATCTCTATAGTAGTAATGATCCAGGACTTCAAAGTCATCACAGGATTCTCTTTTAGGTTCTCAGACTAAAACAGATTATTCTTGAGTTTCCGAATCAGAATCAAAAGCCAAAATCTTGATAGATAGATAGATAGATAGATAGATAGATAGATAGATAGATGATAGATAGATAGATAGATAGATAGATAGATAGATAGATAGATAGATAGATAGACAGACAGATAGATGGTTTAAGTTAAAGGGGAACTCCGGCTTCCAAACCAAAATTTGTTTAAGAGCCCCAGACATCACAGAAACCCCTAATAGACCTATCACTGTAATCGATCCCTTTAGTATGAATAAATACCATTTTTATATGATGAAACCCTGCTGCAAAATAGTTATTCTCTTTCTGCATCATTTGAAATCCTGGCAGGGGAGGAGGGACTAAAACACTCATGTTATAAATGTGCAACTTCTCAGCTTAAAGACAGCATGCATGAACTACATAACCCACAATGCATTGCACTGTGATGTTCCTTTCCTTATTGACATCATGTGTGCAGGGAATTGTGGGATTGGGAGGATGCAGGCTGAAGGCAGGCTGAAGGCAGGCTGAGGACAGTCGACTACATTTTTTTGGAGCCTCAAAGTAGTCAGCCAGTTCAGCAGGGGAACAGGGGGTGGGGCTTAGGGAACCATATTATTACATTAAAAAAATAAAAAGATGCCAGACCATGTCCCTGTTGCAAGACCAACAAATAGGCTAGTTTATAGTGAGAGAATTATCACACGATTAAGACTAACAGAAGGGCATTGGGAAGGGGCTAAGGAGGATTATGGGATAAAGTAAAAAACAGTAGCTATCTATTGGTGAGTAACAAGTGCAAGAAGAGAGAGAAATATATGTTTATAAATGTTGTGAAAACCTGGAAATGGAATGGAAAACTGCATTCATCTCTTTATAACACAACTGCAAGGGCATTCAAAAATATCTTGTGTATAATTAACTGAGAAGCACCAATATAATTCTGAATAGGTGTAAATTTCAGTCAGGACCTATTAACATACTCACAGATTTAGACAGTATAAAATAATATATATCACACCCCATTATCACCACTGTAATTATACCCAATTGTGAGCACATTGGAATAATTTATTCAACTAATAACACACAAGATGATTTCTGAAGGCGTCATGTCTGCAAAAAACCCAGAAGTGACACAACACTAAGAAGAAGGTCCTGTGAGGAGTATATTTATATATAATGGCAGGGGAACCACAGCCAAATACAAAATACAAAAGGTAGTAGAAAGTAATTGTAATCCTCCCTCATAATACAGTGAAACATTTAGGGTGAAGACACATGGAGCTACTAGTAGCAGCTACTTTTTTAAGGCTACTAAATGCCAAAAAATCCCCTGCCATAGACAATACTGAGAATTGCCTCTGCTAAAACACATGTAGAGACAATTATCAGTAAATGATCAGCATTGTCTGTTTTAGTAGCCACGACAAGTAGCTGCTACTATTAGCTCCGTGTGTCTTCACCCTTAAGGCAACTTGAAGAGAAAGGGTTCCTGTTGCATCAATAGATGGAATTACCCCCAAACATATGTTGTTTAGTGAAGCATTATTAGAGCCACAGAGAGTAACCTGTAGAGGGAATTCTGATAGATCCATAGATAGAATTAAAATAAAATAAGCAGCAGAAACATAATAGTGTGGGCTATATGTTTAAAATACCCAGTGTATAATCTAATAGTAAGTATAGGTTCTCAATTTCTCATAATAAAATATATGGTCTCTCATTATATTAATTTGTGTAGTAATAAGTGCTCAGAGTAGGAAAGAAAGGCTAAAACTGTGTATGTATACTATTAACCTATGAGCAAATCCAGTAGCACACCAACAAGTTGCAAAGTGAAAAAGGGTGTTTATTTATCCCATATACACATGTACAAGGGGCAACGTTTCGGGCCCTATCTGGGCCATTTTTTACTATTAACCTATGAGACCGTAGCTTTTCCATCATACCAATAAATGAAAATATATGATGGCAGATACGGTAACACTAAGTTCTAAATACACTCATTTATAAGATAAGTACAATGTGTACATAAACACAGCACATAAATAGGGTATTCTCTGTTTGAAGTAAGACCACCTCAGCAAAATGAAGGTTAGAGACCAGCATAGGATCCCACCAGACTGCTGAACAATTCAGTTTAGGCTGAAAATTTTTACATTTATCAAGTTCCAAGTTTTGCTGGAATATTTCCTCTGCAGTCGTCTCAAATTTGCCTTAGAAGGGGAAAAATCCATCCTGACTCTAGCAGAGCAGCAACAGAGCAGGTCTTCATTTTTGAATTTCTGACTTTTGGAGGCATAAAGACCATAGGGCTGATTCACTAAAGTGCGATAAATTTTATCGAACTTTTTTTGCGTTAAAATAGACACGAAAATTAGCACGCGATTCACTATAGTATTACCGCGTGCGTTATTTTTCGCGCAACCGCATGCGTTAGTTTTAACGCATGTGTTAAATAGCGCGCTGAAAAGAATACTAACGCATGATTCACAAACAGTAAGGCGCGCTAAATATCGCATTAGGCTATGCGAAAATTAACACCTACTTCAGGCAGGCGATAATTATAGAAAAGTACAGTTAATGAGCTTTTGGCAACACAATATGGACTTTGCAGTGGGATTTATTCAAGTCTGTGTTGGCCCTAGAGTGATGCAGCCGCCAGTTTGCAGCGAAATGGTCATTTTTAATACAGTAATTTTCCGCAAGTATTGGCGTGTATGGCTAACGTGGCGTGCGTTTATTCGCACGACTATTTATATGCGGCTACAAGTGATGAAATGTTTCGGCAGGCATGGATTCACAGCAAATTTTTGGACGTGCTGCAAATTTTTCCGCAGCAAATTTTTTCATGCGTTTCGCAAAACAATCTGCCAATGGCAAAACGCATGAAAAAATTCGCCACGCAAAAATTCACTGCACGTCCAAAAATTGACACAGGCGTCAAGGATCTTTCGAAAGATTTGCAAATTTTTCACCAAAGATAACCAGAACACATTTGCTCATCACTAGTGGCTACTATTTATAAGCATCTACTATTTATATGCTACCATTTATATGCTACCATTTATATGTGGCTAATATTTATATGTCGCTACTATTTATATACACTATTTATATGCGGCGACAATTTATATGCACATAGTCAAACGAAAATAGTCTTTGCGAGTTAAATAACGCATGCAATATCGCGCGTAAATTAGCGCAAGTATGCCTATAGTGAATCGTGTGATAAGTCGGGAAAATTTAGACGCGATAAAATTTTTAATGCACGCTATAAATAGTGCACGTTTTATCGCACTTTAGTGAATCAGCCCTCATGTGTACTGACAGAGTCTTCCAGCCCACATTGGGCTACCAAATAACCAATCACAGCCCTTACTGGTCACCCCTACCAACTTTTTTCATGCTTGTGATGTGCCCCAACTTTTCTTTTATATTTAAATGTTGGTCATGGGTAAAAAGGTTGGGGACCCCTGAGTTAGACCAACACCTGGATCAACACAGTTTAAAGTTCAAATACAGATAGTTCTCACTTGCTATAAAGGAAACCCTTTGTTGAAAGTGCCTGATAAGTCTGCCAGTACAACTGATTTGTAACCAGTAAGCTTGAACATATTGGCATTCCCACCATATATAAAGTAAGGTTCCAGGTTTGCCACACTGTCTCCAACATAAATCTTTGGACTGGGGTGTGAGAGGCCACCAGAGCTGCTACCCAGGGGCCCCCCGACTGCCAGCTGACCCACAAACCTGATACACACTACTTTTATTTCATAAACTCATTAAAAATAGAAACAACACAGAACCCACCCACCAATACAGAATACATCCTAATCCACTTTGACAGCTTCTTTCACTTTCACTATTCTTCAGCCAGCTTTTTGTCAATGTATACAGGCCATAGTTTAAACAGCAAATTGTATTTATGCTATGTTCTACTGCCATATGAAAATGTTTGACATTTATACCACAATTTCTACAACATAAGCACAATATACATTTCAGCAAAGTTATCATTTTTATATTTACTCCATGATTAAGTTTATAAAATAAAGCTAACACTACAGAAATCAAAAGTTACTGCAAATGCTTTTTGGGCCATTAACACATAATAATTCTGACTATAAAAATTGTAATTTTGTAATGCACTATATCAGCACAAGGTTGGCCAACTATTTAGGAAGGGTAAATTGGAGCCAGCATAATAATATAAATGGGGGGTGGTAAGTGTGGGCAAAGCAAGAGGTTCGAGGGTATAACATGGAGATATCAGTAAAGGTCACATACAGAAGAAGTTGGGCCAGATAAGCTGTCTTATTTAATGATAGTGGAAAAGCTACCAAGAATGCTTTCCAGGGTCGGACTGGGGTGTGTCCCCTAACCCCCCCCAGGGCCCCCGCCTGACGTCCTCCCCGAGCGCATATAAATTGAACGCGTCGGGGAGGAACAGTCAGTAGGGGGAGCGCCGGCAAAGGTCGGACTGGGCCGCTGGGGCCCACTAGGGCCGGGGCCCACCGGGATTTTTCCCGGTGTCCCGGTGGCCCAGTCCGACCCTGATGCTTTCCAATGCTCTCAATAGATAAACAATATGTGAAGGCAGTGGTATAACTATAGAGGAAGCAGTCTCTGTGGCCATGGGGGGCCTGAAGGACAAGGGGGCCAAGACCATGGGGTCTGCTTCCTCTATGTATTTATGTATGTATATCTTTATTTATAAATCACTACTTATGTACGCAGTGCTGTACAGTTCCTCTATAGTTGTAGAAATCTCTAGCTCTGCTCCTGCTCTAACCAGAGTCAGGTAAAGCTGGTTGGGTGCCCTAGGCAACCTGGCCAGCCACTAGGCGCCATTAGTGGGGGAGCGAGCCAGCTGGCTGGCTGGAGGGAGGGAGGGCTAGGAAGTAAATTCTGTGTGTACCAAGCCCCTCCAAAGATTTTTTGCAGGGGCAAAATCAAAATATAGGTATTCAACTGCACAGCCTACCGTTCAGACTCGATGCATCAAGGCACACCCCTGAGCCTTCCAGCACAATCCCAAGTACAGAGGAGAGCACCATAAAGCAGAATATCTGCTGAAAAAACTTTTTTATTTCAGATCACAGCACACAACATGTTTCTGGGAGTGTGACGCTCTTTATCAAGGGGGCCTGCTATGTAGTTGGTACACCACTGTGTATTAGTGAAGATACATGGTTTGCCTTTCAGTACCAATTAGCTGCTGTAGAACCACTAAACCAACCCTCTTCTTTAAAGCTTCTCATTGATAGTACTTTTGTATTTACTCTGACTCTAGGGCAGAAGAGGTGCATCCACAATAGCTCACTGCAAGCACAATACAAATAACAAATATTTAGTCAAAAGCAGAAGAGTGCAGTTTCTGGTTAAACCAAGGCCCATAATGGACAGATGAATTAATATCTTGCTTGACTACTCTTCACATGTTCCCACAGTACCCTTAAAGCCTCACACATCATCAATGATTATCATTAGCCTTGGGATTTATAAATGTACACAAATACATATTTCTGGCAATTATATGAACAAATTCCTTTAGAATACAGTCACAAAAGAGATGTGTCCCTCAAACTAATGTATGCTGCTCAGCGGTACCAGTAATGCAATGGTGTTTGTCAGCGTTCAAGGGGCCCATTAATCTGTCTCTTCTATTCAGTGGTCTCATGCTATTTATATTACATAGCCCACGTAATCACAGGTGACTTTGTGCAAACAGAGAGCGCAGCCATTCCTCAGCAATGACAGGTTGATAAACACATTATATGGCAATTCAAAGCCTGATTAAAGCGAGCGAAGGGGTTAGAGAATTTCACAGATCTGAATAAAAGACATGATTACAAAGGAAGATGGGAAAATGTGGAACTAGAGACTTTACTAAGTGCAAGGTGATTACCATTTTAGTAAAATTCAGCTTAATAAAAATGTATGTGTAACTTACACATTAATAGCTAAACGCCAAGGAAACGGTCCCACCGCTAACAGCACTGCCATTCACATTCTGAATAAGCTTTGGACTGAAATGTTCTTTAGCAGTCTGTCACTTTAATAGAGCTTATTATTAATCCCAATAGAATGTAAACATAGCTAATGGTGGGATAAGTAAAATTGTGGGCTAAAGCAGCAATGGGCCAGCTGAGGTTCTCCAGATACTGTTCAGGGGGAGGCTGTTGTGGTGCTGGGAACCAGGGACTAGAACTAGGGGTAGGTATAGTAGCCAGCTGCTGGGGGGCACATTTAAAATAAAAATGACTCTGGTGACTCTGGAAAAATACAATTGCATGTGGCTCATAGTTTTCCTAGCAGCAAAGGAATTAGATCCTCCAAGTATCAGACCGGCCCACCATGATACCAGGAAAACTCCCGGTGGGCCCAGGTGTCAGTGGGCCCTTTTGCTTCTAACTATTTGGCCAACTACATGGACATTCCCTATTTCTGTATGGGAACAAGGAAGCTTGATGGATGGAAGAATAGGCTATAGCATGTTGAGATAGAGACTAGAATAATAAAGTCTGAGGGAGGAATTCAAGTTTGGAGAGTGGGTCCCTGCCATCTCATTTCGACACTGGGTCCTCCTGATGTTAAACTACAGTTCCCTGCAGAGCCACGCCACTTGCACAATCACCCCTTCTCGCTGGTTTATAGGGCAGTAACAACTTCCCTGCCACTTCCCCATTCCCCCATCATCCTTTTATAACGTTATTGTAAGCAAGCGGCAGGGAGATTGTTGCTGCCCAATGCCGCAGGAAGGCGGCCCAGAAAGAAGGAGCAAGCGAGAGCAGACCAAAATGTACTACCTTGGTGGCAATTACCTCAGCACTGCTGGGACCTGTAGTTTAACTACTATTGCCATTCCTGCTAGGAGAACTATCCAGCACATTCTAAGATACCCTCAGATCTGCTCTGGTTGGATGTGCCTATTACTTTAGCTGCATGGGATTGCATGCAATTCAAGAGTTGCTTCATGATAGGGGAGCACTGTACTTACCTGCTGGTCAAGGCCATATCTTGCACCTTATGCACAAAAGAGGCATGAGACCTAGGCTACGTGCATGCACACATACACAATATATACAACCATATATTAACGTACACTGAATTTCTCTAGGGAGCAGTGATCATAAAACGTTATATTGTTTAATGTCATGTACAGATACATCCACTTCATTCTGAAGATCATCTCCAGTATCATTAACATAAATTAAAAAGGACTAAGTTCACTATTGATTCAAGTGTTGCTTCAGGATGAGACCAATTGAAACATGCTGCATTATTAATAACACTCTGCATCCACTGAAACTGCCACTTAGCTGCCCAATTACAAGCATTTCTCTCTAGCTCCTCATTTAACTTTATGATTAATTCTGTATGTCTTCTGCTGAAACTTTTAGCATCGTACCAGTTGCCTTGACCTTATTTAACTGATCCCGTGCCTCCGCATAGAAGGCAATCTGTGTGCTAGTCTGGCACAAGAAAAGCTTTAAACAGCACAGAACCATGTGGACTCTCAATAATTTACTGCCTATGAATATTCATGAACGACAGATATTAATAAGCCTTTATAGACAGCCCCTTACAGAAATGTAGGGAAAGGCCTTACAGTCTACAGTTCAGTATAATGTTACTGCCTCAGCACCCTTGACTGACTGAAAGGCTTGGGAGCCATCTCAGAAGCTCTTGTGCATTTGCCCATTTTTAACATTGATATTAATAATAATAATTGTCCCCATGAAAGTGGCCCTGGGCCTGCATGTGAAGGACCAGATAAGTCTCTGATAAGAGGCTGCTTGCACTTCTCTAGCTAGACTATTTGCCTTGTCTTTGCCAGCAACAACCCAGAATTTACTCTATCCAAGCATAGTTGCAAGCCAAAAAATATGTTTTTAAACTAGGGCTTAAATGATTAATAATTGAAGCTGTATTAATAATATATAGTGTACCAAGCTGCTATGCTGCTGCCAACCCATTTAACACCACCAAGCCTAACTTGTAATCAACAGTGACAACCCATTGAATGCTCCACCTATTTCGCTTACTGTGTGCCTAACCATCTGAGCTGGCATGTAATGTAGCTAACCAATGTGATCACAAAGGGTCACTCTTTGTAAGGAAACCAAGGGGCACTACACACCACCAGGGGCCCTTGGCTCATTTTAGAGGTTCCATGAGGACCAATGAGTAGTGATGAGTGAATCTGTCTGAAAAATTCACACAACGCATTTGTCGCGCGTTTTTTTTTTCCCCGTTACTATTTTTTGTCGGCCGCGTCTATTTTTTGGTGCAACAACTCCCTTTTTTGATGCGACTGCGCCCAATTTTACACATGTCAAAAAAATTTCCACGCTACGAACAGGAACACTTAAGGCACAGGCAGGATTGACCAGGCACTGACTCACATAGGGAAAACAGGCAGGCAAGTAGAAAGGTAAAGTCCAAGGCAAAAACCAGCAGCCTTGAGGTTGGTGTCAGGCAGAGTACGAGCAGGATCAGATCAGCAAACACATAACAGAAGTACCTACCATGGACAGACTGATCAGCATTAATGGTGCCAGTGGGGCCTTTAATGTCATCTCCTCTATCTGGAAACCCTAATGTAAAGTGGACCTGCACTGGTCCTCGGGCAATGGCAATGATGTCTCAAAGAATTCCTGGCTTCTAGTGGACAACAGTATGAACATGTATTACACCTCTGCTTAAAGAAGAAGGAAAGGTATTGTATATTTAGTGGGGGTGGTTTGCAAAAATGATAGGCACACTCCAGTGATTATAATCGCTAACATGGCTCCCTAAGCAGGAATACTTCTGTAGAAGCACCACATTGCCATGTTCATGACATCTTGCGTTTTCAATTCACTCAGTAAGCGGTAGGGTAAAAAAGCTGATTTGGATGCAAAAAAGTGCACTGGCTGGATAGAAGAAGGGAGATTGTGACATGGTTCTCCTACAGAAGTACCCTGGGCCAGTGAGCTTGCAGCATATAGGAGGACGGGGGGAATCAGGTAAGGGAGTATTAATATTAGGGGGTTACCTATCATTTTGGCACCACCAAGTGATTATACCTTTCCTTCTTCCTTAAAAATCAACCAAATCAATATGCACCATGGCTTAACTGAAGATAATCAAGACTGAATTTCACATAGAAAAAGACTAAAGCATAGCTTTGAAATTCTTTGCATTTATTAGAAATGTGCAACTTCAGGGGGGACGTTTCCTGCAAAGAACATATTCTAACACCTACTCAATGTTTTGTGACATGACAGTTTTTATTCTGCCAGATACAGACTTTGCTTCTGTTACTGCCAAATGTACACGAAAACTATGGCATCAAAAGCACAACATGTAACTTGGGCAATTTAAGTGCAAGCCATTAAGACTGCCACTCTAGCCAATGCTTCCTATGTAATGATACTTACAGATATAGATATTACAAGAGCTTTACATTTTACAGGACAGTAAAGGAGGGTTCTGCTACTCATCTGAATTCAGCCCTTATAGGAAAGCCTTTGGTCTAACTGAAAAAAAACAGAGAGGACCCCAGGGTCTATAACCTTCCTAAGCACTTTCCAGCAAAGAAGAAGTTAGAAGGGAAGAAGGGAGGAACAATACCTTAAATAATAAAGAGGTAATATTGCTACAAAAGTGCAACTACTCAGAAAAGAAGGTCAAGGGGGTTGAAAATGCCAGCCAGAGCTGCCAGCTCTTCATCTCCAGAATAAAATGCATACCTATTTCATCTTTTCTCTGTAGCAAAAAT
This sequence comes from Xenopus tropicalis, assembly GCF_000004195.4. Taxonomy (NCBI): domain Eukaryota; kingdom Metazoa; phylum Chordata; class Amphibia; order Anura; family Pipidae; genus Xenopus; species Xenopus tropicalis. The sequence continues at coordinate 28,378,186 of NC_030681.2, read as the reverse complement.
ATCTGATCACAAGTCTGCCTGTTGGAAATCAGAAATATAATAGAAGAATGAGAAATAAAAGGACTCTATTGTTTGGGCACATGAGATACCAGGATATTGAACTGTGCGGTTCAAGCACAGCAGGGGTGTGGGAGAGATAAAATGTATCAGGACCATTAGAGAAATGATTGCTGGGAATATTTAAGTAAGGCCCAAATGATCACTCGCAAGGAAAGATTAAATCATTCTCAATATGTTGGGTTTGCTTGAAATCTACTTTCTAACATACAAGTAACCAAAATAATTGTTTGATCATCCAGAGTAGATTAATATTTATTTGAGTCATGGAATTTCATGATATCCTAATAATTCACAATTGTGGGATATATTAATATTTCTAATACACAAGTTTCAATAAGTCATGGGAAGTGACATCACTAAGCACCATTTACAACTGATGACATCACTTGGTAGCACTATTACGGAAATGATTACAAGACTTTCATGGCTTTTGTATATTGCTCCGAAAAACAAGTATGGATCTATTATCCAGAAAGTTTGGATTACAGGAAGGCCATCTCTCATTCACCCCATTTTAAATAATTAACAATTTTAAAAATTATTTCCTTTTTCTCAGTTGTTTCTGTAATAATAATAAAACAGTAGCTTGTACTTGACCCCAACTAAGATGCAATTAATCCTTACTTGAGGCAAAACAATCGTATTCGGTGTATTTAATTTTGATATTCATTTTTAGCAGACGTAAGATATGGAGATCCAAATTACGGAAAAACCTCTTATTTGTAATTCTCCAGGTCCCAAGCATTCTGGATAACAGGTTACATACCTGTAGCTAAGATACAATTAATCATTACTGGAGGCAAAACAATCCTATTGGGTGTATTTAATTTTGATATTAATTTTTAGCAGACTTAAGATATGGAGATCCGAATTACGGAAAAACCTCTTATTTGTAATTCTCCAGGTCCCAAGCATTATGGATAACAGGTTCCATACCTGTAGCTAAGAAATGTTATACAATATGAAATGCCCTTTGCACATGATTTACACCATCACCCTAGAGGTGATCTGATGCTGGAGATAGAAGGCAAATGCCCTCAAACCATCCCTGCTTCCATTCATATATAAAATGACTATTTTATCTATGCTCAAGCAGAATAATCCCTAAAATGTGCCCTGCGTGTATGACTGTAGCAAGCTGAAATGTGTGTATTATATTAGGCTTCATAAGGGCCTTTAGATCTGATTTGCTTCTCATGACATTCCCTGGGAGACAGAATACTCAGAAAGAGGAAAAGGCTGAAGCTTGGATACCAATTTTAAAAGGCGTTTATTTGCCAAGGTATGGAGAAGAAGATAAGAATAGCAAAGTGTGATATAGAAAGGGTATCAGTCATCCAATACACTAGAACAATTTCTACAGGTGTTAAGTGAAAACCATATCTCATATCTTTAGACTTCCCAGTCCTGGTGTCAAGGCTTGTACAGTATTATACACTTATACATGTTTTTGGTTTTTTGTTTTTTTTTAAATCTTTTCTTCTATACATTCTATTGTCTGTGTTCTCTTATCCAGTATATCAGGTGAGCAGCAATCTACTTTAATTGTACTGTTCCTATATGTTCCATTTGGCAACAATGACAATGATGGGATAATTAAGAATAGAAAGCAGAGGTGCTCAGCTACATAGTGAAAGAGATTTCCAAAAGCTTCTGTGATTGTCAGGAAAATTATACTGTGTATAATCATGGCTCTTTCTGCCACTTTTTCTCTAACTTTTTTCCCCTGATGGAGACCTTAATGGTTAAAACGAATTGGGCATTTTATATTATGTAATTTATCATCAATAAAACATTTTTCATTTTTCAATTTTGCTTTGGAGTGAGCAATTCATTTTGTAACTTAGGAAAGTACTTAGTTTTTTTTTCAGGATTCCCCAGTTCTCAGCCACTAGCTATTTATTTGAAAGCCCCGTGTCACATTTCGTAAGGGAGGAACCCTAGTGACTGCTCAAAAGATTTCCTAAAGGTGGCCATACTCGGTAAGATCTGCTCATATGGCAAGATCGCCAAACAAGCAGATCTTTGCCCGATATGCCTGCCTAAGGCAATATAAGGCTAATTCGAATTACAACGGCATGCACAGGCACAACCAACAAGCCATGCGGTGCCCGATCCAATAGAGAATCAAACCTGCCCAATCCAGGGACCAGTATTCATTGATGTCTTCTTGAGGTCCTGAAAATTTCTGATGCGACAGAAAGAAAGTCTGAACACAGTATTACATACAATATACGGTACAGACAAGAGTAAAACAGAATTGTAGTAAAACAGGCAAGAATCCTGGGCAGGCAGCAAACAATAAGATTCAGGAAAGAGGCAGGGAGTAAAAACCCAGGAAGCAATCAGGAACAAGGCCTAAAGGTGGCCACACACGTGGCGATTTCCGATCGTACAATCGGCCACTAACCGTTCAGGGCTGAAGCGGCAGATAAGGAGGTAGAAACAATAGGATTTCTACCTCCTTCTGCCGATTCAGCCCTGAAGGCAGATTTTGATCAGGCGCCTCGCCGACTTGCCATACACGCACCGAATATCGTAAGAAACGGGGTTTCGTACGATATTATCGGTGCGTGTATGGCCAGCTTTAGGCAGGACTGTATAGCAACAGAGCTAGCATGGCACAGAATACAACTTAGGTTTTTATATTTGGCACCAAAGTGACATTAAGGTGTAGTGCTTGTGATGTCAAAAGAGTAGAAGAGGGTGGTGTTCACCCAGGCCACCTTACACTCTGTGAGCACAGGACCTAGGAGCCTAAAAAAGCTCATAAGTGCATTTCTGGGTGACACCAAGTCTGGTGGCACACAAGGTGCTTCCCTCTGATCGGAGTTCATTTTGCATGTTTTGATTACCGATAGTTCTGGTAATTTAAATGCTTAGCATTCCATAGTCCTACTATTGTTACTGGGATTGTATTGTTTTCCAATGAAACAGGGATCAGCCTAAAATAATGGTTGACTTTCAAGAATACACAATATTGATGTAGTAATTTGGCAAGATCAGAGGAGGAACTACCAGGCTCTAAATTACTTGTAGGTGATGGGAGAGAGCAATGGTTTTTTAAAAGGGAGAGACATAAGGTACTGAACGCTTGGCACCGTGCACTGTGGCCTTATCCTTGGTCTGTAGCTCAGTGTAGGAGTCTTCTACTCCATCATGAGGAACCATGACAATCCCTTGTTCCTGGTGGGTGGTATCAGATATGTCTAGATGTCTGGATAGTGTAGTCCAAGCACTGCTCTAATGGTGGATTGTACTTCTACCCTGTAGATTTGGATAAAGGAGTTGCAAGCTGTGACCACCATGTCCATTGGCCCCCAACATGTTATTGATCCCTGGTGTAAGTGACAGTAACAGGCCAAAGCTGAGGAGTCACATGAATTCTAAACATTGCTTCCTCTGTATATAGACCTTGGAATGTCTATGCAATTATCATGTCATCTTGGGTGTTGTCAAAATTATGGTTACAAACAATCAGCATTCTGACATTCCAGCTGTATGCACATAAGCAGGAACATGTGTATTTTCTGACATATATCACTCTTTCATATAATAGTGATGGCTGTATTACTTTGTGTCCTAAAAAAGTAATATGAATTCAAGAACCCTGTGTTGAATACTTGGAGACCCCTGGAGTTTGATCATCCCAGCAGGAGAATGCCACGAACTAGATGACATGCCTGATGGAACCCAAAGAAAAAGAACATATTGTATGATATGTGTATTGTCAGTGATTGAATTTCAGGGCCTCGGCAATGCCTTCTGAGAAAAAAACATTGACACACAATATGAGAAATCTTCCTTTTCTATTTTTTATCTGGCCTCTTTCCGAAGCTCTCAGATTTTCAAAGGATGTGTGATTATACAAGAAGTTAAGTACTTAAATGACTATATAAAATGTTAACAGCGGAAGGAAATGCATTGCAGAAATTTCCCACTATGCAACCACTGGTTCACGGTCTCGAGATTAAACACAGCTTGAAAAATTTCCAAGCAAACACAAGGACGTATGAGTTGGGGAAAGAGAAAGCCTTCTGCCCAATCATAGAAACCATTCCTATTATTTTACTCAGAGCGGTTATATAACTTGTTTCTTCTGCTTCAGATTCTGTAGAGAAAATAAAGATTTATGTGCCCACACACTTAATAGAGACCTAGTGTGATCCCATTTTTTATATGAAATAGCATTATCCAACCCAGGTTTTTATAAACTTTAAAGTCAACCCACAACAGATGGGTCTGACCAGCCAAAAGGCCAGTTAGGGTGACATTTGAATTTGTTATTTACTGTCCTGAGTATGCTTGAAAACATAGGAGGGTTATTGCTATGCCCATGTCACCTTTGTGCTAAGTGGTACCTGACCTCTGCCCAAACTAAGGCTTGTCACCTTTTTTAAAGCTACAGCTACAACCCTCAACAGATGTTGGATATTCACAGGGTGCAGGGAATTAATAAGCTGTGCAACACGGTGACAAAGTACCATTGCTAAAATATTGCCCTGCAATATCTACAGTCAGGACACAATCTGTCTGTCAAGAGGCTATTAACCCCCAATGCTACTATACGTAACCAGCAGACAGTTTATATTATGTTAAGTGACTTCTAAAAGAATCTCACCAAACTGGAATATATAACAGTAAATATTGTCCTTTTACATCCTTTCCCTTGAGCCGCCATTGGCTTTGTGCCACCATGGGCTTTGTTCTCTCTCAGAGATCAGCTGACAGGAAATAATGCAGATCTAACTGTAACAGGAAGTAGTGTGAGAGTAAAAGGTAGAACTCTGTCCATTCATTGGCTGATGAGGCCTAGCATGTATGTGTGCTCTGGCTTGTTTGTGTGCACTGTGAATCCTATGATCCCAGGGGGCGGCCCTTAAATCTTAAAATGGCAATTTTCTATTTAGGATTACCCAATAGCACATACTACTAAAAAAGTATATTTTTATGAAAATGGTTTATTTAGATGAAGTAGTGATAATACATATGAGCTTGTTTAAGCAATATATTTTTATAGAGACCTACATTGTTGGGGGTATAGTTTTCCTTTAAGTGAAAAGGGACTTAATTTAGCCTCAATCATGTGTACACCGCTGGGTATAATTAGCAGCACTAAATCTAAAAAAAATATAATTGATGTGCTTTTTCCTATATTGGATTTTAATATATGTGATTCTTATTGTAGAGATTTAATATGCATTATGTACCTACTCTGCAACTTGTTAGATGCTACACATTACTTACATCCCATTATAAAATTATACAAGGAGAGAAAAGAGGTCCATTCTCTGTATGACTTTTATTAGAAATGCACATTCGCTTGGTAAAATGCGCAGATCAATGGGAGGTAAAAGCTCTTTTGAAATAATTACATCGTTTTCTGTTAATTCACAGAGCACATCGGTACAGAACCGACGCACTATCATTTGTTCCTACCTACTGCATTCGGGAGGGAGGCTTTTCTGTGAGTAAGTGATTTTGCCGCTGATCAGTCTTGATGTGTTTGTGACTAAAGGATATAAAATCATTTAAAGGGAGAGCGTACCCTCTTCATATACGGGATTAGAGTTTTATTGATTATCATAAAAGCAATACATTATCAGGCATAGGCCTAGAGTGGGATTCAAAACAGTCTCTGGCATTTCAAGAATGGAGAGGCCCAAACAGAATACTACCAGCCCAATAAATAGTGAGTGTCTATGGCATCTTACAGCATTATTATTACAGGTATGGGATCCCTTATCCGGAAACCCGTTATCCAGAAAGCTCCGAATTACGGAAAGCCAGTCTGCCATAGACTCCATTTTAATCAAATAATTCAGAATTTTAAAACTGTACCTTGTAACTGATCCCAACTAAGATATAAATAATCATTATTGGATGCAAAACAATCCTATTGGGTTTAATTAATGTTTTATTGATTTTTTAGTAGACTTACGGTATGGAGATCCAAATTACAGAAAGACCCCTTATCCGGAATACCCTTGGTCCCTAGCATTCTGGATAATGGGTCCTATACCTGTATTAACATTTATTTATAAAGCGCCAACATATTCCGCAGCGCTGTACAATAAGTGGGTTACATACATTGGACATACAGAGTAACATATAAAACAATCAATAACTGATACAAGAGGTGAAGAGAGCCCTGCCCAAAAGAGCTTACAATCTACAAATACACAGATTGCCAGTCTAGGCCTGATCAGTCATATATGGCTCTCCCAGCTTACTGGCTATATGCTATATGTATATACGGATTTCATGATGAGCAGTTTTTGGACACACTGTTAATTTTTCTGCAGGGAATTTTGCTGCCAGTTTCGAGAAAAAATCCACCAATGGCGAACCGCAGACATTCGCCGCGAATCCATGCAGGGCGAATTATTACGCTATCACTACTGCCTATTTTGATTTTGCCATCTGCGATAAATTAACCTATATCATACAAACAATTAGAAATACCCAGAAATATGTTTGATGGAAGTTGATACATTTATTCACCTACCATGATTAAGTGTCGACAGACACAAAACACATCAGGCTTTTTTTCAAGATTAGTGTATAATAAAGTTTTCCTCTATTGGAATGGCCTGTTTTTGGATTACCAAAGTGCTCTTCCCCTAGAGCTGAGGGTTTGGGGTTGGAGCACCTGGACTATCCGATTTACTTTGGTAAGCTTTTTTACAAGCTCAGGGTGCTATTTTGCTAAATATATACATGGGTTTTTGTACACTTATTCACCTAGGCAGCATTTAATTGATCAGATATTGTAATCAATACTGTGGCAATACCATAATATTATTTTATTTCACGTAACTGCTCTTTTCATAAAACTTTTCATTACTCAAATTTGCAGCAGTTTCACAGTTGCAGACCCTTCTTTTTTCCCCATTTTTGAAGATAGTCAGGGGGCATTTCAACCTGCCCCTTCTGTAGCTACTCCCAGATGTGTGTGAGGCAATTTTCTCTCATGGGATGAGGTTTGCCCATTGCACCAGCCAGTCCAAAGACACGTCTCCGGTTTCTTTGCAAAATAGGGTTTGCATAGCTTAGAAGTATGCTTCTGTTGCATAATGGAATTTGCACCAATCAAGGGCTGAAGACAGGGGATGATATGATGTTGCAGAAACATGACATTCCAGCTCCTTTCTTTCCTATTATTAGTGGTAACACAGGAGGGTTCAGGTGTGGGTATGGGAGGCTTGAGCTGAGGAAGGGGGTGGTTGGTCAGAAATGCAAACTAGAGAGTGGATTTCTTCTTTCTATTTCTGTGTGGCCCACTGGCATACCAGCCCTAGAAGTTAGCCCCCATATTCCCAAGCCTTTGCAGCTTTTCCTGCCAGGAAATAATGTAGTTTAAATTGTGAGAATATAACACACATCTCAGCTCCATTTATCGGCTAATGTACCCTAGCATGTATGTGTGATCTGGGTTCTTGTGTGAGCAAAGTGCCTCAGGGCACAGAGGGTGAACTTCATTACTTAAAATGGCAGTTTCTCCATATGAAATGATCCAGTGGCACTTACTACTACAAAGAAAGCAAAGTATATGTTTTATTTATATTTAACAGTGTTTTACATGGGCTATTTATGTGTATATCTTTATAGAGACTTGCAATACTCAAGGGTATAGCTTCCTTTTAATAACACATTCACAAATATCCCTGTCATTTATACAGGGAATAATGCATTTCTGTATAAAATACAATTCCTATTTAATACAAGACACTAAGGGGGCCATTTACTACCCACTGGATTCAGGTTTTTTTCCTGATTCTGATTTTTAGTGCTAAAAGTCACAGGTAAAAAAAGATTTACTATGCGCCCAAATGCGTAAAAATCTGAATCCAACAATTTGCCAGTTAAAACTTGCTGTAGAAGTCAATGGCAGATGTCATTGTCAGTGACACCAGTTTCAGGGAGTCACTAAATTGCAGTACAGGTATCGGACCCCTTATCCGGAAACCCATTATCCAGAAAGTTCTGAATCACGGAAGGGCCATCTCCCATAGACTCCATTTTAATCAAATAATTCTAATTTTTAAAAATGATTTCCTTTTTCTCTGTAATAATAAAACAGTACCTTGTACTTGATCCCAACTAAGATATAATTACCCCTTATTGGGGGCAGAACAGCCCTATTGGGTTTATTTAATGGTTAAATGATTCCCTTTTCTCTGTAATAATAAAACAGTACCTTGTGCTTGATCCCAACTAAGATATAATTAATCCTTATTGGAGGCAAAACAATCTTATTGGGTTTAATTACTGTTTAAATAATTGTATTAGCAGACTTAAGGTAGGAGATCTGAATTACAGAAAGACCCTTTATCCGGAATAACCCAGGGTCCCAAGCATTCTGGATAACGGGTCCCATACCTGTATTACAATCTGTAAAATATACAATATCCTTAGAAACACTACTTTATGGAGTAAAGTATTTTTATTGATGGTCAATGAAATCACTTTTCTTACCTGACTCATTAAAACGTGCAATTTTTAATAAATATCGCACATGATATTGACCTCAATTAGTCCAGTAGTTCCGCCCACCTGGGTGACTGACGCAGTCTCCCAGGCCTGAGAGTATAATGGGCAAGTTTTGTAGGAAAATAAATCAGACTCAAGTCTGTAAGTAACAGTCAGGGGTAGAGGGATAAGGATAAGCTTAGCTCTGCAAAGCTGAGGATATACAGGCAGAGTATCAGCCAACACAAGCTGCTGTTACAGCTCCCTACCGAGATTTAAGATTTTAATCATGTAGTGATGTCCACTTTTCCCACGGCCATGTTCAGAAAATGATAAAAAAAATTCACTGTAGTTTCTTATATTTCAGCAGAAAAAAACTGAAAAACTAAAAATAAATGAGTTCCATAGAATCTGATGAATCCAATACTGAGGCACCCCGATCTGCAAGCCTTATTGTTAAATGTGCCGGGCAATTTCTCAATCATTTTCTTATAATGTTTGGCTGATGATGACAAAGTGTGAATTGTTTAACGAGAAACCATAGAGTCGAACTTAGGCAGCAGCACCTCTTTGGAAGAAGAAGAATTCTTTATCTGGAGGAGAGTGATGAATAAATAAACAATGCCCTCCTTTGTAGGAGATGCTACTATGGCTGACCTAGTCAGTGGGTTATTACGAGGGAAAAAAAATCTGAATTTAATGGTCTCAGTGAAAGGATGTATAGAGCTCAGAGCTGTGGCTTTGCCTAAACTCCAAGCAAGGGTTCACTATAAAACAAAACCAGCAGTGTGAGAAACACATTCATTTCACTTATACCAGATGTGAAGCAGAAGGCCACGGGGATAATGAGACAGGACTATGGAGAGATCTGTATCCCCTTGTGTGCATTATTTGTCAAATTACTAGTAGGGCCCAGCAATTTAGCCCTCACGGCACTTATCTTATGCTCGAAGGGGAAATAAGGAAAAGGACGTATCTAGAAAGAAGAAAGAAAATAGAAGACGGCAATTTCCATGACCCGCAAGTGATTCTTGTAGGCAATATTAATGGCAGAGTGGAAAAAGTCAAATTGTGCAGTAATTGTTACCATTATAGTAGGAGTTTGAAAAGGTTGCATTCACCTAGTTTAGCCCTTCACTCACCTAATTCCTATTTGTCTTCTACATTATCCTTCTAAAGGAGACATCGCCCATGGAAAGTCGCATTCTCTTTTCCTAAACTAGTATATAAAAGAATGGCTAAGGATTCAGGACTCATTCCATTTGATAGGTCCCATAATAATGATGAAGTTAATACTGTATGTGGTGGCACTTAATTGGTTTTTCATGGCTTTTTACCCTATACAAGGGAATCCCTAATATATATAATAGCAGCAATGTGTTTTGTTTATATAAGACTTACAAAGGGAAGTCACAGTGTATGAACCAAACACTCAGGCTGCAGATAATTTTTGATACACGGCAATATAAACAAAGGGGAGATTTTCACTTTTGGGGATGATAATTAGTAGCATTTTCTGCACCAATTCTTTAATAGTATCTTAGGACCAATTCCACAAGACAAGTTCCACATGTAACAACCTAGAACATATTGCAGGATAAGTGCATTGGCAATTTAATATAATATCTCCCAAAACACACTGCAGGATTAATGTCATGCCAGGTTCATGTCTAATAACCACAGAACACATGGCATTATAAATACAGTGCCAACTTCAAGTATTATGTCATTAAAAACAAACACAGCAGAATAAATAAAGTGCCAGTACCATACATAATAACTCCATTCCGTTTGTTGTAGGAAACTTAATAGTGTTGGCTTGGGGAGCTGGTTTGGGTTCAGCATCCCCAAAGCCTTCATTAAAATCTACCCATGCATAGAGGGTGTTATTATAACATATATCCAACATGCTGTAGGGCCAAAGTTTGACTCATGAGTGCCATTATTATGCGGAGGGACCATAGTTTCCTACAGGCCCTAAGGCTTTCAGATTCCAGGTGGTTACTCACGGAAAAGCTCCAGTTACATCAAAATCTAAGTGCCTTGAAAATGCCATAAAATATATACATGCAGATTTGCTTTATTGTCTGGCAAAAAAATGTGTCCTCGGATGAATCTCCTATGTTGCAAGGCATATGTGTTCATACAATGGACTTGTTACTAGAGATGCCACAGGCTAGATCAGAAAAGATCTTTTAAGACAACAGATATTACATTTTATGAGACTTGTGCAAAATTCCATTTTTGGTTTTTACATTCCCGCTATGGGAGAAAGCATATGTAAACCTCTCGGTAATAGAACATGAGTTTTAGGCCTACAGATGTGCACAAACTGCATATTTGTGGCCAAACTTGGTCATTCAGGCACTTACAAAAATAAACCCAAAGAGACGGTCTATAAACCAATCACGGCCTGGTATAAATTATAAAACAAGCTTGAAATGTTTGTTTAGGATTTCGTTCAATACACAGCTCTGCTCAAGTGAGCTCGACATCATTTTAATTCATGACAGCAGTTGCGTCCCTGTTCTCCTACATCTAAAATAACCACACATGACATTTTAATTTCATCCTCGGAATCTACTTGCTACAAGTTGCTAAACATAATACCAGTATTAGTACATTCAGAACTTTCAATTTTTCCTTGACACAGATACAAGACATTACATAAAAGCATTAGGCGTAACACAAATGTCTATTGCGAAAAATGCTTTGCTGCCGCAAAATGGTGTTTACCAAGACCTCAATGATGTGTGAAAAGATTAATATCTAAAACAAAACACATTACATTGCCTCAGCTAAATTTATTCATAAGTATCAATGAAGGATTTGTGATATCGGGAAGGCACCGGCACGGCAGAACAAACTGAGGAGCAACAACTGGAGATGGAGATGTGGGGTTTTTGCTAAATTACTCACCACTACAAGATTGGGAGCCAACGGAGCACATACTGAAAATGATAGAGATGCAGATTTGAAATAATACACAGCCTATTAAATGAAATGGAAAGGAAGAGGTGAGGCTTGTTCTAATAAGCTAAAAATTACAAATGTGGAAATTAGTCACACTCCATGGGACTGATTGCTTCTACCTTTTCCCTAACAAAGGCTGGCTGAAGGCCAAATATGGGGTTAATGCATTTAATTAGAAAAATCGGCTTTGATTAAAGGGATGAGAATATTATTTGCTTTGCATTAATAAAATAAGTCTGTAAGAGCTCTGTTTTATAAGCAACTACCTGGTTCCTGTTCCTAGAATTTATAAATACTAACACCAGTGTCTCCAGTTAGTGATGGAAACCTGACTGGAACTCGAACTGGAACTTTCTCCTACCTTCATTGTTGCTTGCCTAACCTAAGGGGCACATTTACTAACCCACGAACGGGCCGAATGCGTCCGATTGCGTTTTTTTCGTAATGATCGGTATTTTGCGATTTTTCTAAAAATTGTCGCGACTTTTTCGTAGCCATTCCGAAAGTTGCGCAAAATGTTGCGATTTTTTCGTAGCGTTAAAAAGTTGCGCCTTTTTCGCAGCTTTCGCGCCGAGTACGAAACATTCGGATTCATTCAAGCTTCAGTATGGTGACTTTTCTTGGGCCAGGTTGGAGCTGCAGGGTGCCATTGAGCCCTATGGGAGACTTTCCTTGGGCCGGGTTGGAGCTGCAGAGTGCCATTGAGCCCTATGGGAGACTTTCCTTGGGCCAGGTTGGAGCTGCAGAGTGCCATTGAGCCCTATGGGAGACTTTCCTTGGGCCGGGTTGGAGCTGCAGAGTGCCATTGAGCCCTATGGGAGACTTTCCTTGGGCCGGGTTGGAGCTGCAGAGTGCCATTGAGCCCTATGGGAGACTTTCCTTGGGCCAGGTTGGAGCTGCAGAGTGCCATTGAGCCCTATGGGAGACTTTCCTTGGGCCGGGTTGGAGCTGCAGAGTGCCATTGAGCCCTATGGGAGACTATCCTTGGGCCGGGTTGGAGCTGCAGGGTGCCATTGAGTCCTATGGGAGGCTTCCAAAATCATGCTAAGTCTGAAAGTTTCGCCCGCCGCTTACGAGCGCTCAATACGAAAAAGTCGCGACAAGATACGAGCAAATCGTAATGGCTACGAAAAACTTGCGTTTTTTCACGCAAGTTGTAATGGCTACGATAAGTTGTAATGGCTACGATTTTCCAATTCGGATTCGTGGGTTAGTAAATGTGCCCCTAAGTGTATACCAACATGTAAGTTGTCCAAGTCTCATTGAAGGTAAATGTCTATGGTGGTGGAATTCAACAAAACTGTATACACAGTTACATAGACGATGAAGCTAAGCCTGAAGAAGTAAATTCATCTGAGGACGATTCCATTTTTTTTTAATTTTTTTTTAAGAAGGGGAAAATCTCCTTTCTTAACGTTAAAGAGGCAAGATGACCCAGGAAGAGAGTCAAAATTGTATTTTCTCATATAATAAAAGGTATCCAACCCTTTCATGAAACTATCTTGTGCTAGCTTAAAACTTTACATCTCTAACTGGCCACAGTAGGAACATTTGGGAATTTTGTTCAGGGCTAATAACCCTTTAGCAACTGCTGAGACTTTATTGGTCATCTTTTGTCAGTGACACAGCACATGCTCAGTAGGCTCTGGAATGAGAAATTACACATAGAGGTCATTAAAAATCATCAAAACACTAGCAGTAAGTGAGATTACATCTGTCAACAAAAGTTGAGGGTGATTAATAATAGTGATGACCTAAATTTTTCATCAGGCATGGATTTGCGCCAAAATTACACACACATCCATTGGCAGAGTTTTGGAGTGAATATTATCTATCTGCAATAAGAAACATCTCCAAGAACTTAGATATTCTGTCTTCTGGTGTAGAGCCGACCAATCTTCTGGGGTAGACCCCACCAATCAATACAAGCATGTCGGGTTTTTCGTATGGTAGCAGGGCTAAGCAAACTCATGAAAACAGAATATGGCAGCCGCTTCTACTAGTAACTCTCTATACAATCTATGCACATATTTGTTGAGTTTGTCACCATTACAGTGGTAAATTGGAGTCAACTATTCTTCAAATACATGATACATATATACAAGATTTTATAGTATGACCTAAGACTTTGATGTTTTTTGAGGAAAAACATGAAATCATATTTGCCTCAGATATAAAGATGTATTTATGTATGTTTACATTGATATACATTGCTCCTCTGGGAATGCAGCAATTTTGAAACATAACAGATATAAAATACAGGCAATAAAAATTGACAGTACTGAGAAAATGAATATATAGTAACTGAAATAAGACAGGAACCCCTTCAGAAAGGTTTACATTTCTCCAGATATCAGAACCCAACTCAGAAAGTGTGAATTTGCACTGCAAATCAGTGTTTAACCCCTACCCGCAGATTAAGGTTCTCATTCTTTCCTGGTTTCCTTTCTCCTTTACATTTATTTCTCAGCACCATCCTTTCTCAGTATAAGCCCAGTAGTTTTATGTCCTGCCAAACACACAGCTGCATAAAAGAATAAATCAAGAGTTAAGGAGTCAGGACAACTGGCAATGTGTGTGCCTGGGGTTGGGCTTCAGGTGCAAACCAGACCCTCTATAGCTTTAGGCCCTTTATCAGCAATGACCCCTTACCCTATGCCACTTTGACACTAGATGCATGTAGAATTAACCATGGCCTGTTATTATCTTTCAAAATGTACAATGTCATCTTGTAAAAAGAAAATAATTCTTTGCTCCATCTATTTCTATTCATGTTCTCTCATGTAACTGCCTTGCATGTCTGTCTGTGGGTAGATATCCACTGAATCATTGTGCTCATTGTCATTAACAGAGAAATGTGTGCAAGAAAAGCTGCAAGGTCATCTCTCTTCAGTAATCCCTTTTAAACCCAGTGTTTTTCTCAGGTAGCTCCATCAACAAGGCTAATCCCTCCTGCTGAGTCTCCATTTTGTCCATCCCTAGAAACTTCCAACATTAAGCCTTTATTTTTTTTTCAACAGAGTCCCATTTAATCCCACCTCATCTTTCTTTCAAACCCAAATGCTGCCTTCCTTCCTCTGTCATCCTATAGTTGCTACAAACATGCCGGCTCCTCGCTGTTACAGGGATTATAATGGCATTGTTGCCTAAAACAATATCTCTAAAGCAAACAGGGCACATGAAACCCAAGCCCATCGTTTTACCGAAACCTCCTTCAATCAACTCCATCTTAGGGTATTCATGAATTATTAGGCTTCAGTTTCCTGAAATGGGTTAAACATAACTAGAATATATTGGGCTACAGTCATTTTAGGACCCCCCAAACCACTAAAAACCATTGGGATAGATGTCAGTGTGTAACCCAATGGGACTCTTACTGTCTATACTCTTGGACAGCTGTTAGGTCTGTTGACTTTTTGTATTCTTCTTTTTATAATTGTCAATGTATACATGCTCAGATAGGAGCAAATCCGATGATAGTCTCCATTTTCCTGCTATATGAGTAACTGGGATTTTTACATTTAGTATCCATTTCACCATATCACCATTCATAGCACCTCTGTTGTCCATAGATAGAAGCTCTGTGGTGGAATATTTTCCATCTCCCTCCCTATTTAAATGTTCATACTGTTGTTAAAAGTTAAATACCCTGGCAAAATTGACAACATTTCTATTGAATTGACAATAGAAGATGAATAGTAGAGGCTCCAAAAAGAAAGATAGGAAATATAAAAATAACAAATAAAAGTGAAGCTGCAGTTGACCTGTTTTTCTGGTTACCATGGTAAAACACGCAAAGTAAAAAATTAAGAAAATGAAAAGGTAAAATTTGCATTTAACAGACCTCAACAAGTATGGAGAATTTAACTGGAGACCTGACTAAAGCTGGCCATACACGCACCGATAATATCGTACAAAATCTCATTTCGTACGATATTCGGTGCGTGTATGGCATGTCGGCGAGTCGACCAATATCGCAGGAAGCTGCTGATATCGGTCGACTCGCCGATCGGACCGGTTAAAAAATTTTGAACGGGCGCCATAGAAGGCGCCTGACCAAAATCTGCCGTCAGGGCTGAATCGGCAGAAGGAGGTAGAAATCCTATTGTTTCTACCTCCTTATCTGCTGTTTCAGCCCTGAACGGTGTGTGGCGGATCTGACGACGTTTCGTGCGACCGATGGTCGCACGAAAGATCGTCAGATCGCCACGTGTACGGCCACCTTAATAGTTGGCTTGAAATAGTTGGGCTCTCCAAGTCCAAGGCTTTGTATGTAACTTCCATTCAGCCAATTAGGTGCTTGCTGAACAGCAGTGTTGGGCAACACAGACGCAGTGTTAAAGAAGTCCCTACAATTGCCATTTTAACTAGGAATAAGTCCGGGGTCCAAGCAGTTAATCTCCCACCCTAGCCAAGAATGATATGCAGTTTCAGCATTTCCAGGAGCCACCCAAAGAAAAGAATTGACTTACTACAGTAATACATCTAACCTCATTAAAAATGTATCTATATCGATTCAAATGAAGCCCAATTTTTCATGTGCGTAGTAATTCCCAAGTTCACGTCTATTACACCTTAATGACAGAGACACTGCCGGTCAAGACTGAGGCGCCTAAGGCATTCTGTGTTCTAATATTGCAAATCTACATATATTAAAATCCGAGAGATTCTCGCATTTCCACATCTATGGCTCCAAAGCTGAACACTAATTGTCATGCATCATTACATTTCTTTTTTTCCTGGGGCCTGAGGATTCGACAACGTGATATTTTTTCTCTTGTATCATTAGGACAAGGTCAATAGCAATTCATGTAAATACATCTGCATTTCTGACATGTTCTAGGAAGGACACCTTTTCAAATCAAACCTCTCTCTTTATTACAAGCCATGAATAATCAGGTGGCGGCTGTCAATTTGCACAACATCAAAGCTCGGAGAGTTCATACAGAATTTCCGCTCCGGTATGGAACAAAACTCCATTTGAACTCTTCAGATTCCTCTTCTGACTCCATTTGTACCTTGTGTTTGCCCCAAAACCATTGCCAATAGGTTCAAGATGGACTTTGAAGGAAAGTGAAGCTTTGATGGTTCTGTCAATCAAACAGTGACAGCAACGCATACGAAGTCCTTATATTACAGATTACTTCCAGAAACACATAGCCCTCAGTAAGGCAGTGACCCCTATTATTGTCATTCTAAAACGATGCTTATTTCCTGGGACATTTGGACTGCATTAGCAGCATTACTCTGCGTTATAAAGTTATTTTATAACATAACTCTACCACCACATTTGTCCCACTTGCAGCCTAAACAACAATCCTCAAAATTCCCTTTAGAAACAAAAAGGGTATTCTCTATTTTGCTTTGTATTTTGTCAAGGCTAAGGGGCCGATTCACTAAAGGTCGATAAAACGAGCGCTATTTATAGCATGCATTAAAAATGTTATCACTTCTTATTTTTTGCGACTTAACGCTCGATTCACTAAAAGTACACTTGTCATAATTAAGAAGCGATGTTCTTTGCGTTATTTATCTCCCAATGACATATTTTCAAGCGATATATTATGCAGCGCGATATATTACGCACGTAACCATTACTTTCTGAAAACTACCATTCTGAAAATCACAATTTCCCTGCAAACTGGAGGCTGCATCACTCTAGGGCCAACACAGACTTGAATAAATCCCATGTTGTGTTGCCAAAAGCTCACAAACTGCAATTTTCTTTAAGTACCGCCTGCCCCAAGTAGGTGGTAATATTCACACAGATTAACGTGATATTTTGTGCGTTTAATGCTTCAAGTGTGTTTGTGAATCATGCGTTAGTACTATTTCTATTCGCTAATTAATGCAATGAGTTAGAAATAACGATTTGTGATGATGCATTTTTTGCGCATGTGATATGTGGATTAATGCATGAGAAATGACTTTGATGAATCGGTACTTAATTATCGCATGCTTTTAAACGAAAACAACAATGCAATAAGTGTTATCAACCTTTAGTGAATCAACCCCTTAATATTTAAATGTGTGGCAGAACTGCAACTTATAGTGCCAGATGCAATACAAGTATAGAATCTAATATCTAGCAATCCGCTGCCCAAGTACAGTACTGTTACTTTCATTTACCATGGAATCCTATTCAAACACATAATTCTTCATTTTTGACTAATTTGCTAGGTAGTAATAAGATGGTAGCTCATACTGGATGCAGATAAAGATAGAATAATTAATTTCTACACCAGAAGACAGTGCATATTGTAATACAATTGGTTATTTCTAATATTTCCAAAGTCTATTTTATTATGGAATCACCTATTACATTCCCCTTATTCCCCATTATCTATCAATAATGAATTGAATCTAAGATTTTGCCTCCCCCATAGATCACAATACCATCTTATTATATTGCATAACTGTGTCATTCCTAATCACTAAGACACTAGATTAAAGGTCAAGAGAACTAAAGTATTCATTAACTAATTATTTTTACAAAAAGATATTTGTTAAAGTATATAAAAAATTTCATCTGCGGCTCATCTTTCCATTACTGCATATTGTTGTCTTTTTCTGATGAGAAGGTCTCAAACATGAGCTGCCACAATTGGTTGCAGCAGATTTATCTGCTAATAAGGGTCATTCTGTAGTATTGATTAAGAATATTACTTTGTAAAGTGCTTTAACAAAAACTACAGAAGAAAGTAGAATGCAGTTATTGCCACAATCATGCTCATAGGTGGGCCTTTTGCTTGCAATTGATATTTCATTATAACCAGCATGTGATAACACAAGTGAGCTACCCGTACCTTCTCCTCAGGAAAGTAGAAGAAATCTATCTAATATTCAGTACCTATGCTGGAAAGAAGAAAACATCTGAGGATCACAGATGTCTCGCAGGAACCTAGCCGGGCCAGCCAAACTTACGTCAAGTTAACTGCAGGCTCGGCTGAATTTACAAGTCATTCAAGAACAAAGCCCTAAAAGCTGTATATGATGTGGAGCTGCAGTGGATAGCTGCATTTTGCACCACTTTTAAAGTATTTTCAAGCTGCGAAAGAAATCCTTAACCTCTACTCCTGTAAATGTACTATAGCCATGAAAACGAACCCTAAAATTCCTACGGCCATATCCTAACATGTTGTAAGCCATGTAGTGAGCTGTTCCCAAAAATATTCTCTAATGGTTTGTTTCATGATGGTCAATGGACTTCTGAACGGCTTGGATGGACCCTTAAAAAGGTCAAAAGAAAAAAAACGGGCTGGTGGGTTTAATTGTGAGGGGCAGGTTGTTGGCCAACAGTGAACTGTACTTGATCTTCAATACCAAGTTGCCCAAGATGCTTTGCACATTTATCTAGCCACTTGATGCAGGTGTGGGTCAAATTTTAATTATACAGGTCTGGAACCGGTTGTCCAGAATGCTTGAGGACCTGGGGTTTTCCAGATAAGGGGTCTTAATAAGGATTAATTATATCTTAGTCTGGATGAAGTACACGGTACTGTTTTATTATTACAGAGAAAAAGGAAATTATTTTTAATTATGGGAGTCTCTGGGGGAAGGTATTCCCATGATTTAGAGCTTGCTGGATAATGGGTTTTCCAATAACAGATCCCATACCTGTATTGTGAACATAACAAAAACCCACCACCCCTGAAATGTAAGTGGAGGAGGAGAGAGTTATGATTAAAACCACTGGTTACTGTATATTTATACATGAACATATCAAATATCCAGGTGTGTATGTGCATATGTATAAACGGCAGCAAAATCATTCTTCACACAGAATTGCCTTGTACTTTAGCTGTGGTTTCTCTTTAAATCACGCCTTTGTGACAATAAGACTGATTTGTAGGCAGCGCATACACATAGCAGCCCCACTTAATTGTGGTACACGGTCTACAAACTACCGAGGCGGCAGATGAAGAAGAAAAATGCCTTATATAAAGCTAAGCAGGCCGGTTAGAAAAGCCATATATTGTCAAAGTAATATGTAGGAAAATAAAGAAACACCTTCATTATCCTGACAATGGAGTATAAGAATTGATTTTGCATTGAGATATTATGTAAATCAATCTTTAGAATTGGACAGCCATCCCAATAGCTTACCCACAATGCCCCGGGAGCTTTCCCTCCATTTGCTCGAATCCGTAGACTGTCTTCTTTTATTTAGGTCAAATAAACTTGTAAGGTCTGCTGGCCTGTTTCAAGGGCATAAGCGTGATTTTATTTACACGGCAGCAAATATGATTTACTTTATTGTCAATGCTGCTAAAAGCCTGATCCAAAGCCGAAAGGGGCAGGTGGCCAGGTCTAAATCTCTGCCAACAACACACTCTGTGGACAAAATTCTGCCAAGATGCATTTGCCTTCATGATAAAAATGGGATATGCCAATCTGTATGACAATACCCATAAACGATTCACTTCTATTGTTTACTTACATCAATCACAGCCCTAAACAACTAACAATAATATATTACTGCGTTCTGCTGTAATAGATAGCAGCACCACATATTCAAGTCTATTCGCCTGGCGGTACGAGAATTCGTTCCAGGACAAGTACAGTTGCGTTTATTTTCCTGCTTTGTTTATTTACACATGGACAACCAAGTTGGTGGTGCCAACATTTATGTATTCATGTATTTTCCCACACACTTAACACCACCTGTTTGCCATTATGGTCAATAAAGTCCTGTTGCCCTTAGTTACTGCAATAATCAGCAGTAATGGTGTCAGTATGATCAGTCTCCTGTTTTTGTTGTTGTATAGATTTACAATGATAAACTGTGAATCCATTAGAAATTTGTTATGTGTTCCCCTATGTGAGGGTTACAGCTAGGAATTCTAGATAAAGCCAGGAATTATAGAGGATGTTCTTGGTTATGCCTTCCTCTGGTCTTTGTTCACTAACTCTGTAACAGCCAAAGGCTATATGCCGGTGGGTAGAGTAGACCCTCTTGCTATAAAGCACAAAGATAGTATCCAAGAATGCTTGGCAGGGGCCTATTTTGGCTGCTTCCCAGAGTCCGATTATATGCTTGCTCAGGAACACCATATACTGCATTCCCCAAGTACTGTACCTCCTTGTTGCAGGGGAGAAAACAAAGCTGGCATGCTCAGCTGCTTGCCACAGACTGGTAATGGATGTGGGCCAGAATGAGAAGAATGCTGCACTACTGAGTGCCATCTCACATGCCAACACATCTCCAGCTGAGCCTCACCCTCCAGTTTTTAAGTCTTAAGTACTGTAGTTTTCCTCTAATTAAATAAAACTTTATCCTAAAGGGTTGTTATTCATGTTTTTATTGCCTTAGACCGGGGATCCCCAACTATTTTTACCCAAGAGCCACATTCAAATTTAAAGAGTTGGAGAGCAACACAAGCATGCAAAAGGTTCCTGGAGGTGCCAAATATGGTCTGTGATTGGCTATTGGTAGTTACTGGTGAGGAACATGTTGCTCATGAGTCCCTGTCCTAGACTTTCATCTATACTGCATACACTAAATTTGAGATACCAGCATGTCAGGAGTTTAGTAGCTGAGTCCAGTTTTCTGGGTTGGACTCATGAAAATTGTATTACTTACAGGCAGTTTATTTGACCACAGTGAAAACAGGAAAAAAATAACATTTTTGCCTCTTAAAGTGCTTCTGATTAACACAATTCAGTCTTCCTGACAAACAAGGAGTAAGCCTAATGCTACCTTTTAATTATCCACCACAGATGTCCCAGATAATACACCCAACCTGTGTAGTCAGTGCTCATGACCATTCATAATAACACAGAGGAACATTGCTTGAACATCGACCCATAGTCAAGCCCTTACCTTATTGAAAAAAACTCCCAATATCAGATGAGCTAAAAGTATGACTCTTCATCTGAAAACCAGCTGACAGAAAGCTGTGGTTCATAGATCAAGTTAAAGGTGAGACTGGGCTGATCTTTCAGAATATTAGGTAAGATACAGCCCCACCAGATCTGCTATGGTAGATACCTTATGTGTGAGCCAATATCAGCTGTGGTGCAGTCAGGGTAACCCAAGCCATGGCCAATGATCCTAGTGTTCAGTCATTCAGAACAGAACTGTATTAAAAGATCAGCCAATGACCACCTGACTCTGATATGCTTATAGATATTTCTTTTAGGTACATACTGTAGTGACAAAAAAAAAAGGAATATGCCATAACTCTTGCATAAAATTACCAAAATGTATTCAAAATCTCATGTTAAAACAAACACACATACAGACCCCCTGATATTCTGCTTATGAATGAATCTAGTTTGGTGTAGAGACATTGCCCCACAGAGTCACTGCAATTCCATGGCACCAAAGGTAAAGCACATATGAAACCAACAGCCCAGAACAAACTGCTCGGAACCCAAATGCATCATCAACAAACAACAGCCAGAAGAAATATTAGCCTCCATATTTACAGCTTCTACTTGAGCTAAGTTTGTTCTTATTATGCTTCAATTGGCTAATAGATTTGCCGAAAGAATGAAAACACTTCTTCTGAATGTTTAACAAGTCTTGTGCATTTTAACATGAATTCCCACCACAACAATAATTCTGAAACCAATCCAAGAATATTAGAAGGTACAACATGATTGCTGCAGAACATTCTCATTAGACTGAGAAATCATTCTCCTTTGGAGAGCAATTTGCTCACAAGACTGAAGGTTCATACATATCGGAAAATTTGTCACCGCATGAAATTTGAGCAATGGACCGCCAAGTATGGGCTGCAAGGAAACGGAGACAACTGGAGGTATCATAATAAACCGGATGTCGAGTGGCTGTCAAGAACTGACGCTCTTCAGAAAACTCTTTTTAAGAAACAATTGTATCATGGATTAAGCATCTGCTGTTCTACAAATGTCTTTGTAAGGAGAACGATCAGAATTCCTGGCAGCAGTACAGTACAAATTTCTACTGGCACACACACACACACAAAAGGCTTGATCAATGCACATTCTCTCGTCCCATGTCTTATTAATTATTCATCCTCTGCAATTACATATGAACTGAAATAGGATATTTGCGTTCATGATCCTAATGTACTGAGCCACCATCCCTGCATCAAGGTAGGCTCCATATGGTATTATGGTTTTAATAAGATAGAGTCCTGGAGCTCCCCTATAAAAATCTACAGCAGGGGAGGGTCAGCCTATAGAGCAATATACATTGGTCAGAAGACACTTCAACAGAGGTAAATAGGCATAGGTTGCCATATGGCGTTTACCTTGATGTGGCTTAGCAACCTTAAAAAGTCCATTCTAAGGCTTATAGGAAATTTGCGGAGACAATTGCATAGAATTGCAGCGTGTACCTTTCTGATACGTGCCTGACAAAGGCTGATGCACTTTAAGGCTTAACAAAGGGGAACTCCACCCAACACAACTTATGCTTTTTGAAGTTAACATCATTTCAAGAAAATATGAAGCCTTTTCATGATTTTTATTGTAATAATATGGTTTAAAAAAAAAAAAAGTTACCTAAGCCCCGCCCCGTTTTCCTGCTAATCTGGCTGGCTACACTGAGACATAAAAAAAGTAGCAGTATTCGACTGTCATCAGCCTACATCCTCTATGAATTCCACAATTCCCTGGTCACATAGGGTTGCCACCTCTGCCGGCTAAGAAAGCAGGGCAGGGGGTGGGGGTGATGTCATGGGGGGGCTGGGGAGGAGGTAGGGCCATGACATCATAGGGGTGGGGCTATGAGTCCTGCCAGGTTTTCCTAATTAGGGAAACCAGGCCGGATGTTTTGACCCGGGCAGCCCTTATGAAAACCGGGCTGTCCGGGTCAAAATCAGACAGGTGGCAACCCTATGTACACGTGATGTCAATAAGGAAAGGAGCATCACAGTGTTTTGCAGCTGGATTTCGGCAAATAAAAATGGTATTTATTCATACTTTTTGAAGTAACAGATTACAGTAATAGGTATATTAGGGGTCTCTTTGTTGTTTGGGGCCCTTTAAATATTGTTTCCACGTACCTAACTCTTTTTAAGGACATCTGCCTAATGGGCTCCTAAGTTGTAGCACTGATTGTAGGCAAAATGCTACAATGCTAAAAAAATAAAAATAAAATAGGAAATACAACAATAACATGTGAAAAGTGGTTTACTGGCAATGACAAAACATACTTATAAAGGCCTATTTATAATCCTGGTGCTCATAAATAAGCCCTTCAGACTTTATATGCACAGCACAGCATTTAGTGCAAACATTGCATCTGAATTATGTCCATAAATTCCATATACAACACAATTGTGCCTACTTGCAATTATTGATACTAGCGCTACACAATTTACTGGTTGTTCCTACTTTCACGCATGAGGCACAAGACACAGCACCCTTTAGTGTAAAGGAGTCCTGCACCTAACACGCATTCACCAAGTTACCATTACAGGTCTCTCTTTGAGCGTTGTGTCTATGGCCCAGTGATCTCCAACCAGGAGCAACATGTTTCTCACCAACCCCATGGATGTTGCTCCCAGTGGCCTCAAAGCAAGGGCTTATTTTTGAATTCTTGGCTTGGAGGCACATTTTGGTTGCAAATCAATCAGGTGTCCTGCCAAACAGAACCTCCTCTAGGCTGCCAGTCCATATAGGGGCTAACAAATAGCCAATTACAGCTCAAATTTGGCACCGGGGAACTTTCCATGATTGTGTTGCTCCTCAACACTTTTCCACTTGAATGTGGCTCACGTGTATAAAAGATTGTGGATCCCTGCTATAGGCTCTGAAAGTTTCCCAGTTGAATCAAACACAGTAGATGGTAAGTGTACACCTAAGCCCCACCCATGGCAGGTGCAACTTTATGCCATTTGTCGGGGACACAAGTTGGGAAATAAATATACACTGTGTACACATGTTAAAAAACATGGAGTATCTTTTTTTTTTGCATTTTAATAAAAGAGCCCTTTAGAAACTACAGTGAGTTTTTAATTAGTATAAAAATAGTCATTGTTTAGATGGGTTTAACATGACAGGTACATCACTACCTTCTACTTAATTAGCCAAGTGTGGGAAGTGCCATTATGAACTGAATGGAAAATAAGCACAAACATATTAGTTGATTAAGCAATATTCAAATGGGAAGGTCATATCTAACCTCACATTAACAAAAAGCGTATTTATTAGTGAGAAATAATGCTCTGTTTTGCTGCTTACCCCATTTACCCTGAGAAACATTCCTAAGGATGTCAAATGCTATATATTACCTTGTCTTCTGTACATTGTGTCCCCTGACACTCTGGGATCATATTATATTTACATTATATATTGCTTGTTATCTTATTCAAGCCCGTTCTTGTATACATTGTGTAATAGCTGTGGTATGCTGTGGCAGCTCTCAAACCTGTTTCATTGTCAAGTTAATCTCACTTGTTAGCTATGTGTCTACATCTTTCCACTTCTTTCAGCAATTATTAGCCTAAAATATTTTAATAGTGATGTGTGTTTGCCTAGACCTCAATGCAGGGATGTTAGCTAGCTTCTCAAATGGCCTGGGGCACAGGACTGGAACTACAGCAACGCATTAAAAAAACGGGACCAGTTTGTAGTAACCTCGTATTTCCAAAAAGTATTGCTACATGATGGACAATATCTAGCAAAATCAATACAAATGCTAGAAGTATAGAAAGTATAAAAGAAGTATAAAATATAAATTAAGAGCACTGAGAATGATAGTGGGAATGTGTGTTATATTTAACGGTCTAGAAAAGCCCCTGTTTTTGTGCATTTTGATGGTTAAGGATATTTAAAATTAAATCCCCTTGACATTGAGTTAGGCCATCAGCAGTATCTAGGCAAATGGTCCCCAAAACGTTTCACCCCTGAGTCACATTCAAAGAAGATGTAAAAAAATGGGGAGCAATACAAACATAAAAAAGTTCCTGTTTGTATGTATGTATATCTTTATTTATAAAGCGCTACTTATGTACGCAGCGCTGCACAGTGTACAATAGGGGCACCACTGGCTATATGGTAGCACCTATATGGATGCGCAGCCTACAGGGGGTTCTGTTTGGCAAAACACTTGGTTTTTATGCAACAAAAACTGGCCTCCATGCCAAGAATTAAAAAATTAGCACCTGCTTTGAGGCCACTGAGAGCAACATCCAAGGGGTTGATGAGCAACATGTTTCTCCTAAGCCACTGGTTGGGGATACCAGGTCTACGCTATTGGTTTTTCTCATACAGAAAGAGGGGTCAAATGTGATCCCCTCCTAGCTCATTCTTATTTACAGAAAAAACTTTGTAACAATAGCATAGTATGTTTCCTTTTATGATATATTCCTTACCATACCACAATGCCTAGTTGGCCAGTGCATGGTCACCTAGAGGGCGACTAATGACCAGAAAATACCTTCAAATAGCTGTCTTTAAAACCTCTCCGATCACATAAGATACTAGAGAGATTTAGATATAGTGATAACTGTCCCCTGCAATTTAAAGTTACTTTGGGGGCTTGGTTTCCCTTGGGCAGTGCTTTTTCCCATGCTTATTACCTTAGAGCAGGGATCCCCAACCTTTTTTTACTCGTAAACCATATTCAAATATAAAAACTGTTGGGGAGCAAGATAAGCATTCAAAAAGCTTCCGGTGGCGCCAAATATGAGCTGGCAGCCTACAGGAGAATCTGGCAGCACAGATGCAAACAAGTTTGCCTCCAAGCCAAGAATTTTAAAATAAGCACCTGCCAAAAGGCCACTGGGAGCAACACCTAATGGGTTGGTAAGCTACATGTTGCTTGTGAGCCACTGGTTGGGGATCCCGGCCCTAAAGGAAAGTACTCCAGTATTTAGATCATCCCCCCACAACCTCTACCTCACAGGAATAGGGGTCATATAAGGTTACTGCCTGCTCTGTTGCCCTCCTGTATTGGAAGAATTGTGGAATTCACTGCTTCCAAGCAGGCCTTTACAAATCAATGGACTATTTACAGACGGTTCCATCTTCTGCCTTTTAATTAACAAACTCATGGTCAAATGCAATAAAAGTCATAAAAACGAGAAAAACAAAATCCATAGATAAGAAATATTCATCAGGCAGTTACGGCATTGCATTTGTGTACTTTTAAAGACCTAATTAAAAGTGTGGGGGGGGGGGTTTGTGGTGTAAAATTATGATATTTTTAAAGTCTTTTAAAATGTAAATTCTATTGTTCCAACACAGTGGTCAGTAAAACGTGATTCCCCTCACAGAATAAGATTCTCGTACAGAAATGAAAGCCAGCCATTATACCAGTGCAAATGATTGTTAGAACAATGATCTTCATAAAAAGTCCCCCAGGTATTTGGCACTGGTTAGAATTACCTCAGGCTGTTGGCAGTAGGCACTTAGCACACGGAATGATCCTTCCCCAATATGGGAAGAAGTGCTTGGTCCCTGGAAGCTTCGGTATCGAACAGACCCAGCAATAAACTCCGGTTTTACTGGAAACCACAAAAATCAGCAATTTCTAAATTCAGATATGTATTTAGCACAGTAGCATTCTCACTGAGCGCCAGTCAGTAGTGGTTTTTCTGCAAGACCTTGTGCAGAGGATTAATCAATACGTAACTCCGTTATTTGTTCAGTTTATCCAACATCATGAAACAAAAATGTCTGGAATTTGAACTTCTCGCAGCTATGGATTTTTAAGAAAATTTCAGACTTTACTGAACTTCATGAGATTAACTTTTCAAGTTAATCATCTAGTTAAAAAAAAAAAAATCCGCTGAGACTTGGAATGGATGACGCCAGTTTCAAATTATGCATTGTTAGATAATGAACTTCTATTGTCAAAGGCACATAAATCTGAGATGTATAAACCAAAAATTGCCAAATCCATGATTGCAAGGTGTTGCAATTAACTCCTTCCTTGCCCGCTCTGTTTGATCTATCCACTCCACAGCATGGATTAAAGAGACACCCAGAATCGCACTGCCAGGTAAGTGCTGAAGACTCTACATTGGTTGGCACAGCAAAACTTATCCATCAAGCAAGGAGGAAAACATAAATATATTAGTTTACTTGCTTAGAGAAATGTATTTTACAAGCTGGCTGTAGAGTACAATAGTGATCACTGAGTTGGCACCAAACCGAGATGAATTTTGTGGATAATAATGGAGTTTAGTTCAGGTTCTGACCATACTTGGCCAGTAAGAGCACCATACCTTCTTCCTTGCTGGCGGGGCTCGCTGACTGTGTGATTGCTGGCAGTTTTGTGGGGTTGGGGAATGAGTGCAATATAAACAAGCCTTCTCCAAACCAACGTCCTACAGCACAAAAAAGGGCAGAGGTACACAGATTCCCCTTGGTGGGCCAAACACATTTCTTTAGCCGAGTTCCAGGAAATCCACACAAGATTTTGGGAAGGATCCCTTTATCAGGTGTATACATGTTGGCTGGGCATGGTGGGATATTTATTTGACTACTTAGATGTTTAAGTTTGCTCAGAATGAAAGTGTTAATCCATGGCATGTTAAAAATATTGACTCCTCCTTGGCAAGAGCTGGGGGTTAGAGTTGGGGTTCGGGGCAGGCAGGTCCTATAACTGCAACATTCTGTTGTCTAGGGTCTGCTCTGGGTTTTTTTCTGACCCACCCATTGCTAGTGAATAATCCAAGGCTCTTTAAAAAGAGTACACACTTGAATTGCTAGGGATAGATCAATTCATGTATTTCGTATTTGTATTTTTTCTAAAGTTTAAAACTTTTGCGTATTTTCTGCGATATTTTCGTTAATTTTCGCAACTTTTTCGTACTTTGTGACAATTTGCGAGACAAAAATGTATTTGTCGCAACGAGTACTAAAGTTTCGGATTCATTAAAGCTTCGGCATCGTGACTTTCCTTGGGCCAGATTGGAGCTGCAGAGTCCTATGGGAGCCTTCCAAAATCATGCACTGAAGGTTCAAAGTCAGAAAGGTTTTTGCGCTATTTATGATCTTTCGGATACGAAAATTTTGTGACTATCGCAAACGATCGTTTCAATACGAAAATTTGGGATTGTAAGTATGAAATCTTCATATTCAAACGAACAGAATTTTCGTGAATTTTTCCGTTATCAGAAACTATCAGTTTTCGTCATTCGGATTCGTACTTTAATGAATCTGGCCCTTAGTCTACATGTGTGGCTCCTGGAGAAACCATATATATATATATATATATATATATATATATATATATATATATAATGCTGGGTATCACCTGTAGAAAACATCTGCAATCAGAGATGCCTAATAATATTAATATATTAATAATATGTGATCCTGAACTTTAGAGATGTCCAACCTGTAGCCCAACTGCAACTGGACTACTGCTCCCTCCATGCGTGCCTGGGAGTTAAAAGTTTTAGCTGGCGTAATACATAATAAACATGGTAAAGATTAAAATTTGTAACCATAGATTTAGGTTAAACTCCCTATTCCAAACTGCTAAATTGGTCTTATTACATGTAAACCCAATGATTGTAGGGGCTCACAAGCACACATACCAACAGTGTCTTGCTCAGATACTGCAAGAGGGAGTGCCATAAGGTTCCCAGCCTGCCTCCTTTCTATTGGATTTCTAGGCAGAGGGCAGGAGCCCTGTTGAACTATTGCTTTATATGACTGGATTAAAAATGATGTGACAGGAACACATATTCCAACAAATAACATGTTGTAACATTTAGAGGCAAATATTTTAAGGTTCAGTGCACCTAATGATATATAAAATGGCTTAGGTTGCATATTTCCCACCCAATAGGCAGTAAAAGCAGTCTTCTATAACATAGGGTGGCATCTTTAATGATGTACAAGATGCCTGTAGGGAGGGTGTGATCCGCTGCCTTCCCTCATAAATCATGGCACAGGAGGCCTTGAACTACCTATATATACAGATATGGGGAAAATGACTCTCCTCTACATACTTAACTGGAAGAATAAACGACATTTGCCTCACATTCTTTAAATAGAATATATCCCAAGGGTATAAATTATATATAAGCATCTGACAAAGGCTGAGCGTAGCATTACAGACCCTCTTTTTCTTTAGCTAATGGAAATATTAGCAGATGTGATTATAGCCATCCATACTGCCAAGCCTTGCCTAGATACTGAAAAGCTCTGCTTGATTGCACCTTGCCATGAAGGAGGCCATTCCTTAACTCCATTCTTCTTCATGACTCCTCCCTGAATCCTCCTGTCACCTGAAATTTCAGCACTGTGTATTATCTGGCGTGAAACCATGGTTTTTATGAATTGATATTGCTGAGAAAAATTTCAAATATAAATAAATAATCTCTGCCTCAGAATCTTCATGCTCCATTATATAGGTTGACTGAGTTAGACTCGATCCATGTAAAATGCATCTAATCGAATACAAACATATCTACGTGCTCTATAGGTACATGAAGCCGATGATCTGGCTGTTCAGATGGGAATCTTCATAAAATAATAGACTTGGGGCATCAGGCTCCTTTATACATATAGCTGAGCCAGTGAACTCTGCAATCAGCTTGATAATGATATTTGTTGTATACTGCATTAGCTAATTGTTCATTTGTTTCTTTATGTCGGACTTACTTTTATTATTCTTTATACTTGTACTGCAAGTTGTAAAAAATAAATAAATAAAATCAATATAAAAGGGAGGTCAGACACAAAGTGCTGTAGTTTGCTCCCGTGTCTGTGCCCTGGATCAGACTGGCCCACTGGAAAGAAATCCCGGTGAGCCCAAATCCTTTTGGGCCCTACCACCTGCCTACAACTACTTCAGAAAGCTTTAAATAAAATTAAAGATGGCCATGCATTCCACAGTGGAACGCACTTCCATCTTTTTTCCTGGAGGTGCGGCCTGATGGGGTAGTAAATAGATGTATGATACAGAGCAGTGGGGATTAAAGGGGATGGGCAGGGTGGGAAATATCAGTGTAGCGTAGTTGGGTGGTGGGCCTTTGACTCTGGTACCCCACTCTGACACTGTTTGTGCCCTACACTGTGCACCTTGTTCAGCTAGCATTTTGGTGCTAAGCACAATTATAGAGAAGAGTAAATGGTAAATGAGCTCTCGCTTGTACCTGATGATTGAAGCTTCTCATTTCATATCCCAGTTTAGGATCCATTCTATCTACCAGCTATAGAGGCAGAAAATGAAAAGTTCCTCCTTTTGTAATGCCAGAATGTTGTAAAAGATCATTCAGTATTTTGATGATTTAATATTGGTCAGTGTATTAAGTGAATGATTGGATTTGAGAGGCCACATCAGACCAGAAACAAAATTTCCGTTTATATATTTGTATGGTGAAAGTCTTCCGAGTTCTGAGAAAAATGTGATTTATTTTGCAGGATAAACTCACTTTCATATGAATAAAAGTTTCTATACAAAGGTTTGGGAATTTATGTCCATGGCTTTTAAGTCTTTCCACGTATTGCTTGTGCAGCAAGCTGCTGTACACAATGCTAAATTACTCCTCAATTGATTTCTTTCAAGATATCTCCAAGAGAAAATTGGATAGAATTGCCAATCAAAGTTCATTAATTAAACAATCACTTTGCACTGTTTTACCTTGTGGGTGAAGAGCAAAGTGCTGACAGTTACTAATCAGTCAAACCAATCAGGCGTTTTTTACTGCAGACAGAAAGATGGAAAAGCCCCCGCGAAAACTCGTATAAAGGGGTTATTAGTGGCTTCACTGGCGTCACAGGCTGCTCTATACAAGTCATGACTGGGTAGTGATATGGCCATCTCACCTAGGATGTAAAGGCCCAGTTTAATCCCCAACATTATATTCAAATAATCTGGTTATCATACTAAACCTTCATTTTTTATCTTTTCCCCCCGAGGAACTTCTAATGGAAATATTAAACTCTGAAAGCAAATTTTATTCTTCTTTTGCTGTATTTCCCTATTATTATGTGTTATAACTAGCTTGGTTTGTAGTCTTGACTACGTGCCCATGGATTCTTTGGGAAGAACTCGTTTCTAAGCATTAACGATTAGCTTCTATATCAATATCAACTCCCATAAGCCTCCTAATGTGTTATATTGGTAATAAAATATCTGCCTGTGTAAGGCTAACTTAAGGCCTACAGATAAACAAGACCAGTGTGTGGGTTTCAAAATCCACATGGTGAACTGGCCACACCAATAGTTTTGGCAACCTATTTGCTGGCCAAATTGGGTTGATTTTTTTATTTTATAGGGCCGCAGCTTAACAATTGTATTATACTGTAGACCTACAGTGGCCCACTGGCAAGGACTATAATCAATGCAATGATACAGTTCTCAGACCACTGAGAGGCCCCTCCTTAAAAGCCAATAAGCAAAAACCCCAAGGCAGCTAGATTAACCAAATGAGCAACACAATCATTAGACACATAACATGGGACACCCATGGACTTCATTTAATATGTCCATAAATAAAGATGATCAAAGTGCAACACCTTTTTAGTAAGATGATTAGATAAAAAAATCTAGAATTGCATCCTCCTGTCTTGAATTAAAAAATATTAGGCAGATGGATCTTGAGCCTTGGGCTACCCCATTCAATTCAACTGGAACGGTTTCTTAATTGCATTCTGATTGAATCAGAACAGTTATGCAGAGGCTACACATATGACATGTGACAGTGATCCCCAACCAGTGGCTTGAGAGCAACATGTCCCTCACCACCCCCTTTGGTGTTGCTCCCAGTTGCCTCAAAGTAGGTGCCATTTTTACATTTCTGGCTTGGAGACAAGTTTTGGAAGCACAGCGACACTGTTCTACTCCAAGCAGAGCTTCCTGCAGGGTAGCCGTTCGCATGGGGCTACCGAATAGCCAATCACAGCCCTCAAAGAACTTTTTTATGTTTGTGTGGCTCACCAACACTTTTTACATTTGAGTGTGGCTCACAAGTTTAAAAAGGTTGGGGATCCCTGGCATGTGGAATGCTACCAATGCACCTCCTTGCTCTCCTCCAGTCAGCAGCCCTTAATCTATATCACTTGTTCTCTCAGTCAATAAAAATGCTTTATTAGTGCTTTCATTTCTGCTTGCATTTAACTAGAGCAGCCACTTTCTATATAAGCACTGTTGACTTTCCAACCCTATTAAGTTGATATTATTGGAACTAATTTCCATTTGCACTGCTGTGTAGGCCGTGTGCATAGGGTGCTTTCAGAATTACCTCGAAACTCTGATATTACCACAGGAGAACAAGAAATAGAGAGCACAACAGATATGCTCTGCTTGCTGGCTAAAAAAATTCAAAGATTTTACCCAAGGAGCTCAATAGAAATTTCATTTCCAACATTGTTCCACCATCTGTTACTTGTTTTTTTATGCATTTTAATCATACAGACTCTTGCAGTATTAATATTTTGCAAGGCCCTTCTGTTACTTTTTATAAAATATTAGCTTTTTCATAAAAGGTTTGATCATCGATTCAATGATGAGAATGTGTATTTGTTGTTCCCATGTTTATTTTGGGGGTTCAGTCTATTTACTCCCTAATTTTTATGTTAGGTATTTAACACAAGGTGGAGGCTTGTGCATTCTGATTGTGTCTTAAGCAAAAGTGCATTGCTATGGGTCCCAACACCAATTCAGATGGGGTGGTAGAAAGTCATTTTGGCAGTCTGTTGTTCTGGTGCAAAACAATGGCCAACCCCTATCTGATATGGGGTTTATGTATATGTAGATCTGGAAGGTTGAAAAATACTTCTGTATCAGGAATGCAGGATACCACTAGACCGGCCTTGGAGCTGAATGATTGGCTTACTCCAATTCAGCCTATGACTTGGGTTGCAAAACAGGGCAAAAATGTCTTCATTGCCAAACCAGCGACTCATCCTGTGTATGGCTAGATGAAACAGGTTAGGAAGTTTTGCCTGACAATCTTTCCATTCTATGTGCCCCTCACAAGGCAGTTAAGATCTCCATCATCACTTTTTCCAGTAAAAAAAATCCATATGCTGTACCTATTGCTAAGCTTGTCATACATGGGCAGGTAAAAGTTGTCTATCCAAGCCCAGTCTGCAGGTTATTGGTCTGTTTATGGGGCCACTCAGGATCACTTGAGTGATATCTCAGGAGTTGTTGGGTTTTATGACTGCAGGTTGTTTGGACTGTGCATTTTCCTGTTGAGACCCAAAAGGCTTTTTAGAACAAACCGCAGTTAATAGTCCACTAAACCACACTCCTCCTCTGTTGTTTTCTCAGTCTCCGCCTCTGTTCAGTGTATTTACTCCCTAATTTTTATGGAGTAAATACAGTAAAAAAAATTCTATATTCTGTACCTATTGCTAAGCTTGTCTCCTCCTCTAATCTTGTTATGGCCAAGTGTCAATAATCTTGTCATCAAAGCCCTATATAAACCAGTGGCCCGTGTGACAGAGATCCTGATTTGCCCTGTTCCTGCTTGTTCTTCAGTCCATTTAGTCCCTTGTTCCTTCTTCCCATTCTTTATATTAGATCTCCTGGTTTGACTTCTGGCCTGTTCCATATACTGGTACTGCCTGCCCTCCGTAAAGACCTCTTGCCTGTTCATATGGCCTGCTCCCAACCCCTGGCTTGTTATATGGACTTATCTTCTGGTTGTATCCTCTATTCTACCACTCGGATTTGATATTCATTTGTCTTCTGTTTCATCATTGTCATCTGTTCAAGTTTCTTATTAAACCAAGTTCTGACCCATTTACGTATTCCTGGTTCTTCTAACACCAAACATGGAAACATCACATTACCAAGTACTTAGGCTCCTACCTGCCAGCCACTCACCTGTGGCCAAACCTGAAAACATATCTGACCAAAAATTGTGCAGATATTTATAGTGGTTTTGTGCTCTGTAATAAAAAATTGCTTTGTTTACATCTAAGACCTGTCAGTGCAGCACCCCCATTCACAACGATATATATATTGCCTTAAGTCAGCTGAAAAGACAATGGGGAGCTGGTGAGGTAAGTTTAAGAGGCATAGATTTCCACTGCTGAAGGGCTGTGGTTGCCTTGGAGCTGTTAAGAACCCCAAACTTACCGTGTAGCAACTCTACCCTACTTCTTTGTTAAGCTTAGGTTTTCATTTAACATTAAATAAAAGTAAAATTTACAAAACGCCAATGAAAAAATAGAACCATAACCTATCCATATCAACCCTTTTCATCCATAGGTTGGGCAGCCCAGCGGCTATCTGGCAGGGATTTGTATTTTCTCCCCGTTATGGGTTGCCTATGGGTAGTCGGACATACAAGCAAGTTAATTGGCTCCTGATAAAACAGATACTAGTGTGTCTGAAATGTAATAGGGCCCTTAGATTGTAAGCTCCACTGAGAAAGGGACTGATGTAAATTGTGAATACATGCTGTAAAGTGTTGCATAAATGTGTTGGCACTATATATACAGTATAACAGATAAATCATAAGTCTCCCCTACCAGCTGGCACCACACAGACTGGCAGAGATTGGTAGCTGCATGAAACAAAAGGAGGAGATCTGCCTCGGTAACAGCTTTGGGCAGAGACAGTCCCAGCCAGACCTGACACACTGCTTGAGCTTCAGTCCAACAAAAGGACAAATTGTCAGCCGTACAGTGAGGAGCGCTCTCCTGAAACCATCAAAATAACAAAACAGAAAACACCTCCAAAAATCTACAGCCCGAGGGCTCTCTTTCATTTGATTTCCAAGCAAATCTTGTG
Source organism: Xenopus tropicalis (assembly GCF_000004195.4). Taxonomy (NCBI): domain Eukaryota; kingdom Metazoa; phylum Chordata; class Amphibia; order Anura; family Pipidae; genus Xenopus; species Xenopus tropicalis. The sequence goes on along the minus strand of NC_030681.2, from coordinate 28,343,034 downwards.
ATGGGTGTATTGTTGAGTACATCACTCTCCGATGGGAGCCGGAGTGAGGGAAATTGAACGTATTATGCCAGTAACCGCACAGGGTTAGAGATATAGGAAGGCAAATGCTCGGCTACGGTATTACTGACCACACCATCAGATGAATTACATTAAATGCCAGTGCCCAGACACTAACCACACTGTTGTCTGACAGTCTCAAACCAAAGAGAAAAATGCACCCCATTATAATCGTGGCCTAGCAGTCTTAAAGGACAAGTAAAAACTTATATGGAGATGACATATCTGTTATATCAATTAGAAATAAAAATAATTTAATTTTAAGCACCAGTCCTGTTTTGAATTGCAGTCTTTTTTTCTATTCAATGCCCAAACAATGCCCCTCCCAGGATACATATCTCCCAACATCTGACAAACTAGGCACTGCCCCCATTCTGCCCTGGGCACATCCAGTTACACCTCTAATCCAACCAAAACTCTGCCCAGTATCCCTAAAGTACTTAAGGCCAGATTAAAGGGTGCTTAGTCCTAAATTTCTTCCATTTCTTAAGTTTTCTTCCATGTTTTTAGAAACATAGTTAAGTCTCCAGGGCCATCATCAGTAGTCATGGCTCCCCCCCCCCCCATACTACTAAATTAGCAGGGCCCTCTAACCAGTGGTCACCTGGACTCCTGTTTGTTGGGCCCACAAGGTAAAATAAAGCCCCATGCACTGCTACAGCCCTGACCTACCTGGCCACTCCTCAATTATGCCAAAACCCCACCCATTATTCACACCACCCCGCCTACTCCCTCCCAAGTTCTACCACTTTCACAACCCATGAATCATGGTTTTCCATTTAGTCCCCCCATGAAGGGGCCCCAGACTGCAGCACTTCCACCTAATGGTGGAAAAAACATTATTTGCAATAAACAAATAAAGACGGTTATGTCACATGTTAAGACAAGCAGGAGGAAGGCAGACCCTGACCCAAAGAGCTTACAATCCTATTTTCAGACTGATTATGGTGTTTAATGCTTGATGTAATATATTTGTGTTACAAAAAGTACATTTTCCTTGTATGTGTGAGTTTTAGAGATGCCTTTTAGCGTGTAATTCTTGCCTAAATATCAATCTCAGTGACAGGCATGAAAAAAATGATGAAACAATATAATTTATCCTGAAAAACATTGTTAGATATTGATTGTGGGTTCCTGCTGTTTGGGAAGTTTGTCAAATGGCTATAAAAAAAAAGAAGAAAATACAAACCTTACATTTTTTTTAAACGAAAGAAGAGGAAAAAAAAAAGCCAAACGTTGGTGCTGTACAAAGAATGACGGGGATTGTGGGTCGGTAACAGAATGACAGCCCCCAGTAGCGCAAGCAACATGACAGTTCCTTTCAGCTTCTCTCCCACGTAGGCGACTGGGAAAAATGGATACACGGCGGAACTTGTACAGCGTTTAGCACTAAGTGCCTTCATTTCTATCAATTTACCTGTTGGAATAATTGCCTGTAGGAATTAGGGTGCAGGATGGAGTTTGCCATGCGCGTATTTGGGCTCAGCGGGTGGCACGAGGGACTTGGCTGATAGAATGTCAAAAACACATTTTGCATCCATAAAACAAACAACGGAAGGCTGACTCGTCACTTTAGCCTGTCACTTCCACTGCCATTCCCTCATTTAATGATTTCTGCTTGTAATTGGACAAGAATAAATGGCATTTCTCCTTAATTCATCGCAAACTCCGGCCATTCAATCAGGACGGCGGCTGAAGCCAATTTCCCTTCCATAAAACACCAATTAACAATTATTCCAAAATAGTTAGGATAGTACATTGGCAATTCTATATTAGAACATCAATTTCTTACAGGTATTTCTTATAAAGAATGAGTATAAGAGTAAATTAGGCAAAGTTACCAAGAAATTACATTCTGCATTCACAGTGTCAACACAAAGGGAACATTGTAAAGGGAAAGCAAACCCAAAGCTTGCTAATGAAAGAAAATGTAATTCTAAGCAGCTCTCCACATGCATTTATTTAGGGCTGCCATCAGCAGGGGAGAGGTAGGAAGTGTTCTCAGAGCATAAAACTAAGAAGTTTTAATAAAGATTTTTGTTTATAATATACTTTTTGGTGACCTGTGTGTTTCCTTGCGTGCCCACTCCCTTTTTTTTCACTTAAGCTGCCGATATCGGTCCCTTAAGCTGGCCATACACGCACTGATGATATTGTACGAAACCTTGTTTCATTCAATATTCGGTGCGTGTATGGTGGCTCGAAGCTGCGGCTATCGGTTGACTCGTCAATTGGCCAAGATTTTGATTGAGTGCCATTAAAAGTGCCCAAGCAAAATCTACGTTCAGGGCTGAATCAGTAGAAGGAGGTAGAATTTCTATTGTTTCTACCTCCATATCGGACGATTCAGCCCTGAACGGCAGTGGAGGGTGGGAATGATCTTTCCTGTGAAAGATCGAAAATCATTACGTGCATGGTCACCTTTAGACCTATTCGGCAGCTTGTCAGTCGGTGTATGGGCACTAACGACAGGCCTGCCCGACCTACATATGGCCTGAAATCACCCAGATCTCGATCAGGCAGGTTTATAAATTTAGTCGGATTGGGGACCGCATCAGCTCGTTGATGCGGTCCCCAAACCAATGGACGCCTATACCTGTCATTCTAATTCGATCGTTTGGCCTGAATTAGCCAGATATTGACCACCCATAGGTGGGGATATCGAGAGAAGATCCGCTCACTTGGCGACCTTGCCAAGCGAGCGGATCTTGGTGTGTATGGCCACCTTTAAACGTGGCATCTATACCCAGATAAAAAGGCTCTGTGACTGATACAGCCACTACCCCCACTCTAACACTTATCTCCTCATGTTTTTCTATTGAACTCACCAACATAATATATCTAAAAGAAAATTACAGTACACTCTGATGTTGTTTTTCTGCCTACATCACATCAGTGAACAATGATATCTTGTCACACATCAGTTGTTAGCAAGAGAAATACACTGGCATGGCAATATAAATCCCTGAAATTATGAATTTTCTCCTACTCATTAATTTCTTGTGCTTAGAGATTCTATGGCTGCCTGATGTAAACCTTAAACAAAGATTGACAGAAAAGTGAATTGTATTATCTGTTATATTATATTATAACCCCTAGTTGTATTACCTCTGTCATTTTTATTTATACCTTTACATTGGGATATAAACAGTATAGAATTTCAGCAGCCCCCTCAATAACATGTATGAAAACAGCTCCTAAGCCTATTCATATGGAAATATTAAAGATACAATATGACTGTGTATAAGTCTGCTCTTAAAAACCTGCCAGTTAGGGGCTGAGCAGTTTCCAGGTAACTACGTTATGCAAAGAACTACTGATAGGGCCTGTTCTGTACCACAGTACTTAGTGAGAACAACATACAGGCACTGTGCTGCCCCAAGGGACCTACAGAGAGTACCTACATAGAACTACAGAGGGCTTTGCTATCCCAGAGTACTTACAGTACAACAGATGGGGCTGTGCTACACAATGTACTAACACTGAATCACAAATTAGGGCTGTGCAGTTATTATGGATCGACAAAAAAATAAAGATTAAATAATGTTTTAATGAATATACAGACAGCAAATATAGGATTGTTCATGGCAGGGTGCTTATAGTACATAGAATAACAGATGGGGATTGTACCACTACCGTACATAGATAGAACAGCACATATGGGTGGTGCTGTCCTAAGTTTCTTATTCAGGTTCGGACAGGTTCGAAAATTTGGGTCGGATAACAATAAAATCTGTGCATGTATTGTGTATCTGACATATCCTTGGGGGACCTACAATTTCCAGGAAGTCACTTGTGTACAATTGGTGTCTGCCAACTATTCCATGTTCAAAACATCCACCAACTGGTTATTGTTAGGGCTTTATCCCACAATTTCAGTCCGAGTGTTTGTTTTAGATCATTGCATCTAACGGTATGATCGATATCTGAACGATCACCAGAAGAAGACTAAAATCTGAACATGTAGGGTCACCTTAATAGGGACTTTGTTTCTTAAAATATATAAATAGAACAAAAAGGTAAGGCCTTTGCTGTCCTTGGGTTTCCAAATAGAAGAATAGAATAGGGGCTGCACTGCCCAAGGTACCTACAAAGAACAAAACACAGTGGGTGTGCCGCCTGGGGTGCCTCCATTGAACAACCAATAGGGTCTGTTGTGCCCAGAGTACCATTATAGAACAACAATATTATACCAACTAGAATGACTACAGGCAAAAGTACACAGATCCCTGAACTCTACACAAGAATGAGCATTTACATGTACCATGTTATGGGACACCCAAGCTCCAAAGATCATCAACCTTTATTCAATACCCACTACCATCCTTGTAAGACCCTTCCATTTTTCAGAGAACACATTTGTTTTGCTGCCATAAAATGAAACTTGGATGAGTCAGGATCTTCACCAGACTCACTATATACCTCAGGCCAATGCATACTGATCATTGGAAATAAAAGAACATTTAGAAGGTATGGTTCTGCAGACACTTCTAAGCCTCATTTTAGCAATAACCAAAAAGTGATAAGACACGTGCCACCACACGTTCACCCTCTGACACCAACCCCCTTTTACCTTTAGCTAATAAGCCTCTAGTTTCCATACTGCAATAAGTTTCTTTATGGCCATCAAGCAGACCTCGATTTGCACTGCAAACAAATAACGGTATAACTGCAATGTTTGCAATGTTTTCTATGAAAGATAGTGAGGTTTCTTTTACTGGAGGTCACATGCAGGAACAGTCAATCAACAGACGCATTACCATAGAAAATAGGATCAACTACACAAATAAACGGTACTTTAAACAAATACTCCATAGTAAGAAAATGCTGCTAAATTTTTATGAAGCTTTTTTTTCAAATGGGTAAACACAAACCCTCGAAAAAATATGTATCAAAAAAAAATTGTCCAGAGTGCTCTTCTAAGCACATTCCCAATTATGCATTAATTCTATGAGCCGTTTTTACAGCGGTACTATAAAGAATTTGAAACAACAGTGCCACCAGCTGTTTATTTCAGCCGACTGGACACAGTTGGTAGAAGATTAAGTGACTGAGAGCAGTAAAGTCTGAAAATTCTGGGAGTTTAATAATAATTTTGCCCCCTTTTTCCCCCAAACTTTCAGGATAATGACAGTGGGTGGATCACGGGTAGGAAGTGGGCAAACCCAGGTGGGGAGCTGCTGCTCCCTAAAAGTGAGTGCTGTGGGTAGAAAATTGGGGGGATTACAAATTTAATGACAATAATATTGCTGGTAAATTTGTAATACCAGCCATGGTCCTAGCTGGCCCTACCTACAAGTGGGCTCATAGGGTGTGTCCTGACTTTCCAGAATTAATCCTTGTGATTGGCTGTATGGAGTTTATAACCCAAACACGGGCAGATTTAAGATGCTGATTTGACTCCTTCAATCAGATTTGGCAGATAATCTGCCTTGTATGGAACTCCGACAGGCCTACCTGACCGATATTTGGGCGAAAATCGTCCAGATGTCAATCGCCAGGTTTGATTTTCCTGTTGGATCAGGGACCGCATCAACTTATTGACGCGGTCCTCACTCCAAAGGCTCCTGGTTCCCATTGTAGTAAACCATCTGGTTGTTCCTATATCACCCACCTTAGGAAAGGTCGCCAAACCAGCAGACCTTATAGTGTATGCTTTTTAAACTCATAGCCCCAAGTTTTTGTTGTTATGCAAATATTGAGCAAGAATAGCTGAGCGAGATGAATACGTACACCTACATTTAAAAAGCTTCAGTCTGGCTATAAATAATGAGAAGAAGGATGTTTGGGCTCATTATACAGCTGATCCCTATAGCTAGTGCAAGGCCTTTTCTTGCTTTATTTCAGCCCCTGGGAGAGTCGCCTGCCCATAGAGCTACTAGTTAATCCCTAAAGCTCATTATATTGAGTAATGAAGACTACTTGTCAAAGAAACTCCTTTACTACAATATTTAATCAAACTAAAATTTATTCAACCATTTATCAAAAATTCTCAAAAACTGGAAAGTGTATCTTCAAAAAGTTTTAAAAATGGAACCCTCAGAAAAAGCCCTCCATCTCCTGCTTTCTAGCACAATCACAGAGGCACGGTTTAATCAACAATGAGAGACAGAGGGGAACAAAAACACATGCTGGGCATAGAATTTCATGAATTGTCTCTACACCTCTGCACCTTAGCTGCTGACAGAGCCCTTATGCCTTATTAGTCTTTTTTTCGAGGGCTTATTATAAGCTTTAGGATCTTCAATAACAAATATCTCTCTCTCCATTCAGTCATGTGGAAGGCGGCTCTCTATAATTATTTTGTGCTCAATGAGAAACGGAGCCTTTCTGCTTTAGAAACGAACACTCGGCGGCTTTCGATTGGGTTCCTGTTTTGAAAAGCAGGTTAAATTGCTGCTCGGGAAACAATGAAAGCCAATCCCCACTGAGGAGAAGTTCAGGCTCTGTTTATCCACCGAGAGAGAGGGAGTCGGGTTCCCAGACCTACGGGCTCATCCTCACCACTAGTGACCTGGTTTGAGTGACAGGATGTTGGTACTGCTCCCCTTGTCACTGAATAGAAATAAATCCGCATTTCCTGAGGTTCCATTTAAAAAAAAAAAAAAAGGGGCAAAAGTGTCCATTCTTCTCTTAACCTTAATAGCACCTTTATTAAAAGCTACAGAACTGAGTGTACTAGATGCGGGCACAAGCTACAATAAAAGCCTCTCATCTAAGCTCAAAGCCATGGCCACATCAAGTAATGTAAAAATAAACTCAAAAAAGATATTTTAATACCTTCAATTGTATTAATGCAAATGTCAATCACCTGAAATCTGAAAATATTTTCACCATAACAGGATGCACCTCACAATGGCAGAACAAATGCCCACATGCAGTACAGGAGCTCCAAAAGCTTATAACAGCAATATCTGTTCTTTCAGGTTGTGCCTCTTCATCCCTTTCAGGGCATATTTTTCCTTGTATGCCCTGTCCATATACAGCCCAAAAGCTTTGGCCAAACACATGGAAGGCCACACTGTACAGTTTATTAAAGATATCTGTTCATTGTGGTAACCATACATTGAGAGACAACTTGCTTTATGTTGCTCTACAATGTGGCTGTACTTACTCCTTACTCCCATACATGGGGATTTGTTCCCATGTAGTTAACTTGTTCAACCACAGTGCCATACCAGATCCAGTGCCATCAGCATGGAGTAAGTACAGACACATGGCAGAGCAACATAAAGCAATGATGGGGTTAAACCTGTATCCTATTACATGCCCCCAGTTCCGAAAAATGGTTGCCGAAAATACATGCCATACATGCCATATGCATCTACCTGTGCCTGCACCGGAATGAATGAAATACGCTTTGGTGCAGGCACATGTAGCCGGAATCCGCATAAAAACACGGGAGAATAAAAAGTCTGGCGTTTTTATGCGGATATCGGCTACATGTGCCTGCACCCGAGCGTATTCCATTCATTCGGGTGCAGGCACAGGTAGGAGCGTATGGCGCGTATTCTCAGAAAGTGTTTCTCGGCTTACCGAAAATATATGCCATACGCATGGTGCGGCATTAACCTAAACCTTGTTCATTGTATATCATATCGGTACACCTGTCTGGAGATTGCAGCACTCCTTCCTTATTGACTTCAAGGCTGTGCGCTAGAACTATATATTTTATTTTTAACTGAGCTTGTTGGGAGGTCCAATATATTTGGTTGCTGTTAATGTAAACAATGCTAAAGGGATGTTTTATAAAAACAAAAATATAGCAGCAGCTCTGTCATGCTTTATGGCTGAAGGTTCACTCATCTTTATTAGGTCATTGGCACACAAGGAGATTCTGAGGGCTATTAAAAGTTCTAGAGCTGGGGACCAAACACTTGAAACCTCCCCTTGAAATCTCTCTAAAGGTGGCCACACACGTGGCGATTTTCGATCTTTCGTGCGACCATCGGTCACACAAAAGATCATTCAATCCACCACTAACGTTCAGAGCTGAAACAGGCAGATAAGGAGGTAGAAACAATATGATTTCTACCTCCTTCTGCCGATTCAGTCCTGAAGGCAGATTTTGCTCAGGCGCCTTCTATGGCACCCGATCAAAATCTTTTAACCCGCCTGATCAGCGAGTCGACCGATATCAGCAGCCTGATGATATCGGACGACTCGCTGACTTGCCATACACGCACCGAATCTCGTACGAGATATTATCGGTGCGTGCATGGCCAGCTTAACAGGGTACAGTTGTCACAGCAATCTGAGAACCTAATCCCAGAAAAAATTTGGATATGCAACCACCAGCGAAAAAAACTTTCTTGAATGGGTGCAAATGCAGTTAGGCTCTTGCGAAGGGTTTAAAACTTTATATTAAAAAAAAATACTTTAGAGCTCCTTTTGCTTGTGTCCTTTTTGCTTTGAGAAGGCTAAATGCAAAGTATTGTTAACATCACTGCTGGATTACGGCTAATGGCACGCTTGGCATTTCCCCACTGGCGCAAAAACGCTGGCAGACAAAACACCTGTACCACCTGTGCTGGTTGTCAGCGACTGTCACTGAGTACAATGGGCAGATTCAGCCAAAAAAATCAGTTTCTTCACCAGCAGAGAAAACACAAGCTTAGTGTGAGCACCTAACAGGATTAATTAGCGACTGAGACAAGAAAGCTTAGCAAAGCAAAGAAAACAATTCATAGAAGTTAAATTATGTAAAACCGGATATAATCAGTAACAGAAAACTGTCTAATTAGAATGACATGAAAAAATTAGTTAAAAATATTGTAAAGAGAACATAGACGCTAGTATCTTTAAATATCTCTCTTTGTTATTACAGCAAACACTCAATAACCCAGAAACCTCAGGGCAACAGAAACAGCGATACCGAGATTAGAGTTCAGCACTGCTGCATTTGGGCTCAAAATGACAACTAGAATGTTTTCTTTGTTAATGATCTGCAACAATTTAAACGCAATTCTCAATAACCAGTGACTTTTCCATCAAAGAGAGAGAAGCCAAGCTTTCAGGGCTGCAAGAAATCTTTACAAATAAATCTGCAAGGGTTGTGAATAACAGCATATAACTCATCTCTCACTGGAGCCATCAGTACCATCCATTACTGGTAGAAAGACATAGTTGGACTCTGGTAACAGCAATCAGCATATCAGCAGGCCGTAAGAGCTGCATACGGACAGGGCACAAAATATATACCGTTATATACATGTTACATACTGTTATATACATGTTACATAGTGTTATATACATGTTACATAGTGTTATATACTGTTATATACCGTTATATACATTTTATATAGTTATATACATGTTATATACTGTTATATACTGTTATATACCGTTATATACCGTTATATACCATTATATACATTTTATATACTGTTATATACATGTTACATACTGTTTTATACATGTTATATACCGTTATATACATGAAAAATTATAAAATGTTAAAATGTACCCAATGAAATCCTATCTAATTTGTAATTAATCGGGACTAAGGGTAAAAACCCTTATGAAGTTGCTTTAGAAGGAAAAATATAAATTACCAAAAGGCAACTGGACAGTCCCTGGATCAACAATATATAAAAGGGGTAGTACTATTCTGAGACAACTTTCAATTGGTCTTCATATTTTATCATCTGAGCAAGCAGGCAGTGGTTTGAAAGAGAGGAAGGAATATGAATGGAGGAGGCAGTGTCGGACTGGCCCACCATGATACCAGGAAAACTCCCGGTGGGCCCAGGTGTCAGTGAGCCCTCTTGCTTCTATTTGGCCAATTGCTTGGTCCATTCCCTATTTCTGTATGGGAAAAAGAGATGGAGGAATAAAGAAAAGAGACTTAAATAATAAAGAGGTTGAGAGAGGAGAGGAGGAATAATAGTTTAGAAAGTGGGCCTATGGTTCAAGGTTTCCTGGTGGGCCCCTGGGGTCTCAGTCCGACACTGGGAGGAGGGCCTAAATAGAAAGATAGGTAATAAAAATTAACAATAACAATAAGTGTGGCCTCACATAGCTATAGTTTTTTGCCTTCTGGGGTCAGTGACCCCCCCCCCCCCCCCCATTTAAAAGCTCAAAAGAGTCAGAAAAGGAAGACAAATAATTTAGAAACTATAAAAAATGAAGACCAATTATTAAAGTTGCTAAGAGTAGGCCATTCTATAAAATACTAACAGTTAACCTAAAGGTCAGCCACCCCTTTAAGACTATTAAAATCAGCAGATTTCACAAATGCTAAAAAGCCCTTGTATCTCCCATTCACCATTAAGTGAATTATTTTTTTATTGCTCTACCTGCTATACACCATAAGGAAAATTCTGCAACTTTCACAGTAAAAATAAAATCGCTTTTCACGCTTTAGTTGTAAACCTCTTTTTTTTTTTTTTTTTTTTTTTTTTAGTTTCAACAGATGTTCTTGTGCCCTCTAAAAAAATCTACTCGCAAATAAAATTTATTGAATAATCTTTCCTGAGGAGAAAAACTGTGCGGTCCCATAGATGTAACCCAACCTTTTCTTGTTTATAAGGCCATATAAGTCTATATTAATTAAACTGCATTAAGTATACTAATGAATCATTAAATTCTATTATACTTTACGCAGTTTAATTAATATACATTTATATATCCTTAACAGCTCTATCTGTGTGCACTGTCAGGCACCAGATCTGCCCGTAAGGGCACAAAAACTTATACAGATCAACTTTACTGCTGTTGTAGAAAATGGCCCGCGTACTATCAGCCTAAAAGGGAAGAGATCCCAAGTGATGCGACTAGTTTCTGTTAGAGCATATTTTAGGGGTGTCTAACAAGAATACCTAGCAAGAGCAGTTCTGTGCTCCAACAAGGAGCAATAGTGTGGGGTTAGTAATCCCCAGTGTAGGGCATTGCTAGTGGAAGGACAGTGCTCTCTTCCCTGAGATTTTACGTCACAGGATTTGGTTTCTACTCCAACTGGGTTTCTGGGTTTTGCTATGCAAGTGCCTTGACTATCACATCATTGCCAACTGTGTATATCTTTATTGGTGTGAAACGGTTCTACCTATTTCTCTTTCATTAGAAAGTTCAGTAAATCTATTGTTCATGGTCAAGAACCATTGGTACCCATTCCATTTCTATATTCCTAATGAAATTTCACATAATAGAGTTACAGGACAGATAAAACACCCTTTCCTCCAGCTATTAAGTGATGAAAAAACTATAAGAGGTGTTCAGTTTGGAAAGGGTTTTCAGTTGCCCCCAGCCATTCTACATAACTGAGATTTGCTATACCTTTAATTGGCTTTGTTTCTCTTCTCTGGACTTCCTCTGGTTTAGTAACGTTCTTGAATACTGGAGACCAAAGCATACTGCATATTTTAGTCTTCCCTTCCCCCTATTAAAGATTCACCTGTCTTAGCCCCATTAGGTGTAGCCAGAGTCATTTTAAATGTAAATTCCATAGATTTAAATGCATTAACACTGCATCGTAGTTGCCACTTAGCCTCCCAGAATGCCAGTTTGTCAAGATCCCTCTGAGATGATGCCATCCTGGTTGAATTCCCTTGTTCTTTATAGTTCTGTGTCATTTGCAAACACAGTTACATTGCATTTAAAGGAAAACTAAAACCTAACTAAAGAAGTAGGGCAAACATGTTGTACAATATGTTTTGGGGTTCTGTACCAGCCCAAGGCAACTACAGCCCTTTAGCAGGGAAGATCTGTTCCCCCAAAGATGCCCCAGTAGCCCCCCAACTTCTTTTCTACTGATTCACTGCACATGCTCTGTGCTGCTGTCACTTACTGAGCTTAGGGACCCACTCACAATATACTGTATATATGGAATATAAATGTCACAATATAAGGCTGATTAGTAATTCATTCAGATTCACTCATTAGATGGAGTGCAATTAGCATCAGAATTTAATAGTCAGCCCTGTAGCATCAGTTTATATGACAGACAAACCTCATTTTCTGCTTGATAATTTGCGATGACCCCTAAAGCTTAGCTTCTCAACAGCTGGATGGGGAGCTCCTGTGACAAGTCTGAAGTACTGGAGTATTGAAAATAAACCATTGACACACTCAGCCTGCCAGCACTCTGCTCATAATAGCAGCACCAAGACCACCAACCCTTGGTTTACAAGCAAAACTTGCTGTAACCCCACCCCTCTGTCCAACTTCTTCCTCATAAAAAGCAAGGAAATTAGTAAATAATCTCTGTTTCTTAAAACCATAAAGATTGCCTGTAATGCCTTTGTGGAGAACATAATCTTGATGTGATCACTTAACAAACCTACATAAATTCTACACTACATTTGTCATGTTTACAAACCTATAATTACCAAGCTTAGCCTGAAAAACTGGTTGGAAATATTGGAATGACATCACTTACTTCCAGCCAAATGGTACTTTACACAAGCAGAGGGATTCTGAGAAAATGAAATATAATGACCTGGCTAAAGCAAAACTAAGCTCAGTAGTTGTGGGTGCGTGCATTTCACCATTCGCACTAATACATGGGCTTATTTATCTGTTTTCGAGTTTGTGAATTCGAGTTTGTTTTTCTAAATCAAATAAACGTGCATATTGAATGCTCGCTTATTTATTAATGTGGTAAACAAGTCTGAATCAGAAAACTCGAATACCTCAAATTTTCCAGTTTACAAACTGGAATACAAGTATGGGACCTGTTATCCAGAATGCTCTTTCCGTAATTTGGATCTCTATAACTTAAGTCTGCTAAAAATCATTTAAATATTGAATAAACCCAATAGGTTTGTTCTGCCTCCAATAAGGATTAATTATATCTTAGTTGGGATCAAGTACAGGTACTGTTTTATTATTACAGAGAACAGGGAATCATTTAACCATTAAATAAACCCAATAGGGCTGTTCTGCCCCCAATAAGGGGTAATTATATCTTAGTTGGGATCAAGTACAGGTACTGTTTTATTATTACAGAGAAAAGGGAATCATTTAACCATGAAATAAACCCAATAGGGCTGTTCTGCCCCAATAAGGGGTAATTATATCTTAGTTGGGATCAAGTACAGGTACTGTTTTATTATTACAGAGAAAAGGGAATCATTTAACCATTAAATAAACCCAATAGGACTGTTCTGCCCCAATAAGGGGTAATTATATCTTAGTTGGGATCAAGTACAGGTACTGTTTTATTACAGAGAGAAAGGAAATGATTTTTAAAAATTAGAATTATTTGCTTATAATGGAGTCTATGGGAGATGGCCTTCCCGTAATTTGGAACTTTCTGGATAACGGGTTTCCGGAAAAGGGATCCCATACCTGTATCTTGAACTGAAAATATGACTTGACTATGCCTAGAACAACTCCCACTGATTCTATAAAAAAAACTTGCAAGATTTTAGATGGTGAAGTTTTACATTCAAGTTTTTTTGTTTTTTTTACACTTAATAAATACCAGGCATTTGAGTTTTGTGAACTCGTTTTTTCACAAATCAAGTTTTTTTGCGCTATAACCCTGTAAGTGTTATGTTCTGTGCCAGCCACTGACCATTAGTCTGGGCTAAACCTAGTATATATCCTGCAATATTGGCTCCTTTAATTCTAGATACTAAGGTCAAGAAATGATTAAGCATTTGGGCTTTTTGTCCCTTGTAACCAAAATGTATTTTAACCCTTTGTCTGTCGCAGAACGTAAAATTTATGATCTCAGCAATAAAGGCTTTATCTGTTGTAGTATGCATACATTTTACAATCAGCTGAAGCAGATTTCCAGTGTTTACTCTCAATCTCCCTGCCCCTAGGCAATGAGCAGAGCAGGGGCACTTGGGACGCAATTGCCCCTGGGACCCAGGAAAGCAGCAGATGTTAAAATGATGAGTCTACTGCTGTGTTTACTTCCCAGACCACCCAGAGTGCCCCACTAAATGGATAAAAGAAGAACCGGATCTGGATCCTGTGGCCCTTCAGCATGTCCGGACTCCTTCCCTTCCTACCTGCCTGCCCCAGATAAGTGCCGCACACTAGCAATAACATACTCACACATTTTACGCCAACACACTTAGGGGCACATTTACTAATCCACGAATTCGAATCACGAATGTGGAAAAAATCAGATTGGAAACGAAAATTTCTGAAGATCGCAAATATCACGAAAATGCTTACGAAAAAATCGTATTAGTCACGATAATATATTATTGGCGATCCGAAAGTCACAAAATTTTCGTACCAAACAATTGTAAACAGCGGTAAAACCTTTCCGATTTTTTCATGCAAACGTCCGCAAAAGTCGTGCGGCGTACGAAAAAGCCGTGCGGACGCCCGAAAAAAATCGGCGAAAATACGCTCGAAGCGTTCGCATGAACGCTCGAGCGTTCGTTCTTTTGTTAATGTGCCCCTTAGATTTACACTCTCTCCCACTTTTTGTCAATCAGGGGGGCTTTATACATTCACACAACATACAATTTTCCAATACACACAAATGTTTTTTTTTTTTTTTTTACTCTATCTTTTTTTGTGCTAAAAACTTCTTTTATTGCCAATGTGAACAGTGTATTTGCTCATCGCACTGTGTACTTAATTTCAGTAATTATTTTGCATTGTTGGTGCATTTTTAGCCATTTTATTTCATTTTTAGTTGTGCAATGATTGCTTCAATGCTGTTGACCTCCGATCTCACTAAGTAAAAACTGTATTGATTTTAATGGTTTTGGTAAATGCAGTTTGGTAAATCTATACATATTGGGCATCAAACTGCTCTGTAGACCATTGGCATTTATAATCAGGTTGTTTTATTTTAGTGAAAATGTAATTTAAAAAATGCTAACTTTAGCAATGCTTTGCAGTTTGGTAGTTTAGAGCAGAAAGACATCTTTAGCTGTTTTGGAGGAATGGATAGGTTTTTTGAGGTCTTCTTACTGTTTGAGGGTCTAACAGCACATAATATGCAGCCTATACATGCCAGAGACTTTGGTTCACCTATGCACAATGAGCATCCACTGACTCCTGGTATCCATATTTTGTATGTTTTATTCTAAATCTAATGATGAGAGAATGTGCACTATCTAAATAATGCATGGCTAAGAGAGATAAGATATTCTGCTGGCATATTTGGACACTTCTCTACCAGCTGATTGTTCAAGTACATTTAAGTTTTGATTATAATATTCATTTTGCTGAAAGTCAGATTGTTTGTTGTACCAAACATTGTAAGAGAATATTATGGCCACTATTAAGCAGGTGCTCTATCACATATGCATTCTAGGTTATTAGATATCACTAGAGCCAACATAACATCTGGGAGGGTTCCCAACAATGCCAGACCTTCATGTGTCATCCAACCCATATCTACATGGGCCCACAAATCCCCAAAAGACCTACCAGTCAGAATATGGCTGATCTGTTGAATCACTATTGGGCCATGCAATGTTATGAAACTCCCCTGTGTGTGTGTGTGTGTGTGTGTGTGTCATATAAAGAGGGCTGAACATATAAAGAAAGATTAAAGAGAGTCAATTATGTGCTCATGGGTCCCTTAAAGCATTAATGACCTGCTTCTAACATTCCCATACTGTGAAAGTAATTATGCAAAAATGTTCTTTTTATTGGAATGGTTGCAAACCTCCATTTATCCTAATGGATCCTAAGAGCATTTATAGCCCAAATACACTTAACCCCTTAATTAGAATTCACAAAAGAGAGGATATAGCAATAAAACAATGACCTTTGGTCAATGTTTCCAATTTAATTTAATGGCCAATGAATATTAATCATGATCAATTAAATCAATTTAGCTTCTTGCATATTTGCTGGTGAACTACTAGTGAACCACTTCCTAGCTTTCTCTTTTAAAATTCATTTTGTCTGCCTTTATTGCCAAGAATAGCCCCATGGCACCCAATGTGTTTAACCTTATTTTTTGCTGAGTAGGGTAATTATATTATGTTATTAATTAGGGGCAGTTTTTAGGCTAGAGGTGAAATATCACCTATACCCCCCACTCTCAGACTGACCTTGGCCAGGGAATACATGTACATGTAGAAATTCCTGAACTATGTAAAGGGGAGAAGTTTAAGTAAAAGTGGGCGGATGAGAATATCCCGACTTAAACAGGGGGCATGGCCCTACTAGGTAGTTTTTCAGTACAAAAGCAATGGTGTTTAGGTGGGAGTTGTATCCAATGGGGGTTATAGCCAAGTGAGATTGAAGAAATCAAAAACTTATACAGTGGGGCATCAACAAGCATAGTGTTCCATATCAGGACATGGTTGCATGAAATGGAAGTTACCCATCACTAAGATGCAGATTGAAAGAATACAGATTAATCACTGGGTGACGACTACTTTTAGAAGTGAAAGTCCTCTCCTAACAAGTCTGCACAGAACAACAAGTGTTGAGAATATTGGTCAGGGCCAAATAATAATAGAAGCCTGGTGTGACCCACCACTTGGGTGGGAGAAATAGGCATAGAGCCACTCATTTTGTTACTTTCCTGCCAAACAAGCAGATTTTAGTGTGGATAACCAGCTTTAGAAAATAAAAGATCTGAATTGTTGCTATGAGCAAAAGAGGGAGAACCAGTATATTAACAAAGAACTTTTGAAAGACAGTGCTAATATGTGTATATTAAGTCAAGTTTTTAGATGTTTTTGATGGGTTGTTTTCTTGCACCAATCAATAAAAAAAAACAACAAAACTGAGCACTTTAATTTTTCAATATCCTTGGTTCTTCAAAGCTATTGCAGGACAAAGGGAAGGCAGTTAATATAATTAACAGTGCTACAGCACACACACCATTCTGACCATCAGTTTGCATTAATGCAAAAAGAGAACCACCACAGGTTACCACTACTGACCATGAAAAGAAGCACCATTACCCTGCATGTGCATTTGCCTTAAACCCCCTTATAATAAGTTCCTTCTTACCCATAAGACAGAGATCCAAGCAATACATGGTAGAAGGGAGGGTCTCTTTAGGGTTCTGGCACGTGGGGAGATTTATGGGTATATCTGCACTACCACAGGTGATAAAATTCTCTAAAATGCCTTCCTCTTCACATACTTTCAGATAGCCACATGTAAACCACAGAGCTTGCAGCAATCTGTGTTTTCTTTTACATGTGAAGGTAAGTGAAGAGGAGAAGGCATATTCGGCAGATTTGCTGGCTGTGGTAGCACAGATTTACCACAGCCAACATATCTCCCCATAAACTCCACCTATTACAAGAGGAGGGGCGGGGGAATTTGGAAGGGTAAAAATAAAACCATTATCTGTTAGTACTTTATATATGAAACTAGAAATATTTGTTTGCAGTAAACAAAAAGTAAAATACATTTTCAATACAAGCCATCTTTATTTTACTCATGTCAACACACGTGTATAGTGACCCCCAGGTCCACCCCCCCCCCCCAACAAAGCATAACAAACAAGATAATTGAAGGTTTTATTTTATGTCTCATGACGGTTACAACTGTAATAATGGTCTTCCTTGCTCTTCTTCTGGTTGTTCTGTAGTGGTTTAATTTTATCTGGAATAAATTCTTTATTTGCTATGGTGAAAACTCAATATCAAAGTTATATCTCTAGCTATTCTGTGACAAGTCCAAGCAGGCCACCTTGTGATTACAGAAAGTCATCAGAAAGGGGGAAATGCAATACCAAAGCTAATAACAAAGAAAAAAACAAATCACAACAGAAATTGAAAAATGTTATTTTGGAAAAAAAAAAATCCTTAATGCCCCTACACAGCTTCCAAGTGCAAATTCATAATGTTATTTCTTTCAGTTAGATCCCCTTTGAAGGCCGCTTGTCAGCCCTGAAACCCAATCTTTTGTATTCCAGGAAATTATCTGCGCAATGTTACAGTTTTCACCAGGAGGATTTCTTACACAACGGGGGGAGATGATGAGTGCAAATTGAATAGACATCCTCTTGTCTTGGTCTCTGGTTCTACAAAACCTAATTTGATCAAACAAATCTGTTTAGAACCCCTAATAGGATTAACCACAGAACAAAGACCAGTCATGTCTAATCTCAGCCTTCTCAGCCACTGGCTAAATAAGCTTACTGTTGCAATATCTTTTTTTTTCCATCTTGGATTTTCTTAGAAAAGTGGGTTAACGTATCTCACCATGCTTATATTGCTGTCATTACTTGGATACTTTTGATATACTGAACTGGAAATGCATTAGGATAGACTACAATCCTTTATTATGTGGGTCCCATATAATGGTGATATAAGTCTCCTACATAATATTAGGGGAATGGTACATGGTGTAAAGTCAAGAATTTTGTCACAGGGGCATTTTGCAGTGCCACTGGTAGTTGTTTTGAGGGGGTTTACCATCCAAAGAAATAAAACCAAAATCGCCCATGTGTTATTGTCCTTAAAGAAATATTAGAAATGTCACCAGCAAACCCATGCTTCCTCCAAGTGTAAATTTGCTGCACAGCCTAGCGGTCAGCACCTTCACCAGAATACAAAAAAGAGTTGACTGGCACAACGAGTATAATGCAAGCAGAGTTAGCCCCTGCGTGTTTATTTAAAGTGCAGAAATGTTGCTGCACTTTCAGGGGCTAAGCCCTACTTGCATTATATTTGCTGTGCCAGTCAACTCTTTTCATCTTACAGTGATATTCCCAAGCCATGGATTACTCACAGCAATGCCTGAAGTGACCTAGAGGTTTGCACTGTTTTGAATGCAGCTGATTACCAACAAAATGCCCTCAGTTTAAAAGGACAAATAGCTCCTGGTATAAAACATAGAAAACATCATTTAAACATAATGCCATACAGTTTGTATTTTTAATATGTTGTTTAATAATTTAAAAAAACATAGATTTGTAGAAAGGTGTTGGTTAAGGGAAATAAAGTTCCACAAACACAACTCCATTGAAGGGTGTCAATGAGCAGGACGTCTATGACTTCTATATGTCTAAACTTACCTTCACAGCACTATCTTTCTTTTTTTTTTGCCTTACATGACTGGCCTTAATATGTGGGAGGTAGGGCAACAAACCAGCCAGTATCTTGATGGAAGCAGGTGGGGAAGAAGCTAAAAGAAAATATATAAAATATTACTGCAAACATTCAGCTATTAGGACTTCTACTTGAATGGAATAAATGAAAAACAAAAAAGGAATTAAACACAGCCTATATCCAGGATTCCTGTGTAATGTAATGTTTATACAGAATGCTTTTCATTTGTTTAATGTATTTTATAGCATTGGAAAATGGTATTTTTGTACCACAATGGTAATTTTGCCACATAGTATGTTTAATGTAGTAAGAAGCAATAGTTAAAGCATTTATAAAATTTGTGTTTGGAATCACAAAGAGCCAATCATGCAACACTATCCGCTGGGCAGGCTAATATGGAGTTTCCTCTTAAAACTCTGCTTTTGGGAAGTATTACATAGGAGACATGATTCTACTGGATATAGCTTGGATTTGTTGAGAATATAATAGATTATAGCAGATCTCACTACTGCTGAGGTTCTGGCTGATCTCCTGTCCTGTATGATTCCCTGCGGTTAATTATATTGCAGGAATAGCAGATGTCTACAGTTTTCCAGGGTTTACTGGCTGGATTCATTTAGTCCCAAGCCTGGTAGGGTCATATAGCACCCATTAGGGTCTTCCATAGATACTAATGCTGTTCATAGAGAATTGTCAGCCTTACCTAAGCAATGCTCTCCTGCTCAGTCCTGTCACCTTCTGTGCATTTTAACCTGAGTGTTGAACTAAATGTCTAGGGGTGACTTGTGCACATGGAAACAGTGAGCCCTGGGAGATGGTGGGACGTGTCAAGACAACAGCATGTTTTGCTCTGTAACGTCCGTACTGCACTGAATGCTTAAAAAAGACAGAAAGTCAACTTTCTCAAATATGTGTTTTCTTTTTCTACTATAGCTTTTCTGCATTTCTCTTGTAATCCTTTTGCCTTTGTTATTATCTGTTTTACTCATATCAGCAAGCTGTGTGTGTTTTTAAACAGATGGTGGTCTCTACACACCACATGCTAATGAAGAGAATCGTTTAGAAAGGTAAAAAAAAAAAAAAAAAAAAGCATCCTTAAAAACATCTACCACTGAGATTACATAGCAAATATCTTTAACCTATGGATTGCCAGTTCTTTATCCTGTCCGACTAGTGAGATGACTACTATCCAAGGCTTTTGCCAATATTGATAGCCTTCCACCATACACACACTGAATTTCATAAGAAACCTTGTTATGTTAATATTGGTGCGTGAATGCCCTGTTGTTGAGTGAGTTGTAGAGTCCCTGTAAATCCCAGCAGATAGAGTTCTGGGGTACGAATGTTTGGGACAGTGAACTTCTCATTTATGTAACTGCTTAGTATCTGACACACACCATCTCTGTCATTAAATAGAAACAGATCTAGAATTAGCTGCTGCAATCATGTGGTCTGCTCTGCCCAATGAAAGAGAGGGCAGTGGTCATGTGTGTCAAATATCAAGATTTTTAATTATATTAAAAGTCACAGAGGAGTTACGTGACCTGTATAAAGCTGGCCACACATGTGGCGATTTTCGATCTTTGCAATCCGATGGTCGCACAAAAGATTGTTCCAACCATCCACTGATGTTCATGGCTGAATCGTCAGATATGGAGGTAGAAACAATAGCATTTCTACCTCCTTCTGCCGATTCAGCCCTGAACGTAGATTTTGCTTTGGCGCCTTCAATGGCGCCCGAGCAAAAATCTTTTAACCCGCCCAATCTCTGCAGCCTTCTGCGATATTATCAGGGCGTGTATGGCCAGCTTAACAGCACTGTGGCTTCTAATATCTTAATTACAGCGGAATTATCCCCTACAAGACATTGTGGGTTCTACCACATAACATTTACTGTGACAAGGCATTGCATTATGTAGTAATAAAATTTGTTGTCCACAGAAAATTCCAAAATACGAAAAGTTGGTATTTCCAACTTAATAGCTGTATTTGCATACAAACATGGGCAAGGTCACCCACAGAAGTCAATAATCTGCTGATTGGTTGCAGTAAATGACAGGATCAGGACAATCATTGCGTTGGTTTTGTGTGTCCCTAATATCTAAGAACAGTGGTGGTTGCGGAACATCTTGATATTTCTGTAATAATTTGACTTTTTAGCTATATCCTAGCTAACGATATGAGCCAAAATCCTAGTGATTACAGTAATTTGCATGCCACAACAAATAATAAAAACAACAAATATTTTATGCTATTAGTCTGCTCTCTGTTTGGCAAACCAAATAAGGGTTTCAGGATTAGAGTTGTTAATATAGCTTCAGCATTTATTTCTGTAACTTATCCAAACGTGATTTAGATGCTTGAACTTTGAGTGGTTCATATTCAGAATCCCCCAAACAAGCAGCCTTATTATTAGAGTCAATGGGGGCTTCTGTGCCCCAGCACAGTGTAAAATTCCAATCATATTTCATTCCCGAATTAGAACATACCTCCAGCCCATAGCCCCTCATTCCCCAAATTCTGTGTACGTGCCTTAAGTGCAGCTAGTTTATAGTGTTGATGTACATGGTGCTGGTTTCATTTTGGGTAAAAATTAATATCTTCAAAAATTGGTCCTTTTTTGGAGCCCCAAACTCAGTTCCCTATCAGGTCCACCCAGCTGCTGATTAGTTCCTACCCTATAGTGCAGTGTGCTGGCTCCCCTGCACATAATAGAAAAGGAAGCAACAGGAACATATGAGCGGAACTAGTAGTGACATTTTTAAAAAATTAGCCCTAAACACTCCTTTTTATACCAGTTCCTTCTATATTTAAAAGAGTATAATGCTCTGGCACATTCTTTCATATTGTGTTACTCACAATAGGTCTCCTTTAAAGTAATGTATACAGAAAATATACAAGCAAATTGCCCAGTGTTGTAGAGGTACCACAAATTATAGGGATGCACCAACACTGTTGTTTTTTCATTAGGCCAAATACCAAATACCATATCCTGAAAAATGAAACAGTGTTATCGTTATAAAGGCTACAGCTTCTTTAAGTGTTCACATTTGCTAGGCTAATTTGAATATAGTTAGAATATAATGTCTTTTGTAGATTTGTATTAGTTGCAGGTTCTGGGCTTTAATATGTGTAGTTGGTATACTGGGACAATGCAATGCTACAAATGAATGAAGATTTGACTTGTGGCATTTAGGGTCCAGTGGGGATAAAAAGGAAATATTATGGTACCTTGTATTCCCTGCTTATTACTGGGGCCTTAATAATATTCCCGTACAGGTCCCTTTAGTGTTATATGATTATGGTAAATGAGGTTTCAAATAATGCTTTGTATGGTGAATTTATTACTATATAAAAAGAATATGTCTTTCTAAAGGAGTATTATGGTGCATTCACAAAAGCATAATTCCTGTCACACAAATGCCCTCAAAAGTATCATGTACGGAGCAACATAACCACTGCTGTTTAAAAAATTATACCTTTATTCAGTCTCCTTAAAAGCATATTGTGCTCATACAGAACAAAACCATACGCTTGACGCGTTTCGTGGTCTCTCACCACTTTTTCAAAAGCTGCATGGTACATCCGTTCAGAAAATACCCTTTATAGGCAAAACACAACTCCTCCCACCCATTTTGTTAACCCTTACAATGTGAATAAAGTTAAAAAGTTAAAACCATTGCACACGATACAAAACTTACAAATTTATATATAAAGCTTATCAACATCCATCAGCCACTGGCAGATAAAAACCAACATATAAGTGTGGATCTATATCTAAATCCAAACCCATATAAACCCATATAAAAAATGCCCTGCATAACTACTGTATGGAGCACTAAATAATAATGATGTGCCCTACTTTCTCTTGTTATTCCTGACTTCATACCTTTGAACCAGAGAGTGCTTACCATTGATCCTCTCCGGGCCCCTGTAATCCAAAGGGCTTAATCAGTTCCATAGGATGACATACCTGGATTTAAGCAAAACATCACTGTAGCAGTGCCAGTCCTTAGAGTCTGCCGTCAGGCACCTCTGATATAAGGGAATACAGGAGCAGAACAGAACATGACAGAAGGAAAAATGGGGCTAAATCCCAATATTCTACTTGACTTTTTTTTCTAAATTCACAATCTGCATTAAACCAGAATTTGTCACATCTGATGAGGAAAAAGGTTTCTTTGACATATTTTTCTAAATTTAACAATGACAGGAAAGTTTCATTCAATTTACAGCTATTGCTTATTCTACCATTTGTTTCTCAAAGCCTGGAATTACTGTAGAAATTCCTCAGTTGAAGAAAAAGGGTTTGGGGTCTAACACAATTGAAATCACTTAAATCTGAAATTTTAAAAGATGAATTGTAATAAAGAAGCGACATTAGAGAGTCGATAGGACCATACAATTATGCATTTCCCTGCTGGCACAAAAGCCCATCTCGGTGAAGAGCGCGAGCATGACAGAAAGGAAAGTATGATGAATGGGGACTCCAGATATTAATCTCAAAAGAGTGTGCCGTGGAGCAGTAGCCTTGACTCTATATAAACTGTCAAACATGGAAAAGGATTGTCTAAAAGACTACATACGAGTGAGGCAATGTAACTGAAGAACGCTGATTGTGGTTTCTTTTATAAAACAGAAATTGCATCTTCAGTGGCAACAAGCAGCAATATCTGGCAATTTCATTACATGAGCTTAAGGCCAGAGGCACGGGTGGCATTTTGTTTGTTGTGTAGTGAAAACAGCATAATTCATCAGCAGAGAAAACATCCCTGTCTGACTGTCACATGAAATGATGGCAAGCAGACGTCTGCGCCAAAAATACCCCATGTGCCTCAGCCATGGTGCTTATGTAATAGAATATTGAGTAGTGACAGGGGACAAAAGACAACAATACACCCCATGTGCCATAAGTCTAAACATTTAATGCCACCTTCCTGCTGTTTAAATTTATGTCTGGCAGGACCAGAACTAGAGGTAGACAGCAGAGGCACCTATCTAGCGCACAATGGCAAAGGGGGAGCTATGCACCTACCACTTTTGCCTACTCCTAGTTTGGGCCTTGTAGGGAAAAGACAGGGAACGGTTGAGGATCAGATGCTGGCGATATGTGGAGTGAGCACCGGCATTCACCTTGCAGGGAGGGAGCTGTATCATACATGGCTTGCCTTGGGTGCTCTCACAGCTTGGCCCAGCACTGATGGGTGGTTCATGCAATATTCTTGGTGATACCAACTGGTCAGTGGTGGCAAAACATACTACATGTGCCATTAGCCTTAATGGGGAACATGGGCATTTGTGAGCAGCTCAATCCCTCCTCATGACGGACAGTTGTGCAGCAGGTTTGGCATCCCCCATAATTGTCCATAACACTTCCAATCCCAGGCTCCGTGTAACTGACGGGCAAGATGAAGCATGAGTCGATTTGGGCAGTTTTTTGAACAAACGTGTGGATCTGTGGGCTGTCTTTCAAGTCACTGGCATGCAGCAGGGGCATTGATAGGCTAAGAAAACATTATGTGTGCCAATAGCCTAACAAAATGAAACTAGTGCGCATTAACATGCAAGTAAGTGTATAACTGAGAGCAGTTTAAAACATTAGGAAGGGTTAAAAAGCATATCAATATGCAAGGTCAGAAGGCAGAGTTCTGTTGAGAGAACAGAATAAAAAGATAGGAGTCTCCTGTGAGACATGTTGCACTAAGAATGCTGGGACAGCAGGTAATTAAGTGACTTGCCCAAGGACACATGGGATGGAAACTGGGATTCAAAGCCAGATCTCTTGAGACCTAGTGTCAGAAGCAGAGCATTTAAAAGGGTCATATATCTTTATATAGGACAAAAAGAAAGTTATCAAGCTACTCCAGCGAATTACTGATCAAACTGTGGGGTCTCCTGTCCCCAGAAAAGGTTCTATTTCCCTTTCTTTTATTATTTATTTTAACTTGTACCGCAGTTCTGTTCAAGTGTATGGAAATATGTGTCAACCAGCAACACCGGCTAATGCCCCTGCTGCCTGCCAGTTGGCAACTTTACGTTTCCCTGTAAGTTCTGAAAAGGCCCTCAGCTATAACTTGTTAACTTTCTGGGCTCTCTGCCAAAAGCCCACTTATTTAATTAAATGTGAGAAACAATGTATCTTAAGATCCCCATACACGGGCCAATTCTAGCTGCCGATATCGGTCCCTTGGACCGATTCAGAAGCTAATCGGCCTCTGTATGGGCACTACCGACGGGCCTGCCCGACCGATATCTGGCCTGAAATCGGCCAGATCTTTATCGGGCAGGATAAAAAATCTAGTCGGATCGAGCGGATCTTCTCCCGATGCCCCCACTTATGGGTGGGTGATATTGGGAGAATCCAGGCTAATTTGATCATTTGGCCCTGGGGCCAAATTAGCCTGGATTCTCCCGATATCACCCACCCACAGGTGGGGGCATCAGGAGAAGATCTGTGGCTAAAGGTGGCCATACACGGACCGATTTTTTACTTACAAACGACCGATTCCCGAACGATCCGATGCTATCGTTAAGTTATCGTATAGTTGGTGGTGTACGAACGATCGTCGGCCCACTAAACGAGCCGACATTATCGTCCCCAAAATCGATCGGCCAGGTTTAAAAATTTTGGTCGTTTAACGATAAAATCTGCCAGTTGGTGTGAGTGTCAGACATTTGTCTTTCAACGATTGTTCTCTGCGCATGTCACGATTGCCAGCAGCAGAAGTCAACGACATCGATCGTACGTAGATGTACGATCGTAGGTATTTTACGATAATGATGCGACAAAATCTTTCCCCAATTATCGTTGCCCGTGGATGGCATATCGTATGGGAACTCGATCGCCATACGATCGTTTGTCGATATAATCGTTCATCGCACAACGAGCGAAATCGCCTCGTGTATGGCCACCTTAATGCCACACGAGGCATAGGGCGGATATTTTCGACAAGCGGAAAAGCGCTTGCTGAAAATTCCGCCCTACGCCTCCTCCTACATGTGCCTGCACTCAAATTAATGAGATACGCTCGGGTGCAGGCACATGTAGCCGATATACTCATAAAAATGCGAGACTTTGCATTATCCTACGTTTTTTTTTCGTATATCGGCTACATGTGCCTGCACCCGAGCGTATCTCATTCATTCGGATACAATTCTACTTTACTTAACAACCAATTCCAGTAGGATCCAACAAATCCATCAAATGATGGTAAGGTTAGTGTGTGCTAACAATCGTACAACTAGCAATCTTTCATTTGTCATTAGTCAGAAAATCGATTGGGTTTAAAAATTTTCGTCTTTTACAATGAAGTTTGTCCATTGTCCAATTGTTTATAGGACCAAGCAGGATGTTTCCCTATCTTCAACTAGATTATATCAACTTGTAGTTTTCATTGATGGACAAATCATACTTTTAAACGATCTTTTCACAATGAGCTTGGTCCCATGATAACAGAAAGATCTTTTAAAAATCTACACGTGTATGGCCAGCTCTAATGTCAAGCTCTGGACAACACAAGACAATTTCTGACTATAATGTTTAGATACAGTTAGGTATTCTGTGAGGTTTTTTTGTAGAGGATTAAGGGTCACATATCTTACAAAATTGTTTTGCACCAGAGGTGCAGATGGGGTTAACAATAGTGTTTTGACAATAACCTCCCCTGGTGAGTGCAATGTTGCCTGCACAGTTGGGAATTACCCAGTGTGGAAGGCGCATATGTGTCAGTGTGGAAGGTACATATATGTAGGATCTGTTGGCATGTTCCCTGGTTCTATGTCAAATGTGCATAATGAGTGAGATGAGGAACATGCTCATTATGCACCTGAATGTGCCCCCAACCTGGCTGCCCATACCGGAAGCACCATAGATTTATCAGAATGCAAATGCAATGGATTCTCTGCATCCCCAAAATTGAAGTAATAACTTGATATGTTATTAATGCATCATGAATTTTATGAACATTTGGGTGCCAATAATTTATCATCCACTCAATGAATATTGGTCCTTTAATGGAGTTCATCTGGGGGAAAAACAATACCAATTAAGGTAAAGAAAGAAGGAAAAAAAAAAAAAGGTAAAACGGTTTAATGTGAGTTCCCCCTGCAATGATGTAAACACAGCTTTCTTGGTAGGCAAGGTAAAATTAGCTTCATAGGCTCGTATTTTCTCAGCATGGTAAAAGCAGGGCTAGCCATATTCTTTGCAAATTGACACCGTTTTCTTCCTCTGAAAAATACTCTATCTGCGACAACTCTGGGAGTGCGAGAATACTTAATCAAAGCTTTTGTGTGAGTTGAGTGCTACTGTATGTAGGGACAAATACCAGGAGAGAAAACCGGCAAAGGAAACAGCATGAGTAGAGCCTTAATACAATCATTAGGAGGCAAGAACAAATCAAATGCTTTGCACGTGTTCCTTTTAAACAAGCTGAAATTGGCAACCTCTGTTTTACTTCTTGTCTTCAGCCCTGGGTACACCAGCAGTCACTATTTGTGCTATGTAATGAACAAAGAAAAAAAAAATCACAAAAAACTCTCTAATATAAAGAGCAATTGCTGTGACTATTTTACCATTTTATTCAGAAGATGAAAGAGATCGAAATAGAGGAAAAATGATAGAGAATTAGGCAAAGTACTACAGAAAATTATACTTCCCTGTACTGAAATCACAGGCAGCTCTACTAACAAAAATAGGAATGGGACACACTACACTCAATTAAATGAATTATCAGCAAACAATATGGGTTCCCCTTGCTCCAGGCAGCATGAAGGGTGGATTGGATATTATAACATTTTTATGACAAGGAGAATCAATAGCCTGTCCCTGCCCACAACTTTACCCCAGGCCCCATATCTTCCTCCATAAAACACCAACACTTAAGTACTGAGTAAGAAAGGCCACATATTTCTTCTTAAATACGCACTGTCCTATGAATGAATGAAATGATTTAGCAGCGTTGTACAGTACAAAAGTTTATAAATACCTCCTAATAATCCCAATTAGAATAATTAGACATTTTCAGCCAAACCCTTGACCCATCTCATACACAGCTAGGAATAAATAGAATCTGCCTGATCCAAACAGATTTCTGCACACATTCTAGTATGTCCTCAAATTTTCAGGTTATACATTAGCACTATCTGGCCTACATAGTGACAATAGGTATATATAAAACAAAGGCCCTTTTGCCTGATTTCTTCTGGAAGCCAAGGGCAAGGTGTATCCCTCAAATCTGCACTATGAACCATAGAGGCTAACCCATGAAAACCACACCAGCTGATTCAACTAAACCTCAAACAAAACCACAGCACTGCCTGGTCCCGATTAAGGCAACACACTTTGAAACTGTAGACCCCAGGAGGGCTGCAGTGAGTTTGGGGTGAAGGAGGACGAGTCTGGTCATCAACCTCCCACACACCAGCAGAAAAGGAAAAATATGCTGTTACCAGGCAGCTGAGCCCAGGTCTGTTAAGGACCAGTGCATAAGCTTAGAAAATGTTTATAAGATGACCCCTGCAATCTTGGTCCAAAGTCAAGAGGTTTAAAAGTAGGTCTACAAAAAAAAGGTCTACAAAAATTGTATATAAAAAGTGTTTCCTTCACCTTCTGCTTCAGTGGAAGCAGGTCACTACCAACAGTGCATTTCTAGAGATTATGACTCTGTGCTTCCTATAAGACCCTAACATAGATAGCTCTGGTTAGGAACTAGCAATATCACCACCAGATTAGCTTCTGGAGGTGCATGGGGTAGGTGACCCTGTGCAACATCATGGCTGAATTTATTGAAAATTTAATAATGATTGACTGCGCATTACAGGCTGTATCCTGTCAATGTGATCCAACACTAAAGATGGCCATATCGGGAGAAAGATCCGCTCATTTGACAAATAAGTGGATCTTTCAGTGTATGGCTACCATTAACCAACATGTCAGTTGTCCAACTGGCCCCAGCCTAAAATAGCAAGACAATCAAACAAAGTCAAAAAGACAGCAAAGACATTAGCAAGATAACCTATTGCACACCAAGGTAAGATATAAAAAGCTGTCTGTTTATTGAAATGTGATGAACAGACAACGGCATATATCATCAAATATAGGGTTAGATAAAAGGAACCACCTCACTAATGTACACAGGGAGAAGATAACACACAAACAAAAGATTCCAGTTCCCCTGGCAGATAGTATTGTCTGCATATCCAAGACACAAGATAAACAGTTTGTACATTCAGACCAAAATTACACATAATGGTGCCACACGTGAATGCATTACTGGAGCGCAATCTGCTACAGCAGGCGGAGGAGAAGGGGAAAAAAAAGATGAAATTAATTGGATTTCCTTTTTCAGTTTTATGTTAGTTGTTTCAAGCCCTTTGCACATCTAATCGTGAGCTCCACAGGGTAGAGACTTTTTATTCTTTAGTCTTTCTTTTATTATAATAATATCTGTCAGCAGGACTAGAATAATAAAAAAAAAAAATAACCCAAGGGACAGTCACACCTTAAAGTTAAACTAATCCCTTATTACTTTTCCTTTGAATAGGCATAATGGAAGATATTCAACCTCAACCCTTCCCCAACACTTGAAATTTGGCCATGGCAGCACCTTCATTAGGGTAATAGCACACAGGGAAATTTGGCAAAAAAATAAATCTCAGCTACCATAGGCAACAAATCTCCAAAAATTGCTTTCCCACTGGAAATAAAGAGAAGTGCGTGAGCACACGTGGCACTTAATTTTTTAAGTTGCCCAAAGTTTCTGGTGGGAAAGCATTTCAGGGAGATTCGTCACCCATGATATAACCATAAGCGCCACATGGCAGGGCCAGAACCAGGGGTAGGCAGAGCACAACATTGGGGGTCATTAGGCGCACACGTCTTCTGTTGTCTATGCCTAGTCTCCATATGTGCAGAAGGCAAGGTGGCCGCCTGGGTTGCCTAATGATCCTAGCAGGCTTGGCCCAGCACTGCCCCACTGCATATGTACCCACTGGGCACAGAAGTTCAGAGGTAAATGTCTTCCTCTGAATGACCTGCTCATTTTTACACATTGGTCCGCAGGGCCGGATTTAACTTGTCGGCGCCCCGAGGCCGCCCCCGCCCCCCCACGAGTACGCATGCGCAAACGCACATTTAAACTTCCATACGGAGCAGTGGGGAGAGGTCCCGACTGCTCCGTATGGGAGCCAAATTTAAAAAAACTGTTGCGGCGGGGCGGCATGCCGCCCCTAAACTTGTGCCGCCCTAGGCCCGGGCCTTTGTGGCCTTTCCACAATTCCGGGCCTGTTGGTCCGGTGACATGTACGGCTATCTGTGATGTAACTTCTGGTGCATGTGACATCACGTCCGGTACAAGTGATTTCATGCCTGGGGGGAAATTGTGCCGGATTCCTTGTCATCCCCATCCCTATCCCCAAGCTCCACCACTGGATTTTTACAGGTAAGTCTAGTGGCAGCTGGTGAGGGTTTTTACTTTTTCCATTTTTTAAACTTTATTTATTATACAGGCAAGTGAGAGCCGTCCCCCTAATGCTGCCACTCTAGGCACAGGCCCTTAATTGACCGAAACATCACAGGAATTCTAGGGGGGAAAAACAGCATTGTACTTTATTTCCTGCCCTTTCGACAGAAATGACCCCTTCTATGTTTGGAGAAATTCATCCAATGATTTCTAAACAACACAAAGAAAAGGTATGCATCTCATATTTTACATTGCGCCTGCAAAGCCTGCAGGGAGAGGGTTTCTTGCGAGGCCTACCGTTACCTTTAAGCAGATATTTTGTGTCAACTATAGTTCAACGAGTTACAATAAAATAAAATCCCGGCCAGGAAATGTTCTGCTGTTTCTCTGGTTCTCTATCATTAATACATTACATTTCAGGAACATATCACATCATAATAATAACAATAATAATAGGTATGGATTTGAAACAGAAAACATCCAGTGCTCAGGGAACGATTAGATGATAAAACACACAGCGCTAATGCAAGTCAGATGCATCTTTCCTTTATCTCAATGAAAGTCTAGCAAGAGAAAGCGTGAAGGCTCAGATTAAGCTGGATTCTCTCAAGTTCCTCCTCCCATACATTCATTAAGCATCCATACAGCCTTAGTCTTATATATGAATTACACAAGCAAAAACGCTTTCTAAAGAACACAGTCAAAGCCATCCTGGGGTTTGGATTGTATGTAATACATTTAAAGCTCTGCACAATGCAATGCATTACAGACACTCAACACCTAAAATGCATTTTACACCCCAGGGTTTAGCGGTAAGAACCTTGATTGCTGCTATTAAATCAGACCACCAGTAGGCCAGCAAATACAGAATAAAGGCTCTAATGCATGTGCTAAAGCAGAGTCTCACTGTATATTTGTAGTTGGGAGAAAAAGCCAAGCTCCTGGGAAGGAATTCTGAACCCATTACGAGCTGGTATTTATCTCCTGTTAAACAGCGCTATCTCTGTGCCATAAAAACCTTGCTCCAACAGTTAACAGATTTTCCTGGTCAGTTATTTGATCATTTATCAAATAAGTGACATTTGTTATCTCGGCACTGAGTGTGACAACATGATGGTTACATAAACACCCCGTGTGCAGACAGGCACCTTATCTGTACAAAGGAGATTCTTGGGCAAAACAGAGTAAATCATTGCCTGCTATATCTCCCAGCCACCTAGAATTTCAAATTGATTTTTTTTTTCCAGGTAGAGGGAAAATAAAAAGGCCATTAAGCAAAATAAATGCATTTGAAAAGGGGGAACTTTCCATATAAAAGCTTTAGAGTGCTACTTAATCCCGTGGGTATGGGCCATCATGAACTAGTGCCAATGCATCCAAGCTGAGCAATTTATTTATAATTACCATCTTTTATTTAGATAGCACCAACATACGCTGCAGCACTGTTAGAGAGAATCTTTGATCAGTCTATGTCCCAATGGAGCTTGCAATCGTATATTCTTAGCACATGCAGGTCAAACTCATTAAAAGCTAGCAGATCTCCCAATATCATTCTGGACTCGTACACAAACATGGGTGGGGGTATAATAACAGCACATAGATGGTTCCCTGCTCAGAACTGAACCCAAGACCCCAGAGTTGCGCATCAGCAATTCGATGCAGTGCATGTAAATAATAATAAATAGCCACTGCAAATCATCTAATGCATAATAATGGCAGTCATATAGCCGTCTGTAACATATAGTGCAAAGCCCCTTGATTTATATTCTTTGCCCTTAAATAAAGAGGCAAATAAATGATCGCAAATGCCAATGAGCATCCAGCAAATCTTTCCTGTATGATCAATAATAATGATTAATGGCTAATCCCTAGGGGACAAAATCCCTCCAAGTACAAGGAATATGTGGTACTGAGCTGGGTTTAAAATGAATTTTGTGCCAAAAGTCACCATGTGCCTGACGCAAACAGGCACACAATAGTATATATACGATGTACTAAAATAAATATGTTGTACTCATTTCCATTGGCTGAAAAGAGGCCAGAGGCCATTTTGCTATACACTGTCAGTGCTGTCCAACTGGCGGCCCGCGGCCCGCATGCGGCCCGCGACCCCCCTCTGTGTGGCCCCCCACCTGTCTGGCTGCTTTGATGGCTTACTCTTGTGTAGGCTTTAATGGTATCAGTACTGTGATTAACTGCCCCCCTGCATGGTTCTCACCTCAGATTCAGGCTGTAATCAGGCTGTATTGTTTGAATATGTAATCCCCTGTACTGTTCACACCTTTTAATCTCTGCATTGTTCACCCCCTGCAGTGTTCACACCTCAGGCTCAGGCTGTAATCACCCCCATTGTTCCCCTGTTCACACCTCAGGAGCAGTAGAAACCCACAAATAATCCCTGCACACTACAAACAGAACATATACTGAGGTGGTATTGCAATTAAAACGTTTTTTAATATATAGTTATTGTGCAGACTGTAGGAGCAGTGCCAGCATTGTGTCACTGTAGGCTGCCTGTGTGTGCCATACACACAGGCATCATATGGGAAGCAGAGTATGGCACACACAGGCAGGGTAGGGAAGGCAGAGTATGGCACACACAGGCAGGGTAGGGAAGGCAGAGTATGGCACACACAGGCAGGGTAGGGCAGGCAGAGTATGGCACACACAGGCAGGGTAGGGAAGGCAGAGTATGGCACACACAGGCAGGGTAGGGAAGGCAGAGTATGGCACACACAGGCAGAGTAGGGCAGGCAGAGTATGGCACACACAGGCCAAGTTTGGCACAAACCAGCCAAGAATGGCACACACAGTCAAAGTATAGCACACGCAGGCAGGGTAGGGAAGGCAGAGTATGGCACACACAGGCAGAGTAGGGCAGGCAGAGTATGGCACACACAGGCCAAGTTTGGCACAAACCAGCCAAGAATGGCACACACAGTGAAAGTATGGCACACGCAGGCAGGGTAGGGAAGGCAGAGTATGGCACACACAGGCCAAGTTTGGCACAAACCAGCCAAGAATGGCACACACAGTGAAAGTATGGCACATGCAGGCAGGGTAGGGAAGGCAGAGTATGGCACACACAGGCAGGGTAGGAAAGGCAGAGTATGGCACACACAGGCAGGGTAGGGAAGGCAGAGTATGGCACACACAGGCCAAGTATGGCACAAACCAGACAAGAATGGTACACACAGTGAAAGTATGGCACGCAGGCAGGGTAGGGCAGGCAGAGTATGGCACACACAGGCCAAGTTTGGCACAAACCAGCCTAGAATGGCACACACAGTGAAAGTATGGCACACACAGGCAGGCTAGGGAAGGCAAAGTATGGCAGACACAAAGGCAGGGTAGGGCAGGCAGAGTATGGCACACAGGCAGGGTAGGGCAGGCAGAGTATGGCAGGTTTTTGCTGTACTACAACCATTAATATGGGTACGGTCATGTGATAACATGGGTGTGGTTTTAAGTGGGTGCGGTTTCAAAAAGGGGAGTGGTCAAAACTGGCTTCCATTATCGGCCCTCCACCACGTAGGTCGGAAAAATTCCGGCCCTCGGTACAACAGAAGTTGGACAGCACTGCACTGCATAGCTGAAGATAGACAAGGCAGAGCAGCAAACTACAAGAAAGCAGGTGTCCCAGCCTCAATTTGTGGTCCTCTACTCAGCGAACTACAACTTCTACCATTCTACCATGGAAATCTGTAATGCAAATATCTATTTATATAACACATTGTAATTATTTGCCAAATTGTTCTTATGACATTTCTTTATCAAGGGGCTTATCTCTTTTATCATTGCCATACACTTAATAAAATATCAGAGCAATCACTATTAAATATAATAGCTTTAGCTGTAATTAAAGCCCATATACTGATTCAAAATATATCATCTGTATAAAATTGTATATATACCCAGGTTTGCTCAGATCCGCATAATAACTCAGCCTCCTCTATTGTGGAAGTTGAATTTTACAACAGTGGTAGAACCACATTTGGGCATTTCTTATGTATTAACTAATTATTTGTTCATAAATATGTGTATTTTTGTAAATGTTTCCGCAAGCAGTTCCTGTGATGCTGGAGGCCCAATGCCCTGTTTGCTAGCCAGGGGTGACTGACCAGTTGTCTCTAATGCACTGGACTTTCTAGGAATATTCCTAAAGGATAGGAGCCCAGGTCGCGTCTCCATAATTCCTGGCTAATAGGCTAACACTAGGTGCTTGCAATCCCAATACTGAACCCTCTTTCTGTAACTCTGCCCTATTTGCTGTATGGCGGAGCATTAGCTATTGACTAAAAGGGGGCTGCAATGAGACATCCAGTCTCCTGACAGTTAGAGAGCAGCATTGTGACAATCTGCTGGAGAATGGGCTTCCTACAGGGATTCTGGGATCACTCATCCTTTTAATTCACTGGAAATATTATGTTTGTTCATTTTATCTGATGATATCATTTCCCTTTTCAGCAGCCAAAGAACTAATCACTGTCACTCCATGGGCCCCGAGAACAAAACATCCGCATAATCACCCACTTTTATGCTCTATCACTTGCAGTGCCATGCAATATGGTGGCGGTTTCCTTTCCTCTAGCCCTGCCAGTGCTGTACAGTAGCACAATGAAAAATAAACTAGCACAAATTGTATAGAATCTCCATTGTACTAGAGAGTTGTCATTTTTCTGGAAACGTGCTATAACTTTGGCATAGGGTGTATAGTATGACAAGCTATTGCTAAGGGCTGTAACTGCAGGATAGTGTGCAAAGTAAGACAATACGTTGCAGTGGGTTACCACTGTGGAATATTATGCATTATGGACAAGATAATAACAAAGGGAAGGGGTTGCAACTGTGGAACAGTTTCTATAAGTAGAGCATAAATGTTGTCAGTGACCCTTGATAGCAGGACAATCCAACATGGCTGAATTACATTACAAGGATGAGGGAGCTGTACATCAATAATGGCAATAGTTATGAAGATTAGACTATAAATAATGGGGACCCACAGCATTTTTA
Source organism: Xenopus tropicalis (assembly GCF_000004195.4). NCBI lineage: Eukaryota > Metazoa > Chordata > Amphibia > Anura > Pipidae > Xenopus > Xenopus tropicalis. The sequence continues at coordinate 28,307,558 of NC_030681.2, read as the reverse complement.
GATGTTGTCTAGTAATGTAGTTCAGCTAACACAGGAAATGCCCAAATGAGTGCAGCTAATCATCCCCACCTGCTGATGCCTTGTGGTATTGCAGCCAAAGCACTACAATCCATATTTAAAACCGCTGGGTGAGCACAAGGGAAAAAAGCACTAAGGGGTGCAAGAACATGCACCTAAGTGCTTATTTTTTAAGCCCTTAGGCCTCCCTTGATGCTGCACTCTGCATAAAACGCCAGATGGAAAATCTGAAACTTGGTGAAGAGTGCAGCGTCCTTCCGACTCCTACCTTGCGTCTCAAAAGGAGGTGTAAGGTGGGGGGGTAGGGGGTGAGAAGGGTGGATGTTTACGTTGCTCCCCCCCACTCTTCTCTCATTAATATAATGCTGACTAACAAAGTCAACAGTGTATTAGTAAAAAGAGATGCAAGTCTCTGTGCTCCGAAATGGAGCACACACCCGAATGCAGCGTGCTAAGTGTTTTTGCACTTTGCACACTGTGTTCAGGTTTGCAAATGAGCCCTATTGTGTTATTGCTGTCACCTTTAATCCCTAACCCCCAACACCAGGCATACAAAAACCTGATACAATAAAGAGAAACATATGCTCATAAGTAAATAATTAGTCAAAGTCTCACCCATAGTATAGATTGGCCCAGGTGCTCTTGCCCCAGACCTTCAGTTTAAGGGAGCCATCATGGATAAATCACAAATGTAGAAGAAAGGCAGGCACTCCGGTGTCAAGTTAAATAAGTAGCAGCCGTTCATGAAGAAATAGAGTAAAATCACAAAAAGTTTATTACACTAACACATAATGCGATTAGCCTTACGTGTTCCGTACCATGCGGTACTTAATCATAGGCTGAATCATACAAAAACTCTCAGTACTTCAAAAACCATACTGTTCTGAGCACCTTGCAACATCTGGCATATTGAGTTCAGCCAATAGCCACAGATATATATAATATATATATATATTAAAAAAAAAAAAAAGACCAGCAACACAGAGTTTATTCCAAAAAAATCAATTGTGTATTAAAAAACGCATGAACAGTGTTCTTCCTTTTGCATTTGCGTTTTTCTTTTTGCATTAAGCCCCTGTGTGTGTTACTCTCTATAATTTTTACATTTATCCTGCACCCAGGGCACTTGAACTCCAGATGAAGGTTTCAGTGTGAGACCGAAACGTTGAGTAATAAACCTTTATATTTTTGCATTTACATTTTGTTCATAATTCCTTAAATCCTAGGAGTGCTGTCCTTGTTCCAGTATATATATATGTATATGTATATAAGTACATACAAATAGCCAAATAACTTATAACCATGATTAGCCATTCATATAGGATAAGAATCAGAAACTGATGCAGGGGCCTGTCAGCCAATCAGCATCCAGCTTATCAAAGAGCATGTATAAGGCAGGTTTGTATAAGAAACTCCAAAGTGCGGTTTCATTGGCAGTCGAATGAATGTTTCTAGAAGCGTATTCACTCTCTCTCACACGGCGAGGTAAGAAAACACTGTGAGCCATTCATTGCATGCCTTTTAAGCTCTGTAAACATGGCTGGGCAGCGTGGGCAAGGAGTGGCAAGTTTTAATTAAGCGCTGTTTCTAATAAACCTTTGAGCCTCACACTGATGCCTTGAAGATCCCAGTAATGCTTTGGCTGGCAGCGAGACAAGGCTTGACAACACAGCCGCGCTCAGCGGAGTTTGGGTTCCCTGCTAACAAGCCTAAAACGCTCATTCATTCACATGAGTGCACCAGAAGCATAGTGTACCGCACAAAGAAAATAACATGGGAATTTAGTCTGTCTCCCAGGTGATAGGAAAGCAATGCATTGGGGGGAAAAAATCATACAAAATAAAAAGCGTAGTCACTAGGCAGCAGAGAAGGCAAGCAGCCTGTCTTTCCTATAGCGGAGCCGCGCTGCAAGCCTCCCTGATTAATGGTGTCACAGCACACCCTGCTGCCCGCACTGAGCCACTAGCATAACAGGGACTGGAGAATGGCCTGTGGGTGCCTTTAATGCAGGTTATTAAACAGATCTACTCACCAAGAAGGGGGGCAAAGATAGAGGGTGCAAGAGCCCAAAGCTGGAGCTAATGTAGCCATGTAACAGACTCATGTTATGGGATCTGCTGGGAAAATTGGGTGAATTCAGCTATTAGTATTTTCTGTATTGTTCTGCTATAAAGGGCTTTCTTTAACTGCATTCGGAGTTAGGGTTATATCCCTGATGCCGCGAGCTGACTTTGATATCTGAAAATACAGTATATGAAATACCCAACGTATCAGCATTTAGCAGACTATTTCCAATGAGACTTTGGAATACATGCAAAATAGAAGCATTAAAGTTATTTATTTTATTATTTATTTCCTGTTATTTACAGTATATAGCACCAACACAGAGGTTATTGACTTTGTTTGCCATGCTTCACTTTTGCATCCCCCCCTGCCAGACCATAATCTGCTATTCAGGGGGGTTATGCCATTGTAAAAAAAATCCATGCATAGAATCAGAAAACACCATTGTAATTAAAAATATGCCTGAATAGATGTACCCCATATACCAAGAAGCTGTCAGGTGGACAGTGTTAAGGTGGCCATACACAGGGAGATTTAAGATTCGAGTCCTTTAGGCTAATGCCACACCAGGCGTATGGCGTATATTTTCGACAACCTGAAAAACGCTTGCCAAAAGCATGCGCCATATGCACCATATGCCCCTACCTGTGTCTGCACCAGAATGAATGGAATACGCTCGGGTGCAGGTACATGTAGCCGACATCTGCATTTTTTATGCGTATTTCAGCTACATGTGCCTGCACCCAAGCGTATTCCATTCATTCCGGTGCAGGCACAGGTAGGAGCATATGGTGCATATTTTCGGCTAGCGGTTTTCAGCTTGCTGAAAATATACGCCATATGCCTGGTGTTGCATCAGCCTTAGACCAATACCACAGTTTATCTGCCTGTGTATGGGCACCCCCCTCAGGCCTCCTCGATTGATAACTGCCTGAAAATCAGCCAGGTATCAATGGGCAGGTTTGATTTTCAGTGGATCGGGGACCACATCAGCTTGTTGATGTGGTCCTTGGTCCAACAGCCCCTATGCCCACCATTTTATTTCAGTCAAATTAACCCAAAATTGCCCACCTTATGTAGGAATATCGGGAGAAGATCCACTCGTTTGGCAACCTTGTGAAACAAGTGGATCTTACCGTGCATGGCCACATTTACAGTATAGTGGTACAGTGATCATCTCCATTAATGATACCTGGTACATTCACTAAGAACCATGGCACACATGCCATTTTGGATTGCCACCACCACCACCACCCCCAAATGAAAACTGTTGCTCCAACCCAGTCCCAGTGGACTTTTTTGGGAGCTTCCTGAGGTTGCCAGATGACCCTTGGCTCTTTCCGTGTAACTGAATGGAAAGGAACCCAGAGTAGGTGGTGGCATAATGATCAGCACCTACAAATAAAGGGTGCCCAACACTTCTGAGTATATCACAGGCTGCAGTACTTAGCATAACTCTAACCAAACTTTAAATGAATGATTAAAAAACACAGTCCCAGCATGACAGAAGATTTATTTACTCTGTAAGTGGGAAATAAATAGCTACAGGCCAACAAGTTTTCCTCTAGATATATTATTGCAACTATTGTATCAGCAGTCCCCAAAGAGCAAATAACTACATGGATTCAGAACTATTCTAGGGACTAGCTGCATCATTTTAAACAAATTAGGTTTCCTTTCATTAGAAAAGTGGAGCATTCAAGAGAATATGATTAATCTATACAAACACATTCAAGGTCAATATGGGAAAATCTAAAGGGAAATTATTCATCCGAAGGACTGAACAACTGACACAAGGTCATGCCTTGTTACTGGAGGAGATATGCAGAGAGGGCAGCATCGCTTACAAAGGAGCATCATACTACATTCTCATCTATACAACTAGCTGGGAAGGCTTTTATGTTCGCTTCATATTGTCCTATGTCATATCTTATTTCTTTTATAAATTCATTTATATTCATACATTCATCCCAGTCTGGTCTAAATAAACTCTTATTGCATATTTAGCAGCACCATAGTATACAAGATTTCACAAAAATAAAAGGGTATGATATGAAAATATATCCTTAGAAGTGGTACTCAGTGATGTCATCTGATATACTCCGTGATGTTATTTCTGTCATATAACTCAATGAAACTTGTGTATTAATAAATAAAGTATAAATAAAGTTCCCCTGTTGTAAAATATGAGGATATTAGAAGTCACCTCTGAGCTCCATGACCTGTATAACGTACTTGTCTTAATATGGCGATAGAACTCCTCAATGACTTACATTATCCTTATATTTTACAACAGGGGATAACTTATTCACTACAGATCTGTCACTTTAAGATGTAAACAGAACAAGCAGCATTCTAATTGTGTCTACGTGCATGCTCCGTGTAACGTTGCAGTGTGTGCGATCAAGGGTATGTAATATTCCTCCCCGCCAGTGAGTTGGCACCCAACAAGGGTGCTGGTTTTGAGGGCTTGTGCTGTATTCTTTCCTATGTATGGCCCAGGCTGTACCATATCAATTTAGATTTACTGTACTACTCACCTTAGTCTATTACTCTTGCTATTAATTTGCTGCTAGTCCAAGGCTACAGCCACATGGGCCAGTTTCTCAGCCAGCGTATTCTGCCAGGCTTAGGATCTGCCCCTCCGATCTGCAGAATGCTGTGTTTTATGCCAAACATCAATCTTTCCTATTCAGTAGAAAGCTCAGAGAAACAAAGGTGAATACCAGTATTTAGATAACTAAAGGTAAACATTAACAAATTATTTAACCTCCCCTCTTAGCATCAGTAACACGAATGTCCCTAACATGGCCCAATTTTCCCTGAAAATGCATAACGGCACAGATTGCTTGACTTGGCGATGGACTATGCACATTTGCAGAGAGTTGTTCCTTGTTTCAAGCATGGATGCTTCTTGGTGATGATCTTTAAAGAGAGCACAGGACTGAACGAAAAGCAGCCACCAAGCCTGATGCACAACTTGCCATTTTCAGAACAGGGATGTTCTGAGGGGTGTCCTTGCTGCTAATGGGAGAAGGGATGCCAGTGCTGGAGATCCCTGGTTAATGTATGCCTTCTGTTGTGCAGGGCCTTGAGGCCCACTCCAGCCCAATAAATAGTGACTGTCTATGGCATCTTACAGCAACCCTTCTGGCATTTGCCAGAATCCACAGATTGCCAGTCCTGGCATGGACTCTAGCCTTTTAACCAACTGGGCCTAACTGCCATTCCAATATTGAATACCCACCCAATACCTATCCTCTGTATTTAGACCTTCCCTGACAAAGCCTACAAAAGAAAGCATAACACAAGAATAATCAGTTGTGGGACATGGAGATGGCTTTGTGCAATAAGCAACATGATTCCTCTCTTCATTGCATTTTGTAGAAATTCACAGCAACTTAGCATTATCCCATGGCAAACTTTATTCTGCAGTATCCAGAGGACTACAAAACATCCCAAATTATTTTAAACATATTGAGCAATCTAGTAATAATATCTTGATTTTAATACTTTGCTGTAACTCCCTTAAATACAATTCTGTTTAGTATAGAGACTCTATATCCTGACATCACATAAATCCCTGATTTCATACTCACTCAGATAAAATGTCTTTGATACAAATCAATCTGACAAGTCCTCTTCATGAACCACAGATTAAGTCTTGTAAAAGAAAACAATAAATCTCTGCCTGGCTCTAAGTCATACCTACCTGCAAAGGTAAATGGCTTTGAAATTACCATTAAAGGCCAAATAAGTAGTACAGGTAAAGGACCGGTTACCCAGAATGCTTGAGACCAGATGTTTTCCAAATAAGGGGTCTTGCAATTTGGATGTCCAAACCTTAAGTCTACTAAAAAATAATTGAAACATTAAATCAATCCAATAGGATTGTTGGGCCTCCAATAAAGATTAATTATATATATTATAAAGGGATATATAGTGGGCACTGTTTTTTTATTACAGAGAAAAAGAAAATCATTTGAATCATTTAACTAAAATGATAGATGGCTTTCCCATAATTTGGAGCTTTTTGGATAATGGGTTTCCAGATAACAGATCCCATACCTGTACTTATTTGAAGTATGAACATTGGAATAGTTTGTTAATTTGCATATCTGAAATATAATTGGGTTATATGATAAAATGGACAGTTTACCCCGGTCTAGAAACAAACAGCAACCAATAGCTTTGCTTTCAGTTAACTGCAATCGGTTGCTATAGGTTATTTGATTAGGGATTACTTTTACTCAGATTAGAACAGGACAGGGATATTGTAAACACAAAAATTAAGTTTAATATAATACAAACATCTTCAAGAAACAAACTGTCAGAACAAAAGACAAATAACTATAGAGCATAACAAGATGGATATTTCTAGCAGAACTGACACACAAGAAAATATATAGAAAGATGGACTGGCTATTACATTTCCAAGCATTTGAAATTACAGAAATGTAAATAGATATCACAGTAAGCTAAGCTTATATGAAATGCCCTGTAGCTCAGTTAATTACAATGCAACTCTCGACAGCTTAATCAACATTGTATTATGTACTGGAAGCACTGGAGCATTCACTTAGAACAATGCATTTTTATATCACGCATAAAAGATGGCGTGTGTGACTTTTACCAAGCTAGGTACACAGGGAGAGAGAATGTTGGCCAGTATAGCCCCTGACTGTATCAGAATTCCTGTACAAGTATGGGACCTGTTATCCAGAATGCTCGGGACCTGAGTTTTTCCGGATAAGGGATCGTTTCCGTGATTTGGATCTCCATAACTTAAATCTGCCAAACATCGTTTAAATATTGAATAAACCCAATAGGCTTGTTTTGCCTCCAATGAGGGTTAACTATATCTTTGTTGGGATCAAGGTACTGTTTTATAATTACTGAGAAAAACAAAATCATTTATAAAAATTATAATTATTTGCTTATGATGGAGTCTATGGGCAATGGCCTTTCCGTAATTTGGAACTTTCTGGATAGCGGGTTTCCGGATAAGGGATCCCATACCTGAATAACCGAGTGGCTCAAGGGGAAACGTTTTAAAATGCCTATTATCATATATCCACATATCTATGAACACCGACAGAATGGGGAACAGTCTGCTTTCCCAGAGGGATTTATTCTTTTGGGTGACTGGCAATAGACTGGACCTGGTCCTATGCTGGCCACTTTGGTCAGCTAAATGTGCAACCCAAAAGAGATATATATATATATATATATATATATATATACACACACACACACACACACACACACACACACACACACACACACACACACATTATATACATAAAACAGAGAGGCCAGCTAACATAAAAACATAGAAATGAACTCAGGCAGTAGTCATAGTAGCACATATCAAAAAGGAATTGCATCCGATATTGGTTTGCTAAGATACTCGGAGAAAAAATAAAAGTTCCGGCTGGAAGATTGAGATGTATAGTTAAAATAGCAGTGACCTTTAGCTACACACTGTGACAGTGTTTGAAGAATAGCTGTTTCCTTGGGTCCCAAGTGCCACAAATGAACTAATGTGCATGAGCGCTGTTACGGACACCCGCTGTAGAACAGAGACACGGCATGGATATGTCCTAAGTGTCTCGCAAGCCGCACACAGGCACTCTCGGGAGATTACAACTCATAACTAAACCAACCTTGAATACTAGTGCTGCGTTTTCTCTTTACAGATCGATGATTCTTCAGTCTGTCACTCCAAGGACCACAAAGGCAGAACAGACAATGTATGTATATATATGTCATTGAAACACAAGACACCATCACATTCTAGCCCAGGGCCTACTGGGCCCTTCCTTCCATGAAAATATGAGCACTTATTCCAGAATAAAATTCATCCCGTAGCAGTCCCATGTAGAACCTCTCAGATCTGCACAATATTTGCTGTAAACTAAAATATACTGCAGAGCAGACACGTACACCTGTACATAAGGTACGGGCTTCCCTGGCATGGCCACTAAAAGTAGGAGACCTAAGCAAGCCATGTTTCATGTATTTAGTTTACAATACTTAATATGGTCATAAACTGCCAGTTCTGCTCATTTGACAAGGTCAGTAATGAGCAGATTTGGACCTGATTTTGCCACCAGACACTGGGCCAAATCGGGTCAAACCAATTGCTGGGTTCAAGCAAAGGGGCATAAAGGCCGTTGTATGAGGACCACATTTACACGCTGATGCAGGCCTTATTGGAAAGGAAAATCAAACCCACCATATATGGCTGCCACTCAGTCCAAAAGGATCAAGTGAGCAGCTTTTATCTGCTATGTATGGCCACCTTTAGGCCCCCCTAATTATCCTGTTAAAGCAGTACAAGAATCTTTATATTATGGGTTCCCTTTAAAATAATGTTAAAAAAATAAAAATAAAAACTTATGCCAGCATCTTTTTATACTGTTACTACTTGAATTTCTCTAAGTAAAACCGAGCATTAAAGGATCAGTAACTGGAAGAAATGAAAATGATTAACTTGCAATTACATGCCAGTGATTCACATCCAGTACTTTCAGAAAGCTTGTCATATTAATGCTCTCTCCCTTGCTCCCTTCATTTCCCCTTTCCACTACATTGTCTCTCTCCCCTCCCCGCCCTTCTGTCTCATCCCTTTATCTTCCCTTTTCTCTTCTGACTGAGTTTTAATCTTCATTGTTGTCATTTTCATTCTGCTGGGTGCAAGAAGGGAGGCAACAGAGATCTGCCGAGTCACCCGGGGGCCCACAGACACCTGCATTAGCGTTGCCAGCTTTCAATGTGGATGCATTAAAGTCTTTATACCATAAAATCTGTCAAATTCCACACCCAGTTTTGCAATGAAATCATTTGCAAAGTATTTATTTCCATATGTATGTGGGGATATGCAATGTTAAAATTGTGAAGGTATAGGTATATATCTATAAAATACTCACAGAGCAATATCACAATACAATATCAGATTCTTCCCCAGAATTCATTAGTATCATATACATAGAAACAGTAGAACACGGTTTGCATAAATGTTTCCCTTTGTGCACCCTAGGCCAGTGGTTGCTGAACTGGGGAGCCTGGAACAGTGTCCTGAAGTGGAATTTCAGGCTTAAACCCTAATTGAGATGATATTTGAAAATAATAAGCGTCATTTACAATGCTCCAGGCAGTTTAAAAAGTACAGGTATGGGACCTGTTATGCAGAATGCTCGGGATCTGAGGTTTTCCGGATAAGGGATCTTTCTGTAATTTTGATCTCCATACTTTAAATTTGGATAAAAAAAACATTTAAACTTTAAATGAACCCAATAGGATTGTTTTGCCACTAATAAGGATTAATTATATCTTAGTTGGGATCAAGTACAAGGTATTGAGAAAAAGGAAATATTTTTTTTTTAAATGTAAATTATTTCCCTAAAATTGAGTCTATGGGAGACGTCCTTTTCGTAATTTGGAATTTTCTGGATAACGGGTCCCATACCTGTACAAAAAAAAAAAGGCCACAATCTGCTATTATTTTGCACTTTGCCCGCTATTTGAAGCCACGCTAGATTCAAAAGGGGCACCAAGGGCCGTCAAAAGGGAGGCAGTAAGGACAGGGCTCAGCTGCATGTCCTGACCTGCATGTCCTGACCCTGAGGGTTTATTGAGGGTTTTCCATCCGTCGCTTAGTGCAGAGCACAGTGTTAAGGGGGCACAAGTGTTCAGTAGATGATGATGGCTGAAGGGCCAAATTAACCCGGTGTTTGACGGGTTAATTTGTTTGCCCCCCATACAATCAGCTTTACCCAGTTAAACATAATAAATAATTTAGCTGCTTAGGCTGCATACAGCCACATAAACCCAGTGAAGACACATGGCTATTTACTGGTATAAATTCAAATGAATAACCTATATTTACCTATAGAGTCCAGTGAAACTGATGCCTTCAAGACCAAAATGAAAAATAGCAAAATTCTTGCAAGAAATGAAAAAAAAAAAGATTATTGTTTTAACTGATCAACACTGTCATCTTCATTTACCAACGATTAAGTACAATCTGCATAAATAATAAATAAGGCAAAATTCCAACGTACCTGTAAAATGACATATATTTTTTAATAAATACAACTTTAAAGGGATTTGGAGTAAAACAACGTAAGACCTTTTATTACTATTTTGCTTGCTGGATGAAGTAATTAGAAAATAAAAAAAAAACCTTGGAAAACAACATGCATATATTATAACGATCTAGCTGACAATACATTGAATTCAAGTACATCACTAAAGGTACAAAAATGATTCATTGCTTCATTAAGGTATTCCCCTGTGCCTTCACGTAGCCTTTTGCATTTATTCCAACACAATGAAAGCTCCCAAAAGTCATAAATAATTCACTTAAACACAGAGAGAAGATTAGGGGGTCACTATTCCCACTTGTGATCATTATGCCTCTACTTGATTCTCTAATTCTCTTCTGGTGGTGACTCCAGAGGGAAGTGCTTGGAAGGGACACTGGCGGCTGCGTGTGTTGCACAGGGACTCATACACACCATGGGACTTTAGGAGGTTACAGTAGTTAAAAGGACGTTAAAGTGGCCAATTATAGACTTAGAGAACAATCTCTCTTGCACGGCTTTTCATGCTCAGTGAAACAATGGTATTCCTATGCCTCTTGCTTAAAAAATATTGTTCGTTACATAGAAGAAAACTTCTTACAATTTTACATTGTAAATTGGGCAATAGATGATTACCTGGACATTCTCTGACAGAAGACAGGTAAGTGCTGGGGGAGAAGGAGGGAGGCATCGCAGGCTCAGGGGTGAGAAACGCCCCTACATAACATCCTGTATATGTGATATGCCCTGTATATACAGTATATGATAGATATAGATAGACAAATAGGTTTGCTCATCATCAGCATCGCTCCCGGCCCTCGGTACCGAATTTGGTTGCACTGGCATAGCTCCTACCCCAGCATCACAGGAATTTAAGTCAAGCCTAGGAACAAGGCAAAGCCCATATTGGCTTATGCCACGTGGGGGAGATTCTCCGCCTGTGGATAAACAAGAGCTGAGAATCAGTTCCTATGATGGCCTGGATGCAGGCACATGGAGCAAAACTGGGCCACTAATGTGCAAATAAGAATTTTAGCACTAAAAACCTCTCCATGTGCCTGCACCTGGGCTGGCGCAATGGCTCTGGGTGTAGGTACAGGGAAAGGCTGAGGCCAGGGTAAGGGCTGATTTTCAACTTGCATTTATCCAGAGAATCAGCCCTAGTCAGGCATTAGCAGTAGGCTTATGAAATATAAAAAAAGAGTTCTTCAGCCAATAAAGACTAAGCCACACCGCCCAATTCCAATGTCAATTGTAGACACAGGTGGGGCAGGACCTGCTTCCTGACCTGCAACTGCCGTTGGTCAATCCGTGGCTCACTGACGACCATCAAACAAGAAGTAATGTTGCTGCAAACCAGAAGGGACATCATCAAAAATGGGTGAGAGCAGAAAAAATGTTAAAAAATGTGTAAAACTTGCTATAGATAACGCACGTCCCACAAACTTGCTTCTTTATCAGCATCCAAAAGTCCCCTGCAGGATTCTTGTGCTGGGTAGCTTATTAAAGGCCAAGGTGTCACTATAGCATCGATGACTTTATCTCTTTAGGATTTTTAGTGCTGAACACTTACAACAAACAATTACTTTCTGACCCAGCCGGGGACTGCAAAAAAAAAAAGGGGGATACAAAGCCAAAAATACATTTTTGCCGAATGGAAGATTTTTCAGTTCTGAGCAACATCCCATTATTCCTTACGATCAAATTTTCAGTAGCTTTAAGGTTATTTGTAAATATAACTGCTACTGAAGCAGTATTTGTCTGACCCTTTGTATTGTATACCCTGGTGGCTCTGGGGAACAGAGTGCCAAACAGGACAAATATCGCTCTCAATTGCAGTTACATTTACAAATTACTTTGAAACCACTGTAATGAATTACAGAGAATTAGGTGAAAATGTAGTTTTGGGTTTATATCCATTTTACAAATAAAAGTGAAGAAGCAAAGAAGGATGGAAGGATTTTTTTTCTATGTGAAATGCAAATATCATCCTTCAATTACAGCTAATCCCGTCATTGCTTGCGAGCCTGCCAGAGCATGAAGGTGTTATTAGATGTCACTATTTCACTTGGCTGGCTAGTTACAGCAGTGCAACAGTAGCTTAGCCATTCTTAAGATTAACAAAGCATATCGGTCCCGTGGCTCTCAGAAAAGAATATTTCAAAGCTTCCTCTTCAGTGACCATCTCAATTTTACGTACAGTTGCCTACTGTGCCTTTTCAACCATTCCTCAATGCCGGGAGTTTTTGTCTCTCTCTTGGAAGACCAAGAGTCTAAGGAGATCAACAACAGAAAATAAAGTAATTGCGGACTTCATGAGTTGATTTACAAAGCACTAAACTAAAACTTACAACTGCCCGTTGTGGTTAAACTGGCTCTGTGCAATTAGGCATATTTCAGTTGCCAGGCAACAGTGAGAGTCTTAATCAGTTTTATTTAACATGTGTCTGAAGCCTAGATTTAGACTGACAATTTTTAGATTGCAGGAAAAAAAGTAAAAGCAAATGTGGTCCCTCCTCCTTTTGATTTTCCATGAAAGGCAATGTTACATAAGGCTGAGCTTTTATCCAGTTATTAGATCTATATCAGTTACATAAAATTGTTTGCACTCGTTGATTGTAATATACTGCTAGATACACAGTTCCAATGTAGCGGAATAAGCCTTCCTTGTGCTGCAGAAATGTAAAGGTAGATCTGTTATCCCTATCATATATATTGCAGACAGTGCAGTTACACGAGTACCCCAGAGAGGTACTATTGGGGGTCATAACATAGCCAATGGTGGTTGTCAGCACACAACTCTCTATTTGGAGATAGTCTTCTCCAACACGGGCACCGGAACCGGGTGTCTGGACCCCCCCAGGCTGCCACTCCAGGATATGTAAGAATAACACAATACATCATAATTACACAAAAACACCCAAGATTTGCGTTGCCCGATGCTTTCAACAAAGGAAAGGAAGGCCTAAGAACTGCCATAGGAGAGGACAGGGGAAGGGAGCAGTGATGATTAGCACCTTAGGGATCAGGAATTCTTCATTCCACGCTGTTATCAAACCAAGAGCATTTCATAGGTTTCCCTGTGTATGGCTGACAGCAGCTGTCTCTGCATCTTCCTGTCGTTATTCCTGTCATCCTCAATTTACAGTCACTGTAAACTAATTATTCAGATAATCTTCCCAAACAGCTGCTGTCTGCCTCTGCACTGATCAAGGTACATACAGCATTAAATTCACCATATGAACAATATTAGCACAGACGCTTGCCCCATTTTTTATTGTTTGTCATGTTAGTTTATATGGGGACGTCTTGCTGGCTTGCCCTAATCTCCATTTTCACTATTATACCTATGAGACATTTAGCTGCTGGCTGGCAATACATATGATTGATAGATTAGATAGATAGATAGATAGATAGATAGATAGATGATAGATAGATAGATAGATGATAGATAGATAGATAGATAGATAGATAGATAGATAGATAGATAGATAGATGATAGATAGATGATGATTGATAGATAGATGATAGACAGATAGATAGATGATAGATGATTGATAGATAGATAGATAGATAGATAGATAGATAGACTTTCACAATTAGCATATGTTTTGTTAACTTGACTACTAGGTTTTAATAACTATCTTTGTTAAGCAGTGTCAGACTGGGGTATCTGGGGCCCACCAGAGAATATCACCCCAGGAGCCCTCTAAACACATAAGCACATCCACCACTGCAACCACCCCACCCCCACCCCACTATATACACCCACACACAACAGAGCTATGGGGCCTAAGATGAAAGTGAAGCTTGAGGCCTCAAAAAAAATGCACTGCACTTAATCCAATGCCAACATTTTTGACTCTTTGTCACACACTCTAGCCATAATTACGTAGGATCACTGCAGAAATGGACAATAAGCATTAACTGCATACATACCAGTAAAAATTAACAATGAGCATATTAATCTCAGGCATATCAGTAATGAACATATTAACCCCAGGCAAGCCAGTAAGATCACTGCAAAAACGAGTAGTTTAAAAGCATCACCTCACCCACTCCAGCACAAGCAGAATTCCACCCACTTCACTTCCTTCTCAGTGCTTCCATGCTCCTTGACCTACTCTGCCTCCTGCAAAAAAAAAATGAAAGAAGGCTGCGCAATCCACAAAGGAATGCACTGCCATCTTTAACCTTCTAAACAGAGAAATATTGTGGGTCTCACAGTAGGAGGTCAGCAGAGGGAGCCCAGCAAAGTGATGCGGCAGGTGGTGAGGGGCCGAGCAGAGTGACAGATAAGCAGACAGGCTAACAGGAAGGAAGAAAAATAAAAGATGGTAAAGAGGTAAGCGGAGGTGGCCCAAGCAGGGTTTACAAGAGGGAAGACAGAGGGCCCAGCAGGATGATGGGGTGTGTGGGGAAGTTGGCAAGGGGAGGGGGAGCAGGGAAGGAGGTTAGCTGTGAGCAGGGTCCAGCAGGACCAGGGCCCACTCGGTTTTTCCCAGTATCCTGATGGGCCAGTCCGACCCTGTAAGAAATTAAGTCAATATTAAAACACTATGTTCCACTGAAAATCTGCTTCACTCTTTTGAATATCTCCCTATATATGTACTTTATAACATAGTGACTGTTTTTATCAAATACCAAAGAAAAAAATCAATAACCTGTAAATTATATCCTTGTAAGTGGGTGTTTGAGATGCCATCAGTTATTATTAGCGCTTAATGAGATCATCACTGTCACATGATTGATTGCTTTTGAGTACTATAATGAATATTTATATTTATTATATAGTGAATAATATCCCTCTATTATAGATTAGGGGTACATGATGTCCTTCTTAATAATACTGAAACCATACTGAATCAATAGTTTCACAGAAAATTCTGATTTACATATTAAACTGCATTCTGTCATAGGACAAACTACTGCACTGGTCTTACTGACCCGCAAATGTTCTAACTGCCAGACACATGATTGCTAGAAACATTCACTATAAGATATTTACTACAAACATGGGATCTATATAAAAAGTCTCAAACAATGAAAACGTGCTTTTAGTGTCATGTACCATCCTATTAACAGTCAATGAACTACTGGGTTTAATTAAGGTTTAAATGATTGTTAGCAGACTTAAGGTATGGAGATCCAAATTACAAAAAGATCTCTTAAGTAGAAAACCCCTAGTTGCAAGCATTCTGGATAATAGATCCTATACCTGTATAACAAAAATCCAAAATATACAAAAGGACAAAACCAATACAAAAGTTAGCATCAAGTTAGAAGCAATTAATTGAATTTCCAAAATTGCAAAAGAAATGTCATATTGAATATCACATCCAGAGCAGTTAATACAGGTGATAACAAAAGACACAAACCATTCCATTACTAATTAATTTGTCAAAAGCTAAAGTTTGTTGGATTTTTTATGGTTGAAGCCTTTGGAGGATGCGCTTTCCCTACAAGCTCTGGACAAAAAGAGATGCTGCCGCCAATGGTTTCCTCATAGACTGCAAATTCTGCTAAGGGACAATATTGAGGAGTGAATAAATTATTCAGAAATCAAGAACGTTCCTCTGATATAAAGGAACGTTCTACATCAAAGTTGACACCCGTGCTTTTTGAAACTTGTCCTCCTGTTTCCTAAGCTGCCCGTTTGAACATTTCTGGGCATATGCCAAAAACTGCAAAACCTATCAAGGCTTTTAATGTGAGCCTGCGATAAATCCTGGGAATGGGACAAAAGAAGATAAAATACAAGATGCATAAAGATCCCACAAAGGGACACTGTGCTCCAAAAGTACAGGCATCTGCTAAGGGGATTTCAGAGAAGAAGAATCGTTCCTCAGCAGATAATAATAAAGGAGATCCACACCAATTCATCTAAATCCAAAAAGCATTAACATTAAGAGAAGCAGTAAAACACCGGCTTGTATGGAGAACTTAAATTAGCAAACTTTGGCAGGATTAAAAGAGTATGGGACACATAAAAATTTAAAAGTACAGATATGGGATCTGTTATCCAGAAAACCCATTATCAAGAAAGCTGATAATAAAACAGTACCTTGTATTTGATTCCAACTAAGATAATTCATCCTTATTAGAGGAAAAACAATCCTGTTGGGTTTAATTAATGTTAAAATGTTTTTTAGTAGATGTAAGGCACAGCGATTCAAATTATGGAAAGATCCCTTATCCAGAAAGCCCCAGGTCCAGAGTATTCTGGATAACGGGTCCCATATCTGTACAAATATTGGCAAAAAAGAAAAAACAAGTTGTATTGGTAATTTCCCCCCACACGGGACCCGGGGTGAAAGGATTGATTTTAGCTCTGTATATTTCAGTCACAGCTACAAATCATATAACAATTCCGATCCCTGAGTTACGGTGGTCAAACACGCAGGGGCGCTGCTTCCATGAGGCTAATTGAGAAGTTACCAGGGGCGGCAAAAAGACACTCCTGGTAACTTTATGAGCCGAATTTCTGGTTCTTAAAATGGAACTTTGGCTCTGCTAGTGCTGGCAATGCAACCCCCTCCAGCGCTGTAAAGGTAAGTGCGGGGGGGGGGGGGCGGCATCGGAGGCTCAGGGGCCAGAAAAGCCCCAGCATACACATTCAGATTCAAATCTTCTTCCGACGAACATTTTAATATTGATCATACGTTTAAATGAATCTTAAACTAACATTCAGTCTGAAATTGTAGGATAAAGCCCTAAAAATAACAAATCGCAGGCAGACACCAATCGTACAAGAGTGACTTTCTGGTAATGCATTGTAGGACCCCCAAGGATACACAATAAATGCAAAGATTTGAACGTTATCTGATAAATTTTCTAACCTGTCCAGTCAACTAAACAACTGATCCCCATGGTATGAAAATTGTTGGGATGATAATTCGGAGCCCACACATGGTCCGAAAATCATGCAAAACTATGTTTCGGTATTTTAACGGTGTGTGTATGGCCATATAGCTTTAAATTTGGAATCATCTCAGTCTTGTGATAGACTGCTACCTGTAGGTAAATAGAAATAACTATAGTAAGAGACAGTGGAGTAAGTAAGTAAAGGTCCAGGCACCTACAAATGCACATTACTTTATTACCCTACCCCCCACCCACTCGCTTGCAGAAGGTGGAGAAGTTAAACAGGCAGAAGGGGTTGGAATGGGTACAGAAATGGGTCCAGAATCTGGGACCTGGGATTTTCTGGACAAAGGATCTTTCCGTAATTTGGATCTCCAAAACTTGTCTGAAAAAAATCATTTAAATATTGAATAAACCCAATAGGATTGTTTTGCCTCCAATAAGGATCAAGTACAAGGTACTGTTTTATTATTACAGAGAAAAAGGAAATCATTTTTAAAAATTAGAATTATTTGCTTATAATGGAGACTATGGGAGATGACCTTTCCGTAATTCGGAACTTTCTGGATAATGGGTTTCTGGATAATGGATCCCATACCTGTACTACCATACAAAAGACCCTATGGTTGAGGCCCCCTGACCCCAGGTTGTGGGCTCTGCTGTAAGGTAGTTTTATCATTGGTAAGAGGTTATATAGGTGCACATGTAGTATGATGACATGCAGGCATGGAACCTGGTATCCAGAATGCTTGGGACCTGAATAAGGGGTCTTTTCATAATTTGGATCTTCACACCAACAAAATCAATTTTAAAATTTTAAATTATTTCAAATAAATAGAGTGTATGGGAGATAAAAGATCCCATACCTGTACTGCATTTCCTTTAGAAGACACACAGAAAGAGACTGGGGGAAAGCAAATTGTACATATTCTACTCATTACCAAATGGCAAAGTTCTATATTTTTGCCCTTTTTTATTTGTACAAGAAGGACTCCTATACCAGTACAACCAACTAATACGAGTCTGCACACTAGGATTAACCAGAATACTACAGTATTCTTTTTCACATAGACTTAAAGTTCTAAAACCAAACTCCTCGATTAACAATTAAGTCCATCAGGAGTGAAAATGCAGTAGGTCTTGGGTATTAAGTTTCTTGTAAACAAGTTCTTCTATTTAATGAGGGGTTCTCTCCAAGGTCATCAAAAGGGGCCGAAGGTTAGTGGTGGCCCAATTCATTTCTTATGAGCTTTTGCTCATTCCAAGCCTTCATTTCCAGATAAGGAAAATAGGCTCATTTTCCACAGTAGTGATAAAAAAATATCCAACCTCCAGTCCCGTAAGTGCCATTTTCATGAGCGAGAAACATATCATAAAAAGGGGGAAAATTATAGACTTGGGAATGTATAAACGGCAATAAGGTGAAAGGCAATTCCACACCATTACTGATAGCAGCAAAACCGTTTACATGTTAAAATGGGTTTAGAGGTCGACTGAATTTCGAACCAGCCACCCATTTCGGCATTAGGCAGGAGTGAGGATTCATTTGCGCCCGCTGCATTCATTTACCTGAAACACACAACAGGGCTGGAAGAGAAAATATATGCAAGTTTAATATAGAGCAGGTCCCTAGTAAAAAGGAATTCTAGCGTGATGATTTGAAAGCGGGTTTCAAGCTCACCGCAATCGCTTCAATCTACCTCAATTTGGGATATATAAAAAAGTGAAAGTGGCTAGCATCCGTTAAAAACAGTTTTGTTGGCCTCCGTAATTATAAGCTCCTTGCCCTACTTCCCAGTATTTTATTGCCGGCCTGCAGCATTTGCGGGGTTAATAAACTAATTTGAGCGTACAGCGTTACGATTAAACCTGATGTAAGGTCTTTTCTTGTCATTACTACAAAAGTAATAGATTTCACCCTGGGATCATGCACAATGTGATGTGCATAGATAAAACGCGGCATCACAAACGCCTTTGAAAGTAGGATATAAAGCATTACGCTTCCTTGGATTATAGCATTCACGCGCACAATTTTTCTTACCATTTAACGATTCGGTATTATCATGCAAAATAAACCCAGATTTCATTGCCATGTAATCCCATGGGAACTTGGTTTTGATACACTTATATACTGTACAGTTGGATTAAAGCAGTAAATATATATTACATATAGGGGCATATTTATTTAAGGGTGTAAGACAACATCACTGGTGCCCATAACAACCAATCAGATCTTTGCTTTTGTTTTCTATCAAATATGTTGGCTTCAAAACACTATAAATATTCCCCACAGAAACTCCTGGTGGCCTCTCAGCAAAGCAGAAAAGTGGGTGCGATTAAAGCAGATAATCTGATTTTTGATCATGTACCAGTGACAATGTGGGCAGTAGGCACTGGTTCACTGTACAGGAGTCGGACCCCTTATGCGGAAACCCATTATTCAGAAAGTTCCAAATTACGAAAAGGCCATCTCCCATAGACTCCATTTTAATCAAATAATTCACATTTTTGAAAAGGATTTCCTTTTTCTCTGTAGTAATAAAACAGTACCTTGTACTTGATCCCAACTAAGAATCCTTATTGGAGGCAAAACAATCCTATTGGGTTTATTTAATGTTTAAATTATTTTTTTTAATAGACTTAAGGTAGGAGATCGGAATTACGGAAAGACCCCTTATTCGGAAAACCCCAGGTCCCGAGCATTCTGGATAATGGTTCCAATACCTGTACTATATATGCTTGGCCCTCTGTATCAAGTATGTTTGGAACAATGTTTCTTGAAATGCTAGGGCACTGTACCATATATTGTTGGGGCCACTGTATTATAAAATGCTGAGTTAATGTGCCATACATTGCTGGGGTACATTGCTGGTGTCAATATCATATATACTGTAAATATATATTGTGGCCAGTGTGCCATAAATTGCTGTGGCATGCTGTGTTATGAAATGCTCAGGCCACACTGTAATTAAATGCTGTGGCTGTGTCTTGAACTGCTAGGAACTGCGTCATATTGCTGGGGCCACAACCTCTCATGAAATGCTGGGGTTCTTGTGTCATATATTGCTATGGCAACATTTATATATATATGGTATGGCCATGATGTCAAATTGTTAGCCACACTGTGTCACACATTTCTGGGATATTTCTGTCATGAAATGCTGAAGTCATGGTATAAGTCCAATTTACCCCAGTCTTTTTTTTTTGTTTAAAATTGTAGCTAAACAGGACATTCATGCAGTGTAACTGCTCAATCAAGGAGGGTGCTTGGGACTGTTTTTAATACTAGTCAACTCTCAATTCAGGCAGGGGCATCCACCCCACCATGGGGCTAATGATGCATAAACATTTACAAATGAGCCCTTTATCTTCAGTATCATTTCTAACCATATATGACTTATTACTATTGCTCACCAACCCCTTGGATGTTGCTCCCAGTGGGTGAAAAGCAGGTCGTTGTCATTTAATTTTTGACTTGAAGGCACATTTTGCATAAAAACCAGATAGGCTGCCAGTCCACGTAGAGTCTACCAAATAGCCAATTACAGGCCTTATTTGGCACCCCCTGGAATTTTTTTTATGCTTGTGTTGCTCCCCAACTCTTTTCACATTTGAATGTGGCTCATGGGTAAAACAAAAGTTCCATTTTTCTATTTACTGATGACAAATAGTTCACATATCAGAAAGCATCAGCAGAATAATAACAGATCTTGACCAATACAAGGCACCTGTCCTTGTCCAAAAAAATCTTTTGGCTTATGTATTCACAGAGTTGTATAAAGTGGCGCATATCATTATATTGAGAGAGGAGCTCTGCATGCAAACAAAGAATCTTACCTGATTTCATTTGCTCCCAAACTGCTTGCAATTTCATGATAAATGAACCATGCAGACGGCGCTTCATAAACAGCCCTAGCTGTCAGCATGTTTATAGTTTGTATGTGATCCATGAATTGCTCCGTCTCCTCTCTGCACACCTCCCAATCTTTTCATAAAAATCAGATGCTCTCATCAGACACAAGGCCGTCTCCTTTCTTTTCACCTAAACTTGTATAGCATATGCGCTCCATCTTCCCAACACATATATGGGTGCCTTGTAAATAAATATGAGGACAGGTTGCATTACCTCTCACTCAGCCTGTGGCCTTGTGCCTTTATACTGTCATGGAAGTCCTTGGTGACTAACAATATTCTTGTAGAATAGAAGATTTTATTTTTTTTGCTATAAGATATAGCAGTGCTACAAATAGCTTTTTAAAATATTCTTACAAACAATGCTTAGTGATGCCATCAGTTATACATGTTGGTTTTACTGTAACACATCATAAAACATAATACACCCCTAGTTTGAATTAATATAAGTATAGAAACATTAAATGGTTGGTTAACCTTTAATATGTAAAGTTCCTTATTTCTAGCTCTTTTGCAATTGGTCTTCATTATTTATTTTTTTACAGTTTATGAATTAGTTGCATTCCTCTCTTCCAAATCTCCAACTTTCACATGGGGATCAGTGACCCCAGAAGCCAAAATATTATTTCTCTCTGAGCTTAAGTTTTATTATTGTTACTTTTTGTTCCTTATCTTTCTATTTAGTCCCTCTCAATTTATAGTCCAGTCTCTTATCCAAACCACTAACTGGTTGCTATGGTAAACATGATCACAGCAACCAGACAGCTGCTTCAATTATAAACCACAGACCTGCTGAACCCAAAGCTAAATAACTGAAAAACCACAAAGAAAGATCAAAACCAAAAGACAATACCAAAAATTGTCTCAGAATATCACTGTCTAGGTCATACTAAAAGTTAATTTACAGGTGAACACCCCTTTAATGCAACCTTTATGTGGTTATGGAAGTCCTTGGAGACTTTATATATCTATATATGTTTTACTAGGGAGTGGGTTTCAAGTTACACCAAAGACTTCTGCGTTTCCCAACTGTTTCCCATAGAGAGTGCTTTTCCCAATCAACTCGAAGGGAAGCTTCTGGCAGTTAGCCAAGTTCTTTTCCTCTTGTTGCTCCTTACCCTGAATTGTTCCATTAAGCACTTTTGCAAAACTCTTCAGGGCTCATGAACATCCCCAAGTGCAGTTGCAGTCCCAGCAATTGGCACTGACAACAGTCAGTTGTGTGTAAAACCACTGTTGCACTTCAATATAGTTGTGTTTGGGCCGCTCAGTCCTTCCTGCCTTCCATTGCAAATCAAACGCTGCTGTGCCTATTGACACTGGGGAACCCTGGATCTATTGCCACCTCCTGACCAGGTGGTAGTTCCAGCGTTCCCTTTGAGCCAAGCATCAATAGACACCTGCATCTTAAGCAGAGGTTGGCTAAGTCAGCTAGGCATCCTAGGCAACCCGGCTGGCCACCTCTCCCCTGTGTACGCATTCATAGTGACATTGCGGCGAAGAAACAAACAGTGACAAGCACTGGTAGAGGGACCAGAGCCCGGACTAGGTGCAGGCAGATGAGGTATGTCCCATAGCTCCCCAACCATTTTTCCCTATGCAGGTGCCTCTTCTGTCTTCCGCTAGTTCCGGACGGGGCCCTAAGAATCGGGTGCAGACATCACTCACATGGCGAACACTGAAAATGGCACGTGATGGACATCCATACGATTATGCACAATTTGCTATGAAATGTTCCTGCAGTTGCGTCAATTCTGATGAATTGGGCACAACTGTGGTAAGTGTAGTACATTCGCGCTGGAATTCTGGAGGGGTGGGAACCCTGTATTGTGGGAAAAAACTGGCATTTGCTCTCAAATTGTACATTGCTCACTGCACTTGCACATGTGTATGTGCCCCTTCTCTTTTCCCACTGGCATTTTGGTTAACATTGCCATTTATGCCTCAACCATTGTAAATCGCCCTACTACTTCTTTCTGTAAGTTACCCACCCACTTGGACTGTAAGTTCTTTGAGCTTAAGACCTCCTTCCTTCTTAAAACTTTATATTGTTTTGCTATAGTGCTGCATATAGGGTTGCCACCTCTGTTGGCATTTGTCGTCGTGCAGGGGGCGGGAAGTGACATCAAGGGGGCGGGAGAAGAGGTGGGGTTGTGACGTCACTGGGCAGGGCTATCGCCAATCGGCGCATCAAATTTAGTGAGTCCTGCCTGGTTTTCCTAATTTGGACAGGTGGCAACCCTAGCTGAATATACAAGTAAAGATATATAAATACAAAATACCAAGAAAAAGAAAGGAGTTGCTTTAAAGAAAGTTTTTATTGGCAGATGTCAGTATAAAAAAATAATGAATATCAAGACCTTTCACTAGCAAGAACCTTTCTAATAAACAGTAGATTGGTGTAATGTTTTAATTACATTAAGAATTCTATGCTCATTTTGGCAGCCACCATAGCAACAATGATTGTGACTTTTTTTTACACATCAGGTAGTTTTTCCCTGTTATTGCAAGTTTCGCCTAGTATATGCTGGTATCCAGCCAGTGCTCAGCATTAAGAAAAATTGTATCTGTTCTTGTAAAACAGAACACTATTGATGGAAGGGAAAGACCTCAGCAAGCAATATTGAAGAGGGGATAAGTCAGACATGCAACACGCTCTCTGAAGGTGTCCCTATCATGCTCAAGATTAATGCCGCTCTATTCTAATAAATGGGACTCAAATGTTTCAAAACCCAGGGAGCTGTACATTAACTTGCATTAAAATAAAGAGCCTTTGAATGAGGAGAGAGGATGCGTTAATGGCACAAAGGAAAGTAATAGGCATGCATCAATTACTGTACCTTCCACTACCAAACATCAGAGGAGTTGAGCCTAGGCAAGTTTGCATTAGCTACAGATGTATTGGGAACAGAGTTCCTGCCACTCGCATAATTTAATATAAAATTGGCTTATTTTAAAAAATATAAAGCACTGGTAATTTAACAAGCAGATTATGATCTGAGCACCGCTCTCTGTATACTGTCTCTGCTACTGGACAAGTCACAGCAAACCAGACGCTTGGAAAGTGTGTAATTATTTCCCCAGGAATAAAAGCACTTTGCAACATTATGAAATGAATGAAAAATAATAATTATCAGGCTTCTGCAGGCAGGATTAATGCATTTTGCACTGCATGCTGCCAAACTAAGCTATAAGAGCCATAGTCTGTGTATGCTGGATTAGAAATGTGTCTCCCTCCCCCTTTATCAATATCAGCATTATTGTTCTCCCAGTTTAATTCATTAAGGTGTCTGGATCAAGTGGATTTTTGCTAAATGGGTCTGTATGTAGCTGTGAAGTTCCTAAAACTATTTGGGTGAAGACAGATGGGGCCACCATTTTTAAAAATCCATTTGCGGTAACTAATTGCAGCGGCACCAATTCCATACAGAAATGTACAACTCACCACAATGGAAATATGTGGTGTGAGCCAAACTGCTATTGTTCTTGCTGTGGCGATTGGTCGCCACAATCAGTTTTGTAAAAATTGCAGCGACTAATCGCCCCGTCTGTCTTCGCCCTTAGGCTTATGCCACACATTGCAATAACTGCAGGCTGATAATCTGCCCCTATGCTGGCATCAGCCGTACCCAGCACCTGGAGTCATAACGTCTGCCCAAGTGCGGACACACAGAGCAGACTTTGGCCCCGAAATGCATATTCATGCATTTCAGAGCCGAAATCCATTTTGTGTCCCTGCACCCAGCCCGACACATGGCTCCGGGTGCAGACACAGGATAGCACTGATTCAAGCATAGGTCAGAGTTTGCCTAGGCAGGGGTTTTATAATGATGTGTGAAGTTATTTAAGTATTTTTATGATGGTGTGGTGCAGAAGTTTAGGATTTTAAATTTATTATGGGTGGCTTTTTGCCAATCCTGGTAAAGCGCCAACTTTGGCAAGGATTTCACCTTGCCTCAATGCTTAAACAACATTGGACAGTTCTATTAAAAGGGTAACCAAGGAAGTATCTCAGAAGTCTTCACAGTATAGCTAAAAACAATTGTTTTGCTTACGGGAACCATTAGGGAATATCACCCTAAATGAATCAAAGGAAACCATAGGAGTCAATTTTCAGCCTCAGATGAATGGTACTTGTTCTGAACTTGGAACATATATATACAAAAATAAAGCAAAAATACCTACGTGCCATAGCTCCAGATATGTAGC
The DNA here is from genome assembly GCF_000004195.4 of Xenopus tropicalis. NCBI lineage: Eukaryota > Metazoa > Chordata > Amphibia > Anura > Pipidae > Xenopus > Xenopus tropicalis. The sequence continues at coordinate 28,282,404 of NC_030681.2, read as the reverse complement.
CATGCAGTAACAGAAAAGACACTAAGAAATGTAGTGCAATATTTTACTAGCAGATATGTAACGCTTACAAAATACTGCAAATTGGTATTTGGGGCTGGCAATATAAATCCCAATAAGAAAAAAAAAAGCAATCCAGTTATCCATTATTCTTCACATAAGGCAAGCCCAGAGTTTGTACTGTAAACATGAACAAACATGAAAAATGGAACTGTTTTCAGAAAATATCTGCAGTCTCCAGCTTTGCACTCAATCAAACTGACAATCACGGCTGACACGCAGACGCTGCTGCTGCTAAACCCATCCTCTTTAATGGAGCCGGAGTGAGTTCAGGGGCGGGTTTGGCATAGGATTATTGCCTTTTTGTCACAGTCTCTGTGAACCTCGGCAGGAAGCCCATCCAACCCCAGCAATTTCCCAGCCTGCGCTATTTATTCAAGTCAATCCCCATAGCTAAGCTCTGCTTTCCTGCATGGACAATTGTCACGACTTGAGATTTTTCAGGAAATTGTACTTTGCATGCTCCGTACAGCCTCTCCGAATGTGTAATCCCTGAATACCAGATATATCAGAACTGGTTCATTAGCAACTGTCAGTGTAAAATAGCTACTACCTTCAGCTATTACACTTTATATGCTTTCCTTATTCTGATGGGCTTGCTTATTTATCATGGGCTAATATACAGTCACATTCCAAAGAAGCACTTGTAGCCTATAGCTTTTGGCAGGGAGAAAGATTAAATATGTGCAATTAATCAGCATATTCATAATACCTGGCTCCATTTGCATGTGACAAGATTTAATATATAAATCTTCTATGTGTAAAAAATGACTCTGTAAAAGGTATGATGTTTTAGTACAACATCTGTCATTTAGACAGCTAAGAAGATGGAAGCAAACCGAGTGAAATTAAAAGAGACATGTATAGGGAGAGTACCAAGTTTGTGCATCCTAGGGGCAGGGGCTGTAAGAAGATGTTCACTTGTTAACTTTTGAAATGCTGTAGAAAAAGGGCCATGGGCGCAGAGTAGGTAACCAAAGGCCTGTGCCTTTTTATAATAAAAATTATAAAAAGCTCACAATATGACACTTGCATCTAACTCCCCCAGTGAACAGTCCAGTTTTTAACCAGATGGCAACCCAATGGCTAATACAGCCTTGGATGGGTGTCTGGGTTACCTGCTTATGTCCCAGTTTTTGACAGACAAAGCTCTGGCTTTACACCAAGTCACCTGCATAAGGTGCCCACCACCCACTCTACCCCCCTCCCTAATGTACTTGGCATTGGGCTCCAAACAGATATAAAATGCGGTCTGTTCCTCCAGGGCCCAGCAAAGTTACTGAAGGAGGGGGAAACTGAACTGAACTGAGCATAGACCATCCAATACTTCTGTCAATGAGAGGTGGCAGAGCGAGGCCAAGTGGTATTGCTTTTGCCCAAAAGTATAAAATGATACATTTCTAAACAAATAAGTCAACAAACATAAGGGTACTTGATTTGATAGGGGGCATAATGGATTGTTAGCAAGGGTGTTTTGGGTTTGATTCCAGCCTAGGAACCATTAGCTAAAGTCTCCTCGGGCTTGTGTCGGTTTCCTTTGGTTACCTCCCACACGCTATATGCAGGGTCACTGGCTTCTGATTAAATTGGTGTTTGTGAATGTAATAGGGTCTTAAAGCAGAACTAAAGCCTAACTAAAAGAGTAGGGCAGAAATGGTATACATTATGTTTTGGTCTTCTGTACAAGCCCAAGGCAACCACAGGCCTTTAGCAGTGAAGTTCATTCAACTAACCCAGTGTATGGTCATTTTTAGTTGTGCTTCCCCCACCAATCACAATTACCAACAAGCAAACGAAAGTTATAGAGACCTTGTGTAGTTCTGTCACACAGTGAAAAGGTTTGCAGCCATCAAAAATGCTACAAGGAGTTAAAGTTAATGAGGTACAATGAGCAGCATATTATTTATCACTTTAATAAGAAGCAAACAATTTGAAGTGTAATTAATAACAAAAACTGAAAAATAAATATAATTAGAGCTGAAAAATGCTAAAATGGTTTTCTTCCCTACAACCAGAAACTCAGAATGACTACAGGGTTAAACAACAACACATTTACAAGTTGCCTGGACTAAACAGCTAATCTGAGTCAGTGACAACTGTAATTAGCAGTTATTGAAGAATTAAAAATAATCAACAGAGCAATCTGAAAAGGTTTTCTGGAAATGTCTTCGATTTGGCTCATAAGAGACAGGGATAACCACTCTGAAATATCAGAATTGCATACAATATCAGTTAATTGCACTTCCAATACACTATTAGGCACAAACACGGCCATTTTATACCTCTTGCTAACAAGTTTTGCCGTGTATTTATGTGGGAAATAACATCAGTTTTAATGTAGAACTTTACCCTTCACACCAAGCCTTGGCCGCAGCATATGGCAATTTTGCTGCCTTTCTTTATGATCTAATACACAGTCTTTAGGGTCGAAGTTAAGAGCAACACCAATTCGGCAAGGGGGAATGTAGCAAAGTCTATGTTTATTTAATAAGCCCACAAATTATTTTGTAGGGTTACAGTACACAGGGCATTTAGAAAAAGGGAAGGGATATTTCGGAGCAGTAACCATGGGCGGTAAGATTCCAGTTACAATCAGTGGGAAGCAATGCCGAGACATTGCAGACATTTTGCTTGCGCATTCACATCATATGGTTAAAGTAATACTGGCAGGCTTTGACGATCATAGAAAATGGGTTACTATCAATAACTGAGTGCTCTGTGATTTGTCATTTGTATGTATTTGTTGGGCGTTGCTACTGAGGTGCGCAAGTCACTAAAGAATTAGACCTGTGAGTTAAGATAGACTGAGGGAGGCTTGCAGGCCCGGACTGGCAATCTGTAGATTCTGGCAAATACCAGAGGGGCTACTTGATGCCATAGACAGTCACTATTTATTGGGCCCATGGGGCTTTTTGGGCCTCTGTGTATTTGAAATGCCATGGCCTATTATGTGTCCCAGAGGCCTGGAGGCTTGCATACCATAAGCTGAAGTACAAATGTATATCCCATCAACCCCAGCTCTGCAGGTCTGACCTACACAGTTCAGTGTACTGGAAAGTAACACCTTCAAGTACTCCTACGATCTTGGAGTGATTCATATATATATTGGAAGATTAGCGTTACTAGGGTAGCTAGGTCACCCAGCATAGCCTTATTTGATGTAACAATACCTAGGTGTGGGTTCAGCTACTGGGCAGGTTTAAAGGAGAACGCCTGTCACATTAAATCAGTGGCTGAATCATATTATTCAAGGTCGGACTGCTATTATATTTGCTGTAAATCATTTGCTGTAGGTCATGGAAATCAGGAATCTGTGCTCTTATTGTGTCTTGGAAAATGGCCACTCTAGAGACTCTAGAAGTGTTGCAGTCCCCTATCTCCATACTGTCTCCACATCTTTTCTGTTCTGCTGCTTTTGTATAACTTGACCTTCTACTTCTATTAATGACCAATACATTTTATGCTTATGTCTCATTTCAAGATATTAGTAAATAACTTCAAAAAACTGAAGTTATTTAATGATTTATGTATTTTTGCTCATAACACCTGATATTCACGATGAGCAAATTTTTTTGCCAACCATGGATTTGCCATGAAATTCCACATTTTGTCATTGCCAATTTTTTTCGGGAAATTTCGCTAATTCCTTGGCAAAGCGAAACAGGACAGATGGGCTCATCACTACCATCTATCTGCAGTAATGCCTCCAAGTGCCAACCATGACTCCAAGAACCCTAAATACAGACAATGATCTTGGCTAACCTGGAAACCATGTTATAGGAACCCTAAATACAAACAATGATCTTGGCTAATCTGGAAAACCATGGTCCAGAAACCCTAAATACAGATCTTGGCTAACCTGGGCAAAGATAAATTATGCTAAGTTCAGCAATAAGAGATTTGCTTCATCTTGAAATATTATTAATTCATAGGTCAACAGAAGCAAATTATGTAGGTTGATAATTAAGCATGGTTTAATAATAAATGAAGTTTTTTTTATATTTCCCTATTTCCACTCAAGCCACTTGAGCAACTTCTAAATCTAGTCAGGAAATTATCATTTATCAAAGGTGTTTGTCTGTTTTTAAATATAGATTTACTTGGCCATGTCAAAAAGTAAGACCCCCCCCCTCAGTGAATTTAATTGCTAAGCTTCTTTTCAACAAGAATCCACAGGCATGCGGAGTCCAGGAGAGTGACATCTAATATTTTACCCTATTCCCAGGCATCAGTTGTTTGGACCCTTTTATAAACCACCAATGAAAACTTTTTTTCAGTGTAAATAAAATATATATCCCACTCAAGTTACCTTGTGCAATAGTAGAAATAGTACTTAACTCAAGAGCACCCTCTTCTGCCTAGACTTCCCAGATAAGGTCTTATGGGATAAAATAAAAAAAATTGTTTGGGATTGGGCATGCACAGTGGTGTAATAGGGTGGCAAGGCTCTCTGTTCATTTTTTACCCAGGTCAGTTTCCAATTTTCCTAAAACTTAGCAACTGGATAAACTGGGAATGTGCCTAATATATTGGCAACCTTTAAATACTCAGAAATGATTTAAGCAATCAAATTCACTTCTTTCCTATGTATGTTAGAACACTGTTCACACTAATGTAGTAAGTCTGGAAAAAGAATCAGGACTGAGTTAAATTTAACACAACGCTCTTAAGGCAGATGATCCAAATTGGGAAACTTCTGTTTTATGATTAGCAAATCTGAACTGCTCATTTTTTTTTTTTTTTTTGAAAGAGTGTTAACTAAATCTACCCATAAGTTCATGAACACATTTCTGACTTTTATACACATAAAACTAACTCAGCTTGTGTTGATGCATACCTTTGTACAGTCCGTACTGCTGGCAGCACAGCTTATGATCCTTACTCTTTAGAAGATGAATACACCAGGTATCTGAGCCTTGCCAATAACTATGCTGGTTTGAAGAATCCTGCTATGTGGATGGCTCTCTGTGAAGATGAAATTCTGACTATGGCTTTGATGTTTATTCAAGAGATTTTTTTGCCATGTAAACAGGTAATATTTGGAAGAATGCAGTGTTTACTGCAAATATATTTAGATGCCATAAATCAACTATGTACGATATAACTAAACTTATATTTATATTTCATGGCAAAGTTCTGCTAATCAGACTGCACATTATTCCTAATAGAGACTGTCATGACACCTGATTGGGAGTACTGACCTTGTTTAATACCTTAAGTCAAAGACTTGCACCTAAATTCTTAATTAAACCACTACTATTAATCCTTAAACCTCTGCAGGTAGGACCCAAAACCAATTTTCAATTTAATAGTAGTGTTTTCTACTGTATTTAATCTTATAGGTACAAGACCACTAAGGGCATTGAACACTAACACAGAATGGCCAGTCAGCATGGGTGCCTTTAGGTGTACCCCCCAATAACTAAACTTTTGTGGGTTCCATAATTTAGCATTTTACTCTCCTGATAATAAGCACTTACCCATCTTCTGTTAATAAATGCTGTAGACTGCAGGTCACCCAAAAATATTTATGGGAGGATCTAACAGACTTGGATCTTGGTAAAAGTTTCTCTTCTAGATTCATCCTTGCTATTCTCCATCTACCACAGTAGTGTCCCATTTGGAAATAAGAAACCTTCACTGGACTTTTCTATTAGCAAGTCTTTGAAAAGAAAGGAGCTGAAGGCAATATATTCCTCTTCCTCCATACTATTATGCCTTTACCCCCGTTTCTAAAATAATGCATTTATTATAGACAAGCAGGCCTGAGCAATCCAGTATTATTGGACACGCTTCTGAATTAATTTCCACTTTGAAAGCTACAAGATGAAAATCCTAACTGTGTGATAAATTAAGCTGCCAAATGAAATGGATTAGCGATCAGTGAAATTGCCTGATAGGCTGTCAGATCCGTTTCAGATTAGAATTCATTCTTTCCCCACCTGTTCATTAAAAGCCAAGTTCAAGGCAACGTCAGTGACTGATTGCACGTTAACAAGCTGTTTATATGGGGAGTGTTGCTGGCCCAGTCAACACGTCTATATTCACACATTTATTTAGGGCTAACGCCAATGTAATGTATTCTGCACGCATTCCCAATATGCAAAATAAACACCTCTGCCTCCCGAAGTTTCATTCCAAGAACGACAAAGAGAAGATACATCTTGAAAAATTAAAATTTTCTAAAGTCAATCAGATTGTGCTGCCAGCTTCCCGAAGATCGAAATGATAAAATTAAAAAAAATGTGATTTTGTTGAATTTAAAAGCATCAGCAGAATGTGCAGAAATGCTGCGAGCAGATGGCTACACTTGCAGGTTCTCCTATAAAGCGGAGTCAAGCGGCCATTAACCCCGTGAGCCAATGCTCTGAATATCTCCCTAGAGTTACTATCCCAACTCTTGTTTGGCAAGACAGACTATGCTTTAGATTAAAAATATATTTGGGCAGTGATTATTTGCCAGCCACCGTGTAGAGCATATGTATGCAAGTATGTAAGTAGCCAATGAAAAAATAGTAAAATGCTTAAAGGACTAGTACGATAAAACAATACAATTATTCATTTGAATAAATATATCAGTTTTTATTTAGTACAGTACATATTTTTTTTAAGCAAAAGTACTGATATTTTTATCGAGGTTATCAACAATGTTCAGCCATTATTTATCCATTTCCTAAGCTAAGCCTAGTCTGACTACAAAGATACAGACCTAATTCTCCACTTTGTATTAACATAACACAAATAAATGAAGGAGACCAACGTCAATTTTATGCAGGAAGGTTGGCTAGCATGTTCATCCCAGATCACTGTCCAAACATAACCCGTATTCTTATTAACAAAACCTTTTATTATAGGCACTGTACTTATAATTAGACCAGATATCGCCCATTGCAATTTGGTATCAAGGCAAAGACCCTATTATCACATGGGGAAGAGTGGGCAAGCAGCTTTCTGGTCCCAAGTGCTAAACACAATGGCACGTAGAACTGGGGGCAGATGTGACATCACAAGCCCGGGGTAAAGGAGCTATGCATCAAAACCAGGTAGGAGGAGGCATTGAGAAGGAAGGGGACAATAGTGCTACTAGATAAGTGCTCCCTGTAGTCACAGTGCACCTTCATTAGGTGGTCTGTTATGCTTAATGGAAGCTTAGACCAGGGCTGGCAAACTAAAGCCTAGAGCTCCAAGAGAGTTTTTTTTTGCTTCTTGCCTTCCCACGAGCTCCACAAACTTCCAATAACAAAATCATTTTAATGTCTTCTTGCCCCCAAACCAGAAGTACATTGGATAGTTATACAGCAAAGCCTTAGTTAATCAGCCTTCCTGACCTGCATCCAAACGTTCAGCAAAAGTATTATCAAATCTACTTTTGGATGCCAAATTTTAATTATAACTAGGGGAACATGTTGTGTAGATGTATATGGAGTCATTTCATTTCGTTTTGTTCCTGACCTTTCAGTACACATTAAATATTACGAATTGTTACCCTGCAGTTGAAAAATATGTGTTTGCTTCAGAAGCTCTAAAGCCATTTATATAAATATGCTACATTTTATTAAGGAATATTAATTTGGTTTTGCTGGGGTTTGGGTAGGCAGGTCAGAACTATTTATCACCAAAGGCTCTAGGGAAAACAGTAGACTTGGTAGGGGTCGGGAACACATTTGATATAATATGGCTGAACACAGCTTAGCTGCAATACAAAAAGATTTTCCTTCAAAGAAAAAAAAAGATAGAGGCATGTCAACTGAACTGAATACATTTCACTGTTTGTGTTATTGTCTGTAATGCTAAGGTGGCATCATCATGCTGTGGAGCTGATTTTCATCAGCCTGTACTGGATAGCTTGTTGAAATAGAAGGAATAATAAAGTTTGGGTAATACTTCATCTTTCAGCAGAACAATGATACTCAAAAAAGGTCCAAATATACCTTGTGTCTCAACCCTTTCTCCTTGTAGATTGCAAGCTCTTTTGGGCAGGGCTCTCTTCACCTCTTGTATCGGTTATTGATTGCTTTATATGTTACTCTGTATGTCCAATGTATGAAACCCACTTATTGTACAGCGCTGCGGAATATGTTGGCGCTTTATAAATAAATGTTAATAATAATAATAAATATAACTGGAGTGCATCATGGAACTCTATTCCCCCATTTTAACATTAGTGCAATGCATAGGGCTTTTACTGAACATATTTTCTGATTATTGTTTAACTAACTAATATGTTAAGTTTTCATTTCTTGCAATAAAAAGGGCAATTTTTGAAATTGAAACTAAAATTGTACTTCCTGATTCCTACGAGTACAATAAAAACAAATCAGCTATCAGTCTTACAAATGGTCATGATCAAGCAGCAAAATTGGCAGTGGAAGAATATCTGGTCCTGGCTCCCACTGTGCATGCTCCTGTTCAGGAATCACTAAAGTACTTTTCTTAACGACAAATCAAACAATGTCACCTTCTGAGTTTCTGTGCTAAAGGAAAATTAATATGCCATATCTTCTATATATGAGAAATAAATTCCATGAAAAGCTACAGGTATGGGGCATGTTACCCAGAATGTTCAAGACCTGAGGTTTTTCCGATAATGAGGCTTCTGTAATTTGGATCTCCATACCTTAAGTCTACTAAATAATCATTTAAACATTAAATAAACCCAATAGGATTGTTTTGCCTTCAATAAGCGGTTATATCTTAGATGGGCTCAAGTACAAGGTACTTTTTTTTTTGCAGAAAAAATATAAATTATTATTAAAAATGTATATTATTTGATTAAAATGGACTCTGTGGGAGATGGCCTTCCTGTAATTTGGAGCTTCTGGATAAGTGGTTTCCAGATAGTGGAACCCATATCTGTACTGAAAACCAAGAACACTGCAAATAGATGGAAATTATTATAGTTATTGGCTATGCTTCCGAGTAGTAACACACAACATTTTTGCATTTGTCAGTTTTCCTGCTTTCGACCGATCAGAATTAATTGCTAATTAGTTGCAATGGGTTACAAGCCTAGAGGCAAATGCCTTTCTAAAGGGTTGTTCACAGAATTCCCCATGAGATATCAGCAGGCAAAGGGAAATTAGGTAAAACTTAGGAATACCAAGAATTTTTTTTTGTAATGAAATTATACTACAGGTATGGGATCCGTTATCTGGAAACCCATTATCCAGGAAGCTCCGAATTAGTAGACTTAAGGTACGGAGATCCAAATTAAGTAAAGACCCCTTATCCGGAATACCCTTGGTCCTGAGCATTCTGGATAATGGGTCCTATGCCTGTACTACTTATTATTAATATTACTAATAATTTCAGGTATAGGACCCATTATCCAGAATGCTCGGGACCAAGGGTATTCCGGATAAGGGGTCTTTCCGCAATTTGAATCTTCATACCTTAAGTCTACTAAAAAATCATTTAACCATAAATTAAACCCAATAGGATTATTTTGCATCCAATAAGGATTCATTATATTTTAGTTGGGGTCAAATACAAAGCACTGTTTAATTTTTACAGAGAAAAAGGAAATCAATTTTAAAAATCTGAATTATTTGCTTATAATGGAGTCTATGGGAGACGGGCTTTCTGTAATTTGGAGCTTTCTGGATATCGGGTTTCCAGATAAGGGATCCCATACCTGTATATCAACTTTATTTATATCTCACTTTGTTTTTCTTTTTTTTTTTTTCTCCCTGCCCTTTCCCTTTAAATTGTATCAAAAAAATTCTCTAAATGTTCCGCTTCGATAACCCTTCTGAAGCAGGAAATACATTACTTAATTTAAATCTCAATTTGATACTGCCTGTTTTTATTTTTTTCCCCTATTTGCTATTAGAAAGGATGGGTATTTTTCATAGCGATGCTTGATGGAATGACTAAACCTATATTCCGCTGAAGTGTTGACAGAAGCATTTAATTCCTGCATACTAAAAAGGAAGCCTAGTGAATATTCCTGCATTGCAGCTCTCAATGACAAATAAACTGACAAACAGACTTATTAACTTAGCTCTCGCTCTTAGAATTAGAATAAAAGGGAGCAGGTGTAAAAGACAATAGAATTGAGGGAAAACAAAACAGATTATGCAGCTTAATCATTTACAGAGCTAAGAAATTACTTCTACATTTACTAGATGTTCTATCATTTTAGTAGAAGAAATAAAGCTGAGCACTATCTTCATTGTGTCGTCTGAGATATATGTGCCAGCATCTAGGAATAAATATAAATACTTATTATCTCCTGATTAGGCTCGGTCAGTGAATGTGCTCCCCCTGACTGGGAAATCTTTGTCTGTAGTTCCAGTTTCTGTGCTTTCCGTTTATTCCCTTTGCATATGGGACAGACTTCATCCATAACATCCCATACGTACAAGTCACACAAGTGGTTTCAGGTCTATCTCATAGTGACAGGCAGATGTTATTAAAGTCAATGGAATGAGTCAGGGACAGTATATGGGGCTTCAGCTGCAGTTCCCACAATTTCTCTGCAGTCAGTTGCACATACACCTTCTTTCATTAAAGGTATTTGCGTTAAAATGGCTCCCCACACTTCCCTATAGCTGCACTAAATACTGCTCATTCCTTTCTGCCTTATGTTCCAAACCTCCCCACTGGAAAAATGTGCTAACCAGGTCAAAAATGGCTTCCCTTTTTTCCAAATTAGGAAATCCAGACAGGACTCTCCTTGAATAATGTGGAAATCAGCCAATCAATGATCTCCGCATCATAGTCCCACTCCGAAACTGCCCACTAAATGTCACCACTCCTGCCCACTAATGCTATTTTTTGGTTCAGTGCTGCCCACTATATGTACATCATTGTGCACCCCCTAACTGGACTTTCAGACATGAAAAGGTAACAACCCTATTGTTCAACCTGCAGCCAACTGAAAAAAGCGATTAGTGACTATGGATTACTGCTTAGGTGCAAATTTGCCCAGTTTTGATAAGATACCTCCAGCTGAGGTTTTACCAGAAGTGCTGCTGAAATGAAAAGAAACCACTAAAAACAGAAAATTGATGTAAACAGCAAAAGTGCTCATAGAGTCATTCTGAACAGAAAGTCATTTTTTAAACCCCTTCTGTGCTTATTTATTATCATATATGCAAAATCCCTGGGTCCTAATCCAGCAGAGTGTGCCCCAGTGAGCAGTGTAAGTAATACAACTTCTTACTTAGAAACACATTTGTTCCTGCATTCATTTCTGTAGGGCATTAAAGTGCACTATAGACATATACAATCTGCAATCTACTGTACGCTATTACACTGTGAAATGTAATTTTTATTCTGATACAGTAGAGTTTTCATTTGGTTTCATTAATTTGTTATTGAAATCCATCACTTATTCAATAACACAGGGGACCCCACATTACTTTGTGTGCAGGATACAGCCCTCACCATGAGAAGATCACTGTACCACTCTGTCTTCATACTGCCAACAGGCGACGCTATGGTTTATAATATTAGTCACAGTCAAGAAGTTATTGGCCCCTTAGATAATCTGGATTAAAATGCTTCTTTCCAATAAAGATATATAATCCATTACAACAGCAAACCTTCAAATGTGGGATCATGGGTCATTTCTTACACATGATAAAAAAAAAACCAGAAACCTAATACATTATTGGCATGTTGAACAGAAAAGGACTAGTGAAGGATGTTCATTTCTAACGTGTTAGCATCTCTGCTTGTCAAATATGATAATGCTCTGTGGATACCATACAAATTTCCATTGATATGTGAAGTCAGCAAGCCAACAGCATGAGTATATGTGCTAATGATGTTACTGCTTTCACATATAAATACAGACTATCAGAAAATAAATGGTGTGTGCTCAGTTAAGCAGCAAGTAAAAATGGATACAGGCATATATACCCGTATAAACCCTGATGCACAACAGAATTTCTGCAAATTTATGCCTTCCGCTTGGGCTGTTCTGCCAGCCCAACTTATATGCAGCTGGAAATCCCAGATTTGGCAAGATTGTTTACTGTAATTAGCGTATTTAAATTAAGCGAAATGTGAAAAAAATAGGGAAAAAAATGTTTTTCATGCTTTGGGATGGGGGTCCCAGTTCCAGTAAAAGCAAACCTTAATGCTACAGAATATAATATAATCTTGACAATTCCATGACATGAGTCTGGTAGAGGCTTGCCTGCACAGACCCCTGACCTCAACTGATCCCTAATGCTAACCATGAAGCAACATCTGGCCTGAAATCGTCCAGATCTTGATCGAACAGGTTTAAAAATTTTGTTGGATCGGGGGCCCCATTGGCTCGTTAATGCGGTCCCTGAACGATGGACGCCTATACCGGTTGTTCTAATTCGATGGTTTGGCCCTGGGGCCGAATTAGCCCGATATCGCCCACCCGTAGGTGGGGATTGGCGACCTTGAGTATGGCCACCTTTAGACACAGTCACTGTGCTAGTGAGACAGAAAGGTCCCCATGAGTCTCCAGGGCAGGACTGTTATCTGTATTAGTGGCCGTTCTTTATTGCTAATTGATTTATTTTCGTAGTGGAACTCCCCTGAGATGTGCTCCTCAGTGCCCACTAGATGGAGGCACTGCACTGTAAATGCCACTTCCCTGTATCTTTCATGCAAAGAGACTTGGTCTACCTGATTGCTACAGAAACTGCGCCAAAGAGAAAGTGAGTGTGATCCAGTTCTACTTGAGTGTGCCAAGAAAGGGTTACATTTGTATATTTGAGTAAAATAGAGTAAAAATGTGAATACTCTCATATTACTTAAAATTCACAAACTGGAATCAGTTTGGCTGAGCATTACATATTTGTTTAAATACTATATAAATGCTGGCATTTGGCGCATCTCTAGTGCATATATGTTACCATATACTCTTCTGCGCTTTCACATACACACAGCAATTATTTCAATGCCGTTTACCTGAAAACAAATAGCTCTCCAGTGAACAACAAATCCGTGTTCCAAACATCACATTTCCAGCCACCTAATAAGGCAGCATACGTATGTATAAATTCAAAGAGGGTAGAATTATCTTCCCATAAGAATACAAGATCTGATTGCAGCCGCTAACCTCTATCAGCAGTTCAAACAGCATGGAGAAACCCAAAACACTAGCGAGCCATTAGGCTATTCATTGCACGAGATAAAGTACATTTGTGCGCAGGAATCAGACTGCCTTGGTTGCAGAGAAGAATCATGCATCATTAAACTAAAAAGGACAAAACCGTGCAATTACACAACTGGAGTAGAATGAATCAGAATCTTTGGAAGACTAAAAATAAAACCATTACAAAGTAAGCACACAAAGACATAAGAAGGGAATATCTTATAAATGCAGAGTTCAGACGCTCAAGAGAAAATGTTTTGAATGCAGACTTCCCGTTCTTAAGCTGAGATAATAGCGGCGTTAATGATTGTATCACAACGTCTTGCTTCAGAACGGTATGAAATAGAAATGGGCAGCGGGCATGACTCACCGGCATTTACTATGGCATCCACTTCCAGCTGGGTGATGTCCCCTTTGTAAAGTGACACTTTTTCACATAAGCTGTTCTTCACCTGAATTTCTTCTGAGCTTTCATCTGGAAAAAAAAAAGAAATATCAGTTCCTGCACCTTTATGTTTAAGTCACACTACTGTGTCACCGCATAAATATGGCCAAAGGCACTGGGACACTTTATTTGGCCTAAAATATCTGGAGAACCTTCCTTAAATTGCTTTTCCTCAGTTTCAAAACTAAATGATGTGTTCCAAACTGTCTCCAAACTATTTAACGTAAGCATGCACACAAGCTTAAAGGGCTTCTGTCATGGGAAAACATGTTTTTTACAAAACACATCAGTTAATAGCACTCCTCCAGCAGAATCCTGGATTAAATTTTGTTTTTCAAAATAGCAAACAGATTTTTTTATATTTAATTTTAAAATCTGACTTGGAGCTAGTCATATTCTTAGTTTCCCAGGTGCCCTTAGTCATGTTACTGTTCTCTGATAAACCTTCTCTCTTTGCTGCTGCACTATAAGTTAAGGTGGCCACACACGTGGCCATTTTGGATCTTTCGTGCGACCATCGGTCAGCCACTAACCTTCAGGGCTGAAACGGCAGATAAGGAGGTAGAAACAATAGGATTTCTACCTCCTTCTGCCGATTCAGCGCTGAAGGCAGATTTTGGTCAGGCGCCTTCTATGGCGCCCGATCAAAATCTTTTAACTGGCCCAATTGGCGAGTCGACCGATATCAGCAGCCTCCTGCGATATCAGTCGACTCGCCATACACGCACGAGGTTTCATACGATATTATCGGTGCGTGTATGCCCATCTTTAGAGTGATATCACCCCCCCCTCCCAGCAGCAGATAGCAGAACAATGGGAATGTAGCAAGATAACAGTTCCCTGACACCTGCATTGCTAAAAATGCCCCCCATGCCCCACCTAGTGGTAGACATGGAAATAGCATTCAATAGTAATAGTCCAAGTCTGGTTTAGCAAAGTCATGACTCCTTCACTTACACCGAGTTGTAGAAACAACGGCTTATCTGAAAGCAGTTGCATTGTTTAGTGCTGGCTCATTCTGAAAGCTCAGAATCAGGCACAATGACATGGGATGGCTGCCCAAACAGCAATATTACAACTAAAAGAAATCAATTTATTGGTTCAAGAATAACATTTGAAATGATAAAATTAATTATTTGCAATCTAGCAGAATAATTGCTACATAGGGTTGAAAAAAGACCAGAGTCCATCAAGTTCAACCCTTCCAAGTAAACCCAGCACACACAACCTATACTTACCAATCTATACTATCACATACATAAACTATATATACAAACAGTAATACTAACTGTAGATATTAGTAGCCTTGGATACTATGCTTGTTCAAGAATAGTAGTCTCGGAAAGTTTTTCATGTTTTGGGCTAGGGTCCCCCATTCCAGCAAAAGCAGGCCTTAATGGTACAGCATACAATTACACTCCAGGCAATTCTGTGTTATATTTTGTGGCAACAGCCTGGGGAAGGCTTTTTCCTGGTTTAGCATGATAAGACCCCATCCTCACAGCAAAGTTTGTACAGTCGGTTTGATAAGATGGGAGTGGAAGAACACAACTTACTAGACAGATCCTGACTTCAAATAAACTGAACAACTGTGGGATAAACTGGCTTCCGTAAATTCTTCGAATTCTAATTTTGCCACAATGCTGAAGGTTGCCTTGCCCTGTAGTATTTTATATTTATGAACATAACTGCTGTGCAGTATGTACAGTAGATAAGCAGCCTCTTCCATCCGACAATAGAAAAATAGGTTCCGTTCCACAGAGAAAACCTACAGACACATTAATGATAAAAGCAGACGTGACCAAATGTCATGCCTTAAATATTCTTTTTTGCTAATGGAACAGTTGGAGTTCAGCTGAAATAGCAGCCAAAGCCCGTGTTTAGCTGGAGACAAAGCTGTTTATGAGAGTTGCGATGCTACCTCGTATGTCTGTCTGTGGCATTTCTAGTCATGACATCTTCCCACCTTTGACTTGAGCCAATTCAGCCAAATTCAATAACTGGCATTGGCTTGCTCAGCTCTATGTAGGATACAGAAGATATGCATGCTCACTTCTCTGTTCTGGATATTAGATGCACCGCGTAAGGGTCCAAGCAGATTATTTATAGAATCAAGATAATTGATGCTTCATTCGTTCTTTAAGGAGTCTACTTAAATTAATTTTTCCTGCATACTCAATGTAACTCATCAATAGAAGACAAGTGTTCTTGAGTTAGTAACATTCAGGATATGCACCTCCTCATCCTGCTAATTAACAGAACATGTAATAACACTCTAACCACTTGTGCGCCTCTAATGCTGCCATGTCAAGTCTGTGACACTCCAGTGGCTTGCAAGGTGCTTTAGTTCAGCAATCGCCCAGAAGAAAGAAGCTAGGAAATATGTAAATCCATCTAAATGACCATCGTAGTAAGCAGGTTGTTTTTTCCATTATTTTGTTTTATCCCCGAGTCGGTATTCAAAATGCTATCTAGTTGCTAGGGTCAGTGACCCTATTATACTGAAAGCAGCTTAGTTTTATGGCTAGATTACCAACATTATATTCCTATCCGCTTTATATCATTTTTTTTATGTAAAAATTCCATCTAAGCAAAATGGACTTAGGATTTAGGCAAATCTAATAGAATACAAGGCAGCTTTCTCATTTCAACCACATTATCCATTAACCAGGTATCGGACCCCTTATCCAGAAACACATTATCCAGAAAGTTCCGAATTACAGAAAGGCCATCTCCCATAGACTCTATTTTAATCAAATAATTCATATTTTTAAAAATTTCCTTTTTCTATGCAATAATAAAACAGTACCTTGTACTTGATCCCAACTAAGGTATAATGAATCCTTATTGGTAGCAAAATAATAATGTTGGGTTTATTTAATGTTTAAATGATTTTTTAGTAGACTTAAGACAGGAGAACCAAATTACAGAAAGATCCCTTATCCGGAAAACCCCAGGTCCCGAGCATTCTGGGTAATGGGTCCCATACCCATATTTTGTTTTAATGATTTGTACCCTCAAATCAGGATTCAATTATGGTTTCGTGCAATATCTGGATTTCTAAAGCTAAAACTATTCCCTGAATCCATGTCTGGTTACTGATTTGCATTTGGAGATCCTGTTGTTCGATTGGTGTAGATGCTCTACGTCAGACTGGAATACAGGGGCCCACCAGAAAACCACAGATCATGGACCCACTCTCCAAATCTATTGCTAATTAGTTGCTATGGGCAACATCACCAGTGATGTTGGCTTACACACTGTAATAAATATGCCCCTTCATCTCATTTCTTTATACTATTCTTCCATCTTGTTAGTCTTGTTGTTCCCATACTGAAATAGGGAATGACAATGAAGTAGGCCATATGGTTAGAAGCAGTAGGGTCCATTGACACCTGGGCCCACTGGGAGTTTTCCTGGTATCAAGTGGGCCAGACCAACACTGATGAAAAGCAAAGTAAATATAAGGTAGTGTTTGGAGCTATTAACATTGGAAATTGTGATTACAGTGGGACAAAACCAGTACCAGATACAATTTAACATGCAATGGATTTATTTAGCTTCCATTTCACAGTAAAAAAGACATTTTAGTACCCAGTTAATGTAAGTAAGCCAATAAGTTTCTTGTATATTCAACTTATATTTGTTTCAAAGCACAATTTGCTGTTTATTATACATAATTGCAGTCACACTGAATCTTTTGGGTAAAACTGAGGCTTTGGTGTGGTTTTAAGCTAATTTTAGGAATTTTGAGAGCCAAATTGAGAAAATCTTGTTGGAAGATTGGTACGAGACAGCAGAGTCGCAGAACAAAGAGAACACTGTTGCATTCTGGGGGCGAATAATGGTAATGCCACAGGTAGTGTTTGTTTGCCAGCTGGAAAACACTTGATACCCCCGGATGTTGCCTGTCATTCACATAAATAGAAACAGTTGGTGACAGGCAGCTTTTGCCCCCAAACAAAAATGGATATTCTGGATAGTCTGTAAACTGCCTGTCACAAGCAACACAGAGTGGTATCCATTCAAATCCATTGACTGCTATAGAATTAAATGATAAGGATGTTTGCGGATCTTTAATTCTAAATACTGTCGGCTGCAGTTTCCTGAATGGCAATTTAAAAGGTGAGGTTATAAGCCCATTTCTGCACCTTGTGATCATAAATTAACCCGTATGGTTTTGTAGTATCTGAACAAATGTTGGAGAAAAAACTCCTTTTCCCAACAACACTAGGCAAAACGTGCAGTAACAACCCCTGCTAACTACAAAATTTATAATCTCTCCGAACCTTTTGATTTTTGCAATACTCCCCAGGTTTGTTAATCTGAGAATAAGTGGGGTTTGGCATTCTGTAGATCATGGACTGGATGTAGCACAGAACAGGTAAATGTGGGCACTGCCAAAATATAACCGGGAAGGTAAATAATTAATCCTTTCTGATCTAGGTCTGCAAATGGGCTGCTACTGTGGGATAGATACTGTATACAGTAAGGAAGGTGCAGGGCCATGCATCCACAGGTTAAACAGCTTTACATTAATAATGGGGTTACACAGTACATATGTGCCCCAGGCCCACCAAACAAGAGAAAAACAAAATGCTGCAAAAAAAAATGCTCTTTGTTCCTTTGGTGCATTTATCATTTGGGATATTAATGCACTCTGCATTACATCTGTGATTCCAATAGAGGGAGCCCAAGGCAAGAGAATGATTTAATAATCAACATTTCTACAGTTAGTAGGAAAAACATTTAGTGGTCGTTCGTATCAATAGTTTTGCTTAAAGGCTTTTCTTCAATTTAAAAGTATGAAACTTTCACTCAATTGAAACAAATAAGTACACATGATTTCTAAACAAATCTGTTAGCCATCTTTCAGACAGCACCAGCACATTTCTGCAGCACTTTACAGACTACAGAGGTTGATTATGATTCACTTCAGTATCAACGAAGCTTACAATCTGAATTTTCCATCACATTCACACAGTGCACTAAGGTCTGAATGAATGAAAGTTACGAATTAAACTCAGAAACCCATTGCTGCAGGGTTGCAATGTTGATTACTGAACCACTGTGCCACCCAGGATAAAAAGAGAAAGCCTCTGAGTTCAATCAAGAAGAAAGCTTTTATTGCCATTAACTCTATGTGCAACCGCAGAGAAGGATGGGTTGCAAGTTGTTTCCCATTTATCAGCTATGGCCATTCTAGTGGCGGTGAGGATGATTAGCAACTGTCTGAGCGGGTACAGCATGCTCAACTATAAATGCCAGAACTACCTAATGGGTTTTAGAGGGGGTTGCAAAGGCTGGTGGGCTACAGAATCAGACATAATATAATTTGGCAGAATTCCCACCAACTCCACTCTTTCTCCTTAGAACTTCTGACAGGAGCCCTGCACAAGTTATTTATATGGGGCACCCAATAAGCGCAATAAAACAACATTTTTGCCTACACCTCTTGTGTGTGCAATACAAATAGCTAGTGTAGTGTACTCTATAATGAGAAGTTCATATAATAAGTTCCACTGAGTAATGTGCAAATAAGTCATTCAGTTTATATTGGGTTTACAGTGCAGTTTGCCCTAAGTTTAACCCCTTCCCACCTAGTTCATAAAAATAGTAGAAATAAATAATGTGATAAGTTGTCAGTATTTTAATTGGGGGGGGGGGGTGTCAGTGAAGTTTATATATAAGCTCATACATTGGATAAGCGCAGGGGTCCAACGATGTTGCTGTCCAGTATTTTCCCTGCTTCATGGTTGATTTAGAATAGTAAATAGATCCCAATATAAACAACTGATGTTACTCTATAATAAGCAGCTCATATAAATAGATACAATTACCGTATTTTTCGGACCATAAGACGCACCGGACCATAAGACGCACCAATTTTTTGGGAAGGGAAATGAAGAAAAAAAGATTCTGAAACAAAGTGTCCTAAAATATTTTATGTGCATTAAAACCCAACCTGTACCAGCAGCACCCAACATATTGCCCCCCACCTGTACCAGCAGCACCCAACATATTTCACCCACCTGTACCAGCAGCACCCAACATATTTCACCCACCTGTACCAGCAGCACCCAACATATTTCACCCAACATATTGCCCCCATCTGTACCAGCATATAGCCTACCGATATACTTTAAAAAAATGTTTTTACTTGCCCGTGTGGTCTCCGCAGGGCCCTCCTCTATTTACCGGCGCTTAGCTCTGGCGCATGCACAATGACGCGCATGCGTATGGGCATGCGCGTCATTGTGCATGCGCACAGCGCCATAGCTAAGCGCCGGCAAATAGAGGAGGGCCCTGCGGAGACCACATGGGCAAGTAAAAACATTTTTTTAAAGTATATCGGTAGGCTATATTCGGACCATAAGACGCAGGGACTTTTTCCCCCCACTTCTGGGGGAAAAAAAGTGCGTCTTATGGTCCGAAAAATACGGTACTAATTAATGTGCTAATAAGTCAGTCAGTTCATCGGGGGCAGTGGAATTTACCTTAAGTTTTTTAATTTATTGGAGATCAGTGGAGTCTGTCCCTGCAAAGCTTCTCTGCATTGTCTTTTGCTTGATACACAAGTTACTTAAGTTTCTAGGCAAGTTACGTAGTTTGTGTAATTTTCACAACTGGGCCCCCTTACAGATGAAGATTTCACGGGGCCCAAAAAAATCGGACCCCCTGTCCCCCCCCCCCCCCCCCCCCCCCGATGGTGGCTCTGTACCTCTGGGCTGGGACAGCAGACCTAAGGATATGTGTTTATCATTATGAGTGGCTTTTCAGTCCTCTATATTAAACCTCTAAAGAAGCAGGAAAGGTCATATATTAAGGGGATTCAGGTTCAAAGTTAGAAAAACACACTTTATTAAACTTTCTGAGAATGGTTTTGTATATAAGAAATAAGATTCCGATGTCCTGGTTTGATTGCATGTGGATGGAAAGTCATTTCGGTGGATTTTATGCCTCTAGGCAAAAGGAGGGTTGGTCAGACAGACACGATCACGTTGGTATCAGCATGGAAGTCTACCGCAGCAGGTCAGGGAAAACAGAAAGCTTTAACATCTCATCAAAACCAGCAGGAATTTAGAACAGAAAGAAAGTAAGAAAGAGATTTTTCATTATGACACAGTGAGGCATTGTATGGCGAGTCCTATTTTGCCAGAAAGGGGTACGGCAGTTACTTTAATCAACATGCTGAGGGTCCTTCTGGCAGTAAAGGAACATTTTGTTCACGGCCTCAGTTAAAGTGAAACACTATGGGGCTTCTTTGTCTTTTCTCATCTCTGAGAGTTGCTCGGTGGCTAACAAGTGCTTGATGAGAAACTTTCTGGCAGTCAGACTTCTCTATTAAATTGTTTTGTTTTTGCCCTAGAAGCTGTTTTCCCACCTTCACAACTTCTGCACACCTGAAGGTATACCAGGGGGTACAAAGCCTCCTGTTCTCATTTGGTTCTTTTAGTGCGCAGGGATACCATTCCCCCTTTTCCCACCTACAAATATAGGCTCAAAGTGTCTGTGGGTAAGAAAAATTATAGTTGGCTTGCTTGTCACTGATTGCTAGACTCCACAGAATGGATACTTACCTAACAGATATTAAATGTCCTATTAAAGAATCTTACAAAACTGGAATATATATACACTTGGCCGCCGGCTCATGCGTCAACCTGTGATCCAAGATGTCTTTGATTAATGGAGGTCCACAAGACAAACACAATTACTGCACAAGTTGCTACTGAAGGGGATGTACGAGTCAAGTCTTGTGCTGCTTAAGCGGCATCTGTAGGCACAGACAGTTCAAGTCTATATCCCTAAGTGAAAACAGAGGCAGGTGGGTTCTGTCTGAACAATAGTTTATATTGCAAAAATCAAGATCAGAAGTTGGATCTAATGGGCTCCCCCAGGATTGTATCAAATAATAATTCTCAACTTATCAAACATTCACCAAAGGATACCTTAAGCTCAAGGTACATAAATATCAAATTAAAATATACAAATAATATTCCATTGCTGAATGAAATAGCGTTCCTACCCGAATGTACCATAAAAGGCCTGGGGACCTCCTCATTACATGTCGTTCAAAGCTGAATCCACTGTGCAGCCTATACAGATTTCACTGTGCACATTACACGGCAATATACATTTTGTAAAATCTTATCATAAGTTCATAAATATCTGAATTACAGCTGCATGATGGCTGTCTACACCAAAAAGAACAAAGATCACCTGCGCCTTTAGTACTGTGAGCAATCTGAATATATGTATCCACTAAGGATAAGGAATTGCAGTGATTCTATTGATTCCAGGGCCGCCATGGAGACAATATCTTTATTATGCAGCCCCAGAGGCAGCAATAACTTTGTAGTCATAACCAAGACTACAAAGCAAATGGCTACTGCCCCCAGTCAGACAGTCTCTTTGTATTACCAACTGTTACACGGCATATGTAATATGCACCAACTGTGAATAGTCTCTCTGGTATAAATGGCTATATCATAGCTAGACAGTTACATCGGTGAAGCTCAGAAACCATGACTGAGAGAGGTCTTATTCAAAGCAGCAAGGTTATCCCTAACTATAGGTTTCAGGTATAGAATCTGTAACCTGGGACCCTGGAATAATCTGGTGTTAGCATGAATTTACGCAGCTTACTTAAAGTATACAGTATTGTCTTGTTACATAATAAAGCGGGTCAGGAAAAGGCAAAGACTTGTTTGGTTTAATAGGACACTATTGGTAATGGCAGTGCCAGTCTGTATACTTATAGGCTTCTGGAGAACAGGTTCTAAACATGAGAGCAATGCATGTTACATATTAAATCTTTAAAAAACATTCAAGAAAGCACAGACATCCATGGGGATGTCACAGGAGGATTATTTGTAATACAGTGCTATTGGATTCTTTACAATCCTCTTAATTTGTGTTTTGTGTGTATTCATATTTCTATGAAATCCTTCTGAATAGGAAACAAAGAAAATGGCATCAAGTCCTAAAGTTTGACCAACAAATGTATGTTATCCGCTTACAATAAACCCTTTTACCTGCCCTGCACATATCTGATCGATGCTGCACCAAATGGATTTCTAAAAAATTACTATTACAATTTGTGACCAAGGGAGATTGGGAAGGGATGGGAGATCCAGATTTCAGGGGGAGTAGGACGGTAAATTGTTGAGATTATGGTTTCTTTGCTTATCCAAACCAGATCAACTCATAATTGCCCCAATGTACAAGGCAGCTATAGCCCTTCTACTAAACCAGGGAAAGAACATTTTTCTTTGAGAGTCATGTAGGCCAATATGCCTTTTAAGAGCAAATATAGAAACATGTGTCAAAGTCCTGGCCCGTAGCCTTAGCAGGAACACAAAAAGCCCTACTAAAAAAAGGGATGAAGCTACCAACTCCTGAATGGTCATACCTAGTATGAATGCACAACAAAGACTTTCCCTGTCTGTATGGGAAATGTTTCCCTGCCCAAGCACTTATCTGCTAAAAGCGGAACTTACTTATACTTGGTTAATAGGGTTGTTTACTAATACATTCACTTTTAGTATGATGTAAACATTAATATTCTAAGAATCTGCAATTGGTCTTCTTTTTTCATTTTTACGTTTTTTTACTTAGTTTTTTTTCCAGCAGCTCTCCATTTTGGTATTTCAGTAGCTATCTTGTTACTAGGGTCTACCAACCAGGCAGCTGTTTGAATGAGGTACGGGAATATGAATAGGAAAGGACCTGCATACAAAGACAAGTAACAATTACAATTAAATTATAGCCTCAGAGTACTAGTTTTTGGCTGCCAGGGTCAGTGACCCCCATCTGAAAGCTGAAGAGTCAGAAGAGGAAGGCAAAAAAATAAAAAACTATAAAAAAAAAAATACCAATTGAAAGTTGCAAAGGAATAGGCTATACTATAATATATTAAATGTTAACTTAAAAGTAACCACCCCTTTAACAAAGGCCCAAATATTTCTGGCTTTGTGTCCAGCACTTCATGGATATTACTACTTCCAACCCTCAAAAAGAAAGAGATAATATTACTTCCCATTAACTATTAACTGGTAGGTTACCCCTCTATGTTTGTGTTTCCTAAGTTGCTTTTCTTAAGCTTTCGATTTGACACTACAGGCTATAAATAGAAATTAAACATAAATTATTTAGTAACTGAAGAATAAAGTACTTTTCCCTACTTACAATGTGTGTCAGAAGATTAAATCTTTGCAATGTGTTAGATTTTATTTGTAATGCAAAAGAGATTCCCACGAGTAAAATGAGCACAGCACATGTTTAGTATAAGGAAGCCAGAGAGTGTCAATGTCTGTTCTAAGTTGCTCTGACTTACCTACCAGCTTTTATATGTATATATGTAGTGTGTTCGCAGAGCTTGGCATATTCAGTTCAGGCCCCTCTCAGATTACTGTTGCAGAGGTTTCCCTTTATTTTACAAAGCCGTTTCTGTAATTAGCACAGAATTTCTCTCTTACTCCCATATTCTGGGAAGTAGGCGGAGCAATGATATCAAGGAGGTGGGCCTATGAAACCACACTCAGCAATTGGCTAATCATTGCATCATTTAAGAGGAGTCCTGTTCCGATTTCCTAATTTAGAAAACAGACAGGCAGTCTTTACCCAGACAGCCCTTGCAAAAACTGAGTTGCCTGGGTCAAAACTGGACAGGTGGCAAATAACTACAGAAATGGAAGGGATTCGCTGAAAGTAAGCATGGTTTTAGTTGGATTGGTGTGTCTGACCAGAAACTGGGTGGGTCAGGACAGATAAGGGGCATGGACTACATTTGAAAATATTTAATTAAAATTAGGGTTTAAGGGGCCTCAAAACATTATTGCTACCTACATTTATTTACACATAGAAGTCACAAATGAGATGGAATGTTTTATCCTAAGAATACAAAATAAAGTTTTGCAATTAGAAAATAAAATCTTAGGTTAGACACCCTAACATTGCAGTACAAACAGACATGAAGTTTGGCAAAGCGATTCATCCTCATAGGCTTCTTGGGTGAGATACACCGAGTTAGTGGGGGTTGGAGAACTTTCCATGGCATTAGGGGCTTGACCACAACTAAAGCTCATTCTGTATTACATACTAAAGGGGGTGATGTAATAAAAGTTACAGAGCTTGTCCAGTAACCCCTAGCAACCAATCAGCAGGTAGCATTTAGTGGACACTTGTTTGGAAGCCAGCATCATAATGGTTTCTGTGGGTTACTAGACCTTTGCCAAACAATGCAGCTTTTACTACATTAGCCCATATTCACTATCCAATACTATGTCATTCTGCATTCAGGGGCAACCCTCAGGAAGCTGCCACCAACAGGCCCGGATTTGTGGCGAGGCCACAAAGGCCCGGGGCCTAGGCGGCACAAACACAGGGGCCGCCCGCTGCAAGCAAGTGTTTAAATTTTGCTCCCATACGAAGCAATCAGGACCTCTCCCCACTGCTCTGTATGTTTCCACTTTGGTGCATGCGAGGTCCTGCGGCACGGGAGGGAGGGGTGGTTGTTCACGCATGCGTGTTCACATGGCGGCGGGGTGGGTTTTGCGCAGTCGCGCAGGGGGAGGGATAGGGGGCGCCGAATGGGGGCGGCCTCGGGGCACCCCCAGTAGAAATCCGGCGCTGGCCACCCAAGATAGCATCCCCAATGCCTGCAACTCTGCCACCTTACCTAAACTTTCTTGTGCTCGGAGCATATTGTATATTGTGTAAAAACTATGCAAGGGTTTTTTGAATAAATATTTAACTTCCGATGGCAACTGGTCAGGGCAATAAAGGGATATAAAATATTAACCCACTGCAAGATGTAATATCACATCACATGGGTAGAAACAGTTTTACCTGATTGTTAAAGTTAATTACATTCCTAAACAAGTGCACTGCTTTATAACTACATGACTTCAAGTAGAATTGACACTTCAGGTAATTATTGCAGCATGCAATGTTCACCCTAGCATAAAGTGAAAATGATAGGATTGCAAACCCTTTATTAACGAATAGTGAACTGCCCATCATGCGAGGTCTAATATTCTCTATTTTTCTTTTTCCTTTTCATAAATGTACTTCTTTGCTTTTGCTTAATTAATGCTTAACCTTTCTCTACCCTTCCACATTTACTTTATTTTAACCCCTTTTCCCAATTTTAGATTGGAAGCTCGTTTGGGTAGTACCCTCTTTACCTCTTGTATAAGTTACTGATTGTTTTGTATATGAATCTGTATGTTTAATGTATACACCCATTTAGGGTACAGCCCTGTTTAATATGTTGGCACTTTTTTAAATACATATTGTTAATAATAATAATAATAATAATAACAATACTAAAAACGGTATTATTATATATTGTAATACCTCCCAACATTTGAAAAACGGAAAGAAATGGCAGCGAGGCAGAATTTTTTGACCATGCCCATTTTTTTTGCAACTACACCCCCCAAATACCACTCCCATTTTACTAAATTTGGCAGGTTATTTAAAGTTTGAACACATTTCTGGGGTCATTTTATGTGTTATTACAGTTTTGCTAATGAATGTAAAATTGCCCTTTAAGCTGCAAGTCTCAGTTCCCCCAAGAGACCAGTTTAGCTTATTAGTTACAATTGTATCTCAGTGCCGGTGTAGCTTGTTAAAGGAGAACTATACCCCCCAGGTTACAAAAGCCCCCTTAACACCCCCCCTCACCTCTCCCTTATCGCATATTGTCTAACTTTTAAAACTGTCCCTATCGCTAACCCCAACCTAAAGAAGCAGAGTAGCGCAGCTGCGTACCTGGCCGTCTTCTGGTCTCTCCACTGACACGGACCCTGCTTGCGCATGCGGAGTTTAAGCAGATTTCCTGCTACCACCAACTGCGCATGTAAAAGCAGGGTTCGTATCGACAGAGACCCAAAGACTGTTCACTTGCAGGGAAGATGTCGGCCAGGTGTGCAGCTGCGCTAGGCTCTCGGCCAAAATCCCATTTATTTAATTACATTTGAACATTGAGAACATTGTATCTAAGCGCAAGGCATCACTTGTTAAGATTTTCTGAAAAGTTAACTTTTGCAAAAAAGTAAACTGGCAATCTGGGCAGCTAAGTGGCAGATGAGATTTAATGTGGATAAATGTAAGGTCATGCACCTGGGATGTAAAAATATGCAAGCCACTTATACCCCTAATGGGACTGCACTAGGCAAATCCATAATGGAAAAAAACCTTTGAGTCCTTGCAGATAATAAACTTGGCTGTAGCAAGCAATGCCGGGCAGCAGCTGCAAGGGCAAACAAGGTTTTAAACTGAATTAAAAGGGGCATAGATTTGCAGGAGGAGGGGGTTATTCTTCCACTTTACAGAATGCTGGTAAGGCCCCATCTACAATATGCCATTCAGTTTTCATCTCCAGTGCTCTGCTCAAACGGAACATTATTAAGTAGGAAAAACATAAGTAGTTGTGCCATGAAATACTATGGCCACATGAAGTAAGGTTAAAAATACTCCACTGCACAACAAATGATCCAAAGTATCCTACACATTTGACAACCCTGTAATACTTTATTCAATGCTTTGCGTGCTTTACATGCAGAAGTAATTTTATTATAGCTTCAATTTAAAGCACCATGAAAATGGCTCACAAAAACTGACAGTATTTTGTTTTACTAAAAATATAATATGCACTGTTTTCTTTCGGGATCCTTACCTAGAATCTATGTCGCATGGAAACTAGCAAGCAATTTTACTTGACATATTTTTTCCTATAGTTAATTAGATCGTATGGTAAAGAGCCACAAATAAATGTAGCAAAAGCAGAAAAAAGTAAGAAAAGTATGTAATATGCTACATGCATATTAGGAGGAACAGGTAAAACACAAGGGCAACAGGACCTGGGCTACAAAGGCTTTTATGTTACAAGTAGGAAAATCAGAAAGGACCCGCTGCAACATAGAAAGATGTCTGGGGTGGTGATTAATGCACAAGATTCCGGCAACATTAGGTTTAGACAGATCTAAGAGAGTCTCTCACTTTTCTGTTATGCGGTGCTCGGTGACCTGAGCTGGTGAGGCAGTAGGTACAGCAAACCGGTGAGAAGTTCCTATTGGAGCTAAAGTTTTGGGTTAAACATAGGAGGATACTGGTACCACTGGTAGGGTTTTTGGCTAAGAAAGGAAGGCAGAAGTCAGGTGATAGTTGGACAAGCAGAGAAAGCTGATGGAGTTACATGGTTATGGACCTGGTTATTTGATTCTTATACAAGCTGTTATGGTTAAATGAAAGCATGGGGAAACACATTATTATGCTCTGCATCCTTTTACATTCTAACAGATGTGTGTGCGGGTTAACAATATAAAAATGGGGTGCTGTTATGGGTTCAAGTGCTCTGGGGAAGACCCAGTAATTTAAAACTGGCCTTGTCATGTAAAGTACAGAGAAACTATGATTTAGCTTTCCATTTTAAAAGTAGTGCCACCCAAGGACTGTCTCTCCCTGATTTGTTTTAAGGTAGAATAAAAGAGTAAGAGGATTAAGGTTGAACATAACATGAGGGTAAGCCTATAGGAAGCTTATACCTGCAAAGCAAAGGCATCAATAAGGAAACAGATGTTATTAAAAACTGACACTAAGAACAACCTAAAGATGTGTATGAAGCTGGAAGCAGAAGTCAATAGCTAAAAAAAAACCAAAGAAATAACACATGGTAAAGAAAACAGGGAGAAAACCTGCAGTCAGAATAAAAATAATAGGGGCAGTAGGGTCCAAGAAGCAACATGTAAATTGAGCCGAAAAGGTGTCTTGAATTTCAGTGATTGACATAATATATAGAAATGAAGGCAAGAGGCAGCGTAGGTGGTTTTTCGTGGTGAGGGCAGTGAGGTTGTGGAATGCCCTTCCTAGTGATGTTGTAATGGCAGATCCTGTTAATGCCTTTAAGAGGGGCCTGGATGAGTTCTTGAACAATCAGAATATCCAAGGCTATTGTGATACTAATATCTACAGTTAGTACTAGTGGTTGTATTTATAGTTTATGTATGTGAGTGTATAGATTGGTAGGTGTGGGTTAGGTGTGCTGGGTTTACTTGGATGGGTTGAACTTGATGGACACTGGTCTTTTTTCAACCCTATGTAACTATGTAACTGCTTAGAGGTGACATAAGCAGACAAGGAGCACAAACTTTCATTAAGTATAACAAAGGGGAGACAATAGTGAGGGAAAAACAAACACAGAAGGCAAATAGAGCAGATGCAGAGAGGTTGGGTATAATGAACAATAAATACACTGATACAGGACATAGTAAAGAAGGGTATTAAAGGAGGTAAGATATAACTTGGTTTGAAAAAGAAGTTTCAAGAGAAATTTTGTATGTCTGTAAAAAACAACTGCATGAGTATGATAAGGAATAATATGTGAATGCTAGGATATCTGCTTACACAACCAAGTTTTGGCTAGCATTATTCTGGCACAAACATTGCCACTTATGTAGAGTTATTTTTAGCCATATGAAAACATCAGTATTTTTGCTGTCATAGAGGGTGAGGCTATTGCTGACTATTGGTAACATTTAGAACGCCTCAGCTTATGCAAGCATTATGGAATGTGCTGTGAATGTAACTATATGTGGGAAAATAAATGGAAAGCACACACTGCTTTGGTCTGCCCTTTAAAGATTGTTTTCTAAAATTACATTAAAGATGATATTTAGATCTGGATTATTGCTGCAAATTTGAGAGAATTCGAAGATCCAAGATCTGGGTTTAGAACGAGAGCAGTTCACCACTCTGGGTGCAGAACAGATCCCCAACAGATGACCCGGAAGCAACATGTTGCTTACCAACCCCTTGGATTTTGCTCCCAGTGGCCTCAAAGTAGTTGCTTATTTTTGGGGGCCTCAGGTATAGAGTAAGGAAGGTACGGAATTAAAAATTAGCATTTTTGGGTTGGTGCACTTAACTGAATATAAATATGGCTGCTGGCTTTAGAAAATAGTATAGACATATGCATATGGTTTTAGTTAACCTTAAAAAAGTCCAAAATTTATGATTGCTAGGGTGATAAATTTGTATTTAATATGATACCCTGACATTTAGGTCGTAGTATTGACCAAAGCTTACAACTGAACAGCTTATAGTAGCACAGTGTATAGTAGCATTAGACTAGTTGGTGGAAGCAAAGAGGAGGAAGATTGGAAGGATGCGATAGAACAATAGGAAGTGTGGTGAGAGCCTTGGAAGGAGAAGTGGAGAGGCTAAGGCTGGTCCTTACAGTACAGTAAGAGCAGAAAGTGACCAGTAAATGGTTAGCAGATCAGTCACAGTTGATAGCCAGACAACTCACTGAAGACAGCAGAAGGGATAACACTCTAGTTCAGTTCTTCGTGCCCAGATGTACTGGGTCAAGGGGAGGAGTAAATCAGAGGCTTTAAAGCTGGCCATACACGCACCGATAATATCGTACGAAACCTCGTTTGGTACGATATTCGGTGCGTGTATGGCAAGTCGGCGAGACGACCGATATCGCAGGAACCTGCTGATATCGGTCGACTCGCCGATCGGGCCAGTTAAAAGATTTTGATTGGGCGCCATAGAAGGCGCCTGACCAAAATCTGCCTTCAGAGCTGAATCGGGAGAAGGAGGTAGAAATCCTATTGTTTCTACCTCCTTATCTGCCGTTTCAGCCCTGAACGGTTTGTGTTTGATTGTACGATCTTTCGTGCGACCGATGGTGTGTGGCCACCTTAAGCAAAGCTAGATTTATTTTTTATTTTTTAAATGAGGAGCTTGCAATCTTTTAGCTACTTAAATCTATCTAGTGAGATAAATCTGTTAACTGCACACAGGTCCTTTTTCACTTGGTTCAAGTATAAGCCTATGTACTATAAGTTCCATAATCTGTATAAAGGTCATTTTATATCATTCATTATCAGTAACCTGTGGCCGCAAACACTGCTGAGTTATATCATGACTGAGTTACATCATAT
Organism: Xenopus tropicalis; assembly: GCF_000004195.4. Classification (NCBI taxonomy): domain Eukaryota; kingdom Metazoa; phylum Chordata; class Amphibia; order Anura; family Pipidae; genus Xenopus; species Xenopus tropicalis. The sequence continues at coordinate 28,251,857 of NC_030681.2, read as the reverse complement.
ATATATATATCTTTATTTATTTTTAATGGGTATCGTGTAGAACAACTCCGGCTGATTAAAATTGGGGTCTGTGATTGCATTTAAAAGTTATTGCAGATAAAACTTAATGAAAAACAAATTTATGGGTAATTACATTAGTTCCAGCCAGAGGAGAGTTTTTCCATAGGGCTGCAGTAGAACAGTGCCAACGTCTGATTTATGGTGCACATAAAACATTGGCATTTAATCGTCTGGAGAAATTCTACAGCATATCAATTTATATAACAAAAGATGATACTAACCCCATTTAGCAAACAGGCCATTTGCCCTTCAGACCCAAACTCAGTGTCCTTTGTCTAGAAAGTGTAGGGAAAAATTACAAATTACATATTATTATTGTTTAAAATTAGGATTTCTTATAATTGCTTAAAATTATAATATTAGTAATTACATTACGTGTCCAATCTGCAGCCTTCCAGCTGTTGGCCAACCCATTTCCCTGCAACAGTCGTAAGCTGTAAGGGCACCTACACATGGGGGATTTGCCCTGCTTTCTCCTTTGGTGGATTTCTCCTGAAATCCCCCACAGGGGGGCGCAGATGAAACACAATTCATTCTTTTTTGGCCCCTACTGACACATGTACATCTAAGCAACAAGTACAAGTTGAACACAACATGATGAAAGATTTTCTTTAGAACCTCTGATGTGGGTGTATCTACAGTATGTGCTTATCTTTTAAAAAGTTTTAATTTGTTCTCCAAAGTAAGTTTGATATACATGGCTTTAGCATCTTTACGTAACAGTCGATGAACCTTTCTGCATTTATATTCTCATCATAGCCAAAGTGTGCATGGTCTCTATTCTTTGAGATTACCAGATTATTCCTAGGGATGCACCGAATGCAGGATTTGGTTTGGGATTCGGCCAAGATTCTGCCTTTTTCGCCTGGATTCGGATTCGGCCGAATTCACGCTCCTGGTCGAACCAAATCTGAATCCTAAAAATCATTTGACTTTTTCTCATGTAAACATGGAAGGTAAATTTTTTTTAACATTTGGGGTGGAGATAAACAGAGCTAGTAGCAGCTACTTGTCGTGGCTACTAAGGGCTCTGGTACATGGGGAGATTAGTCACCGGCGACAAAACTCCCTCTTCGCGGGTGACTGATCTCCCCGGTTTGCCATCCCACCGGCGAAAATGTAAATCGCCGGTGGGATGGCATACGCGGCAGCGCAATTTCGGTGAAATCGCGCAAATTGTCTCAAGAGGAAACTGAAATCGCGCCGCTGCGTATAAATCGCCGGTGGGATGGAAATCTGGGGAGATTAGTCGCCCGAGACACAGGAGATTTGTTGCGGGCGACTAATCTCCCCGTGTGCCAGAGCCCTAAAATAGAAAATGCTAATCATTTACTGATAATGGTCTCTATGTGTGTTTTAGCAGAGGCAATTCTCAGTATTGTCTATGGCAGGGTATTTTCTGAAGTTTAGTAGCGGTGAAAAAGTAGCTGCTGCTAGTAGCCCAGTGTGTCTTCACCCTTAACCCTTGCGTAACCTAATTAGCATATGCTAGCTAGGATTCAGTTCAATATTCGGCCAAATCTTTTATGAAGGATTCGGGGTTCGCCCAAATCAGAAAAAAAGTGCATCCCTAATTTTTTATCACCACAAATGATTATAGGAATTTAATAGTCTCTTTAGGTTTAAGTATAGGTTAAAAGGGTTTGGTGTTTTAGCAGCTATCTGGTTGCTAGAGTCCACATGATATATGAATAGGAGAGGGCCTGAATACAAAAATAAGTCATAAAAAGTAACAATAAAACTATAGCCTCACGCAACAATAGTTTTCTGGCTGCTGGGGTCAGTGACCCCCATTTGAAAGCTGCAAGGAGTTAGAAGAAGAAGGCAAATAATTAAAACACTATAACATATTAAATAATGAAGACCAATTGAAAAGCTGCTTAGAATTGGCCATTCTAGAGCATACTCTTTTTATTTGTGGCATATATATATTCACTATTCACTTGTTTTATTGGGTTCCCAGCCAGGGTCCTTCTATGATCAATTAACCACCTTTAGGTTCACGACACACAGAACATTTTTGTGTTAAATCTGCTGTGTGTGTGCTAACAGGCTGATCCTATTTGAGCCTATGCAGTTTTCCTGATGGAAAGGTTTTCACCTTAGTTGTTAGACAGTAATTTAAGATATTTGTGCCCCCAGAGAGCTGGAGGTCTACTTTTACACCTTGTGTATATCTTGCATAAACCCAGTATCTATGCATATTCAGATAGATAACATACCCTTAACAAGTGATTAGCGATAAAAAAAAAGAGCATGTTGCTTAGTAACTGAATCCTCAGTATTCAGAAACTGAATACTCCCCTTTAAAGATAGTAAAAAATAAAACACATGGTGTAAATAATAAGAATAAAAGAAGAGCATATTCAGACTACCGCAGGTCACAGTTCCAGGTGTAAGATGGAGATGTGTCCCATTCTAAAGGTGGGCATCCATGGGCAAATTAAAGCAGTGGATTTGAGTTCTTTAGACTGATTCAGCAGCTTATCTGTCCCTGTATGTGGACGCGCCTCCTCATTCGCTATCTGGCTAAAAATCAAGCAGGTATTTTCCCGTCGGATCAGGGACTGCATTGGCTCAACGATGTGGTCCTTGGTCCATTGGCTCCTACGCCTGTCATTGTAATTTGATCGCTTGGCCCTCAAATTAGTCCAATATTGCCCACCTTAGGTGGGCACACTGGGAAAAGATCATTTGGTGACCTCGTAAAACAAGCAGATCTTAACATGTATAGTATAACCAGCTTAAAGATAATGCCCATGGAGAGATTAGTCACCTGCAAAACATCTCTGATGGACAGGCTGGCACTGGCCAATCAATGAGACACCCTAATAATAGACAAAGACCAGAATACAGTGGCGGTAATGTAATAGTAATGTAGTGGTAGCCAAGAGACCGCAATATCAAGAAGTATGAGAAGCTGCAGAACTACCAAGGCCCGAAAAAGGAACTAGAGAGCATGTGGAGGCTAAAATAGTCCCAGTGGTGGTAGGAGCACTTAGAGCTGTGACTCTGAATCTGAAACATTCCAGGAACACTATTAGAGAACTCTGTACAAAAGAGTGTAGGGCTAGGAACAGCTAAGATACTGTTTAGAACCCTCTAACTTCCAGGCCTCTCTAAGAGGATCTGAGGTTGTCATAGACTAAACTCCTCATGTGTCGTTACCCTAAAATCTTGGCACCTCCAGGGATTTAGCTTCTCTTTGTCCTTTAACATTATGAGCAGCGATAGGCAGACAGAGGCATTATATTGTTCTGTATTTCAGTCCTGGGTGGGCCCTTATAGGCAGTTACCTTCCCCTTATGCAGCTTAGGACTTCCAGTTAAAGCATTATTTTCCCCACACAAGTACCGTTTGATTTCTTTACTTCGTATTAGTGCTGCCTGTATGCATCCAAATTATTTTTAGCATTTCCCTTAGCAAAAGCAATTATATTTGAGTTTACACAAGCCACTGACAAGCTGATGAAATGGGATCAATGTGCCATTGAACTTGCCTGAATTCTAATTTGTGGGCTGTCTGACAGGGGGACAAAATGTTACTTTGTTGCAAAAGTTGTTTCTGTAATATATCTTGGTTCTCATCTAATGACATACAGATTTAATATATTTAATATATTTCCACTGGAATACAGTAGCAACATGGCCATAAATATCAACAACTGTGAAATACAGAAAAACTTTCCCTACCTTTAGTAAACAAAATCCCATCTAAACCTTATTTGTTGGTGTAAGGTAAATCAAATTAATTCTTGGACTAATTTGTATGGACCTGAACCAGACTTACTGAAGACACTAGATATAACAGGGCTCATTTACTAAATGTTGCAAGGTGCAATCAGGCATGAGGCTCCATGTATTTTGCCCACAATGCAGTTGGTAAGTCCTAATTAAGCTCAGAGCAAACCTTCCATTCACCAATCACATGCAAATCTCTTACTAAAGGGATTTTCCCAAGGTGGTAGAATAGTAGCAATACAAACAACAGTGGAAGCCCTGTACTTACATTTTGCCTTATTGTAGTGTACTTTTCAGCAAAGACCTGGAAATATGGTCCTGTTTACACAGAAGAGAGATCACAATGGGGGTAGCAATCAGCAGAGCTGGAAGCAACCGCTTTCTGTGGCTCTTTTCAGAACCATAAAAAGAAAAGGGACCTCTACTCCCTGCTTTAGATATATAATGATCATTGAGTATATTTGGTGTGAATATAAACCTGCAAGTACATCCAGACACATAGTGGTTTGCTTTCTTTCCGAACAGATGGCTGAAGAGAATTTGTGTGCTAGGAATAAGGAGCCATCATCTGTGTTTGCATTTGTCTTCCTTTATAACCCCTCACTAGCGCTTCTACAGCAATGCATAGCTGACAGATTTTTAGTTTATAGAGCTACTCCAACTGCCACATGAAAAAAACAAAGTTAAGGAAGAACAAAAGCTTCCAGGGAGAGCGGAGTTTGCACTGACAGCAATTCTGTGCTACCCAGCAGAGATTATTTTATTGTGCATCTCCATTGTTATGCAGTTAGCCTGAGTTTTCTTTTCTGCTAAGAACGATTATAGTGCATGTTGGCATATATGGATAGTTGTGTTTGCACAATTGATTCTCAAGGTGTGTGCTTATAGCAGTGTGCATAGGTTATGACACCACAGCATACACTACAAAAATATATGGACACTATGGGGTACGACAGGTCCGAATACAAAAATATTTTATTTTTTCTAAAGTTTACAACTTTTGCATATTTTCTGTGATATTTTCGTTAATTTGAACTTTTCCGTACTTTGGGAAAATTTGCGCAACAAAATCGTATTTGTTGCAATGAGTACAAAAGTTTTGGATTCATTCAAGCTTCGGTATTGTGACTTTCCTTGGGCCAGGTTGGAGCTGCAGAGTGCCATTGAGTCCTATGGGAGACTTTCCTTGGGCCGGGTTGGAGCTGCAGAGTGCCATTGAGTCCTATGGGAGACATTCCTTGGGCCGGGTTGGAGCTGCAGAGTGCCATTGAGTCCTATGGGAGACTTTCCTTGGGCCAGGTTGGAGCTGCAGAGTGCCATTGAGCCCTATGGGAGACTTTCCTTGGGCCGGGTTGGAGCTGCAGAGTGCCATTGAGTCCTATGGGAGGCTTTCCTTGGGCCGGGTTGGAGCTGCAGAGTGCCATTGAGCCCTATGGGAGGCTTTCCTTGGGCCGGGTTGGAGCTGCAGAGTGCCATTGAGCCCTATGGGAGACTTTCCTTGGGCCGGGTTGGAGCTGCAGAGTGCCATTGAGCCCTATGGGAGACTTTCCTTGGGCCGGGTTGGAGCTGCAGAGTGCCATTGAGCCCTATGGGAGACTTTCCTTGGGCCGGGTTGGAGCTGCAGAGTGCCATTGAGCCTTATGGGAGACTTTCCTTGGGCCAGGTTGGAGCTGCAGAGTGCCATTGAGTCCAAGGGAGGTTTCCAAAATCATGCACTGAAGGTTCAAAGTCAGAAAGGTTTTCCCGCCGTTTACGAAAATTTTGTGACTATCGAATCGCCATTCGCAAACGATCGTTTCAATATGAAACTTTTGGATCTTAAGTACGAAATCTTCGTATTCAAATGAACTGAATTTTCGTGACTTTTGAAAACATCAGAAACTATCGGATTTAGTGATTCGTATTCGGAATCATATATTATATATGTATAATTAATAGGTTTGGCCATACCTAATAATTACTTGAGCATGAAATGAAGGATACAGTGATGCAATCTCTTGATCAGTAGTTGTTGAAGTTTTTGGTTCAAGGCCTTTTTCAGGACCAACTTTTGTTCAGGGTCCCCCTTAGATTATAACAACATTTTTTTTTTTGTGTGGAACTTGTTTTTATTGCTTTCCCAAGAGAAATATAAAGATATGACAGACATATACTGATATTGTCAAGAATACCAGCAGTATCAGTTGTAGGAATAAAAACAGTATGCTTACATAAAGAGCAGACATTCTGACAATGTGAAGAAATGACTACACAATAAATAATGTTAGCTTTGATTAGAACACATCTGAGTATTGCTAGAAGTACAGTAAGTTGTTGTAAGTTGTGTAAGAGTATGGGAGAAATATAATGGATTCATGTCTTCTCAGAATATCAGAATATATATTTTTTACTGTTTGGGTTTCCTATTGATCTTTTCATTTGATGTAGTTGTCCCATCAGTCCCATATCTCTTTAGGATGTTGGATGTTATTAACTATAGAAGTCATCTCCTCAAATTGGTTATTGCTCTCAATTCTAGAAATCACTACTTTGATCATAGGAATGTTATAAGATTTCCAGACAAGTGATCTTTTTGTTTGGATCTCCAAAAGTCTGTTAAAAATCATTTACGCATTAAATAAACCCAATTGGATTGTTTTGCCACCAATGTGGATTTACGCAGCTTAATCAGGATCAAGTACAAGGTATTCTTATTATTACAGAGAAAAGGAAATATTTGCTTACAATGGACTTAAGGAGATGGCCTTCCTGTAAATTACAGCTTTCAGAATATGGGCTCCTATACCTGTATATATTTGCAAGTTCCTTTTCCATCACTTTTAACATTGTCTGAGTCTCCGGGGATTTAGTATCTCAGATACTGAACAGTATAGTGCAGTCACCATCAAGGCAGGGACTAACATCACCCATGCTAAAAGAAAAGTAAGATTTTTAAAAAAAATATATATTTGCTTTCTTGATTAGATGACTGCTCTCTGACACATAGTTTATATTGCTCTTTCCCCTTTAATCAGAAAATCAATCAGCACATACAGTAGTAGCCTCCCATTATCTGTTCCAGTTAGCTTTTCTGTTCACGCATCAAAGGGTCTATCTATGTAATTCATAATCACTCAACAATCAATTCTCCCAATACATCTATAAATTACTTTGCTCAGCTTCCTTTACATTGATATTGCCCTTCCATATCCCTTCTGATGTATGAACAGCAGTTATACAAGTTATTGTTTATTTAATTTAATGCAGGAGGCTGGAGAAAAGTAGAACAGAGCTGCTGGTCACAGGAAACTACAATGGAGTAATGTCTAATTGTAGCCACTGAATTTGTAGCTTTTAATGCTAATTTAAATTTGTATGAATGTGTGTACGATTGTACATGTATGTGCATGTGATAATAGATCTTTCTGTAATTTGGATCTCCATACCTTGAGTATGCTAAAAAATCATTTAAACATTACGGTGAAGAAGACAAATGGCGCTACTAGTAGCAGCTACTTGTTGTGGCTACTAAAACAGACAATGCTGATCATTTACTGATAATTGTCTCTGTGTGTTTTAGTTGAGGCAATTTTCAGTATTGTTTATGGCAGGGTATTTTTTGGAGTTAGTAGCCATGAAAAAGTAGCTGCTACTAGTATCTCCATGTGTCTTCACCCTTAATAAAGTCAATAGGATTTCCTCTGAAAAGGGCTAATTACATCTTAGATGGGATTTATTACAAGGTGCTGTTTTGTTATTACAGAGAAAAAAGGAAATCATTTCTAAAAATGCAAATTCATCAGTTCAAATGGAGTTTATGGGAAATGGCCCTCCTGTAATTCTGAGCTTTCTGGAAAGAAGTCTCTGAATAACACATCCCATACCAGTATTAATATGTGCCAACCTTACTTTAGTGAGAGGCAACTGTATCTGCGTTTAGATGAGATGTAAATGATATTATCAGAGAGAGGTACCCTCCTGTGTGATTATTCATGTGGATATAATTTGTGCTGTTGGATTATGAGCTAAACGGCCTGGAAATTTAAGCATAAACTGTGCTGTGAAGCAGGTGATAAACCTGTTATTCTCTTTACTTAATTTAGTAAAAGTTACGTTTCCAAGTCATATATATATATATATATATACTCCAACAAGGGCAGCACTCCTAGGATTTAAAGAATTGTGAGCAAAATGTAAATGCAAATAAAAAAAGGTTTATTACTTGACGTTTTGAGTCTGGAGTGAAAAACAAACTCCAGATTTTACTCCAGACAAAGGTTTCTGTGTGAGACTAAAAACGTAGAGTAATAAACCTTTCTATTTTTGTATTTACATTTTGCTCACAATTCTTTAAATCCTAGGAGTGCTGTGCTTGTTCCAGTGCATTTTTTTAGTACTAGCACCCAGGTTTTGTTGTTGCAAATGGTGTGCACCCTACAGACTATTTTATATACAGGTATGGGATCCCTTATCCGGAAACCCATTATCCAGAAAGCTCCGAATTACAGAAAGCCTGTCTCCCATAGACTCCATTTTAATCAAATAATACAGAATTTTAAAACTGATTTCCTTTTTTCTCCATAGTAATAAAACAGTACCTTGTAATTGATCCTAAATAAGATTAAAAAAATGGATGTAAAACTCTGCTATTGGGTTTAATAAACGTTTAATTGTGTTATTAGTACACTTAAGGTATGGTGATCTAAATTACAGAAAGACCCCTTATCTGGAATACCCTTGGCATTCTGGATAACTGGTCCTATACACACACATATATATATATATTATATTATATTATATTATATTATATTATATATATATATATATATATAGTAAAATATAACCTGCTATATATAGTCAAGTTAGTCAAGTTACCATTATAGTTAGTAAAGTTATTTTTGCTCTGTTTATGGATATTTATGCCAATTTTTTACTGGCCATCTCAAAAGACATGTGCAGATTTGTTTAGCCCTGGGCTAAGCCCTTACCCTGTTGTGCCGTTACCATGCCCTAGCTGTGCCCCTGCCATGTCCCCTGTATTATGGTGCTCGGACACCTGGGGACTATGGTCCTATGGTAAACTGCCAATAACAGAAATCCTTTTAGGGAACTACTTAGAAAATAATTCTTATCACTAGCTGTATGCTTAAGGGAACATACACATAGTGACTATGTCCTTTCTAATAAATTAATATTCTCCTAAATTGTATTAACCTTACAGTTGTGCTTAGTACTGGTTATATTTTTGATGCTTTCATTTTTTTTTTTGTATGAAAGCATCAATGACCATATAATGGAAGGATGGAAACTTCATCTCAGTAATACACGGACGTCTATAGAAACTCTTGATATTGCAGGTACCAACATTTTCTATTTAGCTTAAGCCACAGCAACAACATTTGCATTACACAAGAAAAGTAATGGTTTGGCTCAATGCTTTTTATTTTTCTCACTTAATGGAGAAGGAAAGGTAAAAACTAAGTAAACTTTTTTAGAAAGGTCTATGTAAATACAGCCATAAGCACTCAAAGAAAGAGTCCTCTATCAAAAGAAACATAAGATTTCTTGTCTCCTTTTTTCCTGTGCCAGAGTCTGAGTAGCTCTCTCCTCTTCTGCTCCCCCCTCCCATTAGAATTCTAAGAACTCCCTCCCCCCCTTAGCCATACAGCAGGAAGCTTCCTCATAGTCTTACAAACTGCACATGTACAGGGGTCTTGGAGTAGGAGCGAGGCATTATGGGAATTTTGTTTACAGAGCTCAGCGTTTTTTTCCCCTATGACGCGTCTGATCTTCTGAACAGGCGAAATATGGTGAGACTTAAGCGCACTATTGAGACAACTGAAGGTATGCCTGCAGCTTGAGATTAACGCTTTATTAGCCTTTCCTTCTCCTTTAATTTTCTGTCAATGATTTTATTTGTATTTCAACAATTGGATCCAGTTATCTCTGTATCAGAGATTAATGTCAAGAGTGAGAAAACTAAAACACAAATATTCAACATTTACTTTCAAAATAACTTTAAATTCTACCTTACGCTTTCAGTGGTTTTGAATGAATGCCATGCAAATTATGTAGCTGACCGGAATAGGTCCTGTATAAAAAAGTGCATTTAGGATAAAAGTTGCAATAATAATATTTTATTTATTATCACTTCATATTAAGCGTGCAATAGGTACATGCGAGTTGCCAAAGCCAAGCCACTTTTCTATTCTAATCCCTTTAGATTTATTATAATACCTGTAGTCTCTAATGCAAACTCTCAATTTCACACTTGACATCCACAATTTAGCCGAATACTGGGTTTCTTCTTACCTTGTCACTAAATCCCCTTAATATGTGGGTGGCATAAGGTAAGAAGCGGGGGGAGGGCGAGTGGAAGGGGGCATGAGAGTGAGAGGGTTGCAAGCTGGTGGGGGGCAAGAGATACAACATGCCATGGGGGCCAGTGCCAGACACGCTCTGTAAATCAATGCCCTTATCCTATCCTAGCTAGACTAATACAGCCTGCTACTAAGTGGCCTACCTAATTCTCACCTCTTCTGCCTTCAGTCTGCCTTTAACCCTTCTGCTAGAATCCTCCTCTCACCTATAAAATAATGGGCTAATGAATTTTGAAATCTTTATATTGGCTTCCCATTTACTAAGAAAGCTTTAGAAAATAATTCTCATGACTTTCATGCTCTTCATTACTTTACACATCACTATCTCTTCTCTTGTCTCCATAAACTACTGGCCAAATCCTATGGTCCTCTCAAAGCCACCACCTGGTCACACCACCCACTTTTTCAGCTTCATCTCTCTTTTCCCTCTTGCTGCACTCTTAGAGCTCTGGCATAACATCTGGTTCAAATTCTGCACTTATGAGTCAATGCCTCTACTACTGCATATCGTAGCACACAGCCTCCTATTTATGTCTGTTAGCCCACTAAGACTTGTAATCTCTGTGGGAGATGGACCTCCTTCCCCTTGTGTATTAACACTTGGCATTTAAACTTAAATATAATTGTATACATTTTAAATATAGTTATTGATGTTCTATCTTGGTATGTTTTCCAGCTTGCTCTATATATGTAGTGTTGGAATAAACAGTGCTGCAACATATTGCCCAGCTTGTTCTATATAGTCTTACCATTCTTGCATTATTATAATCATTTTAACCTCAGTTTCCAAAATGTCACGTAAAACCATTTACTATGCGCTTTCAAAACGGATGGAACTACTGTAGTCACATTGCTTGACACAGCCAAAGCATTTTCCATGCATGCATAGAGTACACAGTATGTGACAGTGCTTTCTAAATACACAAGTACGATGATGTGATTGTATTTGAAGAGTGTTGCGTCTCACTGCAGATGATTAGCATTTCTGTTTTCCTTTATTTATACAGTGCTGGCAAAGGCAATATATCATTCACTCCCTATTACATTCACTATGGTCAGTATTACCAGGAGTCAATTAACCTGCCTGTACTGCATGGTGTTTAGATCGTGGGAGCAAATATATCTTGGAAGTGTCTTCTGAAATTCAAAGAATAAAATGTTAGATGCAGATATCACTGCCAGTCATTCCTGAGAGTGTATATTATACCTGTGCTTATATAAACTATTTTTTTATAAAGAGCTTGTTTTGTTCTTTAGTAAAGGAACCTTTGGCCCTACAATAATTCTGACTGAAAACCAAACTGTTTGGAAAGCAGCCAACCAATCCATATACAGGGCAGAAAACCTTTGGACCTGTAGTGCATGCCACTCTTGCAGAGCCGTTTGAAAGCCTCCCAACTAGGCCAGTACTATAGATAGGGAAATCTACAAAACCTGTCATTTATTGCAGAGCTATTTCTACACAGTCCAACCTGGCACATGTAACTTGAAACTGTCCTCAAGTTAATAACAAAGTATTGCATGTACAGTACCTGGTTATAAACAGCAACACTAAGGGGCACATTTACTAACCCACGAACGGGCCGAATGCGTCCGATTGCGTTTTTTTCGTAATGATCGGTAATTTTGCGATTTTTTTCGGCGTCTTTACGATTTTTGCGTAAAAACGCGAGTTTTTCGGCGTCTTTACGATTTTTGCGTAAAAACGCGAGTTTTTCGGCGTCTTTACGAAAGTTGCGCAAAGTCGCAATGTTTTCGTAGCGTTAAAACTTGCGCGAAACGTCGCACCTTTTAAGTTTTAACTACGAAAAAGGCGCAACTTTGCGCGCAAGTGTTAACGCTACGAAAAAATCGCGACTTTGCGCAACTTTCGTAAAGACGCCGAAAAACGCGAAGCCCCTACAGAAGTCTAAACTGTTACTTCCCCCCCACAGTGGTAGAAAACAGTTGTTTGAATCAGGTACTTTTATAGTACTCATTTTATTTGCAGTACCTGCTGTAGCACTTGGCTGATGGTGTTCTGTCCTTTAGGTGTTCAAATGGAGGTATGTTCCATCCCTAACACAAGAAGTATTACGAGGTGGCAAAAACAGAGATTATGCCCAGGGGAACCAGGTGAGAAATGGATGAATATTTGGGGCCCTCTGGGAGTAGTAACCCATGACAATGGATGGCTGCCCTAATTACTGCAATCTAGTAACTATGATTTACCTAGTATAACTTCTGCATATACCATATGACATAATGCTAGCATGCAATTCTCAGTCTAAGCCTTTAGCAATAAGAAAAAAAAAGCATTTTATATCAATGACAACATATTGTGAGAAAAACAAGAATGTGTCAGTGCATTATATATATCTATAGAAGGATTGTGGTTATTATTGAGAAATCCCCCAAAACCATACAAGTCCCGCCCATCTGTTCCCCTTTCTGCTGCCTACTTTCCTAGCTGTGCAGGGGGCCTGCGGCACTCACCACACTGTACTGTAGGATAGGAACCAATCAGCAGCTCGGCTGACCTGATAGGAAACTGAAGCCTGTCTTTGCTTGTATGACTGCAGGGCTGCGACTGGCTATGCCCCCCCTACGGCAGAGACCGTTAGGACATGCCCATCCCTCGTGCGCAGGAGCCAAAGAGGATTACACATATATATTATTCATGATTGCCTTCAAGATTTGGGGGGGGGTCTAACTTATGCTATAAGTCTTCTTTTACAGAAAACTACCAGTTTTGAATATGTTTAATCTAAGGCTTTATTGAACACAACAGGCTGGGTGGAAATGTGCTTATACCAAAAGCAATACAAAGCCAATAGTATAACACAATAATGTATAAGTCAAGACTTTTGCTCGAGTAAGAAAACTGAGTTGACATTTTGATACAAAACTAAATGCATATTTCCCAATGCATGAGTTATTCAGAAGAAACATTAGAGGGGTCAAATGTTTAAACCTACAGCAGCTTCTTTAACAGCTTCTAAAGTTGGTTATACATGGGGCTAACTGCACACTACTCAAACAGATCAGTCCATAGTCTGAAGTGATGGATAGCGACCAAGGGGACATACATGTGTATGGCCTCCTTTATATGATTACATTCATTTAAGCTGTCTGCTTGAAAGATCAAGCCCCTTCATTCAATTTCGACTGATAATCCTGGATCCACTATGAATGTAGGTTCACTGGTCTAAGCTCCCATGTGACTGGCCAACCAATTCTGATGATGTATTACCAGCTTTAGTGCAGCCTTTTTTTTGGTTGGCTCTAAGTGCTCCAAAGCTTTTCACGTTGGTTGTTTCCCTGGCAATATATATCTGTTGAATAGTCAGCAGTGCCACATTGACCACAGCCATCCACCACTTCACTGAGGGAGGTAAGTGACTCTTCCAATAGTACATAAGTATACAATTTTTATTCATATACTGAATTCAACGTTTCGGTCCTCATTAGGACTTTTATAATAAGAATTTTAATTGTGCATCTTGAACAAAAAAGCAGTGTTGGTCTGCAGGCACTTTCATTAAAAAAAAAAAAATCTATCATCAATCAAATTTCTCAGCTGTTTCACTAAACGTACTTGCTTCAAAATGCCCTCCTTGAACTTCTGTATAGTTGCGCTCAGTCCTTCCTGTGTTCCATTATAAATCAAGCACTGCTGCACCTACTGATGCAGGGGAACCCTGGAGCTACCAACCACTTCCCAGCCAGGCAGTAGCTCCAGGGTTCCCCTTTCACCCAGTAACAATAGGCACAGCACACTTGTGCCTAAAGGACTGGGCATAGAGACTCATATGACAACCACTGGAAATGACACCAGCCTTCCGAACAATTGCATTGGATTTATGAGGAAATGCACGTAGAGCTGCCATAATTTGGTGAATCAAATATAATTGTGGTAGGCGCAGTACTATTACGCCAAGCGCATTACTCACTGTACTTGCGAACATACATGTACCCTCATGCCAGATATTTATGGTTCTATACATGAGAGGCATCCATAGTAACCTCACTCTGACTCAAAGGAACCATATCTCTCCCCCTCTTAGCCTGACATAGTAATTCAAGCCCACCCTTTCCTTTTTCCATTGTGAGGAGACAGACCTATGACTTTAATACCCTCATTTTTTAAGTTTTTTCTCCAAAAAATCTGTTTACTGCCAACCTTAAAAACCAGGGGAACTTCCAGTTGCAGAATGCATCCCTTCAACATGGAACAAGGGGACAGGGGAGTAGAATGACTCTACCAATCTAAGTGGACTCGTTTTTGCGAGATAGAGGTTTGCTTAAGTCTAAGGAATCAGGTATGTGTGAACACTAGCTGTTGCATGACGGTATGGACAGAAGCTTAGTGAGCAGAAGACTAGAAGATAAAAGCAATATTAAAGGAACAGTAACGCTAAAAATGAAAGTGTATTTAAGTATTTAAAATATGATGTACTGTTACCCTGCACAGGTAAAGTTGTGTATTTGCTAAAGAACACTACTATAGCTTATATAAATATGCTGCTGTGTAGCCATGGGGGCAGCCATTCAACCTGGAAAAAAGGAGAAAAGGCACAGGTTACATAGCAGATAAGCTCTGTAGAATATATCTGCTTTGTGCCTGTGCCTTTTCTCCTTTGAATGGATGCCCCCATGGCTACACAGCAGCTTTGTTTATATAAACTATAGTAGTCTTTCTGAGGCAAACACACCAGCTGTACCAGCACAGGGCAACAGTACATAATATCATAATTATTTTTATACACTTTCATTTTTTGGTGTTACTGTGACGCCTACAGTACCATGTATATTAAATACGGATCTTACCATTACTTGATGCTTTGCTCTTCAGCTCTTCCATTAGGGATGGAATTTTATCCAGTGAAACATATTCTCTGTATTCTTTGCGTCTTTCTTCCCGAGTCATATGTAACAGCCGTTCTGTAAGCAAAAAATAATATATTTCAGATGGTATTTTTACCATAAATATAAAGCGGCGCAACTGCTTTATGAAAAAAGAGCTTAAACTTTGGTTTTAATATATTTTAATATAATTTTAATAAAAGTATAACAGGAAACAACTTTTCATGAATATTTCATGGCTTAATTTAGCAAGAAATGTGTTACTACTATTTAATTAGTTCTGGTAGATACAATTTAACAATAAGGAAGAATAAATATAGCCCAGAAACACCCACAAAAAACAAACAGAATAAGCAACAGTGCAAGGATACCAAAAAAGTATACACAACAGAAGTACATATCGTTGGGCTATTTTTAGTAGGGATGTACATAATCCAGAATCGTTTCGGGGTGCGCCCAAGAGTTGGCCTTTATCAGCAGGATTCTGATTCTGCAAAATTCAAATGCCTGGTCTATCCGAATAACATGACTTTTCGTCACATAAACACGGGAGTTGAAAATGCATGCAGTTCTGTTTATTGCATACGCAAATTAGGACTCCGATTCTGTTTTCAACCGATTATTCACAAAGGATTTGGCCCTAATTGCATCCCTAATTTTTAGGCATGGTTTCTATATCTGACACACATTTTAAAGTGCCCAAAAGCATCTGTAATGCAGTCCACATGAAAGTTCTGGTACTGGTAGTTCTTAACCAAAAAACACACCGACAAGTTTTGTGGCACTTTAGACCGCAGTCAATAGGAGGTCACTGAGGCACTTTCACCTGGCTGCCTGGCTATAAACGGACAGATAGACCGCTTTTGGGCAATTTTTGGTACATGTATGCAGGTTAGACAATACTGACTGGCATATATATATATATATATATATATATATATATATATATATATATATATATATATATTAGTGTCTGCACACATAATTCACATCGTTGTCATACGAAAATATCATGGTACGATCCGAAAGTTTCGTATCCAAACGATCGCAAACAGCGCAAAAACCTTTCTGACTTTGATCCTTCAGTGCATGATTTTGGAAGCCCTCCATAGGACTCAATGGCACTCTGCAGCACCAACCTGGCCCAAGGAAAGTCACAATACCGAAGCTTGAATGAATTCCAAAACTTTCGTACTCATTGCGACAAATACGATTTTGTCGCACAAATTGTCGCAAAGTACAAAAAAGTATCATCTTTTTTTGTAATCGTACCCAATCGTACATTGTTAAATGGGTCCCTTAATCTTTTTCTGAACAGCAATAATGTTCAGGCCTTTGGGGGTGACTTTGGTTGGCTCATGGGCTTTACTTGAGACAGGCGGACAAATGTAAGATGGCAGCCTCAAGCTCCGCTCCAAAAGGGAATAACTTAATAGTAGCAGCACTGAAGGAAGCTAAATACGGAATTTTTGATCCAGCAGGTTCAAAAGGGCTAGTATATTATACATGTTATTATAACTTGCAGTCACTAGGAGTAATTACCCTACATGTTACCCTAGGTAGGTTATATAAGGGAAAGAACAATAGGCCAATTCCTCTTTAGCTTATGTAAGAAAATACACGCTTCCAAAAAAGTTGGAACACTGTGTAAAATATAAATAAAAAGAGAATGTAATGATTTGCAAATCATTTAAATCCTATATGTAATTGCATATAGTTCAAAGACAAAATTAGCAAATGCTTAAACCAAGAAATTTTATGTTTTATGAAAAATATGCTCATTTTAAGTTTGATGGCAAAAATTTGGGACAACTAAAGACTGGAAAATTGCAGAGAATGAAGGGACAGGGATGGCCATAATCTATGGGCCCTCAGGTTGCACTGCATTAAAACCAAACATGATATTGTGGTTAAAAAACATTGCTTGGGCTCAGAAATACTTCCGGAAAGCACAGTCTGTGAACATAGTTCGTAATTTCAGCCATCCTTGCCTTCTCTGGGCCTCATCTCATTTGCGATGGACTGATTAAAGTTTATGGATTCCATTATAATTTTTAACTACAAGTCTCCCAATCCCTGTAGCAGTGATTTGTGCTCAAATGTTTTACTTCCCCCATTACTACAAACTTTATTATCAGTATTACAAACTTTATGAATGTAGTGGAAAGCCTGTTATACAGCCACGCCTAGCTGTAGGCTGGTTGCTATGGCATATAATATTTTATACAACAAAGAAAGTTTACCCAGCACACCCTTAACTCCTCCAACAATTCTTACTTGGTGCACAGCCCAGAGAGTCAGCACTCCCAGCAAAAAGTAGTTGACTGGCACAGCCCCTGCTTAGCCCCTGCATGTTTATTCAAAACATAGCAGCAATGTTTTGGGGCTAAGCCCCACTTGCTTTACACTCGTTGTGCCAACTATTTTTTGCTGATATAATATTTTATGGCATACTTAAAATGCTAGAGATACCAGATTTTGCCACTCCTGGTGCATGACGTGGCATAGGGCTGATATTTTCGGCATGAGGAAAAATGCTTGGCGAAAATACAGCCCTACGCCTGCTACTTGTGCCTGCACCCGAATGAATGAGATACGCTCGGTATGCAGGCACATGTAGCCGATATACGCATAAAAATGCGAGACTTTGCATTATCTCGCATTTCATGCGTATATCGGCTACATGTGCCTGCACCCGAGCGTATCTCATTTATTCGGGTGCAGGCACAAGTAGCAGGCGTAGGGCTGTATTTTCACCAAGCGTTTTTCCGCTTGCCGAAAATATCAGCCTTAGGGTATGATTTCAGCTGGTGACAGCATTAGGCTAATGCCACACAGTGCAAATTCTTGACCTGTGGATACAGGGCCGCCATCAGGGGGGCACAGGGGGGACAGTTGTCCCGGGCCCGGGCGTTTAAAGGGGGCCCGGTCGGGCTCTGTTACTGTTACTGCTGGTATCCGCTGTGATGTCCCGAACCCCCTGCTGCGTGTGCGCTTTTATAAGGTTGCGTCCTGTGCGTACTGACGTCACACGCACGGGGCGCAACCCTATAAAAGCGCACATGTAGCGGCGAGTTTGGGATATCACAGCGGATACCAGCAGTAACAGTAACAGAGCCCGGCCGGGCCCTGGACAAAAGATGCTGGCAGCAGGGGGGGGGGGACTGGAGGATTCTTGGGGCGGCCCTGGGGGAAGGTGTAGGATGTTTGGGGGGGGCCTGGGGGAAGGTGGAGGATGTTTGGGGGGGGCCTGGGGGAAAGGTGGAGGATGTTTGAGGGGGGCCTGGGGGAAAGGTGGAGGATGTTTGGGGGGGCCTGGGGGAATGTGGAAGATGCTTGGGGGGGCCCTGGGGGAAGGCGGAAGATGCTTGAAGGGGCCTTGGGGGAAGGTGGAGGATGTTTGGGGGGGCCCTGGGGGAAGGTGGAGGATGTTTAGGGGGGGCCTGGGGGAAGGTGGAGGATGCTTTGGGGGGCCCTGGGGGAAGGTGGAGGATGCTTGGGGGGGGCCCTGAAGGAAGCAGCAGGATGCTTGGGGGACCCTGGAAGAAGCAGGAGGATTCTGTGGGGTGGGGGGTGGGTGGGGGGGTGGAGCGGCAAGAAGCAGCGGAGAGGGAGCCAATGTTTTAGGGGGCCCTGGGCAGGCTAGCAATGTTTTAGTGGCACTGGCACTAATGCAAAACGTAATCCTTGGCCAAAAATGTTTTAGGGGGGCCCTGGCTACCAAGGTTTTAGTGGGCCCTCGCTACCAATGCCTGTGTGTCCCTTGTATTGATGGGAGGGGCCATTGGGGGTGTGGGAGGGAGGGGCCATTGGGGGCTTGGGTGGGTGGGGCCCAGAAAATTTTGTTGTGAGGGGCCCCATGATTTCTGATGGCGGCCCTGTGTGGATAAACACAAACCAAGAATCAGTCCCTATGGTTGAATCAGCCTAACCCTGTGACACCCAGAGCCACTGCAGCCTTAATCTTCCCTGGCAACTGGATGAAGGGGTATGCCTCCATAACTTTGTAGGGTTTAGGCACAATAAAAAGAAGAGAGGATACTCCTCTTTGAATCGGCTTTGTGTGTCAGTAGCTTTTATTTTGATGGTCCAACTGGAGGGCCAGATACAGACCTCCAAAGGATTTTAATGTTCCCTAAACTGCACAGTGGCTCCACAAACATCACTATATGGCATCATTTTCATTTGATTCAGCCCTCCACCATGTTATATGAGATATAATTGGCCCACCACAAGAAATAAGTTGGACAGCACAATATCTAAGGTAACAATAGTTAGCAACAAATCTGTTTTAGATAAGAAATTTGATGCAGAGGCCAGATTTAAAAAAACTGCTTTTTTTGCATAAATAAAAAAAAAAAAAAATCTAAGCAACTTACAATATACAGTTTTCTGATTTTCTGTGGTTTTAAAACTATTTGTAAATTCAAATGCTATCAGGATTTTTCTGTTTTTTTACATTCCCTGGATTAAAGGTTCTGGACTTCTGATGCAATTATTATTAACAATAATGGATGAAAAAAATATGTACACCTGGGTGTACACATCAAACATTTAGATTACAAACACCAATATAATACCCAAGAGAAAAAAGTGAGCCCTGCTCAATAGCGCTTAAAAGGGTATGAGACACAAGGTGTGGGCGGGATGGGCAACATCAAGAGTGAGCATTGAGCATTGCAGTTTGCAAGGGCAGTGCAAATAGTGATAATGACATAATGCTAAGGATAAGGTGGTTGGGTGGTTCATTAATTCTGATGCTGCATATATTCCATCAGGCCCTGGCCCTTTGTTCACATTTATTTTGCGTAAATATTGAAGTACCATTTTCTGCTTCAGCCACTGACAACTTATCTGAGCTGAGTTATGAGCATCTTTACAAAGTTGGTTCTGTAACTTGGATTCTCAAATAGTATACAATGAGGCCAAAGTACTGATTAAGCACATTTGCTTTTTAGTGTCCCTTTTCACAAAAATATCTATATGTTTTTATGGAGCCACACGCTACACTCAACCTTTTTACTACTGATAAACTTTAAAAACTTTTTGGCATTAGCCTTTGCTTGGGATGCAATTAGCTCTACGTTTCTAAATGTTGCCATACAAAAGGTATCCCATTATAAAGCAAACTATTTTTTACAGATGTAGCCAATCGATATACACGATTTACCACATTATGAATTTATGAAAAATATGATTCTTGCCAGTGTGCATTTTTTTTTCTCTGCAAAAAAATTATAACTTGACTATGTGGTTCACATTATTTCTTAAAGGAGAAGGAAAGTCATTTTGGGATTTTACTGCCAATAGATTTGCCACATTAGTACCACCTAGAACACTATATTTATTCTGCAGAAAGCGTTACCATACCTGAGTAAAGAGCCCCAGAAGCTTTCTCTGTTTGTTTAAGATTGCAGCTGCCATTTTAGCTTGGTCTTCCTAGCTTCCTGCTGCTGCTCTAGAGGCTGGTAGCTCATATTACACGTTCCTAAGGGAGGGGAGTGAGTTTTATTAATTCTTATGGGAGGGGGAGCAGTAGAGGGGAGAGAGGAGAGAGCTCCACAGACTCTGGCCCGGGAATGAAGGATTTTTCTGAAAAGGAAGTCTGATACCCTAAGAACATGTTTACAAAAAAAGGAGACAAGAAATCCTGTTTTTCTTTTCGTAGAGGACTCAGTGCAGCTTTTCTGTGAGTGCTTATGGCTGTATTTACATAGACATTTCTGATAAAGCTTACTTAGTTTTTACCTTTCTTTCTCCTTTAAATAAGCTAAAAAAAAATAAAAGAGGGAAAAGGCTCTCTCATTTTGTCTGTCTTTCTGTTTTACATTCGCATTTTTTCCCCCCTTAAATTTGAATTTTGATAAATTTGCCTCTTAGTGCCTTTATTAGATAACCCCAATAGTGTGGTCCTTAACATTTCTACCTTAAAGTGATACAGACACCTAAAATTTGTTTTTAAATATATTAGAACATTGTCTTTGCATAAGCCTTTTTGTCATTATTTTTAAATTCTTTTACCTATTTGATCCCCCATGTTCCTCTAACAGGGGGCTGCCATATTTGTGCTTCAATAGTCTGTTAGCATTAGAAGCTATAACTGACAGGCTGACAAGGGACAGTCAGGTTGGCAAAGCAGTCAGGTTTAGGAACTTCAAGTAACAATTACAAAAGCAGGTCTATTGGTGAAAAACAATCAACATGACCTATACGTAACTTATTATGTACATTCATATTTTGTAGTTTTTTTGTGTCAGTATCACTTTAAAGGAGAACTAAACCCTCCAAAGACAAAAGCCCTCATAGATTGCCCTCAATTGTCACCCCAACCTGCTCCCACCCCGCAGAGTCTATTAGATCCAAAAGCATTCATAGGCACCATCTTCTGAATTCAGAGGGCAGTCTATTGTGGTTTTTGTCTATGGTAGGTTTAGTTCTCCTTTAAGGGCATACATTGAAATCTGTAATTATTTAATATAGTTTTTAATGAAAACCATTCATCTTCTGTATTTTTAGCTGACAATTTACTGTCCAAATCCACTTTCTAAAATAATGTTTCTAGGGTGTGAACATTTGCATCCCTAAAATTCAAGCCTTTGTTAACCCAATGTATGTTTTTGCCACAAACATGAACTGAGATAATATTACTGTCACTATTACCCAGATGTTCTAGTACTTTTACATTTTAATTTGTTCTGAGTTGTTATAAAACACTAGATCCAATATAGTTGGGTCCTCAACAATCTGTGACATGAATCTGTCATGCAGAACATTAATAAAATTGTTTCCATTAACTGTGATGGCAGTATTTCTCCAACCAATGTCAGAGTAATTAACACTTCCATTAAAAAGACATGCCTTAACCTTGCAGTTTACAACAGTAGGTGAACCTCTTATCCTTCACTTACATGAGGGGGGCTGTAGCATATCCTACCATTTACTTGCCTTACAATCCATGAAAAGTTCAACCGATAAGCCTTTAGGCCTTTCAATATCCTTTACAACTTCTTTAATATTGTGTTTCAAATCATTCCTGACATACAGACATACTCCTATTATATTTCCCCATCCCTCTGATACAAGGTATAGCTCGTTATATTCACTGCCCACTCATTCATGTATCAGCAATTCAATAACACCATACTTTTCATTCAGAACCATTAACTCAAGCTCTTCAGTTTTTCCAACCAAGCTAATTCCATTAGTTAACAGGGCTGTCATTGGGGGGGGGGGAGGGGGTACAGTTGTGCTGGGCCCAGTGAAATCCTCTTCCTAAAGGGGGCCAGCCACATAACGAATGTTACACAAAGTGTAATGTGACACAGTTACGTCAAAATGTATAGAATTTATGTAACTTCCACAAAAACTGCCTAGAAACTTACTTAACTTGCCTAGAAACCTATGTAACTTACATATCAACCTAAAGGCAATGCAGAGAAGCTTGGCAAGGGTAGGCAGAGGTAAACTTTACTGACCACCAATGAATTAAAAAACTTAGTAAATTCCACTGCACTCCAACTGGAGTCACAGCATTGGCCGGGGTGCCGGTACAAGGAGCAGATTTTGGCACCGAAACATGTGAGTGTGCATTTTGGTGCCGAAATCCACTTTATCCACAGACCAAGAATAAGCTTGGTGTGCCTGGGCCAACTATGTAGTTAAATGAGAAATGTAGTTTAAGTTATCAAGATTTATTTCATGGAATTTTAAGTAACATTTTCAAGTATGGGAGAAGTTTCCTGGAGAGATGTTAAAAAAAAAAAAAACCTTCCCATTAGAATACCTGCCAAAAGTACATGTAAGGGACAGGGAATAGACCTTATAATGCAGAAGAGCAATAGAACTGTCAGCTGATGCACACCACTGAGCATTTTGACTATATAAATGTATGAAAGGCATCTCACTATAGAAAGGCAATGTCATTCTAGGCGACTTTCCAAAAAGCATTACAGGAGTTATTCACCTTCCAAATGTTTTTTTTCAGTTCAGTATGTCTCAGATAGTAATAAAGACTTTTTTCTATTTTGGGATTTTTGACCATTTTTTAATACTAAAGCTTAAAGTTTCATTTTTCACCTTCTTGTATCTTCCCTAGAGTAGCTTTGAGAGGTGGGTGTCACTGACTGTAAACTGGTCTAATGTTATACATTAGTTGATACATAGTTGCTAATGTTTCACAATAAAATGTTATCAACTAATGTAGCAAACTGTAACATTTTAGAGTCTGCCCTTGAATTACTGAGCAGTCAGAATAAAACACAGAAAGAGGGGAACATTAAAGGGGTAGTTCACCTTAATATAACTCCTAATATGATGTAGACATTGAGAATTTGCAATTAGTCTTCGTTTTTCAGTTATTTAGCTTTTTGTTCAGCAGTTGTCCATTTTAGCAGCTATCTGGTTGCTAGGGTGGTTCACCTTCAAATTAACTTTTAGTATGTTATAGAATGGCCTATTCTTAGCAACTTTTCAGCTGGTCTTCGATTTCTATTTTTTATAGTTTTTTTTTTTTTTTGCTTTTTTTCAGCTTTCAAATGGGGGACACTGACCCCGGCAGCCAAAACCCATTGCTCTGTAAGGCTACAATTCTATTATTAGTTAATTTTTATTACTTATCCTATTCTTGTCTCTCTTTCAAATCACTCCCAGGTTGCTGGGTTAAATTGGACCCTAGCAACCAGATAGCTCTTGTAATTCCAAACTGGAGAGCTGCTGAACAAAAAAGTAAAATAATTCAAAAACCGCAAACAATAAAAAATGAAGACTAATTGCAAAGAATAGCTTTATCTACATCATAAAAGTTATTCTGAAGGTGAACAAACCTTTTAAAGGTGAAGCTTCAGTTTTTGGAAAAACAGTTAAAAATAAAGAATAAAGAGCAACTGAAAAATTCTTTATTAAAACACCCGAACTAATAATGTCTTTGAACAACCCCTTTAAGCATTTTCAGTGATTTTAAAAGTTATTTGAAAATGGTTGAACAAAAGATGTTTTTAATATATTGCTTCTGTAGTCACACCAGGTAGTTAAATGAAGGCCTAGAAGTTACTGGGCACCAGAAATGAATCTGCTAATCAGCCAGTGCCCCTATACCTCCTAGCACCCCCCCACCACAGAATTCACTGGAGTTTTTTATTCTATAATGATGCCCCTGTTGAGCCACAAACATGAGTTTTATGAACAATTCATTGAGGTGGTATGGTTTACCTTATCCACTAACATAACAAACTTTTTCAAGTAGATAATCTTTCTTTGCTTTTTGCTTTTAGAGGTTTAGGGGTCTTTCTGACGCTTTCATTTGTGCAACAAAACAAAAAAAGGAGAAGGAAAGGTAAAAACTAAGCAAGCTTTATCAGAAAGGTCTATGTAAATACAGCCATAAGCACTTACAGTAATGCTTACAGTCCTCTATGAAAAGAAACACAGGATTTCTAGTCTCTTTTTTTGTAAACATGATGTTCCAGTGTCTGACTTCCTCTCTCAGAAAAATCCTTAATTCCCGTGGCCAGAGTCTGCGCAGTTCTCTCCTCTCTCCCCTCTCATGCTCCCCCTCCCACCAGAATGCTAAGAACTCCTCCCCCCTCCCTTAGGAATGTGTGATTTCAGCTATAACTGCAAGAGCTGCAGGCAGGAAACAACTTAAAATGGAAGCTGCTATCTTAAGCAAACAGAGAAAGCTTCTAAAGCTGTTTACTCAGGTATGGTCATGGTTTCTGCAGAATAAATATATTGTTCTAGACAATAATGTGGCAAATCTATTAGCAGTAAAATGCCAAAATGACTTTCCTTCTCCTTTAAAGGCTGTTTTAATAAATCACTTGGCATTCATGGTTTTAAAGAAAATGAGTCTGTTAGTGGTTATAAAAACCTCTAAAACCACAAAAATGAATGTTGATAAATCTGCCCAGTCCAACAGAAATTTCAGCAAACTTGCACATGGTGTAAAGCTGTTTTCACTGTTGCAAAAAGATTGGGATTGATTTTCAGCTCATTTACAGACCAGCTAACCTCTATATTGTTACATGTCACACACATATTTACTATATATAGTGAATGAAATACCCCCTATTGTAATATATAAGTATATTAGAAGTCACAGAACAGTTCCATGACCATATAAAAGCAAGAGGCCAAAGGCCTCATGGAACTCCAACAGGGGGTACAATATTTATTATAGTACACAAGTTTCAGGGTATCATGTGACAGAAATGACATCACTAAGCACTGATTATAACTGATGACATCATTAAACAGTTTATATAATGAATAAAGTTGTAAAATATAGAGATATTAAAAGTCACAGAGGAGTTCCATGACCAGAAAAAAGCACAAGGCCAAACGTTTTAGTGAGCCATGCGATAGAAATTACATCACTAAACTCTGATTATAACTGATAACATCACTAAGCACTGTTTATAAGGATATAATTTACAGTTTGGTCCCATAGGGAAATGACCTGAATATTATAAGGATATAATTTACAGGGTATTCATGGTTCACAAGCATATTTAATGTTTATAACATATATTTAATACACACACATATTTAACAGTCTCACAAGAGTTTTAAAAAAACTTTTATCTTCCCCCAAGAGGAGAATACATATTACGGAAAATAACGTAGGTAAAATACTAAGGTTCCTTAGATTGGATACTTTCGCATACTGTAGAGTCTCTTGTTGCTGCCTCGCTCTCGGAGCAAAGTGCTAGGACACTGCTGCTCCATTATATACAGTAAAGAACTGCACACATTTAGAAGCATTAGGTGTCCCTAAATAACACTGTTATAATGGCATATAAGGCGAGAGAGCACAGCGAACGTGACCCACCAGCACGTGGCCCACAAACTGCTGCTGAATTAAAACTCACAGAATCCCCAAATAACAGCATGCCAAGGAATGCATACACACTTATGTATATATATATATTTATACGCTGATGGGCCAATTGCGCAACTCACAAAGATTGCAGAGGAGTGTTTCCAGGAAAGGGAGTGAATACAGGATAGGCACATGCGGCTTAAGCAAATTGCCACACACACACACTCTGCTGGCAGAACCCACAGCACAAGGGGTAACAGAGGTCACACACACCCATGCTATTGTTTCCCCATGTCTGTAACACTGGGACTCACGTACTGTTGTTACATTGCCAGCCTTCTGCTCATGCACGGGATGCTGGGAAATGTAGTTTGGCAATAGCCAGAAGTTTTGGGTATAAAGTTTATGGAATAAGTGTGTAGTCTCACAAGCCACAACACCACAGTAAGGGTGAAGACACACAGAGCTACTACTAGCAGCTACTTTTTCACGGCTACTAAACTACAGAAAGTATCCTGCCATAGACAATACTGAGAATTGCCTCTGCTAAAACACACATAAAGACAATAATCAGTAAATGATCAGCATTGTCTATTTTAGTAGCCATGACAAGTAGCTGCTACTAGTAGCTCCATGTGTCTTCAGCCTAAGAGGTAAAAAGGGGTGCAAGACATGTGCATACACCAGTCCTCTTCTCCCAAAGGATTCTGGGATTGGCCATCTATTTTCTTTCAGTCACCTGTACCTACCCCATCATTATTGCCTATTAATAAATTACCAATGTCACCAACAATGACAACCAGACACAAGCTAGAAGAAATGGAGGTTGTCCTGTACAGAAGAGCTTGCAATCTAAGTCTGCAGGCAGGGCCAGAATTAGAAATAGTATGGCCCCTGGCATTGCAGGAAAGCCGGGGCCCCCATATGAGAATGGAGAGTTACAGAAATGAGGAATGTCCATCCCACAACTCTTCAGCTCTTGTGGAAAAAGTGGGAAGTTACAGCTGGAGAGCTGCCGGTTAGACGTTACTGAAGTATATACTAAGAATATTCAACAATTGTTACTTTTATCCCCACCCTCTCCCCCAGGAACTCCTATGATGCTGGTGACTAAAAGCAATGACCCTTGCTGTGCTTCCTATGCTTGCAGGTATTTCCTACCTGTGACCCTCCATCTAAGCACTGAACTACAACTCCCAGCATGCCCCAAGAGCCACAGGTTGGGATTGAGGAGATGAACAAAAGCATGGCACAATGAGAGGGGGTGGGAGGGGAGAGGGATGGATGCTGGGTGGGGGTGGGGGTGAGTGTATCTCTCCATCATTAATCACTGAGAACAAGAAGCTGGTAGCTACCTTTCTCCTCCTTCCATATCCTTTTCTTCTTGTTGCTTTGGTACATGCTGCTGTGGCTGTTGGATTTGGGCTGCAAGTTCCCCAGGCTCACGGGAAATTGTGTTTGGGAACTCAGGGGAGAAAGGGAGACACAGGAGAGCAGGGGGGAGCACTGCAGAAACAAACTATAAGAGATTCCTTAGGAAGCAGCCGCTGCAGCACCCTTATGTGTTTGTATATAGGGATCATGCGCACGAAGCTCCCTCAGCACCTACACGGCTGGACGTGCAGGAGAATATCCCGGCTCCTTCCCACCTCCGCCTGTCAGCCATCTGACTCCTCCTACTACACCCTAAGGCACGCCCCGCGGCTGGCCAGCACGCTATCCGATTGGGCAGCGTCATAAAGCTTTAGGATTGGAGGCCAGGGGATGCAGCGCGCATGCGCATGGAGATAAGGGTGTATGGAAGAGCATCTGTGTGTCTGCGGGCAGCGGACAGGGTTAGGGTATTCCTAGGTACTACTGTGCTGGGAGAAATAACCCTTGGGATCCCAACATCGATAAATGTACAATGATTAGGCTGTACCGTTAGACGCTTATAGTAAATGTTTGTCCGTCGTGCTGCAGTTCTTTTGCTGCAGTTTAGTAACATCTCGCCGTCATGGGAGGCAGTGAGTTGTAGTTGAACAGCAGTAGGCGGCCGCGACTGAAGCATTGCTGCTCCAAGTATTCACAGCATATGCCATGCAGCTAAAGCAACTGTTGTGTTCCTGCCAAGCTGGTACCTCCTACACATGCAATAAATAAAGTTACACTGTGCCTAGTCTGTAAGTAAGATAACTTTATTATCCCTCGAAATGCTCAGAAGACTATGTAACTGATGTGTTTGTCTGCACCCTGATTTATCTACTGATTTATAGGGGTTAGAAAGTTTTAGTAACTAATAAATTGGGCAAGCCCCCATCCCACGATTCCATTTGGAATTTGGCTGAATCCCGGAATATTTTACAGAATGCGAATTCTGCAGAATTTTTATAGTCCTTGGCCAAACCACTGTCAAACTGGCCCACTGCCACAGCAGGAAAACTCCCAATGGGCCCAGGGGTCGGAGGTTTCTACCCACTCGGCCTGTTTATTGGCCTTTCCCTATTTCTATATTGGAACAAATAAGCTAAATAGATGGAAGGATATATTATAGTATGTAAAAAAAAAAGAGTGGAGGAGAATAAAAAAGTTGAGTGCAGGCCCAGACTTGCAATCTGTCGATTGTGGCAAATGCCAGGGGGCTGCTGTAAAACACTCATTATTGGGCTGGTGGGGGTTGTTTGGGCCTCTGTGTACTTGGAATAATGGGCCTATTTTGACTTACAGTCCAGACCTGGCTGAGGGAGAACAGAAGGAAAAATAGTTGGGCAATTGGACTTGTGGTCTAAGGTTTTCTGGTGGGCCACTGGCATCCCTCTCTGACACTGGGACAAACTAAATTTGAATTCAAAAAGTGTATGATATTTGAAGCACCAGTTAAATGATGGTGGGACTTTTTTCAGATCATGCAAATACTGGATGGTTTACTTAAAGTTAAACACACAAAGTAGGGTTCTGTTTAGATATGCAGCCGAGCTTCTGTATATGGCTGAATCCAAAAATTAAAGGACATTGTCTCAAAGAAAATTCTGGGGCCAGTGCTGTCCTAGCAGGCAATCTGTGGATTCTGGCTAATGTCAGAGGGGCTGCTGTTAGATACCATAGACAGGAAGTTTTGGACACTATAATAAATAATTGTTGAACCCTCCATTCTTATGGCCAGCAAAAGACCCCTTTCTAATTAGCTTAATTATCATGAAGTTGCCCATTTAAGGTGGCCATAGACATTAAGATTTGCTCATCTGGGGAGGTTGCCAAATGAAAAGACCTTCTTCCGATATGCCTACCTAAGATGTGCAATATTGGGCAAATTTGATTGCTTGGCCCTAGGGCCATTTGATCAGATTACACGTACGGGTATAGGAACCGTCGAACAGGACCACATTAATGAGCAGATACAGTCCTTAATCCAAAGGGAAAATCAAACATGCAGATCGACACCTTCCAATTTTCAGACAGCTAAAAACTGGGGAGGCCCATCGAAGGGCCCCCATACACGGGCAGATAAGCTCTGTATGCCCATGTATGGCCACCTTAACACTTATTAACATATTCCCTCAATATTTTGAAGAATGGAAGCAAGGACAGATTTTTCACACATGTTTAGAAAACTGCACCGTATATTGAGGTGCAACCATACTGCCCCTTTGATTAGCCAGTCAACAAGTGGGATTTTTAAGCTTCAACACTATAAAAATAAGGGGCAGATTTACTAAAACTAACATTTTTACTGAATATGTTCACTGGAACCATTGTGATTGGATATCTGTGACTGTACTACACTCAAGGGTTGAAATGCCGGGGAATTCCCTACCAGCCATTTGAACTGAAGGAGCCACTCGGATGAGTGGTGAAACATTTTCAAGAAAAACTCAGAAAAGTCCAGTTGTTTTAGACTTAATTCTACTAGAGCTTTAAAATCCAAGTGGTGTCGCAGGCCCCTTTCTCTTTTTAGTGATGGTTTTTCCAGGCTGTCTTCACACCTCTTTCAAACCATCTGTCCTCTTGGTCCAAAATATGCATGTTACTGTCCTCAAAAAAGTGTCCTTTTTCCTTGAGGTGTAGCCCTCCTGTGTTAGGCCATTCTCTTACAGATAGGTTGTTTTGTCTACCCCGCAATGTATACGTTCACTACACTGGACAGCAATAGACCACTTTTAATGTGCTTTTGTGTAGGGTCTTTAGGGTATATTCAGTTCATTCCTATGACATTTTTCGAAACGTATCTATCAAATGATGAACTCTTAAAGGACAAGGAAAGGTTAATATAAATTAAAAGTAAGTCTAAAGGCATTCTTTTTAAGTACTTACTGCATATCTAAATTCCCAGATCCCTGCTTGCTTCTCTGAGATATGGTGCTGGCAGCCTACAGCAGTGTGAAGCCTACAGTGACATCACTGAAATCTCTCTCTTCCTCCCTCTAGGTGCCAGTGGCAGCCTTCCTATTCTCTGAGCATGTGTGTAACTTGATCCTGTCTCCTGTTCTGAGCTACACATGCCCACCAGCCAATCAGAAGCGGATCTGCCAGGGGGGGGGGGGAGGGATGAAACACATGTGCAGTATGAAGCAAGGAGGAAAAGCAAGGGAAAATACCTTTTTAAAGATGGCTGCCTGTTCTAGAAAACAGATAGAAAATGTGAAGTAAGTGTGACTGAGTAAATATTTGATTAGGTGAGCCAAAAGTGTGGCGTTTTTACTAAACAAAAGAAGGACTATTGGGCAGTATGCTTTTTAACGTTTTACTTGCATTCTCCCTTAACTCACTAAGTTTTCTCTCTTTTTCTTTGAATTTTTTTATTTGAATAAACTCATTTCCACAAATATCTGATATTTACTAAAAATCAGTACTGGAAAAGCACGTGTGGGGAAAAGTCACTAAAACTGGGACTTTTTTTGACTTGTCTCACGATAACCGTGACATTTTCGAGTTGTCGCACAAAACCCAGCATCAAAAAGTAAAATACCTCTAATAATTCAAAGCAAAGAAGATCTTCCAGGAAAGGGAAAGGACATCTGCCATTGACTTGCTATCACTACGTGATCTTGACAGGTTTTAGATGGAGTATTTTTGGATTCAAAATTATCAGAGTTTTGTCACATTGCAAATCTCGGAAAAGTGCAACTTTTTTTTCTGCCACTTTCAGTGCTAAAAAATCTCAGTCTGGGGGGAAAAAAATCTGACCGTTGGAGCTGGTACATAGAGGCCCAAAAGACTTTCAGCTGAAGCCCCAGTGCCTTTCTGATAGGCTTGATTTTAAAGCTGGTGGTCCCTTTCTTTCCAATACAGGCAGAATCCTTACACACATTTATCAAGAACTTATAAAAGAACTGCTTATACTAGGAACCCTGTCTGTACAAGCCCTCATCCATAGGATCACTTTTCCCTACTTCCATGAAGGTGGTCTCCATATTTTAGGGTCCTGGTTTCTTTCTTCTACTGAGTCCTTCTGCCCTAGGCCGTCCAGCAGCATCCACTCCTTTAACAGGGTGGAGGCTAAAGAGGAAGACTATGGTGCTCCTCCATTTTTATAGCAATAATTGTTTAAAATGTCCCTGGACCAGTGGGAACATATAGCTCCCACATGGGATAGCTTCCATATTACACAGCAGGGGAAGCTGCACCTTTCAAATCCCCCACCAACACATATTTCAGCACTGCTCCACATCTCATGGAAACAAAACTGTAGTCTACTAGGAAAGAAATACAAGCCTCAGGTTGGCATCATCATCCTGATAGGAGCTCATTTAATGGTGACTCTGGTATTAACTAATTCCCAGACACACTATTGTGGCACGCCTTGTGGGACATTACCATCTCAGCCCTATGATTTAAGACACAGAGAACTCTGTAGCTGCTATGATGCCAATTCTGCCTGTTTATATAAATTTACCATTTGCAAATCTTTCTTCAAAAAATGCCACAGACTTAGGTAATGCTCTAGTTACAGCCAATCATTGTTTAGCACATCTGCTTCTGTAGATGTAGGCAAATGAAGTTACTGTGGCTTTTAGGAGTCTTTCTTGTATTCACACTTCCTTCAGATTCCCATATAACAACCTGCTTCCACATGATACCATCACATTTATATTTAATGTCCCTAATGAGGCGCTAATTTCTGTAGCTAAACTTTAATAATAACTGGGCCATTCACAGTGTCAATAAATAAGATGATGTTCTCCAAAAAGGCAAATTATCATAAATTTGTAAATAATTTAGACATTACCAGTGCTGTAAATAAAGCCTTTTACCCCCACAGCTGGTTTTCCCTTTTCCAGTCGTCCATAATAATGCTATGCACTTTTTCCAAAGTAAAAGTCTCTGAGACCAGATAATTATTGTTCTGTCCTAACTTGACCACTGTGTGATTCACAAGATGTTCCTTGGACTCTATATTACTCGACCTGCCATGAAGCACTGTTATGGAGGATGGAGCAGACGTACTTAACAAGAAGGAAAAATTGTTCCTTCTGTACCACACTCTCCAAACACATTGTTTCATATTAGTGCACTCAGAATCAGACTGTAATAAGTACAATTTGTTCTCAGTATTTCATCCAAAGAAAACCTATTAATATCCACTTATCTCCACCACGTGGAAAATATATTCTTTTATGCTTGGCATTTTCTCCTTGTGTAACCTTCAATTGCTTTTTGCTTCAAGGAAAAGGATGCTGTGCTCAGTCAGGATTCTATCTGCAAAAGAATGACCAAAATCAAAATCTAACAATCTAAATATGAGTAAAACTACAAACCACAGTTTAAAATTTCATATTAATATTTAGAAGTTTGATAACCTGGAATCACTGAAACAGCGCTAAGTGTTTAGGAGTTAAACATAAATGTCAAATGTTACCATTTAAATTTGCTAAAAAGTAAAATAAAGTAAAATACTCATACAGAAAGACAACATGAAATTATTGAATGTACTACAGGTGTGTGACCTGTCATCCAGAATGCTCAGAACCTAGAGTTTTCCAAATAGGGTGTCTTTCCATAATACGTATAGATTTCCATACCTTAAGTCTATTAAAAAATAAATTACACATTAATTAAACCTAATAAGATTGTTTTGCCTTCAATATGGATTCATTGTATTGTAGCTGAGATCAAGTACAAGGTACTGTTTTGTCATTGCAGAGAAAAAGGAAACCATTTTGAAATATTTAAAGGGGCCCCACACAACCCAGATACCCCTAATATACCTATCACTATAATCTGTTCCTTCAATAGGTATGAATAAATACCACTTTTATATGCTGAAGTCCAGCTGCAATGCAGTTCTTTTTTTTTTGTAACACTTGAAATCCTGGCAGGTGAGAAGGGACTAAAACAACTAAAAAGGGAAGTTTAAGAACAAACTTCATGTTGGGTTGAAAAACGTGAAGTCACTGAATAAAATCTGATCTGTTGTTGGTTCCGCCCACTTTTTCTAACCTTGGTTATATAGTAAAAACCACTGTTCAAAGTGTGGGGACACTGGTTTTAATAGTGTCTGAATGGCAGCAACTTAAATTTCCCCACTGAAAGTCAACGAGTGACATGTGATTGGCGGTTGGTGGCCCCGTCCACATTTTCTAACCTGGAACTGCAGTTACCCAGTGACTAACTCTGCAAAGTTTAGGGGCCCTAGGATTAATAGTTAAAGAACGGCAGCAATTTAAATTTAAACCAATTCAAATCAATAGGTGGATTGTGATTTGTGGTTGGTGGGTGTGCCCACTTTTTCTAACCTTGAGTCAAAGTCACCCATTGACAAACAATGGGCACCCTGGCATAATTAGTGTGAGAATGGCAGCATTTTAAATTTAAACCAATAAAATTCAATGGATGAAATCTGATTGGCTGTTAGTGGCCCAACCTTATTTTCCTAATTTTGAACTGCAGTCCCTTAGTGACCAACTTTGGGGCATAAAAATTGTGAGACTGACAGCATTTTACACTTCACCATAGAAAGTAAATGTGATTGCCTGTTGGTGGCTCCGCCCACCTTTTTCTAACTTTGAATGGCAAATACACAGTGACTAACTTTGGAAAGTTTAACAACCCTGGAATTAATACATAAATAATGGCATTAGTTTAAATATAAACCAATGAAATTTAATGGGTGGAAATGGATTGGCTGTTGGTGGCTCCGCCCACTTGTTCTAACCCTGAATACGTAGTCAGCCAGTCACTGACTGTGCAAAGTTTGGGAACCCTGACATAAATAAGGGTTGATTCACTAAAGTGCGATAACGATTATCGCATGCTTTTTTTGTGTTAAAATAGATGCGAAATAAACAGCGCGATTCGCTAAAGTATTATCCCATGCGTTAAATATCGCGCAACGGAATGCATTAATTTTACCGCATTGCATTAATTAGCGCGCAGAAATAATACTAACGCATGATTCACAAACACTTAGGGGCTGATTTACTAATCCACGAATCCGAATCCGAATGAGAAAAATTCGGATTGGAAAATGAACATTTTGCGACTTTTTCGTATTTTTTGCGATTTTTTTCGTTGCCGTTACGACTTTCCCGTAAATTGTCACGACTTTTTCGTAACCGGTACGACTTGTGCGAATTGTCGCAACTTTTTCATAGACATAACAAATTTCGTGAATTGTCGCGACTTTTCCATTGCCATTATGCCTTTGGAGAATTGTCGCGACTTTTTCATTGCCATTATGCCTTTGGAGAATTGTAGCCACATTTTCATTTCCATTATGCCTTTGGAGAATTGTAGCCACTTTTTCATTGCCATTATGCCTTTGGAGAATTGTCGCGACTTTTTCATTGCCATTATAACTTTCGTGAATTGTCGCGACTTTTTCATAGCCATTACGACTTTCGCGAATTGTCGCGACTTTTTCATAGCCATTACGACTTTCGCGAATTATCGCAACTTTCGTATTGCTCGAAAAAGTCGCGACAATTCGCGAAAAAGTCGCAAAGTACCGATCATTACCAAAAAAAACGCATTCGGACGCTTTTCGGACCTTCGTGGATTAGTAAATGTGCCCCTTAGATGCACTAAATATCGCATTAGTCTACTACTTGGGGCAGGCGGTAATTATAGAAAAGTACAGTTCATGAGCTTTTGGCAACACAATATGGACTTTGCAGTGGAATTTATTCAAGTCTGTGTTGGCCCCAGAGTGATGCAGCCTCCAGTTTGCAGGGAAATGGTCATTTTCAGAACAGTAGTTTTCCGTAAGTAATGGCGTGTATGTATATCTTTATTTATAAAGTGCTACTTATGTTCGTAGCGCTGTATGTATGGCTAATATGGCGTGCGTTTTTTCGCACGTGGCTGCGTTAATTAGCGCGCGTTGCTTTAACGCAAACAGCATCACGTCTGAAGTAACGCAAGTATCCTTTTAGTGAATCGTGCGTTAAGATGCGAAAAATTAGACGCGATAAAATTTTTAACACATGCTATAAATAGCGCTCGAAATATTGACCTTTAGTGAATCAACCCTATAGTGTGAGAAAGGCAGCATTTTAAATTTAAAAGAAATTCAATAGGTGAAGTCTGATTGGCTGTTGGTGGCTCCACCTACTTTTTAAACCCTAAAAATGCAGTCCCCTTGTGACCCTGGTGTTAATACTGTGAGAATGGCAGGTTGATTTTCCCCATTGAAAGTCAATAGGTAAAATCTGATTGTCTGTTGGAGGCTCCGCCCACTTTTTCTCACTTTGAACCACAGTTACCAGGTGACTAGCTCTGCAAAGTTTAGGGACCCCGGTGTTATAACTGTGAGAATGGCAACAGGTTGAATTTCCGCCAAGTCAATAGGTAAAATCTGATTGGCTGTTCACAGCTCCGCCCACTTTTGGGCATCCAACAATCATCATATTTTCATTCAGGCTGACCCCATGACTGTGTGATTCAAGTTTGGGGAGTGTAGCCTCAAACCTGTAATATTGGCAGCAGTTTCAATTTCCCCATAAAAGTCAATGGGTGAAATTTGATTGGCTGTTGTTGCCCCCTCCCACTTTTGCGGTCAACCTGCAAATGTTGCTGTTTCATTTGGGGTGACCCTATTATGTTATTCAAGTTTGGGGGCTGTAGCTTCAAAGCTGTAAGTGTGGCAGCAGTTTGAAAATTTTCCCTGTCAAAGTCAATGGAAAAATTGGGGGGTTCCAAAAAAAGACGGGGGGCGGGATCGCTTAAAACTGTAGGAGGAGTAGCGTTTAGAAAATGAGGGGCGATAAGAATAAGAAGAAGCAGAAGAATAAGCCAAAGTCAAAGAACAGTAGGTTGGGGTTTTCAACCTAACATAATTATGTTACAAATTGTAACAACTTCTCCACAGCATGTAGGAACTACATAACTTGCACTGTTTGGGTCCCCTATATTAAATGAAGTCTATAGGAGATGGCCTTCCAATAATTCTGAGTTTTCTGGATAATGGGTTTCTGGATAATGGATCCCATACCTGTATATTTTGTGTATATTATATGTGGTATTAGTATGCAAAGTGTAGTATAGTTAAAGAGCCCATATATACATTTTTAGCACAGTTATAGCGGT
Source organism: Xenopus tropicalis (assembly GCF_000004195.4). Lineage (NCBI taxonomy): Eukaryota > Metazoa > Chordata > Amphibia > Anura > Pipidae > Xenopus > Xenopus tropicalis. The sequence continues at coordinate 28,215,531 of NC_030681.2, read as the reverse complement.
GCAAAGTGACTTTTATTTAGTACATTTACCCCTCAGTGTTTCAGGTATGTACTGTATACAGGGTATTCATAGTAAATATTGTAACCTCTATTTCAGGTCAATAGCTGCCTTCCCGGACTAGTACCAGTAGAACATGGGTTACACGTTACTCTCTCACCCAGAATGGGCCTTCGCTAAGTGGAAGAGGAAGGTGAGGGTGTTGTGAAACTACACTTCTCTTGCTGCTATGCAGAAAAATAAAAACAGAGGGTGCCAGAGGTTCTTGCAAATAACAAAAGAATAAGCGTTTATTAAACATCCACAAGGTTACTCACAATACAGCTTCTCATAGGCCAGTGGTACAGGCAACACCACATACAGAGTGTAATACAGACTGACACTCCCCTGAGTACAGACTTGGCAGGAATCTCACTTCACCTCTGCCACACCCGTAGTGGATCCCCTCAGGGAATTCTCTACCCTGATTCCCTATTCACTGTGATCCCTACACTACAGGCAATATGGTCTGGGAGAGATACCTACAAAACTACCAGTCCTATGTAGGAGCTCAGTGCTGCTCTTTCTAGCCCAACCCGAACTGCCTTACACCCCAAGAGTGGTACTATAAAGGGAGCTACACCTGCCACTATCTAATGACTCATTCACGGGGCCCCGTTCCCCGCTTCACTGGGCCTGGGCCTGTGCCCTGGGCTCACAGGAGCCATCCACCCTGTTCCTCAAGGGGAAGCAAAGAGGAAGGTGCCACTCCTTTCCCAGCACTATACCAAAGTGAGTCAGGAAGTGGTCATCATACCTGCTAGCCAATAGCACACATATGTTAATGAATTCACTTAGATACATTCCCTTCTGCCCAGCAACTAAGGGAACTGAACCTGTAGGGATTTAAAGCCATAGGGGCTATTTAACCCTATGGGTCCCTTCTAGAATCTAGAAAGCTTCTATGACAAAGCTAGGCTCCTGGTGTGTTCTAATGCCCGTTCATGAGGGTAGGAACAGGCCCTTTTGAGATAGATTTGCACCCACAGGCGCTGACAGCAGGGCAGGGTGAATGTGCAGAAAACATACTGGTTTGCATCTGTTCTTTGCACTTCGTACCAGAAATGTACTGAAAAAACTAGCACTAAGTAAACCAAATTGTACATATTAAAACTTTGATTACTGGTAATTTCTTAATATTGTTTAATAATTGTTTGCAGCAGATTGGATGAACTGGAGGATGGGAGTTTGTGCCAGCCATGCATAACAAGCAATCATTTAGGTCTTGGCGCCAAATGTTGGTCTATACTTTTGCCTCTAGGCTGCCAACATGCTTTCAAATGAAGTCTTCCTCTGAAAAGAAAAGAAAATTGTATTTTTGGCAGTTTTCACACAATTGCAGCATGGGACTGTTGGGGAGCTGATTTGAGAGAGTGTTTCTGGGCATCTAGGGACTTAAATACACACTAGAGCCACAGCGTTATTTGCCTTACAATATTTTATTGTTTTTAATTCTTGAGAAAGCTTGGTCTCCACCTCCATTCTAATGTAACATAAGGGGGATGGTTTATCAATGGTCGAGTTTGGTTTTTAATTTGATTCAAGCTTTTTTGTACTTACAAAATGTAATGTAACATAAGGGGGATGATTTATCAATGGTCGAGTTTGGTTTTTAATTTGTTTCAAGCTTTTTTGTACTTAAAAAACTCAAATTCAAGTTATGGTTCGAAAACTTGAATGTCCATCTAAAAGCTTGTGAGTTTCTAGAGAAGTCGATGGGAGTTGTCCTAAGTCAAGCCATGTTGTCAATTCAAGTTTATGAGTTTTATTCAAATTTGTAATTTTGTTTACACGTTGTATTCTAGTTTCAAACTTGAAAATTTGATTAGTCAAGGTTTTTTAATTGGGCAAGTTTACCACTTTAAAAAATAAGTGAGTATTCGATATGCAAGTTTAATCGATTGCAAAAAAACAAAATAGAATTCACAAATTGATAAATAAGCACCAAGGTGTAAATTTTGGTCCGGGTCCACTTACTCTGCTCTTATAAAGCAAACATCTGTAAGCTGGTATGAGCTCTTTGTACAGGTATATGGAAACTGTTTACCCCAAATTCCCCAAATTGCTGGAAGCCCATATCCCATAGACTCCATTGTAATGAACATTTTTAAAATTGATTTCCTTTTTCTCTGTAATAATAAAATGGTACAGTGTTCTTTATCCCAACTAAGATATAATTAATCCTTATTGTTGGCAAAACAATCTTTTTGGGTTTTAAATAATTTTCTAGCATACTTAGGGTCAGATTGAGGGGTGCAGGGCCCACCAGGGCTACCACCCTAGGGGCCCCACACCCCCCAAGGTGCCCCCGCTGGCTGAGTCCCCCGCCACACCCCCTTAACCCCCTGCAGGGGCCCCTGAGTGTGCATAAGTGAAATGCATCAGGGGAGGACAGCTGTGGCCGGGGGAGCAGCAACAAGCATCGGGTCTGGCCCAGTCTGACCCTGAGCATACTTAAAGGAGAACGAAACTTAAAAATGAATATGGGTAGAAATGCCATGCTTTGTATAGTAAACTTTTTGAACCAGCCTAAAGGATCAGCATCTCTATAGTAGTAATAGGGCTTCAATGTTGTCACAGAGTGTCACCTTAATGGAACCTGTTAGAAGTGTCTGCAACACTCACATATACAGTGGGTTCTGAGCAGCTGCTGAGAAAATAAGCTTAGGATTCATAGCAAATTAGCAAGCAGAAAATGAAGTTTGTATGTAATAGAGGGTGATACTATAGGGTTGATTATTATTATTAATTTCTGATGCTAATTTCACTGGTTTCATACACTAATAATCTGTATTATTTACTAATTGGCCTCATATTGTGACATTTATATTCTATATATACAGTACAGTGTGAGTGGGTCCCTAAGCTCAGTAAGTGAAGGTAGCACAGAGCATGTGCAGGGAATCAGCAGAAAAGAAGATGGGGGGCTACTGGGGGGCATCTTTGGGGGCACAGATCTTCCCTGCTAAAGGGCTGCGGTTGCCTTGGGCTGGTACAGAAGCGAACAACATTTCTTTGCATACTTCTTTAGTTAAGCTTTAGTTCTCCTTTAAGGTAATGGCCTTAATTACCAAAATTCCAAATGATGGAAAGATCCCCTTATCCAGAAAACCCAAGCCCCCCAGCAGTCTGGCTAACAGCTTTTCCAGGTTTTAGTGTAAAATACATTCTGGCTTTTGGGGTACCTGATCTGCCAACCCCAAAAAAAACCAACATTTCTCTGAGAGGTTGCAGTTGTATTTTTGTAATTCTTAATTGCTTATCTTTCGATAACAAAGTTTACCAAAGTCATAACAAGAGCAATTATACAGGAACTGATGGATAACATATTGGGAAGAAAAGGAGCAAGAGGACATAATACAGGTACAGGAACCATTATCCAGAATGCTCGGGACCAAGGGTATTCCGGATAAGGGGTCTTTCCGTAATTTGGATTTTCATACCAGTAAGTCTACTAAGAAATCAATAAAACATTAATTAAACCCAATAGAATTATTTTACATCCAGTAAAGATCAATTATATCTTAATTGGGATCAAATACAAAGCACTGTTTTATTTTTACAGAGAAAAAGGCAATCAATGTTAAAAATCTGAATTATTTTATTAAAATGGAGTTTATGGGAGATAGGCTGTCCCTAATTTGGAGCTTTCTGGATATCAGGTTTCTAGATAACGGATCCCATACCTGTACCTAGAATATACTTGCAATATTGAGCGGGGACTCAACATCTATGATATATTAAATTAAAGTCTTATGATTTGCAGGTACAGAATGTCCATGGGATGCTTTATAGGAAGAAGAAAGAACATGGAATGTTTAAAAAGTACAACTGGTACCCTTATCATTAAATGTGTCAAAATCAGTTTCCGTGCGATGCTGAAATTAAAGTTACAGTCATCTGTTAAACAGCTTCTCCATCATTTTACAGCTAGCTGATTGCCACCCTTCCAAAATAAATGTACTGGTAGATTGCACTTATCCTTAATATTCAGTTTTCTAAAAGCAAACGTATTTCACAAGATTGCCATTTGATTTCTTCATTTAAAAGATGGAAAACACTGATCATTTATCAGTTTCTATTTGAATGCAGTTTGAAGGGACAGTACTGCCCCTTGCACATCACAAGTGGAGTGTATAAATAAATAAATATGTACGCTACTTTGCATCAAAGAAAATCTAAAAATCTGGAAAATGGATCAAATGGGGTGTCATTGTAATTAACTGTTAATCTATACACTGCCTAAGGGTCAGTGTGATAAAGTGTTCTGCCCAAGGTGACAAAACACCAACACAGGTTTTTCTGATTCAGGGTAATTGATGTTACATGGAGCTAGTGATTAAATATCAATACTTTTACTTTAGGACATTCTGGAATTAACCTTTTACTAACAGAACCCAATATTATTTTCCAGTTTGTCATTAAAAGTATCTGCAAATCTGGAAAGTTTCACCTCACGCCCTAGATGAGAGCCACAAAGAATTTTATTCTATTCTATTAAAGTTATAGATTTGATACAAATACCTGAGCTATGCCCTAGTATATATCCTTGCCAGAATCTTGCCCATTGTAATAAGATTGCAGGTAATGTTGTTTTACCATAAAAGGTTCTAAGAACTCTACTGGTTTTTATACATGTGATAGTAAAGGAGTTAAATATTGTATAAAATACCCTTATGGTCTGAGCTATAAAACTAGCAGGGCCATTAAAGCCTAATTAAATAAATATATTCTGAATTTTACGTTTTGAGTTACAGGAGACCAAAATAAATAAATAAAAAACAAACGGAAAGTATTCTTGCCAAACATTTTTTTGAACGAGGATATAGCATTTGCCAATTAAGGTGGCAGATTTTAGAAAAAGTATCTTTAAGACTGGGTCACAGTGCAAAAGGCAGCAATCCTTTCTACCTTTCTCATCAGATTGCTTGCCCATTAGGGAATGTAACTTTGAACCAAAATGTTGGCCAGATTCAAAATCCATGTTACAAAGGTTCAGGGCCGCTGCTCCCTATAATCAGAGTACGCAGTCTGCATAGGGCACCAACTCCCAGGGGGCACCATCCCAGCTGCTCAAAAAAATCGTTTTTATATATTATAACATACCCCCCAACACTGTCCCGCCCGTTTTTATAGCGCATCCCGCTGTCCTGGATAGTTCAATCAATGTCCTGCATTTCCGGGACATTCATTGAACTATCAAGCACAGCGAGATTCGCTGGCTGTACCAGTCAGCGCATGCTTGACAAAGGGGCGGTCTTAGCTTTGAAACGTTGCATGTTCCGCAATAAAGAATTTTAAGAGCAGAGCCCCGTATGAAGCCCTTGAGTGCCGTTGCTTTATGTTTGTTTGTACCCTACCATTGGCTTTTTCTGCTGCTCTGCAACTTGTGCGGCGGTGACAGGCCCTTTTAAAAGGTTGCGCCCCGTGGTACGTGTGACATCATACGCATGGGGCACAACCTTATAAAAGGGCCTGTGCCTGTCGCTGCCGCAAAAGGAGCAGAGCCGCAGAAGAAGGATCGACTGTGTACGGCGGGGGTTACTGTGTAAGGGGGGGCTACTGTTTATGGGGCAACTGTCTATGGGGGCAATTGGGGGCACTTACTATGGGGGCATTTTCTATGGGGGCTATTGGGGGCACTTACTATGGGGGCATTGTCTATGGGGGCTATTGGGGGCACTGTGTGTGGGGCCCCTATAGTAGGTGTTTTTTTAAATTATTTTATTTATACTTTCGTAATATTTGCGGGAGGGGGCACAAAAGTAAATTTCTGCTTAGGGCACCCATTTGGCTAGCAGCGGCCCTGCAAAGGTTGATCTTTGAGTCTACTCTCCAGAGCTGTAAACACACTGATCTTCTTGCTGTTGGAAGAAGAGCCATGTTCTTGGAGGCCAGCTTCAGCAATTCAAGTAAAGATTCCAAACCTTATATAAATATCTGAAGGTACCTTATCCCTCTGTCCTGGTTATTCTCATGCAACAGAATCACCCAAGATCAACCTTTATAACATGGATTTTAAGCCAGGTCATCTTTTTAGCTCCCAGTAAAGGTGGTCATACACAACTTGGTCTGTCAGCAGCTTATCGGCCAGTGTATAGGCCATACCTGACCGATATCTGCCCAAACATCATCCAGATGTTGTACATCCTGTCTATGTGATTTGATTGTTTAGCCACCTCAAGGTGGACATATCACCAAATGAGCAGATCTTGTGTATCAGTGTATGGCCAATTTTAGATTTCCCCAATAAGGAAGATGATCTAATGACAAAGGCAAGACAGGGAAGGTGAAAGGGGGGGTTTCATATAAAATGGTGATCTACAACACAAAGAATGACTATCATACCTCAGATTAGATTTTGACCCTTATGGCAGATTGCTCACTTTTTTTAAGGTGGCCATACAATGAAAGATATGCTCACTTGGCCAGGTTCCCAAACAAGCAGATCTTTCCCCAGTATGTCTCCTTAAGTGGAAGATTTTTGGTTGATCCAATCATTTGGTCCCTGGTCCAAAGGTTTAGATCATAATTGTGCTATGCAGACCGTGGCTTAGTCAATGGCCACCTTTAGACATTTATTCTAATACATTGTTCACATTTTTTTTATTGCTTATGTTTTCCTCTGATTTAGTTTGTTTAGTATTTTGGAAAGACTGAACTGTCTTTTTTTAACCTAAATTATATGCTTAAATTTTCTAAATCTTCATCTTAACTGAAGGTCTTAACAACCCTGAATAAAACATCAGAGAATGTCTGAAGCTTCTGTAAGTCAATATGTGATGTTAGGCCTTTAATATCTATATTTTATGTATATTCCCCAGTGAAGGTATCAGTATATTAAGCAAATTATAGTAAGAACATGCAATACATAAATAAATACGTTATTTTAGCAGCTGTAAATATTGTACATGGTACTAAGCAAATATTCTTGTGTGTCAGTGTTCCATTGGCTAGTGCAGCAGTAAGATGATATTAGTTATAGTAATATAGTAATGCACGTTTTTTCTCCCTCTGCACCAAACAGTTTCTATGACTGCATGTGATTTAGATTTTGTCTGGCTTGTAAATATCATACCTAAAATGCATTGTGGGAGTTTTAAAATACTTTTAAATAGAAAATATGAAAATAAGTCGTTTTTTTGACACGTGCAACTAATTTTTACTCAGCAAATTTTTCTTCCCGTTTTGCGAAATAATCCGCCAATGGCGAGAAGTGGAAATTTCCAGTGAATCCGTGCCTGGCAAATTATTTTGCCCATCACTAGTCACAAAATGTTCACAAACTACCTGCCAATAAAAGTACCAGCAGCCCCAAATTTTCTGGTAGTGAAAGGGTTAAATGCAATCCTATACTAGTAAAAAGAGCATTGTGACATCACAAACCCAAGCTCATTAGTATGCGGGTACCATGGCAACACTGATAAGATCAGTTTGCTTATCTTCTATTGTGTGGTCACCATAGCAACCACATTGTGACATCACAAACCCAAGCTCATTAGTATGCAGTTACCATGGCAACGGCAGGCTATATAAGCCCAACACTGAGCACAGAGCTCAGTTCGAAGTGGGACTTGCTTCGAACAACATCTGCTGATTAGAGCTCAGCAACCTTTCCTTAGCAATGAATTTTCCACCTTTCATTGCTTTTCTTATCTTATTGGAACAATGTTTTCATTCATCTGATAGATCATCACTGACCCAGAAAGTAATCCTGACACCAGAAGAATTTGAATTATTGAGAAATGTTAAAGATACAGATATTGAAGAGATCTACCCATTGGGTTCAGTTATCCTAATGGTATTTTCCTTGGCAGTTACCATTAACTGGACTGTTGGCCATTATTGGAGACAGCCCTACAGAAGAGGGATGGGTTGGGCCCATCTATTATCAGTAATGATATTCACAGCCCTTCTTTATACCCGTCACACATCACTGGAGTTCCACAAAGGAAACCCAGAATATGAAGAAATAGAGAATGATGAAGATGAAGAGAATGACGAGAACTTGTTAGTTTATCTCTTTGCTCTGCTTGTATTTATATTCGTATTCACCATTGACTGGTGTTGGAGTAACATTGCTAAAAAGCTCACTGGTGTTTCTCCCAGCCAGACCAGCCATAAGAGGCATCTAGAAGAGAGGCCCTTGGTTGGTCAAGGCTTACTTGGAGAAGAGGAACTGCAACAACATCTTCCACAAAAAAATCTGAGAATATTTATTGCCACCTGGAATATGAATGAAAAAAAGGATCTTCCAGAGAGACTGGATCATTTCCTATTTCCATTGGGCGCCGAGTCTGCACAAGACCTGTATGTAATCGGAGTGCAAGAAGGCTGCCCCAACAGGCAAGAATGGCAAAACCGTCTGCAGCTGACACTGGGGCATCGTTATGTCTTGCTCCACTCAGCAGCTCACGGTGTCCTGTACCTGTCTCTGTATATCAGGCGAGATCTCGTGTGGTTCTGCTCTGAGGTTGAATGTGCAACCGTCACTACGAGATTCTTCCCGATGATTAAGACCAAAGGGGCTGTGGCTGCTTCATTTACATTCTTTGGAACCTCATTCCTTTTTATCAATGCCCACTTTGCGGCAGGAGATTCCAAAGTAAAGCAAAGAATTCAGAATTATGAGAAAATAATCAAAGACCTGCAGCTCCCAAAAAATGTTCCTGACACAAACCCCGTTTACTCTGATCCCGACGATGCGACGAGCCGGTTTGATGAAGTCTTCTGGTTTGGGGACTTCAATTTCCGCTTGAGCAAGAGTCGGAGTGAAGTTGATTCCATCCTAGAGAACCTTCCAGAAAATGACATGAGTTCCCTCTTGCAGTGCGATCAGCTGTCAGAAGAGGTGACTAAAGGTTCTATATTCAAAGGATTTAAGGAAGGCAAAATCCATTTCCGTCCCACATATAGATTTAATATCGGATCCGATGACTATGACACCAGTAAGAAACAGAGGACGCCTTCCTACACTGATCGAGTGATGTACAAGAGCCGGAATCAGGATGATATCCATGTTCTGAAATATGGCTCTTGTTCCCTTATGAGACAATCGGACCACAAACCTGTTTTTGGGCTATTTGAAGTATTGATAAAACCAGGGTCCAATAACATTCCTTAGACTTTATTTAATGGGACTAAAAAAAAGAACTGACATTAGAGACAAGAAATGAGAAAACCAAAAACCATAAGTCTATTGGCGTGGGGAGGGTGGGAGGGCCAATGACTTGGTTTTCTTTGCCTTTGAATAAAACATGCAATTGAAGCACTTGTACATTTTGTGAATATCGCCAGTGCTGGCATTTTAGACCAATTCCTATAGCCAGCATGGGAGGGATGGCAAGGGGGCGATTTCACACAATGAACACTCTGGGCAAATAAAGCTACAACCAACTGCCATATACTTATAGCACCCAACCCCACCATGTAGGACTTATGCCTTTAAACCAGGGATGGTGGACCTTAAGATCTCTCCCACAAAAAATGCTTCAGGGAGAGAGGAATAGTCAGTGAGCCAACACTTTGGTCACTAGGCACTTTTCATAAGATTATACCGCCAATATCACTAATTAATATATGACCGTCAGTTAACAGTTATGCTCACCATAATTCACCAGCAATGGGAGGGACGGCAAGGGGTGATTTCACACAAATGATAAAGTTACTACACCTTGCATAGATTTCTAGCACCACTATGTTGGACTTATGCCTTTATAATATGGATGTTGACTTTGAAGATCCCTCCCATACATAAGCTACAGCAAGAAGAACAGCCAGTAAGCCAACACTTTTGTCAGAAGACACTTTTTCTAAGATAATACAACCAATAATAACCAGTGGTGCAAGTTTATGAAAAATCTTACCAAAGAGAAATATTTAGGACCACTGTATGGAATTTACCCATGTTTTTTGTACCACGTTTTCATATCAACCTTGGCAGTGTTTAGAATCCCTGTCTTCCCTGCAGCAGAAAGTCCGGGGCCCCAAAAGGGCGTCGGTGAAAACCGGGGTTGCCAGGGCTCTTCTATTTCACCTATAAGGTTGGTACTAGCAGTCTATGGGCTTCCTCATGGCATTACCATTACAATCACATATCTGTGCCAGGATAAATGCAGTGCCAATTTCATGTATAATACCCCAGAATGGCAGGATAAATATAAGGCCAATTCCATGTACTGTAATACCCTAGAACACACAGCAAGATAAAAGCATTGTCAGCTCCATGTATAATGCCCCCAGAACACACAGCAGGATAAATACAGTACAAATTCCTTGTATAATGCCCCCATAACACAACAGGATAAATACATGGTCAATTCCATTTATAGTACCCCTGAACAAATAGTATGATAAATACAGTGCCAGCTGCATATATAATGTTCCCAGGACACACAGCAGGATAAATACAGTGCCAGTCCCATGTGTAATCCCCCCAGAACACACGGCAGGATGTATAATACCCCAGAACACAGGGAAGGATACATACAGGGTCAATTTTAAAGGTGCCTACCTTTTTTTTTTTTTTGAGTTTTAACTTTTTTATTGAAGACAACAAAGTACATAACATATACATTGACATTTCCAGTTGTATATAATTGTGTCAATAAAGAGTACAAATGTTGATCGAAATTGGTTTTTACGTGTCGTTCCTTAAGGGGGGAAAAAGAAAAGGAGAAAAAAAAAAGGGGGGGTGGGGAAGGGGATTGGGTAGGTGGGGAGGGATTTGCAAGTCAGGGTCTTGTTTTTTCAGAATCCTGGCTTGCCGGGGAATGGTGGGTAAATACAAAGAAAATATACATACATACAAAAGAAAAACATTAAGGTTTAACTAGTTCAACTATAACCAAGCCATGCCCGGTGGGGTATCTCTCATTGCTCCTCTCCGAAGGTGCCTACCTTTTAAAAATATGACCAGAGGTAAATCATTAGGACTGCCATATGGGGTGTATCTTGATATAGTATGATTATAGTTATGATCATAACTATGTAACTAAAAACCCCTGTTTTTGTAAAATATGCATAGATACTAAATTACTAGTGAAACAGGGGATCAGGGAATGTGCATTGGTCACTTGGCCAGATCAGTTGAACTTCCATTGTACTGCGATTCACAGTGGAATGCAAGGAAAATTTTTAATCTTTTTATGTTCCCCCACCTGAAGTGTAATACGCCTAACAGTTTTACCAATATAATAAAGATTGCATGAACACCATATCACATAAACTACATAAAATGATTTACAATTATACAATTTCCCTATATTCACCATACCCATAGTTGATTTTTTTACTTTTCTGAACAAATTTACAATTGACATATTTGTTGCATTATTTACATATATTTTCTCTCTCTTTTATCTTTAACAGTAACACCAAAAAATGAAAATAATTATGATATTATGTACTGTTGCCCTGTGCTGGTACACCTGGTTTGTTTGCCTCAGAAAGACTACTATAGTTTATATAAACAAAGCTGCTGTGTAGCCATGGGGGCAGCCATTTAAAGGAGAAAAGGCACAGGCACATAGCAGATAACAGATAAAGCCCCATTATATTCTACAGAGCTTATCTGTTATCTGCTATTTAACCTGTGTCTTTTCTCCTTTTTTCCAGGTTGAATCGCTGCCCCCATGGCTACACAGCAGCTTATTTATATAAACTATAGTACCATTACTTTTAGCAAATACTGTATATACTCGAGTATAAGCCTAGTTTTTCAGCACCAAAAATGTGCCAAAAAAGTCACCCTCGGCTTATACTTGAGTTGGGTGCCATGGGCCCCTCCAGACTAGCACCCGCTGTCCTTTGTGTGCAAATGAGGCCCCCCGCAACCAGACCCTCCAGTGCCCTGGCTGCTCCCAAATTCATCTTCATCTGCCATCCTCACCTGTCCCATTCTGCACTACACATTGCACTTTATATTCTATATAAACTATATATAGTTTAGAGGATTTTAATTCTTTGCGTTTAAATAAATATTTAAAAACATATACCCCACTCATTTAATGTCATTTTATTGGTATTTATTTTGATTATTGAAACTTAGCAGTAGCTCCTGTATTTCCCACCCTAGGCTTATACTCGAGTCAATAAGTTTTTCCAGTTTTCTTAGGTAAAATTAGGTACCTCGGCTTATATTCGGATCGGCTTATACTCGAGTATATACGGTACACAACTTTACCTGTGCAGGGTAACAGTACATTATAGTTTAAATACTTTAATACACTTTCATTTTTGGCGTTACTGTTCCTTTAATTTATTCTCTCTTAATCGTGATGGAGGTAACATCTCTTTTAAGTTTCTAGCAAGTCTAAATACTATTCTAGGTTTATCTGCTATATTTATAGGGGGCTCTAGATCTTTATCTTGCTTTAATATCTCCCAATTTTTCTTAATCAACGTCTTCATTGTATAATTATCTGCATTAAAATCTAGAACTATGGGAACTACCCCACCTTAGACTGATCTATATATTCACTGTCCCTTAAAGAATAAGTAAACCTTTTTTTTCTATGAGTAAAATTACTCTAAACAGCCTCCAGAATTACCTACCTTTGTCCCAGCATTCTCTCTGACCTGGTTCTTCAGTCAGAAGGTATTCTTTTTCTTTGCTTCCTTGTGCAGAGTGAAGCCCCGCCCCCACTTCCTGTTCAGGTCTCTCATCAAAAAAAAAAAAAAACAGCTAATGCATAGACTGGCTCCTGCTGCCTCTAGGCATGGGCAGAAGGCTCTTCACTCCGACAACCTTGTCAAATTGAAGAGAGACCTGAACAGGAAGTGGGGGCGGGGCTTCACTCTGCACAAGGAGCAAAGAAAAAGAATACCTTCTGACTGAGGAACCAGGTCAGAAAGAATGCTGGGACAAAGGTAGGTAATTCTGGAGGCTGTTAAGAGTAATTTTACTCATAGAAAAAAAAAAGGTTTACTTATTCTTTAAGAAGGTCCTTCTGACCCTAAGGAACTGCCCAAGGGGCATATTGTCCAACCATGGTTGATGATGGCAACTCCCATAATTTATATTCCATACAAAACTTCAGACAGGGGGAGGACCTATTTAGAACTTCCACTGTACCATTTCAAATCATAAAGATATCATCAATATATTTCCCCCATAACTGAATTAATTTAAGTAACAAGATAAAAATTATCTTTCCATTCAAATTATTTTAACAATGATAAAACCTCCATTGTGATGGTATTTTTTTAACAATTTGTGCCAAATTAAAATCTACATATTTAGAAAGACCAGTGGTAAGTGATTGAACCCCCAATACAATGGGCCTACCAGGTGGCATTTTGGGATTTTTGTGTCTCTTTGGGAGGTGATAGAACACTGGGGTTTTAGCCATTTTTTTTATATATATATTAGAATCATCAATATCTTTATATGCTTCCTTCAGGTAATCCTCTCTGTCTTGCATAACTACACCTCCTCCTTTATCTGCCGCCCTAATCACCACTTGTGTATCTTTCATTAATTTCTTCAATGCTGACCTTTCTCTCGCATTAAGATTATCAATAAACTTATTCAGTCGAGTTCTATATTTTCTTAAATCTCTCGATGTTATCACTAAACATAGTAACATAGTACTGTAAGTTGGGTTGAAAAGAGACATACGTCCATCACGTTCAACCATAATGCCTGTATATAACCTGCCTAACTGCTAGTGGATCCAGAGGAAGGCAAAAAACACCATCTGAAGCCTCTCTAATTTGCCGCAGAGGGGAAAAAATTCCTTCCTGACTCCAACATGGCAATCGGACCAGTCCCTGGATCAACTTGTTCTGAGAGCTATCTCCCATAACCCTGTATTCCCTCACTTGTACTGAGAGCTATCTCCCCTACTCCTGTATTCCCTCACTTGTACTGAGAGCTATCTCCCATAACCCTGTATTCCCTCACTTGTACTGAGAGCTATCTCCCCTACCCCTGTATTCCCTCACTTGTACTGAGAGCTATCTCCCCTACCCCTGTATTCCCTCACTTGTACTGAGAGCTATCTCCCATACCCCTATATTCCCTCACTTGTACTGAGAGCTATCTCCCCTACCCCTGTATTCCCTCACTTGTACTGAGAGCTATCCCCCCTACCCCTGTATTCCCTCACTTGTACTGAGAGCTATCTCCCATAACCCTGTATTCCCTCACTTGTACTGAGAGCTATCTCCCCTACCCCTGTATTCCCTCACTTGTACTGAGAGCTATCTCCCATACCCCTATATTCCCTCACTTGTACTGAGAGCTATCTCCCCTACCCCTGTATTCCCTCACTTGTACTGAGAGCTATCCCCCCTACCCCTGTATTCCCTCACTTGTACTGAGAGCTATCTCCCATAACCCTGTATTCCCTCACTTGTACTGAGAGCTATCTCCCCTACCCCTGTATTCCCTCACTTGTACTGAGAGCTATCCCCCATAACCCTGTATTCCCTCACTTGTACTGAGAGCTATCTCCCATAACCCTATATTCCCTCACTTGTACTGAGAGCTATCTCCCCTACCCCTGTATTCCCTCACTTGTACTGAGAGCTATCCCCCATAACCCTGTATTCCCTCACTTGTACTGAGAGCTATCTCCCATAACCCTGCATTCCCTCACTTGTATTGAGAGCTATCCCCCATAACCCTGTATTCCCTCACTTGTACTGAGAGCTGTCTCCCCAACCCCTGTATTCCCTCACTTGTACTGAGAGCTATCCCCCATAACCCTGTATTCCCTCACTTGTACTGAGAGCTATCTCCCCTACCCCTGTATTCCCTCACTTGTACTGAGAGCTATCTCCCATAACCCTTTATTTCCTCACTTGTACTGAGAGCTATCCCCCATAACCCTTTATTCCCTCACTTGTACTGAGAGCTATCTCCCCTACCCCTGTATTCCCTCACTTGTACTGAGAGCTATCTCCCCTACCCCTGTATTCCCTCACTTGTACTGAGAGCTATCTCCCATACCCCTGTATTCCCTCACTTGTACTGAGAGCTATCTCCCCTACCCCTGTATTCCCTCACTTGTACTGAGAGCTATCTCCCCTACCCCTGTATTCCCTCACTTGTACTGAGAGCTATCTCCCATAACCCTGTATTCCCTCACTTGTACTAAGAGCTATCTCCCATAACCCTGTATTCCCTCACTTGTACTGAGAGCTATCTCCCCTACCCCTGTATTCCCTCACTTGTACTGAGAGCTATCTCCCCTACCCCTGTATTCCCTCACTTGTACTGAGAGCTATCTCCCATAACCCTGTATTCCCTCACTTGTACTGAGAGCTATCTCCCATAACCCTGTATTCCCTCACTTGTACTGAGAGCTATCTCCCATAACCCTGTATTCCCTCACTTGTACTGAGAGCTATCTCCCCTACCCCTGTATTCCCTCACTTGTACTGAGAGCTATCTCCCATAACCCTGTATTCCCTCACTTGTACTAAGAGCTATCTCCCATAACCCTGTATTCCCTCACTTGTACTGAGAGCTATCTCCCCTACCCCTGTATTCCCTCACTTGTACTGAGAGCTATCCCCCATAACCCTGTATTCCCTCACTTGTACTGAGAGCTATCTCCCCTACCCCTGTATTCCCTCACTTGTACTAAGAGCTATCTCCCATAGCCCTGTATTCCCTCACTTGTACTGAGAGCTATCCCCCATAACCCTGTATTCCCTCACTTGTACTGAGAGCTATCCCCCATAACCCTGTATTCCCTCACTTGTACTAAGAGCTATCTCCCATAGCCCTGTATTCCCTCACTTGTACTGAGAGCTGTCTCCCCTACCCCTGTATTCCCTCACTTGTACTGAGAGCTATCTCCCCTACCCCTGTATTCCCTCACTTGTACTGAGAGCTATCCCCCATAACCCTGTATTCCCTCACTTGTACTGAGAGCTATCTCCCATAACCCTGCATTCCCTCACTTGTATTGAGAGCTATCCCCCATAACCCTGTATTCCCTCACTTGTACTGAGAGCTGTCTCCCCAACCCCTGTATTCCCTCACTTGTACTGAGAGCTATCTCCCCTACCCCTGTATTCCCTCACTTGTACTGAGAGCTAGCTCCCATAACCCTTTATTTCCTCACTTGTACTGAGAGCTATCCCCCATAACCCTTTATTCCCTCACTTGTACTGAGAGCTATCTCCCCTACCCCTGTATTCCCTCACTTGTACTGAGAGCTATCTCCCCTACCCCTGTATTCCCTCACTTGTACTGAGAGCTATCTCCCATACCCCTGTATTCCCTCACTTGTACTGAGAGCTATCTCCCCTACCCCTGTATTCCCTCACTTGTACTGAGAGCTATCTCCCCTACCCCTGTATTCCCTCACTTTTACTGAGAGCTATCTCCCATAACCCTGTATTCCCTCACTTGTACTGAGAGCTATCTCCCCTACCCCTGTATTCCCTCACTTGTACTGAGAGCTATCTCCCATACCCCTGTATTCCCTCACTTGTACTGAGAGCTATCTCCCATAACCCTGTATTCCCTCACTTGTACTGAGAGCTATCTCCCATAACCCTGTATTCCCTCACTTGTACTGAGAGCTATCTCCCATAACCCTGTATTCCCTCACTTGTACTGAGAGCTATCTCCCCTACCCCTGTATTCCCTCACTTGTACTGAGAGCTATCCCCCATAACCCTGTATTCCCTCACTTGTACTGAGAGCTATCCCCCCTACCCCTGTATTCCCTCACTTGTACTGAGAGCTATCTCCCATACCCCTGTATTCCCTCACTTGTACTGAGAGCTATCTCCCATAACCCTGTATTCCCTCACTTGTACTGAGAGCTATCTCCCATAACCCTGTATTCCCTCACTTGTACTGAGAGCTATCTCCCCTACCCCTGTATTCCCTCACTTGTACTGAGAGCTATCTCCCATACCCCTGTATTCCCTCACTTGTACTGAGAGCTATCTCCCCTACCCCTGTATTCCCTCACTTGTACTGAGAGCTATCCCCCCTACCCCTGTATTCCCTCACTTGTACTGAGAGCTATCCCCCATAACCCTGTATTCCCTCACTTGTACTAAGAGCTATCTCCCATAGCCCTGTATTCCCTCACTTGCTAAGAATCCATCCAGCCCCTTCTTAAAGTTATATAATGTATCAGCCAGCACGACTGATTCGGGGAGGGAATTCCAGAACCTCACAGCTCTCACAGTAAAAAATCCTTTCCGAATATTTAAATGGAACCTCCCTTCTTCTAAACGAAGTGGGTGCCCTCGTGTCCGTTGGAAGGACCTACTGGTAAATAAAACATTAGAAAGGTTATTATATGATCCCCTTATATATTTATACATAGTTATCATGTCACCTCTTAAGCGCCTCTTTGTGTCTCTTTGGGAGGTGATAGAACACTGGGGTTTTAGCCATTTTTTTTATATATATATATTAGAATCATCAAGATGTTTATATGCTTCCTTCAGGTAATCCTCTCTGTCTTGCATAACTACACCTCCTCCTTTATCTGCTGCCCTAATCACCACTTGTGTATCTTTCATTAATTTCTTCAATGCTGACCTTTCTCTCGCATTAAGATTATCAATAAACTTATTCAGTCGAGTTCTATATTTTCTTAAATCTTTCGATGTTATCACTAAACATAGTAACATAGTACTGTAAGTTGGGTTGAAAAGAGACATACGTCCATCACGTTCAACCATAATGCCTGTATATAACCTGCCTAACTGCTAGTGGATCCAGAGGAAGGCAAAAAACACCATCTGAAGCCTCTCTAATTTGCCGCAGAGGGGAAAAAATTCCTTCCTGACTCCAAGATGGCAATCAACTTGTACTAAGAGCTATCTCCCATAACCCTGTATTCCCTCACTTGTACTGAGAGCTATCTCCCCTACCCCTGTATTCCCTCACTTGTACTGAGAGCTATCTCCCATAACCCTGTATTCCCTCACTTGTACTGAGAGCTATCTCCCCTACCCCTGTATTCCCTCACTTGTACTGAGAGCTATCCCCCATACCCCTGTATTCCCTCACTTGTACTGAGAGCTAGCTCCCATAACCCTTTATTTCCTCACTTGTACTGAGAGCTATCCCCCATAACCCTTTATTCCCTCACTTGTACTGAGAGCTATCTCCCCTACCCCTGTATTCCCTCACTTGTACTGAGAGCTATCTCCCCTACCCCTGTATTCCCTCACTTGTACTGAGAGCTATCTCCCATACCCCTGTATTCCCTCACTTGTACTGAGAGCTATCTCCCCTACCCCTGTATTCCCTCACTTGTACTGAGAGCTATCTCCCCTACCCCTGTATTCCCTCACTTGTACTGAGAGCTATCTCCCATAACCCTGTATTCCCTCACTTGTACTGAGAGCTATCTCCCCTACCCCTGTATTCCCTCACTTGTACTGAGAGCTATCTCCCATACCCCTGTATTCCCTCACTTGTACTGAGAGCTATCTCCCATAACCCTGTATTCTCTCACTTGTACTGAGAGCTATCTCCCATAACCCTGTATTCCCTCACTTGTACTGAGAGCTATCTCCCATAACCCTGTATTCCCTCACTTGTACTGAGAGCTATCTCCCCTACCCCTGTATTCCCTCACTTGTACTGAGAGCTATCTCCCATAACCCTGTATTCCTTCACTTGTACTAAGAGCTATCTCCCATAACCCTGTATTCCCTCACTTGTACTGAGAGCTATCTCCCCTACCCCTGTATTCCCTCACTTGTACTGAGAGCTATCTCCCCTACCCCTGTATTCCCTCACTTGTACTGAGAGCTATCTCCCATAACCCTGTATTCCCTCACTTGTACTGAGAGCTATCCCCCATAACCCTGTATTCCCTCACTTGTACTGAGAGCTATCTCCCCTACCCCTGTATTCCCTCACTTGTACTGAGAGCTATCCCCCATAACCCTGTATTCCCTCACTTGTACTAAGAGCTATCTCCCATAGCCCTGTATTCCCTCACTTGTACTGAGAGCTGTCTCCCCTACCCCTGTATTCCCTCACTTGTACTGAGAGCTATCTCCCCTACCCCTGTATTCCCTCACTTGTACTGAGAGCTATCCCCCATAACCCTGTATTCCCTCACTTGTACTGAGAGCTATCCCCCCTACCCCTGTATTCCCTCACTTGTACTGAGAGCTATCTCCCATAACCCTGCATTCCCTCACTTGTATTGAGAGCTATCCCCCATAACCCTGTATTCCCTCACTTGTACTGAGAGCTGTCTCCCCAACCCCTGTATTCCCTCACTTGTACTGAGAGCTATCTCCCCTACCCCTGTATTCCCTCACTTGTACTGAGAGCTATCTCCCATAACCCTGTATTCCCTCACTTGTACTGAGAGCTATCCCCCATAACCCTTTATTCCCTCACTTGTACTGAGAGCTATCTCCCCTACCCCTGTATTCCCTCACTTGTACTGAGAGCTATCTCCCCTACCCCTGTATTCCCTCACTTGTACTGAGAGCTATCTCCCATACCCCTGTATTCCCTCACTTGTACTGAGAGCTATCTCCCCTACCCCTGTATTCCCTCACTTGTACTGAGAGCTATCTCCCATAACCCTGTATTCCCTCACTTGTACTGAGAGCTATCTCCCATAACCCTGTATTCCCTCACTTGTACTGAGAGCTATCTCCCATAACCCTGTATTCCCTCACTTGTACTGAGAGCTATCTCCCCTACCCCTGTATTCCCTCACTTGTACTGAGAGCTATCTCCCATAACCCTGTATTCCCTCACTTGTACTAAGAGCTATCTCCCATAACCCTGTATTCCCTCACTTGTACTGAGAGCTATCTCCCCTACCCCTGTATTCCCTCACTTGTACTGAGAGCTATCTCCCCTACCCCTGTATTCCCTCACTTGTACTGAGAGCTATCCCCCATAACCCTGTATTCCCTCACTTGTACTGAGAGCTATCCCCCCTACCCCTGTATTCCCTCACTTGTACTGAGAGCTATCTCCCATACCCCTGTATTCCCTCACTTGTACTGAGAGCTATCTCCCATACCCCTGTATTCCCTCACTTGTACTGAGAGCTATCTCCCCTACCCCTGTATTCCCTCACTTGTACTGAGAGCTATCCCCCATAACCCTGTATTCCCTCACTTGTACTGAGAGCTATCCCCCCTACCCCTGTATTCCCTCACTTGTACTGAGAGCTATCTCCCATACCCCTGTATTCCCTCACTTGTACTGAGAGCTATCTCCCCTACCCCTGTATTCCCTCACTTGTACTGAGAGCTATCCCCCATAACCCTGTATTCCCTCACTTGTACTGAGAGCTATCTCCCATACCCCTGTATTCCCTCACTTGTACTGAGAGCTATCTCCCCTACCCCTGTATTCCCTCACTTGTACTGAGAGCTATCTCCCCTACCCCTGTATTCCCTCACTTGTACTGAGAGCTATCTCCCATACCCCTGTATTCCCTCACTTGTACTAAGAGCTATCTCCCATAGCCCTGTATTCCCTCACTTGCTAAGAATCCATCCAGCCCCTTCTTAAAGTTATATAATGTATCAGCCAGTACAACTGATTCGGGGAGGGAATTCCACAACTTCACAGCTCTCACAGTAAAAAATCCTTTCCGAATATTTAAATGGAACCTCCCTTCTTCTAAACGAAGTGGGTGCCCTCGTGTCCGTTGGAAGGACCTACTGGTAAATAAAACATTAGAAAGGTTATTATATGATCCCCTTATATATTTATACATAGTTATCATGTCACCTCTTAAGCGCCTCTTTGTTTCTCTTTGGGAGGTGATAGAACACTGGGGTTTTAGCCATTTTTTTTATATATATATTAGAATCATCAAGATGTTTATATGCTTCCTTCAGGTAATCCTCTCTGTCTTGCATAACTACACCTCCTCCTTTATCTGCCGCCCTAATCACCACTTGTGTATCTTTCATTAATTTCTTCAATGCTGACCTTTCTCTCGCATTAAGATTATCAATAAACTTATTCAGTCGAGTTCTATATTTTCTTAAATCTTTCGATGTTATCACTAAACATAGTAACATAGTAACATAGTACTGTAAGTTGGGTTGAAAAGAGACATACGTCCATCACGTTCAACCATAATGCCTGTATATAACCTGCCTAACTGCTAGTGGATCCAGAGGAAGGCAAAAAACACCATCTGAAGCCTCTCTAATTTGCCGCAGAGGGGAAAAAATTCCTTCCTGACTCCAAGATGGCAATCAACTTGTACTAAGAGCTATCTCCCATAACCCTGTATTCCCTCACTTGTACTGAGAGCTATCTCCCCTACCCCTGTATTCCCTCACTTGTACTGAGAGCTATCTCCCATACCCCTGTATTCCCTCACTTGTACTGAGAGCTATCTCCCATAACCCTGTATTCCCTCACTTGTACTGAGAGCTATCTCCCATAACCCTGTATTCCCTCACTTGTACTGTGAGGGAATAATAGTGAAAGTTTTACCTCTACAAAAGGGCTTAAAGTCAGATTTTCATTGATGTCATCATTCATAATTGACGCATAATGATTAGTAACTTGTACCCTAATTCTCACAATATTCTCTTTTTTGTTTTGATTATTATTGGAACCTTTCATAAAGCCTCCCTTCATCCCACTCTGTCCAACATTGTATTCCTACCTAACTTTATTATTCCTACTTTTCATCTTTACAGTTACTAATCATTATGCGCCACTTATGAAGTATAAGTGACGCAAGTAACTTTCAAACATACGGGAGAACTTGAGTAAAGAGAAATGAGAACCAGTGGGAGAACGCGAGTAAAGAGAAACAACTAGACTTGTGCGAGATCCTAACGAAGGGTGAACACCAGTGAATAGGAAAGATTTGTGTCTCCATTGTGGATGAGATTGTTCCTTTAAAATATATTATATTTTTCTGGACCAAAGCAACATAGATATAGCGGCTGGGGGATGCCCCAGGCTGGTCACTAGTCTTGTTATTTTGGCTAATAGACATTTTAGCTAATTGGGACAGTCGTTCATGGTAATGGTCGCTTATAACATACTGTTGGCAATATCACTTTTTCTAACTCCGCTGGCCTCACTATACTAAAGATTTGGGACTTGTGCACTTGCTGTGTTAATTCTCTCAATAACCCAGAAGGCTATTTATAAAATAATATATATAGACTAAAGTGAGGTATTATATATATATAGTTGTAGATATATGTGATTGTGTGAATTGGTCGGCTGGCCAGCCAATTCTAATGTGTTTTTAATGTGAAAGGTATACTCAATGCTAATAAATTGTAATTTAATGTAAATAGTTAGAACCATCATATGGGGTTTACCTTGACGTGGTATGGTGGCTTGTCAGTTTTATGATCATAACTTTGAAACTAATAACCCCTGTTTTTGTAAATACACATATAGATTCTAAATACTATTTACTTGAATAGATACTAAATTAGTCGAGATTCGGTAGATCAGGGAATGTACATTGATCAATCCTCCTGTCTTGTGTATACTTGTAGCTAATTTGGCCACAGTTACACTTCCATTGTACTTGTATATTTTAGTTAGCCTTCCAATGCTCCCACAACGCCATTTTGTGCACCCAGGTATAATACCACAGAACAGGACAGGCTGAACATAGTGGTAGTTCACAGAAATGGCAAAAAAAAGACAGGGATTATCTTGGGGAGCCAAATACATGGTTAAATGATCGCTGTACACTTTATGTGCTATAATACAAATATGAATATTCTTGGATATATCAAGATACTGAAAGAAAAAATCTGTTTTATTTTTATGAGTTACTTGTCATAGGACTATGGCACACATGGCCTTTCCATATTAATATGCTTTGCATTTGGAATATTCATTTTTATTTCAATTTCATAATTTCTACCTCCAGGCCAAATGCCAGTAATGTAGCCATTGGGGACCTATATAGGCCTTCTTCTTGCTATTACTGGTGCTTGGATATCAAGCTATTTAGCTGTTATTCAGCCTGCTATTGATGTAAAGCTCCTGTGATTCCTGCTATGTTCCTGAGCACTGCTTGTCCCTGCCTTGGTCCTGAGTCCCTTGGCATCTGTCCTGGTTCATATTGATATCCTGGTGCTGGTCCCTGGCTTGTTAATTGGACTCTTCCTTAGGAGGAACATATTAATCAGATTAATAATACAAAATATTCAAAGAAACTAATATTACAAGGCATTTTGCAAAGTGTAACAATAGCGATATAATGTTTTCTTAGTGGTTATCTTTTGCTTTTTTGTTTCAATAACTGCATTCTATGTAACCCCATAATGTGGATGTTTCATATAATGACTCTTTATTGAAATAGTATTAGAGTTGTATATGGAACCTGTCAGTGACTGTGATAGGGTTAATGATGTGTTATACATTGATTGTTTTTAATTAATGGAGGGGAGGGGTTTGAATCTTGTATATACTTCCTGTATGTGTAATTTCCCCCCTGGAGACTATGATTGAGGGCTGGGTATGTATGAAACGCATTAGGCTGGTTTTATAGGGGGGGCTACTGCTTTTAATGGATTGAAATAAATTCATATTTTTTAACTAACACTTGAGTAGTATTTGAGTAATTATATTTTGTGGTCATTTGATACATGCTTTGAAAAGTTTCCACTTGGAAAGAAGTTTTAAGCGGGCATCCATCAATGTGGTGTTGTTGCATTCATGTATACCTTATCAGCTAGGTCTAAGAGCAATAGAATATCACCTCCCTAACCGGCCTCTTTCCCCCCTACAGTCTATATTAAATACTGATGCCAGAATTCTCCTCCTCTCATCCAGGAGAGTTCAGGCCCTTCCCCTGCTAAAGTCCTTATCGTGGCTTCCTATTAAACAAAGAATATCTTGCAAACTCCTTCTCTTAACCTTCAAAGCCCTCCATTCCTCTGCTCCTCACTACATCTCTTCCCTTGTGTCTCCATTCGTTCCTGGCCGACTCCTTCGTTCCTTGCAGAGCAGTCGTTTGGTTGTGCCCCCCACTACTACTGCTGTTTCCCGCCTTAAACCTTTCTGCCTGGCTGCCCCTTACATTTGGAATGAACTCCCTGATTTCCTCCGGAGAGAATCCTCCCTCAGTCTTTTTAAAACTAAACTTAAAGACTCCCTCTTGGAGCACTCGCCCAGCACCTGATCTTGGAACTGGCACTTATATTGTAATGTCACCCACTGTGACCTACAGCACTTATATTTGCCTATTTGTGTCTGTAAGTTACCCTCCCATCTAGATTGTAAGCTCTACGGGGCAGGGACCTCCATCCTCTTGTGTTTTGACTCTAAACTAATCGCAAATGTATCTTTTATTTATTTGTATGTATGTATGTATGTATAACTTTATTTATAAAGCGCCACAAGGGTACCCAGCGCTGTACAATCTTACAAAATACAAAATTACACACAGGGAGGACAAGTGATATAATAAATAAATACAATAAATACATATATATATAAGTGCCATGTGGTATGAGACACAGTAGGAAGGAGGTCCCTGCCCCGTAGAGCTTACAATCTAAGTGGTTGGGTAACATACAGGCACAAATTGGAAGGTAAGAGTGCACCAGGTATGGGCATTTGCCCTTAAGCGCAGGACTTTATTGTAATACTTTGTATTTATCTATTATCTTAATAACCTCCTGTTTGTATGAATGTATTCTGCTGTACAGCGCTGCGTACATAAGTAGCGCTTTACTGTATAAATAAAGATATACATACATACATACCTTGAACACTACAGTATTTATGAATTATACTATAGATATATTTTGTGGTTGTATTACTCACTATTGATCACTAGGGGGTGTCTCAGAATACTACTCATTTGAGTTCATGCCTTTATTAACTAAACTCTTGGGTTCCTTTCTTTTTGATTTTAACTTATTTTTATTTATCAATGACTGCTGTCTCCCAAACAGCTATCAATGTCAATGTATTCACAAAGGTTTTCACCTATAGAACCAATGCCTGCAATTATCAGACGCCCTAAGGGACTTATGGACTTTTGGTAAATGTTGAAAGATAGTTGTTTTTGGATTATCGGTTTTTAGAAATGAGATTAGCTTCTCATCAATTATATTGTACTGTAAGGCTTCCTGTATCAGATTATCCAGTTCTACTTGAAATTTCTTAGTTGGATTTTTATCCAATAATTTATAGGCATCTTTATCAGATAGCTGTCTGTATGACTTTTTAACCCTTTAAGTGCCATGGATCATAGACTCTACAGTCCAGTGTTGGACTGGCCCACCAGGATACCAGGAAAATTCCGGGTGGGCCCAGGGGTTAGTGGGCCCTCCTGCTCCTAACCATTTGGCCTGTTTCATGGTCATTCCCTATTTCTGAATGGGTAGAAAGAGGAGAAATAGATGGAAGGATAGATGCTAGCATGTAAATAAAAGAGACTTGGAGAATTAAGTGGTTGAGTGAGGAAAGGAGGAAAAATAGTTTGGAGAGTGGGCCCATGGTGTAAGGTTTTCTGGTGGGCCCCTGGGGTCCCAGACCGACACTGCTACGATCTGTGGATATAAAGACTGAAGTGCCAAAGACTGTAGATTCTATGGTCTGCTGCACTTCCAGGTTTGGCAGCGGAGGAGCGGCTTTTAAAGCCGCTTCTTCGCTCCCTGCTCAGAACAAGTGGCCCCTGGGGTGCAATCGATCAGGGGCCCCATAGGAAACGACAGCCACATTGTTACTACTACATGCCTGTTGTTTCCTAGTCTCCTGATTGCTCCAAGATGATCTGCTAATACACACCTATACTTACACACACACATACATTTTTTTTGGGGGGGTTGGGGGTTTTCACACATTCACAGCACTCACACTTACTTGCACATGCACACAACACACATATTGCACATAAGTGTAAAGACACAATTTTGCGTACTGCTAACTGTACTGTGCAATATTTTTTGTATGTTATTTCAGTGCTTTTAATACATTTTCTGTGATTTTGGTGCATTTCTAGTTATTTTATTGCCTTTTTAGCTATTTTATTGCATTTTCAGTTCTGCATAGGTATCTGCTATATATTGATTTGGGTGCCTCTGTACACCACATAGTTTGGTAAATCTATGCATATTGGGCATCAAACTATTCAGTAAGCCTGTGGTGTTCATATTTAGAATGTTTTATGTTGATTCGTTATGAAATGTGGGGTATATAATAGAGTAAAATGCAAGCTTTGAGACAATTTTCAGAAATTACATTAAAAATTGCTACATTTAGCTTAGCTTTGGTGTTTGGTACTTTGCCATACAAAGATGTATTTTCTGAAAATATGAGGTTTTTACTTATTTCCCACTTTTCCCACATTTATTTCTACTACCAAAAAATACACCACCTGATTTATATGCCATGAAATATGTATGCACTAACTTCCTTTTGGGGTCTCTAAATGCCAGATACTTGGTAATCCTATGCACAATGGACATCAAACTGTGGACCATTGGCTTTCATATTTAGGATGTTTTTTCTTGGTACCTAATGCTATGTGGGAGATGAGATTATTTTTATTTACATTTTATTGTTTTTAGGAAAAAGGTGCTTTTGTTTTTCTTTTTCTAGAATTTGATGTAATAGTGTTCTAATTCTACATTTTTCTGAAACATATTAACAACTTCATCTCTATGATGTATTGGATAGAAATTTGATCTAAATAAAATGTTTTTTATTTTGACATTACAAGCTCCATCTCTTCCTATACTGGGATCGGTTTCTCTCTGTAGTTGTTCGAAATGCAACACCGTATTCATTTCTTAAAAATGAGAAATGTATGGCTGCAAAAAAACAGAGGTAACCTCATTGCCTTCATCATTTCCACTTGGGCCAATTGCCTTTTACATTTTTTGCAGATGACTTGGGTTGGTTTTCTTCCTCAGAAAAAACCTCCTTCACAGGGCCGCTGCTGGCCAAATGGGTGCCCTTAGCAGAAATTTACTTTGGTGCCCCCTCCCCCAAATATTACCGAGGTAAAAATAAAATAATGAAAAAAAAAACCGCCTACTATAGGGGCCAAAATAGAACCAATTGCCCCCATAAACAGTACCCCCCATAGACAGTAGCCCCCACACAAAGTGCCCCCAATTGCCTCATACACAGTACCCCCCATACAAAGTGCCCCCAATTGCCTCATACACAGTACCCCCCATTGACAGTAGACCCCACACACAGTGCCCCATAGAAAGTACCCCCAATTGCCCCCATAAACAGTACCCTCCTCCATAGACAGTAGCCCCCACACACAGTGCCCCCAATTGCCTCATACACAGTATCCCCCATACACAGTGCCCCCAATTGCCCCCATAGAAAGTACCCCCAATTGCCCTCATAAACAGTGCCCCCAATTGCCCCCATAAACAGTACCCTCCTCCATAGACAGTAGCCCCCACACAAAGTGCCCCCAATTGCCTCATACACTGTACCCCCCATCAGGGCCGCCATCAGAAATCACGGGGCCCCTCACAACAAAATTTTCTGGGCCCCACCCACCCAAGCCCCCAATGGCCCCTCCCTCCCACACCCCCAATGGCCCCTCCAATCAATACAAGGGACACACAGGCATTGGCAGCGAGGGCCCACTAAAACCTTGGTAGCCAGGGCCCCCCTAAAACATTTGTGGCCATGGATTACGTTTTGCATTAGTGCCAGTGCCACTAAAACATTGCTAGCCTGCCCAGGGCCCCCTAAAACATTGGTGGTCCTCCCCCAGTGTCCCCCATACAATGGCCCGCTCTCCGCTGTTACTTGCCGCTCCCCCCCACCCCACAAAATCCTCCTGCTTCTTCCAGGGTCCCCCAAGCATCCTGCTGCTTCCTTCAGGGCCCCCCCCAAGCATCCTCCACCTTCCCCCAGGGCCCCCCCAAGCATCCTCCACCTTCCCCCAGGCCCCCCCCAAACATCCTCCACCTTCCCCCAGGGCCCCCCCAAGCATCTTCCACCTTCCCCCAGGCCCCCCCAAACATCCTCCACCTTCCCCCCAGGCCCCCCCCAAACATCCTCCACCTTCCCCCAGGGCCCCTCCAAGCATCTTCCGCCTTCCCCCAGGGCCCCCCCAAGCATCTTCCACATTCCCCCAGGCCCCCCCCAAACATCCTCCACCTTCCCCCAGGCCCCCCCCAAACATCCTCCACCTTCCCCCAGGGCCCCTCCAAGCATCTTCCGCCTTCCCCCAGGGCCCCCCCAAGCATCTTCCACATTCCCCCAGGCCCCCCCCAAACATCCTCCACCTTCCCCCAGCCCCCCCCAAACATCCTCCACCTTCCCCCAGGGCCCCCCCAAGCATCTTCCACCTTCCCCCTTCCCCCAGGCCCCCCCAAACATCCTCCACCTTCCCCCAGGGCCCCCCCAAGCATCTTCCACCTTCCCCCTTCCCCCAGGCCCCCCCAAACATCCTCCACCTTCCCCCCAGGCCCCCCCAAGCATCTTCCACCTTCCCCCAGGCCCCCCCAAACATCCTCCACCTTCCCCCCAGGCCCCCCCCAAACAGCCTCCACCTTCCCCCAAGGCCCCTCCAAGCATCTTCCGCCTTCCCCCAGGGCCCCCCTAAGCATCTTCCACATTCCCCCAGGCCCCCCCAAACATCCTCCACCTTTCCCCCAGGCCCCCCCAAACATCCTCCACCTTCCCCCAGGCCCCCCCCAAACATCCTCCACCTTCCCCCAGGCCCCCCCAAACATCCTACACCTTCCCCCAGGGCTGCCCCAAGAATCCTCCAGTCCCCCCCCCCCCCCCCGCTGCCAGCATCTTTTGTCCAGGGCCCGGGCGTTTAAAGGGGGCCCGGCCGGGCTCTGTTACTGTTATTGCTGGTATCCGCTGTGATGTCCCGAACTCGCCGCTACATGTGCGCTTTTATAGGGTTGCGCCCCGTGCGTGTGACGTCAGTACGCACAGGGCGCAACCTTATAAAAGCGCACACGCAGCAGGGAGTTCGGGACATCACAGCGGATATCAGCAATAACAGTTACAGAGCCCGGCCGGGCCCCCTTTAAACGCCCGGGCCCGGGACAACTGTCCCCCCTGTGCCCCCCATAGACAGTAGCCCCCATACACAGTGCCCCCAATTGCCCCCATAAACAGTGCCCCCAAAAACAGTACCCCCAATTGCCTCATACACAGTACCCCCCATAGACAGTAGCCAGCCCGCACAGTGCCCCCAATTGCCCCCACAGAAAGTACCCCCAACAGACCAGTTGATCGTCGGCGCCTCCTTCTCTCTTATGCGCAACAGGCACTACTATAAGGTTGGGCCTCGTCACTGACGTGTGACGTCATACGCACGGGCGCAACTTTATAAAAGGGCCTGTTGCCGCGGCATAAGAGAGAAGGAGCCGCTGGCGAAGACTAGGTATGTTGTTGCGCAGAGTGCGCACTCTGCGTAGGGAGCGGCGGTACTGTCTGGGTGCCCCCCTGGGAGTTGGAGCCCTACGCAGAGTGCGTACTCTGCATATAGGGAGCGGCGGTACTGTCTGGGTGCCCCCCTGGGAGTTGGTGCCCTACGCAGACTGCGTACTCTGCGTATAGGGAGCGGCGGTACTGCTCCTTCATATGTGTTTCTCTTATAACCTGGGAAGACAGAGGAGAGGGGGAGCAGCCACCAATATTTGATTCATTGTTGATTTACGTATATTATTTCTACTTTGATCTGTTCCATTCATTCTCCTTCCTTTATCAGTAAATTGTGCCCAATTATAAACTTTGTTCATGTCAAATTCTGTCTTATCTCTCTTAAACGTATTCGTTCTTCCATCCATTATTATTTTTCTACCTTATCAATTCTATTACTCAGATTATCAGAAAGTTTTAAGTAATCTGAATGTTCCCTTAGATCAGTGTGACTTTCTTTTAAATTTGAAATATCTAGTTTTAATTTTTCATACATTTGTTGCTTCTTTTCAACCAAATAGGTCATTAATCATAGAGAACATGCGGAAAAGATTTTATTCCATAAATTCAGGGTCATAGGTAAGTGAAGTGGGATATTTTTTTTAACCTTAAAACCCCTAGGGATCATATGTAAAGCTATGTATTTTTCAAAAGTGGCTATTTCCCACCACAAACGTAATTCTTTTATGGATAATATCTCTAAAGAGTTTAAGTTTTCTCTTAAGGAAGTTGGAGACTGGTGCTAAGAAAGTTTAGGTGTATAGTTTAACCAGGTCTTGTGCACCCAAACTTGTCCCTTGAATTGTAGGATGAGCAACATCACCATTGAATGTGTACATATTACTGTAAATAAAGGTGGTTGCTCCTTTAATGTTAGCTCTCCCACGATTCCCACCCCTTTAATGACTGCCCAGTGGCTCAGCATTTAAGATGGTTAAATAGCAAGGTGACGATGCATCGCTTTTAAACTAGTTTAGGACTGACGCGATGGACACTGCCTTGACGGGGCGCGTCAGCTTATGCATGTTTGTACAAACAATGTCACCAAATGTGTCCTGTTTTTAACTGAGTGCAGGTATTTTCCCTCAATGCCTATAGGGTTGTTAACTCACTTTTTTCTTTACATGCATTTATGCCATTTCATATTGCAGGAGTGCTGAGAAAGTTTCGATGTATATAGTTTAACCAGGTCTTGTGCACCCAAACTTGTCCCATGAATTGTACCATTGAATGTGTATATAGTATATGGAGGTGGTTGCTTCTTTAATGTTAGCTCTCCCATTATTCCCACCCCTTTAATGACTGCCCACTAGCATTTAAGATGGTTAAATAGCAAGGATGTACAAACAATGTGACCAAATGTGTACCCAAACTTGTCCCTTCAATTGTAGGATGAGTGACATTAACATTGAGCACACCCTTCAATACTTTATCAAAAAATTATTGAAAACATATTCTTTTAAACAATATATTTTCAATAAATTTTTGATAAAGTATTAAAGGGTATGCTGGCCACGGATGATTATTATTTTCTGTATATACATAATTTTGGCTATGCACCCCGCAGAATATTGAGCCTTGGAGTGCGGACACCATTTGGATTGATATATATATATAAATATATATATATATACTGTAGCTGGCCACTGCTTCTGTATAAACGATAACAAAAAATGGAATGTTGTGCTCAACCACTACATTTTTAACCATTAGAGGTTTTAACCTTGAAAGCAAGTAAGTTGCAGGTTAAACTTTAGTCCCTTTGCTAAATGTATATTGAAGCAGTAGAATTAATGAATTAGATAAGTAAGTGTAGAACTGGCCAAAAGGGATGACATTGATGTAGTTGGCCAGCTTGAATATATTGCAATATATGGACAAACAATCCCTGTTTTGCTTAAAGGGGAGGGCATTTCTTGGCAGCTTAATGCACAGAATGTCTTAATGTTCTATATATATTGATAATGGGTGAGTGCAGAGTGTTGTTGTGAGGGATATAAATTATAACCAAGCAGGAAAGCAATAGTTGAAAAGAGCTCACTGTTTTTCTCTAAAGACCCGGGTGCTAAGCCCCAGGTCTGGCGTTATATGGAGCCAGGGCCGGAACTAGGGGTAGGCAGAAGAGGCAGCTGCCAAGGGCGCAACGATTTAGGGGCGCCAGGCAGGAGCCTCTCCTGCCTACTCTTAGTGCTAATTTGTCATTGCCTCCGCCGCTTGTCATTAGCGGTGGAGGCAATGACCAACTAACCGCCCTGCCCCCCTGCACCTCCTCCTGTGCATTGGCACGCATGCGCCGTTTCGGGGGGGCAGGGAGGTGGGCAGAGTTGGCCGACCGGGTTGGCTAGGGCGCCCGGTCGGCTTGGCCTGCCCCTGTATGGAGCCCCCTTCTAGCGAGGTAATAACTGGTCAAAGAGTTAGCACAGTGATGGAAAAAGACTTGTTGCATTGGGCCATGGGTGTGAAGCCCTGAGTCTAGCGGCAAAGAGGGCCCGTCACAAGCTAAAGGCAGATCACCACTACACACTGGGTGTGGAGAAGATGCCGGTATTCATCTGTGCTGGTGAGGGTGTGTCGGAGAAACTCAGGAGAATTTTCAACAAACACCACATCCCTGTGTTTTTCAAACCTAGCAACACACTGAGACAAAAACTTGTACACCCAAAGGATCCAACACCAAAGGAAAAACAAAGCAATGTTGTATACTCAGTCCAGTGTATCGAGGAGTGCACAGACCTTTACATTGGTGAGACAAAGCAACTGCTCTCCAAGCGAATGGCTCAGCATAGGAGGGCGAACACTACAGGCCAGGACTCTGCTGTCTTTCTACACCTAAAAGACAAGGGACACTCCTTTGAAAATAGCAACGTCCAAATTTTAGACAAAGAAGACCGCTGGTTTGAAAGAGGTGTAAAAGAGGCCATTCATGTCAAAGTGGAGAAACCATCCCTAAACAGATGTGTGAAGAGTTCTGAAACTGCTGGGGTACAGATGTTAGAACAGCATTGTATGTAGCAGACAGATGGTGTCGAAGTCCCCCTAAACAGACTTCGACACCATCTGTCTGCTACATACAATGCTGTTCTAACATCTGTACCCCGGCAGTTTCAGAACTCTTCACACATCCATTCATGCAACTCTAACACCTGTTTGAAGAGTTGCATGATACTTTGGTAATCCTTTCAAAGTAACTCCACAGCATTCACACCTCTGTGAGTTTCAGATGTCACCTCTCTGAAGAGTTACAAAGTGCCATTGTGATTGGATTAGTGGAAGAGTACATATGCTGAGGACTTCCCATACCAGTCAGTTGAACTGAAGAAGCTGCTCGGATGAGTAGTGAAACGTCTTCAATGATTACTTAACAAGTCCAGTTGCTTTAAATTTATTTATACTAGATATACCATGACCTGGATGAATGAAAATCTTCATAGACACATTGTAGAGTTGCTTAGCATTAAAGACAATAGGGAGAGAGTCCTGCTCCATAGATCTTACAGTCACTGAATCTGCAAAAAATTATGAAAGGGTTTTAACAGACTATCCAATATAGAATGTATTTAACTCAATCAGCAGGAAAACAATTGCTGCTTTTACTATTCATTTAAATTCAGCAAACTTAATTGTAAAATCGATTCCTAATGTTCCACAATAAATCTTGCGTTATCTCATCTATACAGTTTTTACGCAGGCATCATCCTGGCGAGCAGATATAGGTGTATCATTTAAAAGGTCCTCCACATCCTGATATTTCTTGGCTGTATCAAAGTATTTTACTATTATTAGAGCTGGGCACATAGTGTTGGTCAAAATGTTTGTGCTGGCAGCCGCTTCTCATTTGTTTGAAATAGACAAACTATGGGACATGTTGACACTGTCTGGCCTGGGATCTCTTAGGGACATCGAAGCAAGCGTTTCTGAGAAATCCCTCACTGTCTGCTATATACAATCCATTTCCCACTGAAATAAATGGAAAACAGCTGTCAGCAAGAAAGGGCATTTTGACCCTCTTTTGTTCCCCCCAAGATTACAGCAGCAGTGAAACATTGCGAACCAAAAAATAAGAAGTGAAAAATTTTAACGCATGCTATAAATAGTGCTTGTTTTATCGACCTTTAGTGAATCGGCCCCTATATGAGCGTGCAAGAGGTGTGGTCAACCCAAATAACCAATAAGGCAAAAGGCAAACTCTAAACTGATATATGGGTCTTTGCCCAGTAACAGCATAAACTAAGGAAGTTGTAAGGTTTAAAGCCATAGGGGCATATTAACCCTATGGGTCCCTACATATATTTTTGTGATTTTTAAATTACTAAGCTTTTTGTTCTGCAGCTATCCAGTTGGAAAGTTTTGCAGCTATCTGATTGCAATTTAACCAAGAAACCAGGCAGTGGTTTTAAAGAGAGACTGGAATATAAAAAGAGGAGAGACTGAATAGAAAGAAAAGAAATAAAATGTAACAAAAAGTGTAGCATCACAGAGCAAAATTTTTTTTGTCTGCCAGTGTCAGAGACCCCCATTTGAAACCTGGAAAAAGTCAGAAGAAGAAGGCAAATAATTCATAAACTATAAAAAATAAAAAAGACCAACTGAAAGTTGCTTAGAATTGGCCATCTGTAACATACAAACATTAACCTGTAAATAAACAATCCCTTTAAATACTCATATCAGATCCTCTTATGAAGAATGAAAGAAAACAGGGATGGGGGGTGGTAAGGCTTGTTTTAACTTGGATTCAGTTAAACAAGAGGCAAAGGTCAATATCAACATATTTTTAGGGGTTTTACAATTTAAAATGTTATTCTTGAACCAACAAATGTATTTTTTTAGCTGTAATATTGGTGTGTAGGCGCCATCTCAGTGCATTGTGCCTGAGTCTGAGCTTTCAGAAGGAGCCAGCGCTACACATTAGAACTGCTTTCAGGTAACCTATTGTTTCTCCTACTCCCATGTAACTGGAGGAGTCCCAAGCCGGACTTGGATTTCTTACTATTGAGTGCTATTCTGATACCTACTGGGAGCTGCTATCTTGCTCCCTTCCCATTATTCTTCTGGAATATAGCTAGCCCCCATGTGAAATTTCAAACTTAAATATAAAAAAATCTTTTTTTGTGTTTTTGAAAAATGCATTTCAATGCAGGATTCTACTGGGGAAGCTCTATTAATTGATATGTTTTGAAAAAAACAAACATGTTTTCCCTTGACAGTATTCCTTTAAAAAAATGTTCAAATTGTATAATCATAATACAAATTTCTGAGCAACTAAAAACCTGTGTTTTATAGTGGAATGAACTAGGCCGCAGGCTGCCTACCGCCTTCAAACTAATGTGGCAGGGTGTTTTCATCAACTGTTTAATGAACTTAGCACCTTGCATGGAATCTAATAAACATACAGCAGAAATAGAGGTAGTTGGCACTGCTTAAATCTCAGTGGCAGAATTGAAACTAATTACTAAAACAAATAATGAGCAAATCATCTTAATGGCTTTCCATGCACTTAAATAAGGGAATACAAAGCTCAATGTTTCTGCGATCAAGGAGAACATCTAGAACAAATGGAAAGCATCTGGCCAGTTCATTGCCAATTGCTGGAAAAAAAGCTACAATACAGCAGAATGAATTAATGTCAGAAACCCAAGCATCAAATACAGGATATGCAAGAAGGTTTAATACGGTGATCCTCAACCGGTGGTTTGTAAGCAACATGGTGCTCACCAACCCATTGGATGTTGCTACCAGTGGCCTCAAATAGGTGCCCATTTTTTAATTTCTGGCAAGCGGTGACTGCATGAAACCCATTGTAAAGCCAAACAGAGCCTTCTATGGGATGTCAGTCCACATAGGGGCTACCAAATAGCCAATTATAGCTCTTATTTGTACCCCCAGGAACTTTTTCCATGCTTGTGTTGCTCCCCAATACTTTTCCCATTTAAATGTGGCTCACGTATATAAAAGGTTGGGGATCCCTGGATTAATAGAAAGCCAGGGAGAATTTCATACAATAAAACATCAGAGAAATAACATCATAATATACTATTTAGCTTTTGAATTCGAACATATGATAACATGATATAAGCCTAATTTCTCTCTTATTTCAGACATGGATATTTATGACTGTTCATATCAGGGATGTGCAGCATGGGGCTATCAAATTTTCTTTTCTTCCAATATCCCTTTCAGGTCTACAGCTGAGAGAAAGCCTTGGGAGGTATAATTAAACAAGCCACTGGTTACTGACCTTATCAATGTTGAGCAAAATGAAAACATAGAAGTGAACCATGCACTATTTATACAGATGATATTGTATCATGCTTTTATTTTTTATAACTTCTTTATAGAAAATATTCCATTATAACAGACTTTTATGATAGAGAATGCATCCTGTATAATGCCCTATTATACCGGTAAATTTTTTTGTGGCACAGTAACCAGAAAGGCACTCAAGGAAAAATATGTCTATCCAGTGTTGTGGGGAAATAGGCAGACTGGATAGGAAAATGGGTAAATGGGGCAGGTAAATAGGTGGACTAGGTGGATAAAAGGGGTGATCAGCAGCAGAGAGGGTCAGGGAAGGGAGGGGTTTATAGCGTATTACATATTTACTGGCAAGTACATTGCTGGTAAATTTTTAATACCAACCCTGGCACTAGCTGGTGATTTACAAGCTATATATAACAGGTGCTGGAAATAAGCAGCCATGATCTGTTGTAACAGAGCGGCGGGGCTAAAAGGTAGCTCTTTGTTCAGGAAGTAGAAACCAGGAAGTGAGTAATGAGCTTGTGCAGATTTTGAGAGAGCTAAGGAGAAAAGCTAAAAGAGGGTGAGTAATGTTCCAAGATTCATTAGCCTTAATAGCATCCGGGTCACTATTCCAGAGCAGATTTCCTGTATATACAGACATACTGCCAGTGGGCCAGTCTGTTCTAGTTTCATAAATCACAGGCTGATACCGATTTGATGTCACACTGGGTGTCGAATCAATGTATCATTCTTTGAAAATATATTGACACTTATGCCTTTTGAGTGAATTCGCACAATGTGGTGTCCTTTACTTGATCCCTTTATCCTCAGAGGAGCCTTAGAGAAAGCCCTGTAAATGGAGTTAGTGGAGACTGTTTGGCAACTGTATGTAAGGTCGAGTCCTGCTCGATTTTCACTGCTTACTGTGCTTTTCATGTAGGTCTGATAAAAATCCAGAATACACAAAAGGGGGGTTGTGTGAGCACTCCAAGGCTAAGGATGCTGCCACTTTACAAAGCGATTTGACAGAACTGGAAAACTGGGCAGCAAACTGGAAAATGAGGTTCAATGTGGACAAGTGCAAAGTTATGCACTTCGGTAGAAGTAATATAAACGCCAACTGTCTACTAAATGGTAGTGTGTTGGGGGTATCCTTAATGGAGAAGGATCTAGGGGTTTTTTGTAGATAATTAGTTGTCTAATTCCAGGCAGTGTCATTCTGTGGCTACTAAAGCAAATAAAGTGCTGTGTGATATAAAAAAGGGCATTGACTCAAGGGATGAAAACAAAATTTTGCCCCTTTATAGGTCCCTGGTAAGGCCTCACCTTGAGTATGCAGTGCAGTTTTGGGCTCCAGTCCTTAAGAGGGATATTAATGAGCTGGAGAGAGTGCAGAGACTGCAACTAAACTGGAAGAGTTAAACTATGAGGTTAGACTGTCGAGGTTGGGGCTATTTTCTCTGGAAAAGAGGCGCTTGCGAGGGGACATGATTACTCTGTACAAGTACATTAGAGGGGATTATAGGCAGATAGGTGGGGTTCTTTTTTCCCATAAAAACAATCAATGCACCAGAGGCCCCCCCTTTAGATTAGAGGAACGGAGCTTCCATTTGAAATAGTGTAGGTGGTTTTTCATGGTGAGGGCAGTGAGGTTGTTAAATGCCCTTCCTAGTCATATTGTGATGGCAGATTCTGTTAATGCCTATAAGAGGGGCCTGGATGAGTTCTTGAACAAGCATAGTATCCAAGGCTATTGTGATAATAATATCTACAGTTAGTATTAATGTTTGTATATATAGTTTATGTATGTGATAGTATACTGTAGATTGGTAAGTAGAGGTAGTTTGTGCTGGGTTTACTTGGAAGGGTTGAACTTGATGGACTCTGGTCTTTTTTCAACCCTATGTAACTATATAAGTACAATGAAAGTGCAACTGATCTTGCCAAGTTGGCTACAGGAATACAAAAAAAGGGGGATTGATCAATGCACATTCTCTGATCCCTTGTTTCACTAGTAATGTCTGATAAATGTAAGCTTTGCTAAAATTGTTTCCTCTTAGCCCTTCATGGGGTATTATTGTGTTGGGTTGGAAACCCCAACATACTGTTTTTCGACTTTGGCTTATTCTTCCGCTTCTTCTTATTCTTAGCGCCCCCCATTTTCTAAACGCTACTCCTCCTACAGTTTTAGGGGTACAACACCCAAACTCCCCACACTTCTTCGCCCTATAGCGGAGCAGGTTGCTTGTGCTTTTCTAAGCGATCCGGCCCCCCGTCTTTTTGTGGCGCCACTCTGAACACCCCAATTTTTCCATTGACTTTGACAGGGAAGATTTTCAAACTGCTGCCACAATTACAGCTTTGAAGCTACACCCCCCAAACTTGAATAACATAATCATGGGGTCACCCCGAATGAAACAGCGACATTTTTTGGATGACCCCAAAGTGGGAGGGGCCGACTATAGCCAATCAAATTGCACCTATTGACTTTAATGGGGGAATTGAAACTGCTGCCAATCTTACAGCTTTGAGGCGACACTCACCAAACATGAATCACACAGTCATGGGGTCAGCCTGAATGAAAATATGATGATTGCTGGATGCCCAAAAGTGGGCGGAGCTGTGAACAGCCAATCAGATTTTACCTATTGATTTGGCGGAAATTTAACCTGCTGCCATTCTCACAGTACTAACACCAGGGTCCCCAAACTTTTTCCACTTGGTCACTAGGGGACTACAGTTTTAGATTTGAAAAGTGGGCGGAGCCACCAACAGCCAATCACATTTAACCTATTGATTTTTATTGGTTTGATGCCGGGGTTCCCAAACTTTGCACAGTCAGTCACTGGGTGACTACGCATTCAAGTTTTTTTTTAAAAAACCCATAAAGTGGGAGGGGCCAACAATAGCCAATCAAATTTTACCCATTGACTTTTATGGGGAAATTGAAACTGATGCCAATCTTACAGCTTTGAGGCTACACTCCCCAAACTTGAATCACACAGTCATGGGCTCAGCCTGAATGAAAATATGATGATTGTTGGAAGCCCAAAAGTGGGCTGAGCTGTGAACAGCCAATCAGATTTTACCTATTATTTGCCATTCTCACAGTAATAACATAATCAGATTTTACCTATTGACTTTCAGTGACGGTGATGGGGTGGGTGGGTGCTTGGGTGTGACGGTGATGGGGTGGGTGGGTGTGACGGTGATGGGGTGGGTGGCTGTGATGGTGATGGGGTGGGTGGCTGTGACGGTGATGGGGTGGGTGTGACGGTAATGGGGTGGGTGTGACGGTGATGAGGTGGGTGGGTGAGTGTGACAGTGATGGGGTGGGTGGGTTTAACGGTGATGGGGTGGGTGGGTGTGACGGTGATGGGGTGGGTGTGATGGTAATGGGGTGAGTGTGATGGTGATGGGTGAGTGTGACGGTGATGGGGTGGGTGTGACGGTGATGGGGTGGGTGTGACGGTGATGGGGTGGGTGTGACGGTGATGGGGTGGGTGGGTGTGACGGTGATGGGGTGGGTGTGACGGTGATGGGGTGGGTGGGTGTGACGGTGATGGGGTGGGTGGGTGTGACGGTGATGGGGTGGGTGGGTGTGACGGTGATGGGGTGGGTGTGACGGTGATGGGGTGGGTGGGTGGGTGTGAACGGTGATGGGGTGGGTGGGTGTGACGGTGATGGGGTGGGTGGGTGGGTGTGACGGTGATGGGGTGGGTGGGTGGGTGTGACGGTGATGGGGTGGGTGGGTGTGACGGTGATGGGGTGGGTGGGTGTGACGGTGATGGGGTGGGTGGGTGTGACGGTGATGGGGTGGGTGGGTGTGACGGTGATGGGGTGGGTGGGTGTGACGGTGATGGGGTGGGTGGGTGGGTGTGACGGTGATGGGGTGGGTGGGTGGGTGTGACGGTGATCGGGTGGGTGGGTGTGACGGTGATGGGGTGGGTGGGTGTGATGGTGATGGGGTGGGTGGGTGTTGTGACGGTGATGGGGTGGGTGTGGATGTGTGACGGTGATGGGGTGGGTGGGTGGGTGGGTGTGACGGTGATGGGGTGGGTGGGTGGGTGTGACGGTGATGGGTTGGGTGTGACGGTGATGGGTGGGTGGGTGTGACGGTGATGGGGTGGGTGGGTGGGTGTGACGGTGATGGGGTGGGTGGGTGTGACGGTGATGGGGTGGGTGTGACGGTGATGGGGTGGGTGGGTGGGTGTGACGGTGATGGGTGGGTGGGTGTGATGGTGTGGGTGGGTGTGACGGTGATGGGGTGGGTGTGACGGTGTGGGTGGGTGTGACGGTGATGGGGTGGATGGGTGGGTGTGACGGTGATGGGGTGGGTGTGACGGTGATGGGGTGGGTGGGTGGGTGTGACGGTGATGGGGTGGGTGGGTGGGTGTGACGGTGATGGGGTGGGTGGGTGGGTGTGACGGTGATGGGGTGGGTGGGTGGGTGTGACGGTGATGGGGTGGGTGGGTGTGACGGTGATGGGGTGGGTGGGTGTGACGGTGATGGGGTGGGTGTGACGGTGATGGTGTGGGTGGGTGGGTGTGACGGTGATGGGGTGGGTGGGTGTGACGGTGATGGGGTGGGTGGGTGTGATGGTGATGGGGTGGGTGGGTGGTTGTGACGGTGATGGGGTGGGTGTGGATGTGTGACGGTGATGGGGTGGGTGGGTGGGTGTGACGGTGATGGGGTGGGTGGGTGGGTGTGACGGTGATGGGTTGGGTGTGACGGTGATGGGTGGGTGGGTGTGACGGTGATGGGGTGGGTGGGTGGGTGTGACGGTGATGGGGTGGGTGTGACGGTGATGGGGTGGGTGTGACGGTGATGGGGTGGGTGTGACGGTGATGGGGTGGGTGGGTGTGACGGTGATGGGGTGGGTGGGTGGGTGTGACGGTGATGGGGTGGGTGGGTGTGATGGTGTGGGTGGGTGTGACGGTGATGGGGTGGGTGTGACGGTGTGGGTGGGTGTGACGGTGATGGGGTGGATGGGTGGGTGTGACGGTGATGGGGTGGGTGGGTGGGTGTGACGGTGATGGGGTGGGTGGGTGGGTGTGACGGTGATGGGGTGGGTGGGTGGGTGTGACGGTGATGGGGTGGGTGGGTGGGTGTGACGGTGATGGGGTGGGTGGGTGTGACGGTGATGGGGTGGGTGGGTGTGACGGTGATGGGGTGGGTGTGACGGTGATGGGGTGGGTGGGTGGGTGTGACGGTGATGGGTGGGTGGGTGGGTGTGACGGTGATGGGGTGGGTGGGTGGGTGTGACGGTGATGGGGTGGGTGGGTGTGACGGTGATGGGGTGGGTGGGTGGGTGTGACGGTGATGGGGTGGGTGGGTGTGACGGTGATGGGGTGGGTGGGTGGGTGTGACGGTGATAGGGTGGGTGGGTGTGACGGTGATGGGGTGGGTGGGTGGGTGTGACGGTGATGGGGTGGGTGGGTGTGACGGTGATGGGGTGGGTGGGTGGGTGTGACGGTGATGGGGTGGGTGGGTGTGACGGTGATGGGGTGGGGTGGGTGTGACGGTGATGGGGGTGGGTGGGTGTGACGGTGATGGGGTGGGTGGGTGGGTGTGACGGTGATGGGGTGGGTGGGTGGGTGTGACGGTGATGGGGTGGGTGGGTGTGACGGGGTGGGTGTGACGGTGATGGGGTGGGTGTGACGGTGATGGGGTGGTGGGTGTGACGGTGATGGGGTGGGTGGGTGGGTGTGACGGTGATGGGTGGGTGGGTGGGTGGGTGTGACGGTGATGGGTGGGTGGGTGGGTGTGACGGTGGATGGGGTGGGGTGGGGTGGGTGTGACGGTGATGGGGTGGGTGGGTGTGACGGGGTGGGTGTGACGGTGATGGGGTGGGTGTGACGGTGATGGGGTGGGTGGGTGTGACGGTGATGCGGGTGGGTGGGTGTGACGGTGATTGGGTGGGTGGGTGGGGTGTGACGGTGTGGGTGGGTGTGACGGTGATGGGGTGGGTGTGATGGGATGGGGTGGGTGGGTGTGATGGGGTGGGTGGGTGGGTGTGATGGGGTGGGTGGGTGGGTGGGTGTGACGGTGATGGGGTGGGTGGGTGTGATGGTGATGGGGTGGGTGGGTGTGATGGTGATGGGGTGGGTGGGTGGGTGTGATGGGGTGGGTGGGTGTGATGGGGTGGGTGTGATGGTGATGGGGTGGGTGGGTGTGACGGTGATGGGGTGGTGTGACGGTGATGGGGTGGGTGGGTGGGTGTGACGGTGATGGGGTGGGTGGGTGTGATGGTGATGGGGTGGGTGGGTGGGTTGTGACGGTGATGGGGTGGGTGGGTGTGACGGTGATGGGGTGGGTGGGTGGGTGTGACGGTGATGGGGTGGGTGGGTGGGTGTGACGGTGATGGGGTGGGTGGGTGTGACGGTGATGGGGTGGGTGGGTGGGTGTGACGGTGATGGGGTGGGTGGGTGGGTGTGACGGTGATGGGGTGGGTGGGTGGGTGTGACGGTGATGGGGTGGGTGGGTGGGTGTGACGGTGATGGGGTGGGTGGGTGGGTGTGACGGTGATGGGGTGGGTGGGTTGTGACGGTGATGGGGTGGGTGGGTGTGACGGTGATGGGGTGGGTGTGACGGTGATGGGGTGGGTGTGACGGTGATGGGGTGGGTGGGTGGGTGTGACGGTGATGGGGTGGGTGGGTGGGTGTGACGGTGATGGGGTGGGTGGGTGGATGTGATGGTGATGGGGTGGGTGGGTGGGTGTGACGGTGATGGGGTGGGTGGGTGTGACGGGGTGGGTGTGACGGTGATGGGGTGGGTGTGACGGTGATGGGGTGGGTGGGTGTGACGGTGATGGGGTGGGTGGGTACGACGGTGATGGGGTGGGTGTGATGGGGTGGGTGGGTGTGATGGGGTGGGTGGGTGTGTGACGGTGATGGGGTGGGTGGGTGTGATGGTGATGGGGTGGGTGGGTGTGATGGGGTGGGTGGGTGTGATGGGGTGGGTGGGTGTGATGGTGATGGGGTGGGTGGGTGTGACGGTGATGGGGTGGGTGGGTGTGACGGTGATGGGGTGGGTGGGTGGGTGTGACGGTGATGGGGTGGGTGGGTGTGGGTGGGTGGGTTGTGACGGTGATGGGGTGGGTGGGTGGGTGTGACGGTGATGGGGTGGTGGGTGTGACGGTGATGGGGTGGGGTGGTGGGTGTGACGGTGATGGGGTGGGGGGGCGGGTGTGACGGTGATGGGGTGGGGGGGTGGGTGTGACGGTGATGGGGTGGGGGGTGGGTGTGACGGTGATGGGGTGGGGGGGTGGGTGTGACGGTGATGGGGTGACGGTGATGGGTGTGACGGTGATGGGGTGGGGGGGTGGGTGTGACGGTGATGGGGTGGGTGGGTGTGACGGTGATGGGGTGGGTGGGTGGGTGGGTGTGACGGTGATGGGGTGGGTGGGTGTGACGGTGATGGGGTGGGTGTGACGGTGATGGGGTGGGGGGTGGGTGTGACGTGATGGGGTGGGGGGGTGGGTGTGACGGTGATGGGGTGGGTGGGTGGATGTGACGGTGATGGGGTGGGTGTGACGGTGATGGGGTGGGTGGTTGTGACGGTGATGGGGTGGGTGTGACGGTGATGGGTGGGTGTGACGGTGATGGGGTGGGTGGGTGGATGTGACGGTGATGGGGTGGGTGTGACGGTGATGGGGTGGGTGGTTGTGACGGTGATGG
This sequence comes from Xenopus tropicalis, assembly GCF_000004195.4. Taxonomy (NCBI): domain Eukaryota; kingdom Metazoa; phylum Chordata; class Amphibia; order Anura; family Pipidae; genus Xenopus; species Xenopus tropicalis. The sequence continues at coordinate 28,172,235 of NC_030681.2, read as the reverse complement.
GGTGGGTGTGACGGTGATGGGGTGGGTGTGACGGTGATGGGGTGGGTGTGACGGTGATGGGGTGGGGGGTGGGTGTGACGGTGATGGGGTGGGGGGGTGGGTGTGACGGTGATGGGGTGGGGGGGTGGGTGTGACGGTGATGGGGTGGGGGGTGGGTGTGACGGTGATGGGGTGGGGTGGGTGGATGTGACGGTGATGGGGTGGGTGGGTGGGTGTGACGGTGATGGGGTGGGTGGGTGGGTGTGACGGTGATGGGGTGGGTGGGTGGGTGTGACGGTGATGGGGTGGGTGGGTGGGTGTGACGGTGATGGGGTGGGTGGGTGGGTGTGACGGTGATGGGGTGGGTGGGTGGGTGTGACGGTGATGGGGTGGGTGGGTGGGTGTGACGGTGATGGGGTGGGTGGGTGTGATGGTGATGGGGTGGGTGTGACGGTGATGGGGTGGGTGGGACAGTTAAGGGGTGGGGTGGAGGGTGTGACGGTGAAGGGGTGGTTGTGATGGTGAGGAAGTGGGTTGGTGTGATGGTGTGGGTGCGTGTCAGTAGATGAAGTCACATGACGTATGAGCCGCTAGCACAATCAGGGAAATACCACACGTGCCACAAGGGTTGTTTCACAGGGGTTTATTACAACCAAACGTAGATAAACAGGGAAAGGGCAATACGCATGGAAGGTCCACAAGTCCCAATCACATCAAATCCTCCTTCAGGAAGTCTTCAGGGCAACCCCCCTCTGCACAGCAGAGTCTCCCAGCCCCAATACACAAAGGTGTCCCACCCAGACAGTCCACAATTACCTGGGTAGCCTCCCCAGGCAGTTCCAATGGGAATAAACAAAGTTCCTTTCTGGGTAGTTCCACAGAAAATGCACTACCTTGGTTCCAGGGCAAACAGTCCTTCCGCAGGGGTTAGGGTAATCCAGTTGGAGGGAATCTTCCTGCCAGAGCTGGGGTGGATTCCAAGGAACCGCAGGGGAGGGTGTCCTGCCGTAGCGAGGTTACACCCAGATGAACCAAAAGCTCCTTCTCCACCCCCAACCTCTGGTTTTTCTACCCTGCTGCTGGTACCTCCCCTCTTTTCCACACCCCCTAGGATTGATTGGTTAGGAGGCTGACCCTGCTTCTGCTTAACCCAACCCTAGCAGGTCCAATTGACAGGGTCCCCTGCAGCATCATTTGGGGAGGGGTTTAACCTAGGAGGGACTTGCCCAGCTCCTCTGGAGGGGACTTCTGGGAGCTTCTTTGTTTAAAACCCTTTCGGCGGGAAAACAGAACAATGGGCTGCCACCATCTTGGCTAACATGCACTGGCTAAACATGGGGCCAGTATAAGGGTTTTTGGTCACAGATGAGTGCGTGTGTCTATGTGGGCTTGGGTGCGTGTGTTAGTGTGGGTTGGTATGTCGGTAAGTGGGCAGGTAAATCTTCTGTGCTCTTGCTGCACTTTACATTTTGGTCACTTACCTTAATGGGTTAATCCTCTTGCTGCACTTTACATTTTGGTCACTTACCTTAATGGGTTAATCCTCTTGCTGCACTTTACATTTTGGTCACTTACCTTAATGGGTTAATATTCCTCTTGCTGCACTTTACATTTTGGTCACTTACCTTAATGGGTTAATCCTCTTGCTGCACTTTACATTTTGGTCACTTACCTTAGTGTTAATAATAGTGGCACCTACTGGACACAGAGTGGCTTCGCTGCACAGGGAATTATAATTCCTCTCCGGCTCTTCCAGTTGTTCCTGTAACATGAAAGCATTAGAGCTCAGTTCATACCATACAGTAAGTGAGTGTTGGTACAGTTGAAATGAGGACAGGACATGGCCCAACCTATAGTGCATTGGTGCTATTCTCTCAGGAAGAAACCATTCTCACATTAACAATATTTTGCCAGACAATAAAGCTTGGTTTCATGTTGCCGGGGCTAATGACTATAGCAACCAGTTAATATTTTATATTTATGAACCACAGACAAAAGTGATGTTGCTAGTAGCAACAAATCAGCATTTAGCTTTGATCATTCCTCTAAGGGGCATCACCATAATTTCTTATCTACTGATTGAGATTCAGCCTCTTCAGTAGTAAGAAATAGTAAATTACACCCTGTGCCTATAATAAGTATAAGTGCCTGTTGGAGGCAGAAAGGGAAATTACAGTTGGGCTCATTTATCAACACTGGGCATGATTGCCCCTAGGCAGAAGGTAGAACTATACAAGCAATACTGCCCAGTGTTGGTAACTGCCCCTCTGCCATAGGAAGCAATTAATGCGGGGCAAGGATATAAAAGACAGAGGCCAAAGTCCTGGTATTTATTCCGTTACAGTCAGTGACAGGATAAGGTTGGTATATAAGGGCAGGTACCTGGGGACAGAGGGGCACAATTCTTTGGAGCCTGTCAATTCTGGGAACAAAAAGAAAGTATTTTATGATGCGGCAAATGTTATCTTTTTATGGGGATTTCCAGTGGGAAAAAGTGCCCTGCATACAGTCACTGCCAAACCCTGGCTCTGTGTCTCCCAACCAGCCTTACACCCAGCCCTGCCAACCAGCGCTAAGATTAAAGGCATCTCCAAAGCCCATTTTAGGGGAAAATTCTCCACATTCACTAAAATCAGTAAAAGAAACAACATCCCCTAGTCTGGGGGGGCGGCATCCATCTACTTATCCCCATTTTGTTAGCTAAAATTAGGGTTATTTGGCCAAAAATCTCTCAGAAGGGGTGTGCTCTTACCTCTCATCCCAGTGGCAACCAACAGACTGAACCAACTGTCACACCCCTAAGTATGAAGTCAGCTCCCATCACAGAGCCAACCCATTATTATCCCTCTGGCTTATTCTTCCGCTTCTTATTCTTAGCGCCCCCCATTTTCTAAACACTACTCCTCCTACAGTTTTAGGGGTACAACACCCAAACTCCCCACACATCTTTGCCCTATAGCGGAGAAGGTTGCTTGTGCTTTTCTAAGCGATCCGGCCCCCCGTCTTTTTGTGGCGCCGCTCTGAACACCCCAATTTTCCCATTGACTTTGACAGGGAAGATTTTCAAACTGCTGCCACACTTACAGCTTTGAAGCTACACCCCCCAAACCTGAATAACATAATCATGGGGTCACCCCGAATGAAACAGCAACATTTGTTGAATGACCCCAAAGTGGGAGGGGCCGACAACAGCCAATCAAATTGCAACCATTGACTGATGCCAATCTTACAGCTTTGAGGCTACACTCCCTAAACTTGAATCACACAGTCATGGGCTCAGCCTGAATGAAAATAGGATGATTATTGGATGCCCAAAGTGGGCAGATCTGTGAACAGCCAATCAGATTTTACCTATTGATTTGGCGGAAATTTAACCTACTGCCAGTCTCACAGTATGAACACCAGGGTCCCCAAACTTTTTAAACTTGGTCACTAAGGGACTGCAGTTTTAGATTTGAAAAGTGGGCGGAGCCACCAACAGCCAATCAAATTTCACCTATTGATTTTTATTGGTTTGATGCGGGGGTTCCCAAACTTTGCACAGTCACTCACTGGGTGACTACGCATTCAAGTTTTTTTTTTAAAAAAACCATAAAGTGGGAGGGGCCAACAATAGCCAATCAAATTTTACCCATTGACTTTTATGGGGAAATTGAAAATGATGCCAATCTTATAGCTTTGAGGCGACACTCCCCAAACTTGAATCACACAGTCATGGGTTCAGCCTGAATAAAAATATGATGATTGTTGGATGCCCAAAAGTGGGCGGAGCTGTGAACAGCCAATCAGATTTTACCTATTACTTGCCATTCTCACAGTAATAACATAATCAGATTTTACCTATTGACTTTCAATGGGGAAATTCAACCTGCTGCTATTCTCACAGTAATAACACCAGGGGTAAGAAAAAGTGGGTGGAGCCACCAACAGCCAATCAGATTTCACCTATTGATTTTTATTGGTTTGTTGCCAGGGTTACCAAACTTTGCATAGTCAGTCACTGGGTGACTACGCATTTAAGGTTTTTTGTATTTTTGTAAGTGGGTGGAGCCACCAACAGCCAAGCAGATTTTACCTATTGACTTTAAATGGGGAAATTCAACCTGCTGCCATTCTCACAGTATTAAAACCAGGGGTAAGAAAAAGTGGGCAGAGCCACCAACAGCCAATCAGATTTCACCTATTGATTTTTATTGGTTTGTTGCCAGGGTTACCAAACTTTGCATAGTCAGTCACTGGGTGACTACGCATTTAAGGTTTTTTGTAAGTGGGTGGAGCCACCAACAGCCAATCAGAGTTTACCTATTGACTTTACATGGGGAAATCCAACCTGCTGCCATTCTCACAGTAATAACACCAGGGTCCCCAAGCTTTTCACAGTTGGTCACTAGAGCAGCATTTTTCAACCGCTGTTCCTGTGCCGCGAGATGTTGCCTGGTGTGCCGTAGGTGCGGTCCCCTCTGGGACACCTTCCACTTCCTGGCTCCCTGATGCCTGGAAATCGTCACTGCCTGTGACGTCATCCGGCATCGGATCCAGGAGGGCGGAGCAACCAGAGAGGAGAGGCAGCACTATCCTGCCCTGGCACAACCCAACCGGGGGGAGCAACTGCCCAGGCCCTGCCCCGACAGACCAGATCCACCAGGGGCCAGGCCCATGCACAGCCACCCTACTCCCCACCGGAGGACAATCCCGGGACACCCCTGGATGCCGCACCCCAAGACAGCCTGACATGTAAGAATACAATTAATAATAATATATATATAATATAACATTTTTGTGTGTATAAAAAAAAAAAAAAAAAATCAGTGGGGGGGTGGGTTTGTGGAGAAAATTTTTCACTATTTTGTTTACTTAATATTTCATAATAAAGTAATTGTAAAATACTTTCTTTGTGTTTATTTGATTCCTATTCAAGAGAATTACTTTATATATAGTCAATATAGGCATAGAGATAAATTTTTTAACATTTTCTAATGGTGGTGTGCCTCGTGATTTTTTTCATGAAACAAGTGTGCCTTTGCCCAAAAAAGGTTGAAAAACACTGCACTAGAGGACTACAGTTTTAGTTTTGTAAAAGTGGGCGGGGCTACCAACAGCCAATCAGATTTCACCTATTGAATTTTATTGGTTATGTGCCAGGGTTCGCAAACTTTGCACAGTCAGTCACTGCGTGACTTCGTACTCGAGGTTAGAAAAAGTGGGCGGGGCTGCCAAAAGCCAATCCCATTTCTTTCATTGTTTTCAGTGGGGAAATTTCAACTGCTGCCATTCTCACATGTTTAATGTCAGGGTCCCCAAACTTTGCACAGTTTGTCACTGGGTGACTACACATTCAAGTTTTGTTTTGTTTTTTTAAAGAAAAGTGGGCGGAGTCACCAACAGCCAATCAGACTTTCAATGGGGAAATCCAACCTGCTGCCATTCTCACAGTATTAACACCAGGGGTCCCCAAACTTTTCACAGTTGGTCTCTAGGGGACTGCAGTTTTAGTTTTGAAAAGTGGGCGGAGCCACCAACAGCCAATCAAATTTTACCTATTGAATTTTATTGGTTTGATACCAGGGTTCCCAAACTGCACAGTCAGTCACTGGGTGATTACGTATTCAGGTTTTTTGGGTTTTTTTTACAGTGGGCAGAGCAACCAACAGCCAATCAGATTTTACCAATTGACTTTTAATGGGGAAATTTAACCTGCTGCCATTTTCACAGTACTAACACCAGGGTCCCCAAACTTTTCACAGTTGTACACTAGGGAGCTGCAGTGTTAGTTGGGCGGAGCCACCAACAGCCAATGAGATTTCACCTATTAAATTGTATTGGTTTGATGCCAGGGTTCCCAAACTTTGCACAGCGAGTCAGTGGGTGACTACGCACTCAAGGTTAGAAACAGTAGGCGGGGCCTCCATAAGCCAATCACATTTCTTTCGCTGTTTTTAGTGGGGAAATTTTAACTGCTGCCTTTCTCACATGTTTAATGTCAGGGTCCCCAAACTTTGCACAATTTGTCACTGGGTGACTATGTTCCAAGTTTGGAAAAGTGGGCGGGGCCAACAACAGCCAATCAGATTTCACCTATAGACTTCATACTGTATGTTTAAATTTAAACTGCTGCCATTGTTTAAATATTAGTACTAAGGTCCCTAAACTTTGCAGAGCTAGTCACCAGGTAACTGCGGTTCCAAGGGAGTCACCAACAGCCAATCACATTTTAACTATTGATTTTCAATGGGGAAATTCAGCCTGCTGCCATTCTCACAGTATTAATACCAGGGTCACTAGGGGACTGCATTTTTAGGTTTTTAAAAGTGGGTGGGGCCACCAATAGCCAATCAGACTTCACCTATTGATTTTTTACCTATTTTTTTGTTTAAATTTAAAAAGCTGCCTTTCTCACACTATTTATGCCAGGGTTCCAAAACTTTTCACAGTCAGTCACTGGATGACTACATATTCAGGGTTAGAACAAGTGGGCGGAGCCACCAACAGCCAATCCATTTCCACCCATTAAATTTTATTGGTTTATATTTAAATTGATGCCATTTTTTAAGTATTAATTGCAGGGTTGTTAAACTTTTCAGAGTTAGTCACTGGGTATTTGCCATTCAAAGTTAGAAAAAAGTGGGTAGAGCCACCAACAGCCAATCACATTTCTCCTATTTACTTTCAATGGTGAAGTGTAAAATGCTGTGAGTCTCACAATTTTTATGCCTGAGTCCCCAAACTTTGCAGAGTTGGTCACTGGGGGGACTGCAGTTCAAAAATAGGAAAAGTGGGTTTGGCCACTAACAGCCAATCAGCTTTCATCCATTGAATTTATTGGTTTAAATTTAAAATGCTGCCATTCTCACACTATTTATGCCTGGGTGCCCACTGTTTGTGTCTGGGTGACTCAAGGTTAGAAAAAGTGGGCACACCCACCAACCACAATTTACCTATTGACTTTTATTGGTTTAAATTTAAAATGCTGCCATTATTTAACTATTAATCCTAGAGTCCCTAAACTTTGCAGAGTTAGTCACTGGGTAACTGCAGTTCCAGGTTAGAAAAAGTGGGCGGAGCCACCAACCGCCAATCAGATGTCACTCGTTGACTTTCAGTGGGGAAATTTAAATTGCTGCCATTCAGACACTATTAAAACCAGGGGCCCCAAACTTTGCACAGTGGTTTTTACTATATAATTGTGGTCCAAGGTTAGAAAAAGTGGGCGGAGCCAACAACAGATCAGATTCAGTGACTTCACGTTGTTCAACCCAACACGAAGTTTGTTCTCAAACTTCCCTTTCTAGTTGGTACTGCTGCTTGTTTGCTTAACCCTGCAGCAGAATAACCTTATTTTAATTAGCAAAAAAACCCTAACTTTTCTGCATACTGGCTAATATTCAATATTGACAAGCACCCCCAGCAAAGTATTACCATTAAGCAAGAGGGTGAGCTGTGAGCCGCCAGCGTTCCAATTGATAACATTGGAGAAGATGGATTCTCTCTTGCTTTAGAAATTGCCCCACTCATGTTAAACAAGCTCACTCGATATCTCATTCAAACCGTTTCTATTGCACAGTTAAAGGAAAGGAGCTCATGTGTGCTGCCGCTTTTGTCAGACAATTTCCATCGCCAGAGTTATTTTTTTAACAGGTATTGTATAATTTCATTTTTTTTAAATTAGCTTTGCTCTTCCCTCGAGCAATATCTTCTAACTGACTGAATATATTATACAATGTGAGGAGAAAGTGCCAGGAAGCTGCCAGAACCTGAAGCCCATCAGCTACATTTTGCCGCATTTAAGCTTTGTTTAGGTGTTCAGAGGAAGGAAGACCTGAAACATAAAACATGTAACTGCCAGGGTCCTAGGGTTAAAGGCAGAGAATCCCTTGCAGTCTTATCCATGCGAATGTAATGTATAACTTAATTTTATTTTCATTATTATTCTGCAAGGCCAGTACAGTTCTAAAGCACAAATCCACATCCCCTGCCAACTGTTGCTATACTACAACTCCTGGCACCCAGCAGCAGCCAATGGCTGAAGTTACTCAATCAATCGATTTTTAATTCTTATATGCATATTTTATTTCGTTTTTATGTTAAATTAAACTCCACACAACTTAACCTTTTTAGAAAGCAAACATAATTTCAATCAACTTTGCAATATACATCAATTAAAAATATGCAGCTTTTTCTTAATGAAATAAAATGGTTTGAAACAGTTACCTAAGCTTGGCCCCTTGTTCTTCTGCTGATCTGGAGAGGAAAGGAACGTCACAGTGCAATGCATTGTGGGTTTTGTAGTTTATGCATGCTATCTGTAAACTGTGGAGAAGTTGTTACAATTTGTAACATCATTGTTTTAGTCCCTCCTCCCTTACCAGGATTTCAAATGCTGCAGAAAGAGAAGAGCTGTTTTGCAGCTGTATTGCAGCATACAGAAATGGTATTTATTCATACATTTTGAAGGAATAGATTAGGTCATAGGTATATTAGGATTTTATGTGTTGTGTGGGCCCTTTAGCAAATTTTAGTTCAGAATATGGAGTTCCCCTTTAAAGTGCCAATTTGTTAGACACCACCCCCAGTGATCCTAAATAGATCAGGGCAGTCCAACAGTCAAACTCTTGACTAGGCCCCTGGCTCCCTATACAGTAATGCCTGCTTGCTATGGTTCCCAGTGTCCTCACCTTCCACCTGGGTGAAACTTGGTGAGGTTGCTATATTTCCACGCCTAAGTTTTGAAATTTTGCTCCTATACAGAACAACGGGGACCTCTCCCCACTGCTCCGTATGTAAGTTAAAATTTCTGCTTGGGGGGGGGTTGTTCGCTCATGCGGGGGGGTAGGCGATGAAGGGGGGTGGCCTTGGGGCGCCCAGATGAGAAATCTGGCGCTGTTTACTATGCATCAAGACGGCTAAAAATCCATATCCGGCAATTCACCAGCTGAAACTTGCCAAGATCAGGTAGAAGTCAATGGCAGATGGCCTTGCCACAAATCCAGGCCTGCTTCCAGCCTAGTTGAATTGCCACAGGTCTCTGTGCTCTGACAACTGTGGTGCCTCCCATGAATACAAGGCTAGCCAGGGCAGTATTTGTTTTTGCCAATCTAAGCACTAGACCTGAACACTACTGCAAGGTGTGGAAGCGAAGTCACGCACATCACATTCCCCCTTATGTCGCCCTCTAAACTCTCACCCCTCCAGCTCCGCCACCAGATTTGTATAGGTATGATCAGGTGGCGGTAGGGAGGGTTTTTATTTTTAAAATGTTACAGATTATATAGGCATCCAGGGGCCACCACAGACCCTCAGGTACCTATATATAAATATGGCCCTAGTGTTGCCTGTGTTGGACAACTCTATATAAATAATGGGACAGATCGGGGAGGCATGTTGGCATCTGAATCATTTAAAACATAACTTTTATTATAATAAATACATTACGCAACATAATAAAAGTTATGTTTTAAATGATTCCCGGTGTGCACCAATATCACTAGATTTCTATTTTTAATGCTTAATTGGTAGCACCCGGGTCTATGGACTACGCTTAGGAGTGCTGAATCTACGTATCGTATATATATATATATATATATATATATATATATATATATAGGGTTATATAGAGATAGGGTAAGGCTGTAAGGCTGGTAATGAGGTTTTTCTCAGATGGTGATGGTATTTCTAGTGCTGTGGCAAAAAAGAGTTTTTGTTTTTTTTTTTCAATTTGTCATTTCACAAAACTTTTTGGTTCTTTTTTGTTCAAAGAGCGTTTGTGGGGGCATTCCAAGTATAAGTAATATAAAAGTAATATGACCTGGCCAAATTTACTATACAGAGGGCATCAATACTCCCTGGCTCCTTTCTTTATTAGTCATTTATTCTGTGTTGTACAGTGTTACTGTTACAGTCTATAGTATGAGGAAGCCTGTAGACTGCTAGTACCAACCTTTTATGTGAAATAGAAGAGCCACAGGGGCGCCTGAGTCTCTACAACAGGATTGTGAGGTTTATTTTGGAGACATGTCATACTGTACGGTTTAATATGGTCTATTGTATCTGGCGAATGGCAAATTTTTACCCCTGCTACTATAGAGATTTAGAACATACCATATATATGTATACCCAGCTTGCTTGTACTATCAACCATCACCATTGATGTAGGTCATTGTGCCTCATATTAGCAAGCCCAAAGTTTGGGTGCATGAGACCTGGTTAAACTATAAATATCTAAACTTCCTCAGCACTCCTGCAATATGAAATGGCATAAATGCATGTAAAGAAAAAAAGTGAAAAATACCTGCACTTATTTAAAAACAGGACACATTTGGTGACATTGTTTGTACAAACATGCATAAGCCGACGCGCCCCGTCAAGGCAGTGTCCATCGCGTCAGTCCTAAACTAGTTTAAAAGCGATGCATCGTCACCTTGCTATTTAACCATCTTAAATGCTGAGCTTTTGGGAAGTCCTTAAAGGGGTGGGAATAATGGGAGAGCTAACATTAAAGGAGCAACCACCTCCATATACTATATACTATATACACATTCAATGGTAATGTCACCTACAATTTAAGGGACCTGGTTAAACTATATACATCTAAACTTTCTCAGCACCAATCTACAACTTCTGTGAGAGAATACTTTTAAGATTATCCCACTTCACTTACCTCTAACCCTGAATTTATGGAGCAGTGGAATAAAATCTTGTCTGAGTGTAATCTACGATTAATGACCTTTTTTGTTTGAAAACAAGCAACAAATGTATTAAAAATGAAAACTAGATATTTTAAATTTAAAGGAGAAGGAAAGGCTAGTAAAGAGTTAATCTCAAGCTGCAGGCATACCTTCAGTTGTCTCAATAGTGCCCTTAAAGGAGAAGGAAAGGCTAATAAAGAGTTAATCTCAAGCTGCAGGCATACCTTCAGTTCTCTCAATAGTGCCCTTAAGTCTCCCCATATTTCACCTGTTCAGATGATCAGAAGCCAAACAGTAAGGAAAAACGCTGAGCTGGGTAGAGAAGATTCCCATAATGCATCGCTCCTCCCCAGACTCGGCGACTTAGAACTGTAGGCGGCGCATGCGCAGCAACAGGAGGCTCACCCTAGCGTCTGCAGAGAGACACAGGTGCTGGTAGGGGGAGAGGCAAGGGGGGACGTGAGCGGATGGCAGTGGACGCAGCTCCAGACAGGACAGAAGCACCAGTAAGGTAGAAGCCGGTGGGTGCTGCTTGACAACACACAAGAGGACAAGGACAGGAGAGAGGCACTGTTAAGGCGGCGGGGGGGGTGGGGGGAAGGGCGGTGAGTGCTGCTGGACACAACACAAGCGACAGGAGAGAGGCACTGTTAAGGTAGAAGCCATCGCCGTGGGGGGGGGGGTGTTAAAGATGGTGGCGTCGTTCCCTGAAACAAGTAGTAGAATGTAACAGGTGTATCTCTGTAAATCTTTCATTAGGCAAGCCAGAAATATATTTACATAGTAATAGTAGTACTATTTAATAGTGTGGTTAATAGATTTTGACTTTCCTTCTCCTTTAAGTCTCCCCATACTTCACCTGTTCAGAAGATCAGAAGCCAAACAGGAAAAAAAAACGCTGAGCAGTGTAGAGAAGATTCCCATAATGCATCGCTCCTTCCAGACTTGGCGACTTGTTACTGTAGGCGGCGCATGCGCACACAGCAGAAGCGTCTGGTTGCCATGGCGACGCAGCGTTGGAGAACTCTGTGACATGCAGGTGGGGGGAGCGGGGGGGTTTGTGGCAGGAGCAGGGAGCGGCGGAGGCTTTGTGGCAGGAGAGGGGAGTGGAGGGGTGGGCTGGCTTGTGCTTTTCAGCCCATACAGACACGCTGGACAAGATGGCGGCGCCGTTCACTGAGACAAGTATGTAGGTTCTAGTATGTGTATCTCTGTACATCTTTCTCTAGGCAAGCCAGGAATATAGCGTTTTTGCACACCAATAGTAGTACTATTTAATAGCGTGCTTAATAGGTTTTGATTTTCCTTCTCCTTTAAAAGAAAGTCACACTGATCTAAGGGAACATTACTTAAAATTTTCTGATAATCTGAGTAATAGAATTGACAAGATATAAAAAGACATAGGGGCAGATTTATCAAAACATGAGTTTGAATCCCGAATGGGAAAAATTCGGATTGGAAACGAAAATTTCTGAAGATCGCAAATATCGCAAAAATGCTTACGCAAAAATCGCATTAGTCACGATAATATCGTATTGGCGATCTGAAAGTCACGAAATCTTGTACAGAATGATTGTAAAGAGCGGAAAACCAATCCGATTTTTTCGTGCTAAAAATACGAAAAAGCCGCGCAATCATCGAAAAAGCCGCTAAAGCACTGAAAAAGTCGCGGAAAATACGATTGGAACGATCGAACGCACGGAGCGTTCGTGGATAAGTAAGTGTGCCCCATAATGTACATAAGAGAGATAAGACAGAATATGACCAGAATATGTACAAAGTTTATAATTGGGCACAATTTACTGATAAAGGAAGGAGAATAAATGGAAGAGATCAAAGTAGAAATCTTTTATGTAAATCAACAACGAATCAAATACTGGTGGCTGCTCCTCCTCTCCTCTGTCTTCCCAGGTGATAAGAGAAACACGTATGAAGGAGGTATTTTCTGAGGGAGAAACCCGAGCCAAGCGATCTTCCTCTTCCAAAAACAGAAAAGGCTATTGGCCCAAGTTGAAAAACAGACAGAATTGTCACTGAAGCAAATCTGGCGAGTACGAGGAGGACATTTTGCCCAGTTAAGAACTTGTTTTTGTATTTGTTCAATACTATTAGCGATGTTAACCGGTTGTTTCTTTTTCTGTGATGGTGGTAAAAACAAAAAGATTAAGGCAATGAGGTTACCTCTGTTTTTTTGCAGCCATACATTTCTCATTTTAAAGAAATGAATACGGTGTTGCACAGGGCTTTAACAAGTCTAGACAAAATTCTAATATTGTAATAAGGAAAGCAGATAAAGATGCCTATAGATTATTGGATAAAAACTTATATTATTAATAAATTTGAAGTAGAACTGGATAATCTGATACAGGAAGCCTAACAGTACAATATAATTGAAAAATTCATAATCAAAAGACAGCTATCTGATAGACCTCCCTTAGGGCGTCCGATAATTACAGGCATTGGTTGTATAAGTGAAAGTTCTAAATAGATCCTTCCCCTATCTGAAGTTTTGTATGGGATATACAGGTAAATTATGGGAGTTGCCATCATCGACCATGGTTGGAATATATGCCCTTGGGGGTGAGAAGGAACTGCTCAAGGGACAGTGAATATATAGATCAGTCTATGGTGTTGTGTGATAGACTCACAGAGGGGGAGGGGGGTACCCAGAGCAAGAAAGTAAAAAGAAAAGAAATGAAGGGGGAATCCCCATAGTTCTAGATTTTAATTCAGATAATTGTACAATTAAGATGTTCACACAAAAAAAGGTAAAAACAAAAAACTTTGGGTATAATATAGTGGAATTTTATTAATTGACAAACTGCCATACCATATCAAGGTAAACCCAATATGGCAGTCCTAATGATTTACCTTTGGTCATATATTTTAAAGATTGGCACCTTTAAAACTGGTCCTGTATTTATCCTTCCCTGTGTTCTGGGGTATTATACATCCTGCTGTGTGTTCTGGGGGGATTACACATGGGACTGGCACTGTATTTTTCCTGCTGTGTGTCCTGGAGTATTATAAATGTAATTGACCCCATGTTTATCCTGCTGTGTGTTCTGAGGGTATTATACATGCAACTTGCACTGTACTTATCGTGCCATGTGTTCCAAGGTACTATAAATGGAATCGACCATGGATTTATCCTGTCATGTTATAGGAGCATTATACAACGAATTTGCACTGTATTTATCTTGCTGTGTGTTCTGGGGGCATTATACATGGAATTGATGCTGCATTTATCCTGTTGTGTGTTCCAGGGTATTACAGTACATGAAATTGGCACTGCATTCATCTTGTCACAGATATGTGATTGCAAAGGTAATGTCATGGGGAAGCCTGTAGACGGCTAGTACCAACCTTTTAATTGAATTAGAAGAGCGTTTGCAACCCCGGTTTTCACCGACGCCCTTTTGGGGCCCCGGACTTTCTGCTGCAGGGAAGACAGGGATTCTAAACACTGCCAAGGTTGATACGAAAATGTGGTACAAAAGGGATCAGGCAGAGGTAATGCCAAGTGGCTTCAAACCCCTATTGCACACCAGAACACGGGTAACATGGGTAAATGCCATACTGTGGTCCTAAATATTTAGCTTTGGTAAGATTCTTCATAGACTTGCACACTGGTCATTATTGGTTGTATTATCATAGAAAAAGTGTCTTCTCACCAGAGTGTTGGCTTACTGGCTGTTCTTTCTGCTGTAGCTTATGTATAGGAGAGGTCTTCAAGGTCAACATCCATATTATAAGGGCATAAGTCCAACATAGCGGTGCTAGAAATCTTTGCTGGTGAATTATGGTAAGCTTAACTGTTAACGTCATATATTAATAAGGGGTATTGGCGGTATAATCTTAATAAATGTGTCTTGTGACCAAAGTGTTGGCTCACTGACCATTCATCAATCCCTGTAGCTTTTTTGTGGGAGAGATCTTCTGGCACTGTATTTTTCCTGCTGTGTATCCTGGAGTATTATAAATGTAATTGACCCCGTGTTTATTCTGCTGTGTGTTCTGAGGGTATTATACATGCAACTTGCACTGTACTTATCGTGCCATGTGTTCCAAGGTACTATAAATGGAATCGACCATGGATTTATCCTGTCATGTTATAGGAGCATTATACAACGAATTTGCACTGTATTTATCTTGCTGTGTGTTCTGGGGGCATTATACATGGAATTGACGCTGCATTTATCCTGTTGTGTGTTCCAGGGTATTACAGTACATGAAATTGGCACTGCATTTATCTTGTCACAGATATGTGATTGCAATGGTAATGTCATGGGGAAGCCTGTAGACTGCTAGTACCAACCTTTTAATTGAATTAGAAGAGCGCTTGCAACCCCGGTTTTCACCGACGCCCTTTTGGGGCCCCGGACTTTCTGCTGCAGGGAAGACAGGGATTCTAAACACTGCCAAGGTTGATACGAAAACGTGGTACAAAAGGGATCAGGCAGAGGTAATGCCAAGTGGCTTCAAACCCCTATTGCACACCAGAACACGGGTAACATGGGTAAATGCCATACTGTGGTCCTAAATATTTAGCTTTGGTAAGATTCTTTATAGACTTGCACACTGGTCATTATTGGTTGTATTATCATAGAAAAAGTGTCTTCTCACCAGAGTGTTGGCTTACTGGCTGTTCTTTCTGCTGTAGCTTATGTATAGGAGAGATTATAAGGGCATAAGTCCAACATAGCGGTGCTTGAAATCTTTGCTGGTGAATTATGGTAAGTGTAACTGTGAACGGTCATATATTAATAAGCGGTATTGGCGGTATAATCTTATGAAATGTGTCTTGTGACCAAAGTATTGGCTCACTGACCATTCATCAATCCCTGTAAATTTTTTGTGGGAGAGATCTTCAAGTCCACTATTCCTGGTTCAAAGGCATAAGTCCAACATGGTGGGGTTGTGTGCTATAAGTATATGGAAGTTGGTTGCAGCTTTTTTTGCTCAGAGTGATTATTGTGTGAAATCGCCCCCTTTCCATCCCTCCCATGCTGGCTATAGGAATTGGTTTAAAATGCCAGCACTGGCGATATTCACAAAACGTGCAAGTGTTTTATTTATGTGTTTTATTCAAAGGCAAGAAAACCAAGTCATTGGCCCTCCCACCCTCCCCACGCCAATAGACTTATGGTTTTCGGTTTTCTCATTTCTTGTCTTTATTGTCAATTTATCTTTAGTTCCATTAAATAAAGTTCTCTTTCAAACAGTCTAAGGAATGTTATTGGACCCTGCTTTTATCAATACTTCAAATAGTCCAAAAACAGGTTTGTGGTCCGATTGTCTCATAAGGGAACAAGAGCCATATTTCAGAATATGGATATCATCCTGATTCCGGCTCTTGTACATCACTCGATCAGTGTAGGAAGGCGTCCTCTGTTTCTTACTGGTGTCATAGTCATCGGATCCGATATTAAATCTATATGTGGGACGGAAATGGATTTCACCTTCCTTAAATCCTTTGAAAATAGAACCTTTAGTCACCTCTTCTGACAGCTGATCGTACTGCAGGAGGGACCTCATGTCATTTTCTGGAAGGTTCTCTAGGATGGAATCAACTTCCCTCCGACTCTTGCTCAAGCGGAAATTGAAGTCCCCAAACCAGAAGACTTCATCAAACCGGCTCGTCGCATCGTCGGGATCAGAGTAAACGGGGTTTGTGTCAGGAACATTTTTTGGGAGCTGCAGGTCTTTGATTATTTTCTCATAATTCTGGATTCTTTGTTTTACTTTGGAATCTCCTGCCGCAAAGTGGGCATTGATAAAAAGGAATGAGGTTCCAAAGAATGTAAATGAAGCAGCCACAGCCCCTTTGGTCTTAATCATTGGGAAAAATCTCGTAGTGACGGTTGCACATTCAACCTCAGAGCAGAACCACACGAGATCTCGCCTGATAAACAGAGACAGGTACAGGACACCGTGAGCTGCTGAGTGGAGCAAGACATAACGATGCCCCAGTGTCAGCTGCAGACGGTTTTGCCATTCTTGCCTGTTGGGACAGCCTTCTTGCACTCCGATTACATACAGGTCTTGTGCAGACTCAGGGCCCAATGGAAATAGGAAATCATCCAGTCTCTCTGGAAGATCCTTTTTTTCATTCATATTCCAGGTGGCAATAAATATCCTCAGAGTTTTTTGTGGAAGATGTCGTTGCAGTTCCTCTTCTCCAAGTAAGCCTTGACCAACCAGGAGCCTCTCTTCTAGATGCCTCTTATGGCTGGTCTGGCTGGGAGAAACACCAGTGAGCTTTTTAGCAATGTTACTCCAACACCAGTCAATGGTGAATACGAAGATAAATACAAGCAGAGCAAAGAGATAAACTAACAAGTTCTCCTCATTCTCCTCATCTTCATCATTCTCCATTTCTTCATATTCTGGGTTTCCTTTGTGGAACTCCAGTGATGTGTGACGGGTATAAAGAAGGGCTGTGAATATCATTACTGATATTAGATGGGCCCAACCCGCCCCCCTTCTGTAGGGCTGTCTCCAATAATGGCCAACAGTCCAGTTAATGGCAACTGCCAAGGAAAATACCATTAGGATAACTGAACCCAATGGGTAGATCTCTTCAATATCTGTATCTTTAACATTTCTCAATAATTCAAATTCTTCCGGTGTCAGGATTACTTTCTGGGTCAGTGATGATCTATCAGATGAATGAAAACATTGTTCCAATAAAATAAGAAAAGCAATGAAAGGTGGAAAATTCATTGCTAAGGAAAGGTTGCTGAGCTCTAGTCAGCAGATGTTGTTCGAAGCAAGTCCCACTTCGAACTGAGCTCTATGCTCAGTGTCGGGCTTATATAGCCTGTTGTTGCCATGGTAACTGCATACTAATGAGCTTGTGTTTGTGATGTCACAATGCGGTTGCCATGGTGACCACACTATAGAAGATAAGCAAACTGATCTTATCAGTGTTGCCATGGTGACCGCATACTAATGAGCTTGTGTTTGTGATGTCACAATGCGGTTGCCATGGTGACCACACTATAGAAGATAAGCAAACTGATCTTATCAGTGTTGCCATGGTGACCGCATACTAATGAGCTTTTGTTTATTTGTTGTTTACTTGCAGTTGCTATGGTGATCACACAACAGAGCTAAACAACAAACTAATCTGTTTACTAGTATAGGATTGTTTTTAACCCTTTCACTACCAGAGAATTTGAGGTGGCGTTTCTGGGAGATTAGTCACCCGCGACAAGGGAGATTTGTCGCACGGCGACTTATCTCCCTGTGTGTCACAGCCCTAACTGTCAAATAAAATCTGACACTCAATTCCTGAATGAACACAAGATAAAGAGAAACAGATGCTGAGAGGGGGATAGTAAAGATAAACTTATTATTTTAGAAATAGGACAGAATTTTTAATTGATTATATTTTGAAAGGTTCACTATGAAATAAGTATGTAGCTATATTCAATGTTCATTTTCAAAAATGTTCCCCTTTAGGTCTAAACCACCCTAAAACCCCGCCCCCACCAACACCACATATCGCCAACTGCAAAGTGCAGTATAAAAGTATAAAGAAGCCTGGTGTATATAAACACATTATGATGGTTTTACCAACAAGTCGGAAAGAGCAATAGTCTCCTCTGTGTTGAATGTAAAAGTATAATGAAATGTATATTAGCATCAAGTATTTTTAGCTCTTATTAAGCTGTAGCTTTTAGAAATTGTCTGTCAGGGGTCAGATCAACCATAATATTCTGGAAAACTCCAGATCCCGAGCATTCTGGATAATAGGTACCATACCTGTATCTTGTATCTACCCACTAAAATATAATTGATCTTTTTTGGGGCAAAACAATCCTATTGGGTTCAGATAATGTTTAAATAATTTTATAATAGACTTAAGGTATGGAGATCCCTTATCTGGAAAACTGCAGGTCCACACAGTGAAACATATAGGATGGTGGCGTGCAGGAATAGGATGAAATAAAATAAGGAAGCATTAGACAGAATAACAATAATAGATAAGAGGTGCTTACTGACAGGGAGAATGAGTCCATATTACTTTTTCATGATGACATGAATTGTCCATATTTTTCTAATAAGCCACATCACCTAAAATGAGTACAGGTATGAAATCCGTTATCTGGAAACCCGTTATCCAGAAAGCTCTGAATTAAGGAAAGGCCATATTCCATAGACTCCATCATAAGCAAATAATTATAATTTTAAAAATGATTTCCTTTTTCTCTGTAATAATAAAACAGAACCTTGTACTTGATCCCAGTGAGATATCATTAAACCATATTGTAGGTAAAACAATTCTGTTGGGTTTAATTAATGTTTAAATTATTTTTTAATAGACTTTAGGTATGGAGATCTGAATAATGGAAATACCCATATCCAGCAAACCCCACATCCCTAGCATTCTGGATAAGAAGTCCCATACCTGTAATGCCAAAGTTAATGGAAATTTCCCTTACATTTTGTTAACTGCAACTGCCCATCACCTGCAGCATATTAATTAAGGGAAGTCATAGGAAGAGAAAATAAAAATGTTGGAGACCTATGAATGCCTAAGGCATTAGTGAGGGATTTTACCTTAGTCTGTGATTGTGCATTTATACCAAAAACACAGAGGGTGATAATATATAATTTCTACCTACTATGAAGTTTTATTCTGTATTGTTGAACGTCACTTGTATGAATGTTAGTGATGACATGAACCTTCCCAATGAATTATGTAGGCTAGTATAAGCATCTGTATTGGTGAGAACCATCACATCTAAATCCAGCTTCCTTATAACTTTGTATAAAATGATGTACAGGCAACACTAGGGCCATATTTATATATAGGTACCTGAGGGTCTGTTGTGGCCCCTGGATGCCTATATAATCTGTAACATTTTAAAAACATAAACCCTCCCTACCGCCACCTGATCATACCTATACAAATATGGTGGAGGGGTGGGAGTTCAGAGGGCTACATAAGGGGCAATGTGATTTCAAGGTGCGCGTGACTTCATTTCCACATGTTGCACTAGTGTTCAGGTCTGGTGCTTAGGTTGGCAAAAACAAATTCATGGGAGGCACCACAGGTTATAGAGCACAGAGACCTGTGGCAATTCAACTAGGCTGGAAGCAGGCCCGGATTTGTGGCGAGGCCATCTGCCATTGACTTCTACATGATCTCGGCAAGTTTCACTTTCACTAAGTTTCCTCTCTTATTTTCTTAAAATTGAATGTCTGACATTTACTAGAGAAATCGGAACTGGTAAAGCATGTGTGGGGAAAGAGTCAAGAAAGTTTGAGAAAATATTGACTTTTTAGATATCATGAGATTTCAAATTGTCGCACAAAAGCCAGCATCAAAAATCAAAAAACCTCTAGCAATTCAAAGCAAAGAAAGATCTTCTGAGGTTTTGTAAATCTCAGAAAAGTTGCCTGCTTGTCTGACTTCCCAGGTGGAGCTGGTACATAGAGGCCCAAAAAGTTTCAGCTGAAGCCCCAGTGCCTTTCCGAAAGGCTTGCTTGTAAAGCTGGTGGTCCGTTTCTTTCCAACAGAGGCAGAATCCTTACACGCATTCATCAAGATCTTATAAAAGAACTGCTTATACTAGGAACCCTGTCTATCTCAGACTGCTAGAGTGTTGTATAAAAGGTGTTATGCTTTCATTCACTACAAGCCCTCATCCATGGGGTCACTTTTCCCTACTTCCATGAAGGTGGTTTCAATACATTAGGGTCCTGGTTTCTTTCTTCCACTGAGGGCCAGGGCTGGTATTAAAAATTTATCAGAAGTGTACTTGGCAGTAAATTTGTAATACGCTATAAACCCCTCCCTTCCCTGACCCTTTCTGCTGCTGATCACCCATTTTATCCACCTAGTCCACCTATTTACCTGCCCCATTTACCCATTTTCCTATCCAGTCTGCCTATTTCCCCACAACACTAGATAGACATATTTTTCCTCGAACGCCTTTCTGGTTACTGTGCCACAACAAAATTTACCAGTATCATAGGGTATTATATAGGATGCATTCTCTATCATAAAAGTCTGTTATAATGGAATATTTTCTATAAAGAAGTTATAAAAAATAAAAGCATGATACAATATCAGCCGTATAAATAGTGCATGGTTCATTTCTATAATTGCCATGAAGAAAATGCCAAAACGTGTTTTCATTTTGCTCAACATTGATAAGGTCAGTAACCAGTGGATTGTTTAATTATACCTCCCAACGCTTTAACTCAGCTATAGACCTGTAAGGGGATATTGGAGGAAAAGAAAACTGGATAGCCTTATGCTAAATATCCATGTCTGATATAAGAGAGAAATTAGGCTTATCATGTTATCATATGTTTGAATTGGAAAGCTAAAAAGTGTATTATATTGTTTCTCTGATGTTTTATTGTATGAAGTGTTCCCTGGCTTTCTATTAAACCTTCTTACATATCCTGTATTTGATGCTTGGGTTTCTGACATTAATTCATTCTGCTAAATTGTAGCTTGTTTCCCTGCAATTGGCAATGAACTGGCCAGATGCTTTCCATTTGTTCTAGATGTTCTCCTTGATCGCAGAAACATTGAGCTTTGTATTCCCTTATTTAAGTGCATGGAAAGCCATTAAGGTGATTTGCTCATTATTTGTTTTAGTAATTAGTTTCAATTCTGCCACTGAGATTTAAGCAGTGCCAACTACCTCTATTTCTGCTGTATGTTTATTAGATTCCATGCAAGGTGCTAAGTTCATTAAACAGCTGATGAAAACACCCTGCCACATTAGTTTGAAGGTGGTAGGTAGCCTGCGGCCTAGTTCATTCCACTATAAAACACAGGTTTTTAGGTGCTCAGAAATTTGTATTAAGCTGATCAACAATGGACATTTTTTTAAAGGAATACTGTCAAAGGAAAACATGTATTTTTCAAAACATATCAGTTAATAGAACTTCCCCAGTAGAATCCTGCATTGAAATCTGTTTTTCAAAAACACTTCAAAGTTTTTTTTATATTTAAGTTTGAAATTTCACATGGAGCTAGCCATATTCTAGCAGAACAATGGGAAGGGAGCAAGATAGCAGCTCCCAGTAGGTATCAGAATAGCAATCAATAGTAATAATAGTAAAAAAACAACAAAACACAAATACAAGAGTATTGTAGAAATGATACCTATATTGGCTAACAATAAAAATACATTGCAAGCTTTTGGAGCTCTAAGGCCCCTTCATCAGGCATCATTTCTACAATACTCTTGTATTTGTGTTTTGTTGTTTTTTTTTTTACTATTTGACACTGGCTAACTCGGTACTACAATTTTTGTTTTGTGACTCAATAGTAAGAAATCCAAGTCCGGCTTGGGACTCCTCCAGTTACATGGGAGTAGGAGAAACAATAGGTTACCTGAAAGCAGTTCTAATGTGTAGTGCTGGCTCCTTCTGAAAGCTCAGACTCAGGCACAATGCACTGAGATGGCGCCTACACACCAATTTTACAGCTAAAAAAAATATATATTTGTTGGTTCAAGAATAATGTGTGTATAAGCACAGTGTGATTTAGAAATAAAAAGTACATGACAGTATCCATTTAACTCTTGGCACGCCAAAAACAGCAAAGTGCAGTTCAGATGTGTCAGGTTTCATGAATGACCATTCCCTCAAATTGTAAAACCCCTACAAATATGTTGATATTGACCTTAGCCTCTTGTTTAACTGAATCCAAGTTAAAACAACCCATGTTCTTTCATTTTTCATAACAGGATTTTGCTTATATGAGTATTTAAAGGGATTGTTCATCTTCAGGTTGCTGTTTGTATGTTATAGATGGCCAATTCTAAGCAACTTTCAGTTGGTATTTATTTTTTATAAGTTATGAATTATTTGCCTTCTTCTTTTGACTTTTTCCTGCTTTCAAATGGGGGTCTCTGACCCCGGCAGATAAAACACTATTGCTTTGTGATGCTACACTTTTATTGTTACATTTTATTTCTTATCTTTCTGTTCAGTCTCTCCTCTATTCATATTTCGGTCTCTCTTTCAAACTACTGCCTGGTTGCTTGGTTAAATTGGACCCTAGCAACCAGAAAGCTGCAATAATTCCCAACTGGATAGCTGCAGAACAAAAAGCTTAGTAATTTAAAAACCACAAAAAAGATCTTTTGCAAATTGTCTCAGGAGATCCTTCTCTTCATCATTCTCAAAGTTAATTTAAAGCGGAGCAACCCATTTAATGGCTTTGCATGGCAATATACTTAACTGTGACAAAGTCTGATCAAACAGGGACTTCACTAAAGAGAACAGGGGAACCAAGACAAGCTGGCAACTTTCTTCAAAACCTATTTAGTTTTGTGGAATGATGACTAGTACAATTTTTTAGGGGATATTTGTTCCCGATTTGTTGCTTAAAAGAACTAAGAACTATCTACTTGGCCACAAGCAAAATAATGTATAAACTGCTTAGTGTAGTGTTGTCTTTTTATACTGAAATGCACCCCCTGATCTAGAGGACCCGTTAATACAAAAGCAACAAAAGTCTATATACCTTTGAAAAGGTGGAACTACCTATTATATGGCCATTTAGTGAGAAAAAAAACTGCTCTTTTAGGAGCCCTCTGCATCTTCAAATAGGGAAAGAAAAGAGAGGGCCCTCAACCACTGTTTCCAAAATCTTGTTGTTTCACAGTACCTGTGCCTTAGTCATTAGATGAACTGGGGGCAAGGAGAAAAATTGGGAACTCAAAACTATAGATGATTTAGATCTTAAAGCTCTTTACCTTTCCAGAAATACTGTGTACTTCCTATGCAAGAGGAATAATAATGTCTATTGTAGCAACTGAGAAAATTAGAAGTGATATTAAGGTGTTCATGCTTCTGACTCTGTATAAATATTTAAAGTTTAGAGATGAGGTGGAAGACATAAAGGATTAGCCTCTCAAATTTCATGAACTTCCAGTACCAGAAGTGAGACAAACTTGGAATAGAAAGTGGTTTAAGACGATGTAAAACCGAAGAATGGGCTCTATATAAGTGGATAATGAGCTGAGAGAGTTTAGCATTGCTAGGAGGCCAGAGCTAATGGTGCATTGTTATGTAGCGAGTGTCTCTGAGCTTTGGGAAGAGCAGCGCTTACCCGTAACCCCCATTATTCTGAAATTTAAAATGATGATCTGTTTTTTCTGTGTCAAACATCCGTACACAGTTTTATCCATGTCTGAATATTACATTAATTGACAAAAGTTCAGAAGGTGTTACCGCTGGTGATTTCTTTCTTTGGTTGTTCCAGACGAATAGTAGGGTGAATGCTTATCTTCATTAGCTGTGTAATGTGAACACAATAGTCAATGTTATTCCAAGCTGTTCTTTTTTCTCTCTAATAAACCTGCTCTTTCTGCGCTCTGTGTTCTCTTCTCCTCCCACTGCTCCTTACTGGGGATAAACTTTATTTCTGAAGATATTTCATGCTTGCTTATTCGGTAAAACTATACCCCAAAGAGACAAGATATACATCTACGCTAATTAAATAAAACAATAATTAGCGACGAGTCATTTATTTTGTAATCTTGCAGAGGATATTACTGATTTTGTCAGTTACACACATGTAGGCATTCTCTAATAAAGAAACACTTATTTGGTGTAAAAATTATACCTTTAGTTGCTAATTGGAAAGGGAGTAAAGTGCCGGTTTTTGGGTTTGTGCCATATTTGTATTTCTCTTCTGTTTCATTAATGAAATGTGAGCAAGTAACAAAAATATCTTTACCTAGCTGATATTTTCTAGTTTTCCATCTTCTCAACGTTGGAAGCTACTAGGTCAGAGGTTCTCAAACCATAGGACTGACATCAATGGGGGCTGGGATCTGTTAGAATATATTCTAAAGGTCGCCCTTTAAAGGTCTAAAGATCTTCACCCGATATCCCCACCTACAGGTGCGGTCCCCGATCTGACTGGATTTTCTAACCGGGCCGATCGAGATCTGGCCAATTTCAGGCCAGATATCGGTCGGCCAGGCCGCTCTGTTCTGCCCATACACAGGCCGATTAGCTGCCGAATCGGTCCAAGGGACCGATATCGGCAGCTATAGTCGGCCCGTGTATGGGGACCTTAACTTTTGAAGACTCAGAAGAGGCACGTCTCTAGGGTGCAACTGTGTGTATGTAGGTGCTAGGCACATATCTCATCTGTCAGTTATCTTTTGTCCAGCTCTTTTTCCCCCTCCCATTGTTCACTTTTTTGGCTGCCACCACCGCTGCATTCTCAGCCTGCATGAGTGTGGGGGGGGGGCATCCTGCCAGCCTGGCCCGGCACTAGTTAAAATGGAGTGGAAGGCAGGATGCAAAGTGCAAAAAAGTGTAAGGTTGGGTTAATATGTGTGCTTTCCACCCTGCCTTCTGAGAAGTAAATTACCTCTTATGTTATTTTATTTATATATTTATTTAGTAGTAAGCACAACTTTCCCTTTTTTGCTACAGTTTATCCAGTTCCATGTTGTAGCTCCAATCATTCCCAGTTACAGTCATGTAATCCCAATGTTGGCCAATTGGTTTAGTTTTAACCTTGAAAGCAAGGAAGGAAGGTAAAACCTAGTCCCCCCCAAAAATCTGTAATAAAGCAGTAGAATTCTTAATGAATCAGATAAGTGAGTGTAGGACTGGCCAGAAGGGATGACTTTAATGTAGTTGGTCAGCTTGAATATATTGCAATATATGGACAAACAATCCCTTTTTATTTAAAGGGGAGGGCATTTCATATTAGCTTAATGCACAGAATGTCTATATGCCTTATATATATAGTATTTGTAATGGGCGAGTACTTTCTTTGTCTTTGTCTGGATGAATGGTTGAAAATTTAGTAGTAAGAACAACTATGTGTGTGTGTGTGTATATATATATATATATATAAAACAGTCCACACGACAGCACCACACTCCAAAATCCGCTGCTCTGCAGCTGCCCCTGTGCATGGAATATCATATAAGTATCAAAATAAAACAGCCAGCACCAAGGGTCTTTGTATTTCAAAAAATCTCTTGTGTATTATAATTGCATGTACATATATATATATATATATATATATATATATATATATATACATATATATATACAGTATATATATATATAGACAACAACAAGACAATTTCTTGTTGTTGCCTATATGTATTTTGTGGTCACAACCTGATTGCACCCCCGCCTAATGGTTTAAAATTTTGTGGTTGAGCACAACTTTCCCTTCTTTGCTATAGTTTATACAGGAGCAGTGGCCATGTTTTAGCTCCCACCCTTCCCAGCTTCCAGTCAGGTGATCCCAGTGGAGGCAATAAAAGGGCAACCATTTGGGGGTTTTAACCTTAGTAAGTTGCAGGTCAAATTTAGTCCCTTTGTTAAATGTATATTAAAGAAGTAGAATTATTAATGAATCGGATAGTGTAGGACTGGCCAGAAGGGATGACTGTGACGTAGTTGGCCAGCTTGAATATATTGCAATATATGGACAAACAATCCCTGTTTTGCTTAAAGGGAAGGGCATTTCTTGGAAGCTTAATGCACCGAATGTCTTAATGTCCTATATATGCAAATTAGAACTAAGATTTTAGCACTGACCAATATTTGGATGAATTTTGAAATCATTGATAAGTTGCATCCCTACTAATAACGTAGGTAAGTGTTAAAAGAAATACTAGGTCGCTGTTTCAAAACCAACCCTGTTTAGGCAAATGTCATTCACTTGCAGCTTTTCTGTTATCATTAAATTGATAGGAAATTGCCTAAATGTGAAAAATAGGGCCGACTGCTCACTGGGTAGCAGCCAAGGTCCTTGTTCAGTTCTGACTTGGGCACATACAAAGGGGCAATTGTAATTTTTCTAAGTTTTAGAACTGTGTGTATTCTTTGTGATTTGTTTGTTAATTTGCACAACAAGTTGGAGCTGCAGAGTGCCATTGAGCCCTATGGGAGACTTTCCTTGGGCCGGGTTGGAGCTGCAGAGTGCCATTGAGCCCTATGGGAGACTTTCCTTGGGCTGGGTTGGAGCTGCAGAGTGCCATTGAGCCCTATGGGAGACTTTCCTTGGGCCGGGTTGGAGCTGCAGAGTGCCATTGAGCCCTATGGGAGACTTTCCTTGGGCCGGGTTGGAGCTGCAGAGTGCCATTGAGCCCTATGGGAGACTTTCCTTGGGCCAGGTTGGAGCTGCAGAGTGCCATTGAGCCCTATGGGAGACTTTCCTTGGGCTGGGTTGGAGCTGCAGAGTGCCATTGAGTCCTATGGGAGACTTTCCTTGGGCCGGGTTGGAGCTGCAGAGTGCCATTGAGCCCTATGGGAGACTTTCCTTGGGCCGGGTTGGAGCTGCAGAGTGCCATTGAGCCCTATGGGAGACTTTCCTTGGGCCGGGTTGGAGCTGCAGAGTGCCATTGAGCCCTATGGGAGACTTTCCTTGGGCCGGGTTGGAGCTGCAGAGTGCCATTGAGCCCTATGGGAGACTTTCCTTGGGCCGGGTTGGAGCTGCAGAGTGCCATTGAGCCCTATGGGAGACTTTCCTTGGGCCGGGTTGGAGCTGCAGAGTGCCATTGAGCCCTATGGGAGACTTTCCTTGGGCCAGGTTGGAGCTGCAGAGTGCCATTGAGCCCTATGGGAGACTTTCCTTGGGCTGGGTTGGAGCTGCAGAGTGCCATTGAGTCCTATGGGAGACTTTCCTTGGGCCGGGTTGGAGCTGCAGAGTGCCATTGAGCCCTATGGGAGACTTTCCTTGGGCCGGGTTGGAGCTGCAGAGTGCCATTGAGCCCTATGGGAGACTTTCCTTGGGCCGGGTTGGAGCTGCAGAGTGCCATTGAGCCCTATGGGAGACTTTCCTTGGGCCGGGTTGGAGCTGCAGAGTGCCATTGAGCCCTATGGGAGACTTTCCTTGGGCCGGGTTGGAGCTGCAGAGTGCCATTGAGCCCTATGGGAGACTTTCCTTGGGTCGGGTTGGAGCTGCAGAGTGCCATTGAGCCCTATGGGAGGCTTTCCTTGGGCCGGGTTGGAGCTGCAGATTGCCATTGAGCCCTATGGGAGACTTTCCTTGGGCCAGGTTGGAGCTGCAGAGTGCCATTGAGCCCTATGGGAGACTTTCCTTGGGCCAGGTTGGAGCTGCAGAGTGCCATTGAGCCCTATGGGAGACTTTCCTTGGGCCAGGTTGGAGCTGCAGAGTGCCATTGAGCCCTATGGGAGGCTTCCAAAATCATGCACCGAAGGTTCAAAGTCAGAAAGGTCTTCACGCCGTTTACGATCGTTCAGACGATCGAAAATTTTGTGACTATTTCAATACAAAAATTTTGGATCGTAAGTACTAAATTTTCGTATTCAAACGGAAAGAATTTTCATGAAATTTGCGATCATCAGAAATGTTTGGATTTCGTGATTCGGATTCGTACCTTAGTGAATCTGGCCCAAAGCCTGCATGGGTTTCCTCTGGGTACTCCCAAAAACATAGGCAGGTTAATGGACTGTCCCTTGTGTGTGCAAATATGATAGTGACCTTAAAGTGTAAGCTCCTATGGGCAGAAACTGATGCAAATCTCTGTAAAGCAATGTGGAAATGTATTGGCACTATACATAATAATAACATAATGAATAAATACATAATAAGAGTTATTTATTACCATATATAGCACAGATGTTGAGCTAAATGTAGGTAAACAGCCCCCCACCATGTCTCAATCAGATTATACTTACAGGCTATCAGAGGTATTGTACAGCAACACAACACTCTATGGGCAGATAAAAACTCACCAAAATCGTATTAATCTATGGCAGTGCTGTCCAACTTCTGTGGTACTGAGGGCTGGAATTTTTATGGCCTACATGGTGGAGGGCCGATAATGGAAGCCAGTTTTGACCACTCCTCTTTTTTAAACCCCACCCACTTCAAACTACACCCATGTTATCACAAGAGCTTTTAAGACCATCCCCACATTAATGGTGGCAACACAGCAAAAACCCAATGGTTGGTGCTCACTGAAGGGATATCACCCTTCATTCATATGTGAAAGAATTATATTATGTCATATTAAGAAATATGCTTAAATTCATATGCCTCCTCCTCCTCTTTGGATAGTATAGCAACCCCCAGCATATATTTACACACCTTAGGGACCATATAATGCAGGGGACTCAAACTCAATTTACCTGGGGGCCGCAGGAGGCAAAGTCAGGATGAGGCTGGGCCGCATAAGGGATTTCACAAAAAATTGGCTTTCAAGGGATAATGCAAGGCACGGCGGACGGGAGCTGCTGATTGCGGAAATGACGTTATGCCATCATAACAGTTATTATGGGAAGACGTTCTGTGTGCACAATTAGCTCCTTAGCAGCTAATTGTGCACACAGAACGTCTTCCCATAATAACTGTTATGATGGCATAACTTCATTTCCGCAATCAGCAGCTCCCGCCTGCCGTGCCTTGCATTATCCCTTGAATCGCAATAAAAATCGCGATCCATTCATTGCTTTTGAGAAGGCGTTGGTGCGGGCCACAAAATATTGTACCGAGGGCCGCAAATGGCCCGCGGGCCGCGAGTTTGAGACCCCTGATATAATGACTATTTCCAAATGCTAACAAACTTCCAGAACAAACCCCTGCCAGGTTCACCTCCCACAGGCAGCATAGGGCAGGCAGAGTATGGCACACACAGGCAGCATAGGGCAGGCAGAGCATGGCACACACAGGTAGCATAAGGAAAGGCAGAGTATGGCACACATAGGCAGCATAGGGCAGGCAGAGTATGGCACACAGGCAGCATAGGGCAGGCAGAGTAAGGCACACACAGGCAGCATAAGGAAAGGCAGATTATGGCACACAATGGCAGCATAGGGAAGGCAGAGGTTGGCACACACAGGCAGCATAGGGCAGGCAGAGTATGGCACACACAGGCAGCATAGGGCAGGCAGAGTATGGCACACACAGGCAGCATAGGGCCTGCACTATGCTGCCTATGTGTGCAATACTCCACATTTCCTTATGTTGCCTGTGTGTGCCATACTCTACCTTCCCTGTGCTGCCTGTGTGTGCCATACTATGCCTGCCCTACCCTGCCTATGTGTGCCATACTATGTCTGCCCTCCCCTGCCTGTGTGAGCCATACTATGCCTGCCCTCCCCTGCCTATGTGTGCCACACTATGCCTGCCCTATGCTGCCTATGTGTGCCATACTCTGCCTTTCCTTATGCTACCTGTGTGTGCTATGCTCTGCCTGCCCTATGCTGCCTGTGTGTGCCATACTCTGCCTGCCCTCCCCTGCCTATGTGTGCCACACTATGCCTGCCCTATGGCACACAAAGGCAGCATACAGTGACACAATGCTGGATGTGTCAGAGGGAATGTCTGAAGTGTGAACGGGTAAACAATATGGGTGATTACAGTCTGAGCCTGAGGTGTGAACAATGCAGGGAGTGAATAATGCAGGCATTAAAAGGTGTGAACAGTACAGGGGATTACATGATTAAACAATACAGGGAGATTACAGTTTGAATCTGAGGTGTGAGCAGTGCAGGGGGCAGTTAATCTCAATACTGATACCATTTAAAGATTACACAAAGGTAAGACATCAAAGCAGCCAGACAAGTGGGGGGGGCCACACAGAGGGGGTCGCGGACCGCATGGGCACCAGTTGGACAGCCCTGGTCTATGGGATTTTTAGAAGAGTATTTTTCATGCATTTCATTCACTTTAAATACACTTCTAAAAATCCCATAGGAATGAATAGAACATGGGTGATTTGTTTTGTATTAAGCTCTAAACTCACATTTTTATAAATCTCCCCCCCCTACATGTGTAGAAATACACATTATCCTCTAAATACTAACTGTGGTTGATAGCAACTGCTTCCTGTGAGGCAATAATGTCTTAACCCAGAGCATATGAATGGGGAACAATGGAGTCTTATCTAGCTCTTTCTCCTATTAAGGCAAACTCCCATTCCACTGGACAAGATGTGGCTAACAACAAGTTGGAAGCACCATTTGCATGAACCAACCCATCCTGTCCCTAGAGATATAATTTTAGTGCAGTGATTCCCAAACTGTCAGCTTCTCACCTTGGGTGGGCTCGGAGCAGTGTCAGGCTGTGTTAAGAATGAAGGTCAGACCATTTGTTTTCCTAGTTACACCTGACAGCCATGAAGGTCAGTTATGATGAGATTTGGAGTGAATATGTTTTTGCTGTCCCTGATACTCTTGAAACTGTGACTGAATATTCACATATTCAATATACACTTATATTTTCCTAAATAAGCACTTATTATATAAACTAAAGAGGGCCCTGACCATAGTCTGGACCTTCAAGGGGGCCATGCCCAAATTTTGGACCTTCAAGTGGAGCATGAAATGAAAAACATTACATCCACTGCCCTAATGTTTAAATAATGCCTGGGTTGATAAGCAGAAAGCCCACTGCACTCTGCTGTTTAAATCCTAACTATTTATTGTGCAGTATGAACAAGGAGCCCTTTTTTTAACCTTGTCATATTTGATCCACTGTCATCAATAAAAAGACATATTTGTGATAAAATATTTTGGTGCTGTACAGAAAAAATTGAGTACAAGTTTAGATATAGGATATATAGCAGGGATCCCCAACCTTTTATACCCATGAGCCACATTCAAATGGAAAAAGTGTTGGGGAGCAACACAAGCATAAAAATGGTTCCTGATGGTGCCAATAAGAGCAATAATTGGCTATTTAAGTGCCCCTATGTGGACTGTCGGCCTACAGGAGGCTCTGTTTGGCGTTATATTGGGTTTTTATGCAACCAAAAATTGCCTCCAAGCCAGGAATTCAAAAATAAGCACCTGCTTTGAGGCCACTGGGAGCAACATCCAAGGGGTTGGGGAGCAACATGTTGCTCACAAGCCACTGGTTGGGGATCACTGGTATATAGGATCTATAGAGGATAATATAATAATAATAATAATAATAGAATTATACTTTCCTTGTGGATGTTGAAACACTCCAGTGAAATGTAAAAATCTAAAACATATAAGAATCCACATAAAATCTATTATGTTTTTTTTTTATTTTGTTCAATTAAAAAAAGGCTCCATAGCTGAATCTTAGTGTTGCTCTGATTTACTCTTATGAAGGACATGACTTCTTTTATTTTTATTTAATTTAATGGCCTGTCTTAGTGAATCCCACTAGATAGAGAGTGTGAGGGTTTGGCAGCCAGGATGCCCATATAGGTGACCTTCACTCTGATCACGCGTGCCATTGATCCCATATGGATATCTTAGTATGCTCTTATCAAGGTCAAAGTTACAGATTTGTATCTATACTGTAGTACATTGGCTGTGATGTGCTTAGCAATCAGTCTGGAGTGCAGGATAAGAAGTGGCATAATAATTTATATTTTAAAATGTGGACTCAATATCCTTATGCTGTTACATCTCTTGCCTCCCTAAGATGGGTGTCTGGGGACGTCAGGATTTATATGCGATTTATATATAGAAGTGGATATCTGTTACTTTTTATTAAAACTAGTGTTCTGATGAAGTATTCTTCATCATTTTAATAACATTTTAGGTCATTTAATAGTCTCCATCATTTTAATATAATCTGGCTCACAAATATGTGGTATATCCAGGGGTGTTCCTGGTCCTTACCGCCCTGAGGCGGCCTTTCAGAAGCCCCCCCTTCCCCCCAACATCCATGCCTGGCAAAAATGTTGCTCATTACTAGTGCTCAATACTAAATTTGGAACTGTTAGGTGGGGTGCAGCGAAACTGTGGCCATAACATTTATACAAAGACAAAAGGTCCTCTGCACTCACCCATTATCACTACAGGTATAGGATCCCTTATCCCGGAAACCCATTATCCAGAAAGTTCCGAATTACGGAAAGGCCATCTCCCATAGACTCCATTATAAGTAAATAATTCTAATTTTTAAAAATGATTTCCTTTTTCTCTGTAATAATAAAACAGTACCTTGTACTTGATCCCAACTAAGATATAATTACCCCTTGTTGGGGCAGAACAGCCCTATTGGGTTTATTTAATGGTTAAATGATTCCCTTTTCTCTGTAATAATAAAACAGTACCTGTACTTGATCCCAACTAAGATATAATTAATCCTTATTGGAGGCAAAACAATCCTGTTGGGTATAATTAAGTTTTTACATTATTTTTTAGTAGACTTAAGGTATGGAGATCCAAATTACGGAAAGACTCCTTATCCGGAAAGCCCCAGGTCCCAAGCATTCTGGATAACAGGTCCTATACCTGTATATATATATATATAAATATATACTGTAGATATATGATGTTAGCAGTGGCATAACCATAGAGTAAGCAGACCCCATGGTCACAGGGGACCCGGGCACAGGGGTGACTGGACCGTGGGGTCTGCTTCCTATATTGGTCTAAGAATTCCCCCCTTCCCAGCCACACTCTTAGCTACTCAGTGGCAGTGGCCAGAGAACAGGCGGGTGGAGCGAGGACCAGGTAGGTGCACGCTGGGCCCTCTGTAGGGAGGCCTGGCACATTGCTGTTATGCCGCTGGATGTTAGGACATTTTGTGCATAAAGCTACTAATGAATACCCTTCATTTAAGCAAAACAGAGAGAGTAGGGCAGGGAATTTTTTAATAGCTTAAAGGGAAAAGAAAGTCAAAGTCACTTGGGGGTGCCAAAATGTTAGGCACCCCCAAGTGACTTTGACCACCTACCTTTTACCCCGGGCTGGTGCCCCTGTGAGGAGGGAACAGCACCAGCCCGGGGCACCTGGAGCGCAGCGCTTCCGTGTTCTGGCTTCCTCTTCCTGAATGCCAGCGGTGGGTGCATGCGCAGTAGAGTGAAAAGCCGACTTTAATGTTTAAGTTCGGCTTTTCTCTCTACTGCGCATGCGCGCGCAGCGATACAAGAGGAAGGAAGCGCCTGCAGCTACCCCGGGCTGGTGCTGTTCCCTCCTCACAGGGGCACCAGCCCGGGGTACGAGGTAAGCGGTTAAAGTCACTTGGGGGTGCCTAACATTTTGGCACCCCCAAGTGACTTTACCTTTCGTTTCCCTTTAATGCTGAAAAACCTCTTGTCTTTGTCTCTATAAATATAGTGGTCACACCCTCATTGCACTCCAGCATAATGGTTTAAAAGTGGTTTAGTGGTGAGTACAACTTAATTGATTCTTAATGAATTAGATAAAAGTGAGTGTAGGGATGACTTGAATATATTGCAATATTTGGACAAACAATCCCTGTTTTGCTTTAAGGGGAGGGCATTTCTTGGTAGCTTAATGCACAGAATGTTTTAATGTTCTATATATATTGATAATGGGCGAGTGCAGAAGATCTCTTGTTGTTGTCTGTATGTATTTTAGACGTATTTTATATGTATTATAATTGCATGTACATATATATATATATATATATATATATATATATACTGTATATATATAGACAACAACAAGACAATTTCTTATTGTTGCCTATATGTATTTTGTGGTCACAGCCTCATTGCACCCCCGCCTAATGGTTTAAAATTTAGTGGTTAAGCACAACTTTCCCTTCTTTGCTAGATTTTATACAGGAGCAGTGGCCAGCTCCATGTTGTAGCTCCCACTCTTCCCAGCTACAGTCAGGTGATAAAAGGGCAACCATTTTGGGGTTTTAACCTTGAAAGCAAGTAAGTTGCTTTGTTAAATGTATATTGAAGCAGTAGAATTCTTAATGAATCACATAAGTCAGTGTAGGACTGGCCAGAAGGGATGACTTTGACGTAGTTGGCCAGCTTGAATATATTGCAATATATGGGCAAACTAAGAGATAGTTTTGCTTAAAGAGGAGGGCATTTCTTGGTAGCTTAATGCACAGAATGTCTTTATCTCCTATATATACCTGTATTGGTAATGGGTGAGTGCTGAGGACCTCTTGTCTTTGTATAGGATATTTGACTTGCTAATTGAAAAAACTGGATAGCATGTCTATGTCACGTCTGCTCCATGCAAACACCTAATTTTAAAGTGAACTGTAATGTAATAAGATACAAGTGACAACCCAACATGTTTCTATATAAAACCCATAGCAGGAATCATATTCTGCTGAGCCCGTTGCATGTCTAGTTATTTACTTTTAACTATTTAACATGCTGTAGTCATTGTCAGGTAATCATTGTTCTACTATGCGCTTTACTGACTGTCAGCGGAACCAGGATATTGACACTGGATCACAAGGGCATGACTGAATGCAAGTTACATAAGCAACATCACTGTGGACTTAGCTAAGGAGGGGAAGGAAGGGGGAATGAACCAGGAAGTGTGTAGTTTTACACTTCTTTCATAACTTTCCTGTAATCAGTCATGGTATGGAAGATACTGAGATAACTTTATTTCAGGGAACGCCACCCAAACACAACTTTTTGAAAAGTAAACATAATTTAAGCAAGGAAAAGTCACAATACCGAAGCTTGAATGAATCCGGAACTTTCGTACTCGTTGCGACAAATACGATTTTGTCACACAAATTGTCGTAAATATCGCATAAAATATGCAAAAGTTGTAAACTTTAAAAAAAAGATGAATTATTTGTAATTGGACCTGTAGTACTTTGATAAATGTGCCCCCTAGAGTGGCAGTGAATTTGTTTGTATTCTTTTTGTTCAACTAGAAAATTGTCAAATACAGGTATGGGACCTGTTATCCAAAATGCTCAGGACCTGGGGATTTCTGGATAAGGGATCTTTCCATAATTTGGATCTCCATACTTTAAGTCTTCTAAAAAAAAACTTGTAATTAAACCCAATATGATTGTTTTGCTTCCAATGAGGATAAATTATATCTTAGTTGGGATCTGAGAAGTACAAGCTACTGTTTTATTATTACAGAGAAAAGCAAAATCATTTAAAATGGACTCTATGGTCCTTGGAGCTTCCTGGATAACAGGTTTCCAGATAGCAGATTCTATTGGACATTTTTCTTCTTAGACCTTAGACCAGGGGTCCTCAAACTTCTGACCCAAGGGGCTGTATCAAGGGCCCCTCAGACTGCTGGGGGGCTGGACCACCATCAACACCTTCCCCCGTCAGCGGCGGCATTTCCCCGCAACCCCTCTTACCTGGCGCTCCCTTCAGTCCTACCTGCCGTCCTTCCTCCCTCTCAGCTCCCCCGTCCCGCTCCCCCGAGTCCTCTCCCTCCGCTTCCAGTGGTGAGGACGCAGCGGGGGGCCCGGGTAAATTCCCCTGGGGGGCCGGATCTGGCCCACGGGCCGTAGTTTGAGGACCGTTGCCTTAGACCTTTTTGAAGTAATATCCATGCCACAGCTTGGTAATACTGGGCGTTTGCACCAGCAGCTGACAGATAGGGTGTATTTAACTGGCAATTTTTGGCAATATAGTTGCACTCAAGATCTAATAAAGTGCACATATGGTTAGGATTCCTGGCTCAGTGAAAAACAGATGCTAACACAGAAACCCTCAGCCATTTCCTTTAAAACTGCACCTGTGTTTTATTCATCATGCATTGCTGCGTAGGCACAGGAAATATTTGGCCTGGATATGTCACATTTTAATTTCTGGTTGCTGAAGTAGAGTCTAAATAAAGATCATGCTTAATGTCATTGCAGACTCTCACATTAAATATCAGTGCCATTACTTTGAATGTGCCCTCATTTGTACTGGCAGGCTATATGTACAGACCTACACGAGGCCACCTTTAAATAACATTCAGTGTGATGCTGCACATAGGTTTCTTATGACTTATTTACTTCTTAAGTTTCTTGGCGATCTCTGTATATTTCACTAACCCAACTTTAGTATCTCCCATGATATCACAATATTATTTGACCACAAAGATTGTATTCATCGATTTTTAGGACCTTCAAAATATCTAGCTCTGCAATCTCTGTACTTGTAAGGAAAGAAAATCTGTTCAAAGGATTTTGGCTCCCTTTCCAGCACAGGCATCTTGCAAACACTGATACGGATCGGATCTATCATTGTCACCATATAATGATTTTGTCACCTGGCCAAGATTAAGGCCATCAGCGCGCTCAGATCATTCTCCCGGATTCCCATTAAAGATTCTTGCTCCTGCAGTTATCTGCCCTAACTCTGTCTTTCACCAAAGTCTTATTGACATATTTACAACTGGCTTGAATATACGGAGGATCTTATCTCTGGATCCTCAGCATAGATTAGTGTTGCTAGAGATTACAGTGAAATTAGACAATATTTCCAAATGTCTTGCATTAAAACTGCCTTTGGCTTTAATATATAGCCTTTGATCTTGATAAAACACAGATTTATCTCTGTTTGAAATATAACCTGCACAAAGGCTGACAAAAGTAGTTTAAATTCAACTTCTGTAATACCAGCATTTCTTTCAATATTCTTATTAAGCAGTAAAAGGATAACTTTCCAAAAAAGAATCAATTTTGGGGAACTTTGTAAAGATCTTGTCTGCCTTTTAATATGCCCTTAAGTCTTCAGCTTGCTCAGGTCAAGATGTAGGGCTCTCATTATAAACCACAGCAATGGAATTGAACTCTGTTTTGTTTTTATTTTTAAAGCAATGTACCTATATCCGTTAAGTAAGTCATTGTTGATATTGACATAGAAATAACATTGAAATACTATGATGTCAGCATTGTCTTGTATGCCTTTATTCAAACATGTATATACTTTATACCATTTCAGTGACTTTGGCATTCTTTGTTGGTTTGGTAAACTCGAACAATTTTTGTAAAATATAACTTTTCCAAATACAAATTCTTCCATCTACAATCCATCAACCCTAGCTCATCTCTTCTTCCATTAACCCTAGTCCAACTGCACCCAACCCAATCAGCCATGTGGTGACGATTTATTTAACCTATAATTCTGACATCTGGTTTAGAAACCAGCTTCTTAATTTATATTGCAAATCTAAATGACTGAAACTACATGTTGACTTGTGACCCAAATTCCTTAACGGCTGGGGCACTGTGCTTGTTTAACATAAACCAATATTTGGTAAGAGTTGGAACTAGCATTTATGCTTCAGGCTTGGCATTGTCCCTAATGAGACCAACATTGATTAATGCATTCCGTCATGTCCCGAACACCATACATTATGTTTGCATTATATTGTATAAAACGCAGGCCTGGAATTGTGGGAAGACAACAATGACCAGACTACTAGGTTCTTGCAGGGGTGGCCAGCAAGCATCAAATCCAGGATTAGGTTTGGGATTTGGCTGAATCCATGTGCCTGGCCAAACTGAATCAGAATCCTTAAAAACACATGACTTTTTGTCATATAAACAGTTATATGACAAACAGGTTGCTGATCTCTTTAACCTTTCCATAGCATGATGCAGTTTTGAATAACTTGCATAGGGTTCAGATTTGGTTCTTTATGAAGGATTCGGTTTGGCCAGATCCAAAAATAGTGGATTGAGGGCATCCCCAGTTACAAGCTACAGGAACAACACTCAATTTAAGGCATTTTGCCAATTTATTTAGCCACAGGTTGGCTTGCTAGTCTGTGGCGCAATAAAATTGGCTAAACACCTTCCTGTTGATATTAAAGAAAAAGAAAGAAAAGAAAAGGCATCCCCCAGTGATTATAATTGCTTACTTGTTACCCCAGGCTGGTGCAAGTGGTGCGAAGACAAAAGAAAGAAGAGAATTGCTTCCTTTCAGCTCAGGTTGGTGCGATTTTCTCCTAACAGGAGCACCAACCCAGGGTAAAAAGTAAGCGGTTACAATCACTGGGGGGTGCCTAACATTTGGCACCCCCAGTGATTTGTACCTTTTTACTTTTCTTTTTAGGTAATGGCCATAGGTCAACCTTGAAGCTTGCGTGCTGTTGCTAGGACATGATGTAAAATTTGGAACCTTAGAACATCAGCATACATCAAAGTGAAGTAAGAATGAATCTCACTTTACGTGGGAGATCAGAACCACAAGGAGAAAAAACTCATTTGCAATATAGTCTTCGCCTATTGTCAAAATGGATGTGTAATGGGCTTATGCCATTCTTACTCATAGGCCAGAGATATATTTATCAAGCCATGATGCCTTACTCTACTTTTATGACTTTTGAAAAATGTTCTCGGAAGCCCTTAGTGTGCAGTCATTTACTCTTTCTTCATCTTTTCCTGCTGATAGAGAAGGAGAAGCTAACAAAGGGCTGAGAGGCAGAAACCTGCTTTTCGGGATATACTGTGTATCAGCATTTTGGAGCATTCAAACAGAAAAGCAAAGAAGACTGAGTAAGTACTTGTCTGTGCTTGGATTTTAGTAATAACTCGTCCCTTGGGCTCGTATTATATCTGCACTGCTCTATCACCGCAGTCTTTCTATGGTACTTTCGATGAACCTGAACAAGGATACAAATTGAGAGATGATTGTAGCATATTATTGGCAGTTTGTTCAATGCGCAGATAAATAAGGCGTTTACAGCAGCAATTTTCAGCGCTATAACTAATAAAGATTAGGCATTTAGGCCTAGAGCAATGCTTTGTGCATCATTTGCAATCTCTGAGAGCTGCATTTATTCCAGGATTTGATTTAAAACTAATGTCATTCACATGTAATGTTACTATTACAGGTCTTTACAACCTGATATTTTCAATGAACTAGCATTCTTACTGGAAAAAAAATCTCTTAATCAGGTTCTAGAAATAGTAAAATAACCAAAATGAATCCCACTTGTGTATATATATTATATATATAGCATACCTGGATCTTATGTCAACTTCACTAACTATATTCTATTTTTTCTTTACTGCCTTAATAGATTCAAGTTCTCCTGCTTGAGGGTAGTCCTTTTACAAATATCTTGGGGTAGCTGTGGGGGCCCACCAGTGAGATCATTTCCCTGGGCCCACTGGTACCTTAAAGTAGCCCTGGTAACACATTGAGGAAAGTGGGATTTATTACAGTAGCCAGGGGTCAACGACCTCCCCCAACAAGCATAGAGTATTTTTAGCTGTATGAAGAGCAAAGGTGAACTTCCCTGTTGAAATCACACAATGTATGTAAAATGCATTTCTAATTTTCAAATGAAGTTTGAATGCATTTTCTGGTAATTATCAGGCTTTTGTGTGGGGAACAATACTTCACTAAACCATAGAAAGCACTTGAATTCAGGATCAGTATGTTCTATCAGGCTGATTATTGATACGTTCCCTGCAATTCATCCTGTAGCAATAAAACCATGGCACAGCCTTGCTGCATTCTACTAACAATGGAACATAACTGATATAATAATTTGCTATTCTACAAAATGCTTTAGCAATTTCACTGAAGTTTGCATATCTTACTGAAAATGATAAATAAAAAAGCCAGACACAGACTTCCTTTGGACACTTTTATATATGTCAGAGCCAGGAAGTAGAAACCAGGAAGTGAGTGGCTGCAGCTGGGAGAGTTAAGGAAAAGTGAATTAGAAACCGATGAGTGACATTTGGAATATTTTGCCCTAATAGTGGATGAGGTGTGATACAAAGAGCAGGTTCCTTAGTTATTCAGACTGCTATTGTACTAGTTTGTCCTGATAGAAGAATTAACTTCATTTTGTTGGTTGCATATGCTGTATAAAACGGAAAAGTGCTTTGTTTTTGTGAAAAACCCTGATGTGAATCAAACACAGACCAATCCCTGCTAAATGGTACCCTGGGTGTTGCTTGAGTAAATTCCCACAAGCTCCCCTTTGGGTTCCAGTTTCTTTTGTTACTATATAATAACTCAAAAAGGGGCAGATTTACCACAAAACTAGCATGGTAAATACCTCACCACATTGGTGGAATAATAGAACAAGTCACGAAAAGCAGGGCAATTAAGCAAAATAACTAACTACACTAAATGACCCAAAGAACCCGGTCACCCAGTCTGGTTACTGGAATTGGCTATTTAAGCCACACCCATAACTCAGATGCAAGTGCTTTTTAGGGAGCACCAAGGGGCACATTTTTGCATTTAGGGTCACCACCTGGCCAGTATTACAATTTTACTGGCCATGTATTGCTGCTTGAAGGTCAGCCTTCTACTGTCTACAGAAGCCCAAATCTGTCGGCGTGGCCCCTTCAATGTCATCATCTCACCCCTTGTTGTGTTATAACCCCGCCTCCTCTATACCTTATGCAATATTATTCCTAGTGATAATGTGCACTTGCATAAGTGTCCAAGGTGTCAGTAAATGCCCCCTAGTATTCTACAGTTTCTAGGTACCAGCTACACCAATCATGTTGCTGACAAGCAGTGACCTGGGAACTGCTTGATTTTCTTCTCTCCCAGCATGAGAGTGGGGGGAATGATAATGAAAGAGTGACAGACAAGCTAATGTGTGTGACACTTGACAGGACTGGGTAATACTCACAGCAAGCACATCAGGAGGTAGGAGTTCTGTGGGGAAACATATAAAAAATTCCAGCCATGCATCAAGGAGAATCCCTGAATGAATAAAATCCAATGTTATTATTCATCCTCCTTAAAAACAGCCCCATGTGTTCCGTGCCAGCACAATTTTATCAGGAGCTACCTAGAATTTCTCAAACCACATACTTAAAACATTAACCGTACCCCTTAGGGGAAGAGAGGAAAAGATATATGTTTTTATGGAGGATATTTAAAGGCTAGATTTTTTTTTTTTTCAATTGAAGATTCTCGTTGATGTGACAGCAAGTGATTCACTAGACCCTGATTAGACAAGTTGCACAGAGCTCTGAGACCACAAACCAGTGAGAATGTCTCTTTATTAGTTCCTTCATGGCTGCTTTGGGAAAAATAAATTTCAAACAGTATCTCTAATGAGAGGGCCGTATCTTGAAATGGTTTTGCTTTAGTGAATGTAGCGCCTTTAGCTGTGATGTCTGGTTTGTGGCTGCCCTGTACATAACAGAAGTCAGAGGCTTCCAGTAAGACATTCTTTTTCTAACATTATACCTACCAGTGTAGAGCGCAGCTTTTCCAACTGGTGTCCTGTGGCTACAAGTGACCTCTGCCTCTATGAGATGTTTAATTTAAGATACTTGCATACCAGTAAACAAGGGACTGGCATGGAGTGCTGGGACCGTGGCCAGACTTCGGTTCTCACATGGTTGTTTTTTTTGCGGATATGCAAGTACATTGAAAGTTTTAAGGAGGCAGATGATGACTATTAGGAGCAAGAAAGGAAAAATGCTTCAAGATTATGGGGCACATTTACTATGGGTCGAATCCGAGTCCGAATTGAAACGAACATTTTGCGTCTTTTTCGGCACCTTTACGACTTTTCGGAAATTATCGCGACTTTTTCGTTACCAATATGATTTTTGCGAAAAAACGCGAGTTTTTCGTAGCCATTCCGAAAGTTGCGCTTTTTTCGTAGCGTTAAAACTTAAAAGGCGTGATGTTTCGCACAAGTTTTAACACTACGAAAAAATCGCAACTTTCGGAATGGCTACGAAAAACTTGAGTTTTTTCGCAAAAATCGTATTGGTAACGAAAAAGTTGCGTCAATTTTCCGAAAAAATCGCAAAATACCGATCATTACGAAAAAAACGCAATCGGACGCATTCGGCCCGTTCGTGGCTTAGTAAATGTGCCCCTATGTGTGGAAGTTGTCTGGGTTAATTAATTTGTTGGTTAAAAAGTAAGGCAATCGCAAGACAGGAGCAGAAGGTGAGTGAAGAATTCAATGAAAGTAGAGAGAAAGGACAGGGATGGTGGAGAGTACAGTGACAACAAAGGAGGGGAAAGTAAATGGACAGAATATATACTGTAGCCAGGACAGGGAGAGAGAAGAAGATAACATAAATAAACAAAAGGTGGTGGGACAGGAGAAAGGGTTGAAGGGGAAGGCTGAAGAGAAAAGTGAAGGGATGCATAGAAGGAAGAATGAAAGTAAAAGTGTAAGCGGCTTAGGGCCATTGAAAAGAATGAAACAGTAGCAAAATCCATCTTTTAAAAAACAGATTTCAATGCAGGGTTCTGCTGAAGGGGCACTATTAACAAATGGGTTTTGTAAAAAAAAACATGTCCCTTTAGGCTCCTTAAATAAAGAAGTATAAAAAAGTATAGGAGTATATTAAAAGTGTTAATATATTATATTAATCATTTTAAAAGCAGCTCCTCAGCTGACACTCAAGTATCATTCCAACTTAATCTGCATAAACATAACATAACACAGTTGAAGTGGTTGGTACTGGATTAGGTACATAAACTGCAAAGAGGTGGGGGTGGCTCTGCAGTATTGTCAGAGGAGGGACTAAAATATTGATGTTACAATTGTAACAACTTCTCCAAAGCTTACAGACAGCATGCAGGAACTACAAAACCCACAATTCATTGCACTGTAATGTTCGTTTCCTTATTGACATCACATGTGCAGGGATTTGGAGGATGCAGGCTAAGGCTGATGCCACACCAGGCGTAGGGCTGATTTTTTCGGCAAGCGTTTTTCCGCTTGCCGAAAATTTCAGCCCTACGCCTCGTGTGGCATCAGCCTAAAGGCAGGCTGAGGACAATCGACTACGGTTACAATTAAGTCTCAAAGTAGTCAGTCAGATCAGCAGGGGAACAGGGGGCCAGGGAACTGTTCCAAACCATATTATTACATTAAAAAGCATGAACAGGCTGCATATATTTTTATTGATGTATATTGCAAAGTTGCTTGAAATTATTTTTCAAAAAGCTCAAGTTGTGTTTGGGTTAAGTTCCCCTTTAATTCTTTAGCCTTTGTATACCCTCTCATTGTTTGAATTTGGTTTAGCTGGGCACCCAGGACTGGAATAAAATTTTTGCCATTCATCTAAATCCCAAAATGAATTCTGTATTTGCTGCATACATATTATATACTCCTACACCTAAGCATGTCTCTATATTCCAAGGGGAATATTTTACAAAGGGTAAAAAACAGAACTCACTACAGTATGCTAAACTGAAATCCTTCACTCAGTTCACTTGGATAGCATTTTTTGGCTCTTTCTTCACCCTTTGATAAATGTTCTGCTAAAAATCCCAAGCAAGTAAATAGAAAAGCTGTGAAATTCCCCTCTGGTGAACTGCAGTGAGCTCTGTTTTCATTCTTTTCTTCAAAATACCCCCTAGATGTAACTAACTCATAACTTCTATGCCTGTGTGTATCTCTGTACTCCTTGGCCTCTTTCATTTTTTTTTTAAATTCCATCTCAGGGCTCAGGGCAGAGTGCTGTCTTGAGGTACCTGGATGTGCTCATGAAGCTGGCAGGTGTCAAGATATTCCTTTAGACATTAACTCAGTATAGAGGGAAAAAAGTGCAGAATGTCATATTAAAAATGATAACAGCTAATATAGTAGCTGCCTTCAGTTACATGATTACTCAGCAAGGCACCACCACGAAACTACAT
Organism: Xenopus tropicalis; assembly: GCF_000004195.4. Taxonomy (NCBI): domain Eukaryota; kingdom Metazoa; phylum Chordata; class Amphibia; order Anura; family Pipidae; genus Xenopus; species Xenopus tropicalis. Next base: position 28,128,305 of record NC_030681.2, on the reverse strand, counting down.
TGAACGGCAGCATGGAGAAATCAGCAGATAAGAATAATCGTATAAAAGCAGCCAGACACAGCAGAGACAGCAGTCTGAGACTCACATATTCACATAAACTAAACCACTACTGCTAAATGGTACTTGGGTCAGTGCAATGCCTATGCTAGACTTTGGGACTCATTATAGGAAATGGAAAGGATCAAAACTAATGTAAAATTGCTTAGAGTTGCCTTCTGAGCACTTTTGCCAATGCCATTTTTTTTTAGATTTCAGAATATTAGTAGTTTTTTACACTACTCATATAATAAACTTAAACAACAGTGCCATCTGCTGGTCAGTTATTTCATTTCTCCCTGACAACTGGGAGAAATTTTCAGAGAAAAAAAGTTTTTTAACACTGCCCTGTTAAGAAAAAGGACAGAAATTCTAATGACTCTCTAAGCCAAGGCTGTCCAACTAAAGCTGGATGTGGCCTCCCTAAGGATTTTTTATGGCCCCTTGTTTGCTGCTGGGCTCTATGGCTTTGATATGTTCTGCCAATTGGTCAGGCTTGTTGGAAGAACTGACCAGTAGATGGCACTGTTGGTTCGGCTGCATTATATTACCAATGTTAATTGCTAATATCATGAAACCTCAAAAAATAATGAAAGTAATTAGCAAAAGTGCTCAGAACAGCACAGCACAATTTTACATTCATTTGTTTTAAGGCTTTCCATTCCCTCTAACAATACTACTTATTAGTGCTGATGACAATAGTTCCTATTCACAAATCATTTACCATTGCTAGTAACATGCAAACATTTTATACTGATTTAGACAGTGCCAGTAGAACATATTGCAAACTGAACTCCCATAACACCCATAGAAAGAACTTAATTCAACTGCTCATAATCCTGCAAAATGTCCATTGGTCGGCTGTTTTGATAAATGTGTCAATACATTAATGCTTTCTGACTATCAGGATAATACTACAGAACTGTTTGGGGAGGAGTCAGGTGAAGGCAGAATCTGCAAGCAGTGTGAGGAATAGTTTATGTATTCACGCTTTTATATGTCCATTATATTTTCTAACTCTAATTATCCAGGGACTGATCCAATTACCATCTTGGAGTCAGAAAGGAATTTTCCCCCCTCTGAGGCAATTTGGAGAGGCTTCCGTGGTTTTTTTTTGCCTTCCTCTGGATCAACTAGTAGTTAGGCAGGATTCATATAGAGATAAATGGTTGAACTTAATGGACGTATGTCTTACTCTGTTGCTATGTTCTAAGGCAGGATTACTCATGGTCAATTTCTGGTCTTCTAGCAACTTACCTGCCAGTGGGTTTGTCCCTTCATGTAGTTGGGAGCTCTAGGCCTCTCCTGTTGGCTGAGCTCACCATTTTTACCTCACTTAGCACCTCCATGGATAGTCTCTGCACAGTGTAAATTTTGGAAGCCTCTAGTGATACCTCCCTCTATCTGGGGTCCTAGATGGACAGCTCAGACCTGCCTTTTCTCCCACCAGTTTTACCTCCTGGCAAATCAGATTAATTACCAGTTACATTTCTTAATGGCACTGACAGGTAGGGGAGCTAAGTGGGAGCAAGTCTTCCCAGGAAAACAAAAGGACAATAGAAAAATAAATCAAGGCTAATGTCACAAAGTCTGTTTTTACTGCCACTACCCTTCAGAATCTGTCTAAAGCTAGGGATGTACCCAATACAGGATTTAGCCAAATCCCAGCACTTTTTTGAGGATGCCCTTAGTCATTTGAATTTAAAGCTCTGGAAAACTTTAAATGTGCAAATATGCAAATTAACATTCAGATTTGGCCAAATCTATTTTGGAAGATTTGATATTCGGCTGAATGTAAAAATTGGATTTAGTGCATCCCTATTTAAAATGTGTTTCTGGTACTGCAATTCCAAAAAAATTGCTATGGGATGCAGTAAGAGGCAGATAGGGTGGTATGACTGCCGCTGTTTGAGAGGTAGGGTTCGACACTGTGCTCCTATTTTAAAGTATAAATTATTTAAAGTATTACCAATTATTTCTGTTATACAAAACAATAATATTGTAACAGGGGTGTTACCATCTTATGAAGCTCTATTTTGCTGGGCTTGGGGACACCAACATTTGCTGAGAAGCTTTGCATTGTGGTGGGAGTATTAAGGCCATGGAGAAATGAAGTGCAGGCAGCCAGCCATATTGTGCTACACATTTCACCATTGTTTTCTAATAAGTTGATTGACAGTCTGAGAATTGGCTTGAGGCCACAGCCGATAGCCATTTAACTGTATCATAGATTTTAATTTTCCAAATCATCCTATAATGGAGTAGGAAATTTGTTAGACAGGCAGTGATAAAAAGATGCCATTAAGGAGACAGCTCTATCTTTCCCATCTAATAAAGCAAGTAATCACCTTGCTGGGTAATTGTGCATTCCTAGGCAACTTGTCCAATTTAGAACGTAACAAACTGGAAGTCTATCAAGACTGCTCAGATGTGTTCATTAATGGGCTGTCTATAAATATTAATCAGAACTAATTGTTAATGAGGTTATTTGCAAATGTGAATTTCACTCTTGTTAAAGTAGAAAACAGAGCTGAGGCCAAGGCTGCTCTTCTGGTGACAGATTTGTTTACCATGTAGTTACAAGTTGACAGATCCCCGAAGCTCTTCCATAATCTTAACAGTCAATTATTAAAGGGACCTCTTATCTGGATATCCTGGGATCAGAGGCTCAGCAAATAAGAGTTTTTAACAGTACAGGTATGGGATTCCTTATCCAGAAACCTGTTATCCAGACTTTGAATTATGGGAAGGCCATCTCCCATAGGGTCCATTTTAAATAAATACTTTTAAATTTTAAAAAATTATTTTATTGTAATAATAAAACAGTACTTGATGGAAACTAAGCTGCATGAATTCATACTGGGGGCAAAACAATCCTATTGGTTTTATTTAATGTTTAAATGATTTTTAGCAGACTTAAGGTATGGCGATTAAAATTACAGAAATGTGCCTTATCTGGCAAATCCCAGGTCCCAAGCTCCAAATAGTAGATCATATACACATGATATAATACTGACCAATTCAAGCAGGAGGGGCAGGATTTTAAAGGAACAGTAACACCAAAAAAATGAAAACTTTATAAAGTAAATGAAATATAATGCATTGTTGCCCTGCACTGGTAAAACTGGTGTGTTTGCTACAGTAACACTACTATAGCTTATTTAAATACCCTGCTGTGTAGCCATGGGGGCAGCCATTCAAGCTAGAAAAAAGGAGAAAAGGCACAGGTTACATAGCAGATATAATACAATAGTGTTTTATCTGTTATCTGCTATGTAACCTGTGCCTTTTCTCCTTTGAATGGCTGCCCCCATGGATACACAGCATTTTTCTTTATGTAAACTATAGTAGTGTTTCCGAGGCAAACACACCAATTGTACCAGTGCAGGGCAACAGTACATTATATTGGAATTTCTTTTATACGCTTGAATTTTTTGATGTTACTGTTCCTTTAAAAGGTCCACTCATGCATCTAGTCAATAAATGCAGATAGCTTATCTGCATATATAGGTGGATAAATGCTACTACAAATAATTTATCTGCATATATAGATGATAGTAACATGTAGGTTGGGTGAGTTTGGGCCAACATCCACACAGCCTCTATTTATAAGTGCCCATCTGATCTGCCCCACACCCTTTGGGATGTGTCAGGTCTATAAATAAAGGTAGGTAGTTAGGCATGGGCAGGTTAGGGCCAGGTGCAAATCGACTTTTTGCCAACCTGCACATCACTAATAGATGGATGACTGTTACCGAGAGTTTATCTACAATATAAGTGCATGGGTGCCGATACAGATAGGTAATGAGGACATTAGTAAACGGGTCCTGAAACAGACTTTTGTTTAGGATGTTTGTTTAGCAACAGCATGAGTGCAAAATGCTTTATCCCAAAGGAATTATTAAGCATATCAAATCTCAGTATTTTGGCAAAAAAAAAAAAAATCATGACCTGAAACCCACTGAGATTTATTCAAACAAATGGGAACATCACTGTGGGTTTCAGCTGAATTATTTGTGTGCCCCACGCAGTTGAGGTTTGTCAAGACTTTTTTCATTCAATCGAAATATTGTGCAAATCCCCCAAAAGTTTTGAGTGCTTTCGAGGTTGTGAAAATTGCTAAGAAACGCAATTAAATCTTGCCACAGATGATGAACATTGAATGAGTGCAACATTTGCAAGAATAATACAAGATCAGTAAAACTCCCCCATAATCAGAAAAACATTTTCACATAAAAACAAAGCTTTTTTTTAAAAAAACATAATATCTAATTTTATTACTTTATTTTCATAGAAAATAAATACTTCACATACTGAGACTCCTTTTTCTTATGTAGAACTCTGGAAGGAAAGGCAAGCACCACTATTTTTCTTCTGTTCTTGTTTCAGATACTATCTCCTTCACTTTTTTCAAATCACCAAAAGATACAGTAGCAGAACCCCTCTTGGCTGGCTTGGCCTAGAGAACAATGGTCAATTAGAAGTTAAACAATATTTACTGTGTTTCATTAAAGGAGAAGGAAAGTCATTTTGGCCTTTAAGGGCTCTGGCACACGGGGAGATTAGTCGCCCGTGACAAAACCGGCGAAAGTGTAAGTTGCCGGTAGGATGGCACACGCGGCGGCGCGATTTCTGCAAATCACCGAAAAAGCCTCGCGAGGCAACTTCGGCGATTTGCCGAAATCGCGCCGCCGCGTGTGCCATCCCACCGGCAACTTACATTTTCACCGGTGGGATGGCAGGTGATGGCAACTCGGGGAGATTAGTCGCCCGCGAACAGGGAGTTTTGTCGCGGGCGACTAATCTCCCCGTGTGCCAGAGCCCTTACTGCTAATAGATTTGCCACATTATTGTCTAGAACAATATATTTATTCTGCAGAAACCATTACCATACCTGAGTAAACAGTTTCAGAAGCTTTCTCAGTTTGCTTAAGATAGCAGCTGCAATTTTAGCTTTTAGCAAGTAGCTTTTTTACCTCAGATCATCCATCACAGGGATGGGATCATGTTTACAAAAAAAGAGACTAGAAATCCTGTGTTTCTTTTGACAGAGGACTCAGTGTAGCATTACTGTGAGTGCTTATGGCTGTATTTACATAGACCTTTCTGATAAAGCTTACTTACTAAGTTTCTACCTTTCCTTCTCCTTTAATTGCAGATGACCAGTTATAAATAATTCATGAAGGCGAGAGTAGCAAATAGAGAGGCGCAAGCTAAAATAAACAAATGTAATTGGACGGGTTATGAAAAGGACTGCTTACAGCTCGTGCCCTTTGAGGACCTGCTCCGAATCTGGCAATATTTAGTACTGCAGTGCCGCATACAATCCTCAGCTGTGCAAGGTCAAGATTATAACAGGAATGTCTATCTGCCCACAAATACATTTCTGAAATAGCACAGAGAAAAGCTGGCTGTGCCCTAGCCCAGGCATATCCTAAAAGACCATGTCAGATAAGGTCTTCACCTTCTAGACAACAAAAACTACACAGTCCCAGCTATAGCTAGTTGCACAGGTCATTTTAGTAAGATGCCATGGGGGGTACACTAAGACACTGTTGTCTTTTTACTATACACTGAGGGCACAAGGAAATGCACATCCTATATTACGGCATTTAAAATTAAATCTAGATGGTTACCTGCGACTCATGTGGCTTCCAACCAATCATATAATAAACCTGAAAGGTTGCCGGCACTGTCCCATCCTCCTCTCCATACATGTCTATGGATAAGAAAAACATTAAGAATGAATCACAAATTGTTCTCTTTAGCTTCTAATGTGAAAAATGGGTTGTGTGCTATGTTTGCAATAGTAACCTGTGTTTAACTCGAGTTCCCTGCATCTACGGCAATGGTTGATACTTCTTTGATCTAGACACAGCAAACTTCTATCAGGAAGGATTAATCTGTTCCCAAAAGAATTGGTATACTTATAGCAAGTGTTTAAAACACAATAACCATGGCAATGGACAGTATGGTGGCCCAGAGGGTATCAGCGGTGGGGTCCTGAGATTGATTCCAGCTAGGGCATGATTTGATAGTATTTTGTATGTTTAATCTGTGTCTGCGTTGGTTTCCTTCCACAATCCAAAAATATACAGAAAAATTACTGGCTCTTGATAAAATTGACTCTACTGTGTGTAAATGTGATAAGGACCTTAGATTGTAAGCGCTTCTAGGGCAAAAATTATGTATTGAAATGTGTCAGTGCTATGAATACCATGAAATAACAAAATTCTCATGCAATTCATTTTGAGACAATTCCTGGCCATTTGTTTCAGGGCTCCACAAGGAGGATCTATCAACAAAATTAATAATAAAAAAAAAGGGCCCAGGCTTCTAGATTTGCGTAAAAAAAAAAAATAAATAAAGTGATTTAAAAAAAACAAAACAAAAACCCCAAAACCTAGGAAATATTTATATGAGAGCTGTATCCCTCTCAGATTTAATTGTGCCCCAAATGCTGTATTTGAAAGCAGGGGAACAGTTACTCTTACTGCTATCAAACGGCTGAGTGGCTGGGTTGTTACCTTGATATATGGCAGCAGCTGCTATCATTGAATCCCTGTGAAGCAACGATCTTCTGTTCCATGCGCAGTTACTCTCCCCCATACCTGAAATAAACAAGCACCTACCGTTACAGAAAGAATTACTTTTAAAGAGGAAGCCAGGTCTATAGAACAACATGGAACTTTTTCCACAATTCCCACACTGTTAGCCCCACAGAACCTAAGTTGTATGTAGTGCTGGAAACACTGAAATGCCAATATCACTACTGATTTATGCCTTTTCTAGGAAGGGGCAAGCAACTGCGGGAAGTATATAGAATAAGATAAGGGGGTATCCTAAGGGGGTATCCGCAACATATTGGAGGCCTCATTTGCACAGCCTATATTTTGCACTTTGCATTCTGGCATCTGCAAAAGGCCTTTGGATCCTGAACTAACTCCCTTCACCTAAGAGCCAGATTTTTCATGTGGTATTCCCAGAATGAAGATCATAGATGTGCACACTCAACAATGGGTATTTAGCTCTGGGCTCACAAATTACTCTCTCTCCCCTGCATTAAGCTTTCCATGCACAATTTTCATTAGTAATAACATTATCATTATAATGCAACATGCTTCATTTGCGCTGAAACCATAAAATCCACCCAAAAAGGCTCAATATATTATCACTACTCCGTACAGTATGCAAGGGGAAATGCAATAAGTAACCCACAGAACCAATCAACTGGTCTCTTATATGAAAGCAAGCATATGATTGCTAAAGGTTAATATGTAGATGTAATATAGCTTCAATAACTGGTATATGCAGGCACTGAATACATGAGGCCAGTGCAGGTATAATGATGGCAATACTCAGTGACGAAGGAGGCAATCATGAAGTTCCTACTCTTGATCACTTGTTAGCCCCATAGAGAAATGCCCATGGCAGATAGGGAAAATGGTTCAGGCTGGTAAGCATGCTGCAGAAGGCCTGATATATTTTATATAATTTCTATGCATTTTTTTAAACCAAAGCTAAGGGATACAGCACACAGCTAAGTGGAGAAGCACAATGAAACACTGATACATACACACTTCCCAGAAAAGCTTGTTTTTTTGTCTGTTTTTGTCTGTTGCTTGCTATGGGAATCAGTTCTGGGCATGCAGAGTGTTTTGGTAGAGGGCTGTGTGCCATCGGCCTATAACCACAGTATAGTTTAAGGAGAAGACCTAAGTATTTGCCATATAGTGCCATTATCGGGTTAAAGTGCCTTATATTTGCCCTATGACACATGTAAACAAAGTGTGATATTGGTACATAGCAATGCTTCCAATTTCCAAGTTCCCTTTGGCATTGCTTTCCACCTAATTATTGACATCCCTCCCTGCTGAGTAATATTACCATACTCTGGGGAAAACAAATACAGGCTCTTGGTGTACTTTACAAACACTGCCTGTTATTGCTGCCGGTGTATAATTAATAGCCGCATTAGCGTTATTTGATGCAAATAGCTGTTAGACGTTCTGTCTCTGACACTCGGAAATGCTGACTGGTGCGCTTCTTGTCATCTCTGTGAATTGCAATTCACTATTTAACATCTTACACCAAGTGCTTCCAGTGGAAAAATGCACCTTAGGGGAAGAAACCCGTTCATTAATTGAAATTGGATTTACTACAGCCCTTCTAATTACAGGAGGATATAAAGTTACTGCTCTTGTGAGATAACAATAAGCCCCTGCTACTCATTACTTACTGTACTGGCTAAAAGAGTTTCCAACAAATGGGACCGGGTAGCTAAACACAGAATATGTTAATTAAAAGAAAAATCTTTACTTTGGTAAAGAATTTTGTTATAATTTAACAAGATTAATTTTATAGACCTTTTATAGTTCATCTTTTGGTCAGTGCCCTGTTATCTCAAAATGAGATTACATTGCCTTATTGACTATTCTGTTTTACTGCAGTTCCAGACATATATTACCTTAAATTATACTGTATTTGGTCATCAAGCTGGGCTTGCTAGATAAGGGCAGTACATAAATGTGACCTATAACTGCAGTTATGCCACGGGACACAGTTGTTTTGAATGAGCACTAAGGGCGAAGACACACGGGGCGATTAGTCGGCATGACTTCTAATCAACTCAGTCGTGGCGACTTTTCGCCCATTGAGTATAATTGCGTTGCTGCAATAAATCATGTGTGTGTTTCCGTTGCATGTATTAGTCGCCGCAACTTTTTAAAAAGTCACACGACTAATGGCCCTGTGTGTCTTTGCCCTAAAGGGTATGTCTTTGCTCCCCTTAGTGCTCTAGCACTTGCTTCTGGGACATTAATAAATAAGGTCCCTGATTTTTGCCAGTATCTTTTAGTAGTTAGAGCCACATACAGATACACTGTGTGTGTGTGTGTGTGTATATATATATATATAAATATATATATATATATATATATATATATACATACATCTTTCCATCTGTCCTGTTTTTTAAATTATGTATTTTTTCCAATTATTATACTTTCTATTTTGTTTATTCTAAATTTCTATGAATCCCTATGCTCAATTTTGTAAAGTGAAACATTAAATTCCACTTAGAAGCTATTGCTAACCTTCTACTTAGACAATGAAGTCTGGTTGAAAAATAGTTACATTCAAAAATGGATAATTGCAGAACCAATAGGTTAATTCAGAAACTGTAACAAAAGGAAAACAAAGATCAGAACAGGTCCTTTTACGTCAACAGAAGCTGTGGGAAGCAGAGTAATTGCTTCCCACTAAAATGTAACTCTGATGAGAACTTCTGCCTGAATTGAACTAGCAGTTTCATAGCAAAAATCATTGATGGATGGGGAGCAAGTTTTAACCCTTTCATTTAAGGCCAAAAAGTCCTAATTGTTTGTGTATGACATGAGCTTCCTGTTATCAACATGACTGGTTCTACTAAACAAAACAAAAAAAAAAAGCAAGCAAGCATATTGTTGTAACAGAGACCCATGGCAACAGTATTGCAAAATGAAATACTTTAGGAGCCATCTAGTGGCTACAATTGACAGCATCAGCCACAACTCATTTATTTGCTCTTACATTTTCAGCAAAAATGAACGTCATTTTCAGGGCACTTTTTTTTAGTAAAAAAACGTATACTGTAATGCTAACTTCTGTCCCATGAAGGATAATGAGAATTTTATATTCTTTAAAGGTAAACTCTAAAAATAAATATGGCTACAAATGACATATTTCATATAATAAACCTGGTGCACCAGCTTAATATTCAACATCTCTATAGCCCTACTGATGCAGGCCTTCAAAGTTGTGCACAGGAGCTCCCCATCTTGAAGCTTGTTATGTCATATTTTGTGAGTCAGTGACACCGCACATGCCCAGTGAGCTCTGGGCAGATGCGGACAAACTAAGCTTAGGGATGTCGCAAATGATCAAGCAGAAATTAGGTTTTCCTGCGTATGGGCTGAAACTACAGGGATGTATAAATGAAGACATTAATCACTAACTTATTATGGCATACATTGTGCAAATCACTATTCTAAAACATTTTCATGCAGACTTTATTATTTAATAAAATGTGTTGTTCTGATGTGCTCCAGTTTGAAATTTTAACAGATATCTGATTGCTCACATGGGGATCATATACAAACACGGGGCAAACTAGTACCTGGGCATTAACCAATATCACCCAATCCGATTAGCTTTGTTCAGCCAGCTGCAGGTATCAAATGAAAGAAAACATTTCATTGGTTGATATAGGTTACTGTCCAGGTGCATATTTGCATTGTATTGATAATCAAGCCTGATTAACTTAGAACTAGGCACTGGGGCAACAGGATGAAGATGTGTAGCTAGAGGCGCACTGGGTTACAGCTTGGGCAGAAATAGTTGCTTAGATGTCAACAGGACACTTGGTACTTACCTTGCAAATCTTTCATAACTTCAAACATCCCTGGATACTGAATCTGAATTTCATCTGCATCCTGCACAAATACAGAACAGAGACTGGATTATACACATAGGGCCAGGAAAGGAAAAATACAAAAAAATGTAAAAATAAATGACAGTGATGAAGTGAACTGTAGATTAGCAACAGATGGAGTGGACAATCATAAGCTTCTGCTCATTTGCATCCATGGGCCTTAGATGTTAGTTAATGCAGGGGGACCCCTGGTGGCTATATCATGTATTGCTTACACAGCCTGTGCTGCTGCAAAAGGGAAAGAAAAAGCAGAATGCATAAAAAGGGGGTCAGTAATAGAAAAATTAAGTAGCCTTGATAAGCTGTACATACGCAGCATATTAGCCAGCCCTTTATAGCTAGACCAAAAAAGCATTGCTGGTCATGCTCCTTTAAAGGTCTAGCCCCCATGCTGCCATCAAATCTCTCCTAGAAATAGGCCACATCCTCTCTTATTCTACTTCTCCGTAGTGGCCAAAACAGCTACAATCAGCAGCTGAATTACCTTACTGTGCACCTTACAAAGCCTCCTCTTATATTGTGCCTAAGGGCTATAGATTTTGGTGCCTTTATCTACAGCTCGTAGTACATGGTTATCTTACAAATGGGGAGCAGGCCCAGAATGGCAATCTGTGGGTTTTGGCAAATAACAGAGGGGCAATAGTAAGATGCCACAGACAGTCACTGTTTAGTAGGCTGGTGGGGGGCTGTGTGGGGTTCTGTGTACTTGAAATGCCAGGGCCAATTTTAAATCTCAGTCCAGGCCTGGTGGGGAGTGGCAACATTTTACTTTGAACATTACCACAGTCAGCATGTTAAAGCCGGCACGTCCCATGAGGTTTCCCAGATCAGTTACAGCAGTGAAGGGAGATATGTGGGGTGAAAAGCCTCCTTCTCTTTCTATCTCTGCCAGTTGTAGAGAGCAGCGGAGTTCAAACAAGGTTTCACCGCCATACATGGCGCCAATGAATACTCCATCTGGTTTTAAGATGCGATGTATCTAAAAGACAAGATTATACTGGTTTATAGGGGCATTCATAAAGCTGTGTTCGGTAAATAGTATCAAAAGGTAACTAAAGGGGCGGTTCACCTTTATTAGAGTTTGGAAATACATAAATAGATACAGTCATTTAAACCACATTTGCAATTTGCTTTAAAGGAGAAGGAAAGGCTAAGTCACTTGGAGGTGCCAAAATGTTAGGCACCTTCAAGTGACTTAGATCGCTTACCTTGTACCCTGGGCTGGTGCCCCTGTTAGGAGAAAAAAGCACCAGCCCAGGGTACCTGTAGGAAGCGCCTCCTCCTTCCTTTTTTTTCTGCCGGCGAAATCCGTGGGCCGGTGCATGCGCAGTAGAGTGAAAAGCCGACTTTCTTGTTTAAGTTCAGTTAAGTAGGAAGCGCTCGCTGCTACCCCGGGCTGGTGCTGTTCTCTCCGTACAGGGGCACCAGCCCGGGGTAGAAGGTAAGCAATCTAAGTCACTTGGGGGTGCCTAACATTTTGGCACCCCCAAGTGACTTAGCCTTTCCTTCTCCTTTAATTAAAAAAAGGATTGTTTTCAAAATAGCTACCTGTAAAGTTTGTGCTGCATAAAGCTGATGTCAGATGCGGCGTATTCTCAGCAAGCTAAAAAAACGCCCTGCTACTGTAAATGCGCCCTACCTGTGCCTGCACCCGAATGAATGAGATACACTTGGGTGCAGGCACATGTAGCCGAAATATGCATAAAAACGTGAGAAAATGCGAAGTCTCACGTTTTTATGTGTATTTCGGCTACATTGTGCCTGCACCCGAGCGTATATCATGCATTCGGTACTGTGCCAGCCAGGGGACTCATATTGTAGGGGGGAGCAGGCAATGCTCACTTCTCTGCACGTCCCTTGATTGATCTAACTGGCTGAATTACGTCAGCCAATCAGATCACAGATATGTAAATGAAATGTGTATGTGCAGTAGCGATCGATACCTGCACTTTCTCAACCCCTTCCTCTGCTGCTTGTAACTTCAGAATGATGTGGACAGGACCTTATACAGCCAAGGTGTCAGCAAACCCCGTCTTGGGCAAAGGAGAGACCCACTGATCTATGCAGCACCAGTTTACAGGTAGCTATTTTGAATGTGATCCATTTTTTTTTAATTGAACCAAATTGCAAATATGATTAAATGAGTGTATCTATTTATATTTTAAAACTGTAATAAAAATGAACCACCCCTTTTAATACGGTGTTGACCACAAGGCTGAATTAGAACAATATTGTCAACCCGTAGTTGGAGATATCAGGAGAAGATCCGCCAAGCGTGTGGATCTTAGCGTGTATGGCAACCTTTATACTGCGGAGGATGTTGCTACTTACCTTCATCTTAATGAAGGCTAAAGGCATGATGGGATTAGATATGTGGGGTGAAAGAGGTTGCATATATTTTCACCTATATTATAAGGTAACAGATATGTATATATAATATAGAGCAGAGGTTTGCAAACAGTAGGGGCCCAGAAACATGGACAGCAGGGAAGCCAGGAGCAATTCAGTTGATTTGAAGGCCAAAGCTTTACTCTCCAGGATACAGTGGCTTGCAAAAGTATTCGGCCCCCTTGAACTTTTCCACATTTTGTCACATGACAGCCACAAACATGAATCAATTTTATTGGAATTCCACATGAAAGACCAATACAAAGTGGTGTACACGTGAGAAGCGGAACGAAAATCATACATGATTCCAAACATTTTTCACAAATAAATAACTGCAAAGTGGGGTGTGCGTAAGTATTCAGCCCCCTGAGTCAATACTTTGTAGAACCACCTTTTGCTGCAATTACAGCTGCCAGTCTTTTAGGGTATGTCTCTACCAGCTTTGTCAGATTAGATGGACAGCGTTTGTGAACAGCAGTTTTCAGATCTTGCCACAGATTCTCAATTGGATTTAGATCTGGACTGTGACTGGGCCATTCTAACACATGGATATGTTTTGTTTTAAACCATTCCATTGTTGCCCTGGCTTTATGTTTAGGTTCGTTGTCCTGCTGGAAGGTGAACCTCCACCCCAGTCTCAAGTCTTTTGCAGACTCCAAGAGGTTTTCTTCCAAGATTGCCCTGTATTTTGCTCCATCCATCTTCCCATCAACTCTGACCAGCTTCCCTGTCCCTGCTGAAGAGAAGCACCCCCAGAGCATGATGCTGCCACCACCATATTTGACAGTGGGGGTGGTGTGTTCAGAGTGATGTGCAGTGTTAGTTTTCCGCCACACATAGCGTTTTGCATTTTGGCCAAAAAGTTCAATTTTCGTCTCATCTGACCAGAGCACCTTCTTCCACATGTTTGCTGTGTTCCCCACATGGCTTGTGGCAAACTGCAAACAGGACTTCTTATGGTTTTCTGTTAACAATGGCTTTCTTCTTGCCACTCTTCCATAAAGGCCAACTTTGTGCAGTGCACGACTAATAGTTGTCCTATGGACAGATTCCCCCACCTGAGCTGTAGATCTCTGCAGCTAGTCCAGAGTCACCATGGGCCTCTTAGCTGCATTTCTGATCAGCGCTCTCCTTGTTCGGCCTGTGAGTTTAGGTGGACGGCCTTGTCTTGGTAGGTTTACAGTTGTGCCATACTCCTTCCATTTCTGAATGATCGCTTGAACAGTGCTCCGTGGGATGTTCAAGGCTTTGGAAATCTTTTTGTAGCCTAAGCATACTTTAAATTTCTCAATAACTTTATCCCTGACCTGTCTGGTGTGTTCTTTGGACTTCATGGTGTTGTTGCTCCCAATATTCTCTTAGACAGCCTCTGAGGCCGTCACAGAGCAGCTGTATTTGTACTGACATTAGATTACACACAGGTGCACTCTATTTAGTCATTAGCACTCATCAGGCAATGTCTATGGGCAACTGACTGCACTCAGACCAAAGGGGGCTGAATAATTACGCACACCCCACTTTGCAGTTATTTATTTGTAAAAAATGTTTGGAATCATGTATGATTTTCGTTCCACTTCTCACGTGTACACCACTTTGTATTGGTCTTTCACGTGGAATTCCAATAAAATTGATTCATGTTTGTGGCTGTAATGTGACAAAATGTGGAAAAGTTCAAGGGGGCCGAATACTTTTGCAAGCCACTGTATATCTAGAACTGCAGAGGTCAGTCACTAACATGTTATAATGGCAACCTTGTTGGGGGCCGTCTAATGTTGGACAACAAGCGGAAGCAGAGTTTGAACCCAGAAAAGATCTAAAATTCTCAATCAAAATTGCTGCAAAAATGCAAGAGAGAATAATCCCCATCCCCCATAGGGCTTAGCATATTCCTAGAGCTGTGATAGCAGGGCAATGAAGGTCAGTGATAGCAGAAACACTATGGCTGCCACAACACCAATAGGGGAATCATTTATCAACACTGGGCATATTTGCCAGTGGGCAGTAACCCATGGCAGCCAATCATTTTGTTGCAGTCATTGTTCTACCTGCAGCTGGCTGAAAAAGGCCAATCGCTCATTGGTTGCTATAGGTTACTGCCCACTGGCAAATTTGCCCAGTGTTGATAAATGAGCCTCCAGGAGATTAAGTGAGCTGTTCAGTGTCACAATGCGATGCCCCTTGGATTTTAAAAAGGGTCCCTATCATGAGATCACTTAACCCACAGACTCACTCCTATCTAGGACAGCCAGTATACTATGTATTTGAGCTACATTTAAGAACCACGCATATGCATATGCACGCATTTGCATATGCGTGATTTCGCCTTCCCCAGCTACAGGTTCGGGGCTCTGAGCACCTGAACCACTTCTGAACAACGGTGAGTTCTTTGTATTTAGGATTTCACATTGTGAGAGCTGATATGATGGTGTTGGGAATTTGACCTGGATCAACTGTGAGACAGATCCGGGGTTTATACCCCTGGATCTCTCTTTTGTATTTGGTACGTTTTATTTACTTGATTTCCTGACATTTGAGACATTTAGGTTAAATTAATTGAGCCATTTCTAAGTTTAGGTTACTACCATTTCTTAGTTTGTAGTTTAACATTTAAGAACCAGCCTGAAACTTGCTGAAAATCAGCCATTAGCCTACATACAGTCTATTCACTGCGATGAATAGATATTAATGAGCTATGATAGATGTAACATGGTGGTGGAAATGATAATGTGGTTACAAGTTAATTCAGCAGACTAATATGAAAGCTGCATAATAGCAGTAAGGCTAAGGTAATTGTGCTAATTATGTAACCATCAGGTAGGAAGACAGGCTGTGTTAGGAACCTGTAATTTTGGTAGAAAGACTATTCTAACAACATTCACACGTCACATGATGTGCAGATGAAACTGTGTACCTTTCAGTCTAGGTACAAAAGGAGGTCAGTACAGTAAGATATATGGTAAGCATTTCACTGACTTCACTGACTTCAAGGTTGCCAGTCATAAAGAGACTTATCATTATGGGAGGATATGCTATGTCTATAAATGGTTGTGAATTGACAAGGGCAAAAGGGGAAACAAGAATATGATGGTTCACCCTGAGAAAAGTAAAGGAAACAGGCAGGCAGGGACAGACAGCAAGCAATTAAAATGGCAAAAAATGACACAGGGAATACAAAGAAGGCAGCTACTGTCCAAGTGTCAAAGGGGAGATCAGAAAAGATCAGAGACAGAAAGAGGGAGGGGAACAGAGAAGTGATAAAGAGAAAAAAAGCTCACTGTGATGTATTGAATTTAATAATACTCACCTCTTGGAAAGCTCGTGGCAGATCATTCACCCAGTGCAAGCTACAAGGAGGGGGGAAAGCCACTGAACATATTAATAGGGCAGTGTAATCCCAAAAATTATTTCTGTTAATTTCTGACACTTTAAAAGGAGCCTTGAGAATTATTACTGATGTTATGGCAGGAACAAGAGCTTACTGAAAGGTCTAGTTATCCCTACTGCTAAAAGAACTCGTCTAGGCAGCTGGGCAAAAATTTTCATGGTCAAGAAAATCCTTAGCGCCTTCTAATATCCTGATAAATGGCAGCAGTGGGTACATTATACACAATATCTAGCTACATAATTTGCTTTTAATATTTGCATGTATACAGGGTCAGGAATACAAACTATCAATCTCAGACAAATATGTATTTATGTTTCTACACAGGGGCATATTTATCAAAGGGGAGGTAGACAGTTCACTACTAATTCTCACAATATAAATACATGTACTGTACAGTGAGTCGGCGGGGGTGTGAAAATATACAGGCATGTACAGATACTGGGGTATCCACAAAATTACTGCAGTGTTACTTCCTCAGCAATTAGCTCTAAATAGTAAACTGCACCAAGACAGTCATAATCTGGAACCCAAAGTTACTCCAGTTTTATGTATAAATCCCCAGTGAGAAGATGCATTGCCAGAGCAACTAGCACGCATTTGGGATTATATAATAAAATACACTAAGGGGCACATTCATTAAAGTATGACAGGTCCGATTACAAATAATTCATATTTTCTAAAGTTTACAACATTTGTGTATTTTCTGCGTTATTTTCGTAAATTTGCGTGCCTTTTTTGTACTTTGCGACAATTTGCACGACAAAATCGTATTTGTCGCAATGAGTACGAAAGTTTCAGATTCATTCAAGCTTCGGTATTGTGACTTTCCTTGGGCCAGGTTGGAGCTGCAGAGTGCCATTGAGCCCTATGGGAGACTTTCCTTGGGCCAGGTTGGAGCTGCAGAGTGCCATTGAGCCCTATGGGAGACTTTCCTTGGGCCGGGTTGGAGCTGCAGAGTGCCATTGAGCCCTATGGGAGACTTTCCTTGGGCCGGGTTGGAGCTGCAGAGTGCCATTGAGCCCTATGGGAGACTTTCCTTGGGCCGGGTTGGAGCTGCAGAGTGCCATTGAGCCCTATGGGAGACTTTCCTTGGGCCGGGTTGGAGCTGCAGAGTGCCATTGAGCCCTATGGGAGACTTTCCTTGGGCCAGGTTGGAGCTGCAGAGTGCCATTGAGCCCTATGGGAGGCTTTCCTTGGGCCAGGTTGGAGCTGCAGAGTGCCATTGAGCCCTATGGGAGGCTTTCCTTGGGCCAGGTTGGAGCTGCAGAGTGCCATTGAGCCCTATGGGAGACTTTCCTTGTGCCGGGTTGGAGCTGCAGAGTGCCATTGAGCCCTATGGGAGACTTTCCTTGGGCCGGGTTGGAGCTGCAGAGTGCCATTGAGTCCTATGGGAGACTTTCCTTGGGCCGGGTTGGAGCTGCAGAGTGCCATTGAGTCCTATGGGAGACTTTCCTTGGGCCGGGTTGGAGCTGCAGAGTGACATTGAGCCCTATGGGAGACTTTCCTTGGGCCGGGTTGGAGCTGCAGAGTGACATTGAGCCCTATGGGAGGCTTTCCTTGGGCCGGGTTGGAGCTGCAGAGTGCCATTGAGCCCTATGGGAGACTTTCCTTGGGCCGGGTTGGAGCTGCAGAGTGCCATTGAGCCCTATGGGAGACTTTCCTTGGGCCGGGTTGGAGCTGCAGAGTGCCATTGAGCCCTATGGGAGACTTTCCTTGGGCCGGGTTGGAGCTGCAGAGTGCCATTGAGCCCTATGGGAGACTTTCCTTGGGCCGGGTTGGAGCTGCAGAGTGCCATTGAGCCCTATGGGAGACTTTCCTTGGGCCGGGTTGGAGCTGCAGAGTGCCATTGAGCCCTATGGGAGGGGCCGGGTTGGAGCTGCAGAGTGCCATTGAGCCCTATGGGAGACTTTCCTTGGGCCGGGTTGGAGCTGCAGAGTGCCATTGAGCCCTATGGGAGACTTTCCTTGGGCCGGGTTGGAGCTGCAGAGTGCCATTGAGCCCTATGGGAGACTTTCCTTGGGCCGGGTTGGAGCTGCAGAGTGCCATTGAGCCCTATGGGAGACTTTCCTTGGGCCGGGTTGGAGCTGCAGAGTGCCATTGAGCCCTATGGGAGACTTTCCTTGGGCCGGGTTGGAGCTGCAGAGTGCCATTGAGCCCTATGGGAGACTTTCCTTGGGCCAGGTTGGAGCTGCAGAGTGCCATTGAGCCCTATGGGAGACTTTCCTTGGGCCGGGTTGGAGCTGCAGAGTGCCATTGAGCCCTATGGGAGACTTTCCTTGGGCCGGGTTGGAGCTGCAGAGTGCCATTGAGTCCTCATTGAGAATCATGCACCGAAGGATCAAAGTCAGAAAGGTTTTCGCTCTGTTTACGATCGTTCGGATAAGAAAATTTGGTCACTTTCGGATCGTACCACAATATTTTCGTCCAAGCACGTCGCAAAATAAACGCACATCAGAAATTTTCATATTTAATGCGAATTTTCGCAAATTGTACTCTTAATTCGTACTTTAATTAATCTGGCCCTAAGGGTCAGATTTATCGAAATGTGAGTTTAGAGCTTAATGCATAAAAACTCACCCACATTCTGTTCATTCCTATGGGATTTTAATGTATTTATCAATGGGTGAAAGTTACAAACTCAACATTTGATAAATACACTTCTAAAAATCCCATAGGACCCATACTGACCTATTAATTACATTTATAAACCCATACTGACCTATTAATTACATATATAAACCCATACTGACCTATCTATCCACTCACATACAGACCCACACTGACCTATCTATCCACTCACATACAGACCCACACTGACCTATCTATCCACTCACATACAGACCCACACTGACCTATCTATCCACTCACATACAGACCCACACTGACCTATCTATCCACTCACATACAGACCCACACTGACCTATCTATCCACTCACATACAGACCCACACTGACCTATCTATCCACTCACATACAGACCCACACTGACCTATCTATCCACTCACATACAGACCCACACTGACCTATCTATCCACTCACATACAGACCCATACTGACCTATCTATCAACTCACATACAGACCCATACTGACCTATCTATCCACTCACATACAGACCCACACTGACCTATCTATCCAATCACATACACACCCTTACTGACCTATCTCTCCACTCACATACAGACCCATACTGACCTATCTATCCACTCACATACATAAACCATATATACCAACCTCAATACTAACTGTAGATATTATTATCACAATAGCTTTGGATATTATGTTTGTTCAAGAACTCATCCAGGCCCCTCTTATAGGCATTAACAGAATCTGCCATTACAACATCACTAGGAAGGGCATTCCCCAACCTCACTGCTCACTGCCTGCGCTGCTTTAAATGAAAGTTCCATTCCTCTATTCTAAAGGGATGGCACTGGTTGTTTTTATGGGAAAAAAGAACACCCCCTATCTGCCTATAATCCCCTCTAATGTACTTGTACAGAGTAAGCATGTCCCCTCGCAAGCACCTTTATTTTTCCATACACCCCCAACCTCGACAGTCTAACCTCATAGTTTAAATCTTCCATCCCCTATACCAGTTTAGTTGCAGTCTCTGCACTCTCTGCACTCTCTGCACTCTCTCCAGCTCATTAATATCCTTCTCAAGGACTGGATAATGGTAATCTAGATCAGTGCTGTCCAACTGGCGGCCCGCGACCCCCCTCTGTGTGGCCCCCCACCTGTCTGGCTGCTTTGATGGCTTACTCTTGTGTAAGCTTTAAATGGTATCAGTACTGTGATTAACTGCCCCCCCTGCATGGTTCTGTAATCAGGCTGTATTGTTTAAATATGTAATCCCCTGTACTGTTCACACCTTTTAATCTCTGCATTGTTCACCCCCTGCAGTGTTCACACCTCAGGCTGTAATCACCCACATTGTTCCCGTGTTCACACCTCAGGAGCAGTAGAAACCCCCAAATAATCCCTGCACACTACAAAAAGAACATATACTGAGGTGGTACTGCAATTAAAAGGTTTTTTAATATATAGTTATTGTGCAGACTGTAGGAGCAGTGCCAGCATTGTGTCACTGTATGCTGCCTGTGTGTGCCATACAGGCAGCATAGGGCAAGCAGAGTATGGCACACACAGGCAGGGTAGGGAAGGCAGAGTATGGCACACACAGACCAAGTTTGGCACAAACCAGCCAAGAATGGCACACACAGTGAAAGTATGGCACACACAGGCAGGGTAGGGAAGGCAGAGTATGGCACACACAGGCAGGGTATGGCAGGCAGAGTATGGCACACACAGGCCAAGTATGGCACAAACCAGCCAAGAATGGCACACACAGTGAAAGTATGGCACACAGGCAGGGTAGGGCAGGCAGAGTATGGCACACTCAGGCAGGGTAGGGAAGGCAGAGTATGGCACACACAAAGGCAGGGTAGGACAGGCAGAGTATGGCACACACAAAGGCAGGGTAGGGTAGGCAGAGTATGGCACACAGGCAGGGTAGGGCAGGCAGAGTATGGAAGGTTTTTGCTGTACTACAACCATTAATATGGGTATGGTCATGTGATAACATGGGTGTGGTTTCAAGTGGGTGCGGGTTCAAAAAGGGGAGTGGTCAAAACTGGCTTCCATTATCGGCCCTCCACCACGTAGGTCGGAAAAACTCCGGCCCTCGGTACAACAGAAGTTGGAC
This sequence comes from Xenopus tropicalis, assembly GCF_000004195.4. Classification (NCBI taxonomy): domain Eukaryota; kingdom Metazoa; phylum Chordata; class Amphibia; order Anura; family Pipidae; genus Xenopus; species Xenopus tropicalis. The sequence goes on along the minus strand of NC_030681.2, from coordinate 28,107,320 downwards.
AGCACTGATCTAGATTAACATATTGTAAGCATTCAAATATTTTTCCACTAAGGTTCTTGGTAATTGTTAAAGTAAAAAGTAAACAGGCATCAGATAAACTATCGTTAATAATACTGATAACTACTTGTATTTCTATATAGGTGGTCAAAAGAAACATTAACAAATATTTGGAATGCATTTATTAAGGTAAAAGAGTGACACCATGCGGATATTTGAAAAATTGCAATACTTATGTTCTATGCCAAATGCCACACACCACACACAGAACCATACACAAGAGAGCTGGTTAGGACTAATGTGACTATGTTTAGCCTCTGGAGCTCTGAAGAACTCACAGTGATGGCTGAAGCTAAAAAAGCTACAGTGTCGCTGATCTTAGTCATCTGGTATACTGAGGTTGGCCTCCCAAAAACAAGTACTATCTAAGCATAAACTGGCAGGTTATGAAAGTAATAGCAAAATAGGGAAAGCTGGGTTCACCACTACATTTTTAACTATTAGGTGGGGGTGCAATGAGGCTGTGACCACACAATTCATATAGACAAAAATGTATAATGAAGCAGTAGAATTCTTAATGAATCAGATTAAAGCGTGTGTAGGGCTGGCCAGACCAGGGATAACATAGTTGGCCAGCTTGAATATATAGACAAACAATCCCTGTTTGCTTAAAGGGGAGGACATTTTTTGGTAGCTTAATGCACAGAATGTCTTAATGTCATACATATACATATATTGGTGAGTGCAGAAGACCTCTTGTTATTATTTATTTGAAGTTACGAAAGCAAGACATTGATCAAAGCAAAAAAGAAACTTCCTAGAGGCACAACAACATTTTTTTGGCTCATAAGTTGTTAGCTCCCTGTTATGGAGCGTCAGTAGATACATGGTACTTGGAGGCACAGAACAACATTTAAACTCTTCTGCATGGGTGTGATATATACAAAAAGGAATAATAATACCTCAGACTGCTCACAACAAGGTCAAATGTGTTCTCTTTAAAAGGGACAAATTCTTCATCAACAATAACTCTCACAGATGGAATTTCCGATGCAGCCAGGTTTCTCTGCGAAGAACGAGTAGAAATTAGCACACGTGAAAGTGCTTTAACAGCACTAGCAGCAGAGAAAGGCAATTGTCTTACCAAAGCCTTCTCAGACAGGTCTGCATGGACAAATCGCTCTACGATATCCTACAGAGAGAGAGAGAAAGGTAAATATAATTAATCTCACCCTGCGTCTAACAGAAGCAGAAACAAGTCACATAGTACATGGTTGGATCTAAGGAGAAAACCTTTGCCATATTTTTCCAAACAGTACAATGTGGTCACAACACCACTGTAAATCCTGAACAGGGGGCTTTACACATAACTGCACACAGGAGCCAAACTGGTAGCCACCTCAATGCAGAATATTATATGACTATTTGCTTTACTGATTATTTATAGAAATCTAAAGCGAATGCAAACTTCACTATTACCTACAGCAGGGTTGTGGGCCAGATGTGTCCCTCCAAAGGTTTTTTTTTGGCCCTCAGTCTGCTCAAGTTCTCTACAGACTGTACTGTATGCCATCATTATTTTAATATAATCTGTCCCTTGAACATGCTAATAGTTGGGTCACTACATGTAATCAGTTGTACAGCACTGGACTACAGTATAAATTCCTTTTCAGCATAAATACATATGGTTTTCATCGGGCTGAAACTGTGGCATCCAATGCAGAGGCTAAGGAGAAAGAATATAAACATCTAAAAGGAGCTCTGAAAACTTGTGGGTACCCAGACTGGGCCTTCATCAAAACCAAATCAAAGACCAACAGAAAGACCAGACCTACAAACAGAAGAGTGGAACACAGCAGGCGAAACAACATAGTCATCCCATATGTTGCTGGAACATCGGAAAAACTTAGGCGAATTTTCAACAAACATCGCATTCCTGTGTTTTTCAAACCCAGCAACACCCTGAGACAAAAGCTGGTGCACCCGAAAGACCCAACACCCAAGCACATGAAAAGTAATGTGGTCTATGCTGTCCAGTGTAGTGAAGAGTGCTCAGACTTATACATTGGGGAGACAAAACAACCTCTCTGTAAGAGAATGGCCCAACATAGGCGGGCAAACTCCTCAGGACAAGACTCAGCAGTCTATCTACACCTCAAAGAAAAAGGTCACTCTTTTGAGGACAGTAACGTGCATATTTTGGACCGAGAGGACAGATGGTTTGAAAGAAGTGTGAAAGAGGCCATTTATGCCAACCTGGAAAAACCATCCCTGAACAGAGGAGGGGGCCTGAGACACCGCTTGTCACCAACATACAATGGCGCGTTGACATCCTTACCCCGGCAGTTTCACAACAGTTCACACTTCCAGTCATGTACTTTGAAGGATTAACACCTTCATCAATGAGAATCTTGGTACCATTGTGATTGGATCATACCTTCTTACACCTGTCAGTTTCAGCTAACACCTAACTGAACAAGTTCAATGGAACCATTGTGATTGGATGTCTGTGACTCTACTACCATCAAGAGTTTAAATACCGGGGAATTCCCTACCAGTCATTTGAACTGAAGAAGCCACTCGGATGAGTGGTGAAACGTTTTCAAGAAAAACTCAGAAAAGTCCAGTTGTTTTAGACTTAATTCTACTAGATACTGTATATGGTTTTGGCTTAATCGTTCCAGTGTCAGTGGCACTGCACATGCTCAGTGTGCTCATGGTACAGTGTGCTCATGGTACAGAGCTGAATACTAATGAATTCTAATACAGAATGCAATAGTAACTAATTCTGATGTGAGTCAGACTGATTATTAATCAGCTTTTACCATTCAATTAATACATTTATACATACAGGTATAGGATCCGCTATCTAAAAACCTGTTATCATTTTTAAAAATGATTTCCTTTTTCCTCTGTAATAATAAAACAGATCTTTGTACCTGTGCCCAACTAAGATATAATTAATACTTGTTGGAGGCGCAACAATCCTATTGGGATTATTAAATGTTTAAATTATTTTTAGTAGACTTAAAGAACAGTGATGCAAATTATGAAAAGATCCCTTATCTGGAAAATCCCAGGTCCTGAACATTCCAGATAAGAGGTCCAATACCTCTATATAAACTGTTTATTATGAGTTGGTACACCCTAAGCTCATGCAACAAACAGCCCCAAAGCCAATGCTATGTTATAAATCAGCCGAAAAGGTGGAGAGCTGCTGTTGGCATCTTTTAAAATGTTTTGTTTTGTTGAGCTTTTTTCTTTAATCATTTAATCAAAAGGAATTTGTTGGTGCCTGTCTCCTAAATATCACATTGATACACAATATTACACTTACCTTTGTTAAATGCTGTGAAATGTAACCCCTTCCACTACCAAGATCTAAAGCAAAAGGAAACGTCCTGAAAATGACATGTGACAGAAAAATAAGTTGTTTTTAACTTTCTCCAAAATTTGTTTTTCTTTTGCCTCATTTATCTAGTGATATTTATCTTACAAGAATGTCCCCATATTTTGTACTGAAACCCTCACTACTCAATCTGCAAATATAGATAGGAGTGTCTGTGGACTAAATGAACCAGAATCTGTTCCTAGACACTGTCACACTCTAAATGAGTAGTTCATTTTTAGACTAGATAAGTAGTTCATTTTAGACGATAGATCTCTGCTACCACAGGCGACTAAATGCTTTTCCACCGGCAACAATATGAATCGCCCATGGAAAGGCCTACGTGTCACTTTGGCTTTCCTAAGTCGGGCAAAGTTGCCTGCATGAGGAAACTTCAAGCGACTTTGGAAAGCCGAATCGATACATGGGCCTTTCCACTAGCGACTTCTATTGTTGCCAGTGGAAAAGAATGTTGGAGCGGTTAGTCTTTCAAAGGATGGGGATTATTGTGCACCACCTGTAAGGCAAGCTCTATTAGACATTAGGCAAGCACACCTAGAAATGGCAAAACTGTCGGTCTGTCAGAGCAGACTACTGCCTGCAGGCAATACTTAAGAGTCAACATCAATCACATTCTTGAACAGTCTCTGAATGGGGTCACACACATTTTCCTGAACAATTTGGACCAAAGTTGCAACATAAAGCACCTTGCTGTGTTTGCTTCTGTGGCCACACAACACAATGGGACCAGTCTGACATAAATGGGTACGACTGGGATCTGAGAAATCTGAACAAATATCTCAGGCCGACTAAACAGTGTAAAAATGGTTTCTTACCTTGCTATATCAAACACTCGATCAGCAATTCTTTCTCCCACCTGCATAAAATGGAAAAACAATTCTGCATTATGTATTTATTTTGATACATTACAGTTAATTTTGATACATGCAGAGACTGCACTCCTTTCAGAGTAGCATTTTAATAAATCTGTCGTTAGCTTCATTAGCTATAAATAAGCAGCTTTAAAGAGAGCAAGATGTAATACTGAGGTGCAATGACAGTAGAAACAGCACCGATAGTTTTAACAAGTAAATGCTAATAATGTATAATATTTTTTTTTTTAGTATCAGTGACCATATATTTATAGAAAAGTGTTAAAACTTTTGCCTTAAAATAATAATACTTTATCATTGGGAAAATAAGTGGTCCAGCAAAGGTAACATTATGCCTGTGTGCAGAAACTACTTCCTTTCTGGTAAGCAACATTGGGCAGTGTTGCTTTACGGCAGAGAGCCTAGTTATACTCGGAGCGTCAGAGCCCTGCCTGTGTGTGACACACATGTGTTTCCGGCTGTCACTTACCTCTTCCCTCAGATAGTCACAGTGATGGGCCCCGGGCTGTGACACTGCCCAGTCCTTCTGTCTCCTCTTCATCTGCCGGTCAAACACATTGAGCGCACTGGCCGCTGTGGAGCTGGCCGACCTCCTGCAGGGAAAGCTGGGCTCCGCCCCCAGCAGCCCCCCATAGCCCATAGGCGCCTTCTCTCCACTTTGGGTGCTAGGGACTAGCTGCGCTCTATTGTGCCGCCCTTGGGTATAAGGGGCCACATGCAATTCCCTTGGCCACCCCTGGGTGCTAGCGGCCACACGCAGGCTCCTATAAAGGCTGAAGCATCTCTCACACAGTGGCAGCCTCCCCGCACTAGTATACAGCATCTCAGTAACCCCTATCTCCTGGGAATAACCGGTCCTTGGCCAGTAACCTGCCCTGATTCATTCGCCTCTGGTACCCCGTTACTTTTGCTCATTGAGCGCCTGCCCCCCGATTCTGACCTCTAGCAAAGGACGCAGTCCTATAGGAACATTAGGAGATTTAGTGCGGCTTCTATATTTTTGAGCCCTTCCGGCTACAGTCAGTGGGGGCGAGGTTACTTGGGCGCAGGGCATTGTGGGTAGGAACCACGTGGTGCAAGCTTAGGAAGAGTAGAAGGCAGAAGGCTCCGCGCTGGGAGCAGGTAAGGGGTTCCTGTTCTGGTACAGTGCTGGGCGGCATGTAGCTGTGATGTGGCCTCTATAACCCCGTGTATAATACACTTGGGAGGCTTTTTGTTTCATTGTGTCCTATATCAAACCAGCGGTGATCGCTGTCTGTACCCGCATGAGGTTCATGAGCAGGCATGCTGGGATATGTAGTCTCACAACAGCTCCAGTGGTTCGGATATTCCTAATCATGCTGGCTTTCCCTCTGCCCCCCCCCCCCCTCCAGAATAATAAAATCTATACTTATATCTACAATAAAAGTCATTTTGTTCTTTGTGTTTATCCCCCTGCATTATCTGTGCACTGGAAATCTAAACATCTGCCTCTCAAGGATTAAACGTGGATTAGCTTTGGTTTTCATGTTTATTTCAAAAAATACCAAAAACTACATTCAGCCCAAGCCCAATGCATTTCACTCTTGTTATACAAGGGGGTATATAAACGATTAACCTATGCATACCCGTAGGTAGACATATTGGGAGAACATCAGCTCGCATAGCGACCTCCCCAAACGAGCGTACATAGACATATTATACAGTTCAGATCTAATTTACATTTGTAAACAATGGAGCTGAGTCGGAACAGGTTACAGTTATACCATAGGATAAATACAGTGCATTGTAAGAAGAGATTTAATGCTTCCAAAAAAAACATGACATGTTCCTGATAGAGAAGACTATTATGCCCATTCAAATTAATAATTGCTTGTTTGGTGCTCCTTTAACCAAAAACTGAATTAAAGGAGTTTGAACACAAAATAATTTTTTTACCTAACATAGCAACTTTCCAATATACGTTAATTACACAATTTCGGTGTAATTGCAGTTGAAATACTTTGGTTGCAGTATTTTTTTCCTGCACACCTTGCTTCTGGTTCTTGAAACGTTGTAGCAGAAGTCAGCTCTTATCCAGCCTAGAAAACCTTTCCTTCAGTGCTTTGTATGCTTCTTCAGAGGTATGTTATCCGCTGGTTTATGCTGAATCAGTCGTGATTGAATAGAAAGGCACAGGCAATTACATTTACAAATCAAAATAATTGAAACTCTATAATAATTTGATACTAAAGCTGCCTAGAATTGTATTGTCTTTTATTATAGAACATGCTATCTTTGGGTTTACATTTGGGAGATAATGTAGGTGATAATTTGAGTGCTGCATGTAATTAACTGTTCATTCTATATATTGTTTAGGTTCATTTTAGGTTCCGAATAAACTAGATGTGTGAAGATGGCATCCAAAACAAATCTTGCGTCAGACCAGCGTTTCAGCCAGGTTACCAAAGATCCCAGATTTTGGGAAATGCCAGAGAGAGACAAGAAAATCAAAATTGACAAGCGTTTCCGAGCTATGTTTCACGACAAGAAGTTTAATCTGCAATACACCGTGGATAAAAGGGGCCGGCCTATTAACCATAACACAACTGAGGATCTGAAACGATTCTATGACCTGTCAGATTCAGATGACGAGGAATCTGAGGACAGGGGACCTTCAAGCTCCAAAACTGTGAAACAAAAAGGGAAAAAGAAAACAAATAAAGATTTGGAAAGTGAGCCTCCGAAAACAAAAGCAAAAGAGCTTATGGCTAAAAATGGAAAATTAAAGGCAACACAAGAAAGCAATAGAGATGAGGGTGAGCAGAAGCTTAAAGGCAAGGAAAAGGCTGGACTTACCCAAAGCAAGCAAAAGAACACACACATTCCCCTCAAGGATACTAAATACTCATCGACACAGAGTAACAAAATTGTGCCACAGCGTGAGTCTGACACAGAGGAATCAGGTTAGCTGAGTTTTTGATGCTGAAATTTATGTTATCAGAATAGGAATACATATTGTGCAAACTCTATAATATGAGTCAGCAGTGAATTCTAATCCAGCTATTGGGGAACAACACCTAACTTCTTTTTCCCCCAGTTATGCCAGTGATCCCCAACCGGTGGCTCATGAGCAAAATCTTGCTCACTTGTCCCTTTGATGTTGCCCCCAGTGGCCTCAAAATAGGTGCCATTTTTAAATTTCTGACTTGGAGACAAGTTTTGGAAGCACAGAGACACAGTTTTACTCTGAGAAGAGTTTCCTGTAGTCCAGCAGTCCACATGGGGCTACTAAATAGGCAATCACAGTCCTTATATTGCATCCCCAAAGAACTTTTTTCGTGGTTTTGTGGCTCACCAACACTATTTCGGAGTGTGTGTAAGTGTGGCTCATTAGTTAAAAAAAAAAAAAAAAAAAAGGTTTGGCATCCCTGAGTTATGCTAACAGAAGTATAACACCAATGCTTCGAGCTATGAGAGAGCAATAAGGGTATATATGGTGTAGGTTTTTGATAGCATTTGCACCCCTCATATGCCAGTAGAAGGGGGATGTTTGTACATATGAAGGTGCCTCTAATGAAGCCTGATTGGTGAAACACATCAGGCCTGATGGCATCACTATGAAAGGAACTCATTAATGTTATGAACGCCAGCATTTGTTTTCAACTTTACACACATGGTTCTGGACTTTGGTAGAACTAGTGCCTTGCACGGATGTTTTGTAAGTGCAATACAATTTTAATATTTAATACAAAAGAAGTTTTCCCTATTTTCCAGCCTGTTAGCAGTTGAAGGGACCCACAGCATTTTCGGCGGGAGAGGATTATTATATGCAGTACACACCTACACTAATAGTAATAGAAAAAAATAATAATCTTATTTTCTGTTGAAAAAGATACAATTTCCTGATTGATTTTTTTTTATTTATTTTTTACTTTTTTGTAAAATTTTTTAGGGGGATGCCAATACTAGCTCCTATTTTTGGCATATAAGGCGTGTGAATATTATCAAAGTACTACACCATATGTACTCATATTGCTCTCTCATACCCCGGCAGAGAGCCTGAAATTGAACTTAAATAAATACTCTTTACATTGGTAATTCTAACAGGAGTGCTAGGAGTTGTACCTCCCCGACATCTGGACTGCCATACATTGACACTACCTACTTTCTGGAGAGATGAGAGGAAAAAAATCAAGTCAGGAATTATAAGGCAAAATTATACTTAAAAGCAAAGGAATGTGAAATTTACTTGTGGGGGCGGTACCAATTTTTTAGGCACCCCACTGAATATAATTACTCACTTTTTATACCAGGCCAGCACTTCCTTTCTCTAAAAACACACTGGCCCTGAGTAGTTTCCCTTTCAATGGTGCATACACTAGAGCAACATAAGGAATTCCTGGGAAAAGCAGTTAAGATGGTGGCATGGTAATAGTACCTCGGGTCTGTGCATTTCTTACAGAAGAGGAGTTCTGCTGTATGTAAATAATAATGGGAAGATGGTTTTTTTAATAATCTCCTTACAGGAAGGCAGCAGTGCATTTGTGCTGTCTGATGGTATTGGGTGCCTTAGTCAGCAGAAAATGCATAGCTATAACTTTAACCCTAACTGGAACAAACCCTATATTTCTTATGCCCTGCACAGTACACCTTTCCCTGCACAGTACACCTTTTATACACACATAAGGGAGGTTATACTCCATTTTATAATGAGAAATAAAAGAAAAATTATTAGCACAAGTGCTCTAACTTAAGGCCATAGAACTCCAATGTGATTTCTTTTACCTTCATATTTTACAACAGGGAGAACAACAGAGCTTTAGTCAAACCCTTCTGCATGTTAATGTTTAGGAAATAGTAATGTAGGTCCCAAGTGCTGAACCTTTGATCTGTATTATGCACAGGACTTGAGGACGAGAGTGAAGAATCAGAGAGCCAGTCTGACAGTGAAGATTTTGAAGGGCAGGTTCTAGGGAGCGATGCAGAGAGTGAGGAGGCTGAATCCGATGATGAAAGTGAAGAAGAATCTGGAGAAGATGAAGAAGGTTCTCAAGAAGAGGATGATGAAGAAGATGAGAGTGATAGTGGTCCTGATCTGGCCAGAGGTAAAGGAAACATCGAATCTAGCTCTGAAGATGAAGATGATGACGATTCCAATGAGTTACTGCAGAAGGAGCCTGAAATTGAACATGACTGGAGAGAACTGGACAAGGATGCGCCACGGGGTGATGAGGTAGATATGCTATGATACCACTTTAGTTGTTATTTGTATGCAGAGCATATTAGAAACTGTGATTAAGGCAGATCTGCTATATACCCCAAAATGATCTGTATTGTGCAGTTCTTGGGTTCTCCCAAACATCTGCTTTGAGTTCAGATTGTCGCCCTGTGTCGTTCATGGGCATCTTTTACCAGATACCAACCAGCTGCATTTGCAGTGCTGTGTTAGTTTTTCAATGTGCTATAATATTAGAAGCCAGATAGATAGATATACATATACATATACAACAATGGTGAGTTAAAGAGGGTACTTATATAAACCTTGTGGTTTTCATAACAGTTTGCTTTTTAGGGGTATTATACAAACAAGACTGAGTGAGCTTAGCATCTTGTGCCCACCATAGCATCCATACAGCTTTAAACAATGGAATATTATTTATAATGGTGATATATTTACCCTCTAGGACTTTCTCTGTTCTAGTGCTGGCTTAGGGCTCTGGCACACGGGGAGATTAGTTGCCCGCGACAAATCTCCCTGTGCGCGGGCGACTAACCTCCCTGAAAAGCCATCCCACTGGTGAAAATGTAAGTTGCCAGTGGTATAGCATATGCGGCGGCGCGATTTCCCCGATATTGCGGGAGTTGCCTTGAGAGGAAACTTCCGCGATTTCAGGGAAATCACGCCACCGTGTATGCCATCACACCGGCGATTTACATTTTTGCCGGTGGGGTGCCATTTCAGGGAGATTTGTCACGGGCGACTAATGGAACCCGACTGGAGGAAAAGTAATATTGCTGATAAATGCATAAGTGGCAGTGGCAACCTATTAGCATAAATCAGCCTCTTTCTCTCTCTCTCTTTTACTCTCACTCTAATGCATCTGGCATAGAACATGCCTCTCTCCATAACTGCTTTTATAGTATAAGTATGAGTAGCAGCTGACAGAGAAGTGTAATGACTCTTATTAAATATCAAAAATTAAGATAACAATACAGTAGCTTATTATCAGTAGCAAATTGTAAATAAGCATAGATAAGCTGGCCATACACGCACTGATACTATCATACAAAACCTCGTTTCATACGATATTCGGTGCGTGTATGGCATGTCGGCGAGTCGACCGATATCGCAGGAAGCTGCTGATATCGGACGACTCACCGATCAGCCAGGTTAGAAAATTTTGATCGGGCGCCATAGAAGGCGCCTGACCAAAATCTGCCGTCAGGGCTGAATCGGCAGAAGGAGGTAGAAATCCTATTGTTTCTACCTCCTTATCTGCTGTTTCAGCCCTGGCTGTGTGTGGCGGATCTGACCGATGGTCGCACGAAACATGGTCAGATCGCCACGTGTATGGCCAGCTATACTCAGCCCTGCCCTCAGGCCTCCTCAGTGCTGCATATTTATGTTTGTGTCGTTATTACAGCAAAGCAGAAAAATTACATTTTCTGTGCTACCCTTTTACACATTCCATTTCCTTGTAAAATACAGTGTTTTTAAAAAGCATATTTTGCAGTCAAATTTAGCATAGTTACAATAGTTCCTGTGCAGTTTATATAAATACTTTCTATGCAAGGTTACTAGGCTTTCCGGCTTTACTCTTCAGTGGACCTTGCCAAGTTGATTGAAGCGTACAATTTTGGATTAAATTCTGACAAAACCATGTGCTCGCTTAAAAACAGTGTGAGCCTTTATGTATGGAATTGGCATTAATTTTACATTATTTTTTAATCAATAACACAACATTTAAAATATGCCTTTTGGTGAAGCCTTGGGTCAGATTTTGGAACCCAAGAAATAATACTTGCAGTTCTGAAACTGAACAAAAAAAAAAAAAGGCAAAATAGAAAATAATATATGATTTGATGCAGGTAACTGCTGTGTATTTTGTAAATAATTCTGCTTTCCCTTACTTTTGTCTCAAGGTCACCAACCGATTGGCTGTTTGTAACATGGACTGGGATAGATTAAAAGCAAAAGATCTGCTCGCCCTGTTTAACTCATTCAAACCAAAAGGGGGCATCATTTTCTCAGTAAAGGTAAGGCCAATAGCTTTCCACAGAGTAGATTCCTGCATGGGTCCAGTTGGGCAGACCCATGGCCAATCATTGACTCTCCATACCCCCTGCCCCATCCCCACTACCTGACTCTACCTGTGCCTTGAACCAAACCTGGGGACCCAAGAAACCGGAAATGACCACACTGCTTTGCAGAAGTGACATCACTCTGGAGGTGGATCAACCATCTCAGGGGGAAAAATAACTTTTAACTCAGGGTGGTGGGGGGGACAATTTGAGCCTGCCATTGACCTGGGTACCGAAGCAGTGTACCTGCTGCTGTCCCCTTGGTCAGGGAATTAAGGACTTTCTTCCCAAACTTTGCACTTTGCAAATATTATGCGGTACCTGACCTAGTGGAGGACACTACCACATGGATCTATACACTTTAATAGAACAGTAATTCTGAAAGAATATGGTGTAGTTTTACATGCTCTGGATATACTCGTATATTTATAAAGTAGGGTAAGGAATTTCACCTGGAGTTTCTTTCTAATGCTGGTTATGCGGAAGGTGACTGGGTAGATTATTGACCAGCTTTGCCAGACATTTGGTGTGCCCAGTTGAACAGTATCAACCCAGATCCAGTTGTCCAACTATTGTGTTAGCTAGGGGTGCATGTGTAAACATTTAGCCAATGATTTAGCCAATGATTACACACAGCAATACTATTATTAGGTACTGCATAGCTAAATAGTCTTCTTGTGCAGAATAACGTAACCAGCGCTGCCCATTTTTTCATGTAGTGGGCCAATTATCACCTATAGTAAATGCTGAGGGTTTGGATCATAAAGAAGTGGTGATGTCATACAAATAAGTCATTGCCCTGGGCCTGGCTGTGAGCCTTAAAAATCTTGGAGGGCTACACTTGGCCTGAGGAGAGCCCTGACCAATTGAATATATTTTAAGAATAAATAAATTAAGTTAATGCATAATTTGATGTTACTTATGCTGCCTTTCATTTAATATTTGGCAAAATGTCACATGAACCCTTTATCCTTTTGCAATCTGGGTCGTGGCATCTGCATTAGGTTCAGGTTCTTAAGTGCCCATCTTTTATCTTTCAGATCTACCCTTCAGAATATGGGAAAGAGAGACTAAAGGAAGAAGAACTTCATGGTCCCCAGGAACTAAAGAAAGTTTCTGAAGATACTTCTGATGAGCAGGGGTAATTGCGTTGCACCATATATTCTCTATTTACAGCCAACTGGCAAACCCCCTCCCTCAGCACAGAATTCCCCATTGGTTTCGGCTTTCATAGTCGTTAAAAAGTGGTGGTATAATCCATATTGTATGAATTCACTGTGTGTTATAATTGTGTTTATCTTGCCTTCTGTTATTACACTTTTCCCCTCTACCTACGGCTGCTGGTGCATTAAAAAAAAAAAGGATGGCGCCAGGACAGTGCTTTGCACATTTTTCATATTGACAGTGGGGCCTTCTGTGTACTGATGAACTGGACCTAAAGCCTTGTAGCGCTGTTCTCATACAGCTCAGCAGCCATATAGGAAAGATGTCTGCATACAATCAAAGATATTCCTTCTGGCAGAGGTGCCGAGGTCTTGTGTGCTTTGGCAGGGAAATTAGAGCACATTCTTAGAGGAAAATGAGTGATTGCCTTGCTATATTGTACAAATGGAACTGTCATATATAAGAAAAATCACAGCTTTTATTTCTCTCTGATATCATCCTGTGCTCTGGAGGTTTATATACATTTATATAGTGCACAAAGGAAACGCAATAGGGTTGCGTCCTAATAGATAGAAATTGAGACAGCCTAATCTATACTACAGTTTTCATTCCCCAGAATAAAAAGTCTTTATTTAGTCTCACAAATGTGAACCAACTATCTTATTTATTATTATATTACTCTAATATAATTTGGTTTTCATTTTCTTTTTTTGTGGTTTTTTAGTTATTTAGCTTTTTGTTCAATAGCTCTCCAGTTTAGTATTTCAGTAGCTGTTTGCTAGGGTATTGTTTACCTTAGCAACCAGACAGTGGTTTAAAGCGATACAGGAATATGAATAAGAGAAGGCCCAAATAGAAAGATAAGGAATAAAAAACAAGAAAAATAATAAATTGTAAGCTCACAGAGGAATAGTGTTTTAGCTGCCGGAGTCAGTGACCCCTATTTAAAAGCGAAGAGAAAGGCAAATTATCTAAAAAACTATAATAAATAAATAATGAAACCAATACCAAAGTTGCTAGGAATAGGACATTCTATAAAATACCAAAAGTTAACTTAAAGGTGAACCACCCCTTTAATATATACTATAAACATGGTGATCTTGGGGTGTAGAACATTGGTAAGTAATACTAATGAAAAGCCTGATTTCATATCTTTTAGGATTTTTAAGGAAAAACTGAGGGAATACCAGTTTAAACGACTAAAGTACTACTATGCTGTGGTAGAATGCGACACTCCAGAGACAGCCAATAAAATCTATGAAGAATGCGACGGACTGGAATTTGAAAGTAGCTGTTCCTTTGTAGATTTAAGGTAAAAGCTGAATGTTTATAGACAGGGAACTTTGAAGCTATGTAGAACAAAGGTAATATAAGTTGTGGGTGTAGTTGCATAGAGGCATGGGTTATAATAGATACATCTTAACCTTTAATGGTCATATTTGAGTGCCTCCCATTGCTAGTGCATCACACACATTTTCCATCATGTTTATCCGTACACTCTGACTTTGAGAGAGAAAATAACTAGGATACGATTGAGCATTTTCCTCCCTTGGCTTATGGGAACAGCTTAGACAAACTGACCATATGTCAGAGGTTCTCAGAATGAGAAACTTGCCCACTTAGGGGCAGTAGATGGGCCCATCCCTAAAATAAATCAGTATACCTGGGGTTAAATTCTGATTTCTGGGTGAATATTAAGACAGTATTTTGTCTATAATCATTTTATGTTCTAAATGGGTTAGTATTGAACTGCAATGTGGAGCTAGAACCATGATACCCATGGAGGGTTCAGTTCTATTAAAAGGCTTTATTATTTGACATGATAGTGCTCTAAAGGGGGAAGAAAGAAATTAATTTGGTATTGACAAAAGTTGAAAAAGTTCCAATTAGAGTTTGTGTATGAAGAAAAATGTTTTCCTGTGACTAACTTTCTCATATCTATAAACTTTTGCTTTCATTTGCCAGATCTTGACACATCTCTTGCTGTACAGGTTAAAAGTGATCTAGTGTCTCCTGAATAGAGAGATAATTACATTATCTTGCTGTGTATAGTGGGGCTAGGGTTAATTCAAACATATGTGCAGTGATTCTATGGACCAGAACCCTGTTCAGGTGATATTAAATCAGTTAAAGGTGTGCCCCAGGTGCACGCTGAACCCTCTGCCCGGGTAAAACAGTATCAATAGTGAAAACAGCAGCACTCCGGTTATTTTGAAAAAAAGTGACTTTTGCTCAAGTGCACAAGGCAACGTTTCGTGCTTCAATCCAGCTCTTTATCAAGCCTAATAATACAAATACAATCAAGTGTTATATACCTACAGGGAGGGACCATCACTGCTGCCCTCCATTTAACCCATACAATTCAGTGTACGCATTTTGAATTACACAAAAAAAATTTTTATACAGAAAACCAAAGTGCGGTTCCATAATCTAAATATAATATAATCATAAATATAGGACAGTAATAAGTACCACAAATGTATAAGGACAGTAATAGGTGATAAATACTCCTTCTGCTCCCTTGCAGGTTTATTCCCAATGATGTGAAGTTTGCTGATGAGCCCAAAGACTCAGCCATTGATGTTGACCTGTCTGCTTACAAACCCAAGCTTTTTACCTCTTCTGCTGTGGCCACATCCAAGGTACTGGGTTGTGTCTGTCTGTATTTATGACATAATGTATTTAAGCAATTTTTACTATATAATTCTGAAACTAACAGTCCTTTACAGATTTTTACACCATTCACCTCAGTCCCTGCCCTAGTGAAGATTACAATCTAAGGCCCATATCACATTTACACACACTATGACCAATCAGGAAGTAATTAACCTGGCTCTACGCTTTTGGAATGGAAAGATTGCAAAGTGTAACCATTTTGGAGCTTTGTGCAGTGATTAAAATGATGCTTTATGATAGTGCAACTAAGGCCTGTATAAAGAATTCTACTTATAAGAGTGTAGCACATCCCATGAAAGAGCCAACTGGGGGCTGTGTAATTCATGGCTGTATTTCTGCTGTACGTCAATGTGTATAAAGGTAGAAATAACCTGGGATGAGACAGACCATGACAGAATCACCACTCTGAACAGACCTTTTAAAAAAAACGAGATCCTGGACATGGACTTTCAAGCTTACTTAGCGTCATCAAGTGAAGAGGAGGAGGACAGTGATCCAGGTAGGTTTCCATTTCCTTTACTCACATGATATCTAGTGTAATTCTGTCCTGAAATAAGGTTATTCAGGAGGCCACTGGTTTGTTTTTCATGTTGCTATTAAGGGAAAAGTATTTTATATCAGCTGTGTCGTTTGCCTGATGTAGCGAAACACTTATTTACATTTCAAAGAATTATATTTTCTTTCCACATGCTAATAAAAATCAGGGTGGAGTTCCCCTTTACTGCAGCATTACTCTAATGTTACTTCCCTTCCCAATGTGAGCTCTATGAATACTTTAATCTCTTATATATAAACAGCTAATTGGCACTTTAGTACATTTATTAGTCCACCTATAGTTTCACATCCAGTGTCGGTGCTTTTTCACACTTAGCTTCTATTCCACTTGATTCTGTTTGGATCCCTGATCAGATATGGCAAGCTGCTCAGAGAATGAAGACACAAAGTCCAAGAAGAGCTCAAAGGATGATGAGGAGCAGATAGCCCGTTACAGGGAGCTACTGAAAAGCATAAACAATAAAGAGAAAAAGAATGAAGACAATGACATGGATATGGAAATTAAATGGGTTCCAGGTATGTGTATATTTGCTATTGATCTATCTCATCAGGTTATACAAAAAGTAAATTTATTATAAAGAAAAACTATCCGTTTCATTCACAATGACCTGTTATGCATAACTTTGTTCTAGCTTCGCCCATTTGTAGTTGTTCCTGCATCAGTGTCACATGGTTTATGAAGATTGTAGAAAAGGGTGTCATTCAAAGATTCACCATTGAGTGTCGCTATCATCTTTCAGATGAAGCCAGGCTCTGTGGTTCACATGCTTGGACACGTGCACATTTATTCATGCACGCATTTTATACTGGCAGTTATTCTTGCTATTAACTCTCCTGTGGATTAAAGCTTGCTGTTAGCTATGGAACTGAATAATTCTTAGCTAACTTAGAGACTAAACTCTTTTTATTTTTAATTGGCAGTCCTCAAGCACAGGTTCCCTTGCCTGTTGCCTAACCCTATTACTGTCATTGTGTAAAAGTCCAAGTACCTACTCTCTGCAGTCATAAAGTGTGTTTGGTGGCTTCTGGTTAAGGGTCAAGCTAAATTTGATATTACATTCCAGCAGGTTCTGACTCAGGACCTGCTGAAATATAGTTTTAGTTGGTGTGTTGGTGAGTTTCTAAGGTGGGAGTTGTAGTTCATCGTTGGTGCTGATACTAACTTTAAGATTACTTTAAAACCAGTTACCATCTACATTGTGTTCTTAATAAGAACCAGTTTCCACTTTAAGATAAAGCCAGTTTGGTGATTATGTAATACCATGGACTTAAGGTAGATTTATGCTGCTGATTGGGCCCCTTCAGATCTAGTTGGCTGCTTATCTGCCTCTGTATGGAGCCCTCTGACAGCCTGCCTGATTGATATATAGCCAAAAATTGCCCCTGATGAGTGCCCCTGACATTTGTTTTTATCATTCTAACTGCACTGCCTTAAACTAACTGCTGAGCAGTTACTATGGGCGACTAGAGTGGGCAACCTTTGCCTTGTTACTAAATAACTCTCTTTTGTGCAGATATCAGTTAAATGTGGATCTAAATGTTCTTGAAATATTATAATAAAATCCACCTATTTCTGCTGAAGCTCTGCTTGGCATAAATATCACCTCTTTGCTATTTTCAGCTTACAATAAGCTTATTTTCTTTGATTTTACACATTTTTTACCCTTTCAGAAACAGATGATGTCATTGTAAAGGAGAACGTTGAATTGTCCTTTGAAAATGTATACAGGCCATGTAATCCTCTAAATATTTGCTATCATTGCCCATACTAACAAATAGACCTCGGCACTGATTGGAATATGTAAGCATGCATTTATTAGAATACACAATACACACTGGTTAAAAAGGAACTAATAAAAAAAAAAAAAAAAGTCAATGGGCACTGACAAGAACATTTCTGTAATATGTTATCCTGAGATGCAGTCTCCAGTAATAATAAATCCTGAATTGTTGGCTTTAAGAATAAAAGAATTGGGATGGAGGTTACTGCTGTTTAGATTACATACTGCAATGTTCCTGAATACTCACTTGTATCATTCGTTCTGTATTTTTCTGCACTGAAGTGGAACGGAATAGAGGAGATAGGGTCATTATCGCTCTTCAATATCAGCATTGTCTGTTGGTTGGTGAAAGGAGCTGAAATGAAGATCTGAAATGCCCTGCGCCCTCACTGAAGAATAGTTTAAATAGGGTACAAATTGGTTGTTTGCCCTGTGTCTGACATATGGGGGCCCAAAGAGCAGCATTTGTTGGTAGGGAGTGTGTGGGGTAACAGCTTTAGTAAGGAAATATGGTGGCAATGTTAAGAGTAGTGTTGTCCAACCTGTGACTCTGGCTTTGTTACTGACCGATTTGCTGCTGAAGAAAAGTTTATTGGGTTTTTTGTTGATAAGATGAAAGGTTTCAGGTTTTTTTCTTTTTCTTTTTTTAAAAAAAAAATTCCTGCTTAACCATCCGCACGCCACTGATTAGGGAATTACACAAAGGTCGCTGGTTAGTGCTAGTTGACACTGTGTACAGGCCATGGATTAGCATTACATAGTCTATTTTGGGAACCTCGTGGTAATGGTGTATCCAATTATGAAATTTCCCCGGGCAATCATACGTCTTAAAATGTTTAAAGTAGCGGAAGTATCCCTCAACGCTACATAGTGCCTGCCATCAAGCCTTTCTCCACTGTTGACAGTACAGGAAACGCTAATATAATCATGATTTTTTTTTCCTTTTGGAGCACGGGGCTGATAATAGGACACCAGAGAGAATTGGATGTGAGCCATGGTCTGATAATTACACCTCCCAAAGGAGGGATGAAAGTTCCTCTGGAGTACTTTGATCCATCAGCCTGCATTGCTGCCCAATGTAAAAGGAACATTTATAAGCCATATGATAAGAGTCAGCAAATAAGTCATAAATTGCGTATGGTTTAAGTATTCTCATTAATTCATTAACCATCTTTCCCCTAAAGATTAATGTGGAGCTCTTAAGAGAATTACAATGGGCAAGTAAAATGAAGACCACACATTAAGTGGAAATATCCATGGATGTAACATTGTGCATCAGTTCTTTATGGGTGGTGTCAGATTCTCAGACGGTAAGGAAGTTCCTGAGTAAAGTAGGGGTTTGTGTTGAGACCCAGGGTATTCAGGACCTCGCTTCTTCAATTGTATTTGACTGCTTGTGTACTGGCCTTGGCCTATCCAGTCTGTTGCAATTCTGAGCCATCATTTAGTATTATTGGAGGCTCTATCTAACATTTACTAGTCAGCTGTTACTTCCTAGAACTCATGGCTGTACACAGAAACCCTTAAACCTGAGCTTTTCTTCTAAATTGGGAGTCATGTTCTTGTGACTTGAAGAGCCCAGGATTTGTCCCATGTTGGCAAGCAACGTAGTAAAGTGTAGTCTCTAAATGATTTTTGACTCCACTTTCTAATAAAAAATATAGTGATGTCTGTTAATATAATTCGGTACAGGTATGGGACCATCGTCTGGAAACCCATTATCCAGAAATCTAAGAATTGCAGAAAAGCCATCTCCATAGACTCCATTTTAATCACATATTTCTGTAATAATAAAACAGTACCTTGTTCTCGATCCTAATTAAGATGTAAGTAATCCTTATTGGAAGCATACAATTTTATTGGGTTTATTTAATGTTTAAATGATTCTTAGTGGACTTGTAAGTATGTTTATCCTAATTATAGGGAGAGCCCTTATCCAGAAATCTTCAGGATTCCGAGGATTCTGTCTCATACCTGTTGTTTGTTCTGCATCTCTCACTGTTAAGATCTGTGGTTGAGCACAATGGTGGCCAAAAGGCCCCTGCTGCAATTTGCCTTGCCACAAAAAATCTCTGATGACCCCTTAAAATCACACCGGCACATCCGGAAAACCTTTTGCCGATTACATGGTATGTTAGAAAATCAAATACAAAAAAAAAAGTGGTTCATTAACTTTTGGCTCTGCTGTAAAATCCTCTGAAAGCCTCTCTGTTTTACGCAGGTAATCAAACTGTAATTTATTTTCTTTGCCCAGTGCAGCATACTTCCATCTTCATTGCTAAATGAGCCGCTGCAAAAGATCTGCCAATTAAATATATTTGCTAAATATATTTGAAAGCTAATTTTTAAGAAACATATATATATATGGAAACTGCAAAGTGCTTTAGATTACAGAAGCCATCAAAATGCAAGAAAACTGTGTATATATTAAATTACCTCCCAAATCCTTTTAGCTTCAGTTAAGACAATAAATGAACAACGGCCCAAGGTATGTTATTTAAAATTCCAAGGTAATTTCTCTGAGTGTTCACTGTTGGGTGGTTTCAGTAGTGTAATGTTCATTGTTCTCAGAGCAAGCCAACCCTCCAAGTTATTAATGGGTTCAGAATATGCCTTGCGTGTCTCTATATAAGTTTGTGTATTATATTTGGCTGCTACATTAGGGACAATGTTCCTAAACATTCATAGGAAAATAAAGTGAAATGAGCGTATGTTTTTTGACACATTTCCTTTGAGAGCACAAAGGCGCCCAAGAAAATTCTTCTCAAGTTGAGCAAGGTTCCCATAGGCTTCTAGCGATTGAACTGATTTATTAACCCAAACTGGGAAATTCTTGAGTCCACTTTTCATAGTGCCAAAATGGAAATAGACTAAACTGTCTCGAGTCATGATGAAGATCAATCAGGATTTTGAGTAGGTAATACTAGAATATGCCTGGTGTAACTAGGGCTCCCTCATTATCCAAACCTCAGTAAGAGATGATCTGTTTTACATGTATGTATGGTAATTGTGTATAAGTCAGCCCTCCACAGGGCCTTGTATACTCCTGAGCCATTAAACAGGCATTGAGCATGTTGTCTCTCACTGCCAGGAATGTAGTTGCTCCAACTTGGCTTGGGGGAAAGTAGCTAAGGGGAAAAACAGACTAAGTCGAATTAGCCCTTAGTGCAGTGGTTGATTGCATTTTCAATTCAAACCACCTTTGAAGACCCAACCTTTGGCCTGGGTCCCAACATTGGTGTACCAGAAATAGTTCCAAGCATATGTAGGTGAGCAAACATATGTTTTCCCCCCAAACTAACCTTCAAGATGGAATGTATTTTTGGAGACCAAAGTTTTCTATTTTAAAGTGAGAGGTGCAGGAGGGAGAGGAGCCGGGCATCCACAAAAGAGTGTCGGGTAATGCAACCCGCAGTGATGCCATGGGTAGAACACTGTAGGTTGTCCTAACATGAGGGTGCCATGCATTCTTCATCACAGAGTACAGTACTTTGCCAATTATTAAGCTGTTGAATATTGTTTAAAATGCTAAATATTTTTTTTTTCCTTGCATTATGTGAAGGGCTTAAAGAAAGTGCTGAACAAATGGTTAAAAGCAAGCTGGACGGCAAGGACAACCTGACTCCATGGGAGAAATACCTGCAGAAAAAGAAAGATAAAAGGAAAATAAAGAAGAAGGATAAGGATAAGGTGAATGAGCCACTCAAGGCATAGATGGTATCAGCCCAGAATATGTAAATTCACTATTGTGTAATATATCTTACTGTCCAGTTCAGTGTCCCCTATCTGGTAAACAATCTAGTAGCTCTGCTCTTCTAGATTTGGGCTACTTCATTTTCCAGAGCTTCCTAAAGGAAATGTTAACCTACAAAACAAATTCTTCTAAGCATTCATGATTTGTTTCAAGATATTACTAGCAATTTTTACACTGCTAATATAATGAAATTAAAACAACAGCACCACCTGCAAGTCAGTTCTGCCAACTGGGCTACTTTTGGGCACAGTAATAAGCAGCTTCTAAAGGTGGCCACACACGTGGCGATTTGCGATCTTTCGTGCGACCATCGGTTGCACGAAAGATCGTTAAATCCGCCACTAACCTTCAGTGCTGAAACGGCAGATAAGGAGGTAGAAACAATATGATTTCTACCTCCTTCTGACGATTCAGCCCTGACGGCAGATTTTGCTCAGGCGACTTCTATGGCGCCCGATCAAAATCTTTTAACCTGGCCGATCGGTGAGTCGACCGATATCAGCAGCCTTCTGCAATATCTGTCGACTTGCCATACGCGCACCGAATAACGTACAAAACGAGGTTTCGGACGATATTATCGGTGCATGTATGGCCAGCTTTACTCACGTTATTCTGCAGCGGTAGTCTTGTTATTATCTATAGGGTTTTATGTTGTGGCTAAAAATATGCAGAACTGTATACAGAATCTTTCATGAATGGCTAGCCCCTGACCCATCCAGCTGAAAGCTTACATTTAGTGCCCAAAGCACAGGCAGTGGAGTTAATCAAGGCTGTAAGGAATTGACACAGGAATCATGGCATAAATGCAGTGCAGGGCCCCCATGCATCAGACTCCAGTGTTATAGCCGCACATTGTCATTTACTGGTTTCTTCCCTTAAATCCTGCATTATTTGTTACTGCCGACAATAGTTATAAGGCGGCTTATATGGCAAATGGCCAAACTCTTACACAGCCTGTACTTTAGCATGTATATTCCATGGCTCTCATGGGGTTAACTGACAAAGCCAGGCATCTCCCTAAACTGGATAAACCCCACACTGCTAGAGCTTGTGTATGATTGTGAGGCCTGCCACGTGTTTTCATTCCCTTCTGGCGGTCGAATTGAACATCAATCACAAACATATGCGACAGAGTGAAAAATACGCTTGTTACTGCTGTAGCCATTCTTGCCCTTTGATCCTTTGTTTTTGTTATGTTTCGGAATCTTGGAGAGGCCTCAGAAAGATCTTTTATGTTGGGGGAATATATCATGGAATCTGAAATGATTGCCGCACTGGCCGAAGCTAAGGGCTGCACATTTGCAGCAAATTCTGTACAAATATCTTCATCTTTTTCTAATATTTATTTCATACGGCCCCTCCCCACCCATTTATTTTCCCTGCCAAATGTGTTAGTAATTACGGTTTCCATTTCATGTAGTAATCATCACATTTGTTTGCAGTAGTCAGTACAAATAACTAGCGTTAACTAGAACACTTTCTCTTTTATTAACCACTCTTGTTATTTAACTGGATTTCTGGATAACGGGCCTTTCTGTAGTATGGATGACAACGCTTTAGGGATACTAAAAACATAAAAAAGGAAAACAGCAACAGCATCTCTAGCTATGTAAGAATGCTGCTTTTTTAATCCTAGGTAGCCATCACTATATAAATGCAAGTAAGTAGGAAAGAAATTAACCATTCTTATACAGTAAAACTATTAGGATTTCCATTACATCGTCACATGTATAGATTGGTGAGTGTACCTGTGCTTCTAAGATACACTGTGGGCAAAGCTAAGCATACATTGGCGAGTAGATCTTCCCCCAATATGCCCACATTGAGTTAAGGTCCCCATACATGGGCCACATAGGCCTGTGTAGGGGCACTACCGACGGGCCTGCCCGATCGATATCTGGCCTGAAATCGGCCAGGTTAAAAAATCTAGTCGGATCGGGGACTGCATCAGCTCGTTGATGCGGTCCCCGGACCGACTTTTCCTATACCCGTCCTTATAATTTGATCGTTTGGCCCCAGGGCCAAACACTAGGCAAATTTGCTTGATACAGGCTACGCCTATGTAATTATCTAACCATCTGCATTCTCTTTTTAGCAGAAGCAGCATCCAGAAGAAGAAGAGGATGCTAAAGAAGATGATGATGATGATGATGATGATGAAATACCTTCAGATGTGGATTTAAACGATCCATACTTCTCCGAAGAGCTAAGAAAACCAGGTAGGCAGTGAACTGGAGGTTTGTATATATATCTGTTAAAGCACCTTCACCTGCACACAAACAATACTGCCGTGTTCCCCTTTACCTTCTGCATTGAGTGTCATTTTACCTCCTGCCTGGAGGAGACACATCGCTTATTACTGTGGTTCTTCAGTGGGCGACAGTGAGCCAAATGCATTTTGATAGCAGCCTGTTTAACTGTCAGCAGCTGCCGCACAGAATTAGGAAACGCACTGTGGCATTTATATCCTGTTGGCATGAGTCTCAGATGAGACTGCAGATGAGTGGGATTGAGTTTCGAGATGCCGAACACGTTCTCTTACTTTTCTTTGTAGTTGCTTAAGAGTGTTTCAAAAAACAAGGGGCAATATGTACTTTAACGCATTGTAGCCAA
This sequence comes from Xenopus tropicalis, assembly GCF_000004195.4. Taxonomy (NCBI): domain Eukaryota; kingdom Metazoa; phylum Chordata; class Amphibia; order Anura; family Pipidae; genus Xenopus; species Xenopus tropicalis. Next base: position 28,083,236 of record NC_030681.2, on the reverse strand, counting down.
TTCACAAATATCTCTGATTAGTCAACGGCAATTAGGCTTCCTGCACACTTGCATTTAACATGTGACATTGTAGTCGATCTGGCTGCTCCTATATCATGATGGGTGTGCTTGCACATAAACTTGCTTGGTGCCATGACAGTTCTGTGATGTGGCTGGGAGTGCTTGGCACCACTGCAAACATGAGTGACTGATTTTGTATGCAAGCAGGGGGATCAGCTACAATCACACACAAGTGCACAGAAGGCTTTAACTACTGGAAACAAGAAGCAAAACCGTGACTGGCTGCTGTGGGTTAAAGGTTATAGGTTGCTTGTGTGTTTGTGCTCATGGGTACATGGCTCCATGCATAGACACAAACCAGGGTGTGAAAAAGTTGGGTGCCAAGATGCATAACAAATAAAGATTACTTCACACGTAAATGAGCACCTGTAAATTAACTTTAAGTATAACGTAGAGTGTGCTATCTTGAGACAATTTGCAATTGGTCTTCATGTGCATTTTTAATTCTGATTCTACTCAAGGGATGCCCAGACAGAGAGGGTGGTTATCTATTTAATTCATTAGGGTTTGTATATCATATTGGACTCACCCCGGTGTATTTGGGTTTCCTTATCCTTTAAAAGGAGAATGAATATTATTTTATGTATGAATCCATATTATCTCTCATAGTTCTTTTTTCTGTTATAAATTGTACGTTTTATTAAGGTCCCCATAAACGGGCCGATTCTAGCTGCCAATATCGGTCCCTTAGACCAGTTCGGCAGCTGATCGGCCCGTGTATGGGGACTACCGATGGGCCTGCCCAACCGATATCTGGCCTGAAATCGGGCAGATCTCAATCGGGCAGGTTAGAAAATCTAGTCGGATCGGGGACCGCATCGGTTTGTTGATGCGGTCCCCGGACCGAATTTGCCTATGTCCATCATTATAATTCGATCATTTGGCCCCAGGGCCAAACAATCAAATTAGCCTGGATTCTCCCGATATCGCCCACCTGTAGTTGGGGGATATTGGGAGAAGATCTGCTCGCTTGGCGACCAAGCTAGCGGATCTTAAGGTGTATGGGCTACTTTAGACCATGGGTTGAGGACTGATATGGGTGTGACTAAGCCATACCCTGTTGTAACTAGAATTTACTGTAATTAAGACCACGGTTTTGTTCATAAGCCTATACAGAAATGCCATAAAGTTATTCAGCGTGAAGTTTCTTACGTATAGTTGCCCTTTAATTTCCTCATATGCCACTCTGCAGTATGCGGAGACCAGAAGATTAAGGTCCTCCCAGTAGAAGGCAGAAACAAAAGCCACACTCAGGACTAGCACGCCAGTATTTTCTTACATTGTTACCATGTTCTCAAATTCTGAGGGGATTAATTACCAAAATATAAATCATGAAGGAGGCATTTGATCTCCCAGAATGCTGTTGGAATAACAAAGTAGCATACTACCTTCTATGCATTTCCCTTATACCTGACTGTGCATTGGCACATTGGCAATTAGTGACTGACCCTTGCAGTGCCCTGGTGCAACTCAATTTCCAGAGTGCTGTTACGCCATCGTGGAACATGGAACTGAAGTGCATTCCTCTGGGATAAAGGGCTGTTTTTAACAACTGATTCTGGGCTCAGTAAATTCAGCTTTTTATTTAAATTGAGCTCAGTGGCAAACAAGCTGGGTAGTTGGCAACATCCACTGCATTTGGCCGTGTTTTTCTTTCAATGACGAAGAATTTTGGGGGGGGGGGGGGGGGAATTAAAAAAGATTTGAGTTTTCAACATATGATTAGTCCTGTCATGGCAATCCTAAAATTGGTTGTACAAAAGGAATCCCATGAAACATAGCAATCGTGATCCTTATAATCTCTTATTGCCAATTGTACCGCAGACAAACTTGCCAGTTGGACCATAAGCTCCCCTGGGGCAGGGACTGATGTGAATAACATTTATCTCTGTAAAGCACTGTGGAAATGTGATGGCAAAATAATAATATTAATGTGTATTGAATTTTAGGTCTAAAGGCAAAATCTTCTAGTGGCAAAAAGGATAATCAGTCCTCGGAAGATGAAGCTGAAAAGGAGAAAGAGAAGGTATGTGAGTGTTCGTTAACTTTCTCTATCCTATGCTCATCGAAACATAGTTATACTTTACAATAAGCTGAATCATGAGAATGTACATAAAAATATAAAATAATCAGGCTGTTACCTTGCAGTGATACAGGAGAACAATTAGAATTTGATTTCTTAAAATACATTAATGGCAAATATGGAAATCATTTAAATATAAATGTAACAAGGTTACACTCCCATGTCTGTTATAGGACCATTTAGCTTTCTGTTGCTCCCACATATGTATATTATTCACCTGGTGAATACTTGGCCTTTTCGTCTTCAGTGTATGCGTAGGATTCAGCTAGCAGGCGTGTCAGTAGTGATGGCCAGTGGCGCTGCTGCTCAGTTGTGGGTCGGCTTATAGTATTGGCTGCTGCAGTACCAACTAAACAAACAATGCTAGTTGTTTGTCTGACAGCTGCCTGGCCCATACAGAGATTTGACTCAGTTCAGGTGAACAAAAAGACAATAGAGTGGAGCTTCTGGTAAACTGGAATTCTAAGTGGTTAGACAGAACATTGTAGAAAATAGCTCAGTACAGGCCAGAGTTCAGGGCAGACAGCTAGATCAGGTGAAGCTCAAGAACTTTCTGTACCCCCCCTTTTTTTTTTCATTGAAAAGCAAAAATAAAGAATTTTAAAAAAAAAAGTCGCCAGTCCAGGATACTTGTTAGTACAGGTATGGGATCCCTTATCTGGAAACCCATTATCTGGAAAGCTCCGAATTATGGAAAGCCCGTCTCCCATAGACTCCATTTTAATCAAATAATTTAGAATTTTAAAATGTATTTCCTTTTTCTCTGTAATAATAAAACAGTACCTTGTAATTGATCCCAACTAAGATATAAATAATCCTTATTGGATGTAAAACAATACTATTGGGTTTAATTAATTTTTTGTTGATTTTTTAGTAAACTTATGGTATGGAGATCCAAATTGCAAAAAGACCCCTTATCCGGAATACCCTTGGTCCCGAGCATTCTGGATAAGGGGTCCTATACCTGTACCCAAATTAAAAGTCTCAACAGGGACCCCATCACAAATCACAGGGCTCCTGTACAACAAAAATGATCTGGGACTCCACTCCCAGTGGCCCTAATGGTAAAAAAAAATAACAATAAAAAGACATTGGTGGCCAGGGGCTCTAATGGTAAAAAAAAAGCAATTGTGACTAATGCTGCCAATGCCAGTCTTTTCAGGGATCAATTATAAGCACAAGTGCAATGAACAAAGTGGAATTTCAAGTGCAATGTTTTTCCTCACAGAATTCCAGTGTTGTTGCGATTGCCAGGGGAATTTGCCCAGTTGTGGCCAATGCTTTCAAATTAGCACAATTGCGCTGAAAGCTTCCTAAGTCTGGTTGGAGTCATTCCCGGTGTTTGGTATGAGAGTGACGTGCACTCCAATCCTTTGGACACAAGTGTGCTGTGTCTATTGGAGACAGGCGCTGAGGGAACCCTGGTGCTACTGCCTGGTCCTAAGGGTTCCTCTGCATCAATAGGCGCAGCACTCAATTTAAAAGAGGAGGAAGGCAGCAGCACATAAGTGCAAGTAGCGCATTTCAACGCAAGTATCTTGTCCTATAATGAATGAGGTTTTACTATGTATACTCAAGTATAAACCTAGTTTTTCAGCACCCAAAATGTGCTGAAAAAGTCACCCTCGGCTTATACTCGAGTCTGGTGCCATAGGTCCCTCCAGACTGGGACCCTCTGTCCTTTGTGTGCAAATTTGGCCACCCGCAACCAGACCCTCCAGTGCCCTGGCCGCTCCCAAATTCACCTTTATCTACCATCCTCACTTATCCCATTCTGCACTAGACATTGCACTTTATATTCTAAATAAACTATATATAGTTTTGAAGGATTTTAAATCTTTGAGTTTTAGCTTGGTTGTTGATTGAGCTAAGGTGCTAGTACTCTTAAGGTATCATTGTTGATACCATATTGTTTTTGTTGACCCTCTTCTCCACTTACAGAGCTAGTTTACTGTTTTTCTTTGAAATAAATATTTAAAAACATATGCCCCACTGATGCCTCATTTAATGTAATTTTATTATTTAATTTGATTATTATTATTGATTTTGAAACTTAGCAGTAGCTGCTGCATTTCCCACCCTAGGCTTATACTCGAGTCAATACGTTTTTCCAGTTTTCTTAGGTAAAATGAGGTGGATCGGCTTATTCGTATATACGGTATGCACAACTGATCTGCATGAACGGATCTGTTCATATTATAAATGAAGCCCTATCAACTTGAAAGGCCAATCTGGGCCATTTTTTGTGGGCTGTAGTAGAATTAAGTCTAAAACAACTCAGAAAAGTCCAGTTGTTTTAAACTTAATTCTATTAGAAACATCTCACTGGTCGCTATGGGTTGCTGTTTCTGGGCAAATTTAGTGCATAAGGGGGTTAGTGCTTTTTTTCCCTTTTCTTAATCTTGAGTCCCAAGATGAGGATGGAGTACAAGTCCCAGCATTCTTTAACAACAATATTACTAATTCTAGTGGGAATGTAGTGTGTGTTATTGCATTTCAGCAGAGGGAGGAGTAGCTAAAATAAGGATCAAATGCATTGTGTGTGCATGTTTCAATATAGAAAGGCATACGTGTTAAAAAAGAGAGTGTAAGTGTGCGGTGCATATATATGTGTATACCTACTAACTGTCTGCCTGTAATGTAGGCCCAGATTGCGCTGCTCATGATGGATGATGTTGAGGATGATCGCAAGCATTTCAATTACGACAAGATTGTGGAACAGCAAAATTTGAGCAAAAGAAAGAAGAAACAGTTGAAGAAGAAAGAGGAGCTGGTAGAAGATGAATTCCAGGTATCTAGTCCTGTACAATATTTGGTGTAGAACTGTGAGTAAAGCTGGTCATGCACATGTATAGCAAAATCATCATATGAGCAGATCTTTGGATGCCTACATTGAGCTGGGTGATATTGGGCTGATCTGGACGTTTGGCCCTTGGTGAATGCAGGCCGTCGGTGGAAGGATCGTATTAAAGCAGTCCTCTCCCCAACAGGATCAAACAGGCGATACCTTTCAATATTTTCTGCAAGATATCGGTCTGGCAGGCCCATCGGGTCCCATACACGAAGGAGAAGGAAAGTTACAATCACTGGGAGGTACCGAATGTTAGGCACCTCCCACTGATTGTAATTACTTACCTGATACCCCGGGCTGGTGCTCCTGTTCGCAAAAACCCAGAAAATGCAGACTTTCTTGTTTAAGCTTGGCGTTTTACTGCACATATGCATGTAGCGCGAAGGCAGAACAAGGAAGAGGGTGGCTAGGTCCCAGCTAACCTTTCCTTCTCCTGTAAGGGGTACATTTACTAACAAAAAACATTTACTAAACAAAACTACACCATCTAAAAGCTGTCGAGGTCACATAGAAGTCAATGGGAGCTGTCCTGGGCAAACTGTAACAATCTTTATTCAATTTGTGGTTTTAGGTCTTATTTTTTTCTTCCAAAAATTTTGAAAATTCAAGGTTTTTGGGGGTTTTTTTTTTCATTTTCTTCTCGCATTTTAAATTTGTTCATGCTTTTTATATTCAGATCTTATGAGTAGACATTTGTGGTTTTAGTGGAAATGAGTTTATTTATGGTTTCCAAAAACTCTAAAACCACCAAAATCAGAATGCTGATAAATGTGCCTCCATGAGAGGTGTGAGGGCCAATAGAGCATACACACAGGTTACACAGCAGTGTATGTATCTGGTCACAGTCAGTGTTGGAGCTGCAGATAATTCGCAGGCAAATGGGGCCCTACTCTGCAGTTTTAGATACTTTTTGCGTGGCGGGTAAAGTCACTCATTTGGCCCCGGCCTTAGGGAAAACTAAAAGGGAGATAAATCCCTCCTTAAATAATCAGGAATTTCCCTTCAAATCGTTTGATGTGAAGCTGTTTGGCAGACGGCGCTGGTAAAATCATTTTGATTAAAGTGAAACCATTTGATTATTACTGGTGCTATTATTCACTTTCTTCAGCAAGCTGCCCCACCCACTATTGTTTTGAAACAGTTACCATAACGTGTAATTACAGCTAATGCAAAACATTCATGTATTTGTGCAACACAGCACATTTAGCATCCGTTTGAAAGTATATACCCACTTGCCTCTGACAGCTCTTTCAGCAATACATTATAAATTGTATATTTTCTTGTACAAGTCCATCTTGAAAATGACTAAATCTCCTCGAAATAAAAACAATTAGGAAGACAGGACAAGCAGTTGAAGGTTATGATATATAAGGCAGGACGTATTTGCTGACATATATAGCCAGTGTTTCTCAGCATTAGCAATATGTAGGGTGATTTGATACAGTATCACAAACCACTTCTTGCTTCTCACCTGACCAGACAGTTTCTATAATATCAGATATCTGGGCCTGGGTGTTCCTTGCTTTTCAGAATTTGTCCCCGAGAAAAAAGCCAGGTTTCACTAAAATTAAAAGGAACATATCCCCGACATATAATGTAAAACAATGTGTAAAGATTTTAACATTAATTATGTTGTTTTTTTAGAGTTAATGTTTGTTTTTACACTGCTTAAATCATTAATGTTTATCCTGAGCGCCCCCTGCTGTTTGGCCTGGGAAAAGGATTGGCATAACAACAAAAGCTCATTTTGCAGAAGCAGGAAGTGTCTCCACTGGTGATTTGTGGGTCGTCAAAAAGTCAGCCCACACCCGACCCTAACCCAGCCGATTCCTACCCACGCCCAGCCCTAAAGGTGGCCATACATGCGCTGTTTGTAAGATATTCGGTGCGAGTATAGTGGATTGACGAGGCGACCGATATCGGATGTCTCGCTGATTGGGCAGGAAAGAAAATTTTGATCAGGCGGCGTTGAAGGCGTCCGAGCAAAGGCAAGCATTTAGGGCTGAATCATCGGATAGGGGTAGAATTCCTTTTGTGTCTACCTCCATATCTGACGATTCAGCTCTGAAAATTAGTGGAGGGTACAAACGATCCTTATTGTAACATGTATGGTCACCTTAACCCAATGAGCCCCTGTATTTATAGACCTGCGTCCGAACTGCCCCTCTCTGATGTCATGAAAGGGGCGGAGCGCACAGACACAAATCTATTAACACTGAGCTCTGGAGGTGGAAGCGAACATAGTAGGGCCACAGGTGGGCACATAAAGTTCAGCTCAAACCCCTTTGGGAAAGTTGTGTGGACGACGGCCTGAACCTGCCTGACCCACAAATAAACCCGTGGCGCATCACTAGTTCTTACACTGAGCAATAGAAATAAGCAGAGATGCGTCAAGAGGTGCTTTCTGCTTGGGATTTTGAAGCTTTTCCATTAAGTCCAGCCATCGCCAGGGCAGGGGGTGCTTAGTTACTCATTAATTATATTGGTGATAAAGTGTAAAAACAGGTAATATGAAATCAAAAACAAAAATATAAAGACATTGAAAAAGCAGTCAGAAGAGTGCTCTGAGCAATTTGGGGTATGTCTGCTCTACGTTATTCATTAGCATTAAATTAAAAAATTTTAAAAAGTTTTTGGCCTCTATGATAATGATTTGTAACTGTCGCATTAGGAAGTTCAGATTTACTTAAAAGGGTTTTTCACCTTTTGTGTTAACTTTTCGTATGAGAGTAATATTCTAAAACAATTTGCAGTTGGTCATCATTTTTTATCATTTGTGTTTTTTTTCATTATTTCACTTTTTTGTTTAGCGACTCCCCAGTTGGGAATTTCAGCGGTTATCTGGTTGCTATGGTTCAAATTAGCTTAGCAACCTGAGAGTAGTTTGAATAATAGATTGGAATATGATAAGGAGATGATCTAAATAGAAAAATAATTAATAAAAAGTAATAATAAAATTGTAGCCTCACAGAGCAATCGTTTTTTTTTTAGCTGCCAGGGTCAGTGACCCCGTTTGATAGTTGAAAGGAGTAAGAAAAAGGAAAATAATTAAAAAAACTATAAAAATAAAAGAAATAATGAAGACCAGCTGAAAGGCTGCATACAATTGGCCATTCCATTACATACTAAAAGTTAACTTAAAGGCAAACCACCCCTTTAATGACTAATTGCTGCCTTTGTCTTCCACTTGTTCACGTTCTTTGTTTGCTTTGTGCCATGGTCGCCACAATTACTAATACTTTTTCCCATGATTCTGTGCAGATAAATGTTGAGGATTCCCGGTTTCAGGCCATGTATACGTCCCACTTATACAGTATTGACCCTTCGGATCCCAGTTTTAAGAAGACCAAAGCCATGGGCAGGGTGTTGGAGGAGAAAGCCCGCAGGCGAGAGAAGGAGCAGGAAAGCCGGACTGAGGCAGTAAAGAGGCACGCGGCGGAACTGGAGGCTCATCAGAAGAAGGGGACAGACCCGGCACTGTCCATGCTGCTCAAATCTGTTAAGAACAAAACCCAGCAGTTTCAAGCATCCAAAAAACCGAGAATAAAATAGTTTATTTTAAAAATGTCTCTACTTTCAGTATCTACAACGAAGTGTCAGGGTCTGTACTGGGTCTAAACACAAGGAGCAAACAAGCCATCCATCTTGTATATAAAACTGCTGCACAAAATAAATATTTTTACTATTCATCCTTTATAGCAAAGTGTAAGGTTTTTATGAAAATGGTTTATTTAGATGAAGCAGGGCTTTACATATGAGCTTGTTTATGCAATATATTTTTATAGAGACCTACATTGTTTGGGGGTGTAGTTTTAGGTTTTCATTGTCAGAGAGAGAAGGATTTCAGACCTTCTTGCTAGACAAGGGAGTTTTAGTTCAGCTGCTTGTAATAAGAAACAATATAAATGTGCATACAGGGAGAAAGGTATGTTATTCTGGGGGCTGTACAAAGTAATTTTAGAGATTAAAAAAACAAAAGGTTTACTTATTCTTGCCCATTATAGCTATGCATCTACCCGATGTCCAGTGCAGACCATTTGGGCTTTAGATGGACAGCAGTAGAGGATTAAAGCAGATCTGCGCAGGATTATCTGCACCTGTTTAACATCCTGAATCCAGCGCACTGCTCAGTCACTGAATCATTTACAGATTGAAATACTGCATGCATGAGATCAGACAAAATGTTATTCCTTAGATGTGAATGTTTCTCCCGACTCAGTCACGGGAAGTCTGTGCAGGAAAATATGGGATTCCAGGAGAAAGACCAAAGAGAACAATCACACCAGATTAGGGCGCTGATCAGATGAGAATCTTCAGAACATCGTAAACAGTATTAATCTGCCCAAAAAAGTTCAGTAAAGAAGCAGCTTTCAGTATAAAAATGGATTTGTTTTAATGCTTTCTCTTTCACACAAAGGAACTCTTGTAGTTTATCCTTTCTTGCAGCATCTTCTGTTTTTGGTGGGAGCTATTTATTTACTGACAATTTAAAAAAATAGTGCAGAAGCAATTATTAATATATGTTATTATTCACTAGCAATATTACAGGTATGGGACTTGTTATCCAGAAAGCTCAGGATCTCGGGTTTGTACAGATAAAAAAGCCTTTTTGTAATTTGGATCTCCATACCTTAAGTCTACTGAAAAATCATTTAACGTTAATTTAAACCAATAGGATTGTTTTGCCTCCAATAATTATTAGTTATATTTTAGTCGGGATGAAGTACAAGGTACTGTTTTATTATTACAGAGAAAAAGGGGTTAATATTAAAAAATGTGAATTATTTGATTAGAATGGAATCTATGGTAGACCGCCTTTCTGTAATTTGGAGCTTTCTGGATAATGGATCCCATACTCAAAAGAGTAAAGGCAGGAGCATCAGGAGACATGGCATCTCAAAAAAGGATTCACAAAAGTGGCGTTAAGCCAAACTGGAGTTGGCTGGACTAAAGTATATGTTTACAATTTAATATCTGAATTCCAACTTTTTATTTCCAGGACTTGGACAAAAATGTAGCGTTTACATTGTCTTGTAACCTTTAACAGCTTTATGGGCATCAACAACTCTTTTGTTCAAACCATGATACACATCCACAAATGTTCTGTATGTTTGATCAGACTTTGCTGGATCCCCATTCTTTGAATAAAACAAGATCCCTCACTCACACCTGATTGTCATCCCACTGACTGAAAACACCAGACTCTTCACCTTCAAATGATATGATAATCCTAGGAATTTACTTTTGCCACACGCAGATATGTTACTTGATCATTTTTTTGCAATAAATACATGGCCAAATTAGTGATGCACCAAATCCACTATTTTGGGATTCGGCTGAACGTGAAAAGATTCAACAGAATCCCAAACCGAATCCGCTCCTCCTGTTTATGTAAGATTATAAATATGAAAAATAAAACCACACTTGTTCAAAAAACCAACAATCACAAAAAGATTAACAGTTAACCCTTTTAGTGCCATGGGACGTAGATTCTACGTCCTGGGTAGCAAAGGACCAAAGTGCCACAGGACGTAGAATCTACGTCCTACAGCACTATCAGGTTTACAAGCGCTGCGCTCGCTTTTAAAGCAGCGCAGCGCTTGTAAACCCTTCACAACCCCCTAGGCAACGAGCAAGTAAGGTCATACTTACAGATCCGGTCCCCCAGCGCCGCCGATCCGGGTCCTCAGCCAATGACAGCAGTGGACACGCATTGATGACGTGTCCACTGCTGTCCCTTTAATTGTCGCCGCCCCCGCCGTCGCCTCTTCACTCCTGCTGCCACGTGAGACTGCTGGAGCCCCCCTGCTGCCTTCCTGCTGCCTTCCTGCTGGATTGGTCGCCCTGATCGCCTGCCTGCATTGTGTAAGCTGAACTACAACTCTCTAACCACTGTTTATTTTGCTTATTTCTATCTCAACTGTCTAAAATTTTTTTTTTTTTTTTTTTTCAATTTTTTCTTCTATCTTTGTCATTATTACACTTTTGTACACATACACACTTATTTACAACTTTCCCAAGCACACACAGACACTTACACACACACTTACACTTTTTTTTTTTTTTCTATCTTTCTTTTCTTTTCTTTCTTTCTTTGCTTTCTTTGGCAGTCTTTTTTTTTTACTAAAACTTTATTTCTGATCTTGCTCTATAATTATCTGATTTATTTGGTTGCATTTTAGTGTTTTTTTGGCATTTTCATAATTGATTTCTGTTTTTTTATTATTGTATTGTATTGTAACTTTTTTTATTGCTATTGGGTGCTGAATTTGCAGTGACGTTGGTGGATCCAGGGCTCTGACCACCAATTTCATTGCAATTATTGTTCTTCTGTTGGTTTAGGTGGTTTTATTGGATTTTACTGATTTTATGGTGTTTTATCTTTGCATTGTTCTTTATTGTGTGTTTAGTGCCCCCAAAAAGGTTGCTTTTGCAGTGACATTGGTGGATCCAGGGCTCTGACCACCGATTTCATTGCAATTATTGTTCTTTGATTGCTTTTAGTGGTATTATTCCATTTTAACTTAATTTGATTTCAGTTGTTCTAGAAAGGCTAAGATTGTTCTGGTAGTTTCTATTGCCAAGGGTTAGGCTGATGCCACACATGGCGTAGGGCTGATTTTTTCAGCAAGTGGAAAAACGCTTGCCGAAAATTCAGCCCTACGCCTGCTACTTGTGCCTGCACCCGAATGAATGGAATACGCTCGGGTGCAGGCACGTGTAGCCGATATACGCATGAAAACGCGAGACTTTGCATTCTCACGCGTTTTCATGCGTATATCGGCTACATGTGCCTGCACCCGAGCGTATTCCATTCATTAGGGTGCAGGCAAAAAAAAAGGGGTGCATAGAGTGCAATATTATGCATTTTCAGGTTTGGCGGCCATGTACTTATGTGCAACCAGACATAGGTATCGTTTTATTCAGGGGAACTTGCAGATTGATGTTTAGTAAGTTTTTGGTAGTTGCCATGGAGATTTTGGGGAGAAATCTAGGTTTTTTATCTGGTTTTTCCTTGATTTCTGACCAAAATCTAGGTTTGTATCTGGTTTTTCCTTGATTTCTGACCAAAGCGCTGACTTCTGCAAGGGACTGCAGCCACAATTTTCCATGTAGAAAGAGAAGAGTGGTGTCTCTGAATAGCTGAAGGTGTGCACTTTTCGTAAATATATAGATTGTGGGGGTTATTCCACAGGTAGGGGGGGTTAACACTGAAAAACTGCAGGTAGTGCACATAGAGCGCAGCCCCCAAAATTTCAACTGAAATTGCCCTTATGCATTGCCCCTGTTTTGGGGCATTTGGTGGCCACGTCTTTATGTGCACCCATACATATGGGGTATCGTTTTATTCAGGGGAACTTGCAGATTGATGGTTAGTAAGTTTTTGGTAGTTGCCATGGAGATTTTGGGGAGAAATCTAGGTTTGTATCTGGTTTTTCCTTGATTTCTGACCAAAGCGCTGACTTCTGCAAGGGACTGCGGCCACAATTTTTCATGTAGAAAGAGAAGAGTGGTGTCTCTGAATAGCTGAAGGTGTGCACTTTTTGTAAATATATAGTTTGCGGGGGTTATTTCACAGGTATGGGGGTGTTTAGACTATATAACTGCAGGTAGAGCACATAGAGCACAGCCCCCCCTTATGTATTGCCCCTGTTTGGGGGCATTTGGTGGCCACGTCTTTATGTGCACCCATACATATGGGGTATCGTTTTATTCAGGGGAACTTGCAGATTGATGTTTAGTAAGTTTTTGGTAGTTGCCATGGAGATTTTGGGGAGAAATCTAGGTTTTTTATCTGGTTTTTCCTTGATTTCTGACCAAAATCTAGGTTTGTATCTGGTTTTTCCTTGATTTCTGACCAAAGCGCTGACTTCTGCAAGGGACTGCAGCCACAATTTTCCATGTAGAAAGAGAAGAGTGGTGTCTCTGAATAGCTGAAGGTGTGCACTTTTCGTAAATATATAGATTGTGGGGGTTATTCCACAGGTAGGGGGGGTTAACACTGAAAAACTGCAGGTAGTGCACATAGAGCGCAGCCCCCAAAATTTCAACTGAAATTGCCCTTATGCATTGCCCCTGTTTTGGGGCATTTGGTGGCCACGTCTTTATGTGCACCCATACATATGGGGTATCTTTTTATTCAGGGGAACTTGCAGATTGATGGTTAGTAAGTTTTTGGTAGTTGCCATGGAGATTTTGGGGAGAAATCTAGGTTTGTATCTGGTTTTTCCTTGATTTCTGACCAAAGCGCTGACTTCTGCAAGGGACTGCGGCCACAATTTTTCATGTAGAAAGAGAAGAGTGGTGTCTCTGAATAGCTGAAGGTGTGCACTTTTTGTAAATATATAGTTTGCGGGGGTTATTTCACAGGTATGGGGGTGTTTAGACTATATAACTGCAGGTAGAGCACATAGAGCACAGCCCCCCCTTATGTATTGCCCCTGTTTGGGGGCATTTGGTGGCCACGTCTTTATGTGCACCCATACATATGGGGTATCGTTTTATTCAGGGGAACTTGCAGATTGATGGTTAGTAAGTTTTTGGTAGTTGCCATGGAGATTTTGGGGAGAAATCTAGGTTTGTATCTGGTTTTTCCTTGATTTCTGACCAAAGCGCTGACTTCTGCAAGGGACTGGGGTCACAATTTTTCATGTAGAAAGAGAAGAGTGGTGTCTCTGAATAGCTGAAGGTGTGCACTTTTTGTAAATATATAGTTTGCGGGGGTTATTTCACAGGTATGGGGGTGTTTAGACTATATAACTGCAGGTAGACCACATAGAGCACAGCCCCCCCTTATGCATTGCCCCTGTTTGGGGGCATTTGGTGGCCACGTCTTTATGTGCACCCATACATATGGGGTATCGTTTTATTCAGGGGAACTTGCAGATTGATGTTTAGTAAGTTTTTGGTAGTTGCCATGGAGATTTTGGGGAGAAATCTAGGTTTGTATCTGGTTTTTCCTTGATTTCTGACCAAAGCGCTGACTTCTGCAAGGGACTGCGGCCACAATTTTCCATGTAGAAAGAGAAGAGTGGCGTCTCTGAATAGCTGAAGGTGTCCACTTTTTGTAAATATATAGATTGTGGGGGTTATCTCACAGGTAGGGGGGGTTAACACTGAAAAACTGCAGGTAGTGCACATAGAGCGCAGCCCCCAAAATTTCAACTGAAATTGCCCTTATGCATTGCCCCTGTTTTGGGGCATTTGGTGGCCACGTCTTTATGTGCACCCATACATATGGGGTATCGTTTTATTCAGGGGAACTTGCAAATTGAGGTTTAGTAAGTTTTTGGTAGTTGCCATGGAGATTTTGGGGAGAAATCTAGGTTTTTTATCTGGTTTTTCCTTGATTTCTGACCAAAATCTAGGTTTGTATCTGGTTTTTCCTTGATTTCTGACCAAAGCGCTGACTTCTGCAAGGGACTGCGGCCACAATTTTCCATGTAGAAAGAGAAGAGTGGCGTCTCTGAATAGCTGAAGGTGTGCACTTTTTGTAAATATATAGATTGTGGGGGTTATCTCACAGGTAGGGGGGGTTAACACTGAAAAACTGCAGGTAGTGCACATAGAGCGCAGCCCCCAAAATTTCAACTGAAATTGCCCTTATGCATTGCCCCTGTTTTGGGGCATTTGGTGGCCACGTCTTTATGTGCACCCATACATATGGGGTATCGTTTTATTCAGGGGAACTTGCAAATTGAGGTTTAGTAAGTTTTTGGTAGTTGCCATGGAGATTTTGGGGAGAAATCTAGGTTTTTTATCTGGTTTTTCCTTGATTTCTGACCAAAATCTAGGTTTGTATCTGGTTTTTCCTTGATTTCTGACCAAAGCGCTGACTTCTGCAAGGGACTGCGGCCACAATTTTCCATGTAGAAAGAGAAGAGTGGCGTCTCTGAATAGCTGAAGGTGTGCACTTTTTGTAAATATATAGATTGTGGGGGTTATCTCACAGGTAGGGGGGGTTAACAGTGAAAAACTGCAGGTAGTGCACATAGAGCGCAACCCCCAAAATTTCAACTGAAATTGCCCTTATGCATTGCCCCTGTTTTGGGGCATTTGGTGGCCACGTCTTTATGTGCACCCATACATATGGGGTATCGTTTTATTCAGGGGAACTTGCAGATTGATGGTTAGTAAGATTTCGGTAGTTGCCATGGGGATTTTGGGGAGAAATCTAGGTTTGTATCTGGTTTTTCCTTGATTTCTGACCAAAGCGCTGACTTCTGCAAGGGACTGCGGCCACAAATTTCCATGTAGAAAGAGAAGAGTGGTGTCTCTGAATAGCTGAAGGTGTGCACTTTTCGTAAATATATTGATTGTGGGGGTTATCTCACAGGTAGGGGGGGTTAACACTGAAAAGCTGCAGGTAGTGCACATAGAGCGCAGCCCCCAAAATTTCAACTGAAATTGCCCTTATACATTGCCCCTGTTTTGGGGCATTTGGTGGCCACGTCTTTATGTGCACCCATACATATGGGGTATCGTTTTATTCAGGGGAACTTGCAGATTGATGGTTAGTAAGATTTCGGTAGTTGCCATGGGGATTTTGGGGAGAAATCTAGGTTTGTATCTGGTTTTTCCTTGATTTCTGACCAAAGCGCTGACTTCTGCAAGGGACTGCGGCCACAAATTTCCATGTAGAAAGAGAAGAGTGGTGTCTCTGAATAGCTGAAGGTGTGCACTTTTCGTAAATATATAGATTGTGGGGGTTATCTCACAGGTAGGGGGGGTTAACACTGAAAAACTGCAGGTAGTGCACATAGAGCGCAGCCCCCAAAATTTCAACTGAAATTGCCCTTATGCATTGCCCCTGTTTGGGGGCATTTGGTGGCCACGTCTTTATGTGCACCCATACATATGGGGTATCGTTTTATTCAGGGGAACTTGCAGATTGATGTTTAGTAAGTTTTTGGTAGTTGCCATGGAGATTTTGGGGAGAAATCTAGGTTTGTATCTGTTTTTTTCCTTGATTTCTGACCAAAGCGCTGACTTCTGCAAGGGACTGCAGCCACAATTTTCCATGTAGAAAGAGAAGAGTGGTGTCTCTGAATAGCTGAAGGTGTGCACTTTTCAGAAATATATAGTTTGTGGGGGTTATTTCACAGGTAGGGGGGGTTAACACTGAAAAACTGCAGGTAGTGCACATAGAGCGCAGCCCCCAAATTTTTAGCTGTAATTGCCTTTATGCATTGCCCCTGCTTTGGAGTGTTTGGTGCCCATGTCTTTATGTGCACCCATACATATGGGGCATCATTTTATTCAGGAGAAGTTTGTCTTTCAAATTTGCCTTTGTTAGAAAATTTTTATGAGATTTTTTTTTGTGAAATCCACATTTGATCATGCGTCCAAGTTTACGTTTTAGAAAAAAAAAAAAATGTCAAAAAAAGCTCCAAATTTCACAATGCACTGACAAAAAGTATTTGGCTTTTGAGAGAAAACTACATTGCACCTAGAAACCTGAAGGTCTGTAGTTTCTAAAGATACCGAACATGAGGGGATATTTTAGATTTACATATAAGTTATGCTGCATCAACTGTTACAAGCGCTTTTCTGCTTTGTTCTGGTGTGATATTGTACTAAGTATTGCTTTAGTTTGGGGGTTACTTCTGGACAGGAACTGTGGGGTACCACCACATATTTGGTATCGTTGGACTTGGGAGTATCAGGGCTTTTACAAACGACAAAAAAAAGTGTGTAAAATTAACTTTTCTATGGAAAAAAACCTCAAAATATACAGAAATTTTTCATTATTTTTTTTTTTTTTTACATATTTCACCCAAAATACACATCATATCTCCAGAAAAGTTATGAAATTTGATATGTATGTCGAAGCCCAATTAGTGACGAAAAAAACGATATATAATTTCCCTAGTTTCATGGAGGTTTTCCTACCAAAAAACATTGTTAAAGTGAATGAGTACAAAATGCTTAAAAAACGTCTGGCACTGGGGGGAACCGAAATGACGAATTCGGCTGGCACTTAAAGGGTTAATGAACAAATCCATGCAAATTATTTGAGACAAAAATGATCAGAGAAGATACAGGAGGACATTTACTAACGTAGATGAATAGAGAGGAGGTCTAAATAGAAGAATAATAAAAATAATAAAATTGTGGCCTCAGAAACCAATAGTTTTTTGGCTTCCAGGGTCAGTGACCCCCATTTGAAAGCTGAACACAGGCAGAAGAGAAATACAAATAATTGAAAAAAAAAAAAAATTATAAAAAGTAAATTATGAAGACCAATTGAATAGTTGCTATGAATAGGCAATTCTGTATCATACTAAAGGTTAACATAAAGGTAAACCACCCCTTTTTAAGGAAAAGTAAAGGTACAATCACTGGTTGGTGTCAAAATGTTAGGCACCCCCCAGTGATTGTTATCACTCACCTTATACTCCTGTTAGGAGAAAACCGCACCAGTGCGGAGTAGCTGTGAGAGAATTGCTCGTTCACAGCTACCCCAGGCTGGTGCAGTTTTCTCCTAACAGGAGTATAAGGTAAATGATTACAATCACTGGGGGGGGGTAATATTTTGGCAACCCCCAGTGATTTTACCTGTCCTTTTCCTAACAACCTAAGCATATATTTCCTAACCCAGTAATGCTACCAAGTATTACATTGTTTCTACCTGTGTAGGGTACATCTAAGAAACTACAAATACAAAACATGAAATAGAAAGTACATTCAGCCACATCTTATGCTTGAGGTTAAGTGCCTTTTGTTCTGGATGGTGAAGAGGAAGAAAGAGATGGGAGCAGTCAGATCGTTATAATGTCACAATTGGAAACTTTCACTATTATGCCTGGCTAAAAACTGACCATATATGTAAATGTCAGGTTGTTGAATAAGGAAATATATCATAGTTTTGCTAGTTAAATCCGGCATATCTAAATGTCCTACCCTCAGGTTATCATTAGAAGAACACAGCAGTGTACCATACAGTATCCATGGCTCAATGTGGGCTGTAGGATTCTTAATAGCAAACGTTGTTGGTTCCCAGATATGTGTTTATTTCCAAGGTGTGTAAATAATGGGGTGTCCACTGTAAGATTCTGTTGTACCACTTTTTAATTTAAAAATGGGTCAAACCAAATCTTTCAATAGTTGAGACTGATGACCCAGTGGGTTGTTTCTTCCTAAGATAAACAAAAATCTTCAGCACACCACTTACATACATGTTCTCAAAGGGTGCTTAACTTCCACAGCCGCTCCCAAGCCTATTTTCCATGTATCTTTGCAAAGGGGAAGAAGCACTCCAGTGTGTCAGCAATGCCTTTAAATCATTTATTTGCAGAAATGAACAAACCGCAGTAGCTCACAGGGCAACGCATGGGGTCAAAACTCCAAGTGACAGGTGAACCCCTGTGAATAAACCGCTCAAGCAAGTATTTAGGCTCCAAGGTCTGCCTGCCGAAATGTCCCACATACCATAAGCCTCAGAACAAATTAACAACCACTTACAATTTTAGCTGAACTTCCCCATTACAAGACACGAGGGCTAAGATAGTAATCCAGCTAAATTATCCTCTTTGCCTTTTTTCCGCAAGAAATGTTTTTGGGTCTGACCATTCCTTAATCTTTTTTAGTTGTTCCAGGAAATAAGTGGAAATGTACTAAAATGTGCTCTACATGGAGAAAAGGGTTTGATGAATTGTCTTCTAATGATTGTTGGGATTGGAAAGATCTGTAAAGCAGTTTGCGTCCAGGTTTGGCTGTCATTTGTGACACATTATTATAAATGATTACTGAAGGGAGAGTTCAGACATTTTGGAGGTCTAAAATTACAGGTCAGAACCACAAGAGGTTTTTGATTTATTTAACAACTGGAAGAAAAAAAAAAAAAGAGATCAGAGGAGCCACAATGAAAAACTCGGCATGTTTTTTATTATTGCTGCCTTCTGAAATTATATTTATTGCTTCCAATCAGGAATGACAGTTGGCTCTCTTTTCTTCCATCACATGTTTGCATCATCCAAAAATAACATTTTGAAACCATACTGACACACACACACACTTTAAACAACTGGGGTTGCTAAAGAACCAAACAATAAGCAGAACATTAACTATAAAATGCAGGACCCACGTTACAAACCATGGGGAAATTGAAACTGTGGGCTGTATCACTTACATTAAATACCTCTCAATGTTACTCAGTGTAATTACAATAAGAATGAAACATTTCTTTGCTATTTAAAAGAGGTGGCTGTTTCACATTAGCCTTTGATACATATTGTTTCATATAATTGCTTTGTCAGTTTGTTGATCTTATGGTTAAGGTACACCAAGAAACAGTGTAGCCTTCATTAACTTAAAGTGTATGCTAACACATTTCCCAATAGTATGGTGTGTGTGGGCTTAAATCATTTTTTCTATTGAAAGATGAAAGATGAAAGCTACTGGGGTATGTAGAGGTTGATTGGAAAAGAACATGAACATTAAAGAATGTTACATTAATTAAAAAAAAAGTCTTGTTTGTTATACAGGTATGGAACCTGTTATCCAGAACGCTCGGGGCCTGGGGTTTTCCAGATAAGGGGTCTTTTCATAATTTAGATCTCCATACCTTAAGTCTACAAAAAAATGTATTCTAACATGAAATAAACCCAATAGTATTGTTTTGCCACCAATAAGGATTAATTAGATCCTAGTTGGGATCAAGTACGAGGCAGTGTCTATGGCAGTCTATGGGAGATTAACTTTCTGTAGTTCAGAGCTTTCTGGATAACTGGTTTTAGGATAACGGATACCATACCTGTACAATTCATTTGGTTTTCATTAGAATAGACATCACATTATGGACCAAAAGACATCATTTTTAAAGCTCTTTTTATGTCCCCGTATACACCCCTGCATGTTGCGCCTCCCGCTGCTTTTACCTGTTACTCATTTCCCCGTGCTGCCCCATTCATTCTGCTTGTGCAACTGCTCATTCCTCCTGCAAAAATATTCCTGCTGCTTGTCTGTAAGGTAGTGATTTCTTTTGACGTTCAGATTGCCCAAAGCCATACATATTTAAAGTCCTTAGAACTCTTGCTAAGAGGCCTCAGTTGGAGCGCTCTCAAGAAGCTTAGTTTGAGAGTGAAAGGAATTGCTTATTGTGCACATAGACCTTGGCCAAGGCAAGCACAGTCAGGGAAGGAATGTTCTGTGCTCACATTCAGCAATCCTCGGATTTGTAATGTCGTAATTTACCAAGCATTGTATTAACTGTAAGTAATGATATCTAGAAGCCTCCTGTGTTTTTTTAATGCTGACTGTGTTACCTCTTCTGCCATTCTCATTCTGGAATTCCTATTTTTTTAGTTGTTGCCATTTTTGCCAGATACTCACTTTCCCTTGCTGCCCCATTTGTGCTGTCAAAAAGCAAAATATATGGAGCAACTCCAAACATCGCTGCATAAAATCACTGTTTATTGTAATCACTTAAAAATACATGCGAGTGTCCAAAATAGGGGTTATACGCTTGACGCGTTTCGTGGCATCACGCCACTTTCTCAAAAGCTGCATAAGACCCATCACAAGGAGGTACCTTTTATCCCAACCAGAACTCCTCCCCACTACAAGGGTTAACTGTTCACAGATACAATAAAAACAATTGCCAAAATCTAAAACTACAAAAAGAACCAATTCTTTAGAACTAGACCCGCAACCTGCATTTTTACTTGCTTTGACCCAACAAGCAAATGCCTTATCCCCAACCCAATTTGCAACCCGCTGACCATCATTAAACAGGAAGTGCTGTTGCTGCAAACCAGAAGTGACATTATCAAAGTGGGTTGGGGCAGAAAAAAATCCTACACGCAACCCACATTAGTGAATCAGAAAATTTCCTGACTGGTAAACTTCTGTTCAGAAATTGGCACAGTTGTGCGCCAGTGAGGGCACATGTGACTTACAGGAACCAGTAACACCTACAATATATACTATGGCATTACAGTTATAATTTACCAGCCATTATATGCATCTCTTTTTTAATGGGGAACTCACACAACGCAGAAACTCCTAATATATATACAGGTATAGGACCCATTATCCAGAATGCTCGGGACCAAGGGTATTCCGCATAAGGGATCTTTCCGTAATTTGGATCTCAATACCTTAAGTCTACTAAAAAATCCATAAAACATTAATTAAACCCAATAGGATTGTTTTGCATCCAATAAGGATTATATATATCTTAGTTGGGATCAATTACAAGGTACAGTTTTATTTCCACATAGAAAAAGGAAATCAGTTTTAAAATTCTGAATTATTTGATTAAAATGGAGTCTATGGGAGACAGGCTTTCCGTAATTCGGAGCTTTCTGGATAACGGGTTTCCGGATAAGGGGTCCGATACCTGTATATATATATCTCTCCCCGTCTGCCACAGCCCTTATGTTACCTTAGGAAGCAGTGTTGATAAACCATCCGATGATCTGATCATAGTTTATTAGTTTAATTTGATACTGAGCCCCACATTGTGTTCAGTACTTGGAAACCAAATGCTTCCAACACCAATTACAGGAACAAAGACAAAGTTAAATTTACACAGGGCATGTGGGATTCTCACTGGTGGATCTTTAAAGGATAAATAAACCTTTAAAATAAGTGGATGTAATGCTATTCTTGATTGTTGATGTTCTTTTGGTTAGGAGAAACATTAGAAACCTCAAATAACATTCTTAACCAGAAGAACATCAGACCAACCCTCTTTCTCCTGACAACTTCCTTGACAACATCCTTTGCTACATCATGCTCAGAAAGTGACCAGCAGGTGGCACTGTTGTAAAGAAAATGCATTTATATTAATATTATTTTAACCCTTAATATCTTGAAATTAAAAAAAAAAAAATAATGAATGTAAATTGCAATAGCACTCTCATCAATTTTACATCAACTTATTTTAAAAGTTGCTGATCCTGGAGAGCTGGGCAGAAGTTGCTTTAGGAACACATTCCTATTGTTACTGACTATATATCTTTCAGCATGCTTTAAATGAGAAGTAAAGGTAAAAACTAAGCAAGCTTTATCAGAAAGGTCTACGTCAATACATCCATAAGCACTCACTGTCCTCTATCAAAAGAAACACAGGATTTCTTGTCTTCTTTTGTGTAAACATGTTCTTCTGTATCAGACTTCCTCTCCTTCGTGGCTACTTTAGGGCAGGGGCACAAGTCTACTCAACCCTCTCCTCTCTTCCTCCCTTTTTTTGCTCCCCCCTGCTATAAGAATTCCCTCCCCCTCCCAGAAGAATGTGTAATCTATGCTACCAACTGCTAGAGCTGCAGCAGGAAGCTACTAAGACCAAGCTAAAATGGCAGCTGCTGTCTTAAGCAACAGAGGGAGATTCTGGGGATGTTTACTCATCTATGGTAAAGCTCTCTGCAGAATAAATATAGCGTTCTAGATGGCACTAATGTGGCAAATCTATTGGAAGTAAAATGCCAAAATGACTTTCCTTCTGCTTTAACATTAGAAACCTGAGGTAACTTCTCCTACATCTTTTCTAACCAGAAGAACATCAGATCAGCCCTCTTTCTTTCTCCTGACCACTTCCTCGATGTCCTTGACTACTTCATGTTTCGAAAGTGACCAGCAGGTGGTGCTGTTGTAACAAAATGCATTCATATTAACAGTATTTTAACCCTTAATATCTTGGCATTAAAATAAATAAACAAATGTACATTACAAAAGTGCTTAGAATAGCATTAATTTTGCATCAACGTATTTTAAAGGTTTACTTATCCTTTAAAGGGTGGCTGAACAAGTGTCAAGATCCCCTTTACATTTGTGCACATAAATCATAGGAAATGAGCCTTATATTCTGCTTCAGATGTATGCGTTTTCATTTTAACCATATAAACTAACCATCATTAACCAGGAAAGCTCTGCTGGAATCTCCACGAAACACACAAATAAAACCCGGGAAAAAACCACAGCTTCCTGGCTACATCATTTACTGGACAGAAGTGGCCATATAAAAACTAAATTGAACATTTTTGGCAATCATTAGAAGAAGCTTTGCCATTCTGGCTATAAATGATTAATTAAACGACTCGAGACGGAACTTCGCTTACACTGGCAGCCATGACTAGCCAATGCTCGCGGCCTACGTATATATAAGCGAGTGATTCTACAATACTTCTTACTTTTATGAAGCAAATATTAAACAGCAATAGGCTAATAAAGTGGAAACATTTGTTGCTATCCCAGGAAGCAAAAGGAAGTCATTATTTAGACGGATTCAGTATAGGATTCCTTCCATATTATCTTTAATTGGCAACAATTTGGTGCTTTCTGTGAGTGCTTTTGTTTCATTGTATTGAAGTCATTTTCACCTTATTATCTGTAGCACAAGTCAGAATCACATTTAAAGAGGTTGTAAACCCAAATATAAATGTTTGTGTTATGAAAGAACATTTACAGGAATATTGGCCTCACATCATTTTATAACAAGAACATTTTTTTTCAAATGCTGAAAGGTGCTGCCTAATTCTTTTTGTTACATTTGAGGCTTAGAGTGTATGGTTTTCTTAAACAAGCACAAAATGTGACAACTTTGAAGCAATAAAGTAAAACCCTAACTTTGCATAGTTACCAAACTAAACTAACTTTAGGGCACAAGTATTATCCCTCAATTCCAATAATTTTATAGGGTTTGTAGGATCTCTTGGAGGTTCAGCACAACAAAATGAATATCCACAAAATCTATCCTTCTAAATTCTTTGTGCAAACAATACCAGGTAACAACCAGTTAAGGGGCTTGCTCCTTTGGCAATGTCACCAATGAGCGGATTTTCTCCCAACATGCCCACCTGGGGTGGGCGATATTGTCTAATTTGATCGTTTGGCCCTAAGGCCTAAGCCATAGAGGCGGGGCAGGAATTATATGATTGATAGGTAGGATTTTTAAATGCCTTTATAATGGGTATGGATGTTTTAATTAAAAAATGACTTTGGTATTGTTATACTTGTTTCGCACGCTCCCAATCTCCCCCCCTAAAGATTACATAGAGAAAATGCAAAAGACTTTTACAAAATTTGTCTGGAATGGGAAAAGGCCGCAAATTAATCGCACTACAGCTTGCCGTAACCGACACAAGGGCGGCCTAGGCATCCCTAACTTGAAAGGATATTATACCGCAGCACAATTATCCCAACTGATACCATGGCACTTATCTGAGGATAAACCACTATGGGTAATGATCGAACAAGACTCTCTGCCAAATATATCCTTAAGGAACATATTATGGACAACCCACTCTATCCCTCAGATACAAACAAATCCCATAGTAACTCATCTCGTTAGACTCTGGGATAGATCAAAGGAACCCTACAAACTTTGTTCTCCACATAAACCAGCCGCAAGCTTCATTAACAACGCAGACTTCGATCCAGGCCAGTCACCAGGAGCTCTCCACTGGTGGAAACAATCCAACCTGGACTCTACATACTCATTAACCAGCTCTAACATACTTCTGCCTTGGCCAAGACTCCGGGACAACTACAAAATTCCACAACAAGAATGGCTCCACTATTATCAAATAGTAAGCTACATCAGATCTCAATATAAAGGTAAACAATTTCCTCTACCCACAGCTTTTGAGAGATTATGTCTGCAACTCACTACGCTCAAAGGGGCACTATCCTATTTATATGATACAGTAACCCACCTAACTCCAATCAAGGAAAAAATTTGTACAAACCTGGGAAAGCACGTTACGCCTATGCTTTGACGAGGCTACTTGGCGGGACATCTTCAAAAATACAGTAACATTCTCCATAAATGTGCTGACTCAGGAAACTTCCCAAAAGATCCTACATCAATGGTACCTGGTACCAACTAGAATCTCTAAGTGGTACCCCTCGGCATCCTCATTATGCTTTCGAGCATGTAATCAACAAGGCACATTTATGCACACTTAGTGGGACTGCCCAGTCACAGCACGCTATTGGATCAGAATTTATACCTTAATAACGGCAGTAACAGGCCTCTCATTAAGAAAGAGCCCAGCAGAAGCTTTACTTAACAAAAACATCCCCGGCGGCAATAAACACTTGAGGAAACTAATTACTCACATCCTCTCAGCGGCGAAACAAACAATAGCCAAAGCCTGGAAATCTACGACACTGGACATAAGCTCTGTCAAAACTAGATTAGATAATATGCTAATCATGGAAAGGCTAACAAGCATTTCATCAGGCCAATTAAAAGCCCACAACAAAATTTGGGCACCCTGGATGATCTACAGAAATATTTCAATACACCTATAAGACCAACCTGGAAAGGATACCTCCTAAAGATGTACCGAAACACTAAAAGACAAGACCTGATTATCTACCTACAAGACTGAAGCCCGGCCAATATATACCCACAAGAACTTTCCCCCCAATTTTACCGGTTACTCTCCCATTTTATATTATTATTTACGCCTATTCCTTTTATCCTGAATTTCTCTTTCCTGGGGGCTGTTTGTCCAGAGATCTAGTTTTAGGAATTAAAAGATCGTCCTGAGTAAATTTCAGTGCTTTGGTTTTCTGTTCTAATATTAATTTTGAACTGTAGCCCCGTTGTGCAAATCTCTCTGCCATCTGGTTGACTTGAGTGACTGCTTTGTTGTGATCAGAGTTGTTTCTGATTACCCGAAGAAATTGAGAGAACAAGACCCCCCTAGAGGTAGAGCAAGGGTGATGGGACCGTGCGTGTAAGATGGTATTGCGATCCGTTGGCTTACGAAAAAGTGTAGTGCCCAAATGTTCCCCAATTTTAAAAATCTCTAGGTCGAGGAAATGAATAGAGTTGTTATTCCACTCTGCTGTAAATCTTACTGGGCTGGGTAAGTCATTCAAATAGCTAACAAAGTCAGACAAGTCAGAGTCTGCGCCCTGCCAAATCAAGAAGCAATCATCTATGTAGCGTTTATAGAATAGTATGGACGTTCCTATTCTGGGATAAATGTATGTAAGCTCGTAGTGATGCATAAACAGATTGGCAAATGACGGGGCAACATTAGACCCCATGGCGGTGCCTGAGGTCTGTAGGTAAAACCTATTCTCAAACAAAAAGTAATTGTGGGTCAGTACAAAATCAAGAAGGGCACATAAAAAGTCAGTAGGTGGATTGGAGTGGCCAGAGTTGGTGAGTGATGATCGAATCACATCTATCCCAGCTTTATGAGGGATAATAGTGTACAAGCTGGACACATCCATAGAGACTAGTGTACAGTCATGAGGAATGGACAGAGTGCGTAGCAAAGAAATCAAATGAGTGCTGTCCTGTATGTAGGAATCCATGGATTTCACTAAAGGCTGTAAGAAATGATCCAAATAAACAGCTACAGGTTGGCACAGAGAATCTGTGGCCGAAATAATCGGTCTACCCGGGGGTTTGTCTAAAGATTTGTGGATCTTGGGAATAGTATAGATAAATGGAATTCTGGGATTTGGTCTAATCAAATATTCGTAGGTAGGCATATCTAACCAGCCACTGTCTAATCCTAGACGAAGTAATGCCCCCAATTCGTGACTGTATTCAATAGTTGGATCTTTGCTTAAATTGCTATAGGTAGTGGTGTCGGATAACTGATGCAGGAGCTCAGTTCGATAGTATTGCTTGTCGAGCAAGACAATGGCTCCACCCTTATCAACCAAAGTTTCCCATATTATTAACCCATTGGGGAAACTTTGGGACCATGGACATAGGAAACTGTGCATAGTCATGTATTGTTTTTAAATTTTACTAATTTAGCAAATTTGCACTTTATACGGTTCACATAATGTTCACATAATATACGATGTTGCACGAGTATTTATAGATGTGGGGGCAATTTTATACACATGTATGCTGTTTTATATCGTTGCAGTTTTAACTAGATTGGGGTATTGAATATGTGCAACAGATTTATTATGAAGTATGAATGCACTTTTATAAAATATATAATTGGTATATGGTATTAATGGTCACTATGGGGTTAATGTGCATATGATGTCACTGGCCCTCCCTGGATTGATGGGAGGAGGCTAATTAAACTGAGTTGTTGTATGTATTTGCACCTTGAAAAAGGTCCCAAAAGGGACCGAAACGTCGGTTGTACATGCAATTATAATACACAAGAGATTTTTTGAAATACAAAGACCCTTGGTGCTGGCTGTTTTATTTTGATATATATATATATATATATACTATTTTACATGGAACAGCAGTATTGATTTAACCTGGTCTAATGGGCAAATTTTGTGTAGTTACGTTAGGCAATCATTAGCTGTTTTATAAGGTCTTGGCATGACATACGCTTCTAATCTGGTTCATTAATTGTTTTCTGTGTGTGTGGTCCTCTGTTTAGAATATGGAGAATATGGGGAATTGCCATGCTCTCAGGATGGAAGTGTCATGGAAGACAAAGAAAGTATGTGTATTTAATGATAAAACAAAAACAACATCTGTTGTAACTATTTTAGCATCTCAGTCAACGTCAGCATCAGCCCCACTACAGTTGGATTACAGCATATATTTGTGATGGGCAAATCACAAAGTCCTGTTTTGCTTCACTGAAAATTTTGCTAAAATGTCAAACCACGCAACTTTTTTTTTAACACTGAAGTCTATGGCCATTTTCCGTAGCAAAACCTGCAGAAAAATGTTGCTAATCACTAGTATCATACCACCTAAAGTTTTACAACTTTAAAGGGCCAGTAACACCTTTTAAAAACTCCCTGCCAATAAATGTAACATACCCCATATTGTCGATTTATTGGATTCCATGGTGTATCCATTTACGTGGGGTTGATAGAGGCTACAGTGCATTTTTGGACAGGCCAAAAGACATTGTCCACACATTTACCTTCCTTGATCGCCTCCAACATCAACTTGTGTGTTTATGCTGTACATTGCTGGTCCCTGTACAGTGACACCACCATATAAAACTACAATACCCAGGATGCAATTATAGACAGAAGTTCCGTTTTCTATTCCTCTTTGCTGACCCTGAACCATACCCCACAACATTTTGAAAAAGGGACAAAAATAAATGCTGCGTGCAGCACAGCAAATTTTTTGACCACGCCCATTTTTGCTCCCACACCCTCTAAATACCACTCCCATTTGACTAAATTTGGCAGGTTATTTCAAGTTTGAACACATTTCTGGGGGTTTGGGGGTCCTGTTTTATGTGTTTTGCTGAAAAAGGTGAAATTGCCCTTTAATCAGCAAGTCTCAGTTCCCCCAAGAGACCTGTTTAGCTTATTAGTTACAATTGTATTTCAGTGCAGGGGGGCTTTTTACCTTTCTGGGCTCTCTGCCCAAAGCCCACTTATTTAATTAAAAGAGAGAAAGAATGTATCTAAGTGCAGGTGACGCACGTTACTATTTCTGGGCTCTCTGCCAAAAGCTACTTTTAATTAAATTTGTATATTTTTTTGCTTCAGTGCAGGAGATCAGAGGGAAATGAGGGACTTTTCAGTAAGGCTGCTGGCAGAAAAGGTGTAGGGCGGATATTTTCGGCAAGTGGAAAAGCGCTTGCTGAAAATGCCTCCTACATGTGCCTGCACCCGAATGAATTGAATACGCTCGGGGGCAGGCACATGTAGCCGATATCCGCCGAAGATATGAAGTCTCGCATTTTTTGGCGGATATCGGCTACATGTGCCTGCACCCGAGCGTATTCCATTCATTTTTTCCACTTGACGAGAATATCCCCCCTACGCCTTGTCTGGCATTAGCCTAAGAATCAAGGACTGCGGGTTGAGCTGTCAAAAGAGAGACTGTCCAGCGAAAATCGGTACAGTTGGGAGGGATGCCTGAAACTGCAAAACTACTATAACCTGCATGGACTGGGCACAGAGGGCAGGGAAACATCAGTCCTCCCAGTAACTGGAGAGGGGGCGCAGGGATGGGTAGTGATTATACGCTTTATAAAGGCATATTTTCCCATGTCTATTTTTATTCTTTAGAAATGTTTTTCATTGTGCGTATTGGACTATTTTTGGGCTACTTTCAAAGTGGCTTTTGGCTAGTTTTGGGCTGGTTTTAGAACTGACTTTAGCTGGTTTGGAAAAATAAATCTGGCAACCCTGATCAAGGATGAAGTCACCTCCAGTTAATAAACACATCCCATAGTTTTGCAACGCGGCTATCACCAGATCGCCATATAGCATACCCCCCGACTGTCCCGCTTTTCAGCGGGACAGTCCCGCTTTTCATGGTGCATCCCGCTGTCCTGGATAGTTCAATGAATGTCCCCCATTGCGGGACATTCATTGAACTATCCAGCACAGCGGGATGCGCTGGCTGGAGCCGGACGTTCAGACTTCCCCGGCGGCTTTACTCGTTATGCGGGTCCTTATACAGCGCGACAGGCCCTTTTATAAGGTTGCGCCTGTGGGTACGTGTGACATCATTACGCACGGGCGCAACCTTATAAAAGGGCCTGTCGCCGCCGCACAAGGAGAGGAGCCGCATGACGAAGGAGGAGCTCCTGTGGGGGGTAATGTGTATGGGGGGGCTACTGTGTATAGGGGGCACTGTGTATGGGGGGGCTACTGTGTATAGGGGGCACTGTGTATGGGGGGGGCTACTGTGTATAGGGGGCACTGTGTATGGGGGGGCTACTGTGTATAGGGGGCACTGTGTATGGGGGGCTACTGTGTATAGGGGGCACTGTGTATGGGGGGATACTGTGTATAGGGCACTGTGTATAGGGCACTGTGTATGGGGGGCTACTGTGTATAGGGGGCACTGTGTATGGGGGGATACTGTGTATAGGGCACTGTGTATGGGGGGATACTGTGTATAGGGGCACTGTGTATGGGGGGATACTGTGTATAGGGGCACTGTGTATGGGGGCACTGTGTATGGGAGGCTACTGTGTATGGGGGTACTGTGTATGGGGGGCAAAACTGGTACATAGTTAGAACTCACTTATAACTGACTGCCTTCTCTCTATACTTGTATTTTAATGTAGGAGTTGCTATATTGTTTTCCTTAGGTAGAACAGTATGAGGGTATAGCACATTTGCGTCTGATCCCGCCATTTCATCTATATAAAAGGAGTATTTTTTTTTAATGGGGGTGTGGTAATTGGGGCGTGGCCACAAAAGTGGGCGTGGTCAAAAATTTGCCGCACTGCGCACGCCAAAACTTTTTGTCCCTCTTTTCATTTTTCAAATGTTGGGAGGTATGCCATATAGTAAGTATATATGTCCAGTGGAACTAGAAGCGTGACTTCTACAATACATACAGTATTTATTTTAAAGAGCGGTTAAAGTAATAACGTTACTTAATGAAATTACTTAAAAAGGATTTTCTTATAAAAATATTTCTATTACTGTCCCTTTAATGAAAGCCAAAATAAACACACGCAAAACAGCAGCAGAATTCAGCTCCCCATAATGCTACACCCACCACCGTTCAAGTTCCACAACCCCTTTCTTCCCTGTATTTATTTATCTTTCGCCCTATACTTTTTTCTCCCGCCCCTGCACAATTTGACTTCATTAATCTTGGATTTTTGACTATCAAGTTTTCCTCCTACATCCCTTCTCTCTCCGCCCCCAGGGGCACTACGTGCGTGTCACGGCGCTTCTATACGTGCGTGTCACGGCGCTTCCAGACGTCCTGCGTGACGTCACGATCTCGCGAGATGAGGCGTGTGACGCCGGGATTAGCTTGCCGGCAGCAGCCGAGGAGCTGGACATTTAAAAGGCGTTGCGGGACATTTAAACAGCGATCCGGGACTGCGGGCGGCACTGTTGGGCGGTATGTCATAGGGTAACCAGGATACGAAGCAAATCGGCAAAGTAGTTTCATCTTATTAGGCAATACAGATAGAACTCATAGGAACACTTATTCATTGCGCTGAAGTTCTTATTCCATTGCCACTAATAAATAAAGGTAGAGTTGTGAATAAATGAGCCAAGTTACTAATTCATTGAACATAAATCATTGGGTCTCACAGCGTTGTGGATAGTTATGCAACATAAAGACCTTTCCATAGTTTCTCCCTATAGCAGATAGAGATGTTGGTAGTTTGGGGGTAACTTTATGTAACAGATTTAAAGGAAAATTAAACCATAAAAACGAGTATGGGGAGAAATGCCAGCAATACTGAATGCACCAGCTTAAAGCTGCAGCATTGTTACTGTAGTAATGGTCCAGGCCTTGTTAGAAGTGTCAGTGACACTGCACATGCTCCATGTGTTCTGAGCGGCTGTTCTAAAGCTGAGGTTAGGGGTCTTTGCAAATTATCAAGCAGAAAATGAAGTTTGCATGTCATATAAGCTGATTTTACAGAGCGCATTATTAAATTCTAATGCAGAGTGCGCTAAGTTGCCATGTAATGAGATTGTGGATTGTTTATTAATCAGCCTTATATTGTGACATTTATATTCCATATATATAGTATATTATGCCATTTATATTCTATATATACAGTATATTATGCCATTTATACTCTATATATACAGTATATTGTGACATTTATATTCTATATATACAGTATAATGTGACATTTATATTCTATATATACAGTATATTATGCCATTTATATTCTATATATACAGTATATTGTGACATTTATATTCTATATATACAGTATAATGTGACATTTATATTCTATATATACAGTATAATGTGACATTTATATTCTATATATACAGTATAATGTGACATTTATATTCTATATATACAGTATATTATGCCATTTATACTCTATATATACAGTATATTGTGACATTTATATTCTATATATACAGTATATTATGCCATTTATACTCTATATATACAGTATATTGTGCCATTTATATTCTATATATACAGTATAATGTGACATTTATATTCTATATATACAGTATATTATGCCATTTATATTCTATATATACAGTATATTGTGACATTTATATTCTATATATACAGTATAATGTGACATTTATATTCTATATATACAGTATAATGTGACATTTATATTCTATATATACAGTATAATGTGACATTTATATTCTATATATACAGTATATTATGCCATTTATACTCTATATATACAGTATATTGTGACATTTATATTCTATATATACAGTATATTATGCCATTTATACTCTATATATACAGTATATTGTGCCATTTATATTCTATATATACAGTATAATGTGACATTTATATTCTATATATACAGTATATTGTGCCATTTATATTCTATATATACAGTATATTGTGAGTGGGTCCCTAAGCTCAGTAAGTGACAGCAGCACAGAGCATGTGCAGGGAATCAGCAGAAAAGAAGATGGGGGGGCTACTGGGGCATCTTTGGAGGAACAAATCTTCACTTCTAAAGGCTGTGGTTGCCTTGGGCTGGTATATAAACATAAAACATAATGTGCTATATTTCTGCTCTATTTATTTTTTAAGCTTTAGTTCTCCTTTAAAAAAGGATTAAAGGAACAGTAACACTAAAAAATGAAAGAGCTTTAAAGTAATAAAAATATAATGCATTGTTGCCCTGCACTGGTAAAACTGGTGTGTTTGCTACAGTAACACTACTATAATTTATATAATAAGCTGCTGTGTAGCCACGGGGGCAGCCATTAAAGCTGGAGAAAAGGCACAGGTTACATAGCAGATAACAGATAAGCTTTGTAGAATACAATAGTGTTTTATCTGTTATCTGCTATGTGCCTGTGCCTTTTCTCCTTTGAATGGCTGCCTCCATGGCTACACAGCAGCTTATTTATATAAATTATAGTAGACTTTCTGAAGTAAACACACAACTTTTACCAGTGCAGGGCAGCAGCACATTATATTTTAGTTACTTTTATACACTTTCATTTTTTGGTGTTACTGTTCCTTTAAGCAGTGATTAGGGTGTAGGCTTGCCACTTGTCCCGTTTTGACCCTTGAAAAATGGGGCTGTATTGGTCAAAACCCTCTGCCTTTAGTTCTCCTTTAAAAAAGTATTACTCAGTGATCAGGGTGTAGGGTTGGACCTGTTCGGTTTTGACCCGGACAGCTCGTTTTTCAAGGGGCTGTCCAGATCAAAACCCTCTGCCCAGTTTTCAAAAATTCTAAAAAAAAAATGGGCAAAAATTCTCCAAATTGCGTTCAGGGGATGAAATAACCCTGCCTCTGACGTCATCATGTGGCCACAAAATGTCAATGTGTGATGATGTTGCGTGATGACCTCAGCGGTTTGCGTGATGATATTGGCGACGAGCGGCGTTGACATCATTGTGCATGCAATAGAATAGAACCCGGCAAAGGTGGCAACCCTGTCAGGGTGAGGGCACCTAAATCGAACCATGGTTTTCATATACATACAGTGTTACATTAGGATGCCATGCACTGGCACTGCAAATCATTTTGCAGAGCTGTCAACCCTAGGTAGAAAATGTTTCACGCTATCTGAAAGTGACATCAACACGCATGCAAAATTGATCGTTGAAGCCAAAGAATTGCTGCTCGTATAATGTTATCGAAGTAGCTGCACTCGTACTGAAAGACTTTTAACAGGGTGCTATATATTTAGCAAACAGCATAGCACATACTAGTCTGTTAATAAAAATTAATAAATAGTGTTTTATTTTTGAACCAATGTTTCATTCCCTAAGGGGAATTAAAGTCAGGTTTATATTAAACTCCCTTTTTTTCTTTTTTAAAAGAGCTGTTTGTCTAAACTATTTATTAATTTGTTTTGAAATGGAGCCAAGCAAACACTGTTCTATTTTCATGATGCAATTAAGTAAATAAAAAATAAATAAGAATTGTTAGCTGTATGATTATCCAGAGCCTTTAATATGGGCACAGTAGGTAAGCGTTCATTGAAAATTTCTTACTATAACTGAGGATATTACTACAGTGTCTCTGGCTTGGTGGCAGAGATTGGTCCTCTGAACCCCATCCCCTGGCATTTATAGTTCTAATGCTAGCATTTTATGTTGCCCAGATATAAACAAAATTGTAACTGAATAAAAGTTATTTTGAATTAAAAATGAAACTCATTTTTTTTTTATTATTTAAACCTCCATACCTGTTATAAACGCTAAATCTCAGCTGTAAATTATATATATGGGCACAGCAAATCACTTTCACTTTCTGTTCTGCACTCAGATTTCACTGCCCTCCTGATAGTCTCCCTCTCTCCCCCCCTTTCACGGTCTGTAATTGTGTAGCCTGTGCATGGACACTAAGTCCCCTGTTTTGGTGCATAAACAAGATTTTGGGATTATTTGAACCTTAGTCCACAAATAGCTTTCCCATCAGCAATCATGTAAATCACCAGTGGGAAACAGTTTGTTTTTCTGAAGTTGCCCCATGGGGAAACTCATTCTAATTTAGCAAACAAGGTTACAGAGTAAAACAGGATTATTGGGCCCTACTCACAAGAATTTACATCACAGAATTTTTTTGCATGCCAAAACTTGGTGCTTGAATTTTTTTTCTTTAAATACCTCCCAACATTTGAAAAATGTAAAGAGGGACAAAAACAGATACTGCGCGTTGTGCTGTGGATTTTTTTTGGATATGCCCATTTTTGTGACCACGCCCCCTTAAATACCACTCCCATTTTACAAAATGTGAATACATTTTTGGAGGGGTCTCGTTTTATGTGTTATTACAGTTTAGCTACTGAAGCTGAAATTGCCCTTTAAACTGCAAGTTTTAGTTCCCCTAAGAGACCTGTTTAGCTTATTAGTTACAACTGTATCTAAGTGCAGGTGTTGCCTGTTGAGTTTTCTGGGCTCTCTGCCAAAAGCCTACTTATTAAATTTAGTTTGAGAAGCTTTGTATTTATTTTTTTTTTTAGTGTTCAGTGCAGGGGATCAAAGGGAAATGAGGGACTTTTAAGTAATAATCCGGGACTGCGGACTGAGCTGTTAAAATCGGGACTGTCCCACTGGATGGTTAGAAGGTATGCAGTAGCGGTGTAAAATAATGGTGTAAAATCTGCTGATTGGATGGTGTAAAATAAAACACACTCTTTCAACATTTTATTTTAAACAGCTTTTTACGCTATTTGTGGCGTTAATCATTATTTGATAAAGTCCTCAAGTAAAACTGACTTCATATCAGAAATAACAGAAACATGAATATTTTTTATTTAAAATAATAGGCAACCCAAGCACTATTCATGCAGCTTATGTTAAAAAGGGCTGTATAATGCCACTTTCTATGTATATTTCACTTTGTTTCATATGTTTGGTGCCCATATGCTGACAGCACAGTCATTGATTGGGCAACTTTGAAACTTTTACTTCCTGCTGTTTAGGGAACAATAGAAAGGTGGCCACACTGTATATTACCCATGGTGCACTATAGGTCTATTTGTCCAGCAGGCCAGTCCGTTGGATGCCATACAGACTATGCCAGTATATGGCCACCTTTATTCAGTTTGGATTTGGAAGGTGTGAAATAATATAGCAGATTTGTAATTAAAGGCTTTTATTTCTTTTTCTAATACCTGCTGCTCCCTGACCTTGGTGCTGACATCTATGTGACCCTCTTTATAATCAATCATTAATGTTCTTTACCTGTATAGTTGGTGCTTAAACATTCTATTTAAAGCCAGAATTCTTATAAAAATGACACTCTTTTCTACCCCCAGATGTTTTTACTATGAAATCCTTTATGTATGTTTGTTTTACTAAAATGCAGGCAGTTTGTAGTTAAGGTGAAACTTGCCTTTTCCAGATCCATGATTGCTTATATTAAAAATAATGAGCATGCTTATGTGCTGTGGTTTCCTTTTGATGTGGCCCTTTTCATGGTGGGTTCAATCTGAGGAGGAAATGAGGATCTTGAATAAAAAAAAAACCTTACTCTAGTACAAGCCTCAATTAACACAGTTCAGGGGCATATTATATCTGTATGTATTATTGTATTTTGCATAGTATATTCATGCGGAAAGTCTTTAGTGTTTAAGTATCATTTACATTTTTGTCTGTGTGTAGCTTTGTGTGCAACTCATAGGCTGAAATTACATCTGAACAACATGAAATATTACTGTATATTGACCTCACAATTACTTTCCTCTTGGTAAAAAAGACATAGGATTGCAAGGATAGTAACTGTTTACCATTAAAAAAAACAGAGCTTTAAGTGGACCTGTCGCCTTAAGAAATAATTCCAAATGGTTTTCTATTGTGTTTGTCAAGCAAAATGAACTTTACTTACACTATATAAATTATTTTAATCTTATTTTCTTCAGCCTTGGAATTCACAATTGCATTAAGCAGGCAGGGGCCATTTTGTGGA
Organism: Xenopus tropicalis; assembly: GCF_000004195.4. NCBI lineage: Eukaryota > Metazoa > Chordata > Amphibia > Anura > Pipidae > Xenopus > Xenopus tropicalis. The sequence continues at coordinate 28,047,020 of NC_030681.2, read as the reverse complement.
CACAAAGCAGGCATCAAAGCGGCATTGCATCCTGCCTATATTTTGTTTCTGTGCCAGTATAGGGGGACCTGATACCCATATCCATGCACTGGTTACATAATTACATGGTGAGGAGGGAGGGGGAATGTAAGGAGTGCAACAACATCTAAAAAGTTCTGAATTGAAAGTGAAAGTAACTCTCTGCCCCATAGAGGCGGGGCAGGCAATATATGATTGACAGCTGGGATTTTTAAATGCTTTTATAATGGGTCTGGATGTGGTAATAAAAAAATGATTTTGGGTTTCATGTTTAATTTGAAAAGGGCTTTTATTATACAGCTTTTTATGTCTGGTGACGGGACCACTTTAAAGGGATAGTGACATCTTTAAAGTTTCAACAGGAATGTGCCACTATGACAAGTCCGGTGCCACCTTAGGCGCCAGACCTAACTGCATCCCCGAGCTTGTGGAAGTCATGTCTCACTTTGCGTGACGTCACTTCCGCTATATGTAACACCACTTCCTCTACTTGTGATGTCGCTTCTGCCGCAATGTACCTGGTGAACCCTTACTCCCAGCTCAGCCAGCGGAGTTACACAGGTCTGTGGCAACAGCTGGGGAGATTATTTCAGACGAGGCGTCTGGGGTATATTTTTGGCAAGCCGAAAATAGCGCCATCCGCCTCCTACCTGTGCCTGCACCCGAATGAATGGAATACGCTCGGGTGCAGGCACATGTAGCCGATATCCGCCAAAAAATGCGAGACTTCATATCTTCGGCGGATATCGGCTACATATGCCTGCACCCAAGTGTATTCCATTCATCATATTTTTTTCAAAAGTTTACAACTTTTGTGTATTTTCTGCAATATTTTTGTGACTTTGTGACAATTTGCACAACAGTTTGTGCGACAGAATCATATTGTCGCAACAAGTACGAAAGTTTCGTATTCATTCAAGCTTTGGTATCGTGACTTTCCTTGGGCCGGGTTGGAGCTGCAGAGTGCCATTGAGCCCTATGGGAGACTTTCCTTGGGCCGGGTTGGAGCTGCAGAGTGCCATTGAGTCCTATGGGAGACTTTCCTTGGGCCGGGTTGGAGCTGCAGAGTGCCATTGAGCCCTATGGGAGGCTTTCCTTGGGCCGGGTTGGAGCTGCAGAGTGCCATTGAGCCCTATGGGAGACTTTCCTTGGGCCGGGTTGGAGCTGCAGAGTGCCATTGAGCCCTATGGGAGACTTTCCTTGGGCCGGGTTGGAGCTGCAGAGTGCCATTGAGCCCTATGGGAGACTTTCCTTGGGCCGGGTTGGAGCTGCAGAGTGCCATTGAGCCCTATGGGAGACTTTCCTTGGGCCGGGTTGGAGCTGCAGAGTGCCATTGAGCCCTATGTGAGACTTTCCTTGGGCCGGGTTGGAGCTGCAGAGTGCCATTGAGCCCTATGGGAGACTTTCCTTGGGCTGGGTTGGAGCTGCAGAGTGCCATTGAGCCCTATGGGAGACTTTCCTTGGGCCGGGTTGGAGCTGCAGAGTGCCATTGAGCCCTATGGGAGACATTCCTTGGGCCGGGTTGGAGCTGCAGAGTGCCATTGAGCCCTATGGGAGACTTTCCTTGGGCCAGGTTGGAGCTGCAGAGTGCCATTGAGCCCTATGGGAGACTTTCCTTGGGTCAGGTTGGAGCTGCAGAGTGCCATTGAGCCCTATGGGAGACTTTCCTTGGGCCGGGTTGGAGCTGCAGAGTGCCATTGAGCCCTATGGGAGACTTTCCTTGGGTCAGGTTGGAGCTGCAGAGTGCCATTGAGCCCTATGGGAGACTTTCCTTGGGCCAGGTTGGAGCTGCAGAGTGCCATTGAGCCCTATGGGAGACTTTCCTTGGGCCAGGTTGGAGCTGCAGAGTGCCATTGAGCCCTATGGGAGACTTTCCTTGGGCCGGGTTGGAGCTGCAGAGTGCCATTGAGCCCTATGGGAGACTTTCCTTGGGCCGGGTTGGAGCTGCAGAGTGCCATTGAGCCCTATGGCTTTGCATTGAAGGTTCAAAGTCAGAAAGGTTTTTCTGCCATTTACGATCGGATCGCTATTCGCAAATGATCGTTTCAATATGTAAATTTCGGATCATAAGTACAAAATCTTCGCATTCAAGCAAATTGAATTTTCGTGACTTTTGCAATCATCAGAAATCATCGGATTTCGTGATTCGGATTCGTACGTTAATGAATGTGCCCCTATGTAACACAATTCTGTTTAAAATTGAACATGTCACTATCCCTTTAAAGGACATGTCAACCCCAGTTATATATAAATGTAGTTGCTATCCAAAGCAGCATTTTCTTAACCCCTGGTTATGTATTTTTTAAACAGTGTTGCAAAGGTTAGTCTGTCTGACTTACATAGTTACATATGGTTGAAAAAAGACCAGAGTCCATCAAGTTCAACCCTTCCAAGTGGACCCAGCACACACAACCTATACTGACCTATCTATCCACTCACATACAGACCCATACTGACCTATCTATCCACTCACATACAGACCCATACTGACCTATCTATCCACTCACATACAGACCCACACTGACCTATCTATCCACTCACATACAGACCCATACTGAACTATCTATACACTCACATACAGACCCATACTGACCTATCTATCCACTCACATACAGACCCATACTGACCTATCTATACACTCACATACAGACCCATACTGACCTATCAATGCACTCACATACAGACCCATACTGACCTATCTATACACTCACATACAGACCCCTACTGACCTATCTATCCACTCACATACAGACCCATACTGACCTATCTATACACTCACATACAGACCCATACTGACCTATCTATCCACTCACATACAGACCCACACTGACCTATCTATCCACTCACATACAGACCCATACTGACCTATCTATACACTCACATACAGACCCATACTGACCTATCTATACACTCACATACAGACCCACACTGACCTATCTATACACTCACATACAGACCCACACTGACCTATCTATACACTCACATACAGACCCATACTGACCTATCTATACATTCATATATATAAACCCATACTGACCTATCTATACACTCACATACATATACACACCAACATCAATACTAACTGTAGATATTAGTATGACAATAGCCTTGGATACTATGCTTGCTCAAGCATCTGCCATTACAACATCACTAGGAAGGGCATTCCCCAACCTCACTGTCCTTACCGTGAAAAACCCCATACACTGCTTCAAATGAAAGTTTTGTTCCTCTAATCTAAAGTGAGGGGGCCTCTGGTGCGCTGATCATTTTTGTGGGAAAAAAGAACACCCTCCATCTGTCTATAATCCCCTCCTGTGTTACATTGTTTCAGAAGTCAGAGCCACCAGGGCAGAGAATGGAAAAAGATAGCAATAATAGGTACAGATAACCTACAACTATTAGAAATTTATAATGAATGTATATTGCAAATTAGCTTAAAATTATTAGCCAAAATTTTACTTTTGGGGTTGACATGCCCTTTAAACTAAAGGCTAAAGATATAAAAAATTCCCACAGTGTCATAAATGCTCTTCACATGTTTGTTTAATTGAACATAAAATGACAGATGGACACTGATTTGGTTAAAGATCATATTGTAGAGTTTACTTGCTCACAAAATTGTCTCACCGCTTAGCACAACGTATTTGTTTGATTTTATGTTTCACACAGTTTGCAGAATTGGCGCCTCCTGACACACATCTGTTGTTTCCATTAATAAGTGTAAAATGAACGTATTTACTTGAATGTAAAGCTTTATAATTTTTTTGCCATTTTTCTGCCAATGCAGGTGATTCGTGAAAAGAAATATTGTATGAATTTCCTTTTTTCTGAAATATATATTTATATTTATATTCTGATTCTGGTTAGTAATTCTTGATTACTATTTTTGCCTTTAAGGATGTTCATTACCAAGAAAGCAATGGTAACTTTGCTAGAACATCATGGAGAAGGCGCTCAATTCATCAGAAATATTGCCTTCTAAATCATCTCAGGTACTGAGCAGAAATGAGGCAGAATCTTCCAAAGAGGGAGACAACAGCAAAAGACAATGGGAAAAACGGGTTGGCTTCGTATTGGTGCATGCAGGTAAATTAGCTACCATTGTAATAACTTACTTAGCCTTAATGACATAGATCATTTTATAAGTCTAGTAGAGGACTGGTCTACAAGTTCTGCCACAGTTGCTCTGAGTCTGTCTGGGGTGTGAGCGAGGCTCACCAGGACTGCTACCCCAGAGCCCCCCGAATGCCTGCTCACCCACCCCCCCATGTGTTTTCCTTATACACACATGGTCTTGGTCAGATTTTGATTGACACTTAGGTCTAATACGTCATTTAGGGGGGCTCCCTTTCCTAGCAGATGTTTTCAAGCTAACTTAAATAACCAACTAAAGCACAAACAAAAGCTAACAAAATAACTGACTCCAGCACACATCTTGTATGCAGAGATACAGGGTTTCCATCAGAGCCATTATTTTGAAAGAGTGAGCTCTAATACATGTTCTAGGCAGAACCCCCCCGTTTTGTTAACACACCCATGCCCATTATAAAGACATTTAAAAATCCCAGCTGTCAATCATATATTGCCTTCCTCGCCTCTATGGTTTAAGCATGGACGCGGAGCCGACACTTACATTTTCCATTCAGCACTCACTTTCCCCCTCCCTCCTCACCATCTAACCGTATATTTTCCGTCTCATTCTGTACTCATTCTGTATGGACCTTGCTTTGTGTGTGAGGCATTATTGAGCTGTAACAAGAAAGAGGCTTCCCATAAATTAGGAAACTCATAAGTGGCAAGAATGTCATTGTTAGTTTGCTGCCTTAAAGGGATACTGTCATGATTTTTATGTTATACTTTTTATTTCTAAATTACACTGCTGTCTTGCTACCTTCCAGTTGTTCTGCTAGGGGTAGGGGTGATATTACTCCAATGTGCAGCTCAGCAGTGTAACTGAAGTTTATCAGAGAACAGGTCACATGGCTGTGGCACCCTGGGATATGAAGTATATGGCTAGCCCCATTTGAAATTTCAAAACTAAATTTACAAAAAAATCTGTGTTTTTGAAAAACAGATTTCAGTGCAGGATTCTGCTGGAAGCTCTATTTACTGATGTGTTTTGAAAAAACACATGCTTTCCCATAACCGTATTCTTTTAAGTTTTGCTTTCAACGAAACCAGAAGCCATATCCCAAATTATGGAAAATAGCCCTAGACCTTTTATACCTCCCCTGACAAACTTTACCATCAACATTATACATGGCAGGTAGGTTTCTAGATTTTTGTCGGAATGTCAGATGGTGAAATGTACAACTTTTTCCATGTCCCTATAAGCTAAAACTCTGTTTACATTTTTTCTCCAGCCTATCAGGGCATCACAACACTTCCCATGCCCATAATGATGCATCTCCAGCAACTAATATTTTTGGGCTGGGGAAAGAAGTAAAAAGAAGACAGCTGGCCAGTGTTTTTAGTTTTACAACTCAATTGCTATCTAATAGGAATGTGCCTGCTGGCTTGTCAGTTTATTTTTTATTACTGTAACCATGAATAGTTAGAAAAAGGATTGATAATTGTTCTACTATCAAAAAAGGCTCTTAAATCTATAATGTGCTGCAGATAATGTTCTCAGAGTTGGTCGTCTGGACCCCCTACAGTAAGAGACTTCTATAATTGTTACAGACAGAATACTGTGCTCATCAATCATTGGGGCAGATCAGCCCACATAAGGCTAAGAAAACTCTAGATTTTTGTCAGTGGAGGTCTTTAGATCTGTAAATGTTAGACCTTTACCCTAAAGGAGAAATAATTTTAAAATCGATGGGAATACGATTTAGGCTTTGTCATTTTAGTGCACGTGAACATCTAGGCAGCATTAATAGTGCGTAATATATATGAAATTATTATTACTGTTTGTACTGCATGTATACTTTAAAATGTTACTATACATGGTTTCTTCATTATATACATTGAGTGGGCTTTTGTTCCTTGCAGCAGATCGTAGGCTAATGTCCCACGGGGAGATTTAGTCGCTGAGATTTTTATAAAGCAAATTCCAGCGACTGGTCACTCGTCTTTTCCTTACACGTTTCGTTTTCGTGCGGTACTTATGACTAAGTACTGTTGGGGTACGAAACGCGCAAGGCCACGTGTTTTGGGGTTTGAATGTTTTTAATAAGGATTTTCAAATAAAAATTAGATTTTTTCCTTTTGAACTTTTTAATTTCTTGTTAAGTTTGGGATACATTTGGTAAATTGTTTGATTTGCTCTTTAATCTGGGGGCTGTCCCCCAATTACTTTGGCCCTGTTTGACTGGCCATTGGGGATCCTCTTTTTTGATTAAGTGTAAATTAGGGCTTCTTCAGACACTATAGGCCACTTGAATACATTGCTTATTATTGCTGTTATTATGCAAGTGGCAGTGTATTAGCCTCAGAGGAGTCACTGATAGGTTGGAAAGTACCTTTGGGGACACACAAGCTTTGCAAATGAACATTATTCTGCATGAGTTCTGTGCATAAAGATTATCCTTGGTAGAACAGTGGCATTTCATAGCAACCTGCATAAGCTTTTGCTGTAAATTATTTGTTTCCCTCTCATTTAGGTGCAGGTTATCACTCGGAATCAAAAGCAAAAGAGTATAAACATGTCTGTAAGCGGGCATGTAAAAAGGTAGGTGTGATTCTTGTTCGGATACATCAAGCTTCTGCCTGTTTTTTAAAGGAAAACTATACCCCCAAACAATGTAGGTTTCTATAAAAATATATTGCATAAACAAGCTCATATGTAAAACCCTGCTTCATCTAAATAAACCATTTTCATAAAAATTTACTTTTTTAGTAGTATGTGCTATTGGATAATCCTAAATAGAAAATTGCCATTTTAAGAATTAAGGGCCGCCCCCTGGGATCATAGGATTCACAGTGCACACAAACAAACCAAGGGCACACATACATGCTAGGCCCCATCAGCCAATTTATAGACCGAGTTCTGCCTTTTACTTCCACACTACTACCTGTTCCAGTTAGAGCTGCATTATTTCTGGTCATGTGATCTTTGAGGGAGCACCCACTAAATTAAATAGTGGATCAAGAGGAAGGATGCAAAAGGGCAATATTTACTGATATATATTCCAGTTTGGCGAGATTCTTATAGGTCACCTAACATAATATAAACTGTCTGTTGGTTGAGTATTCATTCTGGGGGTATAGTTTCCTTAGCTGCACCAAAACCAAACCTTCGTTCGAGCGCTTTGTTATTTAAATATATATTGTCATGTACAATACCTAAAATTATAAGTGAAGTGTAAGGGCTTTAATAAAAACATGTATTGGTTGTCATTATGAAATTATATAATAAAAAATATGAATTCCACTCATGTGAACGCTTATTTGATAATTTATTCCTTCCCTTACAGTGCAGTTTTAACTTTCTTGTAATGGCACTAAAGGGGTGAGGTTCTCGTGCAGTGAAAGAACTCTTGGGGTTTTTGTGTTATTCACTGGTTCTTTGTAATTCAAATTGCACACTCACGCCAAAGCATGACACAGAACAGAAATATGTGGTTCTATTTTGTCAAGGAGTTTATATATCAGTGTACCCGTCTGATTTTTAAAGAGAGAAAATAACAGTCTCCTGCTGTGTTCTTGTTTTACAACAGTGTGTTTATTACATAACCTATATGTTGGCGAGCCTGTGCCAGCTGACTTGGATTAGGGAGAATGCATCATTGACTGGTCCATGTATAATACATAGCAGCTAATTGAGCTTTAAGGGAAGTCTAGATGCTGGCTGCAGTCTGAGCTTTGCAATGTCTGAACCTTTCTCTTGTTCCAGAAGCCAGAGAAATGTACGCTTAGTGAATGAGGAGACAGATATGGCACAACACACATTCCAGGGAATAGTAAAATGAAGCTGGGGAAGGATTTTGTAATGAGTAAAGGCTTTTTACTAGACTGGCCAATCTTTTTTTTTTAAGGCAATATTTCCTGTTCTTAGTCACAGATGTGTGAGTAGTTTGACCTTCGTGCTTTAGTATGATCCACACATCGTTTCATAGTTTTCTGATAACTTCCAAGTGAATCATTCTTTGATGTGACCGTGCCAGAGGTTTAAGAATGCCTTTTATGCCTGGAAGACCACTCTTCCATTCCAGTACCGAATATTTTTGTTCTGCCTTAATAGGCTGTTCATTTCTGGTTTTTACATTGTTTTCAAGAAATTCATTGGTTAAGATTTTCTCTTTATTTGTTAGTCTGCCACTAACATCATCTTATAAATGTCACAAATTAACTTTTATAACAATAATATTACTGCAAAATACAGTCCAGTGCCTTGTGTGAGTTTTCTCCAGGTACTATAGGGCCCCAGTGTGTGAATGTGATAGGAGCCTTACATTGGAAGCTTCACTGGCACAGGGCCTGATGTGAATGATGTTGAATCTCTGTAAAGTGCTGCAGTATATGTCGGCGCTATATAACTAAAGGATAATAAAGATAATGTCATCACTTCTAAATTAATAGGATTATTGTATGCTGAACTAAAATTAAAGTATGTAATTCTGTTCCAAGGTTTTTGACCTATTTTTAAGACAATAGGCTGCCTACCTTATTAATCACCTCATATTTCTAAATATTACTTTTTTTTTTGTCCAAAGCAGCCACTAATATGATCTAATAGGTTATTCATGTACGAAAGTATACTGGTCTTCTCTTTACATCCTTTTTAAGGTTTATAGCCCATTCATTTCTCAGTGCCTTCTGATACTTTAGTTTACAGTAGCGGGGAAATGTGTACCATTTCTAATGAATAGAGACATTTTTAAAAAGTCAACACTATGAGTAAATACACAGGTGGTAAGTTCCCTTTCTGCATGAAACATGGCGTCTTAAAATTCTCAATTTGCTGAATTGACAAGAACCATCTAGGGAGAGAGTGTGAGAGGTTCGGCAATAACTTGCTTTGGACTTCCATTTCTAATGAAGCCATAGTTCAGGTGTAGGATCTGTTATCTGCAAGCCCATTATCCAGAAAGCTCTGAATTGCAGGAAGGTCATCTCCCATTGACTCCGTTTTAATCAAATAATTCAAACTTTTGAAACATATTTAATTTCTCTCTACAATAAGGAAACAGTACCTTGTACTTAATCTCAACCAACATATAATTAATCCTTATTGGAGGCAATGCAATCCTATCGGGTATGGAGATCTAAAGTACAGAAAGACCACAGGTACTATGAAAGAAATACATATTTTTAATTTAGTTCTTTAAATTTTAGGTTATAACATGTTTAGTTTACTATTTAATTATATAGAACAACATATACAATCTGATTGGGTTTATTGTTTAAATGTTTGTTAGTAGACTTAAAGATCCAAATAACAGTAAGACCTCTTATCTGAAAAACCCCAGGGCCCAGGCAATACAGATAATACAGCCTATATCCCATACCATATTATAACTCAAAACATCACAAAGTTCTATGAATGTATTTTACTTGTTATTCATGTTTGTTATTGTATAATCTACACTGTATGCTGTCAGTAGGAGGATGCTGTTATTTACCATAAAGTTGCTTTTGCAATAGAGAAAAATGTTTTCACTAGAAATCATTATCACTACTGTATTTTGTGCTCGGATATGAATGCTCACATTATTTTGCTTGCAATATTTCTTTCAAATCTGCTTTCTTTTTTTTGCTTTCTTTTTATTTGTTCTTAAACAGGCTATAGAAAAGTTACAAGCTGGTGATCTTGCAACTGATGCAGTAACTGCTGCTCTGGTTGAGTTGGAGGTATGTGCCACTGGTTACACATGTTTCACAGAAAGATATACTGTAACATTTGCATTCCTGGAGCTATGCTTTATTCTGTTAATTGGTAAACAACATCACAATCTAATGCATTTAGATCTTTAATTAATTTCATTATTGGAAATGTATTCCTTATATATATATATTTATTGTATTTATTTATTATAACACTTGTCCTCCCTGTGTGTAATTTTGTATTTTGTACGATTGTACAGCGCTGCGTACTGCGCTTTATAAATAAAGTTATACATACATACATGACTGAACGGTTAGCTTGAGGATGACTTAATATCTTTAATAGATTTTCCTTATCTTTTAAGGGTGCAGTCCAGTTCAGATTAGAAGTTGTTTTTAAATCTTTTGATTCAAAAAATGTTATAAATGAAAGATTTGCATAAAGTTTATATTTCTGCAAGGAGTTGTCAGTGTTAATGGAAAGGTGACTTTAGACTCTGGAGTACTCATCAGCTTAATGGATGGATAGCATGCAAGTGTCCATACATGGTATGGCAGGGGTCCACAAACTTTATTTTTAATAAAAGACGGAGAGCAACGCAAGCATGAAAAATGTTTTTAGGGTGTGACCAATAACAGCTGTTATTGGTTATTTGCCAGCCCAATGTGGACTGGCAGGCTACAGGAGGCTTTGATTGTCAGTACACATGGGGGCTGATTTACTAATCCACGAACGGTCCGAAGGCGTCCGAATGTATTTTTTTCGTAATGATTCGTATTTTGCGATTTTTTTCGTAAATTGTCACGACTTTTTCGTAGCCATTACGACTGTTTCACAAAATGTTGCAACTTTTTCGTAGCGCTACAACTTGCGCGAATTGTCGCAACTTTTTCATAGCCTTCGCGCCGAGTACGAAAGTTTTGGATTCATTCAAGCTTCAGTATCGTGACTTTTCTTGGGCCAGGTTGGAGCTGCAGAGTGCCATTGAGCCCTATGGGAGACTTTCCTTGGGCCAGGTTAGAGCTGCAGAGTGCCATTGAGCCCTATGGGAGACTTTCCTTGGGCCGGGTTGGAGCTGCAGAGTGCCATTGAGCCCTATGGGAGACTTTCCTTGGGCCGGGTTGGAGCTGCAGAGTGCCATTGAGCCCTATGGGAGACTTTCCTTGGGCCAGGTTGGAGCTGCAGAGTGCCATTGAGCCCTATGGGAGACTTTCCTTGGGCCGGGTTGGAGCGGCAGAGTGCCATTGAGCCCTATGGGAGACTTTCCTTGGGCCGGGTTGGAGCTGCAGAGTGCCATTGAGCCCTATGGGAGACTTTCCTTGGGCCAGGTTGGAGCTGCAGAGTGCCATTGAGCCCTATGGGAGACTTTCCTTGGGCCGGGTTAGAGCTGCAGAGTGCCATTGAGCCCTATGGGAGACTTTCCTTGGGCCGGGTTGGAGCTGCAGAGTGCCATTGAGCCCTATGGGAGACTTTCCTTGGGCCGGGTTGGAGCTGCAGAGTGCCATTGAGCCCTATGGGAGACTTTCCTTGGGCCGGGTTGGAGCTGCAGAGTGCCATTGAGCCCTATGGGAGACTTTCCTTGGGCCGGGTTGGAGCTGCAGAGTGCCATTGGGCCCTATGGGAGACTTTCCTTGGGCCGGGTTAGAGCTGCAGAGTGCCATTGAGCCCTATGGGAGACTTTCCTTGGGCCGGGTTGGAGCTGCAGAGTGCCATTGAGTCCTATAGGACAAAATCATGTAAAGTCTGAAAGTTTTGCCCGCCGGTTACGAGCGCTCAATACGAAAAAGTCGCGACAATGTACGAGCAAACCGTAACGGCTATGAAAAAGTCACGACAATTTACGATAAAGTCGTAACGCAGACAAAAAAATCGCAAAAAATACGAAAAAGTCGCAAAATGTTCGTTTCCAATCCGAATTTTTCCCATTCGAATTCGTGGATTAGTAAATCAGCCCCCAAGTCTTCATGCCTCAAATTCAAAATTGAACACCTGCTTTGAGGCCACTGGCGCAACATCAAATGTCTAGATGACAGCCCAATCAAAACTGCTGTACCCTTCTGACTGACAAACCAATATTGTGTGGGGAAAATAAATGATTTTTGTGCGATTCTGTTGGTACTTGAATGGCCAGCTTAAATCTTAATGAATGGGAAACTTTCTTTGTGAATCAATTACTGAAGTACTTTGAAAGCAGGAAGACTGACTAGTACGCCATAATTAGTTCAAATTAAAGAGCTTTGTTACAGTTATAGTTGACTTCTTGTTGAGCAAAAAAAAAAACAGAAAACCCCAATACATAATATATTTAGTTACTCTTTATGTGGGGCTTTGTCTTGCCTGCGAAAAAAGTAGACTAGAAGATATTGTTTATTACGGTGAAAGGTAAGTGTAATGTGATTCATAGATGGACCACAGAGGAGTTTGCAAGTATTTGGAACTCTTTGCTTTATCCCTTGAGGATATTTGATGTTTAACATTCTTTCCACTTGGAAAAAAAAAAGAAACAGATTTGAACAAAATTTGTAAGTGTTCAAGTCACGCTTTTTGTGGATGGCGCAACTGTTGGGAGCTTCAGTTAGCAGGCAATACCACCACAGAGCAGTGGTGCCAGTAATCATTTAGGTACAGAGTGTGCCCATAAGGGAACACACAATATGATGGAAAGCAGGTTCTTTCAGAAAACAAGTGAAAAAACCCTCAATGCCAGGAAGTACTTAGCCATGCTGCCAACGTTTGCAATACAATACTACTTGATTCTGCTGGAATTCATTAGGTGCTCCCTCCAAGTCTTGCTTCCAAGACCTCTAAAAAGATGTAAAATGCAGGAATTATTGTCATTGGTCCCGAATGTCCCAGGAACACTTGGTACTTGGATATCATAGTTAAAGGCTGGGTACTTATTCAGTAAATGAAGTAAGGCCTTGTTTCTCAAATCCTTCTCTAATGTCTGAATCAAGGCCATTTTAGCTTTGAAGATGTGACTGTTGAGTACTGGATTGCAGAAAAAATCATGACAAAGGCCACAAAAGCACATCACTGAGAATTTACATGGTGTGAAAGATTAAAATTACATTTCTTGATGTTTTCTTTACTCAAAATACAGCAACCCAACTCCACTGTATGATTGAGCTTCCGATGTCTCTGTATAGGTCCCTGGTAAGGCCTCACCTTGAGTATGCAGTGCAGTTTTGGGCTCCAGTCCTTAAAGGAAAAAGAAAGGTAAAGTCACTTGGGGGTGCCAAAATGTTAAGCACCCCCAAGTGACTTTAACCGCCTACCTTTTACCCCGGGCTGGTGCCGCTGTCAGGAGAAAATAGCACCAGCCCGGGGTAGCTGCCTGCGCTTCCTCCTTCCGGCTTCGCTGCGCGCGCATGCGCAGTAGAGTGAAAAGCCGAACTTAAACATTTAAGTCGGCTTTTTCGCTCTACTGTGCATGCCCGGCCACCGGCAGTTTAGGAAGTGGAAGGCGGAAGGAGGAAGTGCTGCGCTCCAGGTGCCCCGGGCTGGTGCTATTTTCTCCGAACAGGGGCACCAGCCCGGGGTACAAGGTAAGCGGTTAAAGTCACTTGGGGGTGCTTAACATTTTGGCACCCCCAAGTGACTTTGCCTTTCCTTCCCCTTTAAGAAGGATATTAATGAGCTGGAGAGAGTGCAGAGACTGCAACTAAACTGGTAAAGGGGATGGAAGATTTAAACTATGAGGTTAGACTGTCGAGGTTGGGGTTGTTTTCTCTGGAAAAAAAGGTCCTTGCGAGGGGACATGATTACTCTGTACAAGTACATTAGAGCGGATTATAGGCAGATAGGGGGTGTTCTTTTTTTTTGCCCCATAAAAATGATCACCGCACCAGAGGCCACCCTTTTAAATTATAGGAATGGAACTTCCATTTGAAGCAGGGTAGGTGGTTTTTCACGGTGCAGTTGGGGAATGCCCTTCCTAGTGGTGATGTGATGGCAGATTCTGTTAATGCCTATAAGAGGGGCCTGGATGAGTTCTTGAACAAGCATAGTATCCAAGGCTATTGTGATACTAAAATCAATATTGATGTTGGTATATATAGTTTATGTATGTGAGTGTATAGATGGGTCGGTATTGGTCTATGTGTGTGTGCTGGGGTTCACTTGGAAGGCTTAAACTTGAAGGATTTTGGTCTTTTTTCAACCAAAGGAAAGTCATTTTGGCATTTTACTGCCAATAGATTCGCCACATTAGTGCCACCTAGAACACTATATTTATTCTGCAGAAAGCATTGCCATACCTGAGGAAAGAGCCCTAGAAGCTTTCTCAGCTGCCATTTTAAGTAGCTTCCTGCTTGCAGCTTTAGTCTTGGTAGCTCAAATTACTCATTCCTAAGGGCGAGGGGGGTGAGTGATGAATTCTTATGGGAGGGAGAGGGGAGAGAGCAGCCCAGACTCTGGCCCCAGGAATGAAGGATTTTTCTGAGAGAGGAAGTCAGATACCCAAGAACATGTTTACAAATAAGTAGACAAGAAATCCTGTCTTTTCATAGAGGACTCAGTGCAGCGTTTCTGTGAGTGCTTATGGCTGTATTAACATAGACCTTTCTGATAAAGCTTACTTAGTTTTTACCTTTCCTTCTCCTTTAACTATGAAACTATGTATGTCTATAATATAACACAGGCCTTTTCTATAACACTGTCTATGTTATATATATTTTCTATGCTTGAGGAAGTGCAGCCCAGCACTAGATGCATAGATGGGTATTGTAATTATTGATAACACGACCTTTCACTTTATGATAGCTATGCCCCTTGGAACTTCAGGGGGCCCATTTACTAACCCACGAATCCGAATTGGAAAAATTCTGATTGGAAAACAAACATTTTGCGACTTTTTTTGTATTTTTTGCGATTTTTTCGTCGCTGTTACGATTTGCTCGTATCTTGTCGCGACTTTTTCGTATTGAGCGCTCGTAACTTTCAGACTTCCATAGGACTCAATGGCACCCTGCAGCTCCAACCTGGCCCAAGAAAAGTCACCATACTGAAGCTTGAATGAATCCAAAACTTTCGTACTTGGCGCGAAAGCTGCGAAAAGTCGCGACTTTTTCGCAGCTTTTGCGCCGAGTATGAAAGTCGTAGCGGTATGAAAAAGTCGCGACATTTTGCGAAACATTCGTAATGGCTACGAAAAAGTCGCGACAATTTCCGAAAAAATCGCAAAATACCGATCATTACGAAAAAAACCCATTCGGACGCCTTCGGACCATTCGTGGATTAGTAAATCAGCCCCCAGGTGTCCGTGCTCTTACATTCCATAACATTGTTATCCTCAATAGGTAGTGGCCACTTAATATATTGTGGTTTAATGTGAATGTGCATTTGTTAAAATTCTTCTTTGTTAGATAATTAAATCCAAAATACATTTATGTTCTCAGAGAAGCTAAGCAACATTTCATGTTTAAATGATGTCACTTTTAGGGGAAAATTGAAGAATTGAATTCCTCTCCAGGTAGATTCCTTTCTTTAAATAAAAAAAAAAATAGCTTTTAAGATGTGGTGGACTTTCAGAAACTAAAGTGAGGGATGCTCAAGGGAAATTAGATCATTGGATTTGCCTGCGTTTGGATGCATTTTTAAGGTTTTTTTTATAAGCCAGGAAGCAGGACCTCTGTAACATAATTCACAAAAATAAAAAGAGGCCGAAAAAGAGACTCAGCACAGTACAGGCATTGTGCGCTGCCATAATGTCAATTACATTTGTGATTAATAAAACATATTTGGTATATTTTCTCTCTGTTAGTGAAAGAAACTCATTCATTTGGTCCTGCTCGTCCCGTTACAGCAGCAAATATGTCACAATCATTAAGAGATTATGAGATTTAGGTGGTGAATTGTAATCTTTCATCTGTATAGTCAGTCTATTAGAGAATTATCCTTTGATGTGCACAAGTATTTAGAGACATGAGTGCTCTTCCATGGAATTCTTCCTCACTTACATTTTTTAGAAATAGAACAGACAATATTATAGGGTGCTGTTTTATAGATGAGACCTATAAAGTACTTTAGCATGTCCTCCAGACTGGTATGTCATGATGATCAGCAGCTGTTATTGGTGCTTAAATGTTTAGCTTTACCTCGTTTTGCAAAGCAGATTTTTTAAAAAGCAGTAAATAAACCATATTTTAATTGCAAGAGTAGTAAATAAGGACTGCCTATATGGAAGTCATTATCTTCTATTAGCTGTTTATTGCTAGTGCCCCCTAAAGCCTAAGTTTTCTTAAAGATATTACCACTGATTGATCCCTTGTTATTGCAAGCACCCCCTGTACTTCTGGCCTTTATCTATAATTCATAAAGTCTCCTGGGTCCAGGAAGAGAATAATTACAGAACAACTTGACCAGTTTGACCCTCTCTACTGGTTATATTTTGTTACCCAGCTGTCATTTCCACAGATAGAGGTAATAAATTACGTAGTAGATAAGTACAGTTACCAAAGCTTGAGGATAAAGGTGAAAAGGAAGCACACTTTTTGGAAATGGGATTTGGTCATTTGTGTTTAAATGCAGGTTCCATTTTAAGGTGGTCTTATAGATTTTGCAGTTTCTCTATTTTATTTGGCACTGCTTAAAATGTAAAAATGTCTTAAATTCATAACTTGTCTTTATTGATTCTTATGTTGTGTTTTCACAGGACTCCCCGTTTACAAATGCAGGAATGGGCTCAAACTTGAATCTTCTCGGAAAAATAGAATGTGATGCAAGTATAATGGATGGCAAATCTTTAAGTTTTGGAGCAGTGGGATCACTGAGCGGTACGAATTAAAAAATGAATAATATTTTTATATATAGTGAATAATGTACCCCCTTTTGTAAAATATAAGGATACTGTAAGTCACCGAGGAGTTCCCTGACCATAAAAGCGTGATGCCGAAGGCCAAGGGCTTTTACACAGGTCATGGGACTCTAAGTTGATCTAAAATTAGGGATGCACCGAATCCAGAATTTAGTTCGGGATTCTGCCTTTTTCGGCAGCATTCGGCCTGCCCGAACCAAATCCTTATAATCACAAGACTTTTGGTTACGTGAACATGGAAGTTAAAAAAAATATTTAAGCACCTTTTTATTTAATCGTTACATACCCTAATGTGCATATGCTAATTCATTTCAGTATTTGCCTGCATATTTTACGTAGAATTTGGGTTCTGGCCGAGCCCAAAAATAGTGAATTTGGTGCATCCCTACTTCAAATATCGTCATATTTTACAGCAGGAAGTAGCACAAAATTTACTACAATAGACGTGTTTCAGTGAGTGACACCAATGACAACATCAGCAAGCACTGATTTTAAAGATACAATTTACAGGATATTCATGGCTCTTGCCATGTATTTTATACACAAGTGTAAGTTTTGTTTTTACTCTTTGGTACAGTTTTAAAGGTTAAAATGCCTGTAAGAGCTTAATATAACATTCTGTATAGTGTATACCTGTATCATGCTTTGTCTCAACATGCAGGGCCTGAAACTAGGGGTTGGCAGAAGAGGTATGTGTCTAGGGAGCAACTGTCCCCCCCCCCCCCCCCCCAGTCTAGGCCCTTGTCTCTGAACCACCCACTTGTCATTATCCCCTTGTCCTGGTGCCGCCACAATTACTTTGTCAGTGAGCCATGTGTACCCACAGGTTGAGGCAAAGTGGCCAGAAGATTCACCTAGGGTGCCCACCGGCCTGGCCAGGCACTGTCAAGGTGGTAAAATAAGCTATTTAATTCTAATGAATAAATACAGCGGTTCGCTTGGGGACATTAGGATAAACACTTAGAGGCTTTCTTCCATCTGTACCTTTAAAGGAGAAGGAAAGGCTAAGTCACTTGGGGGTGCCAAAATGTTGGCACCCCCAAGTGACTTTAATCGCTTACCTTGTACCCCGGGCTGGTGCCCCTGTTAGGAGAAAACAGCACCAGCCCGGGGTACCTGTAGCGAGCGCTTCCTTCTTCCGCGGCGAAATCCCTGGGCCGGAGCATGCGCATTAGAGTGAAAAGCCGACTTTGTTGTTAAAGTTCAGCTTTTCACTCTAATGTGCCCACGCGGAAGAAGGAAGCGCTCGCTGCTACCCCAGACTGGTGCGGTTCACTCCGAACAGGGGCACCAGCCCAGGGTACAAGGTAAGCGATTAAAGTCAATTGGGGGTGCCTAACATTTTGGCACCCCCAAGTGACTTAGCCTTTCCTTCTCCTTTAAATATCTTAAGACACATATTAAATTCTAACATGATTTTTTATTTAGTGCATTCATATTCATCTTTAATGATCCTTAGTTTTATGATGTCATATTTATTATGTTCTATTAACTGTATTCTCTGCTTTCTTGTTAAAGGAATCAAAAATCCTGTCTTGGCAGCCAACAAGTTACTTTGTGAAGGACAGAAAGGGAAACTTTCAGCTGGCAGGATCCCCCCTTGGTAATACCATTGTTTGTATAATCTACATTTTTAACTTTTTTTCCATTCAATACACATGATTTGTATAAGCTAAAAATAGCCCAAGTGTGAGTACAAATTGGCCCCGGAACATCTTGTCCTCTGCTTCATGTGAGAACTATTAATTGCCCTCTCCTTGATGTTAAGATGGATGTTTTTGACAATTCTAATTTCTTTTGTCTGTTATTTTTTTTTGTGTAGAACAAACAGCTGAAAGTTCAGTTTAAAAAAAAAATATTATTTTAGCAACATTTTTTCTGCTGTTTTGCACTCTTGGCATGTTCTTGCATTTCCCTTTGTAGTGGCAAGACAGATTTTTCTAACAGATGACCTTATTGCCTGAGAGCTACAAAAAGTAAAAGTATTGGGCAATAAAGGATGTTGTCGACATACCACATTACTTGTAAACAAAACAATAAAACATATTGGAGTTGAATATGTACCCCAAGGCCTTTTTTAAATAAATTCAACTCCAATTTAACAGTCACCCACCATTTATTTATATAAAAACATTGTTTTGAAGGCCTTTAACTGATCAGCAGAATAATGAAGGCTCCAAATATTGGAAGGGTTAGGATTTCAGTTAATGTGTCTGATCTGCTGCCTGAATTAACACAAGTGCCATAAAAATGTTAAGAATTTATTAACAATCACCGGTTTTGGTCTTTGATCACTTGAAGTTTCATTTATATTCTTTATAAGTCATTTTATTGTAATGATCTCTTCTAAGCTGCATTTAAGGTTCACCAGTTTAAATGTATTTGTTCTAAAATAGCTGCATATTAAATATTTTAACTAGGGATGCACTGAATCCAGGATTTGGTACAGGATTCGGCCAAGATTTGGCCTTTTTCAGTAGGATTTGGATTCGGCCAAATTCAGGCTCCTGGCTGAACTAAATCCGAATCCTAAAAATCTCGTGACTTTTTGTCACGTAAACACGGAAGTTGAAAATGTAACCTTTCCGTTACCTAATTAGCATATGCTAATGAGGAATTAACCCTTCCGTTACCTAACTAGCATATGCTATTTAGGATTCGGTTCGGTATTCGGCCAAATCCTTTATGAAAGATTCGGGGGTTCGGCCGAATCCAAAAAAGTTGATTAGGTGCATCCCTAATTTTAACAGAAAAATGGCGGAAATAAATATTTCATATCCAAAACAATATAATGAAAAATAATTCTAATTACTCTGTTATAAGATATCATCCCTGAGCCTGCTTGGAACTCATGTGTGGCAGAATGTTCCATGCTATTCAATTAATATAGGTAAAAGTATCCAGAAAGCAAGAATTGCATGTTTTTCTACTTTCTGTGTTAAATATGGTTGAAGAGGTTGAGATGGCTGTTAACACACCAGTTATTTAACTAAAAAAAATACATTTATTGGTTCAAGAATAACATTTTTAATGGTGGAATGAATTATTTGCAATGTGCAATAAAAACTACACCATAAAAATCATGACAGAATGCCACATTTGCCTTATTTGGGGGAATTCACCAAACCTATAGAATTAAATTTGTTTAAGTTATGTATTGTATGTGGAGTTGTTATTTTAAAGGTATCTTGCATAGAATGACTATAGCTGGCCCAATGCAGGCAGATGTAAGCTATTGAGTCGGCTGCTTTTCTGCCCGTGCATGGGGCCCCCACAATGGCTTCCCAGATAGATATCTGTCTTAAAATGACAAGATATATATAGGCCAGGTTTGAAGATCTGGCAGGCAGGGACTATATAGGCAAGTTGATGTGGTCCTTTCCTGACTTGCCTACATAGGTGTCAGTTATGATCTGATTGTTGGCCTAGAGCCAATCTTTCAGATCAACCAAATTTAAGAATATTGGTGGCCAAATCGGGCAAAGATCCAGTAAAGATGACTACAGATACCCATGCTATTTTCTTTTTATAGGAATGCATTCATTTAAATAAAGCGATTAATTAGTAGTCAGTATTCTGGGTGTGTTCATTACCCAGCTGGTTGAAAGAAAGTGAGTTTGCAGATTTCTTCGGTGTACAATCTTTTGGATTGTGCTGATGTGCTGCATCTATATAGCCAATTAATTTCATCAAGATTATGTCACTTACATCTGTATCTGTGAATACAAAAATGCAGTTTTACAAATAGAGCAACTCTTATTTCTGTATGCAGCTTTCTGGTTGGAGATGGTGCATTTAAGTGGGCCGTAGACCATGGGATACCAACATGCCCTCAAGACATAATGGCCACAAGTAAGTATGTTCTAAAAAGATTAATGAAAATATTCTGTATCAGTGTTTTAACGTTTGCTTGCGATTTAAGAGCCCCAACTTCAGTATTAACTTCCAGCCACTGTAAGTAATTGCAAAAGCAGTTCCTGTATGGAGGTGTAAGTAATATGAGGAGGTGCTTATCCAGATGACCATGATGTCATTGTAAGTCCCTTATTATGGCTCAGATTAAGTCTTATAACTGACTCTGTGTCCTGGGGCTGTCTCTTGGTGTTTATGCGCTGATCATCACCTCCACGGCCCCATTGCTTATATCAACATCTGCCTTACAGCTCAGCAGCATCCAAAACAGATGCTGTGTTATTCACCTTCCCTGCAATCAAAGACTTGCTGTTGTCATAGTGTTGGCTGCCACATTTCATCTGAAAGAAACACTGTTTCAGCAAAGAACTGTATTAAGTATTTGCAGTTTGTCCTTGGAAATAAAATCACAGTCAAAAGTAACCTTTGTAAGCTTGCCCTCCAGATCCAGTTATTTAGCAAAAATGTTCTGGTCTAAAGTGTGCCCTCCTTTTAAGTACTGAATTATTTGTGTTATGTAACACTGACCTATATAAAAAGGAGACAGAGGAGTGGGGTCTTGAATGAAACCAGACTCTTTGTATATTACATATACTGTCTGGCTTCATTCACAGCGGAGGCATGAAAACAATGTTTAAGTGCCTTAGATGCCATACCAGCTCATTAGCCTTAAATGTAGAACATATGGGAAGTGTAGCCTCTTTCCAGGGAAGCCAAGTAACTTGCAGGGAAATCAGCTGAATAGAGAATCAGTAGAATCCAGAAGTTTGCTATGTACAGTGCAGCTAGCTTCCTGCCTATTAGGGTTTGCATTCTCTCCATCTCCATATATAACATGCTAGTGATAATGTAACAAATCCAGGGGTTATATTAAGAATTATTGTTCTTTACAGCAGGGGTTGAAAGTGGAATAATTAAGAATTACATTGCTGAAATCAGTTACTAGTTTAAATAAATATTGGCAAACATGTCTATAAACTGCAAAGATTAGCAGATATTTGAATAAAATATGTTTTTGTGTATTTAGATATACAAAAGAAGCAAAAACGAAATCCAAACCATCCTAAATACTGACTTAGGTACTAGAGGAACAGGGCCATAAAGTATCATTAACTTTCATTACATTGGGGCTGCTTAGATGAAACAGTGTGTAATGGTTTATAGAGGTACAGGGTGCAGTTATCCTAAGGGCTTCACAGATGCTCACTATACCAACTTGTGAGACTTGTTAGTGAAGCACTTGGGACTCCTGGTATGCTCTGCACCTTAACAGGTCAAGGGGTGCACATTAAGCAGCACTGATACAAAGCATTACTTTTTCCATCTCCACTATACGTGTCATATCCAACTATGTGTACCTTAAACTGCTTCTTTACTTGGACCCAAGGTGTGTGAATATTGGAAGTCTTCTTTAATTGGATCCTCTTAAGCAGCTCTGGCTAATTATGCAGGGCTCCGTGTATAGTGTTCATGAGGCACAGAAAGTCTCTGCCTTACAGAGCTTCTACATTATGGGTGGCCATACTTGGGAAGATCTGCTTGGGCCATTGATCAGACCCATGAATAGATTACTGTGTTTACCATTTGTTGCTGTCAATGTCTGATGGCAATTTCTAGCTTTTCCAATTAATATTTGACTAAAGATGGCTATACACAGTAAGATCCACTTGTTTGGCAATGTCGTGAATAAGCGGATCCAGTGTTAGGCTGGGATACCAGGGGCCCACCAGAAAACCTTACTGTGGGCCCCTCTCTTTAAACTATTATTCATCCACTTCTCACTCAACCTCTATCATTTTTCTAGTGTTTTTTCTTTACGTACTATAATCTATTCTTTTTTATATTTAGTCAATTTGTTCCCATAGAGAAATAGGAAATAAACATGAATTAGGCCAAATAGTTAGAAGAAGGAGGGCCCACTGACACCTCTGGGCCAGTCTCACACTGAGCAGATCTTCTCCCATTATGCCCACCCTAAGGCCAAACGATCAAATTACAATAGTGGGCATAGGCGCATGAATGAGCTGATGCAGTCCCTGATCCGATAGAAAATCAAACCTGCCCGATTGAGATCTACCCAGTTTTAGGCCAGATATCAATCAGGTAGGCTCGTCAGGGGTGTCCATACATGGACAGATAAGCGCTGGAACTGGCTAAAAATCTGCCCCAATATGGCCACCTTAAGCCCCAATCAGATTTTGTTGGAAATGCCATTGTCTTGTGGCTTGTGCCAAGTCTTCCAGTAGGGGTGCATGGATCCTTCTGTGAGTTTGTTTTTATTTTCTGTATTTTGTATAATGCTTCTCAGTATGTCTGCCTTTAAATATGTTTTAGATTTACTGATAAGTTTGTTACAAATTTTCTATTACAAATTCATATAAGCTTACAGGTTCATAGAATAAGACCGTCCATCATAATCCTGCAGCTGTTATAGAATGGTGCTAATAGGAAATATAAATACTAAAATAATAGCCGCAGCATAATGTGACAGTTACAAAAGCAAGCAAACTCATGTACAGAGCACTCGCATTCCTTGTTCAGACCTCTGTCTCCTAATCCTTGTAGCTTCTGATCAAAGCAGTTTTTGTCTGCTCTCCATTCTCCTCCCTTTTGGTAAATGATCTCTTATTTTACATTTCAGCTATGTCTCCTGTTTCACAAAAGTTTACAGCAACTGTTTGATCTTTGTCCTTTCTACGAATGGCAGACTGAGTTTCACCCACTCTTTCTTCAATTCGTCTAGTTTAAACAACAAACAACATGTTGGACTGAAAAATTAGACAACGTAATTATTAAACCATAAGCCCTTGTGTGGTAGATATTCCCTTTAAACACTTCTTACTTTGTCTTTTGATTGAAATTTTGTTTTAATAAACTGAATGCCTGCAGGAACCAGGCTATCCCTTATTGTTTGCAGTCTTTTAAATCTTGGAGGGGGTCTTTAACAGTTTAATTTGTACCCAGTAATTTTTCAGAACGATCCAATTTCAGTATAATTAATAAGGATGAAAAAAAGAACACACTATAATTTGCTTTTATAGTCAAAGGGAGCTTAAACAAATCTTCCTGCAAGTCGGCTACCAATTGGACAATTTCTTAAAATCTATGTACACTGTACATCAATACCCACCATCAGTGTTGGAATTAAATAATGTTTTATATAACTTTTACAAAATAGCCATACACTGGCTGGAACTGGCTGCTGTCTCTACTGCTTGTGACCACATTAAACAAAATTTCAATGTGCCCAGGTGTTATTTGGTTGGTACTTGGGTATATATGAAAATCTGTGTGGGTAAGGACTGCATAGGGCCAAAGGTGTGGTCCTTTCCCCATAGGGCCTTCATAGGACCCTATTTTCTTATGATCAATTGGCTCACAGGTAATGATTATGCATGATGATGTACAGAAGTCTTATCTTTTATTTTTCGAACTTTAAAGGAAAAGAAAAGTCTAAATCACTGGGGGTGCCAAATTTTAGACTGTTAAGCACCCCCCCCCAGTCATTGTAACTGGTTACCTGATACCCCAGGCCGGTGCTCCTGTAAGCAGAAAACTGCACCAGCCCACGGTATTTCTTCAGAAGTTCTTTGGCGCGATCCTTATCCTCATCTCTCTTATTTTCACCGGCAAGTGAAAGAGCAGGCTTTTCATTTCTAAATTCAGCTTTACTCTACTGCGTGTGCATGAAGACTCTGAAAAAGATGAGGACAATGATCTTATGCAGAAATATCCTAGTCCGGTGCAGTTTTCAGCAAACAAGAGCACTGATCCAGGGTTACTGATCCAAGTCACTGGGGGGGGTGCTTAAAATTTTGGTACTCCCAGTGATTTCAACTTTCCCTCTTCCATAATTGGGGCCTACGGACAGCTGTCAGCAAAGGTCTGAATCATTGCATCAATCTGGCCAGATATATCAGGCAGGACCTCCTGAAGGCCCCTTAAATAGTGATGGGCGAAATAATTTGCCAGGCATGGATTCACAGGGAATTTCTGCATTTCACCATTGGCGTATTTTTTCAAGAAACTTAAAAAACAATTGTCGCGTGCATCCAAAAAATGACTTTTTTTCTGTGTTTCACAACTTTTTCACACATTTATATTTGTGCACCAAAAATATCATATCCATTCCATTAGAAAACAACCATCAGTACTCATCAGAGTTTGTCACCTAACCCCTTGTTTGTCCACTACTCCAGCAGGGATCTGACTATTATTGCTTCTTATTGTAGTCTGATATTGGTAGGCAATCTCATACCTCCCAACATTTGAAAACTGCAGAGTGACAAAAAGAAATGGTGCGCATAGTGTGGCAAAATTGTTTTAACCACACTCATTTTTGTGACCACACCTTCTAAATACCACTCCCATTTTACAAAATTTGGTAGGTTATGAAATGTTTGAACACATTTCTGGGGGTTTTGGGATCTTGTTTTATGTATTATTAGTTTTGCTTATGAAGGTGAAATTGCCCTTTAAAATATGCATGTCTCAGAGAACTGTTTATCTTATTAATTACAACTGTATCTAAGTGCAGGGTTTGAGTATTCTGGGCTCTTTGCCAAAAGCCTACTTATCTAATTAAGTTTGAGAAACGTCTCTTTTTTTGGATTTTTTGCAGGAGATCAAAGGGAAATGAGGGACTTTCAAAGGGAAATGAGGGACTTTTCAATAAGTATCTGGGACTGCGGGCCGAGCTGTTAAAATCGAGACTGTCCCGTAAAAATCGGGGTAGTTAGGAAGTATGCAATCTGCCTCTGGGATACTATCCCTAGGTTGATTATGAAAAGTCTACTTTAGACATGGGCTATTGTATAGAAAAAGGTTCAGGTCGTAAATAGGGTTGCCACCTGTCTGCTTTTGACTTGGACAGCCCGTATTTTGGAAGGGCTGTCAGGGTCAAAACCTCCTACCCGGTTTTCCAAATTAGGAGAACCAGGCAGGACTCCCTGAGATTGAGGGGGCGATTGGCCAATTGCCGATCGCCATGTTTTAGCCCCGCCCAGTGATGTCACAACCCTGCCTCTTCCCAGCCCTCATGACATCATAGCCCTACCTTTTCTTCGCTCCCTGTGATGACACTGCCCGCCCCCTGCCCGGCGACAAACGCCAGCAGAGGTGGCAACCCTAGTTGGAAAGGTTTAGAGCAGGGGTGGGCAAACTACGGCCCGTGGGCCACATCCGGCCCCTTGGCCTTTTTAATCCGGCGAGACTTGGTGTCATTGGCGGGCCGAAATTAAAGAGACGAAGGGGGCCGTAACGCTGGCCTGGCCCTGCCCGCCCTGGCCCGGTCCGGCCCGGGGGTAAGTAAATGTGGCCCGTGAGCCAAAAAGTTTGCCCACCCCTGGTTTAGAGATACAAAGCCAGGCAGTGAGATGGGAGTATATAGATGCCCTTTCATTTAAGTAATATTTGCCTTATTATCTAGCCGTTTGGACGCCATTTGTGCATTTCTATGGTAGAGCACATAAATAAAGCACCGCACTAGATTTCAAACAATAAGTACTTTCAGATTTGCAGTTCTATAAATGTGTCTGTGCTGCAGAGACTGTTGGAATGGGAATGCTTTATATGCTGTCTGTTTACACTGAGACAGTTGAAAACTATTATCGCAGCTCAAGCTGTTCTTTGTGTAGCTGAGGACAATCATGATAAATGTCTGCCAAATAGAGTGATATTGGTTGCGCTGCTTTCATCTGACTTCTGCTCTCATTTGTTTTGTCGCCATTCTGTCCTTATGCTGAAGACAGAGAGAATGGTTAATTTCCTGTTGTGGAATATAATTGTTAAACAAATATGTCTGTTGAGCATTCGGCCTTTTTATAGATGCCGTCTCAAGCCTTACATAATCTTCCCATGCAGCACCATCATGTGTGCTCATATGGAGAGAGTTTATGATGTAAGTAAATTACTGCTATTCTTCTTCCAAACTTCATCCACAAATAAGGGAATTCCAATGTTGCTAAATAGTTTGCTGTTATATTCCATGGAAAATATGTTTTTTAAGGAGTTTTGTGTAATAGTAATCCTCTAGTGAGGTATCATGGGGTCATTAAAAATAGTTTTGCTTAGATTGATTTAAAGGAGAAGGAAAGACTAGTAAAGAGTTAATCTCAAGCTGCAGGCATACCTTCAGTTGTCTCAATAGTGCCCTTAAGTCTCCCCATATTTCTCCTGTTCAGATGATCAGAAGCCTCATAGGAATAAAAAAAAAAAACACTGAGCTCTGTAAAGAAAGTTCCCATAATGCCTCACTCCTGCACCAACACCTCTGTACATGCTCAGTTTAAGACTATGAGGAAGCTTCTGCTGATTGGCTCAGATCACACATTCCTAAGGGGGGGAGGGAGTTCTTAGCATTCTTGAGGGAGGGGGAGCAGGAGAGGGGAGAGAGAAGAGAGCTGCGCGTCTCTGGCACGGGTAAACAAAGAGACAACAAATCCTGTTTCTTTTGACAGAGAACTCAGTGCAGGGCTTCTGTGAGTGCTTATGGCTGTATTTACATTTTAGTTTTTACCTTTCCCTCTCCTTTACGTTATTATTATTATAGTGTTCATTTTTTTTTTTTGTTTGTTTGTTTTATGAAACCCTTCCTCCAGCTGCAAGTCTGTGAGATAAGGAGCAGCTCCATATATGTTGCCCATTCTACATCACCCACAAGGGGGCCTCATGTACACCTAAATGCAGAAGGGCATACAGCACTGAAGTGGTCCTTATGATTGAATAAGCTTAAATATGTCAGCTTTGGTGTTTGAATGATCTTGCAAGCGTGACCAATGGAGGTGACTGAGTACAAAGGGCAGTTACTTTAAAGTTCATAAGACGTCTTTACTTGATATTTCACTCAGCAGGTCTATTCAGTGTACTGCACCTGCACATACAACCGTTTAGTTGTACTTCAAAGAAACTTTTTGTACTTTATCAAGTTTAATTTTGGTATAGTGTCCCCTTAAAGACAAGGACTTGACCCGAGTTTTCATGCTATGGATACCATTTACGCCTTAGCAGTTATGAATCTGATTTATTCTGGCAGCTCTATAGTGTTCTAAAAGGGTATACGCTTATTAAATATGACTGCAGATTACATCTTGAAAGTAGGAGGAAATAATAGAGATCTGGAACTTATTTTTATAATATAATTAAATTATGTGTTACTAACTGCTTTATCTTGAAAAATAAAGACTGTTATGAGTACAGCCATCTCTTTTGTAACAAGAAGAAAGGGATTTGCATCTTTGTTTATGAAACCAGAATGATGGATATCAGCAATACATATCATGTGGTCTGGGACAATATCTTCCAAAATAACATTTAAAGCGTATTGAATGTCAAAAGGGGAGCAGTTTTCATAGGTTATTGTCTGATTTTCTTCCATATGTCTTGCAACAGGTCTTCTGGGGGTCTGAAGGGAAGTTCCAGTGCCCCCCCCCCGCTGCCAGCTGACATTGTTTGCAGCTCCCCAGTCAGCTGGAATAAATGAAAGATTTTCACGTGTTCCAATGTGGAATTCACAGCCATCTTTTAAAGAAACGGGTTCCATCTATATATTGGGAAAGGATTGTTTTTACAGTAAGAGCTGTAAAGTTGTGGGATTCTCTCCCTGAATCAGTTGCACTCTAAGGATAATTGAAGAGGCTTAATAAGGTTTTTTTGTTCTAATTTCCTCTGAATCAACCTGCAGTTAGGTAAATTTCATATAGACAAAAAGGTCGACCTTGCTGGATTTGCATCTTTTTTCAACCTAACTTACTATGTTAGTCTAGGGTTAATGTATTCAGTTTCTGGGGTTAATGTATTTAGCCATTTCTGCAGTGATCTTACTGGCATATCTGGGGTTAATGGAGTGCTTATTGACCATTTTTGCAATGATTTTACTGGCATATCTGGTGCTAATGGAGTGCCCATTTCAGCAGTTGCAGAATGCAGGAGACACAATGTGCCATGGAATGCTTTGGGTCATAATAAGTCATGAAATTGTAGGGGCCACTGTTTCTGTCTGGTGTACCTTGTGCTTCTGATGCTGCGATTTCAAACATGGGAAAGGCCGAGTTTTCACGTTCCATGGTATTTAGAGATGTGGTAAAAATTTGTTGCCATGCTGTGCACTGTAGATTGTTGGTTTTCTCTTTTTGTTTTTTGTAAGTGTTGGGAGGTCTACATATACCAGCCAGAATGTGATTCATTAGTCTTCTGAGAGGACGAGGGGGGCTCAAACTCTACTTAGACCACAGGCAAGTCAGTTTCAGGAAAGACTGTGATTAAGCAGTATACAATCTGGACCAACTGATGAACTGATTTGTCAGCTGTATGGTCCATCTGTCAGTCTGAAACTGTTCCTGCAAACCCACTGAGTGGTTCAATTGATTAGTCAGATATTTCAATCAACCAATGCACGTGTACGTCCAGATTGCATTATCATCAGACAAATCATCACCCAGGCCTGTCAGAGGGATATCCTGCAGCTGTACGAAGTGCATCAAACCTTTAAATTGCTATGGGTTACTACTTTGACTACTTGTTTATGATCCAAAAAATATCAAGCCATAAGGCCACCAAACATTACCTTACTAAATATATATATATATATATATATATATATATATATTTTTTTTTTTTTTTTTTTTTCTTTATGCTTACTAGGGATGCACAGAATCCATCACGCTTGGATTTGGGTATATAAATACCACATCCTCCACAAGAGATTAGTCTAAATTCAAACACTAATTTGTAAAAGCTTTAAGAAAAATAAAGAAAATGCATAGGTTGTAAACAAAACATATTGTTCAGTGGTACAGAGGTTTAATGTTGCTTGGCACTAAGGGTGCAGAATTGGTTTGGCCAACGCTCTGGTCAGGATTCAGGATGTTGAAACTGACATGCTCTTTAAAAATGACTTTCCTGTCTGTCAGAAAAGTTCTTTAAAGTATTGATACATCTATGAAACAAGGTTAATGTTTTAGTTCCATGTTCGTTACTATAGGATGGAAGAACATATGACTCTAACACCGACCTAAATTGTTAATCCCCAATGCAAATTGGCCCATATAAATGATTCAGGCAGTTCTTTTCCAAGGTCTATTAAATCCAAGATTTATTATATCTTTTCATACTTTATTCTGTTCTCAAACAGAGAAGTCATTTCTATGAAGTTATCTTTAAACCCCAATTCAGTGTCACCAAGGGTTTTTAGGAGCAGCGGCTTTGTATTAATTGGATCCAATCCAGCAGACAAATTACTGGGAATTTACTAACGATATTGTATATAAATGGTTGCTCAGTGAGCAATTTATTAATTTGTGTGACATGTGTCCGTTGAGACTGGGAATAACTTACGTGATGCCATTTATATCTCTTTTTTTAATACTAAATGATGATAAATTGAACCAGTTTGACTTTTTTTTTTCTTTTTTATTTGCATCTAGTGACACTTAATGGCTGGAATTAATTTCCTTTCCTGCATTTTGGAATCAAATTTGGTAAATCGGTCACATTAATAGCTCAGACTGATGTAGATGTATAACACAAGGCTGAAGGTTATTGAATGTTCACTTCTTTAAAGTGCTCCCAATACCTCTGCTAATCTCATTACTGCACTGAGTAATTTTGTTTTAAAATAGATTGAATACCTTTAATAGCAATAAAGTGTATTCAGTCCCCCGGCAACATTTGTTTCCAAGCTAGTTGTGCAAACAGTCATGTTTTCACATTTCCTACAAGTATTGGCCTTTAGTTTTAAAAGCCATTTAATGATTGGGAGGAAAATTCTGATTCATCAACTGGGGCCATTTGAAAACCTCAAACAAGTAAGACAGAAAAATGACCTTAATTGATAAAACTTTTATTTTGCTTAATTAAAATTACACTACCGAAGAACGTAAAGGAAAAGTTAAAAATTCTTTATTTAAGTCAAGCTTGTATGCTGAGCCATTGTAGTTATGGATAATGGCACCCGTATGCAACATTGTTTACCTACTGGAGGCTATGTTCAAACGTCAATGATGGTCCAAGACAGCAATAAACAAGCGTAAACAGGACCGGATAGGGATTCAAAATAGACCTTGGAATTCTAAGCTCACAGAGGCCCAAACAGCCCCCCTCTAGCCCAATAAATAGTGACTGTCTATGGCACCTTACAGCAGCCTAGAATCCATAGATTGCCATTCTAGGCCTGAGAGTAAGACATGTAAGACATGTTTTCATTTCTGATACAGTGAGCAGCGTTTATATTGTCATTTGGCATATACATCTGCTTGTTCCTACTGTGTAGGTCACCCTACATAAGTCTGCAGCTACTACTGCTTGCCCAGATGTCCCCATGTATTCTTAGTTGTGTTGCAATGTGACTTGTAAAAGACTACATTGACAATATGTTTTTGAAATAATAGCTTGACTTTTGTTTGCAGTTTCTTTAGTTTTCATTCTTATGTTTACCATTTTTGAAGTCAGTCTTTATTTCTTTTTTTTTTGCCCATGAATGTCCTAATCTTTACAAATCTGCGTCTATCCTGTTTGAATTTTCTGTATTACATACCTTTTCTTTTCATTCACTTTCTTTCAAAGGTTTACGTTTTATCTTCTTTCTTTTTCCTCCACTGTTGCAAATTGCCTTTTGACTGTTTTCTGTTCTGTTGGATTTATCAGAATTCTATGACTATCGTCTGTCTTTTATTTTTCATTTTATTTATCCTTCTTTTCCTCCCGATTTTTTAGTCAGTTAGCCCTTTACATATCTGAGGCTAATTAATGTCTTTGGATTTAAGTGGATGGGAGGCATTGTGATTGGTGTGTCTGAAAGCAACACAGAAGGCAGGCCAGGTACCTTAATGTTTTTCATTTAGGAATCTTATCGCTTATAGACTTTATACAGATAAACAACACTGTGGGGGAGATTTACTAATCCACGAACGGACCGAAAGCGCCCGAATGCGTTTTTTTCGTAATGATCTGTATTTTTGCGACTTTTTCGTCGCCGTCGTGAAAAAATTGGATTGGTTTTTCCGCCGTTTACTATCGATCAATACAAAAAATCACGGCGGCAACGGAAAAGTAGCGCAAAATACGATAAAGTCGCAACAGCGACGAAAAAGTCCCGACAAATGTGAAAAATCGCGACGGCGACAAAAAAGTCGCAAAATTTTCGTTTCCAATACGATTTTTTCCCTTTCGGGATTCGGATTTGTGAATTAGTAAATCTGCCCGTGTGTCTTATACATTGGCCCACCTCTTTCTGTTTCTCTGAGCTTTAGTTATATACTAAATTGGTCTCACATGTGAACAGTATTTTACTGATGCAAGTGTTTATTCCGCTTCTTTAAAGTTCTGCCTGCCTAAATATATTACCAATGTCTTGGTAAAGTTTTCTTTTAAAAAACACATATATCCTTTAATACTTGTTTCCATTTTTTTCTGTTCCTGCAAGAATTAAGTTTAGCAGCATTCAAGCGCAACAAACGAAAACTGGAGCTGGCTGAAAAGGTGGAGACAGATTTTATTCAGTACAAAAAAAGAAGACAATCAAGTGAAAAGGTTGGTGGTGTTATTGCTGTAAAATAAATAGAAAATAATTACAGTGTCTCTGCAGTAGTCTTGAAAGAAAAGTGCTGCAGGTCTCTACCGGTTATTGCCTGCAAACATTAAGGCAAAAAACAAGTGCCAGCCTCCCTCAAATATAATTATTGGTGCACCAGTTCCCAGGGCATCCGGGTTACTGCAACACATCTACGCACTTAACACAAAGGATCCTGTGGCCACATAAACAGGGCAGGTGCCAGGCTACATACCAATGATTTGTACCTGCCCTGTATGTGTGGCCTCAGGTTACGTTGTCTTAAGTTATTTTCTCAAAACACACACTTGCAGATTTGTATGTCCCGTGAATGCCAATCAACCATGTATCCCCCTTAGGCCATTTGGTAACAACTGATGATGGCTTGTGGGCATTTTGACATCTGCAAGAAGTAGTGGTGACTAAAATGTCCCATCTATCATAGCACGTATGGAGAAATAATATCCCTGAATTACGGCAGTTCTCCATAAAAATATATCACCTTTATCACCCTACCTGTAAAATGTTTTATCATATAAATGAAGCCTTTTATTGAAAAATGATTAGATTTTTTGATAGGCCTTATATTAGAGTATAAACACATGTTGGCTATGTTGTCTTTGAAGACATATTGATGGTCTTTAACTCTTAAGCACATTCCACTGTCTCACAATTGCATTGTTTAGTACTATTCGGGGGAACAGATATTGAAATCTTTACACTGTATTAATAGTGTAATAAATGAGTATTTGTGCCTGAAACCATGTGTAGTATGAAGAAAGATAGAGTGGACTTGGACTCATAGTTATAGTCAATTTATGCTGTCATACTTTATAAATGAAGTTCTGGCTGTCATTAAAGAAACCCACTGACTTCACTGCAAGATTCTAAACCTTTAGTAAAAACTGCTCTGTTCTATTTAAATATGTAGAAAATTATTTAAAAGGAAAATGCAGCAGTATCCCTTTAAAATAGCCTCACATGGCTGATATAAAGCAGCTGCTGAGTAGCACCCACGAGTGTATGGTGCTTTGGCTGATAATGTGTAACAGGTAAACCAAGAGTAGCAATTTAGCAGAATCCACTTATAAACGCAAATAAGAAGAGAAGAAGGCCCTGTGTGCCAATTGTATTTTTGTATAGTTACATAGTTATTTTGGATTGAAAAATACAAAAGTCTATTGAGTTCAACCCCTCATATACATACACAGACCTATCTATACAGTCACATATATAAACTAGATTTACTGATACCTATACTAATTCAACTGTAGATCCCATTAGCCATCAGTATTTTGCTTGTTCAAGAAGTAACCAAGCTACTCTTAAAGGGCTTAATAGAATATGCAACCTCACTGCCCTCACAATTAAGAACCAGATGAAAGTTCGGTTCCTTAAGTCTAAATGGTTGGCCTCTGGTGAATAATCATTTCCCTCACAAGTGCCTTTTCTCTAAAGAAAACAACCCCAAGCTTGACTGTCTTTCCTCATAGTTTAATTATTTAACTACATTCCTTTTATTCCTTTTTTTATTATATTCCTTTTTAGCAGTTGCACATCTCTGTACTCTCTCCAGCTCATTAATATCCTTCTTAAAGAGATACTAACGCCAGAAACAAAACTTTTTTTTATTTACATCATTACATCATCATTACGTCATTGTCTTTGCATGCTATTTAAAATTTTGCCTGCTGATTTTACATTACTTATCTGATCCCCCATGTTCCTCTATGAGGGGGCTGCCATAATTGTGCAGCAGTAGGCTGTTAGCAGTCAGGCTGGCAAAACAGTCACGATTAGGAACTTTCAATAATACTTGTTTACAAAAGCAGCCCTATCAGGGAAAAATGATCAATATGACCTTTAGGTAAATTTTTTAAAACTATCTTAATATACCTTGAGTTAATGCCCTTTTCCATGCAAGACAGCACTTTATTTGCTTTAAGTGCCACTGACACTGCCTCAAGTTACACAGCTTGTTATCCACAGAAATCCCCAAATCCTTCTCAAAGACTGAGGGGAAAAAAAGCATTTTTTACAGTCATGTTTTTTCTTTAAGGCATGTGTTTGCTGTTGTTTTAAAACATCTTTAAATTTAATTTATATCCTGGCGCTGTATATTGTTCTAATAATACCGTGTCCTGAATGTGGTAATGTTGAAGCAAAACATGATGTAATTGGTGACTTCCTCGGAAACACTTTTTATTTTCTAGAAGAAAAAAAAAAACAGCATTAGTTATGTTGCTTCCCTGCACTTATTAAATCATATTTTTTGTACTTAAGCCATCAATGAAATTGCTGGATATATATTCCAGATCATTAAATGTAACATCACGAAGTAGATAATGAAAAATCTGCGTCCAACTGAGTCATGTTAGAGTAGTAACTTGTTGTCTAGGAACTGAATTCAGAATTTCCATTTTGCATGTTGGAGCAAAGCTAAGAAACATTGTTAGCAGATCCTCATCTATTTTACTTCCTATGTTTTGGCAACAGACCCCTATGATGTTTTACAGGCGTCTTTGGCAGAAACAGAGGTTGAAGTTAAGTGCATAGAAGGCTCATTTTGGTTTTTGCATAAAGCTGACATGCCGCAGGTTGTACGAATTACACTGACTTATCTTACAACAATAAAGTAATAATTATAACAACTGAACCATACCACTGACCTTATCTTACCTAGCACCCACATGTTCTTGTGTCACCATTTCCTAATGGGCAGACAACTTAGATAAAAGTGATAAAGTCATGACAATGATAAGGGCTGCGTGGGACTATAACTGTGCCCTGTGCTTTGCTACTTACATCTTATTTAAAAAAGCGGGAGGAGATTATCATTTTGGCACAGGTAGAGAATAAATGTATAGAAGCTAGTACATACAGTGGTGTGAAAAACTATTTGCCCCCTTCCTGATTTCTTATTCTTTTGCATGTTTGTCACACTTAAATGTTTCTGCTCATCAAAAACCGTTAACTATTAGTCAAAGATAACATAATTGAACACAAAATGCAGTTTTTAAATGAAGGTTTACGTTATTAAGGGAGAAAAAAAACTCCAAATCTACATGGCCCTGTGTGAAAAAGTGATTGCCCCCCTTGTTAAAAAATAACTTAACTGTGGTTTATCAATTTCAATTTTCAATTTCAATATCAATTTCTGTAGTCACCCCCAGGCCTGATTACTGCCACACCTGTTTCAATCAAGAAATCACTTAAATAGGAGCTACCTGACACAGAGAAGTAGACCAAAAGCACCTCAAAAGCTAGACATCATGCCAAGATCCAAAGAAATTCAGGAACAAATGAGAACAAAAGTAATTGAGATCTATCAGTCTGGTAAAGGTTATAAAGCCTTTTCTAAAGCTTTGGGACTCCAGCGAACCACAGTGAGAGCCATTATCCACAAATGGCAAAAACATGGAACAGTGGTGAACCTTCCCAGGAGTGGCCGGCCGACCAAAATTACCCCAAGAGCGCAGAGACAACTCATCCGAGAGGCCACAAAAGACCCCAGGACAACATCTAAAGAACTGCAGGCCTCACTTGCCTCAATTAAGGTCAGTGTTCACGACTCCACCATAAGAAAGAGACTGGGCAAAAACGGCCTGCATGGCAGATTTCCACTTTTAAGCAAAAAGAACATTATGGCTCGTCTCAATTTTGCTAAAAAACATCTCAATGATTGCCAAGACTTTTGGGAAAATATCTTGTGGACCGACGAGACTAAAGTTTAACTTTTTGGAAGGTGCGTGTCCTGTTACATCTGGCGTAAAAGTAACACAGCATTTCAGAAAAAGAACATCATACCAACAGTAAAATATGGTGGCGGTAGTGTGATGGTCTGGGGTTGTTTTGCTGCTTCAGGACCTGGAAGGCTTGCTGTGATAGATGGAACCATGAATTCTACTGTCTACCAAAAAATCCTGAAGGAGAATGTCCG
This sequence comes from Xenopus tropicalis, assembly GCF_000004195.4. NCBI lineage: Eukaryota > Metazoa > Chordata > Amphibia > Anura > Pipidae > Xenopus > Xenopus tropicalis. The sequence continues at coordinate 28,011,019 of NC_030681.2, read as the reverse complement.
GCCATCTGTTTGTCAACTCAAGCTGAAGCGATCTTGGGTGCTGCAGCAGGACAATGACCCAAAACAAACCAGCAAATCCACCTCTGAATGGCTGAAGAAAAACAAAATGAAGACTTTGGAGTGGCCTAGTCAAAGTCCTGACCTGAATCCTATTGAGATGTTGTGGCATGACCTTAAAAAGGCGGTTCATGCTAGAAAACCCTCAAATAAAGCTGAATTACAACAATTCTGCAAAGATGAGTGGGCCAAAATTCCTCCAGAGCGCTGTAAAAGACTCGTTGCAAGTTATCGCAAACGCTTGATTGCAGTTATTGCTGCTAAGGGTGGCCCAACCAGTTATTAGGTTCAGGGGGCAATTACTTTTTCACACAGGGCCATGTAGGTTTGGATTTTTTTTCTCCCTAAATAATAAAAACCCTCATTTAAAAACTGCATTTTGTGTTTACTTGTGTTATCTTTGACTAATAGTTAAATGTGTTTGATGATCAGAAACATTTTGTGTGAAAAACATGCAAAAGAATAAGAAATCAGGAAGGGGGCAAATAGTTTTATATAAACAGTGTGTGACATTTATAGTGCAAAGGATTCCTGCAGGAGAAAATTGTTATATTGCAATGATAGGAACTGACTTATGGTAGTTTCCTTTGAGCATTCATGTAAGTATAATAAGTATAATGGCATAATTCCATGAAAGTTGTTATTACAGCAACATGTTAGTCAAAAAAAGGTGTTAAAACCATCCTAGCACTAACCTAATGTTTTAAAACTAATAATTTCACACCACACTGCCACTCTTTTATTTACTTATGTCTGACTCCTGACACCTCTTCAGCCATGGATTAGAGACAGGTGAAGTTCCAGTAATACACTGGGGAATTAAATAGGATCCTATGAGTATTAGTCTTAACATACTGAGAGTCAAAACAATACTAACCCCAGAAATCCTGTTATTGAAATTACAACCATCAAGCTTGTGTTTACCTGATGTCAGTTATAGGAATCGGGATATTAACATTTTCTAAATTGCTTCAAACATCTTGCAATTAGGAGTATAAAAGAGTATTAGTACATATGGTACTATTATCGTTTTGACACAAACATGAGAAATGCAGCCTTTTGCAGGGCAAAGAAGTGAATATCAAGTATATTTAGACATACGGTTGGATAGGCGATAGGGGTGCACCAAATCCAAGATTTGGCAAAACCCTTAAGGTCAAACTGGACATTTAAAGGTGGAACATTTTTATTTCAATAATTTAATTTTGCCAGTAGTTTTAGTAAGAAGCCAAATTTAAAAAACAAATCATGAAAGTACTGCATCCATAGTAGTTAGATACATTTTTTTTATAGGATATTACGTAAAGAACAAAATTCAGGTTCATATAGGACAAAACATAGTTCAAGCCACACCAAAATGGTTGTCAGTAGTTCATCAGTAGTGACAGCATTGGTCATCAACTCAGTTTTGTTGTATTATTGGCAAGGGTTTTGCTATATGCCAAGATCTCTATCAGGACCACTAAATGTTTTCTCCTTGCCCCTCAACTGCTAGAAGTTGGGCTGTATTGTTCTTTAGCCCCTACCATCCCATACAGTAGTATAGTTTCCATTGTCACATTTCTCCAGCTATGGTTTTTATTCATTAACTGGCTAAGAAAAATATTTTTAAGACATACATAGACTAAAGGGATGAAGAACTGTATCTATTTTAAGGCAGCAGTTGGGTAATCTTGCATAGGCCTTCACTAATGATCATCATGGCTTTGAAAGGGGCTAGCTGGGCCTTGTAGTTTTTCTCCTATGAATCAAGCATTCTTGGTTAACATGTGTTAACTTGCATACTTTTAAGCATCCTTAGAGAACAAACCCATATGTGTAAGCACAGTTTGTCTAAATAAGTATTTTTATTACACCTCAGTCCAACACATTACCTTTGACCCAGCAATGTTTTCACTGAATCAAATTTTGAGCGCAATACATCTTTAAGGAAACTTGGACTAAAATTTAGAAGCCGTAAAGATTTTTTACTGCCACGGTTTATTTTCATTCCTCCGGTTTTATTTGTGAACATGTTGTGTAATTTTGTTTTACAGTGTCCCAGTTAAAACAATCCGAAGCACATGACGCAACCCAAATACACTGCTCTTTATTTGCTAGATGGATCTGGACACATACCGTAGGAGTTTAATAACACTTTTGCGGCCAGAGGTGTCTACAGCTCACTTTACTGGAATGCGTTGTGGGGTCTGTACTGCATCAACGGGTTTGCAGTGCTTACTCTGCAGAAAAAAATAGCAGCTTTCAAACTAGAGCCACACAGGAAAGCTGATGATATGCTGAAATTCAGAGAAAATGTTAATTGTAGATGGAGGCAGCATTCGTGTCTTTGTTGTACTTCAACTTCTTTTGACCCCCTTACTGGTTGCTGTGCGTGCAGCTAGTTCAGTCTGACATTATATACTATAAATTAAAACTGCAGAGCAAATGAAGGGGAAGGTTAAAGTTATCATCGATGGCAGTGATTTGTCCTTGTTAAGCATCAGCATTTAAGCCTTGTATTATTACCTATATTTAAATTATTATTCTTAATAGTTCGGCCATAATTACAGTAATATGTTATATTAAGGCGAGCCATGTAAGTAATCACTAAAACTTGTGGCCACAAGAGAGCATACAACTCATTGTAGAATAATTTGTTGCAAGCCTCCCTGGCAGTGAGCGTGGCTTCATGGAATTTGTGGAAATCTAAGCTTACTCCTTTATCTTAGAGCATTTTAAATATAGCAGAATTAAATGGCAACAAACAAATTGCTGTAGAAATTACAGAAGAGATTGGAGCTGGAGATTTTTTTCTTCATTATTAATAAAACTGAACTGTTTCACTGATTACTAATTGCATACATATGGGGCTTTGTCCCTTTTTACCCTGCCCAATGACAGCAGAGATGCTTCCCCTCAGATTCTGTCCATTTTGATGTCTTTACCATCCTCCCTGGTAGAATAACCAGCTGTACACTCACTTAGCAGATCTGTACCATAGAAATGTACAAAAGCCCAGAGCAATTAAATATATAACTATATACAGTAATTAAAAAGTGTCAAATATATAGTGAATAAAGTACCCCTATTGTAATATAAGAGGATGTTATATATAACTGAGGAGTCCCATGGCCATATAAAATTGAGTCTGAGTGCTTTTATAGGGGTCATGGATATCTGAGGTGACTTCTAATATCCTCATATATTACAATGGGCTACTTTATTATAAATATACAAGTTTTAGTAAGTCATGTGACAGTAATTACATCACAAAGCACAGATTATATCTGATGACATCACCAAGCACCATTTATAAGGATAAACTTTACAGCAGTGCTGTGCAATTTATTACATTATCATATAGCATGTTCGAAGGCTGGATTAAATTGAAATTATGATGTCATACCATACAGTTAAGTCTATAAAGCCCTAGAGCAGACTGGGGGCCATAAAATTAGTTTGGATGGCCCGCTGACCTCCAGTTGGACAGCCCTGCTTTACAGGATATTCATGGCTCTTGTGTATTATATTTATTACCCTATAACCCAACTTATTCACCCTTACCCAACTCCATTGAGACATACCTTTTATTCTCACCCTTACAAGTTGTGCACATTATTGCACTTAAACATAAGGACAATGATGCAATTTGACATTACATTACTTGTACATAAATGTTTGGAGAATTTGAATTTAAATTAAAAATGATAATTTGCCATTATTATTGTTATTATTTACAAATTATTCTTAACAGGGAGGAAAAAAAATCCTGTTTAGAAAGTTACGTTCTAGAAAAGAAATCATGTTAAAGTGGCTCATAAGTCATTGGTGTGATTTCTCTTTGGCAATGGATTTACCCGAAGGGTTATACTTGGGAAATTTTATGATAACATTCCCCAACCTATAGCAGGGGACAGTAGTTACAAGGGGTTTAATGTAAGGATTGGTTATCCCATTTAAATTGTTCTTGGAGAAAAGGGACGTTTGGAATCTCTAGCTTTCTACTATTTTTTTAGTTTTTATTTTCAAAAACAGCAACTCGAAAAAAAAGTACCAATGAATTGGGCTTTTCCCTTTACAGATATGCTGCTCCATATTGAAATCATGTTTGAGAAGACATCAGTATTTCGGGTATTTATTGGTTTATTTATAGGCACATCTCCTTGACACCACAGAGAAGTTAAAATAGGCCATACCTAATGAATCTTTTATAAACAGACTGCATTTCCTTTCCCGTCCTTATCCATGGGTGACCACACAGGAAAGGAGCCATTATTTCTTGTATTTATTTTTATACACGCTTCACAGCTTGAGGTTTGTTTATATCTCTAAGTCTTTATTCCCCCATGAGACAGGCCTAAGGTCAGTTTGGGACAAGATCCTTCTTAGCGAGGAGTGTGTCAGTGGCTTAGTCCTTTCTTTATGAAAAGCACATTTTTAAATCAATTTACTTGTAATCCATTTTTACCGATGACAGCTCTCTGTTGCTTGCTTTCATTGCGTCTTGACTTGAAACATTTCAAATTGAAAAGGTCATGGGTGATTTATTATTACAACCTTGGCTGATGTCCACGTCCTAAGGGTGTGTGTAACCACTAGGGGCAGTGCCTGCGTCGATTGCTGATGGGACTCCCAGTAAATTGATATGTGCTGTGCGAAACTTGTGTGGTCTTTGTTTGAACCAAAGTTTAGCTCTGTCTTCATTTGATATGGTCCCACAGCAGCGTAGCTGGTTTCATTAATATTTACTTAACATTCCTGACTAATGACAGTTGCACCATGTTTCCAGAAAGTGCTTATTTGGTCGCCGTTGGTTATGCACATGTACTAAATGCTCTGTAAATAGCCATCTTAGCCATCTCTCATTGTAACCTGTGCACTGGTTGTACTTCACTGTAGCGCTGGTTAACTTTTGCTGTGCTCTATCTCCTATCATCCTAATAGTTCCACAACATCTGGAGTGAATTATGATGCCTCTTTCATTAGAACATCTGTTCTGCCATCCTTAAGCGTTTCTTAGAAAATCTAATAGAAGAATGCCAATATTCCAGCCTTTTTTTATTTGCTAAAAACTCTTGCTGACTAAATGGACAAAGTGATTTCAGTACTTTGCCTTGCCGTCCCCTGTGGCAGAGCTCTAAAGTTAGCCTCTGTTTGTTTGATTTTGATCCTAAATCTTGATTTCACATGTTATCTTACCAACTCCGTACGGGGAAAATTAAAAATAACCTACTGCGTCATAACAATATAATTGTACCATTACTGATAAATATACTTTAAACATACAGTAACACCAAAATATTATAATGTAAGTAATTAAAATATAACATACTATTGCCCTTCACTGGTAAAAGTTATGTGTTTGCATCAAAGACCCTACTATAGGTTATATGAACAAAGCTGCTGTGTAGCTATGGGGGTAGCTATTCATATTAATAAATGGAGAAAAGGCACAGGTTACGTAACAGATAAGCTGTGCAGATTCCCATTGTATTCTACAGAGTTTTTCTGCTATCTAACCTGTGCCTTTTCTCGTTTTTTTCCAGCTTGAATGGCTGCCCCGTGGCTACACAGCAGTTTAGTTATATAAAGTATAAAAAATTTTATGAAGTAAACACACAACGTTTACCTGTTGCAGGGCAACAGAACACCTATGTTTTAATTAAAGCATTTTAATTTTTCTAAATCTAAGATGTGCATAGATTTAATCATGTCCATAGATTTTACCATGTAAATAGGAATAGGAATAGGTTTACTGGAAAGTAATGGGCGGGTAACATCTTGTTACTACAGCCAATCAAAAAAGTTTACCTTCTAGCATTAACCCTATTCAGATTCCTATGTTAAAACCTACCTACCTACACTTTCCATACTTACCCAATTCTTGCTGTCTGTTGGAGGGCACTGCAGTACACCTGACAGCCTTATTTCCATGCATCCATTCTAACCAGGTATCTTGGCAGTGCAATGTACCCCCCCCCCCTCTCTCTGCCATGGGATTAATTCCATTTTGCAATTTTAAAGTAATATTGTCATGGGAAAACATGTTTTTTTTTTTCAAAACCCATCAATTAATAGAGCTTATCCAGCAGAATCCTGCATTGAACTCTGTTTTTCAAAAACGCAGTTCATTTTGAAATTTCACATGGGCTAGCCCATATTCTTCATTTGCCAGGATGCCACAACCATGTGACTTGTGCTCTGATAAACTTCAGTCACACTTTACTGCTGCGCTGCAAGTTGGAGTGATATCCCTTCCCCCCCCTCCCAGCAGCCGATCAGCAGAACAATGGGAAGTAGCTGCCGCAAATAAAACCATATGAAGTAGGGGTTATTTAATAAAAAGGGAATAGTAACATAGATTGAAAACAATCACATGTCCATCAAATCCAACCTTTTTGTCTAAATTAAACCTGCTTAACTGTTCCTCTGGATCAACTTACTGGTAAATAAATCATCAGAGAGTTTGTTATATTGTACCCTTATATATTTATACATAGTTATCATATCTCCTCTTTTCTAGTGTAAACAACTGTAACTTCATAAATAAGACTATCCATACCCTTAAAGGAGAACTAAAGCTAAACAATTAGGATAGAAATGCTAAACATTCGTTTTTGTGGTTCTGTACAGCCAAAGGCAACCATAGCCCTTTGGCAGTAAAGATACGTGAATCTGGAGATACCCCCCAGTAGCTCACGGAATATGCTATTTACGGAATATGTTTGGTGTTGCTGTTAATATAATGTCTGACAATATACTGTAAAAAGATAATATAAAAGACAAACAAAATCCAAGATGGGGAGCTTTTGTGCACAACTTTGAAGGCGTAAATCATTGTAAATAAAAATTTGTTATAAAGATGCTGAACCTTTAGGCTGTTGCAGTAAGTTCAGTATTTAAATTGTGGCATTTCCAGCCATATTTGTTCAGTTTTCATTTAACCAAGTTGCCCTTCTTTGGACTCAATAATATTTCTAATTCAGTAATATCCCATTTGAGCTCTGGAGCCCAAAACAGCATTACAATGTGCAACCAAGTCTGTTATTTACGAGAACCTCTAGGTCCTTCTTCGTCAAGTAGAAGTCCCATTAGGGTAAGAACCAACGGGGGGGTTCAATTGCCCATAATAGATTTCTGCTATCGTGGGTTATAAACTGCTTCAAAAAGGCTTTTTCCTATTGTTACAGGTGGAAAGCCTTTTGGAGCAGTTTGCCGCCTTGATATCAGAGATCTGTTGTGGGCGACTAAACAGCTCTTTGCAAAACCTTATATTTTTCAACACTGAATCTCATCTGCCACTTAGCTTCCCTGATTGCCAGTTTGTCCAGGTCCCCCTGCAAGCATGCAACATCCTGGATGGAGTTTGGATTGCATGACTTGAAGATACCAATAAATTACTTAGGGCAAGGCATTCTAAGTACCGTATATACTCGAGTATAAGCCGAGTTTTTCAGCACCCAAATTGTGCTGAAAAATCAACCCTCGGCTTATACTCAAGTCCCTACAGCTTGCACCCTCTGCTACCTGATTCCCTGTGCGCTCTTCTGCTCACTGCAACTTCCGAACTCCTTGCTCCGCCCCCGGCGTAAAGTCACACGCTGAGCTCCGTTGCTTTCAGCTCTGTTATCTGTCTAATGGGGAGGGGGGAGGGAGGAGGCATGGCATGCACAGGGGAAAGCTCTGCCATTTATTTCTTTGTATTGCGAGTGGGGAGAGCCTGCCTGCTCTCTAAAGCAGGCAGGCAAGGGAAAGGTCAAGCCTGCCTGCTTGAGGGAGGGGGAGCTCCTTGAAGGAAGCAGCAGGCTGAATCATCCCAGTTTATGATGTGCTCCTTTTGAGGTTGCGCTAGAGTCGGGTTTTAGACAGTCGGGTTCAGGATCTTCAGTCGGATTTATGCAGAGAAACAGGACTTTCAGTAAAACCCGTTAACATGACCTATAGGTAGGTTTGGAAGTAGGAAAGAAAGACATTTTTTGGTGTCAGTATCACTTTAAATATCTTACTGTCCCTTATATATTGTTATTGGTGAGTACAGAGGATTTGTAATTTTTGTCAATTTCCATCAGCCCCCGGCAACCTCGTGCATTTTATGGGAATCGGGGAGGGGTGGTTCAATAGCAACGCAGGTATTAATGAGTGATTCCTTCTCCAGGTGATCATGCTGTTAAGCCTGTGGGAAGCAGGGGGCACCCTGCTAGAGGAGCCAGAAAAGGAGAGCCTGGCATCTCACATAATCATTCCCTGTATGTATTTGTTCAGCAAGATTGATAGATCCTAATTTTATTGGAATTTATTTTGATTATTGAAATTTAGAAGCTGCTTCATTTCCCATCCTAGGCTTATACTCGAGTCAGTAGGTTTTTCCAGTTTTCTTAGGTAAAATTAGGTACCTCGGCTTATATTCGAGTATATACGGTAATTTAAGAACAAATTAAATAAAAGTAGAGGTAGTTCAGAACCCTGTGGGTCCCCACTAAGAACCCAACTCCAGATAGAGAATGTACACAATTTTTTAGCCAGTGTCATGTCTGCGTGCAACATCATTGCAAAGAACAACAATCTTAAAAATCAGCTGTTTATGCACACTATATCTACAGTGGAGGAAATAATTATTTGACCCCTCACTGATTTTGTAAGTTTGTCCAATGACAAAGAAATGAAAAGTCTCAGAACAGTATCATTTCAATGGTAGGTTTATTTTAACAGTGGCAGATAGCACATCAAAAGGAAAATTGAAAAAATAACTTTAAATAAAAGATAGCAACTGATTTGCATTTCATTGAGTGAAATAAGTTTTTGAACCCCTACCAACCATTAAGAGTTCTGGCTCCCACAGAGTGGTTAGACACTTCTACTCAATTAGTCAACCTCATTAAGGACACCTGTCTTAACTAGTCACCTGTATAAAAGACACCTGTCCACAGAATCAATCAATCAAGCAGACTCCAAACTCTCCAACATGGGAAAGACCAAAGAGCTGTCCAAGGATGTCAGAGACAAAATTGTAGACCTGCACAAGGCTGGAATGGGCTACAAAACCATTAGCAAGAAGCTGGGAGAGAAGGTGACAACTGTTGGTGCGATTGTTCGAAAATGGAAGGAGCACAAAATGACCATCAATCGACCTCGCTCTGGGGCTCCACGCAAGATCTCACCTCGTGGGGTGTCAATGATTCTGAGAAAGGTGAAAAAGCATCCTAGAACTACACGGGAGGAGTTAGTTAATGACCTCAAATTAGCAGGGACCACAGTCACCAAGAAAACCATTGGAAACACATTACACCGCAATGGATTAAAATCCTGCAGGGCTCGCAAGGTCCCCCTGCTCAAGAAGGCACATGTGCAAGCCCGTCTGAAGTTTGCCAATGAACACCTGAATGATTCTGTGAGTGACTGGGAGAAGGTGCTGTGGTCTGATGAGACCAAAATAGAGCTCTTTGGCATTAACTCAACTCGCTGTGTTTGGAGGAAGAAAAATGCTGCCTATGACCCCCAAAACACCGTCCCCACCGTCAAGCATGGGGGTGGAAACATTTTGCTTTGGGGGTGTTTTTCTGCTAAGGGCACAGGACAACTTATTCGCATTAACGGGAAAATGGACGGAGCCATGTATCGTGAAATCCTGAACGACAACCTCCTTCCCTCTGCCAGGAAACTGAAAATGGGTCGTGGATGGGTGTTCCAGCACGACAATGACCCAAAACATACAGCAAAGGCAACAAAGGAGTGGCTCAAGAAGAAGCACATTAAAGGAACAGTAACACCAAAAAATGAAAGTGTATAAAAATAATTAATATATTATATACTATTGCTCTGCACTGGTAAAGGTTGTGTGTTTTCTTCATAAACACTACTGCAGTTTATATAAATACCCAGCTGTGTAGCCATGGGGGCAGCCATTTAAATTGAAAAAAGGAGAAAAGGCACAGGTTACTAAGCAGATAACAGATAAGTAGCAGATTCCCATTGTATTCTACACAGTTTATCTGGTATCTTCTTATGTAACCTGTGCCTTTTCTCCTTTTTTCAATTTAAATGGCTGCCCCCATGGCTACACAGCAGCTATTTCTATTAACTATAGTAGTCTTTCTGAAGCAAACATGCAACTTTTACCAGTGCAGGGCAACAGTACATTATATTTTAATTATTTTAAAACATTTTTATTTTTTAGTGTTACTGTTCCTTTAAGGTCATGGAGTGGCCTAGTCAGTCTCCGGACCTTAATCCAATAGAAAACCTATGGAGGGAGCTCAAGCTCAGAGTTGCACAGAGACAGCCTCGAAACCTTAGGGATTTAGAGATGATCTGCAAAGAGGAGTGGACCAACATTCCTCCTAAAATGTGCGCAAACTTGGTCATCAATTACAAGAAACGTTTGACCTCTGTGCTTGCAAACAAGGGTTTTTCCACTAAGTATTAAGTCTTTTTTTGTTAGAGGGTTCAAAAACTTATTTCACTCAATGAAATGCAAATCAGTTGCTATCTTTTATTTAAAGTTATTTTTTCAATTTTCCCTTTGATGTGCTATCTGCCACTGTTAAAATAAACCTACCATTGAGATGATACTGTTCTGAGACTTTTCATTTCTTTGTCATTGGACAAACTTACAAAATCAGTGAGGGGTCAAATAATTATTTCCTCCACTGTATATGTAAGTTGCCAGATAGATCATACAGCGGTAAAAAAAAAAAAAGTACTCCACACATACAAAGAAATCAAAACAAATAAGTCTTTACGTTATGTGTAATAAAGTGGAATGACACGGGGTATAAGTACTGAACACATGAAAAGGAGGTGCAAAGTAATGCATTAGTAATGCACTCATCCGACATGGCCTCTATGCACTCTCACCTCACAAGACTCCACTGCTGAAGAAAGAGCATGTTGAAGCTTGTTTATAGTTTGCTGCACAACATTTGGACAAGCCAATGAAATTCTGGGAGAATATAGTTGGTCAGATGAGACCAAAATTTAACTCTTTGGATGCCATTGCACACACCATGTTTGAGCACTGCACATCACCCCAAAAACACCATACCAACAGTAAAGATTGAAGGTGGGAACATCATGGTGTGGGGCAGTTTTGCAGCGTATGATACTGGCAGACTTCATATAATTGAAGGAAGGATGAATGGAGATATGTACCGGGACATCCTTGATAAGAATCTGCTGCCATCTACCATAATGCTGAAGCTGAAACGAGGGTGGACATTTCAGCAAGACAATGATCCCAAACACACTGCCAAGGAAACTCTTAATTTGTTTCAGAGAAAGAAAATAAAGCTGCTAGAATGGCCCAGTCAATCACCCAATTGTACTTGCAGCTGCCATTTGTAATTGAGCTCTATAAAGTTGAATGTGTTAAAGTGCAAATGTATGTAAACCTAAAATGGCATCTGTTATGTCATGTGCAAGTTTTATAAATAAATAATTCTACTGAGCTGACATGAAGCACTTCCCAGATCTAGTTGCTCAGTTCTGCCCACTCCTCTCCCTCTATTTCATGGCCAGAACTAGGGGTAGGTAGAAATGGCACCTGCCTAGGGCACAACAATGGGGGGGGGGGTGGTCTCTTGCTCACCAGCACCTCAAACGGTGTGCTCCACCTCCCCCCATTACATTATCGCACATACGAGGGGGGAAGTGGCAACAGAAGGAGGGATGGCTGGTTGGCTTGGCCCGCCCCTGCTCTATTTTCTGCTCCAAGTCTGGTTACCCTCAGTTTTATCTGTGAGGTGTGAATTACACTACCTTATGTGATTGTTATGCCAACACTGAAAATAAAGCATGTGTTTAGTTTGGCTTGATTGAGCCCTATAATGATGCTTGCTACTTATAAAACTTTTATGGCTTTCTACCCGGCTAGCCTCCCTAAGTACAAACTCAAAGGACATTGAGTTCACGAGCCAACTATGTCATTGGCACAAAGTTGCATGACAGTGATCACAGTACCTAAAAAGTGTATCTGCTTCTATAGAGTGCTGTTCTTTCCATAGCTCTGTTGCAAAAAAAGGAAATCATCTGGTATGTTTCATGAGCACTTTTTACCAGAAACCATTTCCATATTTCATGTTATTAAAAGACCATACTAATAAAGTGGGATACAAATCCATATAAATCCTGGATCCACTTTTATGTTTGTAACCGCAGAGGTTGAGTTGCTAGGTGCAATGGTTGTGTGCCACATTTATTAAACACTTAAAGATGTCATTCCATTTTGTTTATATCCTTGTGCAGTGAATGCTACCAGCACTGACACTTCTGACCCGTAACTAACTGACCGTGCGTGCAACAGCTCATTGTTTTCCTGACTGCTTGATGACAACTGATTTTCAAGTCTTTATGTGTCTACATATTTTATTCAATGTCTTTAGGCCACTTTTATGCACACTTTTTTTTTTTAACCAGCTTTTTCAGTACGGTATAAACAGCCCCTCACCTTTAGCATACACAATGTGCAGTACAGAGTATCCTAAGAACTCGATTTTTCAATTAAAATTTTTTGTTAATGTAGTAAAGCAACTCTGAAGCTATTTAGCACGGTCTATCTCAGTGGTTACCAAACTTTTGTAGTTTTGAACCACATTTAAAGGGACATTGTAGAAAACTACATGCTCTTAGTCATGAAAAATGTTCCAGGAGGCTGCAGACTGATGACGGTGATTGTCTGTTTGTTAATCCCATGTTTGTGAATGTTTGTGGTCTGGATGAATTATGGGTACCCCCTGTGATTCAATCATTGGCCCGAGGGCATGTAAGCACAGTTAGTTTGGCAAAGATACACTAATTTGGCAAGCTGGCCACATGATCCGGTATTGCCTATCTCTGGGCATATCAGGAAATATCCAAATTAGCAGATCTTTAAATTTTTGGCCAGCATTAAAGAAAATGGTGTATGTTTATGTTTAGACATATGGTTGGTACTGTGGCTAATGTCTCCAGCCTGTCTCTCACATAACTGATGCTGCAGAAGATCAGCCCTACGTGACCCTTGAGTGAAGATATACATCATAGATGACAAGACATTTCACTCAAAAAAAATTTAAAAAAAAAAAATCCTCGAAAAAAGAATAGGATTGGCTGACACATTTATCATACTCTGTACTACTAAAGCAGCTAGTGTTTCACCTCATTATATAGGTTACTCAAGTGGTAATGGTGCATGGGAACAGGGGCACTGAGGTGGATTGCCTAGCTCTGACTGTTGGGATGTAAAGGATTAGATCTATTAGACACATTTCCCTGAACTAGCTATGCACTTGATTTTACTGCCAGATGATGTAAGGGGAAGGGTAGTAGTAAAGAAACTGTGAAAATGCAGCTTTTCTTAGGGTTCAGCATATATATATCTCATAAACCAGACTCTAAATTAAATACCAAAATAAACAATGTAAAAATATTACATATTTCTTGTGACTTTCCCAAAAGAAAATGAAATGCATACATTTCGCTCCGGCCGGCTTGCCTTGTTTATGTTCCTTATAAACAATAGTTGTTATTACTCCACAGGAGAATGACTCAGGAACTTTGGACACCGTTGGAGCAATTGTTGTTGATCAGGATGGGAATGTAGCTGCTGCTGTTTCCAGTGGAGGATTAGCCATGAAGCATCCTGGGAGAGTTGGCCAGGTGAATACATTTTTTATTAAAACCTTCATCATAGAGTTACCACTGGAACATCTCATGCTTCACTTTAAGAACTTTGTTTTAAAGAGTTTTGATCAAATGGCAGCATTGTATTACCCAGAACTGGGCTCCTGCCCCTACAGATCCAGGACTTTTGTAAGTTCAGTCCTCTCCACAATGTCAGGGCAGAGCACTTGTGCATAGTGATGAGCGAATCTGTTTCGTCTCGCTGAAAAATTCACGAATCTTTGAAAAGATTCGCAAAAAATCCACAGAACATCGAAAACTTTCCATGTAAAAAAAAAAACCCCGACATGTGCAACAAAAAAAACCCGACATGTGCAACAAAAAAAACCCGACATGCACGACAATTTTTTTTGCTGCATGTAAGGTTTTTTTTTTTTTTACACACGCAACAAATTTTTTTTGATGGGGGTGACAATTTTTTGCACACTATGAATTTTGTCGCCTGTTTCATGAAATGGCAAAAGGCAGAAATTCGCCACAAATTCGTGATTGACTAAGCATTCGCCCATCACTACTTCTGCACTACTTCTGGTGCTTAGTGCTGCCAAGTGGGGCAAAATTTCTCATTATAACTGTGACTTTTGTCCTTTTAAACCTGTGTCCTACTCTGTCTAACATGTTTGGGAAATGAAATAGTTAAAGGCTCACCGGGCTGTGACAGATAGGGAGATTATTGCCCGAGACAAATCTCCCTTGTCGCGGGCAACTAATCTCCCCAAAATGCCATCCCACTAGAATGTAAATCGCCGGTGAGATGACATACGCAGTGTGGTGATTTGCCGGAATTGCTGAAGTTGCTTTGAGAGGAAACTTTGGTGATTTTGGCGCCGCGCTTGCTATCCCACCGGCGAGTTACATTCTTGCCAGTGGGATGGCATTTAGGGGAGATTTGTCGTGCTGCGACTAATCTCCCCGTCTGCCACGGCCCTTAGAGGCATAGAGATAAACCAAAGGAGGATGTTAGTGAAAGGAGTTTAGAGACAGCAGGGTCATTAGGATTGTTAACAGGTATGTTAAAGTCAGCTAGTACAATGGATTGGGAATCAGATGAAATAAGAAAGCCAAGCAGCAAAGCTGTCAAAGAGTTGTGAGGTTGGTCCAAGAGGTCGGAAAAGAGCCTAATAACGGGTCTTCAGATAACGGGTCCCATACCTATATTTGAAAGCCTCTAAACAAGTGAAGCAATAGTACTGGATTAATACTGAATGTAAGTATAAAGGAAAACAGTGGGTAAGGAATATAAGAAATGGAATGATAAAATGTAAAACAAAATGTAAAAGCAAAACAAAGCAATGAAGTCAACAGCAAATGAAAAAACTAAATATTTGAAAAAGAAAAGACAAAAAAAATGCAGAAGGTAATAAAAGACACTAATGGGGAAATGTATTATGTTTTGCTAACGGAAAAATCTCAATGGGACCAGAGTGGCATTTTTTTTTTGCATTTGCGTGACGAAAAAAAACTGTTAGCGAACCCTTTGCATTTCTTGCGACAGCAGGTTTGCGATTGCAAAGTTTTTCGTTTGTGCCCGTGCACAGTGAATGTAATAAAATTTCTTAATATAAAAGTCACGGTCACAATTACGCATCTTCAAGCAGTTGGTACACGTTTGCAGCGTAATAAATGTTGAGTGAATGGTATTACATTGCAAACAGCGCAAAACACCATTTTACACAGCGTAGGAGAGAGTTTAAAAAAGGGTCAACTTGAGAAATTACAAAATGAGCATAATGGAAAGATAATGATGATGAAAAATGACCAAAGAGAAGGAAGCCCTGCTGGAAGATTAATTTCTTAGGTGATAAAGAATATGACAATAAGGTGAGTGGGGTCTGGAATTGGATGAGCATGTAAGTTGTTTATGATGGCAATAGTAGATTAAAGAAAAGAACAAAAATGGAAAGATAGAATGAGAATGTATAAAATGGGGAGTAAGAAAAAAAAAGGTTAAAAAAAGGGTGATTTTATTTACATATTGTTTGTTCAGCAAATAACTAACAGCATTTTAGAATTATTAGGGTGAATATGTTTATTTCCTTTGATTTGTTTGTAGCTTGTATTTGTGTCATGTGTATGTAAAGGACTCTAGGCAGCGATAATAAATTCACGTATATGGATTCATAGCTAAATTCCCCGTGCATGCTCCCTCTGGTGGTGGCTAAAGCATA
The DNA here is from genome assembly GCF_000004195.4 of Xenopus tropicalis. Classification (NCBI taxonomy): domain Eukaryota; kingdom Metazoa; phylum Chordata; class Amphibia; order Anura; family Pipidae; genus Xenopus; species Xenopus tropicalis. The sequence goes on along the minus strand of NC_030681.2, from coordinate 27,995,156 downwards.
TAATGCTGTCATTAAGTGTAGGGATTCATAGCTCTATCAGGAATGCACTGTATCCACAATTTTGGGATCTGCCCAAATCCCTTGTGAAAAATTCGGCTGAATATGGATCCAAATTCTAATTTGCATCAAATTATGCTACAAAGGGGGCAAAGAGACACGTACATAGCAAAAAATGTTCACCTTTCGCTTCTATGTGACAAAAAGTCATGTGATTTTAAGGATTCAGTTCGGCCAGGAACGTGGATTCGACCAAATCCAAATCCTGCTGAAAAAGGCCAAATCTTGGCCGAATCCCAAACCGAATCCTACATTCCATGCATCCCTACTATCTACATACATGTAAATATCATAACTAATAACCTCTTTTTCTTAAAATACTGTAGACAATGATGAATTACACAACACTCGTATGCACAGTTTATCATTGTTTGCACATTTTTTTCAGCATGCCATATATTCCATATATTCCTGAGTAACATGCTGAAACCATTAAAGGTTAGCGAGTCAAACCTATTTTCTATAATGCCATATGACTGCTTTGCTTACAGTGAAATTATGCTGGTTGTTTAGATGCTGCACGGCATTTATTCAACTACTGATTATTGTGGCACTTAGAATGTTGTCACTGATTAAATGTAAAGTAATGTTTATAACCAAATTTGTTTTACCTAATTCAGGTATTTATTTATTTTGCCCTATAAAAGTACACAGTTAGTATAAAATCTTTTAGTTATGGGACTGTTTTATGTCTATGTTGTTTCTATTTATTTTCCCCAGACTGTTTATTTCCATGAAGATTGTAAGGCTTATTTATGAACAGAGGTGCTAAATACCTTCAGTGCAGTTGCCCATAGCAACCAATCAGCAGTTTTGATTAGTCTACTGCCAGTTTGACAAAGAAAGCAAAGATCTGACTGACTGCCTGCATTGGTGCAGTTTAATATCTGTCTGAGGCTGGCCATAAACATGCAGATAAAAGCTATCAACTTATCCCTTCTAGTCCCTTCTATCCCTTCTAGTTAGCAGCTTATGGGCCTCTGCTTTTTGTATATCCAAAAACATTTTATGAGCTAATGTATTTTTGCCCCTATTTCTTTGTGACTTTCCTTCAGGTACTGTAGTTTCCTCCCTCACTCCAAAACTTTACAGGCAGATTTGGTGGCACGTGGTGAAATTGGCACCAGTCTATGAAACTGTAATAGGCCTGGACTGGATAGATTCTGGCAAATGCCATAGGTCCTGTAAGTTGCCATAGACAGTCACTATTTATTGGGCTGGTGGGGGACTGTTTGGGCCTCTGTGTATTTAAAATGCTCTGGCCTATTTTGAATCTTACTTCAGGCCTGGTAATAGGGAACTTAAAAAATATGTTTGAAATTGAAATAATTTAAAATAAATAAATGGATTAAAAATGAATTACCAAATGAAAAGAAGGGAAATATGAATTACCAAATGAAAAGAGGGAAATATGAGTCTATGGGTAAAAATAATAATAAGTTGTATGTATACTATTGGTAATGCTATACTATACCTATAGTGTAATAATAAGTTATGTGTATACTATGGGTAATGCTATACTATACCCATAGTATAATAATAAGTTTATGTTTGTGCTATAGGTAATGCTATACATGTGTTGCTCACGCTGTCATGAAGTGGTAAAACCTTAGAGAACACAGAAGGAGCACAGAAGCAGTGAAGGGTGGGATCTGGATACAAGTATGCCTTTGTTGTTCATATGTGTTTGACATTTCCGAATTGTGGGGCTTTTACTCATTATTGATGATCTCTCACTGTAATGGCTTCCAACCTGTGCAGGATAAAAGAGAAATCTGTAAGGCAGACAAGTATTGCATATGTGAGCACATGTCACCAGTGCCCAGCTTCCCTTCCTTCTATTGACTACCCGATTGGTAATATAGTTATTCTGGTTTCTCACACATTTGAGCACCCAGCATGTAATATGATTTTCTGTGCCCTCCTGGGACACTTAGCTGAGTAACACACACTACACTCATAGGGAACTTGCACTATAAACTTAGAACGGAATAAACTGGAGGTTCTCACACACACACACACTGAACATAATTACCAGCACAGTTCCCAATTAACACCAATTCACACTCCTAAACCGTTAAAGTTCCCCAGGCACTGGGCCCCAGCCTGTACCCTACTTCTCTGCTCTTTCCTCCTCACTAGGGAGGCTGTACTTTATTAAAGAATTTCAGTATAGGGGTCAGCCTTGCATTTGAGGCACATAAGGCCCTATCTCAACTAGTCCCTCTTCCACTGGGTCCCTAACTGGGTGAGGTACAGCTGGGACACTGGCCCCTCTGTTTATCATCATTGCAGCCACAACTGCTTCTATATTTAACCTACCACTGACTCTCACCACATGTAATGAACTCCAACAAATCCATCCTACAACTATCTAACCTAACTAATCCTACAGGTTGCCTCTCTGAGGTGGCCTACCTTTGGCTCCCTGGCATCATGCACTATGCCCTTCTCATTGGCCAAAGGGGAAGTGGTACCGTTTGTTCCACCTTATATAGCTTCTCCTTTTAAACAGTGGACTTGAAATAGCAGCCTTTCTCCTTACAATCAGTTGTTGACACTAATATAGATGGGTTAAATGTAATTGATAGATAATTTGTTGGGTTGAAGATATTTTTGTTCAGCCCCCTGACTTTGTTTGCTTTTAGATTCCAGCTTGGAGGTGTGTGGAGATGACAGTGCTCCATATGTGTTCTGTTGATAAGCATATGGGCAAGTCATAGCAAGAGATACACTGACATTATCTCACTAAATAGTGTATGCAGGGGTGGTCCTGAAAGATCTTTCCATCAGAATTAAAGAATTTATGAGGTTATATACTTGGTTGCAATGGGTTACTTCACCTTGGCAAACTTTGTGTCTTTTATTACTTATGTGGGTAAGTTGCTTGATGGGCAACCGTCTCTCTTTGGATGCACTGAGAATGTGAGCCTATAAAAGGCAATTGTATCTTCCAGATGAGAAGATACATCCAGGAACATTTATCAATCAAGCTGATTACCAAATACATAACTTGGCTCTGCTTTGCCAAAATGTTGCTAGCGGATGTGCCGTTGTTTTTAGGAGTTTGTCTAACTGCTGCCCCTGTTGTATCTCTTGTTTATAGGCCGCTCTCTATGGATGTGGCTGCTGGGCTGAAAACACTGGAGTTCACAATCCTTATTCTACAGCTGTGAGTACTTCAGGTATATTCTGCCATTCTTCCATTCAACATTTACTTATAGCTACACTTCCTCGATGATAGACTAGTGAGAGAAAATCTGCTCCCATTTGTTATTTGTGTTCATTTATGATTACAGGTATGGGATCCCTTATCCGGAAACCCATTAAATTTGTAACTCCCAAATTAATAAAGTTGTTTATGGTTGATTAACATTATAGGCACAGGGCTGTATTTATATATAGCCTATTTATGTTTTTTTTTAAATTTAAAACAAAAAAATATGCCACCAGCCTCCACTGCAGATTTCCATAGGAAATCTGTCAATGGCTCTTGGGGGGTGAGTGGTAGGGCATGGCGTTACTTCTGCGCCGTAGGTGCATGTCACGTCACCCGCACACTGCACATTACCTCACTTCCATGCAGGGCCGGATTTGAGAATAGGGCGCCCCAAGGCGGATAACAGATCCTATATGTGTACTACCATACAGTTGCTATGGACAGGCTCATTTCAAAGGGCACCATGAAGAGTCTACATCTATTTTGGCCACTCTTAACCTACATTTATTTCAAAAATAGCCACTATTGTTTTTAATCTCCCCCAATAAACTTGTATGGTTTGGAGTATGCAGCTCTGCCCTTACATGGGCATGCAAGAATTTATTAATAAGACAAATTTAGTAAAAAGGAGTAGCCATGATACTGTAGATGGCCTTAGCGGTGCTTCATTTACCTAGGAATTACTGAGGCAGAGAGATCTGCTGTTTGCATCATGATGAGCTCTGTTTCACCCACACATATTTAGAAATTCTGTCTACAGAGAGAAAATAGATCTCTTACTATAAATGTAATTTCTAGGCATTACTAAGAAAATAGTATTAATGATTGGTGTTCTTTGCAAGTAAGAGTAAGCAAAGGGTGTACCAGTGCCTTCTAACAAACCTTAGACAGCCTACAGCACACAGTAAAAGGAAAGTAATTCCATCAAAATATTGTGCTTCTTCTGACCTATCATATCTGAATTAATGTAGCTGAACCAATCGTCAACATTTTTCCCTCCTGTTTTGGAGTCTTTGGCCGCAGCATTGGGCCATTTGCCCTGGACAGTGGAGCATTAGTTAAACATGGAGAGAATGATAGACAACATTGAGTCTTATGAAACCATATAACAGTTCCTTCATGGATCAGGATCAAGCATACCCAGCTTTCTTTCATATGTTTGGGTCCATAGGGATCTGTAATATTTCCGTGCACTGACATGCACTGAGCAGAAAGCACAATAATTATTGAAACACAAACCACAGACCCATGTAATGTTTGCATGTGTAGTAACGCTAAGGCAATATAACTAAAGCCACTTGGAGGCTTGTGTAGCTTTATCAGTAGATCTGCAGGCAATATGTTCCTTAGGATTGCCCTTCGTTAAATGTCCCTAATAATCCTAGGCCCCCCAACTTGGGGGTCTCGAAAACTTACTCATTTGATCCCTTTTATAAGCAACTGTTATTTTCTTTCAAACTAATATCCATGGCGTGGACTTGAACATTGATGGAAACACAAACTAATTAAAGTGGAGAAAGACATAAATAAAATAATAAAACAGCATTCAGGGCTTTTATCAAGATATTCATGATAGTTCAGTTTTGAGTAATATTTTGTTGTTATTAATTTACTTACCTTTTAGATGTCACTCATGTTCACCTTAAAGGAGAACTAAACCCTGAAAATGAATATGGCTACAAATGCTATATTTTATATACTGTACTTAATGCGGCAGTCTGAAGTTTGAGCATCTAAATAGCAGCAATGATCCAGGACTTCAAACTTGTCACAGGAGCTCGCCATCTTGGAAAGTGTCTGTGACACATGCTCAGTGTTCTCTGAACAGCTGCTGAGAAGCTGAGCTCAGGGGTTGTTGCGACATAGCAAGCAGAAAATGAGGTGTGTCTGTCATATAAGCTGATGCTACAGGGCTGATTATTACATGCTGATGCTAATTGCAGTGGTTTTTGAGCTGCTATGTAGTAATTATCTGTATTAATTACTAATTAGCCTTATATTGTGACATTTATATTCTATTTATACAGTATATTGTAAGTCACGTAGATTGTAAGCTCTACGGGGCAGGGACCTCCTTCCTACTGTGTCTCATACCACATGGCACTTATATATATATATTTATTGTATTTATTTATTATATCACTTGTCCTCCCTGTGTGTAATTTTGTATTCTGTAAGATTGTACAGCGCTGCGTACCCTTGTGGCGCTTTATAAATAAAGTTATACACACATACATACAAGTTGGGCCTTAAGCTCAGCAGCACAGAGCATGTACAGTGAAAAGAAGATGGGGGGCTACTGGGGCATCTTTGGGGGCACAGATCTTCCCTGCTAAAGGGCTATGGTTGCCTTGGGCTGGTACAGAAGCACAAAACATAATGTAACATTTCTGCCCTACATCTTTAGTTAGGCTTTAGTTCTCCTTCAAGAATTCTAGGCGAGAGGAGCACCATAAAAATCACCCCTGGCCCCTGCACGGTTTTCTTCACCTTTACTAATTTGCCGTATGTATACCTGCAGGTAATTGGTGCCTGTGTATATGTGAGAGTGATCTGTGGCAAATGTGTAACTGCTGCTGTTCTGTGGCATAAATGTGCATCTGCATATATGTGTGCTTAATGAGGTTTATGTTTTCCTACCTCAGGCTTTCCCTGCTACAGGGTTGTGTGTGCTTCCATGTGTATCTTTGTATGACACGTTTGAATTGTAATTCATTTTCTTCATCTATATGCTCATATTTCATAGGCTTGCAGACACCTAAATATTGACTAATTTGCTTTTTTTCCCCTGAATCGCTAAGGGCTCTGGCACACGGGGAGATTAGTCGCCCGCGGCAAAACTCCCTGTTCGCAGGCGACTAATCTCCCCGAGTTGCCTTCCATTGCCATCCCATCGGCGAACATGTAAGTCGCCGGTGGGATGGCAGACGCGGCGGGGCGATTTCAGGAAATCGCTGAAAAAGCCTCGCGAGTCTTTTTCGGCGATTTGCACAAAATCTCTGTTCAGAGAACTCGGGGAGATTAGTCGCCCGCGAACAGGGAGTTTTGCCGCGGGCAACTAATCTCCCCGTGTGCCAGAGCCCTAAAAGTAAATGTAATTTTTTCTGCGATTCAAGAAAATCACAGGAATTATGGACAGATATGAATAATTTTGAATTTGCATTTATCAAAAACGCTAAAAATGTTTTAATTTGAATAGTAAATGGACTTCATCGACTGTACCATGTACATGGCATTAGCTATTCCAACACAGAGTTACCCTATTTACTGGGAAATAATCCTATTGATTCTTTTAAGGTTTTATATTTTTCCTTTTTTATTCTTTTTTTTTTTTTTTTTTTTTTTTTTTAGCCTCAAGGTTTCATTATAGGGATAGACCTAGGGATAGACCTATATTCTAAATAACTGATCCTGTACCTGTAACCAAATGTAATGTAGCTGCACTCATACTCTTCAGTATTTCCATGCCTCTGATTCCTTATTTATAATACAGGCTTGGGACCTGTTATCCAGAATGCTTGAGACATGGGGTTTTCTGAATAAGGGGTCTTTCCATAATTTAAATCTCCATACTAAAAGTCTGCTAAAAAAATAATTTAAACAAAAAAGGATTTTTTTGCCTCCAATAAGGATTAATTATATCTTAGTTTAGTGGTACTGTTTTATTATTATAGAGAAAATGAACATTGTATTTAAAAATTTGAATTACTTGATTAAAACAAAGCCTATGGGTGATGCCCTTCCTGTAATTCAGAACTTTCTGGATAACAGATCCCATACCTTTATATAGAAGCTGTAGATAAATCTTCACTCCAAAATTCAGGTCCAAAAAAACTACATACAGGTATCGGACCCCTTATCCGGAAACCCGTTATCCAGAAAGCTCCGAATTACGGAATGCCCGTCTCCCATAGACTACATTTTAATCAAATAATTCAGAATTTTAAAACTGATTTCCTTTTTCTATGTAGAAATAAAACAGAACCTTGTAATTGATCCCAACTAAGATATAAATAATCCTTATTGGATGCAAAACAATCCTATTGGGTTTAATTAACGTTTTATTGATTTTTTAGTAGACTTAAGGTATTGAGATCCAAATTACGGAAAGACCCCTTATCTGGAATACCCTTGGTTCCGAGGATAATGGGTCCTATACCTGTACATAGTTCCTAGTGCCAATGTTGCCGCTTCTGACAGAAGCCTTCTCTTAGCTGAAAGCTCCTTTGAAAGGGCTTGAGCTAAAAGCCAAAAATGTTGGTGCTATGCTATAAACATTGGTTTGTGTGTCTGTCTCTCTCTCAATCAGGCAACTTTAGGGGATAGTACCAGAATTTTCTTTTTATCATTAATAAAATGAATTTTATCATGTCTCAAGCTGGCACTGGCTCTTCAAACATTTCAAGACAGAAATCTGCTTCCAAATATGTATTGACTTATCTTTGAAATTTAAAATCATTAGAACAAGTATATGTGTCACCACCTCGAACTCCTGTGATGTCATGATTCACTGTGGGTAATGCATGTCTTGTAAACAGGCACGATTACACTTTTTTCATGAAAATATAAGGGATATTCTCTCTAAATCTTAGAGAAAAATATTTCTTTAGAACACCGCGTCCATAGCAGTCGCCAGGTATCCACAGAAAGTAGCATAATAACTATGAAAGAAGCCTTTTAACGAAACGCAGGCTTACATAAATTATCTGTTTACATCTGTCTACAGTCGTGAAGTAATGTGTAGGTACAAAGGGAAAAAGACACCCTTTTAAAAATAACTGTGGCTGATGGGCACTTTAAACACCACTTCTTTCCAAGGATAGAATCATGTTGGCGACTGCTATTTTGAGCTCAAAGTACTGAGACAGAACTCATTAGGCTATCACTTCCAGCTTGGCTCTTATATGTTATACACAGACTAGTAGCAAAGGCTAGTATTTGAATGACTATTATCCGGCACCACTCTGATGTGCAAGGGAATGGAGGGTCAGTGCTTTCATTTTAGCAGAATGTACTGCCATGAGGTCAAGACTCAATCTTTAGAAGGAATTCTGTCTGTAGACACTGTTTTCTCTGAACTATTCAGTTTGGAAAATAAAAACAAAAAACAGAAAGCCGCTGAAAAAATAATCTTTAATAATCCCTTCTCTGCGTTATTGATGTAAATAGAGAAGGATTGTCTTTCCAGAGCCATTACCTTTTGATGTTTTATATGAGCAGCTAGTTTAATTGCTTGTCATTAACATGACAAGTGGCCTCTGTGCATGTCTCTGTGACTCCCTTCTTCTGCCTGTGTCCCGCACAATTACAACCACAGTACATATTGTTCCCTTGCGAAAGAATATTTTGTAATAGTCCAATTTAAAAGTAGGCTTTTCTTTTTTAAATTCGTCTGTACAAATTAAGCTGTTTGAAATTTAAGTGTGGTTTTAACTGATTAAGGCACAGGGGCAGCTTTCTTAATATTATTCATATTTTTTTTGTTTTCCCAAATCAAATGTTTTAGCGCTAAAAAATGTGTGTATTTAGATAATTACTCCAAAACGCACGTTTTTCATAATTTATCAAGTGTAAAAACCACAGAAAACTCAAATACAAAACTTTGCCATTTGAAAGCAAGGTCATGTAGAAGTCAGTGGGAATTGTCCTTATGAAATTGTAAAATCTTCAATTAATTTGAGGTTTTTTGGGTTATTATTATTAACATTTATTTATAAAGCGCCAACATATCCCGCAGCGCTGTACAATAAGTGGGTTTCGTACATTGGACATACAGAGTAACATATAAAGCAATCAATAACCTATACAAGAGGTGAAGAGAGCCCTGCCCAAAAGAGCTTGCAATCTACAAGGTTTATTTTTTTCATGTGTAATCGCACGAAAGTTCTTACGAAAATGAAGATTTCAAGGTCTCATATTCTTATTCATATTTGTATCACATGTTTATTTGTTAACACTTGCTATAGTCGGATTTTTTAATAAATGAGAAGGCATTCGTGCTTGTGAAAAAAACTACACAAATATGAATTTACCCCACAGTTGTCGCCTTTACTATTAACCTTATAATATACCAGAGGGACTTCCGGCTTAGGTTTACTCCAATACACAAGCATAAAGAGGTCATCACTTTTTTTTAATTCATCAGTCACTCTATTCTCGTTCCATCAAATTCTCTTTTATGCCGTTCTTATGTTTCCACCACATTCATGTACTTTCACTTGCAAGGGATAGAGACTGGTCAGTTATAATGGGCAAAACAGAGACCTGTGCCGCACACCCTTTGGCTCTCCAAAATATTCAAACGCCCGGTGCACACTGCTGGAGGAATCGGCACCCTCCCAAAAACCTAAGTAGCAACAAAAAGCAAATGGCACTCAGAGCTGCAAAAAAAGGGACAAGCCCTTTAAAAACCTTTATTGCGGAGGTGCAGCATTTCGGGGCAAAGTGACTCCTTTTTCAAGCCCCAAAACGTTGCACCTCCGCAATAAAGGTTTTTAAAGGGCTTGTCCCTTTTTTTGCGGTTATAATAGGCCACAGTGCACAGATCTGGTTTTTTATTTCTGCTGAATTAGAGGATCACAAAAGCATTCAGGTAGTGTATCCTAAGGCAGACAATAAGATTTTTTGACTGGATTTTATAGAAATGTAATGGCATACAGCCAAAATGTTTTACTGTCACAATAATTGCGCAGTTTGGTTAAAAGCAAACCTGCAGACTCGGTTTTATTACGGTCAATATAAGTTTCTATATTTGTGCAGTTAAATTATTCCTTTTTTAAACCTTGATTTATTCCACTGTCTTAAAGAAATGTTTGTTTTACACCCTGCTTCTTCATCGGGGCTCATATTACCTAATTACATGGTTATAGTTCATGAAGAATTTTTTTCTATTAAGTGTCAGCCCAACTGACCTTTAGGATGAATTACACTGTCCGTAGTCATTCATCCCAAATCTCAAACTAATTTGTCTTTGGGTTGCCGCTGCCCCTTCCTCTTCTTTGATCTCATATAGAAAATATCCTTGCTCCATTTCATATTACCAGATTCTCTTTAATATGTTTCATTGTTGCTCTTTCTCTCTCAATCTTTCTCTAGCCACCACCCTTATCCAACTATATCATTGCTCTTTCTCAAAGCCCATCTGCAGGCTCTCATGTATTATTAGTGACCTCTCTCACACAATTCATCACCTAATTGTATTGGATCAGTGTTCTTTCTTTCACCTCTTCTTCCACATTCACCAATTACCTTGGCTTTCTCTCTTCCATCCCATAGTCTGACCTTATGCTGGCTTTCACTCATCTCACATTTCCCTTTTCCTGCCTTTGTGATATTTTCCTCACATCTGTATGTCTCCGGTACTGTCTTCCTATGTTCCTGGGTTATTGCCGAACTTTTTCCAAAAATCAGAAAGTGGATAAAGTTCAAAAATCCATTTATGGTCATAAGTACCTCCTGGCTCATTAACCGAAATGGTAGTATTATTAACACACATGCTTTTTATGTTTTACATCTTTAGTGAAAAAATCTACGTTTTTTTTTTAATGATATACCAGGTGCAAGAATGTGTGTTTTTATTATACAAAATCAGTGGAACTAGGCTTATAGTTTCTTTGTAGTTCTTTTTCCTGCTAATAAATGGCTTGTTACCTTGCAGTTTTGTAGTAATATAAACTCTGTTAACAAGTCTTTTTTTAACACCTATAAAATGGCATTTCTTGAAATCTTAAAACATGTTCTTTGAAGCCACAATAAATAAATATGGTTGCTAAAGCAACTCGTGTCCGTTTTGTAAGTGTGTGAGGATTTAAAATTACTTGGAAAAAAGAATTGCTTTATGAATAGTTCAGCATGTTGGACTGCCAAAATGAAGAATGATGTCTATCACAGTTACCGGCGCTCGCCAAGTCTTTCAAATAACATGTACACATTAACTGCAGAGACTGGTCTCTTTTATATCTCTCTAATGATCGTAGATCAGTCACTTAAATGCCCTGTTTATTCAACTTAGAAAAACATACATTTTGTAACATAACCTTCACACATTCGCCTTCCTTTGTCCTTGCAGTCTGTGCTAATGCCATAAGCGAAATATCACCCAGTAGGAATGTTTGCCTCTGTGTGTTTGGAGAATGGAATTGCCGTGAAAGGTCTAGGGCAGGGGGTGCAGTGACTAGTAGGATTTATTTTTCATTTTCATTTTTTTTAGCCCTAGATACATTTACAGAGTTTTAACCATGCAAAAGTAGAATCTGTAGGTCAAGTATGGTAGGTATCATGCAGAAGATCTATTTAATTTGATAATTTGAATTAAATCAAGCAGCATTGTGATACTGTTGGGCTTATCTTTTAACATAGGCGCTAAATTGCAGTTACCCATTGATATGACAGTTTCTTGGGTATAATATTATAGGAAGCAAACCTTGACACTGCTAGTGGGCAACATCAGTATATGTTTGTAAAACATGTTATGTCACTTAAAGTTTAGTAGGCTCTATAATATTATTTTATGAGGCCCAGTAAGTAACTTTTAGTTAAACAAGTTGTTAAACTAGTTGATTTTCTGTTGATAGTTCTAGATGTCTTCTGGAGAAATAATTTTTGCTTTAAGAACTTTATTTGAAGACTAGCGAATTCTGTAGTGGGACAAATTTGTTGTATGTATTTAAACTAACAAAGATATTCACAATCCCATGCATAGGTATGTGCCAGTTGCATATAAAGCAGACACTTTCACATAAAATATAAATAGTTGGTATTTGTGAAGTTGGTTGTGACAAGTGGCCCAGGAGGTTAAGCTGCTTTATCTTTTTGAGGTATTCACTTTATAGCCACTTTTTTAGTATTCAGATGTGTTTCTGATGTATGGGTTTCCAGAAATCAGACTTTCAGGTTCATTTATGATGATGGAGCAAGAAAATCAGGGCCCACCTTGCCACTCAAGTTTGCAACTCTTAAGCTGGCCATACACGGGCAGATCCGCTCGCTTGGCGATGTCACCAAGTGAGTGGATCTTCACCCGATATCCCCACCTACGGGTGGGCGATATCGGGGAGGCATGTAGGCGAACTGGATGGTTTGGCCCTGGGGCCAAACGATCGAATTCTACATGCGGCAATGGGGCAGTTGGTTCGGGGACCGCATCAACGAGCCGATGCGGTCCCCGATCCGACTGGATTTTCTAACCTGGCCGAACGATATCTGCCCAATTTCAGGCCAGATATCGGTTGGCCAGGCCCCTCAGTTCTGCCCCTACACGGGCAGATAAGCTGCCGAGTCGGTCCAAGGGACCGATATCAGCAGCTATAATCGGCCCGTGTATGGGGACCTTTAGCACTCCTTGAATGGAGCACAGTGGCTCCTAAATTGTAATAGTTGTTCCCCTAACCACTTCAAGTCATGCTTCTTTTCCCTGTATGTGAAACCTTGTATATTTCACTGAGCATTTTATAACCACAAATATATATATACTTTGTGCATCTTTAATTACCCTGACCACTTTTGTGATACCAAGCTATTAAGGCAAACCAAGCATGCAGTTATTATGCTACTGAAGAACTAATGAGGAGGAGCCATGCAAATTATTGGCCTGGGGCATTGGTATGCCAAATAAAAAAAAACAATAAAGATCCAGACATAGAATTTGCTTGGGCAGCTTATTGTGTAAATGGTCATTGTCTGTAAAGAATAATATGTTAACACAAGGATAATGATGTTCTTAAACACTTTTTTTTTTTTTTAATTTTCACAATTATGAACCAGTACCTCTACAAAATTCATACAAATACTGAGTTTTAATCCGAGCCTAGGATTTTGGGGTAGTGTCTGACTAAATAGGTTATAGTGGATAGAAGAAAAACCACTGTAGCTGATTAAAAGACTTAACAGTTGTTTACTGGACAGTATGACTTGAAATGATATAGGCCTCAGCCAATACGTTATGATATTAGCCTTGAATTAAGGTAGCATGATAATACAGTGGTTAAAGGGAGACTTATGAGTGTGATGGAAGTTTTTTTTTATTATTTCAATATCAGATCATATTAGCAAGAAGATTTCAAGGAATTGTCAACTTAAAGGTCAAGTCAACCCAAAAAATATTTTTTTACCTAATAAATGAAAACATAATTCTAAGCAAATTTTCAATATACTTTTATCACAATTGCTAATAAAAGCAGTGTTTGTCCTTTTCTATTCTCTGCCCTGGTGGCAGTGTAACACACGGCAGCAGCCTGACAGACCTGTCTTGCTGGAGGAGACTGACTGCAACATTGTTTAAATGGTTATAACTAGGAGTTAAGCAAATGCTAAAAAGTTATTTACAAATAACTTTTAAAGCACTAAAATTGACGTGTCCTTTAACATATCTATACAGATAATACAGCTTCAACAGATTGTGTGTCTTGCTTTCAGATACTCTGTTGAATCATGACCAGTTGGATCTATCAAGAAATATGTTATGTCTTGGTTTGTTTGTTTTTTTAAAATCATAGTAATATCTGATGTTTTGGATTCCCATTTGTCAGTTGCCAGATAATCTGGGTGTGCTAAACGTAGTTGACTGTTTGCCATTGGACTTTGTTTATTACAGCAGGTGTATTCAGAGTGTTAAAATATAATGTTTGGATTAGATCCATGCACGTACTGGAATACTCTAATATCGTAGCTGACACATCTTAGCTTTAGCTCTGCATATTTTGGAGGCATGCTGTCAACCCACACCTGCATGGAGCACAATTATTTTTGAGATCTTGTGTTGCTAGAATGGTGAAATTGATAGAGAAGTCCTTGGCCTCAAAAACCTGCAATGACTGCCTTAGCAGCCAGAGTAATTGGCTGGAATACAACATTTTTGCTTAGAAGTTTTGTAACAAACAACTGTAGGCTAAAGAGGACTTTAGTAACTTATCTGGGATCTTTTGGCATGTCTAAAGTCTCCGAATACCAGGAAGAACAAAATGTTAATCATGGTCCGCCTGCCTGTCAAATTAATTGGAGACTTGGGCTTGCTACAAGAGAACATAGCAATTATTAAAGAAATAGAGAGATTACAGCAGCTATGAGAATACAGCATTATTAGCACAGATGAACCAAATTCAGGAATCGATTTTAGATTCGTCCAGGTCCCTTGGCCTATCCCTAAATGTCCATTGTAAAAGACCATTGAAGATGACACATTTGTTCCTGTAAACTGTATTATGGATGGGTGAATTGCAGGCATACCAGGCTTATACCAATGTGACTGAAATCTTAAGCTGGCCATACATGCATGTAGGAAACCTTGTTTCATACAATATTCAGTGTGTGTATGGCGGCTCAATGACCCATATCGCTAAGGCTGCGGATATTGGTTGTCTCGTCGATTGTCAGGTTAAAAGATTTTAATCGGGCACCGTTGAAGGCGCCCTAGCAAAATCTACATTTAGGGCTGTATTGGCAGGTGGAGGTAGAATATATCAGACGATTCAACCCTTAACATCAATGGAGGGTGGGAACTATCTTTTCTGTGACCAGTGGTTGCACGAAAGATTGTTATTGCTACATGTATGGCCCCCTTTGAACTTCCACCCTCATGTGCTCAGATGATTCTCTACTTACTAGACTATCTTGAGCATGATGGACCTGTGAACTGAGAAGCACCCTTATCAATCTAATGCTAAGCAAGGTTTCAGAAAGGAAATCAGGTTTGCAGTGGGATGATTAAACCTTACTATTTCCATGTCTACTAAAATGATTTCTTAACTAAATTCTCAGCTGGAACGAGCTTGTCTAATATTGGGCTATTCAACATGGTGTTGCAGGATGCTTTAGAATATCTAAATGTGGTAACTTACCTTGGGTTGTTATGGTAAGTGGCTGAGTTGTGAGGAGCAATATATATGCTGTTCACTGATATATTTGTAATGTTGAGTATTTTAATGTTACAATAGACAGCAAAGGAAAGACCAAACAGGGGTTAATGACATGTTTTACTTATGAAATATACAGATACATATATATTAATTTATGGCAAAACTCTTAAGAAAATTGTCGCAAAAAAACAAAAACTATTTGATGACATTTATGTCAACCTTTGATGATTCCACCCATGTCTTTAGTATAGTTCATCAGCGCTGTGAGCTACAAAAACACTGCACAGGCTTGTGACCAAGACAAATTTTTCATAGATTGATATTTCTGTCTCTGTCAAAAGATTTGTTGCCAGCCTATAGCCATTTGATATAGCAGCGCAGGAACACTAATCAACACACAGATTATTTTTAATGAATAAATTATACACAGACTAAACCCTTTCACAGATACCACACAAATATTAAAGGTATAATTAACCTCATTTTTTGTTTTTGTTTGGAGGTAGCTGCCCAAATGGTGGTTTGCTAAATAAACAGTAGAAATAAAATACTGTGTGCATCATGCATCACACAGAAGAGGCCCTCACAAACTTTTTATAATGTGGGATTGCTCGTATTTAGTCGTTAGCATTTAGCAACAAAAATACTTGTTTTCATTTATGTATGCGCTGCTTATGTACAGTTGATTGTATACACGGGTTAGAAACTGAATGGCTACAGTATACTGCTTCATTTGCTTAAAAGGCAAGCATAATTACATCTTTTAAATAACTGCATTTAGCCTTAAATGGTATTAACCTGGATTAATTCAGTTTCTTGTTCAACATCTTTGCTTAAAGGAGAAGTAAAGGTGGAATCACTTACCTGATACCCCAGGCTGGTTCTCCTATTAGCAGAAAATCGCACCATACTGGGGTACATGAAGGCGAGTGATCCTCTTCTTTTCTTCTACTTTCGCTGCAATTCTGGGGCCAGCGCAAGCGCAGTAGAGTCAAGAAGCTGACTTTTTTTTGTTAAAGTGCGACTTTTCACTCTACTGCGCTCTACTCTACTTTCCTTCTCCTTTAATAACAGTTCTTCAGCGAACAGCATACTTTCTTGTTCAGTATAAGTGCAATGAATAGGGCTTGTGCTTTGCATACTTTTTGCCCATTGTTTTAATCATGATAACGCTATGGTTTGTTATCTCTTGAGCTAAACAGCAGAAACTGATGCTGCTCCGTGTTTTCTCCTTACAGTATGTCACAAACCCAATTTGTTGAACTCAAGATGAAAAAGGGGATTCAAGCATTAATGTTTACATTTTTCCACTGTGCTTATTACCCCATGTCACCTAACTCACAAGGCATTGCCTTTAGTTCCCTTCCTGCAAGGATATCATAACAAAATGGGATGTCTGTGGGAAGTTGTATGGGAGGTTGTGGCTAGCCTAAGACAATGACAATGCTACATTATATTGTAGCAGGAAAAAAATCACAGTTTATTTTTTCCCGTACTTCTGCGTGATTCTGCTTTCTGCCTAGCAGCTGGATAAAAGAGCCAGAAGGTAACTATGTGACACTTGACAGACCTGAGTAATTGTAAAATTAAGTGGTTTAACTGTAAAACATTATTGACCACTTCCTTGGGATTTCTGAGTAGAGGGATCCTTTATCCAGGATGGCCATTTCCATAGACTCCATTATAAGCAAATAATTCAGATTTTACAAATGATTTCCTTTATCTCTGTAATAATAAAACAGTACCTGTACTTGATCCCAACTAAGATATAATTACCCCTTATTGGGGGCAGAACAGCCCTATTGGGTTTATTTAATGGTTAAATGATTCCCTTTTCTCTGTAATAATAAAACAGTACCTTGTTCTTGATCCCAACTAAGATATAATTAACCCATGTTAAAGGCAAAACAATCCGATTGTGTTTAGGATAACAGTTACTATACCTGTATATCATTTTAAGAGAAACCCCATTTAGGATATGTACAGGTATGGGATCCCTTATCTGGAAACCCCTTATCCAGAAAGTTCTGAATTACAGGAAGGCCACCCCCATAGACTCCATTATAAGCAAATAATTCTAATTTTTAAAAAGGATTTCCTTTTTCTCTGTAATAATAAAACAGTACCTTGTACTCGATCCCAACTAAGATATAATTACCCCTTATTGGGGGCAGAACAGCCCTATTGGGTTTATTTAATGGTTAAATGATTCCCTTTTCTCTGTAATAATAAAACAGTACCTGTACTTGATCCCAACTAAGATATAATTACCCCTTATTGGGGGCAGAACAGCCCTATTGGGTTTATTTAATGGTTAAATGATTCCCTTTTCTCTGTAATAATAAAACAGTACCTGTACTTGATCCCAACTAAGATATAATTACCCCTTATTGGGGGCAGAACAGCCCTATTGGGTTTATTTAATGGTTAAATGATTCCCTTTTCTCTGTAATAATAAAACAGTACCTGTACTTGATCCCAACTAAGATATAATTACCCCTTATTGGGGGCAGAACAGCCCTATTGGGGTTATTTAATGGTTAAATGATTCCCTTTTCTCTGTAATAATAAAACAGCAACTGTACTTGATCCCAACTAAGATATAATAAATCCTTATTGTAAGCAAAACAACCTATTGGGTTTATTCAATATTTAAATTTAATTAATCATTTATTTTTAGCAGACTTAAGTTATGGAGATCCAAATTATGGAAAACCCCAGGTTCCGAGCATTCTGGATAACAGGTCCCATACCTGTATATCCATATTATACTGGCCAGGAAATGCCTCCCAAATCAGATATTTCCTAATCAATTGTCCTTTGGTATTAGGACAGTGTGAGCACCTGGTAAATTGCAGACAATATCCTGGCCCCCCGATGTAATAAAAGGCACTAAGTTGGACCAGGTGCAGTAACAAATAGCAACCAATAAGAAGCTTGCTTTTATTTAGGTGACCAACAAATGCTAACTGCTGATTGGTTAATATGGCTTACTTCACCTGGGCAAAGTAGTGTCTTTTATTAAATAAACCCATCTGTGTGAAAGAATGCCTGTGTAGGGTGCTCCATAATTGCATGTTTCTACCTTGGGCTACTATGAAGCATGATGGGTAATCACTTTTTTGATTAGCGACTGAGACATTTGGAAAGAGCCACAAGTTTGCATTTATGAACCTTTTTAAGGTTTTACCTGTTCCAAGCTGACAATGGTACTTGTGGGAGTACTAGTTAAAGCAGACATAAACAAATGTATTCTTTGTAAATGCATGCACAATTTAATGATCAATTTAATGATCAAAAAGCCACCATATAATGCTCCTAATTATGTACTTTTGGTCATATTTTAGTAGGCTGACAGCTCCATTCCTAGTTGCATTATCTTGGGGAAAAGTATCTTCTGACCAAATCATACTGACCCTTCCCTGTTATAAGGCCACAATTAAATGAACTTGACATAGAAGCCTATGTTACCTTTGTGCTGAACAACAATGCATAAACTCGTCTGAAGCCGCTGGATACCCATAGCGCTTGCACACGCTGCACCTTTAATGTCGGGGAATGTTTCTGTGCATCTGTAAACTGGGTTTTTGGGGGTTTTTTTTGCACGACAGCTGGAAAATCAAGGGAAAGCTAGAAAACATGGGGGAAAAAGGTAGAGCGACGGGAGACCAGGGGAGAGAGACAGAAATCGGATAACTCTGGAAAAAATAGAGGGGGTTGACAGGTTTGCAATGCTAAATTACAAAAACACAAAGGGAGTTTTGGGACTTGCCTTGATGTGTTAGGGTAGCATTTATGATCATAAACTTGTAAAATTCTTCCTTTTGAAAAAGCATGCACTTGCAAAGAATGAATTACCCAGCGGATCCCTAAAAGCTTCCTAGCCTCAGAGAGATCAACCCAAAAGCAACATTCATATGTAAAAAGAAATGGGGTGCAAAATAAGGGCTGTTATTGACTATTTGATAGCTCTATGTGGATTGGCAGCCTACAGGATGCTCTGTCAGCACACCTGGTTTTTATGCCTCCAAAACCTGTCTCCAAGCCAGGAATTAAAAAATAAGCACCTGCTTTGATGCCAGTGGGAGCAACATCCAAGGGGTTGGGGAGTAACATGTTGCCTGTGAGCCTCTAGTTGGGGATCACTGCGCTGGAAGAAAGTACCCAAGGCTAGCGCGATTGCACCTGCCAGGGCTAGTAGGTTAGGGGTTTGCCTCGTTAGGGGTATGCCAAATTGACACAATCCTGGTTGTTTTAAGAACACGGTTGATGTAACGTATAAGACAAAACACTCTTGATGCTTTCAGGCTCTGCACCCATTTGATGCCCCCAGTGGTTAATCTGCCACAATCATGATGACAGTGCAGTGTATTGCCATTGCTAAGGTCGCTCCCGTACCACCATTGCATGGTTTTTGTGCCCATAAAGCATATATATGAGTCTCTTAGGCCTCATTCCATAATATCCTGGGGAAGGGTGGTCAGCGAATGTGATTGATACACCTCACCATTTTTATATACTTAGCGCCGAGCTTCAAGATGAATAGCGTGAAAACTTGCTGACTAAGCGTAGTAACAAAACTCTCCATTGGGCACTTCAAACTGCGCTAAGGAATTTGTAGCACAACCTGACTCAGGAGTTAAGATTGATGCAGCTTCGGCGCTCATGTCAGATTTCTAAAGTTTTAGCATATGGCTTCCAGAAATAAAGCTGGAGTTTTATTTCTTTCGTTGATCAGGAGTTCCTTTCATGTTACATAATTGAAAACGTGTGTGTTCTAGTGTGTAGCTTTGGATGCGTATACCCTCTGGCACTCCTGTTTCTAATTTCCTGAGTTAAAAGCCCAGTCCTTCAAAAGAAAGGAGAGCACAATAATTTTTTTTCCTGACATGCTGTTCGTAGGCCTTACTCTCCAGCGCTAGCATTCTGTTTGGTCATGTTAGGCCCATCGAGTTGAAACCCCTCCATTGCCATAGGGGCCTGCTGTGCTGTGCTTCCAGCTTACTGCAGAACCATTTTGTATTGTGTTGTTTTTCTTTCCCCTTTGTCGGCGCCCAGAATTAATATGTGGGCTGTGCCTCACAGTCTGCTGCATTTTCTGTCTTTTGTTGTGGTACCTTTAGGATCTGCAGATATAATAGCGGTTGTATATTTTGCTTCATAACTCTTGTAATGTGGCTTTGGCATTTAGTGCCTTTATATCGTAATGGGAAGCTGTGTTTTTACTGGATCTTTATATAAATAGGTCAGTGAGGGCAATAACTAGAACTCCTGTTGAAAGACCAAATTATAGAGCCAAATGGCTTTTGATTCTCATTCATATTATTTTCTCTATTAAAACTCTTTATTCACAGCATGTTCTAGTTTTGTAGATAGTGTTCTAACCTAGAGGGGAAAAAGCACAGTTTGCATCTATTTTTACCAAGCAAGTGCATCTTAAAAGACACACTTGAATATGGTATAGGTTTTATTTACCAGGAAACCAGAAGCAGACTTTGTGACTAGAAAGCATTTGTGCCCTTGGTGGGGCACATAGGGGACTGCCTTCTAAATCTGTTTTAGTTCAGGGCCTGTGGTATCTATTTTATGTGTTTATATGAAAATCCTGTTTACTGTGAATATTAGAGATGAGCTTTGGGAGTCCTGTTTCACTTAGAAATTCGGCTAACATGCGACTTTTTGGAAATCTTTTGCGAAAAAAATCTGGCAATGGCGAAATGTGGGATTTTGCCACATATCCATACCTGGTGAAAAAATTCACTCATTACTAGTCAATATGCAGAATGCTACTGTTTTTTTTTACAAAACACATCAGTTAATAGAGCTTCTCCAGCAGAATCCGGCATTGAAATGCGTTTTTCAAAAAGAAACAGATTTCTTATGTTTCAATTTAAAATTTGACATGGCGGGCTATTCTTAGATTCCTAGGAGCCCTCAGTCATGTGACTTGTGCTTTGATACACTTCAGTCTCTCTTTACTGCTGCACTGCAAGATGGAGTAATATCAACCCCGCCACCCCTGTAGCTGATTAGCAGAACAATGGGAAGGTAGAAAGATAACAGCTCCCTGATGCCTGCATTGCTAAAAATGCTCCCCACCTAGTGGCAGATATCAGAATAGCACTCAGTAGTGAAAAATCCACATCTGGCTCATGACTCCTCCAGTTACATTGGAGTAGGAGAAACAATAGGTTACCTGAAAGCAGTTCCAATGTGTAGCGCTGGCTCCTTCTGAAAGCTCAGACTCAGGCACGATGCACTGAGATGGCGCCTACACACCAATATTACAACTAAAAAATGTATTGGTTCAAGAATATTTTAAATGGTAGAATCAATTATCTCGAATGTGAACAGTGTAATATAGTAATAAAAACTATATAATGACAGAATCCCTTTGATGAAGAATGTGACCAACAGAGCGAAGGCTAGTCTTTTCTCATTTTTCCCAGAAGTGATTGTTCTTTTCAGGAAGTGCTTCAGTTTCAGAATATATGGGGAAAGTCCTTTATATTTAGGTAGGAAAATCTATAAGATATGATATCTTGATGCATGATGATGGATGCACAACCCACTAAATGGCATACACTTTTGCAAGTGTTGTTGGGTTTTTATCCAGAAGATGACTCTCCTGCAGAGTGGCCAATAACACTTCCAATAAGTTGCATAGTGTAAAAGTTGTTTTATTTAACCCATATACCAGTGATCCCCAACCAGTAGCTCTGGGGCAACATGTTGCTCACCAACCCCTTGGATGTTGCTCTCAGTGCCCCCAAACCAGGTAGTTATTTTTGAATTCCTGACTTGGGGGCAAGTTTTGGTTGAATAAAAACAAGATTTCCTACCAAATAAAGCCCCCTGTAAGCTGATAGTGTGCATAGAGGCTGCCTAATAGCCAATCTTAGCCCTTATTTGGCTCCTCCATGAACTTTTATGGTGCTTGTGTTGCTCTCTTTTTAAATTTGACTGTGGCTCACGAGTAAGAAAGGTTGGGGATCCCTGCCATATACATATGAACAAAGGACATAGAGCAATTAAGTAGAAGGATAAGGGGTGGAGGGGTAGTCAGAATAAGTAGATCAACAGCAGTGCAACTAAACAAATAAATCTTTAAGCAACATAAATGTGCGACTCTAAAGACAAACTAACAGGAGGTAAGAAAAAAGCGTATGAGCTTGCTTATTAGTATACATTTTCATACAGGATGAAGTACTTTGTGGTGGATTAGCTGTTCATGCATTCAATGGCAGGAAACTATGAATGTGAGTTTTTCTGCTATTTTTAAAAAAAATAAATATAAATTTGCTTACTTGGGAATTATGGCTTCCCTTTAGATTTTAATTGAACCCAGCAGAGGATTACATGATGCATAGAAGCTAATAGTTTGGCTCAAAGAATATAACTGTCTATTCTAAATCACACAATATTGCTCTCTAGGCAGACCAAGCTGGTGTTAGTGGATTCCTGCAGT
Source organism: Xenopus tropicalis (assembly GCF_000004195.4). Lineage (NCBI taxonomy): Eukaryota > Metazoa > Chordata > Amphibia > Anura > Pipidae > Xenopus > Xenopus tropicalis. The sequence continues at coordinate 27,972,559 of NC_030681.2, read as the reverse complement.
ATAGAAAAAGGTGGGCCCTTAACTGGGTAATACAAACTATGGCTAGAATTGTTGCACTCGTACCCTCTGGCTTTTATGTGGCTCTTGTTGAGTCTTATACTGATGTAGGGTTGACTCAAAACCAGAGGGACTTGCAGGTTCACTCAAAGGCAGGGTTAAAATTTGAGTGACCATTGCAGGTTCTGTTTTGGATGCAGGTCAGACTGGAAAAAATATATGCTTCTCGACTCCCAAACATTCCCTGTCTTGGCACCAGAGGTACAGAAATATGGGTTCGGGTTGGGTGCAGCTCCTACAAAGTCAACAATTTGCAGTTTGGGGTTGGGTGCAGGTTAAGGTTTTGTTGGTTAGGGTTGTGTGTGGCTTGAGTTTTTCCCTGGCCTCTCCATCACTGGAGTCTTAACATGGTATTTCATACCTCCCTTGCATTTTCAGTAGTGTTATATGCATTGATGGTAATAAATTATAATTTAGTATAATGTGTACACCATCATGCACCGAGAAATATTCTGGGCGAGGAACCTTTACAGGTCCCCACTCCACACTGACCTACAGCTGACTCTTGAGAGTTGTTTTGCCATCTACTTTCTTCATTCAACTTCTCAACTCAAAAATACTGACCACAAAATAGTAATTACTGTTTGTTTAAATGCCATTCACGGCTCGGATTGCTATGTCAGTCCTAGACAAAAACATGTTGGCTGTAGCCTCTCATTGTGTAATTGTAAGGGTAATTACTGGTTCCGATTTTCCCAGAGGTGTATAAAGTGTAGGGCTGCCACTTCTGGGCATTTTATTTTTTACTGCTTGAGCCAAAAAAAGATCCACAAGTAAGCCTCTAAATCTTAATTTTTTGACATTAGAGTCTACAGAACAAAAATAAGTTACAGTCATATAGGATCTTAACTTCCATGACAGGATAAAACCCTTGCAAGTAACAAATACCTATACTTTGTATTGCACTTTGTAATGCTTATGGTTCTAGTGGGTCACAGCTAGGGTTGTCCCCCAACTGGTTATTGACTGGCCTAACCAATAAATTACCTGCTAGGGCTGGTGCCAGTATTACAATATACAGGAAATGTACTTAGGGGTGGCCACCGTACCTATAGATGTCTTCCTTCTCTGACCCTCTCTGCTGCCAATCACCACTTGTAATTAGAGGCTGCCTCTATACCACCCATTTCCCTTCCCAGCCTGCCATTTCCCCACTGATTCCACCAATATTCTTGCCCCATTACATCATTGCCCTGCCCCTTACCAACATCACTGCCCTCTGATGACCTGAAGACTGGTATCGGTGCCAAAAATAGGTGGCAACCCTAGTCACAGCTCTTGCCCTATGCAGTACAAGGGAGTCAGTGTCAGTGATCTGTTGCAGAACGACAATGCTCAGCACCCTCTTAAACCCAATGATGACTTGATGCAAATAAACCAAGAATTAATGTTAATGAATGAGGCAATCAGCTTCATATAAACTTTTATTATGTCATTAATAGACCTAAAATAATACCCTACAGTTTTTTGGAATTATTTGCCACATTATATTCTGCCTATTCAACCTGGAATTTAATTATATATACAGTATATACTGTATATATATATATTATATAACCACTCGAGGACCCATGCGGCAGCCCCGAGTGCCTATATCTATGTAATATGTTTTTTATTTGTTTATTTATTTAAACAAAAAAAAAAAACAAATAAAAAACCCAGCTGCCAGTGGAGACTTGCCTTTTAAATCCAGTGATGGAGCTAGGGAGGAGTGAGGGCCATCCTGAGTGCCGGCAGTGGAAGTGACGCCACTTTCATACACTGAGACGCATGTAGGTCTGGTGCCTAGTGTGGCAAGAGCGTGGCACAGAACCCAAATACAGCCCTGTCTGGCACATTGCAAGGCTAGTTTTGAATGCAATTTTGAGAGCAATTGTCAATTATTCTCACAATGCAGTGTATTTCCCAGAATTCTAGCATCATTGTGGAGGTATTGCACTTGATGCAGTTGAGCTGCACCTGGAACAATTGCAGCAGTTTTTCCCAAAATTAACGCGGCTTTGCACACATTTTTTTGGAAATCAGCTGCAAAGTCCAGCTGATGTAATATCTGGTGTGCGAGTAACATCTTCATTAAATTGACGCTGGCCACAAAGGCAACCCTGGAGCTGCCATCTGGTCAGAAGGTGGCAGTAGCTCTAGTTTTCCCATGCCACAATAAATTCAGCAGTGTGCAATTTGGAACAAAAGGCAGGAAGGACTGAGTGCGACTATTTTGCTCTTGTGGTCAAAAATGACCCCTAAAGTGTTGTTATTTTTAATTCTTATATTTCTATTCATACCCTCTTTTATTCATCAACCAACATTCAAGCCTCTGCCTGCTGGCGAGGGACAGAGGCCAGATAATTTAAATACCACTGTCTACGTAATTGTATCGTTAACTTTTTTTTTTTCTGGGTGTTTTTGCATCTAAAACCTCCGCTGGTTGGTGCCGAAACAGCCACAGTCTTTCCTCTCTAAATTATAATCAGCAGTTGCCCGGGTCAGACGCCTGTTGTCCCGCAACGCAGCCGCCAGGATTACTATTAGACACTCAGGCAGACAAACACACACATCTGCTCTGTGGTGGGGATACGCAGGCTATAGTCATTTGGTGACTAAAACTTGCTGCTCCATTGAGAGACTTTCTGAGATAATAACCCCACAGCTGGTCCCTTTTGGCCTGATAAAAAAAAAATGGGACCTGTTATCCAGAATGCTTGGGTTTTCCAGATAAGGTGTCATACCGTAATTCGAGTCTCCATACCTTACGCTAAAAAAAAATCATTTAAACATTAATTAAACACATTAAGATTGTTTTACCTCCAATAAGAATTAATGGTATCTAAAAATGAATTTTAAAGGCAAACTGAGCGCTGGCAATCTTTCTCTCCTTATTGTGTACAAATAATGGCTTTTTATCGTTTCTAGCAGCTGGTTAACTTCAGAATATTGGTTAGACTGAGCACTGGCACAATGGTGTTTCTTGCTGCTGGTTGGATCAAGTTAAAGGAACTGTTTTATTATTACGGAGAAATAGAAAATATTTTTTAAAAATTAGAATTATTTGCTTATAATGGAGTCTATGGGACTACTTTTATCTAAACGTGTGGTCAGTTATAGTATAGGTATGGGACCCATTATCCAGAATACTTGTGACCTGGGGTTTTCCGAATAAGGGGTCTTTACATAATTCAGATCTCCTACCTAAAGTCTACTAAAAACGTTATTTTAACAGTAATTAAACCCAATAGGATTGTTTTGCCTCCGATAAGGGGTAATTATATCTTAGTTGGGATCAAGTACAGGTACTGTTTTATTATTACAGAGAAAAGGGAAACCATTTAACCATTAAATAAACCCAATAGGGCTGTTCTGCCCCCAATAAGGGGTAATTATATCTTAGTTGGGATCAAGTACAGGTACTGTTTTATATTTACAGCGAAAAAGGTAATCATTTTTAAAAATTAGAATGATTTGCTTATAATGGAGTCTATGGGAGATGGCCTTTCCGTAATTCGGAACTTTCTAGATAACAGGTTTCCAGATAAGGGATCCCATACCTGTACCAATAACTCTGTAGGTGCCAGAAATCTTGTAGCATAGAGGGCGGAAATCTCAAGCCAAACGCTATATGAAGAGAGATGTATTTTTTTCTCTGTGTTAAGCATTTGCCCACCAATTGTGATTTTATTTCTTTCTGTGTGTATACACCCACTGGAAAATAATATGGCCCTTTAATGGTTTGCTTACTTTGCAGTTAGTGGATAGGATGAAAGCAACAATGTGCCCATGTGTAAAGAGATTGTACATAGACAGTGGCAGAAGATGTGATGCAGATTGGCAAGTTTCTGTGTTGTCCTGTTAGCCCGATTTACCTCATAATGCATTTTGGGTTTACTTTGAAATATAAAAGAAAGGAGCTTGTTTACCTAACCATAAGTTTTTCCGTGTAGTTGTTGAAGTTGATATTTGCCTGGTCTGTTACTTTTCAGATTTGCAGGTGCCTGATGAGACAAATCCTATACAAAGCCCATTATGGCTATTCTCCTGTGCGCATAACATCACGCCTGTTGTCTAATCCAGAGCTGCACACTATATCTCTTCCTACAGCTTCTGTGTTTGGCAGCTTCTACCTTAATTGTTTCCAGCTTCTCACTATAGCAAAACAATGCAGGGAATGGAATGATGCATTTTCTCTTATGTAAAATATGTTTTCTAAATCTTTGTCTCCTTGTCACTGAGATCAACTCCAAATCCCTGTGCTATAAAGCTGCAAACTATGTGCTAACAATTGCCTGTCATAAGGCATGTATAACTTATCCTACTACTGTTGTTTATGTAAGGAACCGTTTGGCTGTAGCTTGGCCATGACCTTAGAGGGGCAACGTAACCTCTTGTTCAGCATGAGTTCAATAATTAGGGATTGTGTTGAAAATTGCCTTGCCTATTTGTGCTTTTACTTAACAACCTTGTTGTTCTTCAGACCAGTGTCTAGTAGAATTAAGTCTAAAACATATAGACTTTTCACCACTCTTCCAAGTGGCTTCTTCAGTTCTAATGAGTGATAAGAAATTTCCCAGCATTTTGAACCCTTGAGGGGTAGTATGAGGGTATTCTTTTTTTAAACATTTTCTTGAAGTTTCGCAATAAACAAGTAGGATGAATAATGACAAATTATTTAAATATAGGTTGTACAACAATAGTCACATTCGACAGTTTGTCCTTCAAAAAGATAAGAAATGAAGAAAATAGATTGCTTACAGAGAAACAAAATAAGTAATTTAAATAGAGAAAAACAAAACAAAAACAAATTAACTAACTATGCCCAGTGGATAAACTATAAAAAGAAAAGGAAAGAAAAGTTTCCTAGAGAGCAAAATCATGGATAATTTTGGTATGAGGGTATTCAAACTGCCAGTTAACACATGATGTGAGAAGGAGGGGTTTGTTTATGCTGAGCCTAATCTTTCCACTTAAATAAACTCACTTGATTACAGGGGGAGAGATGGGGAGTCAGTAAGGGCAAATGTGAGGGCAAGGGCACACATGGTGGATTGTCTGCTTTCCTCCGTCTGAGTTTTAAACACAGGTGGAGGAAAGCAGACTGGCCTGTGCAGAGCTACACAGAGTGGAGATCAGCCTATAAATGCATGTCAAGGCTGGGATTTGCGGGAAGGAGCCTAATGTGGTTTCCATGTTTGGTGTTTAAAAGAGCCAGGAATACTTTAACTGTGCTTATAACTTGGTTAATGAAAGACTTAAACACATGACAATGATGAAGAAGACAACAAATGAAAATGAAATCTGAGTGACGGAACAGAGGATACTACCGGAAGACATGGCCAAATAAAAAACCAGAGGTCAGGGCAGGCAGCAAGCTGAAGCAAGTCCCTAAAAACAGAAAAGAGGTCTTGGCAGGCAATACAAGTCCTTGGAAACAGGTCAGGGGTCAAAACCAGAAGATCTGATATAAAGAATGGGAAGCAGGAACAAGGAACTAACAGGACTAAGGAACAAGCAGGGCAAATCAGGAACTCAGGCACAATGGGCTAGAACACATACATGAATCAGTGTTCCAGTAATCGTTGTCAGGAAGGCACTGGCTTATATAGGGCCTTGAGGATAAGATTATTGACACCCAGGCGCTTACCTTATCGCTTACCTTGTACCCCGGGCTGGTGCCCCTGTTAGGAGAAAACAGCACCAGCCCGGGGTAGCTGCGAGCACTTCCTTCTTCCTGTTTTCCCAAACAGTGCACATCTTCCCCACAATTCTTTGCATCATTGTCGACGCAAGTAGGCGATCTTCTTTACATAATTGCACTGTGCCTACTGCAGGTGCATCCAAAATTGTGCTTGTTGCAAATCGGGATGAAATTGGTTTTAGGTGCAAGTAACTACGAGAAAAGCACTTGCGGACATAAATGAGCCCTATTGTATTGGGAAACCTGTTCATTCAGTGTGGAAGTTCTAACACAAATAGGTAGAACATTACTTGGAATTGTTTAAAAAGAAAGAAAGAGTTTTTTGGCCTGTACATACTAGACTAATTTTTCTTTATATTTTTACTTTAAAGAAATAAACAACTTGTTAATCATCGATCACATTAAGAAAAAATTGTGTTCTCCATAACATTTTACACATATACTGCCAAACCAATGGGAGGTGAAGAAAACTTGCTTATTTATCCATCTCCTGAGTAAAAGCCGTTTGTATCATATATACAATATCAGTGACCATGATTCGCCCTTTATTTGGCAAAATGGAAACACATTTGAATCTACTCTCTATATTTGGATTTCTCAGTTGTAAAACAGCTTTGAGTTTTGCCTCCTTACTTTGTGTAACCAGGTTTTTTTTTAGAGATTGTTACAGTTTTGTAGTTGGTTGACTCAAGTAAAATCTGTCCACTTGGTTGCATAGTTTGGAAACTCGAAAAATTCAATGTATTCAAGTTATTTATTCTCGAATATTCTCACAGTGCGTTGGCCAATGGGCGTTTTTCCATGGCAACATTTTTTGCAGCTACTTTTTCCCACAAAAAATGACTGCGCTATTTTTTTTCCGCTGCTTTTTCTGCAGGAACATTTCCTGTGCAGAATACATTGGTGTGTGGGTTCTTTTTTTAAAGGAGAATGCAAGTCAAAATTTAAAAAGCATACTGCCCAATAGTCCTCCTATTGTTTAGTAAAAACGCCACACTTTTGGCTCACCTAATCAAATATTTACTCACTCACACTTACTTCACATTTTCTAGAACAGGCAGCCATCTCTAAAAAGGTATTCTCCCTTCCTTTCCCTCCTTGCTTCATACTGCACATATGTTTCATTCCCTCCCCCCCTCCCCTCTGCCAGATCCGCTTCTGATTGGCTGGTGGGCATGTGTAGCTCAGAACAGGAGACAGGATCAAGTTACACACATGCTCAGAGAATAGGAAGGCTGCCGCTGGCACCTACAGGAAGGGGAGAGAGATTTCAGTGATGTCACTGTAGGCTTCACACTGCTGTAGGCTGCCAGCACCATATCTCAGAGAAGCAAGCAGGGATCTGGGAATTTAGATATGCAGTAAGTACTTAAAAAGAATGCCTTTAGACTTACTTTTAATTTATATTAACCTTTCATTGTCCTTTAAAGCTGATTTTATGGCGGTTTTGGGAAAATATTTTGAAGCCCTGAATCATTACAGGGATTCAGAACCTCTGGGCTGGTACAGAAAATTCAGTTTATAAAATACAAAAGTTCTAGCGATGATAAACCAATGAAGAAGGAAACTAGACCATCCCGCTTCAATACTACTATACGCAATACCAGAAAAAAACATAACCTTAGTTGACCCACTCACGATACACCTGTTACAAGCTACAAAGTCGCTGATTCCTCAAAAGTGGAAATCCCCCAACCCCCCCACCTATAGTGAGTGGCTAGCCAAAGTTGAAGAAATAAGGAAACTCGAGGAGATACCCTTTCTAATACAAAACAAAAACCAATACTATAAAAACATTTGGACACCCTGGACCAACTACCTACAGAAATTAAGCCAAAACGGGCATACACAACAAAGGGCTACCAGCCCACCCACACAGACCCCTCCACCCACCCTTCTAAAATCCTAAGGTTTAAAGACAACGAAAAGGTATATTTCGGAATCCACTGAAAAGGCTGTTAAAAGGATGTGACTACGTTAATGTGTAAATATGAAAATGTGACAGTAATAGACAGTTATGACTTGTTGTCAGATGTTGCCTTACTTACTGCCAAATAACTATGTGTATGACTGCTATCTCCCCCCCCTCCCCCTTTTCCTTTCTGTACCCCCCTCCCCCTTTTCCTTTCTGTACCCCCCCTCCCCTTTTCTTGTGAAAACCAAAAATAAAGAATTTAAAAAAAAAAACAAAAAAAACAATGAAGAAGGCTTTGTCTTTAGATGTAGACCCCTATAGACCCAAATGTATTTTGTTTATATAACACAGGGATGTCCTGCTAAAGAGATAGCTCTGATCGACATGTTACTCTCTAAAATGGACATAGTCCTCCCACATATACTGCTCTCTCTCATCTTAAACCTTTTTGTGTTGGTGCCATCCCAGAAATCCCCTATAAAGAGCACTGGTCCAGTTTTGGCACTTAAGGGCCCCAGTCATTTTGAACTGGATGCTTATGTCCCTGTTAGTTCCATTATGCTACCAACTGACTTAGGTTTTAAGCTCTGTATGGCAAGGACTTCCTATATCTCGTAGCACTTTGTACTTAAATCTTTGTAACGGTGCATATTTATATTTATCCAATGTTTCCTTACCCTGTTTTGGTTTTTTATGTATTGTAAAAATGTACAGTCCTGCTTATTTGATAAAAATGTCACTTTATGTTGTACAGTATGTATAGAAATACAGTAGTGTTTGTGCATGGAAAATATCATTGTTAACCTATGGTACATTTCATGTTGTAGGCTGTGGAGAGCACCTTGTACGGACCATATTGGCCAGAGAATGTTCGCTTGCGTTGCAGGCTGAAGATGCTCACCAAGCTTTGCTAGAGTCTATGCAAAATAAATTCATTGGTAAGAGCAAGATAAAGCTGTCTGCTTGTAAACTTATCTCCATCAGCAACAATGTGTAATATTACATGAATTATTTGAGTATTTGAGATACAATTGCTTAAAAATATGGAATAATAGATGTAGCTGTCACATAAAATAGTTTGTTATATGGGAGTGTTCTGTACAGTATATGGTTCATGATGTGCTCTGTCAGATTTTACAGTAATGGCAACTGTAATGCTTACAACCTATTGTTTCTCCTACTCCCATGTAACTGGAGGGTCGCCATATATTTTCTGTATTGCCTGACAGCTGGCATACAATGTAGATTACACAATAGTAACACACAATAGCCATGCATAACCTGTAAAACACATTCACAGAAACTGTGATTTGTTGATGTTATGAGTTGTAATACAGGAATGGGATAATGGCTACAATAGCCAGGATACCTGGGACCTGAGGTTTTCCTTTAAGTGATCTTTTTATCATTTGTATCTCCAAACCTTAAAGGGGACATGTCACCCAAGCATAAATCTGTATAATAAAAGTCCTTTCCAAATTAAACATGAAACCCAAATTTTTATTAACACATGCAAACCCATTATAAAGGTATTTAAAAATCCCAGCTGTCAATCATATATTGCCTGCTGAAGAGGGAGGGGAAAAGTGAGAAATGCAGTGACATATAGGAAATACTGAACAGAAAGTTAAAGTTATTGTCAGTAACTTTAACTTTCTGTTTAGCATTTCCTATATGTCACTGCAATTCTCACTTTTCCCCTCCCTCTTCTCCCTGCATTTAGTTGTGTAACGAGCGCATGAGTTTGGGCATCTGGTCCCCCATTCTGTCACATAAACAAGAAACTTGCATTAAGCAAAGTTTATTTTGTTCAACTAACATGATAGTAATAAATTTGGAATTATTTCTTAGAGTGACAGGTCCGCTTTAAGTCTGCTAAAAAAAAACATTTCAACTTAAATCTAACTTAAAGGGATACTGTCATGATTTTTATGGTATACTTTTTACTTCTAAATTACAACCTATTGTTTCTCTTACTCCCATGTAACTGGAGGAGTCCCAAGCCGGACTTGGATTTCTTACAATTGAGTGCTATTCTGATACCTACTGGGAGCTGCTATCTTTTTAACTTCCCATTGTTCTGCTGATTGGCTGCTGGGAGGGGGGTGATATCACTCCAACCTGCAGCGCAGCAGTAAAGTGTGACTGAAGTTTATCAGAGCACAGGTCACATGGCTGTGGCACCCTGAGAAATGAAGAATACGGCTAGCCCCATGTGAAATTTTAAAATGAAAAACAGATTACAATGCAGGATTCTGCTGGAGAAGCTCTATTAACTGATACGTTTTGAAAAAAAACATGTTTTCCCGTGGCAGTATTCCTTTAAAGTTTTGCTAGTTTTAGGGTGATGACCCATAGGGAGATTAGTCACCTTTGGTTAATCTCAGTTGCTGCGGGGCGAATAATGTCCCTGAAATGCAATAAAGTGAGCCGCCGGTGGCAAGGAACATACTTCACTTTGTTTTCCAAAGATGCGTGGTTTCCTGCAGGAGGCAACAGTTTTTAAGTCAGAATGCAGAGTAATAAAAAATGGTCTAAATACAAAATTTAGTATGGCAATAAACTGAACCATTTTTGTTAATATGCTTTTCAATTTTTTTTTTCCATTCCTGGGTTCCATGACTCCAACAACCAGACAGCTTTTTTCAATTGCAGGCTGAAAACAAGCAGAGTAGGAATGTTAATAATTCAAAAAGCATACAAAATATATGATAACCCCCAACTCCCCAACTGATAACCTTCTTAGAATAGGTCACTGGATTTAAAACCATTTTTATACAAGTTTATGGTACAGGTATGGGATCCACTGGAAACTCAACTCAAACCCGAATCATATCATTCACATTTTTAATTCCTTTCTCTGTAATAATAAATCAGTACCTTGTACTTGATCCCAACTGAGATATAATTACCCCTTATTGGGGGCAGAACAGCCCTATTGGGTTTATTTAATGGTTAAATGATTCCCTTTTCTCTGTAATAATAAAACAGTACCTGTACTTGATCCCAACTAAGATATAATTACCCCTTATTGGGGGCAGAACAGGTCTATTGGGTTTATTTAATGGTTAAATGATTCCCTTTTCTCTGTAATAATAAAACAGTACCTGTACTTGATCCCAACTAAGATATAATTACCCCTTATTGGGGGCAGAACAGCCCTATTGGGTTTATTTAATGGTTAAATGATTCCCTTTTCTCTGTAATAATAAAACAGTACCTGTACTTGATCCCAACTAAGATATAATTACCCCTTATTGGGGCAGAAAAGTCCTATTGGGTTTAATTAATGATAAAATTATTTATTAGCAGACCAAGGATATGGAGATCCAAATTACGAAGGGATCCGTCATCTGATATACCCTAGGTCCCGAGCATTCTGAATAACAGGCCCCATACCTGTATACATGTTTTCACCCTAGTAATGCCACAATACTTTCTCTTTAAGAACTCATTTCTGTACCAGGCGCAAAATGCACTGCATGAAGTGGAGAGATTATGAATATTCTGCAATGGCTCTGTTTTCACATATGCCTTCCAGATTGGAAGAAAAGTCCTTCAAACCTTATGTGTCTGTGTTTAAAGCTGAGTTCCTGATTATGTCATAAGTGCAAAGGGTAATTGTATCTATACAAATATAGCAAACAAGCATGTGATATGTTAGGCTTATATTTGGTGAAATGATTTCACTTTTGCCCTGTATTTTCCTCCAGAGGATAAGCAAGTGTTTTCAACTGGAGAATAAGGAAAGTCAAATTGAATGTGACGTTACAGTCTGATAATGATCACATGAAACTGTTTAAAACCAGAACAAAGATTTACATAAGTGTATTTAAACAGCAATTACACCACCCTCGCGGGTTTAGCAGAGATTATCCAGTTGTGTAAACAGGTATATCCTTTTGTGAAAATGCTCATTTTTAGCTTTCATTTAAAGTCAGAAATGAAAACTATCCAGTGTTATCAGAATGGCACAGAAATGATTATGCTGCATCTAAAAAGCTATCATCGCCCGCTGTCTCTCACCGTCTGTTGGATGAAGCAGTACTGATCAATAAAGCCCATTATAAAAATAGCTACAATCATATTCTATATTATTGGTCATTATTAGCAGCATTCAGCTGGACTAACAACTTTAGGGGTTTAGTTTGGAGGTCGGACCAAAAATGCTTCTTCAATATTTATGGGCCCTAAAATTGTGTAAAGAAAATCATTGCGATAATACAATTTATTCCATGTATTGCATATTTAAAAAGAAGAGGACTAATGTTTTTGCAGTGGTGTAAATGGTTGCAAGCCACACAGTTGTAAAACAACTATAGCAACTGTTGCTGTTGGAAAACTCATGGGGAAAAATATTCACTGATATTGTTGCCCTTTTTTTGTTATCTTGTTTCCATTGATGTCAATGGACTTCTTTAAAGTGATACTAACACTAAAAAACTATTCTTTACAATATTAATTTACATAAAAAGTTACCTATAGGTCATGTTGATGGACTCCTCACAGAGCAACATGGGGGATCAGATAATGTAAAAGCATGGGGCTAATAGTTTTATTGGAATTGGAAATGTTACATGTGGAACTGTCAAATGTTTATGTGCTTTGTATAAACCAATGTTTTATGAATATACCTTCAATTTTCTATTAGACATTTCACATAAAATTAACATTACACCTGTGTAAATAGGATCCCTAAGGTTTGCCTTGCCATCATTATTAAAAGCTATGGCAGAACCATATATGGGTCTGTTTGAATGTGCCATTTCATAGCATAAAGGTTCATTCTCCTGACATCATGAAAAAAATAATTATGTATCTTAATTGTGTATGTGCCAGTAGCTTGATAACTGAAGTTTTCTCAAGTCAAATTTTAATCATGATGGATGCCATGAGTTTCTACTATTGGGAACCCACGTTAAAGAATAAGTAAACCTTTTTTTTTTTTTTCTATGAGTAAAATTACTCTAAACAGCCTCCAGAATTACCTATCTTTGTCCCAGCATTCTCTCTGACCTGGTTCCTCAGTCAGAAGGTGTTCTTTTTCTTTTCTTCCTTGTGCAGAGTGAAGCCCCGCCCCCACTTCCTGTTCAGTTCTCTCTTCAATTCGACAAGGTTGTCGGAGTGGAGAGCCTTCTGCGCATGCCTGGAGGCAGCAGGAGCCAGTCTGTGCATTAGCAGGGTTTTGGTTTTTTTTGATGAGAGACCTGAACAGGAAGTGGGGGTGGGGTAATTCTGGAGGCTGTTTAGAGTAATTTTACTCATAGAAAAAAAAAAAGGTTTACTTATTCTTTAATGGCCCAGATTCATGTTTTCAGGCAATAGTGACCTGAATAAGGAAACCTGTAGCTCCTTCTGTTGATGACAGAAGCCATGCATAAAGAGTAGCAGAAGCATTAGCTCCATGTTGCAAAAGGCTAATGTCCCATGGGGTTTTTAAACCATCATGGAAAGGTAAAACACAATGGTCAAAACTCTCCTTTGCGTCTACTTCCTATAGAAATACTGTATATGGGGAAATGGGATGACTGGAGCATGTATAATGGTGGCAAATGGACCTCTGCTTAGAAATGCTCAAGTAAGCATTTGGAGGATAGGACAGTGTGTCACCATTAGATCTACACCACATTTCCCATAGATTACTATAGGAAGCGGTGACAATATAAGAGTTTAAGTTAACTTTTAGTATGTTATAGAATGGCCAATTCTAAGCAATTTTTCAATTAGTCTTCATGATTTGTTTTTCATAGTTTTTGAAGTATTTCTTCAAACTCTTTGCAGCTTTCAAATGGGGGTCCATTTACTGACCCCAGCAGCCAAAAAACTACTTGTTGACCCCAACAGCCAAAAAACTACTTGTTGACCCCAACAGCCAAAAAACTACTTGTTGACCCCAACAGCCAAAAAACTACTTGTTGACCCCAGCAGCCAAACTATTTGTTAAGCTACAGTTTAATTGTTATTGTTACTTTATATTACTGATTTTTCTATTCAGGCCCTCTCCTATTCAAATATCAGTCTTTCATTCAAACCACACCCTGGTTACTAAGGTCATTTGGATCCTAGCAACCAAATAGCTACTGAAACTGAAAGCTGGAGAACTGCTGAACAAAAACTTAAATAATTAAGAAAAACTACAAATAATTAAAAATGAAGACCAGTTGCAAATTGTCTCTGAATATTACTCTACTAAAAGTGGAACAGTTCCTTAAAACACCCATTGTAGCATTAGCATTAGTAGCATTCACATACAATAGATTTTGTATTTCATTTGTCATAAATGGGGTCCTGATGTCATTCATAATTTTTTAGAAAAATGTTGCTGCCAATGAATATGTAGTAGATGCTGATAAACAGAAAAACATGGAAATCTGTTTCAATTTTGACATTACTGTCACTTTTGTCCCCCAGCTTGGTTAAGTGCTGTGACAGACGGGGAGATTAGTCGCCGCGCGACAAATCACCCTTGTCGCGGACGACTAATCTCCCAAGGCAACTTTGGCGATACCGGCAAATCGCCGCACTGCGTATGCCATCCCACCGGCGACCGCGAAAAAGGGAGATTTGTTGCGCGGCGACTAATCTCCCCGTCTGTCACAGCCCTCAAGAGTGTGCTTAAGGCTTCTGAAGACTGAAAAGTAAACACATATCTATGCGAACATGCTTGATTTACAGTAATCTTGCACTATATTGTTATATTTTTGCACCTAATTTCCTGAATAGTCAAAGCGCTTATACTCAACAGGTTGTCATTCAAAACTTGGATAGATCCAATAAACAAATTATAATGCAGGGGCAAAAAAAAGAACCGAATGGGTATCTTCTACCCTTCATTCTATTTGACACAATATATAAGCATGTAGACAAAGTGCATTATTTATGCTATTTCTGACCATTCTTTCCATCCATTGAAGAATGAAGCTCTAAAGTACTCTAAATAGTTTTGGAAGGGATTGAGAAGGGGAATGTTCAGCTTCGGCACTTGGAAGCTTTTAAGCTGCAGGTGATAGACAAACCAATGGCAGATGTAGGTTTTACTTTTATAATCATAGAGCCAACCAATCAGGAATAACTAAAAATAAAATACTGGGCATAATTGGAAATGTAAAACACATTTGTTAAGTGGTGTTAGCTTGGATCACGATCTGTTGAGGGGTTAGAAAGCAAACACAAGGTTCTGTGTAAACATGTCCATCTTCCAAAAGATATAAATATTAGAAATAAGGACGTGTTTCTGATCTGTTCTTTAAAAATCATGCCAAACATTCTGCAAGGTTGTCATAGATATTTTATTATTTTAATACGTTCAGAATGTCTTGAGCGATTGCTAATAGCAAAATATTGGTTTGTACGTTTCACAAAATTTTTTATATTCACACCAGTGAAGCAGAATGTTCCTGCATAAAGTTGTTGTAATTGTGGTCACGGACAGTAGTAAATGCTAATGTTGTAGTCTTGTCTAGTCATGGAGTATTTGATCTCGACATGCCCAACCTAAGTGAAGGTCACATCGTGCATACATTAATGCTGTTCATGCTTACATACCACTAAGCCACTTTTTGACATATTTCTTTCGCTCACATTTGATTACTAGAATAAAAAATACAATCTTCTCCCTAGCTGCGTTTTAGATAAATTCTAACATGTGACTTGAGAGTATCGTCCATCTAAACATTGGATTTTCAACAACGTTATCCCTTTGGCCTTCAAGCAGCCAATGGTTGTTGTGGTACAGGACCCCTTATCCGAAAAAACCCATTATCCAGAAAGTTCCAAATTACGGAAAGGCCATCTCCCATAGACTCCATTTTAATCAAATAATTCACACTTTAAAATATTGTTTCCTTTTTCTCTGTAATAATAAAACAGTACCTTGTACTTGATCCCAACTAAGATATAAATATTCCTTATTGGAGCCAAAACAATCCTATTGGGTTTAATTACTGTTTAAATAATTTTTTTAGCAGACTTAAGGTAGAAGATCCGAATTACGGAAAGACCCCTTATCCAGAAAACCCAGATCCCAAGCATTCTGAATAAAGTGTCTTATACCTGTATCTAAATGTATCTATCATTCATATTTACATGTAGCACCTTCTAAAAACTTGGATGTATTTATGTTATCAATTACATGATATCATTAGTTACTGCTGTACGAAATAGATGTTAAAGGGCCTGCCTAAAGTAGAAGTGGAAAAAGACACTGATAAATCTCTTAATATTTGGGACTGGGATGTGTATGCTGGGGCTAGGTCAATACATTATCACTTTCTAATTAACTGTGCGCCTGTGCACTTAAGTGTGCCCCTAAATTTACATTTGGGATTTTAAACCTAAAAAAAACCATAATGTCTGTTGAGTACCTGAACTCTACTGTTTAAGTTTTTGTTTGTTTTATACCCCAAAAATCTGAAGACCATACTATGCTAAATGTTACCTTGCATACAAATATTAATGTTAAACACTGCACACATTTAAGAACACTATAAAAGCAGAAAGACTGTGAACATGGGAGAATACTGAAGTAACTAAAAGCTCAAGAAACGAATAGCAA
Source organism: Xenopus tropicalis (assembly GCF_000004195.4). NCBI lineage: Eukaryota > Metazoa > Chordata > Amphibia > Anura > Pipidae > Xenopus > Xenopus tropicalis. Next base: position 27,956,347 of record NC_030681.2, on the reverse strand, counting down.
ATATTCACCTATGTCAAAGGTACTTATTAATAATCTGATTTATGCCCGCGTTAATTCTACTCAACATCTATTTACGTAACAATGTCCCTATTTCAGATCCACTCACATTACATTTATTACAATCCGCTAAATCACTAATACCCAGAAAATGGAAATCAGTCGATCCCCCCCTCTTTACAGAATGGCTAGCTAACACGGAAGATATCAGGCAAATGGAGGAAATAACCTTCATGATACATAATCAAAGCAATTACTACAGAAATATTTGGACTCCCTGGCTAGATTATTTAAGATCCTTATGAAAAAATTACCACATATCAGTCATTCAAAAGAAGCATTCTGGAACTAATGTTTATAAGGTTTAGTTAAACGAATATTTACCTGAAAATGTAGAAATAACTTGATGACAGCTTGCTTGAAATTGTAAATGTATAAGAAATGTCAAGATTATCATATGCAATGTTCCTTCCCCCTCCCTACCCCTCCCTTTTGCCTTCTGTATCCCTTCCCCATACCTGAAAAATTACAAAATAAAGAATTATAAATAATCTGATTTATGACATAGCACCAAAATATCCAGATTTCATATAAAGCCACACACAGTGTAAAGGAGAACCAAGCCTTCCATTTGTGCAAACACTTAGGGGGTGATTTATCAACAGTTGAGTTTGATTTATTTTTTTCTCGATTTGAGTTTTTTGCTGCTTAAAAACTCAAATTCAAGTTATGCTTCAAATGTCTGGTATTTATAAAGTGCAAAAAACCCAATGTAAACTTGAATGTAACACTTTGCCATCTAAAAACTTGCGAGTTTCTATAGAAGTCGGTCAAGCCATATATAAGCCATATAAGTTTCATTCGAGTTTGTTTTGAACACAGATATTTGAGTATTTGAGTTTACCACTTTAATAAATAAGCTAGCATCCGATATGTGAGTTTGATCAATTTAGAAAGACAAACTCAAATTCACAAATTCGAAAATTGATAAATAAGGCCCTTAGGGTAGGTTTACCAATGGTCGTATTTTTTGTACACCATTTGTGTTTCTTTTGTGCTAAAATCACAATCTTTTCACCTTTTATTATGTGTTAAACCACGAAAAATGTGAATGTAAAAAATATGCTATCTGTTAGCTGTCAGTGGGAGTCCTAGGCAAAAATTTTTTATGTCCTTTCTCTTCAAGGTATTTGTTTTTTGTTTTTTTTTTGTATTTTTTGGGGGAAACTATTCCTGCATTTCAAGTAATATAAAGTTCACAATTTGATGTATTTGTGTTTGTTTGTTTTTTTTGCATGTTGGTGCCTTTTTTTTTGGTCATGGTTTTTATTAAATATGGAATCATTTATGTTTTTTTTAATTTGTGAGTTTAGTTGTGGTAGACAAAACTACACAAATCTGAATTTTGCTAAATTTGCCCCTAACAACTGTTTTTGTTCTTTTTAGGTTCACCTTTCCTAGCAAATGAAGAGAGCATTCTTGGCGGAGTTATTGTACTTCGATCATGCAGATGTTCCACAAAACCCAGCTCTGCAGATGAAAAGCAGGCATTGCTAGGTAAATGGGTGAGAGATTCTTACAGGGAAGTTATGATGTTTGGAAATAGCGAGGGAAATAATTCTACTCAGCATTTGACTAACATTTTGTTCTGGTTTTTAAATAGAACAGATTTTATTTTTTCTTTACAGTGGAATTTCTATGGAGTCATACAACAGAGAGTATGTGCGTTGGTTACATGTCAGCGCAGGATGGTAAAGCCAAGGTAAGAATGTTCCGTATTGTGGGGATTGGTAGAGTTAAGGCAGAGAGTAGTCAGGGATTTCAAATTGCAGTTTAAACATGATTTCCTCTGCTCTTTATTATCCATAAAGCTGGTTTCAAACAAAACAGCATTATAAATAAGGACGAGGGCACATGGTGCATATATCTGCTTCTCTCAACCCTGCATTTTTCGACCAGGCTGAGAGAAGGGGATTCGCTTGCCTACGCTCCTCCATGTGCCTGCATTAAATACTACAGCAACCACCTAGTGTGGGCACACGGAGTAGATCGGCGGTCGGCCTGGAAACGCCCACTTTCACGATTTTCAGGCCAACATCTGATCAGCCTGAAAAACACAAGGCTGACAGAAGCAGATATACGCACTATGTGTCCTTAAGGTTCGTTCTGCAGAGTCACCAGTTTTACAAGAAAATAACCCTCGCTCCTGTGGGGTCTAAACAGGGTTTCCTACATTACAAACAAGGTACAGCACATTACCTTAGAGCCTCGAGCTCCTTTTGCTCTGCAGCAACTCTTCTCTCTTCAGAGAGACACCTTCTCTATGGCAAAGCTATACACAGAATGAGACACCAGGCTTCTCCCCCCAGCATGTGCCAGATGAGGCTAAACTTACCCTGGTGCCCCTCACTATGTATAAGTGAGAAACCTAGGAACCATTTATACTCTATTCACTACTTTCCCAGCCTGAGCCTTATATAACAATATATACTTTTTGGATCTGAAGATGGAGGTTTGGTAGAACATTGTTTACTTTACAAAGAGGTAATTTACAAAGAAGATGAATATGCCTGTGACGATAATCTTCACTTCATAATTCTGCATCCTCATTTAAGGCTGATGGCACACAGGAAGTTTTTCAGCAGGTGGTAAAGTGGCCTAAACCCAACTAAGAGCTTGCCCTTATTTTAAGTGGATATTTCACCCAGAAACCAACATGCACCAAGTTAAAAACACCATCACAGAATATATTCTATGGGCACTGAGCCTTAAAAATACAAGGGGGGTAGTGGGAAATTCAGGCAGTGCAGTGCTTTTCTGACCTTGATGAGGCATCCAGAACAAAACAATAACTTAGGGCAACATATGACTGTATTGAGTATCACAGATTTTGTGTTGACAAACCCAAACTTAATAAAAACTCAACGTGTTCACTTGTTTTCTAAAAGATAAATTGGTCATACAAAGGCCTACAGGGACAACAACTGGATTGTGTAGGGGCTCGTGGAGACCTCTTGGGAGAGGACACCATACATGGCCAAGTGTGATATTTGTTTAATTGGATTTTCTAGTCTTCTTAACTGATAAATTCTGGTAGGGAGGTTGCTGCCCTGACACCATACATGAGCCCTTTAGCTGCTAAGTGGGTCAACACTGGTCACGTCTACAGTAAATATATGCCCATATATGTAATAATAACACAAGCATATAGGGAATCTTTGGAGGCCATAATGTAAACTTTAAAAGAGAATGTAGAAATGGACAGTGCTCATTCACCACAATGGATATACACACAGTGTACAAATGTCTGATGCATTTCATAGCAACTTACTGCTTTCTCAGAAACAACATGACATCTTCCCAACCCTTCTTCAAAACTCCAGAAATCTGGGCATCCATAACAAATCTGGTTTCAAATTAGAAATATCAGAAATCTTGGTCTAATTTTCAAGAAACTTTGTTTTAAGCCTCTTGAAAGACACACACAGCTTGCAGGTTATGGAATGATTTTATTAACTCAAAACATACATAAATTCAAGATATATATATGCATTGTAAAATTTAGGGGCTGATTTCTCAAAATTCAAGTTTGCATTTTTTTCATGTAAAAGATAAAAAAATGCAGTGAAAAAAAGCAAATATACTCGAGAATATTCTTAAAAACCACAAATAGTCTGTACTCATTAAAGAAAAAATCCTTGAAAAGTCGCCAAAAAAACTCCCGGCTCGCCTTAATTTTAGCCTCATTGAAAATGAACAGACCAATGAGATTATCGCCAGAGTGCGACTTTTTTCTAAGACAAAACGTGCCCAGGAATAGACATGTTTTTTCTTAAATGAGCTACCATTCAAAAAGAAAAGTTGCACAAGTTTTGTTGCAGTTACTGTATATACTATAAGCCTAGTTTTTCAGCACCCAAAATGTGCTGAAAAGTCACCCTCGGCTTATACTCGAGTCGGGTGCCATGTGTCCCTCCAGAGCACCCTCTCTCCTTTGTGTGCAAATTAGGCCACCCACAACCAGACCCCCCAGTGCCCTGGCCCGCTCCCAGCAATACTTATTTCCCCTTATTTCGGGTCTGCTGCCAGTTTGCCAATGTGCAATGAGCGTGGGGTAGTACTCATATTGTTTTTGTTGACCCTCTTCTCCGCTTACAGAGCTAGTTTACTGTTTTTCTTTTAAATAAATATTTAAAAACATATGCCCCACTGATGCCTCAATTAATGTAATTTCATTGGTATTTATTTTGATTATTGAAACTTAGCAGTAGCTGCTGTATTTCCCACCCTAGGCTTATACTCGAGTCAATAAGTTTTTCAGTTTTCTTAGGTAAAATTAGGTACCTCGGCTTATATTCGGATCAGCTTATACTTGAGTATATACAAACTCAAACTTTGAAACCCTAAATTAGAAATTCAAGTGCTCTAAAATATAACTTATTGGTTCCTATTTTTTTTTTTTTTCGGTTTTCTGATTCTTTGTTCCTAGTAGACGAACTGATAGTATAATCTATTGATTTATTGATGATAAAATAAAAAATAAAAACATTTACTGCTAATTTTTTAAACTAAGAAACAGATATCTTTTGCATGTAGAACATGGACCCTAAATAGGTTAATATCCTTTACCAGATGAAGTCTATTGGTGATACTGGGAGTTTTATTTATCAGCTGGGAGTTTTATTTGTTACCATCCATATTACAGCGATTACATAAAACTTTGGTTATGGGTGTGTGACAGATGTTCCTTCAGGAGATGATGTATGGTGAGATCTATCAAAACAGACAATCAAAATGCATTTAGTTAGCATATTTTTTCTCTTATAGAATTTTATTTTTTTTTTTTAAAAGCACCAGAATAAGAAAAGTAATCTTTCTTTTGACTTGTAAATTCTTATCTTAACATCTTTTTAAGCAATAAAAAAGGTCTAACGTATGCCCTTTTCTACTGACACACTACAGCAGAAATATAAGGTGACTATCCAAGACAAATATTTATGTGAATTAATACCAAAATAAAGGAGCACTCATGGAAGTTAGTAAATGACAAAAAATAAAGTTAATTTGGTCAACATTTCTGTCCCTCAGATGATCCTTCCTTAAGACCAGGGGTCCCCAACCTTTCTTACTCGTGAGCCACAGTCAAATGTAAAAAGACTTGGAGAGCAACACAAGCACCATAAAAGTTCATGGAGGAGCCAAATAAGGGCTAAGATTGGCTATTAGGCAGCCTCTATGCACACTATCAGCTTACAGGAGGATTTATTTGGTAGTTAATCTTGTTTTTATTCAACCAAAACTTGCCACTAAGTCAGGAATTTAAAAATAGTGGTATACCATATAGCTTAGTGGACTTCAGTTAATTTGTCCTCTTCTCTGTGCTTCTATTACTATAGTTTTTAAAAGCTAAATAGATAGTTAATTTTTTCCTTTCCCATTCCCAGTGATGATAAGATTAATAACACACTACAGGGTACAGATGCATGTTATTCTTAATTGTAGATAATTAGATGCACTTTCTGCATGGCTATGCCAGAAATCCCCAAAAATATAAGGGAATGTACACTTGGTCGCGCTTCGTAGGCTCATTAATGTGAACCCTACAGTTGAAATTTCATTTCTTACATCCTGCTGACTTTGCTCAAAGTTACGCTTTCCTGTCACTGATGCCATTTCTCCATCATTACTGGATAGTGAGCGCCAAGTTTACTTGCCAGCTTCCAAGATAGCTGTTGATGTTATTTTGGGGAGTCTGAACTAGAAGCGCAAGTGAATAAATAAAGAGATTGATGTGTATAATAATGTATTTTCAGATTACATTTATTCTCTGTCCAAGTGGCTCTGAGGTGGGCCGGGGGTTGTCATTCCAAGAGATTTTACTATGGTAGAAAACCTTATTTTTATAAGTCTTTTTAGGTCAAATTGCTTTTCTTATACAGCAGGCAAAGCATAGAATATCTTTCTAATATAAAAATTGAATTAAGACCAGATGCTGTAGGTGATGAATTTCACACTTTGCAGCACTGCAGATAGCTGGCTTTCAAATCTAATTTATACATATTTGGTTTAGTTTTTTTTAATAATACAGCATTAAAATTCATTTACCACCAGTAAAAGAAGTGGCATTGATGGTAAATCTCTTATTTTACCGTATTGTTTAAGAATCGTGTTTTTATTCCACTGTGATAGTCTGTTTCCTTTTATGTTTCATAGGAAACTCACTCTGCTTGTGCGTGTCACACTTGTGCAATTTATTAGACCTTTGATTGAAGCATAGGGGTGGCACCTCAGTCCCGCCTATTGTTTAGTGAGAAAACGGTCTAGATTATATAGAAGCAATTTTAGTTAGTGCTGGGCAATTTTCTATTTTTAAGTTTAGTTTTCATAAAATTACATGAAAAAGCTTACTTAGGATTTGATCAGCTGCACTCCAAATAGCTGGTCCCCCTGGGCTGTTGCTCAGAACTTACTCAGTTAGCTACTCAATATGTACAGGTGGAAACGACATGAGGCTATGGTACATGACCCACAATTCATCATGGCCCAGGGGGACCAGCTATTCAGAGTGCAGCTGATCAAATTCTAAGTAAGCTTAATCAGAAAGGTCTATGAAAATACAGCCATAAGCACTCACAGAAAAGCTGCACTGAGTCCTCTATCAAAAGAAACACATGATTTCTTCTCTCCTTTTTTTGTTAACATGTTCTTAGGGTATCTGACTTCCTCTCTCAGAAAAATCCCTCATTCATGGGGCCAGAGTCTGGGCAGTTCTCTCCTCTCTCCTCTCCCATAAGAATTCATAAAACTCACTCCCCCCACCCTTAGGAATGTGTAATCTGAGCTACCAGTCTACAGCAGGAAGCTGGGAGACCAAGCCAAAATGGCAGCTGAAATCTTTAACAAACAGTTCTGTGGCTCTTTACTCAGGTATGGTAATGCTTTCTGCAGAATAAATATAGTGTTTTAGGTGGCACTAATGTGGCGAATCTATTGGCAGTAAAATGCCAAAATGACTTTCCGTGTCCTTTAACAGTTTATATTTTCAAAGAAATTCATAGACAGGGAGGCAGACCTCCTTAAATTTGAACACATTTTTTTTTCTTGATTGCTAACCTAGTTTTTTTTTAAAAAAAGACTTGAATCAAGGAAACTTGATTGCATCTTTCTATTCATTTTCAATTTAGGGATTTAAAAAAAAAAAATCCAGATGTAAAATAACTGGAATTTTGTAAATAAAACACTTTTTTTTTTTTTTGCTGTAAAAATCTCAAATCATGTAACGAAAAAAGTAGCCTTTTTTTAATTTTTATTTTTTAATAAATCAGCCCCTTAGTCTAAAAATTCTGTGAGTACAGTGATTTACATTTTTTTGACTGTGCCCTTTGTTATGACCCTGCAGTTTTGTATACCTATACTTCTTTTTAAAAGTCACATGAATTTAAAGGGCAGATTTACTAAAACACCATCATTTCTAAATTTTATTTTCAAATTCGAGTAAACTCGTTTTTGTTGTTTTCCCGAATGTCTAAAAAAAAGTTGCAAGGGAAAGTCGCTGCAAGGAAAGTTGTAAAAAACGAAACTTTTTCAAATTGCCGCAGCAAAAATTCTGACTTTATCGAATTGTTATGGCAGAATTTTAAAAAGTCAGGATTTTCAGACAAAACCCAGCAAAAACTCTAAAGTTTCGAGACAAAACAAAGAACTGTAAGGAAAGGGGGGAAGGGTCCTTTGCCATTGACTTCTACATAAACTCGGCAAGTTTATCCTGTTGAAATCAGATTTTTAGCCGTTTAGATGCATAGTAAATCTCGGACAAGTCGCATTGTTTTTTGTCTGCGACATTTTGCGCTAAAAATTCTATTCAAATTTAACAAAAAAAAAATGGGTGGTTAGTTAATGGGGCCCTATGGGTTCATATTTCGGTTTGCTGAACACTTAAAAGCTTATTTATCAAAAAAATTTTGAACAAAAAATAATACCATGGGGAAAAAAAACTCAAATGCATCAAATTTATATTCTACTCATTATTTTCAATGTTTTTTTTCATATTTTCAATGAAACTGAAAATATTGCTTTAATTTTTGCAACTCCCATTGACTTCTACATGAACAAGCTTTTAGATGCCGAAGTTATACATTCGATTTTTTCACATTTTTTGCACTTAATAAATAACAAACATTTCCATTTTGGAAACCATAATTTGAATTTATGAGTTTTGGTCCAAAAAAAAAAATGTGAATTACAGTAAAAATTCCAGTTCCAATTCTGACATTGATAAATCTGCCTCTAAGGATTTTATCAAAATCAGAATCCTGCAAAAAGTGTTGGAATTTGGCTAACCAGAATTCTGGATTTGATGCACTGCTAGCAAATGGCAGAATTATAAAGATAGAACCTATGCCATAAAGTATGACAGAATTGCTGTTCTTGTGAACGGAATGGAAGTAAGCTTGACCTGTTGATTACACATGTGTAAGCACAAATCTTAGATAAGTTTCAATCGACCAGTGCTTGGGCAGCTCCATGGACTCAGTTGGAGCTCACAGGAAAATGTACCACATTTGTCCAAATGTTCAGTGTTAGTAAATAGTGATGGGTGAAATAATTCGACAAGCATGGATTTGCGGCAAATGTCCGCGTTTCATCATTGGCGGATTATATTGTGAAACAGGCCACAAAATTTGCTGCATAAAAATTCACCGCACAATAGGGATGGGTGAAATAATTCGCTGCGCGTCACTTTTTTTGGCGCAAGTGTTGACTTTCGACACTTTTTTATTAACGTGTATGTCGTTTTTTGGACACGAGCGTCAAAAGAATGAGGCAACGGTGAATTTTATTGTCGTGCGGCAAATTTTTTCACCCATCTTTACCGCACAACAAAAAATTGTCAACCATGTAAAAACATATGACACGCATGTGTTTTTTTTTTTACCGCGCAACATTTTTGCAGTTTTGCAGATTTTCCTCCATTTTGCAAATCTTTTCGGCGAAGCGAAACAGGACAGATTCACTCATCACAAGTATAGGACCCGTTATCCAGAATGCTTGGGACCAAAGGTATTCCAAAGGTAATTTGGATCTTCATACCTTAAGTCTACTAAAAAAAAAAAAAAAAACGTTAATAAAACCCAATAGGATTATTTTGCATCCAATAAGGATTAATAATGTCTTAGTTGGGATCAAATGCAAAGCACATTTTTTTTTACAGAGAAAAGGGAAATCAATTTTAAAATTCTGAATTATTTGATTAAAAAGGAGTCTATAGGAGACAGGCTTTCCGTAATTCGGAGCTTTCTGGATATCTGGTTTCTGGATAAGGGATCCCTTACCTATATTTGTAACTAAATCCCTGGCCTTTTTGCCTATAGAGTCTTTTAATACTCCGGCTGAGCAGTTCTTGGAGGATTCAGTGCTTCCCACAAATGACAGTTTTGACTGATGTCTGGGTTTCCTATCATGAAAAATGAATCTCGAACAAGAAGTCAAACTGTGTCTCTGAGCAGAATGATTGCAAGGTTTTCCTCTTTAAATTCCTTCACTTTCTTCTGGTTTTCATTGCTTATCTTTAAAGTATTACAGCAGATAATTGTGGCAAGTCGACAGGGAACTCCGAGCAAATATTGAATGCTTCTTTTATGATGATGCCTTTGTAGAATTGGCAAATCATCAAAATGCTCTTGGAAAGCTTTAATCTTTGTCACGTTTTTTTTTTATGTTGTATTAGATTTTGTCACTTTTCATAAACATGAAAAGTGCTCTGGAAACCACATGAATGATCCAGTCTATAAATAATTTCCAACTTAGCAGTAAACTTCACTTCTCCCTTGCACATTACTCTCCCTTGCTTTGTGTAGCGCCGCAACTACAACTACATCTTTTTTCTTTTTCTAGGGCATCAGACTTAACAGAAATCTTGTAAAATGCAAAATGCCTCATAAACTAAGTACTAAAAGTACACTTTTACAAGACAAATAGTGACGTGTCATGGTTTGGGGGTGGGTAAGAAAGGAATGTAATGCACAAGAGCTGTGAATATCCATACATGGTTCTTAGTGATGTCACCAGTGATGTCATTTTCATTGAAACTGGTGTATTATAATGTACCCCCTGTTGTAAAATATAAGGATGTTATTGGTCACCTCAGAGTTTCATGAATATTCTGTAAATTCCTTATTAAATGTGATATTCAGTTATATTCAGTGCTCACGGAGGTGCTTTTTGCTCAAGGAAGCTTGTGTATTATAAATAATAATTCACTTCTGTTGTAAAATAAGAAGATACTAGAAATCACCTCAGAGTCTGTGTCGTCAGCCTCGTGCCTTTATTTAGTCATGGAACTCCTCAGTGACTTACAACATTCTTATTTTAACAACCGTAATAAGTATGAATCAGTATAAATGAGCCTTTCTTGTCTCTGACAAGCACCATCCATATCTCTTGTACGTAATTTGATTTGACCTAACGCCTGGTAACAAAGGGCTGTTAAGGCCTAGGTCTCCTGCTACTCCCAAACATGTGCATCTGAATGATGCCTGTACCCTTCTGACTAAAGCGGTCAGCACTATATTCTTTGGGGCAGCAGCAATTCTGCAAGGCTAGGAGACCCACTGCCTAGGAGGTCATTAAAGGGGACCTGTCAACCAGACATAAAAAGCTGAATAATAAAAGTCCTTTTCAAATTAAACATGACACCTGAGTTTCTTTTTTTTATTAACACATTCATATTAATTATAAAGGCATTTAAAAATGCCATCTGTCGTTCATATCTTGCCTGCCCCGCCTCTATGTCTAAGGCTTTCCATTCAGTATTCACTTCCTGCTCCTTCCTCATCTTCTAATTGTGTAGCCAGCGCATGGGCATCAGGTCACAGATTCTGGCACATACACAAGATTTTGTGGTGATACAAAGCTTGCCTTACTAACAGGGGTCGCAAAATGGCGCCTGCCTGCTGCTGTGATTGTGTAATTCCAAGACTGAAGGAAACAAGATTTATATTATTTATTTAGGGGCACATTTACTTACTCACGAACGGGCCGAATGCGTCCGATTGCGTTTTTTTCGTAATGATCGGTATTTGGCGATTTTTCGGAAAATTGTCGCGACTTTTTCGTTGCCATTCCGAATGTTGCGCAAAATCTGTCGATTTTTTCGTAGCGTTACTACTTGCGCAAAAAGTCGCGACTTTTTCGTAGCCTTCGCGCCGAGTACGAAAGATTCGGATTCATTCAAGCTTCAGTATGGTGACTTTTCTTGGGCCAGGTTGGAGCTGCAGAGTGTCATTGAGCCCTATGGGAGACTTTCCTTGGGCCGGGTTGGAGCTGCAGAGTGCCATTGAGTCCTATGGGAGACTTTCCTTGGGCCAGGTTGGAGCTGCAGAGTGTCATTGAGCCCTATGGGAGACTTTCCTTGGGCCGGGTTGGAGCTGCAGAGTGCCATTGAGTCCTATGGGAGACTTTCCTTGGGCCAGGTTGGAGCTGCAGAGTGCCATTGAGCCCTATGGGAGGCTTTCCTTGGGCCGGGTTGGAGCTGCAGAGTGCCATTGAGCCCTATGGGAGACTTTCCTTGGGCCAGGTTGGAGCTGCAGAGTGCCATTGAGCCCTATGGGAGACTTTCCTTGGGCCAGGTTGGAGCTGCAGGGTGCCATTGAGCCCTATGGGAGACTTTCCTTGGGCCGAGTTGGAGCTGCAGAGTGCCATTGAGCCCTATGGGAGACTTTCCTTGGGCCAGGTTGGAGCTGCAGAGTGCCATTGAGCCCTATTGGAGGCTTTCCTTGGGCCAGGTTGGAGCTGCAGAGTGCCATTGAGCCCTATGGGAGACTTTCCTTGGGCCAGGTTGGAGCTGCAGAGTGCCATTGAGCCCTATGGGAGACTTTCCTTGGGCCGGGTCGGAGCTGCAGAGTGCCATTGAGCCCTATGGGAGACTTTCCTTGGGCCAGGTTGGAGCTGCAGAGTGCCATTGAGCCCTATGGGAGACTTTCCTTGGGCCAGGTTGGAGCTGCAGAGTGCCATTGAGCCCTATGGGAGACTTTCCTTGGGCCGGGTTGGAGCTGCAGAGTGCCATTGAGCCCTATGGGAGACTTTCCTTGGGCCGGGTTGGAGCTGCAGAGTGCTATTGAGCCCTATGGGAGACTTTCCTTGGGCCGGGTTGGAGCTGCAGAGTGCCATTGAGCCCTATGGGAGACTTTCCTTGGGCCAGGTTGGAGCTGCAGAGTGCCATTGAGCCCTATGGGAGACTTTCCTTGGGCCAGGTTGGAGCTGCAGAGTGCCATTGAGCCCTATGGGAGACTTTCCTTGGGCCAGGTTGGAGCTGCAGAGTGCCATTGAGTCCTATGGGAGACTTTCCTTGGGCCAGGTTGGAGCTGCAGAGTGCCATTGAGCCCTATGGGAGACTTTCCTTGGGCCAGGTTGGAGCTGCAGAGTGCCATTGAGCCCTATGGGAGACTTTCCTTGGGCCGGGTTGGAGCTGCAGGGTGCCATTGAGTCCTATGGGAGACTTCCAAAATCATGCTAAGTCTGAAAGTTTTGCCCGCTGCTTACGAGCGCTCAATACGAAAAAGTTGCGACAAGATACGAGCGCATCGTAATGGCTACGAAAAACTCAAGTTTTTTCGCGCAAATCGTATTGGTAACAAAAAAGTCGCGTCAATTTCCGAAAAGTCGTAAAGGCGCCAAAAAAATTGCAAAAAATACGAAAAAGTCGCAAAATGTTCGTTTTCCAATCGGAATTTTTCCAATTCGGATTCGTGGGTTAGTAAATGTGCCCCATAGTGCAAGTGAAGTTTATTTTGCTTGACAAACACAATAGAAAAGAATTCAGAATTATTTCTCATGGTGACAGGTTCCCTTTAATGACCCATAATATTATTTTACTGATTTTCCTTGTTCTGTCTGAACTGCAGCAAAAGAACATAGAGAGAGCTGAAATGACTGAATGCGAGTGGTGTAAAAACCAGGGGAGCAGGGGGTGTGATTGCACCCGGGCCCACTCCCCTTTGGGGCTTGCCAGAGATCACACTGCTGCAAACAATGCCAATATGCACATGTGGAGGGGTGGGGGCCTGAGTGTACATCCTGCACCCGGGCCCAGAAAAAAAAAAGGGCAGGGGAAGCAAAGCAGACCTGCTTGAAGAGTAGACTAGATGGAGAAAGGTGGGAGGATCAAAAAAATGTGCATTGGCCAGAAAAACATTTAGGCCAATGCTGCACAATGTATTTTCTCCACCAGACCCACGCTAATGCCACCTAGTTGTCTCACCAGTAGCTCCGTGTTGCTTCACCCTTAACATTTAAATCCGTTCAGCCCAATACTGATTTCTTTCAATCCCCTGAAAAAAAAAGTTCAAGGAATGTGACTTTAAATCTATTCTCAAAAATGTTACTTGTTTCTGACACTGTGCTGACATTCTGCAAAGAACCATGTGTCAGTCTTTTAGTCTCAAAAATGTCTCGGGTGCACACTGTGCTGTAAGCTGATCTACACCTGGGGTGTTAAAGATTATTCTTTTATAGTGCAAGAGGTATTGGAGGGGGGGGGGTTACAGTTTTAAATGCAGTTAAACATTTTTCAACACTGCGCAGACCCTTGTGATATTTCAGTGGAGAATACTCTTGCATCTGTCATTGAATCTGGGCCACCTACTTAGATGCATGGAGGAGTGCAGTAACTGTAAAACTGGACCCAAGCATCCTAAGGACATAAATGTCTAGTTAATTGAAAAGACTGGCCAGTGGAATGAAATAGTATCAGTTTTCTCATGTGCTTGGATTTTTATCCAGAACTCATGTTCTTATCTGGCCAAAGATCTAGGCACTGGATTAAAGACTTTCATCCTATGCCTTTAGTAAAAGAATGCCTTGAATTCAGTGGTCTGTCTTACGGTATAAACAACAGCTGCTTTAGTATAAAAAATGTAAAATATGCATTATTATAAGTAACATTTTGTATAAATGCCGGTATTTAATTTAACGTTGTGCTTCCTTCATCAGCTTCTTGGAATGGGGGCAGCCTCTGGGCCCGCTAAAAAGAAATCCGGCACTGGCGATTTGTCACCCATAGGAAATCATCGGTTCATGGGGGTCAAATCGACAGAAAATACCATGCCTTCCAGATCTGTTAGCATCACCACATGTAAAACACAATCCTGGATAATAACCAGAAAGTGCATGGTTACACCTTTTCTTGTGATCTGGATGGAAGGTTTGTCACCCACAGGCAGCACTGATTTTCCATAGATGACAATCTCCTTGTGTGCCATTGGCCTGAGACAATAGAACCCTGTGTTTCTGAGACAGAAATAATTAATTTTGACTTATCTCATGCACCTATACAAAAATAGTGGTAGTGGTTAAAGATGAAGAATCTACATTTTTGGACTGGAGTGCATGTAAGCACTGAATGCAGATGCAATTGAATACGCACAGTTTTATATACCTTTGGCATTTACATGCTTTTCCATGATACAGGCCCCATAGAAGACACTTGGGTCATTTGCCTCTTTTGTTCCTGTGTGGGGGTTCTCACAATAAAAATCCACCACATGGAGTCACAGGTTCCCGTATGTAAGGGCTTCTCTTGGGAGCTGGAAACCATGGCTGCCTAAACTCCCTCCCTAAATCAGATGTAGCAGTTACAGGTGATGTTTCACCGGAGCACCAAAGTGGTGGTAAAAACAGCCCAGGTGCCATTGGTCAAAGAGTTTTATGTTTTATTATTCAGGGCATGATTTTCAGCTATGGGTTAAGGTCCCCATACACGCTGAGATCCGCTCGCTTGGCGAGATCGGCAAGCGAGCGGATCTGCACCCGATATCCCCACCTACGGGGGGGATTGTGGGGAGCGTGTAGTTAAAAAAAATATTGGCGGCAAGGGGCAGTCTGTTCGGGACCGCATCAACGAGCCGATGCGGTCCCCGATCCGACGGAATTTTCTAACCTGGCCGATCGAGATCTGGCCAATTTCAGGCCAGATGTCGGTCGGCCAGGCACCTCGTTTCTGCCCCTACACAGGCAGATAAGCTGCCGAATCAGTCCAAGAGACCGAAATCGGCAGCTACAATCTGCCCCTGTATGGGGACCTTTGGAGTCTGGACTGTTTTTCTGAATATGACACAAGAAGAAGTGCTCCCTATTTAATACACAAGACTGATCAAGCTAAGCCCAAAACCTAAAGTTGGAAGTGGTCTGTCTGTGTCATTAAGATGCTATGGTCTAGCTTAAGTTTTGTCTATATAACATTTCCACTGATCTTCAGTTGAAATGTAACTACTGAGCTTTAAAATTTCACACCCTGGAATTTATTGCATGCTGTGCAACTAAATACCTTTGAGAAATGTTCTTTTATAGCTAATGGTCATGGACAACTAGGCTATGGTTACTTATCAAATCTGTACGGAAACAATACAGGCTCATCCTTGGTGGTCCTTTGTGGGTGTCCTGCATATGTTTCGGTGGCAGTCTTTTCATGCTGGCTATGGGATGGTAATTCATGGAGTAGAGGGAGAAATAACAGTGGCAAATAGTTCTGCCAACTTAATATTCTCTTGATAAGGCTAGGGGCTATGATATAATGTCAGTACCATGGTTGCAAGAAGCCCAGAGCAATATAGATTAAAACTGTATGTTATGTGTATATTAATGTTCACGAGTTCATAACTGTTGATAGTAGTTGAAATCAAAGCATTTGCCTATTCTTTTTTTAAGGGAAAATAAAGTCCATATATTAGTAGTTATTTTATTTACAGGATGAAATAAACATTCAGAATTATTGTGAATTATATCATATAAAAAAAAGGGATTCCCATTCTGTAGGGCTAGTTCTGACTAAGGGGGAGGGACCAAGTCATGGTGGCAAATATTTATGTACTGTCTGATCTATAACTATAGTGTGGGTATCGCTATATTTTAATATAAAAGACCAAATGTGTGACCACAAGGGCTGTCCGGGTGATGTCACTGGATGGGGCTATGATGCGGCGATTGGCTGCTTCAATCTCAGTGAGTCCTGCCCGGTTCGATCACCATGTTATAGCCCCATCCAGTGACATCACAGCCCCTGCCTATTCCCTGCGTCCATGACATCACGGGCCCGCCTCTTCCCCGCCCCCGTGATATCAAGATCCCCCTTTCTTTCCGCGACAAATGCCGGCAGAGATGGCAACCCTACAGTGACCCCCAATTGGAATATTTTTCATGGAACATTGTAGATACCTTTGGTTTTACCAAGTTATATATTCTGAAGTAAGCACTTATCATGCTTAGCACTACCCCTGTGGTTCATACCAAGAAAGGCCAGATATACCTTTGGTTTTGTAATCATCATTGGTCATTGTAAAGGCCTTGTTAAGTGGCAGCTTTCCAGTTGTCCCTCCTGTTTGTCCCATTTACGGCACCATTCAGCTGGCCACGCCCTCAGTGTTCTTATACCCCACCCCTTAGGGCCGTGGCAGACAGGGAGATTAGTCGCTGTGCTGCAAATCTCCCTTGTCGCAGGCGACTAATTTCCCCGATATGCCATCCCACCAGCTAGAATGTAAATTGCCGGTGGGATGGCATACGAGGTGCCGAAATCGACCAAATTTCCTGTCAAGGCAACTTCAGTGATTTCGGCAAATCGCTGCACCATGTATGCCATCCCAACAGGGATTTACACTCTAGCCACCGGGATGGGGAGATTAGTCGTCGGCGACAAGGGAGATTTGGCTTGCTGTAAATTACTTTTAATAGCAGCCACGTGAGGTGCTAAAGAGCTTATGTCCAGCCTGCCACTCAGAAAGTGGATTTTCAGTACTAATATTTTCACAGAAGCTTGAGAAATAGTATAAATGAGAAATAAATATATGTTTAGCTCCTGTTATTTCCATTAACCAAACCAATTGGGGATATAAAAAAGTGAAGAAATAGAGACCCTTAGCTCTTAGAGCTCATATTCCATACCATTGATATTTATAACTCGTTAGGAAAATGTCATGGTTTAGTGGTTAAGTCACTGGCCTGAGTTCAATTCCCTTTAATTCCATTGGGGCCTTAGTTAAGTCTTGTAATCTTCTTGTGGTTCGGGCATGCCACTTATATTGTAAGCCCTAGAGGTGAGGAACTCACCCGACCTTATATTCTCTGTATGGTTACCGAGAGCTCTTCTGTTTGGCAAATACCCGCAGCTGAACTTCTCTCTGTCTCATCTTCCGGATAACATCCCTATAAAATCCATAAGCTCAGGTTTTGCATCCAACTCAGTTCATAAAGGAAACAGCATTATTCCACATAATAGCCCACAGAGCCATTGATTACATCTGGACAGAGCACTTGCAGCTGCTAATTATTTATTTATTGGAGAATGGAATATATAACTTTTACCTGCTAACCACAGTACCTGGTGAAAACTCTCATGAGGGAATATACACACATATAGTGAACTCTGGGCCTTAGTTATGCAGCCAAAGTAATCACATGGCAGCCTTTTCATATTCTAGATTGCCATGCAGATTAAATGGTTTCACCTGTGGTGACAGTTGCCCCTGAGTTTTTGCCACAAGTTCCATCTCCCATTGACTTTATCAAAGCCTCCTGACAGCGCTAGTGCATGTGGTTTTTGGCATTTGGAGTGTTGTCATGCTGAAAGCCACCTATACCAGCAGAGTTGGGCATTCATTGGAAGGGGCACAGGTGGTTTTTCTGGCAGAGACACTGACCTGTGTGACATTAACCTTTACAGCCAGTTCCTGTTGGTCTGCATCCACCATTCTGAATGTTCCTATAGATATTGTGAGTTTGTGCCTTCACCCATAGTAAGGCACAGGTTTAAATGCTACAGGTCTCAAGTTAGAGTGATTCCCCATGTTATCTTTTGACATCTGGTGCACATTGTTTTCATATTGCTAGTAAATTCTCCAGCTGGTAATCCTGACCGGGATGACAGAAACAGCTGCTCCGCTCCGTCCACTTTTAAAATGATGTTTTTGACCTTCCTTGAAGACGGTTAATCCCTGACTCTTTAAACTGCTTCTGGCAGCAGCGGCGCCGAGAAAGAATAAAGTGTAAACCCGCAACTGCCCTGGCTGAGGCTTTCTATTGATTAACAGCATAATATATACTGTGATGAAAGGAGGAATTTTTGGAGTAGTGGAGTAAAGCAAGGAGGGTTCTGGGCTGAAAATAGAGTTGGGTCTTCCAAGCAGCAAGGGGCAAATATTTCTCAAGTTATTAGGCTGTAGTATGCAACTGGAATGCTCTGATTTCATACCAAAGCAAGTCATTGTGCATGGCTGTGACCTTTGCGACTGACTTCTCTAGTTCATTATTATAAGAGCAACTGGGACAATCACAGGCATTTCCCCCTAGTTTCTTGGCTGTTCCAACAATAATGTTAATTTATTTTGTGTTTGTGCCCATTAATGTCAGAGGAAGGTGCTGAATGCATTCTGTGAATGCTGAAAGAGACATCTGGTCAGAAAGGACTTGGGATGGGCTGGCTACAAGAAACACATTCCTGGTCATTTTGGCAGTGCACCTAATGGGCCAGACTGGTCACTAACGAAACAGATCCAGTCTTTTGGACATCACCCAGTTGATCAATGTAATCATTGCCCTAAAGAGACTTACCAGAATGCTCAGTTTAACTTAAAACAACACAAAACTGCCCAACTTTATCTGCCTGTGTGTGGCCAGCTTTAGGCAACAGAAAGGGAGTAAAATAAATCTGCGGCCTCTTATTTTACACCAAATTTCATTAAGGCAAAATGTGACTATAGAATGTGTGTGTCTTACCCAACCCCGTAGAGTTAATAGCTGAACCCCTCTTCTGTTGCTGGAGGCCCACAGTAAATAGTTTGTCTGCCTTTATGGAAAAACTGAATTTGCCGATTGAAATTCTTCTGTAGGTTCTAATTTAAATGCGCTGTTGAAATTTCTGGCCTGTAGAACAAAGCGTTTGGCCTAGCATGGATTCTGGTTAAGAAATATCCTTTGCTTACCTAGTAAGGTCAATGGATTGGAGGCCTCTACTCTGCCACCTGGGAGTTTAGCAACAGCTTTGGCTTAAAAGGAGCATTGAAATTATTTTGTCTAAATCCTGAATCCGTCCGCCAAACATTTCTGCTTTATACATTGACTGTTCTATTGCTGTTTTTCATTTGTGTCAGAATTCATTGGCACGCCGAGCATTTCTCTTTTCAAGCAGCCTCTCTAGGTGTCTTATCTTAAGCAAGTCAATCAGAACAGTGGAACGTTGTTTTGGAGAACACAGGGGACCCCTATAATAAATGGAAATATGTGCAAAGTGTCTGTCTGGGGTTGGTGATATGTTATAATGCTTACATTATATCTGTAGAACAGGACAAGACTATCATTGTATCCTATGGTCCTGTCAAGGTGGGCTTTTAACCTTCTAAGGAAGTCAGCGGAGCAGTATTTGATGGGGCTATATCTCTCAGGACACTTTCCCCAGCAGGCATGCTATAGCTGGGGTGGGGGTTCCTAGGATTTCTATATACCCTACACTTGCAGGTGATGAGAAGGGTTTTAACCCTTTCTGACCTCTTCAATGAAGCCTCTGGCTACACTGTTGTTTTTCCAAATCATATATTTACCCCCTTGAGTGAGCTATTACAGGAGCTATCCATCACTTAAGCTATTTCTATCTTTCTTATACTGAGCCCTCCTGCCTTAGACTCAACAACACTTTTTGCTCCAAGATGGCCATCAGTGGGCTAAATCATATTATGGTACTGCAATGTATTTAGAGCATTGTGAGCCTGATTTACCTTAGAGCTCCCATATCAGCCAATATTGGCCCACTATAGCCACTGAATAACTTGTAAATTGTTTCTTGTAAGAGCTAGGGAAATCAGTCAGCAGTGAATGAGCATGTGACACCGGCTATGTGACTGATTTCTGTCATCAGGCTGTAAAGTAATGTTGTCATCACTCCGATTGTATGGAATAAACAATGCTTTGTTTTACAGCACTGCTGTCCAAGGAACCGGCTGATTATACAATATGCAGCATGTTCATGGGCTGGATTATATTAATTGTACAATGCCCTGTGACCCTCCAGTTCTGCAGCCCTATTTTAGTGGGACTGCTATTTTATTTAGAATTTAGGACAGAGTTGTGCAGTAATGTGTGTGTTTCATTTGTAGATTTATTTATATCACAGAAGTCTGACTTTGCTCTTGGCACATTGTGTAGCCTCTAAAGGAGTGCTGACATCAAGAATAAACAGGGCATTTTTGCAAACCCTGTTAGCCATTATGTAAAGTAAATGTAAGGAATCTATTATGAGAAATCAGTTTGAAATAGAAACTGAAATGAAAACAACTGTAGCAGTAAGTATGGGCTGTGAGTTACCTGGACATCAGCACCTGGGCCAGGGTGATATAGCCAGTAGGTTGCATGAATTGGCTACCCTGGCTCTGTCCTACTGGATCCAAAAGAGATGGACACACAGTCTTAGGGCTGAATGGGGTTGGTACATGCCCTGCAATACTCTTAGCTCAAAAGAAGACCACTTTACTGTATTCTGCAATGGCAATGTCCCAGGTATTTCTGAAAGTTTTGACTGCTGCTGTTTCCACCTAAGTGCAGGGGCAGTCAGAACACCCCGTGTAGCATAAGCATTAAACTGCATGTCTTTAGATTAGAAGGGTTTGAGTTTTGGAGCAGTGCCTGCCTATTATAGATGATATATAATGGCTAAATCCCTCCTGTTACATATGTGATTTTCTGACCATCTCTCTTGAGTCTGACACACACAAGTGGCCTCACATAGAGCACTATAAATGGATCTCATAGTTCTGCTCTCCCCATTGGATTCCTCTCATCCCAGTCACATGCTTTGTGTCCCCCCAAGCAATAAGATGTCCATTTGAAAAGCGCACACAATGTGGGGAAAAGGCGGTTGTGTGATATACATCTGTAAGCCTGCAAACGGCTGCATTGACTCTGTGCCAGGAATCATTTGGCTGACCCGCAGCACACAACTCAAGAACTGTTATGTTGCCTTTCTGCTTTTAAGTTGGAAATGAGATCTGTAGCGCTAAGCATCTGAGCAGTCATGCTGACATGGAGACCTACACCAAAGGGCTGCTGTACTGCTCGCAAGCAGTTTAGGAATCTTTACCACTTGCATGGAACATTAATACTAAAATACCACTTGATTCCTTCTGAGATATCATTAACATTTACAAGATTTGTCACCTTTTTCTGTGCTGGGCATTACTGAGATTTGTACATAGCATGGCACATACACACAGCTTCCCTTAAGCTCGACATAAACAGGAAGGTGTGCTTGTTTGGCAAGGCCCCTAAACAAGTCTTTTCCTGCCTTGGCCATGTAAGTAGTGGATCAAATGAGACTGATCCAACCGTTTGGCATAACCAGATTGGAACCCATGGGAGCCATGCAGACCAATAAAGAGCTTGACAGGCAATGCATGATATGGTGTTATCAGAATAGCAGAATCATTGTCTGCCAGTGCGTTCTAGGGGTTGCATAGGCCATACAGTTTAAAGCTGGCCATACATGTTAAGGATCATTTGTAATACGATTGTTTGACAGTGAGGTACAAGCAGTTTGTTGGGACAAGGGCCTCAACAACAAGCAGTTCTTGGCTAAGTGGAATTTTTAAACCTGTCCCATCGATTTTTGAATAGATATCAGTCGGATAGGCCCCTCGGAGGGCTCTATACATGGGCAATATGCTGCCTGCATGGTCTGTCAGCAGCTTTTATTGGTCTTTGTATGGTCACCTTAACTACAGTGGCTGGAAAGAGAGACAGCTTACCCAGTCTCAAACATGTGAGGCCTAAGTATTTATGTATGTGGGAATATTGCTCCCCTGGGTCAATTCCTTCTACTTGAAACGGTGTAGTATAAACCATCACTCCTCCAGCCATGGGTCCAGTGGGCGGGGTATCACTCATTGGCGGTACACTCATTTGAGGTATCTGGCACCATTTCTTATCACTTTTATGATCTTAATGCATTAAGGCTGTAACTCCAATTTGTGCAACTGGGGAAACATTCTGAATGTATGATATAACTATTAATAACCTTATTTTATTTCTCCACAGACGCACATTTCTAGGCTACCTCCGGGTGCAGTAGCTGGCCAATCTGTAGCCATTGAAGGTGGGGTCTGCAGACTGGGAAACCCTAATCCAACCACAACTCTTCCCTGACCGCATTCTACTAGGAAACAGGTTTAATCATTGGCAAACACATGCTGCCGTTCCACAAACAACGGTTTTTCTGTTCTAGTTAAACCCAATGATACAATACTCACTTGTATAACCCAATCAGCATGCTAGCTGTAAGGGCCACGCCCCTTCCTCGTTACACAATAATGGCTTTATTTATAATATGCGTAATTACAATAGACTGTATAACTGTCAGTGACCAGTGCAATATATAACGTGAATTAACAGTTTTCATTGTTCTTTTCCTTCCACACAAGAACATTAATTGTATATTTTAAGTTATGAATAGTTGCTGCCTTATATTTCTTCCTTTTTTTCACTATTTTTTAATATGCTTTATTATATTCTCCGCAAAAATTGTGTTTTGGAGGTGTAAAATATACATTAATAAGTAACTTTGTTTTGTGCATGCTCGGAAGCCTCCTGGCAGGACTGTATTTGGTGCTTTTTAATTAGAATTCAAAATAAGCTGCTTTCTTGTTTTCTACATTTATTGATATTATTATTATTATATAATTCTACCTATGGAATCAGCTCTTATTACTTACTTGAATTTACATGTATGACTTTCTTTCTTGTCGCATGGGCTTCCAGTCGAACCCCCCCTGTGGCCTACAGACATATTGGCTTGCATAGATGCTTATGAGCAGTCACTTTAATTTCTCTGTATTTTAACATGTTTATTGTTATCTTTCTGTAACAGGCAAAGTAAATAAGAATATTATAGTACGATGGTATAAAATATATCAAAGCTTATGTACTGTAAACTCTGTATAACCATTCTGTTTAAAGATATTTTCTAAAAGTCTAAATAAAGTGGACTGTTACCATATGTTATGGTTTTCTGAAGTGCAATGGAGTTAACAAGCTGGATTTATGTATGAATTATATAGAAACGTGTGTCAAACGATCCCCCCCACCCCAGTTGTGCCCCTGCTTTGCGTGCTGCCACATACATATGAACAGATATATTAAATATGAGCTGAGAACAGGACCGTCTTTTGTGGCTGTGGGGCCCTGGGCAAAAAATGAATTAGTATGCTGCATTATTTATATATTTCTATCCCACCCCTCCCACATGGTACAGATGCTTCTACTTCTGTGCAGCACTGTAACTTCTTGACTTCTAAAGTGAGGGAGAATCCTTTCGTATAGCCACTTCAAGCCTCTTCCTTGTGGCCTGGAAATATTTAGACCTGCTGAGTAATAAATCTTCTATAAGTGTGGAAATACTATCTAAAAATGCCAGAGGGGCGGCTGTAAGATGCCATAGACAGTCCGTGTTTATTGGGCTGCTGGGGGGCTGTTTGTTCCACTGTGTACATGAATTGCCAGGGACTATTTTGATTTTTAGTCCAGACCTGGCAGTAGCCATTGTGCTGTTCAGCTGGTTAAAGGACAAATGGGCTGCTGGTACATTATGTGGACACTGGCACTGCATTTTTTTAATTAATAGAACTTGATGAACTTGATAAAGTTGTAGGTAAATTTCTATTAACTTGTTCACTAAAGTAGCCACGCACATTATGGCTGGCTTTTTATTGTTCCAGTAGACGGAACAGCAAGAAGTGAAAAGGAAACTCTGTTCCTGCTAAATTCCTCACCTGCCGATGCACCATGCAATGGCTGGCATTGAGCTTTGCCTTGCCAAAAAATTTGCAAAACTGCATCGTACAATCTTATCTTTGCTATAGAGATCTATGAACAAGCTGGCGGAAAGACAACCAAAATTGAACCCATTCTGCAGTAGCAGGGGGTGAATTTATCCAGCTATGGAGACTACACAGAGTCGAACTGGGGTAGCTGGGGCCCACCCGGTACGTGCCTCAAGGGCCCACCACCCTGCCACTGCCATTTCCCACTTCGCCCTTAGCAATCGCAATTTCTGCTCTTCAGCCCTACTTACTTTGCTATTAAAAATGGCTGTGTGTTCCACTGTGGAACACACAGCCATCTTTAATTTCTAACAGCAAAGCAAGTAGCGGAGCAGGAAACAGTGGTGGCTGGGGGCTGCTGGCTTGTGGGCAGGTAGTGGGGCCCAACAGGATTTTTCCTGGTGTCCCAGTGGGCCGGTCCAACGCTGAGACTATATGTAGCAAATGAAGCCTTACCATGCATCTGTATTCTGTGTCTACTCATACTGGCGTCATGTTAACATTCTATAACTTGACTAAGATTACGTTGGAATAGAGTAAAATACACTGTATAGTTAATACATTTCTCACTTCCACCTATTTTTTTGTCTTTAATATTTTAAACACAATTCTGATTCGGAATATTTTCCTTCCTTTCTGGGTTGATGAAAGTTTTCAGGTTCTTGGCCAAAACAGAGAGAGTGCAGAATTCCAAAGCTGACAAAGCAAGATGGGAACACAAAAATGCACTTTGGCTGTAAAGTACATATCCAAAGGAAGGATTAAATCTAGAATTGGCATCATCACTGACTACAGAAATTTAATGACAGCATATCACATTCAGAAATTTTCAGACCAAATGCCAAAGATGGCTCTCTGTAACTAAAAGTGGAGTTATGGTGGTGAAAAATTACCACTGTGGTTTACACTTTAGGCAGGAAGAACAATATTGTGCAGGGCCACCGGGAGGAAAGCCAGGTGAGATTAAGACCTATTCTTGCCAAAAAAAACAGTAAGGCATTTCAATTAAAATGATCGACCTCATGTAAAAGGAACATTCATTTGTATATGTCACAGAAATTATCTTGAATCAGTGCATCATTCGAATGAAAGACTGCATCATCATAAACAAACCCAATCTGTATCTGCTGCTTGATTGCCTGCATTGGTAACCACATACTGAAGCAATTAAGAGATTACTTGGTGCCTTGTGAAGGGCAATAGAATCCCTTCCTGGATCAGCAACTTAAGCTGACTCTGCACATCCATGTGTGTCCTACTTTTGTAGAAAAATAAAATGACCACCCATGTCACCTTTATCTAAGTTAACTTCCAGTAGCCCCGTATTGATTGCTGGTCAGCCATCCTGGATAAATGCCACCTATGCACAGCAGTTCCTTGCACCGTACCTATCTGCTGGGGGACATCACTGTAGGAATGTGCAGTTGTGTTACTGATTCATCTAGAGCTGTTGCTGTCACACTTTCAGTTCCCCTACTCTTTGGTCAGGACCCCTCTTAGCTCTTGAAATGAGTAGCGATATAGGAAAATATGTGTATTAGTCATTCACCCATAGTTCTAAGAATTTCTAGGACATCAAATGCATATTCACCACATATTTCACACTATAACTCACCTTCAAGATGGGTTTTCAGGTGTATATAAGGCAACAAATGGCCATTAGGGCTCTCACTAATTGGCCTTCAGGCTAAACTCTTCTTGCTTCTGCTTTGACCTTCCCTGAGAGAGGCGGCCCCACAGTTTGGGAATTCTAGTTCTAGAGCAGGGGTGTCAAACTCAATTACATAAGGGGGCCGAAATCTAAAACACAAGTCGCGGGGCAAATTTTTTTATTAATATAATTAGTAAGATGCTAAGGGGTATGTTTATCACAATGTGTTAAAAGTGGAGTAAGACATTACCGGTGATGTTGCTCATAGCAGCCAATGGATGCTTTGCTACTGTTGAAATCTGATTACTGATTGGATGCCTTGGGCAACATTACTGGTAATGCTTCACTTTTTACACAGCATAATAAATATGCCCCTTAGTCTTAGTGACTATGTGAGGAAAATGGAAATTGATCAGGCCGAATGGTCAGACACACTCACCAAGGGCCACATAAAACAGCCAGGTGGGCCGGATTTGGCCCCCGGGCCTTGTGTTTGACATATATGTTCTAGAGGGTGGCACAAAAGAGGGGGCACCACAGATTCCTTATTTAAAAGGAATCCAAAATTATTTTTTAAATATGTAAATAGTAAAATATTAAGCAAGAAAGGGTGGGACCCTTATTATCACAGGGGAGTCAGTTGGTTAATGAGAACAGATAAAAAGCGGAAATTCTGAAATTTTCATCTGTCTACACAACTGAGGAACCAGCTAATGAAGGCTTCCTTTTTAATAGGCCCAATTCTAGTAATAATAACTACTGACGCATGGGTCACTCAGGAGGGAATTCAAAAGAGTCTAGAACATGTAAAGGTAAACAAAGGTCTGGAACCTAATGGCATTCATCCCAGGGTACCAAATGAGCTTACCTGTGATTGCCAAATCTTTTATCTTACCTTTTCAGGATTAATTGTAAGATTGGCGAATTGCTAATATGGTGATACTATTCAAAAAGGGATCATGTTCTCAGCCTGAAAACTATAGGCCTGTTAAGGTCCCCATACACTATAAGATCCGTTCTCTTGGCGATGTCGCCAAGCGAGCGGATCTTCACCCGATATCCCCACCTACGGGGGGCATGTAGGCGAATTTGATCGTTTGGCCCTGGGGCCAAGCGATCGAATTCTAAACGAGGCAACAGGGCAGTCGGTTCGAGGAACCGCATCAACGAGCCGATGTGGTCCCCGATCTGACTGGATTTTCTAACCTGCCTGATCGATATCTGGCCAATTTCAGCCCAGATATCGGTCGGCCAGGCCCCTCGGTTCTGCCCCTACACGTTTATGGGGACCTTTAGTCTAGTAGGAATGCTTCTGGGGGGGGGTAAAAAGGCATAGGATACTTATATACATTGCACATCACAATACTATGAATTTGTGCCAGCATGGTTTTATGCATAACAGGTAGTGCCAGACTAATTTAGCCAACTTTTATGAGGAGGTGAGCAGGAACCTCGGGATGGCAGTGAATGTCATCTACTTGTACTTTGCTAAAGCATTTAATACAGTACCGCACAGAAAGATAATAATATTGAGGAATATTGGCCTAGAACATAATATTTGTAATTGGATAGAAAACTGGCTGAAGGATAGATTGCAAAGAGTGTTGGTAAATGGACCATTTTCTAATTGGACCAGTGTGGTTAGTGGAGTACCGCAGGGGTCAGTCCTTGGTCCTTTGCTTTTTAACTTGTTTATTGATGACCTGGAGGTGGGCATAGACAGTACTGTTTCTATTTTCCTGATACTAAATTGTGCAAAACTATAAGTTCAGTGAAGCAGGGCAGGATCTAGGGGTAGGTAGAAGTGCTACCTGGCTAGGGCACAGTGATGGGGGGTGCTAGGCAGGTACCTCCTCTGCCTACCCCTAGTCTGCACTCGGCTGCACCAGCGCTTTGCAATTGCAAAGCTAAGAGCTCAATGCAAGGGGTGCTGTGTTTGAAAGATCAGTATCTATTCTTTGCTTGCAGCTCTCTGGAAATTCTTCCTAGAGAAATTCTAATTAAATATATTGATATATATAGTGTAATATAGTGTAATGCTAAGGTGCCTATCACCCCAGTGTACATTCTTTTTCCTTCTAATTGAGCAGCCACTTCTTTCACCCCAGGAGACAAGAGTGTCATTTCAGTTCTTATGAAGCTTTAATATGTAAACATTATATACAAGCCTTACCCCGGCAGTTTCACAACAGTTCACACTTCCAGTCATGTACTTTGAAGGATTAACACCTTCATCAATGAGAATCTTGGTACCATTGTGATTGGATCATACCTTCTTACACCTGTCAGTTTCAGCTAACACCTAACTGAACAAGTTCAATGGAACCATTGTGATTGGATGTCTGTGACTCTACTACCATCAAGAGTTTAAATACCGGGGAATTCCCTACCAGTCATTTGAACTGAAGAAGCCACTCGGATGAGTGGTGAAACGTTTTCAAGAAAAACTCAGAAAAGTCCAGTTGTTTTAGACTTAATTCTACTAGATACTGTATATCATGACCTGGATGAATGAGAATCTTCATAGACATATTGCTACTCAATTTGGGGAGAATACCCTAAAATTGGTACGGGAATATGAGAGGACGGCCAGAAAACTTGCGGATTACAGAAACCATCTTCGTTTTAACCTACGATGCCGATATCAGGGAATCACACCATGCAGCCTACGTCTGGGTTCTTCGGTTAAAGGTCACAGGGCCAAGGTGATCCTTCAGAAAGCCCAGAAACAACTGTTAAATGAACGGGTGAGGCAGACTAACTTCTCAATTGAGGTCCTGGTTCATAAATTTGATAATGCAAAACAGAGACTGACAGCAAAACTACCGGTGCTGACGTTGCAAAGAGTGGTTGAATTCACAGAGCGGGCGCAACTTGCACAACATGCCAAGGGCAAGGAGAGGCAAATAAACAAATTCACCAGTTTATTATCACGTACCAACAACACCCAGCGAACAGACAAATCAACAGGGAGGAAGGAAGATGAAAACAAGACATGCCAGAACATCAAGGATCTGTGGGTAAAGAATTTATCAGACAGGGAACTCACAGAACCAGAGAAGGATGTCTTAGCCAAGGGACTGAACTTTGCAGTGGCCCCACGGTATGTACCAGTGGTAGACTTCATCACAGCCACAGAATCATCCATCCACAACAATAAGATACCAGTGGATGAGGCTGAAAACATCCGGTTAAAAGTATCAGCAGCCCTAGCTAATGCTAAAGCTCCCCCTTCCAATCTAAGTCTGCAAGAGAGGAGGGCTCTGACATCACTTGCCAAGGACTCAAGTGTCACCATCCTGCCAGCAGATAAAGGAAGGTGTACAGTGGTACTGAATACATCAGACTACCATGCCAAAGTGTCCACACTGCTCAACGATTCAGACACATATGAGCAACTCAAGAGAGATCCAACAAGCAACTACAAGAAGAAGGTTATAGACTGCTTGCAGCACCTTGAGAAGGAAAAGGTCATCAGTCCAGCTTTGTATCGTCGCCTTACCCAGGCGAAGCCACTCCATGCCTATATGGACTCCCAAAAATACACAAAGAAGGAGCCCCTTTGAGGCCAATTGTCAGCAGCATTAACTGTGTGACTTATAACATTGCTAAATACGTGGCCAACATCTTAGCCCCCTTAGTTGGAAACACAGTACACCACATTCAGAACTCCATGGACTTTGTCAAAAAAGTGAAGGAGTTAAAGCTGGAGATCGATGATACAATGGTGTCCTATGACGTAACATCTCTGTTCACATGCATACCCACTGCCGAGGCAATTGATACAGTGAGGAAACGGCTGAAACAAGACACCACCCTCAGCAGCAGAACAAAGCTGACCCCAGAACAAGTTTGTTCCTTACTGGACCTATGTCTCAATACCACTTACTTCAAGCACAAGGACGTTTTCTATAGACAAAAACATGGCTGTGCCATGGGTTCGCCTGTGTCTCCAATTGTAGCGAACCTTTACATGGAAGAAGTGGAAAAGAAAGCCCTGGACACCTTCAAGGGAACAACACCAAGTCATTGGTTCAGATATGTGGATGACACCTGGGTCAAAATTAAAGAACGCGAGGTTCCAGCCTTCACCAAACACATAAACTCGGTGGACAAAAACATCACGTTCACAAGGGAAGATGTGAAAGACAGCAAACTGGCTTTTTTGGACTGTGCTATAGTTATCAAAGAGGGGAGGGACCTGGATATTGAAGTATACAGGAAACCCACCCACACAGACCAGTACTTGCTGTTTGATTCCCACCACCCTTTGGAACATAAACTGGGTGTAATTAGGACTCTACATCATCGGGCTGAAACTGTGGCATCCAATGCAGAGGCCAAGGAGAAAGAATATAAACATCTAAAAGGAGCTCTGAAAACTTGTGGGTACCCAGACTGGGCCTTCATCAAAACCAAATCAAAGACCAACAGAAAGACCAGACCTACAAACAGAAGGGAGGAACACAGCAGGCGAAACAACATAGTCATTCCATATGTTGCTGGAACATCAGAAAAACTTAGGAGAATTTTCAACAAACATCGCATTCCTGTGTTTTTCAAACCCAGCAACACCCTGAGACAGAAGCTGGTGCACCCGAAAGACCCTACACCCAAGCACATGAAAAGTAATGTGGTCTATGCTGTCCAGTGTAGTGAAGAGTGCTCAGACTTATACATTGGGGAGACAAAACAACCTCTCTGTAAGAGAATGGCCCAACATAGGCGGGCAAACTCCTCAGGACAAGACTCAGCGGTCTATCTACACCTCAAAGAAAAAGGTCACTCTTTTGAGGACAGTAACGTGCATATTTTGGACCGAGAGGACAGATGGTTTGAAAGAGGTGTGAAAGAGGCCATTTATGCCAACCTGGAAAAACCATCCCTGAACAGAGGAGGGGGCCTGAGACACCGCTTGTCACCAACATACAATGGCGCGTTGACATCCTTACCCCGGCAGTTTCACAACAGTTCACACTTCCAGTCATGTACTTTGAAGGATTAACACCTTCATCAATGAGAATCTTGGTACCATTGTGATTGGATCATACCTTCTTACACCTGTCAGTTTCAGCTAACACCTAACTGAACAAGTTCAATGGAACCATTGTGATTGGATGTCTGTGACTCTACTACCATCAAGAGTTTAAATACCGGGGAATTCCCTACCAGTCATTTGAACTGAAGAAGCCACTCGGATGAGTGGTGAAACGTTTTCAAGAAGAAAAAAACTCAGAAAAGTCCAGTTGTTTTAGACTTAATTCTACTAGATACTGTATATCATGACCTGGATGAATGAGAATCTTCATAGACATTATATACAAGCCTTTAATTACAACTTAAGCCAGGGCCAAGTTAATTATCTGGCAAACTCACACCTGCATTCGCCTAAAAAAAAAAGGTAGGCGTTCAAGCTAACCCATCTACCCAGACCCATGCCCTGGTTCTGATACTTGCCAGCTGTACATGCACCATGGCTCTGTTGGTACCATAGGGCTTTAAACCCTACACTTTCTTGTCACTGTGCAGATGCCCATGTATATATTTTGCTAGCACTTTCTAGGAAAGTCATATTAGTCATAACTAGCAAGAGCAACTTATTTGCTCCAACCAGGAGAGGAAGCAGAGAGTCTTCTCCTAACAGGCACTGCTGCCTTAGTAAAGGGACCGCAGTAGTAACAACAGTATCAGGCATAGATTATTCTCCCTGATCCAGGTCTGCAGGATCTGGACCACTTAAGGTGGAAATCCTAAGGACATTCTTTTTCTGCCAATGCTACGCTCCACAGTGGTGCATCATTATTTTCTTGCTCTTCCTTTGAACCTGCCAACCCATTGCTCTACCTCTGTATTGTGAGTATTGATATATCTATCCCTGTGGATAAATTGTCTTGGACAATAAACCAGTTGTGTCTGAGGTTGCTGCAAGAACCTTATGGCATCCTTTATTTCTTATTATCGCACACAGCATAAAGGAGTAGTAGTTGCAAACCCCCCCCTGGAGTCCAGAGTACCCCATGCTCTATAGCTATTCTAACTGGTTTTACAGCCAAAAAGGGGTTACAGCTCTTTGCAGACATTCTATCATAAATCTATGAAACCTTAACTTTACTTGTAACACCCCCCTACCCCTAGATGTATTTGAAATTCTCCTTCTGCCAAGCCTCCCAAGACCCCGACTCTGGTTCAACCTGACTGGTTTATCCCCTATGTTTTGGTCCAGGGCCCCCTTATAATTAGGGGCAGGGCAATTCAGAATAAAGGTTGACTTGTTCTCATACCGCATTGTCTGTTATATAAAACAACTTAAAGAAATCAAGTTTATTTGTACAGCTATATTACACGTATTGGGGTACAGCAGCATGGTTATGGCTAGTTAGGCCCACACAAATACAGTCTATATAAAATTCAATTTTGTGTTTTCCTAGAAAAGCTTTAGGTGCTTGTGGTGTTTGAGATGATGATCAGCATCAATACATTTCCTAATGCAGTACTTTATTACATTTGTAAAGATGTGGAATGTGTGGGATATCAATGCACAGCCACCTGTTGTGTGGGATACATGGAATGGATTCCAGAGAGACACAGTACATGCAAACACAGTGACTCAATGTAAGAATGCTGGGGATAGGCATAGGGAAGTCCTCAAGATGAAAGAATTCTAGAATCTTTAAATAGATATAGTAGATAAAACAGACAGACAAGATAACTTTAGTAGTTTATACATGTGATATCAGGTTCTATGAGCTGCCGATTGCAAATGTGTCCCTTCAACATATCACATAGCAATACCCAGCATTTTTCAGATTTTTTTTGCCCCCCAAAAAATTAATTTTCTCACTAAAAAAAATCATTCTTTTTAAATTATTTAAACACGTTTACTTTTTGGATAAAAAAAAAAAAACAGTTGCATTACGTGCCAGAGACAAATACCCAGCTCCATGGTACTGAATGGAATGGTAGTGACAGGGTACAGACGTGCTGAGCATTCACGCATAATGCCCCCAGCACAAAGCTATCCAAGGCATCCAACTGAATGCCACAGTTCAACATTCTCTGTATTGTAGTGTAATATGTAAACATTGTATACAGCGTGCAGCTTTTGAACATCCACTAAATTTAGATTTTCTGTCTCCCTTACCATTGCAATAAGATAGGTAGGTGCCATGTTTTACAATAGGCACACTTGAGATGGTGAAAACTGATTTATAGTCTTGGTATTATTATTATTATTTATACAGGAGAACTAAAGCACCAGGTAAAGGGATGCTAAGTATGTATGTAACAGAACATTGCACTGCTGTATCGTCTCCCAGGTCCACAATATAATGCTAAGGACCCCCTCCTCCCCTAGCTATAACCTTTAGAATGCAACTGCTATGGTGCTTGTGTCTATGTGTCCCACCAACCTCCAAAACCAGGTGTGGTACTATACGGGTACTTGGCCCTAGGCCAGGGAGGAAGCAGAGCTAACAATCTTGTTCAAAGGTAAGTAATTGAGATGGAGAGGAGGTGTTACCCTTATTGTACTATTCAATACCACTTACTATTGAAACTGGGAAGACCAAGTAGGACTAAATCAACCCTTTTCTAATGCTGGATCTCCAATAAAGCAGAACAGGGGGTGAATTTTCACTAGGGATATGTTGGATACAGCACATGGATGGTCAGCTATATAAATCAGTACAT
The DNA here is from genome assembly GCF_000004195.4 of Xenopus tropicalis. Taxonomy (NCBI): domain Eukaryota; kingdom Metazoa; phylum Chordata; class Amphibia; order Anura; family Pipidae; genus Xenopus; species Xenopus tropicalis. The sequence goes on along the minus strand of NC_030681.2, from coordinate 27,923,158 downwards.
GCAGAATTGCCCACCTATGTAGTTTCACTTGGATGAAGCCATGCTTGTGAGGACAGTAGAATAACACCAGCAAACCTGGTTGTCCCTATTGGCAGGATAGAGGCACATGCAAGCCAAGCATTTAGGGTTATAACTGCTTGCATTTAAATTGATATTTCAGTACAGGACATTTAACAAAGTACTGGATCATATATGGCAGCCTGGCATTGCAGGAGACTGTTGTAGCTGGGGTTGTAGAGAACATGGCGTTGACCTAATGGATATGTGTGAATGCAGTATTGCTCTGTTTAATTAAAGTCGCAATGAAATGTGCAGTCTTGCATGCAACCAACTACTGGAGATTCTTAACAAAATGTAAATTTTACCTACTTTTTGAATTAAATGTATTGGTTTTCGACCTGAAGAGTGCAGTGCCACTTTCTAGGTTAAAGAACATGGAGTAATGAAACTTTAATATCATAAACTGATAGACTTAATTTGTGAGGAAAAGAAATAGGACATTTTCTAGAAAGGGAATTACCTAAATGGAGTGGAATTGTATTAGATATGTACAAATCACTCCGGATAAGCTTCATAAACTCTTCCCCACCCTTCAACATGCTGGGGGAACTGTGGAGCACAAGGAACAATTCCGCATGTATCAACTCTGTCTGAAATTTGAAAAAGGGTCAATACCTATACGATACTTGAATATTGGATAGCAACTATCCAAAGCAAAACATTGTGGGAGCTACAAGGCTTGGCCTCTTGATTATTTCATTACCTCTTACATCCCGACCGCCGAGATCTCCTAAAAAATTCTAAAAACGTTTCTGTTGAGCCGACCTTCCACCCCCTTCTGCACTTCTTACCTCCGTCGCATACAACTATTTTAGGTTTATATGGTTTTTCACATTGTTGTTTTTTCTTTTACCGTTGTCTGGACAATCACTATCAATATAATTACATTTTGTGCTGTCATATTGTTTTGTGAGTTTTGTAAAGCCATATACAGTGTATGTTTTGCAATGTAAAATTAACTAAAATGAATAAATTGAATGAATGAATTCAAATGTTATCTAACACAAAACAGGAGAATTGAATGCACGATTGATTCACAATATTAATGGCTGTCAGAATAGGCACATTCTGGTCATTCCTTCCCAGGTCCTTTTCTAACTTTCCTCTGCTAAAATATTGTTTGGACTTGAGCTTCTCTTGGGAATTAAAACAGGGCTCCTGGCAGGGTTCTTCTCTAATCTGAAAGTTTTTTGTTTCTCTCAAGGTCCATTCCAGGGTTAAAGAACGTTAAGATGCTGAAAGCACATATTCTCCGAGCAGAGGCAGAGAAAAGATCTCATAAAGCAGGGGGGGAATGGTGATTGTACAGCCGAGATCTCCTACTCAAATCCTCTCAGCAGAAATCTAGGTTGGCTGCAGGGCTTTGATCTCGGAGTTTGAAAGAGATAAGACCCCTTTTTTCCAGTTCATGTGAACAATCCCAGGTGCACTGTTTGATCACTTACAATCTCAAATGCAGAACAGACCGTGGAGTAGCCGGTGATCAAAAGCAGCACTGAAGCAAATGTATGGATATCCTCAAAAGCATTTAGTAAGTATGAATAATAAACCTCTGAATAGCTGCTCCTTTCAAGTGCAGCATGGGATCAAAGCATTCAGCACACGCAGAGCTCTTCACAATTATCAACAGAGGGATAACGTGGGCCTCATGTTGACTTTGGGCAGTAACTGGAAAACCAAAAGGAAAGAGACGGCGATATTTTAATTGCAACGCATACGATTAATTCATTTTATAGTATTAATCCACCTATTTTCTTCTGTAGGTTAAGCAACTACGGAGCCTGGTTAGCGAATGAGATCACAGGACCAAAGCAATAAATAATATAAATATCCTTAAATCAAATTCTGTTTAATCTTTCAGAGGAACATTTTGAGGTTCAGAAGATACCTCCGTCCTGGTTTAATCGTACAGATTCCTAAATAAAGTATATCCATAATGTGTAGGTTACAAATAGTGACAAAGGATCTACCTCCTGCTTATAGAAAACAGCAGGAATTCTGGGAAAGAAATTGCATTTTGAATGAAGGCTTTTCATGATCATGCCCTAAAGGCCAAGGCTCACCCCCTGGGATTTTGAAGCACAGCTAGGGTTAGATGCTGGATACAGGCTGTGCCAATGGGTTTCCCATCAGCATATGGGAAGGTTGTCGCCTCCCACTTAATCATATTTATAATAAAACTGAAGCTCCGTCTGTTTTGTGTGCAAAAGAGCAAACTTTCCACCATGGAAGCTCTGTTCTGCTTCTGTATTTTTAAATATAAATGTTTATTTGTTAATACAGGTATGGGACCTGTTATCCAGAATGCGCGGTCCCTGAGGTTTTCCAGATAAAGGATCTTTCCATAATTTGGATCTCCATACCTTTAGTCTACTAAAAAATAATTTCAACATGAAATAAACCTAACAGGCTAGTTGTGCCTCCTATTATGATTAATTATACCTTAGTTGGGATAGAGTACAAGGTACTGTTTTATTATTATTGAGGAAAAAGAAATGATTTTTAAACATTAGAAATATTTGCCATACCAATGAAAAAGAATGGCAACATGGCTGCCAGCTTTTATGTGAAGAAGAGTAAGAGAAGGGTTAACAATAAACATTACACTATCCTTAGTTATGGTGCTGTTATGGCCTAATGATGTGGGGCAAGAAATGGGGGGCAGAGACGGGGAGGGACAAGCTGATAGCAAAATTAAAATTAGATTATGTCAATTTGGGAAAGATAACTATCTATATAGACAAATGCATACGTGGTTGGGTGGAATGCTGACCTTTATACCATTACCAGCCACACATGAGTACAGATCATTAGGGACCATCTCAGACTAATTAGCAGTTTAAGGTCAAGGATTGTTCTATTCTGTTGAGCCTACAGATCTGAGTTGCTTCCATTCCCGCTAGGTGTACACAATGGTGAGCAACCCTATGCTGCGCTGATGTGCTTGGCTAAAACATACTGAATGTGTGTATTGCAGGGGTGGGCAAACTACGGCCCACGGGCCACATCCGGCCCGTTCGCGATTTCAATCCGGCCCGCCAAAGCCGCCAAAGTTGTTAGTTAAAAAAATACCTCCAGTGTCAAAAATGGCAGCTGGGCTGCTTCCTCCTACTATCACATGGGCCCCGGAGGCGTCTCTGATTGGTGGGCCCTGTTTGTCAGAGCGCAGCACCACCCAGGAGCGCACCCCCGCCCCTCTCTTTGCCGGCACGTACCTTATCGCGCTGTGAGGCATGCGCAGAAGGGGATAGCGCGCGTTCAGCGTCATTCAAACAGAAAGCTGGCGCGTTGCAAACCGTTGAAAGTTCTGAAGCTTGTTGCTGGCTGCTGGCACAGATTGTGGGCTTGGGTTGGGGGCAATATGATTGCTGGCACAGGTACAGATTGTGGGCTTGGGTTGGGGGCAATATGGCATCTGGTGCTGGCCCGGCCCCCTGCCAAATTTTAAAAGTCAATGTGGCCCCCGAGCCAAAAAGTTTGCCCACCCCTGGTGTATTGGAATGTTGGGTGCTGTATGACAGGGCTCGTCTATGGAACAAGGGCAAAGTGCAAAGGGTTAAACTTTGCTTATAGTTCTAATTGTGCCCACAATGCAGTTATTTCTGAAGGTTCCCAGGAAGCAGTGCTGTAACCCATGTGTTACTTACCGGTAACATCAGCATTTTTAAATCCAAAGAAACCAGTGTGTACCTGGGATCTGATTAATACCCCAAATATTCCCCTCATTTAGGATCAGTTTTAAGGCAGTGCATGCAGATGGTAAATATGAGTTTTCCCAGAGTGCCTGCTGTAGAATTTTGGGCACTGTTTGTGCCGATGAGATGCTGTTGAGAGAACAATTCTTTGCTTATACGGATGAACTTAAAGAAGGGCACCTCTTCTGCAAAGGCTGCAATGGGCAGTTACACAGAAAGGGAGACCTGGCCCCATACGCAATACAGTATTCTGTAGTATACTGCTGGGCCTCAAAGGGATGGTTCATCTTTAATTTAACTTTTAGTAAGTTATAGAATACCCTATTCCTAGAAAATGGTTTTCATTATGTTTTTGAATTATTTGCTGTACTCTTGTCTTTTTCAACCTTTGAATGGGGGTCATGCCAAAAACGATTGCTCTGAGACGCTACAATTTTATTGTTACTGTTTCTTATTGTTTTATGCCTGTTTCTCATTTACACCACTGCCTGGTTGCTAAGGTAAATAAGACCCTACTAGATAGCTACTGAAAAACTAACAGGCCTTGACTGGGATTCAAAATAGGCCCTGGCATTTCAAGTACACAGAGGCCCAAACAGCCCCCTCCAGCCCAATAAATAGTGACTGTCTATGGGATCTTACAGCAGCCCCTCTGGCATTTGCCAGAATCCTCAGATTGCCAGTCTGGGCCTGAAAACCAAACTGGAGAGCTGCTGAGCAAAAAGCTAAATAATGAAATAATAATGAAGAAATGACACCATTAGTGCAGTTGAATCTGATTTTCTGATTTATATAACAGCCTAGACTCACTCAGCTTGCTGGGACTGCCCAGTATGATGCCCCTGGCATTTTGCAGAGATGAAAGAAAAGAAGCAATGACTGGTTTGGTGGCAGCAGCTGATCTGCGAGTGCCAGTGGGTGCCTGTGGGTGCCAGCAGTGACAGATGGTATCACACCCATGTAATCGGTCTGAATCAGAAATGATAGTTGGTGTCATATTGCAGCATCCATAACCGTTAGCAAAAGGCTTTACTCTAAGGTATTGGTTACTAATCAATTGGCAGGGAAAGCAACACAAATTCCTAGGCTAGAAGTATGACTATTTCCATAGGGTGCTGTACCAGCCTAAATGTGCATGCCTGGGTATTCATAGTGTGTGCGGATCCATTCCCAGGCTTGTGCCCAGTTCTTTAATCATGTGGGGTTCTCTGGGCACTGGGATGGATTGATCAGCTTTAGAAAGACATGGAGCTACTGTGCTTGTCACTAGGCTGCTGTATGCCTACAACACTGCTTGCACTAAATGCTTCATTCTTTATCAGCCTTCAGCAGTCCTTTTTACACCAATGCCATGAAGCAAACAAATGCAGCAGAACAGGAAAAGATAAGTCCTACATGAATGCATGTAGTAGGATCATTCACTTTTAAAAATTCTCTTGAATATGTAGAAATATCTGCTCAGCTTATAACCACTACCAGTGCCATCTCATTGATCCATATCCAGATCCCAAGGGTTCAGCCAATCAGGTCTGGACTGGGACTCAAAATAGGCCCTGATATTTCAAGTACAGAGCCCAAGAGCCACAGATTGCCAGTCCAACCTGCAACCAATGTTACAAAACATTCCCACACTCGGTATCTTGGATCTACTCCCATTCAGAATTGGGGCCACAAAACATTGATATAACTGATTTGGACAAGTAAGGGACAAGCACAGGAATATTCCAGGAGATATTCCACCTTTTCCCTTAACCCAATATTGCATATTTTCTATACATGAGTTAAACTGCATACAGATGGAAACCACTTTGTTGCATGACAGAAATCAATTATTGGCTTGCAGCGCTAGACATTGGTACAGGACTATTTTATATTCTTATTTTAAAAAGTCAGATTCATATTCATTTGGAAAAGTGGTCCCTGTAATCCTCCACTGAGCTGTGAGCTTTTCATATTCGAGGGGTGGACTGGGGCGGTGGGTTTTACCTGGTGGGCCCCCGTGGATCCAGTCCTGCTCCCTGACCCTGCCAGGAACAGTCTGTGGTTGCTCCTGGGTGTTTCCCCCTCCACCCATGATTGTATCCAGGGGCAGGCAGGTGTGTATGTGTGGGGCAGGCTTGCAATTAGCCTCAATCCCTGTGGAGAAGCTCAGACTGCAGTTGAATATTGATCATAAAATGCAGCCATAATGCAATAAACCCAATGCGTGTTTTTTTCACAACACATCCATATCTTGCGCCAAATATATTAGAGTCAATTGCCATATTTTTTATCAAGCCAAATACATTTAAGTCAAAGGGCTTTTTTTCTTGTTTTTTTCCACATGTGAAAAAACACAATTTTTTCTCCAACAAAAAAAAAACTAGTGCAGATTCACAATAATTTTCTCCACTTGCAAAAATTAAAATTTTGCCCAAATTCATACCAGGCAAAAAAATGTCATCATTGCTAAAACTGACTGCTAAGCAGGTTTTACATACAGTATGTTTATAGAAACTGATCCTAAGGGCGAAGACACACGGGGCGATTAGTACCCACGACTTTTTAAAAAGTTGCGGTGACTACTCTGCGCAGCGAAAACTCGTGAGCGTTTAGTCGCAGCGACTTCTATTATACCCTATAAAAGGAAAGACGCTGCGATTAGTCGCCGCGTGTGTCTTCGCCCTAAGGCAAGGGTTATAAAATGGTTTTGCTGGGGTTACTCTTAGTAACAGCGCAGGTACAGGGTGAGCAATAAAACACAATAGGACAAGAGGAGAATTCACAATAAAGGAGAAGAGAAGCCTAAAGATCAATGGAAATGTCATCCATGAAAGCATTTTATGGTGTCTGTGATTTATCATGTGATTATCATGTTTAGAATGCCGCCTTTTTTACTGTACCTGCATGGGGAGCTGAGACATTATTGCTGTATAACTGTAGGGGTGAAATGTGTGTTTGGAGCAAGGACCAAATGGGGCACCCAATGGATATGATTTCTTACACATGGATGCCATAACTGAACAGCAGCTTAGGCAGCTATATGCTTATAATTATCTTCAACATGGGGCAGAAAGCAAAGACAACATCTGGTCAGTATATTAAAGGGGAACTAGCCACTATTGCACAACCACACTTAATTTGAACTACAAATTCTAGGAAATTTTAATATGTTGTCAAGGATTACCGCATGCTGGACAATGCAGCCCAGAAATATCAGAGTTGTGTTTATAAAATGAATATTGCTGATGTCTTGCTCTTCATCATCAAATTGCAAAATACTCCAATGCCAATCCCACTTGATCTGTTTAAATCCGACTCCTTGTTGTTTGTTCCTGCAGTTGGAGTTGGGGCATTAAACTTAGTTTTATAAGTGCAAAACAAACATATCCTCCCTCCCCTGGTTTGATTAAAGTGTAATATAATAAAACCATAATTGCCTCTGTAATTAAGGTTTTGACCAGCAGCATTCTTATTGGTGAATTCTCTTGCATCTGTAATTACATACAGGTAAAGGACCTCGTATTCAGAATGTTTGGGATCTGGGGTTTCCTGGGTACACCCCAGATCCCAAACATTCTGGATAGGAGGTTCCATACTTGTACTTAATTACAGATGTAATTAAGTAATTTGGATGACCATACTTTGTCTACTAAAAATCATTTAAACATTAAATAAACCCAGTAGGATTTGTTTGTCTCCAATATATGTTCTATCTTGGTCGGGATCAGTTACAAGGTACTGTTTTATTACTGCGGAGAAAAGGGAGGTTGCCCTTCTGTAATTCAGAGCTTTCTGGATAACAGGTTTCTGAAGGATCCCATACCTGTCACTATTCAACTTTAGAGAACTACAGGGCACAGGTGGGACGCATTTTGGGAGGGTTTAGATCCCCTTTAATTAAATGAACAGCCAGACAGACACCCTTTACATTTCCAAATATTGGTGCAGATACTTCCAAAGGGTTTTCCTGTGCTTTGATTTAGTAACCGGCTTCCTTAGCCCAGTACACAATGACAGAGAAAGGGATTAAACTCTAATACATAAACCTCATTGTGCTCAGGCACCTGGATGAGGGCAAATGATTGTTCTTCTTGTATCCGTGAAGAACTTTAGCTTGAGCTTCCGGATTACTAGATGCCAAAGGATGAATGGCCATAAGGAATGTAGCGCAGATTTAGGGGAATGTAATCAAAATCATAAACGGAGAAAAATGCACAAAAGAGGTAAAAACAGTTGCATTTTGCAGTGTAATATTCCTCATAAGAACTTTATTACTCTTGGAATTTACTGTTTAAAATGCCTACATGCTTAGTAAGGAAATACGTGACTAAATACCATAATGGGCAGATCAATACTTTTCTGGCTTTGCAAAACTTGTGTCAAATATGTGCAAAGGGAAAACATTTATTATATTACGTATTTGTTACTTGTTCTTCCAAATGGTAATTATAGCCCTCCTGTAGTCATTAGGACGTAATGTTCTGGGAGAAGCCATTTTTTCTGTAATACAGGTATGGGATCTATTATGCAGAAACCTGTTATCCAGAAAGCCTAGAATTAAGGGTAGGGCATCTCCTATTTTAATCTAATAATTGACATTTTAAAAAATGATTTCCCTTTTCTCTGTAATAATAAAACAGTACCTGTACTTGATTCCAACTAAGATGTAATTACCCCTTATTGGGGGCAGAACAGTCCTATTGGGTTTATTTAATGGTTAAATGATTCCCTTTTCTCTGTAATAATAAAACAGTACCTGTACTTGATCCCAACTAAGATATAATTACCCCTTATTGGGGGCAGAACAGCCCTATTGGGTTTATTTCATGGTTAAATGATTCCCTTTTCTCTGTAATAATAAAACAGTACCTGTACTTGATCCCAACTAAGATATAATTACCCCTTATTGGGGGCAGAACAGCCCTATTGGGTTTATTTCATGGTTAAATGATTCCCTTTTCTCTGTAATAATAAACAGTACCTGCACTTGATCCCAACTAAGATATAATTACCCCTTATTGGGGCAGAACAGCCCTATTGGGTTTATTTAATGGTTAAATGATTCCCTTTTCTCTGTAATAATAAAACAGTACCTGTACTTGATCCCAACTAAGATATAATTACCCCTTATTGGGGGCAGAACAGCCCTATTGGGTTTATTTCATGGTTAAATGATTCCCTTTTCTCTGTAATAATAAAACAGTACCTGTACTTGATCCCAACTAAGATATAATTACCCCTTATTGGGGGCAGAACAGCCCTATTGGGTTTATTTAATGGTTAAATGATTCCATTTTCTCTGTAATAATAAAACAGTACCTGTACTTGATTCCAACTAAGATATAATTAATCCTTATTGGAGGCAAAAAAATTGGGTTTATTTAATGTTTAAATATGTCATTAGTAGACAAACTTTGGAGACCAAGTTAAGGAAAAATCGCTTATCTGGAAAACCTCAGGCCCCAAACATTCTGTATAACAGATCCCATATCTGTGTGTATATATAATATGTGTGTGTGTGTATGTGAATGCTTGCCATTTAACAGTTACAAATGGAAAGCTATAAAAGAAAAGAATTACAAGCTGCGTTCCCCTTAAGCAATGAGCCCCAGAGGATGGTGTTAGAGCGCTGCAGGCAACTGGACTTGGTTTAACCGAGAGAAATGTTTTGCAGCCAAGTGTGACAAGGTGAGTGTGAACAGAGAATTTTTGGCAGGAGCTTGATTCCAGCTGATTCACCCTCTTCTGCATCTCATGAGCTATTCCTTCTGCCTCCGGATACTTTCCATGTTCAGATACACAGTGATGCCTCCGTTTATTCCAGCGCCGTGAGTCACATTGTTTGCTGTCTGAGGGACATCCTAGGCAATCTAAGGACAGGAGGTAACCCTTGTCAGCACTTAATTAGGCCATTAAAGGTGGCTAACTACTGTTAGTATTTGGTCATAGTTGACCAGTTTTAACATTTTCCAAGTATCTGCAGCCAATAACAGGGAAGTGCTGCCAGTTTGGCTGCTTGTGGGATGCTGGGAGTTGCACCTTATTGTCATTGGAGGTTGGCAAAATGCGCATCACTGGTCTACAGAGTGTACAGACTGTTAAAAGGACTAGGTAATAGGTATGTTTCACAACATAACTACAAGTTCAGCCCTTTCAAATTAGTCCCAGTCAGGCCTGGACTGGGATTCAAAATAGTGACTGTCTATGGCATCTTACAATAGCCCCTCTGGCATTTGCCTGAATCTACAGATCGCTAGCCTCCCCCAGTGCATATATGTATACACATTCATATCTATACACTCACATACATACTATAAACGACATAAAACTGTAACTAAACTAGTTGTAGATCTTAAGATCAAAATACTGACTGTCTATGGCATCTTACAGTAGCCCCTCTGGCATTTGCCTGAATCTACAGATCGCTAGCCTCCCCCAGTGTATATATGTATACACATTCATATCTATACACTCACATACGTACTATAAACTACATAAAACTGTAACTAAACTAGTTGTAGATCTTGAGATCTATGGCCGGTATATTAGACAGCTGCTTACAAACTCTAATCATTAATATCCCTCAAGCAATACTGATGATAAAGACTTGGTACTTGCTTTTAAGTGCTCACATGAGACTCAGTACAATTATTTCCAAACTGGAAATGTCCAATCATGTGAAATGAAGCATAATATATAGATATTATAGCCCTTTTTGCTCACTTAATTTCTTAGCCCCCCCCCCCCTTACCTTCCTAAGAGCTGTGCAATTCACGGAAAGGTAAATTGAGTTTTTCCACTCTATTAAAGTTTTATGAACATTTAGTTAAACATAATATATGTTTGTCATATGGCGATTCTGAGCAGCCCATTTATCTGTAGGTGCTAAACTGGGCAGCACTGAATACATTTAAACATAAGATAATTATTCTCTTTTTTTAGTGCTAGCTTCGAAATGCCAGAATAACTCATAAGGCATTTGATGTTGGTACTGCCAAAGGCAATATTTATTTTTGGGGGGAAAAACATCGTCGTAGTTGTATGAAGCAGGACTTTCTTGGTTCCTTTCAAGGTTTCTTTTGGCTTCTGTGAGCCTGAAACAGACTTGCTCTTCATTCATTTTCATGGTCTGCTAGGGAGGGGATTGAATTTGCATTAATTGACTGGCATCAGATTAGCTTTATAATTCAAAACTTTCTTGAATGGCTTCTCTCTTCCACTAAGAAATAATCCATATATACTGAGGAGTTCAAAAAAAGAAAGAAAGATATAGGTCCTATATGGATGATCATAAGGTACCATCTGTAGCTTTTCATCAATTTAAGCATTAGGAACCTAAGATACTGGAAATGTCCTGATGTTAGAGCTGAAGGATTTATGGTACATAACATCCAGACATACTCTGAAATGATGTCCTGGAACACTGGGTTCCAAACTGTCTCCAGAAGCCATGTCAGCAGTAGAACTATATGTTGGGATTATGGAACTAATAATGGGTAATTAGAGGCAAACAAACCAAAATTCACCATGTGGACACCACCAATGTACTCTGCATCACCGGAATTGTGTTCTCTGGAGTAATAAATGGCATTTCAGCATCTGGCAGGCTAATGGAAATGTCTAAGTTTGGAAGACATCAAGAGAACACTACCTGCCTGTGTGCATGATGGTAAAGTTTTGTGCAAGAGGAATGGTGGTGATTTCCATCATTTGGGCTAGAGTTCCTGGTTCTGTTGAAAGGAACCTTAATGCTACAGGCTACAATTACATGCTGGACAGTGCTGGGTTTCATACTTTGCAGCAACACTTTGGAGAAGGCTTTTTTACTGTTTCAGCACATTAATGCTCCATGCACAAACTGAGGTCTGTACAGAATAGTTTTACTGAGATGGGGAAGAAAACTTGATCAGCCTGGACAGAACCCTCATCTGAAATGAACACCTGAGGGATTAAAAGGAACATCAACTTTGAGCCAGGGCTGACAGCCAACATCAGTTCCAACTTCACTAATGCCCTTGTAACTTAATGAAAGCAAATGCCACCAACAATATTCCAACATCTAGTGGAAAACCTGCCCATAGGAGCAGAGGTCATAATAAAAGCAAAGGGAGCACTAACTTCTTATTAATGCCCTTGGTTTGGTATGAGATGCTGGGAAAGAAGAACAATGCCAAAGCTGCACCTCCTTTGCATGCAACGCACCGGAAGCTGAGCAAGATAGACAAGTAAGGAGCCCCTCGGTGAATGGGGGATGCTTCAAACATGAATTAAGAAGTCCAGTTGTTTTAGTTATTACTACTAGATACTTATTGGACTAATCCCTTCCTTAGGAAGGATAGTGTAAGCAGAATGTGTCTTTTTGTCACACATGATCTAACAAGGAGGTCACTGAAGAAATGATGGTGGAGCTTTATAGAGAGAACACGCAGTGGGAAAGAAGGCAGGACAACTGAAGCAATTAGTTCAACTGGCACCACTCTGGGTCAGCATGGAAGGGGAACAATTGGCTGACTGATCAGAATTTCTGGTTTTGGGCAATGTCACCATAGTAAAATCATTCAAAACTGGGGCAGATGAACTAGCAGTCAAATAATGATTCATGGCATTTCATGCAGAAAACAGAAAACCACCTATGTCTGTTACCAGTAACTTTTGACCTAATAATGCATGGGCTGGAATCTGTCCCATGTGTAAGGCACATGCCACTGAAGTCAATGTATTGGGCTGGGTCGGCAAGACAGCCCTAATAGGCGCCGCTCATCCAAACTCAACCCCTACCTGCAAGAATTGTCACTTCCCACTGCCCTCCCCCAATCAGATGGGGGGGCTGGCTGTACGTGAGCGAGCGGGGCCCCTGAGGGCCCCTGGGGTAGAAGTCTCGGTGAGCCTCACACATTCCAGTCCAGCGCTGGTATTGGGTGATATTGGCATATTTTCCACAGGCAGAGGAAGTTTTTACTTCAAACTCACATTCTGCCCCTTACCCTTGTCACAGAGAAGGGGTTGCAGCCAGTAGAAAAGGAGTTCTGCTCTGTGGTTGAACTCTAAGGACAGGTATGAGGAGTTGGATTGAGGACAGGCACACTAGCAGAGATTTGTCTAGGGAGCTAGAGGCTCTAGGCCAGACAATAGCCAGTGTATAATATTATTAGATTTATGAGACACTCATTAGCAATATATTTACTTTTCTGACAAACAACCCTTCCTTCAACTGCTGGAATCAAAGGGTGCACCTTCATGGGATATGTTTGTCCTCTGGCTTCTAAAACAGCATTGCTTTTTCCGAAGATGGACGCAGTTCAAGAGTTGAACACTTCTGTAAAAAATTTTTGGATGGCAATTGTTTAATGGTGACTTTCCAAACACAATTGCCAACGCTGTAACTCGGAGCCTTCAAAGGAAGCTGCTTCTGTAGCCGGTCCAAAAACGACCTCCGCACATTCCATCTGTAAATTTCCTGCAGGTGATTTTGTAGCAAAGAAGGAAGAGATTGTAAGCACCGTGCGTGCGCCCAACATCTTTCATTTGACAAACGTTACACAACATGCCGCTCTGTGCACAATTAGTAACTCAGAAATGACAGACAGAAATGAAAGAAGGATTTCCAAAAGGCAGAGGTATTTGAAAAGCACTGCGGTGGCTGACATGAAACGACGCAGAAATGTTGCGTGAATTCAGTGCCAGATGATTAGTAATCAACAAGGCAAATACATTTCCATAATATATAACTACAGCAAAGCAATGGAATGCTGAAATACAAAGGAAATAAAATCCTAACATTTTTAATCTTTAATCCTTTTGGAGCTGAATTTAAAAATAATAGGGGCAGTGGATGTAAAACGTTTGCAGTGCAAACTCCATTTAATAGGCAAACCTTTGGTCAGGGACTTACTTGAAGGTCCAACCTTTAGCCAAAACACTTCCCTTAGTGCAGTGATCCCCAACCAGTGGCTCGAGGGCAACATGTTGCTCACCAACCCCTTGGATGTTGCTCTCAGTGCCCCCAAACCAGGTAGTTATTTTTGAATTCCTGACTTGGGGGCAAGTTTTGGTTGAATAAAAACAAGATTTCCTACCAAATAAAGCCCCCTGTAAGCTGATAGTGTGCATAGAGGTTGCCTAATAGTCAATCTTAGCCCTTATTTGGCACCTCCATGAACTTTTATGATGCGCGTGTTGCTCTCCAAGTCTTTTTACATTGACTGTGGCTCACGAGTGAAAAAGGTTGGGGATCCCTGTCTTAGTACATGAAGTGGGTATAGATATAAGAAAATGTTGGTTTTTAGTTAATCACCATACTTTTAGTAAGCCCTTCCATGGGGGTCAGTCCCACAGTTTGGCAACCACTCCTTTAGGTATCCTTCATAGATAGAGAGCTAGGGCTCCCTCTACTCCCACCAGAAATATAGCTATGCTTAAAAACTTGAAACAGGTAACACAAATATTATGTTTAGTGCCCCGTGTATTATTAAAATAGCAAGTATGGTTTAAAGTAGGTTGTAAACCCAGTTATTTATATAATAAAGGCTGGTCCTGACTACCACTACAATATTGCAGAACATTCCCATAACGCTTGCTTTCCTGATTCACCTCCTCTGTATACATATGTTAATCATAGAACACGCATGGCATTGTTACATAGTTACATATTAAATATGACCTATTTAAACCATGACACCTGGGTATAGGTATAATATTTGTCTTACCTGTTTCAAGGTTTTGAACATAGCTTTGCTTCTGGTGGGAGTAAAGGGAACACTAGCTCTATTTATATATATATTTTTATGAAGGATACCTAAAGCAGTGGTTTCCAAACTGTGGGACTGGCCCCCGTGGAAGGGCTTGGAGCAGAGGCAGGGGGCTCAGCCTAAAGGTCAGATAGGGTGAGATATGGGGACAATAAATATTGCTGTATTTGGTTTATTCCAGCTCATGGCTTCTTGAATTCAAAAAGTGGCACTATTCACAAAGGTACTTGCTTACATACATGCCCCCGTGAAACCTGTTCAGGCTCCTCTGATGAATTGTGCATCTTAAAGATCAGGAACTGGAATTACCACTGGGTCCAGGCTGCAGGCCATTCCAGGGTGCCTATAGCATCTATAGATGCAACTGGCTTTATGCCAAGCATTTAGGGCACTAATGACATTATATTAATGCTGCTCACAGCGACAGGAACTGATGTCAACACAGCATTAATATAATGTCATTAGTGCCCTAATTTCTCTCCCATATAGATTGTAAGCTCTACGGGGCAGGGACCTCCATCCTCTCGTGTCTTTGACTCTTAACTTATTGCAACTGTATTTATCTTGTATCTATCTGTATTTATTGTTGTAGTTTGTATTTATCTATTATTATCTTAATAACCCCCTGTTTGTATTAATGTATTCTACTGTACAGCGCTGCGTACATAAGTAGCGCTTTATAAATAAAGATATACATACATACATACATACATACTTGTTGCACCATGTGCAAGTTGTGGTGGAAGTTACATTGAAAGGATAATAATATGTATTGGAATATGCAGATAAAGGGGGGTGTTATTAAAAAAGACACAGGATTTTCCTCAACTGAGTTACATTATGGCCCAGCATATTATTCTATATATAACCAGAAAGATGTATGTAACCCTTGGAGAACCCAGTGTTGCTAGCCAATGCACTTATTCCATCCATTTGAGTTTAAAGTTGATTCCATATTTCTGGCATTCTATCCACCTCCCTGCCAACAATGTACAATCTATATTGTTGGCTGAGAAAGGGTTACAAATCCTGTGCCCTGTTCATTGATTTTTTTTAATGACATTCCCTAAAAGCATTTCAGACCTTTTCACCAAAAGCCACACTTTAATGTTCCAACACTCACACATGGTTATTGTATCATGCACACGTTAAGAAAAGACCAAATAAAAATTCCACATATCCCCTAAGTACCCTGATACGGAGCATGTATAGGTCAAAATAAATGTGCAGTTTATTTCCGACCCACTCGATTGATTTCAGATTTATGTTTCCTGCTTTTATACAAAAATAAAATTATGTTTTACAAAACTGAGCAACCTGTGGAAAAGCATAGACCGGTATTTGCGCCATCCAGTAACCCATAAATAGCCAGCCAATGGTTAGCTTTTGCTACATCAGTGCAGGTAGAATAATGAATAGGCTGATTGGTTGCTTGGAGCCTTTGGCTGATGGGAAACACTGGGTATTGTAGTTATATAGTACAGGTATGAGATCCATTATCCGGAAATCTGTTATTCAGAAAGCTCCAAATTATGGAAAGGCCATCTCCCACTTTAAGCAAATTATTCCAATTTTTAAAAATGATTTCCTTTTTCTCTGTAATAATAAAACAGTAGCTGTACTTGATCCCAACTAAGATATAATTACCCCTTATTGGGGCAGAACAGCCCTATTGGGTTTATTTAATGGTTAAATGATTCCCTTTTCTCTGTAATAATAAAACAGTACCTGTACTTGATCCCAACTAAGATATAATTACCCCTTATTGGGGGCAGAACAGCCCTATTGGGTTTATTTAATGGTTAAATGATTCCCTTTTCTCTGTAATAATAAAACAGTACCTGTACTTGATCCCAACTAAGATATAATTACCCCTTATTGGGGGCAGAACAGCCCTATTGGGTTTATTTCATGGTTAAATGATTCCCTTTTCTCTGTAATAATAAAACAGTACCTGTACTTGATCCCAACTAAGATATAATTACCCCTTATTGGGGGCAGAACAGCCCTATTGGGTTTATTTGGGTTATTAACTGATCTGAAAGAAAAGATTCAGAAGATGGTGCCTGCTAGCTCCAATGCTGTTCAGCTTGTATAGGTCAGCTTTACTGAAATAGACTCTGTGGGGCGGGAGCAGGGAGGGGGCTCATTAGATGGCAGTGGATGGGGGCTTTTGTCTGGGGGGAGGGGGTTTAGTTCAAGTTCAAATAATATTTAAATGTTTTTAAGTAGATTTACAGTATAGAGATACAAATTATGGAAAGATCCCTTATCTGGAAAACCTCACACTTTGTAAATTCACAGAGGGTGGCCTTTAGGTACCAGGAAATAAAGAAATAGTCTGTGGGGAGTTAGTTCTTCTTTAAACCCAATAGGATGATTTAGCCAATATGGATTAATTATATCTTCATTGGGATCAAGTTCAAGGTACTGCTAAGATTATTACAAAGAAAAATTCAAATTTGCTTAAAATGGACTTTATGGGGGTGGCCTTTCTGTAAATTCGAGCTTTCTGGATAACGGTTTATAGTTAAAAGATCCCATATGATGTTTTTACCCAAGATAATCATCCCTTAGAGAATGTGTCTGCTAAGTGGTCTGTTTATCTACAACACTTTATATCCCCTTCGTAATTGGTTAAGTCTATGCATGAATTCAACAATCTGATTTTTGCTGAAAGCTGGAGGATTCAGCAATTCAAACTTGTCCATCTAGGACATATATGTCAAACACAAGGCCCGGGGGCCAAATCCGGCCCACCTGGCTGTTTTATGCGGCCCTTGGTGAGTGTGTCTGACCATCCAGCCTGATCAATTTCCATTTTCCTCACATAGTAACTAAGACTAAGGGGTATATTTATCATGCTGTGTAAAAAGTGGAGTGAAGCATTACCAGTAATGTTGCCCAAGGCATCCAATCAGTAATCAGATTTCAACAGTAGCAAAGCATCTATTGGCTGCTATGAGCAACATCCCCGGTAATGTCTTACTCCACTTTTTACACATTGTGATAAATATACCCCTTAGTATCTTAATAAGTATATTAATAAAAAAATTGGCCCGCGACTTAGCCTATGTTGGCCCCCTTATGTGATTGAGTTTGACACCCCTGATCTAGGATATGGAAAACTTTTTGTTCGTAATAAGTGCTTTAAAACAAACTCTTATTGCCCCAAATGTAACAAAACTGGTGTTAATTTATTCCACTACCTATGGTCTTGTCCGAAGATTGGGAACTTCTGGAACATGGTTGAAAGATTCTTGAACCACGGGTTGAATATAAATATAAAGTTATCGCCTAGTTTCGCCCTATTACATATTAAAAAAGAGGAGGTGTTATCAAGCATTTTACCAGTCTCCTTAGCACAAAAAATTGATAAATTATTATGTTTGTTTATGGCTGCCTCTAAAAAAGCATTATTTTATTATTGGTTAAAAGAGGAAACCCCGCCTATAACAGAAATTAATTCTTATCTTAATCAGCTGAGCTGGCAAGAGGCCATCAAAGCAAAAACAAGTGAACCTAAATCCAGGATTCATTTTAAAAATACATGGTCATTTTTCTTTAATGCTATAGATATAAGTAATAAGGATCAGATTTATCAAATGCTGCATATATAGATTTATCTCAATAATTCACGAACATATAAGCAAAATTATCCTTGATTTTGCTCTCTAGGAAACTTTTCTTTTCTTTTATAGTTTATCCACTGGGTATAGTTAGTTAATTTGTTTTTGTTTTGTTTTTCTCTATTTAAGGCTGGTGCCACACGTGGCGTTTTTATGCTGCGTTTTTTCTCAGCCTAAAAACGCAGCACAGCCCCTGATTATGGCGTTTTTCAGCCTAGTACTGGTGACGTAGCAAATCCCATTTCCATGGTGATAATAATGCGAAATAGTAAACAATGCCGTGTATTTCCGCTAGGTCTGGCAGCTGCCTTTGCGTATACATAGGAATAGCTTGCTGTGCAAATACTGGCGTATTTCAGCCAACGCTTGAAAAATCCGTGCTAAGGCGTTTTCTAGCGTATTTACGCTTTGTGTGGTTTGCTTCGAGTCTTTTCAAGTTATTTCTATGGATAATGATTTCGGGCGTTTTTCAGCCGCTGAATTAGAAAATACGCAGCGGAAAAACGCCATGTGTGGCATCAGCCTAAATTACTTATTTTGTTTCTCTGTAAGCATTTTATTTTCTTCATTTATCTTTTTGAAGGACAAACTGTCGAATGTGACTATTGTTGTACAACCTATGTTTAAATAATTTGTCATTATTCATCCTACATGTTTATTGCAAAACTTCAATAAAATGTTTAAAAATCAAAAAAAATCCCATACCTGTACTTGTGTGCCTTCCCCCTTTTTTCGCCATGTTTTAGATGACTTCTATTATTCTACTATTCATTGCAAATAAGTCTTATAACCTATAAACAATGTTATAGTGTTGATCAGTTCTACAATAAAGTAAATAAATAGTTGAGTACGGAGAGAAGTGGAACTATGGGGCTATATTCTCCTTTTATAAGATCGGATTACATTGTAAATGAAAGCATTGTGCCAATGGGAAAGGTCAGGTTAGTGCTGTAGGAAATCCCGACTCGACATAAGCCGAGAGTTTAGCTAAGAATATAGCTACCTGCCGTGTTTAATGTATGGCGCATTTAAAGGTAATCTCCTGGAACAATCCACTTTCATCTCCCTTCTCTTCAACTAGACCACTACAAAGGAAAGCTGATCCTGTGAGAGGTATCAGTATAAGCCACGCAGTTTTAGAATGTGTAGTAGGTCCACAATGTAAATCCTTAAAATGTTTATGAAGGATTCTTCAGCTTCCACTAAAGAGGTTGCAGAGTCTTGTCCCCGAGGACTTTGCTGGAGATCGGCCAAATATGCTGAAGGTTTGGAGAGATCACTGGAATAGTTTGACTGGTGTCAGTACATACAGGCATCGTGTCCTTCAAAGCAGTTGGACTAAGTACGTTGGTTGTGTATCAGCTCTGTCGGTGGTTTTCGTTCCCCTTGTTCTCCATGTCGGTGTATGAATGGTGTATGAATGACTGGCAGAGCTACTGAAGCAGGAATGGTACAAAAAACGAAAACATGAAATCAATCTTTTCTATTTAAAACAGAAAGTTTGCTGTAGAATTGCCAAGATAAATAATATGGATGTTATTCTTCTCAAGCACAGAAAAGTAATATTATTTTAGAAATACCTGCCTCCTGAATGGCTGAGATTGTCATTAATTGACCATAATTCCTACAGAAGCTCAACCGTCGCTAGATCAATAGGTTCCCTTTCACTCAGCCAGACAGAAGCTCCAGCAATGGATAGACCTGTAAACTGAAGGGTTTTGCTTGGAGAAAATTAGCAGCAGATTTATTGATGTTTGACTGGTAGCGAAAGAAAAAAAAATGTGATGCGATTTTTCCAACATTCATGAAAAATGTTTATATCTTTACTGTAAAGAAAAAAGCATGTTGCACATTTACAAATTGGTATTAAAATATCAATCCTTTATTCTATCACTGTATATAAGAAATAATGTAGGTTCTAACTGTAAGGCAAAGAATTGTGGGAGTAAAAGATACAGCTCTGTCCATTCATTGGCTGGTGTAGCTTTTTTTTTTAGGGATGAACCAGGATTTGGCCAAGATTCTGCCTTTTTCAGCAGGATTTGGCAGAATCCATGCCTCTGGCCAAACAGAATCCGAACCGTTGAAATCATGTGACTTTTTGTCACATCAACACAGAAGTTGAAGAATGTTTGCCACGCGATGCATATGCGGCACTTTTTAACCCTTCCTTATCCTAATTTGCGTATGTAAATTAAGATTCAGTTTGGGGTTCAGACAAGTTTTTTTTTCTATATGGGATTATCCAGTAGCACATTCTACAACAAATGACATGTTTCATGAAAATACTTTATTTATATGAAATAGTTTTAAATAGTTTAAATATGGCCTGTTTTATGCAATATATTTATACAGAGTCCCACAATGTTCGGAGGTACAGTTTTACTATCTGCTCGTGTGTGCATGCATGGCTCCCTGGCCACAGTTCCCACAAAGAAGATGGAGCAACTCCTGATGTCATCCAGAGTTCTAAACAAATAGTCAGTGACAGACTGGACTATTGTATGGAAGGTGGTGACACAGAACCAGAACCATTGTAAGGTACCAGTAGGCCCAGAGCATATAATATAAGATATAATTGTGGGGCCCCTGTGGCCACCCAAAAGTTGGACTTGGCTATAAAGAAATAGTCTGTGCTTACTGAAGTAGACATGGAGCCAACAGCCATGGCACCTCTGTTGGGTGACATTGTGGAATATTTCACCTCTTTGCCTTTTGTGCCTTTCAATCAGTTTTGCAGCATTTGGCTGATTCTGAGCAGATAGTATAGACTTATACACTTCAGAATTCATCCTGCTGCTTCATCCTGCAGTCATATCATCAGAGAACACTAGTGACCTGGTTCAATTGGCAGCCCTTAGTGCCCATGCCATTACACTGCCTCCATCATGTTTTATATTTGATCTGGAATGATGTGGATCACAAGCCCTTCCTTTCGCCATATTATTTTTTTTTGGTACATTGATGTTTTCTGGCAAAGTTTAATCTGGTCTATTCTTCACGCTTATACCTTGGTGAAGCTTACATGCTGTACCTTGTTACTGTTGAAGCTTTTACCTTGTATATATATTTTCATGAAGTCTTCTCTTAATTGTTGACTTTGACACACATACCGTTCTTCCTAGAAAGTCTATAAATATAAACTGGAACATATCCATAAGCATATGTTTATGCAGCTTGAAGTTGTAAGTAAAGTCTTTTACCCTATGTCATTCTATCTAATAGAGGCCCCCTGTGGGTACCAAATTGCTGAAATAATTCTCTCCTGTCTCAAGTACTGCCCTCCTGAAGAAGCCACTATTTCTCCTCTGCCACCAGCACCATGTTTTTTTCAATGAAGTAATAGATATGGCGCTGGCAAACTGAAAGCACATGCGCCAGAAGTTTCCACCCCCTGGACACGAGCCGGCTTGCATAGAGGAAAGCATGTACACAAGCTTTATCATCTGCATATGCACCTAATCCAAAGAACATTTATTGCACGTTCGTTCCTGTTCTTGATGATAGACTGATTAATTGTGGGTTACATTTTTTTTTATATACTAAGCACATTTGTGAAAACAACGGCTTCAGATCTTCTAAACTGCTGTGAATGTAAGCAAAATGGTTGCACTAATAGCCTGTATAGAGGTACGCCTTTCAAAATATCATATTCAGGCTTTCCTCTTCCTTTTATCCTGCATCAAAATTTAGCCAGTGGTAGACGAGAGACTTTTGAAGGTCTATGTTCTGCAGAAAACCAGAAACAAAGGACTGCCTTTATCAAAAATGACATTTGCTCAATAGTCTCCATGTCCAGTGTTGGCCTATAACTAGCATTGAGCATGAAGCACACAGGTGCCAACTGGACTGATACCTAACTGTGAAGTCAGTAGCCTTCCTACAACAGCAAACATGGAGTCACATGGCTCAACACGCCATCTGGCTTCTAGTGCCTGGAGCCAGGGATGAGGAGAGGCAAGCTCCTAACTACATCAGCTTGGTCTTCCCATACTGATCTAATTACCAGTGTAGACTCAGGCTTATAGAAGTCATTTTGTACCCACTGGGCCTGACATCTCAGTCATCTTCCTTAGACCATTTAACACTGCATCAAAAGGCTCCTGTATGGTTGTAGGAAGTAGTGATCAAATGAGTCAGTCAGTTAATAACTTCCCAGGGAAGACCACAGGCAGTGTAGTGCAAGCCACAATTACTATGTGCTTAGGGAATATGTATGTACAGTACCACTATGTTTTTCAAACCAAAACTGTACATCGCAAAAGTATTTTCACTTGGTAGGCATGAAATAAATGACACCACAAAGATATAGTTATATGTATATGAAGCACCTACTGTTCTGATGTTTTATTTACCGTCCTCAGACTTCTAAGTAAAACACTTTCAGCTTCAGATCAGTTGGCAGGATCCCACATTTCTGACCATTTTCCAAAAGGAAACAAAAATGCTTTTTAAAAGACAATAAAACAGAACTACAACTTAATAAATACTTTACAAAAATATTGCAGTATTTGTAAACAGCAATAAAAGATGAACCCAATAATAGCTTTTTTTTAACTTGAGTTTGGTTCATGCCTACAAAAATAAAATAATGTGAGCCATATGTACTATATCCATGTAAAACAAGAAGACAAACATTTGTCTGTATCTCCTTTTAAAGAAAGTGCCACATTTCTTAATATTGAACAGTCCCTGAAAAAGTCACAAGCCAAGAGCTACCCTGAATTCCTCCGTTTCCTGTTGGCAACGTCCATTCCAAACACCAGGTAACAGAATGCTAGATCCATATGGTAGGGTTAAGCCTTAAATCTCCCAATTTGCTTCAGTACGGACCAGAACATAGAGTCTCCAAGGACTACGTCCCAAAGCCATCCGTATCACGCTGCAGCTTGCTTTATTTGACTGGACAGCTGCCCAATACTTTTTATTCAGTTGGTCGATTATTTATAGAAACTTGTTGGCTAATTTGATTATGAAGACTGGGGGTTTTATAAAGCCCATGGAGGATCTTTCCTGGATTTCCAACAGACCAACCTTGATATAGATATTAGGCATTGCTTGAACTCAAGGTTTCTATAGGTGACATACACTTAACAGTGCATATAGTTTGTATTAATACATAAAAGGTATGAACACTGAATTTGTTGTAAGAAACTGTATAGAACCAAGCAGCAACACCTTCTGCTCAAATACACAAAGAGCATTATTGAACCGTTGTAATAACCCTGTTCCCAGCAGCCTGTGCTACAAGCACTTCATTTTTCATATGTATCAGTCTCTTTGGGCCAACCTCTAGAATTCTCTTGCTTCCTGAAACTGTTTCAAATAATCATCTTCTGAAGGGTTTTCAGTACATTTTTGACCATTATTTGGTGGTCGAACCTCATTGTATCGACTCCAGTCCCCTTTGCACATAATCCAAGGTAAAATATCCACTTTATAATGAAGTTCTGCTGAAAACTCTACACTGATCAAATTTGGGGTGCCTGCTCCCTTTCCCCTTGTAATTAGTTGCATGCTGTCATCAAAGCAGCAATGCTGTGCAGCTAGAGTGGTGCTCTCCAGAGAGAGCATGGAACGTATGCAGTATCTCGCTGTTGGTTTGTAGATCTCTAGCTTCTCCTTCGGACCGCTAGCATCTTTCCATCGAAAGTCTTTGCGTTTGATCCGATCATATATCTCCGCTGTACTATAGGCCACTTCCGTAGGGTAAGAACAAGGGCAGCTCGGAAGGTCGTTAGCCACTTTATGCATGTACTTTTTGAGGAATTCGCTTTTGCAGTTCATCCATCGCTCACAGCTGTCAGTATCTGAAATAAATACCATATAACAGGTTAGAAAGTGGGACTGGTGTAACACCCAACAAATCTTGCATTGACTCAATGTAAAACTCAAAGTACTAAATCTACTAAGTATCAGTTCTGTTAATGTTTTTCAGTTGGTCTTTTGGGCCACTTAGTTTGAGCATTTTAAGAAAAGAAGTGGCAGTCCCTTTGGTTTGTGCCTGATGAACTACTGAACTTTAAAGTGATCTCACAACTCAAAACAATCACCCGCTTACTGGCCAACACTAGACACAATGAGCCAGCACGGGACAAATAATCACATATTCCAAAATTCTGTATCGCCTGCAAATTGGCACCGGAATTAATGCACATGCATTTCCTGTGCCTTAGCACTTTTTTTGGAAACTGTATTCAATTCTCCCACACAAGCTGGCCACGTGCCCTGTACCTGGACTGAGAGAGCAGAGTAGCACAGCCACTATGTCTGGCCACATCACATCTGGGGGTGTATTTATCAACAGTGGAGACAAACTTTACCGGTGATGTGGTTCATAGCACCCAATCAGATCTTTGTTTTCTAACTTGAAGGTCAAATCAAATCTAATTGTGATTGGTCACAATGAGCAACATCACCAGTGATGTTTGTCTCCATTGTTATTAAATACACCCCTTGGTGGGCAGATCCCCCCCCCCCCCCCCCCAGAGTTTATCGCCAAGGATCATATTCTGGATTCCTTCGCACATGATTAGTGATGAGCAAATGTTTTCGCCAGGCATGGATTCGCAGTGAATTTGCGTATTTTGCAATTGGTGAATTGTTTTGCAATTTTTTTTTTTTGTCGTGTGTCAAAAAAAAAGGGGCGGTCACATCAAAAAAGCGTGGGCGAAAAAAAGTAGATGCGGGCGACAAAAAATGCATTTCGCAAATTTTTCGCCGTTTTACAAATTTTTGGGCCATTTCGCAAATTTTATGGCGAAGCGAAATGGGACAGATTTGCTCATCACTACACATGATCCTTATCTGTGATTAAACTGAAAGCCTGACATGGCACCAACCATACGGTTTTCTCAGGCCAATTACGGGGACACTTTTACAAAAAAAGTGCTATATCTGCACCCCCTACTATCTATTGGGCTGGTACAGCAAGATATCAGTAGCTGTGCGACATTTATGATCACGCAATGTTCTTTGTAGATGACCCCTGCGCCAGCAGGAAAATATTTAAACCAAACCCTTAACACGTCTTTCACACACAATGGCCTTTTTATCTGTAATTTTCATGCAAAATGCTAAACTATAAAAATCTGGAGAACATTTACGGAGCTGAACTCAATAATCCAAATTATGTAAATAACACTCACCGACACCAAACAGCTTTGTAGCATTGAAATCCTCGTTCCCTGCCAGAAGGCTGACTTCAGTGGCTGCTGTTCTGAACGTGTCTTCGATTCCTGCGGAGAGGGGGGAAAGGAAGCACGCTAATAAATGGCAGATACGGCAGCCTTTGATAAAGATATTTGGAACAGGAGGCGGCACAGATTGAACGTTACATGCAAAAGCAATTTGTGCAACTATCTGCAGGTGCCAGCTTAGAGCGTTGGGCAGATCAAAGCAGGTGGTAACCGAGAGGCTTGGTTATGGGGCGGCTGTGTTAATGGAATCATCACGTAATTCTCTTTTTATAAACCCATTTCATTGTTTGAAATACTCATTCTTTATACAGATTTGTCGTTTGGGGTAGGGGGGCTGGATCAGATCTTATTTGCACACTGTTCTTGGAGAATAAGGCATTGACTAACCACAACATCAGAGACTGGCACTTACTGGATAGGGAAACTTACTGCGGCGAGTTCCTTGCTTCATTAATTACGAAGCTTTGTCCCATTTTAATTGAATTTACTCCAGTGTTTAAGGAAAGACGGCACCAGAACAAAGAATACGCATTTAATTGCTCTAATATATTGCTCTACTTAACTGTACCCAGCCATCACCGCTGCGAGTGCAAGAATTCGCCAAAGACAGCAGTGCGTGTATTAGAATTTAAAAAAAATATAGAAAAAATAAAGATCTTAAACAGATTTCCTGCGAACCATAAAATTTATACTTACTGTAAATGAATTGTGCTGGAAATGGCAGCTTTGTTATAAGTATAGAGACCACACAGAAATGTAATTACCAACACCTCATTGGCTATGAAACGCTACACTATTTCTAGTCAAACACCCAAAAGTGCCAAAATAAATTTAAAACGGATTAAGGGGTAAGAAATAAAATAGTACAATATATTTTAAGTGCCGTATGCTTCCCAAGTTAAAACCCCCTCTCAAAAAGGCTTGAGGGCTTGATAAGGCCTGGGGGGCAGGCAGAAATCTGTTGCTGCTACTTGTACGGGTAAGGGATCTATTATCTGGAAACCATTAATCTATAAAGCTACAAAATACATCACATATACATCCCACAGAGCCCTATCCAAACAAACCATTTATTTATTTATCCTTTGCCTTTTTTCTGTAACAAAACAATTTACATGTAAAATTTTATGTTTCCCAGGAGCAGTAGTGGGGGCCAAAGTCACATGGGCAAACAAGGCAGCAGCCAATCCAGGGCCGTTTAAGGGTCTTACACACTGGGGTTTTTATATGCATTAATTGCATTTGGTATGCATTTTAGGCTTGATATTGCCTAGGGCAACTCTCATTCGCCTCTACGTAAACTCGCAAGCTTTTAGATGCCGAAGTTTTACATTCAAGTTTTTGGTGATTTTTTGCACTTATTAAATATTGGACATTCAAGTTTTTGAAACGTGATTTAAATATTGGGAGATTTAGCGCAAGAAAAACTTGAAATCATGAGATGAATTTGAATGTTAATAAATCACTCCGTGTGTTAAGGTGGTCATACAATGAAAGATCTTCTCATTTGCAGAGGTCAATAAAGAAGTAGATCTTTCCCCTGATATGCTGACCATAAGGTGGGCAATATCAGATTGATCATATCAAATTGACGGGATGTATGCCCAAAGGTCTCGCCCTGGAGGGATTTTTAATCCCCCCCCATCTTGCTGACTTTCAGACAGATATAGCTCAGGGAGTGGCAGCACCCCTGATCTTGCCATTATGTTCTGGGGCATTTTTTCTGCCATATGTTCTGGGTTTTATACTAGTCCTAGGATACTGGGAAGGAATTCATGTAGAAAACATCTTAAATTAGTCTCCCCAAATAAAGGAAAACTGCCTTCCACCTATGATTGCAACTGCAAAAAATGCTTCCCTCACAACTTCATTACTTGGTGGGGGGGGAAGAAAAGGAGACCTGGAGTAGGTTAATATGGTGTCTATTCCAGGCTTTCTTCAATGTCAGCGCTGCCATTACAATGAATAGTTGATCATGACAACCAAGTCAATACCATGGAACAAGTTAGACGTAGCCCATAAGAAGCTCTCACCTGGACAGCTTGGCATATCACAAGTCCTTGACTCTGTTGCTGTGCAGGCGTAGCCACAGGATCGCGTACGCTTTTGGTTGCCACTACCGCAGGTCACACTGCACACAGACCAACTGCTCCAATCTCCCTCACCATCTACATACTCTATAAAGGGAACATCAGAAATCTAATTATATAGATAGAATATTTAATATAAATCCAATTAGCAGGAAAAATGTTTACTTATCAACCCAACAGATGGTGGAAAACGAGAAAGAAAAGAAAAAAAACAAATCCCCCCCTGCCAGGGGGGCTTCACGTGTCTGATCTAGTCAGCAATACTAATGCACAGCCAACTGCCCATGCACCAAATGGAGAAGAAGGGGCGGGCACCAGGGTTCTAATGCACAGTATAAAGTTACACTTTACAAAACCCATTTTTTTTTACAATTTTGACACCATTTTTTTCATAAATAGTGCAGTAACCCATAGCAAAGATTTGCTAAAGATTAGGGTTTTCCTTTATTGCTCCACCATGCCTTGGCCCTTACACCAGGGCTCTATAACAAACAGCCAGAGGTGACCCTAGATGGCGTCTCTAGTCAACCGTCTGAATCAGATGGACGCTCACTGCTATTGGCCCTTTCGCTCACTCCTCTAGAAATATAAATACCTCAGAGTCATGTGAGCTTACCATACTCGGGCTGTTCCTTTGTATCAAATGTGCGGTGGCTGGGCACTTGTCTGTTCCATCCGCCCAGAGGGTTTAAGAAGTTGCTGTCCTCAGTAGTGCTGTCATACTTGTAATCCTGGTCCCCGTAATTCACACGGGGCAAAGTTGCTGACCTCTGCCACCAGCTTCTCCAGTCAGGTGATGGAACTGGCCAGCTGGGCATGTTCTCCTTTTGCATTTCATTTTCCGGCTCCGAGTCAGGTCCATTAACCACTTCAATAGTGACCTGGAATATTTCCAAAGAAAATAAGAGATTCTTATTTCCAAGGTTGCAAGTAGCTGTACACAAATTCTAATTAACTTTTTTTTTCTTATAATCAGTTTAAATATACATTATTACAAGCGAGAACCCTATTTAGTTCCACACAAGTAAAACAATAAAATATGCAGGAGTGACCCCCCCCAATGCCGCCATCAGCGTGCCCTTGCAGTGCATTATTGTATGGGGTGATTCCATTGTGTTGACAGAGTTTATTCGTATTTTCTCAAAGTATTAATAAGTGGCTGATTATCACAAATAAAGATACGCCAGTGTATCAAATAAAGGGTTATTCTGTTTTGGTTCGTGGGTTTCAAATATCCCTGCCAAAAGGCCAGTGGCCCCTTTTTCCCTGAATTTAACTGATAAAGGGGGGAATGCAATAAAAGTCGGTAACGGAAAAATTATTTGCAGTGCGAAAATGTATGCCTCTGTGTGAATAAATCTGCCTTAGTGCAAATTTAATATGGGCTTTGCAGAAACTGTTTAGCGACCGCTTCCATTGTTTGCGACAGCGCGCAGTGTATGTAATAAAAGTTCTACATGAATTTGCTCCCAAAGAGAATGCCACCTTTAGGAATGCCTTAAAAAGTTTGCTAGTAATTCAAATTTGCAGTGCAATACCAGTCTAATGATCATTATTACACTGCATAATACAAATTTTTATTCTTATTTGTGCACTTTTTTTCCCTGTTTCAGACTTCCGACTCCAAAAGAGTCTCACAACTACAGATTGTTGTTAGTGACCATTCTCATTATAAGGTAATATTATTAGGGAAAGTTTGCTTCTGGAGATATGTCAAAATGATGTATATATCCATATAAAGGTACAATGCCAGAGATAGATTTACTTTATACAGGTCATGGAACAATGAGCAAACTTCAAAATATCCTTTCATTTCCACTAGGGGGGTGCATTGTCCTTTATAATAACAGTAATTAAATACTATATGTTAATAATCATTTTAATTTAAGCATATTAATAAGCATTTCCAAGGTATTTCTGGCTTGTAGCCCTAGGGCAGTGGTACACGGGGAGATCAGTCGCCCACAATGCCATCCCACCCCTGTAATGTCCTGCAGTCGCCTGAGGAGCTACTAACAGCAGCTACTTGTCACAGCTACTAAAACAGACAATACTGATCATGTACTGATAATTGTCTCTATGTGTGTTTTATCAGAGGCAATTCCCAGTATTATCTATGGCAGGGGATTTTCTGGCATTTAGTAGCCGTGAAAGAGTAGCTGCTACTAGTAGCCCTGTGTGTCTTCACCCTTAAGAGCTGTGACACGCGGGGAGATTAGTCGCGGCGCGACTAACCTCTGTTATCGCGGGTGACTAATCTCCCTGCAATGTCACCCCACCGGCTAAAATGTAAATCGCAAGTGGGATGGCATACGCGGCGCCGCGATTTTCCTAAGTCGCCTGAAGTTTCCTCTCAAGGCAACTTCGGCAAATCGTGGCGCGACTAATCTCCCTGTGTGTCACAGCGCAAAGGTTTATGGAACATGCAGCTAATGTAATAGGTGTTTATCAGTATTAGTATGAGCGCCTCTATTTCTCCAAGAGCTGTGGAAACACCAAACCAGTATATTTTTAAGTCTGAAGGATACATAGATTTGCTAATACATCTTAGTGAGCATTCCTGCTCATATATTTTTTAATAGAAACTTCTTGCACTGCTAGCAGACTGACATTCATATGTTCCAGTTTATCTTGACAGAGAAAGGTGAAATCACCATGAACTGAGTGACTTCTAAAAACTGTGTGCAATGCTGATTCCGTGGCCAAACCCCCTTTATTCTCCCTGCTCTATAAATTAACCTAATTAGAGAAATGAAAGGCATTACCCAAATAACAGTTTGCATTACTTAAAGATAGGAAATTGCATTCAAAACAAGACAGTAAAATGATTAACATCTGTATTTGGAGCGAGTCTGTAGCATTTGGTCCTTCTGCAAACATTTCTTGGCTCCCGGCCTGCCCACATGTGGGGCTCTGACTGGCCACGCTGGTTATTTCTGTGACTATGCAAACATAAAGGGTAACGATGCAACCAACGGAACTATATCAATGCGCATTGAAAACACTCCGTAACAGAGTATTTAGTGATTATAATCGTTTAATTAATAAGCACATGATTCTAAAGGGCTTTTATATTATCCCTACTATATATTAAACCTACTTACTGCAATATTCCTTTAAAGTAGAACTTATACAGGTACTTGATCTGTTATCCAGAATGCCCGGGACCTGGGGTTTTCCAGATAACGGGTCTGTAATTTGGATTTCCATATCTTAACTCTACTAAAAAATCATTTAAACATTAAATAAACCCATTAGAATTGTTTTGCCTCCAATAAGGATTAATTAAATCTTAGTTGGGATTAAGCACAATTATTATTATTACTACTGAGAAAAGGGAAATACATTTGAAAAATGTGATTTACATAAAATAAAATCTATGGGAGACAGATTTCCCTTAATTATGAGCTTTCTGGATAATGGGTTTCTGGATAATGGATCCCATGCCTGTAAAAAGTTTGGAACAGTTCAGAGTACGTAATAAAGCTATTTTCCCAATTTACAGTTCCCCATAAGACTGTTGTGAATAAGTCTATTGGGCATGAATGTGATGGTATTCAAATAAAGTAGTTCTAATATATATGGATACATTTCAATATTCAGTGTCTATCTCTCCTACTGTTAGAGATGGTTTTTTTCCCTAAAGGTGCAAGAATTTCTAGCAGATGTACTAGGCACACTTCACGATTTCTGACTGTACAAATCAGAGGTCATGGTTGAGCTGAACCATAAACAACAGAATTGGAGAGTGACGGTTACAGTAAAACACCCCCCTCGCCCCTCATCTTTCCAGATTCCTATAAAAAAGATCTTAAATTGTCCAGGGACCACCAGTGGATTTGTTTAGTAATGTGTGGGGCTGCATTAGGTGGCAAATGTTACTACAGGAGCCCATTAAGCTGACTCACGGCTTCTTGGTGGATTCTTCAATAACAGGAGAGCAGCTGTTCCAGCCTCAGCATTTACACTAAGCCGTCAGCTGGACATTTTGACAACTAATAGCCAGATAAGAAATAAGAGAAACTGCCAAGCTCAGCTTTGCTAATACAAATAAATTACGCAGTTTTCCCTCACAATTGCTCCTTTGCAGCCAAAAAGAGCAGCTATGCACTTTAAGCAGACGCAAAGGACCTGTGATAATTGGTCCTACACCAAGGTCTTTCAGGCCGAATAGAAGTAAACAAGTTGCCTGTGTGCATGATGGGGGCTCTATGACTTTGGGAATTCCTAGATTAAGGACATCAGTGGCAGGTAAACAGCTTCATAGCTACTCCTCTGCCTTCCTCTCTGGGAGACGGCTATGGGATGCACACAATCCTCTAGGTCACCATAGCTATGTCTTATTTATTGTCAGAATGCTTACATTAGGCATTTGGCAATTCTTGATCTCTTTCCAAAGAATCTTAAGTAGATGTTTTAGAAACATGACCGATCCGTTCCGCAAAATTTCCTGGTAAGGAAACATTGTTATGAAACCAACCAACCCCCCAGCAAAGAAGAGCGATACCATGAGTATGTGTGAGAATGCACTGTACTTCTACTAGTTATTTAAGAGCAGTCATAGCCGCAAACAGACAAGGACTTGGCAGGGGGCTGCTTATAGGGTGAGATGGTAAAATGGTAGACGTAATTGACAAGATGATGCACAGTAGGAGTGAGACACGACAGTGTGTGGGCAGAACTAGGAATGGACTAACGGCTCAGGAACCACACACAGCGCTAAGAGCCCTAGACAATTGGTATTTGCTTGTAAATTCCAGAGAATTCATGGTAAAACAGAGCTTCCATATATGTTCAGCAGCTCCCAAAATAAATGCATCAAAGTGATACTTAAAGGGCACCTATCACCCCTATATTGTTTCTCCCACCAGAGGTAAAAAATAGTTCATTCACTGCTCCTACGTCAGGCACATGTGCATAGTAAGTGAGCGGGGAGATTCACGTGTGCGCCAACCAATATGGCTACCCGCACTGGGTGCAGTAGCCCAGCACTGGGATTTTTTTTTTTTTTTTAAACCAATTGTTTTCCCGAAGCAAGGGCTAGTTCTATTAGCCCAATCCTCTGGTGGGGGATACAAGTTATGCTGAAGGACTGGACTATTAAAAGCCACCAGAGAGGCAAAGCTTGGTTAGAGTTTTATGCTGTAAAAGACAAAAAAAAAAAATATATATACCTGAATATTGGGATTTTGACCATTAATATCAGCTTTGGAGAGGTCAGGAAAATTGGGAAGATCCAGCAGAAACGATCCTGTCCCGTCTCGTTGCAGCGACGTATGGCCACTTGTCATGAGGCGATGTTTAGGAAAAGATCTCCGTGCCGCCTCATCAAGATACTCCTGCCTTTCTGATGGGTTGAACGAAAAGCGATCAGAAGATTGTTCATTCTGCGGAATTACATAGAAATGATATTAGGAAACTGTAAAATGTATAAGCTGTAAGGCGCAACAACAAAGCTTTTAGGGGTGTGGTCTTCCTGCTACATGGGCATATTTATGAAATTGTGAGTTTAGAGCTTAATACACAGAAACTCACCCATGTTCTATTCATTCTTATGGGATTTTTAGAAGCATATTTATCAATGGGTGAAAGTTAGAACTCACCATTTAATAAATACACTTTTAAAAATCCTTTAGGAATGAATAGAACGTGGGTGAGTTTCTAAACTCACATTTTCATAAATCTGCCCCTAAAAGACAACCATAAAATAAAATTCTGTATGAAGTATACAGTGGCTAAGTTCCAGTTCCGTACTTGGTGACTATAGTTCTGACAATTAAACAATTTTCAATTCTAATGATCATCATTGAAAATCCCAGCAGCCAAAGGACACAAGTACTATATGGGGGAGACTGCTGACTGGAATGCTAATGCTGCATTCCCCCATTGCCCTTTTTCTATTTGTAATCCAACCACTATGCCCCCCATTCTCCATTTCTATTCTAATCGAGCCTGTAAACCCCCATTCCCTTTCATTTCTAATCCATACTAGTCCATACCAACCTGGTTGGTGTACTGTCAAGGATATATATTATTTGGAAAGTGTTACATACGCATTCGTTTTATGATGCTAAATCCAACAACAGTCCCTTATTTTTAAGAAGTGTGTTGCTTTAAAAACCCGAGGCCACAAACCAGCCCATTTGCACCACAAAGTGTAAGATCGTGAGTAGGCTCCAAAGGGCTCTCCTAACGCAACAAACATCACATCACATTAGCAATTCTTAATTTTACATTTTAACTCTTTTGAAACATGACCTTTAAATGCATTTCATGTTTGCAGAGCTATCACGCATTGGATGTTTTTAATCAAATGCCTTCTCCAAGTGTAAATGCCGAAACCTAGACACTGGAGACTTGTACTCGGAGCCAAGCTGCAAATGCTTTCCTCATTTGTTTAACTTTGGAAAGGGCTGGAAGTAGGATGTTAAATTATGTAGAAGAAAGCCGCTGTAACATACACACTAAAGCCCCCGAACAAGTCGAACAATAACAAGAGTATGAACCACTGACCCAAGTCCAGGAGAAATATGATCACCCCCCCCCCCCCTTCCCATTTGAAAAACATGAAAAATTTGATATCCCCAAGGATGGTATGGTCGTTAACAGCTTAAAAAGAGTTGCACAGATATTGGGAATAGGTTTGCCTGGGGAGAGGTGGAGAAGCTGAACAGAATCAGACGCAGGCTATTTTCCCACTAAGCGTGTATAATTGCTTCCTCCGCGCTGTCAGGTCCTGTCAAAAGCTATGACAAATATCCCATGCCAGTTCACATGTTCATTTTGTAAATAAACAGTCTGAGTTTGACAGAAACTGCCTCATTACCAATTGGCTACATATATTTCCATAGTATGACTCTTTAAAGAAGTAATGTTGGTAACATAACATATTTCAGAATCCCAAAGATAGGGGGGGGGGGTCCTAATGATGGGATCTACTGTGCCTTAAACACTAAAAACATTTAAATATTAAAATACATGATAGTACATTGTTATATCCAGGGTAGGACTAACCTATCAGAGAACCCGAGGGACCAGCCAAGCCACCTTTCCTTATTTCTGGCATAGGTCAGTATTTCTCCTATTATATTTAGCACTGTCAACATCTAATTGTTGCACAAGTGGGCCCATGACGTCAGGTTTTGCCCTCAATATGAATTTATGCAGTTATCCTCAAATACAAGGGACAGTATGACCATTAGAGATAAAAAAAAGCAAATCCATGAAAAAAAAGAAGAATTGCATCTCAATATAGGACTATGTAATTCAGAGCTTTCTGGATAATGGGTTTCTAAACCTGTATTGTACTGTTCAACAGTGAGCCATATAAATGGAAAATAAGCAGGGTTGAGCTGGCCATTGTCATGGTCTACACCATGTCTGGTAACGAGCTGACTTGGACATTGGTGCTATATTTGTGCAGATGGGTGCACAGCTTCAAACTCCACTGGAACTTGCTATGTGGGGGATGAAGGAATAAATAAATTACTGCAAAAATATCTGATCACCTACATACTTTGAGCCTGCTAGAAGCAGCTATTATTCATTTCATTAGAAATCAACTTGTCTAGAGTTTAATGGTTCCAAGTGCCTGTGAAGTTAAGGTTCTTGTCACTTTGAGCTCTGAATAGCACCTTCTCTTCACATGTCTATGAGACATGTCATTACGGAATGCTCTAACAGAGTTCCGCCAAATGTGTTCCAGAAAGATGCAGAAAAACTGGGTGGTGATGACAGAAATAAATGATCAAAGGCAATTACCAGAATAGGACAGTCATTTATTAGCCGCATATTGTCCCACAAATAACTTGTTTTAGCGGTGGATTTACTGTAAACTGCACGTGTGTGTGTTTTATTTGGCATCCTGACTTGACTGAATGATGAATTTGTTATCATGAGCGAGATCAGCAAGTGGAGCCGGGGTCATGCCTAGTCATCTGTGAACATCTTCAAAGCCATCGTTTGTGAAACAATGCAACATGCTGAACTCCCAGATTGCTGCAACACCTGTGGAGATTTGAATCCGGAGGAGCTGAATTTGTGAAAAAATATCTAGTGAAAAGTACAGAAAACCTACCTAGTTTGGGTGATACACTGGCTTCTGGGAAGAGGGGCCAAGAACAGGTACGTTCTGAGGTTCTTGAACAGCCCTGAAACGCTCAGAACATGAGATATTCTAGGCCTAGTACATAGAGGCAATGCAGAAGATCACTTTAGGCACTTTCACTTTTTTTTTGGGGGGGGGGGGTAGGTTCTGACACAAATATGACTTCAGAGAACATTCAAGGGGAATTTGATTTTCCAGGTGCTTCTTGACATTAACCTAACAAATAGGAAACAAAGTTTCACTCAGGAAAACCATACAATCTTCAAGTCATCAGTTAATTGTAATGACCAAGTCAGTAGGCTATGGGGGTCTCCCTAATCAATATCTGATCTTGGCTCATTCAGATATCATTCTAGTAGCTAGAAAATCCTTTTGGCTGAGGAACAGCCACAGGGCAAGAACCACTGGAGCAGTTCAGCCGCCCGCAATAGATCTCTGCTCTTGCAGCTGACAAACCGCTCCGAAAAGGCTTTCCACTGGCAACAACAGGAGTCACCGGTGGAAAGCCCTTCGCGTCGCTTCTGTAATCTGAAGTTTTGTGAAGTTTCCTCCTGCAGGCAACAACATGCAACTTCAGAAAGCAGAGATCTATCACAGGCAATAAACACTCCGTGGGTTCTTAGCCCAAAGGCCCGTATTGGGGAGCCACCTAGCTAGCCGTTTCAGGTCAGTGATAGACAAATTAACATTAGGTAGTTTTTTTTCCTGAAAAGGTGGCAACCCAAGGTCTGCACGGGCCCTACATATCCTACAATCTTCTGGCCTAGACTTGCTGGCTTTTCAAGCTTTTGTTTTTACATACGTCAATTATTTTGTCATTGAGGTAATTATTTCCTACAGAGAACTTTCCCAAGCAGATCTTTGATGTGAAAGAAACACCGTACTTGGCAGCCAAACCTTTCAGGAGGCAGAACTGAACGATCTGTGGGGGTCTGTTTTGCAGATCTGACCCATTTCTTGGAAGTTCTAACAGATATTCTTTGTTGCTATTCATCTTGCCTTGACTTCCATTTATGACTGTTGCAAAGTGATTGCAAATTAAATGGTGTTAGGTATATAAGACTAAACTATTTTTACATCCTCAGATGGAAGAGCCCATTTTGCTAAAGTCAGACAGAACTACAGTTACAGCTTGAAGCCCTAGAATATTTGCAAACTCCTAGAATTTGAACCCACACTGGGGAACAAGACGATGAACAGCAAGATGTGTTTGGCTTTTAATAATGCACAGCATCAATTTAAGTTCACTTAGACTTGGAAACATACAGTTTGACTGTGGGCAACTCCTTTAAGGGCAATGGATCATTAGGAACTTCATAGCATTTTGCTGCCTAACTGATCAGTACCTAGATGGGTTGCAACCTGTTCGGTCTTGCTGGGCAGGCAATGATGACCCAGACAGTCTGGTTTTCGAAAGGGCGTTTGGGTCAAAATTGACTGCCCGGCTTCCCAAATTAGTAAATCTGGATAGGACTATCCTTAAATAAGGTGACAATTGGGCAGTCGCCACGTCATCATACCCCTACCCCTTATGGCACAGCCCCACCCTGCCCTGTGATGTCACAGCCCTGCCCCATGACATCACAGTCAACCCACTGCCCATAGTTTCAGAAGACAAAAGGTGGCAACTCTAATACATTGACAGATTTAAGCTGCCAATTCAGGCCTTTAGACCAATTTGGCAGATTATCTGGCCATGTATTGGCAGACAGGCCTACCTGACCCATATCTGCCCAAAAATCGCCTTTGCTCATTGATGTGGTCCTCACTCTAAGGGCTCTGGCACACGAGGGAGTTTAGTCACCTGCAACAAATCACCCTTGTTGCGGGCAACTAAACTCCCCAATATGACATCCTATGGGCGAAAATGTAAAATCGCCGGTGGGATGGCATACACGGTGGCGCGATTTGCGGAAATCGCCGAAGTTGCCTCGAGAGGCAGCTTCGGCAATCGTGCCGCCGCATATGCCATCCCACCGGCGATCTCCCCATGTACCAGAGCCCTAAAGGCTCCTATTATTGTTGTAATCCTATCATTTAGCCCTAGGACAAAACAATCAGTTTAGCCCGATATCAGCTTTCTTTAGGTGGGCATCGTAGTGGCTTTTATAGTATATGGCTAGCTTCATAGAAATGAATGGGAAAGAAGAGTAACCCAAGTCCCAACTCCATGGATCTTCTTATCACGGCGAGGGCTCTAAATCCCACCTATGCCATCGCCATATGCAAAACCATTTATTTGTTACGTGATCACAAGCAAAACTTGCATTAACCAGCCAAATTAAAAGTCTCTTACCCAAGTGATCATAATATATATTTTATATCAGGGCTGTCGAGCTTGAGGCCCATGGGCCAAATGTGGCCCCCAAAGGATTTTTAGGACCCCAGTCTGCTTACAGGCTCCACAGACTTCAGTGTGTGACATCATCATTTTAATTAAATCTGGCCCTCGGATTGGCTAACTACATGTAATATGCTAGACAGCACGGTTATATATTTTATATGTATATATAATAAACCCATTTATAAAATGCCAAACCAGGGCTGTTCAACCTAGTTGCTAATGGACAGCATGTTAGACACTGCTAATGTGTACATTGAAAATATCCAACTGTTAAATAGTACAAGACATATACTGTATAATAACCCTTTTTTCCTTATGGGTCCCTCTGGTGCTGAGTGAGGGAGGAGGGTCAATGCCCAACCCTAAAACCCTAGGTATAAAGAGAACTTGTAGAAATAAGGGACAGCACGTTCCATTCCACAGATATGTATATTTGTATATTTTTATCTGGCCTGGTGGTCAGGGAGAATATCATCAAAGGAAGTCGCCTTAATGAAAGGACTGCTAAGAAAAAAAGCAGAAGGTTGAGGTGAAGGTTAATTGGAAGCGGTTTGAAAATGGTGCAAAAAGAAAAGAAAGAAAAAGTCAGCACAGAATGCGATATAGATGGAGCTGGAATGAGTTTACAATGTGTGTTAATATAGTGGATGGGAAAGCAAGTCGGCAGCTTTAGCCCATGCTAATGGATTATGATAGCTACACAAGGAAGCGTTTGTGTGACTAAAGCCCCGTATCTTAAAGGATGGTAAGCAATTAGCTTGCACCATATTGCAGGAATTATTGTGGATACTATACATGATGCATAGACAGGCCAACTATATGCAGATAACTACAGCAGTGCTCTTCCCATGGTAGATCTTGACAGAAGAGCATCTCTCAACGTAGGCCCAACATTGGTAATGTCTGGGAACCCCCGCCTTGTGGGAAGTTTTATGCCCTTGCAAAAGGTGCAGGAGCTATACAGTTCCACCAGATTTACAAAGATGGAGAATGCTTATGTAATAGTGTTGCTGAACCTGGAGAGCTGGGGAAGATTAAATCAAGATGATGAAGCACCCATTGGTGCAAAACGCGTTAGGAGAGTGGGTACCATGAGGCACTGGGATGTACCTTTCCACTGTTTGGTATAGTATGGTTTTGTTTTATTTGAATTTGTTTGTTTAAATTTTGAGCCATTAAATGCTATTTTATCTCACTGAAATACTGGTTGTCTGAAGATTAAATCAAGCATGTTGCTTTAAGAATATATCCCCAAAGGTGGCCATGCACAGGCTGGTTTTAGCTGCAGATTCGGACCTATTCGGTAGCTTGTCTGCCCCTGACAGGTCTACCCAACCTATATTGGGCCTAAAATCGTCTAGATCTGGATCGGGCAGGTTTGATTTTCATGTCGGATTTGGGGGCAGCTTTGGCTCGCTGATGAAGTCCTCATTCAGACAGTCCATAATAGCAGCTGTTTTAATTTGAACAATTGGCCAGATAAGGTGGGAATATCAGGACAAGATCTTACCATGTATGGCCACCTTTAGGTTGCTGGACTGCAATAAATACAAGGTGGTTCAGCAGCAGTGTTTCCGCCCCCTTTAAACACCTTGCACAGGCTAACCAATTATAGATTTTAAAGGAGGGTGGGAGGGGGGAATGTGAAGAGTGAAGTGACATCTAGGAAGTGCTGAATGTAAAATGAAAGGAAGTGCCTGCCGAGCCTTTAGGCCTGAAGCATGGAGGCAGGTAATACACAACTGACAGCTCAGATTTTAAATACATTTATAACAGGTATGGCTGTTTTAATTAAAATAAATTTGGGTTTCAGATTTAATTTGCAAAATGCTTTTTTATGTGTGAGTATTTTTTTTCACCTATGGATTTAATATTTGTTGCAAATCTGTAAATGGGTGGAAAAAAAGGAAACAAGATTTTTGCAGCAAAGAAAACCATTCTACCACAAAAGAACAAATGCAATGATAATAAATCTACCTTGAGCATTTTATGATCACCCAACACCTGCTTTCAAGTGCAATAACATGCGCTAAATTGTAATAATATGTAACAGCTGGAAGATTCTGAAAATGGTTTTAATAATGCTCAGGAAATGGTATCGACCCAAATCTGCGTATTCTGCAGGAGTAAATGGAGGTAAATAGCCAAAGGGGGAGGAAATCTTTAACACTTCCAAGTGTCTCACTGGAGTCCAACTGGTATGCGCTGAAACAGTTGCTTAATAACCACTGCCGACACAGCAGCACAATGGCTTTACCTGATAAAGGACACAGCACACAATATTGTTCTTGGTTTGTGTTTGCGGGGATTTAACTTAGTAAATACATTGAAAGATGTTTACATAATTACTAAACTCTGCAACAAAGAACCTCTATTCATACTGGTGTCACTGGGCTGTTGTAGGAGACGCAGATACAGAAGCCCTATGACAAACATCTCCCAAACTTGCCTCGTTAAGGTGGCCATATACAGACTAATAATAGGTGTGGACGGACTGAGTCGGCAGCTACACTGGGTCTTGGCCTCCCCTAACAGCAATGGGTATTCATTTGAGAAGCCTCCGCTGGACACAGCTTCTTCTGAATGAGATATATATACCAGTTATAGATAATTATAGTTTTTCTCAGGCAACCACAACAGTACAATGATCTGTAGAGGAGATAGCCTTGCCTGACCTTGGGGAACTATGGTACGGCGTGGTGAGATGGCAATGCCAGGAATGATCAACAAACCTAAGGGTACTTTCCAACTTAAACCAAGGCAATCATCAGAGATAAAGCAAATCCTCATCCCTACATATGTTTTCCCTTTAGGAAAGATAAGGCATTGCCGGCATTCCAGCGGCACGTACGTAAAACAGTGATGAAATGAATGGCAATACCTTCAATGGAATATCAACAGACCTGCTATATTCATTATAGAGTGCAGAAAGAAGTCCAGGTATTGCGATATCAAATATCACACAACACGGCAAACACGGCCTCAGAAAATATGCACTTCAATAGCCCACAGATGTTCACTCCAATCGTCAGGGGAAAAACCATAATCTTTTCAGCAGAAGTATTTGCTTCTCAATGACACTCGCCGCTCTTCATCTTTAAAGTGACATCCTTTTTAAATCGCTTCCCCAGCTGTTCCGCTTTCTAATTTGTTAGGAACAAAGTCAAGTATATGCTACTGGCAGAGCAGTCTAAACGAATATCCCCCTCACCAGACAGAATCAAGTTTGCCCCCACTTATTCTAGTGGTACCTTGAGAACCATGCCTTTTTCCAGTGACAGTACTGTAATCAAGTATTATGCCTTCTTTCTGTCACAATGTGTTATACAATTGGTTTATATATATATTTTTTTATATATTGGTTTTTTATATATTTTTTTTTTACAAGGAAAAAAAATACTAAATGTAGCACCAGGTTCAACTTGATTCATGGAAATCAATTGGAGAATTCCATGCAACACGACAGGGTGGACATGGAAGCTAGATTCCTCATGAGCTGGGTTAGATAAGGCCAGCGTTAAAACATTCATGGTCTGATTCCTTGATGAACTATGGACCTACACAACCTCATATGGGGGAGTGGATACATCCAATCACATTGCTGTTAGATAAATAGCAGATAGATCAGAACACATAAACCCCTTTATCTGGAAGATTAGAAAGTCCCAACTGGTAAGGACCACATGGGCCCATTGGTGTGGTCCACCAGAAGAGTGAGCATTGGCTCTCACTTTAAGACAATTGTTGGATCAAGGCCTAAATGATTGGATCAGCCTAGTTTGGCCCAGCATGTAGTTGGCCAGTTTAGCCAAAGGTCCATTCTAATGGCAACCGCATTAAACAAGTGGATCTTTGGGAGGATGGCTACATTTACACAAGGGTCGAAATGGACAGATAATGTGTGATTTGACCACAATCAATCTAACTATTCTGGTTGTTTGGGCACTATTGGTTCATTATTTCATCTCAACTAAATCAGTCTATATATGGCTAGCTTTAAATCGGTACTGTAGCAAACCAACCCCTGCAGTGCAGCTTTTGTGGCATATTCACAGGCATTTAACTACTGTGAGTAAACTAGCTAAAAGCCAGGACCCAACTGGATGATCTATTGTTCAGCCCACAGGCTTAAAGCTAGATACAAATGGGCAGTTATACTTGTTCCACCCAATGGCTTAGGAAATTTAAAAACATCTAGTTATAGATATAGAACCTTGGGGTTTTCACAAATTGAGCGCTCCATCTGTGGGCAGGGCTTATAAGGGGGAGGTCTCTAACCAAATATAAATGCAAAGCAAGATGAGATCAGCTTTACCATGTAAAGACTAAAAATGAAACACGTATGTTTAAGTTTCCATATTAATGCAGTACCTAATGGGCACTAAAGGGGGAGCCAATCCTGCCCACCATGTGGAACCTGGGGGCTCTGCACCACAAACACATTTCTAACATCCCAACAGCAGAGCAAGTGCACAGAAACTACATATGGAATGTGTGTACAGGTATGGGACTGGTTACCCAGATTGCTTAGGAGAAGGGATCTTTCTGTAATTTAATTCTGTAATCTCCATACTTATAATAAAGTATAATCATATATAATTTAAACATTAAATAAACCCAATAGGATTGTTTTGCCTCAAATAAGGATTCATTATATCTTAGTTGGGATCAAGTGAAAGTACTGATTTATTAAAATTACAATCCCAGTCTATGGCAGATGGCCTAAATTCTGAATAAAAAGGTTTACGGATAACTGATCCCTTACCTGTACTTCCATACAAACTATTAGACTGGAGAGACACTCCAACACTATTCCAATAAAGCACCTTCTCTACAAATGTCAGTGTTTTATACTATATTATATAGTCAGAAATTTCCAAATTTGTCGATTTCAAATTTTGTATATTGAGTAAAAAGAATTACTCATTTGAGTAATCCAAATGATTTCATATCCAAGACATTTCTATTCTGTTTACACAAACACACACATTATCTTTGAAGCAGAAGCTTTGATGGCAATGTTTGACATCAGCTCTTGTATCCGATACATAAACAGACCCATAACCAGTCAGTTATGTCCAGTGGAACATCAGAAAATTCATGAACTGGATCATAAAGCTTTAGGGTAAAGACACACTGGGCTACTTAGTAGCAGCTACTTTTTCAAGGCTACTAAACTCCAGAAAATACCCTGTAATAGACAATACTGAGAACTGCCTCTGCTAAAACAGACATAGATACAATTTTCAGTAAATGTTGAGCATTGTCTATTTTAGTAGCCACGACAAATAGCTGCTACTAGTAACTCTGTGTGTCTTCCTCCCTTAGAAACTGAAGAGTAAATGTAAAAATAAAAACAAATTTAATGTTAATGAACATAATATCTATAGCCTTATAGAACTTTTTCCATATCTGATAATGTTAGAGAGACTCTTTATAATCCCCCATCTCAGATGAACATACTTTACTTAGGAGTAGGACTTCAACATGGTAGGTCAAGAGAAACATATGTAGTTCCTGTCACTCACACTGTATATAATGACCCCTAAGAGAACATTCCACCAAGTGTAGGCATGCAAGGCACGGGATTCGGAGACCAGATAACGGGCGCAGGAGGTTGTTATAGTTCCTCTATGGAAGGAAACAGATTGCCCACATCCTGCTATGCCTCTTAAGAGCCAAGGATATTTAAGGCCAATGGAAAATGCAAGGTTTTCACCCCCAGCTGCACTGCCCACCACTGAATTGAATGGCAATTGCTTGTCACCGCTGGCAACAGACGGTTGCAATGTAAGTTGACACCTTAGAGCAGTGATTGTTGTACTTTCAGTTTATGCCCCATTAGAAGTCCTTTTTGTCAGGGCACCGCTAGCTCATAACAAGGTTACAGAGAGAGGCAAGCATTGGTTTATCAGCCATTTGGCCGTCATTCCAGTAAGACTTATGTCAGCAAAAAAGTGTTCAACCCCAATTTTCCCCCTAATTGGCCTTTCTGGCCCCCCTGTCATTCGCCATTGCTCCACAGGCGAATGACAGGGGGGCCAGAAAGGCATCTTAGGTGACCAACAAACATACCATGGAGTATATGGAGTCTATACCTACAGTTAAAGC
Organism: Xenopus tropicalis; assembly: GCF_000004195.4. Taxonomy (NCBI): domain Eukaryota; kingdom Metazoa; phylum Chordata; class Amphibia; order Anura; family Pipidae; genus Xenopus; species Xenopus tropicalis. Next base: position 27,879,193 of record NC_030681.2, on the reverse strand, counting down.
AGTCATGTTCATTTAATTCTAGCCATTTTGGCCTCCTAGTGACAGAAGTAGGTCACTGGCTTACACAACGGATCCTTAGTATGTGTCCTTCTTCAGATCTCCTCATGCCTCACATCATCATAGATCTACTGAGTGAGAACTGTGTGGTCCAACCATGGCCACTACTACAAGACCCTAATTGGGCAGATTCTTCTAAAATCAAGGGATCATACAACAGAAGTTAATGTAACTGCCATACATGCAAACCCCTTAAAAGGACCTCTTCCTATCAAGTCCTACAGTCCGCACTAGTCAGCTGCCAACAGAAAGAAGCAGATCAAATGGAAAAATGCAGGCACGCGCACAGCATGCTAAATATATATTTTATATATTTATTATCCAGGGGTATAGAGTGCACACCAGTTCCATTAGTTACTCCCCAGGCATGTTAACAAGAATAGTAGCACAAACACCGTAGTACAATGATTCAATCCCTTTTGGAGTCTCCAGGAAGAGAGTGTAAACAACCAAAAATATGAGCCAAAATGCAGGTTTTCATGGAAACAGATTGACAACCAGACCTACCCCGTATTAATATTACGTTAAACAATTGCTTGTGAGAAGCCCAGTGGGAACAGTGACTGAGTCTGAATAAGCACTGACAGCTCTGTTCCCAGATGCGCCACGTGCAGCGCCGTAGGACACTCTCCCCCATATGTAGTAAAAGGCACCAAAAGTTTGCCAAGGTTCAGTAACCAATTACTACTTTTAAAGTAGTAGTAGTATTTGCTTTTAAACAGGTGACCAGTAAATGCTACCTGCCGATTGGCTGCTATGGGTACTTTATGCTACCTGGGCAAACATAACCCTAAATGTGCCAAAAGAACCCACTTTAGAAAGCGATTTGGCAAAATGGTACAACATGCAAGTACAGTATGAACGCGCGGGCACAACATGCAAGTACAGTATGAACGCGCGGGCACAACATGCAAGTACAGTATGAACGCGCGGGCACAACATGCAAGTACAGTATGAACGCGCGGGCACAACATGCAAGCACTGCATGAACGCGTGGGCACAACATGCAAGCACTGCATGAACGCGTGGGCACAACATGCAAGCACTGCATGAACGCGTGGGCACAACATGCAAGCACTGTATGAACGCGTGGGCACAACATACAAGTACTGTATGAACGCGTGGGCACAACATACAAGCACTGTATGAACGCGTGGGCACAACATACAAGCACTGTATGAACGCGTGGGCACAACATACAAGCACTGTATGAACGCGTGGGCACAACATACAAGCACTGTATGAACGCGTGGGCACAACATACAAGTACTGTATGAATGCATGGGCACCCATCCTTCCGGATTCATTAAGGGCAGGTGTAAGCTCTCATGCCTAAGGGCAATTTCGGATGCATAGGGGGCTATTCCAGCGTATAATACAGACAGCCCCCCTCCCCTTCTCATTATCAGCTCCTGCCCAACAGAGTTTACAAACTCATCATTTCACACTGATATAAATTAAAGGGGAAAGCGGCAGCCCCTGGAGTGACAGACTTATGCCTCCTTTTTATCCCCTGCCAAGCGCCTTTATCTTACGGTCACTCTGCTACCAATATTTGGATTACAGATTCTTGGGGTCTGGCGCTGGCTCTGGGGCAATAAAAGCACCATAAAAAGAATGACTTGCTTGTACCAAAGGCATAAAACCTGACACCGGGGGATACATCTGATAGGTTCAGACGCAACAGCCTAAAACTTTAGTGGCTGGGGCAGAACAGATGGGCTTTAGTATAACGTATCCCAGGCGCGTGTAGGCACTACTACTCTCATGACCTTTTTTGTATCCCATGATTAAAATATTTATTTCCAATGCACCATGTGGGTCTATAGGATGGATAAGGAGTCCATCTGCTAGCACTTAATTGGGGGCTGTACTCTCTACTTGTAGCCCAATTAAAGGAACAGTAAGCCTAAAGTACAGGTAGTGATCTATAAAACTGAAGCTCATATTGAAGTGCAATTTACAGACACATAATGAAAGATATCACAGTTTACACTTTACTAAGACCTGCTTTACTGCAGAGCTGCAATCATCCCACTGCTCTACCACAAATACATACAGTGAAGGCTGAGAGCTGCAGTTGGACTACCCATAGCAGGGTAGCAGATGGAAAACAAAATCAGCACTATATGAGCATAAATACTTCTACCTGGGGGTTAATTATATTATAAATTAATTATAATATTAATTAGCAGACAAAGTAGCACCATGTCCCATTGCAATGAATGAGATGCCCGGGCACTCACCTGTAGTTGGCTGTGGCTGGCATTGGCAGGGCTGGCAGGACCCCCTCTCAGCACAGTGATGTGCAGGGTGAGCAGCAGCAGTCCCAGGAGTAGCAGCAACTCCGCGGCCAGTCGCAACATCCTCTTGATGCGCCCAGCTTTGATAGCCCGCTCACTCGGGCCGCTGGAACCCCCGTTTTCCGGGTCCAAGGGAGCAGGCTGGGCGGAGGAGCCACCGCCACCACCACCGCAGCAGCACCGCGGAGCCACTGCGGGGCAGGAACCGACCAAGATCCAAGGAAAGCTACAGGGGGCGGAGTGGGGTGTCCGCACAGTCCGGGCTGGATCAGCACAGGCAATGGACTCTCCGGAACCGCCGGGTCTGACAACAACTGACCCGAAAATCCGAACTCACAGGGACAGCGGGTAACCCCGGGGTATGGTCACTGGAATAGCCCTTCTACCCCCTAGGGGCAATTCATTGGGCATGGACTGGCAGCAGCTTAATCACTCCGGTTATTCTCATGGGGAACCCCAATGTACAGCTAGGGGTGGGGGGCTCCGGGGTACCCCCGGGAAGGTAGGGGCTCCGGGTACCGCCGGGAAGGTAGGGGGCTCCGGGGTATTCCCGGGAAGGTAAGGGGGCTCCGGGTACCGCCGGGAAGGTAGGGGGCTCCGGGGTAACACTGGGGGGGGGGGGTTCCAGTGGGTAAATGAAGGTAGGGGGCTCCGGGTACCGCCGGGAAGGTAGGGGGCTCCGGGGTATCCCTGGGAAGGTAGGGGGCTCCGGGGTATTCCCGGGAAGGTAGGGGGCTCCGGGTACCGCCGGGAAGGTAGGGGGCTCCGGGGTAACACTGGGGGGGGGGGGTTCCAGTGGGTAAATGAAGGTAGGGGGCTCCGGGGTATTCCCGGGAAGGTAGGGGGCTCCGGGGTATCCCTGGGAAGGTAGGGGGCTCCGGGGTATTCCCGGGAAGGTAGGGGGCTCCGGGTACCGCCGGGAAGGTAGGGGGCTCCGGGGTAACACTGGGGGGGGGGGTTCCAGTGGGTAAATGAAGGTAGGGGGTTGCGCCCCAGGCTGCTGGGCTCCGGGTTTCTTATTGTCCTGGGCTCCGCATGCAGTCCGGGGTGTCTGGGGTCCGGGATGCCGAAGCGAGTAGCTGCGATTCTCTCCGGGGACTCACGTAGAGATCCCTCCAGGTGCTGCTGGGGCTGATCCCATGTTGCGGGGCTGGAAGGGGCTCAGTGGGCTGCTAGCCTGGGCATGGTGTCTCATTCACTTGCCCGCATCAGGCACATCCCGCAGCTCTCGCACTCTGCGATCCGATCTGTATTTCCCGCTGCGATTCTTCGCTTCCACGCCCCCCCACTAGCGAGAGGAGAAATCCGAGAGGAGCAGCCGCGCACCCACTACCCCTGTGCGTCCCAAATGCACCGCTCTCCCCTATAAGCGCCCTGTGTGTCAGCCCTTATAGTGTGCGCTCCCACCCAGAGCCGCTTGTTGTTGGGCTCTTACCCCTCCTCCCAGTGTCATTAAGCCTCCCTCCCCCCCATTCTCCTACAAACTTCTCTCCCCTGTGGAGTGAGCAGCAGCCCAGCCCGGGTTAGTGTACAAACAATCTCCCTTCCACATGGCGAGGGGAGCAGCCAGCCCACTGCCCATCACTGAGGGCTCCTTCCCTCACCCAAGTCTCCTGGGCACAGCCAGGCCAGACTCCCCACTCCCACTGGGAACACAGGTGGTTGTGCCAGTTATAAACATTTATTTGTTTGTTTTGAACCAACACAATCAGACTCTTGTAGAGCCATATCCAGCAGTGCAGCATCATATGGGCAATGGGCAGGGTACCCCACCCCAGGGCACTGCCATGTTGGGCACAAAGTGCAAGTACAGAGAGCATGAAACCTGTTGGTCAGAGTGTCGCTTCCATGGAACATGGGATTAGACTGCTTGCATGGGAACACTGTTCTTACATGGGATTTCCCAGTATGGGAATGTACAGCCACTCACTCACCAAAGTTTCAGCACACCGCAGTACTACCCACTGGCGCACTCAGAGAGATCACTCAAGATCATGACCAACTGCAACAGAAGCTAAGGGATGTTCAGTGTGTGTTCTGCTTCCCATACTGCAGTGGGGCCTGAGGAGCTCACAGAGACACAGGAGGCTGGCCTGAGGCCTAATTAGTCATGTTGTTGTGTTGTATTTCTGCAGTTGCACCAGTGCCTGATGCCATAGGCGGAGGGTGACTTTTTTGTTTGGGGAGGCTAAAGATGGGCCATACATAGACTGACCTACAGCTAATGTGACACTTAGTGGATTCACTGCTGGTATAAAAAATGAACCTCCCAACTACCTCTTGCGGTTCCCACTGACTTCCAGGGATACTGTGCAAAAGTGCAGGTGGGAATGATATTTTCAAAATGTTAGAAATTCATACATGCACTTTTGTAAGAGGGTCTCCATCCATTTGTGTTTGGGATCAGTTAGCTTAAATGTGTTTTTGTTTTTGAAAAGCAGTGGGTACTGACACCCCAGGCACATTATATACAGTGAGACATAGTCTGTAATTACAAAACCAGCACAGTATATACAGTGAGAAACAATGGGTACTGATAGCAGATATTCAGGCCCTGGCACTATAACACTAGCACAGATACACAGCATTGGCCCCACTGTAACTAACTAGAAATGAACAAAACAATGACAAAATTAAAAAAAAAGTAAGTACAAAAAAACAAATATATAAAAGCACAATTAGTATTTTCAGGGGATAGATACCAAGTGAGAAATAGCAATTTCATTTTAGCTAGTGATTCAGCCTTTAGAACATATACAGTATAGTACCTGTGGGAGTGGGGGGAGGATACAGTATAGTACCTGTGGGAGTGGGGGGAGGATACAGTATAGTACCTGTGGGAGTGGGGGGAGGATACAGTATAGTACCTGTGGGAATGGGGGGAGGATACAGTATAGTACCTGTGGGAGTGGGGGGAGGATACAGTATTGTACCTGTGGGAGTGGGATGATGATACAGTATAGTACCTGTGGGAGTGGGATGATACAGTATAGTACCTGTGGAAGTGGGAGGAGGATACAATATACTACCTGTGGGAGTGGGAGGATACAGTATAGTACCTGTGGGAATGGGATGATGATACAGTATAGTTCCTGTGGGAGTGGGAGGAGGATACAGTATAGTACCTGTGGAAGTGGGAGGAGGATACAATATACTACCTGTGGGAGTGGGAGGAGGATACAGTATAGTACCTGTGGTAGTGGGAGGAGGATACAGTATAGTACCTGTGGGAGTGGGAGGATACAGTATAGTACCTGTGGGAGTGGGATGATGATACAGTATAGTACCTGTGGGAGTGGGAGGAGGATACAGTATAGTACCTGTGGAAGTGGGAGGAGGATACAATATACTACCTGTGGGAGTGGGAGGAGGATACAGTATAGTACCTGTGGGAGTGGGAGGAGGATACAGTATAGTACCTGTGGGAGTGGGAGGTTACAGTATAGTACCTGTGGGAGTGGGAGGATACAGTATAGTACCTGTGGGAGTGGGATGATGATACAGTATAGTACCTGTGGGAGTGGGAGGATGATACAGTATAGTTCCTGTGGGAGTGGGAGGAGGATACAATATACTACCTGTGGGAGTGGGAGGAGGATACAGTATAGTACCTGTGGGAGTGGGAGGAGGATACAGTATAGTACCTGTGGGAGTGGGAGGAGGATACAATATACTACCTGTGGGAGTGGGAGGAGGATACAGTATACTACCTGTGGGAGTGGGAGGAGGATACAGTATAGTACCTGTGGGAGTGGGATGAGGTTACAGTATAGTACCTGTGGGAATGGGATGATGATACAGTATAGTACCTGTGGGAATGGGATGATGATACAGTATAGTACCTGTGGGAGTGGGATGAAACAGTATAGTACCTGTGGGAGTGGGAGGAGGATACAATATACTACCTGTGGGAGTGGGAGGAGGATACAGTATAGTACCTGTGGGAGTGGGAGGAGGATACAGTATAGTAGCTTTGGGAGTGGGAGGAGGATACAGTATAGTACCTGTGGGAGTGGGAGGATACAGTATAGTACCTGTGGGAGTGGGAGGATACAGTATAGTACCTGTGGGAGTGGAATGATGATACAGTATAGTACCTGTGGGAATGGGATGATGATACAGTATAGTACCTGTGGGAGTGGGATGATGATACAGTATAGTACCTGTGGGAGTGGGATGATACAGTATAGTACCTGTGGGAGTGGGAGGAGGATACAATATACTACCTGTGGGAGTGGGATGATACAGTATAGTACCTGTGGGAGTGGGAGGATACAGTATAGTACCTGTGGGAGTGGGATGATGATACAGTATAGTACCTGTGGGAGTGGGATGATGATACAGTATAGTACCTGTGGAAGTGGGATGATACAGTATAGTACCTGTGGGAGTGGGAGGAGGATACAATATACTACCTGTGGGAGTGGGATGATACAGTATAGTACCTGTGGAAGTGGGAGGATGATACAGTATAGTACCTGTGGGAGTGGGATGATGATACAGTATAGTACCTGTGGGAGTGGGATGATACAGTATAGTACCTGTGGGAGTGGGAGGAGGATACAATATACTACCTGTGGGAGTGGGATGATACAGTATAGTACCTGTGGGAGTGGGAGGAGGATACAGTATAGTACCTGTTGGAGTGGGAGGATACAGTATAGTACCTGTGGGAGTGGGAGGAGGATACAGTATAGTACCTGTTGGAGTGGGAGGATACAGTATAGTACCTGTGGGAGTGGGAGGAGGATACAGTATAGTACCTGTGGGAATGGGATGATGATACAGTATAGTACCTGTGGGAGTGGGAGGATACAGTATAGTACCTGTGGGAGTGGGATGATGATACAGTATAGTACCTGTGGAAGTGGGAGGAGGATACAATATACTACCTGTGGGAGTGGGAGAAGGATACAGTATAGTACCTGTGGGAGTGGGAGGAGGATACAGTATAGTACCTGTGGAAGTGGGAGGAGGATACAATATACTACCTGTGGGAGTGGGAGAAGGATACAGTATAGTACCTGTGGGAGTGGGAGGAGGATACAGTATAGTACCTGTGGGAGTGGGATGAGGTTACAGTATAGTACCTGTGGGAGTGGGAGGAGGATACAATATACTACCTGTGGGAGTGGGAGAAGGATACAGTATAGTACCTGTGGGAGTGGGAGGAGGATACAGTATAGTACCTGTGGAAGTGGGAGGAGGATACAATATACTACCTGTGGGAGTGGGAGAAGGATACAGTATAGTACCTGTGGGAGTGGGAGAAGGATACAGTATAGTACCTGTGGGAGTGGGAGGAGGATACAGTATAGTACCTGTGGGAGTGGGATGATGATACAGTATAGTACCTGTGGGAGTGGGATGATACAGTATAGTACCTGTGGGAGTGGGAGGAGGATACAATATACTACCTGTGGGAGTGGGATGATACAGTATAGTACCTGTGGGAGTGGGAGGAGGATACAGTATAGTACCTGTTGGAGTGGGAGGATACAGTATAGTACCTGTGGGAGTGGGAGGAGGATACAGTATAGTACCTGTGGGAATGGGATGATGATACAGTATAGTACCTGTGGGAGTGGGAGGATACAGTATAGTACCTGTGGGAGTGGGATGATGATACAGTATAGTACCTGTGGAAGTGGGAGGAGGATACAATATACTACCTGTGGGAGTGGGAGAAGGATACAGTATAGTACCTGTGGGAGTGGGAGGAGGATACAGTATAGTACCTGTGGGAGTGGGAGGAGGATACAATATACTACCTGTGGGAGTGGGAGAAGGATACAGTATAGTACCTGTGGGAGTGGGAGGAGGATACAGTATAGTACCTGTGGGAGTGGGATGAGGTTACAGTATAGTACCTGTGGGAGTGGGAGGAGGATACAATATACTACCTGTGGGAGTGGGAGAAGGATACAGTATAGTACCTGTGGGAGTGGGAGGAGGATACAGTATAGTACCTGTGGAAGTGGGAGGAGGATACAATATACTACCTGTGGGAGTGGGAGAAGGATACAGTATAGTACCTGTGGGAGTGGGAGGAGGATACAGTATAGTACCTGTGGGAGTGGGATGAGGTTACAGTATAGTACCTGTGGGAGTGGGAGGAGGATACAATATACTACCTGTGGGAGTGGGAGAAGGATACAGTATAGTACCTGTGGGAGTGGGAGGAGGATACAGTATAGTACCTGTGGAAGTGGGAGGAGGATACAATATACTACCTGTGGGAGTGGGAGAAGGATACAGTATAGTACCTGTGGGAGTGGGAGAAGGATACAGTATAGTACCTGTGGGAGTGGGAGAAGGATACAGTATAGTACCTGTGGGAGTGGGATGAGGTTACAGTATAGTACCTGTGGGAGTGGGATGATGATACAGTATAGTACCTGTGGGAGTGGGATGAGGTTACAGTATAGTATCTGTGGGAGTGGGATGATGATACAGTATAGTACCTGTGGGAGTGGGATGATGATACAGTATAGTACCTGTGGGAGTGGGAGGAGGACACAGTATAGTACCTGTGGGAATGGGATGATGATACAGTATAGTACCTGTGGGAGTGGGAGGATACAGTATAGTACCTGTGGGAGTGGGATGAGGATACAGTATAGTACCTGTGGGAGTGGGATGATGATACAGTATAGTACCTGTGGGAGTGGGAGGATACAGTATAGTACCTGTGGAAGTGGGATGATGATACAGTATAGTACCTGTGGGAGTGGGATGATGATACAGTATAGTACCTGTGCGAGTGGGATGATACAGTATAGTACCTGTGTGTAGCGCCTGTGTATAGTACCTGTGGGAGTGGGATGATACGGTATAGTACCTGTGTATAGTGCCTTTGTATAGTACCTGTGGGAGTGGAAGGATGATACAGTATAGTACCTGTGGGAGTGGAAGGATGATACAGTATAGTACCTGTGGGAGTGGGATGATGATACAGTATAGTACCTGTGGGAGTGGAAGGATGATACAGTATAGTACCTGTGGGAGTGGAAGGATGATACAGTATAGTACCTGTGGGAGTGGGAGGATGATACAGTATAGTACCTGTGGGAGTGGAAGGATTATACAGTATAGTACCTGTGGGAGTGGAAGGATGATACAGTATAGTACCTGTGGGAGTGGGAGGATGATACAGTATAGTACCTGTGGGAGTGGGAGGATGATACAGTATAGTACCTGTGGGAGTGGAAGGATTATACAGTATAGTACCTGTGGGAGTGGAAGGATTATACAGTATAGTACCTGTGGGAGTGGAAGGATGATACAGTATAGTACCTGTGGGAGTGGAAGGATTATACAGTATAGTACCTGTGGGAGTGGAAGGATGATACAGTATAGTACCTGTGGGAGTGGAAGGATGATACAGTATAGTACCTGTGGGAGTGGGAGGATGATACAGTATAGTACCTGTGGGAGTGGAAGGATGATACAGTATAGTACCTGTGGGAGTGGAAGGATGATACAGTATAGTACCTGTGGGAGTGGAAGGATTATACAGTATAGTACCTGTGGGAGTGGAAGGATGATACAGTATAGTACCTGTGGGAGTGGAAGGATGATACAGTATAGTACCTGTGGGAGTGGAAGGATGATACAGTATAGTACCTGTGGGAGTGGGAGGATGATACAGTATAGTACCTGTGGGAGTGGGAGGATGATACAGTATAGTACCTGTGGGAGTGGGAGAATGATACAGTATAGTACCTGTGGGAGTGGGAGAATGATACAGTATAGTACCTGTGGGAGTGGGAGAATGATACAGTATAGTACCTGTGGGAGTGGAAGGATGATACAGTATAGTACCTGTGGGAGTGGGAGGATGATACAGTATAGTACCTGTGGGAGTGGGAGGATGATACAGTATAGTACCTGTGGGAGTGGGAGAATGATACAGTATAGTACCTGTGGGAGTGGGAGAATGATACAGTATAGTACCTGTGGGAGTGGGAGAATGATACAGTATTTGGCACTTAAGTAAAGATTCACATTTTTCAAAACAACCGGAGTGCTGCTGTTTTCTTCATTTTTGAATTTATCTGCCCGGGCAGTGGGTACAGTGTGCACTTGGGTCTGCAAGAAGCTATTTTCACTGTGTAAGCACATGTTAACTGATTCTAGGATGATACAGTATAGTACCTGTGGGAGTGGGAGGATACAGTATAGTACCTGTGGGAGTGGGAGGATACAGTATAGTACCTGTGGGAGTGGGAGGATTATACAGTATAGTACCTGTGGGAGTGGGAGGATTATACAGTATAGTACCTGTGGGAGTGGGAGGATTATACAGTATAGTATCTGTGGGAGTGGGAGGATACAGTATAGTACCTGTGGGAGTGGGAGGATACAGTATAGTACCTGTGGGAGTGGGAGGATTATACAGTATAGTACCTGTGGGAGTGGGATGAAATCTGCAGCAAAAGTTCAGAGTAAGTAAGGATCTCGGGTAAACTTACAACCTGCAGATCCTTCTTATCAGTCTTCATTTCTGCTATGCCTTCAGTTTTTAATATCTCCCCAGCCCTGCCTGCATCTGTGCCCTGACTGGTCAATTTTACTGTCTGTCAAGAGAGCTGTGCTCAGATTAGAGAAGCCACAAGAAGAAAGACCTAATCAAAGCACAGCTGATTACAGCAGAACCAGAGTTTGCAGGAAGGAGGAATGCAACAAGATTTCCCAATGCTAAAGGCTCCAGAACAGTGCAGAGTTTTTTATTAGGAGTCATAGAGGGACACCGATAGAGGCTCCACTGATTTAGCCATGGGTTACATGGCGGACACAGGCCCCCCAAGCTAATTTGTCAGGTATGGACTGAACCCATGGACCAACATGGAGGCTTTCCTTTTGACCCCATACACAGGTCAATAGTGAGGGAAACCATCATTTTCTACCAAATTCTCCGCAAACAATTTAGCTGAACAATAAAATGGGTCTGAACCCTTATTTGCATATTTAAATTGGTACTTTATGTTTTTCCAATATTTAAAGGCTTTGCGGTTCAACTTAAATGACTTTAAAGGTTTGGATTTAATGGAAGATTATCATTAGGCTTATCTGGGCAGCTGCCCTGGGCACAAAGTTCCCATGGGGCCCATTGCCATGGAGCGGAAATACAGCTGGGGTGTGGAAGGGGGGGCTGAAGCGTTATGGGGAGGAGCTTGGGTGTAGGGTGGAGCAGGGGTTGGGATGGAGAGGAAATGGCATAGTCCAGGGTAAATGCAGCAATGAATGCGCCTCTGGGCTGGTCATTTAAGATCTAGCAAAATCCAGAAAAAGGGTTACAATTCGACCAAATGTCAATACTGGATTTGATGCATCTCTTCCATTAATGCTCCAACTTGGTCAGGCTTGGCGTCCAATCTTGGCCACTTTCTGATCAGCTTTAGGCACTCTTAGGAGCAAACGAATGGGGTAAGCCATCAGAGGAGTGATGTTATTACATATGTGACAGAGGGCACAGTTTGAATGGTTGCGCGCTTATCTAACAGATACATCTTGCATGGAACAGGACTGATCTTACCGGCAGCACCAGTATCTCCAAGATCCTACTATTTGTGTCCATAAGCTGGAATGTCTTGCCCCATAGGGAATACCATTAGTGGCACAAATATGCCCCCTGGTATAAAGTATAGTCATACATGGGTGAATATGTGCATCAGCGTTTTTGTTATTAAGAAATGCTCATTTGTTATCCTTCCTGCTCAAATGTGCCGCCCCTGCCGATTGGAGGCCAGTCCCATTCTGTGCCCGCACGTGCTCCTCATTTAGAACCAGGAAGTTTATTTACATGGTCTCCAGGCATGGAGCGCTATATACACAGCTTGCACTTGGGAAGGGGGGGATTATTTACAAAAATATGCAGGTTGACAAATATTTGGGATGGCTTTGCCCGTCCCAATGTGGCTCATTCCTGCGGAGAAGTGGGAAGTGGATAATGAATATCCCTGTGAGCAGACTGAACGCATTAGCAAAGACACCGTATGCGAAACAGCTTTGTTTGGCCGCGCTGATCGCTTCAGTAGTTGGAGGCAAATCATTCTCTTCTCTTTGATTCGGTTACAGTACATCTGTTTAACATCTTTGGGTAGGAATGTTTTTTTGTAAGAAGGAAAAGGCTTCAGAAAGCATCATCCACGTTACGCTGTTCTGCCGGTACACCGGCAAGGCCGTATTTATATATAGGTGCCCGAGGGCTGTGCCTAGGGTGGCAGCTTTAGGGGGGCAGCTCTTGGTTGCCTACATATTACATTCATTAAACAGTGATTTCCATAGAGTTTTCTCAAGGAAGTGGGAATGCTTTTTTATCAAAGGGGAAGGAAAGGTAAAAAAAGGGGCAAGTAATAATAACAGGGGATTTTAATTTCCCAGATATTGACTGGATCAATAGTACTGCCAGGACGGTAAATGGGAACAAGTTTATAAACTTGTTGCATGACAATTTTATGCCAAAGGTTGTTGAGGAGCCAACCAGGAACAATGCTATATTGGATCTATAGATCTCTATCGACCCAGAACATATAGCAAACGGGCAAGTAATATTTAATGCAAAAACAAATATACATTGGGGCAACAAAGAGCATAGATTGCTGCGTTAAGTTTTCTGCTAAAACACAGAACAGAAATGGTTGTCATTAAAAGTGATATTAAATCGCTACTGTTCTCAATTTATTCCCTTTAGAAGTAAATGTTGAAGCATTAAGAACCATCCTATGTGGCTTAATTCAGAAGTAAAGAAGTTAATAGGGAAAAAAGGAAAGCATTTAAGCATTACTAATTAGTAGGTACAGAAGCTGTATTTAATGAATATATACAATATAACAAATGTAAAACAGCAGTTCGGAAGGCATAGGCAGAAAATGAGGAGCTCATTGAGGCAAAGGCTTAGACTAACCCCCCAAAAAGTTTTTTTTTTAAAGTATATTAATAGTAAATACATAAGGTTTGAGAGTGTGGCCCCATTAAATTATGGTAACAATATAGTTATAAAGGATACAAATAAGGCTCACCTTAATCTGGTATGGTACTTGTGGTTTGGGGGAAAGCTGATGTAATTCCTGTATTCTATGTTTAAGTTTGACATCCGTGGTGGGCAAGTTATTTGAAGGCTTATTAAGGAATCACATTCAAAATTATGGTTTGGAGAACGGCATTATGAGCAGTAATTAGCATGGCTTTATGAAGGGGAGGTCATGTCAGACCAATTTAATTGCTTTTTATGATGAGGTGAGTAACAAGCTGGACAGTGGGGATGCAGTAGGTGTGTCTATATGTTGGTCTTAGTGAAGCCGTTTGCACATGGATAGGAAACTGGCTACAGGATCAGGTACAGAGGGTGGTTGTTAATGGTACATTCTCTACTTCAGGGTAATGTTCTTAGTGGGGTCCCTCAGGGTTCTGTACTGGGTCCACTTGTTCATAAATGACTTAGGGGAGGGTATTATAAGTAATGTATCAGTGTTTGCAGATGACACAAAACTCTGCAGCCCATTCAGTTCTATCCAGGATGTGGCATCCTTGCAGCAGGATCTTGACAAAGTGGCAGATGAGATTCAATGTTAAATGTAAGGTCATGCACCTTGGATGTAAACATATGCAGCCACTTATACCCTTAATGGGACTGCACTAGGCAAATCCATAATGGAGAAGGACCTTGGAGTCCTTGTAGATAATAAACTTGGCTGTAGCAAGCAATGCCAGGCAGCAGCTGCAAGGGCAAACCAAGTCTTAAAGGAGAAGGAAAGGCTACCTAAGAGTTAATCTCAAGCTGCAGGCATACCATCAGTTGTCTCAATAGTGCCCTTAAGTCTCCCCATATAGCGATCGTTCAGAAGTTCAGAAGCCAAACAGGAAAAACCCTGAGATGTGTAAAGAAAGTTCCCATAATGCATTAATTAATGTATTAAATGAGATAGATTCTCAGGAAAAGAAGGTTATTCTCCCACTTTTGAGAGAGCTGGTAAGGCCCCATGTAGAATATGCTGTGCAGTTTTGGTCTCCAGTGTTCAAACAGGATGTTATTGAATAAAGCTGGCCATACATGCACCGATAATATTGTACGAAACCTCGTTTCGTACGATATTCGGTGCTTGTATGGCAAGTCGGCGAGTTGACCGATATCGCAGGAACCTGCTGATATCGGTCGACTCGCCGATCGGGCCAGTTAAAAGATTTTGATCAGGCGCCATAGAAGGCGCATGACCAAAATCTGCCTTCAACGCTGAATCGGCAGAAGGAGGTAGAAATCCTATTGTTTCTACCTCCTTATCTGCCGTTTCAGCCCTGAACGGTTTGTGGCTGATTGTGGCCACCTTTAGAGAGGGTCCAGAGAAGGATGTTATTGAATTAGAGAGGGTCCAGAGAACTGGTAAAGGGTATGGAAACCCTTGGTTATGAAGAAAGACTGACCAAGTTGGGGTTGTTTACACTGGAGAAGAGCCACTTAAGGGATGATATAATATGTTACCTATACAGTATATACATATATAAGGGGTTAAAATAATCATCTCCCTAATGCTTTATTTACCAGTAGGTCCATCCAGCAGACACAAGGGCAGCCATTCCGATTAGAAGAAAGGAGGTTCCATCTAAATATTTGGAAAGGTGCCCCATGAGCCATTACTCTAAAGTGAGGAAATGGCATGGCTGCTTGGATTAATACAATCAAGCTGTATACCGTTCACTTCTTACCTCTTCTGATAACAAATGTTGTTCTCCTGTTCAGCTCTGTGAAACTACATACACACTCCCCATTTTGTTTCTGGCTGTCTCGTGTTCTGAATAGATTGTAAGCTCTGGAGTGGGCACCCAGATGTCATCACTTTATGGCGTAAATTACACTCCGGCACATTACGCTCACAATGGCGTAATAACACTTTTTAGTAAATGTGCCGGCACCACAAAAATAGATGTTTAGATGTAGAGTGAGAGGCAGCAGTGGAATAGGAGTGTCCAAAGGAGAACTGAATACACCAGGCCCTCCAAAGTTTTTTCTTGCAGGAGGACCCGGGCCATAGTTGTTACACCACTGCCTACACCAAATGAAAAAATGTAGCCGACACCCGTTGGATATTTGTCTGCATATGTTGAATATATTTTTGCAGGTTTATATGGAATATAATAAAACTGATGAATTAACTGGAAATGATCCAATCTATCCTTAATAGTAATAAGCCAATAGTATACTGAACTGGTCTCCAACATGGAAGAGAAAGAATCACATTTTTGTGCCTGAAACTGATTTGCGGCAAAGCTTGTGTTATTGTGAGTGAAAAATGTGAGTGAAAATCTACTCATATCTGTACTCAGATTTTGCCATACATTTTCTGGGAAGGGAAAAAAACGCTCATTGACTCACTTTTTCAATGCTAATAAACAGGGTGCATTTTGGAGCCTTACTGTGATGTTATCAAGGGGCCATTTATTAACACTTGGAATTTGTTTTCCACTTCAGTTTCTTTTAGTGCTAAAAGTTGAAAAAAAAAAGTCACATTTCTTTTTCGAGATTTAGTCAAGATTTAATGTGCCCCAAGTCTCGAATTCAGCTGCTATGTGATATATTAGGATTTTACTGCCCCAAACTGAGCTCTAGCAGCATAATTCTATTCTCCAAATGGAAGCAGATCTGGCACAGTGGGTGGAAAAGATTGATTAGTGATGAGCGAAATTATTTGGCGGTTTCGTGGTGAATTTCCAAGTTCCGCCATTGGTACATTGTTCCGCGAAACAGGCGAAAAAAAATTTGTAACAGAAAATGCTGTATTGTGGGTAAAAAACATGGCAAGTTGCATCTGAAATTGAACTTTGCACTTGAGCCTTTAAGTCTTGGCCCATGTAAAAAAAAATGAAATAGGCCAGGGTTGTCTAGTAAACTTTCCTAAAGATTTTATGGTTTAAAATATCATTTAAAGGTTGAAGGAAACAGGGAAAATCTAACATGAAAGAGAATTCTATAAAAAAGAATGCAGTTCTACATGAACCTTGAACCATGGACACAGGAGGGGATGAACTGCTGAGTTGCTAGATCAAGGGGGAATACATTTGGAAGAATAAAGGGGTAGTTTACCTTTAAGTTCACTTTTAGTATATTACAGAATGGCCAATTCTTAGCCATTTTTCATTTGGTCTTCATTTTTTATTTCATATAGTTTTTAAATTATTTTCCTTTTTCTTGTAACTCTTTCCAGCTTTCAAAAGGGGGTCGCTGACCCCAGCAGCCAAAAACTACTGCTCTGTGAGGGTACAATTTCATTGTTATTGTTACTTTTATCTTTCTATTCAGCCCCTCTTCCATTCATATTCCAATTTTTCATTAAAATCATGTTGCTAGTATAATTTGAACCCTAGCAACTATATACCTGCTGAAATTCCAAACTGGAGAGCTGCTGATCAAAAAGCAAAATAATCTGAAAATTAAAAATAAAGACCAATTTGTCTCAGAATATTACGCTCTACATCATACTAAATGTTAATCTCAAGGTGAACAACTCCGAGATAATGTTAAAATTGCAATGTGGGGCATTATTCTCAGTAGTAGAGGTACTGAGTGTAATAATATAGCTTATTCATTCATTCACTTGGTTAAGTGTAAAAGAGTAGGGGAAGCAAATATACCCCAATCCTATGAGTATAGGCTAAGGGTATTAACCCTTTAAGTGCCATGGGACGTAGATTCTACGTCCAAGGCACTAAAGGACCAAAGTGCCATGGGACGTAGAATCTACGTCCAATGGCACTGTCGGGTTTACAAGCGCTGCGCTCGCTTTTAAAGCAGCGCAGCGCTTGTAAACCCCTCAGATCCCCCTAGGCAACGAGCAAATATAAACATACTCACCGATCCGGGTCCCCCAGACGCACCGATCGCGTCGCCAGCCAATGACAGCAGTGGACACGCGTTGATGACGTGTCCACTGCTGTCCCTTTAAATAGCGCCGCCTACTGTCGGCTCCTCACTCCTGCTGCGCACGTTGGACAAGATGGAGCTCCCCTGCTGCCTTCCTGCCTGATCGCCCCTGATCGTCTGCCTGCCTTGGGTAAGCTGAACTACAACTCTCTACCACTGTTTATTTTGCTTATTTCTATCTCAACTGTCTAAAAAAATTTTTTTTTTGCATTTTTTCTTCTATCTTTGTCATTATTACACTTTTGTACACATACACACTTATTTACAACTTTCCCAAGCACACACAGACACTTACACACACACTTACACTTACACTTTTTTTTTTTTTTTCTTTCTTTTCTTTTCTTTCTTTCTTTGCTTTCTTTGGCAGTCTTTTTTTTTTACTAAAACTTTATTTCTGATCTTGCTCTATAATTAACTGATTTATTTGGTTGCATTTTAGTGTTTTTTTGGCATTTTCATAATTGATTTCTGTTTTTGAATTATTCTATTGCACTGTAACTTTTTTTATTGCTATTGGGTGCTGAATTTGCAGTGACGTTGGTGGATCCAGGGCTCTGACCACCGATTTCATTGCAATTATTGTTCTTCTGTTGGTTTAGGTGGTTTTATTGGATTTTACTGATTTTATGGTGTTTTATCTTTGCATTGTTCTTTATTGTGTGTTTAGTGCCCCCAAAAAGGTTGCTTTTGCAGTGACATTGGTGGATCCAGGGCTCTTACCGATTTCATTGCAACTATTGTTCTTTGATTGCTTTTAGTGGTTTTATTCCATTTGATTTCAGTTGTTCTAGAAAGGTCCAGAGGTGCTAAGATTGTTCTGGTAGTTTCTATTGCCAAGGGTTAGGCTGATGCCACACGAGGCGTAGGGCTGATTTTTTCAGCAAGTGGAAAAACGCTTGCCGAAAATTCAGCCCTACGCCTGCTACTTGTTCCTGCACCCGAATGAATGGGATACGCTTGGGTGCAGGCACGTGTAGCCGATATACGCATGAAAACGCGAGACTTTGCATTCTCACGCGTTTTCATGCGTATATCGGCTACATGTGCCTGCACCCGAGCGTATCCCATTCATTCGGGTGCAGGCAAAAAAAAAGGGGTGCATAGAGTGCAGCCCCAATATTATGCATTTTCAGGTTTGGCGGCCATGTACTTATGTGCAACCAGACATAGGTATCGTTTTATTCAGGGGAACTTGCAGATTGATGGTTAGTAAGTTTTTGGTAGTTGCCATGGAGATTTTGGGGAGAAATCTAGGTTTTTTATCTGGTTTTTCCTTGATTTCTGACCAAAATCTAGGTTTGTATCTGGTTTTTCCTTGATTTCTGACCAAAGCGCTGACTTCTGCAAGGGACTACGGCCGCAATTTTCCATGTAGAAAGAGAAGAGTGGCGTCTCTGAATAGCTGAATGTGTGCACTTTTCGTAAATATATAGATTGTGGGGGTTATCTCACAGGTATGGGGGGTTAACACTGAAAAACTGCAGGTAGTGGACATAGAGCGCAGCCCCCAAAATTTCAACTGAAATTGCCCTTATGCATTGCCCCTGTTTTGGGGCATTTGGTGGCCACGTCTTTATGTGCACCCATACATATGGGGTATCGTTTTATTCAGGGGAACTTGCAAATTGAGGTTTAGTAAGTTTTTGGTAGTTGCCATGGAGATTTTGGGGAGAAATCTAGGTTTTTTATCTGGTTTTTCCTTGATTTCTGACCAAAGCGCTGAATTCTGCAAGGGACTGCAGCCACAATTTTCCATGTAGAAAGAGAAGAATGGTGTCTCTGAATAGCTGAAGGTGTGCACTTTTCGTAAATATATAGATTGTGGGGGTTATTCCACAGGTAGGGGGGGTTAACACTGAAAAACTGCAGGTAGTGCATATAGAGCGCAGCCCCCAAAATTTCAACTGAAATTGCCCTTATGCATTGCCCCTGTTTTGGGGCATTTGGTGGCCACGTCTTTATGTGCACCCATACATATGGGGTATCGTTTTATTCAGGGGAACTTGCAGATTGATGGTTAGTAAGTTTTTGGTAGTTGCCATGGAGATTTTGGGGAGAAATCTAGGTTTGTATCTGGTTTTTCCTTGATTTCTGACCAAAGCGCTAACTTCTGCAAGGGACTGCGGCCACAATTTTCCATGTAGAAAGAGGAGAGTGGCGTCTCTGAATAGCTGAAGGTGTGCACTTTTCAGAAATATATAGTTTGCGGGGGTTATTTCACAGGTTATGGGTGTGTTTAGACTAAATAACTGCAGATAGAGCACAGCCCCCCCTTATGCATTGCCCCTGTTTGGGGGCATTTGGTGGCCACGTCTTTATGTGCACCCATACATATGGGGTATCGTTTTATTCAGGGGAACTTGCAAATTGAGGTTTAGTAAGTTTTTGGCAGTTGCCATGGAGATTTTGGGGAGAAATCTAGGTTTTTATCTGGTTTTTCCTTGATTTCTGACCAAAATCTAGGGTTGTATCTAGTTTTTCCTTGATTTCTGACCAAAGCGCTAACTTCTGCAAGGGACTGCGGCCACAATTTTCCATGTAGAAAGAGAAGAGTGGTGTCTCTGAATAGCTGAAGGTGTGCACTTTTCGTAAATATATAGATTGTGGGGGTTATTCCACAAGTAGGGGGGTTAACACTGAAAAACTGCAGGTAGTGCACATAGAGCGCAGCCCCCAAAATTTCAACTGAAATTGCCCTTATGCATTGCCCCTGTTTTGGGGCATTTGGTGGCCACGTCTTTATGTGCACCCATACATATGGGGTATCGTTTTATTCAGGGGAACTTGTAGATTGATGGTTAGTAAGTTTTTGGTAGTTGCCATGGAGATTTTGGGGAGAAATCTAGGTTTGTATCTGGTTTTTCCTTGATTTCTGACCAAAGCGCTAACTTCTGCAAGGGACTGCGGCCACAATTTTCCATGTAGAAAGAGGAGAGTGGCGTCTCTGAATAGCTGAAGGTGTGCACTTTTCAGAAATATATAGTTTGCGGGGGTTATTTCACAGGTTATGGGTGTGTTTAGACTAAATAACTGCAGATAGAGCACAGCCCCCCCTTATGCATTGCCCCTGTTTGGGGGCATTTGGTGGCCACGTCTTTATGTGCACCCATACATATGGGGTATCGTTTTATTCAGGGGAACTTGAAAATTGAGGTTTAGTAAGTTTTTGGTAGTTGCCATGGAGATTTTGGGGAGAAATCTAGGTTTTTATCTGGTTTTTCCTTGATTTCTGACCAAAATCTAGGGTTGTATCTGGTTTTTCCTTGATTTCTGACCAAAGCGCTGACTTCTGCAAGGGACTGCGGCCACAATTTTCCATGTAGAAAGAGAAGAGTGGTGTCTCTGAATAGCTGAAGGTGTGCACTTTTCGTAAATATATAGATTGTGGGGGTTATTCCACAAGTAGGGGGGGTTAACACTGAAAAACTGCAGGTAGTGCACATAGAGCGCAGCCCCCAAAATTTCAACTGAAATTGCCCTTATGCATTGCCCCTGTTTTGGGGCATTGGTGGCCACGTCTTTATGTGCACCCATACATATGGGGTATCGTTTTATTCAGGGGAACTTGCAGATTGATGGTTAGTAAATTTTTGGTAGTTGCCATGGAGATTTTGGGGAGAAATCTAGGTTTGTATCTAGTTTTTCCTTGATTTCTGACCAAAGCGCTAACTTCTGCAAGGGACTGCGGCCACAATTTTCCATGTAGAAAGAGAAGAGTGGTGTCTCTGAATAGCTGAAGGTGTGCACTTTTCGTAAATATATAGATTGTGGGGGTTATCTCACAGGTAGGGGGGATTAACACTGAAAAACTGCAGGTAGTGCACATAGAGCGCAGCCCCCAAAATTTCAACTGAAATTGCCCTTATGCATTGCCCCTGTTTTGGGGCATTTGGTGGCCACGTCTTTATGTGCACCCATACATATGGGGTATCGTTTTATTCAGGGGAACTTGCAGATTGATGGTTAGTAAGTTTTTGGTAGTTGCCATGGAGATTTTGGGGAGAAATCTAGGTTTTTTATCTGGTTTTTCCTTGATTTCTGACCAAAGCGCTTACTTCTGCAAGGGACTGCGGCCACAATTTTCCATGTAGAAAGAGAAGAGTGGTGTCTCTGAATAGCTGAAGGTGTGCACTTTTCAGAAATATATAGTTTGTGGGGGTTATTTCACAGGTAGGGGGGTTAACACTGAAAAACTGCAGGAAGTGCACATAGAGCGCAGCCCCCACATTTTTAGCTGTAATTGCCCTTGTGCATTGCCCCTGCTTTGGAGTGTTTGGTGCCCATGTCTTTATGTGCACCCATACATATGGGGCATCATTTTATTCAGGAGAAGTTTGTCTTTCAAATATGCCTTTGTTAGAAAATTTTTATGTCAAATCCACATTTGATCATGCGTCCAAGTTTACGTTTTAGAAAAAAAAAAAAAATGTCATAAAAAGTTCCAAATTTCACAATGCACTGACAAAAGGTATTTGGCTTTTGAGTGAAAACTACATTGCACCTAGAAACCTGAAGGTCTGTAGTTTCTAAAGATACCAAACATGAGGGGATATTTTAGATTTACATATAAGTTATGCTGCATTAACTGTTACAAGCGCTTTTCTGCTTTGTTCTGGTGTGATATTGTACAAAGTATTGCTTTAGTTTGGGGGTTACTTCTGGACAGGAACTGTGGGGTACCACCACATATTTGGTATCGTTGGAATTGGGAGTATCAGGGCTTTTACAAACAATAAAAAAAAGTGAGTAAAATTAACTTTTCTATGGAAAAAAACCTCAAAATATACAGAAATTTTTCATAATTTTTTTTTTTTTTTACATATTTCACCCAAAATACACATCATATCTCCAGAAAAGTTATAAAATTTGGTATGTATGTCGAAGCCCAATTAGTGACGAAAAAAATGATATATAATTTCCCTAGTTTCGTGGAGGTTTTCCTACCAAAAAACATTGTTAAAGTGAATGAGTACAAAATGCTTAAAAAACGTCTGGCACTGGGGGGAACCGAAATGACGAATTCGGCTGGCACTTAAAGGGTTAAGGTGGCCATACACGTGTAGATTTAAGCAGCCAGTTCAGCCATTCAAACGAGTCAGCAGCTTATCTGCCCGTGTATGGGGCCCTCTAATTGGCCTGCCTGACCAATGTCTGACCAAATAGCCAGATGTTTATTGGGCACTTCTTAAAAAAAGTCATTGGGACAACCCAATATCGCCCATTTCAAGGTCAGTCAGAATGGATCTTTGCATGTATGGCCAGTTTTAGTTAAGTTACTAAAAGGAATTATGTTCCCAATATGGTCCCTGAATTGCCTGAATGAAAACCTATATAATAAACTAGTAGGGGCTTAGCAGGGGGTTATTGATGCTGCAGGTACTGTGAGTTCTGAGCTAGGAACCCTTTATATTTCATGTACATTCCCATCATATCATAACTCTTTCCATAAAGCAATAACAGAACCATTGTGCTGACATTGTTATACCTACACCCAACTGATATGCTGTAGCAAGTCTTTATGGTTTATGCACAGCTGGTTCCGTACACATCCAGAAACACATAAATCAGAAAAGTAATCTCCTTATTTGTACACAAAACTAGAAATGACTCTTTGTATACAGATATCAGTGTGTGAATAAAATAGCTCATTGGCCAACCATCTGCCATTGTAAACGAACAGCCTAAACCCTATTAGAAGAATGATGAGACCTAACTGTTTCAGTTAAGCGACTCAAATATACAAAAAAAAAAGTTCACTTTAGATGGAGCATTCCGATTACACGTTTTATAATCCTGTTAACCTCCCGGTGCAACCTTTAAAGGGGAACTTTCACCCTTGACCAAGTCTGCTGCTGTATAGGGAGCAGATGTAGGGTTTTCAACTTGTTAAGGCTCTAAAAGTCACATTAGGGGGTCAAAATGCTGACTCTTGCTTCTGTATGCATCACAGTATGGGTCATTAAACATCAGTACAACCTGCTGGGCTGCACAGCCGCAGGAGCCCACCCTCTGAACAACAAACAGAGTGTTAGATGCTTTAGATCCTCCGCTGCTATTGGGCAGAATTACTTACAGGCTAAAATGTAGATAATATAATGTGAGCTTCCAGTCCCTGCTGTAGAGAATCTATATATAATCATGTTAGCACTGTTATTCCTCTATGCATTTTGTTGTTTGGTTTGTTTTATCACCCGTAATACTGTTTATTGCCAGATACATTCTAATGGGCATGTTTTTATTCCAGGCTAGTGTTACACAGTTTTTAAGACTTGTGTCATTTACTAGCCCTTAGTGCTACAAACTTGGTGTGAGTGACTGGGGAGCAGGGGACAAAGGCAAGAGAGCGGGCGGGGGGAAAGCCAGGTAGGTACACGCTGGACCCCTCCAAAGTTTTGTTTTGCAGGGGGGCCTGGCACGCCATTGTCAGGTCAACACTCCTAAAGTAGATTGTGTCTGTTTACATGTAAAAACAAGCCTACACTACTAATTGGTAAATGTGTAACATGCCATAGATCACTGCCGCTGTTGATTGGTTGGACTATCCATGAAACTGAGATTAGTTCAGGTGTCCAAAGTAGGAATATCTGTGTGGAACAAGAGAGAAGCATCGGATAAACATGTCTTTATAAATGTCACCCGTTGACATCACCAAGTGACAAATATAAAGTTTTATAGCCCAGTATATTTGTATCTCTTATGCAATATACATATAGGGTTCTAGAGAATGTTGCCATGTTATCTATAATGCTGCCCAACATTTACACCTACAGAGCAGAGATGACCTCTTATTTGCCATTCCCATGAGATTTGAAGGCAGAAAATCAGTTTATGACATAATTCACCATCTATCCATTATGCTGTGTTAACAAAAGTATTAAGTGGATCTCACCATCTGATTTGTATACAGTAGAGACTTTCATGTTTTTATTTGTTTGCCGGGTGAAATATACACACACGTTTTTCTATGTAAGGCGGAGGCAATGGACGGCTGGCATAAACAGAATCTCTAAGGTTTTGCAGTACATCTGCTCTTGAAAGAAGGGGATATTCCATTGAAATGAGAGCTAAATAGAAGCTGACAGCCCATACACACATAGAGCTCATATAGGCAGACTAGTGACTGGAGGTCACAGCATATTTGAAATGTAACGTATAAGAATAATAAACTGTAGGAAACTGCGGTGTGAAGGGTCAGAGGGATGCACCCCGGACAGCGTGCATACAGGAGGTTCATTGTGGTTTGGCTAATTTCTGCCACATGGTACGTAAGTATCATCTCGCTAAGAGTTCTGTGGGCGTTCTTTAAAAGGAACGGAAATATGAATAAGAAGTGGGAATGTGGCCCCTGCTCACTGGGACTGTAAAAGGATTTACAGATGGTGCCTGGGCCCAAACCGAAGCAGAGGCTTCTAGCTTACCTTATAGGCACGCCGAGTAATAACAAGCCCATCACAGACAAATGTGGCAGCTCATGAGAAAGGAATGCCCTGGGCATATTTGGAGGAAAAATTATATTTTAAATATTGACAATGTCTCATTCCTCGCAGGAAAGAAAGGAAAGGCACATATGTTCCTAAGTACGGGGGAAAGGGATACTATCATCACATTACTTTGTGTACATTTGAAGTGATATTTAGCTTAAATAGTCTGGGCTTCTTTATTATAATGGGGCCATTTGCATAACCTGTCATGTCTTTGAGATTCAGAAGTCTTAATGGTTAACCTTGCAGTCTGTTACTTAAAGGGCCTCTGACTCTTAAATGTTACCCGCAAGATTAAGTTTAGTACAAGGTGAATATATTTGCTGGTATGGTCTTATGGTATCTCTCTGCCCAGGCTGGGAGCAAACTGAGGGTCTGTTGCTGAAAAACCTAGGTTATTCCATTTTTGTTTATTCCCACCTGATCACACCTTCACTGATCTGATGCCACTCCCTCTAAATTACTTCTTGTAAGAATATCTTAACATATTAGAGCTGATTTACAATCCCCCATTCAATGGGCTAAAAGCAAAAAAGGCTGCAATTGGGTATTTATAGTACAAAAAGATGCAGGTCTCTTAGCTCTGATTTAAAAGAGTAGGGAAGGGTGGCACATACAGTAGGTGTCCTCCCCTCCTGCCCCTACCTCCTGTTTGTCACTGAGCACCAGATTTGAGTGCTATGAGTGCCTTCCTGAATTAATTTGTTGGAGGCCAAAATGATCAAATCAAAACAGTGGGCATAGACACCGTTGGTTTGGGGAACGAACCGAGGAGAAGAAAGGAAAAGCTCGCCTGCATGTACCCTGAGTGGTGTGATATTCTTCTAATAGAAGCAGCCTGGGGTATCAGGTAAGCGACTTTGGATTTAGGTGCCATTTCAGAACACCCACCCTCGTTAGCAAGTTCATAAATGGCAGAATTTAGAATAATGGAGGGCACTCCGGGCTAATATATACTTGCCTTTTAAAGAAACAGAAAACAAACCTCATAAATTTAGGTGCTAAGGTTTCCAAAATCCCCCATCAGAGGATTATATATACCATAGAAACCCATACTAATCCTGCACACTAGAAAAAGGTATATCAGGGTGGTACTATAGTTAAAAAAACATTTTTATTTACCAGGTTATTGTATGACAACAGTATTGCATTTGTGAAAAAATCACAATATCCATCAATGGACAAGTCAATCCATACCACCCAGTGAAAGACTAAAAAAGAAATGAAGGCAGATACTCTGGATGAGAGAATACCCCAATGTTTCGGCTCAAACGCCTTTTGCGTTGGGGTTTGTATGCAAGTTCATAAATGGCCCCTTATAATCGTTCTTTAGTATTTATAATGCATATATTGCCCTGTAAACAGTATAGTCAACAAGCGATGACACAAGTCTATGTTTCCGCTGTGGTGTCACATACAAATGTATGTACAAAATGGTGTTGAAATGCATGAAATATTGCACTTTAACTCATTAATTGCCATGCATAGGTACTTATAAAGCTGTGTAATCATTTTTTAAGGGTGAATAAGAAGTGTGAGATTATAAGTATCGTTCGCTTTTATGGACAATTTTCCTCTGCACTGATTTTCTAGTTTAGTTCCATCATTATGATCATTCCCTGGGAGGCAGCATGTGTGACCCAGTCGTATGTACAAACAATTCCCTCTATGTTAATACATACCTGCAGATGGATCCTGTAGTACTAGTCAGAGGGATATCATAGCTGTCTGTTTCATGATCTGCGGGGAGAAGAAGGCAGGCAGTTTGGGTTTCAAGGTTTGCATATTACATTAACTTAGCGCCTATTTTCTGCCAGTCTGTGAAATGAATACTTCAAACATCACACAAATGTATGCGGCATGTCTCACTGAGCATTCTATAAGGTTTTAGTTATATGAGAAATCAGCCATGGAGGAGATACCGTGCAGACTTGCCCGCTGCAATCAATAGTCTGGACAACATATCATATAGACAGAGCTATGCAAACTTCACATGTCAGGGTCCAGCAGATGATAGGGAATTGGCCTGGTACCATTAGTATATCTCCCAGCCCCACAACTAGCAAAGGCTGCTATGGGATTCAATGAAAACATTTTAGTTGAATTTTATAAAATCAGTGTTTAGAAAAACACGGGTATACAGGTTATTCTGCCCAGATAGATGGGGAGTTACCATATTACTTCCTTGCTTAAATCAAATGATAAATCCATAGAGTTCAATAAAATCTGATCTCATGATTGTAACAAATCTGAGATTATTTTGCCTGATTGTACCCATTATTTTATCAGTTTATTTATTGTATCTACTATAAACCACCTGATTTAGAACAAACGGCTGTGAGAGACGGCAGTTTCAATCAGGGTCTATCTAGGAGGTCGAGCCACTGGTTCTCTTTAAGTGAGCGCTGTCTGTTCTCTGCAAGAGGCATTTATCAAACCTGACAGTGATTGCAGGAAGGAAGGAGCTGCAAAAACGTCTTCAAAACAGCAAAGACAAACATAAAAACAAAAGCAAGAAACACAAACAGCTGCACCTACACGCCTGCCAAGTCATAGGGAATGTGGTAAAGACCTATTTATAAAGCCTCGGAGTGGTAAAATGAGGGGAAGCTGCTGATTTCCCTGAACTTTACAACCCTCAATCATAATTGAGTTTGGACAGAAATGTTTCATTCTGATGCCTCCCTTTTTATATTGGAAATGTCGCTAGACCTGCCAAATTGGAGAACGAGCCTATTATTGGAGAACGAGTAACTTCTGATGGGCACAAATAAATATTACATAGGCTGTTGATAGTTTTGTTGAAACAACTGAAATGGCTCACTCATGGCGATCCTAGATTTAGGTATATTAAAGCACTTCTAAGTGCTTGGTTAATAACCATAATAAATAAAAAGACAAAATGATTATCTGGCTCGTAGGGGGCATATTAACTAAAGCGTGAAAGGTCAAATTTGCCATATTTTCACCAAAAACTAAAATTTGCCATAACATTGGCAATTTACTAAAATGACAAGTTGTGGCATATTAAACTTTATTAGCCATTTATTAGACCAGGAATCCCCAACCTTTTACATGTGAGCCACAAGTTCTTTGGGGATGCCAAATAAGGGCTGTGATTGGCTATTTGGTAGCCACATGTGGACTGCTGACCTGCAGAAATGTAAAAATGGCACCTACTTTGAGGCCACTGGGAACAACACCAAAGGGGGTGGTGAGCGATATGTTGCTCTAGAGCCACTGGTTGGGGATCACTGTATTAGACCATTCATGTCTTTTCACCAGGTGTAATACCACTTTGAAACTTTAAAAATATGCCAAATTAATAAGACTGGCAAAGGCTTTTTAGCCAAAAGGTCCAGGCTGGTGAAAAACCAATTTAAGGCTGATGGCCCACAGAGCGAGTTAGTCACACGGAACAGATCTCTGCTACCACAGGCGACTAACCGCTCCGAAATTCCTTTGCACTGGCAAAAATAGTTGTCAATGGAAAGGCATCACTTTGGCTTTCTGAAGTTGTGGAAAGTTGCCTGCAGGAGGAGCGGTTAGTTGCCCACAATAGATCTCTGCTATCTCACTCTCGCTTCTGTTGGACATTAGCCTTAAAGATACAGTTGACACTTTAAAATTTCATTATGTACTCAAAGTATTTATGCCAGAAACATTCTGGCACATTACGTTGGTAATGGGTATCATTACAATTTTAGGTAAATGCGCGGGGTTGGACAAGGAGAAAAGTCATACTTTAGTAATTATGCCCCTGTTAGATATTGCCATTTTATAGCTTGGCCTTCCCTCATATATGTACTAAACATGCCTACAAAAATGTTTTCCTTTATAATTTTTTCTCTGTTCCTTCTGATGCTGGGAGCACAAGGCACAAGGCCATTCCTGCCTCTATTCACACACAAATATCAATAACACGTTAGTGTACTTCTGCCTCTTTTCATGAAAATGAACCCAAAACACATGCTGGCCGTTTCACTAGTCCCTAGCTCCTTGCTGTTTCCTCTGGGTGCTACACAGACAGAAGGTGCCTCTGAGCTGGAGACTCTCACAAGACATTTGAACGAATGCAATATAACATAGGAAGGACTGGCTCAGCTGAAAAGCAAATCTTGTTAAATTTCACTCGGCCAACTTCTACCTTCCATGTTGAAAGTGGATCCATCAAACAACTAATAAAACCTTTTTTTCTAACCCCTGTGTAAAATTTCACAGTGAGCACAGGCAGCAAACAGAAGCCACCAAAGCGGCCACGCTGCTGCACTGGAACCATGAATACACAGTGAGGGGCATGAGAGTTAATAGTGGGCTAGCAGAGCCCAAAACACTACTCAATCAGCTGGACTTTTGTTGCTTTATTGTTTTCATGTACTTTAAGCAGTATCATAGGAAAATATTAGGTAAATAAACACTTATAATATGTAGAAGGGACTGCTGTCAGCCCAAATAAACATGTTAATAGATAGGTGACCATGTGTGGTATTTAATGTCCTTTCAGTCCAGAAACCATACATGATTGGTCAGTGTGTGGCATTTTAATTGTAAGTTATGACCCCTGGGGTGGCCACCCCTACTGAACTGTACCATTGGGATCCCCTGAAACTGCCCTGTTTGCCCTACTGGTTCCCAAAAATCAGAGTATCACAGCAGGATTAGTTGTGAGACTTCTTTTAACCCTTTCACTGCCAGATGATTTGGCACTTCTGGAATTTTTATTTGGCAAACAGTTTTTTTGGGGTTTTTTTTTGTATATTCTTTATTTATGAACATAGACATTTTTTCAGTTTTTTATCACATAATAAAGGGGGGTAGGAAAAAAAAAGAACACGTGTGACATAATGCATCCGTTCAGGCCCCAGAAAGTCCTCTCTGGGTACCTATTATGTTATTGGTAGCAAGGCCATAGACTGTATGTCCCTGTTAGAAGCTGTCTCCTTCCCGTCGCTGGTAGAAGTAGTTCTGATGACTGCATGGGGGATCCAATTTAGTCATGTAGAGTCCGCTATGTTAGGATTTTCAGTGTAGTATGCTACCATTCTGGAACAGTTACTATTAGTCTTCTGTTATGTCATCACATGTGGTTGGGATGGGGGGACAATTACATTCAATAGGGAAATTAAATCATATTAATAATTAAAGAAGAGAAAGAAAGAAGAACAGAACCTGGCCGCACAGCCGTTCCGCTCCCGTTGGTTTTTCTAACTTAATTTTAGTTGTTACATATGGCAAACAGTTTTTTAACATTTTGCGCTCTTTCACTTTAGCGGCCTCTCCTTTGCAGAGATATTAGTTTACCCAGGAAAGCGATATATCGTTTTTTAGGACAACCTAAGCTTTCAAAATATGCTGGAATTTTTGTGTAATTCCACTTCTGTAACAAGATATAGGCTTCTAAATGTCTAAAAAATTAAAAACAAAATATTCATAATATAAACACATATATCAGAAACATAAAATACAACTGATTTGGGAAGTCCCATATCTCCTAATTTTGCCAATACCAAATATATATAGTTTTATGGAGATTTCTCACTTGTATAGGTCAAAAACTCCCAGCAGTACGTTACCAAATTCCCAAAGCACTGCTCCAGAAAGCTGCATACTTTAGATTCAAGGCCAAAAATTCCAGAAGGTTTACCCTAGTATCCTACACATGTCTGGAAAGAACAGATTCTGAGGAATCCAGAATAGGCACAACTGTCTATCTACTCCAAACTACCAAGTTGCAATGCTTTCCTAAAGTTATTGGTTTTTTTATCAAAATGTGTACATTCTTTTAAAAATCACTTCAATTCTATAGAATCTACTGCAGGGCATAAGGTAACCAGATAAAACACCCTAAATATGAATGCCAGGGGTCCACTGAACAGTTTGATACCCAGTGTGCATAGTATGTGGCTTTTTCATGTCATATACAGTTTGATGCCCTATGTGCATAGGTTAACATGGCATTTAGGGACCCCAAAATATACCTTGTGCATACTAATTTATATTTACTTAAAGGAAAACTATCCCCCTTAACAATGTAGGTTTCTATAAAAGATATATTGCAACCAGCTCATAAGTAAACCCTGCTTCATCTAAATAAACCATTTTCATAAAAATATAATTTTTTAGTAGTATGTGCTATTGGGTAATCCTAAATAGAAAATTGCCATTTTAAAAATTAAGGGCCGCCCCCTGGGATCATAGGATTCACAGTGCCCACAAACAAGCCAAGGCACACAAAAAAGGACACAGTTCCATAAAAAAAGGGCATTAAAAATACATGCGCCACCCACGTTTTGTGAATTTTTCCATAGTTTTGTGCAGATTTGCTCATAACTAATTATGTATTGTAAGACCCCCCTTACTGTACTGAGACCCGCAGAAAACAATATATTTTTGGAATTTTTCCATAGTTTTGTGACAGATTTGCTCATAACTAATTATGTATTGTAAGACCCCCTTACTGTACTGAGACCCGCAGAAAACAATATATTTTTGGAAAGTATACATTCTGACAAGGCCAACATGGGTAAAGACGTCATTTCTAATACCTATATTGGTCCACTATAGGTATCATTTCTACAATACTTTTGTATTTCTGTTGGGTTTTTTTTTATTTTTGACACTGGCGAACTTGGCGCTACAGTTTTAGTTTTTTGACTTTTCTGAAAATTGGCTTCAAATTTGCCGCATTTATTTTACAGAATTTCTTACATACAATGATTTAAGGTGATACATCACCTTCTGCAAACAGAGCCCCCGACTGCATTTTATGTGTCGTAAGATGAGGGACCCCCAGAAAATCAAATATTCTTGGTAAGTACACATTCTGACAAATTCTGATTACTGATAACTAATTCTGATAACTGATTTCACAGCGTGGTTAGTGGTCAGAATACCTGATCCCGTAGTTAGCTGTGAAACAAATAGTTTTTAGCGGAAAAACAAAAGAAGGATATAAAACTAAAATAGGATATAGAACTAATAAAAAATATATAGAACTAATAAAAAGCATAAAAGAAAAAGTATATGTGTGTGTTTGTGTATGCATGTGTGTACACTTCTAAAAAGTGTGTGAATGTGTGTATATGTATACGTAAGTGTATAAATATGTATGTAGGGACCCATAGGGTTAAATGGTCCCTATGGCTTTAAATCCCTACAGGTTCAGTTCCCTTAGTTGCTGGGCAGAAGGGAATGTATCTAAGTGAGTTCATTAACATGTGTGCTATTGGTTAGCAGGTATAGTGACCACATCCTGCCTGACTTTGGTATAGTGTTGGGAGGAGTGGCACCTTCCTGTTGTTTGCTTCTACCTTAGGGACAAGGTGGATGTGTGCTGAGAGCCCAGGGCGTGGGCCCAGGCCCAGTGAAGTCGGGGAACAGGGCCCCGTGAATGAGGCATTAGATAGTGGCAGGTGTAGCTCCCTTTATAGTACACTCTAGGGGGCACATTTACTAACCCACGAACGGGCCGAATGATCGGTATTTTGCGATTTTTTCGGAAAAATGTCGCGATTTTTTCGTTACTAATACGATTTGTGCAAAAAACGCGAGTTTTTCGTAGCCATTCCGAAAGTTGCGCAAAATCTGGCGATTTTTCGTAGCGTTAAAACTTGTGCAAAAAGTTGCACTTTTTTCGTAGCGTTAAAACTTGCGCGAAACGTCCCACCTTTTAAGTTTTAACGCTACGAAAAAGGCGCAACTTTTCGCGCAAGTTTTAACGCTACGAAAAAATCGGCAGATTTTGCGAAACTTTCGGAATGGCTACGAAAAACTCGCGTTTTTTCGCGCAAATCGTATTGGTAACGAAAAAATCGTAAAGACGCCGAAAAAACGCAAAAAATACGAAAAAGTCGCAAAATGTTCGTTTTCAAATCAGAATTTTTCCAATTCGGTTCAGATTCGTGTCTTAGTAAATGTGCCCCTAGGAGTGTAAGGCAGTTAGGGTTGAGCTAGAATGAGCAGCATGAGCTCCTGCATAGGATTTGCAGTTTTTCTGGAGATATCTCTCCCAGGCCACTTTGCCTGTAGTGTAGGGATCCAAGTGAATAGGGAATCAGGATAGAGAATTCCCTGAGGGATCCACTACGGGGTGTGTTGCAGAGGTGAAGGGAGATTCCTGCCAGTCTGCCCGCAGGAGAGTGTTAGTCTGAATATACACTCGGTATGTCTTGCATGTACCAATGGCCTCTGAAGCTGTATTGTGAGTAAACCCTTTGGATGTTTAATAAACACTTATTATTTTGTTATTTGCAAGAACCTCTGGCGCCCTCTGTTTTCATTTTTCTGCATAGCAGCAAGAGAGGTGTAGTTGCACAACACCCTCACCTTCCTCTTCCACTTAGTGAAGGCCCATTCTGGGTAAGAGAGTACAGTGTAACCCATGTTCTACTGGTACTAGTCCGGGAAGGCAGCTATTGAGCTGAAATAGAGGTTACATGTACAAAAGCAAAAGAAGGAGCAGGGGGGTCCTTGGCTGCACTGAGGGTCCCAGGATTGCAGAGTCTAGCAGGCAGGAGCAGGAAGCTCCAACAGCAAATGCATGTGTGATCGCATCTACTGTTAGAAGTCAGGTCCTGCAACAATTGTGTCTCAGGATCAACTTGACAGCCCCCTTGTCTCATTACCTAGGGGCTTGGGGGCACATCTGACTCTCTGCGCCAGTGGCAAAAGCTGCCGGTGCAAAGTCATGATTTTTATGGGTTGCTTTTAATTTCTAAATTACACTGTTTACATAGCAAATAATTCACTCCACCATTTAAAATTTTATTCTTCAACCAACAAATGTATTTTTATAAGATGTAATATTGGTGTGTAGCCGCCATCTCAGTGCATTGTGCCCGAGTTTGAGCTTTCAGAAGGAGCCAGCGCTATAAATTAGAACTGCTTTCAGCCAACCTATTGTTTCTCCTATTCCCATGTAACTGGAGGAGTCCCAAGCTGGACTTGGATTTCTTACTATTGAGTGCTATTCTGATACCTACTGGGAGCTGCTATCTTGCTCCCTTCCCATTGGATCCCCAAACTAATCTCTGTCTTTTTTCAGCTCTTTCTGTTAACTACCACTATAGCCTGCTGTGTTCTGGGGTATTATACCTTGATACACAAAAGGGGGTTGGGGAGCACTCCCAAGGCTAAGTAAAATATACAAATACAATGGAAGTGCAACTCATCTGGTCAAATTAACTACAAGTATATAAAAGAGAGGGGGATTGATCAATGCACATTCACTGATTTACACTAGTAATTTC
This sequence comes from Xenopus tropicalis, assembly GCF_000004195.4. Lineage (NCBI taxonomy): Eukaryota > Metazoa > Chordata > Amphibia > Anura > Pipidae > Xenopus > Xenopus tropicalis. The sequence goes on along the minus strand of NC_030681.2, from coordinate 27,845,184 downwards.
ATATCTATACAAGTAAATAATGTTTAGAATCTATGTGTGTACAGGGGTTAATAGTTTCAGTTATGATCATAAAATTGACAAGCCACCATACCACGTCAAGGTAAACCCCATATGGTGGTTCTAACTATTTACCTCTGGTTATATCTCCTGACCAGGGCACTGGTTTTATTCACAGGGCTTATCCCTCCCCCACCATTAGCTTATAGGAGAGAGATTGGTGAGACCAACACCCACTTTTAAAGGCATAAGGCCACCAATTTTAAAGATAGGTGTGAGGGTGCTACAACCACATGGAAGTTTGGCCATTCTTCTTGCAGAATTACTCTGCTACAGTATAAAACTACACAAAAGGGGGTTGGGGAGCACTCCAAGGCTAAGTAAAATATATAACTACAATGGAAATGCAATCTGGCCAAGTGACCAATGCACATTCCCTAATAATTTAGTATCGATGCATATTTTTACAAAAACATGTTTTTTTATTTTATTTACAAAGTAATGATCTGGCTGCATGTCCTGGGGTATTATAAATGGCATTGACACTGCATTTATCCTGCCGTGTGTTCCGGGGTATTATACAGTACATGGAATTGGCCTTGTATTTATCCTGCTGCTGTTAACAAGGAACAGCAATATACCACGGATAGGCTTCAGGATTAACCAGGATAACCAGGCACTGTTCCAACCTGCAAACTGCTTTAAGTGTTTAGAATTTTGGCGCTACGTTGCGATGCACCATGTAATGAGGCGCCGTGACAGGAGTGAGGCATCACAGCTGCAGGATGGGAGCGCACCGAGGGACATGAGCGGTAAGTATCCTCACACCATCTTCCCTTCATTCTGGTCTAGGCAGTGCACGGGCTATAGAGTGCCATGTTATAATGTTGTGAATCCTCCAAACACCCATAAAAGTTTCCTTGTGGGTCTTATAGTCTCTAGTCAGGGTCAGGTTCTGTTGTTCTATATATATATGTGTTGTTTTTGGGCTTCTTCTTTTATAAGTCATTTATTCTGTGCAAGTGTTACTGTTATGGTCTGTAGTATAAGAAAGCCCATAGACTGCTAGTACCAACCTTATAGGTGAAATAGAAGAGCCCTGGCAACCCCGGTTTTCACCGACGCCCTTTTGGGGCCCCGGACTTTCTGCTGCAGGGAAGACAGGGATTCTAAACACTGCCAAGGTTGATATGAAAATGCAGTACAAAAGGGATCAGGCAGAGGGAACGAGTCAGGCAATGGTCAAAAGGCAGGTGTTTTAGCGCCAGAATGTGCGCCAACACGCGAAGAAGAGGACGAGCCCGGGGACTAGAGGTAAGAGCGCGCGCCAGTCTCCCAGCACTCGTAACAGTTACATTATCAAAAACATGTCCCTCGGTCAGTTGGGGCTGTAATACACAAGCGCTCGCGTCACTTCTGCGTTTTCTAGCGGAAGTGCTGGCGTCACTAGTTTGTCTGTTACTACAAGTTGGAGCGCCTAGATACAGATTTTGTCATTTGTTCCTGAGGAAGCGTGTCGGCCACACGTGAAACACGTTGAACCATTTTCTTCGATTGTTTTATCTCTACATACTGTGAGTAGCCTGTATTGTGCAGGGGCAAGTTGTTTAATAAATGTTTTTATGCTATTCTTTGCTCTTTCCTGATTTTTAACCTCTGAGGTACTGAAATGGATCAGGCTGATTCTCCAATCAATATACATCATTGCTTCTTTATTTGGCACAATATTAATGCTATCTGGTGCATTTTTACCACATTTGGTGGAGGCACACGCTTGTTTCATAAGTCCAACATGGTGGGGTTGGGTGCTATAAGTATATGGCAGTTGGTTGTAGCAACTTTATCATTTGGCTTGTTTTGCCCAGAGTGTTCATTGTGTGAAATCGCCCCCTTGCCATCCCTCCCATGCTGGCTATAGGAATTGGGCTAAAATGCCAGCACTGGCGATATTCACAAAACGTGCAAGTGCTTCAATTGCATGTTTTATTCAAAGGCAAAGAAAACCAAGTCATTGGCCCTCCCACCCTCCCCATGCCAATAGACTGTTGGTTTTCGGTTTTCTCATTTCTTGTCTTTAATGTCAGTTTTTCTTTAATCCCATTAAATAAAGTTTTCTTTCAAACAGTCTAAGGAATGTTATTGGACCCTGGTTTTATCAATACTTCAAATAGCCCAAAAACAGGTTTGTGGTCCGATTGTCTCATAAGTGAACAAGAGCCATATTTCAGAACATGGATATCATCCTGATTCCGGCTCTTGTACATCACTCGATCAGTGTAGGAAGGCGTCCTCTGTTTCTTACTGGTGTCATAGTCATCGGATCCGATATTAAATCTATATGTGGGACGGAAATGGATTTCGCCTTCCTTAAATCCTTTGAATATAGAACCTTTAGTCACCTCTTCTGACAGCTGATCGTACTGCAGGAGGGACCTCATATCATTCTCTGGAAGGTTCTCTAGGATGGAATCAACTTCCCTCCGACTCTTGCTCAAGCGGAAATTGAAGTCCCCAAACCAGAAGACTTCATCAAACCGGCTCGTCACATCGTCGGGATCAGAGTAAACGGGGTTTGTGTCAGGAACATTTTTTGGGAGCTGCAGGTCTTTGATTATTTTCTCATAATTCTGGATTCTTTGCTTTACTTTGGAATCTCCTGCCGCAAAGTGGGCATTGATAAAAAGGAATGAGGTTCCAAAGAATGTAAATGAAGCAGCCACAGCCCCTTTGGTCTTAATCATTGGGAAAAATCTCGTAGTGACGGTTGCACATTCAACCTCAGAGCAGAACCACACGAGATCTCGCCTGATAAACAGAGACAGGTACAGGACACCGTGAGCTGCTGAGTGGAGCAAGACATAACGATGCCCCAGTGTCAGCTGCAGACGGTTTTGCCATTCTTGCCTGTTGGGGCAGCCTTCTTGCACTCCGATTACATACAGGTCTTGTGCAGACTCGGCGCCCAATGGAAATAGGAAATCATCCAGTCTCTCTGGAAGATCCTTTTTTTCATTCATATTCCAGGTGGCAATAAATATCCTCAGATTTTTTTGTGGAAGATGTTGTTGCAGTTCCTCTTCTCCAAGTAAGCCTTGACCAACCAAGGGCCTCTCTTCTAGATGCCTCTTATGGCTGGTCTGGCTGGGAGAAACACCAGTGAGCTTTTTAGCAATGTTACTCCAACACCAGTCAATGGTGAATACAAAGATAAATACAAGGAGAGCAAAGAGATAAACTAACAAGTTCTCGTCATTCTCTTCATCTTCATCATTCTCTATTTCTTCATATTCTGGGTTTCCTTTGTGGAACTCCAGTGATGTGTGACGGGTATAAAGAAGGGCTGTGAAAATCATTACTGATAATAGATGGGCCCAACCCGCCCCCCTTCTGTAGGGCTGTCTCCAATAATGGCCAACAGTCCAGTTAATGGCAACTGCCAAGGAAAATACCATTAGGATAACTGAACCCAATGGGTAGATCTCTTCAATATCTGTATCTTTAACATTTCTCAATAATTCAAATTCTTCTGGTGTCAGGATTACTTTCTGGGTGAGTGATGATCTATCAGATGAATGAAAACATTGTTCCAATAAGATAAAAAAAGCAATGAAAGGTGGAAAATTCATTGCTAAGGAAAGGTTGCTGAGCTCTAGTCAGCAGATGTTGTTCGAAGCAAGTCCCACTTCGAACTGAACTCTGTGCTCAGTGTCGGGCTTATATAGCCTGCTGTTGTCATGGTAACCGCATACTAATGAGCTTGTCAGTGATGTCACAATGCGGTTGCTATGGTAACCACACAAAAGAAGATAAGTAAACTGATCTTATCAGTGTTGCCATGGCAACTGCATACTCATGAGCTTGTGTTTTGTTATCAGTGATGTCACAATGCGGTTGCTATGGTGACCACACAAAAGAAGATAAGCAAACTGATGTTATCAGTGTCTTATTAGGGTTGCCATTGTAACCGCATACTAATGAGCTTTTGTTTACATGTTGTTTACTTGCAGTTGCTATGGCGATCACACAATAGAGCTAAAACAACAAACTAATCTGTTTACTAGTATAGTATTGTCTTTAACCCTTTCACTACCAAAAGATTTGGGGCCGCTGGTTCTTGTATCACAGACAATTTGTAATCTTTAACTTTAGGGGCATTGAAATTCCATAACAAGATTTTACCGAAAGAGTGAAAAAAAAAGTTTTCTATAATATAGACACATATATCAGAAACATATTTTATGAACAAAAATACAAAAGCTTTTGAAAAGTCCTATGTTTTCCAAAAATGTCAATACCAAAAAAAGAAACAGCGCAACAGGAGTGTGGCTACTCCAGGGATAATACCTTAGAAACGTCGATTGTATACACACAGGGGCATATTTGTTTATTGTGTAAGCCAACATCACCTGGGAAGTTGCCCATAGCAACCAATTAGCATATAAATTAGAACTGTCACCTACAAGTTAGAAAGCAAAAGCAAAGGTCTGATTGGTTACTATGGGCCACATCTCCAGTGATGTTGGCTTACACACTATATAAAATATAATAAATATACCCCTAAGGGAAGTTTTTATTAACACTGGAGACAAACATCACTGGTAATGTTGCCCATAGCAACCAATCAAATCTTTGCTTTTGTGTGATAACTTGTAGGTGATTTTTTAAATATAATTGGTAATTGGTTGCTATGGGCAACATCACCAGTGATGTTTGTCTCCATGTTAATAAATAAACCCCTTAAAGGAGAAGGAAAGGCTAATAAAGAGTTATGGGTTGATTTACTAAAGTGCGATAAGCGTTATCTCATGCTTTTTTGTGTTTAAATTGACGCAAAAAGAAAACTGCGCGATTCGCTAAAGTATTATCGCATGCGTTAAATAGCGCGCAACCGATTGCGTTAATTTTAATGCATTGCGTTAATTCTCACGCAGAAATAATACTAACGCACCTACTTGGGGCAGGCGGTAATTATAGAAAAGTACAGTTAATGAGCATTTGGCAACACAATATGGACTTTGCAGTGGGATTTATTCAAGTCTGTGTTGGCCCTAGAGTGATGCAGCCGCCAGTTTGCAGGGAAATGGGCATTTGGGGAAGGATCTCTCCGCAGGAGATCCGAAGCAGCCACAGAAGAAGCCACAAGAGAGCAGAAGCCGCCGCAGGAGAAGCCGAAGCAGCCACAGAAGAAGCCACAAGAGAGCAGAAGCCGCCGCAGGAGAAGCCGAAGGAGCCGCTGGAGGAGAAGGAATAAGACAACAAGGAAAAAGTACGCTGATGAAGTTTAAAGGTAAGTTCCATCAAACGCCAGAAAAAGTGCAACTTAGGTTAGAATAGGTACCTGCTTAAAGAGTCTACCTTGACGTGGTGGCAGGCTTAATAACTCTTTGGCCAAAGGTGTTTCATTTACTGGTTTAAAACTCATATCTGTGTGTCCTTTGTATTGATGTACTGACCAGAAAATGTTGTTGTGAGTGGCCCCGTGATTTCTAATGGCGGCCCTGTTTGCAGTGCTGCTTCGCAGTGCTTGGTCTTGGGTTCGAATCTGACCACTATCTCCATGGTGTCTGATTGTTCTGCTTGTGCGTGTGTGGGGTCCCATCCCCTTTGCTCCACTTTCTTCTCTCAGTCCAAAAATACACTGGTAATGAATTGGCAGATTTTACGCCATTTTTTAAGCAGCGAAGCCTGGCAATGTGTGGCAAATTTTCTTGCCGTTTTTTACACAGCATAATAAATATGCCCCTAAGTGAAGGCATGAGCAAACTTTTTCGGTACTCATGGATTCACAGCAAATTTCCTAATTTTGCCATTGGGAATTGTTTTGCAAAACTTCAGCGAAATTTTACTGCAAAAATGTGAGGTCACATCAAAATAGGTGAGGCCATATAAATGCATGCGTCAAAAAAAGTTGTGCATTAAAAAAAAACATGTGCCACCCACGTTTCGCAAATATTTCCATAGATTTTCACAATTTTTGGCAAAGCCAAACGGGACAGATTTGCTCATAACTAATTATGTATTGTAAGACCCCCTAACTGTACTGAGACCCGCAGAAAACCATATATTTTTGGAAAGTATACATTCTGACAAGGCCAACATGGGTAAAGACGTCATTTCTGATACCTATACAGGTATAGGACCCGTTATCCAGAATGTTCGGGACCAAGGGTATTCCGCATAAGGGATCTTTATACCTTTAGTCTACTGAAAAACCAATAAAACAGTAATTAAACCCAATAGGATTGTTTTGCCCCCAATAAGGATTAATTATATCTTAGTTGGGATCAAATACAAGGTACAGTTTTATTTTTACAGAGAAAAAGGAAATCAATTTTAAAAATCTGATTAGTTGTATTGGTCCAATATAGGTATCATTTCTACAATATTTTTGTATTTGTTTGTTTGTTTTTTTGACACTGACGAACATGGCACTATAGTTTTAGTTTTTTGACTTTTCTGAAAATTGGCTTCAAATGTTGTAATTTGCCGCATTTATTTTACAGAATTTCTTACATACAATGACACATCACCCTAAATATGAACGCCAGAGGTCTACTAAACAGTTTTATGCCCAGTGTGCATAGATTTACTGAAGTATGAGACATGTATGGACTCCAAATGATAAATAGCAGATACAAATTTTCTTGGCAGCCAACTCAGCTTTTGCAAACAAGACCCCTTGCGTATTATGTGTCGTAAGACCCCCTTACTGTACAGTGACCCCTAGAAAACCATATATTTTTGGAAAGTTTACATTCTGACAAGGCCAACATGGGTAAAGATGTCATTTCTGATACCGATACAGGTATAGGGCCCGTTATCCAGAATGCTCGGGACCAAGGGTATTCCGCATAAGGGGGCTTTCCGTAATTTGGATCTTCATACCTTAAGTCTACTGAAAAACCAATAAAATACATGGTACAGTTTTATTATTACAGAGAAAAGGGAATAATTTAACCATTAAATAAACCCAATAGGGCTGTTCTGCCCCCAATAAGGGGTAATTATATCTTAGTTGGGATCAAGTACAGGTACTGTTTTATTATTACAGAGAAAAGGGAATAATTTAACCATTAAATAAACCCAATAGGGCTGTTCTGCCCCCAATAAGGATTAATTATATCTTAGTTGGGATCAAGTACAGGTACTGTTTTATTATTACAGAGAAAAAGGAAATCAATTTTAAAAATCTGATTACTTTCTGGATAATGGGTTTCCGGATAAGGGGTTCGATACCTGTATTGATACAATATAGGTATCATTTCTACAAAATTTTTGTATTTGTTTTTTTTGTTTGTTTGTTTTTTTGACACTGGCGAACATGGCACTATAGTTTTAGTTTTTGACTTTTCTGAAAATTGGCTTCAAATGTTGCAATTTGCCGCATTTATTTTACAGAATTTCTTACATACAATGACACATCACCCTAAATATGAACGCCAGAGGTCTACTAAACAGTTTTATGCCCAAAATGCATAGATTTACTGAAGTATGAGACATGTATGGACTCCAAATGATAAATAGCACATACAAATTTTCTTGGCAGCAAACTCAGCTTTTGCAAACAAGACCCCTTGCGTATTATGTGTCGTAAGACCCCATTACTGTACAGCGACCCCTTGAAAACCATATATTTTTGGAAAGTTTACACTCTGACAAATTCTGATTACTGATAACTTATTCTGATAACTGATTTGACAGCATGGTTAGCGGTCAGAATACCTGATCCAATAGTCATGCTGTGAAATAAATAGGTTTTAGTGGAAAAACAAAAGACAAAATGATAAGATATAGAACTTAAAAAGCAAAAAAGAAAAAGTATATGTGTGTGTTTGTGTATGCATGTGTGTACACTTCTAAAAAGTGTGTGAATGTGTGTATATGTGTACGTAAGTGTATAAATATGTACAAAAGCAAAAGAAGGAGCAGGGGGGTCCTTGGCTGCACTGAGGGTCCCAGGATTGCAGAGTCTAGCAGGCAGGAGCAGGAAGCTCTAACAGCAGATGCATGTGTGATCGCCTCTACTGTTAGAAGTCAGGTCCTGCAACAATTGTGTCTCAGGATCAACTTGACAGCCCCCTTGTCTCATTACCTAGCCACCATACCACGTCAAGGTAAACCCCATATGGTGGTTCTAACTATTTACCTCTGGTTATATCTCCTGACCAGGGCACTGGTTTTATTCACAGGGCTAAGCCCTCCCCCACCATTAGCTTATAGCAGAGAGATTGGTGAGACCAACACCCATTTTTAAAGGCATAAGGCCACCAATTTTAAAGATGGGTGTGAGGGTGCTACAACCACATGGAAGTTTGTCCATTCTTCCTGCAGAATTACTCTGCTAAAGTATAAAACTACTCAAAAAGGGGTTGGGGAGCACTCCAAGGCCAAGTAAACTATATAACTACAATGGAAATGCAATCTGGCCAAGTGACCAATGCACATTCCCTAATAATTTAGTATCGATGCATATTTTTACAAAAACATGTTTTTTTATTTTATTTACAAAGTAATGATCTGGCTGCATGTCCTGGGGTATTATAAATGGCATTGACACTGCATTTATCCTGCCGTGTGTTCCGGGGTATTATACAGTACATGGAATTGGCCTTGTATTTATCCTGCTGCTGTTAACAAGGAACAGCAATATACCACGGATAGGCTTCAGGATTAACCAGGATAACCAGGCACTGTTCCAACCTGCAAACTGCTTTAAGTGTTTAGAATTTTGGTGCTATGTTGGAGTGAGGCATCACAGCTGCAGGATGGGAGCACAACGAGGGACATGAGCGGTAAGTATCCTCACACCATCTTCCCTTCGTTCTGGTCCAGGCAGTGCACGGGCTATAGAGTGCCATGTTATAATGTTGTGAATCCTCCAAACACCCATAAAAGTTTCCTTGTGGGTCTTATAGGCTCTAGTCAGGGTCAGGTTCTGTTGTTCTATATATATATGTGTTGTTTTTGGGCTTCTTCTTTTATAAGTCATTTATTCTGTGCAAGTGTTACTGTTATGGTCTGTAGTATGAGGAAGCCCATAGACTGCTAGTACCAACCTTATAGGTGAAATAGAAGAGCCCTGGCAACCCCCGGTTTTCACCGACGCCCTTTTGGGGCCCCGGACTTTCTGCTGCAGGGAAGACAGGGATTCTAAACACTGCCAAGGTTGATATAAAAATGCAGTACAAAAGGGATCAGGCAGAGGCAACGAGTCAGGCAATGGTCAAAAGGCAGGCATGGAGTTTTAACGCCAGAATGTGCGCCAACACGCGAAGAAGAGGACGAGCCTGGGGACTAGAGGTAAGAGCGCGCGCCAGTCTCCCAGCACTCGTAACAGTTACATTATCAAAAACATGTCCCTCGGTCAGTTGGGGCTGTAATACACAAGCGCTCGCGTCACTTCCGTGTTTTCTAGCGGAAGTGCTGGCGTCACTAGTTTGTCTGTTACTACAAGTTGGAGCGCCTAGATACAGATTTTGTCATTTGTTCCTGAGGAAGCGTGTCGGCCACACGTGAAACACGTTGAACCATTTTATTTGATTGTTTTATCTCTACATACTGTGAGTAGCCTGTATTGTGCAGGGGCAAGTTGTTTAATAAATGTTGTTATGCTATTCTTTGCTCTTTCCTGATTTTTAACCTCTGAGGTACTGAAATGGATCGGGCTGATTCTCCAATCAATATACATCATTCCTTCTTTATTTGGCACAATATTAATGCTATCTGGTGCATTTTTACCACATTTGGTGGAGGCACACGCTTGTTTCACTTGATTGTTTTGTCACTTTGCACACTGGTTGTGTATTGAACGTATTACACTAATTTACTTTTTTCTCTTTATATATATATACGCTTCCATCACATTCGTCTGGAACTTTTGTGAGCAAAGTGTTGGCTCACTGGCTGTTCCTCTCTCCCTGTAGCTTTTTTGTGGGAGAGATCTTCATGTCCACTATCCCTGGTTTAAAGGCATAAGTCCAACATGGTGGGGTTGTGTGCTATAAGTATATGGAAGTTGGTTGTAGCAACTTTATCATTTGGCTTGTTTTGCCCAGAGTGTTCATTTTGTGAAATCGCCCCCTTGCCATCCCTCCCATGCTGGCTATAGGAATTGGTCTAAAATGCCAGCACTGGCGATATTCACAAAATGTACAAGTGCTTCAATTGCATGTTTTATTCAAAGGCAAAGAAAACCAAGTCATTGGCCCTCCCACCCTCCCCATGCCAATAGACTGTTGGTTTTCGGTTTTCTCATTTCTTGTCTTTAATGTCAGTTTTTCTTTAGTCCCATTAAATAAAGTTTTCTTTCAAACAGTCTAAGGAATGTTATTGGACCCTGGTTTTATCAATACTTCAAATAGCCCAAAAACAGGTTTGTGGTCCGATTGTCTCATAAGTGAACAAGAGCCATATTTCAGAACATGGATATCATCCTGATTCCGGCTCTTGTACATCACTCGATCAGTGTAGGAAGGCGTCCTCTGTTTCTTACTGGTGTCATAGTCATCGGATCCGATATTAAATCTATATGTGGGGCGGAAATGGATTTCGCCTTCCTTAAATCCTTTGAATATAGAACCTTTAGTCACCTCTTCTGACAGCTGATCGTACTGCAGGAGGGAACTCATGTCATTCTCTGGAAGGTTCTCTAGGATGGAATCAACTTCACTCCGACTCTTGCTCAAGCGGAAATTGAAGTCCCCAAACCAGAAGACTTCGTCAAACCGGCTCGTCGCATCGTCGGGATCAGAGTAAACGGGGTTTGTGTCAGGAACATTTTTTGGGAGCTGCAGGTCTTTGATTATTTTCTCATAATTCTGGATTCTTTGCTTTACTTTGGAATCTCCTGCCGCAAAGTGGGCATTGATAAAAAGGAATGAGGTTCCAAAGAATGTAAATGAAGCAGCCACAGCCCCTTTGGTCTTAATCAGTGGGAAGAATCTCGTAGTGACGGTTGCACATTCAACCTCAGAGCAGAACCACACGAGATCTCGCCTGATAAACAGAGACAGGTACAGGACACCGTGAGCTGCTGAGTGGAGCAAGACATAACGATGCCCCAGTGTCAGCTGCAGACGGTTTTGCCATTCTTGCCTGTTGGGGCAGCCTTCTTGCACTCCGATTACATACAGGTCTTGTGCAGACTCGGCGCCCAATGGAAATAGGAAATCATCCAGTCTCTCTGGAAGATCCTTTTTTTCATTCATATTCCAGGTGGCAATAAATATCCTCAGATTTTTTTGTGGAAGATGTTGTTGCAGTTCCTCTTCTCCAAGTAAGCCTTGACCAACCAAGGGCCTCTCTTCTAGATGCCTCTTATGGCTGGTCTGGCTGGGAGAAACACCAGTGAGCTTTTTAGCAATGTTACTCCAACACCAGTCAATGGTGAATACAAAGATAAATACAAGGAGAGCAAAGAGATAAACTAACAAGTTCTCGTCATTCTCTTCATCTTCATCATTCTCTATTTCTTCATATTCTGGGTTTCCTTTGTGGAACTCCAGTGATGTGTGACGGGTATAAAGAAGGGCTGTGAATATCATTACTGATATTAGATGGGCCCAACCCGCCCCCCTTCTGTATGGCTGTCTCCAATAATGGCCAACAGTCCAGTTAATGGCAACTGCCAAGGAAAATACCATTAGGATAACTGAACCCAATGGGTAGATCTCTTCAATATCTGTATCTTTAACATTTCTAAATAATTCAAATTCTTCTGGTGTCAGGATTACTTTCTGGGTCAGTGATGATCGATCAGATGAATGAAAACATTGTTCCAATAGGATAAGAAACGCAATGAAAGGTGGAAAATTCATTGCTAAGGAAAGGTTGCTGAGCTCTAGTCAGCAGATGTTGTTCGAAGCAAGTCCCACTTCGAACTGAGCTCTGTGCTCAGTGTCGGGCTTATATAGCCTGCTGTTGCCATGGTAACCGCATACTAATGAGCTTGCCAGTGATGTCACAATGTGGTTGCTATGGTAACCACGCAATAGAAGCTAAGCAAACTGATCTTATCAGTGTTGCTATGGTAACCGCATACTAATGAGCTTGTGGTTACTTATCAGTGATGTCACAATGCGGTTGCTATGGTGACCACACAAAAGAAGATAAGCAAACTAATCTTATCAGTGTCTTATCAGTATTGCCATTGTAACCGCAAACTAATGAGCTTTTGTTTACATGTTGTTTACTTGCAGTTGCTATGGTGATCACACAATAGAGCAAAAACAACAAACTGATCTGTTTACTAGTATAGTATTGTCTTTAACCCTTTCACTACCAGTAGATTTGGGTTTACCAAAGAAAATGATATATCATTTTTTTTCAGGACAACCTAACCTTTCAAAACATGATGAAATATTTGCAAGCCCATAACAAGATTTTACCGAAAGAGTGAAAATAAAGAGTTTTCTATAATATAGACACATATATCAGAAACATATTTTATGAACAAAAATACAAAAGCTTTTGAAAAGTCCTATGTTTTCCAAAAATGTCAATAAAAGAAACAGCGCAACAGGAGTGTGGCTACTCCAGGAATAATACCTTAGAAACATCGATTGTATACACACAGGGGCATATTTGTTTAGTGTGTAAGCCAACATCACCTGGGAAGTTGCCCATAGCAACCAATTAGCATATAAATTAGAACTGTCACCTACAAGTTAGAAAGCAAAAGCAAAGGTCTGATTGGTTACTATGGGCCACATCTCCAGTGATGTTGGCTTACACACTATATAAAATATAATAAATATACCCCTAAGGGAAGTTTTTATTAACACTGGAGACAAACATCACTGGTAATGTTGCCCATAGCAACCAATCAAATCTTTGCTTTTGTGTGATAACTTGTAGGTGATTTTTTAAATATAATTGGTAATTGGTTGCTATGGGCAACATCACCAGTGATGTTTGTTTCCAATGTTAATAAACCCTGATGAAGTTTAAAGGTAAGTTCCATTGAACGCCATCGACCCTGCTCTGGCACCAATGCAGCCCTTACCCCCTGGCCACCAATGCTTTTTATATGTATTTTTAGATTTATATGTTGTGTTATTTATTGTTACTAATCAAAGTTAGTGCAGATTTTAAGCAGGACACAGATTTCCATGTTCCATCACCCTTATTAGGACTGATTATTTTTTGACCAAGGGGTTAAACCAAATGGCTCTTATTTATATATTAGAAAAAGTGCAACTTAGGTTAGAATAGGTACCTGCTTAAAGAGTCTACCTTGACGTGGTGGCAGGCTTAATAACTCTTTGGCCAAAGGTGTTTCATTTACTGGTTTAAAACTCATATCTGTGTGTCCTTTGTATTGATGTACTGACCAGAAAATGTTGTTGTGAGTGGCCCCGTGATTTCTGATGGCGGCCCTGGTTGCAGTGCTGCTTCGCAGTGCTTGGTCTTGGGTTCGAATCTGACCGCTATCTCCATGGTGTCCGATTGTTCTGCTTGTGCGTGTGTGGGGTCCCATCCCCTTTGCTCCACTTTCTTCTCTCAGTCCAAAAATACACTGGTAATGAATTGGCAGATTTTACGCCATTTTTTAAGCAGCGAAGCCTGGCAATGTGTGGCAAATTTTCTTGCCGTTTTTTACACAGCATAATAAATATGCCCCTAAGTGAAGGCATGAGCAAATTTTTTCGGTACTCATGGATTCACAGCAAATTTCCTAATTTTGCCATTGGGAATTGTTTTGCAAAACTTCAGCGAAATTTTACTGCAAAAATGTGCGGTCACATCAAAATAGGTGAGGCCATATAAATGCATGCGTCAAAAAAAGTTGTGCATTAAAAAAAAACATGTGCCACCCACGTTTCGCAAATATTTCCATAGATTTTCACAATTTTTGGCAAAGCCAAACGGGACAGATTTGCTCATAACTAATTATGTATTGTAAGACCCCCTAACTGTACTGAGACCCGCAGAAAACCATATATTTTTGGAAAGTATACATTCTGACAAGGCCAACATGGGTAAAGACGTCATTTCTGATACCTATACAGGTATAGGACCCGTTATCCAGAATGTTCGGGACCAAGGGTATTCCGCATAAGGGATCTTTATACCTTTAGTCTACTGAAAAACCAATAAAACAGTAATTAAACCCAATAGGATTGTTTTGCCCCCAATAAGGATTAATTATATCTTAGTTGGGATCAAATACAGGTACTGTTTTATTATTACAGAGAAAAAGGAAACCATTTTTAAAAATCTGATTACTTGTATTGGTCCAATATAGGTATCATTTCTACAATATTTTTCTATTTGTTTTTTGTTTGTTTGTTTTTTTGACACTGACGAACATGGCACTATAGTTTTAGTTTTTTGACTTTTCTGAAAATTGGCTTCAAATGTTGTAATTTGCCGCATTTATTTTACAGAATTTCTTACATACAATGACATATCACCCTAAATATGAACGCCAGAGGTCTACTAAACAGTTTTATGCCCAAAATGCATAGATTTACTGAAGTATGAGACATGTATGGACTCCAAATGATAAATAGCAGATACGAATTTTCTTGGCAGCCAACTCAGCTTTTGCAAACAAGACCCCTTGCGTATTATGTGTCGTAAGACCCCCTTACTGTACAGTGACCCCTAGAAAACCATATATTTTTGGAAAGTTTACATTCTGACAAGGCCAACATGGGTAAAGATGTCATTTCTGATACCGATACAGGTATAGGGCCCGTTATCCAGAATGCTCGGGACCAAGGGTATTCCGCATAAGGGGGCTTTCCGTAATTTGGATCTTCATACCTTAAGTCTACTGAAAAACCAATAAAATATCCTCAATAAGGATTAATTATATCTTAGTTGGGATCAAATACATGGTACAGTTTTATTATTACAGAGAAAAGGGAATCATTTAACCATTAAATAAACCCAATAGGGCTGTTCTGCCCCCAATAAGGGGTAATTATATCTTAGTTGGGATCAAGTACAGGTACTGTTTTATTATTACAGAGAAAAGGGAATCATTTAACCATTAAATAAACCCAATAGGGCTGTTCTGCCCCCAATAAGGGGTAATTATATCTTAGTTGGGATCAAGTACAGGTACTGTTTTATTATTACAGAGAAAAGGGAATCATTTAACCATTAAATAAACCCAATAGGACTGTTCTGCCCCAATAAGGATTAATTATATCTTAGTTGGGATCAAATACAGGTACTGTTTTATTATTACAGAGAAAAAGGAAATCAATTTTAAAAATCTGATTACTTTCTGGATAATGGGTTTCCGGATAAGGGGTTCGATACCTGTATTGATACAATGTAGGTATCATTTCTACAAAATTTTTGTATTTGTTTTTTTTGTTTGTTTGTTTTTTTGACACTGGCGAACATGGCACTATAGTTTTAGTTTTTTGACTTTTCTGAAAATTGGCTTCAAATGTTGTAATTTGCCGCATTTATTTTACAGAATTTCTTACATACAATGACACATCACCCTAAATATGAATGCCAGAGGTCTACTAAACAGTTTTATGCCCAGTGTGCATAGATTTACTGAAGTATGAGACATGTATGGACTCCAAATGATAAATTGCACATACGAATTTTCTTGGCAGCCAACTCAGCTTTTGCAAACAAGACTCCTTGCGTATTATGTGTCGTAAGACCCCCTTACTGTACAGTGACCCCTAGAAAACCATATATTTTTGGAAAGTTTACATTCTGACAAGGCCAACATGAGTAAAGATGTCATTTCTGATACCGATACAGGTATAGGGCCCGTTATCCAGAATGCTCGAGACCAAGAATATTCCGCATAAGGGGGCTTTCCGTAATTTGGATCTTCATACCTTAAGTCTACTGAAAAACCAATAAAATATCCTCAATAAGGATTAATTATATCTTAGTTGGGATCAAATACATGGTACAGTTTTATTATTACAGAGAAAAAGGAAATTAATTTTAAAAATCTGATTACTTGATTAAAATGGAGTCTATGGGAGACAGGCTTTCTGTAATTCAGAGCATTCTGGATAATGGGTTTCCGGATAAGGGGTTCGATACCTGTATTGATACAATATAGGTATCATTTCTACAAAATTTTTGTATTTGTTTTTTTTGTTTGTTTGACACTGATGAACATGGCACTATAGTTTTAGTTTTTGACTTTTCTGAAAATTGGCTTCAAATGTTGCAATTTGCCGCATTTATTTTACAGAATTTCTTACATACAATGACACATCACCATAAATATGAACACCAGAGGTCTACTAAACAGTTTTATGCCCAAAATGCATAGATTTACTGAAGTATGAGACATGTATGGACTCCAAATGATAAATAGCACATACAAATTTTCTTGGCAGCAAACTCAGCTTTTGCAAACAAGACTCCTTGCGTATTATGTGTCGTAAGACCCCATTACTGTACAGCGACCCCTTGAAAACCATATATTTTTGGAAAGTTTACACTCTGACAAATTCTGATTACTGATAACTTATTCTGATAACTGATTTGACAGCATGGTTAGCGGTCAGAATATCTGATCCAATAGTCATGCTGTGAAATAAATGGGTTTTAGTGGAAAAACAAAAGACAAAATGATAAGATATAGAACTTAAAAAGCAAAAAAGAAAAAGTATATGTGTGTGTTTGTGTATGCATGTGTGTACACTTCTAAAAAGTGTGTGAATGTGTGTATATGTGTACGTAAGTGTATAAATATGTACAAAAGCAAAAGAAGGAGCAGGAGGGTCCTTGGCTGCACTGAGGGTCCCAGGATTGCAGAGTCTAGCAGGCAGGAGCAGGAAGCTCTAACAGCAGATGCATGTGTGATCGCATCTACTGTTAGAAGTCAGGTCCTGCGACAATTGTGTCTCAGGATCAACTTGACAGCCCCCTTGTCTCATTACCTAGGGGCTTGGGGGCACATCTGACTCTCTGCGCCAGTGGAAAAAGCTGCCGGTGCAAAGAAAAAGCCTTTACTGCAAAGAACATAGGTAAGGTAGTACCTGCATTCTTGGCAGGGAAAGGGTTAAAGGGATTCAGTCATGATTTTAATGGGTTACTTTTTATTTTTAAATTACACAGTTTACATAGCAAATAATTCACTCCACCATTTAAAATTTTATTCTTGAACCAACAAATGTATTTTAATTAGCTGTAATATTGGTGTGTAGGCGCCATCTCAGTGCATTGTGCCCGAGTCTGATCTTTCAGAAGGAGCCAGCGCTACACAATAGAACTGCTTTCAGCTAACCTATTGTTTCTCCTTCTCCCATGTAACTGGAGGGGTCCCAAGCCGGACTTGGATTTCTTACTATTAAGTGCTATTCTGATACCTACTGGGAGCTGCTATCTTGCTCCCTTCCCATTGTTCTGCTGATTGGCTGCTGGGAGAGGGGTGGTATCACTCCATGTAACCATGGATTTGGGTCCCCAAACTAATCTCTGTCTTGTTTCTGCTAACTACCACTATAGCCTGCTGTGTTCTGGGGTATTATACCTTGATACACAAAAGGGGGTTGAGGGAGTATTTCAAGGCTAAGTAAAATATACAAGTACAATGGAAGTGCAACTCATCTGGCCAAATTAGCTACAAGTATAAAATAGAGGGGGATTGATCAATATAAATTCCCTGATCTACTGTTTCACTAGTAATTTTGTATCTATACAAGTAACTAATGTTTAGAATCTATATGTGTATTTATAAAAACAGGGGTTATTAGTTTCAAAGTTATGATCATAAAATTGAGAAGCCACCATACCACGTCAAGGTAAACCCCTATATGGTGGTTCTAACTATTTACTTCTGGTTATATCTCCTGACCAGGGCACTGGTTTTATTCACAGGGCTTAGCCCTCCCCCACCATTAGCTTATAGGAGAGATATTGGTGAGACCAACACCCACTTTTAAAGGCATAAGGCCACCAATTTTAAAGATGGGTGTGAGGGTGCTACAACCACATGGAAGTTTGGCCATTCTTCCTGCAGAATTACTCTGCTAAAGTATAAAACTACACAAAAGGGGGTTGGGGAGCACTCCAAGGCCAAGTAAAATATATAAGTACAATGGAAGTGCAACTCATCTGGCCAAATAAGCAACAAGTATATAAAAGAGAGGGGGATTGATCAATGCACATTCCCTGATCTACTGTTTCACTAGTAATTTTGTATCTATACAAGTAAATAGTTTTTAGAATCTATATGTGTATTTATAAAAACAGGGGTTATTAGTTTCAAAGTTATGATCATAAAATTGACAAGCCACCATACCACGTCAAGGTAAACCCCATATGGTGGTTCTAACTATTTACCTCCGGTTATATCTCCTGACCAGGGCACTGGTTTTATTCACAGGGCTTAGCCCTCCCCCACCATTAGCTTATAGGAGAGAGATTGGTGAGACCAACACCCACTTTTAAAGGCATAAGGCCACCAATTTTAGAGATGGGTGTGAGGGTGCTACAACCACATGGAAGTTTGGCCATTCTTCCTGCAGAATTACTCTGCTAAAGTATAAAACTACTCAAAAAGGGGGTTGGGGAGCACTCCAAGGCCAAGTAAACTATATAACTACAATGGAAATGCAATCTGGCCAAGTGACCAATGCACATTCCCTAATAATTTAGTATCGATGCATATTTTTACAAAAACATGTTTTTTTATTTTATTTACAAAGTAATGATCTGGCTGCATGTCCTGGGGTATTATAAATGGCATTGACACTGCATTTATCCTGCCGTGTGTTCCGGGGTATTATACAGTACATGGAATTGGCCTTGTATTTATCCTGCTGCTGTTAACAAGGAACAGCAATATACCACGGATAGGCTTCAGGATTAACCAGGATAACCAGGCACTGTTCCAACCTGCAAACTGCTTTAAGTGTTTAGAATTTTGGTGCTATGTTGGAGTGAGGCATCACAGCTGCAGGATGGGAGCGCAACGAGGGACATGAGCGGTAAGTATCCTCACACCATCTTCCCTTCGTTCTGGTCCAGGCAGTGCACGGGCTATAGAGTGCCATGTTATAATGTTGTGAATCCTCCAAACACCCATAAAAGTTTCCTTGTGGGTCTTATAGGCTCTAGTCAGGGTCAGGTTCTGTTGTTCTATATATATATATGTTGTTTTTGGGCTTCTTCTTTTATAAGTCATTTATTCTGTGCAAGTGTTACTGTTATGGTCTGTAGTATGAGGAAGCCCATAGACTGCTAGTACCAACCTTATAGGTGAAATAGAAGAGCCCTGGCAACCCCGGTTTTCACCGACGCCCTTTTGGGGCCCCGGACTTTCTGCTGCAGGGAAGACAGGGATTCTAAACACTGCCAAGGTTGATAAAAAAATGCAGTACAAAAGGGATCAGGCAGAGGCAACGAGTCAGGCAATGCTCAAAAGGCAGGCATGGAGTTTTAACGCCAGAATGTGCGCCAACACGCGAAGAAGAGGACGAGCCTGGGGACTAGAGGTAAGAGCGCGCGCCAGTCTCCCAGCACTTGTAACAGTTACATTATCAAAAACATGTCCCTCGGTCAGTTGGGGCTGTAATACACAAGCGCTCGCGTCACTTCCGTGTTTTCTAGCGGAAGTGCTGGCGTCACTAGTTTGTCTGTTACTACAAGTTGGAGCGCCTAGATACAGATTTTGTCATTTGTTCCTGAGGAAGCGTGTCGGCCACACGTGAAACACGTTGAACCATTTTATTTGATTGTTTTATCTCTACATACTGTGAGTAGCCTGTATTGTGCAGGGGCAAGTTGTTTAATAAATGTTGTTATGCTATTCTTTGCTCTTTCCTGATTTTTAACCTCTGAGGTACTGAAATGGATCGGGCTGATTCTCCAATCAATATACATCATTCCTTCTTTATTTGGCACAATATTAATGCTATCTGGTGCATTTTTACCACATTTGGTGGAGGCACACGCTTGTTTCACTTGATTGTTTTGTCACTTTGCACACTGGTTGTGTATTGAACGTATTACACTAATTTACTTTTTTCTCTTTATATATATATACGCTTCCATCACATTCGTCTGGAACTTTTGTGAGCAAAGTGTTGGCTCACTGGCTGTTCCTCTCTCCCTGTAGCTTTTTTGTGGGAGAGATCTTCATGTCCACTATCCCTGGTTTAAAGGCATAAGTCCAACATGGTGGGGTTGTGTGCTATAAGTATATGGATGTTGGTTGTAGCAACTTTATCATTTGGCTTGTTTTGCCCAGAGTGTTCATTGTGTGAAATCGCCCCCTTGCCATCCCTCCCATGCTGGCTATAGGAATTGGGCTAAAATGCCAGCACTGGCGATATTCACAAAATGTGCAAGTGCTTCAATTGCATGTTTTATTCAAAGGCAAAGAAAACCAAGTCATTGGCCCTCCCACCCTCCCCACACCAATAGACTGTTGGTTTTCGGTTTTCTCATTTCTTGTCTTTAATGTCAGTTTTTCTTTAGTCCCATTAAATAAAGTTTTCTTTCAAACAGTCTAAGGAATGTTATTGGACCCTGGTTTTATCAATACTTCAAATAGCCCAAAAACAGGTTTGTGGTCCGATTGTCTCATAAGGGAACAAGAGCCATATTTCAGAACATGGATATCATCCTGATTCCGGCTCTTGTACATCACTCGATCAGTGTAGGAAGGCGTCCTCTGTTTCTTACTGGTGTCATAGTCATCGGATCCGATATTAAATCTATATGTGGGGCGGAAATGGATTTCACCTTCCTTAAATCCTTTGAATATAGAACCTTTAGTCACCTCTTCTGACAGCTGATCATACTGCAGGAGGGACCTCATATCATTCTCTGGAAGGTTCTCTAGGATGGAATCAACTTCCCTCCGACTCTTGCTCAAGCGGAAATTGAAGTCCCCAAACCAGAAGACTTCGTCAAACCGGCTTGTCACATCGTCGGGATCAGAGTAAACGGGGTTTGTGTCAGGAACATTTTTTGGGAGCTTCAGGTCTTTGATTATTTTCTCATAATTCTGGATTCTTTGCTTTACTTTGGAATCTCCTGCCGCAAAGTGGGCATTGATAAAAAGGAATGAGGTTCCAAAGAATGTAAATGAAGCAGCCACAGCCCCTTTGGTCTTAATCATCGGGAAGAATCTCGTAGTGACGGTTGCACATTCAACCTCAGAGCAGAACCACACGAGATCTCGCCTGATAAACAGAGACAGGTACAGAACACCGTGAGCTGCTGAGTGGAGCAAGACATAACGATGCCCCAGTGTCAGCTGCAGGCGGTTTTGCCATTCTTGCCTGTTGGGGCAGCCTTCTTGCACTCCGATTACATACAGGTCTTGTGCAGACTCGGCGCCCAATGGAAATAGGAAATCCTCCAGTCTCTCTGGAAGATCCTTTTTTTCATTCATATTCCAGGTGGCAATAAATATCCTCAGATTTTTTTGTGGAAGATGTTGTTGCAGTTCCTCTTCTCCAAGTAAGCCTTGACCAACCAAGAGCCTCTCTTCTAGATGCCTCTTATGGCTGGTCTGGCTGGGAGAAACACCAGTGAGCTTTTTAGCAATGTTACTCCAACACCAGTCAATGGTGAATACGAAGATAAATACAAGGAGAGCAAAGAGATAAACTAACAAGTTCTCGTCATTCTCTTCATCTTCATCATTCTCTATTTCTTCATATTCTGGGTTTCCTTTGTGGAACTCCAGTGATGTGTGACGGGTATAAAGAAGGGCTGTGAATATCATTACTGATAATAGATGGGCCCAACCCGCCCCCCTTCTGTAGGGCTGTCTCCAATAATGGCCAACAGTCCAGTTAATGGCAACTGCCAAGGAAAATACCATTAGGATAACTGAACCCAATGGGTAGATCTCTTCAATATCAGTATCTTTAACATTTCTCAATAATTCAAATTCTTCTGGTGTCAGGATTACTTTCTGGGTCAGTGATGATCGATCAGATGAATGAAAACATTGTTCCAATAGGATAAGAAACGCAATGAAAGGTGGAAAATTCATTGCTAAGGAAAGGTTGCTGAGCTCTAGTCAGCAGATGTTGTTCGAAGCAAGTCCCACTTCGAACTGAGCTCTGTGCTCAGTGTCGGGCTTATATAGCCTGCTGTTGTCATGGTAACCGCATACTAATGAGCTTGTCAGTGATGTCACAATGTGGTTGCTATGGTAACCACGCAATAGAAGCTAAGCAAACTGATCTTATCAGTGTTGCTATGGTAACCGCATACTAATGAGCTTGTGGTTACTTATCAGTGATGTCACAATGCAGTTGCTATGGTGACCACACAAAAGAAGATAAGCAAACTAATCTTATCAGTGTCTTATCAGTGTTGCCATTGTAACCGCAAACTAATGAGCTTTTGTTTACATGTTGTTTACTTGCAGTTGCTATGGTGATCACACAATAGAGCAAAAACAACAAACTGATCTGTTTACTAGTATAGTATTGTCTTTAACCCTTTCACTACCAGTAGATTTGGGTTTACCAAAGAAAATGATATATCATTTTTTTTCAGGACAACCTAACCTTTCAAAACATGATGAAATATTTGCAAGCCCATAACAAGATTTTACCGAAAGATTGAAAATAAAGAGTTTTCTATAATATAGACACATATATCAGAAACATATTTTATGAACAAAAATACAAAAGCTTTTGAAAAGTCCTATGTTTTCCAAAAATGTCAATAAAAGAAACAGCGCAACAGGAGTATGGCTACTCCAGGGATAATACCTTAGAAACATCGATTGTATACACACAGGGGCATATTTGTTTAGTGTGTAAGCCAACATCACCTGGGAAGTTGCCCATAGCAACCAATTAGCATATAAATTAGAACTGTCACCTACAAGTTAGAAAGCAAAAGCAAAGGTCTGATTGGTTACTATGGGCCACATCTCCAGTGATGTTGGCTTACACACTATATAAAATAAACCCCTAAGGGAAGTATTTATTAACACTGGAGACAAACATCACTGGTAATGTTGCCCATAGCAACCAATCAAATCTTTGCTTTTGTTTGATAACTTGTAGGGGATTTTTTAAATATAATTGGTAATTGGTTGCTATGGGCAACATCACCAGTGATGTTTGTCTCCATGTTAATAAATAAGCCCCTAAAAAGAGAAGGTAAGTCTAATAAATAGTTAATCTCAAGCTGCAGGCATACCTTCAGTTCTCCATATTTCACCTGTTCAGATGATCAGAAGCCTCATGGGAAAAAAAACACTGAGCTCTGTAAACTAAATTCCCATAATGCCTCACTCCTGCACCAAGACCAAGACCCCTGTACATGCGCAGTTAGTAAGACTATGAGGAAACTTCCTGCTGATTGGCTCAGATCACACATTCCTAAGGGGGGGAGCAGGAGAGGGGAGAGAGCTGCGCAGACTCTGGCACAGGAAAAAGGAGACAAGAAATCCTGTGTTTCTTTTGATAGAGGGCTTAGTGCAGCGTTTCTGTAAGTGCTTATGTGTGGTTTGACCTCCCCCCTACCTTTTGGCTTGTAACTGTCCAAATGTAGAGGCTCCATAAAGGATGGAGGGGACTGAAATGTTGCCAGTGGCACCAAATTACATATTTGGCTGTTTTTGCATTGATATTTAGAGTGCTGCTGAGCTGCATTGCTGCCGTGGTTGCAGTCAGAGCCACCATCGGGGGAAGAGTCGTCCCGGGCCTGGAGGATTTTAACTTTTAAGAGAGGCCCAGCCGTGCTACAGTTTTCTGATTAACTTGGGCCCCTTTAATCAATTACAGGCCCTGTCCTCTTTAAAATTAGGCAGATTAAATTTCTTTAGTGGCCAGCGACTAATCCGGTTGGTCACAGACCTTGCATACGTTTGACATCAGTACGCATGGGGCGTGACCTTATATAAAGGCCTGTCTCCTTTCGCATGGAGTCAGAGGTGAGGCGCCGTCTTTGGAGAAGGATCTCGCCACAGGAGAGCCGAAGCAGCCACAGAAGAAGCCACAAGAGAGCAGAAGCCGCCGCAGGAGAGCCGAAGCAGCCACAGAAGAAGCCACAAGAGAGCAGAAGCCGCCGCAGGAGAGCCGAAGCAGCCACAGAAGAAGCCACAAGAGAGCAGAAGCCGCCGCAGGAGAGCCGAAGCAGCCACAGAAGAAGCCACAAGAGAGCAGAAGCCGCCGCAGGAGAGCCGAAGCAGCCACAGAAGAAGCCACAAGAGAGCAGAAGCTGCTGCAGGAGAAGCCGAAGGAGCCGCTGGAGGAGAAGGAATAAGACAACAAGGAAAAAGTACCCTGATGAAGTTTAAAGGTAAGTTCCATCAAACGCCATCGACCCTGCTCTGGCACCAATGCAGCCCTTACACCCTGGCCACCAATGCTTTTTATTTATATTTTATTTTCTGTTTATTTATATTGATAAAAATAAAGTTGAATATTTATATGTTGTATTACATATTCATACTAATCAAAGTTTGGACTGATTATTTTTTGACCAAGGGGTTAAACCAAATGGCTCTTATTTATATATTAGAAAAAGTGCAACTTAGGTTAGAATAGGTACCTGCTTAAAGAGTCTACCTTGACGTGGTGGCAGGCTTAATAACTCTTTGGCCAAAGGTGTTTCATTTACTGGTTTAAAACTCATATCTGTGTGTCCTTTGTATTGATGTACTGACCAGAAAATGTTGTTGTGAGTGGCCCCGTGATTTCTGATGGCGGCCCTGGTTGCAGTGCTGCTTCGCAGTGCTTGGTCTTGGGTTCGAATCTGACCTCTATCTCCATGGTGTCCGATTGTTCTGCTTGTGCGTGTGTGGGGTCCCATCCCCTTTGCTCCACTTTCTTCTCTCAGTCCAAAAATACACTGGTAATTAATTGGCTCCTGATGAAAGTGACTGTAGTGTATATGCATTCCTGCGGAAGGAAAATTACATTGTAAGCTCCACTGGGACCGGGATTCATGTGAATGATTAAACAGTCTCTATACAGTGCTGCATAATGGGTTGATGCTATACAAAGCATAATATTATTAACTCATATTTACTATACGCCAACATAATAAGTGCTGCCCTTCAGGAACGCTCATTAGAGCTTACATCTAAAAGAAAAAGGAAGTTTGAGAGAGACAGAGTGTGTAAGTGGAAGGAGAATGAAACCTCCACCCCCCCCCAATTTTAAACTGATCACCAACCCCTGCAGAGACCACCCTGTCCCCACCAAATGCAGGCCAACCCGGCTGACTGCCTTGCCCTCTCCCCCCATGTATGTGCGTGCAAACAAGAAGTGTGCGGGGGGTGCTATGCAATAACAAATGGTGGCGGGGGCAATAGAGTGCAGAGTAGTGGCAGGCAAAAGTGGTACCAGCCTGGAGGCCCCTCATTGTTGCGCCCTGGGCAGGTGCCTCTTCTGCCAACCCCTAGTTCCAACCCTGGTCCCCACCAAACCACGTTGCCTTCCTTGAGTGATCCGTGGGCCTGTACCAGTGCTGAATCTTACAGGGTTGGTATGGCAGATATGGTTTTTCGACTCCAGGATGATGATCCCCAGCCAGGAAGCCAATCTGATTCTGATTTGCATTGCCAATGCTCCAGGTCACCAATCTGAATGGACACAAAGTACCATGTATTTTTATCCACCCACAAACATAACCAGAATTAAAAGAAAACAGCATGCTATGCCCTAAATAGAAGAACTGTGCGTGCAATGTGAATTGAATATGTGCCATGTGCAATAATTTACTACTATAAGTCTCATTTATGAACAACAAATAGCGCAAAGTCCAGTTTTTTTACATAAATTGCCATTTTTTCCCCACAAAGCAAAGTTTTTTCCCCAGGATTCAAGCATAAAAGAGGTGTGTGCTCAGCTTCTTATACCACAACTTGAAACTTTAGCAAAATGCAGCCACACATGTGCGTATTAGTCTATATGGGTCCTCTTCATTTTTTCCTTTTTTTCCCCCCAAAAGTGAAACGTTTGTAGGTAAAATCTTACCATCTGTTTGTGCCACAGAGCTTACATTCTAATTTTGGTACACCCCGCCCAAGTCACAGGGAGATGATCTGACTTAACCGAGGTTACGAGGAGCGAATATAGAACTGAAGACGTGCTTCTTTGCTCCGCGGCCCAGGTCTCCTTACCAGAACGACACTGGATATCCGTTTTACACAAGAGCGGTGCTATTAGCATCCCTCTAAATTCTTTTCCACTTGAAATAGTAAATGAATGGGAAAAAGTTGCCGTCCAAGATTTGTAACATCTTAACAAGTCACATAATAGTGATGATTCATCTGCTCTGTTCATTGTGTGGGCAGAATTTCCTTTATAGCTGAATAGGTCTGAGGCCAAGCATGGCAGCTGGAAGGCAAAATGTAAAAAGCGGAAGTCTGGGATTATGCCTCCAACACATTCTACGTGGTTTTTAATAAACACCTGGGATATCAGTAAACACTCCCTATAATAAGTGTTTGCTTTAGTCTTCCAACGGACAACTCATTTCAAGTGAGACACGCATTTGCCAGCCAATCTTTTCACAGCCATTCCAAAGGAATAGGGCAGGGCTAACCACAGTAACAATGTTTGTGCTGGCATTTATACATTTTAGAACTCCACTCCTTTAGATGCTTGGAAGCATTTGTTCCCATGTTGTCCCAGTAAGATGAGTAGATACACGTACACTCAGCTACTCATAGACACAGGTTGGATTGCACCTGCACCCATGTGAACACAGGTCCAGGTGCTTCTCCAAAATCCAGGGAGATATTTCAATGTGCAGAGAATACTGTAGAGCGGTGGTACCCAAACTCTTTTCCCTGTAAGCCACATTCAAATGTAAAAAAAAATTGGGGAGCAAGACAAGCATGAAAAAAGTACCAAATAAGAGCTGCGATTGGCTATTGGGTAGCCCCTATATGGACTGGCAGTCTACAGGAGGATCTGTATGGCAGTATACTTGGGTTTTATGCAACCAAAACTTGCCTCCAAGCCAGAAATTCAAAAATAAGCACCTGCTTTGAGGCCACTGGAAGCAACATCCAAGGGGTTGGTGAGCAACATGTTGTTCCTGAACTACTGGTTCTTAGTTCTAGAGAAAGAATCCACTACTGTGTTCAGTTTTGGTTCTAGTTCCTTTCATTTATTTCATTGCACCCAGTAGTGTCAGTACCAATTAGCTTATACAGGTATGGGACCTGTTATCCAGAATGCTTGGGATCTGGGGTTTTCCGGATAAGGGGTCTTTCCATAATTTGGATCTACATACCTTAAATCTACTAAAAAATCTTTTAAACATTAATTAAACCCAAAAGGATTGTTTTGCCTCCAGTAGGGATTAATTATATCTTAGTTGGGATCAAGTACAGGTACTGTTTTATTATTACAGAGAAAAGGGAATCATTTAACCATTAAATAAACCCAATAGGGCTGTATTGCCCCCAATAAGGGGTAATTATATCTCAGTTGGGATCAAGTACAGGTACTGTTTTATTATTACAGAGAAAAGGGAATCATTTAACCATTAAATAAACCCAATAGGGCTGTTCTGCCCCAATAAGGGGTAATTATATCTTAGTTGGGATCAAGTACAGGTACTGTTTTATTATTACAGAGAAAAGGGAATCATTTAACCATTAAATAAACCCAATAGGGCTGTTCTGCCCCAATAAGGGGTAATTATATCTTAGTTGGGATCAAGTACAAGGTACTCTTTTATTATTACAGAGAAAAGGGAATCATTTTTTAAATTAGAATTATTTGCTTATAATGGGGTCTATGGGAGACAGCCTTCCTGCAGTTTGGAACTTTATGGATAACAGGTTTCCGGATAATGGATCCCATACCTGTACTAGAGAATCTACAATATTGCAGGGTTGTGTGATGCTTGCTTTAATTCTGAATTGGACATTTTTCTTGTAAGATGTTGAAACGGGCAGTGAAACTTTTATTAAGTTACAATTTCATGGATTGTTCTTGAGTTGCCAACCCCTAACACTATTGGGCAGGTTTATTCATTTTCAAGTTGGTAATCTTGTAAACTGCGATTTATTCATCAAATTTTATTAGATTAGATAGTGAGAATAGATACTTAAGTGTTAGGCGCTTCAATACACAGAATGAGGTACCTGCCCCAATGGCTTACAATCTGTTATGAAGAGGAGGCAGACAGAAACAGAAATGTTAAAGGAAAACAAGTGCATAAGTGCCGGATGAAGCTGGCTGGATGCCCCAGGCAAACCGGCTGGCCACCTTTTCCCCACCGCTAATGTACTTGTTTGTTTGTAGTGCATGAATGAATGAGCGCTCTAACAAGTACCCTATTTCCAGCCCTGGTTGCTCTTGCTGTATTGTATGTATTTTTGCAATGTTCCTAAGAAAGAAACATTATGTCCTAGTCAGGGATCCAGTGAGGGCTGAGAGAGTGGCGGCAGGGTCTAGTTTCACCTCAACGTCTGCCTCAGATAACTGGTTGTATGGTGATGTTGTTGACTGTAATGTCAAATGGAGGGGGGGGCAAGGTTTAGTCTGGAATATGAGCAGTTCAGTCTTGGACATATTACGTTTCAGTGGGTGAGCATGTCTTTGTCTTAAGGTGGCCATACTCGGGCAGATTTAAACTGCTGTTTAAGGTTCATCAGACCAATTTGGCAGCTTATCCATGTATGGAGCCCTCAGAAAGGCCTCCCCGACCAATATCTGGGCAAAAATTGAGTAGATATTGATTGGACAGGCTTGATTATTCTGTCAGATCAAGGATCACTTTGGATCATTGATTCGGCCCTCACTTTGACTTCTGTTATCCCCTTCATTGGGTGAAAGATTTGTTGCAACCTCGCCAAACAAGCAAATCTTACCATGTATGGCCTCCTTTACTCCACCCATGACTTCCTATATGCTAACAGTTGGTTGCCAGTGCACTAGCCTTGAGTTCAAGGCATACTTTAGTATGATAGCAGCATTTAGGCACCACATGGTATTAGAGGAGCAAGAGAAAGTAAGTTGAGCTGAATGTCACACAAAGGTGCAAATTGTGTAGTTAATAGTGCACTTGCCAGTCCTTCCCTCTCTCTTAGGTGTAATCCTACAATACGCGTGGCTAGAGCTTTTTTTTAGTGGCAAATAAATGGAATTTACATACGAAGGGAAAGGTGGCACCAACACTAAAAGTATATTGTTTCTCAAAATAGCCCTTGCCACATCGGCCAATGCACATTGAAACATTTAAGCACATTAGCATGATAAAACAAATGTTTCTCATTACGAAAGGCCAAAGCATGCTTAAAATAATCAGTCGTCCTTTATCATGAAAATGCATACGGAGAATGAACCGTCGTTTATAGGCTGTGGCCTCAGATCAGTCAAACACCACGTTTAATAGACCTGCAGGGGGCCCACGTCTGTAAAAAGCCAAAGGTGCCTGATCTGCATTTACAAGGAGGTCTGAGTGAAAAGCGCTGCTTTCTAATGCTCTGGGGCAGGAAAAGATTCCATCGACACCTGTTTCACATAGCAAATGGCTTGGGAGGGGAGGAATTAGCCTGAGAATGTTTGTTTGTCAGGGGCGATGAGGCGACTGGAAGGAGCAGCGGTGCATAACAAACAGGGCCCATGCCTCCACATTGCATTTTCACAATGACTTGTCATGTCAGTAAACTGAGGATCACACAAGTCAAGTATTTCACTCTATAGGGCTGTGTTGGCAAAACATTAAAGCAATTAAAGGGGATGTTTACCTTATGTAGATAGTGAGTCTGTCTGTGTTTTTTTTATATTGTATTAGTTTTTTCACTTATTTTAATTTCTATTCTTCACCTTTTCAAATATCAGCAAATTCATTACTTTTATTATATATATGTTTATACACCTATACACGACCAAAATACATGTAGTTAATCGCGATGGATCAGCACTCTCATAATTCAAAAGAACTGATTTTATTACAACATGGTGAAACAAATCCAACGTTTAGGTCTCATCCTTGAGAAAGGTCCCCAGGTGGGACCGAAACGTAGAATTTTTTTCACCATGTTGTAATAAAATCTATTTTATCTATTTATCTTTTTGAATTATGAGAGTGCTGATCCATTGTGATTAACTATGTATATATATATATATATATATATATACCTGTATCTATAATATATATATATACACACACTTCCTATAGATTACACTTCCTATAGATATGTGTGAAAATAATCTTCAGTAAAGTCTCCAAGAAAAAAATCGGGTAATTTTTAACCACATGTGCAAATCTAGTTATGCCAAAATTGTGCAACTATTACCGTATATACTCGAGTATAAGCCGATCCGAATATAAGCCGAGGTACCTAATTTTTCCTAAGAAAACTGGAAAAACTTATTGACTCGAGTATAAGCCTAGGGTGAGAAATACAGAGCTACTGCTAAGTTTCAATAATCAAAATAAATACCTATAAAATTACATTAATTGAGGCATCAGTGGGGTATATGTTTTTAAATATTTATATCAAAGAAAAACAGTAAACTAGCTCTGTAAGTGGAGAAGAGGGTCAACAAAAACAATATGAGTACTACCCCACACTCATTGCACATTGGTAAACTGGCAGCAGACCCAGTCCCGGAAGACATGTAAGGGGAAATAAGTATTGCGACTGGACAAAGGACAGAGGGTGCTAGTCTGGAGGGACCCTTGGCACCCAACTCGAGTATAAGCCGAGGGTAACTTTTTCAGCACATTTTGGGTGCTGAAAAACTAGGCTTATACTCGAGTATATACAGTAAATGCACCTATGCCATTCATTAAAGGTACTTTAAAGGCAAAAGGTTTAAATGTGCTCCTTGCACTTCTGCATATTTGCGCTGAGCACCATTCACTCTGTTCTTTTCCTTCTAATGAACTGAGCTATTGATGATGGGAAACCCTGGAGTTGCTGCCACGCTGAACATGGTGGTAGATATAGGTTTCCACAGTAAGCTACATCCATGTGAAAACCTGCCTTGCACCAGAATATGCTGATGGAAGCTGGATATAATGCAATAATGCAATCCCTCAACTGTGTTTGTGTTGATGCATTGGGCACAATTGCAGCAAATCAGCTTGTGGTCACATTTTCTTTGTTTTATGAATCATCAGCACAAAAACGTACACTGGGCCTGCGACTGCAGAATTACTACATTCAGCAATGAGAGTATTGCTATCCCATCTGATAGTAGCGACACATTTTACACAATGAGGGTTATTTATAAACCAGCAGTGCCATTTCTTCAATGGGTGCTAGACTGGAGAGTGTTTGGTAACCTGAGTTGAGAAGAACTGAGCATGCTCAGTTAGCCAAGACCCAAATTCAAATCCTAAGGGAGGGGGCCGAGTGGGGTAGAGGAGGAGAAGGAATCCCAAGTGGTTAAAGGGATGCGGCAGCCTTACTATTAACCTTTCAAACAAGAGTGGCAGGTATTTAAGGATTTAAAGAGGCTGTTTACTGATTACTAGTGATGAGCGAATGTGTTCCGTTTCGCCCAAACATTCGAGAATCTTTCAAAAAATCCGCGAAACGGCGAAAAATTTGCGAAATGGCAAAAATGTTGTGCGGCAAAAAAAATGTCGCCCGCGGCTATTATTTTGTCGCGCGGCTATTATTTCGTCGCCCGCGGCTATTATTTTGTCGTGCAGCTATTATTTTGTTGCCCGCGGCTATTATTTCGTCACGTGGCTATTCTTTTGACGCCCGAGACTATTCTTTTTTGACGCCGGTGACAATTTTTGGATGTGCAGCGAATTTTTCCGCCGCAAATCCATGCCTGCCGAAATATTTCGCCCATCACTACTGATTACATTTTTTGTGTGGGGGGTTACATGCCCTTTAAAAATGCAAGTGGAAGAGTATGGGGGTATGAGGGACACTGGCAAATAAAGAGCTAATATTTCTGCAGAGCCACGTAGGAATGTGACAGGTACAAACAAACTTGCTGAAATGTTTCCAACAAAAATCCTAGCAAAAGGCACTCAGAGAGCTGAGCAGTTTCACGGAGGAATTATGCCAAGGAGGAATTTACTTTTGAAAAGGAGAAAGGAAAAAGGGTTTAGAATTGTTGGCAACAGAAATACTGGAGGAAGAAGTGTATGGATCATCACTATGTGCATCTAGATGGAAATGATCATAACATGGGGCCCAGGGTCAGTGATTTGACAGGGTGAAATGAAGTCCAAAAATGGGCCCTCATTGGTCTCACTGATTCCAACACAAACAACCACTAAGGCTGATGCCACACGGGGCTGATTCTCTCCCTGCGGAAAAATGCTTGTCAAGATGCACTGGCATCAGCCTCTTACCTGGCAGCACCCGGAAGCACTGTGTCTGCCTGAGTGTCATATATTTCTATTGCCTAATCCAAACGGAACACTATGTTGTTTCTATTTAACATAAAATTGCAGGGCCTTATGCTTTTATATGGTTATGGAACTCCTTTCTTATCTATATTCTATTTTATTCCCTATCTTTCCTATCTTTGCAGTTCATAGGATAGACTGGAAGAAGTTCATGGTACCGGAGACTAGACTACAACCATGAGAGAACTCTTTCCATTCTCATATCCCAGATTAATCCAATAAAAAAATACTATTTATGGTTGTGATTTCAAGATTTAGGAGGTGGTTTCCCTTCCCCTAATGATGTAGTATAAAGAGCATATAATATTGCATGGTACATGGCATGCTCTACTTGTGTACACAGCACTGTACATTTATTTATCAACATTGGAGACAAACATCACCAGTGAGGTTGCCCATAACAACCAATCAGAAATTAGATTTGAACAGCCACCTTTAAGTTAGAAAATAAAAGCAAAGATCTGATTGGTTGCTAAGTGCAACATCACTGGTGTCTGTTTGTCTCCAATGTTAATAAATATGCCCCTTACTGTACATACACACAACTTATAGACACAAATGGGACAGTGGTTTTGGAACTAATGTGTAGATATACAGAGACATATGGACACAAGAGAGAAGAGAAATAATGGCCTAATTACAAACATACAGTAGGCGCCGTTAGCAACCAATCAAATTGCTGCTTTCATTTCCCATTTACCAACTTGTAGTAGGCTGTTCAAAACTAACTACTGATTGGCTACCACCACAAGTAGAAGGTATGAAAATACATCTTAATATAATAGCTAATGCAGATTTATTTATTCATTAAAAAATTCCTCTGCTGCTCATGGGTTGCTATGGTTTCTACTGTGCTGAAAAATGGACCCATATTTGAGGATTCCGAACATTATAGGGCCCATTTACAAAACACGTATGTACAATAGCATTTTTATGTTCCAGATGCAATTGTGCCAAAGTGCACAAGTGCAAAAAACATGATAAAAGGCCTTAAGTTTGCCCAAGAGCAGTAACCCATAGCAACCAATATGCAGGCAGAATTTACCAGTCACCAGTTTAAAAGCTAACATCTTATTGGTTGCTATTAGTGATGAGCGAATCTGTCCTATTATGATTTGCCGGAAAATTCATGAAGCTTGCAAAAGATTTGCAAAAGACGAAAATGTTTTTTTCCGCAGGTGACAATTTTTTGCCGCAAATCCATGCCTGCTGAATTATTTCGCCCAACACTGGTTGCTATGGGTTATTGCTATCGGACAAGCTTAAAGGAACAGTAACACCAAAAAAATTAAAGCTTTTTAAAGTAAATGAAATATAATGTACTGGTGCCCTGCACTGGTAAAAGTTGTGTGTTTGCTTCAGGAACCCTACTATAGTTTATATAAATAAGCTGCTGTGTAGCCATGGGGGCAGCCATTCAAGCTGGAAAAAAGGCGAAAAGGCACAGGTTACATAGCAAATAACGGATAAGCTCTGTAGAATACAGTAGTGTTTTATCTGTTATCTGCTATGTAACCTGTGCCTTTTCTCCTTTGAATGGCTGCCCCCACACAGCTGCATTCTTTATATAAACCATAGTAGTGTTTCTGAGGCAAACACACCAGTTGTACCAGGGCAGGGCAGCAGTACATTATATTGGAATTTCTTCTATACACTTGAATTTTTTGGTGTTACTGTTCCTTTAATGCCTTTTACTACATGTAAGGGATTGCACTTTCACATAGTTGTGCTCTGAGGTTCTGCATCTGGAATTCTGGGAAAAATGCTGCACTCTGGGTAAAAAACATACAAAAAAACCCATACAAAATCTGAAATTGCCCTTAGCACACTGCGCTTTTGTTCCAAACTGATATTTTTTATGTCTTATTGATATTGCTGACATTTCATGATTAAAAAGAATTCCAGAGAGTGATAATCCAAAGAGGAATCCCCGCCCTCTCGTTGGTGGGATAGAATGCACATATAAAGTGAGTAGCCTGAATATGACTAAAAGTAGGGAGCTAGTGAATTTCCTGAGTTTAACAATTCTGTTGAGGTTTTTCCCCCAAACCTGCAGGTGTTCCATGAATAAAGTGCATTTGTGAGATCTGCTTTATTGTTTAAACTAACTTGCACCTGACTTGGGAAGGACGGGCGGCCTATGGGTGTGCGGGGGTTTTCCTGAAATGGGTTAAAAAGTTGACAGTTTTTCTTTCATTTAAGCTACAGAGAAAAGCTAGCAAATTCACCGAGCGTGAAAACTGTGCTGGGCGAGAGTGCAAGTTATGAATAAGTGCCTTGTTTTATAATGTGCAGGTGTTAAATCAACGGGGTGTTCAATCAAGAAGGTTTCAAATACGGACGTTCAGATATTCTCATTAAAGCCTGTTTACTTTGCAAACTGTATGAGTTGCTACAGGTCTAACAATGCCACCCACAATACGGCTTGTCAAATAGTGTCTCTATCCGCTTTCCATTGGCAGTGTAGGCGGCCAATCCAACATGTCACGTCTACAGAGCTCATTGCTGTAGGACATCAGTGACCTGGACATGACTCTTGAGATGCTGGGTACCATCGTGGCACAGTGGGTATCAGTGGGAGTAATATTTCCCCTGAATGGAACCTTTGATTGTAAGCTCAACTGAAGTGAATTATGTATATTATATGTACAACTCTGCAAAATATGTTGGTGCTATATATAAAATGGCTGCCCTACATCTTCATCACTCCTGTAGATCTGACAAACTAATTAAAGAGACTGATATTGGAGGAAAAGATCATGTGATACAGATGTGTTTTTTTCCTGTACCACCAATTTTACACTAAGGAGGTTATTTAATAAAAGGTACTCAGTTTGCCCATGAGCAGTAACCCATAGCAACCAATCAGTAGGTAGAATTTACTGGTCACCTGTTAAATCTTATTGGTTGCTATGGGTTACTACTTCTGGGAAAACGTAGTGCCTTTTATTACATATGGGGGTAAGTTCTATGTTTGATAGTTGTATGAGTGAACCCTAATATCAAATACTTTGCTGGGCCCTCGCAGGCCTGGTATACTTAATATTAAAAGGGAACTCCACCCAAACACAACAAGTTTTTTTTGAAAAGTAAACATAATTTCAAACAACTTTGTGTAGAGACCCATAGGGTTAAGTGCCCTATGGCTTCATATCCCTATTTTTGATATCTGTACTGTTATAGGGCAGAGCCCTCTGTACTCTGTTACAGTTCTTAGGCTGCCCTCTATAGGTTTAGCCCAGGTTGACCACTCCCCTTGGCAGACTATATAGTGTCTTGCACAAG
Source organism: Xenopus tropicalis (assembly GCF_000004195.4). Classification (NCBI taxonomy): domain Eukaryota; kingdom Metazoa; phylum Chordata; class Amphibia; order Anura; family Pipidae; genus Xenopus; species Xenopus tropicalis. The sequence continues at coordinate 27,809,625 of NC_030681.2, read as the reverse complement.
GAAGTGTCTTCCTCTTTTGGCTGCATGCTGTGTTCTGGACAGAGCCCCAACTGAGCCTGGACCAGAACATAGGCCCAGAAGCCATTTGTACCCTAGGGGACCTCATACCCTAGTGATAAGTCGGGGACAGGGCCCCGTGAATGAGAACAAGCCAGCACAGACAGTTTATTCATAGCACCCTCTAGAAGTGGTGAGCATAGTCAGCTTATTTAGTAAGGGCAGTTAATAGCCCCAACCAGGAGTTGTAAAAGGGTTTTGCCTACCCCGGCTCTGTTGTCGTTCTTTAGGGACCGGTTTTATTAGACACCAGGTACCAGGTTAGGAGCTCTCCCCTGGACCATAGTCCCTTCTGAAAGGTCTTCACCTCGGGTATCAGCTAATCCTCTGTGCATCCTCCAAGTGGGGTATTCTGTTCCTTTAGTGTCACATCTGCTGTGTCCGTTGTGACCAAGTCCTGTACTGCTGTGACTGTGAGTATATACCCTGCTGCACTACCCAGTTGCCTTGTAGAATAAACCAGTTATTATTTCATCATAAGAATCCTCTGGCGTCCATCTTTTACTAATTGCACCACAGACCTCAGCTAGTTGTAGTTCAACTACACCCTCGCTCCATCCAAATTCTCCCATTTAGCGGAGGCTCACTCCTTTGTATTAAGTGTCGCATGTAACCCATGCTCTCCATTATACTACTAGCCTGGATTTGTCCTTAAATAGGCCAAATAGGTGTTACATTTGCAATATACATCAATTAAAAAATATGCAGCCTCTTCATGATTTTTAATGTAATAATAAGGTTTGGAACTGTTCCCTAAGCCCCGCCCCCTGTTCCCCTGCTGATCTGGCTGACTACTTTGTGACTCAAATAAAATGTAACAGTAATTGATTGCCCTCAGCCTGCCTTCAGCCTGCATCCTCCGAATCCCACAATTCCCTGCACATGTGATGTCAATAAGTAAAGTAGCATGACAGTGCAATGCATTGTGGGTTATGTAGTTCCTGCATGCTGTCTGTAAGCTGTGGGGAAGTTGTTACACACCTCCCCTGCCAATATTTCAAATGATGCAGAAAGAGAAGAACTGTTTTGCAGCTGGATTTCAGCATATAAAAATGTTATTTATTCATACTTTATTGCGGGAACAGATTACAGTGATAGGAATATTAGGGGTTTCTGTGTTTTGTGGGGTTATCACATTTTGGTTTGAATGCCAGAGTTCCCCTTTAATCTCAGAATAAGTGGAATTTATGAATGTATGCAGATAGTTGGCTATGCCCAGGACTGGTTATGTGTAGTACTTTGGGAAATATTTAATTTGTTGATCTCAATTAATGAATTTCCCTGACGATTAGATGGATTTTCATGACCTGTTCTGCTTTTGGCTTCCTCCCCTGTCTCCGGATTTACTTTTCATTTATTAACAGAATATTACCAGGTGAGCCAGGAAAGGTATTAGACACCTGCGTTGGGGCTGTAATCCCAAATTCCATGACAGTCCAAATATTTCTATTTTTTAAATGTGATTTGCAGTTGTACGGATGTGATGAAGAAGGTGGGTTCAGGTATCACTGCTGTCGCTACTGCTATAGCAATCACTATAGAAAGCCACAGATAGCTGTAAGTGATACAACGAGCGGATCTTATAGTGTATATGGTAGGATTTTATCTTTAGTTGTTAGCAAGGCTTTAGGCTGGAGAGCATGCTCAGTAGGAGCTAAATCTGCTGCTCAAAACAACCCCAAAATAAAACTTTTATTTTTTATTTAAAAAATGTTTATGTTTTTATATAGCAAATGTTCCCTTATTTAAAGGAGAAAGGTTAAAACTCAGTAAGCTTTATCAGAAAGGTCTATGTAAAAACAGCCATAAGCGCTTACAGAAACGCTGCACTGAGTCCTCTATCAAAAGAAACAGGATTTGTTGTCTGTTTGTTTTCCTGTGCCAGAGACACTCAGCTCTCTCCTCTCTCCCCTTTCCTGCTCCCCTTCCCTCAAGAATGCTAAGAACTCACTCCCCCTCCTTAGGAATGTGGATCTGAGCCAATCAGCAGGAAGCTTCCTCATAGTCTTACTAACTGAGCATGTACACTGGTCACACAAGGCATTATGGGAATTATCTTTACAGAACTTAGCATTTTTTTTTTCCTATGAGGCTTCCGATCATCTGAACTGGAGAAATATGGGGAGACTTAAGGGCACTATTGAGACAACTGTAGGTATGCCTGCAGCTTGAGATTAACTCTTTATTAGCCTTTCCTTCTCCATTAAGCCATTGCCACTTTCCTTACACATAGTAAAGTGTTGTACCCTGTTAAAATTTAGTTTTACAATCCTGGAACGGATATTCCTATCCGGTTACCAATGACCCACTTACCTTAGCAACCAGGCAGTTCTTTGGAAGCAAAATGCAAAGTAATAAGGAGAGGGTCTGAAAGGAAACTCAGCAATAAAACAAATTATAAAAAAAAACTATTACTAAAACTCATTATAATAAAACAAACTGTATAAAAAAATAGCCTCAAAATAGCACTAGCCAATCAGACAGTTTTACATTACAGACATTATCCCATACAAAAAAGAAAATGAAGACCAGTTGCAAACTGCCTCAGTATCAGTGCCCATGTCACACTGAAGTTCTTTCATGCTCAAATTAACTCTTCGTATGGCCAAAATTCTTTTGGATAAGGACCCTCATATAGACGGCGGTGGGCTGGAGAGGAAATCTAAAAACTCTTATTTTTAATCCTCTTTTATGGCAGGTTTCCCAGACTGCTGGTATAGCAGCACTTGTTTAAGGAGAATGAAATCTGACCTAAAAGCACAATATTATTTTTCTTTTCCTGAGAATACAATGTAAAACCCTGGTACCAGTTCAAAGACAGTTGTCATTAATTAGCACTACATTATCTAGAATTTATATTGATATGGATATATAAAGCTTTAGATGAATATCTATAATATACTGCTGATGTAGCATTCTTTGAAGTTGTTGGCACGCAAGACTGCATTGCTAGATGTTGGTATGGGTGGCAGCTAGACATACAATACATTCCCCTATCATACAGCCGTGAGCAAGATAATTCTGCCAGATTGCATTTAATGATTGTAACAAGTGACAGATAAAAACAGGGGAAATAGTTGGTATCCATGTTGGGCAGGGCCTCTTAATACCTGTCACAGAACCTGATAGGGCTCATTTTACAACCTCAGTGGATGCATTGCAAAAGCACTAAGGGGCGGCCATTTTTTTTTAACTTTTCACACTGCATGGGGTATTGTAAATAAGGGTGGGGGTAGTACTTGCAAACGTTAGACTTTTTGGTTATGGAATAAATGGTGCAAAGTCTGCAACAGGTCTAGTTACTTATAGCAACCAATCACCAATCTGCTTGTTACAAGCTTGAATGCAAACATCATATTAGTTGTTATAGGTTACTGCATCTGTACAAACATAGTACCTTTAATTATTTATAGGGGATACATAATTGATATAGTAGGTATTCAGTAGCCCCAAGGTGGAAGGGTATTTAGTGATTCGCTGTGTGATTGGTGGGAATTGCCCTATCATGACATACCTATCAGGTGGCACTTTACAGGCCTAGCAAAGGCCAAACTAACAGAAGTAATTCATGCTAACCATGGTAATCCTAGACCTTCATGAGCTGGCAGACTGGGGCAGAGATATGGGGGCATATTTTACAATGTAGAAGTGGAAATGTCTATGTTGCTACATAAATAAAGCACTGCCGTATACAGCCACATGGAAGAACATGACCATATTTTTTTTTTTTTTTTAAATGACAAACAAACTGAGGCAGTAAGAAATAAGTGGCCTCAGTGTAAAGAGCTTCAAATCATTTAGCATTACTCAGACTTATAGATATAGTATAGGTTATCCATTAACAGGGAGATTTGTCGCGGGCGATTATTCTCTACGTGTGCCACAGCCCTAAAAGTTCAACTTTGTAATTAAAAAAACAGTACCTCATACTTCATGGTAACTATACTGCACAAATCCGTGGCCTTCTGCTTATCTGGGTACTGGGAATCTAATTATCAAACTTGTAAGGACCAAGTAGCTTCAGCTTCACCTGCCCCTTTTATTATTACACCCTGAGTTTCCACCCCAACAAACTACCTGAAACGTTTATGCTGTCGCTTTGTGTTCTTCCATCAACAAACAAGACTAAAATTATTAGCAATAATTGTACTAGTGAAGAACTCTAACAAAAAGGCAGTTGTTTAGTTTAATGAGGCTTGGGTGTATTTGGCACAAAGCAGCAGCATCTGGCCCCATTACCTAACTGATTCCACCAGAAAGTGATTATTTTCTATTAAAACTCATTAATTGTTGTTGGGGCAAACAATACTGTTCATTTGCCCAGGTCCCATCCCAAGATTTGATAGGGCTCTTCTTCTGTGTCTCCCCAACGGGTCCTTCTGCTTCTGAGTCAAGCATTTTAAATCCATCAGGCTAATGATCTCTAGGTTGTGTCATTTTTTACATTTAGTTTAATCTGATTATATTTAGTAGGTTTTAGTTTTTCTGTTTTTTTTTTTAACTCTATTCTTTTTTTTGTTATAAAGATTGTTTGATAAGGACACCTCACTTTACTTTATTGTCTGTTCTGTTTCATATGTAGGAGACAAGTGACCTGTCAAACATTTTGTCTGCCCAGCAGATCAAGAGGCTTGCTTGAAAGTTCTTAAACAAACTAATGTACAACAAATGCTGGGCAACTGTGGAATTTCTGTTATGCTTCAGATGTGATGAAAATATCATTTTTATTTTGGGCAACCTATGAGGAACATATGGAGACAATCATCTCCAGTCCTCTTCCCTTTATCAGACGTTTGGAAATGTGCGGAGGTTGGAAAGAATGGTTAGCAGGAAAATGCCATTAATATAGTATGCACATACTAGATAAAGATACATAGCTACTTAATAAATCTATGCTTCTTAATGGCCAAAAGACTAGTACATTCTGGCTCATCTGCCAGTCAGAATCCAGTAACCATATGCTATATTGTCATTTAACACTAATGTAATAAAATACTGTAATATAATCTATATAACTAATTGATTATTGTGGACTGTAGCATGTCCAGTGTTTCCCAATGCTACCAAACATAGGAGGTAATGTAAACAGTCACATGGTCAAAGCTGACAATCAGAAGGTTGGCTTTCCTGCCTGTTCATGCTGGTAGAGTGTGGGCCCTTGAGGTGGCGGCCCCAGTGGGCCTTGGACACCCCATTTCTGCCCACCTCAGTAAGTGTGTTCTCCTTTTTGGGCAAACACACTGTGGGAACCCTGGAATTGTCACCATGTTCAGGGTGTTAATTTGTGTTCCCCAGCGTCAGTAGGTGCACTTGCACACAATTAAGCACAAGAGGGAGAACAGATGCAATAGCGCTTATACAGAGGTGCAGGTCAAGCGTCATAGCATCAAAAAGTACAACATTTCCATTCATGTGAGGTTATCATTATATAGGGGTTTGAGGGGCTAGAACTAAACCCTGTAGTACCCCAGCAAAGAGAGGACGTGTAGAGAATGAAGTCATTACTGAAGGGTTAACATATGTATGCACAATTCTAAGAAGGTCTGTGTGTGTGCTACTTCAGTTGTTATGATTACCTTGACCATCCTGTCTCTGTCCAAGTTATTATCTCAGCAAATGTTCAAGGCTAATAAACCAAAATAAGCTTCAGCAGCTAGTCTAAATGAATTTTCTGCTAATAACTGCAAAGCATATGTGCCCACCCCATGTTACGTAAGCATAATGGAATATCTTTATCTACATGTATATAATCTGGCAAAACCATCAATAAACTGAATTTGTTAGGAGATTCACTACTTGTCTGTGTCTCTCTGTGCAAGTTCCTGGATCCATATCACATGGATCCATACCAACAAGAGAGCCCGGGGTCCTAATAATCGGTATAACCCTAACAATTACAAAAAAGTAAGACCGGCTGTGTCCCAGAGACAATATATAAAATAGAGAAGAAGTAGTGGCTGAAGACAGCAGAGGGGTATCCACTAAACCTTGCTCCAAAGACTGTATTGGAAACTTGTAATATATAGGAATAAATTGGATTGCAGGGAGTTAGGAGGAGCAGGACAAAAACTGAACTGAACTAGGAGGCAACTGGAAGGGAGAAGATGAGGTGATGGTGTGTGAGGGAGGAGCACACTCTTTATAGAAGTGAAAGAGAAACCTTATGTTTTAAACCAATGAACCACTAGTGAAGGAATGGCTCTTTTGGGAAAACTTCCATGTAGAAATCATGGGTATTCCATGCGTCCTGTCAATCCAAAAATTGCAGATAATTCATAAACTGCAGACTGGTACCCAGGGAGGCCAAATAGCAGGTGGTCCTTCCCATTTTTGTCCAGTTACAAATCTTTTTAGGTAGGAAATCTGCAGAGTGTTTCCTTTGTGGCTTCCGCTGCTGACTTCTTTAGTTTAGTGTTGGGTGTCCTGACTAAAGCTTTCTTATCTTATCTTGACAAATAGCAGTCTGCTTTGCCCCTTGGTCTCAATCTGATGTTGTTGATCTCTCTTATCTTTGTTCTCTGGCATATGGTCTTGTAATCTTTCCTTTATTTTAGGGTTCCTGTCTGATCTTCCTCCTTGATCTTTTGAATGAAATCTTGATGGTGCCTGTGTACTAGTAAGGACTGCTCTTTATTACTTAGCTGCTAATAACTAACTTCCACTTCTGAAGTTCACTATAGCCTCCCATGCCACTACAAAGACAACCAAAACAAGCCGGCTCATGGAGCAACCATTATGACTATGGCCCCAAATGTAGTCACCACTTTCAGAACCTTCCCATGTAAAATTGTATTAGTTCTTCTTGGATTACATATTAAGAAGTTAAAAGCAGAGACGACACTTGGAGAGCTTGCAATATACAAATTTTTCGGCAAAGATAGGGCACGTTATATAGACACATTTTTTTTTCATTTGTCATATTTTAGTTTTTAATATATTAGGTACACTGTAAACAAGGAGAAACAAATAAATTGTTCCAATGTCTTACATACCTGGTTGGAATAATGTTAAATACCACCATGCATTTATAATCCAGTTTAACCTTGGATGACCCCACTGAGCACAGAGGTCCCCCCCCCACCGCAAAAATTGGTTTGAACTGGCCATGTGATATATTGAGGTTTCTGGGACAAGCTGAAAGGTTTATGTGTAGCATGTGTATAAACAGATCAGCTAGTATGTTCTTTAAAGTCAGCAAAATCCACTGATTTATTGTTAACACCTTTACTGCTCCTTACGCATGTATCATAAGCCTATACATGCAATAAATCTAAATATATTGGATTTTGTTAGGGTTTTGGATCACAGTTACAGTATGCTATTTGTTCAAGACTACTGCTGCCCAACTAAAGAAGAATAGCACAGTGTTTACTCTACTAAAGTTACTTGTGAATATCAATGATTTATGCTTCAGTATCACTAATTTAGTGCCATCACCCTTTGTTGCATCTGTTTTTAGTGAAATATGCATCATAATGCCAGAATGGCTTTTTCTAGAGATTTTTGCTGTGTATGGGGACCCCTGACGGGCCTACCCAAACAATATCTGGCCTAAAGTTGGCTAGAAATCATTCAATCATTCATTCGGATCAGGGGCCGCATCAGCTTATTGATGTGGTCCTCGCTCTGATGGGTCCTATTCCCCTCATTGTAATTCGATTGTTTGGCCCAAGGATTACTCCGATATTGCCAAATGATGGGATCTTAGTGTATGGCCACCTTTAGTTATGTAAACTGTGTATGTTTTTATGGAAGCTATGCAATTTATGCAACTTTGTGCTACCCGGCTGGGCCCCACATTTCAATTACAATTTCACTGGTCCCGGGACAACTGTCCCCCTTTCCCCTCCCCCCCCAATGGTGGTCCTGGGGATAGACATTTACCACCCATTTGGTGCACATATCCACTGAATGGAATCTCACAGCGCATCCTTGCCCATACAGCATACACTTGTTGGAGTTCCTTGTGCAGTTCCACCCGTACAATGTTCAGTTTGTGATTTATTCCATTACATTTATCCATCGTAGTGGGGCACTTCATGCCATCAGATGCATTCTTAGACATAATAATTATTTCTCTGCATAAAATGTAATAAAACATTTACAGTATTTATCAAATGACTCAACATCTCACTTTATTCTGTAAAGCAAAGACGTCAACTTTGGGGCCCTTGAGTATGTGTGAATCCCAAATACAGTGCAGTGTTACCCATCTGGCACCCACTTGTTGGGCACTTTCACCCATACAATGTTTATTTCATGAGTCACAATGTGCAGTTGCACTTATCCGGCATTAGCTAGAGAGAGACTATGTGCAGTCAGTTGAACAACCCAAAGTCCAAACTTAATTACACAGTAACTTAAGCTAAATAGAAAGTTCATCAAGTTCAACCATATTGTTTTGCAGTAGGCGTACGGAAATGTCAATAGCATTTATCAAGTTTCTTGCCATCTCATTTTATTCCAAAGATCTTAGATATGTGGCCCATGAGTATTTGTAAGATACAAATCTTTAAATCCCAGTTTTTTATTAATACATACTTACAGAGAGTATTCTAGCCAAGTTATAGAGCTGCCAGCAGGAAGTCAGATGAAGACTTTTTCAGGTATTTCACATTTTGACTCTACCACTAAATAAAGCAGCTTTAGATGTATACCTACTGCTTTCTACTTTAGTTAGACAACTGTATGGCAAACACAGCTGTTTTGGCTTTAATTGGCACAAAGCTTCTTTTAGGCTTCTGTAGACACGGAGCAGGCCTCCTTCCAGACACACTAGAGAGATTATGTCAAGGAATGGCTGAATTTTTTTTTTCAGAGTGTGATGAATATGACAGAGTACAACGTCCCACATAGTCCCGTATATAGTGTATACATGCCTCATGTGGCTAATACAAAACAAATTATATTAAAAAAAGCAGTAACACCAGCAAGCAGATGTTACTAATAGAACGTATACAGCATTAGAACAGTGTAGATGAAGGCATGGCAATAGACATTTTAGGAAATATCCGAGATTTGTATATTAGCTTTCAACATGGAGGCTCTTCTATAGAACTACACAGCTGTTCTTGGAAGGGAAGCCTGCATTTGCCCGATATCACCCACCTGTAGATGGACATCGCCAAGCGAGAGGATCTGAAGGTGTATGGCCACCTTAACACAATACAAGGGGTATTTTAACAGGGTTTGACTGGACAAGCAGGGCAGCAGGAGAAAATATTGTGGGCCTTGCCGCCCCATGGCTGCTCCATAGCGGAGTTTGGGTGCTCCCCCACACACCCAGTCACAGGCAAAAGTAAATAGAATGTGAGCAGCAGGGAAGGGGTGCGCAGCGGGTGTAGGCTGGCAGACTTTGTCACTGGGGGGGGCGCCCCTGAGTTAGCAGCCTGGGTGGGCCGTGGACACCCCAGTCCGATACTGTATTTTAACAAATATTTACTTTTTATTTTCTCTCCTAATTATTACCCAGTCTGTCATTCAAAACATTGCCTAGATCAGTGATCCCCAACCAGTGCCTCAGGGGCAACATGTTGCTCCCCAACCCCTTGGATGTTGCTCTCAGTGCCCCCAAACCAGGTAGTTATATTTGAATTCCTGACTTGGGGGCAAGTTTTGGTTGAATAAAAACAAGATTTCCTACCAAATAAATCCCCTGTAAGCTGATAGTGTGCATAGAGGCCCCTAATAGCCAATCTTAGCCCTTATTTGGCTCCTCCATGAACTTTGATGGTGCTTGTGTTGCTCCCCAAGTCTTTTTACATTTGACTGTGGTTCATGAGTAAGAAAGGTTAGATGAAAGGTGAGATGAACAGCAGCAGCTCCTTTCACACTGATAAGAGACAGGTACACAGGGCTTCAAACTGAAATCTGGAGTGTGAATTTATGTAACACAACAACTGAAAGTTCATAAGCTGATATCCCAATATAACAAACAAGTAGCACTTGGGCAGGTTAAACCTACATAGGTAAATGCAGGATACACTCACAGTCCTTTGTAGATTCCCTGTGCTCTCTCCCAAACAGCAGCACCTCAGTCCCAAGTCTTTAGGGCAGCAGGTCCTTGTTACTAGGAAATCCACCTCTTGTAAATAAAGATTCCTCAGACTAAGAGGTAACTGTGCAGCCAACAGTTCTTGTCCAGAACACACTTTTACAAGCAATAAAAGCCACACTGAAGCTCCAGTTGCTCACCTCTCTCCCAGAACAGAGAGCAATACTCATGGAGCCACCTTGTTAAGTACAGGGGAGGCTAATCAGCCCTCACAGCTAGTGATGAGCAAATTCTAAGGCTGATGTCAGACGAGGTGTAGGGCGGATATTTTCGGCAGGAAAAGCGCAGGCACATGTAGTGGAAATAGGCATAAAAACGCGAGAGTTTGAAGGTCTCGCGTTTTTATGCATATTTCGGTTACGTGTTGTGCCTGCATCCAAGCGTATTCCATTCATTCGGGTGCAGGCACATGTAGGAGGCGTAGGGAAGTATTTTCGGCAATCGCTTTTCCACTTGCAGAAAATATCCGCCCTACACCTTGTCTGGCATTAGCCTTACGGCAGAATTTCCGCATTTCGCCATTGGCCGCATTATTGGTCCTGTTAAATCGGGCGTGGCTGTGTCAAAATAGGTGCGGTTGCAGCAAAAAAAAAGCATGAGCATCATAAAAGACACGGGCGACAAAAAAAGATGCACTTGGCAAAAAAGTCGCGCGTCAAACATGTTTTGTGGATTTTTCACCGTTTTGAGAATTTTACTGTAGTTTTGCGAATTTTTCGCCAAAGCTAAAGGGAACTGATTCGCTCATCACTACTCACAGCGGAACAAACCCTTAATTTCACAGCCCTCTGTGCTGCTTCACAGAGGATTCTGGGAGGGATATACCTTCCTTCGATGATTTTCCCAACCATGCTACAATTGTTTTTGACTCTGCTTTCAGGCATTTTGACTTTTATAGTACTATAGTGTCTGCACGGTGGCATTTTGTGATTGCACAAGCCTTAAAACCATTTAAACCAGTGGGGACATAGTAACTGATATTTTTGTAATTGAACGGGTAAGTTAACACTACCATATGTCCCCAAATGAAGGGCAAAAAATTTCTATTGGCATATAATGTAATGTGTTCCCTAAGCATTTCAGTGTTAAATATAGTACAGGTATAGGATCCCTTATGTGGAAGAAGAGAATTGTAAGGAGAGGTAAAAGGGAGGGAGGGGGAAAGCAGGAAAGAAAAGATGGAACAATATTGACTCTACTCCACTCCACTGGCCTCAGCCCAGTCCCTGAACCCGGTGACCATACCCCGTTAAACTGATGTTGAAGGGTTCTGTTCCTTCTTTGTAGAGATCACACTTGAGCATTTGGAAGAGGAGAGATGATATGGAGAAAACTGGGGAAGAGAGAGAGGAAGGCCCTCGGGGAAATGTATTTTACACCAACCATTTTTGCACTTTTATAAACAAGTATATTACATCCAACATTCCACGTAACGAAGGAAATGTATGAAATGTTATTTATTTGTTGTTGGGCTGCACAGATAACATATCCCAGCAGTCCGATTAAGCCAAGCGCCACTAACATGACTACTCTCTCTGCAGAGGATCTTTCTTGCAGGGGGCAAGCTATGTCTGACCCCTGACACCGGGTCAATGAGTAATTGTTGTACTTGGGACAAAGTAGCTTTGTGCTGAGGAAATGAAAGCTAAACGGCAATTTGAAAAGACATTTCACTGCTTAAAATAAATGAAATGATCAAAACCATGTGCTGCATTTAAAGGGATTCGGGTTTTCAACACTGTGTCCTTAAGATTACGGAAATCTGGAATCTTTTATCTAATGACTTCTTCTTCTTTTACAAAGAATGTCCCTAGTTCTGTAGGTCATTCACAGAGAGACAACATAGAGCAATTTATAAACAGACTGGGTTAGACAAATCAGCTACAAGTGCCTGATTTTAGAAAGCTTATTATTGTTATTATTATTATTATTAACATTTATTTATAAAGCGCCAACATATTCCGCAGCGCTGTACAATAAGTGGGTTTCATACATTGGACATACAGAGTAACATATAAAACAATCAATAACCGATACAAGAGGTGAAGAGAGCCCTGCCCAAAAGAGCTTACAATCTACAAGCAGAAAGGGTTGAGGCATAATATGCGTTAATTATAAATATTCAGAATGTTTATAGTTACGTGTAAATGAAATTGCTATTGAAAGCTGTAGCTGTCTGTCCCTTTCTGCACTGCTAGTTCTGATTCTTACAACAAGGTAGCAGAAGTCTGATCTCCTTGAGGAAAAGTGGGGGGAACACAAATCATTTTAAGGGGAACTCTTCTGCCAATTTGGGTTTTAGTCATCTGTAAATCCAATTCATTTTAAAAATACAATTTGTAAATTATGTACGGAAATTCGTATGCTTTCATATACTTGTGCTACTGATCAAAACAACTGCTATTTATTACATGTAATGGCATCTGCTGTAGTCTTCCCATTCATGCACAGATTAATGGGTTAATTTACGACTGTAAAGTGGCAAATTTTGTGCAGTTGCTCCTATTGATGTAGGGAAACCTTGGAGCTGTTACCTCCAAACCAGGTGGTAGCTTCAGGGTTCTGTAAATGACCTATAAGGGTGCACACATCACTCTCCTGGCCAAAATAATGCCAACAGGACAAACATTTTTGTCCACTGCAGTGTGGTAAGTAATTACCTTTGTTTTATACAATTATCTCTGCATGTATGGTGGCCCACTAATCATGAGTGATAGTCATAATCTATGGATATTGGTTGGTTTGAGAATCAGCAGGTCTGGAGATTTTTCCTCTGCTGATGCTTATGTCAGCCAGTGCATGTTGCATGGACAGAAGAGGAAGTGAAGAGGAACCATGGGTACTCATCACTTCCTGTTGTTCTGAAAGAGCATTAATCATTGGAAAAAATGGAGAGGTTGCCATTCCATTGTCACTATACTCAATGTAAACCCCAAGTATTTATATATATTTAGGTGCATGTGTGGCAGGTTGTAAAATTCTGGTGTTTGCCAGTACCTGTGTCTTCTTTTCCCTATAAAGCAATTTTTTGGAACTTTAGTAGAGAATATAATAGAGCAGAGGCAAAAATAAGCACAGCAGGTAAATAACAATTATTTGTTTGTTGTTATTTCATAGAAAACAAAAGAAAGACACCTCTTTAATAAAACTGGAGCAAACAAGGCTACAGAGATTATAAGTAAATTGCTGTTATTGAGTGTTTCATTGGGGTTCCTCTGTGTGTAACGATAGAGTATGCCTTCTCAATGAGTGAATGTAAATACTGTATATAAAGCCAGTGATTTGTGATATTGCAATGCCAGGAAGATGAGTCTTGCTTTGATTTCTCAGGTGTAACTGTTCCTTGGTCGTGTTCCAAGAAGTAAATCCAAGTGAACGGGAAATGCCACTCAATGTCTATTCTCTTCTATTTATCTAGAGGTGCGCTCATACTGTGTGTGACAGCTGGAGTGCAGCAGGCAAGGGAAGGGAAAATGAAAGGGCCAACTACCAACCATTGTTCCCATTGCCCACCCAACCCTGGTAACACCAACTGGAAGGAAGTTAAGAGGAGGCACCCTTTTAGCTTGCATTTGTATAATGAAATCCAACACATGGCTGAGTAACTCAAACACTTTTGTTTGGTTTGTGGACTATTCAGTGCCTGTGGGGTCTAGAGCATATTAGGTTATGCACTGCTTGCATTTGGAAAGGAAGGTCAAGCTCTGCAGAGCATAAATGCCCAAATGCTGCCCACTGACATGAAATAAAGTCAGAACGGGTGTATGATTTAATAGGAAAAGGGATGTCAAACTGTAAGTAGCAGGTACTTTTATAAACAGCAATTTCTCACTTTGGGGGCTATTAGTCATATTCTGTAAAGGCCACTGTATTTTTGGTATTTGGATGTTTGGATACTGAGACCATCCCTTTCGGTAGTATAAGTACATAGAGTATTCATTTCAGAGGGTGAGTATTGTTAGGAAGGTATCCTTCCTTGTTCAATGTCAGCAAATAATAGGGGACATTTACAACAGCGTATTTCCAGCATATTTGTTTGACGTCTACTTTCTGAGCAGTGTCTGCCCTGTAGCTACTACCAGGTCTAATGCTGAAGTAGCTCCAAGGTTCCCCAGTGTCAATATACACATTTGTGTGGCATTCATTAGAAAGAAGCATTATAGTATTGTGAACGTTATACCCAAAACCCACAAAATACTTCTTTCTGGATCTGATTTTGCTTACGGGCTGTCATTCCTCTCTAGCTGACAGCCTCCTTTCACTTATTTACTCTACCCGTCCCTGCTTCCTCAGGTGTGTGGGTGCATTGGGCATGGGTGGTGATGCCAAGGAGGGGTTGGTCACGTCGGGTCTGGGTTGGGAGAGGACGGATTAGGGTCGGGCATGGGTCGCATCACTGGTTATATCTCACAAAGACAATTATTGAAGATAAAATCGATCATTAATGCACTGGAAACCATGTGAAAGTGTAGGAGCATGTTTGGACAGAAATACTTTAATGAATCCATTAATATGCACTTTCCATTTTGTTCATTTTAGAACAACCAGGTGCCTTTATATAGGACCCCTAATGGCTCTTCCCACCAAGTTTCTAGATTCTGGTGTCATCCTTGCCATTACACATGACCCCTAATGACTCTTCTCACCAAATTTCTTGATGCTGGTGTTGTCCATGTCTCTTTTTCACCTAGAAAACACTCAAAAGAGCAACTTAAGGTCTATAGTTTTTTATAGGTACATTATATATATATCAGTTATGTTTATAGATATTTAACAGCATAGCGTTTTTGGTATATTGAGCAAAACATCTCTATGTCTAGTAACTCCAGTGTACTTTTTGGCTGGAGATGCCCTTCGATAGACTTTCACATAGAAATAATGTATTATTTACCAGCTCTGAGCACTAGACCTTTTAAGCCTGAAGATTACCCAGCCTCTTATTAAGGTCATACAGTCTTACATTGCCTTCAACAGAGATTATTTAGTTCAGCACTTTTGGGGAAAGAATAAAGTTACCGTTCGTACCGCTGAGAGTCTGAGATGGTGGTTGGGTTTCTTTTGTTACCAAAGACAAATACAGTCTGTGTCTTTCAAATGTCTCATCATAGTTTACAATGGAGGAGCCACCAAATCAACAGTGTTTTTAGAAGAGTCACTTTGGTAAAAGCAATTTCCTTTAATGGTTAATTAAGGGTTTTTTGTTTGTCTTCTTTCTTCTCAATAGCCAGGTCAGATCATGTTCTTTATTTTGTTTATGCTTTTGTCACAATTCTTAATAGCTTTTCCCAATTCTGTTTAAGCAGCCTGATCCAAACCAGGAAACATTAGATATGTTAGACAAACGATATGTCATATTGCCTGAGACGGTTATCTTCTGCCTTTAAATTGCATTTCCCCAGCTGTGTGAGGGGTGAGGCTCTGCTTACGGAGGGGAAATAGCTCTGCATGTCTATAGAAATCTTCATTCATCCAGGTGATGATATACAGTGTCTGGTAATGAGAAGTCTAAAGCAACTCAACTTGCTTTCAAATAGGGATGCACTGAATCCAGTGTTTCGGGCTCGGCCGAACCCCCGAATCCACCGTAAGGGATTTGGCAAATTCCAAATTGGAAGGGTTAAATATTAAAAGTCATGTGATTTTTTGGATTCAGATTCGGTTTAGCAAGGACCATGGATTCGGCCGAATCCTGCCAAAAAATGCAGAATCTTGGCCGAATACCACCCAACCACCAGGCTACTAGAATGTGATGTTAGTACCACTGCATTTCCTTTCAAATTTTTCTGATTCAAGTTTTTTTTTATAAATCTGCTGCTAAATGAGCAAAAAACTGTGTTTGAGTTTATTGAATTTTTTTCCAAATTCAAAAATCGGCCTCTCCAGGAATGATTTATTACTATTTCAACCATAGTTTAAACACGATTGCTATTATTTTCTAATTCAATTTTTTCTAGACTCGAATATTTTCAGATTTAGTAAAAAATCCAGAAACTAAAACAAACTGCGAAGCGTTTATTAGAGTCAGTGGGTGGTATTTATTATCAATTTTAGTGATAACTCAATAAAAATAATTTTTTAAAGAGGCATAAAGAAGATATATGGAGTCGCAGTGGTGGTGTATTTTTAATCTTCAAGCTATTTTAAAATTTGAGTTTTTGAAAAGATAATAGAAAATAAATCTTATATTGAAAAATGTATGTGACTGAGTTTTTTTGAGTGAGTTTCAAACTAAAGTTGCTGGCATTCAAGAGAAAACTGCATTCAAATTAATTCTTTTTTTTTTTCAAAATAAAAAAAACCTTAAGTATATACCGTATATATATATATATATTTTTTTTTTAGTAAATTGGCACTCCTGAGGCTGATATATTAAAATTTGCAATAACAGTTTAAACCTGATCTCTATTATTTTTTAAAATGAAGTTTTCCATTCTTCATCACCAGCTAAAAGCTCTCAAGCTTCTGTTAAGTCATTGGGAGGTGAGTTTGTTTGTTAGTAAATATGCTGGCAATCGAAAAAATACTCTAAATTTAGGGCTGATTTATTAAAATCAAGATAACTTTTTGAACATGATTGCTATTGTCTTCAAATAATCTAATAAAGCTTGAATAAACAAATAGGGCAGGTAGGTGAGCTTCCACCGGGGGCATAGTTTCAAAATGTAACTACAGGTATTCAAAAAAGATTTGAGATTTTGCTGATTCATTGAAAATAAATAGTACAATTTAGTTTTAGCGCAATGGCATCTCTGTGAAATCTCTGGTTAGTATGATGGCAATGGGGGAAAAAACTTGGTTTGAGCTAATTTTCTCAAAATTCAAAAAACTCAAAACTAGAAAATTGTATTTGAAATATATTTCCTTCCTCAAGGCAGCACATGTTTTGTTGGTGCAGCTTAAAAGGCTTAGAACTAGTGATGAACAGTATCTAGTAGAATTAAGTCTAAAAACTAGTGATGAGTAAATCAGTCCTGAAACTGCGGGAAAATTTTAAAAACCATTATTTTTTCATGTTGAACTTTTGCAGCCATTTTGTAAAAAAATAAAACGGCAATGGCAAAATGCGGAATTTTACAGCGAATCCTTGCCTGGCAAAAACCTTCACTCAGACAGTCAGACAGAGCTGCCGGGACACCAGGGAAAAAACCCGGTGGGCCCCAGCAGCCCAGACCCAATGCCTGTTGCTGCTCCCGTGCCCACCGCTGTCCTTCCCTTACGTGTTTCACTTATACGCGCTCAGGGGAGGACGTCGGGAGGGTGCCCCTGCGGGGGTTGGGGGGGCAGCGTCGGAGGGGGTGCAGCAGGGGACGCGGGCACGTTGGGGGATGCGGGGGCCCTGGAGAGGCAGCCCCAGTGGGCCCTGCACCCCCCAGTCCAACCCCGGCTACTTAGAAGCATATAGCAGTATTATAACCCTGACAGTGGCTTCAGAATAAATACATAATATGATTGTCTCTTGAGGCCTGAAGAGATATTGTTTCAGATTATTCATCCACTAACCAGGCACCCTTATAATGAGTATACCTTCTCAATGATTTTCAAAGTGGCTGGACGCACAAGGGAGATTTGTCGCCCACAGTAGAGATTTTACTGCAGACAATAAATCTCCCGTGTGCCAACTGCCTTAAGGGTGGAGTTGCTGCTTTTTCCTATTTCCCTGTGGCATCTCCTCATCATTATATTTGCCAGAACGACTTATGAGCTGACTGTTGTTAACAAACAACAAAAATAATAAATAATGTATTTTCCTGTTGGGTCGGAAAAAGAACAGAAGTAGTACTGCCCCTTTCCTTCCCCATTAACCAATCAGTTCAGAGCTCCTCCCCCCATCAATGAACCTGTGTGGCTGCTGGTTTTGAAAGGAATTGGCAACGTAGGACCCTTTTTTACTATGAAGAACAGTTGTAGCACAGTGGAAAGGGGCTTCTCTAACAAGGTAGGGCAATGTTTATGCTATTGCACAGCTAAAAACACCTCAAGTGCATTGTCATTTTGCCTTTCCATTGACAAAAAATGACTAGTGACCCCCCAACCCTAGGCACATGCCTCTTCTGCCTACCCCTAGTTCCAGCCCTGGCAGAACTGTATACTTTTCTCTATCCAGTTGTCACATCATATGACATACCCCATATATGAAGCCATATTATATTAAAAGCCAAAAAATTGGAGGGCCAAAAATCTTGGAGGGCCATGAGCCTCCAGTTGGACAGCCCTGTATAAGGAAATATCTACCAGGATGCTTGCAGAGAGCCAGGGACAATTACAATTGGATCAGGACTCTAGAACACCAGTCAGCACTGGAATCCAGTACAGGACTATCAGTGAATACACTGTAAGTGTCCCTCAGTAAGATCCAGTTGTCTGTACAGAAAGAATGTAACGTCTCTTGGCTTCATGGTTATGTGGTGATGCAAGGGCTCTTCATTGTGACTTGTCAGTTTCTCTCATGATAAAGCACTGACAAAAAAAAGGTTTACAATAACTGGAGTCTCTGTTCTAACTCACATGTTGTCCTTGAGGTATACTTGTAATGAAGAATTCTTTCAGCACAGCGGATAACATTCTATACGGGATACAAGCATCGTATCTGAACCATAAAGTGCTGAAACTGAGATGTCATCACGTGCAATCTTTACAATCTTTCAAGTGCCCTTAAAATGGTGTTAAGGACACTTTACAAGCTCTTTTGCCAGACGACATGAAGACGCATTCCTTTTCCGCTTGTTGCTATTAAACATCACTTAGCTTGGGGATAATTTAATAGTCAGCTCTTGGTGCCTGTTTGAGGAACAATTAACCCTTTTTGAATGCTTCCAGGAGATGAAAACACAGACACAATACAAACTCCTGCATTTGTTTTGTGCAAATAAAACAGTGAATATGAGTTGGTGATGAAGACATAAGAGAGCAAGCAGCCAGGCTGCAGATATGTCAGCTAAATATAGAGCCAATGCCTCCTTCAAACAGACTGCCTTTGCAGGACTGGTTTATTTGCCCAATAAAATCAAAAGCGGGAAAAAACCCTTATTTGGTGGATAAAGGGGCCCCGGAAGAGAGCGAGGCAGGAGTTAAGGACCACGACAAGGTTAGGAAAAGGCCTGGGAAAGTGTTGGGGTTCTAGGAATTATGGGTAGTGTAGTCCAGTAGGTGACTGGCTAACAGGAGGTGCAGAGGGAATAAGCAGGGAGGAGCAAAAAAGAAAGGTGCCATTTTACTTTAGCAGCTCCCACCCTCCCTCCCTTATTTGAAGGTGGTAACAAGGAGGATGTGAAGTTGTGGAACATAGTTGCAGCCAAGGGGTACATAGATAAGGAGATGCAGGCGGAAGGTTAGGCCTGAGGCTAGGGATTACAGCCATAGGTCGGTGGATAATGGGTGGTTAGAGAAAGGGGGTTTCTAACCTCAGGTAACTGATTGCAGTGGGGGCAGGTACAGCTTCCACAAATGCAGCCTTTAGTGGCTTATTGATATTATGTTATTAGGACATTAAGTTATGTTATTTAATGACATTAATATGTTATTGTTAAATGGGGTTGTATGTAAGATATTTTATACCGTTACATATAAACGGGCTGCGGCCTTTTCTTTCCACAAAAAAGTTGAGTGTATTTGACAGGGGCAAATAGGTAATAGGCTTAAGATTGAAGGGATTAAGAGGGCCAAAGAATTGACGCTGCCCTTGTCATGGAAGGAGACAGGCAAATCACTATCTGTGCATACAGAGCAACGACATGGTTATCTGAAACCACATAACAACAACGAGTGTGCGACACTGATTGTGAAATAGTGCAGGTTGTGTTGTGACTGGATCAGATTCACCCATAAGTAGACACTAGTTAAGAATGTGACACCATTTGTGTTTTTATCACCATGACCTTTCTCTAAACAAAACACTGGGAAGGACCAAGCATTGCCTTCATCTATGGACTATGGAAGCCACAGTATGGCACATCTCCTTTATTGGTGCAATCACCTTTGCTTTTAGTGACAACCTGCAGGGGGCCCAAGTAGATATACTCTCCAATTCCCTGTTTTGTTATTTCCACAATAAAACAGCAACAAAAGACTACATGTGGCTATTTTTATGTGACAGAGCTAAATTGTAGAAGTTTAAATGAAAGACCATATGCCTAATTAAGAAGCCAGGGGCAACATACAAAGTGGATAAAATGGGTGCACAGCTGCTTTTCCACACTTTGCATGTTGCCTTGCGTATGCCTGATCCATAAGGTTCAGCTCTTTGTTCTCCAAGAATGGGGCTCAATACGCCAAGCCTTGCTTTAAATACAGAGATCCCTGCATTGGTTGCAATACATGCAGTGAGTTCCTCTGTACTACTGTGTACCATGGAACATAGCTTAGGTTATTATTTAATGTTTCAAGAAGCTATTTCTCAGTTAGGGTGCTATAGTTTTTTTACTATTAACCCTTGTACCAGTACAAATGCGCCAAGATGTGTACAAGATCAATACCTTCCTATGCAGAATGCTTTAGGGCATGGTAGGATACTAGCACTCAAAGGGACAGGCGTTTTAATCCTGCCTTTAACCAGACTCTTGCGCTTTTTTGTGCTTCTGTTTCTCAGCTGTCATGGGCCTTGGGCATGCTCGATCTGCTCAGAGGATTTCCCTTTGTTGCTTAAACCCAAAGAACACTAAGGAAAACAAGAGATGTGGTCACCAATTTTCTCTTTAAATGATCCTTCATATCAATGGCTCTGCAGTCCATGTTGAGGACCATGGATGGAGTAACAAATGCTCTGTCTTTTGCCTTTCAATTAGCCAATTCTTCCAGCCATAATAGAAAAATGTTATTTTTTCAATACTGGACTCTATGCTTTAAAGTTTACCTGTTAATGAGGGCACTAGTGTGCTGGCACCTCAGCGTCCCACCAGAAAACCTTAGACCCTAGGCCCACTCTCTGAACTATTTTTCCTCCTTTCCTCACCCAACCTCTTTATTTGCTAAGTCTTTTTTATTTACATGTTAGCCTCTAGTCTTCCATCTATTTCTCCTCTTTGGTCCCATACAGAAATAGGGAATGGCCATGCAATTGGCAGGAGGGCCCACTGGGAGTTTTGCTGGTATCCTGGTGGGCCAGTCCAACACTAGAGGGCACATGACATAACTTCAATCCCCTATCACTTTCAGCCTTGACTACTGTAACCTCTTCCTAACATGGTTTTGGAATTTTATAAAATGTAAATTGCTTTATGATTTCTTAGGATTTAATGATGGAGTACTTGTTGCATTTCATTTTAATTAGAGATCATTTTTGGTGAGTATGATTTTGGATGATGATTGTTACAAATGTGTTTCGAACCCTAGCTTGATGCATTCCAACAAAGAAAAAAATTGCCTGAATCTTTTATCCTCCACTTGCAATTTACGCCTGGGATTAATGATTCAAATGGGAGTTAGAGCCTGCTGCAAAACTCTAACATCCCTTAGAGCTGTATGGCGTTCAGAAATTTGAACTGCTGGGAAGCTTTTAGTGTTAACTGTCTCCCCTTCTTTGAATTAGTACTGGAGAAAGGTATGGTTGATGCAGGTGGCGTAACTATTCGGCACTGGGCACCCCCTCGCAAAAACATCTTTGGAGGGACCCTCATACAGTGACTTCTATCACCCACTCCCTGCCCGCAGGTAGGAGACTGCCTGGGGAGGTGGGGACTGTCCGGATCCCCCTGTCCCTTGGGCCCCCGCCCCGTGGGGTCTGCTCCCTCTATAGTTATGCCAGGTGACTAATGTAAAAACAATATACGTTTGCTGTTCACCTAATATTTTTTGAGTGTTGAGATTGCATTTCAATGCAAAATATATAAGGGAGGAAATGTGGTTTTATTTCAAAGCAATATCGGCAATATCAAATATGACTGAATCATAGCCTTGAAACGGCTGAATAACGTATGGCTTTCATATATGTGGGAGCTGAACCGATTCCAAGGTATATTGAAAAGCATGTCACTTCTTTGGATGACTTTTTCATCTTTAATATGATGGCAAAAGACTGAAATATGGGCTGAATGTAACCTCAACATCTTTGTTATTGTCATTGTAATCATCAAAGTTGAGTTTCTGGCAAGCCATCAGTTAAATGGCCCGGTGATCCCATAACAAGTCAGCATTCAGAGACATTTACAGAGCAGACGTAAAATTCATTCTTCGATGTCAGCACAACTAAAAGCATTTAGCGCAGCTTCTCCCTATTGTGCACTCACTCGCCATGATGTACGGCAATCCATTAACCAGTTACACGCCCCGCAAAGAAAACAAAGCAACATTTGCAAAGCTGAATTTAACCAATCTTTCTCCCTTAGCCAAAACCTTTTCATTAACAAATGAGACACAAAGTGAAAGGGGTAGTTCACCTTTAAATTAAATTGTAGTATAATGTGGACGATCATATTTGCAATGTTTTATGTTTTTTTTAATTATTTAGCTCTCTGTTCAGCAGCTCTCCAGTTTGAAATTCAGCAGTTATCTGGTTGCTAGGGTCCAGCTTACCCTAGCAACCAGGCAGTAGTTTGAATGAGAGACTGGAATATGAATAGCAGCTGCATAGAAAGAGAAGTAATACAAATTAACAACAACAAAACGGTAGTTTCACAAAGCAATAGCTTTTTGGCTGCTGGGGTCAGTGACCCCTCTGACAGCTAGAAAAAGGCAAACGAAAAAGACAATTCAAAAACTGTAAAAAACACCTTTAAAATAAATGGAGTTATAAGGCTCTGTGTAACCCTGGATGAGGCAGTAGCTTCAGGGTTCCTTCAGCAGGCACCCCAAGAATCACATGCTAAATTCATTCTACCACCACAGGCCAACAGCTTGTAGCCACAACTTGTCCCCTATTCATGAAGAATGCTCTTGCAATTGCGTTTATTTTGATGCAATGCTCTGCTGCAACAATGATGGAATTGTGTGGGGGGGGGGGACATTGCATTATGGGTAAAAAAAACATTGTTTTGTGCACTTTGCTCACTGCATTAATGGTCAGAATTTAACACTACATAATGGTACATTAATAGGTCTTATTACAAGTAGGGTAATTGGGGATAAAATCAGCAATTTACACAATAGTCAATATGCAAAAGTTGGGCAAAAAGGTGATATTTAAGGAAGAGAAGGGATATTTCCCTGCAAGGCAGATGGCTCATGCATATTAAGGTATTACTGGAAACTTTTTGCACCTATCTTGTAAGGCTGAAGTTGATTAAACAGGAATCTCCTCTATCAGGCCCGGACTGGCAATCTGTGAATTCAGGCAAATGCCAGAGGTGCTGCTGTAAGATGCCATAGACACTCACTATTTATTGGGCCTGTGGGGCTTTTTGGGCCTCTGTGTATTTGAAATGCCAGGGCATTAATTCCCAGTCCAGACCTACCCTCTATGAGATTTATAGCTTTCCAACATGGTACTGGGCCCATAATATGCTGGACACAGCTAGAAATATCTGCCAATATCTGCCCCTAATAAATCAATGGGTAAATATAACAATGTTCACAAATAAAATAACTTGGTGCAAAAGTAAATGTTTTTCCCCTGAAACAGACGGATGCCACATGATCAGACTGGTGACAGTGAAGCCACCCAATGTGCTTGGCTGGAGAAGGAAATAGCTGCATACGGCAGCGCTAATGTACAACTGGGCTTCCACACGTGGGTGCTAAAAGTGACAAACTCTGCTGCAAAATCTATAGCCTGGGGGGGAACTTCAAAGAAGCACAGCAGGCACTGACTGATTGAGATCATTTGCCAAAGCACAGACTTCTGCTTGAACCAAGGCAATAGATTAATGCCCCAGTCCTGTAAAGGAAAACAAAAGCCTCAGTCTGGAGGGTTCTGTTACATTCATGGCTGTTTGACCTATTCAGCAGGAAATAAAAAAGATGCTACAGCACATCCATTAGGTTTTAGGGGGAACATTAATACTAGGTTAATGTACTTTACCCAGAGTTTATTTAGAAGCACCAATATAAATGTTTGCTTTTCCAGCTAAGGTCTGTTGGTCTAGGTGGTCTGTAGATACGTGGATAGAGACGTATTTGCAGCAATGTTTGCCAATGACACTATTCCCTGTTGCTCATGTCAACAGTCAGCGTGGGGCATCCTTGCAGGAGGAGCTGGGCAAACTGGTGTCACAGCCCTTATTGGTCACCCCTAGGGACATTTATATTTAAATGTTGCTCACAGGTAATAAGGGATGGGAACCCCTTTTTAAGCTTGCCTGATAGGGTTTAACTTATTAAGTATAGAATCTAAACCAGGAGTGGGATCGGACCAACGCAGAATGCGGAAATGCGGCGTACGTGCGTACATACGTGACGCAGTGTACGAACGCATTCACGGAGCACTTCCGCATCCCTGGCTTGATCGCGGTCCACCAGAAATCCACGGGGGATCGACTGGTGGACCGTGATCGACGTATTGGCCACCCCTGATCTAAACTAAAGGAACTAAACCCTATCAAGCAAGCTGAAATGCCACGGTTATGTGCTGGCTTTAAGGTTCTATAATGCCAACACCATACATATCCATGAGGTTCACATATGGTCCTGCAACACACGATTCCATCAGAAAAAAACCTGGTTGACTGTGACCATCCTAAACAAATGGCCCACAGGCCAGGAAACAATGTCCATAGATTCTCTCACCAACAAAACAGTGTTATGTTACTTCAAATTCTTTTTAATAACTTTTTCTTTGTGTATCCAACACAGTAACACTGAGTAACTGCACAACATAAATACACAAGACCAATAGCCTATCCCAGACACAACAGCATTTTCAACATAACACTGAGGTCAGTTGACATTTAGCCACACATTTTGTACAAGCCCAAGGGAAAAAAATGCAACAAACATCCAGGCACTGGGAGCAAGCCCACACTTGTCACTTTGTCTCTGTGTTTCCATGCTATTGGAATCACATGGCTAATCTTAGTCTGTACGTTAGCCATCTGGGAGTGCACAGACAGGTATTTGCAATCCATCTTGAGAGAGAGAGAAATATAAAACCTAGAAGCTAACACAGTAGTGGTTATGATAGTGAAGAACACATTCATTCAATAAGCCTTGTCTTGTTGTCATTGGAAAATGTTAAGGGATGCGCCCAATGCAGTATTTGATTTGGGATTCGGCCTTTATTCGGCAGGAATTGGATTCAGTCAAATCCAATCTGGCTGAACCGAATCCAAATACTTAAAATCATGTGACTTTTCATCACATGAACACGGAAGTTGAACATTTTTTACCATGTGCTCAGTGTAGGGTGTTAGGATTCAGATTTGGTTTAGCATTCAGCCAAACCTTTTGTTCAGAATTCAGGGTTTGGCCAAATCCCAAAATAGTAGATTTGGTGCATCCCTAGTTCCATGGCAATTCCCTGTATTTGACTGCTGGATAGCTCTAATGAAGCCTAAACAAATGTTCCAGCTATAGTACTGGTATGAGATCTTTTATTCATTATACCTGGGATGTATATGTGATGTGCAGCACCATACTTTAGGCCTATTGAAAAAAAAATAAAAAGAAGTATAAGTATGAATCTAAGCTAGCTTCCTTATAAAATATAAGGTATAGTCTTATTATTATAGTTCCTGTTTGTTTAACTATGGGAAATACCATACTACATAGGTTTTTGGATAATGTATCCCATACATTATAATACATTTCTCCACAATTACCTGCTTTTCTATTCAATTCCATGTTTCTTTTCTATTTGGTTTAAGGGGAGAACCGGTGACCAGCCTGGGCACTTGTGAGCCCCGTTGCCTATTAGAGGCCCATATGTGGTAGCCTCGGAGCATGATAAGGATGGCCAGTATGTTTGCCCAATATAAAGGAAAGGTAAAATAATAACTATATGAAACAAAGTACATATGTTTTTTTTTTGTACAGCAGTATAAACCAAATCTAAATCATTCTGTATATGACAAACAATTTGGACGTGGTATCATTGTTTACACATTGGATCATTTTTAGACTATCTGATCGATTAGTTAGTTTAGATATTGTGCCATTGGCTACACACAGAGGCAGTCAGATTGCACTGCTGTCACTGTCAGGTCAAGTCAGCACTGAAGTGAGGTACATCCATCACCAGTCCATCTGGCTTTTACTTTGGGTGACCAACTGTAGAGCAACCCTAATAAATACTCACTGTGTCGCCCGCAGTTGGGCAAATGTTCATCTCATTTAGTCATTTCCCAACAAAGTTGATCAATGCAATGGACAGTTTTCCACACAGTGAATTACAATACTCAGTACTTGAATTATTCTTATAGTAGCCACAGACAGCAAGCTGGGATAGATCAGTATCTTTATTAAACACATTGGCTGGGAACATTTTAATACAAATTTAAAAAGTATATCATATTTACAAATGTACAATAAAACATGGCACATGTATAGCATCTGAAATTCATAAAAACAATGTTGCATATACAGTATTCATCTTTTATTACTGAATTAAGAAACCTTGGGTAGGGATGAAGACATCTAAAGAGGGTTTCCATGATGACCTAATGCTATGTTATTCATAGATATGGCATTTCCACATCAACTTAGTTGTAATTCATTACTAACATTTATACTGTACACTGTTTGATCATTTTGTTGTATCCTATTATATAGCCAGTACAGAACATATTCCTATCAGGAAAACTTTTGACAGCTGATACCCATGTCAAAATGTTAGATTGTGTGCTGTTCTATGGAGTGATAGTCTGGCTGCCAGCAGCATGCCGATCATAAATACTTTAATGTTATATTCTATTACTTTCTATTCAGGTCCTTCCTTATTCATCCTTCCATTTGGCCTTCAAAAAATGTCAAGGTCAGGAAACCTAGCAACGAGAGTTTCAATTTCAAACTTTTTAGGTTCAAAATACTTCAAACACCATAAAGAATAAAAAAGAGACTATTGATAACTAGTCTTAAGAAGTAATTTTACCTCCCATTTAGAGAATAGCAGGTGGACAGTAAACACATATGGAGGTATATGTTCCCCTCAGGCACACAATGAAGAAATGTACATGAACAAAATGTACATAATAGTTTCCTATCTTAATCACATATTGCATTAAATAATGTTACAGCTATGGAAGTTATTCTTTATTCCTAAAGAAAATAAACATTTGTCTGTAACCTGTTGTGTTACTGCACTGTATATTCCTTCTGGATTTAAAAAGACATAAGAAACCGTAAAATATACAGTAAGTGACTCTACAAATTGTGAAATCCCTGAGCTATATATTGGTTGCATACAGTCAGCATCATGACTTACAGTATATCCTATGAGAATGTTATAGGGTCAAAAGACACAGATCAACAAGACAACCCGGAAACATCCTCTCATGCTAACTAGGCAAAATATACAGTTTCACTTTACAAACAAGTCCATTGGTATCAAAGGGGTATTACTTCCCTAGAACGTCTCTGACACAGGTCTGAGGATACTTATGGTACTTCCAACGGATATCGATAGGAAGTAACTTACATGGTTCTGACTGCCAGAAGATCTTGTATGCTTATGTCAACTCAAGGGTTACAGGTAATTCACCAAAAATGCACAGAATTGCCCCCTTATGAAAGCTGCCACACAAGCAAGTCTTACTCTAACAAGGACTATAAGGCCCATGTCCCAAGGGGAGGTTTATAGCTGCTACATGTAGCTGGGAAGAAATAGGTTTCTTTTTCTTTAATTTTTTGCAAGTCACCGATTAAACTAAAGAACATTTTAGTATCAGCTAAAAAGTGCCATGTTTTGAAATGTTGCAGTTCAAACCTCTGAAAATAATGGTTTCTGAAAGGTTTATGGCAAGGCAATACAACTGGAGGTCTAGTGTCTAGATGTGGCCCCATCAAGAGACTTTATTCCCCCAGCCACTAGTCAAGAGTTCCAGTGTCTTGATTGTATACCAGCATCATTTTATTATAGTATGTGCTCTAATACATGGTATAGTGGATAACCAAGCTATTGCTTAGAAACGTTATACATCACTATAACCAAACCACTCCTTTGTGCAAACTGCTAAACTGAATAAGTGTTTGGATTGCTTAGAAAAAGGTTTACACAAACACTCTATGGATACAGAATATTTTGCCAAAAAAAAAAAAAGCAATTATTGTCATCATTTAAGACTAACTGCAAATGACCTTCGGAGAAAGCAGAGTCTTAGTGCAAAGCAACAATCAATATCCACTGATTATTAACAGAATAATTCAGTGCAAAACAACAACTTCTTCGGCACAACTTACAAGGCTTTCCCATAATACAGGTATAGGATCTATTATTCAGAATGCTCTGGACCTGGCATTTTCCAGATAAGGGATTTTCCTGTAGTTTGAATCTCCATGCATTAAGTCTGCTTACCTGATACCCTGGTGCTCCTGTTAGCAGAAAACTGCACCGACCTGGGGTATCTGTGACTGAGTGATCGTCTTCCATCTCTCGTCTTTGCGCCACTTGTGCCTGTGCAAGAAAGTCTGCATTTTCACCTTACTGCACATGTGCCTGTCCCAGGATTTGGAAGAACAAAGCTCAGTCACAGATACCCTGGGCCGGTGCAGCTTTCTGCTAACAGGAGCACAAGGGTATCAGGTAAGTGATTACAATCACTGGGGGGGGGGGGGGCTACCATTTTGGCACCCCTCAGTAATTGTAACTTTCCTTCTCCTTTAAATAAACCCAACAGGAGTTGTTTTGCTACCAATATGGATTCATGCAGCTTAGTTACCATACAAGGCCCTGCTTTATTATTACTTGGAAAAAAGAAATCATTTTTAAAAATGAGAATTATTTTCTTATAAATCGACTTTGTGGGAGATGGACCCTATGGGAGATGGCCTGCCCATAATTCAGAGCTTTCTAGATAACAGGGTTTCCAGAAAAGGGATCCTATACCTGTACATGTCTGCCATCATCTTTAAATCAACCCTAAATAAAGCATCAGCACAGCATCCATAATATTATAATTCATACTGAACTACATTGTTCATATGGCCATAACAAGACGTAAAGTAAAATTAGATACATTCCTTGGTTTATCAATACAAATATAATGTGAAAATATATTTTATGTATATGATCATCATATAATTATATAACATTACTTAATTAAGGTATGAGAGCATGGCTTCCATAAAGAAGTCAGTGTTCCTGGGCAATATCCTTATGTTGGCACTGCGCCATGGGTAGCCCTTTCTCCCTGAGTGTTAGCCCTTAATTGCAGACAATTGGCACGTGCCCCTGGGAAGACAAGATCACCACATCATTCTGCATGATGGCTCTCAATGATAGTGTTGTAAACATAAAGAATAGCAACAAGAAAGTCACATTCACATAGAGGCCCAATGGATTTGAGCAGCTGGAGGTTTCAATGGAAACCCAAGTCATGGACCAAAGTGATGCTGTGATCTTTTAGGGACCAGTAACAAACAAAAGCAGAGACTTTAGAGTGAATGAATATATTGGCTCCTTCTGTATAGAAATTGGTTATGTGAACATTTATCCTTTAAAGCCCATATTATCATTTTATTACTGGTTTATACAATACATCTATACTCTGTTGCACAGACAACAGTCGTGACCAGGAAAGTCAGAAATTGGAATATTTCATAGGAAATTAAGTTTTTTAATAATCAATGCAGATTTTTTTTTAAAAATGTTGATGAAGTACTTGAATCAGTACTATATACGAGTCCCATCAAATGAAAGAAAGGGAAAACAAACAGTATAACACAACTTCTCTCAATGCTATTTATGTAAAGAATTAAGGCACAAAATCACATTTCCCTTAAAATTCCAGGGAGGTGAACATACAGAGTTGCAGGACTCATACCGCGCCCCATCTAGTGCATTCCTGTGTACCCATGCTCTATTTTTGGGCAGGAGAGTAAGAGAATTTGCCCTAGATGGGCCCCTTAATAATTAGGACACTGCGAATTGTAGATCCACCACTGCTAGAAAGCTGAGAGATTGCTGCCTTGCAGACCTGGGGTCCTGGGTTTGATTCCAACCAGGACACTACATGGTATTTCACTACAAGGTATTTCTGGTAATCAGAGGAAACCCACGCAAGCACTGGGAGAATATAAAAACATGTTGTAGAGAGCGCCCTGGCTGGGAACGAACCCCCCACTCCACTCCAAAAATATACAAGAATGTTAGCAGACTTCTAATAAATGTGTGTGAATGTGATCGGGATGTTAGATTGTAAGCTGTGGAACATGTTGGTGCTATATAAATAAAGGATAATAATTGGCTTCCCTATTTCCTCAGGTCGTATGTGCCAGGGACCCCTTCATCTGGGACTCTGGTTCTGTCTGTTCTCCTTTTATTGATTTAGTATCATTAACCGAAGGCACTGCTAGTTTTTTCATTTAAACATTTGTATCGTGCATGAAGATTAGCAAGTGCCATTACTTTTATTACAGCGCTTAGCCGGGCTCGTTTGAAGTGAGCACGTCATGGTGACAACCGATACCGTGGAATGCGCGGTAGCTGATTTTCAAAGCTGGAGACTGAAAAATCAGATGGAATTGAATGTGAAATGTGAGTTGTAATGGTTAACCCCCAACATAAAACTGCTTTAACAAGCGGATATTTTGTTTCAATTGGTGCACTGCTATTAAGTTGATCCTTTCTAAATCCCATAATATGGCAGAGGTTACATCTGACCCCATCTTCACAAAATAATACAATGTCGTACATTCTTAATGCAGAAGAGAAGATTTAGGTTTGCCTCTCGGCGGGGGGGCGGGGTAACATTGCTGAAAAACATGGTCTAATCCACAGCTTTTTCATACAGTAAACAGCTCAAACACAAACATATTTACAGGTATCCTAGGATTTTCTCAAGCTACTGAAATAAGTGATAACTAAGCACCTTAACTGAATGCATACAGTAAATATATATGCTTCAATTCAAATGTAAAAAAAACAATATCCAGTATAATATATAGCAGCAAAAAATTAAAACACCCAACACCAAAAAAAAAGAAAAAAATGAATTTATCACTATTAGATGGCCTATTACTAATGCCCTGTAGTACTCAGACTTGCTGATTTGAGTGAGGGGTCTTTTACTATGGGTATAGTTAAGCACTAGGTGCACTACAGCTGCAAGAGGGTCCCATTAAAGCGCTATAAACATCAGCACTCCCATGCCGAAGCTCAGCTACAACACAGCCTTGTACTTTACAGTTGTCTTAGGCAGGCGTTAACTACAGGCCTCCCTTAATGTGTTGAGCCTTTAGGTTTTGCTTCTTTGCATCTAATGAACAGCAGAAACAGGCATAGCCTGCACCCCCCAGTCTGACCCTGAACAATGGCATTTCATTTGGGTAAATTGGTGGTGTCCACTGATGTGTATGGGGGTCGCACTGGTGCAAGGGGTTGCTGGGAGCATGTATGGGCACATGTACTTTTTGAATAGTGTTTGCCTGTGCTCAATTTTAGGTTCATTCTAGCACTTTGCATTTGTGCTTGTGTTCATATAAGCCCCCTTTTTCAGCCTTATTATATGAGTTCACATTAATACACACACAGGTATCCACAGATATAAAACACACAGCCCTATATTACAGGTCTGATTATTAAACTCTGATGCTAATTGTACTGGTTTCTGAGCTGCCATATAGTATTTATATATATAATTATATTTATTAATTACAAATCTGCCTTGTATTGTGACATTTATATTCTATATCTATATAGTATATTGTGAGTGGGTCCCTAAGCTCAGTAAGTGACAGCAGCACAGAGCATGTGCAGGGAATCAGAAGAAAAGAAGATGGGGGGCTACTGGGGCAACTTTGGGGGCACAGATCTTCCCTGCTAAAGGCCTGTGGTTGCCTTGGGCTGGTACAGAACCCCAAAACGTAATGTATAATATTTCTAGCTTTTTTTTTGCATTTAAGACAAATATCTGAATTGGTCCCTTTTCATATTGACAACCACACCTCCTCTTACTACCAGAAGGGCTCCTTTGGGATAAAAGGAGAAGAACGCATTGTGTAAAATGTTATAAAAACTCCCAAAATCCCCCTGGACAAAATGCTGAGTTAACTGGAGGGCCTCAGGTAGTACATCTCTGATTTGTATAATTTTTTCTCGGCATTTAGATGGAGGCCCCATCCTTACTGCATAGCTAGGGACCCTTTACAGCTCTAGTTCACTCATTGTTGTAAGTACTTTAGCTCAAAAGAATAAAGATCTCTTGTTTATGCTTATGCATTTTAGAACTTTATGATTGTTTAGAATATCTAGGCCAGAAAAGTAGACTGGACAAAATCCTTCTAGGCCCCCAGCCTACTGAATTCCCATATGTAAAATGGAATGTGCCTAAATGCACATCAGCATTTTTAATAAAGAAAAAAAAGATCACAGTTTCTTTTGTCAGTATGTAATTTGTTAAAAAAAATATCTTCTTACACGGCATTAGCTTTAAAGAGATGTGGGCTGCAATAATACTGTACTTTCGAGGTACTGAAGCACATATTTTTGATAGATAAGTTTATACGGATTCTTTTAAAACTCTTTCCTTATAAAGGAAGGACAGTATTACATCCAGTTCTCAGTGCATGGCATCACACAAACAAATTAACACTTAAGATAAATAAAGAAATGAAAATAAAAAAGAAAACCTGGGAGCTGAAAAGTCATGGCTATGTTCAAATGATAGTAATATAATATAAGAGTGGCAACAGTGGTTTTGTGCACAAAGCGTTGCAGCAACCATGACTCAGTCATCAAGGTCGAGGTTTGTCTCGTGATCTGCAGCGGAGCGGGCCGATCGGGAATGCCGGGAATACTTTAACTGCAGAAAATCGCCCATTTCATCCAGCGCATCAAGGACCTGAGGGGGAAATCCATACTGTTAGCTGGAGCAAATGCATGAAAAATAACAGAGAGCTTAGAACCTGTTTTAGATTAAAGTCTAGATTAAAGTTTTATCTAGGAACAGGCAGGTTCCTAACTGGAAGAACTATTAGCTTTCAACCTGACAAATGTTCATTTGAGATTAATGGGGCCAAAGCATCACTTCTAAACGTCCCATGGGCAAGTGTTTGAGAATCATAGCTTTGGATCAACTTTCACCAAAATGAAATGCCAGTCCCTTTAGGGCACTATTCAATAAATGGCTTTTAATGGCAAATATTGGGCAACCATTTGCTGTAGTCGACTTTGCGTGCTAACGCCACTTCCAGAATAGATTCCTTTTTAACTGGACTCATTCTAATGCCAAACAGCCCTACCGCAAACATTTTTAGTTGAATGCATATTTTCTAAATGAGTCCTTCCTTTGTTCTTCACCCTACACTGCCATACTCTTCATGCCTTTCCTAGAAACTTTAAAGCCCAGGTGGAAACCAGCAGGAGAGAGGCTACTTAAGTCTGCAGTTGTCTTCTGGGCATAGAAATGTGCTTCTTATTGAATGTGAATACTTTTTTCCCACTATATTGCCACATGCTCTTAGGTAGATTTAATTACAGTTCATTCTCCTTTACGGTATAATAACATTAGTAAGTGTTCAATATGTTCGTATACTGGTCATTTATGAAATCTACATTAGCTTTCTCGATATATATATGATGTTGTGTGTATATAAGCTGGTGCATATGTAGGATCTAGGCATGTGGATAACACCTATAGGGGATGCCACACCAGCCACAATTGATGGTTTACATGGGGGTGATGGGGATTTAGCAGAAAACAAAGAATTTTTTTTAGGTAATTTAATTACATTTTTACATTACACTAATTCTTGTTAACTACACATTTCATGTATAGGTATGGAACCTGTTACTCAGAATACTCGGGACATGGGGTTTTCCGTAATTCGGATCTTAATACTTTGTCTACTAAAAATCATTTTAACATTAAACATTGGGATCAAGTACAAGGTCCTTTACAGAGAAAAAGGAAATAATTTAAAAAAAATTATAATTATTTGATTAAAACTGAGTCTATGGGAGATGGACATTCTGGATACTGGGTTTCTGGATAACAGATCCCATACCTGTATTTTGATATTTCTTCTTTCTTAGGGGCCATAGTTTGTTCTATAGAGTATGTTCCTTCTTTTTCATCCTACTAATGATACTAAGGGAGGGTGACCTTGTACTGTATAGTCCATAATTATCTGCAATATCAACAGCGCCATCTATAACACTGACTCATGCAGAAGTGCTAATGAGATTCATATTATATTTCTGAATATTATAAGAAAAAAAAATAAAGGAGAACATATAAGTTCTGTGAAGTCAGATGAAAATATATCCAGCTGAATCAAACCACTCGGGGAGCTTTCATCATATTCTAAACACTTACAGCTCATTAAAAGCCTATTATGCACACAGTTGCTGACATCTATACCAAGGGCTCTCTCGTTTCACTGAATGCGGACTCCTTTTCATCTCCCCATTTTAAACCTCAGAAAAGTACAACACTGGAGGACATAAAGACCTGACACGGGGCCAGAGGAATGCTATGTGATCTATTAACTTTAAACTCAGCAAAACAAATGCTAAAAATACAGAACATGCAAGCACTTCAGTAAAGACATGTTATTTGCTGTGAAGCAACTCTGACATCAAGCCCATGTCAATGAGGGCAATTAAAAGGAATTATTTTTCTCCCCCCCCCCCCCCCCCCCCAAAAGCAGTTTTTAAATATTAGGTAAAGAATTCCACATTTATAAGAAGATTTGCCTTCTGCAAAGTTTCAGGAAATATAAGGGAAAGAGTTATTTTGCAAACAGACTTATTATCATGATTCCTTAATACTTTGATATAAGTGGGAGCTGTCATGTCACAGTGAAATGAAGTATTGTCCACAGAGTGTAATGGAACGGTGCCCCCACTGACCAAACTATTATAGAAAAATGGCCGAATGTGTTCTTGACTAAAGACCTCTCAGACATAGTAGCAGCCTTGTTTTACCCAGCAAGCCATGCACAGCTTCTCCCACAGACTGAGCACAGAATAATCTATGGAGCAGAAAGGGGTTACTGTTATCATAATGCAAAATAGCCTTCTTTCATAAAGTCATTTTTTCTAAATGTGTCTGGAGAGAAAGGCAATGACTACTGAATACAAGTTCAACATTTAATACATCAGAGCTTCAGTTAGGCAAAATGTATAAAGAATAATGGATACCCCCCGATGTAAAATAAAAGAAATAATAGTCACAGATAATTTTCCTGACTATACAAAAGCTACAGGCTGAGTTCTTTCATATAGGTCATGGTACTCCAAGTATTATCACACAATATCTTGTTTTTATAATACACAAGTTTCAGTAAGTCATTTGACACAAATGACATCACTAGGCACCAATTATAGCTGAAGACATCGCCAATCACTGTTGATAAGTTTATATTTTACAGGTTACTCATGGATCTTAATTATGTCATTCAGTGTTATTCAGAGAGTGTCAAATGTTAAGTAATATTTAATTGGTGCTTTTACATCTATCCACACAGACAGGCCAGCCAATCAGTAGCATGTTCAGGGATGCCACACATACCCACAGAAGGGCTGCAGATTGGGTAGCAGGCTCACTTTAAGACACATACCAGTATATTGTATCAGGCATAGACTCAAAATGCTAGTTTATATTTATACACATACTGGATCCTGCACACACTGTGGCCTCCAGCAACCTAAGCCCAACTCCCTTGATACCACCACTAACCCTTCCTCCACTCTCCGCCACCTTTTGGGGGGTGGGGGGAACTGCGCTTACTCCCAGTTGAGCCCCAGGCACCAACCTAGGCTGCAGAAGTGTCAGTGTTGTTCCTGGTATGGGGGTTAGGTTGAGATACACTTTATAGACAAATAACTATGGCAGCCCTCCAGGTCCTTCTACCTCCACCATCATTTGACTATGTATTATGCAATCAAAGAAGCCATGTTTGGGTGACCTCACTATTTTTGACGCATAAGAAGACTTATGGAATTCACAGTATTTAGGGGTGGTTCACTTTTAAGTCAACTTTTAGTATATTATAAAATGGCCAATTCTAAGCACCTTTTCAATTGGTCTTCATTATTATTTGTTATAGTTTTTGAATAATTTGCCTTCTTCTTCAAACTTTTTGCAGTTTTTTAATGGGGGTCACTGATCCCAGCAGTGAAATAACTATTGCTCCGGGAGGCTACAGTTTTATTGTTATTGTTACTTTTTGTAACTTTCTTTTATATTCAGGCCCTCTCCTATTCATATACCAGTCTCTCATCCAAACCACTCCCTGGTTGCTAAGATAACTTGGATCCTAGCAACCAAATAGCTGCTGAAACTCTAAACTGGAGAGCTCCTGAACTGAAAATGAAATAATTAAAAAACTACAAATAATATAAAATTGAAACCAATTGCAAATTGTCTTAGAATATCCCTCTCTACAACATACTAAAAGTTAGCAACCCCTTTAAGGAACATTATTCCAAATAATGTTGTAGTAAAGCTTGTGGATTATCACTGGTGCATATTTAACATTATTGAATAATGGTTGTGGTTTTTGTAGCTTATCACAGTTATATGGAGGTCATTTTAGAAGAGACTGAAACAGGTGTGTGAGGATCAATGGCGAGTGTATTGCATTCTCATTCTTAACTAGATGCAATGTATACCATAGATATATGTGGCATTTTTATGTTTTGGAAAATATGTAAAATATAAATCATAAAGCATTGCAGCTAAGCATTTACTATATGCTTATAATGCTTATCAAGCTGGGTTCTCCTGGTGGGCACACTATTGCACTTTTTATGCATGTTTCCAGTATGTATTAGTATGCATCAATATTAATCCAGGCCAGTAGTAAGTCTACAGTAACCACTCATCCAAACAGACATTGAACTGAAGACATCCCTCAAATGAGCAGTGAAATATGTTGAAGATTACTCAGCAAATCCAGTTGTTTTTATGCTTATAGCAGGGATCCCCAACCAGTGGTTTGCAAACAACATGTTGCTTACCAACCCCTCCCAGTGGCCTCACAGTAGGTGCTTATTTTTGAATTCCTGGCTTGGAGGCAAGTTTTGGTTGCATAAAAACCCAGTGTACAAACAGAACCTCATGTAGGCTGCCAGTTCATACAGAGGCTACCAAATAGCCAATCATAGCCTTTATTTGGCAGCCCCCCTGGTTTTGCTCCCCAGATCTTTCTACATTTGAGTGTGGCTCACATATAAAAAGGGTTGAGGACCTCTGTCTTATATTATTTATCACTGCTAAATACTATAGCTCTGCGTCCATGTGTTTTAGCCTTCTGTCCTGCTCTACCCATGCATAAGAATTAAAGGGAAAGTTTCATCATTAATGCCTATCTGTACTGTAATAAATAGAGGGTATGAGGCTATGGCTTTTTGGCTACATTGTATATTCCTTCACTGCATAAATGTGACCTGCAAATGCACCTCCAGTGTGTATAATTTGTCTGTGTAACTATTATTCTGTCCTAATAGGGAAGAGCTTGGGATTGATCATTTGGAAAATTAGGGTTGCTTCTAATAAATGCAAGTTGCTGGGCTGCATACATTTCAAATTGATTGCATTCAAATCAATGAGTGTAGCTCTTTAAGATGGACTTTTTAAACATATTCTCATTTATTTTTTTACATCATCTGGCAATGTTACCTTAGATGATGATTATGAATACAAGGTAAGAATCATGAAAGAATGTATGTATTCCATCTGTCTCCAGGATCTGGTAAGATACAGTTATTTATCTGGCAGGCACGCATAGACCTGAGCTCCTGGATATCTGGCCGTGACATTCAGCTGGATATTACTGTAATATGACTCCATGCATGGAAGGGCAAACTGTACTTATGGCCAATGTATTTCAAATATATGGGTCAAATTTGGTCATTATTTAATACTGTTTTCAGACTTGTCAAGTCTGGCTAGTATGTTTATGTTTATAGCAGAGTCTGATCTGTAAAATCAATCATTTCTGGTCCACACTTACAGAATCATAAAATGAGGGCAGACTCTAACCAAACTACGCAAGTAAACAAAACCTTGTTCATATTTAAATGAAAAGAAACTGCCCTGAAGTTAGTAATAATCATTTAAAATCATTTTTTGAAAAATGGGATTGAGCAATAACTTACTTTGTCCAACATTTCTTTCGTATGTGCAGCTGAAATGCAAAATCTGGCTCTGGCTTCAGTGATAGGGGTCGCTGGAAACCCAACTACAACAACACCGATTTTCTTCTCAAGCATGTGTCTTGCAAATGCCCTAAGAGGAAAGCAAGAACAGATTTTAGAGAAAATCAATAAAATAAAAATTTGAAAATGGAGCCTATTAACCTCTTACAGTCACAAAATGAGTGTGATTACTAATACCCTTCTTATTTTGAGTTATTCTAGTTTGCTTTGTATTTGCTCATACTATGTACAAACTTTATATGACAATTTATATTGGAATTGACCAATTAAAATTGTCCTCCAAATCTTCTGTATGCTTAAAAAGTGACAGCATTTATTTGACTGTGTTTGGTCTACAGGGAATTTCTGTTGCCAAAAAAGGATCTCACTGGAAAGTATACTGCTAACAGCTGGATTTTTAGGGTAGACTAAAGGTGGCCATACACGCACCGATATTATCGTACGAAACCTCGTTTCGTACGATAATCGGTGCGTGTATGGCATGTCGGCGAGTCAACCGATATCGCAGGAAGCTGCTGATATCGGACGACTCGCCGATCGGACCAGTTTGA
Organism: Xenopus tropicalis; assembly: GCF_000004195.4. Classification (NCBI taxonomy): domain Eukaryota; kingdom Metazoa; phylum Chordata; class Amphibia; order Anura; family Pipidae; genus Xenopus; species Xenopus tropicalis. The sequence continues at coordinate 27,770,777 of NC_030681.2, read as the reverse complement.
AAATTTTGATCGGGCGCCATAGAAGGCGCCTGACCAAAATTCTCCCTTCAGAGCTGAATCGGCAGAAGGAGGTAGAAATCCTATTGTTTCTACCTCCTTACCTGCCGATTCAGCCCTGAATGGTGTGTGGCGGATCTTACGATGTTTCGTGCGACCGATGGTCATACGAAACATCGTCAGATCGCCACGTGTATGGCCACCTTTACAGAAGCAAAATTCCAGCTGCGATTTATGAAATGTGAGCAATTGAACTTCTGTGGAGCAAGTATGCAACACCACTGACTGAATGTAGCCAGATGGATCTGCCCAAAGGTACTCGCCATTAGGATTAGATGGGTGTGGGCAAATAAGATCAACAAACTTCCACAAATATCCTGTTGTCTGCCCACCTGTCCCTATCCTGCCACAACTTAAACATATTGATGCTCATTTGGAGCATTTCAGCTGTACTGATACTTATTTTCCTTGTTTTATTTTCTCTACTAAGTTTTATTTTTTCCCAAGCTTACATTGTTGTTAAACTGCATGTCTAGAGGCCCAAACAGCTATCCTCACAGGCCCAATAAATAGTGACTGTCTGTGGCATCTCACAGCAGCCCCTTTGGCATTTGCCAGAACCCACAGATTGCCAATCCAGGCCTGGTAGTAACATATACAGTTAAAAAAAATGCATTTCCAGACAATATTCTGTATCAAGTTGATACATATGATGTATTACTGGTGGCAATGTCAGCCAAGTTTTTCACTAAGTAATTTTATCTAAATAAAAACAGAAAAGAAGCGAATAATTGTTTACATGTATTAGTTGATTGCTTACTCCCCCCAACAATTTAAAAAATAGAAATTGTGAAAAGATTTATCAAGAAAATCTTTGATACATACTGCAATCAAACCCTCATTTTCCCCATGTTAATCAGCAATATGCATCTGTTGCACAAACACAAGATTTAAGCAACAAGCACATCTGATTAGTCTGAAAAGACCAAACCAATCTAGGCTGAAGGCATATTAGATGTGATTTAAGCATGGACATGAGGCTAAAGGCCTGCCGCTTTACTTAATAACAGGGTTCGTCATTAATGCCATGCATAGCCGGGATGGTACTGATTACTTTTACCAAATGCCAATGAGAACAAATCTCCAGAGACTTAATCATGCTTAGAAAGACAACAAGGAATTTACAGCAGATCCATACTGGATAGCTCTCCATCTGTTTTCATTATTCAATTTATGTACTTACATTCACTAATTCCCTGCTATATATTTAACTACACACTCCTACCTGTACTGTATATAACAATGAAAAGTACAGTACTCAAATAATTCCAGGTGCAAGTCAGTCTTAAACCAAGCTGCTCAACCAATTCCCTGAGTGAGGCTTTAACTGAATGTCACATCATTGTATAACTATAGGTTTGTTGGTCTAGTTCACCAATGGTTTGTATTATTATGTGTGGAAAGTCATGATCTTTGCCTCTTTATAGGTCCCTGGTAAGGCCTCACCTTGAGTATGCAGTGCAGTTTTGGGCTCCAGTCCTTAAGACGGATATTAATGAGCTGGAGAGAGTGCAGAGACTGCAACTAAACTGGTAAAGGGGATGGAAGATTTAAGCTATGAGGTTAGAGTGTCGAGGTTGTTTTCTCTGGAAAAGAGGCGCTTGCGAGGGGACATGATTACTCTGTACAAGTACATTAGAGGGGATTATAGGCAGATAGGGGTTGGCCTGAGGCCCCCCTTTAGATTAGAGGAATGGAGCTTCCATTTGAAGCAGGGGGTTTTTCACGGTGAGGGCAGTGAGGTTGGGGAATGCCCTTCCTAGTGATGTTGTAATGGCAGATTCTGTTAATGCCTTTAAGAGGGGCCTGGATGAGTTCTTGAACAAGCATAGTATCCAAGGCTATTGTGATACTAATATCTACAGTTAGTATTAATGTTTGTATATATAGCTTATGTATGTGATAGTATAGATTGGTAAGTATAGGTTGTGTGTGCTGGGTTTACTTGGAAGGGTTGAACTTGGTGGACTCTGGTCTTTTTTCAACCCTATGTAACTATGATCTAACCTACAGCCTGCACCTTCTTCCCACAGTAAAGTCACTTTATGGCAACTTGCTTCAATATGTATGTATTGACCAATATAGATATTTAATAACACACTTGTTCAGGTAGTCTGCTTTTGCTTGGGGACTATTTCCATCTTAGGCTGTAGTGTCATTCAACCTCTCCCTCACCTTGTTCCATGTGTAAGTGATGGATTCTGGGACTTGAAGTCCCTCTGTTATCTACAGGATCTGTGCACCAAAGGGACAAAGGGACTTCAAGTCCTAGAATCCATCACTTTAACATGGAGTTAAGTAACTCCAGCCTAAGGCTATGGGGAAAATGGTCCCTCTGAGCAGAGGCAGACTATCTTGGTTTCCTTTCAGTCTGAGGAATCATGTATGTTTGTGTAAAAAAACTATATATCTATATATGTCTTTAATTGTGGCAGTACAAACTGCATGCAGGCACCTTTTTACATAAGCCCAAATGAATTATTAGATAATCATAATGTAACTCTAACCCTGTTACTAAACTACATCTCTCAGAATTACAGTTCTGTAACTGGAGGGCCCCATGTTACTATTCCTGACAGAGGAAAACCCCTGTGATTGTTATTTATAAATGAACCTTTATCCAGTAATACTTACCCTACTTTGCCTGGCATGTACAGTAAAACTGGGATGACAGGTGAATCCTCATTCCCATAAGTGATGAATCCCACGTCACGCAATTTCTGCCTAAAGTATCTGGTGTTTGCTTCAAGCTGCTGCACCCTCTTCAGCCCTGAAAAGCAAAAACAAAAATTAGCAGCTGCAACCATAAAAGGCCACATGTTAATGTTAAATGTGCAATATATACCCATGTTCTATTGATCCCAATAAAAAGGGCTTGCATTGAACATGTATTCTGCATATTGTTTCATATTAGTTTCTGTGATTTAATGGACTAAACAGTAATTACTTACCATTTCCAAAAAGCCCTCTTCAGACTAAAGCTGGGCGTACACGCATCAATAAAATTATACAAAACCTAGTTTCATACGATTTTTGGACCGTGTGTGGGCTCAGAATTATTGTACCAATCATTTTCACACCATGGCGATCGAAAGTTAAGTCGATCGAATAGGTTAGAAAATTTTGGCCGGATAACAATAAAATCTGTGCATGTATCTGATGATATCCTTGGGGAACCCACATTGTATTTCCGGGACATCCGAGCCACTGAGAAACACCATTTCCTACTGTGTATACATAAGGCTAGATTTGCACTAGAGGAACCTGGGAAAGGTAATAAGATGCTAGCACCACACTGCTGTTTTCATTAGGACAGTGCATTTTTCCCTAAAAGGAGCCCTGGCCTGGGGGAATAACTTCAATAGCTTGATTGGACCGGGGTGCCTGATATATTAATTGGGTTTTCCTTGCCCTTTGAATTACAAACTTAGAACTGCAAATGAAAATTGATTGTAAATTGTTTTGGAATGCTGTCTGCATCATAGTAAGTTACATATTAGGCAAATATTCTTTTTAACGCTCTCCTCTTTCATCACACAAAAATTTAGGGGTCCTATGTTACCAGTTTTAGGAATACTGGATTAATAAAAATGTCTTTTTGAGTCTATTAAGGGCCTCTCTGGTTATGAAAATGGGATTCTGTGGGATATGAATCTCTGCTTATTTTGTAACAAACTAAAATGTGTGAAAATAAATGTTAAATCTGCAGATTAAGAATAAGAATGCACCACTCTTTTGCTCTAGCTTGCTCACACTAACCCTGGCTCATACATTTAAATACCAAAGGGAAAACTGTATACAAGTCTTACCCTTCACAGCTTCTGCCAAGATTAAAAGTGCACACAGATGTCTGCCATTTCTTAATGTGTGTAGTATGTTGCCGTTCGTGGATCACAGAACCCAATGAGGAAAGTAAACAATGGCTTTGTTTTGTATCCCTGAAAGCACTAAAGGGATGCCCCAGGCAGTTCCTCTTGCAGGATGTTCCAGCACATTGGACACTTTTTATTGTGTAACAAGACATCCCCAACACAATTGTCATTAGATTTCCCTTCTTCCCTTACACCATTCTTGTATTCATGGGCGGAACTTTATACTGTGAAACCCTCAGGATCAAGCTGAAGCTTAGGAAATACACAGCCCCAAGAACCTCATTCAATCACCAAAGTAAGATGACAAAAAGTATTATCCAGTCATTACCCAGAAACAAAAAACAGCTTCTCAATTGCCAAAAAACACAATCAAATATTTTAGAGAAAAAAATAAAAACAAAGTTCACTAAATAAAATTTAGAGAAAGAAAAAGCAAGGCTGTTGCTGTACTGCATGAGTGGTTAGGTGACTGCGCATTGAATGGATTGGCTGGCCTTATTTTTCATTTTGGCCAATGAACCTTGCTGCATAGTCACAGCTCATTGTACTTGATCCCAAATAAAATATAATTAATCTTTTTTGAAAGCAAATCAATCCTATTGTGTTATGATTTTTAGTAGACAAAGTATGAAATCCAAATTGTGGATAACAGGTTCCATACCTGTACTGCAGAATATCAAACAGAGTTGTTTCCAGCATTACATTGCAACACCAGCTCTATAATGTTCACACAAATACTGAAGTCAGCGCTGCCTCAGGGGTCCTAGCCACCCCCCCTCGACCCCCCCGCGTTTAGCTTTTTTGCGTCAGAGAGAGGGGCCATATCATTAGTGCAGATAGCGCAATAACACTCTCTGCACTAAAAGAGCTAATATTCTAAAATAAAGAGTGGAATTTAGGCTCTTTAAGTTACCAGAAGTGGATTTTTGCCACCCCTGGTAACTTGGCAGGCACTGCCGCCTGAGGTAAGTTTGTCAGCTCGCCTTGTGGCAGCAGCGCCCTTGACCAAAGTACCACCATGGCACAGTACAAGCTTTCCCACATATGGACCAATTTACCTGATCATTTTTGACCAAAAACTAGACCTAGTGATTAGGATTGAGCAAATGTTTTTTTTTCTCTGATTCAGATTTGTGGTAACTTTGAAATATTTCATAAAAATCAAGTTTATTCAATACATCATATTAAAACAGGAATACAGACCCTATGGTACTATGTCTATGGGAAAAAAAGAGAAAATCATCCTCTGAGCCCAATGCATCTGGTGTAAAGAAAATGCCTATTGACTTCAATGCATTTAGTGCAAGAAAAAACATCCACTGACTCAAATACATTTTTTTTCAAGAAAAAAACAATCCACTGACTCCAAACTGTTTGGCAAAAAATGTTGAATTTTTTTGGAAAAATGTAACAGTCTTCACTACAAGCAATCAAACTGCCAGATGCTGAATTTTAGTTTTTTTTGGGGTAGCCAAAACACATCTGGAAATATACAAGATCTGCCAGTTGCTTTGTTTAGGCCTCATCTGATAAGCACATTCTGTCCAGCTACCATACTGTATAAATGAATCAAATGGTCCAGTCTGCAAAACTGGCCAGCCACACATCCACACATTCAGTGGCCCATGTAAATGGCCTGATCTTTGTATGGCCAAATTAAGGTAATGGGGGAAAACAAAAGGCTTGTTGAACAGAGGATTGTTTAAAAATAAAGTGTACTCAACATGGTAGCTATTTTCTTGGCTTCCTGATTTTTTTAAAGAGACAGTAACGCCAAAAAATAAAAATGTTGATGAAAAAAAAAAAGGTGATGTGTAGCCATAGGGGCAGCCATTCATGCTGGGAAAAAGAAAGAAAAGGCACAGCTTACATAGCAGATATCAGATAAGCTCTGTGGAATACAATGGGAATCTGTGCAGCCTATCTGTTATCTACTATGTAACCTGTGCTTTTTCTCCTTTTTACAATTTGAATGGCTGCCCCCATGGCTACACTGCAGTTTTGTTTATATAAAGTACGGTAGGGTTTCTGAAGCAAACATACAAATTTTATTGCCTACAGATTCTAAATTATATTTAAAAAAAATTGGATCTACCATACTGTATTTTATGGAAAATGTCATGATTTTGTTAACATTACCTAAGCTGTATTCCACGATTAAGAATGTACTTTTTTTTAACATACTTGAAATGTTTGGAAACAAATTCCATAAACTATAAAGAATGTACCCTACCAACCCAACTGTATTTCCTTTTTTTTACTTAATATTACACCCATAAAAAACAAACAATATGATAATTTCCCAGCAGTTTAAGCAGAATATATTTCCAGAAAAGACTGAATACATGACTTGGTCACAACTGCCTGAATATAACATATGTTTTACCAAATGCAAAAAAATGGAACTTGAGATAATAAAATAAAACTGTTTTGCCTGCTGTAAAATATATTTTAAAGAAATGATTTTCTGATTAAAATGTGTAACAGTTGGCTGCAACCTGCTGTTTTAAGCTGGTCCGACTAGTTCATGTTTCATCATACTGGGCGAGTTGAGGCCACAAATGCTTTGTAACTTTTCCTGTCTAAAACAAAACATCTGCACCATGGTTAAGATAACAAATTAAGTAAAGTTCTCTACTAAAGATTTCTCCAGGCCTTAGAACAAACAGAGGTCTGTGGTATTTTTAAAAGAATACCTTTGGCATACAGTGTGCCCACAGAAATACACTCCTCCACTTACAGTTTCTCTAACAAGGCAAGATGGCTATTAAAAATAGTTATGAATGTGGTCCCCTTCCACAGGCATGAGGTTTCCACTATATTAAGTCAACCAGATGTATAAAACTGTCCACGGTGGTTTTCCAAATGCTTGACCTTTGTAAATACATTAAAATAATGATATAAATTAAGTCCAACACATGATTACACTTAACATAGGGAATTCATGTTAGTACACAAAGGCCTAAGTCAGTGCTCTGCAAATGGCCTATGTTAGTGTTCTGCAATGGCCTTAGTCAGTGCTCTCCAATGGTCTATGTCAGAGCTCTCCAATGGCCAAAGTCAGTGCTCTCCAATGGCCAAAGTCAGTGCTCTCCAATAGCCTAAGTCAGAGCTCTCCAATGGCCAAAGTCAGTGCTCTCCAATAGCCTAAGTCAGAGCTCTCCAATGGCCAAAGTCAGTGCTTTCCAATAGCCTAAGTCAGAGCTCTCCAATGGCCTAAGTCAGAGCTCTCCAATGGCCAAAGTCAGTGCTCTCCAATAGCCTAAGTCAGAGCTCTCCAATGGCCAAAGTCAGTGCTTTCCAATAGCCTAAGTCAGAGCTCTCCAATGGCCTAAGTCAGTGCTCTCCAATGGCCTAAGTCAGAGCTCTCCAATAGCCTAAGTCAGAGCTCTCCAATGGCCTAAGTCAGTGCTCTCCAATGGCCTAAGTCTGTGCTCTCCAATGGCCTAAGTCAGTGCTCTCCAATGGCCTAAGTCAGTGCTCTCCAATGGCCTAAGTCCGTGCTCTCCAATGGCCTAAGTCAGTACTCTCCATTGGCCTAAGTCAGTGCTCTCCAATGGCCTAAGTCAGTGCTCTCCAATGGCCTAAGTCAGTGCTCTCCAACTCTCCTCATTTCTTACATGTTCAAGGGTTGGATTATGTTCATATGAAAATATACGGTTTGTATAGCTAAAAACAATAACATTTCTTGCAGGGCCACATCTAGCCTTGTTGGCAGCCATGATATCATTTCGGATTAAAAATCCTAAAATTCATAAAATCTTTAGTTATGAACAATAATTTTGTATGCATAACTTATACATAATATATTTATATATGCACAACCAGCTTAACCAGTAAGTAACTGGTTGAATTCTCAGTTCTTTCCATTCAAGAAAGCGAGTCCCGTACTGATAACTAAAAGTAGCCTAAAATTATCGGTGGACTGAATGACTGAAAAGCACTGGCTCCATTGTGTCATTTTGTACCACAAGAAAGTCAAGTTAGGTAATTTTATAAACTTACTCAAAACTCAGTAACTGTTTATACCAAGCTTTCCTTGTACTGTAATGAGGAACATCTGGACATTGATTCCCAAAGAAACAAATGTTTTATCGGCTTTTTATTTCCATTTGGTTATTAATAGGGTATATTAAAAGCCAATTAGAGCTGGCAGCGTCTACATGCTTCTCTGCTGATAACAAGAAACATTCCGAAAATATTACACGTACATTAACATGGAAGCCAAACACGTTCTGCTACATTAAAAATGACAAAATAAAAGGAAGTGTATCTTGAATAAGATTTATAAATGTAGTGCAAAGCGGAGATGATGACAACGGTTCAGTAAAACTGGAAAAACACCAACATGCAGGATTAAACAATCAATGACCACATTAAACATAGGCATTAGTGTTAATAGTTGATTTCATTTATGTTAGATCACATTGGTCTAAAAAAGTCTAAAGGTACACTATGGGGCAGATTTATCAAAATAATTTATAAAAATTGACCCACGTTCTATTCATTCCTATTTGATTTTAAAAAGCATATTTATCAACTGGGGAGCTCTAGTTTTCACCCATTGCTAAATACACTTCCCATAGTAATGAATAGAAAGTGGGTGAGTTTTTATATATTAAGCTGGAATAAATCTGCCCCTATATGGCCAAAAGTTTTCCACGCACCCTTCTAAATCGTGGTGTATAGTTAAGCCATGGAATTCTGTGGTTCTTACTTTACAGCAACTGTTTAGGGAACGCAAATTCCTGTTTCTGCATCATGCCCCTGTGCACAATGAGAGGTCCATAATAGGTTGCACAGATGGAAGTGGAAGAACTTGGCTGGCCTGCACAAAGCCCTGACCTAAACCCAACTGTAGACCTGTTGGTTGCATTGGAATTCCAAATGCGAGCCAGGTCTAGTTCCCAACATTTTTGCCAACATTTTCCCAACATAATTGCCCAGTTTTACTAATATTCTTGTATCAGAATTAAAGGGATTCTGTCATGACTTTTTATTTTTAAATTACACTGTTTACATAGCAAAAAAATCACTCTACTATTCAAAATTTTATTCCTGAACCAACAAATATTTTTTTTAAGTTGTAATACTGTTGTGTAGGCGCCATCTCAGTGCATTGTGCCTGAGTCTGAGCTTTCAGAAGGAGCCAGCGCTACACATTAGAACTGCTTTCAGCTAACCTATTGTTTCTCTTACTCCCATGTAACTGGAGGAGTCCCAGTACCAGGACCAGCTTCTAAAGCCCTTGGTTTCAGAATGAGATGTTGGACAACCAAGTGTCCGGAAACTTTTGACTTTTAACCTTGAAAGCAAGAAAGTTGCAGGTAAAACTTAGTCCCTTTGCTAAATGTATATTGAAGCAGTAGAATTCTTAATGAATAAGTCAGTGTAGAACTGGCCAGAAGGGATGATTGTGACATAGATGGCCAGCTTGAATATATTGCAATATATGGACAAACAGTCCCTGTTTTGCAGAAAGGGGAGGGCATTTCTTGGTAGCTTAATGCACAGAATGTTTTAATGTTCTATATATATTGATAATGGGTGAGTGCAGAGGATCTCTTGTTGTTGTCGGTAACTTTTGGCCATATGGTGTATCCTTAAAGGAACAGTAACACCAAAAAATGAAAGTGTATAAAAGTAATAACAATATAATGTACTGTTACCCTGCATTGCTACAACTGGGGTGTTTGCCTCAGAAAGACTACTATAGTTTATATAAGTTAGCTCCTGTGTAGCCATGGGGGCAGCCATTCAAAGGAGAAAAGGCCCAGGTTACTTAGCAGATAACAGATAAACCCCCATTATATGGGGCTTATCTACTAGTTATCTGCTATGTAACCTGTGCCTTTTCTCCTTTTTTCCAACTTGAATGGCTGCCCCCATGGCTACACAGCGGCTTATTTATATAGCAGCTTTTCTGTAGCAAAAACACCAGTTTTTTTGCAGAGCAACACTTTAATTTTTTGATGTTACTGTTCCTTTAATAGATTACTCACCTTTAAACATTTAGTAGGAAAGCACAAGTGCTTTTAGAAATCAGGATGCGTGGAATTTTATTGGATAGTATCTAACACAGGACTGTGAGGACTGTGTGACTGTATGCTCAAGCAATAATTTGTTTTTCCAAAGGAATGGCGACAAGAAGCAGTTGGGAATGCACATTTTGCTGTGACATATTAGGCCATGTAATTAGCATTGTATGGCCCAGTTATAAAGGACAGTAAACTTAATATCTCCTTGAGAAGTGACTTTGAGAAATGCACCAAGCTTACTAATGTGGCAGGCAGTAGCCAGTAGACCAACTAAGCGCTGGTGGAAGAAACTACCACAAGAGAATGGAATTCTTCGCAGTCAAAAGCAATTCCTTTATTCATTTTGCCGTGATAGTAAGCCTGAAGTCATGCTGTACACTGCTCTGATTCTTTTTGCTACAACCACAGAAGTACTAGAAGCATTTTGTTTAGGTAGGACCTGGCACGCTCAATTAAAGCATTCAAGAGACAGCTTAAGATTTTAAGCAACAATTCCAAACTCCTTCTTCCAAATGTACAGCAAGCCTTACAATATGCACATTGCTCTGAACAGGTGATTAATCACCAGTAATGTCAGGTCCTGAGCAGAACTGAAGCCAGCACATATTATACTACATCTGGTACATATTACCTATTTCTTAGATGCCAACACTCTGGAACTATTTGAAACGTTTTTCTTTTGTGTTTTTAGAACTGGTAACAGATTGCCAGCTGGATCGATCATTCTTTAAACAAAAATAAAAAAAAGGACGGGTTATCATTTCTATAAGCATTATAGTGTGGATATAAAAGATGTCCATTGACACTTTTTTGCTTCCATGTGACTAGTATAGTAGGTACATTGTGCTAATTACAGTTTTATGTTCTCTATTTCCATATAATGGAAATCAGCTAAGATATGGGGGTCTGGCCTGTCTTCCCAAAGCCTGTTCTCAACTATTATCTGCTTCATCCTCTATATAAAGGTTGCTCCATATAATAACAATGACATCAAAACAGGATACACCTGGCAGATAGAGTTATCCATTATGGCCAGTTTTCTACCCCAAAAAATCTGAAACCAACTTGAGTGTTTTACTCAAGAATAGTAGGCTTTCAAACAAATACTATATATAGCTACATATTGTTATGGGTCCAAATAAACAAACTGCTTTTTACAAGCAAGACCAGAACCTGCAGGTGGTTGGAGGCACCAGTGTTTGTGCAACAGAAAACTCTCTTCCCTATATAGTTTCACTAACAACTACAAAATGAAAATCATTATTTAAAACAGGGGGCTCAAACTCAATTTACCTGGGGGCCGCAGCAGGCAAAGTCAGGATGAGGCTGGGCCGCATAAGGGATTTCACAAAAAATTGGCTTTCAAGGGATAATGCAAGGCACGGCGGGCGGGAGCTGCTGATTGCGGAAATGACGTTATGCCATCATAACAGTTATTATGGGAAGACGTTCTGTGTGCACAATTAGATGCTAAGGAGCTAATTGTGCACACAGAACGTCTTCCCATAATAACTGTTATGATGGCATAACGTCATTTCCGCAATCAGCAGCTCCCGCCCGCCGTGCCTTGCATTATCCCTTGAATCGCAATAAAAATCGCGATCCATTCATTGCTTTTGAGAAGGCGTTGGTGCGGGCCACAAAATATTGTACCGAGGGCCGCAAATGGCCCGCGGGCCGCGAGTTTGAGACCCCTGATTTAAAAATATGTATGGCAAAATTGAATAATTACAGTCACACTATACAATTCAATCAATTTTCAGTTTTATTTTTCCTTAGCAGTTCATTCTGGATTTCTCAAGGTATGGCCAGGGTTTGTACTTGATCACATCATAGTTGGGTAGGGCTGCTTTATCTAGAAAGCAGTACAGCAAACACTATTTCCAGTCCATATAACACCTTTCTAAACAGAATTCAATGTTCTGAAAGCTTTAAAATTTGTTTATCAATTAAATAGTTGACCAGTTGATTCAATGTTTAAAATAAATCTGCCCCTGTCCTGTAACAGTGATGTAATGGAAAACACTAGACCCTTGAAGAAAATTGTTTGCCCTACTTGAAAGATGAAAAAACAGCAGCACTCCGGTTATGTTGAAAAAAAGTGACTTTTACTCAAGTGCACAAAAGTTATTCTTGGAGTTACTTGCATGCAAGTAAATAAGTAAATCCCCAAAAAAGTTCTGGCATTTAGGAAAGTAACAGGAAAAATTACGTTTACCATTCATTTCACAGTATCAAGAAACAGAAACACCTTATGAAACAATGCCCTCTGCTGGAACATCGCTATCTAACAAATAAAACAATGGAGAGTAATGGCAGATAATCCCACGTATTAAATCATTTGTGTAGATATAACACATGTTGCTGCACATTTATATACAAGGGGCACCAAATTCAGGTTTTAATGGAATGCTAGGATCATTCACATTCAGCTGAATCCTTAGAATGCAGTCATACAGAACTGAAAACCCAAAATGCTATGTTTCACTCTTGATATGCCCAATTACTTTAAATAGGCATAACATTTAAAGGGGAACATGGAGGCTGATTTATCAAACCTATTTCTACCAACTGGTAATAATAGTTTGCTGAGGGTTTCAGACATAGAAATTGTGCAATGCACAATTGGGAGCAAGGATTCAGACAGGGATATATTAGAATACATAAAACTGCTGGAAAATGCTTCTGGGTTCCCCAAGTAGTTATATGATGAAAAGCCCCCTTTAATGAACAGATTAAACTTTTGTACCTCTCCCATTTGGAAAACTGACTTATTAACGTGTTTTTGATCTGACATCATTCCCTTAAAGAATATGAAATAGCTCAAAAAACACATTGATGATAACCAAACATGAAAGATGATGGTCTGCTTACTGATTGCCTTTTACCATCAGCATCCAGGGAAGAGGTTAGAAGATGGTGGGCCCAGGGGTCAATGTGCCCTCCAGCTTCTAACCACTTCATGTATGGGAACAAAGAGGCTAAATACACGGAAGCATAGCTCATAGTATTTAAAGAAAAAAACTAAAGAGACTGAGCAAGAAGAGGAGGAAAAATAGTTTGTAGAGTGGGCCTATAGTCTAAGGTTTTCTGGAGGGCCCCTGGCATCCCAGTCCAACACTGTCAACATATCTTAGGGGTCATTTAACTAGTCATGAGACTTGTGGGAAATGTAATCTGAGGTTGACCTTACTGCAAATACCCCATGTCATCAGGTCAGTGGCTAATGTCACACCAGGTGAGCCAAAAACTACCTGCCCCATTGCTGATAAGTTGTTTCCAGTTATTAAGAGGTGGTATGGGCAATTTTTCATGCTCAAACAAATGCAGAATCCATCAGGTGTGACATTAACTTTAAAATGCATGGATAAAAAAAATATGAGCTCAATGCCTCTTAAAAACGTATGGCGCTGGCAAAGTACATGGCACTGAGCAGATATTGGACTCACTCTCACTGAGCTCGGCAGTACAAACAAGCCCATTCGTCTGCGTGCTTTCTGTGTTTTGATCTGATTTCCAGATGAAAGTTAAACTGGAAGAATTCTTCTGTGGTTTGCAAATCGAGGCAGCAAGATACTTTCATCCCCAAGCCAATGGCTTTTCCCCTAAGCAACATTTAATGAATTTGTTTTCTTGTCATGCTCCCAGTTCCAAGGAAAGTGTTTGTTTCAGATACAACAGGCTTAACTGCATTACCCTGTTTGTTTCACTCTTTCCCCAATATGCTGATTGGTTGCTATGGGTTACTGCTCCTGGGCAAACTTAGTGCCTTTTATTATAAAACCCCTTAGGTGTGCATGCAGGTCCATATAGTTATAAGTTAACTTAGTCAGGGGCTACATTAGACATGATCAAGAAGGCTAACTGACTAATTATTTTCTCTTGTTCCAATATTTGGACGACTTCAATTTTTAAAAAGGCTTTAATAATAGCCTGACCTTTAAGCACAGATTGGGGTTATTGTACTTGTAAGGGCAGCTTAGTTTACTTTGTCCAAGAAAATGGTGTTGTCTAAGTTTAAATATTGGTCAAGTGAAAACTACCGATTTTACAGTTAAAGGAAAACTTGATGTTGTATTTTACATATGAACTGTGCACTAACCTAGGTGTTCAGCAACCCTATAACAGTAATGATCTGTGCATTCAAAACTGTCCATAGGAGCTCCCCATCTTAGATCTTGGTAGGCCAACATTTGCATGCCAATGGCTCTACACATGCTCAGTGTCCTGTGGGCTACTGTTGACAAGCTATGCTTAGAAGTCATCAGAAATTATCAAAACATCAGCAGAAAGTAACATTACATTTTGTCATACATCTATCAAAACATAGCGTAGAGACCAGTGTCCTCCAGGGTACAAATGAAGATGCAATGTGCTTGTCACAGGCCTGGGGAGTTGATTAGTAACTAGTCTGTAGTCAGAGGAAAAAGCAGCTGTGGTAAAAAGAAGCAAAGGGCCACTCTGCTAAACCCAGTAGGAGAAAAGAAGACTGGAAGTTGCAGTTCAACATTGAAAGCTAAGTACCAGCAGTGAAACTACTGTCATTTTTATTTTTAAATCATAAGCACTGTAGGAGCCACTGCTAATAAATCAGCACAAGCCGCAGGCTGAAGTGAACATATGTTTTCAATTACTTATTTAAAATAAAGCCATTGCAGCACGTCGTGAGCATCACACACCCATTACAGCCGTCACTGCTTCAGTACATATGGGGGAATCATTCACTGAACAGTAGCAGTTTTTAGTGCACCATAACAGTAGTAACAGACCATAGGCAAACAACTTCTTATCAACAAATGGCTCACAAATTATGAAACAGGAAAGTATCTTTTTTTTTAATTTGAGTGCTGAATAATGTACTCATCATTTATAATAAGCAGAAAACATATACATTTACTAAATCGGTCTTATTCTGATTTCAAAAGCTGTATAAATGTCTTAGAAGCCTGTGGAAAGGCACGCTGCACTGTGGACAAAAATATAGAGAATGGCGCCAAAGCATTTGTACTTTGCATTTAGCACTCCTTTAATAAAGGAGATTTATTATTTTTTTATTTTGGAAAACCATAGTTTAAGAGGCTGGTCTCGCTTGTGTTTTTAAAGGGGAACTCCTTTGCGCCCAAACACAACTTAAGCTTTTTGAAAAGTAGATATCATTTCAAACAATTTTGCAATATACATCAATTAAAAAATATCCAGCTGCTAATCTGACTGACTACTTTGAGACTCATTTAAATGTAACAGTACTCGACTGCCCTCAGCCTGCATCCTCCAAATCCCACAATTCCCTGCACACGTGATGTCAACGAGGAAAGTAATATCACAGTGCAGTGCATTGTGGTTTATGTAGTTCCTGTCTGTAAGTTGTTACAATTTGTAACATCAACGTTTTAGTCCCTCCTCCACTGCCAGGATTATAAATGATGCAGAAAGAGAAGAACTGTTTTGCAGTTGGATTTCAGCATAAAAAAATTGTATTTATTCATACTTTTAGAAGAAACAGATTACAGTGATAGGTATATTAGGGGTTTCTGTGTTGTGTGGGGCTTTTTACATTTTCAACAAATTTGGAGACAATTGCCACCAATTGTTAAGGGTTTTCTACTTAAAAATGTTCCCATAAATAATGGCTTTGATCTATGGCAGTGCTGTCCAACTTCTGTGGTACTGAGGGCCGGAATTTTTCCGGCCTCCGTGGTGGAGGACCGATAATGGAAGCTAGTTTTGACCACTCCCCTATTTAAAACCACACCCACTTGAAACCACACCCATGTTATCACATGACCATAGCCATATTAATGGTGGTAGTACAGCAAAAACCTGCCATACTCTGCCTTCCCTACCCTGCCTGTGTGTGCCATACTCTGCCTTCCCTACCCTGCCTGAGTGTGCCATACTCTGCCTTCCCTACCCTGCCTGTGTGTGCCACACTCTGCCTTCCCTACCCTGCCTATGTGTGCCATACTCTGCCTTCTCTACCCTGCCTGTGTGTGCATGGCACATACAGGCAGCATAGGGCAGGCAGAGTATGGCACACACAGGCAGCCTACAGTGACGCAATGCTGGCACTGCTCCTACAGTCTGCACAATAACTATATATTAAAAAACTTTTTAATTGCAGTACCACCACAGTATATGTTCTTTTTATAGTGTGCAGGGTTTATTTGTGGGTTTCTACTGCTCCTACAGTGTGTCTGAGATGTGAACAGGGGAACAATGTGGGTGATTAGAGCCTGAGGCGTGAACACTGCAGGGGGTGAACAATGTAGGGATTAAAAGGTGTGAACAACACAGTGGATTATATTTTTAAACAATACAGGGGGTTTACAGCCTGAATCTGATGTGTTAACCATGCAGGGGGCCAGTACGGATACCATTTAAAGCTTACACAAAGGTAAGCCATCAAAGCAGCCAGACAGGTGGGGGGCCACACAGAGGGGGTCGCGGGCCGCCAGTTGGACAGCACTAATCTATGGCATAGCCCCTCCGAGAGACTGGTGGACCCTACTAGAAACTAAAGATTTTTATTAAAACTGATTTATTTGAGATTCTTCTATCATCTGGGTCTATTATAGATTCAGTCATTCACATATGTCAACTGATGATTAATCTGTAAGTAAATGACCCCTGTTTTTTTAGAAATGTTACAGAATGATCAAAATAAGGAATTCATAGCTCAGGTGTAGAAATGGCTTTGATTCAAGAAATCTTACCAATCAATGTCCCATCGAGGCCCATTATGCACTTCAGGACCCTGATGATTTGCTCAGTTATAGGAGGAGGCATAGATGCTGCATAAACTGCACTGTGCGAATGCGTTCTCAGGTAGTCCACAAGCGTCTGCACAAGAAAGCAAATCAAAGCTGTAAGGCTCATATATATTTCTTATTTCCCATTCAATATGGCTACCTGCGCAATAACAGTATATTTATGAAAAATAACAGATTATTGCTATTTTTTTGCAGGATTTTATGTTTATTGCTGTTTTTTCTCAACATATATTCCTGGTGCAGCCTAATACCGCTAACAGTTAGTATGGGCAAATGAACAGAAATGCCTTATCATTGCACACACATGACTCTGCCATGAAATAATGGGAAACTTTCTGTTAGAGAGAAGTAATTAGAAATACAGCAGTAAAACAGAAGCACCAATGCCAAAGCTAGATCAAACGCATTCATGTGGAACATTAAGCAGTTGCTATTATAAAACATCAACTGTAGTTGATGTTAAATACATCTGTTTCACCAATAGTCCGTATTTTTTCTTAAAGCGTTCCTCAACCTAACATCTTTTCCTGGTGCAAACGATACACAATCCTGCTGTGGGTCACTGACAGACCTATTGCTGCCTTAAGCGCAATACAAATGAATTCTGCCAACGCCATCATTGTTTTTAATATATTGGTTATTACCCTGCTTTAACAGTAAATTATATTTTGCATCATATTGTAAATTCAGCACACAGTCTCTTTGAACCTTTTAATTTTCCCAGCCCCATATAAACGAAGACGCTGAAACATATAAAGCATGTCCCTTGTCTACATAGCTATTTTTGTTACTGTGGGGAGACAATTATATGGCTTGAGCGTATATTTATTTTTAAGGGCTTTATCTGGGCAGTTATGATGATGTAAAAAAAATTGGGTGGGTTGTCAGTTTATTATTAACCTCAATAGTGGTTACTCTATTGACACAAGGTTTGACTGTGAAATCTTATAAGTTAATTACCTGAGACAAGATTGCCATCATGTTTCCAAGAGCAATTTATGGCATTATTTATTTAAACTGTGTTTTTAAATTTAATATCACAAGTTTGGAGGAATCTTTTTACTTTTCAAACTGCACTGACAGATTTCACCTGCTCTAACTGGCTATGGCAGTATCCCATACTCCCACACACAGTCGGAAAATCACCCATATAACTAAAGAATGAATATCCTTAGATAGTCTTTAGCAATATGAGGCTTGGTTTTTTGAAGTAAGAATAAAAGTTAGGTTGAGGGAGCACACCACTAAACCATTTACAATCTCAGAAACTATATAAAATGTGAATGAAAGAATGAAAGCTTCTGCGCATGTTTATATCAATTATAAGAAGTAATTTCCTACTGGAAGGGTATACTGCCATGTATTTTGCACTTTGCACTCTATCCTATCATCAACACCTTTGGCCGCAGGTCCTTGCACTCCCTCCCTCTATAAATACATGCGTTCTGCAGGGCTGTATTCATGAAAAATGGGTTGTGCTCCTCACTACATTTCTTCACTGGTCTCTCTGCACGTTCCTGGTCGTCTCCTCCGCTCCTCTCAAAGCCTCCGCCTTTTTACACCATCCACACCCACTGCGCTCTCTCATCTTAAACCTTTCTATCTCGCTGCTCCTTACCTCTGGAACTCTTTCCCTGAATCCCTCTGTAGGGAACACTCACCCTCTCTCTTTAAGATAAAACTCAGATGCTAACTTATGGAGCACTAAAACATTATTTTGCCTAGTCCTGCGCTTAAGGGCCTATGACCATACCTGGTGCACTCTTAACTTCCAATTTGTGCCTGTATGTTACCCAACCACTTAGATTGTAAGCTCTACAGGGCAGGGACCACCTTCCTACTGTGTCTCATACCACATGGCACTTATTCCCTGTGCATTTATATATATTTATTGTATTTATTATAACACTTGTACTCCCTGTGTGTAATTCTGTATATTGTAAGATTGTACAGCGCTGCGTTCCCTTGTGGCACTTTATAAATAAAGTTATACATACATACATACATACAAGGGAGAGGAACTCCCACTGTACTTATTGCCCGTGAGGCACTTGAATACGCCCTTAGTGCTCTAGCACTTACATATGCAGTCATGGTAAATTACCCCTAAAGTTTCCCTTTTCAGTACCAATATAGGGAAATAATAATAAAAATTGTTACCTTTCTACCAGCAATATATCCTCCAGCTGCTCCAAAGCTTTTGGTGAATGTGCCCATCAACACATCAATATCTGTTGGGTCCATCCCAAAATATTCGACCACTCCTCGACCTGTTGCTCCCACGGCCCCAATACTGTGTGCTTCATCCAAGTACAAGTACGCCTTGTATTTCTTTTTTAAAGCTACGATCTCTGGAAGCCGGGCAATGGAACCTTCCATACTAAAGTAGAGGGGAAAAAAAAGACAGCGAGCCTGTAAAACTTTCTCGATAAGGCACTTGAAATATTTATCATCAAAAGTATTTATCATCTGAGAAAAATGGCTTCAATGTGGAATGAATTAGAACTAAAAAGGTTTTAAAAAGAACCAGACAAGACAGAACAAACCAAGTTCTTACTGCACTGACAGATCAAAGCGCAGCCCATCATCATTCACATTATATGCTCCCTGACTGCTCACAGAAAAAGAAAACAAACTGTGCAAGAGCAGGGTTGGTCAACTAATCCCCCCCAAAAGTCTTGCTTTTTGAGAATTATTTTTGAATGATATATACTGATTAGTAACAAATTGGTAACATTGTAGTGTTTCCTGTTAATGACAGCCTCTAACCAGCTCCCGTCATGGTTAGTTAGTATTTTTCTTTTTATTGAATTTCCGTACTTTTTTAGCTTAAAAAATATCATTATAATGGACAGTGTTGCAGTAGGGATCCCTTGACCTGCTCAGAATAATCCATTATATTGAATGTATTTATCTGTGCCACAAATACATAAATTCACCAACTATACTCCCATCAAGTGGTTGGCTGTTAAAAATGAAAACAGTGGTTACCCTCTAAGCATTCCCATTACACCATAAAAAAAGTTTGAGGATATCAGTTATTATTTTTCCCTGTCTGCATATCGGCGTTCATCTGTGATACCCTTTCAAATTCACCATGTACAGTAACTCTGTTCTTTATTAGAATATATACACTTTTCTTTTGCTCAACATGAGCACCATAAATAGGACTTGTGTTCTGACAATTAATTTAAAAAATCCAAATTTTCCAATATTTACTATTATGAGGCACAACATTTGTTTTCCAATGTGGTACCTGCCATTTACAATCCCTGTAAACAGGATCATGTGCCTAAATGGACAATAGCTCTGTATAAATAAACCCCTCCCTTCCAAAAGCTGCAGCATTAGTCAGACTTTGAGATAAGGGGCAAGCAGCTCATTATACAGAAGCATTTAGCACAAACCCTATTCATAAAGCTTGTGTTATAAAAGGGGACAAACTACTCTACTGTAACCACAGTGAACAGGGCAGTATAACCCCTTTTGTAACACTTGTCCACTAAGTAAGGTTTGTGCTAAACATTCATGTCACATTGCCCAAGTCATAATCTATTTCCCGACTCATGCGATAATCCCTCTGTATAAACAAACCCCCTCCTTTCCCCCAGCTGCAGCCTGTTAGCCTGTGGGACAAAAAGCAGCTCATTATACAAAGCCTCTCAGTGGGCTGCAGATTTTTTTGATTGCGTTTTTAGCAATCAGGACGTAGAATGCAATGTAAATCTCAATTACACATTTTGCCCTGTTCAGTGCAAAAAAAAAAAGAAAGAAAAACTCTTAATATTTTCAAGGTAAAACAATAGCCAAAAACTTAAAAATGTTCACTGCAAGTCATGTTCATTGGACTAATGTTGCAAAAGGGGACATACTGCCCCTTTATAATATATGTATATGGTTAAATCAGATGTTTCCTTAAAAACACTTTGCATAATAGCATTTTAAAGGGTAAAGATCAATATAAATGGGCAGATTTGAGCTGCTGATTTGGCCCCTTCCAACTTTCCCCAACTGTTTCCCCAATAGATATCTTGCCAATAATCTCGTGAAAATGCAAAAGTGGATATTTTTGTGCAGTTACATGGTTCATGTGTTTTGGACTAATGTGTTTGGACTTTGTACGGGGCACAGAAGGAATATTTTCAGGTGCTTTGCTGCCTGCAGGGAGTATGATTTCTCATGGGTGGCAAAGCGCCATATGTGCCCCTGCACTGAAAGAAGTGTTTAAGCAATTTTTACCATTAATGTAAGCCTCTGAAATTCAAACCTCATAATAATAAAACCAGTGTTGTATTCTTTAATTTTAGCATTGGCTTGCCACTCTGCATGTTGCCAGTAAACACCCTGTGTGGCAGTTATATATGCACAAAAGCCTAACCTCCACCTTTGGAATGCTTATCCAAATAGCTCCTTACGGAAGTTGCCCCATTCTGCTACTAGTATTGGTTGTACTATTCAAGTCTGTCAGCTGCTGACCCCCCACCTACACTGTGGCTGCTGTAGGTTTCCCCATTAGATTAACAAGGGTACACTCAGAAATAGTTGCCATAATCCAAATAGATGCCCAAGTGTACACTGTCTTTCATAATTGTTTGAGAACTTGTATATTCCCCATTAAGACATGTTGCATACCCCATACATAAGAAGAGAAAGCCCGTAGCCCAAATGGCCCTCAAGATGCCCATGTGTATATAGCTATCTTGGCCCCTGGTTCTTTACTTGCGTTACTACAGAGTGAGTAGCAATTTCAGAAAGACCCTCAACTAAAACAGGAATCAGGATACCTTTTTGTACATAGGCTTCCATGACTGGAGATCACTTGTCCCATTCTGTGTCCAATGGTTTGGCACTACAACATCTAAATAACACTCTTTTACCAGATATTTTGGCCTTAAAACACACACAACTTAAAGGGGCAGTTCTCCTTTAAATTAACTCTTAGGGGCATATTTATTATAGTGTGTAAGCCAACATCACCGGCGATGTTGCCCATTGCAACCAAGCAGCTATTAGATTTGAATGGTCACCTACAAGTTAGAAAACAAAAGCAAAGATCTGATTGGTTGCTATGGGCATGGACGTTGGCTTACACACTATAATAAATACGCCTTTATTATGATGCAGACAGAAAAATTTGCAATTTGTCTGTATTTTGGGGTTTTTGCAATTTTTGAATTAGTTATAGTTTTGTTCAGCAGCTCTCTAGTTTGGAATTTCAGGAGCTATTTGGTTGCTAGGGTTCAATTTATCCTAGTATCCAGGCAGTGGTTATAAAGGCAGACTAATATAGAGTGGGATAAGAGAGCCTGAAGTGGAGTAATAAATACAAATAAATATAATGAATATAATTAATATGTCATAGAATGTCTTATTCCTAGCAACTTTGCAACTGGTCTTCATTACTTAGTTTTTATAAGTTTTTAAATTATTTGCCTTCCTCTAACCCCGACAGCTAAAAATCTATTGCTCTGTGAGCTTACAATTTTAGTTTTCTTACATTTTAGTCCTTATCATTCTATTCAGTCCCACTCCTATTTAAATTCCTGTCTTTCATTCAAACTTCTGCCTCGTTGCTAAGGTAAACAAGACCCTAGCAACCAGATAGCTGCTAAAAAAAATTACAAACTGAAGAGATGTTGAACAAGAAGCTAAATAACTAAAAATAATGAAAATAAACCAACTGCAAATTTTCTTACTAAAAGTTAATACAACGGTGAACAAAACTATAAGTGA
The DNA here is from genome assembly GCF_000004195.4 of Xenopus tropicalis. Lineage (NCBI taxonomy): Eukaryota > Metazoa > Chordata > Amphibia > Anura > Pipidae > Xenopus > Xenopus tropicalis. Next base: position 27,748,307 of record NC_030681.2, on the reverse strand, counting down.
AATAAATACTAATAAAAAAGCTGAGAAAAGGGCTTTCTATAAAATACTTAAACTTAAGGTGAACTACCCTTCATATTACTGTGAATCAATTTCTTATATATATAATATATATATAAAATAAAAGCAACCCAGGAATGTCGATAGCGTCAGACGCCAGCGCTGCTGCTGCTTTAGGAAGTTCGGTGCAGCTGCGCTGGTTTCTGTGTCCCACACACCAGACAGGGAATTGACATTAACATGTTGGTGGTCCCCTCACTCTTTTTGATCAAAGAACTTGAAAACTTTAAGTTCCTCTCTGTTGTGCCAATTTCTGTTTATTTAGTGTTTAATCAGATTAGAAAGAAAGAGGAGATGTCCGGACTGCTCGGCATCAGCAGGTCAGGGGTAAGGCTGTTCCAGCAATAAATGGCAGGTGTTTAGATAAAAGCCGCTCTGTGCTTTGTGTCTGCAGCAGATAACACTCCATAACCAAGGCCGATAACCAGCATGCATTAAAACAAGGAGTAACAAAAATAAAAAGAGTGACCTGTCCTGGACTCCAAACAGTGATATAATCTCACTCTTAAGAATTTTGTTATGTCAAGGCAACTTTATTGATTCTGCATGAGCAAAATACAATTACGACAAAAGCTTTTGACAGTTTAGGCTAATGCTAGAAGGGGCTGATTGTCGGCCTGCCTCGCTGGCATCAGTTTTTCCCCATGTCTGGACACGGAGCCATTGCATTGGCCCAGGTGCAGCCACACTAAGCAGATTTCGGCTTTTATAATGGATACTTGCATGTTTCAGAGGCAAAATCCGTTCTTTGTGTCCATGCTAGGGCCAACGCAATGGCTCAAGGTGCACAGCTAAAGGCTGATGCCAACATAGGGGCTGATGCCCAGACTGCATTTATCTGCAGGCAGAAAATCAGCCCCTTTTGGCATCTTTCCACTGACCATTAATCATTTGTTTTCTCTACTAACGTTAAGAGCTGAGTCATCAAATATGCAGGTAGAAACATAAGAATGTTACCCCTATCTGACAAATTAATATTAACGGTTCAGGCATGGATAAAAAAATTTCCATCCTGTCTGACTGGCGAGGCAACGGTCATCCAAGGCTTTTGCAGATATCAATTGCCTGAATATTGTTTTGTACGATAATATTGGTGAGTGTATGGTCACTAGTGATGAGTGAATTTTTTTGTTTTGCAACAAATTTCTGCATTACGACACCAGCGACTCTTTCCGTAAAACTGCAGCAAAAATTTGCGTTAAAAAAACGCCTATTGACTTTAATGTATTTGCAGTGAGAAAAAAGTCATGCATAAAAAAAAAGTCCCGCTCGTAAAAAATTGCCACGTAGAAAAAATTACACGGTAGAAGTGAGAAAAAAGATGACAGATTCACTCATCATTAATGGCCACCTTTAAGGTTCAAGAAAAAAGCAGTTGGTGTTATTTCAAATCAGCCCTTTGATCTGCTGTATTCTTCCTCTAATGGAACAACGTCACAAAGCCACAGGCTCAGCGCTATTGAAGGAAGTGTCACAACCTTGCCTGAATGTTCTATTCAGTGAACTGGGGGTTTCCCTATTAATATTACTATTATTATTATTAACACGTATGTATAAAAAGCCAACATATTCCACAGCAATGTACAATAAATAGATGTATACATAAAACATACAAGAAAACATACAAAACAAGAGGTAAAGAGCTTACAATCATTTCTTACATCCACAGATTAAATTAATAGAAACAACTTACTCTGGCCAATAAAATATAGGAAGCAGAATACAAAAAAATGCTTGGATTTACCTGTAAATGCCTTCAACAAGGATGAGGATTTTTTTCCATGCCCTGTGTGTCCGTGGCTGCCCATTTACCACTGCGTCTCGTAATTGCTTTTCCAGATTCTGCATATCTGAAAATTCAGAAGGAAAAGGACATAAATTGATTTTCTGAACAAAGCACATTAAATGATGGTAAATACATACACGCATACACACACACAAAAAATAGAAAAAAGAACCAAAGCTTTTTCCCAGCTGACATCTGAATATTCTTGTAATTACAAGCAGTCTATGTGATATAGCCCCTGTGATTGCTCATTCCCTACTGCATGTAATTGGGCCATACATGTGAATAGTAGAATTGAACCAATCCCTATGCTCAGCCGCAGGATCATAACAGATATATGTCAGAGTGAGCTGCTGCCTTGCCATATAACGTGGCATTGGCAAATGGGCTTTTTACCCTGGACAGACTGACTGCAGTTACAAGATGACGTAAGCCTGTTTGGGAATCCTACACAGACTCATGCAATTTGGCTGAAAGGCCTGCACATATTGCTCTGTGTAAGGCCACGTTAATTGAGCATGAATACATGCCCCCCAGTCTAGTCCCTAACAGACATTCTAGCTCCTCTGCAAGATCCCTTGTCTAAAGGTGGCCATACACGCACCGATATTATCGTACGAAACCTCGTTTCGTACGATAATCGGTGCGTGTATGGCATGTCAGCGAGCCGACCGATATCGCAGGAAGCTGCTGAAATCGGTCGGCTCGCCGATCGGCCAAGTTAGAAAATTTTGATCGGGCGCCATAGAAGGCGCCTGACCAAAATTCTCCCTTCAGAGCTGAATCGGCAGAAGGAGGTAGAAATCCTATTGTTTCTACCTCCTTACCTGCCGATTCAGCCCTGAATGGTGTGTGGCGGATCTGACGATGTCGTACGAAACATCGTGAGATCGCCACGTGTATGGCCAGCTTAATCAAATACTTTATCCTCTATTTCACTTAATTGTTCCCTCAAGACCAGGGTTTCTCAACTTTAGGACTTGGTGGCCACCCAGAGGGCACATTTCAGAGATTCTCCAATGTCAAAGGAGCTGAAGCAATGGTTGCTGAGAATGCAGCTCAGAATCACTGTTCTTAATTATAATGAATAGCCTTGGAGTCATTTTCTACTTCTCTCTCTCTGTGGCCAATATAAAAATACAGTCATTCCATCTTGCCTTCCCTTTCACTGTCTCATAGCTGAGCTATGTCTGTTTCTCACATTCACCACTTCAAAAACCTAAAGGCTTGCCCTCCCTGTCTCCAGCATTGATTACTGCAACCATCTCATTTTATTTGGATTGTGGGCTTTATACCTCTCGTTAGACTCGTTACCTTAACGTGCAGATGCCGGGAATCAAAAGCATTAGGGGAAAAAGAAATATTCATTTCAGCTTTAAACAAAGATGCTTTCTCTCCACATGAATGAGGCTCAGTTGGCCATATTACTGAATTGCCCGGAAATCTCGAAACCAAAACAGAGTTTATAGTTGTTTTACTGTATGTTTCCAATTGCCAGTTAAATAGAACTTTCGCATATGTAATGGTTAAGGGTTACCATGAGTAAAAGTTAAGATGTAACTTAACTAGTGCCTGGGGAACACAAGAGGGATGTTTATTTAGAATAGGACAGACAAGTTCTTATCCATCATAGTGTTTCCCAATGGTGGCCCCGGGGGGGGGGGGGGGGGATGTGGACAGTGGGAGAGCACAGGCAGGGATCGGGTCGGGATCAGTTTTTTTTCCCAGTGTCCCGCTGGTCCAGTCCAACCCTGGTGAGGTTCCATCTTGCTAGCTATGTGCACAGACTTTGTATTTGCATTTAGACACTAGAAGCTGCCATATTTGTTGCCTCAGCAGTGATTTTTTACATAACGAAGGAATATATAATTCTAAGCATGTTGGAACTGTAACATTTAATGTAAAATAACTCAGACTACTTTTCCAAGCACTTTTTAAGTTGAATCAAATTTTCTTTAGATTTCAATTTATTTTCACGTTTTACACTGCTAATATTATGAAATTAAAACAACAGTGCCACCTGCTGGTCAGTTCTACCAACAAGCCTGACAGTTGGGATAACATTTTGGAAAAAGAGCAGATAAACACAAGGAATTCTGGGAACTAATTCCAAAGAGCTAAAAAATCCCATTTACATTGGTTTATCCTATAGGCTAAAGCTCGCCCACTGGGTTTTTAAAGCAGAAGCCAAGATAATAGCTGATCAAATTCCCAACTACAGACCGGTTTCGCCCAAAGTCTACTAAAGAAAAGTTAATTGTTTCAAACCAGTTGGCAGAACTGGCCAGCAGGAGGTGCTGTTTTTTCAATCTTAGATAAGCGGTGCAAACTTTGCTCATATCTTGAAATCTAGATAACAAAAATGAATGCAAAATTGCAATCACAACCCAGCAGCGCTATGGGAGGCTAAGCAAGGTAGTGATCAATAAGACAGTGAAGTATATAGGGTGGCCAAAAATCTAAAAACTGCAAGCTGAGCCAATAACAATGTTATAGAAGCAAGAGTAAACAAAGCAGTAGGTAAATATTTATACATTCATCTCTCAATATTTCCATTAAAGAATGGGCTCTTTTAATAAAGTTCACTTGAGAAGCCCAGAAGCAAAGTTCTCATGTACAGCAGTCCTCCATTATATGTAAAATCCCTTTAACAGACCCTATTTATAATGAATGCCTAAAGCCATATATACTATATTTATAAAGCCGCTTTGTAGACAAAGCCTGAGAAATCAATCCATGCTTTCCTTTGTATAATATTAAAGCTCCCATTTACCTATTTGTATATGTGCATAAGTCAGAATAACACAGGACTTAATGCAATATTTTATATCACATTTGCTTGGGCTATGGAAAGGTATAGCCAGTGTACATATTCTCCAATTTCGCTTATAATTTCACTCGTATTCTCTATTTTCACTTATTCTTCATTTTTACTTATACAGTATAAAAACTTGTAACAGGGCCAATATACATTTTCATTCAATGCCACCCGCTGTCAATTGAGAGTACTTGCGCCGCCTTCAATTTGCACGAGCCATCAAATATATCTTAGAAAAGCCATTTTAAGCCACCAGGAAGAAACAAACTTGTAATCTGTGATATGATGAATGTAAATAACATGCTCATTTCAGGGCATTAACTTGATTTGTTTAACATCTGGTTAGACAGAGACATAACACTGACTTGTGAAGTCTTTTTTACTTGGGGATGATTTGGGCCCGCTCCCATCGTCATCTGTATGCAATTACACACGAGCAGCTCTTTGATCAGGATGCATGAAGCACAACAGAATAAAACAATCCCTTATTAGATATTTGGGCAGAAGAAAAAGAGAGGAACCTGTCTCATAAAATGGGACAAAGCATTATAATCAGAACATAAAAGCCAGGCCTGTAATATAGCAAGCAGCTTATAAGGCAATTATGCAGAATCCCAGTAATTGGATCTAATAGGCATTTCAGTATCTCTGCACAGAGTAAAGCAAACTATAACCTCATGACACTGCGTCCAGGTCAGAATATGCTGACAAAACTTTTATCAAATTTAATAAGGGCCTTTTACAATGCGATAAGATGAGATGAAAGCAGCATTTTTCTGTCCCTTTCTGCACTGCAAATTCTGTGTCTTGAAACAATGGAGTAGAAGGCAGCTTTGCATGACGTCTGAAGGTTTAATTGCCCTTTAATTAGGCTGTCACCTAGGGTTTTAAAAAGTACAGGGCATATATTATAGTCTGTAAGCCAACATAGAAACCAATTAGCAATTAGATTGGAACGGTCACCTACAAGTTAGAAAACAAAAGCAAGCATCTGATTGGTTGCTATGGGCATCATGTTAGCTTACATATATGCCCCTAAGTGTTGTCCTAATTTACAGTTAGGAGGGGGAGATGTTTTCCTATCTGGGTTAAAGTATTTTCCTGGCAGTTTAGAACTGGTCAGTAGATGTCACTGTTCTATTCTGTGAAAGGTGAAGCCAATATGCACTTGGTCTCTTTGGATCTGACCTGTTGGAGGAGGTGGATGGTACTCAGTACCTGGGCAGAGGTGGGCTCAGTAGGTGAGGAGAGAGTTTTATAGCTTGCTCCAGGAGTAAAAGTAAGGATAAGAGTAGCTAGTGAGCATCCTGAAGCTCCAACAAGAAGAATAGAAGGATTAGCAGTCCTGGGTGCACCACCTGTAAAGTATAGACTCAAATGTACAGACTTAGGGGTAGATGTGTTCCTGCCTAGGTTCCACTTGGAGGTCCCATACTTTGGATAAGACACTTCTAAGCAGAATCTTTATACACAACTGATTATTGACCCCTGATGAGTAAAAGCATTACTTTGTAAATAAAATGCTGAGTAACTGTACTGTATATATCTATGACTGTCCTCCACGATATTGTCCTATGTTCTATAAAAAATATAGGAAGGCTGGTATTTTTTTCCAAAAAGGTGACAAAATCTTTTTGAGTTCAAACTCAAAAATGAATAAATCCGCACCAGGTGCAAGATTTTGCCACTTTTTTGGAAAAAAAATACCAGCTTTCCTATGTTATTATCTTTCATACAAAGCGATGGGGGAAAATATGCCAAAACCATGTTTATTTATTTTTAAATACTGTCTTATCTAATAAATCCCTAATTAGATGCAGACAAGTGGAAAAAGATTGGAGTTGATAATGTCATACAAAAAAATGTAGGAACCCCTTGAACAGACTGGGGGCAATAAACATCCCTTTTATTTATTTAAGGTTATCCTGCTCCCTTTTTACTTTATTATCCCTGTTATTTGTTAGAGTTCTGTATGTTTATGCTACGATACTACATATTAAGACAGACCTCTAGATGGTGCTAGCGCTCAGAAAGTGTTAGCAGTTTTATTGTAGCAATAATAATAAGGCATTGCTCAGATATTCCCTGCTGCTCAGCACTTTCTCTGTCACTCCTGCTAGTGAGTGTAAAAGACAAGCGGTATCTGGTATAGTCCAACACGCCTATCCAGCGCAGGCCTGAAAACATTGTAAGACTTTCCACATGGCACTTTTTCCCTGTGCATTTATATATATTTATTGTATTTATTTATTATATCACTTGTCCTCCCTGTGTGCAATTTCGTATTTTGTAAGATTGTACAGCGCTGCGTACCCTTGTGGCGCTTTATAAATAAAGTTATACATACATACAAGACTTTATAAATACAAGTTAATAATAATAAGGCTAGTCTAACACTTCCTTAAAACAAAGGAATTTCCGAATCCCAATAAAAGAGTAGTGCGCAAACATTTAAACTTCCATACGGAGCAGTCGGGAGAGGTCCATATGGGAGTCAAATTTAAAAATTTTGTTGTGGCGGGGCGGCATGCCACCCCTAAATTTGTGCCACCCTAGGCCTGGGCCTTTGTGGCCTCACCACAAATCCAGGCCACAGTGCTAAGAAAAACACTATTCTAGATCATTATCAGTATATTATGATTTCCTATAGGCCAATGACAAACAAGGAGCTTAGTCCCTCCATGCTTAATCTTCTGTAGCAGTAGCGACTAGTCTCCTTAAATGCTTTCCTACCGGCAAGAATGGAAATCTCCAGTAGTAAAGAATATGTGTTGCTTTAGCTTTCCAAAGTCTCCTGAAGTTGCCTCACAAGAAAACTTTGGGTGAATTTGGAAAGTCGAAGCAACATATATTGTTTCCTACTGGTGATTGTTTCTGGTAGGAAAGCATTGATAGGAGCTTAGTGGCCACCACTAGAGGATTTTAATTGCAGGGCTACTAATCAACCTTCACAATGTGATAGCCCAAGGATACCTCTGCGCTGCACTGCTCCCTGCATGTTTGCTTGATAAAAAAAAGTCAGCTTAAGAAAAAGGTCAAGGCTGCTGATTGTGACATCAGTCACTGATAACAGAGCCGGTTCCAGTGTGCAGGTCATCATCCCAGCGACGTTGCGCAATGGTACCGTACGGACTGGAGGAGAGGCTGCATCACAGGGCACTGGGCAGATATATAAGTGCCACACATTACAGCACTGCTGCCCGGGCTCACTGATATATGAAGCAGTCGGGGAATACATTTACTGACTACATTGTCTCCTGATTCCAGCTGATCTGTAACAGAATGACTGACTGGCCTCCCCACCCATGTAAAGCAGTCTTTCTTTCTGAGCTTTTTAAAGCATCAGGGCCACACCACATTTTAATGAATGACCAGACACGTGTGATTGCGCTTTTTCCCTTGAGCATGCTTAGTGATTTATTAACGCAGGGATGGGAGAAGCACTGGGCACCCAGCAGCTCTTACAAAACAAGTAGTGAAATGATCTTCTGGGGTTTGTAAAGGAAAATGTGCTAGGCTTACAAAGTTTTTTAAAATTTTTAAAAAATATAGGTCATCAAATGTGTTTAAATAGGATACACTAATTATATGTATGTTAAAGGCACTCTGTTTAAGAGGTACCGGTATAGGATCTATTACCTGGAAAACTTGGGACCTGTGGTTTTGTGGATCTTTTCATAATTTGGATAATCATACCTTGTCTGCTAAAAAAAATGTATCCTTTAATTAAACCCAATAGTTTTGTTGTACAGGTATGGGATCCCTTATCCGAAAACCCATTATCCAGAAAGTTCCAAATTACGGAAAGACCATCTCCCATAGACTCCATTATAAGCAAATAATTCTAATTTTTAAAAATCATTTCCTTTTTCTCTGTAATAATAAAACAGTACCTGTACTTGATCCCAACTAAGATATAATTAACCCTTATTGGGGCAGAACAGTCCTATTGGGTTTATTTCATGGTTAAATGATTCCCTTTTCTCTGTAATAATAAAACAGTACCTGTACTTGATCCCAACTAAGATATAATTAACCCTTATTGGGGCAGAACAGTCCTATTGGGTTTATTTCATGGTTAAATGATTCCCTTTTCTCTGTAATAATAAAACAGTACCTGTACTTGATCCCAACTAAGATATAATTAACCCTTATTGGGGCAGAACAGTCCTATTGGGTTTATTTCATGGTTAAATGATTCCCTTTTCTCTGTAATAATAAAACAGTACCTGTACTTGATCCCAACTAAGATATAATTAACCCTTATTGGGGCAGAACAGCCCTATTGGGTTTATTTAATGGTTAAATGATTCCCTTTTCTCTGTAATAATAAAACAGTACCTGTATTTGATCCAACTAAGATATAATTAATTCTTATTGGAGGCAAAACAAGCCTATTGGGTTTGTTCAATTTTTAAATGATTTTTAGCAGACTTAAGTTACGGAGATCCAAATTACGGAAAGATCCCTTATCCAGAATACCCCGGGTCCTGAGCATAACAGATCCCATACCTGTAGCACCATTTTGGATTTTTATAGCTTAGTTACCAATATAGTTATGAATAACAAGGTATTGGGTTTTTTTTTTACAGAAAAAAAAGAAACCATTTTACAAAAATTACAAGTATTTTGTATAATGGATTCAATATTCAGAAAGCTCAGTGCTACGGGACAGCCAACTCCTATGACTCCATGGGAGATGACGGTCCCGTAGCACTGAGCTTTCTGAATATTGAATTTCCAGACAACAGATTGCCTACATGTATAATAATAATCCTTCATTTTATATGAGTATTTGAACATATATAAAAACATCCTAATATGGTCAGGGCTGGAACTATGGGCAGGCGTAAAAGGCACATGCCTGAGGTGCAACAGTGAGGGGCACCTCTTTTGCCTGCCATCCCCTAGTTTTGTCCCATCTGATATCCAGACAGTGTATGCAATTGGTGCGAATGCAGTGGGGAGGGGTTGGGTTGCTTACAAGCTTACAGTCTAAGGTCCCTCTCACATTCACCCTTACTAGGGTCATTTAATCAGGAGCCAATGAACCTGCTTGTAGTGTGGGAGGCAGCGGCATTTCCATGGCTACTGCCACCTGAGGCAGCAGCCCCAATGCCGCCCGTCTCTCCCACAATAGCACTCGCTGCACTAGCAGAGCTGAATTTACATTTAAAAAAAAAATGAAAACTTAAAGTTACCAGAAGCAGATTTTTGTCAACCCTGGTAACTAGCCATTCCCTGCCTCCTGGGACAATGTTCTCACCTTGATTTATGGCAGGAGCAGCCCTGGTGAGAGGAATCCAGAGTAGCCAGAATAAACCCACACAGACACAGGGGGAACATACAAACTCCTTGCAAATAGTGCCCAAGCTAGATTCCAAGTCAAAATCCCAGCATTGCAAAATGCTACTCACTGCGTGACTATGGGTTATGGTATATTACTTGATGCTGGGGGGAATGCTATACCACTTGATGTAAAATATATGCCACAGTGACACATAATACTGGGGGTATGCTGTGCCACTTGATGGGGAATATATGCCACAGTGACACTTAATACCGGGCGTATGCTGTGCCACTTGATGGGAAATATATGCCACAGTGACACTTAATACTGGGGGTATGCTGTGCCACTTGATGGGAAATATATGCCACAGTGACACTTAATACTGGGTGTATGCTGTGCCACTTGATGGGGAATGTATGCCACAGTGACACATAATACTGGGGGTATGCTGTGCCACTTGATGGGAAATATATGCCACAGTGACACTTAATACTGGGGGTATGCTGTGCCACTTGATGGGAAATATATGCCACAGTGACACTTAATACTGGGTGTATGCTGTGCCACTTGATGGGGAATATATGCCACAGTGACACTTAATACTGGGTGTATGCTGTGCCACTTGATGGGAAATATATGCCACAGTGACACTTAATACTGGGTGTATGCTGTGCCACTTGATGCTAGGGGTTTCTCTGTGCCACTGCAGAGGAATATACTGTGCAATTGCATGGTGGTTCCACTGGCCTTTCATGCTGTGGGCGAGCAAAGAGTGTTAAAAACCTGTAGTGGGTGAGGTCTTTAAAACTGTGTGTGGTCTTTAAAAGTGGGCATGGCCTATGCAAACATTTGGCAGCACCCATCACATGCTACTATAATTTCTGAATTCCAGGCCATTAATCTGACCCTTCACTCCTTCAGGTCTTAGTGAGCATAAGTGTAATGTGCTCCAAGATACTGCAGTTTATCTGTAAGAGCGTGATAAGTATTCTAAAAGGGCTGGTTTCAGTGTCGCCTGGAGCCTTTGCAGCAATGTCATTCCAGGAGAGTTACTCTGCTCTTAGTTTTCACTGTAAGTTTAGTCTAGCGCTAAATTGCAGAATCGTTCAATAAATATTTGCATCTTACGGGTTAAATCATATGTTTTTTCACTTTGCATAAGGCAATTTCTGTTGAAATGACCCCCGTTACATTGCTTTAAAGCACTGATTTTAAATCTGCCATGTGATGACTTTCGGTTTAGGACTGAGAAGGACGACACAAAACTCTTCCGGTTATACTATGCCCGATCGCCTTTGTTTTTATTATGTATTTGTGGGTGAATCAGAGGAAGAATATGGACAAGTTTTATGTATTACTAGAGCAGTTTAGAGCAGGATTTTGTTAGAGTTACTAATTGGCAAATTTGACAAATGCTTTGATATATGTGCCCATTCATAAAAGCTTTACAATCAGCTCCCAGGGGTTGCTCGTTTCTGCGCCGAGAGTCTGATCAAAAACTTATGGGCCTACCCTGGTCTGTCGCTCTTAGATTCAGTGCCAACTAATGCAGTCAGGACATACTTCAGGTCTATGAGCTCCTTTTTTGGCCATCCATCATATGCTCCATTCAGTGTGCAAAGTGCAAAAAAATGCCTGACTGAGGGCTTGTTTTGCACTTTGAACACTGTAGGGCATTGTAAATTACCCCTGTGCTGTTCTTCTTGCCTTCCACAGCAACCAATGGGATCAGAGCCCTCCCCAGCCCTCCCTCTATCCATCTATCTATCTATCGATCTGTCTATCATCTATCTATCATCTATTTATCTTTCATCATTTATCATAATTTATTTATAGAGCGCCTACAAATTACACAGCCCTTTACATTAAATAAACAAAGAAACAGGGATCTTTTATCTGTCTACCTATAGAGCTGTTCGGATGCTGTGTTTGAAAGAAATTGGCAAACTGAAGCCTTTTTATCTATGAAGAAAATAAATAGTATAGTGGAAAGGAGCTTTTTGACAGGGTTGGGAAATGTATATGCTACTGCAGAGCTAAAAACACCTTAACTGCAATGTAATTTTGCCTTCCCATTGACCCCAATGCACTCTAGCAAAACGTTGCTATTTCCTGATTTTTCCACCACTTCCCAATTTTTTCTGTGAATTTGCCAGTTTCGCTTATCACTACTAAATCACTTTTGACTGAAAAAAGATACAAAGCAATATCAAGGGACAAAGGGCATATAAAAAATGGGCAGAATAGAAAGCAGCGCATGAGGGTGACAGAAAAGAAGAGATGAAAAAGAGAAGATAATTTAAAATCTAAAAGTAATAAAGGGTTATACAAGGGTACAAAAGAAAAGTTAATTAGAAAGAAAGTCACAGTTGCAAAATTCACAAAATGAAAACGCAGAACAGAGGAGATGCAACAAACCAGGCGGATAAAGGGAATAGAAACCAGTGCTTTAAAAAGGAGAATAAAACACAAAACCAAAACTTCAACATATTCTCCATTCAATAAAAGGTGAGAGGCGGCTTATGGTAGCTCTCTACATTATGTTGTGGTGGTTATTTTAGCAGCCAAGCAAAACAGCAAAAGCCTTAAAACCCATGTGAGAGATCCCCCCCAAACAATGACATTACACATACACAGCTACTAAAATAACTGCAGGTCAGGATGGGTCACATAAAATGCTCATAGTTGGTGGGGGTCATTTGAAACGCATGTAAATACTTATGTCAGGGTCATTTACAGTGCTAGTAATTTGTGCTTTACTGCCACACGGGGTAAATATTAGCTGAACCAGCTCGAAAAACAAACAAAAAAAGGTCACACGTGGAAATTAAAACACCCTCTTAGAATACTGACAATGAAAGACATTTTTAAGAATCGCCCACCCCCCTTGAAAATATTATCTCAGAAAACAGAAGTTAAGTTTCAAAGTGAATTCTTTGATCGAAATGAGAAAATAAAGGAGGAGGGAAAAGGAAATATTTGCAGAACTAGTAAATTATACCACATCTTAAAGGGGCACAGCAAGAGTTTTGGGAAATTCTCACCAGGGGCCCAAAAGTTAAATATCGCACAGAGTTTAAAGGGCAACAAGGGGATGAGCGCTACATTCCGTCACACATTTCTTACATAAACCAAGTTTGTTTTTATTAAAAGAGACTGGAACCATCAGGGAGTAATCAGCTAAAATATCTATAGAAAGGTTAGAATAAAGAAAGGTATTCCCCAATAATCTGTTCCATATAAAGAAAGGGATAGGGAGGAAGAAGAGATAAAAGATCTTGACCACAATGTCCCACCTCACGTGGTTTTTCCTTTGACAACATGATCTAATAATTTTTTTTCAGTGGGGTTAATATGCTGAATTAACAACATATTCTGAGAAAGCAGCCAGCCTTATTTAAAAGGAAAGACTTGCAGAACTATTTATTAAAAATGTACAAAACTGATGAACATTAAAGGAACAGTAACACCAAAAAATTAAAGTGTATAAAAATAATTAAAATATAATGTACTATTGCCCTGCACTGGTAAAAGTTGTGTGTTTGCTTCAGAAAGACTACTGTAGTTAATAGAAATAGCTGTTGTGTAGCCATGGGGGCAGCCATTTAAATTGAAAAAAGGAGAAAAGGCACAGGTTACTAAGCAGATAGCAGATAAGTAGCATAGACTCCCATTGTATTCTACACAGTTTGTCTGTTATCTTCTTATGTAACCTGTGCCTTTTCTCCTTTTTTCAATTTAAATGGATGCCCCCATTGCTACACAACAGCTATTTCTATTAAGTACAGTAGTCTTTCTGAAGCAAACACACAACTTTTACCAGTGCAGGGCAACAGTACATTATATTTTAATTATTTTAAAACATTTTTATTTTTTAGTGTTACTGTTCCTTTAAAGGATTTCCCCTCCCAGGGCAAGGAGGCACATTGTGCTCTCTAGAGGGAGCATTCCAATCTATTGCTGGAGGAGCTCAAAATGATACAGTGCATAGAGAAGCCATATGTGAGACTGCTTTCCCCAGCCTACTGCCATTGCTTGGTTGTACATTGCCCCACTCTGAAATCTCAGATGTACCTCTGCTAAAGGAGAGCAGGGCACCATGAAATTGTCAGTGTGACAGGAATTGTCAATTGTGGTGCATGGTGACCTTCGACTGGGCCACTGCACTCACACTGCACTGCAAGGGTCAGTTTTGACCCATTCTGCTCATGTATTTTGTTTAACATTTACATGGTTAAATATTTTAATGTAAGAAGGAGCAAGCTGGAACTTAAGGAGTTCTTAATGATTGCCATTAAATTAAATTGACAAAATATCTGGGGTAATAGGTCATGTGGTTGCAGGGTATTTCCAGCTATTAAAGAAGAAATGAAGCTTAACAAATAAAATGCTGCACATTATGTTTTGAGATTCTGTACCAGCCCAAGGCAACCATAACCCTATAGCAGAGAAGATCTGTGCCCCCAAAGATACCCCCAGTAGCTCTCTGCCTTTTTTGTATGAATGTATATCTTTATTTTTAAAGCGCTCCTTATGTACGCAGCGCTGTACAGTAGAATACATTTATACAAACAGGGGGTTATTAAGATATTAAGATAATAGATCTTTTTTCTGCTGATTCCCTGCACATGCTCTGTGCTGCTGTCAGTTACTGAGCTTAGGGACCCACAATACACTGACTGTATATATAGAATATAAAATTCACGGTATCAGGTAAGCGATAACAATCACTGGGGAGGTGCCTAATGTTTGGCACCCCACAGTGATTTAGCCTTCTCTTCTTTTTCTGCTTGATAATTTATGATGGCCCCAAAGCTTAGCTTCTCAACAGCTGCCCAGACCACACTGATCATGTATACTCGGATGGTGACCTCATTTGCTCAACTTTAAAGTAACAAATTATTATTGTTATAGAGATTCTACAACTTTAGGCTTGTGCAGTAAGTCCAGGATATAAAATCTGGAATTTCTACCTACATTTTTTTTTAGGGTTTACTTCTCCTTTAAATTAAAATAACAACAAATTATATTGGGTAATATGTCATATGGTTGCTGGGTATTTCCAGAAGTACAAGCACTACAAGTACTATACAGCTATAGTATGCTGCAATATACACCCACATCCCTTTCCTCTGCTTCCTCTCTGGCCCCTACCAGCTACTCCTACAACATTCTAAATATGTACAGAGAGTAATCTGCTAGACTCTTTTGTGCCTTTGTCCAGTTTAGCAAGGAGTCTTGCTTAGCTAGCTGGAGTCTCACAATATACATATGTGTATAAGAGAGCAACGTAGTGTACAGGTAAGGGATTATAACACTGCCCCAGGCACCACTGGGTGCCACCACTGTGCACATATTAGCTGCCTCTTCACCACAGCTGACTTCAGGGGAATCCAGTATTATAGCGGGCCTCGCATAGATAGTAGCCTGATATCCGCTATGAGTATATATGTACAAAATATATTATCTTACCCAAGATTGCAGGCAAGGGGAATTCTTAAAAGAGTTTGTTTTAGTAATAGGTAATTCCAAGTTGTGCCTTGGCTTAGGGTCACGTCTGCCAGCTCAGTTACTGGCTGTATGCAGTACAATGCTACTATTCTGTTTATACTAAAAAAAAAATCATGCAAAAAATAAAAACATTCCTGTGGTGGGAGGGGAGTTAAGATATTGTTAATGTACCCATATTTAAGATGAATTTGAAGGCCAATTAAAGGCAAGAATCCTTTACCCAGTGTCTTGTAACTATGTACAGCAAAGCATTACGGATCAATTCCACCCAAGCACAAAGCTCACTTCTCCTTCCAAATGCCAATTACGCAAATATTTGTACAGTCGATGCGGAAGGGCCTGCCGTTTGCTTAGGACGTGCCCTTAATATGATTTCATAATTTTTAACTTTGAAGGAATGTGATGAATGCACTTTAATAAATGTCTTGAGTGAATCATCAACAGCAAGTGGAATTCTTTTTGTGTCCATTTTACACAGAGCATGGGGCCATGCACCATGCAGCAAAGCTTACCCACAATTAACAATAATGTACAAATCAGGAGAATGTAACCTTTGCCCCACCTGCTTTTATCTTTGTTAAGACAGCGGACAAGGACCCCCGATCCCACAAGCATAAAAAAAACGCTCAATATACCATTAAAAAAAAAATATGCACACCAGGAAAGTAAAGCAGTTAGGTATAAACTCAATGTTTAAATCTCATAGCGGTGGGAAGGTTCTATTGTTATAGTGCAGGGGTCTGCAACCTGCGGCTCGCGAGCCACATGCGGCTCTTTGGATGTGAAGCTGCGGCTCTTTAGTTCCATACATAAATATTATTTATTTTATAAAAAAAAAAACATTTACAAATCGTTCTGAATTGATTAACGAGGATTAGGCACCGACTCTATCTCTCAGCCACTTGTACTCGCTTTTCACCACACCCCTCCCCCGTGACACGCGTCGTCACTGTCGTCAGTCCATCGGAAGATTCGTAGCTTCCGACGCCGTTGGCTGGCCAATTTAAGGGAGCGCTCAGGCTCTGCACATGGAATGCAAGTGAGGGGGTGGGCGTTGGTACGGGCCATGCACAGTTGGTAGTGGCGGCGCGGTATTAGGAGCGCTGATTTGTGAGTAAGCGCCTCTATAGTAATATTGACACACTTGATGTATGGTATATACTTGATGTTAAGAGTGCCGCTGAGGACGCTGTGACCAGATCGCTACACGTAACCCTCGATTTACCTTGCTAAAATGATTAATTGATTTTGCCTGGTTTGCAATATTATCTGGCAGAGAACACAGGATAATTTGAGAGCTTAAGTCAGTGTATTTATCATAAATAATACACAGGGCATCCACACTAAGGAATTTGATTCCCATGAATGACCGAATAAAGGTGATAGTTGGATTATTGATGTATGGTCATTAAAGGAACAGTAACACCAAAAAATGAAAGTGTATAAAAAGAATTAATATATTATATTCTATTTCTCTGCACTGGTAAAAGTTGTGTGTTTTCTTCATAAACACTACTGCAGTTTATATAAATACTCTGCTGTGTAGCCATGGGGGCAGCCATTTAAATTGAAAAAAGGAGAAAAGGCACAGGTTACTAAGCAGATAACAGATAAGTAGCAGATTCCCATTGTATTCTACACAGTTTATCTGGTATCGTCTTATGTAACCTGTGCCTTTTCTCCTTTTTTCAATTTAAATGGCTGCCCCCATGGCTACACAGCAGCTATTTCTATTAACTATAGTAGTCTTTCTGTAGCAAACACGCAACTTTTACCAGTGCAGGGCAACAGTACATTATATTTTAATTATTTTAAAACATTTTTATTTTTTAGTGTTACTGTTCCTTTAATAGTCCTTGTTCCCCTGATTGCTGTTCTCTCTCCTTCCCCCTCTCTCCCCTCTACATGTCCACCAATTTAACTATTTTTTACGCTGTCTCTTTGAATTGAGACATGTGTAATGATTGGTTCCACTATGCCCGTGTGTGGACAAGTGGTTTTTAAGTAATATATTGATCATTGATCAAGAAAAAATTTTGTGGCTCTTTAAAAATTTGAAATTTAATAAAATGTAATTTTTGGCTCTTCCGACCCAAAAGGTTGCAGACCCCTGTTATAGTGGAATCATAACAGCACTCACTGTTGTGTTTGAAAATTCGTATTGTTGCTCCAGACAGCCTTGCGCCAAGTATCAAAGAAGTATGGTTCAGCTCATCGCTTAATATAAGGCAGCCCTGTAATGGGAAACAGCAAGATGAAAATGATGAATACAGGTGGAGCTAT
Source organism: Xenopus tropicalis (assembly GCF_000004195.4). NCBI lineage: Eukaryota > Metazoa > Chordata > Amphibia > Anura > Pipidae > Xenopus > Xenopus tropicalis. The sequence continues at coordinate 27,730,562 of NC_030681.2, read as the reverse complement.
ATTATACTAAAAAAACATCCTGAAAACAAGAATACAGAATTAACAACTGGTTGTATAGGATTCAGCTGTAAAGGATAAAACTAGCACAGGGAAATAATAATAAAAGAGAGACAAAAAGCAAACAACATACCATCTTACGATGTCCAACATAATGCAACCAATCTTGGATGAACAGCTGTGTTTCTTGCACACTCATTCACACTATTGTAATGGGAAAACTCACTGACATATACTGCAGAACTGAAGACAGACTGTTCATCCATCTCATCCGTCTCTTTCTATTGGGGGCACACACTGACTATTCACACACACAAGGGCCAATTTCATCAGTTACCAGTTAACATGCCTGTATATTTTTGTACTGTGGGGGGACCATAACACTCACGGGGAACCCACACAGACCCATAGATACCTGGGCAATATTGATTTATAATGGAGAAATGGTGTAAAGTAAAATATAACAATGTGCTGGTAGGAGTGATTGCATTTCTGACACCCACATATACCTTATAAAAGCTAAAAATGTGCCTGAGCCCAAGGGATACTCAATGCAATGTCAAAGAAACTGGGAAAAAAACAATACAAATGATCAAGCAAAATCATGTTTCCTCACTTTCAGCAGGAAAAGCCTTTACATACATAGCATCCTCTATCAGGAGTATGTATAGCAAACCTACAGTTTTCGGAAAGTAAAAAGCTGGATTTCAGGGACCAAATCAAAACATGCAGGCCCAGATTTGTGGTGAGACCACAAAGGACCAGACTTAAGGCAGCACAAATTTAGGAACGACATGCCACACTGGAATTTTGCTCCCATACGGAGCAATGGGCACAGGAAGCACAGAAACTTTAGCGCTCACTGCCCCACTGCTCTATATGTAGTTAAGTGGCGCGCATGCATGCGGGGCAGCAAAAGGGGGCGGCCTCAGGGCACCCTGTTCTTAAATCTGGCCCTGAAAACACGGGACCTGGGTTATGGGTGGGGCTTCCTGACAAAAGGGTGGGGTTTGATCAGGACTTGGATGCATCATAGGGCACGGCATTGCAGGTGTATGGTGCCCCAACAGGTCTGGACTGGGAGTGCCCACCAGCCCAATAAATAGTGACTGTCCATAGCATCTTAAAGCAGCCCCTCTGGTATATGCCAGAAACCACAACTTGCCAGTCCTGGCCTATGCCCCAGTATACCTTATTGCAATCTTTTTCTTGTTTAAAGCCCCTAAATGTATATCTATATTCAAACATACTGGCACCTGCAACAGACTTAAAATGTGGATAAACAAATCACACTTGTAAGAAGTTGAAATGGACTTAAGACATAGGGGCAGATTTTTTAAAATGTGAGTTAAGAGCTTAATAGAGAAAAACTCACCCACGCTTCATTCCTATGGGATTTTTAGAAGAGTATTTATGAAATGGGTAACTCTAAGGGCTGTGGCACACGGGGAAATTAGTTGCCGCGCGTCAAATCTTGTCGTGGGCGACTAATCTCTCTGGCATACATGTATATATATGGTGAGATATGCGTATGCCATCCCACCATTTTAGCTGGTGGGATGGCATATCAGGGATATTAGTTGCCCGCGACAAGGGAGATTTGTTGCGGGTGACTAATCTACCCCCGTCTGTCACGGCCCTAACTTTCACCCAATGATAAATACACTTCTAAAAATCCTATAGGAATGAATAGAACGTGGTATGTTTTTCTCTATTGAGTTCTGAAATCAATTTTTGATAAATCTGCCCCTTGATGTGAGAATGGGGGTGGGTGTTATTTCCTTTGTTGTACAGGTATGGGATCAGTTATCCGGAAGCCCATTATCCAGAAATCTTCAAATTACAGAAAGGCCATCTCCTCAGTTTTAATAATTACTATTTTTGAAACAGATTTCCTTTTTCTCTTTAATAATAAAACAGTACATTGTACTTGACCTAATCTAAGATTATACTTAATCTTTATTGATTTAAACAACCCTATTAGGTTTATTTAACGTTTCATTGATTTTTTAGATGTATGTATGTATGTATGTATAACTTTATTTATAAAGCGCCACAAGGGTACGCAGCGCTGTACATTCTTATAGAATACAAAATTACACACGGGGAGGACAAGTGATATAATAAATAAATACAGTAAATATATATATATATGTGCCATGTGGTATGAGACACAGTGGGAAGGAGGTCCCTGCCCCGTAGAGCTTACAATCTAAGTGGTTGGGTAACATACAGGCACAAATTGGAAGGTAAGAGTGCATCAGGTATGGGCATTTGCCCTTAAGCGCAGGACTGGGCAAAGTATGGAGATACAAATTACAGAGAGGCTCCTTATCCAGAAAACTCCATGTCCCGAGCATTCTGCATAACAGGTCCTATATTTGTGTTGATATTATTATGATGCCTCTGATCAGGTCTTATGTGTGTGCTGGGCTTATACAGTTCATTACATGCAGAAGAAGATGAGAAGTTTCAGCCATTATGGCAGAGCGTAGGAGCAAGGACATCCATTATTAGGGAAAGGGATGGCCAAGAAGTCTAGCTCCATAGGACAGAGAATGACTGATGCCAAAGCTGGGTTGAAATAGTACTGTTAAATAAAATGTCTCTTTTTGATAAAGAACTAATACTTCCAGGTCACTCTGTTGCACACTAATAGGGCTGTGTCTAACCACCACACACTTTACCAAAAGTATAATTGCCAAAGATAAAAGACTTCCATTAAAGTTATTAGCACAGGCAGAGAATAATGAATATTTAGGGAGGCCTGCCTAAACATAAATGTACCTCTCCTACCCTGGTTATTAGACCAACTATAGCACAACACGCTGACACATCTGCATGCATATGTATAAAACTGGTGTATGTCACACTTAATGATACAAGTTTCTAAAGTCTTTTTTTTAGACTGTTGTTGTTCATTGAATCTTTCAGTGTATAAAATGTCACTTTAAAGGAACAGTAACACGAAAAAATTAAAGTGTATAAAAGTAATTACAATATTGTGTACTGTTGCCCTGCACTGGTATAACTGGTGTTTTTACCTCAGAAACACTACTATAGTTTATATAAACAAAGCTGCTGGGTAGCCACAGGGACAGCCATTCAAAGGAGAAAAGGCACCGATTACATAGCAGATAACAGATAAAACACCATTGTATTTTATAGGGCTTATCTGTTCTCTGCTATGTACCCTTTTCTCCTTTTTTTCCAGCTTGAATAGCTGCCCCCGTGGCTACACAGCAGCTTATTTATATAAAATATCGTAGTGTTTCTATAGCAAACACACAACTTTTTCTAGTGCAGAGCAACTACTTAGTAGCAGCTCTTTGTCATGGCTACCAAATACCAGAAAATACCCTGTCATACACAATACTTAGGGGCTGATTTACTAATCCATGAATCCGAATCCAAATGGGAAAAATTCGGATTGGAAACGAACATTTTGCGACTTTTTCGCATTATTTGCGATTTTTTAGTCGCCGTTACGACTTTTCGTAAATTGTCGTGACTTTTTCGTAGCCGTTACGATTTGCTCATATATTGTCGCGATTTTTCGTATTGAGCGCTCGTAAACGGCGGGCAAAACTTTCAGACTTTGCCTGATTTTGGAAGCCTCCCATAGGACTCAATGGCACTCTGCAGCTCCAACCTGGCCCAAAGAAAAGTCACGATACTGAAGCTTTCGTAAACTTTCGTACTCGGCACGAAGGCTACGAAAAAGTTGCGACAATTTGCGCAAGCCGTAACGCTACGAAAAAGTCGCAACAATTTACGAAAAAGTCGTAACGGCTACGAAAAAGTCGCGACAATTTACGAAAAAATTGCAAAATACCGATCATTACGAAAAAAACGAATTCGGACGCTTTTCGGACGTTCGTGGATTAGTAAATGTGCCCCTTAGAATTGCCTCTGCTAAAATACATGCAGAGACAATTAGCAGTAAGGGCTCTGGTACACGGGGAGATTAGTCGCACGCGGCGGGGCGATTTCGGGAAATCGCCGAAAAAGCCTCGCGAGTCTTTTTCGGCGATTTGCGCGAAATCGCGCCGCCGCGTCTGCCATCCCGCCGGCGACTTACATGTTCGCCGGTGGGATGGCAGAGGGAAGGCAACTCGGGGAGATTAGTCGCCCGCGAGCAGGGAGTTTTGCCGCGGGCGACTAATCTCCCCGTGTACCAGAGCCCTAAATGATCAGCATTGTCTATTTTAGTAGCCATGACAAATAGCTGCTACTAGTAGCTCTGTGTGTTTTCACCCTTACTGTTCCTTTAATGTCTGTGAATTTGTAAATGTATTCTAAAAATGCAGAAAAACATACTGGCAGCAATCTGTGGCTTAGAAGTGACCATTTGCTGACTACTGTGACAATGTAGATTTCCTGCATATTATGGCATTGAGTTGCCTGGGGAACTATGCTGAAAAAATGTTTCTGAGATCACTTAGAGAGCAGCAACTATGACAAATTGCTGGCACACAGATGAACTGACTGTTTATACAAAAAAAGGTAGAGAGAGTAGTACTGAATAAGGAAGGTCCATTGCCCTTATGACAAAGGTAAAACAAAGGGTGTGGGACAGACCCTGACTTATTGCATAATTTGCAAGGCTGCTATTTTTTCTTCCACTATCAGGTGCCATGTACAATCACAAGACAATGAGTCACACTGCAGTGTGTTGCTATTATAAAAAAAAAGTGTAGAAAAAAGTGTGATAACGAACCTTTCCAACTAATGCAGGGATATTCATGGAGTTGGTGGCAAAACCCATGCTAAACACCATAGCTTCTTCTACCCCAAGGAACTCAGCCACCAAGTCCTCCAGTTCTTTGTGGTTATCCAAGTGACCTGAAAGCGAATGAAAAGGAAATGGATGTCACATCACTGGAAACAGGTTAACCATTATCACAGAACTTAGCAATATCAGTCATATTTAAAACAGCTACTTATATACATGTCATTGAAGAGTTTCCATTTTGCGAAAATGGCTTTTCCATAGAAAAATTGGCTACAAAGCCACTAATGTGCAATTTGCCTAAGGCACTGGTTTTCAAACTGCAGCACTAGGGGCTCAGCCTGATGCCAAGTCAAAGTGAGAATTGAAGAGGGTGTCTTTTCACACCTCTATGTGACCGCTTCCTTAATATTAAGGTTTAGATAATATTAATAGACATAAAATCTTATTATGTTGAAATGAATTGCTTGTATAGTGTTTTGAATAAATGTAAAGCATGTGACAGTTTGTTCTAGGTATATATGGCCTCCCCTCTAGGCAGCTATAAAGTGCTCCTAGAAGTCATTTCCTAAACTGAGCAATATTCACATGATGACATTGGTTTTGTAGGTCATAGAGGTTTAGCTAAAGCATTAAAACCAGGCCAAGTTCATCCAGAATTACCCAGTGTAAAAGGTATGTTAATGCCTTAAGGGAATGATGTTAAATTTTAACCTAGTTTATTATTTTTCCTCCGAAAAACAGGCATATTTTAGTCATTTACAACATTATATGGTATTGAGAAGAAAACAGATCACAAGCCTTTAGCGATTAATTGAAAACAATTCAGCAGGTTGGCTTCATTATAGCCTGAAACTTGAGGAATACAAAGCTAAAGCTACCTAGTTCAGCAATGTATTCCACTGATTTAATATTAAAGTGAATAAAAACATCCTTATATCAGGAACTGTTTTTTTTTTTTAATTTCAGTAAATTGCTGCTGAACTGCTGCTTACATAAAAATATAGCGTATGGGATGGGATCTATTGCCCGGATTCCCATTACCTGTAAAGCTCCAAAATACTGTATGGGAACTAAGCTGGCATTAAGTTATGGCAAAACAATCCAATTCGATGTTAATGTTTGAATGACTTGTAATAGTCTTAATTTACAGCACCCTGCATTACAGAAATATCCTTTGTCTAGAGAACCCCAGGTCCCAAGATTCCAAAAATCCCATACCTGTGTTTGTATGTATTATATAAATATATATATATATATATATATATATATATAGGGACCTATAGGGTTAATTCTATTAGCTTTAAACGCTACACTCCCTTATTTCACTCTTACTAGGCAGAAGTCCCATGTTTCTGTTTTCCTATTTATAAATTATTCATTATTGGCCATAAGCCTTATGATCACCTGCATTTAACCTGCCAATCCATTGCTCTACATCTGCACTGTAAGTATTACCACATAACCCTGTGGTCTTGGACAATTAACCACTTCTGTTTGAGTTTGCTGCAAGAACCTTCTGGTGTCCTTTATTTCTCATATTTTGCACACACCATAAGTGAGTAGTAGTTACACAACCTCTTATGCTATGTGTTAGAGTCCAGTGTACCCCATGCTCTATAGCCTATCTAGCTGGTCTTTGTCTGTTTTAAAGCCAAAAAGGGGTTACATATATATACATATATGTTATATATAGTGAGAGATAAGATACATATAGCAATGTGACATTCATTAAGCCATTCACAAACTCCCCCATAGATAATTGTATAGATATCCTTAGCCTGGGATGATACAGACAGGTTAGGGCAGTCTTTTATCAACTGAAGATAGATATTTATTGCAGTATATTATAGCCCTAACTGTAATATGTGGCAATAAAACTATTTTTCCTACTAAAATATGAACTGTTATAACCTGTCCTACTTCATCTTAAGCAGGATAAACACAGAGAAAATAATAATTGCTAGAATTAAAGGCTTCATACCCATCTCTTGCCTGGTGCTACAGACACCAACTCCATAACTTTGTACAACGTCCTTAACTGATACTAGAGACTCTGGATCATTCTCTGCGAAGCCAAGGTAGTTATAAGACCCCATATTTATCACATCTTTAATCACTTTTCCTGTGTACCTAAATAGGGCATAGGTAAAAAATAAATATATTTTTATTATATATAATTGAAATATGAACATATAAGGCATATAGAGGCACATACAAGCATACAATAGTTTTTAAGGGCAAACATTATTGTACCAGCATTGCTTGTAATGATGTGACTTTAAGCATTTACTGGGGGACTTCATTTAATAACACAGATACTACATTGCACTAGTGGTATTACGCATAGCAACAAACCAGTTATTAGTTTTAATCAGTCTATTAAATGAAAACAAAAATCTGCTTGGTTGTAACAGGTAACTGCTCCAATGCAAGTGAACCCCCAAAGGCTGAACTGTGAACAGTGTTCTTTTAGATACATGCCCTGTTTATTGTTGTAAGTATTATGCTGTTGTTGTAGTAATATTCTGAATATAGGGGTTTTTCCTCCTCTTTAAAGGTCCACATCTCTGTTTGCTATGCTAAGTGGCAATACCTTTAACATGGGAATAAAATCTGCTTCTCTTTGATAAAAAGAAGTGTGATTTTTAGAACTTGGCTAGGAGATACGTGTATGGGAACAGCAATTTCCTGTACAGCAATTCATTCTAATATCAACAGCTTTGAAATATTTGGAGCTTATTTCTTCTCTCCAGGTAGGAGGCCATATCCTACAGCAGGTTATAAAATAACTTGTTTCCTCTTGATATAAAAACATTTATACTGACTTAGCATGGGCACCTCCCATGTGGAAAGGTCAGCCTTTTTGATATCAGCAGGGTGTGTCTCTATTCTTCAATGGGACAGACTAACAATAACAGAACAGGGACATGCTATTTTTGCAATATTACAGTTTTCATTGGACCTTAAGAATCTTTAAGAAAATGACTGCAGTACTGAAGAATAGATACAGCTTTCCATAAGAAAAAAATTATACATTCATACCCCTACATGTAATAAAAGGCACTAAGTTTGTCCAGGAGCAGTAACCCATACAAACCAATAAGATGTATACTTTTAAACAGGTGACCAGTAAATTCTACCTGCTGACTGGCTGCTGTGGGTTACTGCTCTCAAGCAAACTTAGTGCCTTTTATTACATAAGCCCATAAATCTTGCTCTTATAGACACTTGGCTAAACCAGTGGCTTCAGCCATATTTCATCATCTAGTTAAATCATATTGTTGCCACATGGCCAATATTTTCGAGGTCAATGTGATCCTTAAATAATACAGACAGATTGGTTGCTATGGGTTACTAGACCTGTTGTGACTTTTAGAGGGTTATGCAAGCTTGCAACAGAATTAGTAATCGGCATCAACTTATCAGCAGGTAGAACTTCCCGGCATTCTGTTTGAAAGCAAACATCTAACCTGTAGCTATGGGTTACAAACTGGTCCAAACTCTGTACCTTTTATTGCATTGCCTCGTTGCCAAAAGTGCACTGCACTCATTGGTCTTAAATATGTGATAAATGTTTAAATATATGTCAGCAAATACCATATATTTTTAAATATGTATTAAATATTTGTATCAGTATGTTGGTTTGACAGGTTACCGGCCCTCCTATATCAGTTATTTATTTTCTACTCATAACATTATTTTGTACTTACTGACCAGGCTGATAAAATACTCTCCAGGCGGTAACCCTAGATATTATGCTAGCTAAAATAAGTAGCCTGACTTCAATGTACATAGCAACCTAAGTAATTATATTGACCACACAGCTCTTCTCATTTATGAAGAATTCTTTATTTACACTTGTATGTTCTATTCTACTGTTAAAATGCACAGACAATGAGACAAACATCCTGTGATAAAATCTTTTATTAAATAGTTTTGAATAAGAAATCTAAACAAAAAAAAAAACTTTTATGTTTTGAATGAGGCACTTATGGAGGTTTGCTCATACTCTTATTATACAAAAATGTTATCATTCACCTGTATGTCCAGTTATAGTCATCTGTCAAACGCTCCATTAGGTCAAACTGAGGCCCAGGGACACTGCAGATGGGACGATTCCAGTTATCTCGCACCCGCATGTAAAGGTTTCTTGTATAAAAATTTTCAAAATCTTGATAGAGAGGCACAAAGTCCTGCATTGCAGAGAAAATAGCATTTAGCAGGCATATTAAAGGGACAGTAGCATGGCCTATTAGAGATTCTTGAAAATCTTAAAAATAAAAATAGGGAAATTCAGTAAGGCCACACAAGAAATCTATCAGCCAGTAGCCAGTGGGGTCGGGTCAGTGAAAGCTCCAACATATTCCAAAGCACTGTAAATAAGGGTTCATAACAAATAATATGCAGACAAACTGAAACAGTGGGAAATAAAGTCTATGCTCCTCTTCTTCAAAAAATGAACCAGGACAAGGTACTTTTACTGTCATTGCTGTGCTGCCTTGTTCTGGAGGCCCAGGAATCCTCTGAAGCCTAGGACACTCAAAAAATATAGCAGCGCCAAGCTGGTGTATGAGGCTTCTCAAGTATCTCTGCTTAGTTTGCACTCTATCCCTACAAAGTGGGCCTTGAAAGGCCAGAATAGCTTTCTTCAAAATGCTTCTGCCTAGATCTCTGTAAGTGACTTTGCCGACCAATATAGGAAATATAACATGAGATATCTTTATATATCTCCTAAAAACATCAGCCCCATATACAGCTACAACATCTTTAATATGAAAACATGACTATCAAAGGAGTTAAAATCAACAAAGAATTCTTACTTTTTGTTCTTCCCTTTCTTCAGCCATGTGACATTTTTCCAGCCCCCATGCCCTCATAAAGTCTCGCAGATAGCCGAATAACGTTACAACACCATATCCTATGTAGGTGAGCACGGCAACATATATTGGCGCTTCTTCAAAAGATTCCATAAATGGCTTCTTGTACAGGGTGCCATTTGGTGTTCCATTGTGCTGCAACAGAAAAAATGGTTCAAGCATCAAGTGAATGCATCAGTGATAGGTATGAATTACAGTATAAGGCATTGTTAACAAATCAAATATCACAGCGCCACACAGTTCTGTCAAAGCTAAATCACAGTTCTGTCAAAGCTAAATCACAGTTCTGTCAAAGCTAAATCACAGTTCTGTCAAAGCTAAAGCAGGCCCAGGTGACATCCAACATCCCGAATGAAAGGGGTTGTTCAACTTTGAGTTAACTCAAACTTTACTAACTTTAGTATGATGTAGAGAGTAATATTCTGAGACAATCTGCTATTGATCTTGATTTTTTAATACTTGTAGTTTGTTAGTTATTTACCTTTTTGTTCCGTAGCTCTCCAGTTTATAGTTTTAGCACCTATCTGGTCAGTAGGGTCCAAAGTACCTTGGCAACCAGGGAGTGGTTTGAATGGGAGATTGATATATGAACGGGTAGGACCCAAATAGAAAAATAAGCTATATAAAGTAACAACAAAAATAAAACTGCGTCCTCTCAGAACAATAGATTTAAGGCTGCTGGGCTCACTGACCCCCATTTAAAGCCATCCAAGAGTTAGAAAAATAATCAGAAGAAGGCAAATAATTCAAAAGCGATAAAAAAAAAATAAAACTTGATTAGAATTGGCCATTCTAACATACTAAAAGTTACCTTAAAGGTGAACCACCTCATTCACATGACTTCTTTAAAACAAATACCAAGTTTCCTTGTTGATGACTTAAACTTAAACTTACTAGGTCAACAGACAATGACAGAAAAAAAGCTAATCTGTAACAGATGTGAAAAGGCCATAAGTTACCATTCCTGAGCCAGGTCTGTTATTTGTACAACTAGAAATTCTGGTTGGTGATGCTGATAGACAAAACACATCAAACTAACATCAGTGTAAAACAATCCTATGAGTGATTATCATTAAATAGGCGAGGAAATTGTCATGGGAATAAAAGTAACAAATGGTGATCAATCCAATCTCAACCTCAGTATAAGAAGGAGTTTTTCAAATAAGGCCTCACTCACAGTGCAGAACACTTAGAACTCCAGCTTTAGACTCCTTTCAGAGTCTAACCTTTGGTCAGGGGCAGAGCCCCTCTGAGCTCCTATAGTGGTTACAGACATAGGGAAAAAGCAGCATATCTGTCTTTTAGTCATAGTTCCAAGAATATTTTGGACAGCAAATATAATTTCACTCCGACTCTCAACCTAACTGGCTGGGCTGATCTTTCTGTATATAGGACCATTCAGTCGCGATCGACAAGGGATGCGGAAGTGCGGCATGAATGCGTACTCACACAGCACTTCTGAATCCCCGGCTTGATTGCAGTCCACCAGGAATCCACAGGGAATCGACTGGTGGACTGCGATCAACGTTTTGGCCACCCCTGGAGTAGAGCCTCCCAAAAGCAGAAAACTTTATAGTCAATACCAAAAGCATGACCACAAGAGGGCAGCAAGCATTGCTGCTAATGACAGTAGCAATGGGTTCACAGTCATGTTGCAAGGATCAATGGGTTCACAGTCATGTTGCAAGGTTCACATGTTAGAATTATCACTAGAGGAAGGGTCAATAATTGAATGTATTAAAAAGACACTAAATTTGAATTTGTAAATATGCTGTTGCTATTAGTTTAGTAGGAAAACCGAAAAGCAGAATGTAATGGTGGCCATTCATGTTACAATTATGATTTTTCCTGCAACCATTGGTCAGATATGAATCGTCAGATATGCAGGTAGAAACAAAAGAATTCTACCCCTATCAGATGATTCAGTGCTAAACACTTGGGGGTATATTTATCATGTTGTGTTAAAAGTGGAGTGAAGCCAGTTATAAAACCAAAGCAAAGCATCTGATTGGCTGCTATAAGCAACATCACCATTATTGTTTTACTCCATTTTTTACACAGCATGATAAATATACCCCTTGGATTTGCTCAAACGCCTTCAAAGACGGCCGATCAAAAATTTCCATCCCGCCCAATCAGTGAGGCGACCAATATCCAAGGCCTTTGCCGAAATCGGTTGCCTCGCCTCCTGCCATTCATGCACCAGATATTGTTGCGTATGATAATATCGGTGCGTGTATGGGCACTTTGAGTTACAAGGAGCCATCCCCCCCAATGTTCCCAATACCACATTTTAAACGTGTGCACGCATTTTTAAAAACTATGTGCTCAGGTCAGAATAAATACTAAATTTTGTGTTTTTGCACAAAATTCTTTGCGCTCCCCAAGATCTTTTGTATATGCTGGCCTCAAAATATCTGTGTGTAGCTTAGAGGGAACATGGCCCCCCAATCTCTGGAATGAAGAGAATTACAAACACATTACTTTCATTGTGCAAAGAACTCAACAGTCAGAGGGAAGCACCACTCTCAAAGCATGGGGTGAGTGAGTGTCATATGTTTACCAATATTTATAATCAAACACAGAGCAGAAAGCTTTGCAGCATGTGCAGTCGCATGACAGCAGTGTGTAAAAGGTACAACGGATAAAATTTCACTGAATGCGCTAAATAAAAAAGAGAGACTGGTATTACAGGAAAGTTCTACATATACTTTTTTACTTTAAAGGGATTCTGTCATGATTTTTATGTACTTTTTATTTCTAAATTACATCGCAAATAATTTACTCTGCCATTTCAAATTTTATTATTGAACCAACAAATGTATTTTTTTTTAGCTGTAATATTGGTGTGTAGGCGCCATCTCAGTGCATTGTGCCTGGGTCTGAGCTTTCAGAAGGAACCAGCGCTACAGAACTAGAACTGCTTTCCAGGTCGGACTTGGATTTCTTACTACTGAGTGCTCATATCTATCTATCTGATGTGTTTTGAAAAAAAACATGTTTTCCCAACATGTATTTCTTTAAATCCCACTATTGGTGACCATGCACAGGCTGAAAAAAGCAGCAACTTGCTCTATTGCCAAAAATCTGCCAGATATCTATCAGGAAGGTTTGATTTTCCTGTCCAATGAGGACCACATCAGCACATTGATGCAGTCCTTATATGACAGGTCTGGAGGTTCCTCCATAAGTGTTGTGCCCCAGGCCAATGATTGAATCAGCTTGATTTGGCCCAGCATGGTGTTTTGGTGACCTAACCAAGCGAGGGGATCTTGCAGTGTATGGCCAGCTTTAATAATAACAATCTGATTATAGAGCCTTTAGTAAAGAATTTCCTTATTGCCATAGTGTTCCACTATCATGTACTTGTTATTATTGTGGGGTTCTTTAAAACATAATTTTTTTGCCTATAGGCTGATCACACGTGGTCAGATTGGGCCTGCGGGACACAGGGAAAAAACCTGTCTCAGCCTGCCCTTCCTGTCCTCTCCACCATCAGGAACTACGCATTTCTGTGCTCCTACACCGTTCAAGGGGGGCAGTACACAGAGTGGGGGGGGGGGGTAGCAGGAGTTTGCAACTAATGTGGGAGGTCCCCTGGCAGCAGCCCTGGTGGACCCCTGACACCCCAGCCCGACACTGATTGGACTAATAACCCAAACACCAGTGCATGCATGGATGCTTTTAATGCTTTACTCTTTGGTAACAGAGACCAGAGACTGCCGCATTCAATTTCTAACATTTTCTGATATAGGTTTAGGAACTGATTTGGGTTTATATAGGCATGGTGACATGTTGTTGTTAAAGCCACGTTAAAAGTTAAACATGTCACTATCACTTTAAATTTATGTAACAGCGTTGGCTTCCCTGGGTGGGGCTTGAATAAAAAAAAATCCAACGACGACTGCTCTAAATGAGCTTTCATCTCCTAGATTCACATAAAGAAGTAACCTTACCACACAGGGCATAGGGTCCACTTTTTCTCTCTGGGTTTTGTATGCAGGCAGAGAGAAGCAGATCCGCTCTTGTCCCGGCAGGCACAGCATGGGCCAGAGTGCAGGCTTCACAAAGTGGAGAGCACCCAAGAAACCCCAAAGCATGTATTTTTAGGCCAACAGGCTGTGTTTAGCTGCATTCAGGCTGATTGTGTGTCTATGTCACTTTGTGTGTGTACAACTACACACAGAGGGGCTTATATGTTCCAGTGTGTAAGCCAACATTACTGGTGGTGTTGCCCATAGCAACCAATCAGCAATTAAGTTTGAATGGTCACCTACAAGTTAGAAAAGCAAAGATCTCATTGTTTGCTATGGGCAACATCACCCTATAATAAATATGCCCCAGAAGCTGATATATCCATCTACGCCCTGTGTGCCCTCAAACTTACACCCTGGAAATCCCCCGCTGTTCCATACACCTTACACTTATTATTGCAGTGCAAAAGCCAGACACAGTGTTACAGGTGCAGCCATGTGTTATACAATCACGGGCAAATCCATTTTGCCTTATAAAACAGTATATGCCTAAAGGAAGAGCTCTGTCAGTTGGACGTTATATTTTTTTCCTTTCCTTGTTGACACTTTAGCTAACTAGTGAGTGCGGTTCATCGGTTTGGCTGGTCGGTGACCTTTACTCTAGTTTCAGGTTCTGCATTATATTGTGCTTACAGGGCTAGGCATTTTTAGGATGGGAAGGTACAAGAAATCCTGACAGGGATCCACCAAACAAAACTGTTTGTTTTCCTTAACACTGAATATTCAGTTAATTTCAGAAGCTGCTTAATGCAATGCCTTCAGCAGAGCTGTCACAACAATAGCTCACATACAGAATATAACTGTCTAATGCTTTACAGACAGTTTGTGAGTAAAATATTTAATTACAAAGTACTGGGACATTTCCCTCACCCATTAATAAGATTCTGAGTGTACTAAAATACACTTGTATAAGCCATACTGCTACTCCTCCAAGAATAATCTAGGAAACTAAGAAAATCTAGCCTATCTATCACCCTGGACTTCCAGGAGAGCAAATACGATTCTACCCAAACTTTACCCAGAGCATTTGGCTGTTTCAGATAGAAATGCTTTAGGGTAAAGACACACGGAGCAGCTACTTGTCATGGCTACTAAAATAAACAATGCTGACCATTTACTGATAATTGTCTCTATGCGTGTTTTAGCAGAGGCAAGTCTCAGTATTCTCTATGGCAGGGTATTTTCTGGCATTTAGTAGCCATGACGAGTAGCTGCTACTAAGTATCTCCGTGTGCCTTCACCCTCAAGGTGGCCGATTCTAGCTGCCAATATCGTTCCCTTAGACCGTGTATGGCCGCTAACGACGAGCCTGCCTGACCGACATCTGGTTTAAAATCATCCAGATCTCGATGGGACAGGTTTGAATATTAGTCGTAACTGGGACCGCATCGGTTTATTGATGCAGTCCCCGAAACTGACAGACGCTTATACCCGTAGCTTTAATTTGATCGTTTGGCCCCAGGGCCAAACGGCCAAATTAGCCCAATATCTCCCACCAGTAGGTGGGGATATTGGGGGAAGATCCGGTCGCTTGGCGACCTCGTATGCATATTAGTAGGGCTCATTTACTAAAGTGGGGTGGGGGAAGGGACCCTAATTTTGGAAAAATTTTGGAATAGGCACAAAGATTTGTGCAGTTGTTAACAGTAAACAGGTGCTGGTTGCACCCAACTTGACATTTACAAAAAAATCTGAACTAAAAAAGTCTGTGCTTGAGTAAGCCAAAACTGCAACTTTTTCAAATTGTTGTTATGAAAACTCAAATTTTTCGAATTGTCACCAAAAACCAGCATCTAAAATCCAACACCAATAAAGTATTGGGCAAAAGAAGGATCTTTCAAGGAGAGGGACATCTGCCATTGACTTTTACATGATCTTGGCAGCTTTTAGCTGCTGAATTGTTGAATTTGGATTTTAAGCCATTTTTTCTGCATAGTAAATCTGGAAAAAGACACAACTTTTTTCCGTGACTTTTAGTGCCAAAAATCCAAATCGGAAAAAAAATCTGATGGTTAGTTAACGGCCCCCAAGGTACAGAAATGGACACAAAAACTACAGAAGGAGTTTTTCTTGGCTATATTACAATACATTTGTGAGAAAAGGTGTTCATCCCCTGTTGAAAGCATGTGAAGTGTGACATTGCTGTTTTCCTTTGCTACGTCTTTGTGGATTTAGTATAAACTGGTAAGAACTGAGCAGGCCATTTATTTACTGAAAATATACATTACCAGACTGGATAGACATCAGCTCATAGTTAAACCAGCTACTTTCATTGCCCTTCCTGGGTCATCTGGGTCTGGCACTAGCTGTACTCGACAGAGGGGAGTCAAGCGGTGGGAGCACAGGGTGCAGGATGAACCACATATCACTGGCACAATAACAAAGCTTGTGACAATGCTGCCTAGGTTCCTATAGTGAGACAAGGTTCCTATAGTGAGATCCTGAGGAAGAGACCCCTTATATAGATCCACTCAGTGTTGCACAAGTGAGCATATGCTTTTGTGTCAAATATGTACATAATAAAGTTCTTTCTACCCAAAAGCAGATCCTTTGTGAGGCTCATTGAGCTCTATGGCATTCAAGATATTAACCGTTTGTACACTTTGAATTTGATACTGCTGATTTTGGTCAATCAGACACAGTCGGCAGAAAATGTAGTCAGTCTCATGATATAAACTGAACTTTGCTACTTCTAAAATCAAGTCAGAAAATACATGATATAATGCTTGTAATATAAAACAACAATTTTGTTGCATAAGATTACAAGTGGGGATGCCATACTGCTTGCCAGTTTGTATGCTCCATATAATTCTAATGTGATTGCTCTGTTTTATGACTAACACAATGAATTCTATTACCGTGTGTGTGGGTACAAAGGGTACCTTTTGTTGGCAATTTTCCAGAACTCTGAGGGCAGTGAGGTGGAAGGGACTAAAAAGTTTAACGTTATTAAGAAACAATTAACACGTTTACCCTGAACATGCGCTATATAGCAAGTTATCACATGTAAACAGGAACAGGTTGTTGAGTTCTGTGACTCAGGAATCAATAAGATGATCTCATGAGTGGCAATAAAACACAAATGCACCTACCAGATACCAGCTCAGCAAAGTAAAGACTCTGTGACCTCAACATCATTTATTTTATTGTAACATACCAATCTCTCTGAATAAGGCTACCACTTACAGGCCTAGATTCAGGCTCTGCAGTCAACTGGCTCACAGACCAAAATGGTGATGGCCAATTGGGCATACTCTGGGAGGACTGTCCAACTGGCTGAATGAATTGTGAGTGTATGATGGCTGTCTTTCTATTGCCCCATTCATTAATGCAAAAAGAATAAACAACTGGAACAGTAAGAGATGAAAGGAGCTATGGCTCCTCTTCTCATCCTCAACAGCCGATGCACCATTCACTGCCTGACATGAAGACGTTTTCAAACCTGCCCAATTCCTGAACCGACCAATATCCATAATACATGTCTCATATGATATTATTGGTGTGAGTATGGTCAGCTTGACTGTTCTCTGGGCAAGCCAAATAATTGTATGTATACCCAGCTTTTAGCTTTGCATCCTCTGGGCCTCATACATGCGGAGTTAATTGGCCAAAGCAAATCAGTGGATGCATGAACAGATTCTGGCATCATTATCCTCTGTCTGCAATGAATCATTCCTACCGAGAGTAAACAGGCTAAAATCTTCGTTTAATAAAAAACTGATAATGCTGAACTAAACCTTGGACCGGTAAGATTGGCAGGAACATCCATCAGGTGTCATTCAGTCCCCTGTGCAGTGTGTTTGCTCTCAGGCCATAAATCTCTGCTCGCACTTAACTAAACAATTCACTAATCGTTCACTTATCCAATAGTAAAACCAACAAAAGCAGGTTTCAAACAAGTGTACTGAAATATCACATTTCTTGAGAAGATTATTAAAACCCAAGCATGCAAGCCAACATATCCTTATAAACAGATATACAGACATCTAATAAAATGTTCCAATTTATCTTGACAAAGGTCTCAAGTGAAGACCAAAACACTGTTAACTTGATACAATTTCACTTTGGCTCTTTCAGTAAGAAATATGAGCACAGGAGTGTGCACGTGAATTTCTATCTATTCCTGCCCTTTGGATATGTTTGTACTTGTACTTACTTCCATGTTGCCATAATTTGTAGCTATGCTTTGGTTACAAACAGGCCTCTACGAGTCGTTATAAAGGGGTCGCCACACAAAAACTGTTTTTTGAACAAAGTAAATAAATCTCATTCTAATAAAACTTTTTGCTATACATTTATTGCAAAATAATGCTTTTAAATGCAACTGCATGTACACATAACTTCAAACCCATTAGACATAATTAAAGGGGTTGTTCACCTTTAAATTAACTTTTAGTATGTTGTTGAGAGTGCTATTCTAAAACATTCTGCAATTGGTCTTTGTTATTTTTGGTTTTAGAAATAATAAAAAGTAACAATAAAAATGAAATTGTAGGCTCAAAAGAATCGTTTTTTGGCTGCCAGGGTCAGTGACCCCCTTCTGAAAAAGTCAGAAGTGGAAATCAAACAATTCATAAACTATAAAAAAATAAAAAATCACGACCACTTGAAAAGCTGCTAAGTACTGGCCATTCTATAACATACTTTGGGGCAGATTTACAAAAATGTTTCTAAATTTTTTATTTTAAAATTCAAATAAACTCGTTTCCATGAATGTCTGGCATTCACCAAAAAATCTGAAATGAAAAAGTCCACTTGGGAAAAGTCTTAGAAAAGTTGTGACAACTTTAAGTTGCATAGAATTCACTTTATTATGCATATATTAGTTTCCAGTGGTGGGTCCCTTTAATTTTGTCACTAAATCACAGCAGCTATGTAGAACCAGCCTCAGAGACGGGCAAGTTCCTGCTGTGCCTTTCAGATTTTTAAAGCGCAGGGTCAGATTCTTGGTCTGCACTTATCTACATAATTTGCCCCATGTGGCATTAGCTTAAACCCTTGCACCCTGTAAAGTGTGCACAGTTACCAACTTAGCCTGGTGAAAGTGGGGCTTTACCTTTAAGTTAACTTTTAGTATGTTACAGAATTTCCTTTTCTACAGAGCTTTTTGTCTTTATTTATTTATTTTTACAGGTTTCTATAGTATTGCCGTCCTGTTTTGCCTCCAGATTTCAAATGGGCGTTCACTGTCCCAGAAGTCAAAACACTATTGTTCTATCAAGCTGAGATTTTAATGTTGTTTTATTGGTATTATTACTTGGGCCCTGTCCTTTTCACTGATATCACTGCCTGGTTGCTCGGGTAAATCTGAGCCTAGCAACAAAAGAAATGCTGTTTCAAACTGGAGAGCTGCTGAACAACAGATTAGATAATGAGAAATAAAGACCAATTGCAAATTATCTTATAATATCAGTCTACATCATACGTAAAGTAAATTTAAAGGTGAACTACGCTTTCATTTTGCTAGCTATAGTAATAATATTCAAAGCTGATCTAAAATCTACTCTACAAGATTTCTCAGCAAGAAATTACCCTTCAAGCTTTGAATCTATGGGTGGGAATCACAGCGACAAAGTGGAGAGATGGAAAGCCATATTGTACTGTGTGTGTGCATATGCACTAACGTAACCTGATAATACATATATTGTATACGCCAATAAAAACACACAAAAAAATATAACTATATATATGGGGCTAAAGCTGCAAAGGAAAAGAGTTAACTGGGCCACATACTGAATATGATAAGACAAAAATATCAGTCCCATAGTGCATAAGTGCATAATAGTCATAGCAGAAGCTGTGTGATTTATGGTTTGCATTTGCAGAGTGGGATCATACTGGGTCATTTAAACTGCTGTTTTCCTGCTAAAAAATATAGATTTTTTTCAAGGTGTTGGCTATTTCTCACACTGCTTTTGCACCAATACGCAAGACTTTATAATAGCAAAACTCTGTCTTTCTACAAGAAAATGCAGTTGTAATCAGCTTTCTATATGCAGTAATTACAAACTTTCAATGGTTTCTAATTAAATATAATTGCAATTGAAAGAAGTATTTATCCCTTACTGTTCTCTGGTTATTATTATTAACATATATTTATAAAGTGATATATTTTATAAAGTGATGTTCTGCAGTACTGTACAATAAGTACGTTTATACATTGGACATACAGAATTACAAACAAAGCAGCCAATACCAGTTGCAAGAGGTGAAGAGGGCCCTGCCCAAAAGAGCTTACAATTTATAAGGAGAAAGGGTTGAGACACAAGGTGTGGGAATGGGCAAGATCATAATAAAGCAAGGTGAGAGCTGTAGCACAGGGTATTGCATTTACCAGCACACTGAAGTTATTCTAAACTAAATCAGTGTAAGCGTCTCTAAATAAATGAGTTTTAAGTAAAAATTTGAAGAAAAAAAGATTGGGAGAAAGTTGGACAGATTGTGGGAGCAAATTCCAGAGAAGGGGCACAGCCCTTGCAAAGTCTTGAATGTGAGTGTGTGAGAAGGTAATGAGAAAGGTGTGGGTGAGCAGGTCAGAAGGGGAGAGTAACAAGCGGTTTGGCGAATATTCAGAGATAAGTTCAACGATGTAGGGTGTGGCAGAGCTGTGAACTGCTCTGGATGAACAGTTGGAGAGGAGTATGAGCCTGGCAGCAGACTGGAGAGGGGACAGTGTTTGGAGGGGAAGGCCAATTAATATAGCATTACAGACATTCAGGAGTTATATAATGAGAGATTGAAAAATTATTTTGGCGGCAACTTGGGTGATAAATGTTCGTATGTTCGTATTTTGGAAATATTTTTAAGTAAACGTGACATGATTTGATAAGTGACTGGACATGAGGAGTGAAGAACAGGGCAGAACCAAGGATAACTTTTTCATGGCTACTAAACGCCAGAAATTCGCTGCCATAGACAATACTGAGAATTGCCTCTTATAAAACACAAGTAGAGACAATTATCAGTAGATGATTGTCTATTTTAGTAGCCACGACAAGTAGCTGCTGCTAGTATCTCCGTGTGTCTTCACCCTAAGGGCCATGGTAGACGGGGAGATTAGTCGCCCGCGTCAAATCTCCCTTGTTGCAAGCGCTGCATATGCCATCCCACCGGCGATTTACATTCAAGCCCATAGGATGGCATATTGGATAGATTAGTCGCCTGCAACAAGGGAGATTTGTTGCGGGCGACTAATCTCCCCGTCTGCCACAGCCCTAATAGATACCTCTGGGATGTTTGTGGTATTGTATGAGGAAAATAGAACCAATTCATGAGATACAGTGCTACTTGTAGCCAGCTACTTGTTGCGGCTACAAAACACCAGAAAATACAATGCCATAGACCAGTGCTGTCCAACTGGCGGCCCGCGGGCCGCATGCGGCCCGCGACCCCCCTCTGTGTGGCCCCCCACCTGCCTGGCTGCTTTGATGGCTTACTCTTATGTAAGCTTTAAATGGTATCAGTACTGAGATTAACTGGCCCCCTGCATGGCTCACACCTCAGATTCAGGCTGTAATCCCTCTGTATTGTTTAAAAATTTAATCCACTGTGTTGTTCACACCTTTTAATACCTGCATTGTTTAACCCCTGCAGTGTTCACACCTCAGGCTCAGGCTGTAATCACCCACATTGTTTACCTGTTCACACCTCAGACAGCAGTAGAAACCCACAAATAAACCCTGCACACTACAAAAAGAACTGAGGTGGTACTGCAATTAAAAAGTTTTTTTTTTTTTAATATATAGTTATTGTGCAGACTGTAGGAGCAGTGCCAACATTGTGTCACTGTATGCTGCCTGTGTGTGCCATACAGGGCAGAGAGAGTATGGCACACACATGCAGGGTAGGGAAGGCAGAGTATGGCACACACAGGCAGGGTAGGGAAGGCAGAGTATGGCACACACAGGCAGGGTAGGGAAGACAGAGTATGGCACACACAGGCAGGGTAGGGAAGGCAGAGTATGGCACACACAGGCAGGGTAGGGCAGGCAGAGTATGGCACACACAGGCAGGGTAGGGAAGGCAGAGTATGGCACACACAGGCAGGGTAGGGAAGGCAGAGTATGGCACACACAGGCAGGGTAGGGAAGGCAGAGTATGGCACACACAGGCAGGGTAGGGAAGGCAGAGTATGGCACACACAGGCAGGGTAGGGAAGGCAGAGTATGGCACACACAGGCAGGGTAGGGAAGGCAGAGTATGGCACACACAGGCAGGGTAGGGAAGGCAGAGTATGGCACACACAGGCAGGGTAGGGAAGGCAGAGTATGGCACATGCAGGCAGGGTAGGGAAGGCAGAGTATGGCGCAGGCAGGGTAGGGCAGGCAGAGTATGGCACACACAGGCAGGGTAGGGAAGGCAAAGTATGGCACACACAGGCAGGGTAGGGAAGGCAGAGTATGGCACACACAGGCAGGGTAGGGCAGGCAGAGTATGGCAGGTATTTGCTGTACTACAACCATTAATATGGGTATGGTCATGTGATAACATGGGTGTGGTTTCAAGTGGGTGCGGTTTCAAAAAGGGGAGTGGTCAAAACTGGCTTCCATTATCGGCCCTCTACCACGTAGGTCGGAAAAATTCCGGCCCTCGGTACCACAGAAGTTGGACAGCACTGCCATAGACAATACTGAGAATTGTTAGGAGAGGAGTATCATCAGTGTAGAGGTGGTATTCAAAACCATATGAGTTGATTAGTTTGCAAAGGAAGAAAGTATAGAGAGAAAAAAATAAGGGGCCCTCAACATTTTGAGGAACCCCAACAGAAAGAGGTAAGGAGAAGATGATGGTCCATTGTAGGAGACACTAAAAGTGATCTGAGAGGTAAGATGAAAACCAGCACAGGGCAGTGTCACAAAGGCCAAGAGAGTGGAGGGACTGGAGAAGGAGAGGGTGATCCACAGTGTCAAAAGCAGCTGAGAGATCAAGAAGTATTAGTAGTGAGAAGTGGTTGGCTTTAGCAGATAAGAGGTCATTAGTTAGTCAGGTTAGAGCAGTTTCTTTGGAGTATTGTTGGCTAAAGCCAGATTGTAGGGGGTCCAGCAGGTTATTGTCAGAGAGGAATAGTGTTAGTCTGTTGTAAACTAGAGACTCAAGTAGTTATAAGATGGAAGGGAGCAGAGAGATAGTTCGGAGGTTCCCAATATTCGAGGAATCAAGAGAGGGTGTTTCTCAGAATGGGGGTGACAAGTGCATGTTTTAGATGGAAGGGAAAAATTCCAGTAGAGAGAGAAAGATTAAATAGATGAGTGCCAAAATGTTAGGCACCCCCAAGTGACTTTAATCGCTTACCTTTTACCCCGGGCTGGTGCCCCTGTACGGAGAGAACAGCACCAGTCTGGGGTAGCTGTAGCGCTTCCTCCTTCCTGGTTCCGTGCGCGCGCATGCGCAGTAGAGTGAAAAAGCCAACCATTCACAGAGAAGTCGGCTTTTCACTCTACTGTCTTTAGTCCTTCCAAAACAAAGCCGGAAGGAGGAAGCGCTCCGCTACAGGTACCCCGGGCTGGTGCTGTTTTCTCCTAACAGGGGCACCAGCCCGGGGTACAAGGTAAGCGATTAAAGTCACTTGGGGGTGCCTAACATTTTGGCACCCCCAAGTGACTTTGCCTTTCCTTGTCCTTTAAGACTTTGATTAGACAGGGATTAGCATTGCAGAGACGTTTGGAAGGAATGGGAACTAGTGGGCAGGTAGTAAGGTGGGAGGAAGCTACAATTCTGATGCACCTTATAAAAGTAATTTAATCAGCTGACATCTGCTACATTGCTTCAAGAGTCATATTCAATTGTCAGACAACATAAAGGGTCAGGCAACAGACTGCTTTTAATTTTAAGTACATTTGCAAGTTGCTTAGAATACTATTCAAAAGTTTTTGGGTTAAGATCTGGTTTACAAAAACACATTCCTGTTAATGAATCCAATAAAAGTTGGACATTTATTATGCAGCAAATATGTTTCTGCAAAATTATACTGGTCTCAATGGCTAGAGGTAGGAAGGGTGTAAACTTTCCACAATGACTCCATTATAAAATATCCAAATATTAATGGACTATGGCTCTAAACATGTTCCTCGGTTGAAACTTAAGATACAAAATAGATTAAGTTATTTGCCATAGTATTTGCTGACCATTGCCATAAATGAACAAATATCTTTTTATAAAGGCTAATAGTTGCTATGAACAGAAATAACTTATCAGTAAAGCATGGGATATATGAGTAATACGATTTAGAATTTGATATTTTCCTCCAGAATTTACACAAGATCATAAAATTGGTATAGTTTAAAGAAATAACATTGCTGGGATAGCATAAGGTAGTTTATTTTTATAGCCCGTAGTTAACCATGAACCAGATGGGTAAGATGAATATCAATATTAGGATATGATAACGTTAATCAGTAATAGATCATTTCCTGTAACTTCCAAAGCATTAGATAATAATGTGCCAAAGAAGCAACATGCTACAGGTTATGGAACAAGTGCCTTTTACTACGTACATACTGGATATGTTTGAATGGGACTATGCAGCTGCTGTTGGCAATAAGGGCTCTGTATTCAGAAACCCGGCTAAAAACATTTGGTTAATTTGGTTGGAAATAATTTTCTCTGATGTGAGTGGAATACAGTAAATGGGCATTTAATCTACATGAGCCATGTGTGTCAGGAGTGCCAGGGGAGTGGGTAGAATGGATTACTGAGAATGCAGAGTGGATATAAAGCTTGTAAAGGTCAGTAATGACTCTTGTTCCAGCTGCAAAATGAAAAGTAAACAGTTTATCCTGGTAGGAAGCACTGGCACCCATATTTGCATTTAGTGTGATTATAAGAGCCTACAATGATCATTAATCTGTTTGACCATAGTATAATTTTTTTGACCATGGTATAAATATTTCTGAACTGTGTTATATTGAAAAAACAGATGTCTGCCCATGTTTTGGGTATCACTGTCAGTTAAGAAGGCTGGAAAACACTGTTGGGCCATAGAAAGTCTGTGCAAAGTCTGCTAAACATTTTGGTGGCCAAACTGGGCAAAGATTATCTTGGTTATAACGAGCCCTTGAAAGGCCTGTGATACCTCACTTGTCACTCCAGCCTAGGGACTCTATGCACCTTCCCCCAAGTTCAGAGTGAGGGGAATGCCACCAAGGGTGAAGCCTTTGGATCAACAAGAAGGGTGAACCTTGCCAAGTGGAAGCAGTCACTGCTGTTTTGTAGCAATAGCAAAGTCTAACTACTCTGGAAACAGAACATATCAGATTTGATAAAAATGGGAGAGCCTGCCAAAATGAGTTCATTCAATCCTCCAGCACCTGGATTATCCAGGCCTCGATTTTCTTTCTTCCATATAATCCATAAGAAAATAAAGAAGCCAGCATATAATAATGCAATTGCACAATCTGCAATGTTGGTGCTTGTGTAATTGTGAAAATATATCCACTTCCTCATATTTTCTCGGAAGGAAATTTAAAAATATCAGCATTGCAATGAATGTGTGAATGGGTGGCGTGTTCGGTTTTGAACTGGCAGAACAAGATCATCACCACGACTAGATATGTAATCCCAGGCCTGGGGTTATAGAAAAGGGCCCCCTGACATACCAAAAGACTGAGCTCCCTATCTAAATGGATGAAAACTATATGTACTGTAATACCAGCATCCATAGCTATTTCTCAGCAACACATACATAAGCCATATTTTTCACAGTATATATAAGTTGCCAATGATTATCTGTAAAAGGGTAGGTAAGGCTCCAACTAATTTTTGTTTTAGTATCATGGCATAGGGCTGCTGTCCCTTAATAAGGCGTCTTATTACAGTCACTGTTCAACTGTGATTTATTTTGGGTTCTTTCGAGTCACAGTGATATGTATGACCTGTGTACCACCCTAGGGTACTGGTAACCAGTATGTGCTCAGTGACAAGCTGCACCATAATACTAATAAAGCAAGCCCTTATTTAGGTTAGGCTTAGCTTGCCTTAATTATATAAATAATAATAATAATAATAAATATATCACATTTAAGTCACATGTGGATTAATGTCACCTCTATTAGGAAAAATAATTGCAATAATATAGAAAATTGTTGCAGCCAAATTCCTGTTTAATTACCATGGGTGGATGCACTTATCACTGCAAATGCAGACAGTGGCACTTCCTGTGTGCCTTGCTCATGCCAGGACCTCAACTTTTGTAGAAGCCATTCAAAAACCCTTAGATTTGAACCAAACAGTAGAAAAAAGTCTAATATACAGTTAATAAAATTCCATGTCATAGTAACACTTTAACATAGGAAGTTAGGTTGAAAGAAAAGACACATGACCATCAAGTTCAACCTTAATGACTATATATAACTGGCCTAACTGCTAGTTGAGCCACAGGAAGGCAAAAAACCTTCTGAAGCCTCTTTAATTTGCCTTGGGGGGGGGGGGGCATTCCTTCCTGACTCCAAGATGGCAGTCAGACCAGTCCCTGGATCAATTGCTATCTTCCATAACCCTGTATTCCCTCACTTGCTAAGAAGCCATCCAACCCCTTCTTGAAGCTATATAATGTATCTGCCAATTTATCTGTCATACAAGTCCTGCTGTAAACAAACCCAGGGACTTGTCCACTTGGCCACTTTTCCCTTATTAACTGGTACCAACACAGGGAACATGACACTGTATGAGACAATCAATACCATTCTGGGAATTGTCACTGAACCTGACTAAGAGACCACCTACCCCCCCCCCCCCTCAGTCTGGAATACTAATGGTGATAGCACAAAGGGCAATTTCAGTAGTTTTTCCTGCCACATTTTTCCTAGGAACCCTAATATGTGGCAGCAAAATGCTTGAAATTAATTAAAGGTACTAATGGAATGGAGTTTGAAAAACTGTCTAGAACATACTATAGCTTTGGATTTAAGTAAAAGCAGTTGCATGTATACCTGTCTGTTCCCCATGGCAATGGTTAATTTTTGATGATAGTTCCTGTTTATCTCAGTGAAGGAAAGTTTGCAGTGCAAAGTAACCCCAGTGCAAAGTAACCTGTCTGTGCTTGGTGTCCGTGTTTATGGTACTGCGTGATTGTGTAGTTTAGTGTTGCTTTATCCCCGCTTGGCTGAACAAGTGAAATTATATCATGTTTTACTGCATGTGTATCAGTGTATGTGTGTAGGCATGTGTATGGGTGGCAGTTATAGGTAGGTCAACCCACAACCCTCCCACACTTTTGGTACAGGAAACGCAGCCTCAGTCACTGGTCCACATTTTTCTTGGTGGCTGAACCACAACTCTCAGAACTTTGACTTGTAACACAACCATGGGAGTTTTATTTCAACAAGAGTTATACACTAGGCATTTTACCTGGTATTACAGTTTATGGATCAACTGGTCCAGAGACCCAGGATCCAGAGTATTCTGGGAACTGTAGTCCAACAGTAGCAGAAAGGTTGCAGCTGACTGGAAATGCCTGTTATTATACTTATAAATCCTATGTGGTATACATTAATCCTTAATACTACATAAGGCTTGTGTCTGGCTGTGTGCATCCCTCATAGTGTAATTGCTAAGGACACCTACTGTATATGATAGAGAAGAGGTAACAGAGCAGAGAAACTTCATCCTCACAGTGAGATTTGAGTAATGTGATGCCGGTGCACTTACCCTAAAGCCACCCTTTATACTTTACTGACTTTAGACTTTTCTGAACTACAACTCTAAGCATCACCAACCTGCTGCTGTGCCTCTACAACTCTCAGAATCCCGCTACAGCGAGTATAGTTTAGCACAGTAGATACACAATGTCAGAGACCGGAGAAGGTAGAAATGCCGAAACGTTACCTGCGCTGCCTTGCACACTCCGTTCCTTTTGTGCAGTCCGTTCTTCAGAGGTTCTTTGTGCCCTGTGTGGGTTCCATTGCATTGGGAGATCCGGGGGGCGGCCATCGGGAGCGACTGGGAAGTTAAGCTGTATGTGGGCATGAAGCGGAGAGCGATAAAGGTGCAGCGCCCACAGGTATCCAGTAACCAGTCTGTCAGGCTTATCCAGGGGAAGGGTGGGGCGGCCTGGGGAGAGGGAGGAGACAGCTGCCGCCTTTCCGTATGACACACATTGCACACCTACAACTGTCACCTTTGCACAGCAAAGCGCTTGGGAAGCCTGAGTACTTGGTAACGGGACGAGCCTGTGGCTGTAGCCCCTGTATCTGGGATCTGTATCTGGGATCTGTCCCCTGGGGGGCAAGGGGGGGGGGCTGGGCTACAAACACTATCACAGGCACAATGTGGCCCTGCCCAGGCGGCTCCCACTGGCCCCACTCACTTTAGCGGCACAGTCAAAGGAAGGTGGCACTGCCCTTCTCATGAATGGCACCGCTTGTGTGCGAATGATTAACCCGCCCAGTGCTGGGATTAACCCTTAGGGACCCTACTGGGAGCTGCCGGCATGCTGACCCGGCCACAAGGGCGTTCTTGTTTCTCTGTCACTCCCCTATAGAACAGGGAAGTAAAGTTCTATTAAATATGAAGATTTGCTAAAGGGAAAGTAAAGCAACTAGAGAATGAATGTTATTGTACTCAGGTTGTTCCTGTAAACGTTACTTTTATTTTCTGCTTTTAGTGGCACACTGGGCTACTATAGACGCAGATTTAGTGTGACAGTGCCCAAAGCAGCCCCCACAGACAATAATATACTTTCCCTGACAAGAGCTTAGGGCAGTGCCTAGCAGGTGTTAGCAGCCTGGAAACCCATATTGACTGATAGTGTAAGGCAATTTACATTGAAGCCTATGGCAGAATGCGTTGGTTTCCTGACACAGACTGCCATAGGCTTTAGGGTAAGGCCCCACAAGGCGGATTGTTGGACTGCAGATAAGCGCAGGCTGACAAAACGCCTATACGCATAAAAATTATTTTTATTGTACACAGCCCATCACTAAATCTCTGAGGGGGCACACAGCCCATCACTAAATCTCTGAGGGAGCGCACAGCCCATCACTAAATCTCTGAGGGAGCGCACAGCCCATCACTAAATCTCTGAGGGAGCGCACAGCCCATCACTAAATCTCTGAGGGGGCGCACAGCCCATCACTAAATCTCTGAGGGGGCACACAGCCCATCACTAAATCTCTGAGGGAGCGCACAGCCCATCACTAAATCTCTGAGGGAGCGCACAGCCCATCACTAAATCTCTGAGGGGGCACACAGCCCATCACTAAATCTCTGAGGGGGCACACAGCCCATCACTAAATCTCTGAGGGAGCACACAGCCCATCACTAAATCTCTGAGGGAGCGCACAGCCCATCACTAAATCTCTGAGGGAGCACACAGCCCATCACTAAATCTCTGAGGGAGCGCACAGCCCATCACTAAATCTCTGAGGGAGCACACAGCCCATCACTAAATCTCTGAGGGAGCACACAGCCCATCACTAAATCTCTGGGGGAGCGCACAGCCCATCACTAAATCTCTGGGGGAGCGCACAGCCCATCACTAAATCTCTGAGGGGGCACACAGCCCATCACTAAATCTCTGAGGGAGCACACAGCCCATCACTAAATGGTGGCTCAAGGGAATGTAAAAGGGCAATATTTACTGATATATATTCCAGTTTGGTGAGATTCTTATAGTTCATTTCACATAATATAAACATCTCTTGGTTAAGTATTCGTTATTGGGGTATAATTCTCCTTTAATCAGCCCTGGTGCTGACTCAGGGACTCAGGGTTAACACTCCCTATGGTCTTATCCCTACACTTCCTAGTTTGCTGTTACTAAGCAGAATGATATGTTTCAACTTTAGCTATTTGCATCTGTGCAATTATTGGCCCCTATATAGGATAACCACTTCCTGCACACTGTACTATAGTGTTATGCAGGGCGTGGGCACTTCCCCTTTGGCCTTCCTCTCACCAGCAGAAGGTGGTGCTACATTGAGCCTGGGACCCAACTAGGCCCAGAAGCCTGTGCCCTAGAGGAAGCCATCCTATTAGTGATTCTAATTTGGGGATCAGGGATCTCTGTAATAGCAGCTGTAGGAGCTCAAGGTTATTTAGCAAGATCAGCTGTGTGCTCCAACAAAGGAGAATTTAGTGGGTTTATTACACCCAAGGCTCTGCTGCCTTTGTGTAGGGACAACGGTTCAGACATGTTCAATTCATGCTGTTTCTAAACCCTGAACCACAGTCGGCTGTAGGGATCTGGGCCAGTAAAGGTGGGCACCCTTGGGACTCCTGTCTATTATCCCACATCTGTCTCCACCGTGGTGCTACACTGCTCTGCTTATCTTGCAACTGTATTTGACAAATTTACAACTATACCTCAGTGCTGTGAGTATTAACCCTGCATATGCTGTGCATTCCATCAATAAACCAAGTTCTGGTTCAATGCAAAAGAACCTCTGGCATCCATAATTGTATTATTTACACCTTTGGCAGTGGAGAGTTGCAGTTCAGCAACATCTCTTAAGCGCATTTCTTGCCATTTGCGAAGGCCTATCCTGCGTGTTTGAGTCACATGTGCCCGTGCTCATACGCACTAGCTGGACATTGGCAAATACTGGCCAAAATAGGGTTACAACTACTTGGCTACATATGTTGATTTTTTTAAGCCTACGACAGACTGTCACCCTGCATTTATACACAAGCTGACAATACACCTTGTGGGGCCTTACCCTTTGGCTGAAGCCACACGGGGCTGACTCTCTGCTTGCAGACAGGGCCGTATTTATATATATATGCACCCGAGATTGTGCCTAGAGCAGCAGCCTTAGAGGGGTGGCTTTTGGGTGCCTTATATAAGCAATGATGTTTAAAAAAGAAAAACCCTCCCCAGCTGCCTTCCTTGTGACATCACCAGAAGTGACATCACACGCCCGTGTGTGTTCCATCCCTTCTGCTGTCTTGGGGCTCTGGCACACGGGGAGATTAGTCGCCCGCGGCAAAACTCCCTGTTCGCGGGCGACTAATCTCCTCGAGTTGCCTACCCCTGCCATCCCACCGGCGAACATGTAAGTCGCCGGCAGGATGGCAGACACGACGGCGCGATTTCGTGCAAATCGTCGAAAAAGACTTAGCTGGCTGCAGATAAACATAGGCCAAGAATAAGCCCCTATGCGCTGATCAGCCTATAGATGTGCCCACACCTGGGTTACTGTGTTACACCGGTAATAAAGTGACTCTCTGTTGGGAAGGCATATGCGGTGTTTCATATTCTGAAGTTGCCCAAAGTTTGCTGCACGGTAAACTTCTGGCGTCTTTGGAAAATGAAGTGCTGTGTGTGCTTTCCCACCAGCAATTCACTTTATTGTCGGTGGGAAAATTTTCGTGGAGATTTTGCCCCGTGTGGCATTATCCTAAGGGTTGTGGTGGCCTGGGGATGGTATAGAAGCCCTAAACATAAGGTGTAGCAGTTAATATAATCAAAGCAGCACTGTTTACATTCAGTATAATTGGAATCTACAGTTGGTAAAGACCCATTACTAGGAACTAGTTATTGGCCGTAAGGGGCTACTCAGCAGTGTGGTTGTATGTGCACTTGCCTCATTGTTTGCAGGCCCTCTGCCCAGAGGCTAATAATTGGGGGGGAGACATTATGGGAAGGGCCCTGCTAACTTAGTGGTATGGGGCCATTTGATTCCTGGTGGTGGCCTTCTGTAGACACAACAACTCCCAGCACACCCTAGCTCAGGGGTAGGGAACCTATGGCTTGGGAGCCAGATGTGGCTCTTTTGATGGCTGAATCTGGCTCACTGCCAAAACTTTAATAAAAAAATAACGGGGGCGTGGCCTGCGCTCGGCAGATAGAAGACGTGTTCTAAGCCTTAGAACACGTCTTCTATCTGCCGAGCGCAGGCCCCGTCCTCCTCCGCATCCGCGTCTGGCATCCTTGGCACCCACCCTACCATTCCCCTGCACTCGGCAGATAGAAGACGTGTTCTAAGCCTTAGAACACATCTTCTATCCGCCGAGCGCAGGCCACGCCCTCCTCTGCATCGCATCTGGCATCCTTGGGACCCACCCTACCTTGCCCCGCAGCATCCGCGGCCAAACATATTGTATGGCTCTCATGGAATTACATTTTAAAATATGGTTTAAAAGGTTCCCGACCCCTGCCCTAGCTCTACCAATTTTTGGTTGTCTGGCTGTAGGGAGATTAACAATAGTAGTTTAACAATAGCTGGAGGCTGCAGTTTGCATTAAAATTGGAATATTAAGGGTGCCAAAATAAATGGCAAAAGATCAAGAATGCTTTCTTATCTATTATTAGGGAGCAAAATGCAAACCTGCACTTCTTGTTATTCTAGGGAAGAAAGGCCATTGCTGATGCCAAAAGTTATATTGTTGTGTTGGAACTTTGTGGGCAGGGATTGGTCTGATAGGAGTGTTTTCCTTACTGGGCAGCATCAGCAGGTTTGTTTACAGAAAAACTGCCCCTCCTTTTAGTTTGTTTTGCCTCCACCTAGTGAATTTATTGTAATGAATGCATGAAAGGACTGGGATACTGAATGCTAACACGGGTGCAATTATGCATCAGCCCAGTAACCCACAGCAACTGAGAAACAATTAGTTGATTAGTGAAGTTCAGTTAGGGCCCCCAAGGGAATTTAGGCGAATATTCTATCTGCACAACAACTAGTCATGATAGAACACTTGAGGGTTTATATATGAAATAAGCAAGTATGATGTGAGAAAACTGCCAAAAAGACTTATTTAGGTATAATTGGGTGGGGGGTTGGATGGATCTGAGGCTTCACCTAAAGTGTCCCAATTTCTCAAGTGTCCCAAGGAGAGTAGTAGTAGTTTCCCATACATAGTCTCTTTTGCAATTGGTAGGAATGCATAAGAATGTTGCAGTGACTCTTTTTTGTGGCTTTTGAATTATTTATCCTTCCTGGCTTCCATCCACACAGAAATATGAAATTATATCTGGTTGTTAGAGACCTTAACCCTGGAAACCAGAAAGCAGATTGTCTGAGAGGTTACATTTACATTCCTTTTTTTTTTGCTGTTGTTCCTTATCTTACTGGCAATTATATTGTATTTTAAAATTCAAACTACTACCCTGGTTGCTAGAGTCAAGGAGCCTAAGAGCCAACAACTTACATTCCAGACAGGGGTGTACCATCATGGCCCAGGGTTCATCAGCAGGTGGAGACTAGCTATATGGATCTATAGCCAGTGTCAGATTGGCTGCTGTAAATTGCCATAGCCCAGTGTTTATATTGGACCTATTTTGATTCTCTGTCCAGAACCCCTTTCTTTTTTATTCAGACACCATCCATATCATATAGGTGCTTAGAAGCATGACCATGCCATCAGCCCCACCCCCCTTGTCTCTGCCAGTCTCTGCCAGTGACAATTAAGTTTTCATTCTGCATTTTGACTGAAACAAATTATCTTAAGGCCCGTGATCCTATAAAGGTTTATTGCGCTGGTAAGTCTTTGAGCAACTCTTCAAATATCTAAGATGTCCCCTTTATTATTTATTTTTTTGCAGGGTGAATGGAATGACCAATGACTGCATTTTCTGGTTTCCTCTGCCAAGGCTGAAACTCTTGGGCCACACACATTCCGGGAGCATTGTCAGAAGCACATATTTTTGAGGGCATTCAAATGAGTGTTCCATTTGCTGCATGTCTATCATTTCAGTTCAAACACTTCTATTCAGCCTCACCCAGCTCTTTTGTGAAGGAGGTGAGTGTTAATTAATGTGCGGGTCAGGAGGGTGTAGGAGCATAGGGTGTGGCCATTTGGAGTTGCCCATTACAAACAAAACCCCAAACAAAACTAAAATGTCTTACGGATCACTAATATAGCATTCTTTCCAAAAGTCTCAGCACAAAATCTCTCATTCTTTAGACTATATCATTTCTTATTAAACAGGTATGGGGGAGGAAATATTAATTCAGGCATTTAGATTGCCTTGCCAGTTTGATTCTACTACATTATTGTAATAGTTAGAACCAGCAATGCAGAGAATACCAGGGTTCATGTAGATTTCAACATCAAGAAGATTTTCAAATAACTTTAAGATCACTGAAAATCTGTATTGAATGTATATTGGGTAACTATATACATGAATGAAGTTTTTTTTTGTAATAGGCAAACTTTTTGGCAATACATGCCCTTTAATTTGACTTATTGTCACAAGCTCTGCTCTGTTCAGCCATCTCTTATCTGCTGTTAAAACAATGACCTATAATTCATTTTCTTCCCAGAATTCCAGCATCATTGCCTTCTTGGGGGGGGTACCAACTTTTCTTTAGAAATATAGCAGTACATACCATCTGCACTTGTGTCAATCAGGGAAGAGGAAAGGCTGAGATCTGGTGCCCAGGACAGCACTCAACCTTAAAACAGTCTTGCCTGTTGGCATGTGGTGTAGAGTTTTGCATCAGGCAAAAGCAGTGTTGGACTGGGGTACCTGGGGCCCACCAGGCAACCTCACCTTAAGGGCCCCCTTCTGCACCATCACAAAACCCTATGCCACTGTCTGCAATGGACATGCATGCACTGTCAATGTGAGGTGAATTGGTGACGCCCATGGCTGGGCACTGGGTCAGGTGCAGCCGGTAGCGGGCGAGCACAGGGCAGTCATACCAAAATATGGGGCCCAAGGCAAAGGTGATAATGTGATAATTGTGATTCCAATAATGCACTATGTTTAGCGTGACACCATTCTGTCCTTACCACAACCCCTTTGCTTCTCCCTTTACCAATAATCACCCAAAAATGCCAGTGAGATTGCTGCAGAGAATGGATGAGAACACCATTACTTCAGATATGCCAGTTGGATTGCTGCAGAAAATAGATGAGCATAACATTTAACCCAATATTTGCCAGTGAGATTGTTGCAGAAAATGCACAAGGACATCATTAACCCATCATGTGCCAGTGAGATTGGCCACTAACCCCGATATGCAAGTGAAATTGCAGCAGAAAATGGATGGCATGCCATATTACCCCAAATAAGCCAGTGAGATTGCTGAAGAAAATGGATGAGCAAGTCATTAACCCCAGATGTGCCAGTGAGAGTGCAGCAGAGAATAGATAAACACTTCCTTAAACTCAGACATGCCAGTGAAATTGCTGCAAAATATGTATAATGAGCTGTGCATTAATCCCTAACATGCCAGGAAGATCATTGTAGTAAATGGAAAAAAACACAATAATATCTGTCCTGGCAAAGACACTTACTTCACAATTGGTGCAGGGTGAAAGGAGTTAAGTAATTTTGGACTTAGTGGGAGGCATAGATGACTTTTAGCATTTACACATGACTTACTGATCCTCTGCTGTGTGTTTAGCCAACCCACTGATCTGTTTAAACTGCCAGATTGGTCAATTTTCCTGCCTGTAATGGAGAGCTGTGTTCTGATTGGGTAGGTGCAGGGAAATGTACTAATCCAGTACACTGGTTAGTTTGGTAAAGGAGGAGGGCCTAGAGATGGAGGATTGGCAAGTGGGGGATTAAAGACAACTACAGAGACTGCGAAGCAGGAGAATTGAGCACCTCTAAAGACAACCCTGCTGGGGCAATGGGACCCACTAAGACTGGGGCCCAGTGTGATTTTCCCCAGTATCCCGATGGGCCAGTCCAAGCCTGGATGGAAGCCAAAATGTTTTAATTTGCCTCTTCATAGTCGCTTGCCACCTGCTGGGCAGGCATCGTTTGGCACACTCAGCAAGCTGCATATTCCACAGGTGGCTTCAGTACGCACCATGTGCCATTGGCCTTTCAATTGTCAGAGGACTTTTGATTGTGATTCTATGCATTATAATGAAGCAGATATGCTTTGGGTGCAAAGGGTCGTAAATCAGGGTGACTCTTGAAAGAAATAAGGGGCAGTTGACATATCTGAGACTTTTTCAGTGTCAGACTGGCAGGCGTTGATGATCCCCCTCCTATTGCAGCTGCAAGCAGAAAGTGTGGGACACAAAGGTGTTGCAGCTCCCGACAGGGGATGGGGGGCCCCCAGGCGGCAGCCCTAATGGGCCCCGACGCCTCAGACCGACACTGTAAATACTACAAGAGGCTGAGCTGGTCCCTCTGGTCCCTCTATTACAATTAAAACAGCCAGCATGTATCAATGAAAAGAGAGGAGGCAATCCTAGGACACTGAAAGCTGGGGATGGCACTGCTGCATTACCGAACTGTGTTAAAAATCAATGTCTTTATGATTTTAAACATTTTTAAATGAGAATTAAATGGAAACCCTCTTGGAGGTGCAGAACATTTAATTTTATCGGCCTAATTAAAATGCTCGGCTTCTTGTTTCTAAGTGCCCGAAGGCTAAGATTTATATTCAGGCAGAGTGCTGTTCATTTAGTGACCTCTTGTGGAATTAATGCAATAAAACAGAATTAACTGCATTTTAAAGATAAGGCCGGCCTCTTTGCATGTTAAAGGGAATCTACACTACAGTCAGTAAAAAGTGGGCCGGCCTTGCTACTGCTTCTTCTCTCACCTGCACTTTAATTATGCACCAACCATGCTCTGCAGTGACAGAAACACATACTCACTTCCCATTGGCTGGTGCTGCTCAGACGACAACTGTGCTGCCAGTCCTCTAAGAGAAGCATGGTGCCTTCTTGTTTAACTGCGGGTGAGAGGACAAGCAGTGTAATTTTGAACCCAGTACAGAAAAAATAATGACTGTATATTACAAAGTAGTCTATTTTCCTCTAGTAGCAAAACCAACACACATTTTCTGACAATCCTGGGTCCCTTTAATTTACAGTTTTCAATTACAGCATAACTTGTGTAGAGTAACCCACCCAAACTGGTGGCATTAGAGGTGCATTGAGAGTGGGTGCTGGTTGGCTTTTATCCGTATCTTTTCTATCTGAGGTGGACAATATTAGCTTAAGCATGGGGACCCCCCCCCCCACTATACCTTGTGCATAACCCATGTGCTTTAAATTGGTTCTAAATCTGATTTTGCAGATATAGTGTCACTAATTATATTTCATGGCAAGAAGTAGGCGACAGCGTTCGTAAATTGTTGATAGTGATTTCAGCAAGTTTTCACAGGAAAGGTGTGCATAATTAGTATTAACTGATAAATATACATGTGCCGAGGGTATAATTACTCATAGAATTTGTATTGTTGCAAAACTGAACTGAGTAAATGTACTGGAAGTGCAATGAATTTTTTGTTTTTTATAAAAGGAAAATTAAAGCATTTAAAAAAAAAAGTAGCAGTTACCCCTCTCCTTAACCCCATTGTTAAGAAATGTGATAACTTTGCTGTGCCCCTGTATGGTAGGGAAACTGCAGAGCTGCACATCATTGCTGACAGCTGCCATCTTGGCCTACATTGCTTCCTTCTTGTTGTTTCCTTCTTTCTATAAAGTTCTAAGCACAAAACAGGGAGCACTCACCGGGTAGGTTCCGCGTTCATAGTGTCCCGTGCTAACACATCCAATAACGCCCCCGATCCAGGCGTGGCAAAAGGCAAAACAATAGGTATAGTAGGATGGAGCACGCCAAGACAACTATGTTAATAAAAATAAAATGAACTTTTATTTCTAGCTTCCATTAAAAACATGTTGCAAAAATAGAAGAACTGAAACCCCCCAGCTTGACGCGTTTCATGGCTCAAGGCCACTTCATCAGAAGCTATGTACCATGGCGTGCTCCATCCTACTATACCTATTGTTCTTTCTATAAAACCAATTTGACTATCCAAGCAGGAAATGGAGGTGGCATTACATTGGAAAGGTAGCAGGGCTGCTCTGATCTGCATTACTCATTGTGATACAGGGGTGCTCTAAGGTTTTCACACTTCTGGGAGGGTTCCTGGAGCTAATGGCTTGTATTTGACCAGCTTGGCCGGGAAGTCACCAATGTACTTGCCAGTAAATGTGTAATACCCTGTGAATCCCTGACCTTCTCCACTGCCTGATTAGCTCTTGACAGTTTTCCCACACTATGATGTTACCATTCCACCCCCAGTGCCATCACCACCACCCCACCTTCAGTGCCATCACTGCCCAACTTTAGTGCCTTCACTGCTCACCTTCAGTGTCATCACTGCCCACCTTTAGTGCCATCACCACCCCACCTTCAGTGCCATCACCACCCCACCTTCAGTGCCATCACTGCCCAACTTCAGTGTCATCACCGCCCCACCTTCAGTGCCATCACCGCCCCACCTTCAGTGCCATCACCCCCCCACCTTCATTGCCATCACCGCCCCACCTTTAGTGCCATCACCCCCCCACCTTCAGTGCCATCACCGCCCCACCTTCAGTGCCATCACCGCCCCACCTTCAGTGCCATCACCGCCCCACCTTTAGTGCCATCACCGCCCCACCTTCAGTGCCATCACCGCCCCACCTTCAGTGCCATCACCGCCCACCTTCAGTGCCATCACCGCCCCACCTTCAGTGCCATCACCGCCCCACCTTCAGTGCCATCACCGCCCCACCTTCATTGCCATGACCGCCCCACCTTCAGTGCCATCACCGCCCCACCTTCATTGCCATCACCGCCCCACCTTCAGTGCCATCACTGCCCACCTCCAATCGAAGTAGCAACCCTTGCTGCCTCAGGTGCAATTTGGTTTGGGAGGGGCCCTGGGGCAAATGTTCTGGGCAATGGCTCCCAGGGCTACTCAGAGCACTATAAGCAGTACATTATTTAGTAGCCTGAAACACTGCACCA
Organism: Xenopus tropicalis; assembly: GCF_000004195.4. NCBI lineage: Eukaryota > Metazoa > Chordata > Amphibia > Anura > Pipidae > Xenopus > Xenopus tropicalis. The sequence goes on along the minus strand of NC_030681.2, from coordinate 27,692,270 downwards.
AACAACTGAAGCCGTCCCCAGTAAATGCTGCCAAGTGCTCATATCAGTGCTTGCCAGGTAATAGTATCCTGGGAATGCAAAGTGTTTTGTTTCCAGTCAAAATCATGTGTAGATCAGTGCTGTATTTGCTGTGAGGCAAGATGATAATCTCGCGCCAGGCGGCATGTCCATTTATTAACAGGAAATTCTTTCCTTTTGGTGCACTCTGTTACCCCAGTTTGTGCACTTAAAGGAGAAGGAAAGTCACTTGGGGTGCCAAAATGTTTGGGACCTTTTACCCTGGGCTGGTGCCCCTGTTTGGAGAAAACTGCACCAGCCCAGGGTAGCTGCAAGCGTGGTCTCCTCTTCCTTCTTCTGTCTTTGTGCTTGTACATGCACAGTGGAACTTTAACAAAAAAGTTGGCTTTTTCACTCTACTGCGCATACGCCGGGCCAGGGATTCTGAAGACAGAAGAAATAAGGAAGAGGAAACACTCGCTGCAGCTTAACTGCGGGTGAGAGGACAAGCAGTGTAATTTTGAACCCAGTACAGAAAAAATAATGACTGTATATTACAAAGTAGTCTATTTTCCTCTAGTAGCAAAACCAACACACATTTTCTGACAATCCTGGGTCCCTTTAATTTACAGTTTTCAATTACAGAATAACTTGTGTAGAGTAACCCACCCAAACTGGTGGCATTAGAGGTGCATTGAGAGTGGGTGCTGGTTGGCTTTTATCCGTATCTTTTCTATCTGAAGTGGACAATATTAGCTTAAGCATGGGGTCCCCCCCCACTATACCTTGTGCATAACCCATGTGCTTTAAATTGTTTCTAAATCTGATTTTGCAGATATAGTGTCACTAATTATATTTCATGGCAAGAAGTAGGCGACAGCGTTCGTAAATTGTTGATAGTGATTTCAGCAAGTTTTCACAAGGAAAGGTGTGCATAATTAGTATTAACTGATAAATTTACATGTGCCGAGGGTATAACTACTCATAGAATTTGTATTGTTCCAAAACTGAACTGAGTAAATGTACTGGAAGTGCAATTCATTTTTTGTTTTTTATAAAAGGAAAATTAAAGCATTTAAAAAAAAAAAAAAAAGTAGCAGTTACCCCTCTCCTTAACCCCATTGTTAAGAAATGTGATAACTTTGCTGTGCCCCTGTATGGTAGGGAAACTGCAGAGCTGCACATCATTGCTGACAGCTGCCATCTTGGCCTACATTGCTTCCTTCTTGTTGTTTCCTTCTTTCTATAAAGTTCTAAGCACAAAACAGGGAGCACTCACCGGGTAGGTTCCGCGTTCATAGTGTCCCGTGCTAACACATCCAATAACGCCCCCGATCCAGGCGTGGCAAAAGGCAAAACAATAGGTATAGTAGGATGGAGCACGCCAAGACAACTATGTTTAATAAAAATAAAATGAACTTTTATTTCTAGCTTCCATTAAAAACATGTTGCAAAAATAGAAGAACTGAAACCCCCCAGCTTGACGCGTTTCATGGCTCAAGGCCACTTCATCAGAAGCTATGTACCATGGCGTGCTCCATCCTACTATACCTATTGTTCTTTCTATAAAACCAATTTGACTATCCAAGCAGGAAATGGAGGTGGCATTACATTGGAAAGGTAGCAGGGCTGCTCTGATCTGCATTACTCATTGTGATACAGGGGTGCTCTAAGGTTTTCACACTTCTGGGAGGGTTCCTGGAGCTAATGGCTTGTATTTGACCAGCTTGGCCGGGAAGTCACCAATGTACTTGCCAGTAAATGTGTAATACCCTGTGAATCCCTGACCTTCTCCACTGCCTGATTAGCTCTTGACAGTTTTCCCACACTATGATGTTACCATTCCACCCCCAGTGCCATCACCACCACCCCACCTTCAGTTGCTGTGAGGCAAGATGATAATCTCGCGCCAGGCGGCATGTCCATTTATTAACAGGAAATTCTTTCCTTTTGGTGCACTCTGTTACCCCAGTTTGTGCACTTAAAGGAGAAGGAAAGTCACTTGGGGTGCCAAAATGTTTGGGACCTTTTACCCTGGGCTGGTGCCCCTGTTTGGAGAAAACTGCAGCAGCCCAGGGTAGCTGCAAGCGTGGTCTCCTCTTCCTTCTTCTGTCTTTGTGCTTGTACATGCACAGTGGAACTTTAACAAAAAAGTTGGCTTTTTCACTCTACTGCGCATACGCCGGGCCAGGGATTCTGAAGACAGAAGAAATAAGGAAGAGGAAACACTCGCTGCAGCTACCCCGGGCTAGTACGGTTTTCTAATAACAGTGGCACCAGCCCGGGGTAAATGGTAAGCGATTAAAGTCACTTGGGGGTGCCTAACATTTTGGCACCCCCAAGTGAATTAGCCTTTCCTTCTCCTTTAAAGTAAGCACTGAGGAGTAAGGGGGTGAGCAACATTTGCTCAGCATCCTCAAGGGTTGCCATCCAGCCAGTATTTGACCAGCCTAGCCAGTTAATCACCTGCTGGGGCAGCTATTACCTCCAATGTACTTGTCAGTAAATTTGTAATACCCTGTGAATCCTTTTCCTGACCTCTTCCTTCACTGCTCCATTACCCCTGAAGGCCAGTATTACACTGCAAAAACATGGCTAGCTGACATAGAAGCAATGGCAATAGGAGCAGGCCTGGACTGGCAACCTGCATATTTGGCAAATGCCAGACAGTCACTGCTTGTTCTTCTGTGCATGAAATGCCAGGACCTATTTCAAACAGATAAAGAACAAATATAACAAATACGTAAGTCCATACACCAGGCCAGTGGGCAGAGGCAGGCAGCAGACAATCACTCGCCGTATAAGAGGCAGAGGGTCCGGTGTGGCAGCAGACAAGGAGTATCCGGTAAACAGGCTGAGGGCAAATAGCAAGAAATCCAACAGAGTTCAGGTGAGGAAACTGGAGTGGAAAAGCAAAGTACAGAACAAAGAACCAGGCAGGAACACGGGCAGGAACGAGGCAAGGGGATCCCAGGAACTACAGACAATGCACGCTAGATCGGCCTGTAAGGCTTTAATGTCCAAGTAACAAGGGTTGCGAGGAGCAGGTTTATAAAGCCCCTTTTTTGCAGACTGAAGCCACATGAGATTAAAGGGGACCTGTCACCCAGGCATAAAAAAGCTGTATAACAAAAGTCCTTTTCAAGTTAAACATGAAACCAGAGTTCTTTTTTTTATTAACACAGTTATACATATTATAAAGGCATTTAAAAATCCCAGCTGTCAATCATATATTTCCTGCCCTGCTGACAATAACTTTAACTTTCCATTCAGCGCTACCCAGATGTCACTGCACTTGCATTATGTAGCCAGTGCATAGGCATCAGGTCCCCCATTCTGGCACATACACAAGATTTTGTTATGATGCAAAGCTTGCCTTACTAACAGTGTCCACAAAATGGCGCCTGCCTGCTTGCTGTGGTGTGTAATTCCAACACTGAAGGAAACAAGATTTATATTATTTATATAGTGCACGTGATGTTTATTTTGCTCAACCAACATGATAGAAAATAATTTGGAAATATTTCTTAGGGTGACAGGTTCACTTTAACGAGGAACTGACATGTCTGCCTTAAGTAGCCCTGTTTGCCATTATCCCATGGAGGAAGGGATGTGACTGGTACCGCTGAGGCAGAAGGTGCAAGTAAAGGAAAAGGGCCCTGTGAATGAGTGAGTGTGAGAATAACACACACAGGGGGTCATTTCACATATTCACCCTGCCTGTGTATACATTTATCAAGCTGGACAAGACTGGTGCATTTAATGGGCAAACATACAGTAACTGCGAAATTTGTATTCAGTGCGAATATCCTTAAAGTGGACCTGTCACCCAGACATAAAAAGCTGCATAATAAAAGACCTTTTCAAATTAAACATGAAACCCAAAATAATTTTTTTATTACCACATCCAGACCCATTATAACAGCATTTTAAAATCCCAGCTGTCAATCATATAATGCCTGCCCCGCCTCTATGCCTTAAGGTCCCCATACACGGGCCGACTATAGCTGCCGATATCGGTCCCTTGGACCGATTTGGCAGCTAATCGGCCCGTGTATGGGGAGAGCAGAGCGGCCTGGCCGACCGATATCTGGCCTGAAATTGGCCAGATCTCGATTGGCCAGGTTAGAAATTCCGGTCGGATCGGGGACCGCATCGGCTCGTTAATGTGGTCCCCGATCTGACTGCCCCATTGCCGCCCACATAATCCGATCGTTTGGCCCCAGGGCCAAACGATCGGATTATTTTTTTTAAACCTAAATGCTCCCCGATATTGCCCACCTGTAGGTGGGGATATCGGGGGAAGATCCGCTCGCTTGGCGACATCGCCAAGCGAGCAGATCTGCTCGTGTATGGCCACCTTTAGGCATAGGGGTGGGGCAGTCAGTTAATTTCACTTTCAATTCAGAACTACTTAGATGTTGCTGCACTGCTCACATTCCCCCTCCCTCCTCACCATGTAATTATGTAACCAGTGCATGGATATGGGCATCAGGTCCCCCCAAACTGGCACAGAAACAAGATATTGACAGGATGCAATGCCGCTTTGATAACAGTGTCCACAAAATGGCCCCTGCCTGCTTGCTGCAACTGCTGTGAATTCCAAGGCTGAAGAAAATAAGATTAGAATAATTTATATAGTGTAAGTAAAGTTTATTTTGCTTGCCAAAAACAATAGAAAACAATATGAAATTATTTCTTAAGGTGACAGGTCCGCTTTAAAGCTTTTCTTATTCACAAATAGTGAATATTTATGCGCACACTCTGCGTCCAAGAGTCCAAAAAATATTTGCTAAACTGATTCCGCAAATTGCTATATTCGTGCATGATAAACACACTCATGCAAAGCACAAACTTATCTGCACATTTTTGTGCCCAATTCGTATTTCACTGCGATTTGCAAATAAAGAAAATACGGACACAACAGTGCAAAATGTAAGCGTTTAGGGAAAAACCTGCGCAAACAACCATTTGTGAAAAAAAATATGCGCTGCGTGAACTTTAGAAATGACCCCCACAGAGTGAGAGACAAGTGTAAGATACAATAAATAAATGTTCCACTGGTTTTTATTACTATTAGTCTTATTTTTTTTAAAAACTGCCTATAGAATATATTTTGCTGAACAGGTTTGGGACCTTTTATGCAGAATGCCTAGGACCTAGGGCTTTTCTATAATTTGGATCTCCATACTTTTAATCTATTAAAAATAATTTAAACTTGAAAAAACCCAAAATGATTGTTTTGCCCCCAATAAGGATTAATTATATCTTAGTTTGGGTCAAATACAAGGTACTGTTTTATTACTACGGAGAAAAAGGAAATCATTTTTAAAAACTAGAATTATTTTGTTACAGCTGACTCTGTAAGAGATGGCCTTCCCTTAATCTGGAGCTTTTTGAATAAGAAGTTTCTGGATAACGGATCCCGTACCTGATACATTATGCTGAATTTAAGGATTGTCTGAGGCCCTGACCAGGAGGGAATGAAAATGATACTGTCCTACCACTTTCCGTCACAAGGTGGCACTGTAAGTATTTTTTTAGGACAGTTCACTTTGTTATCAGTATTACATTGTGTTTATGTATATAGCACTACATGTTAGCATTATATATTCACAGTGATTTACAAGGTGAAGCAACAAACAAAGCCATAGGTAACCTACATTGTAGTCTCTTGCAGATGAACACAGAAACAACTTTATTCCCAGTCCCCAGTATAGCTTTTACAACAGCAATAACTGTCCCCCAGTTTTTATCTTTAAAACAGTAGCAGGGCTTCAAAACCACTGGATTCCCTACCTCCCCACTTCTCCCTTCAGGCAGGGGCTCAGTCCTACACAGACTCCGGGCACAGGGGTCGGCCTTGCATTGAGGTATTAGATCCTACTTCTAAGTAAACTATACCCCCGAAAAATATATTGCATAAACCAGCCCTGCTTTATCTAAATAAACCATTTCCATAAAAATATACTTTTTTATAGCATGTGCTATAATCCTAAAAATGAAGGACCACCTCCTGGGATCATATGAGTCATAGTACACACGAGCAAGCCATGGGCACACATACACCTTAGGTCGCATCATGGACAAAGTTCTGCCTTTTCTGGATCCCTGTCTGATGAAATACCGCCAGGGCACTGGCTCCTTCATTACTCCTCGTTAGAGCCTCAAATACTTGACTAACTAGCCAACCACTAACTCTCACCACCTACAATGAACCCCATAAATCTTAACTAAATCTTCTTCTACTTTAAGTATTGACTCCTTATGGTTCCTCACTGGGGTGGCAAGCTTCAGGCTCCCTGGCAGCATTTATATACTGCACAATTTGTTCCCCTGTCTGTATTGCTAATAGGGTCTGCCAACCAGTGCCGGCCCTAGTTCAAAGTGCCCCCAAGACCATGACATGACAGTGGCAAGCTTGGGATGGGAGCGAAAAATGCACACACGTGCTCAGCGCCAATTCCTCACCCAGGGCCAGAACCAGCAATACACAGACAAAACATATATGTATCTAGTGCCCCCCCCCCCCCTCATGGTTGCACCCGAGACACGTACCTCTTCTGCCTCTAGTTTCAGCAGAGCCTCCAACCAAAAACTGTTCTAGGCAACATTACAATATATATTAATTACAAATTTTCACTGGTTTTAACCTCGCCTATAAATGTAGATACCTGCTATTGTAAGCAATCTGCCTGCCTGTTTCTTCATTGCTACTTCTGACAAAATGTAAAGGGAACGTTTGCTTTTTCCCTTTCTGTTCTCTGGTTCTGGCTCCTAAAACAATGTAGCGGAAGCCAGCTGATTCTGCTGAGTTAGAGAAAAAAACATGACTTATGCTACATTGTAGAACCAGAGAAGAGAAAGGGACACACACACATGCTGTTTTCAATGTGAATTGGAAAGTTGCTTAGAATTACAATTACTTTAACTGGTTGGAGATCCACTTTTTTGTAATATAAAAATGTACAGTTCTTTGCATACAAGTATCGCTGTAGGAACTAAAAACATACATATAGGAGAGCTTAGTCAGCCTGGCAAGATACTACCAACATTTCATTATTACTCTCTGCGGTAGAAGAATCTGTTGATATATTTGCCGAGTGCGCCACCTAGTGGATCCGTTTAAAAACACTTGTTACAACTGAATATTGGTGATTTAGGTAAACTATTAAAGGAACAGTAACACCAAAAAATGAAAGTGTATAAAAATAATTAATATATTATGTACTATTGCCCTGCACTGGTAAACATTGTGTGTTTGCTTCATAAACACTACTACAGTTTATATAAATACCCTGTTGTGTAGCCATGGGGGCAGCCATTTAAATTGAAAAAAGGAGAAAAGGCACAGGTTACTAAGCAGATAACAGATAAGTAGCATAGATTCCCATTGTATTCTACACAGTTATCTGTTATCTTCTTATGTAACCTGTGCCTTTTCTCCTTTTTTCAATTTAAATGGCTGCCCCTATGGCTACACAGCAGCTATTTCTATTAACTACAGTAGTCTTTCTGAAGCAAACACACAACTTTTACCAGTGCAGGGCAACAGTACATTATATTTTAATTATTTTAAAACATTTTTTATTTTTTAGTGTTACTGTTCCTTTAACAGTCTTTATGGAGGCGGGAGCACCTTATAGTTAACTTTTAGTATGTTGTAGAGTTTTGGTTTCTTAGCAATTTTTCTTCATTTTGTAATTTTTTTAATAGTTTTTTAATTATTTGCTTTCCTCTTCCGACTTTTGACCCTGGCAGCCAAAAATCTATTGTACTTTAAAACTACAATTTTATTGTTGTTGTTACTTTTTATTACTTATCTTTCTATTCAGTCCCTCATCTGTTCATATTCCTGTTTCTCATTCAAACGACTGCCTGGTTGCTAGGGTAATTTGCACCCTAGCAACCAGATAGCTGCTAAAATTCCAAACTGGAGAACTAATGAACAAAAAGCTAATTAAATCAAAAGCCATAAATAATAAAAAATGAATACCAATTGCAAATGGTCTTAAAATGAAACTCTAAAGGTGACCAACCCCTTTAAGCCATGCTGGTGAGATTCATGCCTGCTGTCGCATCACACGCAGCAACCTACACTCACTGCAGCTGCACTGCTCCCAGTAATCTGTACATATATTGCGGTATATTCCCAGCTGCATTTTCTGCATTCTAATGAGCACGTAATGTACCTGGTTAAACCCAAGCACGTTTAATTTCAGTGGCAACAGAAAGGACAGGAGTACTGAGCACATCATTCTACAGCTGGGCCCACAGGGAAAATACTGTATACTATAAACCAGTCTAAATAACCCTCTAATGCTTGTTGCAAATGTATGTTGCATCTAAGAAGCTGGACATTAATTTCAGACAGGTATATACATGGGCACAAGGAAGCACTCCACACATGTCCATAGATTTGGTGCTTCCAAGTTCCAAGTTGTAAGTTCCTTTTAAACTGAAATTTATTTTGGACATAAATAATGTAATGTGCAGTTTCTATTAGTAGATGACAACAACCCCTACAGCTGGCTGTGTATTAGAATCCCCTAGGAAGTGTCTACAATAGGGAAGGTCCAAGGTCCTTATATAGAGTGGAAGGGATAGATTGTTTGCTAACATTACAGCTGGTGCTTTTTAGTTTAGGCCCAGTTAGGCTAACTAGGCGTATGTTAGCCCTCTAACAGCTCAGCTCAGAGGCAGCTAGATTAGCTAGCAAGGCCAGTTGTGGCCCCATTGAGAAAGTCAGTGTGTGGGGTAGGACCATAAGGTGCCAGTTAGGGACATCATTGAACAGGTGCAGGTTAGTGGGATTGGCCAGACAGGCAGGTTAGAGAAATTTTGAGCTGTGGTGCTTGACACTGTAGAGCTGCAGGGGTACCTGTATCTGGTGGCCCTATCATTGGCTTCCAGGCAACAGCCTACTGCTGCATCTTAAGGGTCCTTTACCTTAAGCAAGTGCTACGGGGCACAAGTGCACTCCCCTTAGTGCTAAATTAGGAAGCACTCTCAGCCCAGGCTAAGCTGCCGTTTGCTCTTTATTTTCAATATGGTGCAAAGAGCAGAGCATAACGTCCAGAGGTGCAGCTGCGCCTCCATACACTCCCCCTCTTGTGCCTCCAGATAACGTACAAATTAGGGGGCAGCTGGGGGATGCATATGCACCATGACTTATTAAAGCAGATGCTAATTTGCATTCATTTTGGGGAATCTTATACTATTTTGGGGGGCACCCACAATGAATGATGGAATTCTGGAAAAATGTCTCATTGTGGGGTAAAAAATAAAAACAACAACAACAACCCATGGCGATTAGTGTCCAAATATAGCACTTGCTTTATAAATGACCCCTGTTACCTGGTTGGCATTGAAATGGTCTGTAGTGAAAGCAGGGTGGTTATTCAGAGAGATTATTTGTCGGTAGAAGCATATCATCAATAAAGAGGCAAAAGGAAAAGCTCAGATCTTTTGAAGATTGCATATCTGTGAGTTCTGCTGATTCATCCACAGGAACAGGTTTTGCTGCTAAATCTCCGAGGACTGGGGGAGATAGACTTCAAGAAGCAAATCTATTTTATGTTTGGTGCCAGCGCTCTCTCTCTCTCTCTGTGTGAACAAAAAAATAAAGACCCAATAGAAACAAAAAGCAGACTGAACTTTCCCTTTCATACGTGATGTATTAAGGTCAACACAATTAAAGCAACACTAATTCTAAATACCAGCTGCTTTCACATGAATTAGTGCTTTGTATGATATGTGGTTTATTTGGAATAAATATGATACACTGGATTTCCCCAGCTTAAGGGAATCACATTCTCTAACTTGACACTGGGAAATGTACAGGATACAGGGTTGCCTTTTTTTCTTGTAATATTGGCCTTTGGGTCAGGGGAGTCGTCGGGGGTAACATGGGGCAGGCAGTGATCTCATTGGCCGGGGAAATGGGCAGTGTGGGCAGGGAATGGGTGGGTATAGGTAGGTCTGTACTTAATCTTTTAGTGGAGAGGGTCAGGGAAGGGAGAGATTTGTAGGGTATTACACATTTACATTGCCAGAGTTTATACTGCTGGATCTCACCACATATCAATCATCACAGATACTTCATATAGTTACTTACTTGGGCACAGGCAGAGTATCAGTTACAGTCAGAGGTAGTACTCAAGGAATCTCCCTGTCCCTGAGACTAACCACTTGAGTCACATAGGGGGAGGGTTACTTTTTTGTTTGGGGAGGCTAAAGATGGGCCATACATAGACTAAACCTAAAGCTAATATATAGTGTATAGTGCCTGGGTATAGTGCCTGGGTATAGTGCCTGGGTATAGTACCTGTGTATAGTACCTGTGTATAGTGTGAAAGAGGCCATTTATGCCAACCTGGAAAAACATCCCTGAACAGAGGAGGGGGCCTGAGACACCGCTTGTCACCAACATACAATGGCGCGTTGACATCCTTACCCCAGCAGTTTCACAACAGTTCACACTTCCAGTCATGTACTTTGAAGGATTAACACCTTCATCAATGAGAATCTTGGTACCATTGTGATTGGATCATACCTTCTTACACCTGTCAGTTTCAGCTAACACCTTACTGAACAAGTTCAATGGAACCATTGATTGGTCAATTTTACTGTCTGTCAAAAAAGCTGTGCTCTGATTTGAGAATCCACAAAAAGAAAGATCCAATCAGAGCACAGCTTATTACAGCAGAACCGGAGCTTGCAGGAACAGGAGAAGATTTCCAGGACAGTGCAGAAAGGGAGTGAGGTTTTTTTTTTGTTTTGTTTTTAAGGTGCCAAGCAGGTTTGGGGAGGCTTAGCCCTAGCCTTATTGAAAATCCGCCTATGCCAGGGTACTAACCCTCCTGATCTTATTGGAGTGGCTGTCACAGAATCTTCCCAGTGACTTCTCCTATTGAGGCCTCCTACCTTAGGCTCTTCAGCAGCAGCCTCGCCTCCAGCAAAAAAGCCAGAAGCACATGGTGACTCCCCTATGGACACCTGCCCCCTCTGGCCACTTACTGTACTACCAGGGAAGGCATTGGCCTGGAAAGGGAAACAGCTCCACCAACCAACTCTGAAAGAAGCCCGGCCCTCGCTCAATTAACCCTTCGATAAAGGTGAGCCCTCCTACACATATATTATTATACATATACATAACACTGTACTATAAATTGCTTTAGGCAAAATACAATTCTATGTTCTGATGCCAAAATTCCTTTAAAAACTGTTGTTTTCCTGGTTATAAAACAGTAAAAGAACCCTGTTCCTGTAGCCTTTCCAGCATGTTCCAGTACTAGGCAATATGTAGTTAATATACACCATGTTTTTTTTCTCACAAATATGCTCATTTTAATCACATTCTCGTCCCTGACAGATGGGAGAACAGCCTCAGAAAGTGTTACACACATCTAAAGAGCACTTTTATATTGTCCGTCCTCCCACTCAGTCAGGCTGCATTTTCAAACATTAATTAATTCACACTTACAGCCCAGTCACTTGTGTGTTTTTTTGGGGGAATGATGAATTAAAGCTCATTTTGATTTGTATTGTTGATCTTTTTATCCACCGAGTTTCTTTCCATCTTGGAATGAAAAGCCTTGCCAACTATTTATCGCAAAGAGACTATAGGAACGCAAGACACATATCAGTTGCCTTTCATTTTCCGCTAAGTGCAGCACAAAATAATGTACAGCAAAAATTATGATCTGTAAAAGTCAAACATTTGGTTGCTATGGGTTACTAGTCCTGGTCAAAAATCTGATTGGTTCCTATAGGGTACTAGTTAAGATGGAACATTTGATTGGTTGCTATGGGTTACTAGTTTACACTCTAAATGCTAAATGCAACTTGAGCATGATTTCGAATCAACTTGCAGCTCATTTATAAACGCTGGGCAAATTTGCAACTGGGCAGTAACCCATAGCAACCAATCAGTGGTTAATTTTTTCAGCCAACTGCAGGTTGAACATTGAAATCTCCATCTCTAGTCCTTAAGAAGGATATTAATGAGCTGGAGAGAGTGCAGAGACTGCAACTAAACTGGTAAAGGGGATGGAAGGGTTAAACTATGAGGTTAGACTGTTGAGGTTGTTTTCTCTGGAAAAGAGGCGCTTGCGAGGGGACATGATTACTCTGTACAAGTACATTAGAGGGGATTATAGGCAGCTAGGGGGTGTTCTTTTTTTCCCATAAAAACAATCAACGCACCATAGGACCTTTAGATTAGAGGAACGGAGCTTCCATTTGAAGCAGCGCAGGGGGTTCCTCACGGTGAGGGCAGTGAGGTTGGGGAATGCCCTTCCTAGTGATGTGGTAATGGCAGATTCTATTAATGCCTTTAAGAGGGGCCTGGATGAGTTCTTGATCAATCAGAATATCCAAGGCTATTGTGATACTAATATCTACAGTTCCCACACCTTGTGTCTCAACCCTTTCTCCTTGTAGATTGTAAGCTCTTTTGGGCAGGGCCCTCTTCACCTCTTGTATCGGTTATTGATTGCTTTATATGTTTCTCTGTATGTCCAATGTATGAAACCCACTGATTGTACAGCGCTGCGGAATATGTTGGCGATTTATAAATAAATGTTAATAATAATACAGTTAGTATTAGTGGTTGTATATATATAGTTTATGTATGTGATATTATAGATTGGTAAATATAGGTTGTGTGTGCTGGGTTTACTTGGAAGGGTTGAACTTGATGGGCTCTGGTCTTTTTTCAACCCTATGTAACTATCTGACTGGTTGCCATGAGTTACAGCCCAGTGTTAATAAATGACCCCCTTGAGTCTCCGTTTTAGTGCATAGGTTGCAATTGTGGGGGATGCAACTTGGAGCGCAGCCACAATTATGCTGGAATTATGGGGAAAAAACACTGCATGGTAATTTTCACAAAAAATTTGCACTGATTGTAATTGACCCCTATTATGTTCTATGTGGTGTCTGTGGCAGATAATGCTGCCAGGAGGTGGGGTTCCTCAGAACCATATACAGTAAGCTATGGTACCCAATGGATCTCAGGTGACTCTGAGGTGGAATCACATGACTAGAATATGATAGAGAGGGTCATATTTAACAATGTTGTGAACCGTTAATAATGTCATTAGTACTTCTGTATGCCTATCCCTAATCCAGGCCTGAGAGTCCCGTGCACTGCCCACTCGTCACTCCCCATACCGTTAGTTGAAACAATCCTCTTGTGGGACCATGGGATTATTGCAGTGTCTAAGAGATTGTTGCGAGGTTTCCTTGCCTCAATCAGAACCGGCTGGATCAGCGCATTGGCACTGCCTCAGATTATTAGTCAATACGCACTTAATTTTTATCCATCTGCACTTGTGCTTGTAAATGAGACTGAGTATCCATGTCCAGCCCCTCGTCATGGGGTGAAAAAGCCCTAAAATGCCTTTGAATTGCTCCCTATGTGAATTACATGTAAATGGAGATTCACATAGGGTGCAATTCAAAAGTATTTTCAGGCATTTTGTGGCCCTTTGGGAGTTGCGATTTGCCGCAGATGCTGCCCGCAGTGCATTCCCAAGGATTATATGAAAAGAAAGTTCAGTAATGACACTGCAGAACTTTTCTGGCACTTCAGCATAGTGATTTACTATGGAAGGTAATGGGCAGGGAAGTGAGAAAAATACATATTGTTTGAAGAGACTGAAATTGCTATGTTTCAAAGTGACTTTGCCCCTCAGATAGTGGCGGAAGTTATAGAAAGTTATATTTATTCATGATAGAAACTAGGTAACATCGGCACATCGATTTTTATATCTCAGAATGAGCACAATAAAAGTCCCTGTGAATGTCAGGTCAGGTCATTCATAAACCTTTTATTCACTTATTTTTATATATAATAAAAAATATATAAATTGGTCAAAAATGAAAAGGAATGTTTTTAAATTACATATTTGTAATCTCAAATTAGCATTCAGTTAGTACTAAGCTGACCTCAAAGTGAGGAAAAGCACTAACCCCTTTGTAATGACTGTAATTTGCATGCTGGGAAAACAAGCTCTCCATGTACGTGTTTCTCCCTATGAAAAATATTTTTTTGATTTACAGTAATATTATGGTGCAATCTCTGTTCTTTCCACAATCCCCAAAATCACAATTTTATTTTGGCAATATTGCTTCATGGCAATGTAACGATTAATATTATTATTGATGTGTACCCCAAAAAACTAACTTTTATGGGTAAATGCTCCCCCCCTACTATTGCACCATAGGCACGTGCCCCTTATGCATACCTCTAGTTCTGGCTCTAGTACCGCTCCATTGTGGGGTTGGTTGTACTGCTCATTTATTCATCTCCAATTATCTCTGCCACTGTTTATTATCATTTGGATAATGCTGAAACCTTCACTGATGAGCTTGGATTTTACTGCAAGAAACTGGATTGATTTATAGCAGGCGGAAGCTGAAAGGAACAGCTCTTGCAATGTTTAATTTTTCCTAAATTTGTCAAAGAAGCTGCTCACTTGTTAGCTTTCATCTTCACTCTATGTTCTACTGCTAATTATCCCATCTCTCTAGTTCTAGCCATATTCATTGTTTAAACTAAAACGGGATACAAGCATCAGTCACACAGAGTTCTATAAATAAAGAAATGCAATGAGCAGAGAGTGTCTTTCCAAGGACTAATCACAAACCTCTAACTTGTTCTTTAATTTGTTGTCTCAAACTTGGAACTTGTGGGTCTCTGAGAAAAACTTGTGCCATGCAGAAAGAGGCAATATGTATTAAACGCACAGCTCGGTTAGTTCCCATTGAGCAATTCAAGCTGTCCCTGGTGTAACCATAGAGAAACTGTAGTGTTGGCTCACATTGGTAGTGATTGCGTCCCAGTATTGTTAAGTGTATTTGACAAAGGTGTGTCGGGTTGTGGCACAAAAATTTGAATAAATTGTGTTAATTATTTACAAATTTATATTATATTATGTTATATTTTTTCCCTGTATTCTAGATTGTGGTGCTGGGAGTCCATTTAGCAAGGTATTGTTTGCTCAGTCTGTGTCATGGAACTCATCGCAATGTACTTAATGTGAAGATGATCAGAACAGCGACATTTATTTGTATGTATGTATAACTTTATTTATAAAGCGCCACAAGAGTACGCATCGCTGTACAATCTTACAGAATACAAAATTACACACAGGGAGGACAAGTGATATAATAAATAAATACAATAAATATATATAAAAGTTCCATGTGGTGTATGACACAGTAGGAAGGAGGACCCTGCCCCGTAGAGCTTACAATCTAAGTGGTTGGGTAACATACAGGCACAAATTGGACATTTATTTGCAGCTTCTGTACAACAGGTTGGGGGAAATCACTCCCTCTGTCAGGTATACAGTAGGGTATAATTCTCCATGTTATTCTTTTATCTAGTACAATATGCATTTAGAGCTAGTGATGAGCGAATGTGTTCCATTTTGCTTCGCTGAAAAATTTGCAAACCGATAAGAAAATTTGCAAAATGGCGAAAAATCCGTGAAACGTGTTTGTCACCCAATTTTTTTGTTGCGCATGTTTTTTTGCCACAACCACGGCTATTTTGACTCGACTACAACTTTTTTTGACGTACAACGAATTTTTTCTGGGCAGATTTTCATTGAAGTTTCACGAAAAAAATTTGGCAATGGTGAAATGCAGAAATACGCTGCGAACCCATGCCTGGTGAAAAAATTGCTCATCACTATTTAGAACTATACATCTTCTTAATGAAGTCTAATTACACATAAATTCAGGCATATTATTACTGCATGTTGCCCTTTATGTAGCTCTCCGAGATGCACTGAAAATTTCCCCTAAAATGCCCCTAAATTTAAAAAGCCCAACATGGTGAAAATAGGGTGCGCTCATAAATATTGGCCGACACTAAACAAGTTAAATTCTGAACCCGAGTGTGTGTGACGATTGGACAGATGTAACCACACTTTTTCAATAAATAGTTTTCCCATGGTTTCTTAGGCAGTAGCTGTAACACATTGCTGAGTGAGTGCAGTACGGCAGGAACCATACTCATAATGATAGAGACTAGGGGTAACTTCGGAAGTAAAAGGTACATCATCTCAAGGCCAGTCTTTTGTCAGACTATAATTGATTTCAATAGGTAAGAAGTGTACCTTAAAAGCTGTCATTGTCATATGTCTGTCCAAGCAACTGATCAGCCTGTGTACCAGGTATGATAACTAAGATTGGAGAAACAGTGTTTTATGGCTTGGACTCATGCCACTTGATGTATTCTCTACTGAGGTTTTCCAGCCAATGGAGCCAATGTTTTAGAACCAATGAAGAATCAACAAAACCCAACTGTGCAGCCTGTGAAACTGCTTAATTTCCATTCATGCAACTGGAAGGCTGTTGGGTTTGAGCATTTTCAGCTAACAAAAATTGACCCAAACCCAACCTTTTAGCCTTTCAAAATGCTTGGTTTCTATTAATATTATCTTATATAGCATACTCCATCAAACTTTTACAGAGATTATACATCAGTCACATTAGTCTTTTCCCCAGCGGAGCTTGCAATCTAATATCCCTGTAACATTCACACACAGTAGGGACAATTTTATCAGGAGCCAAGGGAACTGCCTGGATGTTTAGGGAGTATGGGAAGAAACCCACGCAGACACAGAGAGAACATACAATGTCCTTGTAGATAGTGACCTGGTTGGAATCAGACCTGGGACCCCAGCACTGCAAGGCAGCCATGCTACCCATTGCACCACCATGCACCATTAAAGCAAATGTCAGGCTATTGGGGTTGGGTGCTTGTCTGCTGGCTAGTAAGTGCCGGAGCAGAATATACCACCTGTGCCTTGAGCCTGAGCTGTATTACCTGACTGGCATTGAGTTAGGAACCTAAAAACACCTTTACCCGCCCATATAACTCACATATGCCCCACTTTCCTCAACTTTCTTTCTCATCACAGCTGTGTTGAACTGCGTTTTCCTAGGCAGCGGTTTGATATCATCGAGTTATAAAACAGGGGGCAGAGCAGCAGGTGCTTGTCTGGAGATTATTTACTTTTCATAATCGAATTTACAACAGAAAAGCAAGGCCAAAATAAGAGCCATGAAGCTATTTCAGCGTGGATCCGCAGAACAATGTGAACCAGAGGAGAATAATGCAGGGAAGGATGTTGAGGGAAATGTACATTTTCAGTTTCCCACTGCGATTCAGATATTTCTGACAAGCCAAGGCTTTTAGAAGCTTTGAGATGAAATCTACGACTGTGATTGCCATAGGACACGGTGGGAAATCAAATCAGTAACTGTCTGATAATCCCCCAGTACAGAGAAGCATCTGGAAGCAATTTAACTCCTGCAGTTTTCCTCGGCTAAGAAATCAGGGTTAATCGATAGACATTAAATGAATTGAGGCGTCAGCCTTCAGATTGTAGGGAACATATTATAGAGTTTGCAGTCGTGTTCATGAAAAGCAGCAGCAGACTCAAGGCTTTGTCCTTGTTTAAAGGCACTCATTCCAGCAGCCACAACACTGCACTGTACAGATCTTTCAGCACCTTTGCACTTGGTTTCTGGATTCCCTTGTATTGAACAATAAATCTAATAATGGTATGAGTTATTGATTCCTAAGGCTCCATGCACTCAAATAAACATAGGGACAAGCATTCAAGTAGTGTAGGGAATGTTTGCTAGCCCCATTACTGGGGCCCATTGGGGACTGATAATGTTGGGCATTTAGCAGTTTGGTGATTTGCCATTAATGTTGGCTCTTATGCTGGGGACCGTGGATCCAAACACTTAAGGGGTCATTTATTCCCCCCTGAACAGTGTGCAAGAGTGGATGAAATGTCCTATAGCAGCACTAAGGGGTGTGCTCTAATTATTGCTCTTACTGCACCTCTTCCATGGGAAAATGTAAATGATCCCCATATGTAATAAAAGGCACTAAGTTTGCCCAGGTGCAGTAGCCCATGGCAACCAGTTCTACAGCAGTTGGGGGGGGGGTCACAGGTAGATACATACATTATTTAGTAGTGATAAGTCTTAAGCAAAATAAATATTCAAAATATGTATATTATAGTGAGGCTATCCAACACTAATCTTATTTTTAGAGTGAGGTAGGGAAAAGAAAGAAACAACATTCATTTTACAAGAAACTAAAAACCACATTTCTGAGCAAAAATTGTCTGACAGACAAGTTCACCCTCACTTGCAGTAAATTGCCATGAAAAAGATTGATAAGCAATTGTGTCCCCTATCCTTAGAGCTACTAATCACTATGCAAGAAGAAGTTCCAAATTGCCCCATGTACCATTGCCCTATGTACTTGTGCTATGTCTTTCTTAACCTGATCTGTAAACGAACAGTGACATAAAAAATCTAAATGTAATTTATTTTAATTGACTGAATCCAGAGCAGGCTTAGTGATAATAATGCGCAAATGGCTATACAGGTATGGGATCTGTTATCCGGAAACCAATTATCCATAAAGTTCTGAATTAGGCAAAGGCCATCTCTGACAGAGTCCATTTTAATCAAATAATTCAACATTTTAATTTGATTTCCTTTTCTCTGTAATAATAAACTAGTACTTTGTCCTTTTTGGTAACTAAGCCACATGAATCCATATTGGAGGAAAACATATTTGGTTTATTTAATGTTTAAATAATCCTAGGTCCCTTGGTATTCTGGATAACAGGTCCCATACCTGTATTTATTTTCTGGTGCTAATGGGCCTTTAATGCATTGGGAATTAATAATGAAAGGGATGAGACTGACTAAAACTCATATAAAACAGTAAAAGTCAAACCAGGATGTTTATTGTGTAAGGAAAGACACAATAGGGTGTGGGCTAGTAAGTGGCAGGTTCCTTTTCAGCGTTAGATTATGCACTTGGGAAGCAGCGGTAAGCTTTCTACCTATACACAGAATTGAATTGCATTAGATAAATCTTGATGGAAGAAGCCGTAGGAGTTATTTTATATAATGTGCTTCTCAGCAAGGTTCAGTGTCAGGCCTCCGGTTATATTCTGCCAGAGAAAAGGGTTTATTTTATTCCTCTGCAAATCCTTTGCCAAGCTTCATTCAAAAACAGCTACATTCTTTTCTGCTCACCAGTTAAAAAACAGCATTTTATTTTATTGGTAAGAGAACTGTGAAGGACAGTGAAACATTAAATGGGACGTAATGCCAAACAATTCTGAACTTAGAAAATACCAATACAAATACCTATCTTGCAGGGCTTTTCTGTGCATAAGACTCCCATAAAATTTCTAGTGTGCTGCTTAATGGTAACACAAAATGCCCAAAATGCCCTGAAATGGTCCAAGGCTGAACACAAGTTACAGTGGACACCTTACATCCAATGTGGGCCCTTGCAGATCTTTTGAAGACTTATAATATGAAAGTGGATGCCATGGAGGGGACACTTCCATAACTGCCATTGGTGCTGGCCACATTATCTCCAGGGATGAAACCTGGAATAAGCAGAAGAGGCACAGGGTGCAGCAGTGGAGAAGGGTGGGGCACTAGACATGTACCCCTTCTTTCTGCCTACCCCTAGTGCAAGGTCCTGTGTTCTGCTAAGATCTTCTTCTCCTCTCCCTCCATGACTGCTGTACCCCAGTCTATAGCTTCATGGTCACCCTCCTCCTCCTCCAAGAAAAAGACTATTGATCCACCCCAGTAAACCATAAAATGCAATAATATAGGATAAATAATATTAATGTTCAAACTAGTACATATACAGTGACACTGACACTTTACCTATATAGTTAATTTTTTTATTGATTATTGGGTATACTAGCTCTCTTCTTTGCTCCATGCATGAACTAACTAGTAGGCATAAATGCAATAACCTTGGCATACACAAAGTACATTGGCACCCAGAAGTGTTGAGGGTTACAATTAAGCTTCCTTAAAATGGACCTCCGGCTTCTGAACCAAAATTTGTTAAAGAGCCCCACACAAGACAGAAACCCCTAATATTCCTATCACTGTAATCGGTTCCTTAAAAAAATATGAATAAATACCATTTTTATATGACAAAATCCTGCTGTATGTATGTATGTATGTATATCTTTATTTATAAAGCGCTACTTATGTACGCAGCGCTGTACAGTAGAATACATTAATACAAACAGGGGGTTAAAGATAATGGATAAATACAAAGTACAACAATAAATACAAATAAATACAAGGTACAGTTGCAATAAGAGTCAGAAACACAAGATGAAGGAGGTCCCTGCCCCGTAGAGCTTACAATCTATATGGGAGGGGTAACTAACAGATACAAATGGGCAAATGTAAGTGCTGTAGGTCACAGTGGGTGACACTACAATATAAGTGCCAGTTCCCAGATCAGGTGCTGGGTGAGTGCTCCAAAAGGTAGTCTTTAAGTTTAGTTTTAAAAAGACTGAGGGAGGATTCTCTCCGGAGGAAATCGGGGAGGGCATTCCAAATGTAAGGGGCAGCAAGGCAGAAAGGTTTAAGGCGGGAGACAGCAGTAGTAGTGGGGGGCGCAACCAAACGATTGCTCTGCGAGGAACGAAGGAGTCGGCCAGGAACGTACGGAGACACAAGGGAAGAGATGTAGTGAGGAGCAGAGGGCTTTGAAGGTTAGGAGAAGGAGTTTGTACACTATTCTTTGTTTAATAGGAAGCCATGATAAGGACTTTAGCAGGGGAAGGGCCTGAACTCTCCTGGATGAGAGGAGGAGAATTCTGGCAGCAGTGTTTAATATAGACTGTAGGGGGGAAAGATGGGAGTTAGGGAGGCCGGTTAGCAGCAGGTTACAGTAGTCAAGTCGGGATAGGATGAGCGTGTGCATGAGCAGCCTAGCTGTTACAGTAGAAAGAAAGGGACGGATTTTGGCAATATTGCGTAAGAAAAAGTGACAGGTTTTGACGTGTTGACATGGTGTTAGTATGGTCAGAGAAGGAGAGACTGGAGTCAAAGATCACCCCCAAGCAACGCATGGAATTGACAGGGTTGATGAGGGTGCCTTCAATAGAGATAGAAAAGGGGGGAGTAGGACCAGGCTTAGGCGGAAAGATCATTAGTTCAGTTTTTGTTAGGTTCAATTTGAGGTGGCGTTGGTTCATCCAATTAGAGATAGCCAGTAGGCAGTTAGAGATTTGAGTCTCAGTTTCAACTGTTAATGAAGGGGTCGAAAAGTTAATTTGGGTATCATCAGCATACAGATGATATTTAAAGCCAAATGAACGGATAAGATCTCCCAAAGACAGCGTGTAAAGGGAGAACAACAACGGCCCAAGTACAGAGCCTTGGGGTACCCCCACATTAAGAGGAACTGGAGATGAGATTTGCTGTAAAAAAGTCCTTCTTTTTCTGCATCATTTGAAATTCTAGCAGGGGAGAAGGGACTAAAACACTGATGTTACAAATTGTAGCAACTTCTCCACAACTTACAGACAGCATGCAGGAACTACATAACCCACAATGCATTGCACTTTAATGTCCCTTTTCTCATTGACATCAAGTGTGCAGGGAATTGTGGGATTTGGCCGAGGACAGTCAAATACCATTAAATTTTTTTTTAAGTCTCAAAGTAGCCAGCCAGATCAGCAGGAGCTGGGGGTGGGGCTTAGGTAACTGTTCCAAACCATATTATTAAAAATCATGAAAAGGCTGCATATTTTTAATTGGTGTTTATTGCACAGTTGCTTGAAATGATGATTACTTTTCAAAAAGCTGAAGTTGAGTTCTGCGGAGTTCAGTTTGTGAGGGCTCAGCTGAGAAAGAGGGACACAATGTAACATATAAAAGCTAGAATGAGGTATCATTGCCAAGAAAGGGTATTTATCTTAAATAAATATAAATATGATATCTATCAAGATATATACGGTATATATCTTCATACCAGTGTCTGGGGCAAATAAGATGCAGACAGTTTGCACATGCGTTTGATTAATGCAATGTAATATTACCACAACATACAGCCTGAGCTTTGTGCTTTGTGAATAATGAAGCCATATTGATTATTAAGCACAGCACTTCCTAATCACATCTAACAAGAAATATATCAGCAGTGACTATCATTAGAGATGCAGAGTGTGTGTGCCCCTGTGCTGATATTGTTGGAATTGAATGCAGGGTTCAGTGCACGTCATACACATTAACCACAGGGCCAGAACACTCATTGTCTCTCACTTCACCCCATTATAGTTCTGTGTGATCTGCCTTAAAGGCAGCCTTTTTTGTATAATAGGCTTGAAGACATTAATCTTACTAAAGTTTAGTCATTTTGTGTTAGACTTTTTCTTCTCATAAATGAAATTTCAGTTTAACCATTAAGTGGAGCCACATTTTTCCTTCACACAGTAAAAAGTGATTAAAGGACAACTAAATCTGAATCTTAAGGAGTAGGATAAAGATGCTACATATTAGGGGTTATTAACAACTGCAAGTGCAGAGAACCAATTCAAAATACAGCACTCTCCTGAAGACAAGCATATGTTTTTTAGTTCAGAATGATAAGGTCTCCCCCTGACCCATCTCTCATTTATATTTGCAAAGTTTTTTTTTAAGTACATGGCAGTCCTCATCATTTTTTGAATGGTTTGTTAGCCAGAGCAGATAAAAAAATGACTTGCCGTCTGAAGCATTAAAGCTTATAAGGTGGTTCTGTGATGGAGCAATATCCCTCAAATGGGCAAAGATTATATGGTGCATTCACATTGCTTCATGAGGTGTGCAAAGTGCAAAGAAAAGACCCCAGTGGCCATTGTTTGCACTTTCTCCAATGTGCGGGGCATTGTGCAAATGGAGGCAGGCCTCTGCACTCCAAAACAGAAGTTTGAATTTAGTGCGGCTGTTCCTGATTCCAAAGGGCAGACAGGGGAAGGCAAACTCTTGTGCCCCTTAGTGCTCTCGCGCTTTTGCGCCCCTTAGTGCTCTTGTGCCCCATAGTGCTCTCGCGCTCTTGCCCAGGGGCTTTGAAAATGAGCTCTTAGTTGTTAACCTCATGCATAGTCACAACTTCTATGTCATCTGTTTTCATCATGGAGGCCTCACAATGCAGTACCAAAGTGTGTTATTAGTCATGTAAAGCATCTTTCGCTACTGTTTTGGGTATAGACCTCTGGGCTTAACTAATTTTTTAAACAGAGATCAGTAAGATGTGATGCAACCTGTTAAAGATGATGATCTGAAAAAATGAGATATAGACAGTCATCAAAGTACAGTAGTAAATGTTGTTATGATGAGGTGTTTTTCTTCTTCTCTGACCTAGAACTCTGACCTAGAACTGCACAAGGTCCCGAGTACAGCTCTCCGATTCGAGGCAGCCCTGTCCTCTCTGCCTGCAATAGGGCAGGAATTAAGGACAGGGCTCCTTTAAACCCTGCCTCTGCTGCAATGTATGTAACTTAGTGGAAGGGTAGGGGCTGGAATGGGGTACACCTATATATGGCCAGGGTGGGCCTACCCCTCTTGAATGTAATGTTGCCAAGCACAGACAAGGCTGTGTTTATCTGAAAAGGACAGATCCTTCCAGTTTATTTTGGAGCAGAAGGACCTGTACCGACATATGCTCACAATGGGGAAGGGTACAAAGTACAAAAACATGGCAGCTTGCACCTGTTTTTTCCCGTTGCACCATTCCATGATATTGCTAGCTACATGTATACACAGTGCACAATATATTATCTCATTTAATGAAATGTTTTATTTTGCTATGCTTAATAATTTAACCATAGCATTTAAAAATATAGATTAGCAGCATGGTTTCATATTCAATTAGGGTTAATTTGTAGCAAAAGGTTTATATATCTGATAGAACTGTTGTTCTTAACTCAGAAATGTACTTTTCAGATTTTTTTTATGAGTAGTACTCTTAAAATTTGGTTCAGGTCCCAGCAGAAGGGAAGCTAATGGGAACAGATGGAAGAATATTTGTGAAAAGATGCAAGGAGGAACATAACATTACACTTTTAATTACAGCAACAAAATCTAAAAACTTGTTTAATCATACAGTACAAGCTGACTTTCTTATTATTTCAGAACTAACTGTGACCAATTTCTCCCCATTTACCGATGAGGAGATTGTGATGGCTGCTGCTAGGAGAGCCAATGCCACATGGCAAACCCCCATTTTTTTTTCTTTTTAAATTATATAGGTATATTATATTTGTTTGTTTGTTAGACAAACAACAATTAATAAACATAAACCTTAACCCTATCACCCACTCACCCAGACCATGACATTAGAGTATTCAAGCTATACATATATCATAGCATATGAGCTGAATGACAATAATTGACAGACAGAGGTCATATGGTAGTTACCTTTGTAGATGGGATTGGTCTTAGCCTAGTGATGCTTTTACTCTTTGATCGAAGAATGCCAAGGAATGTCAATCCCAAAACCCTAGCCTGATATGTCAGTTTACATAGTGGTAAGAGAGATATTTGTTCACTGGTCCGAGTCTTGACTTAAGTGTTGGGGGGTACTGGCCCTTCCAATTCATTAGGAATTCATTAGGATATTAATCCTAGGATATTAATTAGGATATTAATGAGCTGGAGAGAGTGCAGAGACTGCAACTAAACTGGTTAAGGGGATGGAAGATTTAAACTATGAGGTTAGAGTGTCGAGGTTGGGGTTGTTTTCTCTGGAAAAGAGGCGCTTGCGAGGGGACATGATTATTCTGTACAAGTACATTAGAGGGGATTATAGGCAGATGGGGGATGTTCTTTTTTCACATAAAAACAATAAATGCACCAGAGGCCCCCCCTTTAGATTAGAGGAACGGAGGTTCCTTTTGAAGCAGCTTAGGTGCTTTTTTTTACGGTGAGAGCAGTGAGGTTGGGGAATGCCCTTCCTAGTGATGTGGTAATGGCAGATTCTGTTAATGCCTATAAGAGGGGCCTGGATGAGTTCTTGAACAAGCATAATATCCAAGGCTATTGTGATACCAATATCTACAGTTAGTATTAGTGGTTGTATATATATATATATATATATATATATATATATAGTTTATATATGTGATAGTATATATTGGTAAGTGTAGGTTGTGTGTGCTGGGTTTACTTGGAAGGGTAGAACTTGGATGGACTCTGGTCTTTTTTCAACCCTATGTAACTATGTAACTATGTACTGTATGTAACTAGAACTTTAGTTAGGATCTTGGAAATTGACATTTAATAATGATTTAAGGCATATGAGCTGCACAATTAGTGGTCTTTATTTTCCTACTGGAACAAAACAATTATGGCCTCAGAAAAAGATTGGGGGAGTTGACCAGATTGAAAGCACTGACTCATCTAGGAGTAGGGGTATAAATTCCTCAGAAAACCTTTTGTATGGTTTAGCTGTGAGCCCTAGGGGTTATTTTTACTGGGTAGAATGCAAAACCTCTGAAATATCATTTTGATATGTGATAAGAGAATCATAGATATTTGCTGTGACTTCAGCCAAGAGATGGGAGAGCATATTAGGCTCCTAGGTTTATTCTTCCTGTTTAAAGAAGTCAGTGCTCTGAGGGTATTCATTTGTACTGTCCCTTTCTGATAATTATATCACAGTGATGATCTTACCTATGCCCTGTGCCATTCACTGATCAGCACGAATTATTGATCTTGGGCTATTTATCAAGCTGAGCTAGGCCTTGGCAATCTGAATGCTTCCAAACAGATACACAGTGACTGAAATTCAGCATATTTACAGGGAATAAAGAACTGAACCTTTTCACTGAGTAGCATTAATTTACACAATTAAAAACAATGTGCACTGCATGACACATTACAGTTTTTGCCAGAACTATGGATTGACTGTGATGTGGCATGTTATGGATTTGTTAGCTTGAATAATAAAATTACCTTATTGCTTAACAGAATGAGATGTAGTTATGCAATATTATTCCGAGGGAAGCCAATTAAAAAGCATTTTTTACAAGGTAGGAAACAGTGCTATTAATAATTCTCTGTTTTTCAGGCATAAGTGTCAAACATAAATTTATGAGTATTTTGATCTAGAGATGAGAGAACTGTGATGTTACATGGTGACCTAAGGATTTTGTGTTTAACTTTTACTGTTTACATGTTACTGGGTTGACCAAGTTGGTAGGGGTGTTTTATTCTCTTGACCTCTTCTTCACTAGTCAGGTCTGTGATATGATAATCTCGCACTTTAGGAAACACATGTATAGATTCTTTGGGGGAATGGGGGCGATTGTACAACTGACTGGACTCGACTGATATCTAATAACCCCCAATTACTTATTTTACATAAAAGTATGAGTGGTGGAACCATAACCCAGTAGATGGAGGATGGAAGTCCCACCAATAAGTATGGGAATTAATACTTTAGTCTCTGAAGTTTCAGAAATATTTTCATTGAAACCCTTTTTGAAGGTACAAACTTTGCCCAGGATTGCCCTTAGAGGTCAGCCTGTAACAGGGCTACCTGTGGCTGGCAGACACCCATTGCAGTAAAATGTATGTGATTGGTCTTTACTGTAAGAAGCAGCCATGATACACGATGATGCAATGAACCAGGCACATTTTTATCAAGCAGCTTCTTGCAGGAAAGTAGGTTACAGGGTGGGGCACTGGTTGCTGACTCAGGGATCTTAGTTATGCAAAAAACAATACTTCAGCAGTCCTTCTCTCTGTTCCTCACATTCACACAGCGTTCCTTTCCTGAAGCCTCCAGGAACCCTGTCATGTAGGAATGAACAGGCAGAGTGCCATTAAGATACCCATACACGTGAAGATCCGCTCGCTTGGCGACCTCCTACGGGTGGGCGATATCAGGGAGCGTGTAGGCTAATTCGATCGTTTGGCCCTGGGGCCAAATGATTGAATTATAATGGCGGCAATGGGGCAGTCGGTTTGGGGACCGCATCAACGAGCCGATGCGGTCCCCGATCCAACTAAATCTTTTAACCTGCCCGATCGATATCTGGCTAATTTGAGGCCAGATATCAGTCGGGTATGCCCCTCCTTCCTGCCCCTACACGTGCCGATAAGCTGCCGAATCGGTCCGATATCAGCAGCTACAATCGGCCCATGTATGGCCACCTTATGCCGTATAGGGGCCTCCTTTCCTTAATAAATCTTCCCCTGTTTCTCAGCAGTGTCCCACATACAGTGCCCAAGTTTCGTTTGTAGGCTTTCTTCTAACCTGCACCTGAATTCTCTAATTCCCTAGTTGGCGCACAGTCGCCTGGGGCTTTAATCCAAAATACTCACTCTATGGGGCTCATTTATCAAAAAAATTTGTATTAGATACGAAAGTTTCAGATCGCGAAAATACTGTGATACGATCCAAAAGTTCTGAAAGTTTTGTATCTGAACGATCGTAAACGGCGCAAAAAACTTTCTGACTTTGAACCTTCGGTGCATGATTTTGGAAGCCTCCCATAGGAATCAATGGCACTCTGCAGCTCCAACCCGGCCCAAGGAAAGTCTCCCATAGGACTCAATGGCACTCTGCAGCTCCAACCTGGCCCAAGGAAAGTCTCCCATAGGGCTCAATGGCACTCTGCAGCTCCAACCCGGCCCAAGGAAAGTCTCCCATAGGGCTCAATGGAACTCTGCAGCTCCAAACCGGCCCAAGGAAAGTCTCCCATAGGACTCAATGGCACTCTGCAGCTCCAACCCGGCCCAAGGAAAGTCTCCCATAGGACTCAATGGCACTCTGCAGCTCCAACCTGGCCCAAGGAAAGCCTCCCATAGGGCTCAATGGCACTCTGCAGCTCCAACCCGGCCCAAGGAAAGTCTCCCATAGGACTCAATGGCACTCTGCAGCTCCAACCCGGCCCAAGGAAAGTCTCCCATAGGGCTCAATGGCACTCTGCAGCTCCAACCTGGCCCAAGGAAAGTCTCCCATAGGGCTCAATGGCACTCTGCAGCTCCAACCCGGCCCAAGGAAAGTCTCCCATAGGGCTCAATGGCACTCTGCAGCTCCAACCCGGCCCAAGGAAAGTCTCCATAGGCTCAATGCACTCTGCAGCTCCAACCTGGCTCAAGGAAAGTCTCCCATAGGCTCAATGGCACTCTGCAGCTCCAACCTGGCAATGGCACTCTGCAGCTCCAACCCGGCCCAAGGAAAGTCTCCCATAGGGCTCAATGGCACTCTGCAGCTCCAACCTGGCCCAAGGAAAGTCTCCCATAGGGCTCAATGGCACTCTGCAGCTCCAACCCGGCCCAAGGAAAGTCTCCCATAGGGCTCAATGGCACTCTGCAGCTCCAACCTGGCCCAAGGAAAGTCACGATACCAAAGCTTGAATGAATAATGAAACTTTCGTACTTGTTGCAACAATACGATTTTTTTGCACAAATTTTAGCAAAGCACAAAAAGTCACGAAATTTAACGAAAAATATCACAGAAAATACGTACAGTTCTAAAAGACATAATCGTATTTTAATGAATCTGCCCCTATGTGACCGAAAATCTCCCATAGGGCTCAATGGCACTCTGCAGCTCCAACCCGGCCCAAGGAAAGTCTCCCATAGGGCTCAATGGAACTCTGCAGCTCCAACCCGGCCCAAGGAAAGTCTCCCATAGGACTCAATGGCACTCTGCAGCTCCAACCTGGCCCAAGGAAAGTCTCCCATAGGACTCAATGGCACTCTGCAGCTCCAACCTGGCCCAAGGAAAGTCTCCCATAGGGCTCAATGGCACTCTGCAGCTCCAACCTGGCCCAAGGAAAGTCTCCCATAGGACTCAATGGCACTCTGCAGCTCCAACCTGGCCCAAGGAAAGTCTCCCATAGGGCTCAATGGCACTCTGCAGCTCCAACCTGGCCCAAGGAAAGTCTCCCATAGGGCTCAATGGCACTCTGCAGCTCCAACCCGGCCCAAGGAAAGTCTCCCATAGGGCTCAATGGCACTCTGCAGCTCCAACCCGGCCCAAGGAAAGTCTCCCATAGGGCTCAATGGCACTCTGCAGCTCCAACCTGGCCCAAGGAAAGTCTCCCATAGGACTCAATGGCACTCTGCAGCTCCAACCTGGCCCAAGGAAAGCCTCCCATGGGGCTCAATGGCACTCTGCAGCTCCAATCTAGCCCAAGGAAAGCCTCCCATAGGACTCAATGGCACTCTGCAGCTCCAACCCGGCCCAAGGAAAGTCTCCCATAGGGCTCAATGGCACTCTGCAGCTCCAACCTGGCCCAAGGAAAGTCTCCCATAGGGCTCAATGGCACTCTGCAGCTCCAACCCGGCCCAAGGAAAGTCTCCCATAGGGCTCAATGGCACTCTGCAGCTCCAACCTGGCCCAAGGAAAGTCACGATACCAAAGCTTGAATGAATAATGAAACTTTCGTACTTGTTGCAACAATACGATTTTTTTGCACAAATTTTAGCAAAGCACAAAAAGTCACGAAATTTAACGAAAAATATCACAGAAAATACGTACAGTTCTAAAAGACATAATCGTATTTTAATGAATCTGCCCCTATGTGACCGTTTGGCTACATTCCACCACTATATCCAACTATTTACTTGTTATTGGTTGCATGATCTCTA
This sequence comes from Xenopus tropicalis, assembly GCF_000004195.4. Classification (NCBI taxonomy): domain Eukaryota; kingdom Metazoa; phylum Chordata; class Amphibia; order Anura; family Pipidae; genus Xenopus; species Xenopus tropicalis. Next base: position 27,662,801 of record NC_030681.2, on the reverse strand, counting down.
AAAAGACTTACCACATGCAAAATAGTTGCAAATGAAGCTTTTTTAGACACTTTATTTTCCCTATCTTGTAAAGCAGTGCTGTCTAACTTATTACATGTAGTGGGCCAATTACTTCTCATACAGCATGTTTGAGGGCCGGTTTAAATTAAAATGGTGATGTCATACAATGGACAATGGAGCCTCTGCCCAGAGGGCCACATCTGGCCTGCAGGCCTTCAGTTTGACTGCTCTGTTGTAGGTTTTATCCTTTAAGTTCTGAAAATTTCAGAACTTTTTGATCAATATTAATGAAGCACAAAGCTACAAACAGGGGGCTGTTTGTAGCTTTGTGCTTGATTAATATTGATCAGTAGCACAGAACTAATATAAATACTTTGGTGCTACAGCTGCATTGTTATTGGTCCTTAAAGACCAAAGAATAATCACTAAATTAGAGGCATACAGGTACGGGTTACTTTGTATTTGTAAAAAATGTTTTGTTTTAATAAAAAATGAGTGGGAGCTTCATATTGCATACTCTAGCGGTGTAAAATGAAATATTTTAATTGCTTATATTTAAGTGGCATACATTCCAATTAAATAATGCTCCCAGTGACTAAATTATCATGAAAAAATACTAAGCTGCAAGGTTGGCAAACATTTGAATGAAACATATTTCCGCCACAGGAGTGTTCTTGTTTCACTCAGCAAGAGAAGTCTCACACTGGGTTCGTCAGTGCAAGTTTTTTTCATAAAAATTACCTTTTTAAATACAGGGCTGGGCGGTGCCCACATAACTACAGGCTGTATGAAGCTGCACCCACCATAGAGCAGTCACGGGATAGAACCAGATAAACAGATAACAGAAAATACATTCATGGACTGAACAAGCCTCATCATTTTGTTGAAATTTGATTCCTGTTTTAGGGCATTTTAGTTTTTGAGAATGTATACACTAGAAAACGAATTGGAAGCCTTCAAGTGGAAGCCTTACTTACTTTTCACTTGCAGTGATAATTGTCATCCCACAGTTTCTGTACCAATTCTGTACCAATTAGAAAAAATCCCATTAATGCATGAATTGGACAGCAAGCCCCTGTAATTGGCTGATGTTGAAAATACTTGTTTTTCTTAAAATCAGGGCTGCTTCTAGTAATTGGAAGGGAACTACAAATATTATCTAATATGCACAGAAACTAACAGTCTAATAAATACATGAAAACCAACATTCAGCATGGCATAGCATTAGTAAGAGAATCAAGGGGAATGTGCAGAAATGACTTCTCATTTTGGCTGACAATCCTATGAAATTGTTCTTACTCAGTGCTGCAAATGAACCAGCTCCAAGCAGGAACACAACCTTCCTAATACCTTAACATTGTGACGAATTTATAGGAAACAACGTCTGAGAAATAAATATATATTGAAATGGTTTTTCATTTAATTCTGGAATACCTGGACTTGTTCTCTTTTTTCAATGATGGTAATTTAACCTGGGGGTATAAAAAAAAAAAAGGATCTAGTTAATGAACCACTTGTGTGGCTACATCTCACAGCCTTTTGCTCATAAAAAAGCACAATAAACACAACTCTCTACACACACATATATATATATATTTTAATTTAAATCATAAATTATCTTGAATATTATTTATGCCTGGAGCAATCTGAAATTAATTTTCATGATGTTTTGCTGCTTGCATGGAATTCTTCATTGCTTTACAGAACTCCTAGATAGACTGTCTCACAGGAACAAGATGATAGCTTTCCTTTCCACACTAGTCACTCTATATAATGATCCCAAATTCCCAAGTTCACAATTAGCATGCACATCAGAATCCAATTAAAATAGTACACAGTAAAAACCCCAAACTATAAAGAATCTCCATCAGATAATTTTTATTTTTTTTGGCAAAAATCAAATTCTCCTTAGAATAAAATAAATTAGGTTTTAAAAATAATTAAAGAATTTGAAAGTTATTCTCTGTATAAAAACACAAAAAATGTATAGGTTAAAATTCAAACCATGGTTATGGCAGCTTTTATGTACATATTGTTTGGCATGGCGTGTGTAGCCAATCAGAGCATTAGAATATTCACAGGCTGGATCACATGCGTCAAACACAAGGCCCGTGGGCCAAATCCGGCCTGCCTGGCTGTTTTATGTGGCCCCTGGTGACTGTGCCTGACCATACAGTCTCAAAGTAGTCAGCCAGATCAGCAGAACAACATGTATATTGCAAGGTTGCTTGAAATTGTGTTTACTTCAAGTTGTCTTTGGGTTAAGTTCCCCTCTAAGGTTGACCTGTAGGGAGGAGTCTGCTAAAGGAGCCCATATATAGGGAGCGCAGGAACCAGGGACTTACTCTTAGGCCTGATAAGATCAAGAGAGCGAGACAGACAGCAGAGCCCCCACTATTCCCAGCTACAGTCAGGTGATCCCAATGGAGCCAATAAAAGGGCAACCATATGGGAGTTTTAACCTTATAAGCAAGCATGTTGCAGGTAAAACTTAGTTCCTTTGCTCAGTACTAATCTTAAATTACTTATATAGGTCAGTCAGTTTAGAACTGGCCAGAAGGGATGACTTTGACGTAGTTGGCCAGCGTGAAGTATATTGCAATGTACGGACAAACAATCCCTCTTTTTGGGGTGGGGAGGGAAGGCATTTCTTAGTAGCTGAATGCACAGAAATGTCCTAATGTCGTATTTCTACATATTGATAATGGGTGAGTGCAGAGGATTTTTTGCGGTTGTTTATATGTATTTTGTGGTCACAGCCTCATTGCACCCCCACCTAATGGTTTACAATTTAGTGGTTGAGCACAACTTTCCCTTTTTCTTGTGTTATTGTTCAGACCAGGAGGGAGGCTGCACTCTGCTAAGACTAGGTGAGTTAGTACCAGACTCATCTCAGAGTTGAGAGGTAGTTGTGCTATTCAGTTGGGGCAGCCTCTAGACTGGACTAGGAGTTAGCAGTAGGAGTAGAACTGCACCAGTTAGGGAATTGGAGTGTTCAGGAGTAGGTTAGTGGAACATACGGGAGCTGTAGTGAGACAGCTCAGGAGAAGCTTACTGTATGTGCTTCATGTTGGAAATGACTGAGAAACAGGAGGAAAGTTTTAGAGGAGCACCCCTTAACAGCTGATGGCGCTTGTGCATTTCCACATGACAGTGGCACTGGGGGCTTCTAGAGAGGGACCACTGAGGATGTGAGAGGGCCCTCTGGGGAAGTGCTTTTTTGTCTAACTGATGTATACTGAACATGGTGGGTTTCTGGTGCTCCTGTTCTGTACCTTGCCATGCCTTTGAAAAGCAGCTGAAGAGTCTGGTTCATCACATTTTGTGAGATGTCTACTTCTTACAGCAAAGGCCTACACCATCATCTCCCCTGTGGCAGGATTCTACCAGTTTCTGGTAGCCCTGTTACACCCCAGTAGCTCCCCATTTTCTTTTCTACTGTTTCACATGACATGGTCTGTGCTGCTGTTATGCAGAAGGCAGCCTGTGCATTTTAGGCTTATGCCACACGTAACATATAGTACATATTTCGGCAGGTCGGAAACGGCTTGCTGAAAATACGCTTCTGTCTGTGCCTGCACCTGAATGAACTGAATATGCTTAGGTGGAGGCACATGTACCTGATATCTGCCTATAAATGCGAGAAAATGCAAAGTCTTGCGCTTTTAGGCAGATATTGGCTACATGTGCCTGCACCCGAGCCTATTCAATTCATTCAGGTCCCGGCACAGGTGGGGGGAGTTTTGAGTGTATTTTCAGCAAGCGTTTCTTGGCTTCCTGAAAATATAAACCATACACTATGGGGCACATTTACTAACCCACTAATTGTCTGACGGCGTCCGAATTCGTTTTTTTCGTAATGATCGCTACTTTCAGAAATTGTCGCGACTTTTTCGTAGCCATTACGATTGCTTTGCAAAATGTTGCGACTTTTTCGTAGCGTTACGACTTTTTCGCAGCTTTCGCACCGAGTACGAAAGTTTCGGATTCATTCAAGCTTCAGTATGGAGACTTTTCTTGGGCCAGGTTGGAGCTGCAGAGTGCCATTGAGCCCTATGGGAGACTTTCCTTGGGCCGGGTTGGAGCTGCAGAGTGCCATTGAGCCCTATGGGAGACTTTCCTTTGGCCGGGTTGGAGCTGCAGAGTGCCATTGAGCCCTATGGGAGACTTTCCTTGGGCCAGGTTGGAGCTGCAGAGTGCCATTGAGCCCTATGGGAGGCTTTCCTTGGGCCGGGTTGGAGCTGCAGAGTGCCATTGAGCCCTATGGGAGACTTTCCTTGGGCCGGGTTGGAGCTGCAGAGTGCCATTGAGCCCTATGGGAGACTTTCCTTGGGCCGGGTTGGAGCTGCAGAACGCCATTGAGCCCTATGGGAGACTTTCCTTGGGCCAGGTTAGAGCTGCAGGGTGCCATTGAGTCCTATGGGAGGCTTTCCTTGGGCCGGGTTGGAGCTGCAGGGTGCCATTGAGTCCTATGGGAGGCTTCCAAAATCATGCTAAGTCTGAAAGTTTCGCCCGCCGCTTCCGAGCGCTCAGTCGTAATGGTTACGAAAAAGTCGCGACAATTTACGAAAAGTCGTAACGGCGATGAACAAAAAACCACAAAAATACGAAAAACACGCAAAATGTTTGTTTTCCAATCGGAATTTTTCCAATTCGGATTCGAATTCGTGCGTTAGTAAATCAGCCCCTAAGTGTGGCATTAGCCTTACATTTTGTATTGAGTGTCAAATTAGTCAGCCAGATCAGCAGGGGAACAGGGGGCGGGGCTTAGGGGACTGTTCCAAACCATATTATTACATTAAAAGTCATGAAAAGGCTGCATATTTTTTAACTGATGTATATTGCAAAGTTGCTTGAAATGATGTTTACTTTTAGGGTGGAGTTCCCCTCTAAGGTTGGCCTTGGAGTTCCCCTTTAATATGAGCTTTAAATTGTGTCTTTAAAGTCGTGTTCAAACTATGCTCCAATCAAAAGAAAATTGGTATGGAGAATATTAAAAATAAACATCAAATATACAACAGCAACAAAATCATTTACATGAGTGTTCCTGGCTTTGTGAAAGGACAATGAAACTAGTTCACACAAATATATGGTTTCAGTATTTGTGGCCTTAGAGGTCTAAAAGTTTGCCTGAAAGCCATAAATCTCTGCCTTTTATAAAGGAGAGAAGATCTTGTGCAGAATTTGGGCGAGACAGCAGTGAGGAGTTAGTCTCTGGCAAGCTCTGATCTGATTACTTTCTCGGTCCATTCAATTTTCAATTAGATGTGGGAGATATTCCCAGATGTATATCATCCGTAGGTATAACAAGTCTCGGCTGATATTCATTTAGTAGCTGTCTGTTGACATGCAAAATATCTTATGAATTGACGATGCTACGGTGCGAGCCGGACTTAATAAACAGCCACTTAAAAACTTTTCTTATTTTGTTGACCATCCGTAGAGGTGCTTTATATTTATGAGGAGAGAACTAACTGTCAAAAAGGCTGTAAAACATGGCAAATGAATCCACACAGGGCTGTCTGGAGCACAGCTTGTGACAGAAGAGAAAGAAATTATGTACTAAAGTTGTCACATAACAAGGGCACGCTTCCAAGGAGAGAGAAAGAACTGTACCACCGTCGATGCAAAACATTTTCCTTACTGAGAAAAAATTCATGTAATTTAATCACTTTTTGCTTAGCACAATTTAACCCATTGCCTGACCGGAACCTGCGTGCATTATATTCATTCAGCCTTTCATTTTCCAGGATATGAATTCATCGCAGAATATTCAGGAAACCCTGGGGCCCTGGAAGCCCTATACCAGCCATTCACCATGATACAGGTATTATATTAATTAATATCCATTACAGGTATGGGATCCCTTATCCGGAAACCTGTTATCCAGAAATTTCCGAATTACGGAAAGGCCATCTCCCATAGACTCCGTTATAAGCAAATAATTCTAAATTTCTAAAAATGATTTCATTTTCTCTGTAATAATAAAACAGTACCTTGTACTTGATCCCAAGATATAATTAATCCTTATTGGAGGCAAAACAAGCCTTGATTGATAGCAGACTTAAGTTATGGAGATCCAAATTACGGAAAACCACTTATTTGGAAATCTCCAGGTCCCGAGCATTCTGGATAACAGGTCCCATACCTGTATAAGCAAATAATTGTCATGTTTGAAAAAGATTTGCTTTTTCTCTGTAATACTAAAGCAGTAGCTTATTACTTTATGGTATATGGTATAGTACTTGATGGTAACCAAGCTGCATGAATCCATATTGGTGACAAACAATCCTATTGGGTTTATTTAATGTTTCAATTATTTTTAGGGGCGGTTCATCTTCAAGTTAACGTCTAGTATCTTATTAAATGACCTAGTCTTAACATCTTTTTAATTGGACTTTTTTTGAAAAAATTATTTCAAAAGACTATTGCTCCATGAGGCTACAGTTTTTTTGTTGTTGTTACTTTTTATTACTTAGCTTTCTATTTAGGCCTCCCCTAATCATATTTCTGTCTCTCTTTCAAATCATTACCTGGTTGCTAGGTTATATTGGACCTTAGCAACCGTATAGCTGCTGAAAACCCCTAAGTCCTAAAATCCCTTACACAATACATGGGTTTGACCTGCATATTACTTTACAATTGTGGGTTCAGTTTTACTTTATGCAAAAACATTGTACAGTTTTAGTTGTGTAAATAAATCACAGTTGACAAAACATTCACGTTACCTATGGTATACAGCCAGGCCTGGATTTGTGACGAGGCCACAGGCCCGGGCCCAGGGCTGCCCTGCCGCAGCCATGACATGTGTCATACTGAATGATCCTGGCCCATTGTTCCTTTGTTAAAAAAAAAAAAACAGCAACTAGAATGATTTCTCTGCCAGTAACCAAATACCAGGGTATAATACGGAACTTGGCACCCACATAACGCTAGAACAATGGGAAAAGATCTGGACATTGGCTGCCAAAACCTCTATATGCACCACCTTTAAGGAAAACTTATATAAAATAATATTTGAATGGTACCATACACCATCTCTTTTACAAAAACTTTTCTCAGGAACATTATCTACATGCTAGCGTTGCAATCACGACCCAGCCACGATGTATCATATATTCTGGACCTGTCCGGTAATATCAACCCTATGGGACACAGAAATTCTTTCAAGAATCACCTGTCTCTCCTTACAAAAAGACCCGCTGTCACATCTCCTAGGACTACTACTAAAAGGAGTAGGCAAACGGACATAAAAGGTGGTACAAAGTGTATTACTAGGGACACGCTGTCTGATAGCAGCCCACTAAAAATCTCCCACAATGCCAACCATACCGGAACTGATCAATAAGATACAGCATGTACGGAACATGGGTTACCTAACGGCTATACTTCATGATAAAATATTACCCTTCCTAGAGGGCTGGTTTCTATGGGATTCATACTATGGACAACTACACTACCATGTAGATAGGACTTGAACTGCAGCACGAGCACGGGGTAGCTACCAATAAAACTGTAGAGCTTAAGGTCAACTACTGTCACCCATCAAGCTTATGGACACTGCTGGTGCACGGACACATGGGATGTGCAAGCTCATGTATACTCAAGGTTGGACTGGGCCAGCAGGACACGTTTCAAGCCTGCCTTTATCAGCCACTAACTGTGGCAGAGGGCGGGGCAGTGGTGTAACATGGGCAGGACAGTGATGTCATAGGGGCGTGGCTACAACATGATGACCAATGACATCAGTCTTAGAGTCCTGCCGTTTCTCCAAATTAGAAAACAGGGCATGCAATTTTGACCTGGATGGCCCTTCCAAAAATTGCACTGTCCAGGTCAAAACTGTACAGGTAGCAACCCTATCCAAGCCATTCCTTACCAGCCCAAGCCTGCTCCTCATCAGGATGTGCAGGCAATACCCAAGTTCCCTGCCGCATGTAAGGAGGAGGGAGGGAATATAAGGAACAGGGTGCCAGGAGAGGAGGGGTGTGCTGGCTAAGGTGGACCTAGACGTATATTAATCTCACCTTTTTACATAGGGTTAGACTAGTGTGTGTACACAGTCAGCAACAAAACCTTCTCACTAATATACTGTGTCATACGGTTATTAAGTTCTGCCAGTAGGTGTATAGGAGTATTTATGTTATTTTATAAAGTTTCTCGTGAACTTGTGCATTCTGGGAAGAGTCTCCAGGATGTGATGCTATTTCCTGTTTCCTTCTGTTGCTGTAAAGTGAATTAAGTATCAGCCATGTTTGCAGCATCATCCTGATAGCAACTCCAGATTACCCAGATACCCTGCTAACACCTAGAAAATATGTTTAATGCAAGCAAGTGTGCAGAAGTGGCAGCTCTGTTTTGTTTGCATAGAGCTAGGGCCAGAAGCTGTGTCAGTGCAATAACTACAAATCATTGATGTCGTATCTAGTGAAGTTGGTTACACCAACACCCGTTCTTGTCTATACATTCAAACATACTGGGCCTAGAATTTGTATTCTATCACCATCAATAAGTACTAATGTAGTAATCATTACAAAATGTTTTATTTTTACATTTCTGAGTATTTAGCCTCGGTATTCCAATCAATACAGTTTGCACTGGGGTTTCTTTGTCTTTTCCCTAGGAAACCAGAGTAAGTGTAGAAGAGAGAGCTCGGGAAGGAGTCTGAATCTCTCCCATTAAAACATCTGACCTTTTAAAAACCACAGTGCGTTCCATTAATATATTGATGTAAGCTCAACGTGGTGGATAGATCTATATTTGTAATCCATTATCTTTGTGCTTCTATAAACCTGATGGATATATATATATATTTTGTTTTAATAAATAAATACCTAACTTAATACCTAAACATTTAAAGGAAAACTATACCCCCAGATATTATATCAAATGGCCTATTAAAGAATATTACCAAACTGGAATATATATATCAGTAAATATTGCCCTTTTCCCTTGAGCCACCATTTTGTGATGGGCTGTGTGCTCCCTCAGAGATCAGCTGACAGGAAATAATACAGGACTTGGCTGATTAATTGGCTGATGTGACCTATAATGTCTGTGTGCCCTTGGCTTGTTTGTGTGCACTGTGAATCGTATGACCCTAGGGGGCGGCCCTTAGTACTTAAATAGTAATTAAATAGAAAATAGCAATTTTCGATTTAGGATTATCCATAAGGGGTATTGGACCCCTTATCCAGAAACCCATTATCCAGAAAGTTCCGAATTATGGAAAGGCCATTTTCCATGGACTCTATTGTAATCAAACAATTCAAATTTTTAAAAATGGTTTCCTTTTTCTCTGTAATAATAAAACAGTACCGTGTACTTGATCCCAACTAAGATATAATTAATCCTTATTGCAGCCAAAACAATCCTATTGGGTTTAGTTACTGTTTAAATAATTTTTTTTGCCAGACTTAAGGTAGGAGATCCAAATGACAGAAAGACCCCTTATCCGGAAAACGCCAGGTCCCAAGCATTCTGGATAACGGGTCCCATACCTGTACTACAAAAAATAAGTATATTTTTATGAAAATGGTTTATTTAGACGAAGCAGGGTTTACACGTGAGCTGTTTTCTGCAATATATTTTTATAGAGACCTACAGTACATTGTTCAGGGGGGGTATAGTTTTCCTTAAAATTTCTTGAGACAATGCAAAAACATTTGCCCAGAATTTGGTGAGACAAGCATCAAAAAAGGAAAAATGCTTTTATGTTTTTCCACCCACATGCCATTTCAGAGTTGCTTGTTAAAGTAAATGATTATATGTAGAGCGACTATTTACAAAAGAAGTGCATTATAGTGTCAATAGCAGGTAACTGAATGTAAAGTGATTGATGGCCCAGGTCAGTGACTGTACTCAGTTTTTTTAGAGATTTTCTGGCGAGTACTTTTGCTGAAAGAAGTGGGTTGTTTTGTCTCCAGAAAAGAAAAGCTTGTGTCACCTGCGGGGCCCTCTCATGTTCTGAAGCGGGTCACATTGTCAATGTTCTTTAGCGTTTTACCTTTTCTAATGTATCTGCAGGAACAGGGCAAGCATGGAAATATGATAGTTAATGGACATACTGTAATAGGATCCAATGAGATATTTATATTGTGAGGTACATTTTCTTAAACTACTCACTTAACTGTTTCTCTTCCAGCAGTTCTCCTAAGTTGTGTTATTGAAATGCAACGGGAAAATGTAGAATCTATGTTGCCCACAATATGTAGCTCGTTTGCCTGCAACTCAGATTCTGTCCCATGTTAAAGGGCTAATTTTTAGTTGCCTTCAGTACATAACTGTGCTGTTCCAGTTACTTATTGACTTCTGTAATACTGAAATAGTTTTTGAGTAAACTTGCTAGAACAATTTGAACAGAATGAAATGAATATCAAAAATCTAAAGACGTGTTGAGGTAACTATACATAAACAGCAGATATTTTGACATCTTCACAGATGAAGCTTTTGGAAAATAAACCATGTGACAATATTTTATTCATGCCACTTGTTATTTATTTGTCCTTATCTGTTTCTTACAATGAAGTCAGGCCTGAACAGGGATTCAAAATAGGCCCTGGCATTTCCAGTACACAGAGGCCCAAACAGCCCCCCCACCAGCCTAATGAATAGTGAGTGTCTATGGCACCTTACAGCAGCCCCTCTGGCATTTGCCAGAATCCCCAGCTTGCCAGTCCAGACCTGGATGAGGTTACAAGATCACTGGGGAAAAAGGGACACCTTCTGATATGCGGGGGGATGACTATGAGTCTCACTATCTTGCTCCTCCTGATTATAGCATTGCTTAACACAGGCAGCACTAGTATTTTCATCTGGAGAACACTCTGTATTTTGGAGTGCCAAGAACTTCATCCAGGGCCAGAACTAGGGGTAATGGCGCAACGGTGGGGGGGCGAACAGGCAGGTACCTCTTCTTTCACCTAACCCAAGTTCCGGGCCCTTTCCCCCCACCGCATCACCCCTCTTCATTGGCCCCCCATACATGTGCATCTGTACGCTCACTTGCGCATACACATACACACCGCCTGGGTTGCCTAGGGTGCCCGGTCTGGCTGGCACTGCCTTCACCAGTCTTTTAAAGTGCAGAACAGGGAGCAAATTCCAGAAAACATGCCTGATTCCACCCATTTATTTTTTGCTTTTCACCGTGACCTCAGTTTAATAAATTAACCTGATTATTTTTAAATAGTAAATAACAGATAGTGACACTTTAGATATTTTTACCTTTTTTTCTAAAATTAATGAGTTTCATTTTCCCTACTCTCATGTTTCCTTTTGGAAGCTCTGTAATACAGGTCTCTGAGTTTCTAAACTGTTAAAATTCAGTATATAAGTAAATACTATTCTCAGCAGCATATGATAAATACAAACAACTAATATAACAAATTATAACAGTCGCCAGTAAAAGCTGGGGGGCATGATCAGTAGGGGCTGAAGGTGAGCTGCCCTTTTAAACCTGTCATATGGGTGTGCGGATCCCATATCCAGTTTCTACATTTTAGCTGTAGGCAAAGGCTGCAGGTGGCCAAAATGAAATGGTAGAAAGCAAACATTAAGGATAATAAAACACTGTTTTACATTGCTGAAGCAGGAGAAAATGTTGTTTCCCCCAAATGAATTGCAGTTTAGACATATGGCGGCTCTGTATGACATTTGGTCCCATAGCCTCTGGCCTGTAACTGCTTTAAAACATGGCCAGGAGTAAAAGGTCATCTCCTAGGATAACATAGCCAGAGAAATGTGCAAATAAAGCTCTGAAGTCATTAGAACACAAAATATTCTGTAGAAGGTCAGGTCATTATTGCACAGGGAAGGCCAAGTTATAGAGAAGCAGAATGTAGACAGGAAGAAGGGAAGATGAGATACATTTGGCTATGAGAATAGAAGCTACAGCTTCCTCCAGGATTGCCACTGGTTCTACATAAATACATGACTGGAAACGAAAAGCATGTGTAAGATTTCTTCGCTGTTAAAGCAGCTGATTCAGTATCATGACGCATTGCTAAAGCTCTAAAGATACTTATGTTGTCTATATGAGGCAACTAAATGTATACCTTATGTTCAACATTAGTTTCTAGGTTTTATCTGCAAAGACCAGGGGTGGGGAAATAGATAACGAACTTCAATACATGAGAATTAGTATGGGCTGATTCCTGCTACGTAGAGGCAACTACTAAAATCAAGTGTGAGGAAGAGAGTGAGATAGTCTAGCCTTTGTCATCCCCACATACCTTCACATTGCACATTCCTACACCAGAAATTTTAATGTACCCCCTTACTTAAAAATATAAGGATACTAGAAGTCGCCTTGGCATTCATTCTCTCCCCTTTATATTTAGGGGGCATTTACTAATGCTCGATTTTTTCAGTTCCATTTATCTTTCTCATAAAATAATATCGTAAAAGATTTAAGGGATTTATGAAGGTGGTGCAAAGAGACAAACACTTTCACAGCAAATACAACCAGCAGGTACACCCAGATGCTTGCTCTTCACATAGCTGACCTGAAAACATTAACTAATGATTGATTGTCATGGATTACTAGACCTAGTGCAAACTTTAAGACTTTTATTACATTACTCATAGGAGTAGATCTTGTTTTTAGGCAACATTAAGCCCTTTTTGTGACACCTGTTATCGCTCTGCATCTAAAGAATCCGATACATAACAAACCAAAGCTATTCCGCAACACAGGAGCAGTAGGCAGAGGTCAAAGTTACTGTATAGCACAACCCTAGAGTCAATGGCACAGGTGATATTTCCAGGGATGTATTTAACTTCTGGGCTGCCCTAGGCACCAGACCGCAACCCATCTAATCTAAGAATCTATATCTCAAAATAGTATACAATCAATGAATAAAACTCCCCAGAAAAACAAGAAAGGTCCATGGAAGAGATGGCATATTGTGAAAGCCAAGAAACAGATCACAAGAGGATTATGTAGGAGTAGCTCAGATACTGTATAATAATAATACTAAATAAAACACAGAAATAGCAAAATGTAGATGAACAAGGAGACTGAGCAAGAAGTAGAATATAGGGAGGAGTTTCCAACAAAAGCCTATTCAGTCTACTTTGAATAACCGCTCTTCGGAAAACCAAGCATGTAAAACAGTTAGAGGAGCTACATAAAGAGTTATATCATTCTTTATGGTATGAGAATGCAAACTACCAAATAATACTCATTGGCAATTTCCAACTGTGTAACAATTTCCCTTCAAGCCTTTTATTTTTTCTTCAAATTGGCCTTAAAGAATATAAGGTATTTCATGAGATTTAGATTTCAGATTTAATGCAACATGATTTCCTTTATTATGTAACCAGATGGCTCATCTGCTACTTTTATGTATATTTAAGATAAAAAGCAATGTTGCTGTGCATTGAGATTATATATAACTAATGATCACAGCTGCTTCTGTAATGCTAACGTGGGTGGTTTACTGTCTGTCTGCATTTTTGGGAAGATGGTTGACTGCAGGAAGGGAGTTGGGGATTTAGAGCTATGGATTATAAAGCAAAAGGTACCAGAGAACTTTGTTTTTTCCATTTGTTCCTTACTTTATAGGAATAGTTTGCTTGAAAGAAGCTATATAAATATATAAAAAAGTCACAGTATTGATAGTTGAGCCAATACCACATCCTTCTTTATCAGTGGGGCCAAAAGCTGGCCTCACCTTGATTAAGCCATGCAGTTTTGGGCTACAGGAATTTGAAATGATTCAGATAGAGGGTGGGGGACTTGATATTTAAAATTAATTATTGAGCAATATGTTGAATTAGTTGGACTTTTGCATATTTTTAGCTAAAATTACTTCTTGTTCTTCTGTGTTATGATATGTTATTTCATTTCATATATAAAAAAATTAAGCCATCACTCCACCCTTAAGAACATTATACAATGTTACCTGCCCAGGTGATCTACAGAAAAACCGCCTTCATATTCATATTCAACAGATTATACACTCCTCTTGGAATATTATATCTAGCAATAAATCAGAGGGGCTTAACAATCTCCCTAAACCTATTATTGGATATCACCATGGCAGTAATTTACGTGATTTGCTAGTGAAAATTGATCTGGTCAAATGTTATAATAAAACTAATATGAAAGCAATAAATTCAGTAACTGTACGTCTTGTCAATTACATGTTTCTGGGTGCAAGTTTTGTGCATTCAAAAACAGGTGAGTGTATTAAAATAAAGCACAGAATAACATGTATGTCTACCTTTGTTATATATATGGTTATTTGTTAACATGGCCTATCATAAATACAGTAGGCAAGAGTGATTAGACATTCCAATCATGTATTGATAGCAAAAATAGAGATACAGTAACAGCAGTGTAACTTCTTGGGGCCGGGTCCCCCTGCAAATAATCGTATAAGGGGCCCGGCACAGAGTCGTAATCCATATTTGCCACTTGCTCCCTTACCTCCACCTGCTCTCTGTCGTCTCCCTGCCTGCTTGTGTATAGCTCCCTGCCCATTTTCTAAGTCTAAGAGTAGGCAGGGTTTTATATGTGAACAGGCTGGGGGACGTGAGAGAGCAGGTGGAAGGGGGTCTTGCAACAATAGAGAAATTGGACCCCATGGTAATGCCACCCCCCCCCCCCCCCGGGAGAAAACCACGACATTCCCTAGCAAAGGGATTCAGGGTCAAAAAGAAAATTCTATTGCAAAAAGGATTGACAAGTTGATTCCCTTACAGAGATCTGAATAGTATAAAGCCCAGGACCTAACAATATGGGGCCCTCAGACAGGCCTACCGGACCAATATTTGGCTGAAAATCGGTAATAATGATCTCAGGGTTGGCATTTTGGGGGAAGATCTTTAAATGTATGGCCACCTTAAAGGACACATAAACCCTACATTTTCCTATCATGTATATAATTTGGGCACATTTCCTCCGCCCAGACCACACCATTTGTACTACATATATCCCCTCCATTCGCTGGCACCATCACATTTTTCTAAAACAAATAGCAGCTTGCACCAGGCAGCCATTTTCCCTCTGACACATAAACACATTTCTCCAGCAGAGTGCACAGCTAGAGCAGAGTTTCTACATAAACCAGTAATGCTGTCTCTTTATTGGCTGCTAGAACTGAGAGTTGAGAAGAACTGAGCATGCTCAGTAGCCAACTGGTAAAGTAAATTCCAAAGGGAGGAGGATGAGTGGGTTAGAGGAGGAAAAGGAATCCCAAGTGATTAAGGGGATGCTGCAGCCTTACTATTAACCTTTTAATACCCGGATTGGCTGGTATTTAAATATTTTAAATAGGCTTTTCACTGATTAAATTAAATACTAAAATATTACAATGCACAGAAATAGACAAATTCACTGTTTCCTGAATGAATAAGATTTAGTATATAATGAAGATCACTAATATGATACTGCTGAAATAGTAGAATTGAATACTCACCTGCCTGGAGCTGCATTGTTATTTGGATAATTGATTCCACCAGAGTTAGCTTGTCTCAGCAGAAAAATAATGAAAAAAAAAAATTACTGAAACTGGGCAGATGTCGATTAGGTTTGATTTTCCCGTTGGATCGAGGACTGGATCAGTGCGTTTATGAAGTCCTTGGTCTGATGACCAGAAAAGCTGCAATTCTGATCTGATCTTAAGGTGGGCATATTGGGGAAAGATCCACTTTATTTGGCGATCTAGCCAAACAAATAGATCTTTCAGTGTTTGGCCACTTAAAGGAGAAGGAAAGTAACTAAGTAACTAGACTAAGTAAACTTTATCAGAAAGGTCTATGTAAATACAGCCATAAGCACTCACAGAAATGCTGCACTGACTTCTCTGTCAAAAGATTTGTTGTCTCTGTTTTCCTCTGCCAGAGACACACAGCTCTCTCCCCTCTCCTGCTCCCCCTCCCTCATGAATGCTAAGAACTCACTCCCCCCCTTAGGAATGTGGATCTGAGCCAATCAGCAGGAAGCTGACTCATAGTCTAACTAACTGCGCATGTACACTGGTCTGGGTCTCAGCGGGTTTTTTTCCTATAAGGCTTCTGATCATCTGAATGGGGGAAATATGTGGAGACTCAAAGGAACTGTAACTGTTTTTTAACATTTGAAATATCTTTTCTAAATACTTTTATAAGGAAATATATCACGGAAAGATTTCAGCAGTATTTTCAGCAGTATAAGTGTTTTCTTAGAAAACTTACGTTACCGTTACTTTATTGAGCTCAGGTAGCAGATCTCATTTAATTCTCGTAGCAAGCTTCTGGGCAGCTCAACCCTCCTCCCCCTCCCTCTCCCCATGCAGGATAAGCCAGTGGTCCGTTTGGACAGACAGGCAGTCTTAGCTGGAAAGTGTTAGCCTGTATGAATAAGATTTAGCATATAATACTGATCATTAATATGATACTGCTGAAAAAGTATGAAGAGTTGAATATTCACCTGCCTGGGGCTGCATTGTTATTTGGATAATTGATTCCACCAGTGTTAGCTCCTCTAAGCAAAAATACTCAACAAACTGGTGAAAAGAGGATAATACTACATCTAGATTAACAGGCTTTATATGGTTCTTCTTTGGAACAACAGACTGTTCCTAAAAGAATTTCCTGATTCTATACTTGTGACCCACTAACCCCATTAGGTAACCTTTGAGACCACAAGAGAATACTTTGCATTACCACAAGAGCATGGGTAATTGGTTTACCCACATCTGCATTTCAACCTATCAAGTCAATGCTGCTTTATGGGGCATCAGACATACTAAACAATAATGGGCAGATTTATAGTGGCTTTACATTAGGTATTTTTCCCAGAGCAGGCTCTCTTAAATAAGTAAGCTTTTAGGGGCCAAACTTTTTCTTATTTAATAAAGCCTGCTCTGGGAAAAATACCTCAACTTACAAGTTTTTTTTCCTTGAACCCCCACGTAAGTTCTTTAACTCATGCAAGATTTCCATTATGATTGCTCAAGCTGATCAATCTTTACACAAGGAGAGCACTAGGGGCACCCAAAAGCAAAACAAAAACCTATCAAGAGAAGAGAACTTTTACCTCTTTTGCTAGAAATACCCAAATAACTATAATAGTTCTAGGCAATGATGACGTTTCATTTGGCAGGGGCTATATTTAAATATAAAAACCATAAAGACTTTCAAGTCTTAAGTACTGTCTTATTAAACATTTAAAAAAGAATTCCTTAAAAGTGGACAAAATTATTTGTAATAAAATAGGACACTATGGGCATTATATATTGTCCCTTTCTGCATTACAGGTTTCCAGATAATTGATTTCATACTTATGGAACCTCAAATAGCTTTATGAAACCAGCAACATCTTAAATAAGTAAAAGTAGCATAATATACTATGTTATTGCAACAAATTCACTTTGATAGCTGACTGATAGGCTTGTTTGTGTAAATGGGACTATTAAGTTGAATGGTTTATGGGGCAGTTCTGTAGTTCTTTGCATATATAAGTTAATGAAATCATACTAACGCTAACTAATATCTAAAGTGCTTTCACAAACGGGCTAGACAGGGAAGGCACGATCTGAAGGAGACCTTTTATTAGGCCTTGCAATAATTCAGGCTGTGGCATTAAGGAAATTTGTTTATGGAGACACAGTCAATGTCATGGCTGCTTTCACCAAGATGAGCACTCCCACGGGACAATGCAGCAAAGTAATTATGCTCTAGGATTCTAGGATCCTTTCAACACTCACGCAGATAAACAAACAGACTTTTGTTTCGCTGTGCTGGTATTTCTAGAGCATTTTCCATGTACAGGAATTTTCAAGCTACAAATTAATGTTCTTATTCTTTTTTGGGTACATCTCAGAATGGAGCAAGAGAGGACCCCATAGCACCAACATGTCCTTTCAGCTTCTGTTAAATGAAAGTCTATTGACCTCTTGATGTCTTTTTCAAGTTCTAAAAGAAGTAATGTCCCATGGTAAGAGGTACAGAAGGAACGAGGCCCTTACCCCATAACCTCACCTTGATTGTTAACCTGAAGAGCTGATTCATTAGCATTTCAGGATAGCCCAATAAAGAAAGGAAGACAGATACAGTCTGCAGAGAGAACATCCAATTAAGATTTCTGAGAGAAGGTTGAGAGGAAGTTGCCATGGCAGGCTGAGAGGACCTCTCTTTCATGGTGCTAAGATACTATTGCAGTTGGCATTGCATTGTTAGCAACAGAACTTAATTAATGACCTAAATCTTTGTCTGTACTAATTTTTCGCTTCCGTATTATAGTCCCTTGAAACAAACTTGTTGAACAGCTGAATGTGTGTCATATGTGGTGAGGCACAGTTCTGACAAGGAAATGTGTTTGGCACATGCAGAAATGTCATAGACATTAAAGGACAGACATATGGAGAGCTTCGGCCGTGAATTTAAATGGAACCCTCAGTTCACAGCGAGCCAAAAAGCAAATTCAGGAAGATATGAGAAGTTGCTCTTGTAGAGAAATGGATGAAATTGGCAGCAGAACTTAAGCCAGATTGTGAAGGGGATACCACTGGGGAGACTGATCTAGTGAGCAGAATGCAAAGTCTATAGTATAAAAACATGCCCTTAGAGTTTTATATTTTATATAATTGCACAGGCTGTTCTCTCGATCATCTTTCCTCATTGTGGAAAGAGTAACAGTACTGCCACTAATCCAGGCATGCTAAATCCTGCCTCTTAGATCCAAAGTTTTTATCAACATGCTGCTGTCTCAGTACACCACCCAAATCACAGGCCTACCAGTGTTCCCATATATCAAGGGAATATGATTAAGCTATAAACAGATTATTTTGAAGGCTTGACCTCCCCAAACCAAGAATCCTTTCTGTAATAGTTTAGGTATGTGTCACAGTTCTCTACATGAATTGAGTTGAATTCCCACCGACATTAATGTAAATTATTGATATAGAGTGCACCACCTGTGGGTATGTGTGTATGTATATATATTTAATAAAAAACAAGGGCTTTCCTAGATAGAATAATAACACAGCAAAAGCTTTAAACACTGCGGGACAAGAAAACCATGTGCCAGCAAGGTTCAAAATGCAGTTTTTTATTTTTAAATAAAACCTCATTGACTGGCACAGTACAGGCTCCTATGAACAGTAGCATGAGACTCTGGATTTTGGTTTGCCCAACCACACTGCAGTATAATGGGGCCAATGTAAATTGATATGCTGAAATTGGGCGAATAAAGGAGTAATATTAAAAAACTGTCAGATTGGGGCTAATAAGAAAGGTAATTGTGTGCTATTGGGTCCATGGGTATTTAGTAACTTTACTGACTGTTTGCATTAGAAGTGGGGCCATGGGTGTTGAGAGACTGGAATTAGGTTTATATCGAGTCACATATACTTCCCAGCGATATATTTGCAAAAATGTAACTGATGTTGGTAAAGTTCAGTAAGTTTGTTCATTGGGACATAGAAATAGTTTTTTTTTTATTACAGCAGGATATAGTAATGTGACATTGAAATCTCCCTTTCTCTGAGCCCTTTCATAATGGCATGGATGGATGAATCACTTTAAAGCTATTTGGCAATGGGAAGGGTTCTAGTGCAGAACTTCTTTGTTAACCTTAACATTTTGTGTATTGCTATTAGAGCAAACAGTGCACAGCAGTGTGGGAGGTTTGATCTTTTTACAAGGTCAGGCAAAGACCAAGGATATATTTATAAAAGGGCAAAAGAGGAGTTAAATTGAAGTCTATTTTGCTCCTTTGATAAAGATGCCCCTGAATTTACAAGCTTATTGGTAGTAAAATGTGGCCAGCTGTAACATAGGAATTCCTGAAGTTTTAGGCAAAGTCTACTGCAAAGAATACAGAAACTTCCTTACAACATTATTCTTCATATGCTATAATGTAATATACAGGCCTGATACAGACACTATTTGGGCATTGATATATATATATATATATCTTTATGAAAAAACAAAAAAGGTTTATTGAAAGAGATCCGACGTTTCGAGCACCAAACTGTGCTCTTCCTCAGGGACAAACCAAGGGAGGAAGAGCACAGTTTGGTGCTCGAAACGTCGGATCTCTTTCAATAAACCTTTTTTGTTTTTTCATAAAGTCCCTACGTGTGCGGTACTCTTTTTGCTTATTGGAATTTTGTTTGACCAGCACCGAGCGCATTTGTTTGCCTGAAGGGTGTGCTCCTCTCTGTTCTTGTATGTATATATATATATATATATATATATGTGCCATTTTATGATTCCCTGAGCCCACTGGAAATATGTTCTCAGTAGTGTCTGTGTATTAAATGACTACAATTCCACCCACACATTTCCAAATTATCTTTTCTTTGGCTTTAATGGTAGTATGTAATAAATGACACCCACACAGTTGTATTGTCCCATCTCTAGATTGCCTTCAGTCTTCCTGTAATGTCTGGATAGTAACTGACATCTTTATGTAGGGAGACAGCATTTGCTCCTGTTATGGATCTGCACAAGATTGTTCATGTAATACAGACTGGTATGAAATGACAAGAGGATAAGGGAAGTCTGTGTGAATGAAAACAGCCCTACTGGTTAGCAAAGGGTAAATGTATTTAAGAAAGCCTAGGACGCTGCAAAGATGAGTATTCGCATATCTCTACTGTGCTCTTTCCTATCATAGCAACGTGACCCAAAGGCTTATAATGTGATAATGATACATGAAGGTTAATTAAAACTGCACCTAAGGGGAGTCATCAGTGAGTGGCCAAACAGAGAGCAGCAACTAAGACAGGCCACAAAGCAAGGAGGCCCAGCTACAAGTCCATCACACACAACTTGACTCAACCTGAGGGAGGTTCTCTTTTTGAAGGATAAAGTTATAATAGAGTAAAAATATGACTGCAGCACTTGGATACTGGAAATGGATTCTCTGATATTTGAGAGAAGACCTTCTGGGGTGCCTTCTCCTCCTCGCACAATTGGCCTGAAGAAGGAGGCAAACCCTTATAACATGAGCAGTTTTACTGTTCTACATGAAGTGTGACAGATATCAAAAGCTACAGCTAGAGATTTTTAAGTAAAACTGTAGACATTATGCATTTTCAGCACAAGCCTTATTTATTATCTCCATGTTGGGCCAAGATGTATGATGCCTTTTTGTCAGGTAGTCATGTTTGCAAGTCAGGACTTCACATATTGAATAATGTACTTTTCTCAATTCTGTTTTTTGCTTGTCCTGAGGAGACGTCTATAGTAATACAGGAATGTTTTCAACTCACTTTAAGGAACATATTTATTAATGTTTCCCTGAATCACACTAAAAATTGTGTTTAAATAATTACTTGAAAACACAAATTTTTTATTATTTATAAAGCGTAAAATCCACTAATACAAAATGACGCCATCTAAAAGCGAGGTCATGTACAAGTCAATGAAAGCAGTTCTAGGCAATTTGTAATTAACTTTATTTAATTTGTTGTTTAGAATATTTCATGATTTTTTCATCAGTAATCGCACAAAAATTCTTTGAGGTTTTCTTATTCTTATTTGTTCTGCATTTTTATTCATTCGTGCTTTTTATATGTGGATCTTTTAATAAATAAATCAACAGTCGTGCTTTTTTGATTTTTGTGGTAGAAAATGACACATTTCAATGTTGATACATCTGCCTCTAATTCACAAAGAAGAAGAACACAGAACGATAAAGTTTAGACATTTCAAAGGGATAACTGTGATTTCTTGATATTTATGCACTTCACTATCTTCACTCAAACTATTAGGGGACCTGTCACACATAAAAAGCTGTATAGTAAAAGTCCTTTGCAAATTACACATGAAACTTTAATTATTATTTTTAATTAAAACATCTATACCTGTTTAAATCTGAGCTATCAGTAATATATTGCCTGAGGCATAGAGGCGGGGCAGGCAATATATGATTGACAGCTGAGATTTTTAATAACAATTACAGGTATAGGACCTGTTATCAAAATTGCTTGGGACCAAGGGTATTCCAGATAAGGGTTCTTTCTGTAATTTGGATCTCCATACCTTAACTTCTCAAAAAAAATTAATAGAACAGTAATTAAACCCAATAGGATTGTTCTGCCCCCAATAAGGATTTATTATATTTTAGTTGGGATCAAGTACAGGTACTGTTTTATTATTACAGAGAAAAGGGAATCATTTAACCATTAAATAAACCCAATAGGACTGTTCTGCCCCCAATAAGGGGTAATTATATCTTAGTTGGGATCAAGTACAGGTACTGTTTTATTATTACAGAGAAAAGGGAATCATTTAACCATTAAATAAACCCAATAGGACTGTTCTGCCCCCAATAAGGGGTAATTATATCTTAGTTGGGATCAAGTACAGGTACTGTTTTATTATTACAGAGAAAAGGAATCATTTAACCATGAAATAAACCCAATAGGGCTGTTCTGCCCCCAATAAGGGGTAATTATATCTTAGTTGGGATCAAGTACAGGTACTGTTTTATTATTACAGAGAAAAAGAAAACCAATTTTAGAATTCTGAATTATTTGACTAAAATGGAGTCTATGGGAGACGGGCTTTCTTAAACAGTGTAAAACAGTTTAGCGAAAAATAGATCTGACTGGCTGCTATGAGTAGCTGGGCCCATGCAATTTAGCAATCATGTTAGTAAATCAGCCCCAATGTAACATTTACTTCTCTTTTGTACATATTATACTCTTATAAGTGCTATTAATAATTGAATACATTTCAGCTTACTAAGCATCTTTGTTTATACTTATTATGTAACCCATTTAGTAAAATATAATGGCATATATACCAATTGAATAGATTATATTTGTTGGAGCAAATCACTGTTCTGTGCATTAAAGTGAATCATGCTACCCACTAATCTGCATACTATAAGACTGCTGGTACTTTTCAGACTGGCAGATATCAGCCAGCTAATTGGCTCACTAAACTGTGGCTCTCATTGACTGTAAAAATGGAGCAATATCCCTTCGAATCTGAGAGTAAAAAGATGCACATACTTTGTGGTTGCGTATTTCTGAGTTTTTCAAAACTCGCAAAAAAGAAATCACTTCTCGGCTGGCGTGTTGGCTGCCTATGGGTTCAGCTATTAATAAAAGTGAATGCTCTGTGCATCTGTATAAGATGATGTTTCCAGTATCTCAATATGCATCGTCACGCTTTATCTTGCAGCGCTAGATGAGGCCTGCCCCTAGCAAATGTAGACATCCTATTAGTGATTCTTGGCAGGTCTGCTTCTGACCTGGGAGCTTTCTGCCATTTATCAGTGGGGCTTCAAAAGATTCTGGAGAAAACGGCAAAAAGTAATCACTGGCCAAGCAGTCCGGGGAAGTTAGAAAAAAAAGGTCCCTTCTGGCGGCCTCCTCTGACAGATATTTTATGATAACTCTTAATTCTATGTTGCATCTATCCATAGGATACATAAAATGGCTAAACATTAAATTGTTCACATTTGGAAAATAAATCTCCGCTGATTGTGTCAGTTTAGTATGGCTCAGAGGAAATGATTTGCCGAATTCCAAAGTGGTCCATCGAAAAGCAATTTCAGATGAGTTTTACAAGGCCTTTTAAAAGTCGCGTTTAAAAAGTTTTGCTGACAAAAAAAAAGCCTCAACGGAAACATAGATGGAATAGATATTTTAATTGTATTTTATTCTGGGGTGTTGTCACAAAAGCAGGTGTAATTTTGGCCTGTGTAGATGCATAGATGTCTATACCTAGTGCACTCTTAACTTCCAATTTGTGCCTGTATGTTACCCAACCACTTAGATTGTAAGCTCTACGGGGCAAGGACCTCCTTCTTACTGTGTCTCATACCACATGGCACTTACTCCCTGTGCATTTCTATATATTTATTGTATTTATTTATTATAACACTTGTCCTCCCTTTGTGTAATTTTGTATTCTGTAAGATTGTACAGCGCTGCGTACCCTTGTGGCGCTTTATAAATAAAGTTATACATACATACATACATATAGAATGTAGAGACCTGCGTGGGTCTGTTTATTCATACCCCTGCCCAACCCGTGCCTGCTTACCCGCTTACCTGCTTTCTTATCCCCATGCAAGTAGCCGCTTGTGACATTGCTGTAACTTGGAGTTTATTATTAGGAAACATCTTAGGGCAGTTCACAAACTCATTAAACCCTCATTTATTTCCATTTATACAATTACAATAACAAAGTACTTTTTAAATTCTTCGTTTCATGGCCATATAGATGCACTCTGTTACAGGCCTTTAACTGCAGAGGTGGGGGGGTGACTTTTTATACACTGATTTTGCTTTAACTCACTACATAAATACATTATAAGCGACTTAATCTGACAATACTAAATCACTTTGCTACCTAATCATACGTATATATT
This sequence comes from Xenopus tropicalis, assembly GCF_000004195.4. Taxonomy (NCBI): domain Eukaryota; kingdom Metazoa; phylum Chordata; class Amphibia; order Anura; family Pipidae; genus Xenopus; species Xenopus tropicalis. The sequence continues at coordinate 27,638,476 of NC_030681.2, read as the reverse complement.
CCTGCATTAGAGCAAATGCAGATGCTAATAAAGATGAGAAGAATTAGCATCAGTTCATTTCACTGAACTTTATGATACATTAAATCTTTTCAAAGGAATATTAATATCTGAAAGTAAAATGTCCCCAGAAACACAAGCCGGCATTTGTATTCAGATACGGAGGTAGCGATGGCTTTCAAATTATAAATATACTTAAAAATGCTTCTGCTTCCGGCAATTCTTGACAGCGACTTTACATTTTATAATATCCATGAGATAAATAAAAGTTTCCTCTCCGAAAACACGCAATAAGTTTAAACTTCACTCCTGACGGAGCACATAAATATCTCATCCACACCAAGTAGTGCCAGGGGACTTCACAACTTTAATAGGCTCATTAATTCCAACGCTGAAATGAGGGAGTTTGCGAATAGAAGATCTGACATTGTTAAGTCAAGAAGGAGATTTTTGTTTTCGGCGCAGTTCATTGATATTGTTTTCTTTGTGCAACTTGTTTATGTGTGTCTTGATGTCAGCAATTATCAAGCAGAATCTGCCTCCTGTTTGTCGAACTTCAAAGATGTTTTCATTGCCTGAAAGCGACCCCAATCTATTTAAATTTACTTATAAAAATAGAATTATCCATTCATTGGTGGTTGTTGGTATGGAATGCTTAGTTTATTGGTAAGTGGGCAGACATTATGAAATGACATTAGTGGAGAAGCTGGCACAATAAGACAGATTCTCAATATCATAAGACGCTTTCATTTTGCTGAGTTGCTTGTCTGCAGCTGCTTATAAAGTACAACATTTCAGATGCATAGATGATTACACATCCCTGTACCTTAATTTACTCTTTTTGATCTTTCATAATGAGCCGTGTTGGTGATTTAGTGGGTGGGCTGGTAACATCAGCAACTAAATAAGTGTTCCTGCTCCCTGGTGTACTCTGTATCTGCTTTCATTTATAAAGCTATGCAGCTACAAGGCCCGTATGCTGGTGATCTGAGGCTTGATTTTGTCACAAGAAAACATGTTTGTCTATCAGTTAATAGAGCTGCTCCAGCTCAATAAGCAGATTTATTATATTTTATTTTTAAATTTGACAGGGGGGCTAAATCTGTTTTTTAGTTTCTCAGCTGCCCTCAGCCATGTCACTTGTTCTCTGATAAACATCAGTCACTCTTTACTGCTGCTCTGCAAACTGGACTTATGTTACCCACTTCCCTTTCACCTCAGCAGCCAATCAGCAGAACAATGGGAAGGTAAGAAGGTAGCAGCTCCTGATACCTGTATTTCTAAAAATTCTCCCATTCCCCACCTAGAAGTAGATATGAGAATATCACTCAATAGTAAAAAAAAAACCCAAGTCCAGTCATGACTCCTCCAGTTACTCTGAGTAGGGGAAGCAATAGCTTCAGTTGCATGGAGCACTGCACAGGATCAGGCACAATGCAATGAGATGGCTGCCTATACACCAATATTACAACACAAATACATGTATTGGTTCAAGAATAACATTTTAAATGGTTTAATGAAATATTTGTAATGTATGTATTTGCATATGTGTACTTGTGTTGTGTAGGTCCTGAAAAAATGTAGGTTAATGCAGGTCCTATATTACACGTTGCTGTACCAGGGCTTAATGACAATGCACAGAAATGCTTTTAGAACACTGAAGATTTGAATAGGCTGTAAAGGTGGCCGTCTACAAGCCAATAAAAGTTGACGAAGGTTTGAATCGCCAGCTTATCGGCCCATTCATGGGCCCCTCTAAGGGGCCTACCCGACAAATATCTGGCCAAAAAGCAGCAAGGTTTATAACTCCCATTGGGATGACAAGTGCATCAGCTCATTGATATGGTCCTCGTTCTGATGACTCATATCCCATCAATGTGATCCAATTGTTTGACCTGAGGTTCCAGCACAGTGAAGCTTGAATTCTGGGGGGAAAAAATATGATGATTTTACTCTAAACTGTACTATGTTCACTGCACTTGGACATTTGCCCTTTTTTTATCCATCTTAAGAGGTGTCAGAAGCAAAACAGCAGTTATTTCACCCACTATATTTTTGCTATCACAGCCATTCACCATACCACGGTGCAACGAGGTAGAGGAGAGATTAGATCCCACAGAATTCCCTTTCCTGAAGCACTTCCTTCCTCTTGCAGCAGCCTGACTGAAACCAGGAAGAAGTAAGTAGGAATATCATCAACCCCCATATGTAATAAAAGCCCTAAGTTTGCCCAGAAGCAATAGACCAAACCAACCAATTAGATATTTGCTTTCAAACAGATGACCAGTAAATGCTACCTGCTGATTGGTTGCTTTGGGTTACTGCTCCTTGGCAAACTTAGTGTCTTTTATTATATAACGCCACAAGAAGCTTAAAAAACCAAGCACAAGAGCTGAACGATAATACTGAGTGTTCACAGATGTCAGGGTCACTTCTAGCTTGAAAACATCTCATTTTTATGAAAAAAATCAAAAGCATTTGAAGTTATTTTCTTTCACAAAACAAGATAAAGTAGGTTCATACATTACTGCTCCTTCAAGCATTGCTCGAAGCGTTGCAATTAGGAACTTCTAACATAGGTATCAGCAGGTTCATTACTTTTTATCTTTAACATTTATTGATTTTTTTCATTCCCATGAGTGCTGCACATTGGGCTCATTGTGATACGTGATACAATATTTCTAGTGAGTTGATTTCCCCAAGTAATTTGCAGATCAGCGGTTCTGTTCATCGTTCAGTCACATAGAACAGAGACGCCAACAAGGACTGATTGAAAGGTTTTTCACCAATTTATAGCGGGTTGTGAGTTGCAAGGGATTCAGCTCTAATGACTCCAAGAAAAACGATAAGAAATGTTAAACCAGTGTTATGTACGTTAATGGCTCAGGAAAAGGTGATGTACCGTGCTAGCCAGTCAAAAATGTTTACAGGGTAACCCTTTTGAAATAAAAAATAACAAAAGTGGTATAAAGGTGATACCTTTATTGGCTAACTAAGATAACCATAGCAAGCTTTCAGAACATTTTAGTTCCTTTTTCAAGCTGATTAAGGAACTAAAATGTTCTGAAAGCTTGCTATGGTTGTCTTAGTTAGCCTATAAAGGTATCACCTTTATACCACTTTTGTTATTTTTTATTTCAAAAGGGTTACCCTGTAAACAGGTATATATTCAAACAGGATGTAAATTAATGTAAAGTGCTGAATAATTTGCTAACGCTATATAAATAAATAATATGATGATGATGGATCCATAGTCTAGCTTTATCTAATGATTTCTCGCCTTATCTTAATCCAGGGATACACTAGGGGGCCCATTTACTTACTCACGAACGGGCCGAATGCGTCCGATTGTGTTTTTTCCGTAATGATCGGTATTTGGCGATTTTTCGGAAAATTATCGCGACTTTTTCGTTGCCATTCCGAATGTTGCGCAAAATCTGGTGATTTTTCGTAGCGTTACGACTTGCGCGAATTGTTGCGACTTTTTCGTAGCCATCGCGCCGAGTACAAAAGTTTCGGATTCATTCAAGCTTCAGTATCGTGACTTTCCTTGGGCCAGGTTGGAGCTGCAGAGTGCCATTGAGCCCTATGGGAGACTTTCCTTGGGCCAGGTTGGAGCTGCAGAGTGCCATTGAGCCCTATGGGAGACTTTCCTTGGGCCGGGTTGGAGCTGCAGAGTGCCATTGAGCCCTATGGGAGACTTTCCTTGGGCCGGGTTGGAGCTGCAGAGTGCCATTGAGCCCTATGGGAGGCTTTCCTTGGGCCGGGTTGGAGCTGCAGAGTGCCATTGAGCCCTATGGGAGACTTTCCTTGGGTCGGGTTGGAGCTGCAGAGTGCCATTGAGCCCTATGGGAGACTTTCCTTGGGCCGGGTTGGAGCTGCAGAGTGCCATTGAGCCCTATGGGAGGCTTTCCTTGGGCCGGGTTGGAGCTGCAGAGTGCCATTGAGCCCTATGGGAGACTTTCCTTGGGCCGGGTTGGAGGTTGGAGCTGCAGAGTGCCATTGAGCCCTATGGGAGACTTTCCTTGGGCGGGTTGGAGCTGCAGAGTGCCATTGAGCCCTATGGGAGACTTTCCTTGGGCCAGGTTGGAGCTGCAGAGTGCCATTGAGCCCTATGGGAGACTTTCCTTGGGCCAGGTTGGAGCTGCAGAGTGCCATTGAGCCCTATGGGAGACTTTCCTTGAGCCGGGTTGGAGCTGCAGAGTGCCATGGGAGGCTTCCAAAATCATGCAAAGTCGGAAAGTTTTGCCCGCCGTTTACGAGCGCTCTATACGAAAAAGTCGCAACAATATACGAGCAAATCGTAACGGCTACGAAAAAGTCACAACTTTTCGCGCAAGTCGTAAAGGCTACGAAAAATTCGTGACAATTTACGAAAAAGTCGTAACGGCGATGAAAAAATCGCAAATAATATGAAAAATTTTCGTTTCCAATCCGAATTTTTCCAATTCGAATTCGGATTCGTGTCTTAGTAAATCAGCCCCTAGGGGTCATTTATGTCTGCAAGTGCACTGCAAAGTGCAGTTTCAAGAACAATCACCATTGTAATGCCAGTGTGCCAGCCCCTGTGAGCATCCCAGCGAGTAACCCACAAAGGTGAGGATATAGGCAGACGTATGTATGCGGCCCCCTGTATGTAAGCTGGGCTTGGGTGTGTCTGCTAAGCAGGGGCAACTACTTTTTCCAAAGAGAAGTACTTTGAGGAAGGAAGTTCCACCTGGGGTATAAAAGGTCTTTGGACTTTGTGACAGGAACTAATTTGTGCATTCATTTATCCTGGGACTGTTACTTTAAAGAACAGTCAGCCTTTATTTCCGTAGTCAGACAGATCCAGACACTTCCATTTCAGAAGAATTTTATTATATTAGCTGCCTGATGCATTTTCTTCTATATCATCAAAAAGTTCATCACTGTTGCAAATCTTTGAGTATTTAATTCAGTGCCATAAGAGGAAGCAGACCCCATGGGGAGGCAGGGAAAGGGGTGCCTGGACCGGGGGGAGTCTGCATTCTCTATAGCTTTAAAAAAAATCCCCCTGATGCACCGAATGGCAGGGATGCAAGAGGGGGCCCAGCGTAGTCTAGATACACAGCTGCCGAGTAGAACCCCCTGATGTGTATTCATTGCTGCCACTAGGTGGTGGAAAATCCCATTTTCACAGCTTCTTCTATTTACGTAGAGTTCCCAGGTATGCCCAATTTCCTGCAGGTTAGTGCCATTGTATTCTGATTGCGATCCTATTTTGCAAAAGTGTGCCAAGAAAGGGTTACACGAACAAAAGGACAAAATTGTTTTCCTGGTTAAACAAATAACAGCAAAAATGAATATGTGCATCTGCATTTTAACCAAATTAGGAGCTGCTTTTTAGTTGAATATACGCAATTGTTTTGTTTACCAGTGTTATGGCTGCAATTAGCTTTGTAAATATAATACATTTGTTTATGTGTATCACAAAATTGCCCAGGATATGCCGAGCAAAAAACCTTCCAGGGGCACCTGAGGACAATTTTAAATGGTAGGAGAGGGGTGATGTGGACTTGTGCCTGTTTATTCTGATTTACTTTATACTTAAACGAAAGAAGCAACCTGCATTCTAGCATTAATGCTAAATAAATAAGGCAGCACTTCAACAGGAATATGTCAGATGTAACAGTTTTAGTTTTCAGAAGGCAAAAAGTCCCAGTTTTACTGCCAAGCTATTTGCAACCGCTGCAGATTGCAGCTACATTTGCTATAACTCTTTGCGTATATTGGAATGTTATGCTTATTGTGTTTTCAATTTCCCTTCCCGTAATGGGCACTTTTAAAGATTATAGTTTTTCAAGGGAGATAGGCGTCAAATTAGCTCAATAAAAAATGTGCATTTTCTACAACTATTGGAGGAGAGGCAGACGAAAATGTGTGAATATTACATGCTGATGGAGAGTAACAAGAAAGAACTGAAGGTAAAAATCTCATTATTGAGTCCCACGTCTGCAAGATATGTCTACAGTAGGATTCTGTATCTTAGCTTGGTTATTATGCCTGCGCTTAAAAGATGTAACCTATAGGGGTCGATTATAAAAATTAGGAATATTAGCATATATCCCTTTTATGAGCTATAAACTAAAATCAATGCGCTTCCTTAAACTCAAACCCAATTGACTTAAATGTAATAACAAACTCACCTGTTCTTATCTACACTAAACTGTAGATGATCGCTATTGCTCTGCATTTCTAAGGCTAATGCCACACGGGCATATTCTTGGCAAACGGAAAACCGCTTGCCGAGAATACGTCCCGCTACTGTTGGCCTACCTTGTGCCTGCACCTGAATGAATGGAATAGGCTGGGGTGCAGGCACACGTAGCCGATACCTGGCGAAAATATGAATTATGAATATAAGTTTTGGCAGATATCGGCTACATGTGCCTGCACCCCAGCCTATTCTATTCATTTGGGAAGGCCAAAATGACAGTAGCGGGGCGTATTCTCAGCAAGAGGCATTAGCCTAAGGGCTCTAAAGTACAGGGCAAAAATTTTTTGCACAATTGCACCTGGCCCTGCACTTTTCTGATTTGCCACCAGTCCTGGGCCTAAGCCTTAGGATGCACAAGGCAAGTGCCCACCCTATCACCCCCCTTTTTGCCACCTTTTGGCTTGTGGAATGATAGGTGGGGGGTGATGTCATGGGGCAGAACAGTGACGCTACACAAGTGGGTGACATCTGTGGGCGGGACTAAATGGAGATCAGATCATGGCGTTAGTAGAGAGTCCTGTCCGGATTTCCTCATTTTGAAAACTGGGCAGGCAGTTTTAACCAAGATAGCCTTTTCCGAAAACCGGGTCAAGACCCACTCCCTCATTCACCATAAAGTGTGTCTATTAGATAATTCCAAATTTGCAGTCATTACTCCCATGCCCATCGGTTTATCTACATTATAGGGCCTATTTATTAAGCTGTGTAAAATTACATTGACAAATAAAAAGATGTGATGGACTTGCCGCCATTATTTTATTCTGCTTAAAGGAGAATGCAAGTCTAAATGTAAAAAGCATACTGCCCAATAGTCCTCCTGTTTAGTAAAAACGCCACACTTTTGGCTCACCTAATCAAATATTTACTCACTCACACTTACTTCACATTACTCACTCACACTTACTTCACACACTCTAAAAAGGTTTTCTCCCTTCCTTTCCCTCCTTGCTTCCTACTGCACATGTGTTTCATTCCCTCCCACCCCTCCCCTCTGGCAGATCAGCTTCTGATTGGCTGGTGGGCATGTGTAGCTCAGAACAGGAGACAGGATCAAGTTACACACATGCTCAGAGAATAGGAAGGCTGCCGCTGGCACCTACAGGAAGGGGAGAGAGATTTCAGTGATGTCACTGTAGGCCTCACATTGCTGTAGGCTGCCAGCACCATATCTCAGAGAAGCAAGCAGGGATCTGGGAATTTAGATATGCAGTAAGTACTTAAACAAAATGCCTTTAGACTTACTTTTAATTTATATTAACCTTTCCTTGTCATTTAAAGGGGTGGTTCATCTTTAAGTTACCTTTTATTATGCTATAGATTGGCCAATTCTAAACAACTTTTCAACTGGTCTTCATTATTTATTTCTTATAGTTTTTGAATTATTTGCCTTCTTTTTTCAACTCTTTGCAGTTTTTTAAATGGGGGTCACTGACCCCAGCAGCCAAAAAACAATTTCTCTGTAAAGCTACGGTTTTATTGTTATTGTTACTTTTTATTACTTATGTTTCTATTCAAGCCCTCTACTATTCATATACCAGTCTCTCATTCAAACCATTCCCTGGTTGCTAAGGTAACTTGGACACTTGCAACCAAATAGCTGCTGAAACTCCAAATTGGAGAGCTCCTGAACTGAAAATGAAATAACTAAAAAATGAAGACCAATTGCAAATTGTCTCAGAATATCACTCTCTACATCAAACTAAAAGTTAACAACCCCTCTAAGACCTTGCATAAGTAAGTTCTCTAAGTGAGTTTGGAAGATAAAAACCATGCTGGTTTTTACGTGGTGAAGCCTGTTAAAGTGTGCCAAATGCATAATAAATCTGCCCCTATATCTACATTTGGTGCAGTATTTGACCTGTTTTGTGTGTAAGTCTCTTTTTTCTTTTGCTGCCTTTGGATTTCCAGTAGTATCTTTCTCTCTGGATTAATATATACCTGCTGAATTTGTATGGAGTCTGCAACCTGTAGGCCTAGGTTTAACATATGTATCTCCCTACCACTGACACCTTATCCAAAAAGTTACTTTGAGAATCTGGCCTCAGGCAGAGCTTTACCAGTGCCAGTAAAACGCCACTCCAAGTAACTCATTTTTTTTTATTTTCCATGAAAAGAATTTATATTTAAAGTAGCAAAGCTCAGCAGTGTATAGCACTTTTATAAAAAAAAAATACATAAAAATGCCATTATCCAAGCAATTGTTTTGTGAAGGAAGCAAATACTGATACTGGGGACAGTTGTTTTATGTGTATTGTTTTGGATCCAAACGCAGACTTACAGAAGGGAGACAGCAGATACAAATCTGCCTAATAAGCCTGACTATGTAAGAACAATAAAGGTGCAGCCCTGCAATGGTACAAGGTTTAATTGGAGAGGGGGAATTCACTGCCCAAGCAATGCAATGACTGAGCTATATAAGAGTACGAAACTAGGTTGTTAAAAAGAGAATGGAATTATAAGGCACAAGTGACCTTTGCAACCCAAGGAACTCTTTTAGCTAATTAAATGTGACAAAAGGAAAGGAAAGATTATTAGGTTCCTGAAAGTGAGAGAAATGTGCAAAAATAGGTTTTAACACTCAGGGTGACTAATTCTCACAGACTTCTGAGCTGTTACATAACGGGATACAGAGCTAACGTGCATATACCGTATAATGCTCCACAAAGCAGTATATTTGTCCCAGGTTTCTGAATTTATTTAATGAGGCACTACCATAAACATGTATTTTATTATCAACACTGTTTCTACATGGACTGAAAATGGACACTCTATGGGCAAAAGTATCAGGACCCTGCTGTCTAACATCTCATTCCACAACTAAGGGTATCGATATAATAATGACAGTAGCAGACCCCGCAGAAACGGGGGGAGGGCCGCAGGGTCTGTACCATAGTCCCCCTCCCGAGCACTTCTATCTTTAAATATAGGGACCATGAGGTGCGGTGCCAGAGGACCAGCGGGGAATTGGGGGGGCAGGGGTACAGCCACTATACCACGACTATACAGCGAACGTTGTGTTTCAGACTAATTTATTGAGAAAAACCCCAGTAGTCCCGCCCATCTGTTGCACTTCCTGCTGGCTGAATTATCTGGATGTGCAGGGGGGCGGCCCTCAGTACACTGCACTGTAGGATAGGAACCAATCAGCAGCTAGGCTGACCTGATAGGGAACTGAAGCCTGTCTGTGCTTGTGTGAGTGCAGGGCTGTGATTGGCTCTCCCCCTCCTACTGTGCTTCTGGCTGGGACCGTTAGGACATGCCCACTCTTTATTTCAAACATGGACAGAGAACTGATAGGATCTATAGCTCCAATAAAGGGGCGATTTTTACAGATAGGATTACTTTTTAGCACAAAGTGAAACCAGCACCTTATATTATTAATAATTGCCTACAAAATTAGTTTTTTTCCCATTTATCTAATATGTTTCCTTAAAACCCTTCTCCTTTGAATTTCCCCAAACTGCCCATTTTCCTGCCCTTAACATCACAGGCCCGCCCATTCCCTGCCGCCATGATGCCATTGAACAACACCTCCCTTTGCAAGCCAGAGAAAGTGTAGCAGAAAGGTGGCAACCATTGTACATCCAATAGCAAATGAGTTATTGTCTTAGGATGTGTGTAACAAGCAGTTACTTTGCACTCTCCATGATTGATGGAAACAGCCCAGGCACGAAAGTTAAATATAGATAATATACATTGGTAACTGTCATCTTTGGTGGAAATTGGGCAATCCAGTTAAAGAACAAGGAAAGGCTTCTACTACAGCCCTTAATATATTGTAGAGCCCCCTTGCCTGTAGCAGGTTGCCAACTTTATTTTTTAAAATAATGCTCCCTTCTCCCACAATGTGCACTTTGCTCTATTTGCATTCTTTCGCAGCTGCCATCTTGGATCTTCTGACATGTAGCAATGCACCTAAATGCGCATCCTCCAGGTCCCCCCAGCATCCTCCCTGTGGCGCCCCCGCTCCCCCCAGGACTCGCCTGCCCCTTCTGTGTCCGGCTGCGTCGTCATCTTATAGCCCCGGCTCACCGCTGCATCCACTTTTATATATCGCATCACCATAGCAATCGGACGCTTGCTAATGGTGTGCGCTCATAGGGTCCAGCTCAGAGGGTCTGATGGAAGGGGAGCGCGCCTGCTTGTGCGCACTCACTGAAGAGAGACATGCCCTGCGCCGCCTACAGTCCAGGTCGTAGAGTCTGTATAGGAGCCATGCATTATGGGAATCCTCTTTACCCAGCTCAGCGTTTTTTTTTCACGTTTGGCTTCTGATCATCTGAACAGTCACAATATGGGGAGACTTAAGGGCACTATTGAGAGAACTGAAGGTATGCCTGCAGCTTGGGATTAACTCTTTATTAGCCTTTCCTTCTCCTTTAAGTACGAAATGTTCCCAGTCACACTGTTTCAGGTTATTCAAACTGATTTTTGTTCTAGCAGCAGATTCAGCAGTTCAGCTGAGATGTTTAAACTCTCCTGTTGCTGAAAGAATGAAATAATACTGCAAGTCTATAATAGCTCTGGGGTTCTGAGTTCAATTCCAGTCTAGCCACTATAATGAAGAAATATTCTTCCCATGTCTCTAACAACATACAAACAACTCATAACTAAACTGACTGTTATGTGAATGTGATAGGAACAATGTCATGGGAAAACTTAACTCAGTTAATAGAGCTTCTCCAGCACAATCCTGCATTGAAATCTGTTTTTCAAAAACACAAGCAGATTTTTTTATATTTCATCTAAAAATTTTGCATGGGAGTTATACCCCCCCTCCCAGCAGCCAATCATCAGAACAATGGGAAGGGAGCATGATAGGCGATGGGGGGATGTACCAACAACACAAAACCAGCCCTGTACTTACCCCTGCCTATGGCAGAAATTCAGGGAAGTGCTGCATTGCGCCTACAGTGTTGTACCATGAGTCAGTGCATGGGGCAATGCAGGTTACATTGAAATTTCCAGACACGTTCTCTGTAACTGATCAATAGGGGGCACACATTTGCACCACTCTATCACTGGGGCATTGATAATTGAACCCTTGCATTTAGAGCTGCATTTAGCACCCGACCAAGTTCTACTGGCACCCAAGGTCTTCCATAAGGCCACCCTGCCCCCTGTGCTGCTGGGTGTTCGCAAGCTGCCCCCCCCCCAGGTTAGATATAAGAGGACTCATTTACAACGACTAAGTGCAGTTGAATAGTTGCACTGAACACCCAGCTGTTGCAAACAGGTGTAAGGGGTGTTTGTTATAACAATTGTACACAAGATTGCATATTAACGCAGGAGAATACTAGAGCTACAGTATCAACACCTTTTGAATGTGGCAGTAGCTCCAGGGATCCCACAGTAGTCTGTATCAATCAAATGGGGGCACTTTGTATGGGTGGGCCCTGGGCAGCATAGCGTTAGGGGGGTCCTGGCTAGCATAGCGTTAGGGGGGTCCTGGCTAGCATAGCGTTAGGAAGGCCCTGGCTAGCATAGCGTTTGGGGGGCCCTGGCCAACATAGCGTTAGGGGGCACTGTGGAAGGGTCCCTAATACTTTTTATGTCTGTGTGCTTTGTACTGATGGGAGGGGCCCTGGGGGAGGGGGGCCCAGAAAATTTCGTTTTGATTTGTGATGGCGGCCCTGGGCACGACAAACCTGCACCTAAATAATCACATGTAGATGTCAATTTAACAGTGAATTGCAGAAATGACTGCATCCAAGTGTAGCGAATCGGATAACCCTTCCCCCTGTTCTGCCTGTGATATCATTCAGCCCGGTTACAGGCAGAGGAATAATCCGGTTGGCTGGGAGCTCCAGTGCACTTCTGGGTGTAAAGGAGGATCCAGGGAGTGGCTGGCTTTGGAGCCAACACTAAGGGTGGGGCCAGCAGCCAGAACCAGTGTGATCCAGACTGTACAGGAGATCAGGGAGGCTCCATCTTTATCCTGTGTGGAGCTCAGCCAGGCGAAAAGGCCTAGAGCCCCCGCTGTACAGAGAGAGCCCATGCTGTTCCCTACCCAGCTGCTAGGGATCCAGGAGGGGAGCGGTGCCAATGTGGGGAGTGTCTGCGCTGCAGATCTGTCTGTGAACCCCAGTGTGTCTGCCTCTGAGAGCCCCCCGATAAGTGAGCCAGCAAAGGGAGGATATTGGCAGGGATACAAGTGTGGGGCCCCTGTGTGAGGGCAGGTTTATTTGTGTACCTGCTGTGTGGGAGCGGCTACTAGCAGTGGTACTTTGGCCAGTGCTACCTGGGGTATAAGGGCTCTTGGGAAGGGACAGTTTGCATTGAACTGAACCATGCACTATTAATCCCATCCAGAGTTGAGGGACTGTGATATGAAAAGGATTGTGCTAGTTAGCCAGTCAGTGCTAGTTAGCCAATAAGTACTAGTTAGCCAGTCAGTGTGTATTATCTGCTAGAGACAGAGAGGTCCCCAAGTACAGGATTGTTTCTGTATTCCATGCACGTTACTATTTGCTATTTTTATCTCATGTCTCTATTATTCTGGAATTGTGGGGAAAAACAGTGCATTCTGGATACAAATAGGTGACTGAGCTTGAAATTGCATTATGCACACTGCACTTAAGTCATAAATTACCCTTAAGGTGTTGCAGTATTTTTTTATTAACATATATCATTCATTAAATGTACTTTCATCTAAAGCTGCTGCTTGCCCTTCCAAATAGTTGTGCTATGTGTACACATATTATTTATAGGTATCGGACCCTTTATCCGGAAATCCATTATCCAGAAAGTTCTGAATTACAGATAGGCCATCTCCCATAGACTCTATTTTAATCAAATAATTCACATTTTTAAAAATGTTTTCCTTTTTCTCTGTACTTATAAAACAGTACCTTGTACTTGATCCCAACTAAGATATAATTACCCCTTATTGGGGCAGAACAGCCCTATTGGGTTTATTTAATGGTTAAATGATTCCCTTTTCTCTGTAATAATAAAACAGTACCTGTACTTGATCCCAACTAAGATATAATTACCCCTTATTGGGGGCAGAACAGCCCTATTGGGTTTATTTAATGGTTAAATGATTCCCTTTTCTCTGTAATAATAAAACAGTACCTGTACTTGATCCCAACTAAGATATAATTACCCCTTATTGGGGGTAGAACAGCCCTATTGGGTTTATTTAATGGTTAAATGATTCCCTTTTCTCTGTAATAATAAAACAGTACCTGTACTTGATCCCAACTAAGATATAATTAATCCTTACTGGGGCCAAAACAATCCTAGTTGGTTTAATTACTGTTTAAATATTTTTTTTAGCAAATTTAAGGTAGGAGATCCAAATTACGTTAATACCCCTTATCCGGAAAACCCCAGGTCCAATACCTGTATATGAATTTTACTCTGTTCCAGTAATAGATATTTGCTTCTGTATTAGACATTATTTGCCATAAAAAAACTAAAATAAGTTGCATATTGTTGCAGAACTAAATTCCATATTTTATATACTGAACTTATTGTACAAGGTTCAGCATCTCTATATCAGTAATGGTCCAGACCCTCAAAGTTGTCACAGAAGCTCTTGTCTTGGATTTTGTTAGGAGTGTCGGTGACACTGCACATGCTCACTGGGCTCTGAGCAGCTATTAAGAAGCAGAAAATGAGGTTTCCCTCTCATATAAGCTCATGCTACAGGGCTAACTATTAAATTCTGCTGCTAATTGCACTGGTTCTGAGTAAACGGTGTCATTTTGAAATAAAAATGACACCATAAAAATCATGACAGAATCCCTTTAAGCTGTTAGGTCATTGTATATGTATAGATCCATTGCTAACCTGTTTGCCAGGCCCTAATTTGTGGCGAAGCCACACAGGCCTGGGCCTAGGGCGGCATAAGTTTTGGAGCGGCATGCCGCCCAGCTGCACCTCGCATGTGAGCACTGGGGATGCGCAGAAAACTTCAGCATGCTCCGTATGAGAGCTATAAGGCTGCGCATGTGTATGATCCTGAGAGGGGGGCAGAGAATGGGGGCAGCCTATGGGCGCCCAAAAACGAAATCTGGCGCTGCTGTTTGCAACTGCATACAACTGGTATTGGAATGCTAATTAACCCTTAACATAGTGTGTGCTTACAGTAGTTAACCTGTTGTGTGCTGGAGTGTCTGGTATATAGCAGGACCATTTCACTGCCAGGGACTTTAGGAGGGGGTATGGTGGGTAGCTGCTAAACTATCCTGGTGGCAACGATTAGCTAGTGATTGGCTGGCATCTGACTGGTGTAGAGCAAATGGGTACAGAAGCCCAAAACATAACGTGAAGCATTTCTGTCCTTTTTCTTTAGTTAAGTTAATGTTTAAAATGTCTTTCGATTCAAATAATTGTACCAGCCTTCAGATCCAAAAACATGTCATATTAAACCATAAGATATCCAAATAATCTTGATTTACATTAGCTGTGTATTAAACAAGGTCTAATGCTTTAATGAGATTTGCCCAGTTAGGAATTTGGAGAGAAATCTTCTGAGATTAAAATCTGCTCCTGACTGCTGGCTGCTTTTGTTGCGTGCCTTTCATTTTGTTCCATAAATTTGCATTCCTTTTACATTGTTCAAATTGTTCTGGTAAATCCTATTCGCGGTACCTCTTTTTAATTTTCCCAGCTGATACAGATCACAATAAAAGCTGTCACATTGTATTCAGTGGAACTGTGAAATTCAGCCTCAAAGCTAGAATAAAAGAATGTCGGTACACATCACAATTATGCAGAGCGGCTTTGTGCAGCTCATAATGAAGATATCTACATTCCCCCCAAAAGACTCTCGAAAAAATTATTTACACCTATATTATAAAGGCAATATTTTCAATTTTGGGTGCCACATTTTTGAGCATGACTAAATTTTCAATTGTATCATACAGCAGCCATCTCCAGACAATGCGGCCACATCTATAACTGCACCTGAACAAGAAGAATGATTCATATTCAGTTAGTTGGGAACTGTGCACCTTGATCTTGCCAAATTAAATGTAGGCATGAAGATCTGGTGCTCAAGAATACATGTACATGGTATATGTTGGGCTAAACACTTAATAATAAAACTTTCAGAGTCTCATACAACAAAATAGTGTTAACTACTTATATTGCTTTGGCTAGCGGTGCCTGCCTAATAGCAGTCACCACTCGGAACGCGTAAATGCAAAGGGGGACCTCTCTCCACTGCTCCATATGTGTGAATGGGGTGCGGCCTTGGGCTGCAATGACAAATCCGGCACTGATTACTCTATCATGGAATATAAGAAATCCCATAGCAGCCCAGGCACCAATCAGTAAACAGAACTGCTGCTCCCCACCCAATAATGTCACTGAACTCCTCCTAAATTCCCAAAGAAACCCCCTCATGTAGAACCATAGAACCAGAGGCGCACGAGGAAGTAGAGAACAGAACTAGAAGACATGCTATGGGGTGGGTGCAAGTCCTAAAATAGCAACATTTTATGAATTAGCGAGCAGTGGGTGGTTGAGAGGGGAAGTGAGCAGCAGAGGGAGGGGCTGTGAGCGGTGTGGGGGTGCTAGTAGTTGGGGGCCTAGGGGATCTTGCCCTGAGGAAGTCACTGTAGAGAAAAAAATGCTCATGATCACACTAGTAGGAAGCAGAGGCCTGAGCATCTACAAATGTTGTTTAGGGGAGGATACCTAAACACTATTTAGGGGAGGGGATGGAATTTTCAACATCTCTCAAATTTTAATATACAAACTACGGTTTTAATTTGGTTCTGCATTCTTAATTATTTTTGAGAAGTTCAGTTTGCTTAAAACAATAATGGATTTTGTGTCTCCTAGGGTTGCCACCTCTGCTGGCTTTCTTCGCTGGGCAGGGGGTGACATCACGGGGGTAGCGGAAGAGGCGGGGCCATGACATCACACAGTGAGGAAGAGGTGGGACCTTGACATCACACGGCGAGGAAAAGGTACCGTGACATCACAGGGGTGGGGCTGTGATGCATTGATTGGCCAATCACTGCATCAGTGTCAGTGAATCCTGCCCAATTTCCCAAATAAGGAAAACCGTGCAGGATTCACTGACATTGATGCAGCGACACTTCCGGTCACCCTTCCGAAAACTGGGCTGTTGCAACCCTAGTGTCTCCCTAAATTGAAAGAGGATGTTCACCTTTAGACAATAGTCTTAATTTGAAGAGCCCCTATCAGAAAAATATTTTTGTAATTCATTATTTAAAATTCTCAGTTTTGAAGCTACAGACCAGAATCAGCACTGCTAAAACTCTCTCCTCCGCTCTCTCCTCTCTCTTTGGAAGGGATTGCCAACACCAACTTGCATTCTGCCCAAACAGGAAGTTGCCACTAAACTGGTTACTGAGCATGCCTGCTTCATTTGGATTTTATTGATCTAATTGGCTGAATCATGCCAACGAATGGTATTAAAGATAATGCAAATGAAACAATGCCTTTCAAAGAGAGAGAAGAGGACAGAGTTTTAACAGCGCTGATCCTTGTCTGTGGCTTTAAAACTAAACATTTTAAATAATGAATATGATTTACAAAAATGTTTCCAAATTCGGACTATTGGCTGAAGGTGAATATCCTCTTGAACTATTTTCTAAACTGTGATGTATTGTAAAGATTTTAATTGTATTAATTAAAAACGGTTTAAATACAATGTTATGATGTTACTTTTTCAAATATTCTGTCTGGTTTTTGTATAATAGACTAATGGGATTAGTAACGTGGCCCGTACCAACATGTAGCAACTCTTTCATGCTGAACATTCCCATTTGATATGATTAGTATTGAGTATTTATTTTGCTATTCACCATCTTGCCAGCCTGAGCTTTACAGAAAGGCAAGTGGTTGCTCACAGTCAGGGTTTGGCCCCCATGTTTAGCTTTTAGTGGGCGCTTGCTATGTTTAGGAGGAGCTATTAGCACAACCCTGCTGTTAGGCAACTAAATTTAGCGATTCCGTACTGAAAACCATGTGAAACCTAACAACTGCCCACTAACTTAGACCGTTTTCCTAACAAAGCGGTAAGAGGGGAACATGAATTTGTTGGTGTGTATTAGTTATTATAGGGCATCTGTAGCAGACAAAAATACCTTCTGTATTTGCTGGTTTTTAGCCAGAAACAGCAATTTCCCCCCCCCGTTGTCTCCGATTTACAAACAAAATCTCTGCAAGAGAGGTGCGTCGGAACCTGTTCCAAATATATTTTCTTTCACGGCTACTAAAAAATAATACATTCTGAATCTAGTATAAATGGGAAAGGTATGAAATCTGTAAATATTTTGTACAGAATATATAAGTGCAAATGGTAAAAATAAATTATATTTCATATTTGTAAAATTACACTTAATTTTAAAATAATTGCACATAATCAGTGTATATTGAAGTTTTCTAGGCATATTTGCCATAGGTATTTTCTAGGTATAATTGGCACAAGGTTACTGTCTTGATCTGCTAGTCTCTTCCATTACCTGTAGCTTTTGTTTTACCTCTAACCTTCAAACACTTTTTAGTGACTTGCCTTGTATGTGGGACAATTTAACATTTTATAATGTCCTCTTCTCTACGGCACCCTTACAATTCAAATGACCCCCACCCCACCTGCTTGAGCTCTTGTGAGCAGGGCCCTCTATTTCTCATGTTTCTTTCTTCAACACTAGTTTGTTAAACTATTTCAAGCCTTTTGTTTCTTGCACATCTCAAATACACACATATACCATGTGTTTAATAAACAGGGCAGTGTCTATACGTAAAGCTTCCCATCTGTTTCTTTAAATAAGGTTAACAGCTCTCTGCTTTTACATTTGGTAACTGAGAGCAATCTCCTTGACTTGTAACCTTCTGCATAGGTCAAATTCGGGCCCCATATTGGTGGAGAGGCCACAAAGGCCCCTAAATTTATGGTGGCATGCCACCCCACAACACCAAAATGTTGAAATTTTGCTCCCATACAGAGCATTGGGGACCTCCCCCACTGCTCCATATGTGAGTGTAAAGGTCCGTGCAAATGCTCACGGCAGTGGGGTTTGCTGTTCGTGCATGCGCAATGGAGGTGGGGGGGTTGACAAACAGGGGCGGCCTTGGGGCGCCCAGATAAGAAATCCGGCGCTGTGCATAGCAGGCAATGTAGAGTGAGCTAAAGCTGTCAATAACTAACCTAATTTATGTCAGAGATTGCCATTTCAGTGGAACAATGCCCATTAAATGGAGCAGATATGTATATTCCCTGATTTATACATAAATGTTGCATTATGGCATTTATGTCATGTATTTATTGATTGACTGTATAGGTAAATTATGTGATAAAAAGAATTCTTCATATTTATTGGTCATTGTATAAAATGAACAGTATATATTAGCTATGAATATTAAGACCACATACGCACAATAGGTGGCTTAAGTTACATTAAACCAGTTTAAAACAGTATTAGAGGTCATAGAATATTATTATCATAACGGGAAGGTGGGAATTTCTTTACAACTATAAAGGAAGAAGGCTCCATGGGCCAGGCCTCTCTATCCCCTGCCTCCCCCCCCTTCCTCTATAATTACACCAGTGGTCATGCCCCATTACAAGTAGAGGATTGTAAGGATGTAAAGGAATAGTAGTAAATACACATTGGTTGTTGGAGACTATGCCAGGGGGCTAGATTGCTCTAGTTAGCCAGGTGACTTCGTGGTCATCAGGATTTGGGTTATTTACCTAATATCCCCATCAGTGAACAACAGGGAGGTATACAAGCAAGTATTTTGTTTTAATGGAACATCATAGGGGATGCAAAATAACAAGAGCAACGGTTTCCCTGTCAGCAAGCACCCCAGCACTACACCAACCAGATGGGTGCTTTCATTATTCTTCCCTAGGCAGGTACAGGCTAACTGCTGACTGGGCCCTGGAGCAGTGTGCCCTTGTTCCTACATCTGTCCCTCCCATTCTACATTCAATAAATCATCCCTGCGCAGTCGATGCCAGCGGTCTGAGCAGTCCATATGGTTTAGATTGTGAAAACTGATGTTTGCTGATTCTTTAATCCCTTTAAGCAGCATTTTATCTTGTGCTGAGCCGTCCATTTCTGACATTGGTGCAGGTGTACAAAGCATGCCCTGGTTCTCTCGCTTCACAAATTACCAGAGGGAGTAGTTGATGCTCCTCAAAATCCACTTTAATAACGCTGGGCTAAATCTCCTTTCTGAGGATTTTCTTTTTATGGAGGCTCCAGGGCATTTTACCTTAAGCTCTGGAAACATTAGCTGATGCTGAATAAGTTGTACTTTGTTGCCGGTTGTTATTTTATGGGAGCCATTAGGGATGAGCCTTCATATTTTCACTCTGTTTCACACAATCTCCTCTAATTCTTGAAGACATTTTTGGAAACCTATTTCCCCGTGGGCTTGCTGATTATGCTGTTAAACAATCAGGGCAGGTGAAAAATGCTAGTTTGGCACATCCTTTTTGTACTTTGCAGAGAATGTTATTCTTTCTGCTGTGTTATTTTTATGGCCTGTAATCCTGCATATCCCATTTTCTGTTATTATTTAATGGTACATTGCAGATATCTTTACTGCACTTTTCCTAAACTCAGTTTGAATGCATTTAGGCAGTAAATTCTCACATTTGTTAAAATTAAAGAAGGTTCTGAGCACTTTAGTGAGCTTGGTTAAATCAGAAACTAACCTTTTCCCACATTTCAAGAGGCAAATAACATAAAAGGGTTAGAAATAATAAGTCTAAGGGGTCATTTGTGCAGGTGTTCTGAAGGGGACACAATGGAGGGCACATAGTGACAGAATTCATTAAACTTGCATCCAAACAGGTTCTTGCACTTCCAAATGGTTGCCAAGGCCTGCACCAACTGATCCTTGGAACCCTGGAGCTACCATCACCTTGGACCTGGCAGTAGCTCCATGGTTCCCTCAAAGGGTTGCATCACCCAAAAAATGATGAATATTTTAAAGTAACGGTTGCTTGATCACAGAGTTCCAACAAACAGACAAACATAAGAAAAGAGCGGATGCACCTTCTTGTTATGTGGGACATAGGAGCCTCTCAACATGTCTAAAAAATGATTAAATACACCACACGCTGGTGTCTGTAAAAAGGGGTGCTCCCCTTCAGTAGTGATGAGTGAATCTGTTTCGCTTCGCCGAAAAATTTGCGAATCTTTCAAAAGATCCGCGAAACGGATCTTTTGTCGCGCACGGCTATTCTTTTGTCGCCCACGGCTATTATTTTGTCGTGCGGCTATTATATTGTCGCCCGCGGCTATTATTTTGTCGCACGGCTATTATTTTGTCGCACAGCTATTATTTATATTATTTGTGCGGCTAATTATTCCACGGTGAATTTTTTCATCCGTTTCGCAAACCGCAAGTGGTGAAACGCGGAAATTCGCAGCGAATCCATGCCTGGTAAAACATTTCACCCATCACTACCCTTCAGACAATAGTCTGAATTTAAACAGGCCCTGTGAGAAAAAACATTTTTGTAAATCATCTTTATTATATTAAATGTTTAGGTACAGACCAGCATCAGCGCTGCTAAAACTCTCACCGATCTGCTCTCCGCTCTCTCAGAAGGGCATTTCCCAGACCAGGACTAAAAAGTTGACACTGAACTGGTTACTGTGCATGCTTTCCCTCTCCTGCTGTATTTGTATATCTCTGATGCCATTGGCTGGCAAGATTTAGCCAATCAGATCAGTAAAAGAGGACAGAGAGCCTGACAGCAACGCTGATCCTGGTCTGTAGCATCAAAATGAAACATTTTAATTAATAAAGACGTATTACAAAACATTTTTTTTCTCACAGGCGCTGTACAAATTTGGACTATTGTATGAAGGGGAACATCCCCTTTAAGCTATTACTTTTTTATGTCAAATTCCAGTGTAAAAAGCAGCAGCCACTTGAAAATGCTTTGTAAGAATGGCAGTCATCGCTGCTTTCTTGTGCCATTGGAATTTACTTCCCATCTGAATTGGTCCCATTGTCCCATTATTTAGAAAGTGCCAACATATTCCACAGCGATGTACAAAAATGTGTAAATATATATATATATACTAAATATACAGATTTATATACACAGCAGCCAATAACTGATACAAAAGGTAAAGGGGGGCCCTGCAGAGCTCACAGTCTAAGGCAGTGGTTTATCAATGTTCAGATTCAATTTTTTTCCACACTAAGGGGCTGATTTACTAACCCACGAATCCGACCCGAATTGGAAAAGTTCCGACTTGAAAACGAATATTTTGCGACTTTTTCGTATGTTTTGCGATTTTTTCGGATTCTGTACGAATTTTTCGGATCCAATACGATTTTTGCGTAAAAACGCGAGTTTTTCGTATCCATTACGAAAGTTGCGTAAAAAGTTGCGCATTTTGCGTAGCGTTAAAACTTACGCGAAAAGTTGCGCATTTTTCGTAGTGTTAAAACTTAACGCTACGAAAAATGCGCAACTTTTCGCGTAAGTTTTAACGCTACGCAAAATGCGCAACTTTTTACGCAACTTTCGTAATGGATAGGAAAACTCGCGTTTTTACGCAAAAATCGTATTGGATCCGAAAAATTCGTAAAGAATCCGAAAAAATCGCAAAACATACGAAAAAATCGCAAAGTACCGATCATTACGAAAAAAACGCAATCGGACTCCATTCGACCCGTTCGTGGGTAAGTAAATCAGCCCCTAAAACTCCAAATATTTAAATTATGAATGAATGTAAAACTTCAGCACCTAAAACCTTGTGAGTTCATGTAGAAGTCAATGGGAGTTGTCCCAGGCAAAATTCAAGCCATTTTTTCAACTTTGGATATTTTTTATTAATAAGCAAACATTCGAGTTTTTTTTTTTTTTTAAATTGTGAGTTTATTAAAAAAAGATAAAAACTCTACTGTATATGGGAAGATAAAATCACCATATAGACCCAAATATACAGTATGCAGCTCTTTAGGTCTTATTTAAGTGAACTAGCCGCTGACTGGACTATGCACGGGGCCACAACAATCACCTTCCTGATATGTGTTTGGTTATGGCCCAGATATTTATTGGATTGGGTAAGAAAATATGTTGGCTGGGGAGCTTGGACCATATCTGGCAAACTGAGCAGATACCTAAGTTTATGCCAGAATGACATAGGTTTTTTGTAAATGTTTGCCATTATATTTTGGAACTGTATGGGCCTTAAACTCTAAAATATATTTTCTGTGCACAGTATGGCTGTTTATCTACGCCTGGCATTGTTTAATGGTAGCCCTCTGTACAGGACTGGAACAAAGAGGGAGCTGTAGATTTCTCTATTTCAACTCTGGCCACTTGCTACATGTTTATTCAATAAAGGAGCACAAAAAACAGCACAATCTACCATGCACCCAGAATGCAACATTACTTTCCCAAAATTCCAGCACAGGTTTGCCCCAGATACTGGAGCTGCAGGGATTTGTGCCAGTTAGTAAATTTCAGGCATATATGCCTGTGAGGGAATGTGAAAGAGTTGGGGCATGGACTTACACACTGCTCAGTTGGTGAAACTTAAATGCTATAAAGTACAATTTGCCTGCTGAAAGTACTTACCGTATATACTCGAGTATAAGCCGATCCGAATATAAGCCGAGGTACCTAATTTTACCTAAGGAAACTGGAAAAATTTATTGACTCGAGTATAAGCCTAGGGTGAGAAATGCAACCGCCACTGCTAAGTTAATCAAACAAATAACAGATAAATAAATAGATAACTTTAGGGAAAGAAAAATGCTACAGCAGCAGACAAAAGCAAGTTTGGGATGGCTAAGGAAGCTGCCATACTAATTATCAAGTGTACAAGTCCCACCACAGTACTACAATAGTAGTTAAAAGGGCAAAATAATTCTTGATGCTGGACTTAGTACAAATTGATTTTTTTTAAATAAGTTATTGTACCAATTACTTCTGGCTCGTTATGCAGATGGATGTGCAGATGTAACGCACTCATTGCATGCACCCACCCTCCCTTCCTCCACTTGTGTCTGTGCATACATACCTCCCTCCCTCCACCTGTGTCAGTTCATCAGTAGACTGCAACATTAAGAAAAAAAAAAGTTGTTCCTAATAAGTATGGGATATCCTTTGGGGGGACCCTAAGTTGTGCTCTGTTTAGTACGCTGAAATACAAACCAGGGGGTGACCTGTAGTTAAAAACCAACAGAAGGGTAGCGTTACATGCCTCCCTACCTCCCTCCCTCCACCCCTCCACATGTGTCCGTGCATTACACAGCTTTTCAGCAATAACAATCACAATAACAATCCGTGTACCTGCCCTTAAGCGCACTCAAAGTGACTCTGGCTGAATGCGCACGTCGCGCACACCTCTCCCTCATGCCAGACGCGAGTAAGTGCCTCTCCCCCATGCCAGACGTGAGTAATAAAAGTTACACCGAAGCCCCGGTTTGTGCAGAAAGTTCCCTTACCTGCCCTTAAGCACACTCAGAGCGACTCTGGCTGAATGCGCACGTCGCGCACACCTCTCCCCCATCCCGGACCCTAGTAAGTGACTCTCCCTGATGCCGGACGCGAGTAATAAAAATTACACTAAAGCCCCGGTTTGTGCAGTAAGTTCCCTTACCTGCCCTTAAGCACATTCAGAGTGACTCTGGCTGAATGCGCACGTCGCGCACATCTCTCCCCCATGCCGGACGCGAGTAAGTGCTTATCCCCCATGCCGGACGCTAGTAAGTGCCTCTCCCCGATGCCGGACGCGAGTAATAAAAATTACACTGAAGCCCCGGTTTGTGCAGTAAGTTCCCTTACCTGCCCTTAAGCACATTCAGAGCGACTTTGACTGAATGCGCACGTCGCGCACATCTCTCCCCCATGCCGACGCACGGGTGGGTGCTTTCAGCCAGAGCCAGTCTGAGTGCGCTTAAGGGCAGGTATGCACAGACACATATACTCGAGTATAAGCCGAGGGTTACTTTTTCAGCACATTTTTAGTGCTGAAAAACTCGGCTTATACTCGAGTATATACGGTATATATATATATATATACCTGATGAACTGAAATGTCAGACTAAATAAAAACCTCACTTTTACACTTTATCTGATGTCTCCAGTGTGAAAATTCCTGCTGTCATCCATCTCTAATCTACATTCTACTACAACGCACTGGCACCCAGGTAGCATCTAATACTATTGGTGTGCAGCTTAATGACTGTTTATATATATATCAATCCAAATGGTGTCCGCACTCCAAGGCTCAATGTTCTGCGGGGTGCTAGCCAAAATTATGTCTGTATAGAAAATAATCATCTGTGGCCAGCACACCCTTCAATGTTTCATCAAAAAATTTTTATTTTAAATATATTGTTAAAACCAACGTTTCGGTCCTTATTAGGACCTTTCTCAAGGATCCCTTATCTGGAAACCCATTATCCAGAAAGCTCCAAATTACAGAAAGCCTGTCTCCCATAGACTCCATTTTAATCAAATAATTCAGAATTTTAAAACTGGTTTCCCTTTTCTCTGTAATAATAAAACAGTACCTTGTACTTGATCTCAACTAAGATATAATTACCCCTTATTGGGGGCAGAACAGCCCTATTGGGTTTATTTAATGGTTAAATGATTCCCTTTTCTCTGTAATAATAAAACAGTACCTGTACTTGATCCCAACTAAGATATAATTACCCCTTATTGGGGGCAGAACAGCCTAATTGGGTTTATTTAATGGTTAAATGATTCCCTTTTCTCTGTAATAATAAAACAGTACCTTGTATTTGATCCCAACTAAGATATAAATAATTCTTATTGGATGCAAAACAATCCTATTGGGTTTAATTATTGTTTATTGATTTTTTACTTACTTTTTACTTAAAGTATGGATCCAAATTACGGAAAGATCCCTTATCTGGAATACCCATGGTCCCGAGCATTCTGGATAACGGGTCCTATACCTGTATATATATATATTTTCCAGGTCTCAATAGAAACCAGGGCCAGCTGCCATTTTGAAATACACAGCTTTCTGTGCAAGATGGGAGTTTAGCAACCCCTTGATTTGACTTAAGAGGGAAAGATGAAATACATTGAGAAATGTTACTGACTGCAATTTCTTGAGATTATTACTACTTAACAACACAGCCAATTTCCATATATAACTTGCACTGAATTCATTTGCATTTTTTATTGCTGTGTTAATTGAAGAACACATGTCTCTCAAGCTGGATGCAGTCGTCTAAAAACCTTAAATCTGTAATAGTATAGATGAGTGCTGGCATTTGAGGCTAACAGGAAGCATAAATTACAAATATGAACTCGCTAAGTATTTGAAATATCACACAAAATACAAGCCGTGAAAAGCTTTGCAGAATTATCGCGCATTGCAGACAGGAATGATGTCATTTATTTTTTAACAAGACAATATCCCATGTTAAGACGGCACATTTCTGTTAAATTGTAAATATCATCCTGTCACCTACAATAAAGTGTTCACACTGACAAATTTCATTGAGAGTCAGTAATGCGTAATGTTAGGCAAAACAAGAGCAGATGCAAAGGTGGTGACAAATCAAGTCTAGTTGTCCCTTTCTCTCCTGGGTATATTAATAGATGCCTTACTATTTCCAGAGCACTTTCTGCAAGTGAATCACTGTACCAACTGGGAAGGTTGTTTTTAGCTCAGGTGGTGGGGCCGAAACTCATTTCACTTTTACTAAACATCTTATAGCTCTTACAATGTCTTTGTTACTGGCTAATAGTGGTGCTTTTCAACTAAAATAAACTGAATCTAATTTATTATCACTAAGCGGTCATTTATGAAGACAAGTACAAAGTGCAATTTATTCTGCATTCTCCATGTTTACAGCCATAGTGCAGTGTTTTCCTATAAGACCAGTGTAAGTGTGGCTCTGCAGGGTGTTGGGCCTTCTGCAGTTGTGCTTGTTGCATTAAAATGACGTGCAAGTACAGGTATGGGACTTGTTATCCAGAATGTTTGGGACTTGGGGTTTTCTGGATAAGGGGTCTTTTCATAATTCCGTAAACCTTAAGTCTGCTAATAAAATTATCTAAACAGTAATTAAACCTAACAGGACTGTTTTGGCTCCAATAAGGATTCATTATATCTTAGCTGGGATCAAGTACAGGTACTGTTTTATTATTAAAGAGAAAAAGGAAATCATTTTTAAAAATGTGAATTATTTGACTAAAATGGAGTCTATGGGAGACGGCCTTTCTGTAATTTGGAACTTTCTGGATAATGGGTTTCCAGATAAGGGGTTCGATACCCAAGTGCCCAAGGAAACATCCCTCTGCAACTTTCTTCTCTGCGCGCAACTTCTCTCCCCATTCCCTTCTGTATTCATTGCTGGTGCTCCCTACTGCTACCTGGTACTTCAGTGCTGGGCCGGAAATAGAGGAGGTTGCAGACGTATGTGCCTATGGTCCTAGCACACCCCTAACTGTTGTGCCCTAAACACCTGCCTCTTCTGGCAACCCCTAGTTCTGGTGATGGCACAAGCTATGACTGGATGCAACCCGCTCTGGCAACCCTGGAATTAGCTCTACGCTCATGTTGACAGGAGCTCTAGGGATCCCCAGGCTCAATAGCCACACCTGTGCACCATACAGCAGAAGAATCAAATGGGAGACAATGATGCTTTGCACTAATATACAGAAGTGCGAGAAGGTGGGCGCTCAAAGACTCCACAAAGCCCACATTAATAAAGAAATGTTTATTTAAGAGAACCTTTCTGCTACTTATAAGCATTCTTTTTCTTTATATATGTTGCTTTTGTGGATACCTAAAATGCCTACCTCCTTCTTTGTTTTCATGTACAGATTTCTGTTTTCCTAGCTCAGGGTCTGGGGTTGGTACTGCTGGACCACCCTTATGACTTGCTAGATTTTGAATTTTGACTTTGTATAGTTTTAAGTCTATAGCTTTTTAATCATAAAACAGAATTGTTCACCCTTGCTCGTTGGTTGGGCCTTTTCAGTTCTATATAGCAAGGGCAAGTCCAGTAGAGCTCGATAGGTCATATTAGTTTAAATAACTGCAGCAGTTCTCTACACAATACTAGTAATCTCACCAAATATAATAGAGTAAACTGACACCAAAAAAGGAATACTGTCACAGTATAGAAGAACCAACCTGGAGCAAAAATGTTTTAAGTGTACGCATGTTAGATTACCTGGAGCTTTGCTCAAATTTAGATTCTACTATGTTTAGCACTTAAATGGTGAATGGGTTTTCCATAATAGTAACAGCACACTCATTGTTTCACTTGGAATCAGTAATGTATCAGGCATAGACCTTCATTAAGAAGATTTATTAGAAACTTCTAAAGATTGGGGCTACTGTTTTTGAAGTTAAAGAAGCCCTAATACTGTGCTCAATAGTAGTTTTTGGACAGTTATATCCATAGGTAGAGTTGGGCATGATTTCTTTGATAAAGGGAGAGGTGGTGCATTTCCAGGTGATAAGTTAATTGAAGTATGCAGTGTCACACTTTGAGTGTCTCATCAGTAGAATCAGAAAATAGATTCTAAAGGGATTCTGTCATGATTTTTATAGTGTACATTTATTTTATATGTGTTTTTTAGCTGTAATATTGGTGTGTAGGCGCCATCTCAGTGCATTGTGCCTGAATCTGAGCTTTCAGAAGGAGCCAGCGCTACACATTAGAACTGCTTTCAGCTAACCTATTGTTTCTCCTGCTCAGTGTACTGTCAATATGACTCAAGACCCATAATAGCAGAACAGGGTTTCTCATGCTTGGGTGCTATTCTTGTGTCTACCACTAGATGAGCACATTTAGCAATGCAAACCATTTAATTCATTTGATCTCAACAATGCTGAAATCTTCTCCAGCCTTTAGGAGACCTACGAAGGGTCTGGGGTGTGAGAAATCATTGCCTCTTATTTTATTCAATGAATTATAGGCTAAAATTCTCACTGCCACTCACTGCATTTATTGTATTTGGGCCTAAAGTTCCCACTGCTTTGCACTGTATTTAATATATTTGTGGTGTAACTACTCAGTGTCTCTAACTTAAGGTTGTGGACCCACAGAGCGGGTTAGTTGTCTGTGTAGATCGCTGCTACCACAGGCAATTAACTTGCCCTGTGGGTCCTTAGCCTTATTTAATGTATTTTGGGTGCCACTACTTCTGCCCCTCACTGTATAATGTATTTACAATCTTATTGTTCATAGAAGTCAATGTACCATTATGTACAAGTGCTATTAGCCCATGAAGGTACAATTTGGGCAATGGAGGTGTCAGGGAGATGTTATCTTGTTACCTGCCCATTGTTCTGCAGATCGGCTGCTGGCGGAAAGGGGAGGGGCTGATATCATTCCAGCTTGCAGCTCAGCAGTAAAGTGTGACTGAAGTTTATCAGAGCACAAGTCACAGGGCTGTGGCCACTTGGGAAGGCAAGGAAATTGCTATCCCCATGTCAAATTTGATAATGAAATATTGAAAAAAATGTTGCCCTTTTAAAAAAACAGACCAGTGTAGAATTATTCTGGCGCAGCACACTGTGACAGTATTACTTTAAGCAAATTGAGCCAGGTATTTAAAGAAAAACTATACCCCTGAACATATCAAATATATTCCATACAGCAGCTTATATGTAAAACACTGCTTTATCTAAATAAAGAGTTTTCATAAGAAAACTAGATAACTTTTAATTGCTGATATTCGACACTCAATTTTCTGTAAAATGGGTTAAAAATTACAATTAAAATGCTACTAGTTTAAAGATGTGAACTAAAATGATTCACATGAGTGGCTCCTTTCTGATGCTCTGAATTATCCTCTCTATCCTCAGCCAGCTATTCCCAAGAGCTGGAGGGCAGCCCTGATTTGAATTGCCATGTTTACACAGACTTCACCAAGCAGACAAACTAATTAGGAATAACATTTAGAAAATAATAAAACAGTTCAGTTTTGTTTTTGTTGTGAACCTATTTTAAGTCTGTTACAAAAAAATCCAAATCCTAATTCAAATAAAAGCTGATAATCATCCTGCCTGACATTTACAATATTGCTACAGCTGCAGGCAGAATATGGCCCCATTATGCGTAGGATAAGGTTCAGCAAACAGATTGGCTACTTAGCCTTTGTTCTCCGCAACTTTGCTTCTCCCAATAAAATTACAGATTTTTTTTATTCAACATTTTTTTTCGCAAATATTTAACATAGATTTAAATCTTGACTGTGCCACTCACACGACAGCAAGCATTTCTGATTTACCATATCCAATGAAACATGAGCAGGGCTGCTTATTGTGGATTTATGTTTTCATAAATTCTCAGTCGACTGCTGTTTGGCATTTTCTTTATTGAACATTAAAGCTTCTTTCTTTGAATATGCCTGCTTGGTATTTTAAACACCAACAGACAAGGGAAAAATTACCATTTCTCCTGCGAGTGACCTGAGATGGCTTTAAATCTGGGTAGAGGGGGATTTGCCCTAGTTCAGTTGAACAGAGAGGGTATTTGCTAAATCATTTAATCCCTAATATAAATATTTTACACCCCACCCACTTCAGGTTGATTGATTTATTCTGGGCTCTTTCATCTCTAAAGGTGGCCATACATGGGCCGATAATAGCATTACATTTATTAAAACTAGTAGCCTTGGCCTTCCAAAACGGCCCTCCCCAACCCTCTCTTTGTCAGCACGTACCTTAATAACCTGACGCGCTCTCCTTTTATCACGCTGGCGCTGTGACACATGCGCAGTAGGGAGTAGCGCGCATACAGCATCATTCAAACAGAGAGAGCTGGCGTGTTGCAAAGTGTGGAAAGTTCTGAAGCTTGTTGCTGGCTGCTGGCACAGGTAGAGATTGGCAATGGGAGGGATTGTCTGCTTCTGGCAGAGGTTCAGATTGGGAGCTTGGGGTCAATATGATGGCTGCTGGCACAGGTACAGATTGGGGGCTTGGGGGCAATATGAGGGATTGGCTGCCGCTGGCACAAGTACAGATGGGGGGCAATATGGTGGTCACTGGCACAGGTACATGGTGGCAATGGCCGTTGGCACAAATACATGGGGTCAATATGATGGCTGTTGGCACAGGTACAGATTAGGGGCTTGGGGGCAATGGGAAGAATTGTCTGCTGCTGGCACAGGTACAGATTGGGGGCTTGGTGGCAATATGAGGGATTGGCTGCTGCTGGCACAAGTACAGATGGGGGGCAATATGGTGGCCACTGGCATAGGTACATGGTGGCAATGGCTGTTGGCACAAATACATGCGGGCAATATGATGGCTGTTGGCACAAATACATGGGGCAATGTAATGGCTGCTGGCACAGGTACATAGTGGCTTTATGATGGCAGCTGGAACTGGTACCTGGGGGCAATATGATGGCTGCTGGCACAGGTACATGGGGCAATAAAAAGGCTGGTGGCAGCCTGGCACAGGTACATGGGGGCAATCAGGAGGGGGGGTGGGCGCTGATTGAAGCCCTTGCCTAGGGTGCAAAAATACCTTGGCCAGGCCCTGGTATGGGGCCCTCCAATGGGTCTACCTGATTCATATCGCCACAAATCGGACAGATGCCAATTGGGCAGGTTAGATTTACCCATCAGATTGATAAATGTGCTTATTTTTGCGGTCTTCAATCCGATGGTCTACATAGCAACATTATGATCTGATCGTTCACCTGAGCGCCTGTGTGTGGGTTCCCAGTGTGCCCAATGCCTCTCTTTTGGTGTTTCACATACGGTTTGTCCATTCCCCTGAGCTGAGGGGCTGGAGCACATGGGCCACCCTTCTATTTCGGTGAGTTCTCTACAGAGGTGAATGCATTAATGTCTAAATTTGTACATTTCTCCAAACAATCAGACCAGCATGGGCATGTCAGGGAAAGGTCTCCTCATTTGGCCCTAGGGAGATAAAAAAAAATGACTAATGCTTGTTTCTCCACTGCTGGTTGGGGATGAGAAAAACTTGGCTTTGACATCACAAGTTAAATAAAAACGTTTATATTTATTTTAGTGACAAAAGATCTCTATTCATATATTTACTGTACACAGAAACATGGTGAAATATATGAACCATGTTCTAGTTTGCTTCATTTGTAGCTTCGCCAGGAGCCCTCTGGGTAAAGGTGCTGTGGCACCCAGTGATCCTTTGGGAACCACTTTGTTCCATGGAAAATAGCCAAGATTTATAAGGACCATCTATGGGTGAATTGGGAAGAAGCTAAATCAAAGGCAACCTTGCTGCTTTTCTTATCAGTTTTTAGAAATCACAAGGGTTAGAGGCAGATGTAAAACAAACATAAATTCCATTCAAACCTCAAATTTGAGTGTTGATAAATTTCCCCCTAAATTAATTTTTTCATGTTTTTAATTTTTAATGACATCTGTTTTGGTGTCTTCTTTCTCTTTATCAAACTGCTGTTTTTAGTTTCTCTATGACTGAATCTTTCTCTTGAGTTAAAATCCAAAAATATAGATAATATAGATTTTTATATAGCAGGTTAAAATATAAATATTTTCATTTTTACTGCATTCAGCTGATAGTGATGGTCTTTAGAAACAATGCTTAGCAACAGATATATCACTGTACATATATATATATATACATAGCAGAATCCCCTATCCCAAGGCCCAAGATAATTACTCACGCTGCAATTTCAGTACAGTGGAAGTGAATCATGATTGACACCACTCAGCACTTTTGTCCTTTCTTTCAGGAGACACGGTGCTTCCATAATGGTTATGTATCTGTAGCCGCTTCTTTTACAATGAAATTGCTACTGTCAGAATGAAATGAAAGAAATCTCAGCCTCAATGGTCAAATACATTTTCCCTTTGGTACCATTAAGACCTAAAAACCAAATACCTTGTAAATTGTTTTAATGACCCCTCAGGGCACCCTCATACAATCCCTTCAATCAGGCGTGTAATAACCCCAATAAAGGTCCTGTGGCAGCCATCAGTATAATAGTAGATATGTTGAAACAGAAGCCTGAGAGGTAGCATGGAATGTTTGTACATTTATTGTCATATCCTCAATTTCTGGGATGATGGTATATATCATTTAGTAAATCCACATTCCTCCTCTATAGCCTGCTCCTATTGTCAATCTTTTCAAATTACCTCCAATGCTTGGGGGAGCTTATGATACCAATATGATGCAGCTCTAATGCCGCACAATCTATGCCATATGTAGCCTGCCCCTATCTGGATCATACAGGGAAACAGAGATGACTTGTACCATGTATGGCTGCTGCTCACCCCTTTTACCTTGCTAAAATGTTTCTCTTATCAATGCAAGCTGTCTTTGTACAAAACTGATAAGGGCTGGAAATTTCAGTCTTTTGTCGTCTAATTGATTTGTATTGAAATCGGACTTAGTACTGATATGTAAAATGCATATTAGAAGGAATGACAATTCCCAGTTTGTGTTTAATCTTGGGGGCAGATGTATTGAAGTTGGAAAACAGTGAACAATAATAATATTATTATTTTCTAGCATATTGAGTAAGAGGTGAAATATTTGGATTAATTCACTGCTTAAATTACTTTTCATGACTTTCTACCTCATCATCTGCAAGTTTTGGCCTTACATTAATGGGGGGGGATATCTCTTCTCCCGCAGCAACTAAACATCCTCTATGTCCAATAAAGTTACTGCATGTAATACACTTTACATGCACCAATACATGGTAATTGCACAATAATGTGAAAGAAGCCATGTCATAGGCTTTATAGATTAGTTGATATCTGCTCAAAGCTGAACACTTTTTAGTGATATCAAAAAAATAATGGGAGGAGTTGGAAAAATGTATACCAGATTGGTTATGAAAAGCCCACCTGCAGGGGCCAAAGAAAGTTTTATACTTATCATATGCTCCGTGACAGGGAAACAGTAGTGGGCTTTCTTGTGCCTCTCCATGCTACGTGATTGAAAAGCTCATGGATTTTGTATTTGGCTTTTATAATAGCTCCACCCCTCCAAATTACTAACAAATCAAGAGTTCCCTGTGCAGTGAACCTAGTCTGCATGTATGAAACTACCATATTGGGCCAGATTCAGTTCAGTGAGAAGAAGGGTTATCACATGAAAACTTATAAACGAGATTCAATTTGAGATGCAATTCAGTTCAGAAAAAGTTATCTCATGGTTTATCATGTAAAAACTCTATTGAAGTCTATGGAAAAAACTGGACTTGGATTAGGAGAAAAATCTCATAATTTAGTTTTCATGTGATAAACCATTAAACATAACTTTTTCTTATTGCATTGAATCTGGGCCATTGTTGGGAATAGCTTAGACATTGTCCTTAGGCAGGCAAAGAGCGCCATAAATGGCCAATAGAGGAGCATTTGTATTGATCTGTCTCTACATGGCTCTTCAAGGGCAAACAACGGGCCACAAATTCGGGCCTGCTTAGGACCCCAGCTGGCTTATTATGCATAGGTGTGTGACCAAATACGCCCACCCGAATCAGGAGCGCCATCCAAGTGGGGTGGCATGGCATTAGTTCTATTATGCTACACCTCCAGTGGGGAACCCATCTTCCTCCTATATGCCCTTTGAGTATTTCTGCGAATGCTAAGAAAATTGCTATTACACTTTAAATTGTAGGTCAGCTCCTCATCTTTTTACTGTCAGGCTCCCAATTTAGGGTGTAGGTACTTTGGGACACAGACTCACAGCTGTATTTGCATCATTGGGTTTTTCTCCAAATACACAAAACTTCAAATACATAAATAAATGAATTTATAGCGGCATTTCTCTAATGCTTTTTTGGAGAATTGTGTACAGTGATGCTAAAACAAGTAGCCCCAAACTGTATAACTATAAACATCACAGCAAATATGTTTGCCTTTGTAAAGCCACAGTATGAGCCCAAGGGCTATCAATTAGTAACTTTCTTCAAATGACAAGCCATACACAACAACAGCCCTATAGTGCCATTTTGCGGTGGGTTAATAGCCACATGAACGCCAGTTATTAGCTTCATGTCACCTCTTGCCATACCCGCTGCGCTACCAACACTACACTTAGATTGCGAATCATAAAGATCACTAAGGGCAGAGATTGTAAGAAATGTACAGAAATGCCTTATACTGAAAGCTGTTTCTTTTCCAAATAATAAAGCCATTGAAGTGTTTACTGACAGATTTATTGAAGTGAAGTCAGTCGCTTGTCATTCCGTTATTTTCCGTGGCGTCTCCTTTAATTTCCTCTAGCTTTTTTGCAGGCATGGGCACAACGCTTTAATCAAGATGCCTTCATAGCTATTGATAAAGTTGCATTAGCATGACTGAATGTTTTTATTGTGAATGCCTTTCCCCATCAGTGAGTTAAAGTACTGCTGGGTTTCACAGGGCTCCTTTGCTCAATTATATAAATACAACAATTGCTTGTTATTCTTCTTTATTGTGATTGTGGCACTGCCTGCCATTCTGTACAATGAAATCACTGTTGCCTACTCACTATTGACAAACAATGAAAAAATACTCCAAACGATAAATTGTATTTTTTTTAACTTGATTTACCATAATTGTGCTTTATCAGTATTTGTTCTAAATAACACAGGAGTAGTTCTGCATACTGAGCGTTGCTTCTATAATAGGATTCCCATTATTGCTCAACTAGTTAAGCATTAAATGACTGAATTAATAACATGCACTTTATTATTTCATGTGGTATCTATATAGTCAGCGCCCCTGGGGGGGTGCAATAGTTTTTTTTAATACTGTAATACTTGAGCTTTCTTTTGCCTCTCGTCACTTCCGCAGTGTAGGGTGCTTTGTTTGCAGAAGCTAAATTGGCAGAAAAGAAAAGTCATATGTACTATTTTAATTTTGGGGTCCCTACCAGCCATATACTTTGGTAAATCTGTGCATACTGAACTTTTGTGCTCATATTTAGGGTGTTTTTTAAATGCCAAAATGGTGGGATAAATGAGCAAATTGCCAATTTTTATAAATGTAATAAAAACCACTGCTTTAAGCATAGCTTTGCAGTTTGATCACTTTGAGTAGAAAGACATGTTTATCCAAGTTGCAATCATCCGAATGTGAACTTGCCAAAAATAAATGGTTTGCTGGGGTCTTTGTACTGTTTAGGGGTCTTACGGCACACAAATATGCTGGTAAAGTTCTGTGGTTTGCCTGCCAAGCGAAGTCATAGCTACTATATTTATTTGGGGTCTGTAGAGTACTTTGTACTTTGCTATGCATATTGGGCATCAGATTGTTGAGTAGATGGAAATAGTAGATTCAGGTGTGGGTGTGGCTTATTTTGGCATGTCGCGCTACTGGCACTGCTCACCTAGCATCCTGCCACTTTTCCACCCAAATTCAAGCACTGTATATAGTGTATATAAGTATACATACAAATTTATTGTACAGGTAGGGGATCTATTATATGCAGTGCATAGGGCCTGAGTTTTAGAGGTAAATAGACTTTCTATAATGTGGGGCACAAACCTTAATGCTTCTTAAACATTCATGTATGAAAGGATTGTTTTGACATCAGTCTGGAATCGTGCTAGCTAATTTACTGACTAGTACAAGGTATTCCGTTATTATTACCTTTTTCTAAAAAAAATAAAACCAGTTAAAAATCTAGAACTTGGTGGGGAACAACCTCACCAAGTTCTTTTAAGCAACAGACCCTCACCATATAGCCTCCCTCCCCAACCACATCATCCAGACTTCCGTAAGGTTTACCCCCACCTGTGCACCTAATACAGAGTTGCTTGGCATGGTTGGTTGTCTCCACATTTCTCATCCCGGTGTTGTCTCATCCCGGTGTTGTCTCATCCCGGTGTTGTCTCATCCCGGTGTTGTCTCCAAACCAATCTTACCAAAGCAGAATTTTGGTGCAAATAAAATTTGAGGGCTTTCTTGCAAAAAGATTTCCAAGTACAGGCGTAGGATCCAGAAACCCATAATCCAGAAAGTTAAGAATTAACAGAAGGCCATGTCCCATAGACACCATTTTAATCAAATAATTCAGGTTTTAAAAATGATTTCCCTTTTCTCTGTAATAATAAAATAGTACCTGTACTTGATCCCAACTAAGATATAATTAATCCTTATTGGGGGCAAAACAATCCTATTGGGTTTATTTAATGGTTAAATGATTCCCTTTTCTCTGTAATAATAAAACAGTACCTGTACTTGATCCCAACTAAGATATAATTACCCCTTATTGGGGGTTTATTTAATGGTTAAATGATTCCCTTTTCTCTGTAATAATAAAACAGGACCTTGCACTTGATCCCAACTAAGATATAATTAATCCTTACTGGAGGCAAAACAATCCTGTTGGGTTTAATTAATGTTTAAATTATTTTTAAGTAAACCAAATTATAAAAAGATTCCATATCCGGCAAAGACCAGGTCCCGAGCATTCCGGATAATAGATCCCATATCTGTTATTGATTTCATACTTGTAAATATTGCTGCAGATGCAAAATGGCCAACCAAAATATATAAAAATATGAAGGCATTTTTCAAAGTATTCACTGTTGGAATGAATGGCCTCTGTGGCTCTCTGTAGCTTAAGCAATTTGTGTTTCCTTGCCCAAATGTACAAGTATTCTGCAGGTTTCTATTTTATCCAACTTTTTAAAATGTTTTTTTTTCCCTGTTACATTTTGATGGCTTATTGCTTGCTTTCAGCTGCTGTAAGGACGGTTGCACTTTATTTATAATGTTGCTCTGAAGTAAATGTTGAATTACATGATGGAGCTGCAGCAAGTTTACTGACCCATTGATTTTTGATTGAACCAGGCCATTAATGGTTGCAATTAAGAAGCAGTTTTAGTTTAAGGATGTATTTAATGTAGAGCAAGGCATTTTCACAGCACTTACTGCATTCAGATTGACAGAAAGTCAGTGAATAAATAGGTAATCACTGCTCCCCGTGTTAGGCTTTTAAAGTCCAGGGTCCTGCAAGATTCAATGGAACAAACAATTTAATTTGCCGTATACTGCATCCATGCTGAGGTCCAAAGAACCTGCTGTGTCATCAGTAAGATTTTCATGTAAAGTGGCAAGCAGGGATCATGCCCGCGGGGTTTGGCAAGCGCACATTTTTTTTTATAGTAACATATAACTAATGGGATTGTATTAGTTTTCTGGAATTGCCAGTGCTGCCTCTGTTTTGTTCTATCATCTTAGCACAGGGCAAGGTGGGCTTCTGAGCAACCTGAAATTTTGGTTATCACAGATATCTTTTTAAATTTAGTTTTGTTTTCGGTTATATGCGCAGCTCAGCATTGGAGTAAATCCAAAATTTTGGTATTGAAATATCTGTAAGAGACATCTACACAATATAACAATAATCCATTAGATTAATTTCACATAAATAATGGGACAGGACTGAATATTTTACTCTAAGGGTGAAGCCATCTGGGAGCTACTTAGTAGCAGCTACTTTTTCACATCTACTAAACGCCAGAAAATACCCTGCCATAGACGTTACTGAGAATTGCCTCTGCTAAAACAAATGTAGTGACAGTTATCAGTAAATGATCAGCACTGTCTATTTTAGTAGCTGTGACAAGTAGCTGCTACTAGTAGCTCTGTGTGTCTTCACCCTAAAGCTGTAACACAGAGCAACCAATCAGCAATTAGCTTTAAAATGCAGTAAAGCCAATGCTTGATCAGTTTAGTAGGTACAAGACATGCAACATCATTGTGATACCTAAAATAAAGGCCAACTTATCAATACCAGAGCCCATGCTGGGACCACTTGCACCCTATGGCATTCATCCATAAAAGCTGTGCCCTGAACCTTGCATAGATTATATAAACCAGTGCAAATTGCAGAGTACAGTGATGTTAGGTGGTGGGGAGCCCTGTATTTGATGCCTGCCATGAACAAAATTCCACTTTAATAGCAACTGGGGCAAAACAGAAACTTGTGCATGACATACCAAAGCAGCCACAAATAAGTGTACTCAGATTTTTTTGGCATATTTAAGTTTTTCATCTGAATATATAGGCAAAGAGAGCCCTGTAACACCTCCTCAAGATAAGTGCTAATCCCAAAGTTGCCTTGCATGTGTAAGCCTATTGGTAAATGGAAGTGCTGTGCTGTTGAGATGAGGCCCTTGCGTAATGTTGGAGGCAGAGTGGTGCAGAACTATAATTCTCAAATGAAATCAACAAATTAAGTGCCAGTGGCTTTTAAAACAAATGATAACTTCTTTATTGGCAGGAATGTATACAAATCTTGTGAGAAATATCAACAGATGGTATAGCACAGTTGCTCAGCATATACTCACAAATACAACCTTCACAAATGTTTG
The DNA here is from genome assembly GCF_000004195.4 of Xenopus tropicalis. Classification (NCBI taxonomy): domain Eukaryota; kingdom Metazoa; phylum Chordata; class Amphibia; order Anura; family Pipidae; genus Xenopus; species Xenopus tropicalis. Next base: position 27,599,994 of record NC_030681.2, on the reverse strand, counting down.
CCCAATAGGGGCTAGTAACCAGTCTGCGGATAGTCAGCTTGTAAATGCCCAGCCCTAAGTGCAGGAATCCCCATGTACAACTTAGGAACACATCTACCCCTGTAAACATGGATCCATATCCTGAGGATGATACCCTGAACCTAGCTCTCATACTTTTAGAGAATATTATTACAACTAACGTCTCTTACTAGGCCCACCTCTGGACTTGCCAGAAGCACACATTAGGAAACAGTTTTTCCTTCTAACTTAGCTGTCTATAACCTGCCTATAACATACCTCTCAATTGTCCCGATCTTCATGGGACAGTGCTGATTTTGGGAGCTCAGCCCACAGTCCCGGATTCTTAGTGAAAATCCCTCATTTCCCTTTGATCTCCTGCACTGAACACCACAAAAGATGCAACAATGTTTCTCAAACCTAATTAGATAAGGTGGCTTTTGGCAGAGAACCCAGAATACTCAACCCCTGCACTTAGATACGGTTGTAACTAATAAGATATACAGGTCTCTTGTGGGAACTGAGACTTGCATCCCAAAGGAGTTTGGTTGCTAGGGTCCAAATTACCTTAGCAACCAGGGGGTGACTGATATATGAATAGCAGAGGAACTGAATAGAAAAAAGACTTATAAAAAGTAACAATAAAACTGTATCAACTGTAGCAATAGTTATTGGCTGCCTGGGTCAGTGACCCCTATTTGAAAGCTACAAAGCATATAGTATGCTAAAAGTTAAAGTAAAGGTGAATCACCCCTTTAAAGGACAATTTCTACTTCATTAGCAAAACTGTAATTACACATAAAACAACATCCCATAACTCCCAGAAATGTATTTAGGGGGTGTAGTCACAAAAATGATGGTCAAATGGGGGTCACTGGCCCAGGCAGCCAATAACTATTGCTCTGTGTTATTGTTATTGGTACTTTTTATAAAAGTGCCTACACTGGCCACTTATTCTCAGGCCTATGATGTATAGTCAAGAAACGCAAAGGGCTTAAATGTACTATGATGTATTAAATTCTTAAATAAATAGCATATTTTAAGCAGCATATCTACGCCAGTCTGGTTTTGTTGTCAGCCCATTTGTTAAGAAGTTATGCTATTGGCTGCAAACATAAAGGGGTAATTAATTTATCAGCCCCCGACACATGCATGGGTCCTGTTCTTTTTACCTTGTATCTGTGCCCGGGCTGTAGTGGCAGATTGATACAAGGTGCAGTTGTTTATAGGCCCAATTACCCTTGTGAATCAGGTTTCAGTTTGCACAGTTATATGGCTTTGTGCCTTTTTTTGCATTCTATGAATTCTACCTGAATTTCCACTTACTGAAATGCACTCAGGATTCCTGTTGTTTTTCTGCAGAGGAGAGATACACTGGCATTACTGTTGTTCACAGGGGCTTTGTTGCCAAAAGAAGTTCTTTAAAGCTTGTGTCAACCCAATAACATTATCATTTATTCAGGAAGAGCCAGCATTTTCTGCCGCTCTGTGCTGTATACACCAAGCAGGCCCCATCTGTTCTTTATGAATTTATTTGAGATTTTGTAAAATGAATGCATTAATTTATATTCATGTTTTATCTGCCACTAACAAGTCTCCCTTAATTTGTTTTTCTTTTTAGAAACATTTTTATTATACACATTTGTATTAATGTTTCTGAAATAGAACAAGTCTGCAAATGCAATTTCTTTGCTGGAAGCCAATACAGATGCAATTGCTAGTTGGCTTAAGGCAAGTGACGTCTGCATTCTGCGTATTATTGACCACACTCAGCCCATGAGAGAAGGATGTGTGGATCTCCTCTTATTTGTTGCGATTTGGGTTACAAAATATTCATCCCAGGTGAAGTGGTGCACTAAGGGCAATGCTGTGCATGTAAGGGACCGACATTTACCTACCCTAAACCTTAACCATGTTTTTCACCTTTTCTCTGCCAGCTTGTAAGGGGATGGAATAAATATTTTATTAATAGTACTATTATTTAATAATAGTTAAAGCAATAGGAAGGTTACCTAGCAGGTGAAAAATGTTGTTATGCTCATTTTTTATGCTTTCACGCCTTTTTCTTTACACGACTGTGCTTTTTTGAGAACTTCAAACTTTTCACGTCGAGATTTTGCGGCGGTTTCGCAAAAAAAAAAAAATCAATGCTGAAATGCGAAATTTCACAGCAAATTCATGTCTGTAGAAAATATTCGCTCATCATTAGTAGAATGTTAAATTATAGCTCCCAGATTTTTCAAAAGGGGTGTAAGTGCACATGGGTATCCAGCCTGATTTCAACTACTCCTACCATCTATTTACAGCACTTACGTGGCTTGTAGCTATTGTTTATTCATAGACCTATAGAGAATATTTCCTTATCCGGAAACCTGTTATCGAGAACCGAAAGGCCATCCCCCATAGACACCATTATAAGCAAATAATTCTAATTTTTAAAAATGATTTCCTTTTTCCTGTAATAATAAAACTGTACCTTGTACTTGATCCCAACTAAGATATAATTAATCCTTATTGGAGGCAAAACAATCCTATTGGATTTATTGAATGTTTAAATTATTTTTAGCAGACATAAGTTATAGAGATCCAAATTACGGAAAGATCAATTATCCAGAAAACCCCAGGTCCCAAGCATTCTGGATAACAGGTCCCATACCTGTATATATGATTTTAGCTTTTCGGTACAGTCTCACTCAGTTCTCACTTTCAGGTTAACTGGTGGTGGCAACAGCTAAGTCCAAAGGAGTCTCTTTTTTTAAAGCTCAGAGATCAGTCCCACAAGTTTCTGGTTTACCATAACCATAACTATAACCACCCACATCATGCTGCCCTGATGATTTCTTAGATAGTTAAAAGTTGGCTTGTTATTACGAAAATGATCAAATGTGTCAGTGACACATTTGTAAAACCTAATGCCCACTCTGCTAAATGACCTATACAAAAATCAGTTCCATTGTTCCCATTGGTCAAGCACATGACAAACCATGGGATAGTGGACTGAAAAAAACTAAGTTGCTTAGAATATTGCAAAGTTGTTTAGAATTATGTTTTGTTTCTACTAGGCAAAAAATCTCTATCTATCTATCTATCTAGTTGTTTGGACACACATTATTATAAGAACTCTGACTCAATTATTATGTAATGATAAAATAAACTATATATATATAATAGTCATCAGTACTGTTTACATTCAGATTTCAGACTACTATCAATTCAGTGCCCACCACCCCATCCAACCTAACTGAGGGATGTGCCTTTGCTGCTAAGCATGCTGACACTAAATGAGTTTTCTGACTGAGTACTGCTGAAGATTTTTAAGTGATTTTGGCACAATTCTTTTCTCTGGCAGGAAGAGTAACTAAAGTTCTCAAAATATCATTTTATTCATGTGCTTTCTCTGCCGGGCTGCTGCCCCAACACTTAAGGACAGAAGCCCTATAATAGGAAGTATCTGAGCCTTTGTTAGCACTCTTGGGTGCCCCCCCACCCTGAGCTGCTGGAATAGAATACATGCTGAACAATTGTAGGTGCTCATTTTGCTTATGTTTAAAGCCCAACCTAGGGCTCTTATACATTATTGTTAATTAAAGGAAGAATCAAGATTGCATAGCACCAATAAAATAAATACATCAGCACTAATTATTCCGACAATTTCAACTTTATCTACAAATATCAGGTACATAGTTGCCAATTCTTGTAAGTACATCTGGACGAAGTTGCTACGATCATCAATCATAAAGTGTAATTGGCTCAGTGCAAGAGTAAATAACAGGTTGAGCAAATTAAGAGAGATGAATGAATGAGAAATGAATACAGACATCAGTAATAATGAGAACAATTTGCTGTTTCAGTGTCTTGGGTTCCTGAAATAATGTTAGGCTTCTGCTCAGTAAAATGAATGACATGTTCGCCCATCAGAGATCTCTCCAATTATGACTGTATATTAAGGCAACCAATAAATACAAAATTCATACCCAAAATGGCTTTTTTTCAGTTTGTAATTATAATAAATTTCCATAAACATTCAGTCAGTTATGAATGTGTATATCCAAACATTATATTGCATTTTCTAAACTAGTTAAAGGGTTGAATGTTTCTTTATTCTTGTGTTTACTATAGATAGGATTGTGCACCCCACTGCAACCATACAGGTATTATTGTCTTTGTTTTACTTATTTGCACACTGGAGGGGGAGGAGGCCAGTTTAAATAGCCGTTACCACAGAGCATTACCGTATATACTCGTGTATAAGCCGATCCGAATATAAGCCGAGGTACCTAATTTTTCCTAAGAAAACTTGAAAAACGTATTGACTCGAGAATAAGCCTAGGGTGGGAAATGCAGCAGCTACTTTTAAGTTTCAATAATGAAAATAAATACCAATAAAATTACATTAATTGAGGCATCAGTGGGGTATATGTTTAAAAATATTTATTTCAAAGAAAACCAGTAAACTAGCTCTGTAAGTGGAGAAGAGGGACAACAAAAACAACAGGCACTGGAGAGTCTGGTTGTGGGTGGCCTAATTTGCACACAAAAGGACAGAGGGTGCTAGTCTAGAGGGACCCATGGCACCCGACTCGAGTATAAGCCGAGGGTGACTTTTTCAGCACATTTTGGGTGCTGAAAAACTAGGCTTATACTCAAGTATATACAGTAATCATTATAGAGCAAATTTTTTCACCAGGCAGGGATTTGCTGCAAAATTCTATGTTTTACCATCACAAAAATGTACTGTGAAAATTTTTACCCAGAATACATTGGGCATTTTTTCTCACGTTTTCTCTAATGCCAATGGACATTCTTTAGTGATGAGTTTTGCCATAGTAAAAATTGCAAGAAAAACGCACAGAAAAACTCCCATTGAATTCAATGCATTTACAGTGAGAACAAACTCCCACTAATGACCAATGTATTCTGTGTGGGAAAAAAAGGCAGTGGAAATAAACACCCATTGACGTCAATGGATTTTGCCTAAAAAAAGACACTGTGAAAAAACACCCCATTACAATGCATTTCACTAATTTTCAGTTGCTTTGTGAACTTTTCCACAGTTTTGCAAAGTGAAACAGGACATATTCGCTCATCAATAGCATTGAAGTCAATGGGCATTTTTTTATCTTATGTTTTTTTCCCACGTGAAAAACTCATGCATACAAATTTTTCACCACAAATCAGTACCAGGTGATTAAATGTGCTCATCCCTATTGTTATGTGACCAAAATTTTCTAACCTGGCTGATCGACTAAACAAATCATCGCAATTGTGCGCAAATTACTGGAACGATCATTTGGAGCCCACGCGTGATCTTAAAATCATACACCGTAGTTATATCGGTGCGTAAATGGACAGCTTTAGAGTGGGGAGTTTTCTTTGATAAATTTGCCCTTAAAAATACATGTTATATGGCTGGTTAATAGGCACATAATACGTACTACATTGCCATACATGCACCCACATGGCATATAACTGAGTGAATTATTCATTAGTCATACAGCATGCATAATATAAACATGTACCTTAGGGACTAATGTGGCTACAATACTCAGTGCCACCCAGTGACACCTACAACAAGCACAGTATTGTCTTCCTAATGTTCCCAGTGGAGTAAACATAAATCTGATGCTGATGTTCTACTCTTATTACTGAGTTATTCGGACAGATTTTGCTTGGTAGGAGTTATTATTACTACGTAAATGTGCATTTTCTACATAAATGTCTATTTTTTGCTTAATTACCCATTAAGGGAGCTGTTTCATCTCTTTCAACACTGTATGCCTGTAATATATGAAGGGGAACAGAAGGTATATCCTGCTGCTGCAGCTGTACTGCATGAGCATGGGATTTAGTGTTTACAAATAATGTAAGTCTCTAAACGTATGAATATTTATAAGTAATAATTTGAGATAGTGTGTTTGCAATTCCTGTCTTTTTAGCCAGAAATTGTACTAAAATAAGTAGTTTTCTGGTGTCTGAGAAAGTCTATAGTGTGTTGTCTACTCCTAGCCAGATATGGTTTAGTCCTAGTAAGCCCAGTCATATATGGTTTGCTTCTAGTCAGATAAGGTTTACTCCTAGTCAGAAAAGGTTTACTTCTAGTAAGATAATGTTTGCTCCTAGCCAGATATGGTTTGGAAGCCAGAGAAGGTTTGTTCCTAGCCAGCAGGACCCCTCCTTCCATGAGGCAAGGGGAGAACCTTGCCTCAGGTGCCAGGGAGCAGCCAGTTACCAGGGGTGGCAAAAAACTTTAAGAGCGGAGATTGAGAGCATGGTAGATCTCTGCTATCACGCGCAACTAACTGCTCCACCGGCAACAATAGGAGTCGCCAGTGGAAAGGCCATTGCATTTCCTCGGTATTCCAAAGTCCCACAAAGTTTCCTCCTGCAGGCAACTTTGACTTTGGTAAACCAAAGCGATGCGAAGGGCTTTCCCGCGGCTGGGGCCCCCAACGCTTTGGTTTGTTGTTGGTTGTATTTTCCCATATGCATCATACAGTACTGCAGAAAAATTATTTTATCAACTAACCAGAAAGACATTACATTACTAAATGTGGTCATGCAAATCAGTGGAAAAGAGCAAAACGAGAAGTACCGTATTTTTCGGACCATAAGACGCACTTTTTTTCCCCCAGAAGTGGGGGGAAAAAGTCCCTGCGTCTTATGGTCCGAATATAGCCTACCGATATACTTAAAAAAAATGTTTTTACTTGATCGTGTGGTCTCCGCAGGGCCCTCCTCTATTTGCCGGCGCTTAGCTATGGCGCTGTGCGCATGCACAATGACGCGCATGCCCATATGCATGCGCGTCATTGTGCATGCGCCAGAGCTAAGCGCCGGTAAATAGAGGAGGGCCCTGCGGAGACCACACGGGCAAGTAAAAACATTTTTTTTAAGTATATCGTTAGGCTATATGCTGGTACAGATGGGGGCAATATGTTGGGTGAAATATGTTGGGTGCTGCTGGTACAGGTGGGTGAAATATGTTGGGTGCTGCTGGTACAGGTTGGGTTTTAATGCACATAAAATATTTTAGGACACTTTGTTTCAGAATCTTTTTTTCTTCATTTCCCTTCCCAAAAAATTGGTGCGTCTTATGGTCCGGTGCGTCTTATGGTCCGAAAAATACGGTAGATTTGCTCAATAGTACATTCATTTCTGCAGTCTTTCTAGAAGCTGGTATATGGGCACCAGTGCAGTCTTATAGTTTACTCCACCCTACAGTACCATGTAAAAAAAAAGTTTTTTATTAGAAATTGCTTTGTCATCCTGATTAAGTGCCATGAAATAGTTTAAGCACTGGCGTGAGAAATTGAGTTCCAGCTAAAAGCACATCATTATAAAGAGCAAAATGTGTTGTCAGTGAGACTGAGTTTGTGTTAAAACTAATTCTAGTTATTTCACAGTGGAACGATAAGAAAATCACCTCTGAGAAATTTATGTCTGTTCGTTGTATAATGTCTAAGATATCGCCATCAAGAGAGAGGTTCCAATGAGGGTCAAAATGACCACAACTGCACGTGCGATTCGTTGCAAATCGGGCAACATATTTTGCCATCATTTATGGTTTTCATTGTGTGACATGTGTGCACTATTCTTATGGCCCAAGTGAACTGGCGATTGATACAGGGCACAGGGGGACCCACATTGCAAACAACGATGAATAAAGAAGTACTGTAACACGAAAGGGTCATGGTTATTAAGCCATCAAAACTGCCACACTGGGTAATCAATTATCCCCAGTATCAACATTGATAAACTCCCCTTTTGGGTACAACAAAAAAAACAGAAGTTGCAGCAACATTTCTTGATGCATTGCTTCTGGCTTTGCAAAACCTGTTTCACAATTCACCTCTGAGGTTACAGGTCAAGGCTATTGTATTCAATCTTGTATCAACTATAATACAAAAAATGGATCTCATCTTTTTTTATATCAACTTTAATAAAAAAAATTGATCTCATCTCTTGTAAAAATTGCCTCAAGCAATATCTACTGCAGGTACACTCACTGCCTGAAGCCTAGAGCCAGTGAACATTCTGCATCTTCTTTATAAAGATCAAGATTTTTCAGCTGGATAATTTTTATGACTGCAACAGTTGTGAATGAAATATATATCTATTTAAAGGATTGAAAGCATCGGGAGGGGTGTATCAGTTGGTAATATACAATTATGTATTGCTAAGGTAAATCATGTAGTACCATGAGATTTGGCCAAAGCAATCTTCTGATGTGCTTGGAAGTTTTTTTGTTAACTACTGATTTCCTAATATTGATGCAGTATTTCTGTGTGTAAGTTACATAGTTACATAGGGCTGAAAAAAGACCACAGTCCATCAAGTTCATCCCTTCCAAGTAAACCCAGCACACACAACCTATACTTACCAAACTATACTATCACATACATAAACTATATATATACAACCACTAATACTAATAAATGTGGGCACAATATTCAGTAAGTAGTGGGTGGCAATAGACCTCTGATGGCTTTGTTGAAATAAAGAATTCTAATTCCTATACTTCTGTAATTCTTACTGAAGCAGATTTTAACATTACAAATATACATTACATATATACATTGTAGTCTAGTCATTAAATGGATCCCTTACCCACACTATCATCAGGTGGTAGCGGTGAATAGCTTTAGAGTGGGCACAAAGGATTATTCTTTTCTCAACTACCATAGCTAGAAAGAGGGATATGTAACTTATGAAGGATGCCATCGTCCTACTTCTCCATGCCAATCGCCTGCTTGTTACAGTATGCCATTCTGCAATTTGGATTTTAACCTAACAATTTTAGAGGGGATGACACACTGCAAATGTATGAAGTTACATTTTTCCTCAATTACATTCACTTTAAAGTGGTCATACAAGCACTTTTAATGAAAATCTGATCAAAAACCAACCACTGATTGATTGTTTTGAAATTGGGCTGCATGGAAAGTCTTAAAGTGGCCATACATGTAGCAAATTTCGATCCCACCCTCCACTGATGTTCAGGGCTGAATCATCAGATATGGAGGTAGAAGCAATAGAAATTCTACCTCCTTCTGCCAATTCAGCCCTGAGCTTGGGCGCCATCAAAATCTTTTAACCTGGCCGATCGATGAGTTGATATCCGCAGCCTTTTGCGATATGGGTCGCTTTGTCGAGCCGCCGTACATGCACCAAATATTACACGAAACGTGGTTTTGTACGATATCATTGGTGCGTGTATGGCCAGTTTTATTGGCATGAGGCTGGCAGGCCTTTGATGTGATTCAGTCAAGGTTCATTAGATCCCTTGGGAGCAGCCAAAGGTTCTACACGTGTGAACTGGCTTGCAGCTTGAGTTGCCAAATGCCAAGACCCACTTATTTGGCCAGAGGCATAAAGACACATTGTATGCCTATAGGCAGTTGAACTCATCATGGCAGAGATAATCCAAAGCTACAGGGATTCTGAGACATTATTATGGGTTAACCAGTAAAGCTTCTCCAGCACTTTCTTGGTACATGTATTATATAAGAGTTTGTCTTCCATATTATTTTGATTGATAATTAACTAATAAACATTCCTTAGTATAAATAAACAGGTAGAAGCATTTTTCTGCCCACACTTCTTTTCCGGTGTAATAAATGCAGTGCCATGTGTTCCATATTCTTCAGATTCATCAATGAAGTGAGCTTTTTATTACTTATATTTGGTGTCCATGTATTTGCTAAACAGCTAAATATGTTTTTGCGACAGTCTGTGTGGGATTAATTGAAATGGACACAGGGCAGATTACATTGGATTGCTTTGTTTATACAGTGGGAGACTTCACAATGATTTATATGAACACAAGGTATTATATGGATTTTGCATAGGTTTTTTTTATACACACTGTTGTCATGCTTAAATTGGTTTGTGTGCCCTTGATATATTATGGCCACTGCACAAATTGATTTAGAACAGTAGTTTTATGCAAGGGTATGAACAATACGTTGAGCAGTTCTCTCCTTGAAAATATTACACACAGTATTTATTTTCATTTATGTAAACTCATAAACATGAGGTTTTTTTTTACTTTATTTTTCAAATTTGGTGGAGCCTGGCCCTAATTCAGCATGAAGTAAATGGCAGAGCTAAGAATACTGTGTAGTGCAGTGGTTGCAAAAATGTGGGGCTGGCCTCCCTGGGGGTCCTAAAACCTGAAGGCACATTTTATTGGTCAATTTGGGGGAGATATGAAACTAATGTGATATGAAAGAATAACTGATACAGCTGTGTTGCAGATACAGTATTTGTAACAAAGGGGCCCCTGACCAAACGTGGGACCTCCAAGTGGTTCCTTAACCAAAGATGCCCAAAAAGCAAGGAGCAACCCTAGAATCACAATTTGCTAATTAGATTTACAAGGATGATGGACTAATAATGTAATTATAATTAGTGAGAAAGGATCTAAAATCTAAGACATAAATAATGACATTGTAGGTCATAGTTAATAGATACCTGTAACTGGAAGGCTTAGAAGGGACACGCCAAGGTTTGAGGGAATATTGTCCTAAACTGGGGATTATTCCTTATTAATAGTAAGGAAGTGTGTGATAAAACTTGCAAAGTTTTACTTGACAAAATCCAATTCACACATTAGAACATGGGGTAAAACAATTCTTACAATTAGGGTAACATTGGCTTCATCACTCAGAGAAATTGTGGACAAATATAAACTTACCATTCCATTCCAAATCTGGTCTAACCTGCCTAATTTTGTAAATTCTGACATCTCAAGATTCTCCAGATTTAGTAAATTCTTGAATCTCAAATTCTACATAACCATTTAGATAAAGTCACGTGCACATTAGAATTCCTGAAATGATTCTTTAGATCTTTAGTAGTGATGAGCAGAATTTTTACTAGGTATGGATTTGCAGAAAAATTCCACATTCTGCCATTTGCAAATATTTTTGCCGCCATGAAAATATGGCTGTGAAAAAGCACCCATAGACTCTAATGTATTTTGCATGAGGAAAAAGTAGGTGCGAAAAACGATTGCCATGAAGAACGTCCATTGACTTAAATGCGTTTTGCAAAACCTGAGGATACCTGTATTTAGTCTCCTCTTGTGCAACCATGTCGCTCTTCCTAGCAACATGTAGAAAGAACATCCCAATTACCAGTGATATGATCCGGCTTCTGCCCAAAGGAAAAGTTCTCAATGAACTGTGAAGCTAAAAAAGTGACTACTGAGCATACCATCAGGCTAGATGTCTCTACATGCAAAGTTACAGAATGGTGTAGATCTGGCCTAGTAGGAAGATAGGCTAAATGTAAAGGATAGAGTAGCCTAGGTACACATTCCTGCAAATAAATGTATTGGCTGAGGATTCCTGCTGTGCTTATGTTTACTGTGCATAGTGCTGCTCTCCAAAGGTTAATTAAAAGGGAAATGTGGAGCAGTAATTACCTATAGAGAGGTATTTAAAGGGTAGCAATACCTTGATAAATCTAGAGCACTGGGAAATTGCTGTAAAACTCACTTTCCAAACTTTTATGCTTGAACTGTTTTGTTACCACCAATAAAAGATCTGTATCCTTGATCCTAAACACTAGACTTACATGAAGTATTGGGTCAGAATGGGCCGGCAGGGCACTGGGAAACAACCCAGAATCCCTTCTCAGCTTTATTTGTTATCGTCAACTATCCATATGTATTTGTATACAATTAGAAATATTGTAGGAGGTATTTAATTTCTTTGAAAGGAAGTGCCAAGCTATAGTATTGACAGGTCCCAGATTGGTAGTGGCCATAAATGAGATGACCTGTGGGCAGTGACAAATAAGAATTACACAATCCTAATTAGGAAAATACTGAGAATAATTACATACAAAATATTAATTAGTGCTTCTGGGCAGTATAAGAATATTTTATATTTTGGGGGGGGGGGTTCCTCTATTTTAAGAAATTGAAGACCATATTTATGAACGGATGAACAGAAGGATTTCTGGGGAAAAGTGCCGGGATCACTCCTAAGAATTCTGTCTACTTTGAATGCCCTCATGATTGAAGCTCAGATATTTGGTTTTGAAGCACAGTCAGGCTAGTATACTGGTTTTGCCCTTATCGGGGCTCAGAACTTCTTCTGCTTTGCATACAAATAAGGGTGGTATCTCCCCATACAAAATGCACTCCTGCTAGACCCAGTTCCCTAGTTCTATATGTTGATGAGAAAGCTCTGTAGGGTGAATCCCGTTTGTAGTTGGGGATATGGTATGTATATACTGCCCTGGCTCTGTGTTAAACCCAGTGAGCGAGCTTCAGCCCTGAGGGTATTCTCTCTCATTGAAATGGAATCTCAGGTGTGAATCTGGGCACTTTTTCCCCAGAATCTCTTTACCTCAACATACATAAAGTAACTGGTGGCCGCTTTCATTTAAACAGGTTGTCCAAAACTTTAAACCAGCTAACAATGCTCTTAAAGTGTTGGAAAATTCATTTTCCATAATAAAAAGGAAAAAAGCCATTGTAAACGCTACTTTTTATAATTGTAAATCAGTCCTTCTCCTGTCTCTCTCATCAGTTTTCTAAAGGGAAGGGAGTGGCCTATTATGAATCTTACTTGTTTCCTATTGGACATCAATACTGCCCTCCACCTAGTAATGCATTGGTTGCTTGTACACTTTAACTCTAGCGTTTTTGATTAATTCCAAAGCAAAAAAATAAAAACACAAAAAAGTAAAAACAACGATATAGAAAAACACCAGTAAAAGCCCTGCACCTCTCGTCCGCTCCCATGGCATGACACTATCACAGTTTCTCCTTTGCCTGCAGCTCTCACTGAAGTCTCCCTGCACCCCAAAGCCCCACACTGCAAAGCAATAGCAGAATTTCTCATTAGCCCTGCAGCTCTCACCAATTCAATCTCCTCCAGGGTTGCCAGATTTTAAAAATAGCCCAATACGCACAATGCACAAAACATTTATAAAGAATAAAAATATATATGGGAATATATGCCTTTATAAAGCATATAATCACTACCCATCCCTGCGCCCCCTCTCCGGTTACTGGGATGATGGATGTTTCCCTGCCCTCTGTGCCCAGTCCATGCAGGTTATAGTAGTTTTGCAGCTTCAGGTTCAGCAAAGAGGAGTAGAAAAGAGAGCTTCTGTCTATAGTTGCATGCTGGGTATTGTAGTTTTATATTAATCTTAGCTGTAGGCTAATTGTAAGATACAAACTACATTACCCAGCATGCACTGGGATAGGCATGTCAGAGGAAAAAAGCTTGCTTTCCAAACTACAAACCCACCAAGGCTCCAAAATCTAGGCCAAATTTGTACCTTGGCAGGTTTGTACTTTGGAAACCCGCCGGGGCTTTAATTTAGTAGCACAATTTTGCAGAAAACCCACCAACCAGGCAACCCTGATCTCCTCACACAACCACCCCTCCCAGCCCCAACCTGTAAAAGTTTATTTTCTCTGCAACTCACAGTCTCCCCAAATAGCCCCTCCCAGCTTGAACCTGTAAATCTTTCTCTCCTCTCTAGCTCTTAAGTAATAGTTTCTCTTCTGCTTTCCAGCATTATCCAATACTTTCCCCACAAAGCCACCGCCAGCCCAAACTGGTAAAAGTTTCTCCCCCCACACCCAGTACAAGCTTCTGCAGAACTAAGGGATCAGCAAATGGATTGATTCTGAGGTGAATATCCCTTGCTACACATTTTTGGTTAACTATTTATATGGCAAAGATTGTTCTTTTAATGTGAACTATTCATCTGAGGAAGTTTTACAAAGGTGAACATCCCCTTTAATCGGCATTGGCTCTGTGGAAGCCATGGGTGACAGAGCCAATATCTCTTTAGGGCGAAGACACACGTGGCGATTAGTCACCACAGCAAACTCAGTAGCAGCGACTAATCATGGCTGCTAATGTAGGAGTTGCCACAACTAATCACGCAGTGTTTTCTGGGCACCGATTAGTCACCGCAGCCGCTCTGACAAATCACCCCCTGTGTCCTTACATTGCAGGTCAAAGTTATTTTGAGGGATTGTATTATATAACAGCTATGCCTTAATATCTATAGGGGCAGGTTGGAAAATCTCATCGGGGGAGGACCACATTGTCGCCTTGATTCCATCATCTCCCAGTGTGTCTGCATATGGTCCTGCACATGGGTAGCAAAATTGGCCATGCTTGTTTGCCAAGGTCTGTTTGTGTATTGCCAGCTTTACTTTATAGCAAAGCAATATTGTTTACATAGCTCTGGGAACAGGCTGTATTTGCCAAAATTCTTATATATATAGGAAATAACATTCTTGTGGTTTCAGTTTATAAGCAATTAATAAACAACTTTAGTTATTTTCCACACATAGGACACATGGAAATCTAAGGGCAGAACAATAACTATAAACATTGGTTTGCTGAATAAAAGCCTTCATGAGAATGCAGATCATTTATCATTATAAACTAGGTTGTACAAATATCTTAATACCTTAGACAAAACTGTCTGTATTAAGATATCAGCATTGCATTGGGCCAAGATATGTCATTAGCTATCAATGCCTTTTAAAGGTCTCTTTGCAACCATCAGCTTTTGTAAGGTTTTATAGCATTTTTGGCATTTTGGATTAATTTTCATGTGATGAAACTAGATATAAAGAAGCAGTTACTGACAAATGTAGACACATCTGTAGGCTCTGTGGATAGATCATATTCTTGACAGAATTGGCACTGCTCTGAATTTAAAGGTAATAAACCTTATATTTAATTTGTTTCTTTGGCGGCATTTGGTTGCATTAATGCTATCCTTGTCTATTAAACACATGATTCACTCATATTCTCTCTTCCAGATCCTAAACAACTGCAAAGGAAACAAACTATATACAGATAGTAGCAATAAGCAAATGTTCATATATTCCTTTTACATTCATATTTTTATACCTCGTTTACCTGTACCTTTTTCTCTTTCACTTTTAGTCCCTAAATTGCCCTTTTAAATCATATCTACAATATGATCCACCCTAGCAAGCTCTACACATTCTGTCTTATAGACTTCTACTGACCTGTATCCCACGTGTAAATCTCTGCTGGTTGGAAAGGGCTGGTTCACCTATAAGTTAACTTTTAGTGTGTTATAAAATGTCTCATTCATAGCAATTCTGTAATTGTCCTTCATTACGTTTTTGTTATAGTTTTTGCATTATTTGACTTCCTCTTCTTTTTCCAGCTCTCAAATGGGGGACACTCACCCCAGCAGCCAAAAAATTATTGCTCCGTGAGGCTACATTTTTATTGTAATACGTTTTATTACTATCTAGTTTCCTATTCAGCCACATTTTTATGCTTATTCCAATCTCTCACTCAGAACACTGCTTGGTTGCTAGTGAAAATAAAACCCTAACAACCAAATGGCTTCTGAAATGCCAAATTCAAGAGCTAAAATAACCAAAAAGCTAAATAACCAAAAAAAATTATAATTAAAAAGTGAAGACCAATGGCAAATTGTCTCAGAATATCACTGTCTACATTATACTAAAAGTTAATGTAAAGGTGACCTACCCCTTTAAGCTCACAGTACACAGAAAAAATAGAAGCAACAGGTTGAACAACTACAAAGTAGAGGATATTGTCTTGGGGTCAATGGCCTTCTTTATGTGTTGGTGATAGGAGGTCAATTATTAAGCACATTTTAGCTTGATTGGGCCAAGTTGGGATGAGCTGAGCAATCAGGCATGGACTAATGATTGACTCACGTAGCCATCAACTCTGGACCACATCACACTGTGTCATCCCGCTCCCAGCTCCGTCCTCTCTCTCCCAGCTCCGTCCTCTCTCTCAGCACCCCGCTCCGTCTACCCGCTCACAGGTCCCTGCTGCGTACTCCCACTCCCTGATCCGTCCTCTCTCTCCCCACTCTGCCCTCTCTCTTCCAGATCCCCACTCTGTCCTCTCTCTCACAGCTCCCCACTCTGTCCTCTCTCTTCCAGCTCCCCACTCTGTCCTCTCTCTTCCAGCTCCCCACTCTGTCCTCTCTCTTCCAGCTCCCCGCTGCATCCTCCCACTCCCCGCTCCGTCCTTTCTCTCCCAGCTCCCCGCTGCCAGGGAAGGCCGGATCCGGCTGGTGGGCCATAGTTTGAGGATGCTTGGTCAAGGTGATCTAGCAGATGGAGGAGTAACAAAACTACATCTGAAGCTGCCACTAGTTTGAGACAAAAGAGGGGGGAACATTTAATCAGTGGGGGTACAGCTCAAACATCTGGCATGCCTAAGGATGCCTTTCCCTGAGCTGCTGCTTATCAAAGATATGCCAGACTGCTTATTATAATATGAATGAATAAGAAACCATTTCTGCTTTGGTGGTTTATTTGTTGACCATAAACTTTACAGGGGACTGCATTGGAAAAACAGAATGATATTCACAAGATTGACTTATAAAAGTTTCAGATGTAACAGATATTAAGCAAACACGCAGGCCTGCAGAGTACTTGGAAATCATGGGGACTTGTGCATGTCCGGACAATTACCCTGCAAGCACAATAGACGTGTAACCAGCACACCAAGCGAAAAAGGAACATCACCACCTATCTGCTAAGCATGGATCATCTGCAGCATCTGGCGCTCTGCTGCTGCAATTCATGTTGTGATCTGGGTAAAGCACAAGACAGAATGAGGGCCTCAAGGGTCTGCTCAGTGAAGCTGACATCAGCTCTATCATTATGCCAAGTGAATGTAAATGAAAGAACATATTTATATACATCACAGCTTCGGCTAATAGAGCATCGTTTATTTAATGCTGTTGTAAAAGCTTCTGAAGTTTAGTAGTTAAACTAAATGTTAGGGATTAAAATAAATTGAACATTTATGCAATATTTTGCATTCACCTCCACAATTATCTCTTTCTCTCTGCTGAGTTTATACAGGTACCCGGCTCCTTAAGGCTTTAGCTAATGTGCTTCCCATTCTGATTTTATGTCTCTTAAAAAAGAAAAAGTCATCTTTTATTTGCCTGCTTTATATTCTACTTTCCAGAGTCCCTCTTTATTGGAGCTTGCCCTAGGCCCACAATCTGGTATTCACTCTGACTACAGGAAGAAACTGCTAGCGCTGCAATGTGCATGGGAATAATAAAGTGGCGGCTGCTTAGAAGTCCAGTACAAGTGTAGCACAGCAACTATTAGAAATAAACAAGACAAGTCTGTAGTTAAAAAGGATACATGTAAAATAATATGTTGTTTTTATAAGTTAAAATAGATTAAAGAATAAAAATGACTGAATAAGTAAAAAGGTAAGGCTGTCACACCTCACACCAGGGTAAGCTTTACTTTATAACTTATTTTTGAGTTATGCAATACATTAAACACTTTAAGCAAAAAGACTTTATATCTTAAAGGAGGCCTGTCTCCCTAAGAAATAATTCCAAATGTATTTCTACTATGTTTATAAAGCACAGGACCACCTCAAAGGTGGAAGGTAGCTGTAATAGTTAACCAGATAGTCTGTGGCCCCAATGAGGAGTGAGTATTTGGGGTTAGGACCCCTGACAATTGTGCACCAGGATTAAGGATTTGAACGTTTAGGAGTAGGTTAGGGGGGGTACCTACAAGCTGTTGTGAGACAGAGAAGAGGGGAAATAGTGTTATTAGAAGAGGGGGCCCCTCAATGGCTAGTGCCTTTCCACATGACACTGGAACCTCCTGGAGAAAGGGGACATTGTGTGAGTGAAAACGTGAGAGAATTTTCTGAAGTGTTCATTTTATTAGTATTACTGATTATTTTGGAGACCTTCAGGCTACCAGTGTTGTATATTGCCATTCCTGTGAGACACTGCTCATTAAAGTTTGTCTTGGTTCATCGCATGTATTCCTGGGAGGTGTCTGATTCAGGTGTCTATTTCCTTACTCGCGTTTGTCCCCTTTCTTTTGTGACTGTTGGACTATTATCAGAATGACTTCCTGAGAACAAAGAACCTGATGCTTGGTTTGTTCATTAGTGAAGCTTTCTCTAATATTTTCTTCTATTTTTTATTAAGATGGCTCCTTGTGTGCTAAAACCTGGAAACCCTCTTTTGCCTTTTGGATTCTAAGACCTTAATCCACCCAGGAGTCATTTGCTCTGTTGATGGAATGAAGGGAGGGGGTTTGAGAGGGCAGTGGCAAAAGTGGGGAGAGAGAGGGGGACGTGATTGGAACTACTTAAGGTGGCAAATTCTGGGCAATTCAGACAGTAGCCATAATGACTTCCCTAAAGAATGCCACCAGAAATCCCAGTTTGTTGTAAGGCATTTGTTTCCTGCCTTTAGAAAGAAGTATTGCTTGCTGCCAGCAGAGGGTAAGCTGTGGGAGCCATGCTCTGTCCCACAGCTTTCTTATGGGATGGGAATGATTGGCTTAGACATGAAGAAAAATGGAAAGCAAATGTTACTTATTCATCAATTTCCATAAATAAGAATTTTATTTTAGGAATTACACTCATTGGAAATAAAGTTGAGACATGTTCCTGTGATTAGTCTAATCTTCAAATAATGAACACAGTCCTGGCCTTGATGATTCAGTCTAGACTCCCATAAACAGATTAACTGATTAGATACTTTGGTTGATTAAATCATCAGACTAAAATTAGTACATTTTGGGCAAACACGCAGGTAGTTAGCATATATACATTTGATTAAAATCCCCTCCAAACTTTCACATGCCTTTGATGGAAATGCCTAATTTCATTCAAATTTGTGTGTACTTTGGACTCTAAATGTTAATAGATATGTATTATGGTTTGATTTATACCAATGGAAATGTTACATTTTTGAAAGGAGGAGATCCTTCGCTACTGTGTTTGCTGCAGAAAGTGACTGTTGGTGTGCAGACCCCCTGCAAAAATTGGTTCTGAGTGAATGATATTGATTCATAACAAATCTATTCATCCTGAATTGATCACCCTGGAAAGCATGTTTGCTCTTCCAGGATAGAGTATTTAATCAATTCTAATATTGATTGCATCCACTGGGGACAAAATAGCCATTTATGGGATTTGACAATCCGACCAATTGTTTCAGTCATTGGCTGGCATAGCATAACAAGACCCAAAGGCTTGGAGGATGATAAATATCAGTCAAAATAGTATTCTTCTAATGCAGCTGACCAAAATCAGTATATTGATTGGCTATTTAGATTCATTCAGAGGTGCATGATTCATGGATCAAACCTTTGGTAAATCCGTCTCTTAGCCACAAATCTATGGGATAATTTAGCGTGCAAGCTAAGCACACAAGTCAGTGACTAAATTATACTTCAGTTTTTATTCAGCACCCTCAGTCTTTGTTGGAGGTACCAGGTGGAAAACTGGGGATGGTCAACAAACTGGAATGGTCAAGCATAAAAAGCTCATTAACAGATAAAATGGGGCAATAAATGTGTTTTTTCACCCTTTGCACTTTTTTAGTTGTGTCTCACTTGTATATAGTGCTGCATTCAGAAACAGCAAGATGTGGGCATCACATGGGCATCCTTCCATTAGCTTGTGCATTATTCAGAAAACACAATTATAAAGCCCTAGAACTTGCAGCGTTTGTAAATAAGCCCTTTGCTTTATAGAGCAGCGGTTCTCAACCTGTGGGTCGGGACCCCTTTGGGGGTCGAACAACCCTTTTACACGGGTCGCCTAAGACCATCGGAAAACACATATTTCCGATGGTCTTAGGAATAATTTTATGGTTGGGGGTCACCACAACATGAGGAACTGTATTAAAGGGTCACGGCATTAGGGAGGTTGAGAACCGCTGTTATAGAGGCTACAGACAGAACTACTGTTTAAAAGACCAAAGAAATGTATATTACACTGGGTATAGCACAACCTGGTGTTCTAAGGACATGTTTGATCTGCAAATAAATGCTTATGAGAATATAACAAAGAAAAAGATAAGTAATTGATGCAGGACATGGTTATTAACATTTCATTATGTTTTCTTTATCTAGTATAGGGTGCAGAGTCAGCAGGTGCAGACCAACCCTGCCCTCCGCAATGCTGTATTTAGGTGCAGTGCCACCCTAGGCTACAATAAATGCACCCCTAGGCTCTGGAAGCATGCATATTACATCACTTCTCCCAGAGTGATGTCACCCCCCTCCCCCCCCAGATTATATGGGCACCCAAGGGCTTCCCCCCCTTAGGCTGCTGCCCCAGGCACAGGCCCTCGGCGCTTATATATAAATACAGCCTTAGTCCTCACCACGTACCATAGGGCAGGAGGGAAGTACAAGGCCCCATTTCCAGCTTGTGTCCACCACTACTCCCTAACTTGCAAATCTAAATGATTGATTGGCCGGGGGGACTGAGGCCTCTGTGCTCCAAAACAAAGTGCAGCGGTTGTGGGGAACCAAGAAACAAGGAAGTCAGTGAACAAAGTGCAAAAAATGGAGAATCATGTCCCCTTTGCACACTGCCTTCCACATGCTTTTCGCTCCAAATAGTAAAACAAGTAAGTAGTAGTTCTTAGTAGTGATGAGCTAAACTGTTCCATTTTGAATTGCCCAAAAATTTGCAAAATCCTGGAAATTAAAAAAATATTAGCAATTTGCCCTTTTAATTATCACTATTCAAATACACTAACTGTACTTTTTCCTTATAGTTTTTGAGAAATAGCAGTTGTTTTAGTGTGTGCTTCCTCATCCCAACATTTTTTCCTACTGAAAACCTCTCAACCCTGCTTTTTGTCAGTAATGTGTTGCTAGTTTCTGATTCCTGCTGGAATCACCAATCAGAGCAGCTAGAATGAGCGTGTTGGTTTTAAGGAACTCTAAAATAGATTGTCAATAACATAAACTACTGTAAGAAAAAAAACCCCCAAATTAATCATGTTATATATTTAATATAATAATATATAATCATATTATACTATATTAAAATAGTAAATTGTAGTACATTTTTAAATAGTGATGATTCCCCTTTGAATCAACAGTTTAAAGGATTTTTTTTTAGTTCAGTTTAATTTTTGACTTTTTATTTGTACTTATTTACTAACAAGATATACTGATGTGCACATAATAATAAAACCAATGTGTTGAGGTTCCCTGGAACCATTAGTTTAATATATCAGCTGCTGTCTATATCACAGTGGTTCTTTCGAGGCTGTAAATAAGTGTATGATGCTCAGGTATAGATTTATTATCCAACATCCTTTGCCTAAAGAGAAATAATTGAATATTTGCTTCTTTTATTTATTTCAGAATGGACCCTCAGCTGGAAGGGAACTGGAAGTGCGATGTGAACAGTATCACTGATGTTCATAAAGTTACACTGGCTTCTCTCCAACCGGTTAGTTTTGTATTTATAAATAATCCATCTGTGTCTCTAGCTGCTTCTAGATGCAGGTTTGTGTCCAGTTAAACACAGTTCTTGCTTTAGTAAGTCATTCTGATATTATCAATAGCAACAAAAGCATCAATTACTAGAAATCAAATCTTTGTGGTATTGTTCCAGCAAAATCATATTGATTATAAATGAATTAAGTTTAAGGTAGTGGTAACCAAACTGTGGGGCTGCCCCCCCATGGGGGGCCCTAAACTAGTAAATAGGAGACCTGGTCTTTAGCGCAGTTTGCAAAAAAATTTGAGGAGTTTTAGATTTTAAAGGAATTATAGGACAGTGTCCGAATACTTACTGTTCACCTGCTGCTAAGTCATCTTTCGCCACTTCATCTACATCCGCAATACCTTCAGATACTGAACCAGGAGATGCAGATGAAGGTGTTGCTGCTGTAGATGAGGTTGCAGAAAATGACATAAAGGCAGGAATCATTCCCGCAGTCGGGCATGAATTTGCTAGTAGCTACCTTGTTTTGGTCATGGTAGACAATTGCTGAGTCAGCTGATCAATAGGAGAGACTTCACCACTAGAATCCATTGTGGATAGGTGCTACTGTCACGATGTAGCAGAATTCCAGATTGTAGTTAGTGACTACTCCTTCAAATTCCATAGCACAGTGACCACTGGAGGTGAGACAGGGGGGGGGGGGGAGATGTAAAAAAAAAAAAACTACTGTTATTTGGCTTCTGTTTATTATCTATGGTAAAATATAGGTAAATCTTGATAATATCTTCAATTTTAAACAGTTATGTGATGTTACAAATATATATTCAACTATTCAACATGCCTTTTATACAGTTTGACTAATCTAAAAATAAATATATAGAGGATCATTTGGATCTTCCCTTCCCTGACTCGTTAGACTTATCAATCATCTCCCCATCCAGCTTGCTGCTTTTATTGACCTATTTAAAATCCAAAGAGAATGCACTCTGTCACTCCATAAATCACTCGCTTTTCTTCTGATCTGCACTATATTATCTTGAAATAATCTGGCAGATAGCAACTGTGCTTTTTAAGCAAGCCAAAAATGTCTAAAGCGCTTGAAAGAAATATAAAATATAGAACAATGTATGTAAATCTGTTCTTTTTTAGAACAAGGCACAAGCAAAATAAATAGAACTTATGCTGAAAATACATCCTGATTATTCTTTTAATTAAAAAATGCATATATCTAAGTTAGTTTATGATAAAGCAGTAAGAGAACCTTATTTTGCTTTCACACTTACATACTATTCATTAATTTAACTTACTAAGTTCAGTATAAACAACACCCTCCCCTTCACCCTATGTTGTAACTGTTTTAGCATAAAGGTGGCCATACACGCACCGATATTATCGTACGAAACCTCGTTTCGTACGATAATCGGTGCGTGTATGGTATGTCAGCGAGCCGACCGATGTCGCAGGAAGCTGCTGAAATCGGTCGGCTCGTCGATCGGCCAGGTTAGAAAATTTTGATCGGGCGCCATAGAAGGCGCCTGACCAAAATTCTCCCTTCAGAGCTGAATCGGCAGAAGGAGGTAGAAATCCTATTGTTTCTACCTCCTTACCTGCCGATTCAGCCCTGAATGGTGTGTGGCGGATCTGACGATGTTTCGTGCGACCGATGGTCGTACGAAACATCGTCGGATCGCCACGTGTATGGCCAGCTTAAGGACTGATTTATGGTCAGATAATGGCCATCACTTTATTTGGTGGTGATTGCTTTTTTTTACATAATGCTATAATGTTCCAGAATCTTTTAACTATATCATGGCTGGGGTTGCAACCTGTCCGGTATTGACGCAGACAGCCCGGTTTTCGGAAGGGCTGTTCAGGTCAAAACCTCCTACCTCTAGTTTTCCAAATAATGAAGACTGGGCAGGCCTCGCCCAGTGCCCCTCGTCTTCCGTGTCCCATGACGCAATGGTTGCGCCCCTTCACTGCCCCTGTGACATCACCGCCCGCTCCCGGCTTAGCAGAAGAAGCTGGCAGAGGTGGCAACCCCAGTCATGGCACATGACCAGGAGTTAGCGGATGTCTCTAGGAACATTTAGTACAGGTATCGGACCCCTTATCCGGAAACCCGTTATCCAGAAAGCTCCGAATTACGGAAAGCCTGTCTCCCATAGACTCCATTTTAATCAAATAATTCAAAATTTTAAAACTGATTTCCTTTTTCTATGTAGAAATAAAACAGTACCTTGTAATTGATCCCAACTAAGATATAAATAATCCTTATTAGATGCAGAACAATCCTATTGGGTTTAATTAATGTTTTATTGATTTTTTTAGTAGACTTAAGGTATGGAGATCCAAATTACAGAAAGACCCCTTATCCGGAATACCCTTGGTCCCGAGCATTCTGGATAATGGATCCTATACCTGTACCTACATTAGAAGACATTTAAAACAATTGCTATAGTACAATAATATAGGAAAGGCAATTATCTTAGCCTGTAACCAATTGTATACATACTCCCAAAGGACTATTTATTACCATCACATTATTTTCAACTCAGAATGTTTCCCAAAATGTTTGTTGTATCATTTATTTATTCCCAGTATATTTCCTCTGATGTGGATATGGTTGCTACTCGTCCGGTTTTTTCACCCCCAAACTTTTAGCTGAAAAAAAATTAGAAAAACCCAATTAAAAATGTAGTATAAAGCACAAAATAAACTAATAAAAAGATTCAAAAATGAAATTTATGCACAAAAATCTATTTATATGTTAATAGACCCTTACATGCTCTTTTATTAGTTCATTTAGGTCATTTTTATGTATTATTTCCTTTACAAAATAAAGTTTTCCTTTAGGCACTAAATATACCTAAATTAAATGCGTACAAATACAAAGCTTCGTTTTTACATATAGAATCAACAGTTGGAAGTTCTATGTGACTGTTACAGTGAATTGAGTAATAAAATGGCGGGGGCCTCACATATGCACAACCCTTACGGGTGTCCTAATTTTCTGTGTTGAAAAGGAGGTCACCTTACTCGTCGGAGCTTGTGCTAGATACATACATCACAAAGCATAAAAAAACAACATTCAATTCATGTTGATTAAATTAGCTTTTTACATAAAAACTGATACATAAATCCTTGGTGACCTTTCACCACTACATTTTTATTTTATCCCAGTTCTATAAAGGGCTGTCGGCAGGTGCATGGGGGGGCTTGCACAATCATTAGGGCTGATATTTATAAGCTAGCATTTGGCTATATATGATACAGGTATGGGATCCATTATCCCAAAATCCAGAAAGCTCCGAATTACGGAAAGCCTGTCTCCTATAGACTCCATTTTAAACAAATAATTTAGATTTTTAAAATTGATTTCCCTTTTCTCTATAAAAATAAAACAGTGCTTTGTATTTGATCCCAACTAAGATATAATTAATCCTTACAGGATGCAAAATAATCCCATTGGGTTTAATTAATGTTTTATTGATTTTTTAGTAGACTTAATGTATGAAAATCCAAATTACAGAAAGACCCCTTATCTGGAATACCCTTGGTCCCGAGCATTCTGGATAACAGGTCCTATACCTGTACTTACATTCTGTTAAATATAAGACATCTGCCTTATTATTGTACAGGTATGGGATCTGTTATCCAGAATGCTCTGCACCTTTGGTTTTAAAGATAAGGGGTCTCTCTGTAATTTGGATTAGTGAGGGGTAATCTAACATACTAATGTCCAGTCTTCCTCCCCCTGAAGGATAGTGTGAGGCAGAGGCTACAGAAATTCTAGGAAAACAAGGGGATTGTATTTTGGTTTTACATTTAGGTTTTAATACTTTACTTATCTAAGCATTAAAAATGTATTTATATGCAGCACTGTTTTACTTTTAATGGAGCTCATACAGAAATACTAGAGATTTGTTGATCTGGGAATCCTAAGCCATTACACTACATCAAACGAAGCCTGGATATTGAAAGGTTCTTGTTCACTTCAGTGGCCATTAGATCTCAAAGCCCCTTTTAAGCTGACAAGTTCTTGTAGCACTTAAGGACATCCTTTGGGGAAGTGTGGTTTTTAACATAACATTAAAACTAAGTTTTTGCTGTTGCCTAGCCATATACATAAATTTATACCTTTGATTAATTTATATTAATAAATCACCCAATAAGCTTGTTTTTTTTCATCTAAAACCTTTTTATACATAATATGAATAATGTACCCCCTGTTGTAAAGATATAAGGATAAGTCCCCAAGGAGTTCTATGACCATATAATGTCACAAGGCTGAGGACCAAGGGCTTTTATACAGGTCATTGAACGCTGAAGTGACTCATATCCTCATATTTTACAACTGGGTGTACATTATAATACACAAGTTTTATTAAGTCATGTGACAATGTTCATGTTCAATTTTCATGAAATTGTATTACTTAGCACTGTTTGTAACTGATGTCATCACCAAGCAGTTTATAAGGAAATCATATTTTGTGTATTACATAGGGACCCATAGGGTTGGCAATCCCTATGACCTTATCCCGTATTAGTTCCTAGTTTGCTACTATGCAGAAGTACATGTTACCATTTCTGCAGTGTTATTTCAATGTAAATTTGATAGGCATCTCTGAACTTTCCCACATTAATGTTGTTGCCCTTCTCTGGAGCCTGAATAAAACCTCCCTGAGTCCATACCTCTCATATATATTGTTTGATGACTGCTCCAGACATTGATTTGGCACATTTACCATCTAGAAATACTTCTATAGCCCATATTCCCTTCCCTATCAAAGTATAGATAACACTAAAACCCCAATTAACCTTTCATTTATCTACTTTAAATATCATTTGCCACATTAGTTGCAGATCAAACTGTCCCTAGTGTGTGTGTGTGTTGTGCTAATGTGATGGGAACCTTAGATTGCTCCGTTGGGGCAAAGACGGATATGAATGATGAACAATCTCTGTAATGCGTTAGGCAACATGTCCATGCCATTTAAATGAAGAATTGTAATAATAATACCCATCTTATTCTCTCAGACATTATTTTATGTTCATTATATCATGTCAGCTGGACCCCAATCTTTTTAGTTTTTAATCAGCGTATCTTTAAAAAGCCATAAAAGGACCATTTTTTGCAGGCAGAGTAGTGCCTGTTTACCAGTTAAAAAGGGGTAGTTCACCTTTAAATAAACTTTTAGTATGATGTAGACATTTATAGTCTGAGACAATTTGATATCAGTCTTCATTTTGTTTATTTTTTGTGGTTTTCAGTTATTAAGCTTTTTGTTCAGCAGCTTTCCAGTTTGGTATTTCAGCAGGTATCTGGTTGCTAGGGTCTTATTTACCTTATAAGCCATACAGTGGTTTGAATATGAGATTGGAAGATAAATAGGAGAAGCCCTGAATAGAAACCTAAGTAATAACAAGCAACAATAGCAATAAAATTGTAGCCTCATGGTGCAATAGCTTTTGGCAGCACCTATTATATTTTGGCTGTGAGATATGGCAAATGTGCCACTTTTAAACAATATTCTCTCCTTGATTTTAATCGACTGTGACTTGCCCTACAGCGAATATGACTGAAAAGAACTGTTTTGTGTTGGCTGACTCATGTCTAATCTCAGAGCAGCATGTACGAGTCTAAGTAAGAAACCATGTATAAAGTAGGAGATGCTGAGGGTGACTTTTATGGCTGAGGTTTTGAGAAGTTTCACTACTGCAAGCTGATTAACAATGCAGCAGCACATTAAACAAGCACAGATTTTTAGTCAACGTTCGGTATTGTTGTCAATGCAAAGTTATTTAAAACATTTTAGGTGTAATTTACAACTGCCAGCTCAGATGTGGGTCCATAAAATTCCATCAGTTGCGTGTAAAACCTCATTCATTCCAGGTACTTGCATCAATGTGTCCTCCTTGCATTTCTGTATCGCTGCGATGGTCACCTCTGTCTTCTTACTGCCTCCTGTTCCTAATCGAGTGCTGCTGTGGTTATTAACCCTGGAGATACCGCCACCTCCAAACCAAGCAATAGCGCCAAGGTTCCAACAGCACGCTATGTCAATAGGCACAGTGCAGAGGAAGCATAAGAATCAGACGTACACATCACTTTTGCAACGAATGCTGGAAATTCTACCACAAACATCTAGAATTCTACCACACTGAAAATTTTCAGCACAATTGCATCCAGTTCATGCAGTTGGGTCAGGTGCAACGCCCCCTAGTGACTGCAACAACACTGGCATTCTGGGCAAACTGCATGGTAGGTAGGGTTGCCACCCAGACAGTATTTCAAAACCCCTACCAAGGTTAGGGCCTGTATTACAAATTTACCCCCAATGTAGTTGCCATTAAATTTGTAATACCTCTTGTTCTTCCCCCAGTCCCTGACAATTTTATCCCTATTTCACCTCAATACTTAGCCACTTCTCTGCTAATTGATGGAAATCCATCAGTTTCAAGCCTATTTCCTTTACTGCTTGCTTACAAATGCCATTGCTCTGCCTATTGATGTAATTGCTCCACCTACTGACATCGTCATCAGCCGGCCAACTTCTCAGACCTGTCCCTAATACCTGGAGTGCCTTCACCGGCAACCCTAATTGTGGGTAAAAAAAACATGGTGGCTGCGTTCAGAAGTGGCTGTAACTAGGGAAAGGCAATGATTATTTAATTTAAAGGACTTAACATTATACTGTACAGAAGACTGCTGATTTGGTTTGACCTTGCTTGTAGGGATAGGACATAGAATGGGACATTTATTTCATTTTCAGATTTTACCCAGTTTAGTTTGTAGAAACTTAGTTAGGCAAAAAGTGTGTTTAGCACAGGGCCTATTCATTGCATTTACTGTATGTTGAACAGGGACAGGGTAGACTGCCCTTGTACAGAAGGTCTAGGAGAACATGACAGGTTTACCTAATGGGGAGTTCATATTTTAATTAACTTGTGGTATGTTATAGATGGGCCTCTTTTAAGAAACTTAGTTGGTCTCTTTCCGGCCTGGAGCTGAAAATGCTGTGAGGATATAGAGTCGCTGACCCTGACAACAAAAAATTAGATTGGTTGTGTTGATATTCTTATCCTTTATTGGTTATTTTTCTATTGAGGCCCCTACTATTTATCCTGATTCTAAACACATGCAGTTTATTACAGTTATGCTGCCCAAACTATACTAAAAGCTAATTTAAGGGTATGCAACATGAACATGAATAATAATTCCTCTTTATAGCCTAAAAAGAATTACATAGATCCAAGCAAAGCTTTTATAATTTCCATAAGCAAAAACTTAGCCTGTTATTACCTTTGCAGAAGTGACTAAAGCTCTCATTTTCATTTTCTTAAGAAAAGTGATAGATGGCCACACTTGCAGAATGGAACACACTTTATCAGGCAATGCCAAGCAGGAACTCCTAGTTTGTGTGCAAACCTGAACACTGGAATTTTCAAGACCATCTGTAAAGTGAAAATATTCTGGACACATTTTAGCAAAGGAAAAATGAGCACTATGCCAGTAAATTGAGAGCATCCTGTAGCCCTAGGATTTTAATCAGATTGCTTATGCTCAGTAATTTCCTGAAGGCTATGCCCTAATTCTACCTGCAACTATGTGATCCTTATATCTCTTTCACTGTATTATTGTACATGTTGGCTATGGGGGACGGGCTGGACTGTCTGTTACCATCTGGATTATGTTTAGCAATAACTTCTATTGGACATATATTCCAAATTAAAAGTAATTGGCATAAGATATTTGTCAAAATTAAAGTTCTAAAGTATCTAAAATATTCATGAGAGTGAGTCCCAACATAAAGAGACGTACTGTATCCATAACATGAACGAGGGTGATTGTTTGAGAATAGTGATGGGCGAAATGTTTCACCAGGCATGGATTCGCAGCGAATTTCCACATTTCGCCATTGGCGGATTGTTTCGCAAAACGGATGGAAAAATTTGCAGTGTGTCCAAAAAATTGTCGCGGGCGCCAAAAAAATTGCAGCGTGACAAAATAATAGCCGCGCAACAAAATAATAGCCGCGGGCGACAAAATAATAGCCACAGGCGACAAAACAATAGCTGCGGGCGACAATTTTTTTTTGACGTGCGACATTTTTGCCGGTTTGCAAATTTTTCGGCGAAGCGAAACGGGACAGATTCGCTTATCACTATTTGAGAACTCAATAATTTTGAAAGTAGCATGAAGGGACCTCCAAATCTGTTAGTACCATTACATTTTCCATAATATCCAATAAGCGTCTGAAGCTGACATCATTGTCTTAACCGTAAAGGAAAATAACTGACCTGAGTTTAGTGCTAAATATTTAACAGGGAATCATAGCATGGACTCCATAAGTGATTTATCTGCTTTGATCTGACACTATTGTTTTGAGAAGTGGCTATGTATTATTAACACTCATGTTCCATATTTATCTCATTGCTGACGCTTCGTTCTTTCTAACAGGATACACTAACCTAATACGATGTATAGAGCTGAGTGGCTATAGAACAATATGTTAAAAGACTACAGATGTCGGGAAAAAATAATAATATTGGGAAAAGAAGTGACATACTGTTTTGATGAATTGGGCCCAATTGCAGCCGATACAACTCAGAGCATGGCTGTTACACTGGATTGCCGGGAGAAAATGCATCATTATGCATCTCTCTATGAGGGCTCATATACTTATAGAGGGGCAGAAAATAAAAAAATGGGTGTTAAGTTTTTCTTTTGTACCTTATATTTTACTCTTTACATAGTAGGCCAAAATAGGAACAAATCTGAATGCAGGTAGAGTGTAAGTTCTTCAGACAGGGAGCTCATTCTTCTTGTCTCTTTAACAATTAGCACTTTATTTTTTAATGTAATTCTTCTTTGTATTTATTTGCATATATTACTGTATTGCCCCATCTTTATTCTATAAATGTTCTGCTGTTCATCATTGTGTATATATTTATATACATATATATATATATATATATATATATATATATATATATATATAGTGCAAAATAAATACAAATTTACATTCACAAAATGTACAGCAAACTGCAGCCACATTTTTTTGCCTCCATTTAGGATACAGGCAGCAAATCAGTGCAAAATATATGCAAATGTTATTTGGCCAATTCCATTCTTTATTAGAATTCCTGCTGGAAAGCTATTAATGCAATATAATTAAAAAAAACTGAAAGGGGCATGAATGGATTGTGGGGTAATGAGCGAGGAAGAGAGGCACATTGAGAGGGGAAATGGATTTCATACATATAATATGGCAGATGGGTAGGGTGCTAGGAGCAAGGAGGAAGGGGGCAAGGAGGGCAGAACAGCACAGGGAGTGTGTGCAGGCGAAGGGAAAAATTAATGGGACAGTTCAAAGCAGTATTTGTAGATACCACACTACATGTTTGGGGCTGTGCCCTTTATTAACCATTCCCTTACAGGTGATAAAGGGCATAGCCACAAACATGTAGTGTGCTACACAGTGATAAGTGATTTTTTTCAGCAGGCATGGATTTGCAGCAAATATCTGCATTTCTGCATTGGCAAATTGTTTCGTTAAACCTCTGCGAATATTTGTGGTCACATCAAAGCAGGGTGCTGTTGCGTCAAAAAACGACGCTGTCGCTGCAGGAAAAGGGGTCGGCACGTCAAGAAATGTCACGCGCGTCAAAATAAGTTACACTGTTTTGATAATGTTGCCATAGTTTAGCAAAATGCGAAATGGTACAGATTCACTCATCACAACTGCTACAATAAAATCACATTGCAGTTACAACTAGAAAGGGAAGTTTGAGAACAAACTTTTTGTTGGGTTGAAAAACATGAAGTCACTGAATGGGCTCTGCCCACTTTCTCTGACCATGGACCACAGTTATATAGTAAAAACCACTGTGCAAAGTTTAGGGACCCTGGTTTTAATAGTGTCTGAATGGCAGCAACTTAAATTTCCCCACTGGCCCATCTGGCCCATGGTTTGCACCCACATATACAGATTTTACTGAATTTTCTAACCTGCCCAATCAATATCTGGCCAATTTCAGGCCAGATATATCGCTCGGCCAGGCCCCTCGTTTCTGTCCCTACAATCTGCCCGTGTATGGGGACCTTAAGTGTACTAGAGGGATTTTTGGCCACATCACTATTCTGGCAAGTCCATGCCCCATTCAACCTAATCCAAACCATGCTCTATTTCATCTAGACCACACACCCCTGCTGCACCTCCATTAGGAGGTATAAATAAAGGTTGCTCCTAAAAAACTGGGTTGTTAGACAAATGCAAGCGTATGATATATTGTGATATATTATGGTCACACCTAGTGATGAGCAACATTTTTCATCACTAGTCACACCCCTTTTCCTTCCATTCCTATTCATATTCCATTTCTAGTATTATTTTCATCAACTTGCGTTCTACAAATAACAAATGCATTGGAAGCTCTTTCATTTCATATCATTCATAATGTAATTATGGTGCCATAATGTTAAACACAGTAGAGCGAAACATTTAAGTAGATGAATGAAGACAACTCATACAACCAACCAATAGCACCACCCAGTTTACATTTTGACCGATTATTATCCTTAGCAGATTTAATAAATGTTGATAGACATTTTTGGATCAATTACAGATCTGCTGGCTCATATTATTATTGGTCTTTTTATATTATTTAATGTTGAGCCACTTGAGATTTTTGCTCTTAGAAAGTTTTCTTTAAGAGTTTCTTTCTTCGCGAAAGGGTTGTGGTGTCATACTAATGTCTTCAGCTTATTGCTCATGCATGTGTCTCCATGGCAAACCCAGCTCAACTGCCACTAGCTGGGTTCAGACCAACTGCCGTTTGGATAGGGAGTAGGAGAGGCAGCGTTTTACATCAGTGAGAGAAAAAAGTATAGAAATTGCGATAGAGCGCGGATAAAATTTATAAAAACTAGTGTAGGAGGAGATAACATCATGGATTTGAGTAAGAAAAGGAGTTTGAGTCCATCTGGAGAGATTTTAGCAAAAAGCTTTATAGATGAGAAGCCCATCAAGGATTGGAGCAAGGTAAGGAGTCAGGGGAGAGAACCAAGAGAACCATCAAACCATCAAAAAAGCTGCAAAAATGAACAAAAACATCAGAATCAGAGCATTAAAAGAAGGAGTGAGGAGAAAGAGACAGAGAATGAAAAAAAGACAAGTGAGAACAGGAGAATTAAGAAGAGAAGAGTTGAAGGACAGTTGGAAAAGGAAAGCCAAGCAGAGAAGAAGACCAGTAAAGATGGAAGATTTAAAATCAGAAAATTTGAAGAAGAACAGAAAGAAAATGAAAGCCAAGCAGAGAAGACCAACGATCATAAGACCAACATTGATGAAGAGAATAAAAAAATGACACCACAAATCAGTAAAGGAAATAACACACAGCAAAAGGCAGAGAAGAATAAAAGATCAAGGAGCCCAGAAGACCCCTTAGAAGGTAAGGAAAATGCACTGCACTTTTTGTATGTATTTAATGGGCACAAATAGTACATTATAACTTAATGGGAAATTGCTTGGTGCCATTAAAAGCACCTTTGCCAAGTCCCTATTACTTTATTGTAAGTGGTACTAGGAGCCAATTAACTTGTCTGTATTTTTATGACGCGTGGCAGGGAATATACCTTAATATTCCCTATATGTCCCTTCACCCTTTTTGCTAATAATTAACAGCAAGCATAACTGCCCATTTCCCTACATACCTTGTGCTGCTAAAATCCCACTGCTTTTTTAACATTTGATGGTGTTTTGATTTTAATGTATGAACATTTTTTACTACAGGAATGCCAAATTGATACTTGAGGGTGTGTGGGTGGCTGCTGGGTAGTTTAACTAAAAGAAAAGGTGCAGCTTCGGCTTACCTTGTTTTCTAATTGGGATTTTTAAACTCTTTCTCCTTAACATTTATCTTAACACTGTTTTCCCTCCCTGATCCTTGAGGTTTGCGGTTTTATAGGATAATTTAGTCCTCTAATAAGTATTAGGCAAGGTAAACTTTGAGACCGCAGCCACTTGGTATCTGCCTTATCTTTGCTTTGTGGTAACCCTTAAATTAGTCAGCAATAACTGAGATAGTTACATACAATTGGGGATATCTCCACACTTCTTGAATCTTCCTTTTCTCTCTATAATACCTGATAAGGTGAATTATCAATAATAATCAATATAAAAATCAATAGTAATCATACAAAATCAATAATGTGGCTAATACTTTGTTAGTTCATTGATTCTATAGTATTTTGTTCATGATTGAATTTTTAACAAGAAAACTACATATACATAGGGATATTTGAATCTGTGGCACTAGCACTCTTCTAATTAATGGTTTTGAAGGAATAGCAAATTGAAAGAATGATTTCTAAAGGTCTTTTTAAGTGAGATTATAAAAAAATTGGCACCTTAAAAAACCTGTACATTTTTTATCTAATTTGTTCAGTCACACATGCACTTTGTTGCATTGAATTGTTTTTTTTTAGAAAAAGGTGACAGTATTGAAAGAGCTAGCATTTTTGAATAATTGCACTTTTCTTATTTATTTAGCACAAATCACTTTATTGAATCAATTAATGAACTCCTGATTGGTATTTTGAGCTGAATCAAACAGTGGGAAGCTATTGTTAAAAGTGTTTTCTAATGAAGGGGGTTACCTTTTTCTTCTTCATCTTACATTTCGTATTTTATACCCCCAAGAAATCACTAGTTTTGGAGGAAATTTATTGGATTAGAGAATTTCTTCTTTCCCCATTCCCCTTTTCCTATAATAAGTCATATGCTAGTATGTACAGTCTATCTCTGATATGAGCTACTTATGGAATGTTTTTCTCTAACAAGGCGTAAGTATACAGAAGAGATCCCGTGTGGACACCAGAAGACCTGTTCCCCGGAACATCGAAAACTACAAGTTCCACGCAGAGCTGGGACAAGGGGGCTTTGGCCGGGTGAGTGAAGTATATCCCAAGTCATTCTGTATGGAATTATTTTATCTCTACAGGAGACGCTGCGATATTGAATGTCTTCTCTTGTTTTTATTAGGTGATGTTGGCTTCTTTTAGACCAAACAAACAACTAGTGGCAATAAAGGTCTTGAAGAAGCAGTCAGAGGAGAACAACTTTCTTACCATCGCTAAAGAGGCCTGTATATTGAGGATCAGCAGAGAATGTGCATTTTTATGCCATTCTTATGCAGTTTTTCAATCAGAGGTAACCATACTGTATGTGTATATGTCTGTTGCTTTTGTATGTGTGTCTGAGATTTAGTTCTTTGCATCCCCTGACCTTACTGTCATTTAATACTCCCCAAAAAATGACTTTGTCAGTGTCAATAAATTGACATTAGTATAGAGAAGTGGTACCTTCATGGTGTTTATTACTGGGATATTATTTATCATTGAAATATATTTAGCAAAACCTATTTACATAACTTTAGTCCCCTGCTGAGGTCTCCCACCCACTTCCTGAAAGGTACCACACGTTACCCTAATACTGCTCTATTTGCCCTGTTACTAAAATGCAGAGTAGCACAGCAGGGTTGGCTGCTTGGCATCCTTTGCCCAGCTGCATGGAGCAAGGCAGAGAGCTGCCGCCATTCAGTGATCATCAGTGATCAGCAATAGATGGCAGCCACCAGACCCAGTGCGCTACTCTGCATCTTATTTGGAGTTGTGTGTAGTGCAGTTCAGCAGGAAGGGCTGGGTAGGAGGTCACTGCAGAGATCCCAAGTTATTTGGGATGGTTTTATCATTAGTACCTTGAATCCCATCTTATTACCAGCTGTATTTCTGGGTGGTAGTGTCCCATGTTTCACTTTCATCTAATCTTTCCTTACCAGCTGGAAGCCTTCCTTGTCCAGGAATATTGCAGTGGAAAATCTATAGGGGAAATGATTCTACGCAAAGGAAATCTGCCAGAGTCAAGAATCATGTGAGTATTATTGGGCAGAAATAATAATTCCAGGGTAAATGTTGTCCCTTCACTTAAAACCATGCTAGTGATGGTAGGGAGTATATACTATGCCAAAATCCCTTCAGCACTGTTGTCCCTTCACTTTAAACCAGTTAAGCCTAAGGGTAAGGGCACATGGGGCAGACTGTCAGCCTGCTGATATGTACAGGCTAACAATCCGCCCCTATGCTTCTAGTTGTGCCTACACCCGGAAGCATTGAATCTGCCCGGGTGCAGGCACACGCAGCTGATATTCACCAATAAACACCAAGTCTTGTGTTTGTTAGTAGATATCGGTTGCGTGTAGCTGCACCCAGGCGGATTCAATGCGTCCAGGTGCAGGCACAACTAGAAAATTTTTTTGTATGCATAGGGCAGATTGTCAGCCTGCACTTATCCACAGGCTGACAATCTGCCCCATGTGCCCTTACCCTTAGGCTTAACTGGTTTAAAGTGAAGGGACAACAGTGCTGATGGGATTTTGGCATAATATATACTCCCTGAATACCTAAAAGTGTATCTTAAACCTACCTAATGTCTCCATAGTAGTGCAAGGTTATATCTGACATTATAGTTACATAGTTACTGTTGATTTATGAGTATAACGGCACTGTTTCACAATAATTCTTTTGTTATATGTTCAAGAGCCTCTGGCTTCTTATTACTTTAGCAGAGGGATATAGTTGCACAACACCCACCCCCTTCCTCCTTCATTTTACAAGGTTCCATTTGGAAAAATTAGTTCAGGGTGACCCATGTTCTACCATCACTAGCTGGGAAAGGAATTTTTGGGCCCAGATAGGGTAACCAAAATATATTATGGTAAAAAAGGGTGTTGATACTATTACTTCTACTTTGCGAGGACCAAACATATTTGCCCTGTTCAGCTCAATAAATAATACGAACCACAGGATTTTTTATTATTTAGACAATAGCCAAAACGTATGTTCAGTACAAGCACTATTTAATGCACTCATGTTAAACATGGGGGTGTACTGCCCCTTTTAATAAGTGAAAAAAGTGTTTTCCCTTGTGCTCAACACACTAATGGAGAGATATGAGAAATGTGCGTGATACAGGAATGATGATTATTTTCTGTTTTTGAAAAGGTTCTACACAGCAGAGATGGTGGTTGCCCTCCAGTTCCTGCATGCCAAGGGAATCATTCATCGGTCAGTAAAATCTCAGCATATTGTGTTATACCTTTAATGTGTTTTTAAACCGGTCACTATTATCATTCTTGCCGAGGCACAGAGCATCTTGTGGGATCCTTAACCAAGAGCTGTTGTAATCTTTTGGATTAGCACCTTTTGTGGTTAATTTTTTTGCTCATTGCAAGGTTCCAAAAGAGCCAAAGAAGTGCAGCACAATATTTCTATTTTCTTTCCAAAGCTGAAAAGAGTCCCCACAAATGATCTCCTGTGTCCCCCTTGTCGGGATTGTAGGTGCACCCCTTGTGGAACCCAACAATACATAATAGATTCCCTTCCACCACCAACACTGTGACCTTAAGAATATGTGATTATAGAGACCCTCTTAAGTAGACCTGTACATCCTTTAACTTTGAAAACTATTAACTCCCTTTCCAAAACTCTATGTACTTTTCTATGAATGCAAATTGTTCCTATTGTTTCACCTACAGAGATCTGAAGCCGGACAATATATTGGTGGATAAAGATGGCCATATTAAGATCGGCGACTTTGGCCTTGCTCAAGTGGGCATGATTGGCGAGAAGAAGGTCCGCGGCATAGCAGGAACCCCTGGATATCGGGCACCAGAGGTGACATAATTTGTTTTTAATGTTTACAATATGTACCTAGTAGCATATACAGTATCTAACAAGTACTGGCACAATGCAATATTGGGTTATTTAGAATGTTGCAATCTTGGGCTGTTTAAACTTATTGGGTAAAACAGTTTGGTAATTGCATTGAGAGCTAACGCAAATGATGAGTTAAGGGAGTTCTTCTGGTATCCTAACACTTGTTACTCATCAAAATCAATGCCTTCTAGCCTAATCTGTATGTCTACCAGAAGTCTTTCTGACACAGGATGAAGGGACCAGTATCTTGCTGTCACATCTAAAGTCTTCCAATATGTTAGAGCAAAAAGACATCCCAGGTTTAGGGAAAGAATTGCCTCGCTATACCATAAGCAGTTTGATGCCTATTGACAGTAATGAGAAGCAGTTTACAGCAATCATATGGCGAAAACTGGCAATGTACCCTTGTATTTAACTTTCAATAATTGTTGTTTTTGTTTTTTCCTCAAAGCTTCTATGGACGGTTTATAATGCAGGAGTGGATTGGTGGTCATTTGGGGCTACGATGTATGCAATGGCCACAGGCGAATTGCCTTTTTCACCATTAGGCAGCTATTTAAATCAAATTTTGACAATTAACATGTACCAACCTAGATACCCACAATATCTGAGCGAGGAAATGCTGGACCTCCTGCCAAAGGTAAATATCAGTAGCTATACAGAGGAATTCTTAAGGAAATTAAAGGGTAATTAATATTATATGTATAGCTTTGGTACACAAAAGTACCTTGCAAGTATCAGAGGTCCCATTTGTGTCCCATATTTAACTGAAAATGTCTGCACTTATATATTTTATATTACTTTAATGTAACCTTTGTTATAACTTTATTTTTATTGGTTATTAACCCTGAACTAACAGTAAGAGTAATTGATAACAATTAGCAGCAAATGAAACATTAACATTTGATAAGGTATCTGAGTGATATTGGGGAAGAGGTACATAGAAAACTGGAAGAAGAAGGGAAGAAAGGTGTCCCTGGTGGCAAACCTTTTAAAGAACAAAGTAAGAGAAAATCTCTTTAGGGTTCAAATTTGTTCTATCCTTTTGCTACATGTTGGCCCTCCTCTTTAAACAATTCACCATCTTTTTCAAATTTTCCAGTTAACATCTGCACTGGTTTCAGCTGGGCGCATACGCAGTACAGAAATCTCTAAGAAAAAGTCTGTACAGCCTATGCACCTGCCTGAGCCCCTACAGGGATACCTGTATGCCGAGCCACAGTATTTTTAGGAAGGAGTTTAGTTCTTCATTTTCTTATTCTTGTGAGTGGGAGACAACAGTGATGGGTTTGGGTGTTGGCTGAAATAAGAGAAAATGTGGCGCAAACTTGGGGAAAAGTGTTCTGCTCCATATTCAATAATGCAGGGGGGGGAGCCAGTATAATATCTGCAGTATTCAAATAAAGAACTATCTTTCTCTTTAGCTTTTGAGGTTTGATGAGACTCAGCGGCTGGGACTGCATGGAAACATCAGGGAGCATGCTTTCTACAGCACAATCAACTGGGAAGATCTGGAACACCGAAGGTTGAAGCCCCCTTTCCAGCCAGGAATGGTAAATTCATGCACTGAACCAATCAATGTGATAAGCTAGTAATACCCTGCAGGGGCACTACTACTCATTTTTCACTCTTGAGGTCTTCTCTTGCTATAGAAATATGAAATATATGAAAACAAGGTTGTAACAATTACTCTTCCACTATTCAAGTG
Source organism: Xenopus tropicalis (assembly GCF_000004195.4). NCBI lineage: Eukaryota > Metazoa > Chordata > Amphibia > Anura > Pipidae > Xenopus > Xenopus tropicalis. The sequence continues at coordinate 27,561,242 of NC_030681.2, read as the reverse complement.
ATGGCCAGGTGGAACATCCATTGTACATTTTGAACCAAAATTGGCCATCAAGTTGGGCCTCCCTTAGTGACTTAGGACCCCGTTAGGGAGACAGCCCGATAATTTGCTGCTGCTCGTATTTACCAGAGTGATGGGAGTGTTAATAAAAAGAGGTTGTCCCAGTGGCTTAGGACTTCTGCTGTTATTGAGATAGAGGGTAGGTCAGCTCCATAATAACACCAGACAAGTGGCTTAGCCCTTCTTCCTTGCAATTAGCAATCCCTAAGTGACCGCATTATTCATTCGTTTGATTCCCATATCCCTATAACAGAAAAACAGAATTTCTTTTCTGTGAAGCCGACAGGCTGCTTTCTCTAGAAAGATTTTAAACATTTGCCAGTATATATGCTCAATATTTCAGTAGGCTAACGGGCATAATTAATCAGGTGTCATAATCTACGTTAAAAACAGCAGTAGACGAAATAAAATGATACAGTGCTGTATAAAAGGTTAAATACTTTTTTTTAAACTTGTTCATAGCCATCATCAGACGACTTCGATGAATACCAGGTCGCATTCTCCCCTCAAAGTTCCAACCAGGAAACCAACTGGAGATATTTCTCCTATGTAGATCCCAGCTGGAAATGGCAGGAGTAAGGCATCACCTCGATTATAATGTGGGACAACATCATTAGTTACTGCCTGTAACAACCTGAGGCCCATAACATCGTACCATCTATAACAAGCTGCACCCCTAAACAACCAATCCACCTGCTATACCAACCGTAAACCATCTCCTGTTAGTGTCACCTGGTTCTACCATTGATGCCAGCACCACACGGGATCCCTGACTGTAACGTCTAAAGGATGGTATAAGAAAGGTAAATGAAAGCTGCCTTACCCCCACCCCTAACTTTTGTCCCTAACCTGTGATTTTCCTCCTTCCTAATCACTGCCTCACCCACCCCAAACTACCCTCACTACCCTTACCTATGATTAACCCGCTTGTAATCAGTGCCCCACACCAGTGGTGTAACTATAGAGGAAGCAGACTCACGGCCGCGGGGGGCCCAGGTCTACTCCCTACAGGGGGCTAACCACTACCCTCACTACCCTTACCTATGATTAACCCGCTTGTAATCAGTGCCCTCACCAGTGGTGTAACTATAGAGGAAGCAGACCCATGGCCGCGGGGAGCCCAGGTCTACTTCCTCTACACGGGGCCCGCATAGGGGTTTGGCGGGTGGCCCGTGATGCACATAAAATCTCATTGCGGGGTGCTTGGGCCCATAAAGTTACACCACTTCCCCACATCCCAAACTTCTGTCTTCCTCTTTTTCCATTACCCATAATTAACCCTCTCCCTCACAAATATTTGATTACCCTCTTATTCCCCTACCTGTGATTAACCCGCTTTTAATCAGTGCCCCCACCAGTGGTTTAACTATAGAGGAAGCAGACCCATGGCTGCGGGGGGCCCAGGTCTACTTCCTACAGGGGGCTAACCACTAACCACTACCCTCACTACCCTTACCGATGATTAACCCACTTCTAATCAGTGCCCTCACCAGTGGTGTAACTATAGAGGAAGCAGACTCACGGCCACGGGGGGCCCAGGTCTACTTCCTACAGGGGGCTAACCACTAACCACTACCCTCACTACCCTTACCGATGATTAACCCGCTTCTAATCAGTGCCCTCACCAGTGGTGTAACTATAGAGGAAGCAGACTCACGGCTGCGGGGGGCCCGGGTCTACTTCCTCTACACGGGGCTAACCACTACCCTCACCGATGATTAACCCGCTTCTAATCAGTGCCCTCACCAGTTGTGTAACTATAGAGGAAGCAGACTCACGGCCGCGGGGGGCCCAGGTCTACTTCCTACAGGGGGCTAAGCACTACCCTCACTACCCTCACTACCCTTACCGATGATTAACCCGCTTCTAATCAGTGCCCTCACCAGTGGTGTAACTATAGAGGAAGCAGACCCATGGCTGCGGGGGGCCCGGGTCTACTTCCTCTACACGGGGCCTGCATAGGGGTGTGGCGGGTGGCCCGTGATGCACATAAAATCTCATTGCGGGGTGCTTGGGCCCATAAAGTTACACCACCGCCCCACATCCCAAACTTCTGTCTTCCTCTTTTTCCATTACCCATAATTAACCCTCTCCCTAACAAATATTTGATTACCCTCTTATTCCCCTACCTGTGATTAACTCGCTTCTAATCAGTGCTCCACACCAGTGGTTTAACTATAGAGGAAGCAGATTCACGGCCGCGGGGGACCCAGGTCTACTCCCTACAGGGGGCTAACCACTAACCACTACCCTCATTACCCTTACCGATGATTAACCCGCTTCTAATCAGTGCCCCCACCAGTGGTGTAACTATAGAGGAAGCAGACTCATGGCCGCGGGGGGCCCGGGTCTACTTCCTCTACACGGGGCCCGCATAGGGGTGTGGCGGGTGGCCCGTGATGCACATAAAATCTCATTGCGGGGTGCTTGGGCCCATAAAGTTACACCACTTCCCCACATCCCAAACTTCTGTCTTCCTCTTTTTCCATTACCCATAATTAACCCTCTCCCTCACAAATATTTGATTACCCTCTTATTCCCCTACCTGTGATTATCCCGCTTCTAATCAGTGCCCCACACCAGTGGTTTAACTATAGAGGAAGCAGACTCACGGCCGCGGGGGACCCAGGTCTACTTCCTACAGGGGGCTAACCACTAACCACTACCCTCACTACCCTTACCGATGATTAACCCGCTTCTAATCAGTGCCCCCACCAGTGGTGTAACTATAGAGGAAGCAGACTCACGGCCGCGGGGGGCCCAGGTCTACTTCCTACAGGGGCTAACCACTACCCTCTTATTCCCCTACCTGTGATTAACCCGCTTTTAATCAGTGCCCCCACCAGTGGTGTAACTATAGAGGAAGCAGACCCATGGCTGCGGGGGACCCAGGTCTACTTCCTACAGGGGGCTAACCACTAACCACTACCCTCACTACCCTTACCGATGATTAACCCGCTTCTAATCAGTGCCCCCACCAGTGGTGTAACTATAGAGGAAGCAGACTCACGGCCGCGGGGGGCCCAGGTCTACTTCCTACAGGGGGCTAACCACTAACCACTACCCTCACTACCCTTACCGATGATTAACCCGCTTCTAATCAGTGCCCTCACCAGTGGTGTAACTATAGAGGAAGCAGACTCACGGCTGCGGGGGGCCCGGGTCTACTTCCTCTACACGGGGCTAACCACTAACCACTACCCTTACCTATGATTAACCCGCTTCTAATCAGTGCCCTCACCAGTTGCGTAACTATAGAGGAAGCAGACTCACGGCCGCGGGGGACCCAGGTCTACTTCCTACAGGGGGCTAACCACTAACCACTACCCTCACTACCCTAACCGATGATTAACCCGCTTCTAATCAGTGCCCTCACCAGTGGTGTAACTATAGAGGAAGCAGACCCATGGCCGCGGGGGGCCCAGGTCTACTCCCTACAGGGGGCTAACCACTAACCACTACCCTCACTACACTTACCGATGATTAACCCGCTTCTAATCAGTGCCCTCACCAGTGGTGTAACTATAGAGGAAGCAGACTCACGGCCACGGGGGGCCCAGGTCTACTTCCTACAGGGGGCTAACCACTAACCACTACCCTCACTACCCTTACCGATGATTAACCCGCTTCTAATCAGTGCCCTCACCAGTGGTGTAACTATAGAGGAAGCAGACTCACGGCTGCGGGGGGCCCGGGTCTACTTCCTCTACACGGGGCTAACCACTACCCTCACCGATGATTAACCCGCTTCTAATCAGTGCCCTCACCAGTTGTGTAACTATAGAGGAAGCAGACTCACGGCCGCGGGGGGCCCAGGTCTACTTCCTACAGGGGGCTAAGCACTACCCTCACTACCCTTACCGATGATTAACCCGCTTCTAATCAGTGCCCTCACCAGTGGTGTAACTATAGAGGAAGCAGACCCATGGCCGCGGGGGGCCCGGGTCTACTTCCTCTACACGGGGCCTGCATAGGGGTGTGGCGGGTGGCCCGTGATGCACATAAAATCTCATTGCGGGGTGCTTGGGCCCATAAAGTTACACCACCGCCCCACATCCCAAACTTCTGTCTTCCTCTTTTTCCATTACCCATAATTAACCCTCTCCCTAACAAATATTTGATTACCCTCTTATTCCCCTACCTGTGATTAACCCGCTTCTAATCAGTGCTCCACACCAGTGGTTTAACTATAGAGGAAGCAGATTCACGGCCGCGGGGGACCCAGGTCTACTCCCTACAGGGGGCTAACCACTAACCACTACCCTCATTACCCTTACCGATGATTAACCCGCTTCTAATCAGTGCCCCCACCAGTGGTGTAACTATAGAGGAAGCAGACTCACGGCCGCGGGAGGCCCAGGTCTACTTCCTACAGGGGGCTAACCACTACCCTCACTACCCTCAATACCCTTACCGATGATTAACCCGCTTCTAATCAGTGCCCTCACCAGTGGTGTAACTATAGAGGAAGCAGACCCATGGCCGCGGGGGGCCCAGGTCTACTCCCTACAGGGGGCTAACCACTAACCACTACCCTCACTACACTTACCGATGATTAACCCGCTTCTAATCAGTGCCCTCACCAGTGGTGTAACTATAGAGGAAGCAGACTCACGGCCGCGGGGGGCCCAGGTCTACTTCCTACAGGGGGCTAACCACTAACCACTACCCTCACTACCCTTACCGATGATTAACCCGCTTCTAATCAGTGCCCTCACCAGTGGTGTAACTATAGAGGAAGCAGACTCACGGCCGCGGGGGGCCCAGGTCTACTTCCTACAGGGGGCTAACCACTAACCACTACCCTCACTACCCTTACCGATGATTAACCCGCTTCTAATCAGTGCCCCCACCAGTGGTGTAACTATAGAGGAAGCAGACTCACGGCCGCGGGGGGCCCAGGTCTACTTCCTACAGGGGGCTAACCACTAACCACTACCCTCACTACCCTTACCGATGATTAACCCGCTTCTAATCAGTGCCCTCACCAGTGGTGTAACTATAGAGGAAGCAGACTCACGGCTGCGGGGGGCCCGGGTCTACTTCCTCTACACGGGGCTAACCACTAACCACTACCCTTACCTATGATTAACCCGCTTCTAATCAGTGCCCTCACCAGTTGCGTAACTATAGAGGAAGCAGACTCACGGCCGCGGGGGACCCAGGTCTACTTCCTACAGGGGGCTAACCACTAACCACTACCCTCACTACCCTAACCGATGATTAACCCGCTTCTAATCAGTGCCCTCACCAGTGGTGTAACTATAGAGGAAGCAGACCCATGGCCGCGGGGGGCCCAGGTCTACTCCCTACAGGGGGCTAACCACTACCCTCACTACACTTACCGATGATTAACCCGCTTCTAATCAGTGCCCTCACCAGTGGTGTAACTATAGAGGAAGCAGACTCACGGCCACGGGGGGCCCAGGTCTACTTCCTACAGGGGGCTAACCACTAACCACTACCCTCACTACCCTTACCGATGATTAACCCGCTTCTAATCAGTGCCCTCACCAGTGGTGTAACTATAGAGGAAGCAGACTCACGGCCGCGGGGGGCCCAGGTCTACTTCCTACAGGGGGCTAACCACTAACCACTACCCTCACTACCCTAACCGATGATTAACCCGCTTCTAATCAGTGCCCTCACCAGTGGTGTAACTATAGAGGAAGCAGACCCATGGCCGCGGGGGGCCCAGGTCTACTCCCTACAGGGGGCTAACCACTACCCTCACTACCCTTACCGATGATTAACCCGCTTCTAATCAGTGCCCTCACCAGTGGTGTAACTATAGAGGAAGCAGACTCACGGCCGCGGGGGGCCCAGGTCTACTTCCTACAGGGGGCTAACCACTAACCACTACCCTCACTACCCTTACCGATGATTAACCCGCTTCTAATCAGTGCCCTCACCAGTGGTGTAACTATAGAGGAAGCAGACCCATGGCCGCGGGGGGCCCGGGTCTACTTCCTCTACACGGGGCCTGCATAGGGGTGTGGCGGGTGGCCCGTGATGCACATAAAATCTCATTGCGGGGTGCTTGGGCCCATAAAGTTACACCACTTCCCCACATCCCAAACTTCTGTCTTCCTCTTTTTCCATTACCCATAATTAACCCTCTCCCTCACAAATATTTGATTACCCTCTTATTCCCCTACCTGTGATTAACCCGCTTCTAATCAGTGCCCTCACCAGTGGTTTAACTATAGAGGAAGCAGACTCACGGCCGCGGGGGGCCCAGGTCTACTTCCTACAGGGGGCTAACCACTAACCACTACCCTCACTACCCTTACCGATGATTAACCCGCTTCTAATCAGTGCCCTCACCAGTGGTGTAACTATAGAGGAAGCAGACTCACGGCCGCGGGGGGCCCAGGTCTACTTCCTACAGGGGGCTAACCACTACCCTCACTACCCTTACCGATGATTAACCCGCTTCTAATCAGTGCCCTCACCAGTGGTGTAACTATAGAGGAAGCAGACTCATGGCTGCAGGGGGCCCGGGTCTACTTCCTCTACACGGGGCTAACCACTAACCACTACCCTCACTACCCTTACCGATGATTAACCCGCTTCTAATCAGTGCCCTCACCAGTGGTGTAACTATAGAGGAAGCAGACTCACGGCCGCGGGGGGCCCGGGTCTACTTCCTACAGGGGGCTAACCACTAACCACTACCCTCACTACCCTTACCGATGATTAACCCGCTTCTAATCAGTGCCCCCACCAGTGGTGTAACTATAGAGGAAGCAGACCCATGGCCGCGGGGGGCCCGGGTCTACTTCCTACAGGGGGCTAACCACTAACCACTACCCTCACTACCCTTACCGATGATTAACCCGCTTCTAATCAGTGCCCTCACCAGTGGTGTAACTATAGAGGAAGCAGACCCATGGCCGCGGGGGGCCCGGGTCTACTTCCTCTACACGGGGCCCGCATAGGGGTGTGGCGGGTGGCCCGTGATGCACATAAAATCTCATTGCGGGGTGCTTGGGCCCATAAAGTTACACCACTTCCCCACATCCCAAACTTCTTTTTCAATCATCTCCCCAGATGAGATTTGATTTGTGAGTGTGTGAATGTGTGTTCAGTGTGCTGTGTGTGTGTGCGTGTATGTATGTGTGTATGCATGCTGTGTGTGTGTGTGTATGTATGTTTTGTGTGTGTGTGCGTTTATGTATGTTTGTATGCATGTTCTGTGTGTGTGTGTGTGTGTATGCATGCTGTGTGTGTGTTCTGAGTATGTGTGTATGTATGTTCTGTGTGTGTGTTCCATGTGCTGTTTGTGTGTTCTGTGTATATGTGTATGAATGCTGTGTGTGTCTGTGTGTGTTTGTTTGTGTGTGTCTGTGTGTGTGTGTGTCTGTGTGTGAGTATAAGCCAATTAAGTCAACTAAAATGCTCACCCATTTGTTGAACAGGGGAACAATGAGATAAAGTTTTTCACTATTATCCGCTGGCATTTCTAGGTGCTTCTAGGACCACTTTACTTGCAGCACAGCCCATAGCCATATATATAATATTGAGAGCAGAGAGTGGCAGTTCAGCATATTAACAGAGCTTGCTTTAACAGCACAGCAGCTGCTGACTGTACTACAGGTGAGACTGGCTTAGAAGCACCCCCAAATGCCTGTGTGTTTATATAGAGCCTTACTGTTCTCCCATTCAACGGACCAGTAACCAGTGTCAGGATATATCTAGTATAAATAAATTTGAAGCAACTGGACTTGTTTAGTAATCATTGAAGACGTTTCACTACTCATCCGAGCAGCTTCTTCAGTTCAACTGACTGGTATGGGAAGTCCTAGCATATATACTCTTCCACTAATCCAATCACAATGGCACTATGTAACTCTTCAGAAAGGTGACATCTGAAACTCACAGAGGTGTGAATGCTGTGGAGTTACTTTGAAAGGATTACCCAAGTATCATGCAACTCTTCAAACAGGTGTTACTTGTTAGAGTTGCATGAATGGATGTGTGAAGAGTTCTGAAACTGCCGGGGTACAGATGTTAGAACAGCATTGTATGTAGCAGACAGATGGTGTCGAAGTCCCCCGCCTCTGTTAAGGGATGGTTTCTCCACTTTGACATGAATGGCCTCTTTTACACCTCTTTCAAACCAGGGACTTCGACACCATCTGTCTGCTACATACAATGCTGTTCTAACATCTGTACCCCGGCAGTTTCAGAACTCTTCACACATCCATTCATGCAACTCTAACAAGTAACACCTGTTTGAAGAGTTGCATGATACTTGGGTAATCCTTTCAAAGTAACTCCACAGCATTCACACCTCTGTGAGTTTCAGATGTCACCTTTCTGAAGAGTTACATAGTGCCATTGTGATTGGATTAGTGGAAGAGTACATATGCTGAGGACTTCCCATACCAGTCAGTTGAACTGAAGAAGCTGCTCGGATGAGTAGTGAAACGTCTTCAATGATTACTAAACAAGTCCAGTTGCTTCAAATTTATTTATACTAGATATACCATGACCTGGATGAATGAAAATCTTCATAGACACAGTGTCAGGATATTTTTCTATCCTGGTACTTTACTAAATGTCTGCCAATACTGAGCCAGCCCATACGCCAAGCATGTAGCAGTGTACTGACTGTACGAGGCTACTGTTATTGGCATAATTAGGCCTCCATTGATCCAGGGATTGTACCGATTGCCATTTTGGAGTCAGGAAGGAATTTTTTTCCCCTTCTGAAGCAAACTAGAGATTGCTTCAGACGGGGTTTTTTTGCCTTCCTCTGGATCATTTAGAGATTATGTAGGATTTGTTTTACCAAAAGGTGCAATTTGGACGCCTTTTTTAAATATAAAGCTGATGCCCCACCAGCCTGAAAAAGCTTTTCTGCTCCTATCCACTCCATGGTATAAGTGCACCAACCGTGCAGAGTTTGGCACGGAAATACATCCTTACGCACTAAAACCCACCGTTTGTATGAGCACAGGCCGATGCTGTGCCTATCGGTGGCACCATGGATGGGACGGGAGCGGGTCGGCTTTAGCACAGCCTGGCGTGACATTAGCCTCACTAATAAGTAATCTGTCAGAGCAGGTGAGACCTATATTCACCGTTAGAACATAAATTAAAGCAACTAAAAGAAACCCCCCTCAAATACAAAGGGTTGCTAAAATAAATCTTATACAGTAGCAGTGGTCCAGTCCTGGCTTTTTTAAGCCAGCGATTGGCTACATATGAACCTAGGGTAAGTGACCATTACAGCAGTTAAATAAGCTTTTTTATACCAATCAATTACACTGCGATTTGTCTCAAAATGTATGAATGATGGATGGCGTTGTGAGGTGTGTCATGTGACAATAGTGCACTTTGTAAAAATAAGCCCAACTATCTCAGGCCATATTTGGCGTAAAATACAGGGAAAGTCAAGGTTTAGAGAAAAACTGGCAGAGCTTGATTAACCGAAATTCTGCCTAGGCACAGCCTGCTACTTTGCCCGCAGGTTTGAGTAATGTATGTAATCTACAGCATAAATAGGGCCATCATTAGTCATTAACCAGCATTTATCTTCTCAAATCCTTAATGGTTAGGGGAGTATTGCAGCAAATCATAAGGTTAGCTGAGTAGCGGAGGTATAAATGCCGCCTATGCTATGCTGCAACACGGTAAAAATAGCCAATGTGTGAGTGAGTGAAAGCCAGTGATGTGTCTGAATATTCACCTAAATAGGGACCGTATAGGGAATCATTGCAGCAAATCATGTGCTTAGCAAAGTAGTGAGGATTTAACCCTTACACTTATGATAACTCCATGTGATTCGCTGCAACAAAATAAAATTAGCTAAGATCTGTGTGAGTGAAAGCCAATAAAATATGCCTGTGTGGATTAGTTAGCCAATAGCAGGAGCTATTGTTCCTTCTACCTCCCAGTCATTACTGAAGAGGAAAGGTCCCATGACGTTTTGTCACTCGCGCTGGACCAGATAGGGAACTATTGCAGTAAATGATTGGGTGAGCCATTTCCTGCAATAGGTGTGTGAATGGACAGTAACAAGAGTTGAAGCCTTGACGTGGCGTTACTGCTCACATGGGTAACCATGTGCCAATTCAACCATTTAAAAGAGTAGAATTATGGAAGGTCTTTGCAATAGCATTCAAACCCATGAACAATTAGAAACAGTTAGACAATATCATGTTTGTATAAATATTCAGTCCTCACACTTTAATATTTTCTAAAGTTGTGCTTTGCCACAGTAACAGGTTTAAGCCCATGGGTAAGCAGGTACCACCTGCAAGGGGCTTGGGCGGCCGCAGACAGGACTGGGCTTCCTACATAAGGGCTGGGGTTTAGCTGGTTTAGGACAGAGTTTTGGAGGATGAGGGGGACGTATTGTTAGGATCAGGGCTTTATCAGGTTGGGTTTGGGTCCTTACAATTCCTTGCAGTGATCTTGACTGTAGGAGAGTCACCTTTTTCTTATTAATGGACAAGGAAACCTACATTCATTGGGGGTGGCAGTATCTAAGCTACCCCTGATCTATTTCAGTCATTAAGGTGATCTTTTTCAATAACAATTGCTCTGGTCCCTGTAACTTTCATATCAGCTGCACGTCATGATTTTTCTTTACTTTCCCAGTAAAGAAATCTGCACAGTAGCATGGCACCTTAATATGGACCCAGGGCCAAACGGCCGAATTAGCCTGATATCGCCTACCCGTAGGGGAAGGACGCAGGCTGAAGGCAGGCTGAGGACAGTCGACTACTGTTACATTTTTTTTGAGTCTCAAAGTAGTCAGCCAGATCAGCAGGGGAATAGGGGGCGGGGCTTAGGTGTTTGGGCGGAGTTCCCCTTTAACATGCTGCCAAAAGAAATAGGAAAGATGGTAGCATGACCAGTTTTAGCTAAAAAACAGACATTATTAGATACGTTTATAACTTAGAAACAGTTTAAGAAAACGACTGTGTGTGCATTTATTCCTTTATCTGTTGTTTTCTCTTACAGGTTAGAACAGCACAGTGATGTCTGGGTAGAGGCTTGATGGGTTTAACATCATAAACCGGGTAGATTTGCAGGTTTATGAATATTTATCTGTTTTTTTTTTCTTCCTTGGCTCTTTCACCTTTTCAAAGAATCTACACTACTAAGAAGTCAAAGAGATATATAATATTTACCAGGGCAGGAAATTGACCAGCTTTTAAGCTTGCCTTTGGGAAATCTCCGACGCTATGTGTAGTGCAATCAATTCCATGTATAGAGAAAAGCAAAATCTATAATTTTGACAGTTTTAAGGCAAAATGTCAGATTCATTAAAGGCAACATCATATTCACAACAGCTACATAGCAGATATATTTAATCCTGATGACAACTACTACCTTTTTTTTAATATAAAATGAGAGCAAACATGCAGTTAAGTGAGCAGCACTGATGCTTATTAGTAATGATAAGATTGGGTTATTTATTGTTATGGTGTAATTGTCCCGTGCTACCTTGTTCTTTACAAGCTTTCAGAACAGCATATTGCCTTTTTTCCACCTATTATAGGGGATATATTTTCAAGAACTGCACATGCTCAGCTTTGCCGGTTGTTTCCAAGAGTAAATCCAAGATGGTGCCAGGCCTGGCAATCTGAGGATTCTGGCAAATGCCAGGGGGGCTGCTGTAAGATGCCATAGACAGTCACTATTTATTTGGCCTGTGGGGCTGTTTGTGCCTCAATATACTTGAAATGACAGGGCCAAAGATTTTGATAAATGGGCCCCAAAGTGTGGACATTAAAACTATTGCCATGGAGATGGCTGCCATGACCATAGCAGGCAAGATAATAGACCCTTTTAAAAAATTACGGTTGCCAGGAACACCATCGTGATCAAACTAATGTCATGAAGACAATTACCATATTGACTATCGGCATGAAGAAAACTGAGGCAGTTCATTTATTTGTCAAGGAGACAATTTTGACAACTCGTAGGGAAATGCTGCCATGAAGACCATGGACAGTAGAGTATATTGTCATGTTGTCAAACAGACAGAGAATTAATTGTTATATCCATGAAGATCATGGGTGCAATTTCCATCAAATATTGCAATATGGACCATGGAGAAATGTTGCATAGAAGCCTTTATCATAGAGATCATTGCCATAGTGATTATTACCAAAGAGTCCATAATAACAGATTGTTGTCATGGAACATTATCCATTCAGCTAACAAGGATATTGCTGTTACAGAGACTGGTAGCCAGGGACCGTTTTAACATTTACCATTAAACTGTTTCCATGAAGACTAACACTATGGTGCTATGGTGACGGTTCACTGGAAACACCTGTGGCAATTCATCTAGGGAGGAAGGCAGGATGCAAAGTGCAAAAACATGGTGGATTCCACCCATTTTTGACACTGGTAACCATTGTCCAGACCAATCAAGTGATATCCCCTCTGTGAAACGCTGACTTGGATAACATCAGTGCTGTTCCTGTAAGATAGAAAATGTATTTCTGGGCAACTGCATGTACCAATCTGTACGAAAAAGCCCTGCAAAGTAGTGATGTGCATAACCCAGGTCCAGGCTGACATCCACTTATCCTTTGGGGGTCACAGGTTGGTAGCAACCTTACTATGCCCCACTGCCTTCTCTGGCAGTCTGTATTTATACACTCCTAATCCACCTGTCCCCTTTGGTGGCAATAGAGGCTAGTCAGGTATGGGTTGGGAGAGAACTGGTTAGGGTTGGCTTGTGGATTGACTTTGTGTTAGCTGGCACCTCACTACTGCACATACTCACTTGTCTTTTCTTTCTTTTTTGGTTCAAGTGTTGGGGTTGAAGATGTTCGATGTTCGTTGTTCTTTGTCAGAGGTGAAAATTAAGATGGTGGCTACAAATTATGCCAATACAGTCAACATTCATTTGGTACCAATTATACGTTGAGGAGATCAATGATTGCAAAGTAAGTTGTTAGGTTACCTTTCCTTCTCCTTTAAAGGTACCACATTTGCACCAGGTCTAGTAACCCAAAGCAAACAAGATGTTTGCTTCCAAACAGGTGACAAGTGTTGCTACCTGCTAATTGGTTCTTCTGGGTTTACAGATACAAGAGCAGTATGCACATTTTGTTTTACTTCTATTTGTTGTATATAATATGTGTCTGTTTTCATCACTTTTTCCTTCCACAACCAGAGAATTCACCATTATTACTCTGTATCAAGCTCTGCTATCCTTGGATCCTCTATAAGATAACCGTTAGATTAAAGATAACTCCCCTATTTATTAATGCCAAAGTCTGCCAGTCACCCAAGGATCCAAGGAGGTATCATTTTGTAATTACCAGTACTGTAACCAATCAAACGTTTATTGGATTGGAAATTTCCTAAAATAAGTGGAAGTGCTTCATGGCATAAATATTAGTAATGTCTTTCATCATTCATTTTATCTATAATTAAATAAATGTTGGCACTGAGGAGTCAATCATCAATTTCTTGCTTAAGTTACAAAGTTAAGATAACAAAATGGAATATTCCCAGGCTCAGGTACTGCTCATAGCTTTAGTCTGTTATTATTGTTATTTATAGAGTGCCATTATTTCCCACAACACCAAACAGAGTGAGAAGAAAAGAAGACAAAACAACGCTAAAACTAATAATTAGAAAAGCTATCGATGCATATATAAAATGTACTGCAGTTACAAAGCATTAAAGCAGAACAAAGGCCATTGTTTAACCATTAGGACCCCTGCACAAGCTTCTCTTTCATCCCCAGTCACATCAACCTGATTCCCGAAAGAAGGCGACGTTCCCTCAGATCAGTGCACCAAATCCAGACCTGTGCGACACAGTTGGCCTCCATGTTGGGCCCCAGCACATCTTCTCTGAGGCCCCACAGTGGTAAATCCTTTCAGGAGTGTGAGAGGCTGATTGACGTTGAATATCCCTAAAGGAGAACCAAACCCTAAAAATGAATATGATTAGAAAGGCCATATTTTATAAACTGAACTGCACCGGCCTCAAAGTTCAGTATCTCTATAAAAGCAATGATCACATTTTTCACAGCAGCCCAGAGCATGTGATGGAAATCAGCAGAAAAGAAGATGGGGTTCCACTGGGTGCACCTCTTGTGGCTTAGATCTTCACTGCTAAAGGGCTGCATGGTTGCCTTGATCAGGTAGAATGTAAAAAAACCATAATGTGCAGCATTTCTGCCATACTTCTTTAGTTCTCCTTTAAAACTTTTGCGGGGTTCTAATGAATGAGTTTTCTGTGCCCTAATGCTTGATACACATGTAATGGCACTGTGGCCCCATTTTACATGACACATTGTTCATCCTACTGATCATGTGCGCTGATAGGTGCTAGAATGCAAAGCACTTGGCACTGGCAAATTCGCCCTACTGTACTAAAGGCATTGAAAATACTTAGGAGGAAAGGTAGCAAGGAGCCAAACGCAGTACGTAGTACTGACAAAGATGTGGCGTGACAGAACACAGGTGATGGAATACAGACAAAAGGGTAAAAGGCATATTGTGGGACAGGTGATGTTGTTCCAAGGTAATGCAGCCTTTTTGGGTTCCTGTACTTTTCTTGTCCAGCAATGTTTGTCCCTTTTTTAAGCCCATATCAAAGTAAGAACAACATATGTAAACAGTCACCTAGCTAATGTTCAAGACTGTAAGTAACCATCCACACCCTAATCCTATGGAACTCTGGAGAACTAGAAGGAAATGGAGTGCCGGAATGCCTTTGCTGCTCCTTAAGGATAAGTGAAAGCAACACTAGTTCTTCTACTGTTAATTAGTAGCAGCAATTCAGTATCTCAGGGGGTCAATTATTAGAAATTACTAGAAGTCCTTACACTCATGGTTTCCTTTTTTACAGGTTTGTGTAAGTTGTCTGTTGGTTCAAAGGCAACTGCAAGTGCGGGTAATCAAAGAAGAACAAAGAAGCACACAAATTACTTTGGTTGGTGTAAGAATACCTCAGTGTTCTTCTTTGGGTCAATTATGAGGGCTGGGTCTTCTAAACAAGTTACTATAACTAAACTCTTTTACTCCAAACCTTTAGATAGTGACCCTGTATATTCCCTTTCGAGGGGTAGTTTTGCCATGAAGGCGTTGAGCAAACCACAGTATGGTTAGAATGGGCAGGTAGGCATCCTTGGTGAGCTACTCTAAAGGCCTTTGAATATAATAGTAATGGGGCAGTAAGCATCTACAGTTCACTTACTATAATAGTTCCATTGTATCTTTTGCCTAGTGGGAATAAGACCCCGGCTGCTTGGAGACACAAGTGATTCCTTACTCTCATGAGCAACTGCTTACATTAGCGAGACAGGACTACATAAAAATCATAGCGGGAGAAAATAAAATACAGAAAATGACACACTAAGCTTCCTTTAAATTAGATATAGTATCCTTGCAAGTAATAATGTTTTATGAAGTGCTAAAGGTTGTACTGGGCATTTCGGTTCAAGTGGTTTTATGATGGTCGTTTTTAAAAGTCTGAATGTAAGCATCATATTGTTTAATCGATAAAATGGATTAGACCGCATTATTATGTTCCTGCCTGCGTCTTCATAAATGTATAGGCCCCTTCTGCAATGTAACCTGTGAAATAAACACGTTTCAGGTACAAAAGGAATAAAAATGCTAAAATGCTACTTGGTTATTTTTTTGTATCATGAGATTTTTTGTGTTTTTGTGCTTTTTCAGCACTAAGAGGTAGATAGTTCTCAGAAACCATGAATTATACATTTGTATTGCTGGTATGAAAAAGGGGAGCCATTTATGAGATGTAGCTAATTTGCGGCCTGTTTACAATAAGAACTATAGCCATGCCAGACGGTATTTGTTGTCTCACTGCTGGCAGCAGGCAGAATTTATATTTAGAATCAGATTTGTTCATCGCAATTACATTTTTGAAAAAAAATGAAAATTGGGGATGTTTCTACAGCAAAGGTGAACTGTTAATTCTCTCTAATTGGTGACATTTATATAACATTTGAGTAGATTGCTGAAAACTAAAACATCTGGCAAAAAATACGAACAGCCCATTTCTGTAAGACAATGCTAGGTTATCACATATACATGGGGGACTGTATGGGTAATTAAAGTGTAAGGTCTGACTGATCTGCCCAAGGTCCCTGATCTCTGTTTACTCTGTTTTGATAATAATTATTTATTTTCATGTGTGTACAGTACATTTGCAAAAACAAGGGTTGTAGTTAAAAACTCTTGTCTGCACTTGCAAAGAATACAGTAAATTACAGTCAAACCCTTTGTGGCACACCCAGGTAGGATTATACCCCAGCATGCACAGGGCACATACCTGCTGGAGACCAAATCTGGCTTCATTGCTCAGAAATATACCTGGACATGAGATACATGGGGATTTATCTGGATAACTAAAAGACGTCACAATTGACTCTGGATGGGATATTTAAAGGCACAGATCAGTTTCTGGCATATAGTCCCTTCAATGGATGTCTCCGTTGATATAAGGCAGCAGCTTCTATGTAGCAGGTGCAAACACAATATCCCTCTTCACACGGGGGCCACAGACTTATTTATATCATATAGTATTTATATCAATGGCAGTCAGTTTACTGGAAAATGCCACAATGGGGATCAAAGGCAGCGCTGCAGTGCTGTCACTCTCAAATGTAGCAACAACCACTTCCTGGGCCCAGTGGTGGAACTACCAAGGGTGCAGAGGGATCGCACCCCGGCCAAACTCGCACCCACTAGTCTCTGGGTGCGAGTTTGCTACAAAAAATGTGTCCAGAGGGGCGGGGGGCCCGGTTGTATGCCGGGGATGTCTAGTTACTTGTCTGCCTGGGCATCTTGAATCTTGGCAGGTAACACTCACTGTGATGCAACTCCAGTAGTAGTAAAGTTGCCTCCTGGTAAAACACTAGCTGGGGCTGGGGGTGGTATTATAAATTTACCGGCAATGCACTTACCACAAAATTTTAACAACTGGTTCTTCACCCCCAGCTTCCCACCAATCCACTTCCTGAGCCTTATATCCCCACTCCTATCTCCATCAGTTCCCCATCTACCTACTCACTAAGTAATCTCCTTGATGTGAGCTTGGTGGCATCTTACTCCCACCAATTCATAATGAACCCGCCCCCTCAGAATTACTCCCCCCCCACTTGGCTAATATGAAATGAGCAAAAAGGTGGCAACCCTACTAAGTAGTAGGCACAATCCCTTGTCTGGGTACCAAATCCAGGCTCCCCAGAAAAAAAAACCAAACAAATGTAACTTTGCAGAAGCAACAGATTTGTTTGTGTAAATGAGCACATTAATATTCTATCCCTGGAGCAAATAACGGTATCTACTATATAAGTTTTAATTAACATGGAAAAGAATTTCTGCAAAAAGAGTAATTCTAACACACTGTAAATAGAGTTTATCTGAAAATAAAAAATATGTTCTTTTTCTTATATTGTATAAATTCATTTTATTTCTAATTCATAAAAATAGACATTTCATATTATAAGATGCCCTGTTCCATTAAAAGAATAGCTCATTCAGGAGCTCATTAAGCCGAGAGAAGATAATGGGAGACACGCTCTCTCGCTACTACTTTGTGGCCTTTGGCCACTTTTATGACTTTCAATTAAATATAGCCCCAAAGCTTTCAAATGGTTTTATATCAAGGTTGGCTGTCTAGATCTAACCCAAGGGCCCACTATTCTGTATTTAGGAGCTAAATGAACAGTTCTGGAAGCATTCTCAGAGCTTTCCTTTACAACTGAAGCTAAAAATGCAGCAAAGAGCACAAACATTAATAATAAATAAAATTTTTAAAATGCAGTTTTGGTCTAGATTGCAAAGGAGTAAAGAAATCCCTTAAATTGTATGTATGTATATCTTTATTTATTTATAAAGCGATACTTAAGTATGCAGTGCTGTACAGTAGAATACATTAATACAAACGGGGTTATTACGATAATAATTATAGATAAATACAAAGTATAACAATAAAAACAAGATACAGTTGCAATAAGTTTAGAGTCAAAGACACAAGAGGATGGAGGTCCCTGCCCCATAGAGCTTACAATCTATATGGGAGGGTAACTTATAGACACAAATAGGCAAATATAAGGGCTGTAGGTCAGAGTGGGTGACAATATAATATAAGTGCCAGTTCCCAGATCAGGTGCTGGGTGAGTGCTCCAAGAGGTAGTCTTTAAGTTTAGTTTAAAAAGACTGAGGGAGGATTCTCTCCGGAGGAAATCAGGGAGGGGATTTCAAATGTAAGGGGCAGCAAGGCAGAAAGGTTTCAGGTGGGAAACAGCAGTAGTAGTGGGGGGCGCAAACAAGCGGTTGCTCTGCGAGGAACGAAGGAGTCGGCCAGGAACGTACGGAGACACAAGGGAAGAGATGTAGTGAGGAGCAGAGGAATGGAGGGCTTTGAAGGTTAAGAGAAGGAGTTAATAAATTATGATTTAGTATTCCTTCCTTGAGGTGTGTGTCCTTCCCGCCCCCTTCTGTATTTATTTGCTTATTCTTGAGTTCAATAGATGCCGTGGGGCACATTGGCTCATACTGTGTGGCATCTAATTAGCAAAGAACTATTTGGGCAGTTGCCTTAGTTTTCACCCATTACTTGGTGCATATATGGGTGGGGGGGGGGGGTGTAAAACAACTGTCTTGGGTTCCTTTGAGAATATGTAACCAGCAAAATAGGTGACAATAAAATATATATATATCTTACATTTACTCCTCTATTCCTTTTTTCAGGTTTTTTTAATATGACTGAAATGGTATCACTCCGCAAATACATTCAGTGTATTCCCTCGTGTTTTATATTTTATTGCTTCCTGAACTGTGAATAATTTGTATTCTTATTTGTTTTACAGTCAGTGCATTTGTTTCATTCCTGTGTAAACCCAATGGGAGAAATGTTAACATTGCCAATATTCTCTGACTTTTAAATACCCTAGGTATTGCTAGTAATATTTGGAGTGGCATCTTCATCTTGGATGCATCACAGTAATAACAGAGCAGAAATGAGTGCAATCCACCATGTTTTTCCCCTCAATGCACCATTGTCCTGAAATTCCATCATTACTGTGCCAGTTTAAATCCATCGCAAAATTCTGCACCCCAGAAAATTTAGTCAGGAATGGTTTATGTATGTGCATTTCCAAATACCTGAGAAGGGTGCAGTCAGAGTACATTAAAGTAATACTGTCACGGGAAAACATGTTTTTTCAAAACACATCGGTTAATAGAGCTTCTCCAGCTGAATCCTGCATTGAAATCTGTTTTTTAAAAATGCAAACAAATTTTTATATATTTAATTTAGAAATTTCACATGGGGCTAGCCATATACTTCATTTGCCAGGGTGCCACAGCCATGTGACCTGTGCTCTGATAAACTTCAGTCACACTTTCCTGCTGCGCTGCAAGTTGGAGTGATATCACCCCCCTCCCAGCAGCCAATCAGCAGAACAATGGGAAGGGAGCAAGATAGCAGCTCCCAGTAGGTATCAGAATAGCACTCAATAGTAAGAAATCAAAATCTGGCTTTGAACTCCTCCAGTTACATGGGAGTAGGAGAAACAATAGGTTACCTGAAAGCAGTTCTAATGTGTAGCGCTGGCTCCTTCTGAAAGCTCAGACTCAGGCACAATGCACTAAGATGGCGCCTACACACCAATATTACAGCTAAAAAAATACATTTGTTGGTTGAAGAATAAAAAATAAAATGGTAGAGTGAATTATTTGCTATGTAAACAGTGTCATTTAGATATAAAAATCAGGATGGTGTCCCTTTAACAAGCCCCCTGCTCTTCACATTTTGCCCCATGTCCCTGCCATGTGCAACCACAGGTACAAGTCCCTGCACTCCAGAATAGAACGCTTTCCCAATGAATTCACAAAGAGTGGGCAGGGGGCATATAGGCACCCCATCCTGTCCCTTGCATGTCATTTAGATGTGCCAGTTAGTGAGTATTGGTGGGTGCATAGTGCAAAGGATTCATAGGGCAGGGCTGCCTTGTACCCACCAGCGCAGTTATGGCCAGGGTACAAGTGCTCAGTAAATGCCACATTGCTCCCCTTAATGCTCTTGTACTTGCATCTGGGGCATTGCTAAAGGGGTAGTCAATTACTAATATCAAGAAATCTAAAAAAAAAATTAAATTAACTTCGACTCCTGCCCATTGGCATTGCACGTGGTTTTGCACTTTCTACCCTGTCTACCAATAGTAAACGAGTCCTTGTATCTGACCTGTAGACATTTTTATTAACTATGTTTATCAGTTCACAATTCATTTCTTGTTCTAATTTCTATTTATGGTTTTTTGTTCATCACATTTTCATTTCAAGGTGCTGTTTGCTTACATTGACCCTTTGTGCTTACAGTATATTTTTGTTTTTCTCAAATAATCATACATATTATAAATACATAATATAAATATGACACTCTGCTGGACCTCTGCTCCTTCCAACAACCCTTTGGCATAACTGCAGTTCCAGAGTAGCCAGACCCACTCCGGCCCAGGGTGCATTGCAGATCCTCTCACAATCCGATCATTATATCCCAGAAACTGCACAAACACAGCAGGTATCAGAATAAGAACAAATCCTGCAGTAGAAGGAAAGACAATTACAAAAAGGCAAAAGCAGAGGTGTATTTATGTACGTATTTATACAGTTTTCCTTTCTCTTTTGCCCTGTAGGATTGGCACAAATTTGAGCTCTGAGCCTTTAAGTCTATCCCGCATCTAATTTTCAGTGCTTTGGAATACATAATGCTGAAATGTGCGCAACTTATAGTACAGTAGATAGTAATAAAGGGCAGATGGTAAACGTTCAGTGTATCTCCTGTATCTTGCTATTCCTGCTGCCGCATTGAACATTATATTTATCTGATGTATCATCCAACACTAGCAATTCTACTTGTGTTCCAATATGTATAAAAACTCCACATCTTGTTGCACCGTTTTCCTTATCAAACAGGGAGGTTTTGACTTGTACTGACCTCAGTAAGGTACAGAATGGGATTCTCTATACAGCAGTGTAACTAGTGTGTGCCGAGCCCCCCAGCAAAACAAACTTTGGGGGGGACCCGGTGCAAAGCAACCCATATCCAGATCTGCCATCCGCCCGCTCTTTGCCCCTGGCTGCCCATTCCCTGCCCCACTCACATCTCCAGCCAGTATCCCCCCCACTAGCGGCTGAGGAGGGGAAAGTACCACAATGTTTCCTCTATAGTTACGCCACTGTCCATGTTCTCCCCCAACTGTGGGAAAAGATTATTTTAGTATAAAAAAAAAACATATAAACACAGGGATGCATATAATTAGAATGAAATCCATTGTTTTAAAGGTGAAACCTTTCACCGGCAGAATTCAGCAGCAAACGTGATTTAAATAAAAGAAATATTGAAAAATTGGTTCCAGAATACATGAATACAAAGACAGAATGTTCCTTTTCCCCATCTGTAAATACAGTTTGGATGCTTTTCCTCTGAAGCAGATCCATGTTTCATGTTGTTTTTCTGGCAGGTCCCCTTATTATGCTTCCGTAATGTTTTAGTTGGTCTTCACAGGCAAGTGAGAACCTCTTCTATTTCTCTCAACTTTAGCTCTGGTTAAATGTATATAACACTTTAACCAGAGGAACTAATTACAGGAATTATTTCAATAGGGAGATTTTGTAACACTGTATAAAGTGCTGGCCTTTAGGGACTTAGTTATGCAGAATTGCTTTCAGTGTTTAGATGAGAGTTGATATGAAGGGGGCTCCTTACCGTAAGGGGGAGGAACCCTGATGGTGCTAGCAAGGGCAGGCAGAATAGAAGGGGTTAACAGGTGTAGGTTTAGGATTGGTAGGGGAGGGAAGTCACACAGGAAGTGAGGTCAGAATAGGGAAAGATCGCAGTGGGGAAAAGAAAAAAGAGCCTCTTTTACCTGTTGGAAGCTGAGGAACATTACCCCAACTGCCCACCTATTGAGTAATGTCGGTGTTAGAAGGAGGGGTTCTGTTATGCTCGCTAGAGAATGGGGGCTAGGCCCCAGTGATTGGCTGATGGGTGCCAAAAGGTGAATGGTAACCTCTTGAACAAGGGTCCCCAGATGGGGGTGAATTACAGTTTGCCTACTGGCACTGCTGCAAAAATTGTCCAGCATAGCAGGCAGTCAGGGCTGGTAGTTTCTCAGCTGGTATTCCAATGGGGGTTATTATAGGTATGTTCCCTGTTATTGGTTAAAATTATGCACTTACTGTTTGTATGTAGGTATCTCTTATCTTACTGACTGTTTAATTAAAGCTGTGACCTGTTTATAGCCCATCCTGGAAGTCATCATTGTATGTAATTAGAGGTGAGTTGGGGGAAGGATTGATGGGGAGCTCAAAATTTGCTCCTGTATGTGGGGGAGAGGGTTGCGATTTGCCAACATCCCGCAACTAATACTTGCTGCAATTCTATAGATGTCAGTCGGAGGTGTATTTTAAGCAGTTTTTCGAAGGGGGGGGGGTGACGGTTAATCAACCAAAGGTTGAAAAATGTGATTTTCACTGCAACAAATGTTTTTCTGCAACTGAACTTGATAATGTTTTTCCGATTCTGGTATATTTGTTAAACCATGATTACGGAAAAAGGCTCAGTCGATTAAATTACAATATATTTTGACCGTTTGAGTTTTAAAAAACTTGATTTGAAGATTGAATAACTCAGCCTCCCCCTGTTATATATATATATATAATTTATGTATAATATTTATATAATAATTGTCAGAAAATGTTAATTATATTTTATAATCTAGTGACAAGCATTTTGGCAGGAGCATTTTCTGGCACAGCGGCCTGGGGTCATCTGCCTGTGTTTTTATTTTATGAGTGTCAGTTCTTGCGTCAGGCCTGCTCTGACCAATGGCAGTCTCTCTTCAGCTGAATAACTGACGTCAAGGGGTCATTATTAAAAGCCCATGAACTGCAGTGAATGTTTAGCAAATCCGTTTCACAAATGGTTCTTTGGTATTTGTGAGTTCCTCAAGCTAAATCTTAGTTACGGCTCCAACAAACACATTGATGCTGTGAGTGGAAGTCAGATTGCATCTGCTCTAATTAGCAGCGAATCACCGTACGGCTCATCGATGGCTGCTGCCGCAGTTGTGGGCCCATGTGCATCTCCGCACCCCCATTCATTAGAAGCACAGGTATGGGATCCGGAAACCCGATATCCAGAAAGCTCCGAATTACGGAAAGCCTGTCTCCCATATACTCCATTTTAATCAAATAATTCAGATTTTTAAAATTGATTTCCTTTTCTCTACTGGATGCAAAATAATCCTATTGGATTTAAGGTATGAAGATTCAAATTACGGAAAGACCCCTTATCCGGAATACCCTTGGTCCTGAGCATTCTGGATAATGGATCCTATACCTGTACTTACACGTCTATGTAGATGCGCTCGGCACTGCTGCCTCCTGGTCCAATTCATGCAGTGTTGCTCCTATTGGCCCAGGGGAACCCTGGAGCTACTGCCACCTCTTACCTAGGCTTGTAGCTTGAGAGTTTCCACTGCCTGCTGTGTCCATAGGACTAGACTTTTCAGTGTTAATTTTAATGCACTGGCATTTGTTTTAGGTGCATCTCCCCTGGCAACCACAATTATGCTGGAATCATGGCAACATATGTTGCATTGTGGGTAAAAAACATGGTGATTGCACTCAAAATTCCACCCTGCAGTCATAAATCCCTCCCGTTAGGTTGATGAAGCACAATGATATAAATCATTTATATCTTAGTATATGACAAAAATAAAACCTATTTGTGAAAACTGAAGCAGTTTTCCCCTTTAACTTTTAGTTTAGTGTAGACAATAATATCTCAAGACATTTTGCAACTGGTCTTCATTTTTTATTAGTTGTGGATTTTGAATTATGTAACTTTTTGTTCAGCAGCAGCTAAATTTCAGCAGCTATCCGGTTGCTAAGGTGCAATTTACCCTAGCAACCAGGCAGTGGTTTGAATGAGAGACTGGAATATGAATAGAAGAGAGTCTGGATAAAAACATAAGTAATAAAAAGTAACAGTAACATCAGAATTGTAGCCCCACAGAGAAACAGATTTTTCTTTGTTATTGGGGTCAGTGACCCCATTTTGAAAGCTGGAAAGAGTCTGCTAAGAACTGGCCATACTATAACATAATAAAAGTTAACAGTAAGGTGAACCACCCCTTTAACTATTGATTGCGGTTCAGTATTTTTTTTTTTTTGTAATTGCAATGGTTCCCCTTTAACCCTCTAATCATTATCATGAACCCTTGTATCTACCCCCACTGCCAGCCTGCTGGCACTTGCAGGGTTAAGTCTGTTGCAGGAATGAGTAGAAGCAAATCATAGAGTGTGTCTGGGTATAGAAGGTTCCCATGTCTCTAAGCAATGATGTAATGCTGTGAATCCCTGAGTGGGAAGCGCGGCCCTGTTAGAACATATCTATCATGGCGGTATCCATATGTAATAAACGTGCATATAATACATTGGATTTATTTGTATTGCAATACATTTAATTACATATAAATGTTGATACAACAAGAAAAAAAGGAAAACAGAGGCAAAGCGCAATGCACTGTACATCCCCTTTAATGAAGTCGGCTGTGAGTTTCGACTCTGCTCCATGTTAGCAGCTTTCAGCGGAATCCAGGATGGGAAATCTTATTAATCAGGTTTAGTCTGTTAGAAACCCTTCACTCATACATCATCTAACTCGCCCGGTCAAGTCAGATTTTTCATTTTCCTACAGATTTTCTGCAATGCGCCATGAATCACGGTGTGAATGGAAACGGCAGCGATGCAAATCATAACATCTGGTGAGTTTGCAGGCCCATGGCAGAGATTTGTGTACAGCTTGAAATAATAAATCACTTTGTCATACGATGCCCAGGTGGAAAACCAAGGTCGTGAAATAACTGCCATAGCTGACAATGAACTACCAATCAAAATACACGGCTCTGTGGCTGAGCGCCCTTCTAGCATGCAGCGCTGGGAAGTAACAAGCTATTTACTAAAAAATGCATGCACACAAATGCACTTAGCAGTCAATATTGTATATACACCTTACAAACACTATTTTCATGTTTATATTATATATCAGTTATATATCAGTTAGAAATAGGATATCTCTTATTCTTTCTTTTTTATTAGAAATGTGCAATGTGTTGGGGGTTTGTGCAACTGTGCGCCCCTACTGAGACTTGCATGGCCCCATGAATACAGGGCTGGCTGCATTGTATTCACGAGGGGAAGGCAGGGAGAAGCACACAAGCCTAATAAAGAAGATATGTTTGTCAGAGACAAATATATAAGCCCCCCAGCCTTGCTCAGTAACAAGTATATCTCCCTCTGTTAGTGATTTCTAACAAAACTGCAGTCCATTGAAATGCACAGGCTTGGCACCAATAATACGTAAAGCAGTTGAGCAGGAGCCTGGCAAGGGGTGGGCCAGAGGCAGAACTGGCAGAGCCGGGCGCAGTCACGTTACTGCTTCACATTCAGGTTGGCATCTCTGGTGAGACTGGCGCCCCTAAGCCCCAATGCAGAGTGTCAGTGAGGGTCAGCACCCAGTTGAAACCAGATCACCAGAATGTGGATTTAACAATCAGTTATAGGGGTAGTGGTTAGTCGCCTAGGAGAGTTTTTGGATTTACCCATTTTGCAAAGGCTCTCCCTTTGAGTGTGATTAAGGTATTGTTAAAATTCAGGGAAGACTGCAAAGTG
This sequence comes from Xenopus tropicalis, assembly GCF_000004195.4. Lineage (NCBI taxonomy): Eukaryota > Metazoa > Chordata > Amphibia > Anura > Pipidae > Xenopus > Xenopus tropicalis. The sequence continues at coordinate 27,535,479 of NC_030681.2, read as the reverse complement.
CAAAAATGGATGCAAACCACCATGTTTTTTTTCCGCAAAGACCTCTATCTGCCCCATGAATACATTGCTGCCTTTGCTCGTTAGCACCATATTCATCTAGGGCAGGGATCCCCATTCCTCAACCTTTTTTACTCCTGAGCCACATGTAAAAAGAGTTGGTGAGCAACACAAGCACGCAAAAGGTTTATGGGGTGAAAAATGTGGGCTATGATTGGCTACTGGTAGCACCTATGTGGACTAATAGCCTATAGGGAGCTCCGCTTGGCAGTACATCTGGGTTTGATGCAACTAAAGCTTGCTTCCAAGTCAGTTAATCAAAAATAAGAACCTGCTTTAAGGCCACTGGTAGCAACATCCAAGGGGTTGGTGAGCAACATGTTACTCCCGATGCTCCCGATGCTACTGGTTGGGGATCACTAGGGCATGAGGGGGTGTATAAAACATGCAAGTTACAGAAGCGCTGGCAAGCACAGGGGGCAGCCCTGTACCCAATAACCGCCTTCTCTATGGAACTTTATTCCAGGTTGAAGTTATACTTTATGGCTGTGTGTCTTTTTTCAACCTCGCTTACTATGTAACTTCAGGTTCCTTGATTTAACTGGGGCAGCATCTGTACAGCAAGATATTATTTTAGCCCAGTGTCTCTTTATAGCTGCACTCCCCAGCCTCCAATTGTAGCCATGTTCATTCCTTGCCTTGTTTCAAGCACATCTCTCAGATCCTTTTGCTGTCTTTAATCTTAAACCTTGATCCTTCATCACTTCCTTGGGGGCAAGCTCTTCTCTTGGCTTCAAACCCAGCTGATACTGTAAGAAATGACATGCATGGGGGCTTCGCTCTGCATCTGGGGCTCTGTCAGCTACTGAGATCATTTTAATGGATTGCACTTTAATAAATGCTAATGGCATTTTTCTCTCTTCCATTAAACTCTTCTAAGGGGCAGGTACCCATGCATTGTTACAGTCAGCCCTTAAATCGTATGCACTATGTTATCCAGTACCGTTACCTTGTGAAACTGAGGGCTCATTGCTGGCACCGCATATATATATATATATATATATATAAGCTCCATGTAAATTGGAACAGACAAAGGCAGGCGCTAATAGATACAGACACATGATATAGTATGTTATCATGTCATATAGGGCATGGTCAATTCTAATCAATTTCTATTAGCTAGTAACTAAAACACACTGATGATAAATGGTTCATTTACACAGCTGCAAGTGCAGTAGTGAAAAAATGGATGCCAGCAATGAATGCATTAAAGCAATTTAATAGAGGTACGTGCTCCTAAAAATTCTCCATGCACTTGAGTGTATTTGAGCCAAACACCATTGTATCTGCCCAGTCTGTCTAATGAAACGGGCACCAATTGACACAGGGGGACCCTGAATGAGGAGGTAATTATTGGGTTCCCATTGCTGGTTGCATCAAACAGGGGCAGACGATATGCACCTAAAGAAAGATGATCAGAGCAGGTTTGAAAAACACAGTGTGATCAGAACTGAACAGCAAAAATAAAAAGTAACTGGGCAGGTTATTGAATTCTAGCTGGTTCAAAAAGCCAGTCACTGGTTGGTTGCAATGGGTTACTGCCTGCAGGCAAATTTGCCCAGTGTTAATAAATGAGCCACAAATAGTACTGAGTCCTGCGGTGGCTCCATTTCAGAGTGTAGAGACCTGCAGCTTGGGCTCTGAATGGAGCACTGGCTGTGTTAAGGTGGCCATACATGTAACGATCCGCTCCCCTGGCAAGGTCGCCAAGCGAGCGGATCTTCTCCAGATATCCCCACCTACGGGTGGGTGATATCGGGTGGAATTTAGGCTAATTCGGTCGTTTGACCCTGGGGCCAAATGATTGAATTATAATGACTGTTAAGGGTGCAGTCGGTTCGGGGACCACATCAACAAGCCGATGCGGTCCCCGATCTGACTGAATCTTTTAACCTGCCCGATCGATATCTGCCCAATTTCAGGCCAGATGTCGGTCGGGCAGGCCAGTCATTGCTGCCCCTACATGGGCCACTAAGCTGCCGAATTGGTCCAAGGGACCGATATCGGCAGCTACAATTGGCCCGTGCATGGCCACCTTTAGGCAGCGGTCTATCTGAGAGGGGCAGACTGCCCCCCAACTTGCACATCACTCAGATGTTAGGGAGCGCCAGGAAGCAGAGGTGACAACGCGGCCCTGTCCCGTCTGCTGCCCTATGTGCTCTGCTCCTCGCGCTTTATTTGAAAGCCCGGGGTGCAAGTAAGCTCTATGGTACAGGGTGCAGTTTTTGCACATCTTAGAGCTCTGGCACTTGCACCCATTAATCTGTAAATGGCCACTTATATTTATTTATATTCCACTGTAAAAAGATATGACATTTAATTAATCTTCCAGTCTGCATAGAAGCTGTGCAAATAAGAAAAATGCAAAGTGGCCTCTGGGCGAAACCTTCCTTTAGTGGCCAAATAAGTAAGTGAGTATTAAAAGTTTTCAAGATGGAAAAAAATGAATATGAGATAAAGGTCAGATTAATGAAGGCAAGAAGGGGATTTGAATAAGTAAATGAGTCTGTTGCATCTGAGAGCTTAAATACATTGACTTAAGGAGGAGAAGCCAGAATGGAGATTATGGAGTCATGGAAGGGATAAAGAAGTCAGCACAGGCAGAGGACAGAAGCAAAGCCGCGGATTGTAAAGGGAATTATCTGTTAGAAATGTCTGTAAATAAATGGCAAAACTGCAGCCTTCACTTTAAACAGAAATGAAGTTAAAAGTTTCAGAATTATAACTGTTCCCAAGTTCTGGCTGCTGTGTTTTTAGCAGCAAAGTACAAGTAGGCAATTTCAAAGGGGGCTTATTGATTTCCGTATAATAGTCTAAATCCAGAAGTTAAATAACAAAGGAAATGTCTGGTACACAGTGTCCTTTATCTACTATAAGTGTAAAGGTTATTTCTATTGATTTCATAACAACAATAGCAAGAATAGCAGCGAGCATCCATCTACTGTGCTTTATCACTGCCTTTAGAGCATCAGCATAATGACTTGTATTAATTACACCACCGCTCTGCTGGCCTGTAACGGAACAGACAGATAGAGGGAAATTATACAAGAAAGCAGTGTGATTGGATAGAGGCACCGGAGAAGGTACTTTGTATCAAGATGCCAAGGGCCCAAGTGAGCAAAATGATTGCAGTCATCCATGTTATTCCCAGAATTCCCACATTATTATATCTGCTGTTAAAGGAACAGTAACACCAAAAAATGAAAGTGTATAAAAGTAATTATATATAATGTACTGCTGCCCTGTATTGCTACAACTGGTGTGTTTGCCCCATAAATTTATATAAACAAAGTGGCTGGGTAGCCATGGGGGCAGCCATTCAACGGAGAAGAGGCACAGGTTACATAACAGATAACAGATAAATCACCATTGTATTCTACAGAGCTTATCTGTTATGTACCCTGTGCCTTTTCTCCTTTTTCCAGCTTGAATGGCTGCCCCCGTGGCTACACAGCAGGGTATTTATATAAATTATATTAGTGTTTCTATAGCAAACACACAACTTTTACCAGTGCAGGGCAACAGTGCATTATATATTTAATTACTTTGAAAAAATGTTCATTTTTGGTGTAACTGTTCCTTCAAGATTTTCATATATGATATATTAATATAGGCATCATTATAGGCATCATGTAGGCGGGGCATGGGCATCCCTTATATGACCTCCCTTTCCATATGATTTAGTATATGTGTATAGCAAGCCTGGTCAATGGCATATGCAGTGGGATTTGTCATTGCAGCGCCCCAAGGCCACCCCCATTCACGCACCCCCCCCCCCCACGAGGCTTGGGCGGCATACCACCCCTGAATTTGTGCTGCCGTAGGCCCAGTCCTTTGTGCCTTGCCACAAATCCGGGCCTGGGCATTTGCAGAATGTTTCCTACATCAATAATCTCAGCATGCTGCACTGTGTATTTAGCCCATCATTAATAGGTTTAGTAGCAATACTGACACAGCGACAGGGTGAGAGTGTTTATTGATTGGCTGCTTTATACGGACACATTTGTGCATCTTCTGTGACCAAGGAATTGAGGCTTTGAGTATCAGTAACTGTCATCTTCAGGGCCAGAACTAGGCAGAGGGGCCACGTGCCTGAGGTGTAACAGTGGAGGGGCGCCAGGAGAGTTAGTACATAACACTCGGAGGGGTTTAGAGGTTTTCTTTTTTTTTTTCATTTGTTAAGTCCTTGAAAATTTGTACAAACATTTGTGGCTTTTGTTTTCTTTTCCATTTTCATTCTTGCTTTTTCAATTCATATGTTTTAATAAATGACTAGACATTCATGTTTTAGTGGAAATGAATTTATTCATGGTTTCAAAAACCTCTAAAACCACAAAAAAATACCAGAATGTGGATAAATCTGCCTCTAAAATTCACGCGGGTTGATTTTATTTTAGTGAATTTAAACCTGGTGAGATCCATTCAAACCAATAGATCTATGATCCTTTGTTTGAGGGGGAATCTTTCCATCACACTACCCAATGTAGAGTATAAATGTTGTTGAGAATGTTTGAGTTTCTTTACCAATAAGGTCTCAGGGCCCCCCCTTCATGCTGAAAGCAAAATTAAGATTTTTGGGGGATTTTTAAAAAAATGCTGATCAGATAAATATGGGCACAGCTTAGAACTGTTCAGCGCTGTATTTAGAATGCAGTGAGTTTTCTCACATCTTTTTGTACCCAGTTCTTCAGCAGTTCCCTATTAATGTATAGAGGCTAGAGCAGGGGTAGGGAACCTATGGCTCGGGAGCCAGATGTGGCTCTTTTGATGGCTGCATCCGGCTCCCTGCCAAATCGTTAATAAAAAACATAACGGGTGCGTGGCCTGCGCTCGGTGGTTGGAAGACGTGTTCTAAGCCTTAAAACACGTCTTCTATCTGCCGAGCGCAGGCCACACCTTCCTCTGCATCGCATCCGGCATCCTTGGGACCCACACTACCTTGCCCCGCAGCATCCGCGGTCAAACATATTGTATGGCTCTCACGGAATTACATTTAAAAATATGTGGTGTTTATGGCTCTCTCTGCCAAAAAGGTTCCCGACCCCTGGGCTAGAGGTTCCAGGCCAAATGGTGATGTTACACTGTATCAAACCAAAACGACATCTACTGTGAAACCAAGTACAGGTATAGGACCCATTATTCAGAATGCCCGAGATCAAGGGTATTCCGGATAAGGGGTCTTTCCGTAATTTGGATCTTCATACCTTAAGTCTATTAAAAAATCAATAAAACATTAATTAAATTCAATAAGATTATTTAGCATCCAGTAAGGATTAATTATACCTTAGTTTGTATCAAATACAAAGCACTGTTTTATTTTTACAGAGAAAAAGGAAATCAATTTTTAAAATCTGAATTATTTGATTAAAATGGAGTCTATGGGAGACAGGCTTTCCGTAATTCGGAGCTTTCTGGATATCGGGTTTCCGGATAAGGGATCCCATACCTGTACAATGGTTTGAATTGTGCTGCTTGCTCCCTCTGATATCATTTCCAACACAAACTGACAAATGCCCATTAAACACGTCAGACTTACAGGTCCATGATCACTACACATGCTAGGGAAACTAGGATACATTCACCTCTTTATACTTCTGTTGGACAAATGCAAATGGGATACTCAAGGGCCAGCAACATCAATGAAAGGCTTTCATATGACTATATATACAATATACTGTTATTAGGCACTGGCAAAAATCTTTGTTTCAGAAGCTTTATATAGGATATATAAATAGGTTATTACATGGCTATGGGGGATAATACTCGAGATCCATTAGGGTTGTAGGACCCATATTGCATAGCAGATTTAGTGATGATTGATGCCACTCATGGCTTTCTACACTCCTGTACAGTACAATGATGTACAATAGGGCTGCTATCACTAAGGATTGGAATCCAGGATGCCTAATGGCTGGTCGTTCATTATAAACATTATAACATGAAATACAAGGTACTGTTTTAATATTACACAGAAAAAGGGAATCACTTTGAGCAATTTGATCAAAATGAACTCTAAGGGAGAGGGCCTGACAGTGCAGCGCCAATTACGCAGGTTTCCTTACCTTAGCTCCTCCCCCTCCGGAACCTCAGAGACAATAATGACATCCAGGATGGGATATAACAGGCCACAACTTTATTAAACAGAAAATATGTAAATAGATAAATACAGCATTAATTTATAAAATGATCAACATTTACCAATAACAATAGCCATCCATGTTATGCCCATTGGAATGCTTGCCCACTCCAAACCACCAGCCGTGGCTGCCTGCCATGCCGGCCACTTTCCCCAGCAGCTTCAGGTGGGCAAGTGAGAGCAGGCAACCAGAATCCACTACTCTCCTGGGACCATTGTCCGAGAAGGTTCCCATCCACCTCTTGACACCCATGTGCCAAAACTGGGGCTCAGACCCCACCTTCCAGCAAGCATTCCTACCACAAGCTATGACAGCATAAACAAACCCCTCCCCACCCCGATCTACCACTGCTTGTACTCAAGGGGGGGTGGGACAATTCTCCTTGACTTCCACGAGGTAATTGGTACCGCCTCTTCCTCTGCTGTTACTCTCCCTATCCTGGTCCCTCCTCCTACTTTACAAACCCTCCTTCCCCCAGTCCTAGCCTGTATTAATTTAACCCCTTCCACCCCCCCCTGCTCTTCCTAGCACCATCAAGGCTCCTGCTACCTTAAAGGTACGGAGCCCCCTTCTCATAATTTGGAACTTTCTGGATAACTGGTTTCCCGGTAATCAATCCCATGCCTGTATATGATTTAGCAGAAGTGCACAGTGGCAAAAGGATCATAGGTACATTTATTGCATGATTTTACCACCATTAACCAAGACGAGCTATGTTACGAGACAGTAAGAAATTCACCAGATAATTGTTCCAACATGGTCACTTGCAGTACAATCAGTGTCATAATCATTCCACCTAAGTTTCCTACATAGTTACATAGTTACATAGTTACATAGGGTTGAAAAAAGACCAGTGTCCATCAAGTTCAACCCATCCAAGTAAACCCAGCACACTTAACCCACACCTACCAATCTATACACTCACATACATAAACTATACATACAACCACTAGTACTAACTGTAGATATTAGTATCACAATAGCCTTGGATATTCTGATTGATCAAGAACTTATCCAGGCCCCTCTTATAGGCATTAACAGAATCTGCCATTACCACATCACTAGGAAGGGCATTCCATAACCTCACTGCCCTCACCGTGAAAAACCACCTACGCTGCTACATAACGCTTTAACTCAAATACTGAGATGTAAAAGTCAGTGAATTAGAACACACACATTACAAGCATATGTTTTACTGCAAACACTTGGTGACCCCGATAAGGAAATTATTTATGTGCTCTAAATAATGTTCAAGTAAATATAATTACCAAACAGTCTCAGACAGAAAGGAAACAAACATGTTCACAATAAAATAAATAATGTATATGTCAAACGTGACAAAGGAACTGCAGTAAGTCTAATGAGGAGCATCTTGACACATCTTCTAGGCACAAAGCACAGCAAAGAATTATTGTGATTCAGATTTCCAAAGCGTACCGTTCGCGGAATATTCAACAAGTAATGTTCCTTCTGCAATAAGAAAGCTATATCAAGGAAATTGTCTATAAGATCATATTTTATATTTATACTTGTAGCATTGAAAGGCAAGATGACTGGCATTGAACCTGAAGTTCATGAAATATATTGGCCGAAATATTCTGCTGTGATTACTGCAGTGGAACACAAATGTTTTATAATCTCTTTTCATATCCATCTGCTTTCCTATTAAAGGTGCGAGTAATGTTACTAGTTTTGCTGACAAGTGCTTTAGAGTCTGTTCATATGTTATATTTCTTTTCAATAAGATTCATGCCTATAAGTGGTGGTTGCAATAAACACAAGTGCAGTTAGAGCGAGGTTAGGAAGAATATCATATTTACGTAAATCATCTTCTTTCTTCAGAAGAACCCAGCGACTCTTTGCTGGGAGATAATTGACATGGTATGTGTAAATGAACCTTTTAAAAGAGTTAAATATACTGAAAGTACATTGAGAAACACTATTTTTATGTTTAGATGTGATCGATATTGAAGGTTACAAAAAAGGGTGGAGGAAAATGTTCATGTAGACTTTGCTTGGTGTCCAGAAAAGTAAGTGGCCCCTTTACACCTACAGATCAAGTCTGATGATTCTCATAAGTCTGGATACCACCTAAACACGTTTTCACTCTATCCTTCTGTAACCCTATCCTCACCGCTTCTGGCACTTTTGACAGTGTTACACTTCACGTGTGGCACTTACCTGATGGCACGGGACAAACCTGAATCACTCCGCAGTGGTATTGGGAGAGACTGGGTACCTGGTACTTATTAGCGCAGTGCCTCCACCTAGTGGGATCCGGGAGTGCACCTACGGGGCCCCACTAGGAACAATAATAATGCACACACAGTACTTGATAAACGAAATAACTTTTATCTGAAATAAAGGGGAAACTAATACACATAACACTCCTATCAAAGTGGCAATAAGGGCCTTACTAACTAGCTTTGCCAGCGCAAGCTATCTCACTAACTATGTACAGTCCTTTAGCTCAGTCCAAAGGAAAGTTTATATACTTTAAATCTTCAAGCGCTCCTTTATTAGTTTCACTTTAATGATACTCACTCCAGGGATCTCTTTGGGTGATTCACACAGAATCTTAAGGCGAGTCCAGCACTCACAGCCATGCAGTGCGACTACTAGCCCCTTTAGCTACTCAGATGGGCTCCCCCTGCAGGTGGTTGTTCCTCCAGTCAGGACTCCTCACAGGATCTCTGTCTCTCCAGGTACAGGGTCTGCCTTCCCTGTACCAGCCTGTTCCAAAGGCCAGCTTCTTATTATACTGCTCCTCTCTCTGAGCCCACGTGCAGCTTCTGGAGCTCTGGGACTTTCTCTCTCCTCCCTCTGGCTTCCTCTCCCAGGCTGCTTTGCAACTTCCGGCAGCCCTGAGCTTGCTGTTCACCTTGTTGCTAGGCAGCAGCTCACAGCACAAAGTCTCAGTGCCAGCTCCCCTACAGGGAACAGCAACAGGAGGGGGGTAAGTGCAGGGACCCAGCACTACCTCCCTACACTTCCATAAAACGAATAAACTTTTTTTTTGAGATATACTGTACCTACATCCCACAATTTCACCACAAGATCACTACACCACTGTTTTTCCCAGTGAGGCCAAGGCTGCCTATCTAGGCTAACACCTGAGGTGAGTTTGCTAAGAGGCAAAAGGAACTGTAACCAGTTGGAATGGAAGCAGTTGTCGTCTCACTAACTATTCATATTATATAGGCAATGAAATTAATAGCAGAAGTCTTTAAGCAAGCGGTCCACATTTCAAGTTCAGACTTATTTTGTTGGCTTTATCACATATCACTCTTTCTGTGCCTGCTAAACCCATAGGAACATTCTTAGTTAAATGGAATCCTACCACCTGGATGATGAAATAAAAGATAATGTTCACCATTGTGTAATGCATTCTCTTTGTCCAGTTTGTTTCATGATTTGTTTTGTGCAGTCGCTGACCTGTGTTTAAAAAAGGGTGGAACTACCTGCAAATAAATTCAACTTTTGCCAGAGTGGGCTTTATCTTGATTGATTATTGATGTCTATAATCTATAATGTAGTTATAACTAGAAAGGGAAGTTTGAGAACAAACTTCATGTTGATTTGAAAAACGTGAAGTTACTGAATGAAATCTGATCTGTTGTTGGCTCCGCCCACTTTTTCTAACCTTGGACCCACAGTTATATAGTAAAAACCACTGTGCAAAGTTTGGGGACCCTGGTTTTAATAGTGTCTGAATGGCAGCAACTTAAATTTCTCCACTGAAACTCAACGAGTATCATCTGAGTGGCAGTTGGTGGCTCCGCCCCCTTTTTCTAACCTGGAACTGCAGTTACCCAGTGACTAACTCTGTAAAGTTTATGGACCACAGGATTAATAGTTAAAGAATGGAAGCAGTTTAAACTTAAACCAATAAAAGTCAATAGGTAAATTGTGATTGGTGGTTGGTGGGTGTGCCCAGTTTTTCTAACCTTGAGTCGAAGTCACCCAGTCACAAACAGTGGGCACCCAGGCATAAATAGTGTGAGAATGGCAGCGTTTTAAATTTAAACCAATAAAATTCAATGGATGAAATCTTATTGGCTGTTAGTGGCCCAACCCACTTTTCCTGTTTTTGAACTGCAGTCCCTTAGTGACCAACTCTGCAAAATTTTGGGCATAAAAATTGTGGGACTGACAGTATTTTACATTTCACCATTGAAAGTAAATAGGTGAAATGTGATTGGCTCTTGGTGGCTCCACCCACTTTTAATAACTTTGAACGGCAAATACCCAGTGACTAACTTTAGAAAGTTTAACAACCCTGGAATTAATACTTACATAATGGCATCAATTTAAATATAAACCCATGGAATTTAATAGGTGGAAATGGATTGGCTGCTGGTGGCTCCACCCACTAATTCTAACCCTGAATACATTGTCAGCCACTGACTGACTGTGCAAAGTTTGGGAACCCTGACTTAAATAGTGTGAGAAAGGCAGCATTTTAAATTTAAACAAAAAAAAATAAAAAATAGGTAAAGTCTGATTGGCTGTTGGTGGCTTCACCCACTTTTTAAAACTTAAAAATGCAGTCCCCTAGTGACTTTGGTGTTAATACTGTGAGAATGGCAGCTGGTTGATTTTCCCCATTGAAAATCAACAGTTAAAACCTGATTGGCTGTTGGTGGCTCCACCCACTTTTTCAAAACTAAACTTGCAGTCCCCTAGTGACCAACTGTGAAAAGTTTGAGGAACCTAGTGTTAATACTGTGAGAATGGCAGCAGGTTGAATTTCCCCATTGAAAGTCAATAGGTAAAATCTGATTGGCTGTTTGTGGCTCTGCCCACTTAAAAAAAACAACTTGAATACGTAATCACCCAGTGACTGACTGACTGCATAGTTTGGGAACTCTGGCATCAAACCAATAAAAGTCAATAGGTACAATCTGATTGGCTGTTGGTGGCTCCACCCACTTTTTCTAACCTTGAACTGCAGTTACCTGGTGCCTAACCCTGCAAAGTTTGGGGACCCCGTTGTTATTACTGTGAGAATGGAGCAGGTTGGATTTCCGTCAAGTCAATAGGTAAAATCTGATTGGCTGCTCACAGCTCCGCCCACTTTCAGGCATCAGCAATCATCATATTTTCATTCAGGCTGAGCCCATGACTGTGTGATTCAAGTTTGGGGAGTGTAGCCTCAAAGCTGTAAGTGCGGCAGCAGTTTCAATTTCCCCATTAAAGTCAATAGGTGAAATTTGATTGGCTGTTGTTGGCCCCTCCCACCTTGGGGTCATCCAGCTATAGTCGCTGTTTCATTCAGGGTGACCCAATGATTATGTTATTCAGGTTTGGGGGGTGTAGCTTCAAAGCTGTAATTGTGGCAGCAGTTTGAAAATCTTCCCTGTCAAAGTCAATGGGAAAATTGGGGGGTTCTTAGAAAAGCACAAGCAACCTGCTCCGCTATAGGGTGAAGAAGTGTGGGGAGTTTGGGTGTTGTACCCCTAAACCTGTAGGAGGAGTAGCGTTTAGAAAATGGGGGCGCTAAGAAGAAGAAGAAGTTGAAGAAGAAGAAGAAGCGGAAGAATAATCTGAAGTGGAAGAGCAGTCTGTGGGGGGGGGGGGTTCCAACCCAACACAATAACCTGATGGTTTCACACGCGGCACAGAGTTTAATTAGGGAAATGCTTATTCCCATAAGGCAAAGCTTATAATTAATTCTCATTTTATTAGTTGCACTTCCTAACCAAATGGGTTGATGGTTAGTGACTTGTGCAGTGTTCCCATAGCAACAGTGAAGGCATTGTGATGTCATCATTGACACACTGGAGTCATTCTGTGTTGCCATGGCACCAGGGCATTGTGATGTCATCCTTATCAGAAAAGAGATAAACCACGTCGCTGCCAATTCTGTACCAGTTGCTGTTTAGATCCCAATCATCTCACACTGTGACTGGTTGGTTCTAACCAGCAATTCGTTTGATGAGGATTTAATCTGATTGGATTATCTGTAAGTAAAATCTGATTCTTAATTAATATAGAAAAAAACTATTTAAAAAGTAAAAATGATTATGAATTGTAAAACTGCAGACAGACATTTCTACTCTATAGTGGCAAAGTGTCTGTAGGGTTACGGCTTTGCTTTTACTCAGGGCCATTTGCTGCTTATTATTATTATTATTATTATTATTATTATGTTGGGTTGGAAACCCCCACAGACTGTTCTTCAACTTTGGCTTCTTCTTCCGCTTCTTCTGCTTCTTCTTATTCTTCGCGCCCCCCCATTTTCTAAACGCTACTCCTCCTACAGGTTTAGGGGTACAACACCCAAACTCCCCACACTTCTTCGCCCTATAGCGGAGCAGGTTGCTTGTGCTTTTCTAAGAACCCCCCAGTTTTCCCATTGACTTTAACAGGGAAGATTTTCAAACTGCTGCCAAACTTACAGCTTTGAAGCTACACCCCCCAAACTTGAATAACATAATCATGGGGTCACCCCGAATGAAACAGCAACATTTGTTGGATGACCCCAAAGTGGGAGGGGCCAACAACAGCCAATCAAATTTTAATCATTGACTTTATTGGGGAAATGGAAACTGCTGCCAATCTTACAGCTTTGAGGCGACACTCCCCAAACTTGAATCACACAGTCATGGGCTCAGCCTGAATGAAAATAGGATGATTATTGGATGCCCTAAAGTGGGCGGAGCTGTGAACAGCCAATCAGATTTTACCTATTGATTTGGTGGAAATCCAACCTGCTGCCAGTCTCACAGTAATAACGTTGGGGTCCCCAAACTTTTTACACTTGGTCACTAGGGGACTGCAGTTTAAGTTTTGAAAAGTGGGCGGAGCAACCAATAGCCAATCAAATTTCACCTATTGATTTTTATTGGTTTAATGCCAGAGTTACCAAACTTTGCACAGTCAGTCACTGGGTGACTACGCATTCAGGTTTTTTTTTTTAAACACGAAGTGGGAGGGGCCAACAACAGCCAATCATATTGTACCCATTGACTTTTATGGGGAAATTTAAACATTGAAATCTTACAGCTTTGAGGCTACACTTCCCAAACTTGAATCACACAGTCATGGGCTCAGCCTGAATGAAAATATGATGATTGTTGGATGCCCAAAAGTAGGCGGAGCTGTGAACAGCCAATCAGATTTTACCTATTGACTTGGCAGAAATCCAACCTGCTGCCATTCTCACAGTAATAACAACGGGGTCCCCAAACTTTGCAGGGTTAGGCACCAGGTAACTGTGGTTCAAGGTAAGAAAAAGTGGGCGGAGCCACCAACAGCCAATCAGAGTTTACCTATTGACTTTCAATGGGGAAATCCAACCTGCTGCCATTCTCACAGTACTAACATCAGGGTCCCCAAACTTTTCACAGTTGGTAACTAGGGGACTGCAGTTTTAGTTTTGAAAAGTGGGCGGAGCCACCAACAGCCAATAAGATTTCACCTATTGATTTTTATTGGTTTGTTGCCAGGGTTCCCAAACTTTGCATAGTCAGACACTGGGTGACTACGCATTTAAGGTTTTTTGTATTTTTGTAAGTGGGTGGAGCCACCAACAGCCAATCAGATTTTACCTATTGACTCTAAATGGGGAAATTCAACCTGCTGCCATTCTCACAGTATTAACACCAGGGCCCCCAAACTTTTCACAGTTGGTCACTAGAGGACTACAGTTTTAGTTTTAAAAAAGTGGGCGGGGCCACCAACAGCCAATCAGATTTCACCTATTGAATTTTATTGGTTTGATGCCAGAGTTCGCAAACTTTGCACAGTCAGTCACTGCGTGACTTCATACTCAAGGATAGAAAAAGTGGGCGGGGCCGCCAAAAGCCAATCACATTTCTTTTATTGTTTTCAGTGGGAAAACTTTAACTGCTGCCATTCTCACATGTTTAATGTCAGGGTCCCCAAACTTTGCACAGTTTGTCACTAGGTGACTATGCTCCAAGTTTAGAAAAGTGGGTGGGGCCAACAACAACCAATTAGATTTCAGCTATAGACTTCATATGTTTAAATTTAAACTGCTGCCATTCTTTAAATATTAATACTAAGGTCCCCAAACTTTGCAGAGCTAGTCACCTGGTAACTGCAGTTCAGAGTTAGAAAATGTGGGTGGAGCCAACAACAGCCAATCAGATTTTACCTATTGATTTTCAATGGGAAATTCAACCTGCTGCCATTCTCACAGTATTAACACCAGGGTCACTAGGGGACTGCATTTGTAGGTTTTAAAAAGTGGGTGGAGCCACCAACAGCCAATCAGACTTCACCTTTTTTTGGTTTATATTTAAAATGTTGCTTTGCTCACACTATTTATGTCAGGGTTACCAAACAAGTGGGAGGAGCCACCAACAGCCAATCCATTTCCACCCATTAGATTTCATTGGTTTATATTTAAACTGATGCCATTATTTAAATATTAATTCCAGGGTTGTTAAAGTTTCCAGAGTTAGTCACTGGGTATTTGCCATTCAAAGTTAGAAAACAGTGGGCGGAGCCACCAACAGTCAATAACATTTCCCCTATTTACTTTCAATGGTGAAGTGTAAAATGCTGTCATCCTCACAATTTTTATGCCTGAGTCCCCAAAATTTGCAAAGTTGGTCACTGGGGGGGACTGCAGTTCAAAAATAGGAAAAGTAGGTTGGGCCACTAACAGCCAATAAGATTTCATCTATTGAATTTTATTGGTTTAAATTTAAAAATCTGTCATTCTCAAACTATTTATGCCTGGGTGCCCACTGTTTGTCTCTGGGTGACTTCGACTCACAGTTAGAAAAAGTGGGCGGAGCCACCAACCACCAATCACAATTCACCTATTGACTTTTATTGGTTTAAATTTAAACTGCTGCCGTTCTTTAACTATTAATCCCAGGGTCCCTAAACTTTGCAGGGTTAGTCACTGGGTAACTGCAGTTCCAGGTTAGAAAAAGGGGGTGGAGCCACCAACCGCCAATCAGATGTCGTTGACTTTCAGTGGGGAAATTTAAGTTGCTGCCATTCAGACACTATTAAAACCAGGGTCCCCAAACTTTGCACAGTGGTTTTTACTGTATAACTGTGGTCCATGGTCAGAGAAAGTGGGCAGAGCCCATTCAGTGACTTCATGTTTTTCAACCCAACATGAAGTTTGTTCTCTAACTTCCCTTTCTAGTTTTTAATATTATTATTATTTTTATTACTATATAGCGTCATTGTTTCCCGTAGCGCTGTTAGCTACTAATCACTTCACATTGTTACTGGATTTTACTAATCAGCAAACGAGACCCAATTTTATTACCCATAAGTGCATAACTCTAGCCAGTAATTTATAATAGATATAATAAGGAACACTTGGGATATAGGATTCACTCACTTATTGGATTTATATCACAGTTTGTATCAGTATTAGAATAACAGAAACTAAACACAGGGGAACAAAACAAATTCTATAAGTTACATTGGGGTACAATGGGGAGAACTGAATTCAACTTTTCTAGGCAATTGGTTCTAATGTTTATTATCAACACCAACAATGTTGTAGTTTTGCCTTTTGTCTTCCTGTAACGTGATTGGTTAAACTATTTCTTTTCTAATTTAGGAATCAGAACAATGTTTTCGAAAATTCAAAAAAGATTCATGAACATCTTTAGGTTCAAGAACGTGGTAAGGCTAAAACCTTTTTCTTGTATGCAAAAATATACAGAAAAGTAATTTTGAGCATTTTACCATTTTTTTTATATTTTTTTATTATCTTGGCATAAATATATAACGATAATTGTGACTTCTAAATAGCACAAGTAGTGATGGGCTTGTGTGAGACTGTGCTAAGCACCTGTTGGGCCCTTCCCTGCCCCCCAAGCAAGGCCTTCGCTTTACTTCTTTTTTTTTATTTGAGCAATTGTTGTGCGGTGCATACAGTGTTCCATGTAATTCGTATAATACTGATTTTCATACCATTAACCTGGCAATGTAGCAAAGTTAGCCAGTCACATGATCCTTTGTTCCCTGCATGGATTAAAAGCTCACATTTTTATTTTACATTCAAAATGCTGATTCCTGGAGTCTAAATTGGGAATGGCTAGAAAAGTGGGGTACAGAGTGAACAGGGGGCTGTTACTGAGCATCACGGTGCCCTTGCATTTGTTAATTTGTATTTGTGTGTGTGGGTGTATGTATATATCTATATATTTGGGGAAACCATTACTTAGTAGCTTAATGCATTAAATGTCTCATATATATTGATTATAGGGGAGTGCAGAGGACCTAGTTTGTGTGTGTGTACATATATATATATATACTGTCTACAGTATATGTAATAATATTTCTATCTCCACACAATCATTGATACTAATGATTTTGCAACTGCTTTGACACAATAACAATAACTATTAAATATATATGGTACCTTTCTGGCAATGTTACCAGAGCTCTTTGTTTTAGGGTTACTTCACCCTAAATTAAATTAACTTTTACTATGATGGAGATATTCAGAGACAATTCAAATTTTTTATCATTGCATGTTTTTTTTAAATTATTTAGCATTTTGTTTAGCAGCTCTGCAGTTTAGATCTAGTTGCTAGGGATATAGAAAGTAACAATATAATAATAGAATTGGGGGCTCACAGATCAATAGTTTGTTTGCCAGCTGTGTTCAATGACCCCCAATCAGTACAAAGAGTTAAGGTTGATGGCAGATGTGGCGTAGGGCTGATATTTTCGGCAAGCAGAAAAACGAAAATACAGCCCTACGCCTACTACTTGTGCCTGCACCCGAATGAATGGGATACACTCGGGAGAAGGCACATGTAGCCGATATACGCATAAAAACGTGAGAGAATGCAGTCTCGCATTTTTTTGCGTATATCGGCTACATGCGCCTGCACCCGAGCGTATCTCATTCATTTGGGTGAAGGCACAAGTAGCAGGCGTAGGGCTGTATTTTCGCCAAGCGTTTTTCCGCTTACCGAAAATATCAGCCCTACGCCATGTCTGCCATCAGCCTAAATGGTGATCTAGTCCTTGAATTTACGGATTAGTAGGCAAGTTTGTGGGAAGAGCACAGAAGATTGGCTTATGATAATGTTTCATTTTTCATATAATGTAATGTATTTTTGCATTTCCCTCATTTTTGATTCTCTCCCACATTTTTTAACAATATTTTTTAAATGTTTTTCTTTCCATAGGGCAGTCACAATATTATGGCTGCACATTTAATTTTGGAATTGTGTTATGTTATTGATCATTATTCAGCCCAGGCTTATAAGTAGGTTTTGTATTTGATTTATTAATAGTGTATATTTCCTTTTAATAGGCTTCAACTTGCACCAATATTAAAGCTGCAGGTGAAGAATTCAAGCCACTGAAAGGAAATGAGCTTCTAAAGGAGAAAATAAGAGTTCGACAAAACGAAATTGACGAACTAGCAACGACAGAAACAACTAATCGTAAACTGAGAAATGTGCTTCTCAGGGAAACGATAAAAAATCAAGATAAAGAAACTCAGGAGCAATTACAGAGACAAACAGAACAGAGATCGAAAGAGAAAGAGCGATGGATGTCTCTAGAAAAAGAAGCTCAGGAGGAAAATAAGAGAGAAATGATTAAGCACAAAGAGAGAAATATGCTGCTTAATGAACAACTAAAAGCTCTCCATAAAGAAACGGAAGTGCAGATCCAGAGGCAGACAGAACAGAGACGGAAAGAGAAGGAAAGACTGATAGCTCTGGAGAAATCAGCTCTGGAGGAAAATACCAGAGAAATTATGAAGCACAAACAAAGGAATCTGCTTCTTAGTAAAAGCATGGAAACGGAAAAACAGAAGAAGCTAAAGAAGATAGAAGAGGAAAGAAGAATGAAAAAGAAAGCTCGGAAAAAGGTGAGTATGTGCTTTGTATGGGGGTGATCATAAATGATAATGCCAATTTATGGGGAATAATGTCTCCCTCAGAGATGGGTATATTATAAGTCCCCAAGGAGTTACTTTACCACATAAAGGCACAAAAACTTAGGCCAAGTGACTTTGTACAAAGTAATGGGCTCTGCGGTGGTCATGTGACACAAGTGAAATCACTAAGTCCATTTATATCTCATAACATATATTTATAAGGATATATTTTCCATTTTTACTCCCAACTGAAATTTACTGAACTTTAATTCAGATAATAAAAGCTCTTTCTTCCCTTCTCTAGATGGCGTCGCCTTACTGTCAGGTTGTTGAAAAACTTGACCTAGCCCTGAATATGAAGGAGGTGGACAGCAGGTAATTACAATACGATATGTTTGTTCTTTACCCATAGTACTTATTTTTTTAGGGCTTAATCAGATCAATGTGTTTGATTTTAGGATGGTGGAAAAGGAGCCACCATGTATAGAAGATTTCCAGCTCCAATCATTCCTTGGCGAGGGCTCATTCGGAAAAGTGAGTTATTCTGTCCCTATATAATAAGTAAACGATATTCTCTATGACCTAGGGTTTAATACTGGCAACATTTGGGAAATGGGAGATTAGGCAGTATAAGAATGTGTAGGGTCCCTCTACAGCTTGTGCCTATGGCCAGTGCTAAGCAGCAAATACATTCATCATAGGTTGCACTATCATCCATTCATTAGTGAAGGACTTGCATACCTAGAGCAGCTCTAATATAAAGAAATGTAAAAGCTATAGTGACCAATCAGTGGCAATGCCTTAAGTCTACTAAAAAGTAATTTAAACCCAACAGAATTGTTGTCTCTCCGATGAGGATTAACAATAGCTCAAGTACAAGCTGCTGTTTTATTTTTACAGAGAAAAATGAAAAACATTTTTAAAAATTTGAATTATTTGCTTATAAATAAGTTAAGTAAGTTGGAGCTTTCTGGGTAATGGGTTTCCAGATAACAAATCCCATACCTGTATAGGTTGTTCTAAACTAAGGCTGTAGTATAAGTAAAATAGTTAAGGACAAGGAGGGTTACCCTGGTCCCTCTCTATGCCTGCCAATAGCTTGTGTATCCAATTCTCAATGTGATAGAACTAGAGCACCAAATGGGTATTGCATTTTATCTCATGGAATTTTCTCCTTGCAGGTCTATAAGGCGCAACACAGAGAGACTGGAAAACTCATTGCCCTTAAGACTTTAGTGTTGCATGAAATGAATGACAACTATGTATTTAAATGGTAAGTTTTGGGTAAAAGAGTGCTTGTTAGAAGTAGATTTTTTCCTTAAAAAACAATGTATATAGTCCTATTAGCTGCGTTCCTTGGTAGATAAAAATAATGTATTTATACAATAATATGGGGTGCTCAGATATGTACTGTATGTACTGTGGTTAATATAATGTAGAATATGTTTAGACATTTATGAAAGATAGCCCTGGGGTTGCCCATTATACATCATACACAGTTGTAACATTTATACAATGGCAAATTCATAGTAAATCATAAAACATTTTACGTCTTTAAAAAAATCATTGTAACCCCTCCCCTTTTTCTGTCACCATTTAATGTGTAGGACTTGTGAATTTTTCTTCTAATAACTTCTCAATGGTTTTTATTTGCCAGTGTTGCCCTAGAGCAGCGCATCCTCCGTCTGGGCAGCGAGAGGCAATGTCTTTTCCTTTCCAGCTTAGTCTGCTCCTTCCAGACTGAGCACTACATGTGCCTTGGGATGGATTATGCAGAAGGAGGAAATTTAGAGTCGTACCTGACTGAAGGAGCATTACCGCTTGAAAGAGTTAGGTGAGTACTACTTAGCTTGTAGGGAGCTTAGTCCAAGGGGAAATAACCCTACGGCATTCTTACCATTGTATGTAAATAATAACTTTATTACTGGGTAATCAATAAGATGAACATTGGCTTCTTTCCCACTAATCATGTAGGAAAACCTTCATTTCTATTATGTGTAATTTCTGCATATTTTTTATGAAATCTAAGTTACAGTTTAAGGCCAATGGGTTAGAAGTTGCTTTGATCCTGCTTGTTACAATAAAGCTTCCATGATTGCCTGTGTATTTTATAGGCAATTGGGCTCCTGGGCATCAACTTAAAAGAGCCCAGAGATGGGGTAGTTTTGTACATGGGTGTCTATTCATGCCATTAAAGGTTGCTTTATCTTTAACATCCCAGTTCCACTGCTCTGTTGGAAGCTTAGACATCAAAATACCATGTTCCACTGAATGTTTGGGCTCATAAATAACTGCCATTAGATGTACCGGATAGCCTTGTATTTATAAAACCGATATATTTATACATTTATTTTAATCTTTGCAGATTCTATTCGGCTTGCATAGTCCTGGGCCTGCAGTTTTTACATGAGCATAATATCGCTCATAGGTAAGTAACAATAAACATTACAGGGAAATAGAGCTTCAGTCTTATATTCAAATAACCTACTTTTAACATTATCAGATATGACATCTATTTTTGTTTTTAATAAATGAACATTTTATAATGTGCTTTTGTTTTTCTTTGCAGAGATGTAAAACCGGAAAACGTGTTACTGTACGGCGACGGCTATGCGAAACTCGCAGACTTTGGGCTCTGTCAAGAAGGTAAGATTTATAAGTAGGATGATGTAGTAAATATACGGTAAAGCAGTTGAGCTGTAGCATTGGCCAAATATATTGTTACAATCAGAGACAGACAGAGGGCACAGCACAACAACCTGCTTAAGACACAAGTTTTGTGCTGCCAATCTACATACATGTGCCGTAATAATGCCTTTATTCTATGGGTAAACTCTTTAACTCACTCTTTTGTTTCTGCTTCAGGAATGGCCTATGACAGCATAAACATGGACATATGTGGCACTCTCCCCTTCATGGCCCCAGAATTACTCAGGGGCCATTACTCAAGATCTGTAGACTGGTGGGCACTGGGAGTGACCATGTATATCCTGCTCACTGGAAATGTAAGTATCCATTTAGAGAATAAACTAGGCAATCACTGGCTCCACAAATCCAATTTTTTAACTACATTTTCTCTGCTCGAGTAAAATTGGAGGCAGAGAAAAGGCCGATCTTCTGACTGGGAATTCTGCCTGAGCAGAAGTCAAAGGTTCAGCCTTTTTCTCAGCCTGTGTTTCTACCCAGGACGAAAAATGCCCCATGTACCACAGGCCTTAGGGTGATAATGATCCTCTCAAAGTATTTTAGAGACTTTATTTAATGTTACCATTTAACGTAAAGAGGCGTTAGGTTCATAAAAACCTAGAAATGGGTCATTATCACGCTCATAACATGGGGAACCTTGGCATATTTGTATTTACAATAGATTTCAAGCAAATATCTTCTTGGCTTCTATAGAAATTGGACATTATTAGTTTTATCTCTCCTAAATCACTCAACTTGTGTTTTTTTTTCAGGATCCATTTAGTGGAGCAAATGCAGAGGAATTACTTGGAAATATAATAACTGAAGTACCAGATTTTTCTATTGATGTCACTGAGGATACTATGTTGATAATACTAAATGTAAGTTCCAAGCTCGATATCGTAATTTCCGCATGTTGTTATCTGTATGGGAAGAGTTCTGCACAGAAGTGAAACCTTTCCATTATTACTTACCCCACGCTTATATTAGTCCTTCCTCTTATTCTTTAAAAAGTAAAGTACCCACTCGGGCTTCACAAAATTATAAGTGTCCCTTTGTCAATATTGTATTGGGTTGAACTGTAAGCTTCTTTTTGTCTGACAACAATGTGTTTTGCAGCTCTTAGAGGAAAATCCAGGGTATCGTCTCGGCTCAGGAGAAAATGGAGCAGAGGATGTGAAGAACAGTCCTTTCTTTCAGGTATGTTGTTCTTGCATCCTGCAAACCAGATTCACTTATTTTTGCTCATACCTGCTATAAGCTAATGATCGCCAGGCCCGGATTTGTGGAAAGGCCACAAAGGCCCGGGCCTAGGGCGGCACAAGTTTAGGGGCGGCATGCCGCCCCGCCGCAACAGTTTTTTAAAATTTGGCTCCCATACGGAGCAGTCGGGACCTCTCCCCACTGCTCCGTATGGGAGTTTAAATGTGCGTTTGCGCATGCGCACTGGGGGGAGAGGGCGCCGCGCGATTGTGCATGCGCACTCGTGGGGGGGTGGGGGCCGCCTCGGGGTGCCGACAAGTTAAATCCGGCCCTGATGATCGCAACATGCGCTGAATAGATGAATAAAGTACATTTTATTTCTCCTATTTTATAGGAATTAGACTGGGAGGCTCTGGAGAAAAAACAAATCCAGGCTCCATTTATTCCTGAAAATAGGACAACTGAACAGCGTGAAGGAAGCCTTGAATTAAATCCAGTTGTTGATTCAAAACCACTACAGAAAAAAGTCCAGTGGGGCGTAGAAGAGCTGTTTTATGCTAGGAGTTCATCATCAGGCTTGGAAACATAAATATTTTTATATATCTTTATATTTTATAGATTTATATAAAGGATATGTATAAGTAGATATATATTATAATTATATTATAGTTTAAAGGAAAAACCGGTAAGCAACCACTGGAACAGCTACAGAAACACTGGCTGGCTTGTGTGGAACATGACCTTCAACGGGATGGGATGGGATGGATGGAGGTCGTGCCTCACACAACACCGTGATAGAATTACTCAGGGGCCATTACTCAAGATCTGTAGACTGGTGGGCACTGGGAGTGACCATGTATAACCTGCTCACTGGAGATGTAAGTATCCATTTAGAGAATAAACTAGGCAATCACTGGCTCCACAAATCCAATTTTTTAACTACATTTTCTCTGCTCGAGTAAAATGGGAGGCAGAGAAAAGGCCGATCTTCTGACCGGAATTCTGCCTGAGCAGAAGTCAAAGGTTCAGCCTTTTTCTCAGCCTGTGTTTCTACCCAGGACGAAAAATGCCCCATGTACCACAGGCCTTAGGGTGATAATGATCCTCTCAAAGTATTTTAGAGACTTTATTTAATGTTACCATTTAACGTAAAGGTTCATAAAAACCTAGAAATGGGTCATTATCACGCTCATAACATGGGGAACCTTGGCATATTTGTATTTACAATAGGTTTCAAGCAAATATCTTCTTGGCTTCTATAGAAATTGGACATTATTAGTTTTATCTCTCTTAAATCACTCAACTTGTGTTTTTTTTTTCAATATCCATTTAGTGGAGCAAATGCACAGGAATTACTTGGAAATATAATAACTGAAGTTCCAGATTTTTCTATTGATGTCACTGAGGATACTATGTTGATAATACTAAATGTAAGTTCCAAGCTCGATATTGTAATTTCCGCATGTTGTTATCTGTATGGGAAGAGTTCTGCACAGAAGTGAAACCTTTCCATTATTACTTACCCCACACTTATATTAGTCCTTCCTCTTATTCTTTAAAAAGTAAAGTACCCACTCGGGCTTCACAAAATTATAAGTGTCCCTTTGTCAATATTGTATTGGGTTGAACTGTAAGCTTCTTTTTGTCTGACAACAATGTGTTTTGCAGCTCTTAGAGGAAAATCCAGGGTATCGTCTCGGCTCAGGAGAAAATGGAGCAGAGGATGTGAAGAACAGTCCTTTCTTTCAGGTATGTTGTTCTTGCATCCTGCAAACCAGATTCACTTATTTTTGCTCATACCTGCTATAAGCTAATGATCGCCAGGCCCGGATTTGTGGAAAGGCCACAAAGGCCCGGGCCTAGGGCGGCACAAGTTTAGGGGCGGCATGCCACCTCGCCGCAACAGTTTTTTAAAATTTGGCTCCCATACGGAGCAGTCGGGACCTCTCCCCACTGCTCCGTATGGGAGTTTAAATGTGCGATTGTGCATGCGCACTGGGGGGAGAGGGCGCCGCGCGATTGTGCATGCGCACTCGTGGGGGGGTGGGGGCTGCCTTGGGGTGCCGACAAGTTAAATCCGGCCCTGATGATCGCAACATGCGCTGAATAGATGAATAAAGTACATTTTATTTCTCCTATTTTATAGGGATTAGACTGGGAGGCTCTGGAGAAAAAACAAATCCAGGCTCCATTTATTCCTGAAAATAGGACAACTGAACAGCCTGAAGGAAGCCTTGAATTAAATCCAGTTGTTGATTCAAAACCACTACAGAAAAAAGTCCAGTGGGGCCTAGAAGAGCTGTTTTATGCTAGGAGTTCATCATCAGGCTTGGAAACATAAATATTTTTATATATCTTTATATTTTATAGATTTATATAAAGGATCTGTATAAGTAGATATATATTATAATTATATTATAGTTTAAAGGAAAAACCGGTAAGCAACCACTGGAACAGCTACAGAAACACTGGCTGGCTTGTGTGGAACATGACCTTCAACGGGATGGGATGGGATGGATGGAGGTCGTGCCTCACACAACACCGTGATAGAATTACTCAGGGGCCATTACTCAAGATCTGTAGACTGGTGGGCACTGGGAGTGACCATGTATAACCTGCTCACTGGAGATGTAATTATCCATTTAGAGAATAAACTAGGCAATCACTGGCTCCACAAATCCAATTTTTTAACTACATTTTCTCTGCTCGAGTAAAATTGGAGGCAGAGAAAAGGCCGATCTTCTGACTGGGAATTCTGCCTGAGCAGAAGTCAAAGGTTCAGCCTTTTTCTCAGCCTGTGTTTCTACCCAGGACGAAAAATGCCCCATGTACCACAGGCCTTAGGGTGATAATGATCCTCTCAAAGTATTTTAGAGACTTTATTTAATGTTACCATTTAACGTAAAGGTTCATAAAAACCTAGAAATGGGTCATTATCACGCTCATAACATGGGGAACCTTGGCATATTTGTATTTACAATAGATTTCAAGCAAATATCTTCTTGGCTTCTATAGAAATTGGACATTATTAGTTTTATCTCTCCTAAATCACTCAACTTGTGTTTTTTTTTTCAATATCCATTTAGTGGAGCAAATGCACAGGAATTACTTGGAAATATAATAACTGAAGTTCCAGATTTTTCTATTGATGTCACTGAGGATACTATGTTGATAATACTAAATGTAAGTTCCAAGCTCGATAATGTAATTTCCGCATGTTGTTATCTGTATGGGAAGAGTTCTGCACAGAAGTGAAAGCTTTCCATTATTACTTACCCCACACTTATATTAGTCCTTCCTCTTATTCTTTAAAAAGTAAAGTACCCACTCGGGCTTCACAAAATTATAAGTGTCCCTTTGTCAATATTGTATTGGGTTGAACTGTAAGCTTCTGTCTGTCTGACAACAATGTGTTTTGCAGCTCTTAGAGGAAAATCCAGGGTATCGTCTCGGCTCAGGAGAAAATGGAGCAGAGGATGTGAAGTACAGTCCTTTCTTTCAGGTATGTTGTTCTTGCATCCTGCAAACCAGATTCACTTATTTTTGCTCATACCTGCTATAAGCTAATGATCGCAACATGCGCTGAATAGATGAATAAAGTACATTTTATTTCTTCTAGGAGGAGTGGAGCAGCCCGAGCCTCAGCTTGAGTTGTATTGTCGCTAGGAGGAGTGGAGCAGCCGAGCCTCAGCTTGAGTTGTATTGTCACTAGGAGGAGTGGAGCAGCCCGAGCCTCAGCTTGAGTTGTAATACATCTGTAATACGTTAGTTAAGAGAAGACTGTAAAAGATGAAATAAAAATAACCTTGTAAATACATGTAAAATATTATGTGTTGTTATATATCTATCCATATATACACATATATACTTTTTCAATAAAATATGTTTAGCTTTCTTCAATTCTTCAAGAAAATAATTCATCCGGAATCATTTTTAGGCCACACTTACTATATTCTCAGTTCATCAAAATGCCTGTACATTGAATTGTTAGCCAGCCTAGGATATTCTCCCAAGGTGCAATTTTAATGACAGGAATGTACCCCCTCAGGGAAATTCAAAGATGAGTTGCACAAAAATGTTCAAAAAATAGAAATGAAATCACAGGAGAAAAATATTTATGCCTGAAATAGAAAATAAAAACGTGTTTACTGTAACTAAAAGGCAGAACCTTATACTATTTTGGACTCGGGGAGAGTGGTCTGAGCCCAGAAAGTCTAAAAACCCCCTTTGTTATGTCCTGCCAATGGGCTATGATGCTGTAAAATGTATTCAGTATCCAAATGCATGTTAAATAGTCATTAATGCCTCCAGCAGATCTCTGGATCTGTTTAGCACCAGTGGGGTACCAAGCGCCCCATCACAGTTTACACTGGTAAAGTACCAAATCCCTTGGCACCCCATGGTGTTTTTGACATTCTTTGTCAGGCAGGTTATATATAGGCATTATGGTTGAACGTGATGGATGTATGTCTTTTTTCAACCCAACTAACTATGTTACTATGTTACTAAGTACATCTGTGGGCAATCCCATACTCAAGTTCAGTACACTGCACTGGTGACAGCTATATACTGATGGAGTATACCATTCATTTAAAAAAAGAAAAAGGGTGATATAGTATGTGTCAGAAATCTAAATTAAATGTGGTCCCTCCCTTCTGTGCAAAATGAAGGTATCATCTCCAGAGCAAGCATTGTCGGCTTAATACTGACTTCTCTATATTGTTGCACACATGGAGCTACTTAACTGTCATAATTCAATGGAAAAAATCAAGGTGATATAGTAGTGGGAAATAACTGCCAGTTGTGAAAGAAATATGGCTGATTAGACAATTTATTGGGAGACAGTGATGACCGCCACATTTCCAAGTAGTGGCTCCTGTGATTTACTGTATAAGCTAAGGACTTTGCACTGACAACATGGTAAGGGAACAGCAGAGCTTCTCACTATTGGTTGGCCCAACAGTCCCTTATGTCATCAGCCCTAGAACTATCCCTAGTGGAAAATAACTGCCAACTATGAATAGGTTAGAACTCTGCAGACCACTTATTGGGAGAAAGTGATGGCCTCTATATTTCTAAGTAATGGCTCCTGTGATCCATAAGCCAAGGACTTTTACATTGACCACAATGAAAATTCTATATTTTGATGTATATACACGTGTTTATTCATGAAAAAATCTTTATGAACTGGAGTCTTTTTTTTTTTTTTTTCTTTACCGAATCTCCACAGTATTATTGAGGGATAGGTCTAAAGGCGATGACATATAAGGACCTATGGGCCAACCAACAAAGAGAACCTGCCATTTACTTAACATTGCTGTCAGTGTAAAGTACATACAGGTGGTCCAAATATTGTTTCATCCTATCTAAGGCACAGCATGTCACAGTATCCATTTATATCTAAAGAGTGCGGTAATGATCTATTTAAATGTAATAAAGTGGTGGGACATGATGGCCCACCTACACGAAAGATAAAGTTTGCTCCATTTCTAGGTTAGAGCATGCTTTATAGCAAAGCACTTTATATTCCATTAAAATTGTTTCTTTTTTTTGCCCATTAAGTGTTAGTTGCTATTCATTTCTTATGACTGCTGGGAATTGTAAAGAACAAGTTTAAAATATGCAAGAACACAATACAGAAACATTATGTATATGATTATGTGGCTTTAGTAACGACTGCCTTTCTAAGGCACTGTAATAAAGTAACGTTTGAAAAGAAATCAGTGAAAAATCTTACAAACCCACATTCTTCTCCATCGAAATATCTCCCGTTTAGCATTGTTGCTATAACAAAGATGTCCCACAATTAATGCTTAACTGGTTGCTAAGGAAGAATACTTTTTTTTCTACAGTATGAGTTGCTATGGCGAATTGACCTTTCTAACTGATTCAATGACGCTTGATTAATTCCTTTCAGAATGGGAAAGAGAAAATGAACGTAAAAGTGGCAAAACAAACTGGGCGCTTGCTGTAACTACTCCACTGGTTTAAAACATTGAGCCTCATTTATTTAAAGGATCCTATAACCATTTCCCAATAATATTTACTTTACAGTGTATGTTAGTCTTTAGATATTAACAAAGGGGTTTAGTAGTGCACTGTTCCTCCCTCATCGTAATGCCAGCTTGTACAGGTATGGGACCTGTTATCCAGAATGCTCAGGGCATGGGGTTTTCTGGATAAGGGATCATTCCCTAATTTGGATCTCCATACCTTAAGCCTAGTAATAAATTATTTAAACATTAACTAAACCCAATAGGAATAATTATATCTTAGCTGGCATCATGTACAACATACTGTTTAATTATTGCAGAGGAAAAGGAAATCATTTTTAAAAATTAGAATTATTAGGTTATAATGGAGTCTATGGAAGATGGACTTCCCATAATTTGGAACTTTCTGGATAATGGGTTTCCGGATATTGGATTCCATACCTGTATATCCATTTACTATTCCTTGATTTTCCTTTCTTTACCCTTTTGATTCTTTCAACAGTGTTTATTTAAAACAAAAGGAACGTTATAATAACTGGGGTAAGCCAAATGTTAGGCACCCCCTGCTGTTTAAAATTGTTTAGCTGATACCCCAAAGCTAAGCGATTATTAACACTTGGGGGGTTCCTAATACTTGGCACCCCCAGTGATATTAACTTACCTGAAACAGGGGTGTAGATGAGGTATGTGCCTAGACCCCCCCCCCCCGGTTGCTTTGGTTTGTGCCTCTTCTGCCTTCCACTAGTTCCAGCCCTGTATGTACAGTATATATAACTATGTATAAAGGGGATCATACAATAAACCCACTGATCCTTTATTCACCACTACATGTTTTCCCTTGATATTACAAGGTGGTTTCATCTAACAATGTGAAAAGGAGTTTTCTCCCTGAAATCAATTCAAACAAACGGGGGCATCAAAATGAGTTTAAATAGAAACTTTATTACTAGGTCGAAAACTCTCAGGTTGCTTTATCAATAATGTTTATGGAAGAGTTTTCCAAACTGTGGGGATGGCCTTGCGGGGGCACGTAAAGCAGTGGCAAGCTGGTCACAGCCTGACTTGGTTAAGATTTAGGTATAATGTCTATTTGATCTTCCACCTACTTCTGTATGCTTTAAATACACATTTATTGCCCTAGATATTCCTGGAACTGTAGGTAAATGACTTATGCATCACTATTTTCCTAAAGGAAGACAAACCAAGGCTGAAAGACCAGGGGACCCATCTTAGAATCAATAAAATATGTACATCAGGAATGTTTCAACTACAGCTATTTGATAAACTACAACTTCCAGAATCCTTTGGCTGCCAGTGGCATGCTGGGAAATGCATCCTACAACAGCTAGCGGGCCATAGTTTGGCCATCCCTGGTGTTGGTAATGGTGATCTTTTGTATCTTTCTGTTCATTGAACTTCCCCTCCAAAGGGTCATTTCTAATGGAAAAACCCTTTCTGTCCTACCCTAAATCTGGCCCTGCTGAGCGAACTGTCCTATTAGAAGGCTAGCATTTCAGGGAAGCAGTCAGGGAAGTCCCTGCACATATTGTCTCTTCCCTTTGATATCCAGTCCCCACAGCTGCCGCCTGCTTATGGGTCATGTGATACCAGCAGGAAGTGGAGAGGCGCTAAGGTTCCTTGTCTCTTCCTCATCTGTTGGAGAACTATGCTCTGGCTGACGTGGTGCATCGGCATATCACATTGTTTAAACCTGCCTGATCCCCAACAATACCATAATGAATTGTAAATGCATAATGGTTGGGATTAATGGACCAGCACACAAAAAAAGATAATTGTATGAAATGTTAGGGAAGGGTTGAACTTGATGGACTCTGTTCTTTTTCCAACCCTATGTAACTATGTTTGTTTACATTGTTTTCTGTGTGTGCATGGGCAGCTTTAGTACGTGATGGCCACAACTACAATTAAGTATAGGTCGGTATAACCAGTAACTCGACAGACATTTGCAAACTGTGTACAGCATTTAAATCCCAGATGAGCTGCTGCATGTGCCTTAAACATGTTTGGAAGATTATATCTCGTGGACTGTGGTCCCTGCAAAAGAATCAATTAGCCTTTTAGACATATGTATATGGGCTAAATAAACACCTTCACACTTAATCACTTGTGCTGCTGGATTTTTCTTATACAAAAGAATCAATGTGGTAAATATAAATGTTCCAGTTGGTTCCAATAAAGGCTGAGAAGGCCCATCGGACTCTGGTTACAGCTGTAGGGAGGCTTTCCCCATCCTCTGCCAGATACTGGGGATAACTAAAATAAGCATTGTCTAGAAAGTGACCGTTCTACTGTGGTTTTCTGCCTTTTGCAGGCTTTTTATGTTTCTACTAAATTGGTATTTTTTGAAACACTGACTTTTTTCTGTTTTTTCCCCCCTTTTTTAATCTTTAATGCTTTTCAGTATGATAAAAGCATCCTCTAGTGTGGCCTTGGAATTCTGTAGCAGCTATCCTGTGAAACTGTATGATCACCTCAGGTGTATTTCATACTTAGATTACTATTTCACAGTGATCTGAATAGCTCCCCGGAGACCTATTATAAGCTCCTTGAAAATGATTGAGAGCGTGAATAGCCACCACACAACTCTGTTGTTTTAAATAGAAATTTAAAGAGAAATTCCAAGGTTCTTTCCGTCCAAAAAATGCTGAACTTCTGAAAAAAAGATTTTTTTTTTGTCATTGCTGATTATTTCGCTCTACTGGAAACTGAAATTAGTAAATGTGTATCTGGTTCTCAAAAACCTAGTATTATATAGTTATACAGCTCCCACAGACTGTTGTCCTAAGGCAGTGGTCCAGCCCCTTGTAAGGGGGTGAAATGTAGTTTGTTTGTGTTAATGGTTAAGTCATAATCAGTTGGCCACTAGGTGGCAGTAATCTGTAACTGCCAAGTTAAGTAATAAAGTTGATTGAAACAGAAAGAGGATAAAGGAAATGGGAAGTGGAAGTGATGTGGCCATGTTGGTCAGGGAGAGAAGTCTGTGTAAGGGAGAGAATAGGCTGGAGTGATTATGGTAAATTGTGCTTATGGAAAGGCTGTAACAATAAAAGCTGCCATCTGGTTAAGAGATTTGATCTTCCATTACTTCGGTCAAAACTTTTTCAACCTCCCCATCAGCCAATAAGATACTTTTAGAAAGGTGGCAACCATAGCAAATACTAAAACATACTCACACATTAAATCATAAAACCTCCACATTTTATTGGAGCTATTAAAGAAACAGGAAAGAATTGCATTGTTCCCCTGTCAAATTTTATTAGGGGCCGCAGCATTAGCCATGATCTCCGGGAGGAATGTAATAATTCATTCGGTAATGGAAAAATAATTTGCAATGTGGAAATGTATGCCTCTGTGCAAACAAATTAGCGTTTGTGTGAATTTAATATGGGCTTTGCGAATTATGGGCTAGTGTTTCTGGCCCCTTAGCCGCCTGAAGCTGCTCCTCTGATGCCACGCCCCCTCAGCCCGTCCGCATTACGAATACGGGTCCAGGGGGGCTGCGTCGCTAGTGTAGAGAGAACAATTGCGCTCTCTGCACTACCAGAGCCAAATTTCCATGCTAAAAAACAGAAATAACTTAAAGTTACCAGGAGAGGCTTTTTGCCACCCCTAGGAAATTTGGAGGCACTGCCACCTGCGGCGGGGCCTATGACATCGGGGATGAGTGGATGGTGTCAGGGGCGGGCCAGTGATGTTTCGGGGGATGACTTATTGCTGCCATGCAGCAGGGTAATGACGTGATGATCAGCAATTGGCTGATCTCAGTGCCATTTAATTCTTCCTGATTTGGAAATCCAGAAAGGCAGTTTTCACACAGACAGCCCTACTGAAACCCAGACAGGTGATAACCTTATTCTTTAATCCCCGTAGATATTTCATGTCACAGAACACAGAGTAAATATTAATGCTATTCACTTAGAGCAATTATTGTGGCAGTTTCTTATGTCTAGCATGTTATGCTTGGGCCTTGGATTACGTTCTTACCCAGGTCTGACCCAGACCCAGTCTGTATATTCTCCCTGTATTTGCAGAGATGTCCTTTGTGATCCCCTATTTCCTATAATGGCCCCAAAATTTACTGATGTTATTTTTTTTAATTCTGTTGCAGTTATTAGTTTAGAATTCCACTCATTCTTCTTTAAACTCATGTCTCATGTACTGTAACTACTACTATTGAACTACTACTGGGGCCTATTTACTAACATTCACTCCAACTTGCAGCGCAGCAGTAAAGCGTGATTGCAGTTTACCAGGTCACATGGCTGTGGCCCCCTGGGAAATAAAGACCTGGTTTGCCCCATATTAGATTTCAAAATAAAATATGAAAAAATCTGTTTGTGCTTTGAAAAAAATTGATTTCAATGCAGGAGAAGTTCTTTTAACTGATTGGTTTAGAAATAAAAAAAAACATGTTTTCCCATGACAGTATTCCTTTAATGATTTTTTTGTTTTATTTGTTTCTTTATTGAACACATACAGGGGGTTGTAACAATAAACTTTTGCTCAACCACTAGAGGGGGCTGTGATATTTAATAAAATATGCTAGTGGGAAAGCAATTTCGCATCCCAATTAAAAAACCTACGTTGTGTATATTGTCTTGGCATGTCTTGGTAATGAAAATGGAAACCCCTAAATCTCTTTTGAGTATCCACACAGCTTCATTTATATATATATCCATGGAAGGATGCCAGGCTATAGAAGCCTGATTCAGCTTCTTATTTTATCTCCCATTTCAGGGCTATTCGCTCTCCTGTTACTAGGAGAAGCCATGGAAATTACTAGCTTGACATAAATAGCTTTGTAGCTAATCTTTACTTTCAGAGCCATTAAAAGGATGTGTGCAGTTAATTGCCAATTAAAATAATAAAAGACTATTGGTTGGTCGCATTGTTATCCTAAGGCAGCTCTTTGTATATTTCAGCAAACCAGCAATTTTTCTCTTGGCGCAGGCTGTGCAGCTCCATTTGATGTCAGGACCCAACTCATCTGAATTAACTACATTCTGTAGAACCAGACTGCGGCTTCCTGGGACTTCTCAGAACTCATAGTTTGTACAGAATCGTGTAATGTTATCCAATGTGACTGCAAGTTGGACATTGCTACTCTAAATGTAAATTATTTTACCTCTATAGCATTTAAAGTTGTAATTGGCTGATGTGACCTAACATGTATGTGTGCCCTTGGTTTGTTTGTGTGCCTTGTGAATCCTATGATCCCAGGGGGCGGCCCTTAGTACTGGTAGCTTTCTATTTACCCAATGGCACATACTGCCAGCATGTTTTTATAGAAATGGTTTATTTAGATGAAGTACAGTTTTATATATGTTGTTTTTTATGCAATACATTTTGTTTGGGGGTATAGTTTTCCTTTAAAGAACATGTAACCCCCGACACAAAAATCAATGAACAGCCTCTTTGAAAGCTTTTGATACCTGCCACTCTGGTTGTGCAAAGGTTAATAATAAGGCTGCAGCATCCCCTTAATCACTTAGATTTCCTTCTCCTCCTCTAACTCACTCTGCCCCCTCCCTCAGGAATTTACTTTGGCTGTTGGCTAGTGGGCATGCTCAGTTCTTCTCAGCTCAGACTGTTTAACACGCCCTTTAGTCTAGCAGCCAATGAAGAGACAGCACTGCTGGTTTACATAGAATATCTGCTCTTGCTATTTTTTCTCCTAACCCCCTTTCCTGAGCTCAGCTTAACCATTATAGCACTCAATCAAAGCAATGCTCTTTATCAAAGGAAGATCTGCCTGCGTGAGCCTGCATTCTGGATGAAATTTACACTTAATAAAGGTTTTTGTGCACGTATGCTATTTGCAGATTTTAATGTAACTGATGATGTGTCAGAGGCAAAATGGCTGCCTGGTGAAATCTGCTATTTGTTTTAGGAAAATGTACTGCGAACAGGGGGGTTATATGCATTGCCATTTGGCTGGGGGAGATGTGCCCTATACATTGTGGGAAGATATAAGTTTTACGTGAAAAAAAGAATGATTGCAAACTGTTTGGATTATACAGGTTCTCTATAGTGGTCTAACACAATTTAAATAGGTGAGATAATGAGCAACAGTACCGCTCAGCCACAAGGTGACTTTCCATCCTATTAAAATGTATAATAATGCAGATATGTGGTTGGTATGGCACAGCTGATTTTTATGTGCTATATTACTGTATAATATTATTATGCCATATAATGCACCACTACAGCCATTCATATTGTAACGTGCATAAGCAACAAATAATGGCACAATGTCATAAAAGTTGCAATGTTCCGCCAGGTCTTGTAACATTTATCAACCCATAACTATGCTTCCAAACTGCTGCCGTGTAAATACTATAGTCTGATTGGCTGCTTTGGAATACTAGACCTGGTGTACTATAGATATTAGTATATGTAGTTTATTTATGGGTATAGAGTGTATATAGAGTATAGAGTGTATAGTTGGGTCAGTGTATACATAGGTCAGTGTATAGATGGGTCAGTGTATAGATGGGTCAGTGTATAGATGGGTCGGTGTATAGATGGGTCGGTGTATAGATGGATCGGTGTATAGATGGGTCGGTGTATAGATGGGTCGGTGTATAGATGGGTCGGTGTATAGATGGGTCGGTGTATAGATGGGTCGGTGTATAGATGGGTCGGTGTATAGATGGGTCGGTGTATAGATGGGTCGGTGTATAGATGGGTCGGTGTATAGATGGGTCGGTGTATAGATGGGTCGGTGTATAGATGGGTCGGTGTATAGATGGGTCGGTGTATAGATGGGTCGGTGTATAGATGGGTCGGTGTATAGATGGATCGGTGTATAGATGGGTCGGTGTATAGATGGGTCGGTGTATAGATGGGTCGGTGTATAGATGGGTCGGTGTATAGATGGGTCGGTGTATAGATGGGTCGGTGTATAGATGGGTCGGTGTATAGATGGGTCGGTGTATAGATGGGTCGGTGTATAGATGGGTCGGTGTATAGATGGGTCGGTGTATAGATGGGTCGGTGTATAGATGGGTCAGTGTATAGATGGGTCAGTGTATAGATGGGTCAGTGTATAGATGGGTCAGTGTATAGATGGGTCGGTGTATAGATGGGTCAGTGTATAGATGGGTCAGTGTATAGATGGGTCAGTGTATAGATGGGTCAGTGTATAGATGGGTCAGTGTATAGATAGGTCAGTGTATAGATGGGTCAATGTATAGATTTGGTCTTTTCTCAATCCAATTTAACTAAGTAACTATGTAGGCCACATTTTAGTTATGTTTCAACTTAAGGAGGAGCTAAGAGCCAACCCTTGGATGCAAAACATGTTTTCAAATAGCATTTTGGCTATGTACAATATAGTTTAATGTAGGGATGTCAGACAGTTGATCTTGTACAAAAGTAGGATTCATAAGTGGAATTAGTGATGTATTTTATTGCACAAATATTGCATCTAATTGTTCATATTTTATGATTTCATGTAGTCTGTCTCTGCCTTTCTGAATTAATGGTGCTTGGAAAAACATGTTTAAATGCTATCCTTTAATCTTCCATAGGCAGTGTTAATAGCTAATAATTTCTTGTACATCCTGAACCCTTTATGGAGAACGGTAACTACCAGGAAGGGGTTGAGCAATTTGCTGAAAATAAATACTTTATCCATAAGGTCTTCAGTAGAAGTGCAGTATGGGATTCCATGGATAGCAACTCCGCAACATCCTCAAAGAAGCCTCCAACCCCCACCAGCTCAAGTAATGTCTGTGGATTATTTAGGGTGCAGTGTGTATATTAAAATGACGATAATAATAGCATTGCCTAGCCTACGGGTACGATACTGAATCTTCTATATCAAATAAGTGTTGTAGGTTGGCTCAGTAGTAAGCAGTTCATGCTTAATGTTGGTTCATTAGTGTCATTTATTCTGTATATACATGAACTTGTATAGAGTACTCAGTCTGTATAAGAAATGTTTTATGAATTGTGCTTCCCATGTTCAGTCTCCTTCGGTCTCCCAATATTCAATCCCATTCTCACTTCCTGGCTCTGCCGAGTCACTGTTTGTTCAGTAAAAGATAGTAAAACAAATTTCCAGTCCATAGATATAAGGGCTCATATAAGTCCATAAGTGCAGTTGTGGTGTGCATTTTCATTACAGGCGGGTACTTGCATCAAAATGCACCCCTTGCACTTCCGAATAGTTGCATTTGGCACCACTCAGTCCTTCCTGCCTTACATCCTGATTAAAGTGCTGCTGCGCCCATTGATGCAGAGGAACCCTGCAGTTACTGCTCCTGATCCACTGGTTACTCTAGAATTTCCTTAGGGCCCTACAGGTGCAGCACATTGAACACCAGGGATTATGCCAATGAACTCTATAAATTATGCCAGAAAGACTAATAAAAATATTTACCGCAACTGATCCTGATTTGCAACAAAGCAATTGTGGTAAGTGCATCACAATTGCCTCAGTAGAATTGCTCCTTTGCATCCACAATGGCAACAGGATTCTTGGAAAAAATAACGCACTGTAGGAAAAGAACATGGTAACTGTGCTGAGAATTGCAATTGCTCAATGCACTTGCTGACGTAAATAAGCCCTATGGCCTTTGCATAAAGGGCTGCTCCCCATCACAAAGCAAAATTGGCAGGCAGGGATAGAAAGGTTGGGGTTTGTTTATACAGAACTCATTATCTCCATTTGAATGAATGACTCCTTTTGGGGTGGAGGTAGTCCAGAGAAAGACTAAATATTCCACTAGTGCTTTATAAGCACATTAATTACATTTTCAATACAAGTCCGATTTTTTGTGTTCATGTTGAGCAAAATTTAAGGGGGCAAGTAAAAACTACTATGATTCAGCAGATTGCAGCACTTACTTTCACTGTCCCCAAACAGTATTTCCAACTAAAGCTGTCCTAAAGATTTTATCAGCAAGTAAAAGCTGACATATCTAATAGAAATAATAAAGTAGCCTGAAAGGGAAATTAAGGTTAATTAGGTCATAAGCTGATAGCAGCAGAAACGTCATAAAATCAATATGCAAACTGCAATTAACAAAGTTGTCCATTTACAGGAAAACTACTTCCAAAGTTCATGTCTGATATAATTCAGTATTCTGAAACCAGTGCTGGAACAATGCAATGCGCTGAATTAATTTTATCCTACCCTTAATCATCCCCGTGTTTTTTTATGTATCAGCCTTGTAAAAATACCAAAATGATAAAAGGCCAGCAATATAACGGTATTAAGGCCATTATAAAGGGATCTGTGAATGTAATTGCGTGCGCTGATATATACTGCAAATTTCTATCCCAAGGAATGCAAGGTTATATCCTCGTAAAGTCAGGGGGAATCTTCATTTCAATACAGAATGAGAACAATAAAGTTCCGCTCGTTTTGTAAACGACTACTATTTGGGTCACTGGAGCCCTTCAGTCCCTTGCGCCCACGCCGAGCAGAGACGGCTCCTATGAGCTGTGGTTAGGGGAAGAGATTGAATATTCTTTCAATATAAAAAGGGGGTCTTTGGACCACTTGGCTTTAGGGGATTAAGAAACCCACTACAAAATGAAAGAGATCTCGTCTACCATTGCCACAGGCACAAGAGCACTAAGAGGTGCAAAAATGTTCTTCTGCCCCTGAAATAACATAGAACTGTTCTTCAGAGCCACACTGAGGGATATACCCCAGACAAATGGATCTTCAGGTGTATAGCCAGCTTCATCCTAAACCTAAAATCATTAGTTTGGCCTTACTGTCCCAATCTACATTATGTATGTATGTATGTATATTTTTATTTATAAAGCGCCATAGGCGGAGGGTGACTTTTTTGTTTGGGGAGGCTAAAGATGGCCCATACACAGACTGACCTACAGCTAATGTGACACTTAGTGGATTCGCTGCTGGTGTAAAAAATTAACCTCCCAACTACCTCTTGCCGTTCCCACTGACTCCCAGGGATACTGTACAAAAGTGCGGGTGGGGGTGCTTTTTTTTTTTTTACCCTAAAATGCTTAGGATGTAAAAGTATTCATACGTGCACTTCTGTTAGGGGATCTGCAAACATTTGTGTTTGTGATCAGTTAGCTTAAAGGGGTAGTTCGCATTCGAATTCACTTTTATTTTTAATGGTTTTTCAGTTATTTAGCTTTTTGTTCAGCAGCTCTCCATTTGGTATTTCAGCAGCTATCTGGTTGCTAGGGTCTTATTTACCCTAGCAACCAGGTAGTGGTTTAAACAAGAGATGGGAATATGAATAGCTAAGGGGCCTACTTGGAAAAATAAGTAATACAAAATTATAATAATAATAAAATTGTAGCCTCACAGAGCAATATTTTTGGCCCCCATTTGAAATCTGGAAAGAGGCAGAACAGAGGCAAATTATTCAAAAAAATTAATTAGGAAGACCAATTGCAAAGTTGCTAGGAATAGGCCATTTTATAACATACTAAAGGTTAACTTAAAAGTGAACCACCCCTTTAGATGTGTTTATGTTAGTTTTATAGCAAGAAAGGCAGTGGGTACTGACTCCCCATTATATACAGTGAGACGCAGTCCGTATTTACAAACCCAGCACATTATATACAGTGAGACGCAGTGGGTACTGATGGCAGATATTCAGGCCCTGGCACTATAACACTGGCACTGATACACAGCATTGGCCCCACTGTAACTTACTATAAATGAACAAAACAATGACAAAAATAAAAAAAAAATAGTAAGTGCAAAAAACAACAACAAATATATAAACACACAATGAGCTTTTTCAGAGGGAAAGAGTTAACTTACCCTCCATGTGTTAGGGTAGGGGATAGATTATAAATTATTATAGATGTCAGGTCAGGCAAAAAACAATTTAATGTCAGCTAGTGATTCTTTAGAACTGTATAGTACCTGTGTATAGTACCTGTGTATAGTACCTGGGTATAGTGCCTGGGTATAGTACCTGTGTATAGTGCCTGGGTATAGTGCCTGGGTATAGTGCCTGTGTATAGCGCCTGGGTATAGCGCCTGGGTATAGTGCCTGGGTATAGCGCCTGGGTATAGCGCCTGGGTATAGTGCCTGGGTATAGCGCCTGGGTATAGCGCCTGTGTATAGCACCTGTGTATAGCGCCTGTGTATATTGCCTGTGTATAGTGCCTGGGTATAGTGCCTGTGTATAGTGCCTGGGTATAGTTCCTGTGTATAGTGCCTGGGTATAGCGCCTGGGTATAGCGCCTGTGTATAGCACCTGTGTATAGCGCCTGTGTATATTGCCTGTGTATAGTGCCTGGGTATAGTGCCTGTGTATAGTGCCTGGGTATAGTTCCTGTGTATAGTACCTGGGTATAGTGCCTGGGTATAGTGCCTGTGTATAGTACCTGGGTATAGCGCCTGGGTATAGCGCCTCTGTATAGCGCCTGTGTATAGTGCCTGTGTATAGTGCCTGGGTATAGTGCCTGGGTATAGTACCTGGGTATAGTGCCTGGGTATAGTACCTGTGTATAGTGCCTGTGTATAGTGCCTGGGTATAGTTCCTGTGTATAGTACCTGTGTATAGTGCCAGGGTATAGTACCTGGGTATAGTGCCTGTGTATAGTGCCTGGGTATAGTTCCTGTGTATAGTACCTGTGTATAGTGCCAGGGTATAGTGCCTGGGTATAGTGCCTGTGTATAGTACCTGTGTATAGTGCCTGTGCATAGGCGGATTTTCCATAAGGCTAGGGTAGGCTAAGCCTCCCCAAACCTGCTTGGCACATTAAAAAAAAAAAAAAAAAACCCACCTTACTCCGTTTCTGCACTGTCCTGGAAATGAGTTCCTCAAGCCCGTTTTGCTGTGCTCCGATTGGATCTTTCTTTTTCTGGATTCTCCAATCAGAGCACATCTTCCTTGACAGACAGTAAAATTGACCAATCAGAGCACAGATGCACACAGGGATCGGGAAACAGTGCAGAAATGAAGACTGAAAAGAAGAATCTGCAGCTGTAACTTTACCTAAGAACCAACTCTCAGCTTTTGCTGCAGATTTCATCCCACAGGTACTATACACAGGTACTATACACAGACACTATACACAGGCACTATACCCAGGCACTATACACAGGCACTATACCCAGGCACTATACACAGGCGCTATACCCAGGCGCTATACACAGGTACTATACCCAGGCGCTATACACAGGTACTATACCCAG
Organism: Xenopus tropicalis; assembly: GCF_000004195.4. Taxonomy (NCBI): domain Eukaryota; kingdom Metazoa; phylum Chordata; class Amphibia; order Anura; family Pipidae; genus Xenopus; species Xenopus tropicalis. Next base: position 27,495,386 of record NC_030681.2, on the reverse strand, counting down.
GCACTATACACAGGTACTATACCCAGGCACTATACACAGGTACTATACCCAGGCACTATACACAGGTACTATACACAGGCACTATACCCAGGCACTATACCCTGGCACTATACACAGGTACTATACACAGGTACTATACCCAGGCACTATACCCAGGTACTATACCCAGGCACTATACCCAGGCACTATACACAGGCACTATACCCAGGCACTATACACAGGCGCTATACAGAGGCGCTATACCCAGGCGCTATACCCAGGCACTATACACAGGCACTATACCCAGGCACTATACACAGGCACTATACCCAGGTACTATACACAGGCACTATACCCAGGCACTATACACAGGCACTATACACAGGCGCTATACACAGGCGCTATACCCAGGCGCTATACCCAGGCGCTATACCCAGGCGCTATACCCAGGCGCTATACCCAGGCGCTATACCCAGGCGCTATACACAGGCACTATACACAGGTACTATACCCAGGCACTATACCCAGGCACTATACCCAGGTACTATACACAGGTACTATACAGTTCTAAAGAATCACTAGCTGACATTAAATTGTTTTTTGCCTGACCTGACATCTATAATAATTTATAATCTATCCCCTACCCTAACACATGGAGGGTAAGTTAACTCTTTCCCTCTGAAAAAGCTCATTGTGTGTTTATATATTTGTTGTTGTTTTTTGCACTTACTATTTTTTTTTTATTTTTGTCATTGTTTTGTTCATTTATAGTAAGTTACAGTGGGGCCAATGCTGTGTATCAGTGCCAGTGTTATAGTGCCAGGGCCTGAATATCTGCCATCTGTACCCACTGCTTCTCACTGTATATAATGTGCTGGGTTTGTAAATACGGACTGCGTCTCACTGTATATAATGGGGAGTCAGTACCCACTGCCTTTCTTGCTATAAAACTAACATAAACACATCTAAAGGGGTGGTTCACTTTTAAGTTAACCTTTAGTATGTTATAAAATGGCCTATTCCTAGCAACTTTGCAATTGGTCTTCCTAATTAATTTTTTTGAATAATTTGCCTCTGTTCTGCCTCTTTCCAGATTTCAAATGGGGGCCAAAAATATTGCTCTGTGAGGCTACAATTTTATTATTATTATAATTTTGTATTACTTATTTTTCCAAGTAGGCCCCTTAACTATTCATATTCCCATCTCTTGTTTAAACCACTACCTGGTTGCTAGGGTAAATAAGACCCTAGCAACCAGATAGCTGCTGAAATACCAAATGGAGAGCTGCTGAACAAAAAGCTAAATAACTGAAAAACCATTAAAAATAAAAGTGAATTCGAATGCGAACTACCCCTTTAAGCTAACTGATCACAAACACAAATGTTTGCAGATCCCCTAACAGAAGTGCACGTATGAATACTTTTACATCCTAAGCATTTTAGGGTAAAAAAAAAAAAGCACCCCCACCCACACTTTTGTACAGTATCCCTGGGAGTCAGTGGGAACGGCAAGAGGTAGTTGGGAGGTTAATTTTTTACACCAGCAGCGAATCCACTAAGTGTCACATTAGCTGTAGGTCAGTCTGTGTATGGGCCATCTTTAGCCTCCCCAAACAAAAAAGTCACCCTCCGCCTATGTGCCTGTGTATAGTGCCTGGGTATAGTGCCTGTGTATAGTACCTGTGTATAGTACCTGGGTATAGTGCCTGTGTATAGTGCCTGTGTATAGTACCTGTGTATAGTACCTGTGTATAGTGCCTGTGTATAGTGCCTGTGTATAGTACCTGTGTATAGTACCTGGGTATAGTGCCTGTGTATAGTACCTGTGTATAGTACCTGTGTATAGTACCTGGGTATAGTGCCTGTGTATAGTGCCTGGGTATAGTACCTGTGTATAGTACCTGGGTATAGTACCTGGGTATAGTACCTGTGTATAGTACCTGTGTATAGTACCTGGGTATAGTGCCTGTGTATAGTGCCTGTGTATAGTACCTGTGTATAGTACCTGTGTATAGTACCTGGGTATAGTGCCTGTGTATAGTGCCTGTGTATAGTACCTGTGTATAGTACCTGTGTATAGTGCCTGTGTATAGTGCCTGTGTATAGTACCTGTGTATAGTACCTGGGTATAGTGCCTGTGTATAGTGCCTGTGTATAGTGCCTGTGTATAGTACCTGTGTATAGTACCTGGGTATAGTGCCTGTGTATAGTGCCTGGGTATAGTACCTGTGTATAGTGCCTGGGTATAGTACCTGTGTATAGTGCCTGGGTATAGTACCTGTGTATAGTGCCTGGGTATAGTACCTGTGTATAGCGCCTGGGTATAGCGCCTGTGTATAGCGCCTGGGTATAGCGCCTGTGTATAGTGCCTGGGTATAGTACCTGTGTATAGTACCTGTGTATAGTGCCTGGGTATAGTGCCTGTGTATAGTACCTGTGTATAGTACCTGTGGGATGAAATCTGCAGCAAAAGCTGAGAGTTGGTTCTTAGGTAAAGTTACAGCTGCAGATTCTTCTTTTCAGTCTTCATTTCTGCACTGTTTCCCGATCCCTGTGTGCATCTGTGCTCTGATTGGTCAATTTTACTGTCTGTCAAGGAAGATGTGCTCTGATTGGAGAATCCAGAAAAAGAAAGATCCAATCGGAGCACAGCAAAACGGGCTTGAGGAACTCATTTCCAGGACAGTGCAGAAACGGAGTAAGGTGGGTTTTTTTTTTTTTTTTTAATGTGCCAAGCAGGTTTGGGGAGGCTTAGCCTACCCTAGCCTTATGGAAAATCCGCCTATGTAAAGCGCTACTTATGTACGCAGCACTGTACAGTAGAATACATTAATACAAACAGGGGGTTAATAAGATAGTAGATAAATACAAAGTATAACAATAAATACTAATAAATACAAGATACAGTTGCAATAAGTTAAGAGTCAAAGACACAAGAGGATGGGGGTCCCTGCCCCGTAGAGTTTACAATCTATATAAAAGGGGAGATGTACTATATCATCATTCTCTTCACAGGCTATATTCTAAGTCTATTAGCAACACATCTAGGGAACTCTGGGGATGAAGGATATGTCCTTTAACCTAATAAGTCTTGATGCAAGATTGCACTCAGCCTAATGCAAGGCACATGCCGTTTGCTGTTAAATAGAAGCCAAGGGTTTTCTTAATTGTAAAGTGAGAGCTCTTTTTTCCAGGAGTCCTTTCTTGTGTGGACCTATTGCCATTGGAATCCTGAACCTTTGCTCTCAAACTTCAATTTGATGTCTAGAATCATTTTTGGCACTCCTGCCGTTACTGGGTGCCCTGTTTCCACCTTCACTGGTTTCTGGGGGGGTGTGGGGGGTGCAGGAGACTCTGTAGAAAGGGGTTGCCAAATGGACACATTTAACCAGTTATTTTGCTAAGTGAGATGACTTATACTAGAATGGAAACAGAATACTTGCACTCTGATAGCCCTTGCATATTCAGTTCAGGAACCAATCTGAATCTCAATACTATGCCAAATAGGTGACTCTGGGACCAGCCTTATATCTCAACAGACTGGCTATCATATATTCCCATTGCCCCAGTCTGTAGCATACATTCCCATAAGGGGAGATTGTCTCTGCAGTTCCATTTTGGTGCCCCTGATTTATCATGGTGTACTGTGAGGCAATAAGACTTCTGGTTGGCTGTTTCTTACATTAAAAACCCAACAGGTATCCCTGGCCTTTTTATTATTGTTGAGTACCATCTTTATAAGGAATGGGAAATGTAATTATAGGATAACTCTTTTTCATTCTGACGTTATTACAAGCTTTCTAAGTGCATGAATAAAAGATGTGCGATTTGGGTGATAAAGTTTGTCAGCAAAATATTGATGCAATTCAAATAAATGACATAAATTAGTTTAGTGAGATAATGGCACCGGGTGTTTTAGGCATTAGTCTGCATGGAAATGAGCATATGGATTTGTGTCACCCTTAAAAGGATAACACATTCTATCATTTGGCTTTCGCTTATTTTAAAAAGGTAAATAACTGATAAATGAACTCTTACATTAGTATCCAATGATATCATTTGATAAAATTCACAAACGACCATTGCCTGTTATATTCTTTTAAAATAATGTACAGTATAAAGAAATACATTTGTTTTCTAAGCAGCCTAAAGGGATCAATAACTATGTTGGGAAAAGTGCAGTGAACTATTTCAAGCTGCCATTGTTTTACCCACAATGCACTGTTCTGTCCCAGCTTCCAGCATAATTGCACATGTTTGCGTATGTTTCCAGAGGGAAATTATTTGCATTCAGTAATAAAAAGAGCACATCTGGGTTACACCCACCATGTAAGGGGTAGCAGGTAGGTGTGTACTGCCAAACAGAACCTCCTGTAGGCTGCAAGTCCACATAGGGACTACCAAATAACCAATCACACCTTATTTGAATTACCAAACTTAATGCCCTATATATATTGATAATGGGTGAGTGCAGAGTATCTCTTGTTATTGTCTATATGTATTTTGTGGTCACAGCCTCATTGCACCCCCTGCCTGGTGGTTTTAATTGTAGTGGTTGAGCACAACTTTCCCTTTTTCATACCTTATACCCCGGGTTGGTGCTCCTGTTAGCAGAAAACCGCCCCAGCCCGGGGTAGCAGTGAATGAGTGACCCTCCCCTCCTGTCTGCTTTATTCCCAATCCCGAGGCTGACTCATGTGCAGCAAATTGAAAGAGATTTTTTGTTAAATTTCAGCTTTTACTCTATTGTGCATGCGCAAGTGTTGTGACGACAGAGGAAGGGAGAGGATCGCTGGATCACAGCTGCCCCGGGCTGGTGCGGTTTTCTTCTAACAGGAGCACCAACCCGGGGTATAAGGTAAGTGATTACCATCACAGGGGGGTGCCTAACATTTAGTGTACTCTTGGCAGTTCAATTATGACACTTGCATGTAGTAACTGATCAGTGGCATATCTACAATACATCCGACTGGGGAACCCATGGGAGAGGGGCATTGGACCAAAGGAGTTTGCTTTATGCCTATACTGCAGCTTAAACTTTGCAGCCAGCCAGAAATGAGTGAGCAGGTGGCTCAGATACTGGTGGGTGTGGGGAGGCTGAGGAGGGCCTGTCTGTGAGTGCACAGTGGGACCCCCCCAAAAACTTCTTTCTGTGGGGTCCAGCCCATTTAAGTTACACAAATGATTGACCTCTTTCCTCCTCCTTTTGACTCTGTTTGGAATGCATAACATTGGGTATAAAACCGACCATATATGGTCCAATACTAAATGATGCACAGGCCACTCCTGTCTTACATAAATTACCAAATAGATGTCCTTCCTGACTGATATCTAATCAAAGCTCAGTCAGATATTGATTGTAAAAGGCCAAACAAGGTCTTCATTAGAAAGTGGATGCAGTCAACTACCACTATATCTGCATGGGTTCACATGTGATCTGGTCTAAGGGTAAAGACACATGGAGCTACTAGTAGCAGCTACTTTTTCACAGCTACTAAACGCCAGAAAATACCCTTCCATAGACAATACTGAGAATTGCCTCTGCTAAAACACATGTAGAGACAGTTATCAGTAAATGATCAGCATTGTTTAATTTAGAAGCCACAACAAGTAGCTGCTACTCGTAGCTCTGTGTGTCTTCACCCTAACAAGCTTATCAACCTGTATATGCCCAGCAGTGGAAATCAAAGGGTCCTATAGCTTGTACCACCCTGGCTTGGACATAAGAGGTCCTAGGGCCTCTTGTTAGGGCTTGTGTTAAAGCTGACCCTTTATGAGTGTGCATGTGGGCAAAAAGGAGACCCAGTGTCCATATGCTTAATGCTCAATTATGTTAATAAAATCTACGACTTTTTTTCCTCTTCAGCTCAGTGCATCATTCATTTGAGCAGTTGGGCAGCAGCAGATAAGACCCATCCCCAGATAAGAAATGGAAATGTCTCTAACACTACAGTGTATAACACAAACAATGTGTAGCACAAAATAACAAATGGCCCTTAACTGTGGCGACGATGAAATTGCCTGCTCCTGTCACCGGGCAAGCTTTATTTTCTCTAGCCTGTGTCGGTGCAACCCGGGGAGCCATTAACATATTAAATTATGCCGGCCATCTCGGAAAAAAGCAGTTCATAACTCTTGATAAAATCGGGTGGGGAGATGGCATTTCATTATTTCTAACTTGCGCATCATTAGGTTGCAGAGAGAGAAATATAACGATAAGCTATTCAGCAATGACAAACGCTGACCGGTCGCAGGAATTTACACCGATATTGCTCTGCTGTGTATAATAACTCCTGCGTTTAGCAGACTCAATGCCGAGCCCGACCGACCATCTCATTAACAGCAACAAAAGCAGAGCTGTTCACCTTGCTCAAAGAGATTATTAAATATTATAATCTAGGATTTTAGGAAATGATTAAGAAGAAGGCATATGAGTGTGAGTGGAATTTTCCCAGCATTTATGCATTTTATGAAGCAATAAGGCTTTCTAAATATGTAATCTGTTTATCTAAAACAACAGATATAGGAGAAGCAAAAACAAAATAAATATCTTTAAAAAGGGGGTTCAAAAGAACTGGAGAGAGACCAGAGGAAAACTAGAAAAACTCAATCATTAGCCAGTCCCTCTCCTTGTGGATTAATTGGATAAAGTTTTAGTGTTTCTATTTGTTTTCATATGAATCAATATAAATAGAATGAATATAAAGATAGACCAAGGTATAATATAGATCTTATTTGTATTGATCAGTTCTTCCCAGAGAGTGACTCCTGCTCTATTTCCTGTCTGTTGGAGTTAAAATTATTATCCAATATATTATTATTATTAGTATATTAGTAGTAGTAGTAGTAGTATTAGTATTATCCTCTTTATAGTACAGTCCTGATAAATTATCAGGGTCAGTTCCATTAAGGGACAATTACCCTGCCACCGTGGTTTTGGTCAGTGAGTGGGAAGTTAGTGAGTGGAAACAAGGCCTCATTTACTATAAGAAGGCCTGGTGCAAAGTGCAAAAAAATCATGCAAAGGTACTGAGGGCACTCCCAGAATGGAGCAAAATAAAAATAAAGCTGTGCTAGTGTGCCCTCCTGTGAATCCATTGTTCCATTCATAAGGAGCAGAACACAAGCACCCATTAACCACTGAGGGTGAGGCTTTCACTTACTGTGTCAGGCGTTAAATACATAGATCCCTAGCACCCTGCACCTCAAAATCAGTGGTTTCCAAGCTGTGGGAATGTCTCACTTAGGGAGCCTATGGTTGGGCAATGGTTGGGGGCTCAGTCTTAAGGGTCGTTAGGGTAAGATTTGGGGAGAATGCCTCTTAGAAGCCCCCCTTAAATTCAAATAATACTCAGATTCTGGGATGAACACTTACTTGCTGCACTAAATATGACAGAATTACTTATACCTCTGTATTAATACTTATAAGGCAATGTTTTAAAGTGTTATAGGGGAACTTATGAAAACATATGACCTAAGGACTGCAACTCTGTACCCCATACAGCTCTTGTAATTCTGCCCATGAGATTAGTAAATAAGTCCATGCAAACTCCATTCAGACAATGCCCTTGCTGGAGCAGTATTTATATATATATATATAGCTATTCTGAATGAGCAGTACCTGTCACTGTTGACCTTGCTATCAGGCAGAGCTGCGGGTATGTAACCTGCTGTACAGGCCATGCATTAGAACACATTCAGGATCACCGTGCCCCGTTGGACATCTGTACATACATGCAGATCTGAGTAATGATTGCGAATAATGTGAGTAGACAAAAAATAATTTGCTTCTTCAACATTTTTCAACATACCAATTGGCAGTCGGAGAGAACAATCTATAATTAAGATTATTTATTGAACTATTATTCCCAGCATGCATTTAGAGCAACCCTCATATCCTGAGTCACTTTATTCTGCTGAATTGATCTAGATTGCTAAACTACTCTGCAATAGCAGGAGAGGTGAATCACAGCTCTGCGACTGTGTCTGAGCAATAAATAACCCTGTCTCATTGTAAATACAATGGTTTGTAAAATGCTGGACAATCATAATGATCAACCCACAATGGCTGAAAAAATGCTTTATTCTGCCAGCGCCAGCGCCTGCAATCAGCCGAGCATTTTGTGTATTAATGATAGTTTGGTTTTGCTCCAGAAGCAGAGACACAAAGAGTGCTGTGATGGCACTATCCCATATACACATTCTAAATATCTACAGCACAGACTTTTTATTCTAAAATCACAACTTGTATTCCTTTGAGTGCCGAGATGAATTGTGCTCCATTCTCTGCCTCATTGTTATCCAGTTCTTTCCTGAAACTGATTACACGATATGTACATAGATAAGAACACTCTTTCTCCCCGCCATGCAGGCACTTTATCATGCCGCCCATTATTTCAAGGGCTGAAAGTGGGGCAACTTGATTAATAAAAACAGGGTAGCCTTATCTGACATTGTAGTTATTTGCTATCAGACACAGGCACATGAAAAATGGTCTTTCATGAAAAGTTATGGAAAGAGAGTTCCTATCAAGAGGAAGTATGAAGGGACAGAAAAGGCAAATGGAAGAAAGGACAGAAAAGAGGGAGAAGAATAAAACATTTGTTATGATGTTTGCCAGAGGGAAATAACACAAGAAAATACAAAGAAAGAATGAAGACAAAATGAGGACACAGACTAGAAGATGAAGAATAATAGTTCAGGGCAAAGAAATAAGAACTTGTGGGAGAAACCACTAGTAATAATTTAAGACAGGCGAAGCACAGAGTAAGGGAAGAGAGGAAAAATGAAACTGAGGGAGAGAACACAGAAAAAGAAGAGAATGCAGTATAAGGAAAGAGAGAGAAGGAACAATAAATACAGTGAAAAATTCATGGATATAAATAGAGATGGAGCAAGGACCTTATGGAAATTAGAAAACCATGATGCAACGTTATTTTTGGCAAAAAATAGAGCATAATTAGGGACAAAACAGAGTGTGACACAAGTTGCCAGCTTGACCTGCAGGGGGCATTCCCTACACAGGAACCTATTTAAGGAAGTGCAGAAGTCAGAAGGTCAGTACCAGGTTTACCTCAGAGGTCAGAGGTAGCTGTTCTAGTCAGTAAGGGCAGCCTGTGGCCCCGACGAGGAGTTCATTTTTGGGGGAGAGCCTTGGGCAATAGTTACAGACTGGAGCGTTCAGGAGTAGGTTAGTGGGACCTATTGAAGCTGTAGTGAGCAGGGAAGAAGGCATTTTGCTAGTGTATTTCCAGATGGCCGCTGCCCTATTCTGTATCTCGCCATCCTTGTTAGAAGCTGCTGAATAAAGTCTATGCCTTGGTTCTTCACATTACTTTGTGAAATGCCAAATTCTTACAGCAAATGCCTGCATAAAGTCATTCCCTGTGGTAGGAGTCTACCAGTCATGTGTGGCTTCGTTACACATTAATAGGTGCAAGTCAGCATTGTGTGTAGGCGCAACATGCAAAGGTAACCCTTGATATAGCACACATGTAGTGTTAGTTTAAGGTTCCCTTGGGCCCATTCAACTCGTACTGATTTGCTGGTGTATTTATTCATTTTTAATACCGTGAAGCATACAGCTCCAGACACTGTGTTAGTGTGCAAGGCTTGACCTTGACCTACACGTGGCAGGTGTTAATTCCATGGCATAATGCAATGTTACGTGTCAGTGCAACATTCAAGCATAGAGGAGCATAAATAGACACAAGCACTTTTGTCATTGGTGTTTTAATGGACAAAAAAGGTCATTTACTTTGAAAAATATAGTGTGCAAAGTGCAAAAAAAAAGTCACTGAAAAGTCGCAAAAAAAAAACAGCCACAGGCCTTTGAGCTTTGTTACAGAATGCAAAGACCTGGGGCTAGCCCCTTAAATATAGGGCTGTCTGCCTTAGGTGGCACTCTATACAGGAGGGGTAGGAGGAGACACCCCTGCCAGTCGCCTAGTGCAACATTCAGAATATGGCAGGTGGTAAGGACAGGGCTTGTCTGCACCCCCCATGCTGAGCCTCCCTTCTTATGCCAGATATTCAGAGGGCTCTTGTACCCCTTTGTCTTTTAGCACTTGTGTTTAGGGGGTCTGTTAGTTACTCCTATAGTATTGTCCTTTGCAATGCAACCTGTGTTAGTAAATAAACCCCAGAATGTTCTCAGCCTAACAGAACTCCTTTTTTCTGATCCAGACCTGGAATGTTTGACCGTTTGTCCATTACTAGATCTGACTACTAGTCTAATCAGCCCACATCCACAATGCTTAGCTAAGATTTCCATTCGGTGCATTCCAGATCTCAGTTTGCAGTGTCACCGTGCTCTAACACCAGATAGCACAGAATGAAGGGAGACTGTTTAAATCACAAGGATAGGGTTGATTACAGGGATGTGTATATTTGTCAAGCACCGCCCATTAATTAAACTCTAGTCTATTCTATAACTGGCACCCATTCTCTGTGTTAATATTGTCCCCTCAGTTCAGGTTTGGGAGAGACCCTTAAAGTTAAGTACTGTATGAACTTTTCTAATGAATCATTTTCTAAGGAAGAATATGCCTGAATGACCTAGTACCCAATGGATTATCTATCAATTGCCTCTGAATATCTCTCATTCCTAACCCTGCACTGAAGATATCCTGAGCTACAAAGAAAGCTAAACCCTTAGCCAGATAAATATAGATACATCTACCTCTTCAATTACAGACTGAAGATTAATACAAAGCTACAGAAACGCTATCATGGAAAGAAATATGCCGATCATAGGAAAAATATATAGTGGGGAATAATAGCTTTATGGGTGACGGGTTGTTTAAATGCTGCCTCATTATTTTGCCATTCGTTCATTTTCATCATTCACAAAACAATTGGAATCAATGGGTTCTGCAATGTTTGGGAACGTCAATATTCACATGATAAATAAATATTACAGAATGTCGATTACAGATCTGCCATTAGTCTGCATTTTGCATTGCTTGGTAATTTTAAAGCACTGATCAATGCAAAGAAGGATGTGAGTGGTTCATTCTGTTTATAGTCACTGTCAGTGAGCAGAGAAAGCTTAATGTGCAGTAGTTGGGATCAAGTACAGGTACTGTTTTATTATTACAGAGAAAAGGGAATCATTTAACCATTAAATAAACCCAATAGGGCTGTTCTGCCCCAATAAGGGGTAATTATATCTTAGTTGGGATCAAGTACAGGTACTGTTTTATTATTACAGAGAAAAGGGAATCATTTAACCATTAAATAAACCCAATAGGGCTGTTCTGCCCCCAATAAGGGGTAATTATATCTTAGTTGGGATCAAGTACAGGTACTGTTTTATTATTACAGAGAAAAGGGAATCATTTAACCACTAAATAAACCCAATAGGGCTGTTCTGCCTCCAATAAGGATTAATTATATCTTAGTTGGGATCAAGTACAGGTACTGTTTTATTATTACAGATTTTAAAAATGATAAAATGATAATTATTTGATTAAAATATAGTCTATGGCAGATGGCTTTCCCGTAATTATGTGTTTTCTGGATAACAGGTTTCTGGATAATGGATCCCGTATCTTCACAACAAAGCTCATAGGTGCTAACTTGGACAAGTAGTTGCTTTTAATTATCATCACTATCATCATCATCATTTATTTATATAGCACCAGCAAGTTATACAGCACTTTGACAATAGAAATGTACCCTCCATATTTTAAGTAACCTTGTAATTGTCTATTTTTGCAGGTGTAGCGCCTAAATCCATTATTTTGTGATGGATACAAATACTGAAAATGCTCTCATGGGTCAAAACAATAACAATGATTTCTTTATACCTGGAAAAGGATCTTTATGGGGTGAAGTGATACCCAGGCCCGGATTTGTGGCGAGGCCACAAAGGCCCGGGCCTAGGGCGGCAAACATTTAGGGGCGGCATGCCACCCTGCCGCACCGAAGTTCTGCTCCCATACAGAGCAGCGGGGACCTCTCCCCACTGCTCCGTATGTGTTCATATCGGCGCCCGCACAAATGCGCATGCGTGCGCTGGGGGGTTGGGGGGTAAGTTGCGCATGCGTGCGCTGGGGGGTTGGGGGTAAGTTGCGCATGCGCATGCGTGCGCTGGGGGGTTGGGGGTAAGTTGCGCATGCGCATGCGTGCGCTGGGGGGTTGGGGGTAAGTTGCGCATGCGTGTGCTGGGTGAGTTGCAAACATGCATGCGCAGGGGGCGGCTGAGCGGGGTGGCCTCCGGGCGCTCGGATTTGAAACCCGGCGCTGGTGATACCTTTTATTAGCAGTGTGAGGAGGAATGGCAAGCTTTTAACAACACTTAGGTCTATTTGTCAGTTTCCAGTAACACAAAGATGGTATTCCTGCTTCAATCACGGAGCTCAAAAGGACTTTATTGCACCCCTTAAATGCAATCTTAGAGCCTGGGCAATCGGGGCCATCTGCACACACAAAGACTGCTTCACATTCAGCACAATGCTGATCCTCTGCAGGGATAGGTTGTGCCGCCATACACAATGTTATAACAGTTTCTAACTAATGGCAATGCAACTATGCCTTATGTTCTGTCTCAATTACTGACCCACTGGGTATTATCTAGGGATGCACTGTATCCAGGTTTAGGATTTGTATTCGGCTGAATCCATGTCCCTGGCCAAACTGAATCTGAATCCTTAAAATCATGTCACGTGATCATGGAAGTAAAGAATTTTTCGCCACATGCTTTGTGTGCAGTTCTCTTTAACTCCTCCTTTCGGTTCAGGATTCGGTTCAGTATTTGACAGAATCTTTCACAAAGGATTCAGGGTTCAGCTGGATCCTAAAATAGTGGATTTGGTGCATCCCTAGTATTATCCAAAGTGGACATTTATATATATATATACTGTATATATATATGCAATTCACTACATATCTGACATGTACATCATTGTAACATTGTAACACCAATGGGAGTCTATACCCTATACAGGAATGGGACCTGTTATCAAGGATGCTAGGGACATGGGGATAAGAGTTTTTTCTGTAATTTGGATCCTCATACCTTAATTCTACTTAAAAAAATATTTAAATATTAAATAAACCCAATAGGACTGTTCTGCCCCCAATAAGGGGTAATTATATCTTAGTTGGGATCAAGTACAGGTACTGTTTTATTATTACAGAGAAAAGGGAATCATTTAACCATGAAATAAACCCAATAGGGCTGTTCTGCCCCCAATAAGGGGTAATTATATCTTAGTTGGGATCAAGTACAGGTACTGTTTTATTATTACAGAGAAAAGGGAATCATTTAACCATGAAATAAACCCAATAGGGCTGTTCTGCCCCCAATAAGGGGTAATTATATCTTAGTTGGGATCAAGTACAGGTACTGTTTTATTATTACAGAGAAAAGGGAATCATTTAACCATGAAATAAACCCAATAGGGCTGTTCTGCCCCAATAAGGGGTAATTATATCTTAGTTGGGACCAAGTACAGGTACTGTTTTATTATTACAGAGGAAAAGGAAATCCATTTGAAAAATGCTAATTATTTGATTATATTGGAATTTATAGGAGATGGCCTTCATGTAGTTCAGAGCTTTTTGGATAATGGGTTTGTTATGGGTAATAAATGTATCCTTAAAGAAATACTGTCATAGGAAAACTTTTTTTTAATGTATTAGTTAATAAAACTTCTTCTTCTCTTTTTTTATATTTAATTTTAAAATTTCACATGGGGCTAGCCATATTCTTCATTTCTCAGGGTGCTACAGCCATGTGACTTGTACTCTGATAAACTTCAGTCACACTTTACTGCTGTGCTGCAAGTTGGGATAGCAGCTCCCAGTAGATATCAGAATAGCACTCAATAGTATGAAATCCAAGTCCGGCTTGGGACTCCTCCAGTTACATGGGAGTAGGAGAAACAATAGGTTACCTGAAAGCAGTTCTAATGTGTAGCGCTGGCTCCTTCTGAAAGCTCAGACTCAGGCACAATGCACTGAGATGGCGCCTACACACCAATATTACAGCTAAAAAAAGAATACATTTTTAAATGGTAGAGTGAATTATTTGCTATGCAAACAGTGTACTTTAGAGATAAAAAGTAACCCATAAAAATCATGACAGAATCCCTTTAAATGTGCGGTTGCACAGAGCGCTGAAGGACTGCACCCGGCTGATCCTTCTAGTGCCTTTTATATAGCAGTGCGGTGCAACTGAAAGATAACTTCAGGGAAACAGTTTGGCAAACACAAGTGTAACAACTTAGAATTAATGCCCTGAAACAAAACCTGCGTGGGTTTGCAGCTTTCCAAAACTGTCGATTATTTAAAAGTTAAATAAAATCCAACAAGGTTGTGCTGAGTGCGCACAGAAACTTTACTCCTATCTGCACAGAATGATTTTACGGCTCTCTAAAGCATAAACTACTTTGTGGGCTTCAGTACACAAACAAGGACAGAGAACGTCTGGTTTGTATTTATAAGGGAATGCTTTCCTATTTATTAACAACATTTTGTCTGCATTAAAAACTTTGTATGCAGAGCCTGAGAGTTGCAGAACAAAATGCCAATTATTCAAACCCCACCAACAAAATAAAATGACTGGCTGGCCGACTGCAAATTGTCTTAGGATGTTACCCTGTCTAAACCATAGTAAAAGTTAATAATAAGGTGAGTTTGGGGATGTGCGATTGGTTTAGCTGCTTGGGAAGGGGCTTTCCTTGTAACTGTGCCATTTTGAAACATTTTAATTTTAGGAAAGGAGAAGGAATTTCTCATAGTTCGCTTCAGAAAAGTTGTCAATCAAGATGATGCTATGGAAGAAAGAGTGAATATTAAAGGACAAGTATAGTGCTATTCACTATGGAGCGGCATTCTGTTAGGTACCCCCACTCCAGAACCATTTGAACTATGCAATATGGTAAAAATCCAGTCTTACTATAAAGTGCATGTGCTGTCTTTCTATGTTACTGTATCTCACAAGTGAAAAAACATGAAGCAACAAGGGATTCCAGAGAAATCCCCTTTTTGAAGGGCCTATCCAGTTCAAAACCTCAGGCCTGAAAAAATGGGCAAAATCCCCCAATCTGCGAGGTGCGTGACATCATAGCCCTACCCCCAATATCACGGCCTGCCCACAATCTTCACTGGTCCACCCACAAATATCACTGCCCCCCCCCACACACATTACAAACCAGTCCACTGACTTTACAGGAAATGTACCCTGGGCTGGAGCAGAAAGGCAAGGAGAAGCTGAGAGGGCTGGCTGGGCTGTGCAATAACCAGATGTGGGAATATGTCCTATTTCCAAGACAAGATAAGGATATCTGTTTTATCATACAGGGATTATAGAGCTATTATAATCCAAAGAGCTAAGGTTAAAGGACAAGGAAAGGCAAAGTCACTTGGGGGTGCCAAAATGTTAGGCACCCCCAAGTGACTTTAATCGCTTACCTTATACCCCGGGCTGGTGCCCCTGTTAGGAGAAAACAGCACCAGCCCGGGGTACCTGTAGTGAGCGCTTCCTCCTTCCTACTTCATTTTACAACGACTAAACGACAGGCGCCTGCCTAACATTTTGGCACCCCCAAGTGACTTTGCCTTTCCTTCTCCTTTAAAGCTCAAAGCTAGGCAGGATACCTAGGGCAGATATGTAAGATCAAGACCACGGATACTGGTAATCATAAGTCTATGAAAGGATGATTTTCTAGTACAGTACCTAGTAAGGTAATAAATAGAAACCTTTGTGCTTATTTAACTATAGGAAAATGCTACAGAATGAGCCCAGCAGTGACATGGGAGACTAGGACTGGAGACCCGGTACAATGGAATTGTATCTATAAAAAAGAGTTGTATGAAAAAAACCTCCACAAATACTGATACACATTAGGCTATTCCTGGTCACATACAATCTTGTCTTTGTCAAGCTATTAGGTTACTGAGAGATCAGATAAATCACCTGCAATGCCACGGGAACCAAGCCATGGTTCTGAACATCTCTACATGTGAGCACTACATCTTAGCATTGATGTAAACCCCAATCCTTGTAATGTCAGCAGGAAAGAAACCCCCCAAGAAATAAAAAAGTAAAAATATGACCATCGTAATAGCTACACAAATTAGAATTATTGATATCTATTGTAATCAAAACAAACATGATTATTCAGTCCAAGAAAAGCAATGAAAGCAAAATGTCATAAGGGAATTTAATGAAACTCACTCATTCATGCCCAGATTGCTCCCAAACAGAGAAAGTAGCATGAAAAAATACTGAAATACCATTGCCACTGAGATGGACCCTGAAATGTCCCTGATAATAAGTTACTGAGCCAAGTTACACCTTATTTTACATTTTTATGATATGGGAATATCATGTAATGCTCTGTTCAATGTTTTAACCTTACAGCAACTATATACTGGACAATACTGGGTCATGCCACCACAGACCACTTCTGCACTGGGTACTGGCTGAGAGATTCTAAAAACTGTTTAAAAGTCAGGTCAGAAACCAAACCTGACCCAAACCAACCAGAACCCAAACCAACTCGAGAGCTTCTTCCATTTTATGAACCATAACTGATCCTACTCTGCTCTGATAACTCATATATAGGTGGGATTAGCCACTATAGCAGAGGGATCAGCACTATAACCTATTATCAATAAAGAGGAGGGGCCTTGCTTAAATTTGACCCGCCCAAACCTGCACCTTGGGCTCGCCTTCTTGGCCCCAAATTTCCCAACAAAATCACACATTAGCCATTGTTTTTATGTGTAAATAACATATTTTCTTATATAGTAATATCTTGTCTGCTTTTCTTTCATTAAAGCTGGAGACTAGAAAATGTTATATTAATTCTGCACTTAAATGCTTAGCTAATGAACCATTCTGCGTGGGGCTTGTTTAAGAGAGAACTTAATACTTAAATTACTGTACCAATATGTGTTGTTTCCATTGACTCCTATTCATCTGAAGCATTGATAGAGACGTAGGGCAGTGTTTAGAATCAAAAAAAGTATATAACTTGGAATGATACCAAAAAAAAGTGCCAGGATTTGCAAAAGCTGCTGAATTAACATACTGGGCATCATAACAAAAATTGTAATGCAAGGTTGGCTAAACCTTTAATGAAAAAAATGAGTGACTAGCTTCTGGAAAATAATATAACTAGAAAGTCAACATAACTATAAGAGGCACAGATCATTCCAACTAATTAAATTGCATTCTGTAGTGCAAAAGCCTGCCTAGGTATGAGGACCCTAGTCTGGAAAGGGACTCAGGCTATTCTGAACCCACAGCCTTCCACCAGAGGGGATTCATTTAACTAAGGTGTCTCTCTACTGCCAGGGTATTTCTTCACACCATTCCTGTTTCCTATGAGTAATGGTGCCTTATCCTCTGTACTTGCTAAACCACTTACTTACATTGCTCAACCATTTGTTGTACTCAGCAAGTACCCTTGTTAAATAAATCCATTTTTTTTAAATAAAGATTCACTAGCACTAAATCATTTCTCAAGTACTTATATGTTAAGATTTACAATTCAGCTTCGTAAACCTTTCTTCCACTACCTGAGGTCCTGGATGAAAAAGGTAGTACAACTGTTTACTGGTGAGCAGCTGTGGTTTTTCAAGGGAATTAATTCAATCCCCCACCCCCACACTTCTACATGTTACAGATAGATATATGGATATATGAATGGTTGGTTGGGTAGACTTTGCAAATGTTTTCTCTGTGTGTGTAAAATAAGGCACAGGGTGGCCATCTCTTTTCTCTCGAGGCACTAGCTGGAAGCCTGGTCTGATAAGGGAGCAGATGTGAATCAATGTAGAAAAAATGTAGTCATTTAGTAATAAACATCAATGCAATTTACATCATTAAATGGATTTACATCATTGATTGAGAGAGAAAAAGAAACAAAACTAAGGGACAAAAACATGAAGAACATGTAATAATAAAACCGTACCTGCACTTGATCCCAACTAAGATATAATTATCCCTTATTGGGGCAGAACAGCCCTATTGGGTTTATTTAATGGTTAAATGATTCCCTTTTCTCTGTAATAATAAAACAGTACCTGTACTTGATCTCAACTAAGATATAATTATCCCTTATTGGGGGCAGAACAGCCCTATTGGGTTTATTTCATGGTTAAATGATTCCCTTTTCTCTGTAATAATAAAACAGTACCTGTACTTGATCCCAACTAAGATATAATTACCCCTTATTGGGGGCAGAACAGCCCTATTGGGTTTATTTAATGGTTAAATGATTCCCTTTTCTCTGTAATAATAAAACAGTACCTGTACTTGATCCCAACTAAGATATAATTAATCCTTATTGGAGGCAAAACAATCCTATTGGGTTTATTTCATGTTTAAATGATTTTTTAGTAGGCTTTAGGTATGGAGATCCAAATTACAGAAAAATCCCTTATCCTAAAAACCCCAGTAATTATGCAGTAATTTTTCGCCATGTATTATGCATCAAAACTGTGACAAATCTAAAAGTAAAAACATGCCATCTAAAAGCTGTAAAAGTCAATGGCAGCTGTCCTTTTTACAATTGGGATCGGCAACGAGTTTAGTTGTGGCTTCAAAAACCTCCAAAACCATGAAAATGAGAATGTTGATAAATCTGCCCCTTGTTTCATTCTCAGATTTTCCTTAAAAAAACATGTGGCAAGGCCACCGTACAGTGAGCTTGTTCTACGTTGGCCTCTTATCTCTGCTTACTGTTCCATGATGCATGGATATACGGCTAATCAAACAACACAACAGTAACAAGATCTATTAGTAACCTTTCATTCGGTCAGGGTTGGACTGGGGTGTGCTGGGCCCACTGGGGCTGCCACTGCAGGGGCCCGCACCACCGAAAGGGACCCCCACTGTGGTCCCCACACACACCCCCTGGGACCCACCACCCACCCAACTGCCTCCCCCGAGCACACATACTTAGGTGTGTCAGGAGAGGGGGGAACTGTGGTTCTGGGCCAGCGGGGCTCACAAAGACCGGGGCCCACCAGGTTTTTTTTTTTCTGGCCTAGTCCGACCCTGCATTTTGTGAGGGTCATTTCCTTGGTGCATTGTGTTCAGTGCCCAATTATTTATGATGTTTTTCCCAGAATTCAAGCATCAGAGCAGCCAAGTGCTGAGTCTGCCACATTTGCAAATGTACATTTCCCCGGTTCTCAGGGCCAAATTCAACTTTATTTCATTCTGAATGGTACAATTACTGTATATTTTTTGTTGGGGTTTAGATTTGTGTTCGGTTTGCTGTTACCCAAACATAAAATATGTTTTCCATTTTCCTTGCAGTAAGAGAATAATTGCATAGGCTAGACACCACACTTTATTTCGCCACAGCTATAGATTTTTCTAATTTGATCAGGCAGCTTTAGACGTGTGGACTAAAAAAAGCAAATTGTTCTTTCTATTATCCGTTCTTGTGTATACTTGTCATTATTATTGATCACACCATATGTAGTGTTACCACGTGTCACTTGCATTTTGCTGATTCTATTATTTTTTCCGTTTTTTTTTTCCCCCTGACAAAGAATTATGTTACAGCTCAGTCATTTGTCAGTTTATAGAAAGTCTTTCGGGCAATTACTATAACATACAATACAATATAATACTTGGCTTTTTCTTGTACCAAATAGCAAAAGCTTTTTGCATTTGTTTATAACTATTTGTAATATGTCTGACCCATTAGCATAGCAATTATCCTCAAGACCCCCATTATAATATAATAAGTGAATTGCAGGAAGGCGACATGGACTGTACCATTTCTGTATTTATTCTAAATTCTAAATTTATTCTAGGTACAAACAAACCCAAAGCTTCTGTAATGGCAGTTGTGGTAAAAGATATATCGGAAAAGGCGAGTTTTCCCTTTAACTTCTCTTCAGGAGAGGATGCTAACTCCAGTAAAGGTATTACAGGTATGGGATCTGTTATCCGGAAACCCATTATTCAGGAAGTTCTAAATTATGGAAAGCCCATCTCCCAAAGACTCCATTATAAGCAAATAATTCTAATTTTTGAAAATGATTTACTTTTTCTCTATAATAATAAAACAGTTCCTTGTACTTGATCCCAACTAAGATATAATTAATCCTTATTGGGGGCAAAACAATCCTATTGGGTATATTTAATGTTTAAATAATCGTTTAGTTGACTTAAGGTGTGGAGATCCAAAATGCGGAAAGTTCCTTATCCGGAAAACCCCAGGTACCAAGCATTCAGGATAATGGGTCCCATACCTGTACTAAACAGAGAATGGTTTCTCTGTCCAAAGACTATAATGTTTTAGAAGGAACAGGTAGGCCAGTTACTCCATTACATTAGTCCAGCTCACATCTTGGAGCTCACTTTTCACAGAAAATGCAAACATACTTGAGAATATTCTTAAAAGGGATTCTGTCATGATTTTTATTGGGTACTTTTTACTTCTTAATTATGCTGTTTACTTAGCTAATAATTCACTCTTCAATTTAAAATTTTATTCTTGAACCAACAAATGTATTTTTTTAGCTGTAATATTGGTGTGTAGGTGCCATCTCAGTGCATTGTGCCCGAGTCTGAGCTTTCAGAAGGAGCCAGCGCTACACATTAGAACTGCTTTCAGGTAACCTATTGTTTCTCCTATTCCCATGTAACTGGAGGAGTCCCAAGCCGGACTTGGATTTCTTACTATTGAGTGCTATTCTGATACCTACTGGGAGCTGCTATCTTGCTCCCTTCCCCTAAATAAGCTAGCATTCGAGAATAAAAGTCACAGGAGTTTCGTCTCTGCTCATAAATAAAGATTATTATAGTTTGCCTAGAACAGATCCCATTGACTTCTACATGACCTACATGACATTCTAGATGGCATATTTTTACAGCTGTGTTTTCATGGTTTTGATGCATAGTAAATGGTGAAAATATGTTTTTCTGTACATTAAAAAATTGTGTTTTTAGAGCAAAAAAAACATGAATAGTAGAGAAAAAAATACGACCATTGGCAATTCTGCCCCATAATGTGATCAAATAAAAATGCTTCTAATCCCTTGGCAGTGAACAAAAACATATGACTGGGTAGTTTTGCAACAGTGCCCCTAACCATACCCAACCTCTAAACAAAGAAAAGAATCTGAGTGCATCAAAGAGAAATGCCAAAACCAAAATCATTAATTCTCCTCAAACACAAGAAAACAGAAATAACATTGCACATGCGGCCGGTGCCGATTGGCAAGTATTCATCTAAATCTCTAAATCCCCCCTGGGAGAGCTCTCACATACGGCTGCTTCAAATGCTGAATTCTCTGAAGTTGAAATGTAATAAGTCAGAGGTACAGTGATGTTTCAGATTAATTATTTCTATAAGTACAAGGGGAAGTATTTATATTCCTAATAAAGTCTAACCCAATGAATGTTTTGCTTTATCTGCAGAATATTTCCATTTGTTCGTCTCTATAGCAGCTTTTAGATACAACGTTGTTCTGCACCGCGCATGGATTAACAAGCATATTACCTATAACGTAACGTATGAGAATTATCTTGGCTTGAGGTCTCTCGGCAGATTGTAGAGATGTGAAGCATTTTCAGGGATATACTTATCTTTTCAACTTTTTTTTTTATTATATGAAATTGATTTTGCCGATAAATCATCCTGAGCAGGAAAGATTGGTTGCTTTGAGGGTGTGATATCTCTTTTCTCCTTAAAAAATAAGGATACCTTTTTCTTTTAAATCTCTAAATTACTTTGTACAGGCCCCACAATAACATACCATTCTCCCTGTATGCACATTTATTTTCTTTCTCTATTACAAACAGTTCAACTACAGCTCTTTTACTGACTTCCTTGTCAAGCGTGAAGCTCCTCCCCCTTGTTCTTATGCTTCTAAAAATCCCATAGGAATGAATAGAAACAGTGGTAAACCTTAATCTCACATTTTGATAGGTCTGCCCCTAAAATTCATTATTATGAGACTAAAACCAACATTTTAATTTTTAAATGTCAGAATTATGAGAATAAAAGCCCAAATTTTGAGTTTAAAAGTAAAAATGTTGCCATTTGAATATCATAATTACAAGACTAGAAGAGCTGTTTACTCTATTGTTTGCTCTATTTGTTCGGTTCAGGGTTTTTGTTAGCAAAAACCCAATTTTGCCTTGAAAACAAACATGATTTTTTCATGATTTATTATGCAATAAAACCGAGACAATTCTGAATGCAGAAATACGCCAGCTAAAACCTGTCAAGATCATGTAGAAGTCAATGGCAGACATCCCTTTTACAATTAAAAGATCTTTCTTTGCGTTGTAGAGGTTTTTGGGGTGAGTTTAGTTTTGGTTTTAAAAGAGAATAAAAGTCAAATTCCCATAAAAATCAAACTTTTTAGTTTAATCATATTTATTTATTTATTGCTGGCCCCAGTGCTTATCTATAGATAGAACTACCTTCATGGTCAAAAGACAAACGGTTCTCAAAATCTCAATTATTATACAACACAATAGATAGAATAATGTGAAAACACAAAATGTAATCATAATTTTAATAATAACAAACACATCATACTGGGCACAAAATGCAGAGAAACACATTACTGTGGTCACATCCTAATGGTCTAAATATGCACTAGGATGTATGTAACAAACAATAAGTATTCATAGAGCATGACATATAGTTAAGTTCAGTTGAAAAAAGACCAGAGTTCATCAAGTTCAACCCTTCCAAGTAAACCCAGCACATACAAACCTATACTTACCAATCCATCCTCTCACATACAGACCCATACTTACCAATCCATCCTCTCACATACAGACCCATACTGACCTATCTATCCACTCACATACAGACCCACACTGACCTATCTATCCACTCACATACAGACCCATACTGACCTATCTATCCACTCACATACAGACCCATACTGACCTATCTATCCACTCACATACAGACCCATACTGACCTATCTATCCACTCACATACAGACCCACACTGACCTATCTATCCACTCACATACAGACCCATACTGACCTATCTATCCACTCACATACAGACCCATACTGACCTATCTATACGCTCGCATACAGACCCATACTGACCTATCTATACACTCACATACAGACCCATACTGACCTATCTATACACTCACATACAGACCCATACTGACCTATCTATACGCTCGCATACAGACCCATTCTGACCTATCTATCCACTCGCATACAGACCCACACTGACCTATCTATTCACTCACATACAGACCCACACTGACCTATCTATCCATTCACATACAGACCCTTACTGATCTATCCACTCACATACAGACCCATACTGACCTATCTATCCACTCGCATACAGACCCACACTGACCTTTCTATTCACTCACATACAGACCCATACTGATCTATCCACTCACATACAGACCCATACTGACCTATCTATACACTCACATACAGACCCATACTGACCTATCTATACACTCACATACAGACCCATACTGAACTATCTATACACTCACATACAGACCCATACTGACCTATCTATACACTCACATACAGACCCATACTGACCTATCTATACACTCACATACAGACCCACACTGACCTATCTATCCACTCACATACAGACCCACACTGACCTATCTATACACTCACATACAGACCCATACTGACCTATCTATCCACTCACATACAGACCCATACTGACCTATCTATCCACTCACATACAGACCCATACTGACCTATCTATACGCTCGCATACAGACCCATACTGACCTATCTATACACTCACATACAGACCCATACTGACCTATCTATACACTCACATACAGACCCATACTGACCTATCTATACGCTCGCATACAGACCCATTCTGACCTATCTATCCACTCGCATACAGACCCACACTGACCTATCTATTCACTCACATACAGACCCACACTGACCTATCTATCAATTCACATACAGACCCTTACTGATCTATCCACTCACATACAGACCCATACTGACCTATCTATCCACTCGCATACAGACCCACACTGACCTTTCTATTCACTCACATACAGACCCATACTGATCTATCCACTCACATACAGACCCATACTGACCTATCTATACACTCACATACAGACCCATACTGACCTATCTATACACTCACATACAGACCCATACTGAACTATCTATACACTCACATACAGACCCATACTGACCTATCTATACACTCACATACAGACCCATACTGACCTATCTATACACTCACATACAGACCCACACTGACCTATCTATCCACTCACATACAGACCCACACTGACCTATCTATCCACTCACATACAGACCCACACTGACCTATCTATACACTCACATACAGACCCATACTGACCTATCTATACACTCACATACAGACCCATACTGAACTATCTATACACTCACATACAGACCCATACTGACCTATCTATACACTCACATACAGACCCATACTGACCTATCTATACACTCACATACAGACCCATACTGACCTATCTATCCACTCACATACATAAACCATATATACCAACATCAATACTAACTGTAGATTTTAGTATCACAAGAGCCTTGGATACAATGATTGTTCAAGAAATCATTCAAACTACTCTAAAAGGCATTAACAGAATATGGAAGCCCAAGAAATGAAAATGTATGTTATTTGATGATATTACTTTTGCAAGGGCTGAACCATTATTTCTGTTCTTCTAAATCGGAAAGTAATTTGAGAAGTACCCAGAAAAAATGATTCACATCTTTAGTTTTGTACTAAATGTTTCATAGTAGCTCAGGTAGATAGGAAAGACTATTTATTTTGAGGAGATGACAGGATCAGGACATAGCAAATTAGGCTAAAACAAAGCCAGGAAATGTTCCTTACAGTAAAGCTGGTTAAGGGAAGTGCCAGAGGCAGACTAAAATTCCCTCACTCAAAAGAGCGTGAAAAGGCACGCGCACACACACAGACACACTCACAGTCCCATGTACAGATTGTCTTTCAATCTGCCTGCAGTTTTATCACCGGAGTTGTCAAAATACATCTGCCTATATTTTCTGAACACCACAGAACAGTATTTGAGAGTGTTAATCATTATTATAATAAGGCTTGGCATGGTCTTCTGCAG
This sequence comes from Xenopus tropicalis, assembly GCF_000004195.4. NCBI lineage: Eukaryota > Metazoa > Chordata > Amphibia > Anura > Pipidae > Xenopus > Xenopus tropicalis. The sequence continues at coordinate 27,470,306 of NC_030681.2, read as the reverse complement.
TGACAGGCTCTATAAATACTTCCCTCGCTTCTGACTGACACGGAGACTAGTTTTTTCCCTGAGATATAGATGTGCTCATTTATCCTGTAACCTCAGCGCTAGAAATAGGGAAGAGTTGTAACACTGGCACTAACCATATTGCTTTTAATCATATTTGTGAGATTGTGTAGTCTAAACACAACTTACACAACTCACACCTTGCAAACATCCCTAGGTACATTCAGACCCAGAACACAGACCCCCACAAGTGCATAACAGCTCATTAAACATGTGTTCTTCATATGGTATAACAGCCCCCCGCTCACGTGGTCTCATCTCCTGTCATTAAATGCTCTTTAATGCCTTCCCTTGTTTGTTCATGAATTTTACTATCTTTGTCTTGTGATTTTTTTCCCTTTTTGTCATTGTTCTCCTTTTTTTCATTTTTTATGTTTCTTCTTGCACCTTCTTTTTCCGAGAGTATCTCCTTTATTTCTTTGTTAACTTCCCTCATTCAAAAGTTTCCACCTCCCTTATTTTGTCTTCCTTTTCTTTCTTGCTTTTCTCTCCTCCTTCCCCATTTCTGCACCTTTGAACCATTTTTTTATGCATCAGTCACTAAAATATTTGTGCCAAAGTGTAAGCAGCTCCGAATAGTCACTAAGTACATAAGAATAGAATATAGGTGTTATTTCTGGGCAGACCTTGTCACTAAGTCCATTGACACCAATGGGGGTATTCAGTAAGTAGATCAGCACCTATCAGTGTGACTATGAAGATTTTTATTCATCCAGGTCATGGTATAATACATGCATGTTTGCAGTTGATCCAACCAGTAATACACTGATAGGTATATCTAGTATAAATAAATCTAAAGCAACTGGACTTGTTAAGTAATCATTAAAGACGTTTCACTACTCATCCGAGCAGCTTCTTTAGTTCAACTGACTGGTATGGGAAGTCCTCAGCATATATACTCTTCCACTAATCCAATCACAACATAGGCTCAACATAGGAGGGCACACTCTACAGGCCAGGACTCTGCTGTATTTCTATACCTAAAAGACAAGGGACACTCCTTTGAAAATAGCAACGTCCAAATTTTGAACAAAGAAGACCGCTGGTTTGAAAGAGGTGTAAAAGAGGCCATTCATGTCAAAGTGGAGAAACCATCCCTAAACAGAGGCGGGGGACTTCGACACCATCTGTCTGCTACATACAATGCTGTTCTGACATCTGTACCCCGGCAGTTTCAGAACTCTTCACACATCCATTCATGCAACTCTAACAAGTAACACCTGTTTTGAAGAATTGCATGATACTTTAGTAATCCTTTCAAAGTAACTCCACAGCATTCACACCTCTGTGAGTTTCAGATGTCACCTCTCTGAAGAGTTACAAAGTGCCATTGTGATTGGATTAGTGGAAGAGTATATATGCTAGGACTTCCCATACCAGTCAGTTGAACTGAAGAAGCTGCTCGGATGAGTAGTGAAACGTCTTCAATGATTACTTAACAAGTCCAGTTACTTTAGATTTATTTATACTAGATATACCTATCAGTGTATTACTGGTTGGATCAACAGCAAACATGCACGTATTTATTCACAAAACACAGAAAGAAATCGCCAGTGCTCGGTCAAACCCACACTGTAGCGTTGACCAGCTGCTAGAAACACCCTTGTGCCAGCGCTCGATCTAACCCACATTCTGGAGTTGACCAGCTGCTAGAAACGATAAAAAGTCATTAATTATACACAAAGAGAAAGAAAGATTGCCAGCGCTTAATTTGCCTTTAAAAATAATTTTTACAAAAAATGAGGTGTTAGTACCACACTTTGGCCAAAATATGTAAGCTCACGTGCCACATCAAGGCCCCTCATTGTACGTGAGTCCTACACTGTCTAATGACTTTGAGTCATGTATTTATTGCCTGATCACAGTTAGGTTTTATGTACAAAGCTCTTGGTGTACCAAAATAACATTGTGCCCCACTGCACATTATATAGTGCACACAGGCAGTAGTACACACTCCATATGGCAGCAAGGAATAGTGACCAGGATAACAATGATCTCTGTAAATTTTGACAACCCAGATACAAAAATGTACCCATATTCATGTTTTATCCAAATGAAAAATATTATTTATCATTGGAGAAAAGTGAATTTCCACCAGAATTTCACTATGGGGCAGATTTATCAATACACGAGTTCAAAAACTCGGAAACCTCTAAAGAAACCTCTAAAGATCGCAAACATCACGAAAATGCCCACGAAAAAATCGTACCAGTCACGACAATATCGCATTGGGGATCCGAAAGTGCCGAAACTTTCGCACCGAACAACTGCAAACAGCCGCAGAGCCTCTCCGAATCCTTCGTGAAAGCATCGTGAGGGCGTCCGAAAATGTCGTGCGGGTTGTTCGGAAAAGTCGCGCGGGCCCGAAAAAATCGGTGAGGATGCGCTCGGAGCGTTCGGATGAACGCTCCCAGCGTTCGTGTATTGATAAATCTGCCCCTTTGTGTTTGTTTCGCCATTAAAACATGGTGTTTTTTAGTATTGGAGAAAACACCCATTGACTCCAATGCATTTGATGAAATGTTGTGAATTTTATATGCATGAGGCTGAAGGTGATTTCTAAGTAATGTGTCCCACTTTGCTAAAGTGCTGAAAAATTTGCGAAATGATTAAAATTCATGAAATGCATCTACTGCACAACTTTTTTGATGCAACTACGACTTTTTTTCTTTTGGCTGTGACTTTTTTTGACGTGCGTGGCTATTTTCCTACTCCAAATACCTTAAAGTCAATGGACGTTTTTCAGAAATTTTTTTTAAAGCAGCCAATTTTGGCAGCAGTTTTGCAATTCGCCAATGGCAAAATGCGGAATTTTGCAGCGAATCCATGCCTGGCAAATAATTTGCTCATTTTTTAGAACAGGGGGTACATGGTTTACTATAATACACAAATTTCAGTGATTCCTGTGATAGAACTGACATTACTGACCACCAATTATAACTGATGAAATCTCTAAGCACTGTTATAAAGGATATCATCTACAGGATATTCATGGCTATAAATATAAGGAAAATTGTCGGCACTCACAGGATTCTCACGATATATACTCACGGACAACAAAGCATAATAGGATGCAATATAGTGAGATTTATTGGTCCTACGTTTCGGTTCTTTACTAGAACCTTCGTCAGGGAGTTCCCTGCTCTGGCACCCAGGTATCGCTTCTGAACTTTGGTGTGCTCTCCATTCTGCAATTTTATATATAAATATATATATATATATAAATATATATATATATATATATATAAATATATATATATATATATATATTGCTTATTATTAGTCAGTCCATAGGAAACAAATTCATCAAGGGAAATATCAACTAGTTTGCATCTCTTTTCCACAGTTTGAATATCTGATACGCGTGGCTAAACCACTCCCCATGGTGTAAGTAACCAACTGTATTTAGAAATTATATACTTTTCTGTTGATATGGATAAACTAAAGGTATCTGGTTATTAATCTGCTTATTTAGCAATTAGGGTTGACAATTCTGACGTCTTTTTTCGGCAGGTAGGGTGGGAGGTGATATCATGGCGGTAGGGAAAAGGTGGGGCAGTGACATCATGGGTGGAGAAAAGGCCGGCAGTGATGTCACTGGGTAGGCTATGATGCGACGATCGGTGATTGGCCAATTGCCGCGTCAATCTCAGTGAGTCCTACCCGGTTTTCCTAAATTGGAAAACCAGGCAGAAGGTTTTGACCTGGACAGCACTTCCGAAAACCGGCCTGGCTGGGTCAAAACCGGATAGGTTACGAGAGTTACGAATGTGCATCCATTTTCTGCAGAGCTTTTATCTGGAGACTTAATATTCAGACTGTAAGATAAAGCACACAGAGCGGTAAAATGATTAAATGTTATCATATACACACCTACCCAATGTTTCTCACTTCTTCCCCCAAAACAGATGGCACTGCATTCTGTAATTACTATGATGAAAGGCAGGGACGCTAGTGATGGAGCCGTGTTTGATTGCCTCCATGAAACAGTGTGCATGCTATTTAGAAGCCCGAGCTAGCCGTGCCGTTGGGCCTGTATATTGAACTAGTTCTCTTGGCTGTTTTTTGTTTGCTTGCGTTCTGAACGCTTTATAGCACACTGTAAATATGAATCTGTTCCTCTCCATACTCTATGTTATTAATCTACACTTTGACAGAAAAGCTTTCCGACAAAAACGCAGCTGTTTACAATTTCACTTATTGCCTTTTCCTCTTCCCAAAGCTCAATATTTATTAGAGCATAGTATACTGAAAGCAGGGCCCTGTTTTCTTCTTATTATAGAATATCATTGTTTATACGATGTTCATGCTTCACATACAAGTGGTGACAGACAAACTCCACTCAAAAAGCCATCAGTTTTGGGTGTTTTGACTTCTGTTAAAGCACCTCAGCAGCTACCCTCCCCCCCCATGTTCCATAGGCCTGACAAAAAAATCAATAAATCCTGTTAAAGAGATGGTTCACCTTTGACCTTTACGGGCAAATTTATGAAAATGTGAGTTTAGAGCTTAATACATAGAAACTCACCCGCATTCTATTTATTCCTATGGGATTTTTAGAAGCTTATTTATCAATTGGTGAAAGTTAGAACTCACCATTTGATAAATACATGATAAATGTGGGTGAGTTTGTATGTATTAAGCTCTAAACTCACATTTTCATAAATCTGCCCCTTAGTATGATATAGAGGGTGCTATTCTGAAACAATTTGCAAATGGTCTTTATTTATTTTTTTTATTCATTGTAGTTTTTTAATTATTTCACTTTTTGTTCATCAACTTTCCAGTTTGGAGTTTTACCAGCTTATGTGGTTGCTATGGCCCAAATTACCTTAGTAACCAGGGACTGGTTTAAATGGGAGATTGATATATGAAAAAGGAGAGGACCTAAATAGAAACAAAAGTTATAACAAGCACCAATAATATTGAAATTGTAGCCTCACAGAGCAATCATTTGTTGGCTGCTGGGGTCAGTGACCCCAATTTGAAAGCTGGAAGTCAGAAGAAGAAGGTAAATAATAAAAAATAAATAATGAAGTCCAATTAAAAAGTTGCTTAGAATTGGCATTGTATAACACTTTAAAAAGATGGTTCACCTTCAAGTTAACTTTTAGTATTTTAGTATGTTATAGAATAGCCTATTCTTAGCAGCATTTCAATTGGTCCTCATTTTCTATTTTTTGACTTTTTTTTACTTATTTGCCTTCCTCTTCAACCTCTTTCCAGCTTTCAAATAGGGATTACTGACCCCAGCAGCCAAACAACTAGTGCTCTGTGAGGCTACAATTTTATTGTTATTCTTATTGCTTATCTTTATATTCAGTCCCTCTCCTATTCATATTCATATTCCAATCTATCTTTAAAAACCACTGCCCGAATGGACCATAGCAACTGAAATGCCAAACTAGAGAGCCGCTGAACAAAAACCTAATTAATTCCAAAACTGCAAGTAATAAAAAATAAAGACCAATTGCAAACTGTTTCAGCATAGCGCTCTCTACATTACATTAAAGTTCATTTAAGCATGCATGCTGGGGAAACTAGTGCATGTAAATATAAGTATATGTATCTGCAGGAATCTTGGGTAGTGTAATTGGGTTGCGGAATAAAAACCCCGGTCCCCAGCATTCTGGATAACAGGTCCCATACCTGTATATGTATCTGCAGGAATCTTGGGTAGTGTAATTGGGTTGCGGAATATAAACCCCAGGTCCCCAGCATTCTGGATAACAGGTCCCATACCTGTATATGTATCTGCAGGAATCTTGGGTAGTGTAATTGGGTTGCGGAATAAAAACCCCAGGTCCCCAGCATTCTGGATAACAGGTCCCATACCTGTATATGTATCTGCAGGAATCTTGGGTAGTGTAATTGGGTTGCGGAATAAAAACCCCAGGTCCCCAGCATTCTGGATAACAGGTCCCATACCTGTATATGTATCTGCAGGAATCTTGGGTAGTGTAATTGGGTTGCGGAATAAAAACCCCAGGTGCCCAGCATTATGGATAACAGGTCCCATACCTGTATATGTATCTGCAGGAATCTTGGGTAGTGTAATTGGGTTGCGGAATAAAAACCCCAGGTCCCCAGCATTCTGGATAACAGGTCCCATACCTGTATATGTATCTGCAGGAATCTTGGGTAGTGTAATTGGGTTGCGGAATAAAAACCCCAGGTCCCCAGCATTCTGGATAACAGGTCCCATTCCTGTATATGTATCTGCAGGAATCTTGGGTAGTGTAATTGGGTTGCGGAATAAAAACCCCACGTCTCCTGCATTCTGGATAACAGGTCCCATACCTGTATATGTATCTGCAGGAATCTTGGGTAGTGTAATTGGGTTGCGGAATAAAAACCCCAGAAGTATAAAGACATAGTGACTGGGCTTGAGCACCTGTTGACAAAATAGCATAAATATCATCTACTGCTATACTTGTATTGCTATTAAGGAAACATTTAACGGTACATTTGATTTCCACTGCATTAATATCCATTTCACACCAATGTGCTCTCATATATATATGCTTTTTTATGCAACTAGCGAGAGTTCTCCTCAATTAGAACTCCTTGGTGCTCCTTCTTTGCCTTCGCTTCTGCTCCAGTGATTCTGTCTTTCTCTCCCTTCTGCTTCACTTGCTCCTGTGCCTGCACAGCTGCTCTCCTCCCCGGTGCCCCACTACCCACATTGCACCGGGGGCACAGCAGCTTCTCTACTACACTGCACACACCTGGCTGCACAGATTAGAATATAGTATTTATCATACAAATATTTGGCTTCTAAATTAGAGGTGTTGGATGTGGTGTTACAAGAAGAAATACATTTGCATTTGTTTGATAGTACTAAGAAATGAATCTTGCTGCGCGGATTCGACAATAATCGTGCCCATTAGGCAAGGTAGCTTGGCTTTCATTGCTAAAATGGCCAGATATTCTACGAACGAGTTAAATGATCTCCGCCGTGCAAAATCAGATGCACACTTTCACTGAGCAGCTTTTAAGATGAAACCTTCTCTAAGTAATTCCCAAGTGCACTGACTGCAAAGTGCATTTAAATTAAAGCCATACATTATAGGGAAAGAGAATGACTAAACAAGACTTACCCAGCTCTGAGCTCTAAAGCAACAGGCATTATTCAGTGTCATCCTGTGGTAGGGGAGACATAAAGCAAAAATGCATGTGTGTATGTGTGTGCTACATATGGAAGGGCCAGCTATATTATTTAATTGCTGTTTAAAGTGTTTGTTCACCTCTGATTTAACTTTTAGTATGACGTAGAGAGTAATATTCTCAGGCAGTTTGCACTTGGTCTTAATTTTGTATCATTTGTAATTTTTTTAATTATTTCCCTTTTTGTTCAGCAACTCTCCAGTTTGGAATTTCAACAGTTATCTGATTGCCAGGGTTTAAATTACCTTAGCAACCAGTGAGTGGTTTGAATTAGAGACTGGTATATGAATAGGAGAGGGACTTAATAGAAAAATAAGCGATAAAAGGTAGCAAAAACAATAAAATCGTAGCCATACAGAGCAATAGTTTTTGGCTGCCAGTGTCAGTGACCCTTATTTGAAAGTTGGAAAGAGTCAGAAGAAGAAGAATAAAAATAATTTAAAAACTATATAGTATAAAAACTATAACAAATAATGAAGACCAACTGAAAAGTTGCCTAGAATTGGCCATTCTATAACATTAAAAGTTAATTGAAAAGTGAACCACCCCTTTCAAGCAATGTATACCTCTGTAATGGCTGTACCCAAGTGTAAAGGCTGCCATGTATGGGCTGATCACGTAAGGTATCCAACTGACTGGCCAGTGTGGCCAACAAACGATACATGGTATGGCCAGCTATATATTGCAGCTGCTCATGTGCCACACAGATATAATTTTCAAACTTGGTTTGTCGATAAACCAACCCATATCTACAGTACATAAATATGACCCGAGAAATGAAAATCAGACAAAATTATGTTTATCGGTACATCTACTGCCAACTTTACTGAGGTAAACATCGTTCTAAGATTCTATAAGGTGGATGTGCAAAGGTATTTACTACCGCTATCTCTGCACCTTTTATAAATGTCATTATGAGACCTTTTAGTGGCCACCATATCCGCCCAACAGACCAATCACAGCCATGTCTTGTACAGCTATGTCACAATGCAAAAATAATACAATATAATAGCGCTCAGTTATGAAGCACAAGTACAGTTCTGGACACTCATATTTGTCTCAGCCATTGATACTGTTCATTAAAGGTATTTCCATCTAAAGCTGTTTTTTGACAGGGCCATAGTGGGCCCCAGCCTAGGGCAGCAACTTTAGGGGATGGCTCTTAGATGCCTATATGGTGAAACATCTCCCCAGCCCACACCAGATACGCTATATGCTAAATCTAGCAGCAGAGCTGAGGGAAGGTGTACTTGGATCCCCCATGATTGGTGCAAGTGTAGTACAGCATTACCGTCTGCGTATGTGCCAATAATACACTGAGGGGCAGGCATTGCCTAGGGCAGCAATGGACCTAAACAGAGCCCTGTTTCTTGCACTTGCACCTTTTGGCAATGCCAGTCTGTTGGGATGAATTGCGCGCAGTCTGCCTATTAGCGTCATGGAGCTATCGCCACCTCAAAGATTTTCTGCATCAAAATGTGCTAATAAAATGGGCCACAAGAATCAGGCACAGGTATAATTTTGTCGCTGCATACAGGTAACCATGGCAACGGAACTTTTCAGTGCACAGCAGTGTGCCAGTTTTAATGCATCGGGCACATCTCCCCCTCACATGGAACTCATGGAATAAATGGAATACAAATTTGCACAAATAAGAATAAAAATAGTAAGTGTACCAATATACTGTAGATGCCTTTGCCATCCAGGGTCAGACTGGGCCGGCGGGACAGTGTCGGACTGGCCACCAGGATACCAGGAAAACTCTCAGTGGGCCCAGGTGTCAGTGGTCCCTCCTGCTCCTGACCATTTGGCCTACTTCATTGTTATTCCTTATTTCTGTATGGGAAGAAAAAGGAGAAATAGATGGAAGGATAGATGCTAGCATGTAAATAAAAGAGACTAGGAGAATAAAGAGGTTGAGTGAGGAAAGGAGGAAAAATAGTTTGGAAAGTGGGCCTAGGGTCTAAGGTTTTCTGGTGGGCCCCTGGGTTCCCAGTCTGACGCTGCAGAGAGATACTGGGAAAAAAACCAACAGACCCTGGCCCGCTCCCTGCACAAATCAAAATACAGTATATCTGATAGCATGACAAACGGATTTCTCATTTTTATCTGTGCAGAATTAAATCTTTCTGTTAGTTTATAAAGGACAGAAACGCAAATCAAAGGAAGAACTACCCCTTTAATAGACAGGCTCCAACACTTGCTACTGGCCACCAGGCTAGAGAAGGAAGGATGGAAAGTTGGAAGGGAGATCTATGGGGAAGCTATGAGCCCTGAAACGGACACTGAGGTGCGGTACAACTAGTATAGAATGTTATAAGTAGTTTTTTAATATCATTAATAATAATGTTAATATACGTTCTCAGAGGGGCACACAATGAAATATCACCCATGGATCCTTTCCTGCTGCTGGTGTCTCCCTAGAGCAGTGATCCCTAACCAGTGGCTCCGGGGCAACATGTTGCTCACCAACCCCTTGGATGTTGCTCTCAGTGCCTCCAAACTAAGTAGTTATTTTTGAATTCCTGACTTGGTAGAAAAGTTTGGCTCCTCCATGAACTTTTATGGTGCTTGTGTTTCTCTCCAAGTCTTTTACATTTGACTGTGGCTCGCGAGTAAGAAAGGTTGGGGATCCCTGCCCTAGAGGATGAAGAAACTGATGACTGAGCACCTAAAGGTGCAGAGCATTGTAAAATTTAAGAGTCTCCCATAATGTGGGGTATGGGGATGGAACACTGTATATGTGTTTACGTATGTGTATTTATTGATATACAGCAACTTATATAAAAAGCACTGTAGGTAAAACCTGAAACTTGAAGCCCTACTTCAAGTCCTATACTCCATGGAGTGCAATGTGCTACAGTGGGTAAAGGGTGCCATTAAGTACTCCTCACCCCATTGGAGGGCACTGTGTATGTGCCATGAAAAACATTACAAAGCATTTAAACCCCAGCCCACCCAAGCAGGCATATCTCATATGGGAGGGAGGTCACCAGGCGAGTGTCGGCGGGGATTGCGTTTAGGTCGACGGGGCCCAGCGGGTTTTTTCCCAGTATCCCGCCGGCCCAGTCCAGTCCCAGTCCCAGTCCCTGCTGATCAGAATCCTTCCTTCTCTAACCTGGTGACCAGTAGCAAGTATTGTCTGTCTATTAATATATAATACAGCTGTATATTGAACAACAGGCAAAGGAATGGTATCAATGAGAAACACAAAGCAGCTAGATGCCTTAGCACAAAGTAATATAGATTAACAACTCTGGCATTACTTAGCCTTCAAGAAGATGGATAAACGGAAAAAGAATGGAGGTGGCAGTCTGCTAAATCTATTAAAATATTACCACGCTGTGTTTCTGGATGTCCTGCTGTTTGCCTGAATGTGATGAAACAAATAAAATTATACATGAACTATAAATAAATCTCCCTTTAAATCAGAAAGGCCAGAAATATTCCTGTGTATACAAGCTGTGACATGAAAAGGCTTCAAATGTAATTAGAAATGTAAATCTTTCTTATGCTGCGCCGGTGAGATTCTGCACAGGCAATACACAGTACATTATAGAGTATTTACTAATATATATTCATCTGGAAACCCGTTATCCAGAAAGCTCTGAATTATGGAAAGGCCATCTTCCATCAACTCTATTTTAATGAAATAATTCAAATTTTGAAAACAGATTTCCATTTTCTCCTTGCATTGTACTTGATCCCAACTAAGATATAATTAATCCTTATTGGAGGCAAAATAATCCTATTGGATTCTGGATAACAGGTCCAATCCCTGTATATGATTATATATCTGCACAGAAGAGCACTTACTTAAATTTCCTAAATTGCAGGGTGCTGATTAAAACAAGTAACTCTACCCCCCCACAAAAAAAAAACCCCAATACTGTACTGCCTAGTACAGAACATAAGTCTTCAGTAAACTTGCTTCTACTCTTGGGAAAGTTGCTGTGACCAAAACATTGGATCATTTTTTGATTAAATGTATTTTCCTTTTATATAAGTATAATATATTAAAAGGAAAATAACCAATATATTATATAACTATAGGTACTAGTAACCCTACCTGTAAAATTTTACAAAATGGCCCAGGTGATGTCTGTGACAAAAAATATGATGCCTAAAAAAAGTGGGAATCTGTGCTATTGAAAATTCTTTGTATCTTTCAGACGCCCTTTGTCTGTGACCATGGTTCCCCAGCTCTGGAAATAGTGATGGTGCCAAAGGAAGCTCCGGTGCTTTATACAGGTATGGGATCCATTAAGATCCATTATAGGGACCCTTAGGGTTAATATGTCCCTATTGCTTTAAGCCCTACTACTTCCTTCTTTGTCCTGTTGCTGGGCAGAAGCCCATGTATCTAGTGTGCCATTATCATATGTACCTTATTGGTTAATAGGTTGACCACTCCCTTGGCACTTCAATATAGTGCTTAGCAAACGGATGGGTCTTCCTCTTTGGCTGCATCTGTTGACTCATGTGGAAGTTCCACTGAGCCTGGGATAAACAGGGCCCCAGTAAAGCCTTCTACCCTAGAGTCTGCATCTAGCTCTAGTGAAGTCGGGGGAACAGGGACCTCGTGAATGAGGAGTAGTAAGTATCAGGATAATTTATAAGAGCACTTTCTAAGAAAGTGAAATTGTGAGATTAGTTAGAAAGAGCAGTTTTCTGGCTCCAACCAGGAGAGATTAGCTGGAAGTACTCTTCCCTACAGGAATTGTTGCCTTAGAGCAGGACACAGTTAAGACCCATGTATCAGGTTAATTCCTATCCCTGATCCATAGTCGGCTTTGAGGGATCCTTGACTGCTAAGGGACACCCTGAGGATACAGATACTGGGCCAGGCTACTCTCCACAGGGAGGCCGTGCTGGTTGGTGGTCTTTACCTTCTCCACCCTCAGCTGAGGTGGGCTAAACTGGTGGACACCATATTTTTCTACCTGTGCAATTACTTGATGTCTCTTCTGTGTGAGTATTGCTATAACCCTGTGGATGGACAATAAACAAGTTACATTCTGGTTTATCACAAAAGAACCTTCTAGCCCCCATTCTTTCATTTGCTTGCACACAGCCCAAGTGAGTTGCAGTTTCACTACATCCCAAGGATATTTTCACTTAGCGAAAGCCCATCTGGTGTGTAGAGTCCTATGTATCCTGTGCTCTAAAGCAAGTCTAGCTGGTGCTGCCTGGTTTCACCACCAAATAGGGGTTACACCATTATTCAGAAAGTTTGAAATTACAGGAAAGCAGTCTTCCATAAACTCCATTTTAATAAAATAATTCAAAATTGTTAATATTATTCGCTCATTCTCTGTAATAATAAAACAGTACTTTGTACTTGATTCCCAACTAAATATCATTAATCCTTATTGGAGGCAAAACAATCCTATTGGGTTTAATTGATGTTTAACTTATTTTTAGCAGACTTATGGTATAGAGAGATTACAGAAATATCCTGGAAAACCCCAGGTCCCAAACATTATGGATAACAGGTCCCATACCTGTAGACAACCCCATTTTACTGAGCAGAAAATGTACCTTTATGGAATATAGCTCAGTCTAAGAGCTGATGACAAAAAGAAGCAATTTAAGTTTGAGTGATAGAAAAAGTCTGCTTTCTAAGTTCTGCGGTGAGAGTGATTTATCTCTTCCTAAGCTAATTTTTTTTTAGAAAATGAAACTTGCCCAAAGCAATCCATTTATTGAAGTTAAAGTTCATCTTGAAGTTTATAACAGCTGTTGGGGCCAGTTGCAGTGTCTTTGTGCGGCCTCCTGTAGCCAAACAGGACTATTCAGTCTTGAGACTGAAATTAGTTGGGATTTGCTGGAACCTGATGAACATAAAGAATTATTTTTACAACCTTGGGGTAGAATGTTATTTGTGTCCATTGGTATAAATAGAAATACATGGAAGAACATGATCCCAGGGCTCTACAAGAACATTAGATACAAAAGGAAGGAAAACAAGCATGAGGCAGGGAGCAATATGGCCATCAAGGTAGATTAAAAGAGGGATTTGAAAGTTGGGCTTTAAAGCTGTAACAGGAATTGCCATAAACTTTTCCTGAAGAGATGAATTGTGACAAGTGACAGGAGACTTACTGAACAGGCCTTGTGGCTGTGGAGGCACTGACAGGTGTCATAACTTGTTTCCTTGTCTGCTGTTATTGCACAAGTCGGCACAGCAGCTCTATGTGGCATCACAAAACAGCACTGTCATGTTGTGGAAAAATTCATCCTTGGTCTTTTTCTGTTCTACTATCCTGATTCCTGCTTGGCTTCTCCTTATGACCCTTCACTGTCTTCCCCAACCTGATTCTGAATTGCTGTTTTTATCTCACCTTCATCTCATAGGCGGAGGATGACTTTTTTGTTTGGGGAGGCTAAAGATGGCCCATACACAGACTGACCTACAGCTAATGTGACACTTAGTGGATTCACTGCTGGTGTAAAAAATTAACCTCCCAACTACCTCTGGCAGTTCCCACTGACTCCCAGGGATACTGTGCAAAAGTGCGGGTGGGGGGGATTTTTTTAACCCTAAAATGCTTAGGATGTAAAAGCATTCATACGCGCACTTCTGTTAGGGGTTCTCTATACATTTGTGTTCAGTTAGGTTAAAGGGGTAGTTCACCTTTAAATTAACTTTTAATATGATGTAGACACTGATATTCTGAGACGATTTGCAAAGTCCTCTTTTATTTTTAATGGTTTTTCGGTTATTTAGCTTTTTGTTCAGCAGCTCTCCATTTGGTATTTCAGCAGCTATCTGGTTGCTAGGGTCTTATATACCAGGTAGTGGTTTAAACAAGAGATGGGAATATGAATAGTTAAGGGGCCTGCATGGAAAAATAAAACTGTAGCTTCACAGAGCAATACTTTTTGGTCAGTGACCCTCATTTGAAAGCTGGAAAGAGGCAGAAGCAAAAGGCAAATTATTCAAAAACTATAAAAAATTAACTAGGAAGACCAATTGCAAAGTTGCTAGGAATAGGCCATTCTATAATATACTACAAGTTAACTTAAAAGTGAACCTCCCCATTAGATGTGTTTAAGTTAGCTTTATAGAAAGTGAGGCAGTGGGTACTGACATCCCAGGCACGTTATATACAGCGAGACACAGTCTTTATATACAAAACCAGCACATTATATGCCATGAGAAGCAGTGGGTACAGATGGCAGATATTCAGGCCCTGGCACTATAACCATACCTCCCAACATTTGAAAAATGAAAAGAGGGCCAAAAAGATTTGGCGCGCGCAGCGCGGCAATTTTTTTTGACCACGCCCCCTTTTGTGGTCACGCCCCAATTACCACACCCCCTTTTAAAAAAAATACTCCTTTTATATAGTAGAAATGGTGGGATCAGACGCAAAGTGCTATACCCTCATACTGAACGACCTAAGGAAAACAATATAGCAACTCCTACATATAAATACAAATATAGAGAGAAGGCAGTCAGTTATAAGTGAGTTCTAACTATGTACCAGTTTTTCCCCCCCATACACAGTAGCCCCCAATACACAGTGCCCCAATACACAGTAGCCCCCACATACACAGTAGCCCGCCCCATACACAGTAGCCCGCCCCATACACAGTAGCCCGCCCCATACACAGTAGCCCCCCATACACAGTACCCCCATACACAGTAGCCCCCAATACACAGTAGTCTCCCATACACAGTACCCCCCATACACAGTGCCCCCATACACAGTGCCCCCTATACACAGTAGCCCCCTATACACAGTGTCCCCCTATACACAGTAGCCCCCTATACACAGTGTCCCCCTATACACAGTAGCCCCCACATACACAGTAGCCCGCCCCATACACAGTAGCCCGCCCCATACACAGTAGCCCGCCCCATACACAGTAGCCCCCCATACACAGTACCCCCATACACAGTAGCCCCCAATACACAGTAGTCTCCCATACACAGTACCCCCCATACACAGTGCCCCCATACACAGTGCCCCCTATACACAGTAGCCCCCTATACACAGTGCCCCCTATACACAGTAGCCCCCTATACACAGTGTCCCCCTATACACAGTAGCCCCTATACACAGTAGCCCCCAATACACAGTGCCCCAATACACAGTAGCCCCCCAATACACAGTACCCCCATACACAGTACCATCCAATACACAGTAGTCCCCAATACACAGTAGCCCCCCAATACACAGTACCCCCATACACAGTACCATCCAATACACAGTAGCCCCCAATACACAGTAGTCTCCCATACACAGTGCCCCCTATACACAGTAGCCCCCTATACACAGTGTCCCCCTATACACAGTAGCCCCCAATACACAGTGCCCCTATACACAGTAGCCCCCCAATACACAGTGTCCCCCAATACACAGTGTCCCCCTATCACAGTAGCCCCCTATCACAGTACCTCCCATAGGCGCTCCGCCTTCCTTATGCCTCTCCTTGCGCTGCGCGACAGTCCCTTTTATAAGGTTGCGCCCGTGCGTAATGACGTCACACCCACAGGCGCAACCTTATAAAAGGGACTGTCGCGCAGCGCAAGGAGAGGCATAACGAAGCAGCCGACGAAGCGTGAACATCCGGCACAGCAAGCGCATCCCGCTGTGCCGGATAGTTCCATGAATGTCCCGCAATGCGGGACATTCATGGAACTATCCGGGACAGCGGGATGCGCCATAAAAAGCGGGACTGTCCCGCGAAAAGCGGGACAGTTGGGGGGTATGCTATAACACTGGCACTGATACACAGCATTGGCCCCACTGTAACTTACTATAAATGAAAAAAACAATGACAAAAGTAAAAAAAAAATAGAATGTGCAAAAAACCATAACAAATATATAAAAGCACAATGAGCTTTGTCAGGGGGAAAAATTTACTTACCCTCCATCTGTTAGGGTAGGGGATATTATAAATGTCAGGTGACAAAAATCAATATAATTCCAGCTAGTGGGTCAGTCTTTAGAACATATACAGTATAGTACCTGTGGGATGAAAACTGCAGCAAAGTTCAAAGCTGGTTCATGGGTAAACTTACAGTCTGCAGATTCTTCTTTTTTAAGTCTTCATTTCTGCAGTTTGCAAAATGTCCCAATCCCTGTCTGCATCTGTGTCTTGATTGGTCAATTTTACTGTCTGTCAAGAAAGCTGTGCTCTGATTAGAGAATATACAAGAAGAAAGATCCAATCAGAGCACAGCTGATTAGAGCAGAACCCGGAGCTTGCAGGGACAGGAGAAGATTTGCAGCACAGCGCAGAAACAGAGCCAGGTTTTTTTATTTTATTTTTTTATTTTTAGGGTGCCAGAGCAGGTTTGGGGAGGCTTAGCCTCCCCTAGCCTTATTGAAAATCCGCCTATGCTCACCCTATTGGCATTGCTTACTGGCGCTCCTATCTACTGTTGGCCCTGTTCCCCCACTCAGGAGCCACAGCTAAGCATGGGCTGTAGGAACATGTAATCCTCATCAATCAAGGGCTGCTTATCAACCTCATAACAGTCCCTTGCCAGTCTCCTTCTTTGTAAAGCTAGAGACAAAATGTTGTCCATCATTAATTACCATTAGCAAATGTGTTCCTAATTAAACTGAAAATACCAATTTTTCAGGAGAATAATGCTCATCTAATGAACATTAACAGCCCTGCAGGGGAGTGTTTTAGGCATTGCCTGTAATGTCTTTATAGAATATAAGAAACCTAATAAATCATACCTAAGGAGGGAAAGTTAATGTTAGTACTCTCCATGCCATTTTGGCATTTCCAGGAAACCAGGTGAGTGACCATGGTCAGAAAGCAGAACCGGTGACCAACAAGTTCCATTGGATCACCCATAACTCATGGGCAAATAAAATGGGGTGACATACACACTTTTTCTCTCACTGTAATGTAATGTAGTTTCCTGTGGTACAGTTATGGGCTCTGTTTTCCAGAAACCTGTTATCCGGAAAGCTCCGAATTATAGGAAGGCCATCTTCCTTTTCTTTTTCTCTGTAAAACAGTACAACAAGCCTATTGGGTATCAGGGGCGGGCCAAGCTGACCGGGCGCCCTAGGCAACCCGGTCGGCCACCTCGCCCCTGTACCTTCCCCCCCCCCTTGCGTTTTGGCGCTAATGCGCAGTCGCGGCGGGTGGGGCTACGCGATAGTTCATTGCCCCCACCACGTAATGAAAAGCGCCGGGGGCAATGGAAAAGGAGCTAGGGGGAGGCAGGATACACATTTTGACATATAAATGGCGAAAGACACTTGTTTTGCATGGAAAATTTCAGTTTTATCACAAAGAAAACGAATCATGAAAAAAACATGAACATTAGTAAATGCCCGCCTTAATTTATTGCGATCAGAATTCCGGAAAGATCCCTTATCCAGAACACCCCAGGTCCTAAAAGTTTCTGGGTAACAGGTCCTATACATTGTTTGGAGACCTTCTGTAGATCCCACTTTACCTTTATTTGCTGTGCTTTTCACATGACTAAAAAATGTGTAAAACCCTATTTCATTTAATACAATATAAAAATCTTTAATTTGATTAATGTAACATAACTTTCTATATATATCTATGCACGTATCTATCTGTCTGTCCATTCATGCATTTTAATGTTCATCTATAAAAGCACATTTATGAAGCTGGTATTCAGACTTTGAGCTCTCAGCTACAGCAAGTAAAGTGTGTCACATCCATTGGGGTTATCCCTATCCATTTTCTCTAATTATTCCTGCTGTTTCCTTCAATATATTATAAACTTCATCAAAAGAATTAACAGTTTTCCACTGGAATGGTTCCAATGTGCCTTGCTTCCTGTGAATCCTTAATGCGATGATTATAACTCAGATATAATTAGTCATTGTGACAATCAAAAGTAAAGTTTTATACTTTTCACAATCTCTACAGAACTTGACAAAAGTATTTGCCATGAATAGGAGGCCATTTTTGTATTCTCCAAAGATATCACCAATTAAAACGTTCCTTGCATTCCTATCAAATGCCTATCAAAACTGTACTTCAGTAGGGCAAAAAGAGTTTATTCTGACAATTACAGTGGGTGTTCTTCATGTGTCTTAAGGTGGCCATACATGCTAAGATCCGCTTGGTTGGTGAGGTCACCAAGCTAATGGATCTTCTTCTGATATCCCCACGTATGGGTGGGCGATATAAGGCTACTTCAGTCATTTGGCCCTGGGGCTAAACAATCCAATTAGAAGGACGGGCATAGGCAACGAGCCAATAGGGTCCGACTAATTTTCAAACCTGCCCACTCGAGATCTGCCCATTTCAGGCCAGATGTCGGTTGGGCAGGCCCGTCGTTAGTGCCTGTACCCGGGCTAAGGGAATCGGTCTAAGGGATCGATATTGGCAGCTAGAATCGGCCCATGTATGGCCACCTTTATACATCAACTGACACTACACATGGCTCTATACCACTGGCACAGGCTCCTTACACCAGCAGTCATCCCACTCTCACACCTAACATTTGTTGCCCACACCTAACATTTATGGTTAAGCCACTTATGTCCTGATAATAAACAGACGTGCTCCTGGGGTCCTTGCCACCCCCACCCTTACCTATCTATACGTTGCAGAGGTTCAAGGGGGGCCACACCACTAATGTAGAGAGCAGAATTTTGGCTCTTGAAGTTACCAGGAGCATCTTTTTGCCACCTCTGGTAACTAGCATGGTCCTCGCTTCACAGCAGCAGCGCCTCTGATAAGGGATTTCTCCAAGAAAATCAAGAAGGCACCTTGCAAAGGTCCTTGTACATCTGCATTCAGCTGGTCTCTTAAAGGCATTTTGAGTAAATAACAACAATACAGATAGGACTCACTTCACACACCTAAACATTTAAGGGATCATTTACTTACTGCACTACAGTTGTGAGCTCCCAAATTTGTCCTGTTCATTACAGGCACTTGCATCGCTATGCACTTCTTGCACTTTGGTGTAGCTGTACTTGGTGCCGCAGCACTTGATTCAGGACAGGAACCAAAGGGAAGGCAGCGGCACTTGGTGCAGCTATACAGGAGTGCAAGAAGTGGATGTTAATGTAGGGGAACCTTAAAGCAATGGCCTGTAGCCTGAGTCAGTAGGCACAAAGCACTGTGCAAACATGGGGTTAGATTGGGCTTTGATGTATGGGCATGTGGTTAAAACAACACCATAGCATCTGATATCAGATTAAGACTTGGTCAAATAATGATGTAGTAGGTAGGAAAATCTTATTGGTGAGTATTGCATTTGGCTGGGAATGTGGTTTTCTTATGAGGTCCTTACAGAGTTTCTATGTGATCTGATCATTGTCCTGAGGACCAACCAATTATAAATAATTAATTTATAACAGACTGGTCTGGTCAATCACTTGCATCTGCAAATTGGCCAAAGCACTACTGCACTTAACTCTATTGCCTACCCTGTGTATGGCCGGCTTTACTCTATCATATGCTCTATCTGCAGCATTTTCTCTTCTGCTCTGGGTTTATACTAGAATTAACAGGCTGTACAAACCCAGATATGACAATTCATCCAGAAGGATAAGAACTACATTAAAGGGAAGACATATTTTTGACTTCAAAGCAATTGAGTTAAAAACATATTACATCCCCGAAGATTCATCCCTAGAGTAACGCTTTCCAAACGAAAGAGATATTTACATTTTTTAAAAAGATTTTAATGAGTGTGTTATTACATTCACAATTCATAAAAGGAATTCTCTAATCCTGCAATGTATGCTGGAAAGGCAACATGACTGGCAATAGTTTTTCAATGTTAAATTAATAATAGCTAGGAATGAGCATTAAAGATTCCAGCCAAAAATGAAAACAATCAGTATTCATATAATACAAAATCAGTCCCAAAAGATTCATTTCAGGTTTAGGATCTGATAAATTAATGGCAAACATTAAGAAGATGCTGAAGGGTATTGCCTATGAAAACAAGACTCAGCGAAGGTATTACAGATAATAACAGAGGAAATAAGTATTTTTATAAAAGATATGTATGACAGCACAAACTCATCTAGTTTTCTAATTCTTTAAATTTGTCTTCTGATTTTCCATCTTTCAAATGGGGGTCGCTGAACTTGTAAGCCAAAAATCTGTTGCTCTGTAAGGCTACAATTTTATTGTTATTGTTACATTTTATTACTTATCTTTCTATTTAGATTTATACCGATTTATATTCCAGTCTCTTACTCACACCTCTGCTCGGTTGCTAGGGTAATTTGGACCCTAGCCACCAGATAGCAGCTGAAATTCCAAACTGATTTAAAGAAGGAAAGCTACTGAGGCATTTTATTGCCAATAGATTAGTCATAATAGTGCAAGCTAGAATGCTACCTGTATATTTATTCTGAAGAAAGCTTTATCATACCTGAGTAAACAGCCATTGAAGCTCTCTCTGTTTATTTAAGATGGCTACAGCCATTTTAGCTTGGTCTGACTATAGGCAGGGAACAGCTCTTAGCTCAGATTACAGCAGGGAGGGGAGGGGGAGGAGGAGGTCAGGGGAGAAAGGAGAAAACTGAACAGACTCGTGCCGTGCCCTGAAGGATTTTGCTGAGAGAAGGAAGTCTGACACAGAAGTGTGTGTTTCTTTTCACAGAGGACTCAGAGCAGCAGTTCTGTAAGTGTTTATGGCTGTATTTACATAGACCTTTTGATAAATCTTACTTGGTTTTTACCTTTCCTTCTCTTTAAAAACCACACATAATAAAAATGAAGACCAATTGCAAATTGACACAGAAAAGCACCCTCTACATCAGTGATCCCCAACCAGTGGCTCGTGAGCAACATGTTGCTCTTCAACCCCTTGGATGTTGCTCTCAGTGGCCTCAAAGCAGGGGCTTATTTTTGAATTCTTGGCTTGGGGGCAAGTTTTGGAGGCATCAAAACCAGGTGTAATGTCAAACAGAGCCTCCTATAGGCTGGCAGTCCACATAGGGGCTGCCAAATAGCCAATAACAGTCCTTATTTGGCACCCCCAGGTACATGTTTCATGCTTGTGTTGCTCCCCAAGTCTTTTTACACTTAAATGTGGCTCACGGGTAAAAAAGGTTGGGGATCCCTGCTCTACATCATACTAAAATGTATTTTAAATGTGAACAATCCATGTAAATGTTCACTACCTTCTAGGGCTCAGCCTACAGAAAGGCAACCCAATCAAACCCTATCACCTTTATGTGTCTGATTTCTAGGGTCTAGCCTGTTCCCAAGAAAAATGAGGCGGAGTGTCTTGCTAGACAAGGAAGTCAGTAAAATAGCTTTATTTGAGCACTGCAGTAGTAGTAGTAGTAGTGCTCCTACAGAAGTACCCCAGGCTGGTACCAGGGCCAGAGCTTGGGGTAGGCAGAAGAGGCAGCTGCCTAGGGTCCAAAGATTGGGGGGTGCCAGGCAGGAGCCTCTCCCTGCGCCTACCCCGCTCTAAAACACACAAGGGGGGGGTGCGATGTGATAGCGCAGGTGCAGGGGCGAGGTGGCCGACCAGGTGGCCAACCACATTGCCTAGGGTGCCTGGTTGGCTTGGCCCGCCCCTGGCTGGTGCAGTTATCAGTGAATGGGGGCACTGGCCTAGGGTCTCAATGTTAATGTGCAAAGTGTGCTTACCCAATGGTGGTCTGGCCGCTTCAGAATAGGTTTTGCACATGTATGGTGACGTCACATCCGTATTTTGATTTTTTTCTCGCCAAATACTGTATCTCCCAGATAGATGATCTTTAAGGTTGACAGCTTTGGGGGTTCCCCCCACAAGGGATTATACCTTTCCTTCTCCCTTAAAGCTCACCATGGATATCATATTTAATGATGCAGGCTGTGCTTTCTGCTCTCCAGAGTATGAGTAATGTGTGTTCCAGAACAGAAAGCATGTTGTGCATGCAAGTGTCAGATCTGTACTGACCTTACACAAAGAAAATATAAGAAAATGAGTAAAGAAAAAAGAACTGGGGTAATTTTAGGCTAAGCATCCTTCCTACAATTTGTTTCAGAATTGCCAGAAGTATCACCGGACACATCGTGCCAGTTTGGTCCATAAAAGCTATTCTTAGAAGTACTATTGATTCCGTTTAGGTTTTTATTACTAAGAACCACTACAGCCAATCAAACGTGCTTTGCAGTGGTTTTTTCTTTCAGTGAAAGTTGGGCTCGGGGCAGCATCTCTCCTCCTCACGTTGCCTGTTTATGAGCTCACTTTGATGTTCTTCTTGTACTGAAGATGAAGTCAATATTTTTCTTACTGCCTCTAAAGCTTTTTGATGAGTTGTAAATGTATACAGCAGTGGCGGGCATATCAATGGTGCAGCTTGTGCAACGGAACACTGGGACCCTGGGGAATCCGCATGTTTGTTTTACAGTAAAGGGTAAAGGGATGAAATAAAAAACAGTACAGGGGCCCTATGCTGTATATGGTGGCCACTGGTATAGAAAATCAGTATATTAAGAGGACCAAGCACAATAACCTCAGAAACAATTAACTCCACAATGGCTATCACCTACCGAAAGGACTTGAAACCATGTTATCCAGAAAGCTCTCAATTACGAGAAGGCCATTTTAATCAAATAATCCAAAATTTAAAAAATGATTTCCTGTTTCTCTGTAATAATAAAACTGTATCTTGTATTATTACAGAGAAACAGGTATAATTAATACTTATAGGAGGCAAAACAGTCCTGTTGGGCTAAATTCATGTTTAAATTATTTTTTATTAATTTAATTTCGAAATTTCACATGGGGCTAGCCATATTCTCCATTTCCCAGGGTGTCACAGCCATTTGATCTGTGCTCTGATAAACTTCAGTCACACTTTACTGCTGTGCTGTAAGTTGGAGTGATACCCCCCCCTCCCAGCAGCCAATCAGCAGAACAATGGGAAGGGAGCAAGATAGCAGCTCCCAGTAGGTATCAGAATAGCACTCAATAGTAAGAAATCCAAGTCTGGCTTGGGACTCCTCCAGTTACATGGGAGTAGGAGAAACAATAGGTTAGCTGAAAGCAGTTCTAATGTGTAGCGCTGGCTCCTTCTGAAAGCTCAGACTCAGGCACAATGCACTGAGATGGCGCCTACACACCAATATTACAGCTAAAAAATACATTTGTTGGTTCAATAATAACATTTTAAATGACAGAGTGAATTATTTGCTATGTAAACTGTGTAATTTAGAAATAAAAATGACACCATAAAAATCATGACAGAATCCCTTTAAGGTATTGGGCATTCAAATGATAGCAAGACCCCACATCTGGCTGCATATAGTTTTATATCTGGCACACTACTGTAGTGTGATTCCCTTTGGAAAGGAATGTTGCCTTGTGGGTAAGCAACATGGAAACTTGTGCCAATATCATTAGTTTATTAGTCCACGAGCCTTTACTTTTTCATAATCTGAAAGCTTCTTAAGATACACTTTATCTTGCAATGCTATTCATTTACTCACTGTAACGAAGGAGCACACTTTAATTAGACCCCTGACACCCATACACACTCTGCAGCACCCTTTTTCCTGTTGAGACAAATGGCGTACCATCTGCGCGTAGGAGACTGCGAGCCAGATAATAAAATAATGTGTTCTCCATTTGCATGTACTGTGCTTTGACTCCTCTTTGAAAGAACATCATTTGCTAAATGTACTGTCCCCCCATATCTACTTTTAATACATTAGATAAGTCTCATAAAAGAGACATTTTTACAGTAGAGAAGTGAAATAATTACTGCACTGTATTATACAGCACATAAATATATTACATAATTACATTATATAGAAATGTATTGGGGTTACGTTACACATGCATGATTTATATATGTTCCTCACAATTATTCTCAAAGCTGTATAGGCAATTAAAGGGGAACTCTCCCCAAACACAGCTTTTTGGAATATACATAAATGTCATACTTCCTTTAAAGGAGAAGGAAAGGTAAAAACTAAGTAAGCTTTTTCAGAAAGGTCTATATAAATACAGCCATAAGCACTTACAGTAATGCTGCACTGACTTCTCTGTCAAAAGATACAAGATTTGTGCCAGAGACACACAGCTCTCTCCTCTCTCCTGCTCCCCCTCCCTCAAGAATGCTAAGAACTCCCTCCCCCCCATAGGAATGTGGATCTGAGCCAATCAGCAGGAAGCTTCCTCATAGTCTTACGAACTGAGCATGTACACCGGTCTTGGTGCAGGAGTGAGGCATTATAGGAACTTTCTTTACAGAGCTCAGCGTTCAGCTCAGCTCTGCTATCATGGGCAATGAACCCCTACGAAATGGCTTTCCACTTTTCATTAGGATCTCTGCTATCGCGGGGGCCAAATGTTCTGAAACGGCTTTCCACCGGCAACAATAGGAGTCACCAGTGGAAAGCCCCTCAATTCGCTTCTTATTCTGAAGTTGCGCAAAGTTGCCTGCCAATGGAAACCGCGCGAAAGCAAAGGGCTTTCCACTGGCAACTCCTATAATGGAAGGGGGGTGGGAATGGTAACTGGCCTCTGCTTCCATAACCCTTTGAATTTGATAGGTTTGGTGAATAGATGTAAGTCATTTGCTTTAGTCATACACCATCTCCACACTGCAATTTAAACTATCAATCAAGCTCCGTACAGGCATTTGGGTGGGGAAAATGTATCTGATAACTTTTCAGTCATTCATATGGTAAATGTGTCAGTGTCAGGTTTCTGTTGTGTAAATCTCAAGAGTAGGGTTTGTTTTGATCTTCGTTGTTCATCGCAATACTGTATTTGTACATGAACTGAAACACTCTGTTATTAAAGGGGATGTAACTTGCGAAACAGTTATGTTTTCTTGCTAAAGATGAAAAGTGATGATTCTTTTTTTAGCAGATTCATTCCATGTGTTATGTTATAGTGTAAAAATGGAACTGCCAGTGTTGTACAAGTATGGGATCCCGTATTCGGAAACCTGTTATCCAGAAAGTTCCAAATTACGGAAAGGCCATTTCCCATAGACTCCATTATAAGCAAATGATTTTAATTTTATAAATATGTAATAATAAAACAGTACCTGTACTTGATCCCAACTAAGATATAATTACCCCTTATTGGGGGCAAAACAAGCCTATTGGGTTTATTTAATGGTTAAATGATTCCCTTTTCTCTGTAATAATAAAACAGTACCTGTAATTGATCCCAACTAAGATATAATTACCCCTTATTGGGGGCAAAACAAGCCTATTGGGTTTATTTAATGGTTAAATGATTCCCTTTTCTCTGTAATAATAAAACAGTACCTGTACTTGATCCCAACTGAGATATAATTACCCCTTATTGGGGGCAGAACAGCCCTATTGGGTTTATTTAATGGTTAAATGATTCCCTTTTCTCTGTAATAATAAAACAGTACCTGTACTTGATCCCAACTAAGATATAATTACCCCTTATTGGGGCAGAACAGCCCTATTGGGTTTATTTAATGGTTAAATTATTCCCTTTTCTCTGTAATAATAAAACAGTACCTGTACTTGATCCCAACTGAGATATAATTACCCCTTATTGGGGGCAGAACAGCCCTATTGGGTTTATTTAATGGTTAAATGATTCCCTTTTCTCTGTAATAATAAAACAGTACCTGTACTTGATCCCAACTAAGATATAATTACCCCTTATTGGGGGCAAAACAAGCCTATTGGGTTTATTTAATGGTTAAATGATTCCCTTTTCTCTGTAATAATAAAACAGTACCTGTAATTGATCCCAACTAAGATATAATTACCCCTTATTGGGGGCAGAACAGCCCTATTGGGTTTATTTAATGGTTAAATGATTCCCTTTTCTCTGTAATAATAAAACAGTACCTGTACTTGATCCCAACTAAGATATAATTACCCCTTATTGGGGGCAGAACAGCCCTATTGGGTTTATTTAATGGTTAAATGATTCCCTTTTCTCTGTAATAATAAAACAGTACCTGTACTTGATCCCAACTAAGATATAATTACCCCTTATTGGGGGCAAAACAAGCCTATTGGGTTTATTTAATGGTTAAATGATTCCCTTTTCTCTGTAATAATAAAACAGTACCTGTAATTGATCCCAACTAAGATATAATTACCCCTTATTGGGGGCAGAACAGCCCTATTGGGTTTATTTAATGGTTAAATGATTCCCTTTTCTCTGTAATAATAAAACAGTACCTGTAATTGATCCCAACTAAGATATAATTACCCCTTATTGGGGGCAAAACAAGCCTATTGGGTTTATTTAATGGTTAAATGATTCCCTTTTCTCTGTAATAATAAAACCGTACCTGTACTTGATCCCAACTAAGATATAATTACCCCTTATTGGGGGCAGAAGAGCCCTATTGGGTTTATTTAATGGTTAAATGATTCCTCTTTTCTCTGTAATAATAAAACAGTACCTGTACTTGATCCCAACTAAGATATAATTACCCCTTATTGGGGGCAAAACAGCCCTATTGGGTTTATTCAATATTTAAATTATTTTTAGCAGACTTAAGTTATGGAGATCCAAATTATGGAAAGATCCCTTATCTGGAAAACCCCAGGTCCAGAGCATTCTGGATAACAGGTCCCATACCTGTAATGTACAAATCAGCTACAAGGCTTGTAACTAAAATTGCCCAAAAAGAGGGCAAATACTTATTCATATCTTATTTTTTTTTTTTTGCATATACAGGTATGGGACCTTTTGTCCAGAATGCTCAGGACCTGGGGTTTTCCAGATAAGGGATCTTTCCATAATTTGGATCTCCATAACTTAAGTCTGCTAAAAATAATTTTCCGCATAAGGGTTCCGCATAAGGGTTTTTTACAGTAATACCTTGGGGGCAAATTTACTAAACTCTTTTTTTTGTTTGTTTGAAACCACACAAAAAATAATTCCCATGAAGTCATTTATTGAAAGATCTGAACTGAAAAAGCAGAAACTAAAAAAGTGTAAAAACCGTCACACAATAACTGCAACTTTTTGGCATTGTCGCACAAAAAGCCTGTGTCAAAAGACCTGAAAACCTATAAAAACCACAAAGCAAAGAAAGGTCTTTTGTAAAAGGGACATCTGCCATTGACTCCTACATATTCTGTACAGTTTTTAGATGGAGTATTTTTGGATTCGGAATTGTCAAGGTTTGGTTGCATTATAAACCTCAGAAAAATTTTTACTTTTTTTCTTTGGCATTTACAAGTTTTTGGCAACAAAAAGCCCTACCCGAAAAAGTTGCAGCCCAGTGAATGCTTCTGTACGTCTACTAAAAAATAATATAAACCTTAAATAAACCCAATAGGCTTGTTTTGCCTCCAATAAGGATTAATTATATCTTAGTTGGGATCAAGTACAGGTACTGTTTTATTATTACAGAGAAAAGGGAATAATTTAACCATGAAATAAACCCAATAGGGCTGTTCTGCCCCCAATAAGGGGTAATTATATCTTAGTTGGGATCAAGTACAGGTACTGTTTTATTATTACAGAGAAAAGGGAATAATTTAACCATGAAATAAACCCAATAGGGCTGTTCTGCCCCCAATAAGGGGTAATTATATCTTAGTTGGGATCAAGTACAGGTACTGTTTTATTATTACAGAGAAAAGGGAATCATTTAACCATTAAATAAACCCAATAGGGCTGTTCTGCCCCCAATAAGGGGTAATTATATCTTAGTTGGGATCAAGTACAGGTACTGTTTTATTATTACAGAGAAAAGGGAATCATTTAACCATTAAATAAACCCAATAGGGCTGTTCTGCCCCCAATAAGGGGTAATTATATCTTAGTTGGGATCAAGTACAGGTACTGTTTTATTATTACAAAGAAAAGGGAATCATTTAACCATTAAATAAACCCAATAGGGCTGTTCTGCCCCCAATAAGGGGTAATTATATCTTAGTTGGGATCAATTACAAGGTACTGTTTTATTATTACAGAGAAAAAGGAAATCAGTTTTAAAAATTAGAATTATTTACTTATAATGGAGTCTATAGAAGATAGTCTTCCTGTAATTTGGAACTTTCTGGATAATAGGTTTCCGGATAACAGATCCCTCTGAAAGGGTCAGTTACAAATGCAGCCACGAGTGTGGCCACACTAACATAGAAGCAAATATTGTGCTTATTGATGCCTTTCATTAACTAGGTACTTGCATCTAAACGTTCTGGCACTTTCATGCCAGATTCACTAAAGAATGCCAAATCAGACAGGGAGGGGAGATTGAATGCCCATGTTGTGTCATGGGTCTAAAAAGGAAAAGCAATTTATTCAGTTTTTAGGTCTCTTGACACCACCTGGTGAGAAGCAAGACACTTTTCTTATTGACAGATCTGGGTAATAAGAACATAGGGACTACACGACAAGGAAGGCGCAAGATGGGCCATGTAATAAAAAGTCTTTATTTCCTGGTATTTATACAGTGCCGACATATAGCCACAGCATTTTACAGATTATACATCATTCCCATCCCTAAGTTTTGCCCCTTCCCTGCCTGTGCAGCCCTATGTTCCTGAGTTCATTTCTTTGGTTTGTGCACAGGATCTACACTAAAAGGTGGGATTTAATTTATCCAAATTGAAAAAAGCACGAAAGAAAAATAAAAAATAACAGAAAAAAGCTGAAAACCTCGAAAAAATATAAAGCAAAGAATGATCTTCCAGTTGTAAAAGGGACATCTGCCATTGATTTCTACATGGCTGGTTTATTTTTGCAGTTTTGTTGCATAATAAATTGCGTTCTTTTTTTCCTGCAAAAAAAATCTAGGTTTGGCATCAAAAAACCCGAACCAAAAAAGTTAAGCATTAGTAAATGTCCCTCTAGGTGTGCTTACCCTTAAATGGTTAACTTGCCCAACTCAAAAGCTTATTGGCTGCTTGCAAATGAACTGAAAGCAGTCAGTTTTTAATGTAGCCTCAGTGTGGGTCCATTCTCCCTAGCTGGGATGATCCAAATGGCATGGCTCATAAACGCTAGAGGGTATGGTTGATTTGGAATCCTGGCAACTTCCGTCTTGGAAAAGTTACCCCTCGTGAGCTGAAACATGATAGAATTTACATTTCCTATATCAAACATGGGACGCTCTAGTTTATTTGAGCTCAGGGGTAAGCCAAGCCACATCTTTAAAGGGGAAAACACAAATATGCCAGTGCATTATACTTCTCTAAATATTGAAGGAATGTGCTGGGAAAAGTTGTGTTTGGGGTTGAATTATTAAAAATTTCTGCCTCATTTCCCAGGAGGAGAGTCTGTCTTTGCTTGAGTGACT
Organism: Xenopus tropicalis; assembly: GCF_000004195.4. Lineage (NCBI taxonomy): Eukaryota > Metazoa > Chordata > Amphibia > Anura > Pipidae > Xenopus > Xenopus tropicalis. Next base: position 27,440,886 of record NC_030681.2, on the reverse strand, counting down.
GCAGGGCTGTGATTGGCTCTCCCCCTCCTAGAACATGCCGCCCCTCATTTTCAATTTTTGCTAACTGGTTTCTGGATAATAGATTCCCCAAGTGGTAAATAAATATTACAGTTTAGTGGAACTACATTTATTAAAAAAAAATTACAGTTTGAAATGTACATTTTTACAGTATATATGCCACAAGAAGCATGGCACTTCGATGCCCAAACATATTTTAAAACAAATAACATTGTATGGAAACAAGCTGGAATTATTAGTAAAATATTTTAAAGTCAAAATAAAAATTGTCAGAAACTATTTGAAAATTCTATTTGTAATTAAGGGACAATATCAATTTCTACGCTGACAAAGCCACTGTTTGCTGAGAAAATGGATATAAAATAAATAAACAGACCAGCAGCTACACGGACCTGCACCAGCGAGTAAGGCTATAAGGCCACAAGAACATCACAGCTGTCACATAGGAACGTTTTCCTTAGAACCCTATCATCAGCTTGTTACAAATACACTGGCAAGCTACTGCAACCACTTTATACATTTTGGCAGAAATAAGACGACTGTGCATACAGTTTCACTCAATGCATTTAGCAATTTATTTTCAAAAAATTGATGTAGTTTCCATTTGTAAAGTGATGTAGGGTGAACTATGGATCTCAGAGATGTAGCACAAAGCAGATATAATATGGTTCTTTTAAAAACACTACTACTACTACTACTACTCATTTTAGAAGTTACTAACAATTCTTAATATGGAAAATTATTTTTAAAAAGGAGAAATAAACCTGGGAAATAACTTTAGCCCCCTCCCAAATGGCACCACTGCAGTCCCTAAACGCCCAAAATTGCTGTACTGTGTTCTAAGAAGCAGAGTAGTGCAGTGAGGTTGGTAGGCGCCATCTCCCATCGCTTCAGGTCCTTTTCTCTGCAGTTGCTCACACCAAGCACTCACAAGGGAGGATGCCTGCCAACCCTGCTGCGCTGCTCTACTTCTCAGGTCAAGGTAAAGCAAATGTTTAGGGACTTTTAGGGGGTCCCCAGTGATGCTGTCTGGGAGAAAAAACAGCCATGGTATTACTCAGGTTTTAGTTCTCCTTTAAAAGCCCCCATTAATATGCACTGTCAATTTTGACACACTGCTCTCCAATTTCCAAAGCAATTATCAGTACTTGATTAGGTGGGGTGTTAAAGCTCGGCACTGCTGTTGAGTTCTAACATCCTATAGCACGGAATGATGTTGGGCTGCTTTAAGAACACATTCTAACCAAGAGGCACATTGATCCAAAGTGTAAATGTTATGATAAAGCTGTCAATTCATGAACCACTTTCATGCCAGACAGGAATAACAAGAAAAATATAAAAAATGCCTCCAGATTTTCCAGGTTGATATTTAGCTAGCATGCTCCCAAGTTTGATTCCTACCAGGAATAGGGGCATATAATTCCAAGCTTGAAAAAAAAACTATTACACAAACCTCCCCTAACAAATTCTCCAACAGCTTTTGCAGGTATGGGATCTGTTATCTGGAAACCCTTGATAAAGACAGTTTCGAAATCCGCTAAAGCTAGTTTCCGACTTAACGTCTATAATGATAACACATCACCTATACTTGAAAACTTGGTGCTCCACATTATTAAAGGCTATCTGGTAAACCCTTAGGCCCAAGACAACATGACTAATAGGTCCCTATAAGTGAATAAGGAATGGGAGTAATTGGAAGAGAACTTTGAGAATTCACCCTTTAGTCACTCTTGTAAACTTTGGCTGCTGTCAACGAGAGAACCACAAAAACATTCTGCAATAGCAGCGAAGGCTTCAACATAAGGTACAAAGGCCACCAAAAGTGAAGGGAGACGGTTTACTAACACAGCACAAATTCCCATATCAACCAATGAAACTAACTTGTAGTAGACTATTTCAAACTAGTTGCTACTGGTAACTGCTCTGGGATTCTGGGCAAATCAAATCCAAACAGTTCAAAGGACACTAAAGGCCCACAAAATGTATCCTTTATTTTGTTAGTGGCCACCCCATCCTTCTTAACTGGAGCTTTCATTCAGTATCTTAGTACTTATGTATCTGCCACTGTATGGTGCTTGTAATACAAACTGAAGAATAACATTGGCTGGGCAACTGGTGGGTTCCTGGCCGGTAGTCATCTTTCACATTGCGGTGCTGCCACCTTAACATTAAAAAGTTAAAAAGGAAGAGTAACATCAGTATGATTGAAACCACTGGCCTTCTCAGGCAATTGGCAATGGGTTTTAATTTTTTCAGTAGTTTTTCAATTAACTAAATTTTTGTTCTGCAGCTTTCCAATTTGGAATCTGAGCTGGTTGCTAAGACCCCAATAAGCCCAGCAACCAGGCTATGGTTGATACAGTGACCCCAACAACCAGGCTATGGTTGATACAGTGACCCCAACAACCAGGCTATGGTTGATACAGTGTCCCCCAGCAACCAGGCTATGGTTGATACAGTGTCCCCCAGCAACCAGGCTATGGTTGATACAGTGTCCCCCAGCAACCAGGCTATGGTTGATACAGTGTCCCCCAGCAACCAGGCTATGGTTGATACAGTGTCCCCCAGCAACCAGGCTATGGTTGATGCAGCAGACTAGAAGATGAAAAGGAGATCCAAACAGGTAAAAGTGCAATAATGAAAAATAGCAGCAAGAAAAATCTGCCTGCAGACTGAATCGGCATTCTGGCAGCATATACATTTCAGGTTAGAAAGAGAGGTGATATTAAAATGATAACTGATTGCAAGTTGTCTAAGAATGCAATTATCAACTGAAGGCCACAGGCCAGATGTGGCCCACCCAAGGCATTTCTGCGGCCCTTATGGACTCCAAATACATCTTTTTATGACATTAAACTTTTAATATTATTTGACTTTCAAATGTGTCTTCAACCAGATTATGGCCTATAGCGCCAAAGAAATTGAAGAGCACTGGTCTACATCATTTAAGGGCTACATTAGGGGCAAACTAAATGTATACTTATTAAATAAGAGCTACTGCTAGTAAGGAGTATTTTAGTAGTATTTGAAAAACATATTTCACATTCATTAATGAACCACAAATAAAGATTTCAAATGTTTTTTTGTTTCCTAGGAGCTCAGAGGAACATGTTTTTGTGGCCTTAGTCCAATTTTTGCAGCAGCTCGCGGCCTCCTTTGAATCCAAGGGGACAATACAATCTCACTATTGCAAATGTAAAGCCACGCAACAAGATAAAAGAGCCTGTGCCTTCCATATACAGTAATTCTAATAAGGAGCAAGAGGTCTTCATTTTTCCCTATGCAACCAATTCTCTTTGTAACACAGACACAATACATAGCCAAGCAAGATTTCACTGAATGCAATAGCTTCACCCTTACAAGTAATTTCATGTTTATTTTGACCCCAAATTTCAAGGATTCTGTGACAGTATCTGCTAACTAGTATATTCTTTCCTTACTGGAAATGGCTTGGGTTTTCTAAAGACTATGACTTCTCAGGTAGTTACCCATTATTTAGGTCCTTTTTGCTTGGTGTATATATCAAAATACATAGACTTAAATATGCTTTAGGTTATCTCTTAAATAGAAGCACTTGTACATCTGCCTGTCATTTAGAGCTTATCTATGCATCAGAAATCTATAGTAGCAAAATAATCTGATAGACTGCATCTTTATTGATAAGATATATATATACAAACATAAGCTTTTCGGGTTCTATAAAGCAAGATATATACACTTGGCTTCAGAAACAAAATGCGGGGTCAGGCATAGAAGATAAGTTCCGGGATCTGTCCACCTTGCACGCCTGTCCCATTGGTGCTATCAGAGGAGCACTGGAACTGTACAGTTACTCTGCCACATTGCACCTCTGTCATTCCTTCCTGCCCAAAGTAGCTCAGCTCATTACCATCCAGAACCACGCTAGCTGTGTAAAAAGTATCCGGCTCAATTTGGACCGGGTATTCGAACCAAACTGGAAACGTATTGCTAGAGCCATCTGAAAAGTATTTGCTTAAATTCTGTCCTAAAATCACCCCTTGGCGTTTCAGTTCGATTTTTGCACTGTATTCGGCTGATCCACAACTTGAGCCATAAAGGCCAAAGCCAGCAATAAACACTCTTTTATCCACTGCAAACTGAATGCTGTCACAACGGCCCCGGTAACGCCACTGGTTGCTACGGTAGGCACATGACTGGAATCGGTGGCATCTCAGTGGGACAAGGCCTTTTCTGGGCTTGCTTACAAACTGTAAGTCCGGTTTCTTGGCAGCTGTATACCAGAGAAATATATCGTTGGTCTCGTTGACAGTCAGAACTCCCGACTGAGCAGCTCCATCCGCAAATTCATCAAGTGCCATTGTCGGGATGCGAATCAGGTAGAGTGCTTTCCCCAAAACTTTTCGCTTGTTCTCTATTGTAGGAGGCAATTCTTGCCGATGACATTCTGCTTCTGCCCAGTTAAGAGCTGCCTCAAAGACGACGATTTCTTTGGCATTTAAAGTCTCCCGATTAAGAATGCTTTCAAAAGTTTGAAAGTCAATGTCGCAAAATCCTTCGCTTTTCAAAGCAAGTTCAGCCTGAGCCTCAATCACTTCCCAGCACCTCTGGGTCAGATCAGGCTCTTCAAACAAGCAGCTCTGAGAGAGAAGAACACAAGCGTTCTTTGCACTGAGGCTGGTCTCTAGGAAGTTAACGCAAGCTCTGGCAAGGTGGGGGACGATATATTTCTTAGCTGCATACAGAGTCGCCAGAACCGTGTCAGCAGCCAAATCAATTTCATCACAATACATATATCTAAGAAGGAAAGATAAAATAACAGGTTTCAGAATTGCATATAATAATATGGAAACAAATAATATTAAAGGGATTGTTCACCTTTGTTTTAAAATGTTGCTCTCTACATTATACTAAAAGTTAAATCAATTTGCAATTGCAATCATTTCTTTATTATTTGTAGTTTGTGAGTTATTTAACCTTTTGTTCAGCAGCTATCTGGTTGTTAGGATCCAAATTACCTTAGCAACCAGAGAGTGATTTGAATGAGAGACTGGAACATGAATAGCAGAGAACCTAAATCGAAAAATAAGCTATAAAAAGTAACAATAAAACTATAGCCTCACAGAGAAATCGTTTTTTGGCATCTGGGGTCAATGACTCCCATTTGAAAGCCGTAAAGAGTCAGAAAAAGAAGGCAAATAATTAAAAAACAAAAAATAAAAAATGAAAACCATTGGTGAACTACTTGACATATTAGTAAAACAGGGGGTGGAAATCTTTATCAATCCTGGGCAGTCAGGAGGGACAAGCATAAGCTATACCAGTACAATTAATTGCAAGTTTTTAACCCTGAGGTCCCCAGATTTTGTTGGACTACAACATACAGCATGTATCTATCCTTAATTGCATATTGGAGGATGCTAGGAGCTGTGATCCAGCAACATCAAGGATCTAAAGTATAAGAAACAGTTAAACTGTAGTGGGTTTATAAGTTGGTGTGACAATTATGTAGAGTATCATCCTACCCAAGTCTGTCATTCACAGCAAGTATATTCCCTAAGCAAACTGACATTATCATTTCCACTGAAAAACTAAACTGCACATGTACAGAAGGATGAAACACAGAAATGGCATAAACTGATGCAGGACAATTTATTACAAATCCAAACCTTTTAGCATACAGCTGAAAGAAGGTGCAACAAGATATTTACTAAATATTACAGAACATTTACAACCATTCCCTATGCAAGATCAATCCGACCCCTGCAGCCTTCCCCAGCACTGCAACCTGAAAGTGCTTAGAAAAATCAAATAAATCAGTTCTTTAAAAAGCATTTCCTTTGAACCCTGTGCCAAGTGTTCCATTCCTTGATACTGAATCTGTGTTCTAATAAATTAAAAAAGTTACAGCTTCTGATGAAGTGGCAGTAGGCCACGAAACGCGTCAAGCTGATGGTGTGGTGTTTGGCAACATGTTTTTAATAGAGGTATGAAATAAAGCATTCATTATTTTTATGAAGAAGCAGTCTTGGCGTGCTCCATCCACCAATACCAATTTCTAATTAGTATCTTTAAATAATAGAAACAAAACAAATCCAATCATTGCAAACTGTGGTGAATAATGGTATAGCCGGTGTACTTATAATGTTACCATGAAATGACAAGTGAGCACTAAGACATTATTCCCCGATTATGATATAATTCTTTAAGCAATAATATCTCCTAAAAACAGATTATAATTTGTACAGTAATCACTTTTCAGGGAGAAACTCCCCTCAGCTGCTATGTGGTATTGGAACAATCTGCCAGATAAAGGGCAGTTTACATTTATGCAGTGTTTTTAATACCCTGCACTGTATTTGCTAATTAACAGGATGAGGGTGGGAGTGCTCATTATCACGACTTCTTCTGGCTCACTGTGATTAATATAAATGCTCTTTAAGGCTATGAAATGATACTGGGATTTTGTGCCGTTTTCACTAAATGCCCTGTATAATAACTGACGTGGAGACTAGGGCTATTCTCAGATGTGTAATCTTCCATTACTATATGCTATTTATAACACTGTAATATTAAGCCATTCATTAACTACTGAAGGCAGGAACAAAGCTAAAGTGCTGCAGTTCAGACTGCAATTCCATCTGATTTATGCTCTGTATATACCGTGGGTTCATATAATGAAATGACTAAAGCAGTAACTGTATGACTGAGATAGTGCTTACTTCAGCATGGCAAGGAAAGCAGCAGGTTCAACATCTGGTATCCGGATTTCATCATTGTCTTCGGCTAACTCTCCGTAAAACATAGCATGGAACACTGAGCTCCCGACAGCTAAAACATACTGTCAGACCGAGGGGGAAATAAAAAAAAAAAACATTTAAATGATGAAGAACTGCTTAATCTCCTACAAAAATAAAAAAAATTAATAAGGTTTCAGTCACTCCTTATATGACATGAAATTAAGGTTTTATACTATTGACTGAACTTCATTGAGCTGAAAGAGTTAAATCTATGAGGCAGAGCACATGCATTAGCTGGGAATACCCGGCTTGAATTCAATATGTATCAGCATTAAATATGTATTTGTGCATTAAAAACCGAAAGGAGACTAGCGCTTACTTTGTGTCCTGGTATCCGCTGAGTTCCACCTGGTGGTCCCACCACAAAATGAATATCTGCCATCAAATCATTATTGAACATGACTGCATTTCTACAAAGCAAAAGCAAATATTATGTGGGACACTAACATTACTACTGCAGGCACAAACAGAGATATAATAACTTAACAAGTGGAAATCAAGGAGGCAAAACTCCTTTCGCTTTCAAACCTAACAAATCCGCCAGTCAGTATAAAAAAAAAAAAAAAGGTACAAAATGCCAACTCTTACCTCTCCCGGATGGTGGCATAGAGCCCTCGCCAATGTGGCGATGGGATAGTGTTGTTGTTGTTGAGATTTTGCTGGTGATATTGCTGGATAGAATTTGGGTTGTTGTTAGCTGGTTTCTTATTAGGAAATATCTCAGCAGCCATCTTCTTTTTCTTTTTGGTCTTTAAAGTAATTATTTCATAGCAGACAGGAGGTAACTTGCTGCTGGGACTGGAATTCCCCTTTTTAGAGCCTTTTTTGGAGCGGTTCTTGACAGTTTCTGGAAGCATTAAAAAGAAAGTCAGACATTTCATCTTCCCTCGTGCATCTACCATCAGTGTGCTGGTTTATGCAGGGCAGCAAGTCAAGCAGATAAGAATATTTCTATATTTATTTAGCAAAGAGCAGGCTTCAGCAGGCGGCCAAGGTGACCTGCTCTTTAAATTTCTCTAAGTCAACAAAGTGATTTCAAGTTTGATCCATCACTTGACGTGATAAATATATTCCATGCATGTCTCCCACTGTGCTGCCTTTCAGAATCCCTCTTGGGTTCAACGCTGCAGAATCACCAATTCTACTCTGCAAAAAGCCCAGCATTTAGCTGCCTGCATGACTTATTCAGAAGAAGGCTAACAAGATGTGAGATGCTGCTTTAAGCAGGGTCTGTTCGCTGACTCAAGCCGTGTGCTGAGCGCTTCTGAAAGGAGTCGAGATTGCAGCCTTGCAGATGGTGTCAGGCAGTCAATAGATTCAAGCCAATCGCTGGAGTCATGGATAACGATTGGCCCAGGCAGATTGTTTGGAATATACACGCAGTCAGTTTACTGGGGGGGGGGGGGGGGGGGAATACAACTGTACGCTCACCTTTACTTAAGGCAATTTGGGAGGGAAATGCACAGACAGTAAGCTTCCCACACTGGCCAAATGAAGACAGTCACATAAAAGGTTAACTGTCATTAAGGCATATAAGAATGACATTAATTTGATACTTTATATATATATATATATATATATATATATATATATATATAGCTGGGGCAGATCTCTGGAAACAAAGAATGGGAATTAGACATATAATAGAAGGAAACAAAACACTTTCTGTGCTAGATTCATGGGGATGAGGTCACTGCATTTCATTTAATTCATTCTATTTCCAGCTAACATAATGGGCTCTGACAGCAGTTCCTAATTACTAAGCTGTGTTAATTACGCTGAGAGCTATGGCAGGCATGCCTCTCCTTGTTAGAAGATAACCACCAGTAACTAGGTAAAAATGACATTATACAAACACAATTATTTTGTTCTGAACCCAAACTCAGAATGGGAAAAATAACCAGGCTGAGCAATATATTATCATTCTCCAAAGCCGAACAGGAGCCTGAGCCTGCTGCCCTTTATTAATGTTATTTATATAGGACTTTCTCTAGAGATGCTACACAGGGGGAATCAGGTTCCACCATAATTGGAGTGGGGACGGCACATCTGCAGGGTAAAATATATCCCCTGTGATCTCAAGGGGATAAACTGCATTCTCTCTGTATTAGGATCCCAAAGTAAAATACCCTTGTTTTTAACTATGGTTATCAAGGGGATCCTGACAATGTGGGTGCCTATTTTGTTTTTTCTTGAATAAATGCATTAGAACAAAAAAGGAGCAAACACTGATTAATATTCTACACAAATATAAAGATACATACTACCCTTGTGAAGAAGGATTGTACAGAATAAGTCTGTCTAAGGGTGGGAACTACCACACTGATTGCTTATTTATACAGGATCTTTATATAGGATCCCTTATCTGGAAACCCGTTATCCAAAAAGCTCCGAATTACGGAAAGCCCGTCTCTAGTAGACTCCATTTTAATCAAATAAGTCAGAATTTTAAAACTGATTTCCTTTTTCTCTGTAGAAATAAAACAGTACCTTGTAACTGATCCCAACTAAGATATAATTACCCCTTATTGGGGGCAGAACAGCCCTATTGGGTTTATTTAATGGTTAAATGATTCCCTTTTCTCTGTAATAATAAAACAGTACCTGTACTTGATCCCCACTAAGATATAATTACCCCTTATTGGGGGCAGAACAGCCCTATTGGGTTTATTTAATGGTTAAATGATTCCCTTTTCTCTGTAATAATAAAACAGTACCTTGTACTTGATCCCAACTAAGATAAAAATAATCCTTTTTGGCTGCAAAACAATCCTATTGGGTTTAATTAATGTTTTATTGATTTTTTTAGTAGACTTATCCGGAATACCCTTGGTCCAGAGCATTCTGGATCATGGGTCCTATACCTGTACATGTATTTATATTCTCTTAAGAAACTGTGCCCTTCTTGGGCCTTATATTAATAATATGACAGTAGCTAGTATGCGTATTTTAGACGACATACATAATATGTAGTTTAGCTTTATACAGCCTGCAAAAGAAGCTCTAGCAATTCGGCACTAAAAGAAATGGTACAGGTATGGGATCCCTTATCAGGAAACCCATTTTCTAGAAAGTTCCAAATTACGGAAAGGCCATCTCCCATAGACTACATTATAAGCAAATAATTGTAATTTTATAAAATGATTTCCTTTTTCTCTCTAATAATAAAACAGAACCTTGTTGTACTAAGATATAATTAATCCTTATTGGGGGCAGAACAGTCCTATTGGGTTTATTTAATGGTTAAATGATTCCCTTTTCTCTGTAATAATAAAACAGTACCTGTACTTGATCCCAACTAAGATATAATTAATCCTTATTGGGGGCAGAACAGTCCTATTGGGTTTATTCAATATTTAAATGATTTATAGCAGACTTGAGCTATGGAGATCCAAATTACGGAAAGATCCCTTATGCGGAAAACTCCCGGTCCCAAGCATTCTGGATACCAGGTCCCATACCCGTATTACGGTTATGGAGGGGAGTGCTACCTGAGGACTGTTTTAAGGGCCATGAATTGAACCACTCCACCTGTTACGTATATAATGTCTGTGTTTTAGTCTGGGCTGCTTTTTAGTCACAGCCTCACATGGGTTAAATATGTCTATTTTCCTATTCGCAATATAGAAGATGACCTTCCCTTATTTTAGAGCTTTCTGGCAGCAGGTAGGTAGGCAGGCAGGCAGCTGGGTGGGAGAAGGGAAGGTGGCAGGTAGGTAGGTAGGCAGCTGGATGGGAGAAGGGAAGGTGGCAGGTAGGTAGGCAGCTGGGTGGAAGAAGGGAAGGTGGCAGGTATGTAGGTAGGTAGGCAGCTGGGTGGGAGAAGGGAAGGTGGTAGGTATGTAGGTTGGTAGGCAGGCAGGTTGGAGAAGGGAAGGCAGCAGGTAGGTAGGCAGCTGGGTGGGAGAAGGGAAGGCGGCAGGTAGGTAGGCAGCTGGGTGGGAGAAGAGAAGGCGGCAGGTAGGTAGGCAGCTAGCTGGGTGGGAGAAGGGAAGGCGGCAGGCAGGTAGGTAGGCAGGCAGCTAGCTGGGTGGGAGAAGGGAAGGCGGTAGGTAGGCAGCTGGGTGGGAGAAGGGAAGGCGGCAGGTAGGTAGGTAGGCAGGCAGCTAGCTGGATGGGAGAAGGGAAGGCGGCAGGCAGGTAGGTAGGCAGGCAGCTAGCTGGGTGGGAGAAGGGAAGGCGGCAGGCAGGTAGGTAGGCAGGCAACTAGCTGGGTGGGAGAAGGGAAGGCGGCAGGCAGGCAGCTGGGTGGGAGAAGGGAAGGCGGCAGGTAGGTAGGCAGCTGGGTGGGAGAAGGGAAGGCGGCAGGCAGGTAGGTAGGCAGCTGGGTGGGAGAAGGGAAGGCGGCAGGCAGGTAGGCAGGCAGCTGGGTGGGAGAAGGGAAGGCGGCAGGCAGGTAGGCAGGCAGCTGGGTGGGAGAAGGGAAGGCGGTAGGCAGGTAGGTAGGCAGCTGGGTGGGAGAAGGGAAGGCGGTAGGTAGGTAGGCAGCTGGGTGGGAGAAGGGAAGGCGGCAGGCAGGTAGGTAGGCAGCTGGGTGGGAGAAGGGAAGGCGGCAGGTAGGTAGGTAGGCAGCTAGGTGGGAGAAGGGAAGGCGGCAGGTAGGTAGGCAGCTGGGTGGGAGAAGGGAAGGCGGTAGGTAGGTAGGCAGCTGGGTGGGAGAAGGGAAGGCGGCAGGTAGGTAGGCAACTGGGTGGGAGAAGGGAAGGCGGCAGGCAGGTAGGTAGGCAGCTGGGTGGGAGAAGGGAAGGCGGTAGGTAGGTAGGTAGGCAGCTGGGTGGGAGAAGGGAAGGCGGTAGGTAGGTAGGCAGCTGGGTGGGAGAAGGGAAGGCGGCAGGCAGGTAGGTAGGCAGCTGGGTGGGAGAAGGGAAGGCGGCAGGCAGGTAGGTAGGCAGCTGGGTGGGAGAAGGGAAGGCGGTAGGTAGGTAGGTAGGCAGCTGGGTGGGAGAAGGGAAGGCGGCAGGTAGGTAGGCAGCTGGGTGGGAGAAGGGAAGGCGGCAGGTAGGTAGGCAGCTGGGTGGGAGAAGGGAAGGCGGCAGGTAGGTAGGTAGGTAGCTGGGTGGGAGAAGGGAAGGCGGCAGGTAGGTAGGTAGGCAGCTGGGTGGGAGAAGGGAAGGCGGTAGGTAGGTAGGCAGTTAGCTGGGAGAAGGGAAGGCGGCAGGTAGGTAGGTAGGTACTTACTCAGGCAGGGAAGGCGCGTTTGGCCGCTGGGCCCAGAGATACAGCGGATCCATGCGTGTGACGGTGCCCCAGCTCCCTATTAGGGTTCGGTTTGAGCTCCTTATTCCGGTGGGGTGGTTGCGCTCCCTATTCCGGTAGGTTCCCTATTCGGGTTCAGCTCTCGATTCCGGCCGGGTTCGGCGGGCGCTAATGACGTCACTGGTACGCGCCTGAGCCGTGCACACGCAGCGCATGCCCGCAGGTTGGGATGAACTATGTGCCGCTAGCGCGCCTCCCGAGCGCCTCCCGAGCCTGCCGCCTCCCTACACTGCAGGGCGGACTGTAACGCTCACCCCGTACTGCTAATGCCGGTATCCTATTCATTGTGATATATAGGCTACAGCTGCGGTATATACAGCCCCGTACCGATAAGCCTACTGGGTTCCGTAGCCCAGATAAACACCAGAACCCCCTTGAATGTTACTTACAAGCATACCTCTGGGGTAGCATGGCTTATAGCAATGTCAATTGTACGGAGATGCTGCTATTCAGATGTCTAAATAGAAATATGTATAAATAGAAATATGGATAGATAGAAATATGTATAAATAGAAATATGGATAGATAGAAATATGTCTAAATAGAAATATGGATAGATAGAAATATGTCTAAATAGAAATATGGATAGATAGAAATATGTATAAATAGAAATATGGATAGATAGAAATATGTATAAATAGAAATATGGATAGATAGAAATATGTATAAATAGAAATATGGATAGATAGAAATATGTATAAATAGAAATATGGATAGATAGAAATATGTATAAATAGAAATATGGATAGATAGAAATATGTATAAATAGAAATATGGATAGATAGAAATATGTATAAATAGAAATATGGATAGATAGAAATATGTATAAATAGAAATATGGATAGATAGAAATATGTATAAATAGAAATATGTATAGATAGAAATACGCAGGCAGCTGTTATCCTTCCCCTGTGTAACTGCGCCGGGCTGACAGAACACTCATTTATTTTATCTCTGTGCCCCACTTCTGAGCATTTCCCACAGGCCTGAGAAAACGCAATCAGTCTCACAGTACCGCCAGCCTGTATTCAGCTGCTAATAGGCACTGACAGCTCATCGCATGATACGTTGGAAGCATGATACATTTGGGCATATAGTAAGGTTACCGGAGTTCCAATGTGAAATCCAGGGGCACCTGGGAAACTAAGAACATGCCCAGCCCCATGTCTAGTTTCAAACTTAAATATAGAAAAAAAAGCCAGTTTGCTTTTTTGAAAAAGTCATGATTCTGCTGGAGGAGCACTAGGAACCTATGCATTTTCCCATGACAGAATGCCTTTAATATGTTTTCCCAGAAAAGCCAAAATAGTTTTATCCATATTCCTTCCTTCAGCAACAAAAGCTGGCAAGGGAAGTTTGGAGAGCGCTAGGGGGTCAGGTGACAGCTCAGTTTCTACAGAGACAGCTTTCAGAGGCCTGAATTCTTGTCAGGGTCAGTTTTCCATGGGGACAAGGATACTGAAATGGGGTCAGTCCCTCTAAAATGGGTATATAACCTTAGTATATAAGATGGGTGCTGCCCATATTAACGCAGTGCTCCACTGCTATAGCATAGAAAAGAGGGGGAAAAAAGCCGCACTCCTTTCTCTAAAAAAAAATTCTTTATTTCATTAAATATAAAAACATGAGTGGCTACTGGGAAGCAAACAGCCTAATGTTTGCCAGAATGTTCCTTATAACCTCATATGAACCAGGAATAAAGTCAGAATACTACTTGGGGCAAGCAGGAGTCACAATATTTGAACAAGGTCCGTTAACCCACTGCAACCAATCAGATATTGGCTTTTAAACAGATTAAATGTGATTTGCTGATAAGTAAGCTATAGTAGTCACACCTAAGGAGTAAAAAATGAACAATACTGTAACAAACTATCATTATAACTTACACATGCTGCAATAGGCAATTTCAAGGTTCTCTGTTGTAATGTATTAAGAAAATTAAGACTAAAGATTAACGTTAATGTGTATTTGTATGACAACAGAGGCGGAACAGCACCCACTCCTGCCAAGAGTCCTATTAATCAAGCACTGCTCTTCAGATCTATATTTTATGGTACAGTATTGGAATTGCTTCCATAATTGGAACTGATTTAATATGGATAACATGTCTATCATATTTTATTAAAGGCATATTTTATTAATTAAATAGAATTAACATGTTGCCCTGATTATAATAAACCGAATATTCTCTAGGGTTATATTGTATTTGCTGACCATATAAAAAAGAAAGCTTAAACGCAACCCCAGAGATACACGTGATATGCGGTGCAGTATAACATCTAAAAGGACTTGTGCTGTCATTAATAGTTCACAACTGAATTCCCCAGATGCGGCAAGCAATATGGCAGCTATCTCATATCTACTAATGCAACTCTAATTAAAGCGAATGTTCCATGCACACAGTTACAGATGCTGGGAAACATGACAGTCTAATTATAGAAGAATAATTGGGTATATTTCTGATTGCCAGCTGCACAATATCCAGGAAATCCTCCCACACACACCAAACAACCGACTCCACATTCAGACTTTCTCACTGATCTCTCCACTGAAAGAATCAATGACCAGTATCTGAAAGCATTAAGTTGAGTTAAAAGGAAAAGCAATTAGAAAGAGGCTATATATGCAGTTATAAAAAGACAGTAACAATACAGGCATTGGATCCCTTAGCCAGAAAGCTCTCTCCCATAGGGTCCATTTTAAGCAAATAAGTCTAATTTTTAAAAATGATTTACTTATTCTCCCATGGCAGCAGCGCCCCTGATGGTAACTAAATTGCATCCATATTGGGGGAAAACAATCCTATTGGGTTACTTAATGATTAAATTATATTCTGGTTTCTGCTGGTTACCATGATAGTCTGTGGAGGAGTATTTTCGACATCTTGCCATGTGGAAGCTAGAAATTGTACAGCCAGTAAAATCCACCAAAACAAGAATAGACTCTCAGGGTGACTCTCATGGTGCCTTTCCCTGCAGGGGATAAAGCACCATAAAAATACCTCTTTATTTAGGTGAATGGGAATCACAGCACATACAAGGATCCAGCTGAACTATAATGCTTTTTGTTCAAGGGTACCAATCATTCTTATATTTTTGTGAACTTAAACCATTTTAAAAATGTTTGTGCAAAATAAGATTTTTTGAATTTAGGTATTCAGAGTTTTACATGCAGGTATTACCAATCACCTGGAAGAAGTGTTATTTTCAGCAATTTCCTGTGCCCTATATGCCATTACATGCAGGAATAACTGTACAACTTTAACACATTAATTGGGTTATGTAATATAAGGCACTGTCCAGGAGCATTAATCCATAGCAACCAATCTGAAGGTAGAATTTTGTGGCCACCTATTTAAAAGCAAACATCTTATTGGAAGCTATAAGTTACTGCTCCTGGGCAAAATTAGTGCCTTTTATTACATATAGGGGAAAGAGTCAGTTCTATGAATGTTCTTCTCGGCCAACCTAGAATGTACAGTGCAGCTGCAATTATAGTGTGTTACAGCTACCATTCCCAGAAATCTCTGCCACTGCTGGCACACAGCAAGCTTTGAGTCATAGTGCAGAAAGCCTTATAGAAATAAAAGTATACAATTAATAATCTTATTGTGCCAAAGTTTTTGAAGTCTGCCTGGTCATTTCTGGTGTTCACTGGCATCGTTTTCATTGCTCGGAATGTGAGTGATGTCTGCACTTTTTTTGCCGCAACCCAACTGTGGCAATTGACGTAGGGTGTGAAGGGGACCTGTTATCTCCCCAGTGAGAAGATGGCAGTGGCTCCAGGGTTCTGTGTGTGACACAGCAGCACCCGATTTGGAATGGAAGTCATGAAGTGCATTTTGACTCAAGTACCTTTTATAAAAGTGGGTTTACATACAACTAACTGCAGTAAATTGCAGGGAACTCAACTGCATTAATGAGCTCTTTTATAAAACTAATAGTATTGTTTTGCCGCAAATATGGATTTGTGCAGTTTAGTTACGTGCTGCCACCTTTGCCGGCATCACAATGTAGACAAGAGGGCTGCATGACGACATTAGAGGGCTGAGCTGTGGCATTGGGGAAGGTCCTGCTGACGTGGGCAGACTTGGTAACGTTTGGGGTCCTGGTTATGGGGTTACACTTTTAAGGTGCAACCCTCTAATATTTTTAAACCGAATAGACCCTTGAAAAAACAGGCTGTCTTGTTTACATTGGTACGGTTGGCAACTGTATTAGTTATCATCAAGTACAAGGAACTGTTTTATTATTTAACACCTTTTTATGGGGTGCTCACACTCTGGATTACCTTCAGGCTTCAGATGTAGACCCTCAGACTTGGCCGAGCAAATCACAACTCCTGGCAACTCCCTGTACAGCATGTGTTGCATGCGTTACTTTTACTCAGGTGGGCCCTCGCTATATACATGTGGGGGAAGTGTTAACCTTGCTGCATCACACACAAAGCTCAATTCTTAAATTTCCTGGGTAATTTGTACGGGAGGCTGGGGGACTGAGTACAAAAATATGTAACTCCAGGGGTAATTCAAGGGAAGTTGGATATTTAGATGTTATCTTGTTTGAGTTTTCATATATTGCATATACTGTATAATCCATTTAATATAGAATCTGTGCCTTTTAGAGCCAAATTCACAAATAATGCTTTTCACAAGCTTTGTAAGCTGACCTTGTAGAAATAGTGAGTATCTGTTATTCCACTTTAGTCTTGCCAAAAGGAAGGGGCACATTCTGTAAATGCAACAAGTAAACTATTCATTGTGCTGATAAAGCACCTGTGGGCCCTGTCTCCAAGGACTCATACTAAGGCTTTTCATCACATCCTCACCTCCCTTTGCCTCCTTTCTCGCCTGTGTGTTGAGCTAAGAAACATCACCGTGTGTTGAGCTAAAGCAACATCAACGTGTCTATATCATATCTCTGGGGTACAGTCAAAGTCCTTGACATTACTAACCCTTTCTGGCATCCTCGGCTGCTTCACTAACTACCCTGATCCTGCCTCTCACTCTTATTACAAAAACTTTATTAGCCCTTTTGTCACCTACTGAGGCCTACCTCTGCCTCAGGATCTTTGTAGCACACCAACCTGCACCCAACCCTAACCGGCCCACTCCCAACCTGCACTCAACCCTTACCTGCCCACTCCCAACCTGCACCCACCCCTAACCCGCCCACTCCCAACCAGCACCCAACCCTTACCCGCCCACTCCCAACATGCACCCAACCCGCCCACTCCCAACCTACACCCAACCCTAACCCGCCCACTCCCAACCTACACCCAACCCTAACCCGCCCACTCCCAACCTACACCCAACCCTAACCCGCCCACTCCCAACCTGCACCCGACCCTAACCCGCCCACTCCCAACCTGCACCCAACCCAGCCCGTGGATCTGCTTCTACTCCGCACCTAACCCACCCCATCTCTGACGTCACAGGGCAGGCACGCGCCTATAAATAGATGGTTCTAGAGGGAGCAGAAATGGGCCACAGTTAGATCACAGGCGGGGAGGCTGGCATGAAGAGCTGGCCTGTACATCGCTAATAGGGACCTTAGATTGTAAACTCCTCTGGGAAAGTGAATGATGTATAGTCTTGTAAAGCGCTGCAAAAATGTGTCACTGCTATATAAATAACAGAAAATAATCTGTTTTATAAAATTGGAGAGAATGTGGAATCTCAGATACAATGATATATTATAATTGGGCTCAGAATGAAGGACTGACATTGTGTGTAACGCTAATTACACAATGTGCCATGTCACTATTCTTCTACTACAACTTGTTTTCATTTTACACTTATTAATTAGTTTTGTATGCTACAGATAGGGCACATGTTGTCACTTTGTGCAAATTTAAATAAAATGTATCCAGCCTGGCTACAAATGTGTACAGTAAACAGTACAAGGATCCCAGAAGTATACAAAATATCAGGCAGATCTATAACTGTGATAACAATAATTAACATCTAAACGTGTGCTGCATGAAATGAAAGTAAATTTAAAGAATCAGTAACATCAAAAATATTTTTGATTAGATTTAGAAGTATCTGTTTTATCCAGTACCTGCAAATAAACTGTATTTTTGTGGTTTCGGAGATAAACACAGTTTTAGACTGCTAATAGTAAGCAATGGGATGTTTAAACTGTAAATGGAGTGCATAACAGCTTGCTTGCACACTTACCAATTACATGAGACCACCTACTCAAGACCTTACCTAAAAACAGCTCATTGTTCATCATTTCTGACTCAAGTTTCAAATGGGGGTCACTGACCCTGGCAGCCCATAAACAATTTCTCTATGAGGCTACAATTTTATTGTTTATTGTCATTTTTTTTATTACTTATCTTTTTATTCAAACCCTCTTCTAGTCATATTCTAGTCTCTTATTAAAACCACTGCCTGGTTGCTAGGGTAATTTGGACCATAGCACCAGATAGCTGCTAAAGTTCCAAACTGGAGAGCGGCTAAACAAAAGCACAAATAATAAAAAATGAAGACCAATTGCAGATTGTCTCAATATTACTCAGTACATTATTCTAAAAATAAATTAATTATGGGTAAAACCCATTTAATGTTAGAGCACCTTTGTGCTCATTCAAAAAACTAGTTCCCTGCACCTCATGCCAGATTAACCATTTGGTGCAGGGTGCAGAGGGTAGCAAGTTAGCCTTGTACTTATTGCCACCGGCTTTCCATAACGCACACACCTGAATGAAGCATAAGTCATGGGGTGGGAGAGTAGACACCATGCTGCCCTCTACGCAATCCTCATGAATGAATACATTGCTACTAAACAAAGGCAGCACTGTATTCATAGAGAAAGTGTAGATCCATGTCCCAGTGTTGGGACTGGGTGTGAAAAATAAGGTGGCATGTAGCTGTCAAATGAAATCCGCCTGGTACAAGTGATATAATTAAATGGGTGGTTCATCTTTATTATAACTTTTAGCATGGTATAGAATATACTATTCCTAGAAACTTTTCAATTGGTCTTCATTATTTTTTTTTTTTTAGTTACTGAATTATTTGCCTTCCTTGTCTACATGTTTCCAGCTTTCACATGGGGGTCACTGACCCCAAACGTTTTGGCTAGCTCTTTGAGGCTACAATTTTATTTTTATTGTTACTTTTTATTCCTTATCTTTCTATTTAGTCCCTCTTCTATTCATATTCCAGTCTCTCATTCACACCACGGCCTGATTGCTAAGGTAAACAAGACCCTAGCAACTAGATAGCTGCGGAAATCCCAAACCGAAGAGCATTATACACCATTATATTTGAAGATGATTTTTCCTTCCATTTGTAAAATGTTCCTTTTCCCGTTATTTTACTTTATCAGTGACAATCAAACTTAATACTGCATTGCAGTGCACTTGCGTGCCCTCTTTATCCCGTATAACATTTGGCAATGGGGCTGCATGGAGGGGGGGTAATTACATGGCCTTTAAGTAAGTGTAAATCCACAGTTTCAGCTCTCTACAACTCTTCATGCGGCAGAAGCAGGAAATACAATATATCTCTGTCTAACATTACATCTGCTCAATATACAGTAATTGTGTTTCAGCCTCTGGAGAATAAATGTGTTTCTTGAAAATCCCTCTATTTACCACTGCTCTGAATCAGTATTACCTATAATCCAGTTAGTGGCATAATTTTATATTAAAGCTGTGCTTTATCCCTGCATTTTACCAATTGTCAATAGGTAAGCTAATTTAATATTTCTACATTAACCGCATAATCATCATTGATTTGCCTCTGGGTAATGTCTGACACTAAGTCATTACATGCATTGCTTTTCTTTCCACTTCTCTTTGCTAGCCCTGGGAAATATATTGGTGCTTTAAAAATAAAGGGGAGACAAATAACGCTAACGGATATTTATTAGCACATTTGCCTCGTGAAACAAAGTTTGCGCCAGTAAATCTTGTACGCACGCTGAACTGTACAAAGAAATGGGCTGCAAGCCCTAAGGGAAGTATTGCTCAAATCTGAGACTTCTCTACTTTATTATTCGTTATATACATAAATGTATTTTATTCACATCCTAAGATGTCGGTTTACTAAAGTGTGCTAAAATTGTCTTTAAATCATATTCCATTATTGCTGCGCCAAAAGGAAGAAGCACCTAAATTGTGTTTGAATAGCTGGCGTTAGTTATGCAAAGGAAAGTGCTATTGCCAGTGTTTGTTTTAGCAGCTTGCAGGCTATTAAGATCAGCAGCATTTTGTGCTAGAAGCCTTCTGCAACCGCAACCAAAACTATTAAATAATACAACACTTAAGAATAATTTTATAACAATTATCAACTGCATTTATAAATACATTATTATTTATATTCATTGTTTGTTGTTAGCAGTAATTAATTTATTATCAAATCTAGTTTTGGTTGCAGGTACCGGCCCAGGGTATCGGGTAAATGATTACAAACACTGGAGGGTGCCTAACATTTCACACCCAACCAGTGATTGCAACTTTCCTTCTCCTTTGAAGGAATAGATTTGCCACATTAGTGCCACCTAGAACGCTATATTTATTCTGCAGAAAGCTTTACCATACCTGAGTAAACAGCCCCAGGAGCTCCCTCTGTTTGTGTAAGATAGCAGTTGCCATTTTAACTTAGTCTCAGTAGCTTCCATGCAACACATTCTAATGGGGGGGGTGTGAGCTCTTATGAATTCTTATGGGAGGGGGGAGCAGGAGATGGGAGAGAGGAGAGAGCTGCACAGACTCCATCTGGAGACAAGAAATACTGTTTTTCTTTTGATAGAGCACTCTTATCTTTCCTTGCCCTTTAAAGTGATTGTAATCGCTTACCTTATACCCCGGGCTGGTGCTCCTGTTAAGAGAAAACCGCACCAGCCTGAGGTAGCTGGGAGACAGCAATTCTCTTCTTTCTGTCTTCATTCATCCGGATCCCAGGGCCAGCACTTGCGCAGTAGGGTGATAATGCCATCCTTGTTCAGCTTTTTACTCTACCATGAATGCGCAAGCAGCACAAAGACAGAAGAAGGAAGAGGATCACTGACTCGCAGCTACCCCAGCCGGTGCAGTTTTCTTCTAACAGGAGCACCAGCCTGAGGTTTCAGGTAAGCAATTACAGTCACTGAGGGGTGCCTAACATTTTTGCACACCCCCAGTGATTGTACCTTTCCTTCTTTAAGACCTATTTGTCCTACCTTTTTTATTCTACCTAATTCTACCTTTATGCAGTGTGAATTTGTATTTATAAGAGGCAGATGGGAGTGATATCTTCTACACATCAAAATTGGGAACCCCCAAAACATTGTGGGGTAGAGGCAATCTTTGATGCAATGTTAAGCCAACAGTTAGGTCATTGAAAGCTTTGCATTAATAGAAGTCGGTTTCTAGCCCGCCTAACACCTGACTCCATTGATATGTTCATGTCATATGACAAATGCCAGAGGGGCTCTTTAAAGCTGACATAAACGTGTTCTTTATAATGGGCCGGTGAGGGATTGGTTGGGTCTTTTTATACATACAGGTATATAAAATATTACATATTTTGTTACAAAAGAATTACACATATGTCTTATCGCCTTATATTAATCCTTGCGCTGATCATTTTTCTTGAGCATTCTAGTGCTTGAATATGAAAAAAAAACATGGTTGCAGAGAAAAGTTGCATGCCTTTTTTATGTTGCTTTTTACTGGAACTCGAATACTGGTAAATCTTATCAGGGGCATATAAAAATTCTAATTCTAGTGTTTTTGAGTTTTTACCAAATTTGAAAAAATGCAAAAATATCAGTTGCTAATCTTGAAAATATCGCTCCGTTGGTCAAGTTGCTCAAAACTCAAAAGGCCACCATTGGGTCCAGTCAACTGTAACCGAAATGAATAGGGAGCCATTTAGAGCATTTTGTCATCCACCCATGTTGCTATTAATTGATTGGGCATCAAAAAGCCCAGAACTGCGGTGTATGGCTTTACAGTTCCCCTTACGTTTCTTTCCCAGGGTTCCTTTTATACCTGAGCATAACATTGCAATTCATTCAATGATATATATCTGTATATCTTTTGTATATCTTTTAATATATCTGTGCTTCCAAACATTCAACATGGTTTTATGTAAAATCACTTCTATGCTAATGCTACCTAAATATATTGTTTTGCCTGGTTTTCCAGATGTCCACGTGACATAGACTTTCTTTCCACCTGGTTGATTTATTCTGGTTTTCTCCCCATCGTCAGATGTTATAAACCTTTTTTCCTAAGAAAAATGACTTTACATTCCATGCGCTTAGATCAGTGAGATCAATTCTTGCTGCTTGTAAACCCGGCCCCACTAGATTTATAAAACTAATAATATAAAGCTAGTGGCAGAAAGTTCATTATGATTCTTCTTGATAAGAAATGTAATATTGGGAATAATCTCTGCTTTTATCAGCTGTTTTAGTCCATCAGTTATGGTATTGGTATATGGTCAATTTAGGCTGATGCCACACGCGGCGTAGGGCTGATTTTTTCGGCAAGCGGAAAAACGCTTGCCGAAAAATCAGCCCTACGCCTGCTACTTGTGCCTGCACCCGAATGAATGGGATAAGCTCGGGGGCAGGCACATGTAGCCGATATACGCATGAAAACGCGAGAGAATGCAAAGTCTCGCGTTTTCGTGCGTATATCGGCTACATGTGCCTGTACCCGAGCGTATCCCATTCATTCGGGTGCAGGCACAAGTAGGAGGTGTAGGGCTGAATTTTCGGCAAGCGTTTATCCGCTTGCCGAAAATTTCAGCCCTACGCCTCGTGTGGCATTAGCCTTAAAGGGTACAATATGTTCAGTATGAGCCAGTTAAATTGAATTATATTGAAAATATGTTCTGTCTGAATTATTTGGATTTTTTTTAATTCAATTAAATGTTTGTTTAATTGTTAATAGTGAGCTGTATAAAGAGGATTGTTTTAAAAATATGTTCTATCTTGAATACAAAAGTTTGGGCACCCCTTGCCAAATGACATATTTACATAAATCTGTAAGTGAAAAGTAGTAACTACTGCAGGAATGAATGCGTTAAAAAGCAGAATATTTTGCAAATGTTAAGGCACAGTTACATTTTATTTCACTTCACATTTTTTTAGAATGAACAAGGAGATAAGATCAAAGGTAAAATGAAAAAGTATTATCGCGTTCACAGTTTTTTCTTTTATTTCTCTGAAATAACAAAGCCCACAGATACATTTAATTAACAGCAAGTCAAGGCTAGTCCTGTTTGCTAAACTTACACTCAGCATGGCATGTTGTCCATTCATATTTACATAATCCATTTCAAACTGTAAGGTTCAAACAACTGGCCATATGCACTGAACAGGTATGGGATCCCTTATTCGGAAACCCATTATCCAGAAAGTTCCGAATTACAGAAAGGCCATCTCCCATAGACTCCATTATAAGCAAATAATTCTAATTTTTAAAAATTATTTCCTTTTTCCCTGTAATAATAAAACAGTACCTTGTACTTGATCCCAACTAAGATATAATTACCCCTTATTGGGGGCAGAACAGCCCTATTGGGTTTATTTAATGGTTAAATGATTCCCTTTTCTCTGTAATAATAAAACAGTACCTTGTACTTGATCCCAACTAAGATATAATTACCCCTTATTGGGGGCAGAACAGCCCTATTGGGTTTATTTAATGGTTAAATGATTCCCTTTTCTCTGTAATAATAAAACAGTACCTTGTACTTGATCCCAACTAAGATATAATTACCCCTTATTGGGGGCAGAACAGCCCTATTGGGTTTATTTAATAGTTAAATGATTCCCTTTTCTCTGTAATAATAAAACAGTACCTGTACTTGATCCCAACTAAGATATAATTACCCCTTATTGGAGGCAAAACAACCCTATTGGGTTTATTGAATATTTAAATGATTTTTAGCAGACTTAAGTTATGGAGATCCAAATTATGGAAAGATCCCTTATCCAGAATACCCCGGGTCCCGAGCATTCTGGATAACAGGTCCCATACCTGTACCTATTTCATAGCTTTATTGAAAGACCTGTACAAGAGTTCTGAATGTCCCCTTATCCTTTGAATGGTATTCATTATATCCGGAAACCGGTCATCCAGAAAGCTATGAATACAGAAGCCCATTTCCCATAGACTCCATGTTAATCAAAAAATTCAATCCTTTTTCTCTGTAATAATAAGACAGTACCTTGTACTTGATCCCAGATTTTTTTTTTAGTAGACTTTAAGTATGGAGATCCAAATTACAGAAAGTCCCCTTATCCATAATAAAACACCAGGTCCTGAGCATTCTAGATAACGTGTTCTATACCTGTGTATACCATGTGTAATGAATCTGTGTATATCTAGGTACATTATTGTTGAACTATACAACTATAACAATTGGTTCAGTTGCAAAATAGAGAAAATTACATGTTATTGTAGCAAATGTATTATGCAATGATGGACACGCAATTATGTTATTTTCATATGGGAAGTTTTATATTGTTATAAATAATACACTGATAAACATGTGTAATAACCCTGTAAACAGCATTCTTCATATTGCCCATATTCATCAGGAAATTGTACAAGCTGTACAAGTAAAATACTGACCAAGAGGACATAGTTGGTATGAACCAGTGTGCATATGTAGTGTAATAATTGGTCTGACTTGGTGGAAATGAAATTGCCAGTATCTCCAGCAAGGGAACTTACAGGTCAGGGATATAATTTCTGGTTATTGTATTAATTTGATATTCAGCACAAGATTTAGGAATGCATGGTGCCATTTTGAAAAGAGTCCAACAATAGACAGAGCCTGCAATGCTGCCATGTAGTACCGTGCATGTATGGAAGCGTTTTTATTACTGAACCTGCAGTAAACTTGGCCTTCCTATCTGACAGCTTACTGTAGCTCAGATACTGACTGGGAAGGATTGAAAATCTTGCATGAGCCCCCATTCCCTGGAGTCCAGACAATTGAATTAGGCTGATTTTGCCCAACACTTATATTTCCAACCATACTCCTGCCCCCTAAAACGTACATGCACACATTGAATTAGGCTGCATGCACAGGTGTAAGTGTATTCCAAATACTGATGAGGTGAACTGGAATGGCATTATTGTATATATATATATATATATATATATATATATAAAATAACTGCAGTTTGTTTTTTCTATCCAGAGCATATTAGAAGCTGCCAAAAACATTGCCAGTAGAAGGTTCCAAATGGGTCCTATCCAAACCTGACAAAATCCTTCTTTGTACAAATATTGGTCTTGCTTACTGGTAAAGGGACACTCCTATTGAAACCAGGACAATATTCCATAGAAAGACCAATATAGGTTTAGGCACGGTACAGTGGTGAGTGCTTACTAAATCGTTTGTTCCTTTGCAGAGAACTGGTTTCATTGAGAGCAAACTGCAAACATGTTCTGTGCATAAGACTTAACTGCTTTCCTTTTGCACAAATGCATCGCAGGATAGATGTTCCTTTCAAGATAATCAAACTGTTATGAACAATATAGCAGAATATGAAGCAGAACAGAAACAAGAGGCTTGGAAAGCCATTGCTTATATTAAGGATTAGTTATGGGAAACAAGAAACATGTTTCTACTTAAGTAAGAATAAGCACCCGCCTAGTTGTTGGCACAAACTGTGATACTTTGGTACTTTGGGTTGAATGAAAATGATTTTTCTTAACGGGTGGTATAATTAAAAAATTGCATTTAAAACTTATTAAAATAGATTGTGAAATAAAAGTTTGTGCAAAATATACTATAGTAGAGCATATGTTCCATATATTTTAAAGCATTTACCAGGGCACACAAGCTTTATAAACAGATTCTCCATATTTGCTGACCTTTTGGAACGGCGATGTATTCGTTTCCAAGCAGTAGAGTAGAGCAATTGTTCAGGATCTTTGGGGCTGTCCCACTAGTGGGCTTAAAGCAGTGGATGAATGGTGTCTGAAGGACAATATGGATCAGATAGGGTGAATGCTTATTGACTTCTAGTCTGGTTACGGATTCGTCCTTGTCTTCATTTGATTATAACACAGGGCAGATTCCTCAATAGACAAATTTGGATTCCTGGCATTTTTCCAGTAGTTGTTTAGCCTTTACTAGTTCTAATTGTTTCACCTTTACTAATCTTCTGATATTTAGGAATTTTGTCAACAATGTTGCTATTTTTTCTAAAGCATTTTCATCTTTCCTGCCCTGGGAAAGGGAGGAGAAGAAGGAGAGAGGAGCAAGCTGCACATGCCTTGAAAGGTTTGAGCTGACAGAAGAAATTCTGACACAGAAGCTCATGTGCACAGTTTATGGGTGTATTTACTTAGTTTTAACATTTTCTTCTACTTTAATTGCAAACTCTCTACAAAAACCAGGGATACATGGCCATGAAAGCATAAATATATAGGCAGAAGAGTTCACAAAAAATACCTAAACATTGGAAAATGGTTTGAATGGATAAACTGCTTTAAAGTTGCAGAAAACAGAAGGTTTCAGTCACTCTTTCTTCTAATGAGGCATTTTTCAAGAATACTCATGAAATGACTAGTGTAATTGTCAGGAACTTCCTGGTCTAGAGCCAGGGATCCTATGTGTGTTCTAGTTGCTGCTCCTCTGGGTTGGCCAACTGGAAGCAGTGGTGGTTCATGTTAATGAAATTTCCTTCTGCCTCTGTTTTACCAGGTTGACATGAAGCCACTGGGGTCCAGCTGCGGGAATTTGCCCAGACTATTGCCTGAATTTGCCTGCTGCCTGCCCAGACTAATCACTAATATGTGTTTGTCTTTTTTTATTAAATCATTTTGTTTTCAACTTATTTTCAATTTTGCCTCAGTGTTTTAGCTTTTGATATGTCTGTTGAAGGTTACACAACATGTTGGCTACTTAGGGAATCGGAAAGGGAATATACATAGGGTATAGCCAGCAATCAGAACTTTATTTTTTACTGTATTTTATATAAAGAAAATGTGCTTTTTCTCTCTTAAGACAAAAACAAAATAATTAATTAAAAAGTAAACAAAGGACCTAGGGCAGGGCTGTCCAACTGCTTAGCTGTAGTGTGCCAGCCATCACTCATACAGCATGTTCAAGGGCCGGATTATGTTAAATTCATGATGTCATACAATGAAGTCTATGGAGCCCTTGATTGCACTGGGGGCCATAGAAATCTTTTGAAGGGCCACATTCGAGTTGGAGAGTTGGACAGTACTGATCTAGGGGGTAGATTTATCCAAATTAAATAGTTTTTTTTAAAGAAAAAGTTTTCCTTTTATCTCTATTTTTTTCCTCAGGTTTCCAGCTAAAATCCTTGCCACTTTTGAGAAACCTTATACTCTCTTTTTGGTAATAAGTAATTGTGATTTTATTTCATTGATTATTCCCGCACTTTGCAGATTATTTACAGGAATTCACATCAGTCCCTGCCCCAGTGATGCTTTTAAAATGTACCTTTTTAAATTCAGAGCCAATTCAGCTAAAAAGAAGCCCTATTAAACCGCTATTGAATAAAATGAAACATTTTATGTATGCTGCACCATATTTCTCAAACACTATATTTGTGTGGGTGACAATTTATTTTAGTCTTCCATATTCCTTATTAGTCATTTAACACTAGATTTACCACCAGATGGTTCCATACCAGATGCACGGAAGAAAATAAGTGTACCCTGAAATCAGATGACAGATTTAGTGAAAGATGGACTGAATAAAAAACGGTGGTGTCCAACCTGTCATTGCACTTTGTTACTAAATATGCTATATGATGTCACACAAAGAAGCATATGGAGCCCATGGACAGGCTAGTGGCAGTAAAAATTCCCTGGAAGTCAACGAACAACTGTGGGAATTTGCATTATGGGTGTCATAACCCTAGCAGGGGTACGGGGCAGTAGTTTAAACTACTAATGACACTGGCTCAGCAGGTTTATTCTTCATTAAAGGAGAAGGAAAGGTAAAAACTAAGTAAGCTTTATGATAAAGGTCTATGTAAATACAGCCATAAGCACTTACAGTAATGCTGCACTGAGTCCTCTATCAGAAGAAACACAGGATTTCTTCCTTTTTTTAGCATGTTCTTAGGGTATCTGACTTACTCTTTTGGAAAAATCCTTCATTCCCGGGGCCAGAGTCTGCGCAGCTCCCTCCCCTCTCCTGCTCCTCCATCCCATAAGAATTCATAAAATTCACCCTTAGGAATGTGTAATCTGAGCTATAACGGCTAGACTGCAAACCGGAAGCTATGAACACCAAGCTAAAATGGCAGCTGCAATCAGAGAAAGCTTCTAGGGTTCTTTACTCAGGTATGATAAAGTTTTCTGCAGAATAAATATAGTGTTCTAGGTGGCACTAATATCTATTGGCAGTAAAATGCCAAAATGACATTCTTTCTCCTTTAAAGGAGAAGGAGTAACTGTTGGATTCTAATTAATTTGGTTTCACCCAGTAATAATAATAATAGACCCCAGGCCAGTGTTCCTCTTGACTGAAAACTGCTTCAGTTCAATGGACTTCTGTAGGAGAGCCACAGAGAGGAAGAGGGGTGAAGAGGAAGAAGGGTAAGATGGCAGAGGGGTGCTCCTACATTAGTAGCTTTGGCCTGCGCAGTTTTAAGCTAAAAGGAGCACTGGCCCGGGGTCTCTGAGTTTCAACAATTTGGCACCTCCCAGTTATTATGACTTTGCCTCTCTTTTAACTATACCTAAATGCATACTTAAAGATCAACTTTATAGAGTATTATACCGATCTGCAACTTTTTATAATGTTAAAAAGGGAATTGATTTTTTTTGCAGTTTAGTTTCTTGACTGTTTTCCACATTAATAAAAATTAATCCTACATAGTTTTAATATTTTTTCGCCATTTAAGGTGGAATATCCAACATCATAGGGTGATGCAACCTCAAGTATTAATCCCAAATTGTGTGCACAGTGCTACAGTACTACATGGCTAAATAATAGAAGGCACTCTGTAGGCCACAAAGACAGTTTACTGTACCACCATTTTCAATATACAGGGCTGTCTGTTGTGCTATATTGGCAAGTTGTAAATCTAAAGACTTCCTCAGTCAGGTGCAAAATATAGGGGCAGATATATACATTTTTGAGGTTGTAATTTTCCCACTATTCACACAAATTGCTGCAAAAAATTGTGACTTTGCAGTTTTTTTCTTGAATTAAGAAATCCAAGTCCGGTTTGGGGCTTCTCCAGTTACATGGGAGTAATCTAAGTCCGGCTTGGGACTCCTCCAGTTACATGGGAGTTGGAGAAACAATAGGTTACCTGAAAGCAGTTCTAATGTGTAGCGCTGGCTCCTTCTGAAAGCTCAGATTCAGGCACAATGCACTGAGATGGCGCCTACACACCAATATTACAACTAAAAAAATACATTTGTTGGTTCAAGAATAAAGTTTAAATGGTAGAGTGAAATATCTGCAATGCAAACAGTGTAATTTAGAAATAAAAAGTATACCATAAAAATCATGACTGTATACCTTTAAGGTGGCAAGATTTTTTTTTCTTTTTTTTATAGCCTGATCATATTTAAAAAAAAAAATTGCACATTTTTTTTTATCATAAATCGGCCCCTCAGTTTCTTGTAAGAAACTTTAATATTAAATATACACAGTGCAAATATGTTTTCCTTTGTGTAAATTGTTTTTAGTGTACTCAAATGTAATAGAGTGATTGCCAGCCCATCTGCGATAAGGATTGCGAAATTGAGAATCCACGATATTCAGGGGGGTTAGAAATGTTCCATCCAATGTATTAACTGCCTAAGGAAAATTGTATTGCATTATAGACATTTTGTTATGTATCAGAATTGTATTTCTGTTTCCCATAAGAGCTTTGCTCACTCAGCTCCCTTGTTGAGCGTGCCACCTGGTCACATTCAATACCAAGCGACAGGAACATTAACGCATACATAGATGATAATACTCACCTAATGCAGATGCTTTAAGTTGGAATGTTAACACAACCTGGCTTGTGGTTGAGTGATATTGTTTCACATGAGCGTTTAAGCCAGTTTGTATACAAGCCCCAAATGTGTTTTATTAGAAAGAACTATTTGTTCCATAGCATGTTGATGCATTGAAATCTCCTGCACAGTAGCTGTATGCTCCCTTGGCAGCTGTATTAATTTGTAAAACAGTCACTTCTATATATGTTGTATATATTGACTTGTGCAAGTGCATACTGCTCATACTAACAGCAATTGTATAACAATATATACTATGTTGTCCTCTATTTCCCAAGTGCATTCATGTAGCTTTATTATACAGCTGCAAGCACTATAGTATTGTGGTGATGTGTGTAACATTCTGCCGCCTAGAACTTATTTCTGATTATCCTGAATGTGATATTTTATGTTTTTTTGGTTCAAACTAAATTAAGTATTAGTTTACAAGTTAAAAATATACATAAATAAATTCTAGCTGAGCTACAAATAATATCATTATACACTGTTTTTGAATAAGGTTTCAATACCCATGTAGTCAGTCTGAGGTTACAATTCTCTTCTCTACCCCTTCTTCAAACAGAACGCCGCAAGATGTTTTTTGAAAGCAGCCAAGTGGTGGAACTAATTAGGTTGTGAACCTGTCACTTTAACGCAATACGGGCTTTATTGGCATTATTTTTACACCCACGGAGTTGCCAGATTTCACAAACAGGTATTTTTCTCGTTGTTGCTATGGGCTACACGCTTCCTTGTAGAAAGGTTTATTTTAGAAACGGAGCAGGTATTTGTCAAAATATGCTTGATGGTGCCAATAGTCTGTGATTTATAAAAAATATGTTGGATATATTTATTATATTTATGTTAGGTATCTAAGTTTTAACCTTAATTTTGAAATAGTATATATGCTATATAGCCAAATGATTGTTACAGTTATAAGAAAAATATAAAGCAGTTTGGTTTATAATCATTTACCTATACAGGTAAAGGTATGGGACCTGTTATCCAGAGTGCTTGGGACTTGGGGTTTTCCGGATAAGAGATCTTTCCGTAATTTGGATCTCCATAACTTGTCTGCTATAAATTATTTAAATATTGAATAAACCCAATAGGCTTGTTTTGCCTCCAATAAGGATTAATTACATCTTAGTTGGGGATCGAGTACAATGTTCTGTCTTATTATTAAAGGGAAAAAGGAAATCATTTTTAAAAATTAGAATTATTTGCTTATAATGGAGTCTATGGGAGATGGTCTTTCCGTAATTTGGAACATACTGGAGAACGGTTTTCCGGATAAGGGATCCCATACCTGTATAGGTCCTGTTATCCAGAATGTCTTTCCACACTTTAGGTCTCCATACCTTGTTACTGAAAAGTTAATCATTTTTTATTATTTTTATGATTACAGAGATAAAGGAAATAATTTTTCAAAATATGAATCATTTGATTAAAATGGAGTCTATAGGAGATGGCATTCCTGTAAGTTGGAGCTTTATTGGTAACGGGTTTCTAGATAACAGATCCCATAACTGTATCTGTATTGTAAGATTTTTTAGATTCCACTCCATCAGTGTGCAAAAAATATTGCATTTCACATAACCTCATTTGGGGATAATCCAAAATTTTATCATTTTTTCATTTATCCACTTAATCATAAATCCATAAAGTTCACAAAAATGATGCTATGAAGTATACTATGAATATAACTTACTGTACTAGCTCAGAGCTACAGGGACACTTCATAGCATACTAATAGGGATAATAGGAATAAATTCTGCTTCTATTGCCCCCTTTTTTTCTCTTCTATTGGGAAGCTGTTTCAGCAGCCCCATGCTCTCAATGGTGGTGGTGTTTCTGTTTTTGCTAATAATGCTAAAATTCCCCAAAACAGTATTTAATAAGAATAGGCATAAGACCACTCTTTTTTGGACATGAGAAATAGGATTTTCACTAGAGGTACTGTAAATGGTTATTTACGGTGAGGCTGTGGAATGTCCACCTTGGAAATGTGATGGGAATATCTCATTTTTACATTAATGAGGAGTTTGGATTCTTCTTGTGCTGGCAGAATATCTAGAGCAGAGATCCCCAACCAGTGGCTCAGGGACAACATGTTGCTCCCCAACCCCTTGGATGTTGCTCCCAGTGCCCCCAAACCAGGTAGTTATATTTGAATTCCTGACTTGGGGGCAAGTTTTGGTTAAATAAAAACAAGATTTACTACCAAATAAAGCCCCCTGTAAGCTGATAGTGTGCATAGAGGCCCCTAATAGCCAATCACAGCCCTTATTTGGCACCTCCATGAACTTTTATGGTGCTTGTGTTGCTCTCCAAGTCTTTTTACATTTGACTGTGACTCACGAGTAAGAAAGGTTGGGGATCCCTGATCTAGAGCAACAGTAATCTCTAGGAATACAATAAGGGGTCTATTTATTATCCTGTGTAAATTGAAATTCACTAGAAAAAATGGTGCAAAAAGCTGTGTAAAACAAATGGAGAAGTTCGCCGACTGAATGCCAGATTTTATGCCATTATTTCGTGTAAGTTCCGATGGAAGAAAAAACACGTAAAAAACTTATGGCAAATTTAAGGCATTTTTATGTTGTTTTTTTTACACAGCGAAGCCTGATGATGTCTGCCAAATTTTGTCACCATTTTTTTACACTGCATAATAATTCTGCCCCTAGGACTACTAAATGACGGAAGCTGAGAGGCTGTTTTATTTTTAGCCTCACCCTAAGCACTAGTGATTCATTCATAATAACAGCATGAAATCTTGTTAGCAAACAATCCTTTAAGATTAGTCTTCTCTTCCCTCCAACCATCCCCCAATCCACTTTATTTCCCTTATCCCCTAACTGCTCTCTCCATAGCAAGGATTCCATATGGATCACAGTTGCTTTTGCACAGATTCCTTCCTAGCATGTGTAGAGTGCAGGTCTTGCATATAGTAAGGGCCTGATTTATTAATAAGGTGATCAGGGCATTTTCTTTTAAAGGTAATTGTGTATCTTAATTTTGAAAAGGATTGTAATCTCTAACCGTCCCTATCGACTCTCTATTTTTTTTTTTTTATCAAAGAACGTTTTAAAGACAAGTCTTCATAGAACACATGAACTTAAAAAAAAACCCAATGGTCTACCTCCTACTTTCTCTGCAGGATTTCTGACGCCTGAACGCTTCACCTGCTTTCCCACTGAGTTTTATTCTTCCTGCTACTGCAAAAAGCTTTCATAGTGGGGTTTTTTCTGCTTCCTTTTATATCTTGCTTTTTTATTTTCAAATTGTCATCTTTAGTGTTAAACCAATGTAATTGTTCTTTATTTCCCATCTTTACTGTGCTCATCTATTTAGATTATGGACAGATTTAAAACCATTTATACTTGTGTATTTTATTTTATTTCACCAAAATGTCTCCCTTTCCTGACATTAAACATTATAGCTACTAGAGAATATTGCCGAAGACAATGACATATATAATCATGTCTATAATTCTCTCTTAAATTATTTGTTTTGCAAATATATACAGTTTTTCTTTGGAAACCACTGGCCACCAAAATAAAGCTAGCAGCCCAAAGGGAGTAATACAATATGATGAAATTGTGTTTTTACATCTGTTTATTGCCTTATGAACAAATAGTCATAAAAAGAGCTGAGTTATAAGTTATGGGGCAATTTTTTCTTATTCTTCTACCTGCAGTAGACTGATCAAAACTGAAATCTGGAGTAGAGTAAAAGGTTAAAGTCTAAAGTGAGGAACTGCATCTTCTGGAAAAATAAATACCATTTCACTATCTGGCAGTCTGATGGAAATTCAGGGTTTGGCAGATACCAGAAAAACACTACATTGGTGGGGGAGATCTAGTAAGCTGGGACTTTTTTGACCCTGGTTCCATTGAAAGCAAACCTTAAGGCTACAGAATACAGTTACATTCTTGAGCACTTTCTAGTTTGAGACCAATAATGTTACCAAGTGAGGTCCATAATGGATGATAGAATGGGTTTGCTCAGATGGAAGTAGAAACAACTTGACTTACTCATAGCCCAGACTTCAATCCAACTGAATGAATGTAGAATAAACAGAATTGTCAGCTGTGAGACAGGCCTGATCCCCAACCTTAGTGCTCAAACTTACTATTTCTCTTTTGGATACATGCAAGCAAATGCAACAATGATCCTACAGTGGAAAGCTCTCCCAGAACAGTAGAGGCTGTTATAACAGCAAAGGTAGCACACACTTCTTATGAACACCCTTGGTTTGGAAATGAGATGTGGAACTGGAAGTGGAAATCTCTGCCTCCTTTGTCCTCCAAATCCTTACTGTAGATGGGTACTATCTTAGACTTGAGCCTGCCTGCGAGAGAGAACTCCACCAGAAATTCAGGGTACCAGAGACCACTTGAAGTAAATAGCAGATGTCCTTTCCCTTTCCTGGAGGATCCTTCTTTTGCTTCAAAACTTTACAGGTTTTAGATTTTTGATCTGTTTTTTCTCTATTTTTTGTGCGACAATTTGAAAAAAGTGAGTTTTGTGACTTTTCTGCGACTTTCAAGTTGAGAAATGTTTTAGTAAATCTGCCCCCTAGTACAATTTCAAGAGTCAGAAGCCAAAACAAAGAAATCACAGATTTTTAATAGACTTTTTTTTACATGGGAACGTTATGGGAGATACCAGTGGGAGAGCATAGAGATATTGCTCCACTGCACAGAAAAACAAAGAACTGCTCTTACAGCCAAACAGGTGGCTCCCCCCTCAAGTTTGTTCTGTCAGTATTGTATTATTACTGCCTGTACTCCAAATTATTTTTGAGATATTGTGACAAATGGACACAAAAAATATTCCATTAGCTGTGTAGCTTCCCATTTTTATGCCTTTTTAAATGTATATTTGATGTATTACAGCAGTGTTTACAGTTTAAAGAATGCATGCCCAGTCATGACTGGCAAGTTTAAGGGCAGAGTGTCCATAATTGGATTTTGTGACTTTTCAAAGGTTTTGAAATATAAAGAGGACAAGTGCTGCATAGTTGTGCAGTAATGAATTTGTATAATATATTCTGTTTTCACAGGAAAGATGTATATTTTTAGATATATTGATGCACTTTGCAATATTCTCAGGAGCTGGAGTTTGATAGAAGCAGCATCTCCTGCCTGTTAGAAAGCGCCACATAAGGAACATTGAACAATGCTGGGAGCATGCCGGGGCTTGGAGAAACACACTGTGGAGGTCTAGGATCACTTAACATAGCAGCACCAAAATCAAGGTCTCTTTATAAAGGGAGGAAAAAAGTACTAAGGTTATTGTTGAAGAAAGATTGCAGTTGGAAGGAGACATGTGGTTAATACATGTTTATAAATAAATCTTTTGTTTGTCTGGATATAGATAGGCAGAGAAAGCCTTGAGAAAGAAAAACTGTGTAAAACTAAGTTCTGTTAAGAAAAAGGTTTATGCTTCTGGGAAAAATAGTAGAACAGTTTTTATATATTTGGAGAAATATTTGTATGTACAATTAATTTGCTCTGCTTTTCCCAAAGCCATTTAAGGTTGCCAGTGGCTTAACTATAGAGGAAGCATGCTGCTGCTTTGAAAGAAATCTCTCTCCCCAACCACTCTCCTACCAGAAAGCTGTCAGGGAGCAAGGAACGCGAGAGACAGACAGGCTTGTAGGCAGGTGGAGGTGAATGTGTGCACCAGGCTCCCCCAAAGATTTTTTTGCAAGAGGGGTTGGTCACCTATAGTTGAGTCATCGCCTGTGAGTCCTACCCGAAGGTATTTGCTCCGATGCTCATGTGTCCAAGGACAGCATGTGCGGGCAGAACCACCTTCGCCGAAGCTAGGGTGAGAACCACTAAGTCTTGGCCTAGGGTCAAGCCCAGAGGACTATGACACCTATCCAGGGTGCACAAGTATAGTTACTGAATGCGCAGATCTGGTACCACTTTGTTCATCCACATTTAGGGCCAAATTGGGCTGACTCTATTACAATGGGATCATCCACTGGGCTTATGGAGACGTGTCAGGTGAGGGCCACATTAGTGGCATAACTAGATGTTACTGGGCCCCACAAAAAATTCGATTTAGGGCCCCAAAACATTGGTAAGTTGACCTATTCTACCAAAATATATTGAAATTGCTCATTAATTAAGACCTTTCTGGGACCCGTACACTCCTGCCCCCCCCCTGCAAATGCAAAGTCTGCCTCCTTTACATTTACATCCCTGGACCACATCAACGTGTACATTTTCACCCTGCCCAATAAGAATTTTAAACCTGGCTAAACTATATCTGCCCAATTTTCAGCTAGATATCAGTTGGACAGTCTCATCATTGTGCCCCAATCAGTTTGATAGGCCGGTTCCATCAATTTTGGAACTGTAAGATTCATAATCCTAGACCAACTGAAACAACATCTGCTCAGGAAAGCTGAATTCCATAGAAGGCTAAGGGCAATAATACTCTTTTTAAAGCTTTTTAATGGATTGGATTAATATAGATACTAATAAAATCTCTTTTCTGGAGTAGAAAACACACTTTCCAGGCTGATTGTTCAGTTCTAAGCAAATTGCTCCAACTGGTTCTGAAAGGAGATTAGCAGTAATAGATTTCACTAATCACTATAAATGAATGGACAGTTTCATAAAGCACAAAAGGTCCTCTGCACTTACCCATTATCAATATTCATAGTCCCTGTGACAAATATACAGTAAAGCAATAGAATTCTTAATGAATCAGATGAAAGTGAGTGTAAGACTCACTGGGAATGACTTTGACGTAGTTGGCCAGCTTGATGGTTGGACAAACAAAAGTTAAGAAAAACTACAATTGGAAAAAGTAAAAATGGCCCCCATGTCACCATTGAACACAGTCCATACATCCAACAAATAAATAAAGCCTAAAAGTTTTTAACTGCTGTTTGTGGGGGTGGATAATCTGTGCTTTGATACATATGAATGAAAAACACTTATTTACTCCTATGACACATGTAACAGGGCCTGGTAGATTGCAGCTGAAACAAATTCACTGGCTTGATCCTTATTGCAATAACATGCATTGAGTATGCAAAAAGAATATTCAGATGAATAAAAATAGATTTAAGTCTTGATAATAGCTCTCCTCTGTTTTAGTGTCCTGGAGTCAATAAAAGATTCTACTCAGGTTATTTCAGATATAGAACATGTAATTAATATTATCACATTTATACTGCTGGCTCAGAGAATATTGGGCAGAAATAGAACCTAGGGCTACCCCTGAATAACCAATTAGTTTATCAAGTGTACAAATATCGTTTAGGCAATTTGCAAGCTGAAATGGCCTGTGATGAATGACGGAACTTTCCCAGCATACTAATGTCAGCGTACTTATTAATATCAAGTATGAAAACCTCCATCTGGTCCCAGATCAGCAATCATTTACTTCTTCCCCTCAGTGAATTTAGTT
Organism: Xenopus tropicalis; assembly: GCF_000004195.4. NCBI lineage: Eukaryota > Metazoa > Chordata > Amphibia > Anura > Pipidae > Xenopus > Xenopus tropicalis. The sequence continues at coordinate 27,403,450 of NC_030681.2, read as the reverse complement.
TTAATAATATATTGGACAATCGGTTGGTTTCAGATTTCTCTTCATCATATGATACAAATGTTAATGCTCATTCAACTCAACATTGTCCATATTGTCTATTGTCCCCTGTAAAGTGGACAATGACAATGTAGTAGAGTATCCCTTTGAAACATGTTGCACTGCGGGTGATACAACACAGCTCCCTTACAATGGCCAATACAGTGTGCAAAGTGCAAAGAAAGTAAAATTTTTTTTGCATTTTGCCCACTACGTGGGGTATTGTATATATGTATGTATATTTTTATCCACATAGTGCCACTTATGTACACAGCACTGTACAGCAGAACAATAAATGAATAAAACAAACAGGGGTTCATTACAATGTGTCAAAAAGATAAGAGGAATGAGGTGCCTGCACCATGGAGCTTACAATTCAAAAGGGCCAGGTGGTGGAGGCAAAGATACCTCCCTTCCTGCCCCCTACCTGCTCCTACCTTGCATGTCATTCTGACAAGACTGAGCCTCTCTACATGGAGGGCTGGACTTTTGATCTGATGATCCATTCAGAGGGCTACAACTCCGGTTGAGAATAAGCTCTAAGGGAATACTCTTGCACTTGCTCCCCCCAGGGTTTTAAATTACCTCAAGTGTCTGTACATACAGTATATTGAAGGCAGCAAATAATGTTACCAGTAAGGTTTCTTCATGGAGGAGAAAAAGAAACGGCATGTATGGGCACTTGTATGGCCCCGCTGAAATTACCCAGCAACCACAAAACAGACAGACTTTGTGGATTTACTTTAACTGCTATTATTTTTCTTTATGTATAATTTTTTTCCAGGCCCTTTACTTTGCACATTCTGTTTCAAATTCAAAACTGCATCCTGATTGCTTGAGTAAGTAAGCTGCTGAACATAACCCAAAGATAATTAAAAAAACCCACAAAGAATCAAAGATAATGACCAATTGCAAATCATCCTTGAATTCTGCTGTTTACCCCGTATTAAAAGTTTATTTTAAGGTAAACAGCTCCCTGCTATTGGTTCAGAAACAGATGATTCCAAAAAGTTAAATTAAAATATATACTAAAAACATAAGGGCTGATTCACTAAGGTGCGTTAAAACGAGTGCTATTTATAGCATGCATTACAAATGTTATTGCGTCTAATTTTTCGCGTCTAAACGCACGATTCACTAAAAGGATATTTGCGTTAATTTAGACGTAATGCTGTTTGTGCTATTTAAGTCGCGAAGACTATTTTCGTGTGGTATTTGACTGCAAAGTCCATATTTTATTGCCAAAATCTCATGAACTGTACTTTTCTATAATTACTGCCTGCCCCAAGTGAGGTGTTAATTTTCGCACAGACAAATGCGATATTTAGTGCGTCTAAGGGGCTGATTTACTAACCCACGAATTCGAATCCGAATTGGAAAAATTCCGATTGGAAAACGAACATTTTGCGACTTTTTCGTATTTTTTGCGATTTTTTCGGCGCCTTTACGACTTTTCGGAAATTATCGCGACTTTTTCGTTACCAATACGATTTGCGCGAAAAAACGCAAGTTTTTCGTAGCCATTCCGAAAGTTGCGATTTTTTCGTAGCGTTAAAACTTGCGCAAAACGTTGCGCCTTTTAAGTTTTAACGCTACGAAAAAAGCGAAACTTTTCGCGCAAGTTTTAACGCTACGAAAAAATCGCAACTTTCGGAATGGCTACGAAAAACTCGCGTTTTTCCGCAAAAATCGTATTGGTAACGAAAAAGTCGCAATAATTTTCCGAAAAAATCGCAAAATACCGATCATTACGAAAAAAACGCAATCGGACGCATTCGGCCCGTTCGTGAGTAAGTAAATGGGCCCCTAAGTGTTTGTGAATCATGCGTTAGTATTATTTCTGCATACTAATTAATGCAATGCATTAAAAGTAATGCATTCGGTTGCGTGCTATTTAACGCACGCAATATGCGACTTAACGCATGCGATAATACTTTAGCGAATCGTGCATTTTTTTGCGTCAATTTTAACGCAAAAAACCATGCGATAACACTTATAGCACTTTAGTGAATCAACCCTATTGACTATAGGGATATTTTACAGACTTCAGACACAAGTACAAAAACACTACAGGGAGCAAAAGCAACCCTCTTAGTGCATATTCTAAAACCACTTGCGCCTGGGGTCTGGCATTGCTCTGCATCAGGCTAGAAATCTGCCACTAGGTGCAAAGTACAGAGATGGCTACACGGCAGCCCTGTCCTAAGGCTAGGATAGCAGAGTGCAATCTTTTAATGAAAATTACCCCTTTTTCCATTCCTGGTAGTACTTTTTCTAGGATCGATTTTGCATTTATAAATGAATGATTTGGTTCTTCAGTTATCATTTGCCTAGATACCTGTATTGAGGCAGACCAAAACCATGTAAGAGTCGCCACAAACAATATAGGCTATCATAAGATGCAACTAAATGTATATATTTATATCAAGCCCAATTCCCTTTCTTTGATAAGGTTTTATGGATCACAAGCCTATTTTATATAAAAAGTAAAAATGGCAAAATTTTGTCTATTTACTTTTAAACATTTTTGGAAAAATATAAAAGAAGAGGTGTAATATGCTCTAGAAAACCTTGCCACATAATCAGCAATCTTTAAATGAGAAAAAAAGGCAAAGTAACTTGGGGGTGCCAAAATATTAGGCACCCCCAAGTTACTTTAATCACTTACCTTTTACCCTATGCTGGTGCCCCTGTTAGGAGAGAACCGCACCAGCCCGGGGTAGCTGCCTGCGCCTCCTTCTTCCTGGTTCCCTGAGCGCGTATGCGCAGTAGAGTGAAAATCGGAACTTTAACAGAGAAGTTGGCTATTCACTCTATTGCGCATACGCCGACCGCTGGCATTTTCGGAAAGGGAAGCCGGAAGGAGGAAACGCTCGCTACAGGTACCCCGGGCTAGTGCCCCTGTTCGGAGAAAACAGCACCAGCCCGGGGTAGCTGCAGCTACAAGGTAAGCGATTAAAGTCACTTGGGGGTGCCTAACATTTTGGCACCCCCAAGTGACTTTGCCTTTCCTTCTCCTTTAAGATTTTTATGGGGTACTTTTTATTTCTAAATTACACTGTTTGAATAGCAAATAATTCACTCTATCATTTAAAATGTTATTCTTGAACCAACAAATGTATTTTTTTAGCTTTAATATTGGTGTGTAGGCGCCATCTCAGTGCATTGTGCCTGAGTCTGAGCTTTCAGAAGGAGCCAGCGCTACACATTAGAACTGCTTTCAGCTAACCTATTGTTTCTCTTACTCCCATGTAACTGGAGGAGTCCCAAGCCAGACTTGGATTTCTTTCTATTGAGTGCTATTCTGATACCTACTGGGAGCTGCTATCTTGCTCCCTTCCCATTGTTCTGCTGATCGGCTGCTGTGATGGGGGGGGGGATATCACTCCAACTTGCAGCGCAGCAGTAAAGTGTGACTGAAGTTTATCAGAGCACAAGTCACATGGCTGTGGCACCCTGGGAAATGAAGAGTATGGCTAGTCCTATGTGGAATTTTAAAATGAAATATAAAAAAAAATCTGTTGGTGTTTTTATAAAAAACATGTTTTACCATGACAGTATTCCTTTAAATGGAGCAGTATTTGCTTTTCTTCCATCCTTTTCTAGTTGCTATATAAAATCCGAAGGTTTTTAACAACTTACCAGCAATTTCTCATCCGAAATATGGTTTATGGTAATGTTAATTCATGTTCTAGGGTCCTTTTTCTCTGAAGACCGCTTCCTTCCAACTAAGGTTGACTTAAGAGTGTTGTACATGTTCCTCTCTGAAACAGTTATATAGAGCAGCTCACACATGGTGCTTTTAAACTAGGACAAATGTAAAATCATTAAACATGGAGTATGATGAATTGATAATGAACTATCTTTGATATCTGGTTTCATTGGCCCCGTATCCCAGGAATGTCCCTGCAGTATGTTGAATATACCATTTATAATTAACTGTCACTGCTATAAGCTTACTAATATTCACTAGACAGGCTCTGTAATTGCCTTATTCGTCTAGCTGAAGGCCTTGCGCTGGACTCAATTTGCAATCTTTTAAAGCAAAATGTCACCCTGATAAAAATGACAAACGTCAATGTTCCCTAAAGATTGACCTTATTGTTGTTCTCTTACCTGATTGTCAGAAGCAGAAAAAACAAATTAACCTTTTAATTACTCCCATTTCCTTATACAACATTGGGTGGGTGTATTTTGCTGCTGCTGCTGCTGAGCTGCACATATAAATCTGTAGTTAAGATGCAAATGTACTTTTGATGAGCTGCTAAAGAAACTATAGTTTCAGGATGGTAAAAGGCTATGGTATATATTCTTTTATGCTCCTAATGATTAACAAACAATGTTTTAAGGGCCAATACTTGTCTAGGTTTAAGGCTTGGTTTGTATATAGTTACACATTATCATATCCAAAAGTAATTGCCTCATGAATCTTTTGGACTTGTGCATAAAACAAGCATCACTGAACAATATAAGATAATAATAATAATAAAATATGCATCATTAAAAAAGGTATGAACATAATGCACGGAGTTGGCCTTTCTTCTTCAAGTACACAGTGCCATGGCATTTTGTTATTATAACAGAGCGCCTGCCCTGTGTTATTTATCCTGCTGTTGTTTAATTAGTTTTCTTACCCAAATCTACATTGTTTTCCAGTTTAGTCAATTCTCCACTGTACGGCTCTGATCCGGCCCAGTTCTATTTATTTCTGCCCTTCCAAGCCTTTCTTGTCTATTCTAGCTTTGAATTTACCCAGATTCAGTTCTCTCAAATTCCTTTTGGGACTTTGTCCATTCAGCCTTACTCTGGTTAGCTATGGGCCAATGGTGATGTGTTTGTACCTGAGTCATGGCAAGTGTGTTATTTCCATTCATTGGAATAAAATCATGATAAAACTCAATACTGGAGTGGATTCACTGGGTGGCACACTATTGCTATTAGAGGAGATGCTTTCATCCTCTAAGAAGCTCATGTTACAGCAGGATCACATCAATGAAACCTTCTGGACTGAGTAAGCAGCTTATTGGCCCATGTATAGGGCCTGCCTGATCTATATTTTGACAAAAATGGCTAGATATTGATAAGTGACGAAGGGGGTACTAATCTTAAATTACTTAAGTCAGTGTAGGACTGGCCAGTAGGGATGACTGAGACGTAGTTGGCCAGCTTGAATATATTGCAATATATGGACAAACAATCCCTGTTTTGCTTAAAGCGGAGGGCATTTCTTAGTAGCTTAATGCACAGAATGTCTTAATGTCCTATTTATACATATTGATAATGGGTGAGTGCAGAGGATCTTTTGCGGTTGTAGATATTGATAAGGCAGCTTTAAAAATCCTGTTGGGTTGAGGAGTGCATTAGCTCATTAATGTGGTCCTCGCCCCCTAAAGCCTGCATTCCTCTGATCAGATCAGCTTATGGGGAACAATCTGCTCATTTGGTGAGCTCACCAAACGAAATGATTTTTTCTTTTATGGCTGGCTTCACTCTACATGCTTTAAAACCAGTAGCCTAACCTACAGTATAGAAACCCTTGAACCTATAGGCCAGTTGGCAAGCAATGTTACCCTATAATGTTATACCCGATGTTACCTTATAACATAATACCCTATAAATATATACCCTATAAAATAATACCCTAAAATACCCTATAAAAACCCTTTCCATAGGTGCACCTGGGTTAACCCAGTAATATTTCATTTATTAAAGAACCGGCAATAGGAGAAAGGACAGCTGGAGTAGCTTCTGAGCTTATTACAGAATAAAAATAGCTTGACTCTGCTCTAGACTCCGTAGGGTGCAAGATTTATATGACACAGAGGCCCTGGTTTAATGGGCTCCATCTCATATGCTTCTGCCTTTTCCTACATTGCTCACCTACTTTATCAACTGTAATAATGATTTATAGATAAAGGATATACAATGTTTTATACATATAACCATATAAAGCTTTGGTCAAAAAATAGCTTGCATATTTTAGTTTCCTGCACTAGAACACAATATACTATATTGATAAGTAAGGATTTTCTTCATTTTACTGTTTGTCAGGCTGTAGAGTAATGTACTGTATGTGTGTATAGAGAGGACTTTGGCTTGTGCCTTGGCTCATTTGTTTGGGAGCTACCACTGTTTCTCCCTGGGGAGGTAACACTACAAAGACAACAGTAACACCTAGGGGCAGATTTATCAAAATGTGAGTTTTGAGCTTGATACATAAAAACCCACATTCTGTTCATTCCTATGGGATTTTTAGAAGCGTATTTATCAATGGGTGAAAGTTAGAACTCACTATTTTATAAATACGCTTCTAAAAAGCCCATAGGGATGAACAGAACGTGGGTGAGTTTTTTTAACATTTTTGACATTTTAATTAATCTGCCCCCTAGTGACACCATAGAGATATAAATGGTAATACATTTGTAGTTTTCAGATTTTACCAATAATAACTATCCATAAATGCTAAAAAATGCTCAGTGATCACAATTGTGATAACTGTTTCTTGATGCTCTTAGTACTGCTACAGGTATAGGATTCACTATCCAAAAACCTGTTATCCAGAAAGCCCTGATTTACATGAAGGCCATTTCCCTTAGACTCTATTTTAATCAAAAATTTGAATTTTTTAAAAATGATTTATTTTTTCTCTATAATAATAAAACAGCACCTTGTACTTTATCCCAACAAGATATACTGCTCCCCTCTGTGCCTTGGGTGGCAGCTTAAGGAAAGGGGGGGGGGGCTCTGATGCTAATATAACAATTTATTTTTAAAGAAAGAAAAAAAATAACAACTCCCCAGCCACCGCTGGAGACTTCCCATGTAAATCTAGCAGCAGATCTGGGGGGGGAGGGATAAGAGGCATCAACTCATGGGCAGTGGAAGTGATGTCACTCATCACAGGAAGTGATGTCACACACTGGGGGGCATTTAGGTCCAGTTTGGGGTGGCACCAGACCTACATACAGCGCTGTATACAAGCACTGCTAGTTTGCAATATTTTCAGTTATGGAAAAGCTCTGCTATATTTCTAATCTTTTCCTTTAAAGGAGAAGGAAAGGTAAAAACTAAGTAAACTTTATCAGAAAGGTCTATGTAAATACAGCCATAAGCACTCACAGAAAAGCTGCACTGACTTCTCTGTCAAAAGAAACAGGATTTGTTATCTCTTTGTTTTCCTGTGCCAGAGACACGCAGCTCTCTCCTCTCTCCCCTCTCCTGCTCCCCCCCTCCCTCAAGAATGCTAAGAACTCCCTCCCCCCCTTAGGAATGTGGATCTCAGCCAATCAGCAGGAAGCTGACTCATAGTCTTACTAACTGGGCATGTACACTGGTCTTGGTCTTGGTGCAGGAGCAAGGCATTATGGGAACTTTCTTTACAGAGCTCAGGGGTTTTTTTTTTCCTATGAGGCTTCTGATCATCTGAACGGGAGAAATATGGGGAGACTTAAGGGCACTATTGAGACAACTGAAGGTATGCCTGCAGCTTGAGATTAACTCTTTATTACCCTTTCCTTCTCCTTTAAATCTCATGCACATTTGACAAATGATAATACTGGTATCTATAGTATGTTGTTGGCTTAATAATAGAAAGCAATATCTGCCAACGTGAGTAGTGAGAAATCATGTTTTGTTACATTTTTGGACTCAGATCCCTGTATTTCCTGAGTTGCTGTTACAGTAATGTACATCCGCACACAGGAGTGAGATTAAAATACCTTGGCTTTTTTGTAAACCTGCCACTGGCCATTTGGGGTTTAGGAGCTGGAGATGCTGGGAACTTATTACAAAATAGAATCAATACTTCTTCCCTGGAGATGCCTGGTGAAGATTTTCAGAAATATTGTGGGTTGCCATGGTGACAGAATATAGGTCTGTGACTTTTGTAGGACTGTCTTTTTAAATGCACACATAAAACCCAGCGAAGCGATGAACTTTAGGTTTTTACTGCAGGTGTAAAAAGGCAATGAAAGTCACACATTTCAAGCTGTGTTTTGTGTTTCACCTGCGCCTATTATTGGACGAAGAAAAGATTGTAAATGCTGAAGAAATTAAAGGGGAACTCTCACTCTAAAACACTTTTTGTATCATTCTGAGCTCCAAAATACATTCATGGAAAATCAGCAGTGGTTTGTAAATAAATTTACTTTTGAGAGGTTTTCCTCTTGCCAGTGCATATTTGTTAATCATCTGGCTTTTGTTACATGATATCATGGGCTTGCTACCCTGAAACAGAGAATCTTTAGTGAGAATCTTAAAGGGAAACTATACTCCAAGAATGAATACTAAACCAATAGACAGTTTGTATCATATAAAGTGACCTATTAAAGAATCTCGCCAAACTGGAATATATCAGTAAATATTGCCCTTTTACATCCTTTCCCTTGAGCCGCCATTTAGTGATGGACTGTGCGCTCCCTCAGAGATCAGCTGACAGGAAATAATGCAGCTCTAACTGTAACAGGAAGTAGTGTGGAAGCAAAAGGCAGAACTCTGTCCATTCATTGGCTGATGGGGCCTAGCATGTATGTGTGCCTTGGCTTGTTTGTGTGCACTGTGAATCCTATGATCCCAGGGGGCGGCCCTTAGTACAGGTATAGGACCCATTATCCAGAATGCTTGGGACCAAGGGTATTTCGGATAAAGGGTCTCTCCATAATTTGGGTCTCCATACCTCAAGTCTACTAAAAAAACAATAAAACATTAATAAAACCCAATAGGACTGACTGGATTGCATCCAGTAAGTATTAATTATATCTTATATCTTATATCTGTTTTATTATTACAGAGAAAAAGGAAATACATTTTAAAAATCTGAATTATTTGATTAAAATGGAGTCTATGGGAGACGGGCTTTCTGTAATTCGGAGCTTTCTGGATATCGGGTTTCCCGATAATGGATCTCATACCTGTACTTAAAATGGCAGTTTCCTATTTAGGATTACCCAATGGCACATACAACTAAAAAAGTATATTTTTATGAAAATGATTTATTTAGATGAAGTAGGGTTTTACATATGAGTTGTTTTATGCAATATATTTTTGTAGAGACTTCATGCTAGACAAGGGAGTCAGTAAAAGAGCTGTAGTTGAACTGGCTGTAATAGAAAAAAACAAAATAAATCTGCATGCAGGGAGAAAGGTATGTTATTCTGGGGGCCGTACAGAGTAATTTAGAGATTTAAAGTAAAAAATGTATGTACAGTATGTATTTGAATACAATGGGTTGTTACCCTGCTTTTAAAGAAAGTGCTACTGTATTTTATATTAATACAACTCTGTGTAGCCTGGGGACAGCCATACATGGTGAAATTAGGCTGTAGGACAAACATTTACACAGCTGATAACAGATGAGCTCTGTAGAATTCAGTAAACTGTAGAATGAAGAACACAGGAAGGTAAACAGGAGTCAAATGCCAATTATGGCCTACAACAGGCAAGAAAACTTTACTTATATACACCCACTCTGACCTACAGCACTTACAGTGGCTTGCAAAAGTATTCGGCCCCCTTGAACTTTTCCACATTTTGTCACGTTACAGCCACAAACATGAATCAATTTTATTGGAATTCCACGTGAAAGACCAATACAAAGTGGTGTACACGTGAGAAGTGGAACAAAAATCATACATGATTCCAAACATTTTTTACAAATAAATAACTGCAAAGTGGGGTGTGCGTAATTATTCAGCCCCCTTTGGTCTGAGTGCAGTCAGTTGCCCATAGACATTGCCTGATGAGTGCTAATGACTAAATAGAGTGCACCTGTGTGTAATCTAATGTCAGTACAAATACAGCTGCTCTGTGACGGCCTCAGAGGTTGTCTAAGAGAATATTGGGAGCAACAACACCATGAAGTCCAAAGAACACACCAGACAGGTCAGGGATAAAGTTATTGAGAAATTTAAAGCAGGCTTAGGCTACAAAAAGATTTCCAAAGCCTTGAACATCCCACGGAGCACTGTTCAAGCGATCATTCAGAAATGGAAGGAGTATGGCACAACTGTAAACCTACCAAGACAAGACAAGACTTTTTGGCCAAAATGCAAAACGCTATGTGTGGCGGAAAACTAACACTGCACATCACTCTGAACACACCATCCCCACTGTCAAATATGGTGGTGGCAGCATCATGCTCTGGGGGGGCTTCTCTTCAGCAGGGACAGGGAAGCTGGTCAGAGTTGATGGGAAGATGGATGGAGCCAAATACAGGGCAATCTTGGAAGAAAACCTCTTGGAGTCTGCAAAAGAGTTGAGACTGGGGTGGAGGTTCACCTTCCAGCAGGACAACGACCCTAAACATAAAGCCAGGGCAACAATGGAATGATTTAAAACAAAAAATATCCATGTGTTAGAATGGCCCAGTCACAGTCCAGATCTAAATCCAATGGAGAATCTGTGGCAAGATCTGAAAACTGCTGTTCACAAACGCTGTCCATCTAATCTGACTGAGCTGGAGCTGTTTTGCAAAGAAGAATGGGCAAGGATTTCAGTCTGTAGATGTGCAAAGCTGGTAGAGACATAGCCTAAAAGCCTGGCAGCTGTAATTGCAGCAAAAGGTGGTTCTACAAAGTATTGACTCAGGGGGCTGAATAATTACGCACACCCCACTTTGCAGCTAGCCCTGTCTATCACACCTAGGGGCAGATTTACTAATCCACGAATCCGAATCGGATTGGAAAAGAAAATTTAGCGACTTTTTCGCCGCCGTCGCGTTTTTTTTTGTATTTTGTGCAATTTTTTTGCCGCCGTCACGTCTTTATCGTATTTTGCGCTATTTTTTCTTCGCCGTGACGACTTTATCGTATTTTGCGCAACTTTTTCGTCGCCGTCGCAATTTTTTCGTATTGAGCAATTGTAAACGGCGGACAAACCAATGCGAATTTTTCACGACGGCGACGGAAAAGTAGCGGAAAATATACGATAAAGTCGTAAACGCAGCGAAAAAGTCGCGCAAAATACGAAAAAATCGCAACGGCGACGAAAAAGTCGCAAAAATACCGATCATTACAAAAAAATCGCATTCGGACACTTTTGGACGTTCTTGGATTAGTAAATGTGCCCCCTAGTGTGACCTATTAAAGAATATAACCTGACACTAACTAGACCCCTACCTGACTTAGGTTCAACTGTTGTTGCCTGCCCAGGTGGGCAGCGCTGTACAATAGGTGGGTTTCATACATTGGACATACAGAGAAACAAATAAAGCAATCAATAACTGATACAAGAGGTGAAGAGAGCCCTGCCCAAAAGAGCTTACAATCTACAAGGCTAAAGTTTTTTAGTAGTTAAGTCACCTTAATTTCCCCTCCATAACTTCTTCCCCTGGAAGAAACAGAAATAAAGATGAAAAAAGGAAAGGAGTCTTATTGAATATTTAACTGCTGATTTTTAATATCTTATTGATTTAAAAACTAATAAATAACAGTTTCTCCATTTATTGCAGTTCTCTCTTTCACTTGTATCCATTGCAACTTTAAGCAATGAAAATTGAAAGGAAACATATTTAGCACATTGGGAAACTTTATATTTTAGGAGCAGTCTGATGCCCCGTGGTAGAACTTTACTTCTTTCTTGCTTATTTTCTTTTAAGGGGAAAGGGAGTTATTTGTCCCGTCACTGTTTAACATGGATACATGAGTTTTAGAAGCAAATAGGCAAAAGGCTGGTGTTACTGGTCACAAGAACTGTGGCATTATAGTCAGTAGGTATAGATAGAAAGTGGGGAATCTTTTTACCCAAGCCTAATTTTTAGTCCAGTAAATGAAAAGTGTGTATAACTTTATGTTTGCTAAATATTAATCTTTTTCTAGAAATCAGAGGGTTTTCCTTCCCTTCATTCCGCGGTCTGTGCGGATAATATCATTTTTCACAAGGACAGATAAGGTCATCTCTGAAACATTTGATGTTTTGCACAATGCTGAACCGACATTCTGGTGAATTAAACTGAGTTTTAGAGAGAAGGGGCGGGAAGGAGGCTTCCCCAAAGTGAATTATCTTCAATTCAACTTGATTTAAGTAAGAAAAGATCACGGATAGCTAAAGGCAAGCTGCCAAGTGGAGTTGCATTCCTTATTCACTGAAAGAGTCAACCTGTCAGAGTGGCGCAGCTGTTGTTGGAGTATGATGGTTAAATAACATTTTAAAATGTAATGTTATCTTCAAACCTACTGCAGCTTTGCTTTCACGTGATATTTATTATATAATATATATTGTTTATGATATTCTTAGTTCTCTTTCTCATTCACTCTCATATTTTTACTTGGCTTTCAATCACAACCCAGCAGCCCTATAACCCAGCCAATAAGCTGTGGTTCTACCTCACTTACTGGGCAGGTGGGACATTACTAAAAAACACTCACTCTGTCTCTCCCTGCCTTGTCCTGTCTCTACACTCACTCTGTCTCTCCCTGCCTTGTCCTGTCTCTACACTCACTCTGTCTCTCCCTGCCTTGTCCTGTCTCTACACTCACTCTGTCTCTCCCTGCCTTGTCCTGTCTCTACACTCACTCTGTCTCTCCCTGCCTTGTCCTGTCTCTACACTCACTCTGTCTCTCCCTGCCTTGTCCTGTCTCTACACTCACTCTGTCTCCCCCTGCCTTGTTCTGTCTCTACACTCACTCTGTCTCTCCCTGCCTTATCCTGTCTCTACACTCACTCTGTCTCTCCCTGCCTTGTCCTGTCTCTACACTCACTCTGTCTCTCCCTGCCTTGTCCTGTCTCTACACTCACTCTGTCTCTCCCTGCCTTGTCCTGTCTCTACACTCACTCTGTCTCTCCCTGCCTTGTCCTGTCTCTACACTCACTCTGTCTCTCCCTGCCTTGTCCTGTCTCTACACTCACTCTGTCTCTCCCTGCCTTGTCCTGTCTCTACACTTACTCTGTCTCCCCCTGCCTTGTCCTGTCTCTACACTCACTCTGTCTCTCCCTGCCTTGTCCTGTCTCTACACTCACTCTGTCTCTCCCTGCCTTGTCCTGTCTCTACACTCACTCTGTCTCTCCCTGCCTTCTCCTGTCTCTACACTCACTCTGTCTCTCCCTGCCTTGTCCTGTCTCTACACTCACTCTGTCTCTCCCTGCCTTGTTCTGTCTCTACACTCACTCTGTCTCTCCCTGCCTTGTCCTGTCTCTACACTTACTCTGTCTCTCCCTGCCTTGTCCTGTCTCTACACTCACTCTGTCTCTCCCTGCCTTGTCCTGTCTCTACACTCACTCTGTCTCTCCCTGCCTTGTTCTGTCTCTACACTCACTCTGTCTCTCCCTGCCTTGTCCTGTCTCTACACTTACTCTGTCTCTCCCTGCCTTGTCCTGTCTCTACACTCACTCTGTCTCCCCCTGCCTTGTCCTGTCTCTACACTCACTCTGTCTCTCTCTGCCTTGTCCTGTCTCTACACTCACTCTGTCTCTCTCTGCCTTGTCCTGTCTCTACACTCACTCTGTCTCTCTCTGCCTTGTCCTGTCTCTACACTCACTCTGTCTCTCTCTGCCTTGTCCTGTCTCTACACTCACTCTGTCTCCTTTTGTAATTTTATGGCCCAGAGTGGGACATTTTGTTAATATATTGTTTTGCATGTTGTATTAGTCTATGATAGTATTTTCCCATTAGAGCATGAAAAACAACTTTGTATAAATCATTGTTAGTTTAAAAGTACAAACTCACACTACGGTGGTACTTTAGCAAATATAATGGGAATTCTTTTCTTATTGTATTGTGACTTTTCTTTGTCCCCTGTAGAGAAATTCTCTTTTTTATTCTCATTTAAAACAAAACACATTTACAAAAAAAATCTGCTTACAAGCTTTTCCACGTGCTGACATCAATCTTGCCATGAAAGAATGGGACTTAATATCAGCCTTTAATGAGCTTAATATTCCCTGTTCAATTAAATTTCTTCTCTCGTTTTTAATTTGAGGCATCAGCATGTTTCTCATTATTAATAAACATCTAATATTCCCCAAATTTGAGACTTTTAGTTTTAAATTAGTGTTATGACCAGTGTTAGAATCTAATTACTTGTTAAGCTCTGTCTTTTTTTTTTTTCCCATTCTCCGTTATTAATGTCGACCTCTTTTTGCATTTTCGCAGGTTATTTCAAAAGAAATGCGGCCGTTGAGCGTTCAACTTTTATTGTTTAGCAGCTGCATTCTGGTGCCTTTCCCTGAAACTACTGTATATACTCGAGTATAAGCCTAGTTTTTCAGCACCCAAAATGTGCTGAAAAAGTCACCCTCGGCTTATACTCGAGTCGGGTGCCATGGGTCCCTCCAGACTAGCAACCTCTGTCCTTTGTGTGCAAATTAGGCCACCCACAACCAGACCCTCCAGTGCCCTGGCCTGCTCCCAAATTCATCTTCATCTACCATCCTCACCTGTCCCATTCTACACTAGACATTGCATTTTATATTCGATATAAACTATATATAGTTTTGAAGGATTTTAACTCTTTGTGTTTTAGCTTGGTTGCTGAGCTAAGGGGGTAGTACTCTTAAGGTATCATCATTGATACCATATTGTTTTTGTTGACCCTCTTCTCCACTAGAGCTAGTTTACTGTTTAAATAAATATTTAAAAACACATAGCCCTCTCATTTAATGTAATTTTATTGGTATTTATTTTGATTATTGAAACTTGGCAGTAGCTGCTGCATTTCCCACCCTAGGCTTATACTCAAGTCAATATGTTTTTCCAGTTTTCTTAGGTAAAATGAGGTACCTCGGCTTATATTCGGATCGGCTTATACTCGAGTATATACGGTATATAATCTGAGAACTAAGGGGTGCAAAATTGTGCCCCTTAGTGCTCATTCACTTTGGACATGTGGAAGGGGTAGTGCAGCATGAGGTGCAAATTGCATTGCCAGCGGCCAGCAGGCAGCTCTGTGCTTTTCTGTCATAGGCAGTAAGTACAGGGTGCCCTACTGCTCCCTAAAGAAACTGGTAGGAGATGGAACACCTACATGCTCACCCCCCCCCTCCCATGAATACAACAGGTATTAGAATAGCATTCAGTAGTAAGAAATGCAAGTCCGGCTTGGGACTCCTCCAGTTACATGGGAGTAGGATAAACAATAGGTTAGCTGAAAGCAGTTCTAATGTGTAGCGCTGGCTCCTTCTGAAAGCTCAGACTCAGGCACAATGCACTAAGATGGCGCCTACACACCAATATTACAGCTAAAAAATACATTTGTTGGTTCAAGAATAAAATTTTAAATGGTAGAGTGAATTATTTGCTATGTAAACAATGTAATTTAGAAATAAAAAGTAACCCATAAAAATCATGACAGTATCCCTCCATCTTAACCCATTGCAGGACCCCTTTGGATTCAATTTGGGTTTGCTTCGTGTTGGCAACAACAAAAAAAAAAGCAAAAGCATTCATGTATAATGAAGCCAATGTGAGAGCTGTTAGATATTGATGGTTGCAATGATTTCCTCCTGATAATACACAAATTCTGTGTGATGTTAAAGGAAAACTATACCCCCAGAATTAATGCTTAACCAACGGACAGTTTATATCATTTAAACTGACCTATTAAAGAATCTTAACAAACTGGAATATATATAAGTAAATATTGCCCTTTTACATATTTCCCCTTGAGCCGCCATTTAGTGATGGGCTGGGTGCTCCCTCAGAGATCACATGACAGGAAATAATGCAGCTCTAACTGTAACAGGAAGTAGTGTG
This sequence comes from Xenopus tropicalis, assembly GCF_000004195.4. Taxonomy (NCBI): domain Eukaryota; kingdom Metazoa; phylum Chordata; class Amphibia; order Anura; family Pipidae; genus Xenopus; species Xenopus tropicalis. Next base: position 27,387,729 of record NC_030681.2, on the reverse strand, counting down.
GGAGTAAAAGACAGAACTCTGCCCAATAATTGGCCGATGGGGCCTAGCATGTATGTGTGCCTCGGCCTGTTTGTGTGCGCTGTGAATCCTATGATCCCAGGAGGCGGCCCTTAATTCTTAAAATGGCAATTTTCTATTTAGGATTACCCAATAGCACATACTACTAAAAAAGATTATTTTTATGAAAATGGTTTATTTAGATGAAGCAGGGTTTTACATATGAGCTGGTTCATGCATTGTTTGTGGGTATAGTTTTCCTTTAATAGCACCACACTGTGCTGCAAAACATTGAATTAAATTACATTCATTCTGTGTGTCTCTTCTGCCACTATCTTCTACAGTTCAACTAAAGAGTAATGTAATTAATAGCTATGGCATGCCTTGTAAATACAGATTAAACATAAGGACGTGCGGTTTTACTGGGGCTGTGCGCAAACCAAGGGCATGAGATTGTGAAAGTGCTGTGAACTTAATCACTAGGAATGTGGAAATCTTTCCCTGGGTGCCTTAGAACAAATGAGTTTGTTTGCCCCTCATTACATCTAATGGCACAAACTGACACATATTGGGATTAAAAAAGTGCAGGGAAGCACCGTGCTTATAGGCCGAGAAATGCACTTTAAAAACAACTGTATCTGCCTTGTCTATGGTTATGATGTAAATATAACCCTGTTAATTAAAGCTTCTAGGTATGCCACATGCTGTGCTACAATTATAACCGTGAAGGGTAAAACAACAAAAAAAAAGATATAAATATGAGTATTGTGCAGGAGTTGCTGCTGCAGTACCGGCTTCATTGCCCAGATGCGGAGAACTTTTAAGGGTTAACGCAGATGCTTCCAGAATGATGGCGCCTGCCAGGAATATTAACTAGCCGCAGAGGATAAGCAGGAGATGATTAGCTCGTGATAATTGGTTCTTAATTAAGCACAATTAAGGAACTTAGCATGTTTCTTTCTTTAATTAGCAGTTTCAGATCAAAAAAGGCTCTGTCATTATAAGCATTTTTTTTACAAATCAAATATACACAAATATATTCAATACAAGGTATATACCCTGTACCTTATATCAGGATAAATGATCACTTCAAATGACCTTTTCCTTACCAATTGGATACATGATTATTGCCACAGTTTGGTGTCCCTATCTGTTTGCTGGTGCAGATATGGGATCCGTTATCCGCTCGGAATTACAGAAAGGCCATTTCACATAGACTCCATTTTATTCAAATAATTCACATTTTACAAAATATTATTTCTCTGAAATAGAATAGTACTTTGTACTTGATCCCAACTAAGATATAATTCATTCTTATTCATTGGCTTTAATTAATGTTTAAATGAAATTCTACCTGCTGATTGGTTGCCATGGGTTACTGCTCCTGGGCCTTTTATTACATAACCCCATTAAGGTATGGAGATCCGGAAAGACCCCTTATCCAGCAAACCCCAGGTGTATTTTGGATAACAGGTCCTACGCCTGTTTATCATTAGCAAAGCTTGGGAATCAGATCCCTATTGTATTATTCATACATGGAACTGATACTAAATATTTATTGACCAAGAGCAAAAGAAATGTATGAAAATATAACAGATTATTCCAGCTTTTATGGATCATTTTTATTTGATGTTGCTCTTTGTCCACTGGGGACTTCATGGTGCCAAAAACAAGCCTCTGACTGCTCTAGATGTGTAGGAATGATATGGGGAATAATGTGCCCAGTGCAACTTGCCTGAGCTGTACATTCCCCACTGTCTGCAGGGCAATCTCTGCCCCCTTAGAAGTAGTGAACAGTTTGGGAGTGGATCCTGGGAATTCTGTCAGTTTTATCTTTTAAAGATGCAGCAGTCTCCATGAACCTGTGTGTCCCACCTACTGTACATCCCATTCCACAATGTCTTTCTGCATTTGTAACATCATATTTTTGGATTTCTTTCCATCCTGTCATTTAGTTTGTGCTTTGTAATTAAATCCTTAATCGTTAGGACACTACTATAAACATAAGCTTTTTCCTTAAATTCTAGTTGTTGGCAGAAAGGGATTACTTAGGGATGGAAGAACAAATGCAGTGGTTATTATACTTATGATATCCAAGATTAAAAATAAAAACCCCCTTCTTCACATATAGTTAGAATCATCTAGCTTATGACTTCATGAATTTAGGGAAGAAGAAGAGAAATGTACTTGCTTTCTCACCTTCATAATACCATGACCTGGATGGATCTGCGCCTGGATACTCCAGGTAGTTTTCCTATGCCCTGTACCAGTGGCGTAAATACTATGCACCAACCCAATTCTCCCCCGTGATAAAGAACTTCAGGGGGCCCGGCTCTTATTGTTGTGCAACTCCAAGCCCCCACCATTGCCAACTGCCCACCCACCTGCTCACTCTTCATTTGTGGTAGGCTGTGAAACTGTAACCATCAGAAGGGGCTAGGGGAGTGGGCTGTCTACCATGAAGCAGACCTCACAGCCCTCCATATACTCCCATTTAAAGGAGAAAGAAAGGTAAAAACTAAGTAAGCTTTATCAGAAAGGTCTATGTAAATACAGCCATAATCACTCACAGAAATGCTGCACTGACTTCTCTGTGAAAAGATTTCTTGTGTCTGTAATTCATGTGCCACAGACATGCGGCTTTCTCTTTCTCCCCCCTCCCTCAAGAATGCTAAGAACTCACTCCCCCCCTTAGGAATGTGGATCTGAGCCAATCAGCAGGAAGCTGACTCATAGGGGCTGATTTACTTACCCACGAACAGGTCGAATGGAGTCCGATTGCGTTTTTTTCGTAATGATCGGTACTTTGCGATTTTTTCGTATGTTTTGCGATTTTTTCGGATTCTTTACGAATTTTTCGGATCCAATACGATTTTTGCGTAAAAACGCGAGTTTTCCTATCCATTACGAAAGTTGCGTAAAAAGTTGCGCATTTTGCGTAGCGTTAAAACTTACGCGAAAAGTTGCGCATTTTTCGCGTAAGTTTTAACGCTACGCAAAATGCGCAACTTTTTACGCAACTTTCGTAATGGATACGAAAAACTCGCGTTTTTACGCAAAAATCGTATTGGATCCGAAAAATTCGTACAGAATCCGAAAAAATCGCAAAACATACGAAAAAGTCGCAAAATGTTCGTTTTCAAGTCGGAACTTTTCCAATTCGGGTCGGATTTGTGGGTTAGTAAATCAGCCCCATAGACTAACTAACTGAGCATGTTCACTTGGTCTGGGTGTCTGTGCAGGACTGAGGCATTATGGGAACTTTCTTTACACAGCTCAGCGTTTTTTCTTCATGTTTGGCTTCGGTTCTTCTGATCAGGTGAAATATGGGGAGACTTAAGGGCACTATTGAGACACCTGAAGGTATGCCTGCAGCTTGAGATTAACACTTTAATAGCCTTTCCTTCTCCTTTAATCCTACAACTGGATACAGACAGAAGTGTGGCTGATAAAACCTTGAGATGTAGCATCTTTTGGACTAAGCTAAAAGCTTGTATAGGTATGAGACCTGGTATCCAGAATGCTTGGGACCTGGGGTTTTGCAGATAAGGGATCTTTCCACAGTTTGCATCTTCATACCTTGTCTGCTAAGAAATAAGTTGAATATTAATTAAACCCAATAGGATTGTTTTGCTTCCAATAAGGATCATATCTTAGTTGGGCTCAAGTACAAGGTACTGTTTTATTATTACAGAGAAAAGGGAATCATTTAACCATTAAATAAACCCAATAGGGCTGTTCTGCCCCCAATAAGGGGTAATTATATCTTAGTTGGGATCAAGTACAGGTACTGTTTTATTATTACAGAGAAAAGGGAATCATTTAACCATTAAATAAACCCAATAGGGCTGTTCTGCCCCCAATAAGGGGTAATTATATCTTAGTTGGGATCAAGTACAGGTACTGTTTTATTATTACAGAGAAAAGGGAATCATTTAACCATTAAATAAACCCAATAGGGCTGTTCTGCCCCCAATAAGGGGTAATTATATCTTAGTTGGGATCAAGTACAGGTACTGTTTTATTATTACAGAGAAAAGGGAATCATTTAACCATTAAATAAACCCAATAGGGCTGTTCTGCCCCCAATAAGGGGTAATTATATCTTAGTTGGGATCAAGTACAGGTACTGTTTTATTATTACAGAGAAAAGGGAATCATTTAACCATTAAATAAACCCAATAGGGCTGTTCTGCCCCCAATAAGGGGTAATTATATCTTAGTTGGGATCAAGTACAGGTACTGTTTTATTATTACAGAGAAAAAGGGAATCATTTAACCATTAAATAAACCCAATAGGGCTGTTCTGCCCCCAATAAGGGGTAATTATATCTTAGTTGGGATCAAGTACAGGTACTGTTTTATTATTACAGAGAAAAAGGGAATCCTTTTTAAAAATGTGAATTGATTAAAATGGAGTTTATGGGACCCGGCATTCCAATAATTCAGAGATTTCTGGATAATTGGTTTCCAGATAATGGATCCCATCCCCTGTATTACCTGCAGGGAAAGGAGTGGTTACTTACACTGAAAAGCATTTGTGGTTGTGCTCTTCTGTACAGTTGCACTTGGCGTATTGCCAACCCCACTTTTAAATACCGACCCCATATATTTATACAGTCCATATTCAAGAAATATTTTGGAGGCCTTAAGACCCAAATCTAGAGAATTTAAAATACTGCCATAATTCTTGGCTGAGAAAACTTTGTGTGCTAGGCTAAAATTGGTGTTTTCTATCATACCTGTTTCTGTATTCCAGATTCACAGCCTGGCATTTTCTCTCTTGATCCCCACATTAAGTGTGCAAGTGTTTTCTACCATAGTAACTTACGGATAACCCATAATAATGTAATTACCAAGCATAATTTCTGCTAGAAATGAAAAACAAGGCACCGTGTGTTCAATCCACTTCAAATGTCACTTCAACGAAATGAACCTTCAGCCATGTAATGCAACTTCATTTCTTCCATATGCAGCTATTATTTGTCACTATTATTATCTCTGCAGCTTAAAACAGAGCACGTAAAGCTGGGATCCCCATTGGTCACTATGCACTTGTCTTATCTTCATAAGCTTATTATTCAGAATAATTACTGTGGGTGCAATTCTCCTAGCTGCCCCATACCTGCCTGGGTTGCGGCAAAAGTACCTGTACAGGGCGTCTCTTGCAGGTTTTTTGGTAGCATTTATAGCAGTTATATGCCTTAATGCAAGCTGTAGGGGCAAACCGGAATGTTCTCATACATAGTTTTCCATTGATGCAGTATTTTCCAAGATACTTATATGTTTAACTTATTGGTATATTAATTGTGCTTCAGTACTTTAAAGGGATACTGTCATTATAATATACACAAATTTGTCTTTTAAAGGAAGAGTAACATCAAAAAATTAAAGTGTTTTAGTAATTAAAATATAATGTGCTGTTGCTCTGCAAAAAACTGGTGTTTTTGCTACAGAAAAGCTGCTCTATAAATAAGCTGCTGTGTAGCCACGGGGGCAGCCATTCAAGCTGGAAAAAAGGAGAAAAGGCACAGGTTACATAGCAGATAACTAGTAGATAAGCCCCATATAATGGGGGTTTATCTGTTATCTGCTAAGCAACCTGTGCCTTTTCTCCTTTAAATGGCTGCCCCCATGGCTACACAGCAGCTAACTTATATACAGTAAACTATGGTAGTCTTTCTGAGGCAAACACCCCAGTTGTAGCAATGCAGGGCAACAGTACATTATATTGTTATTACTTTTATACACTTTCACTTTTTGGTGTTACTGTTCCTTTAAGTTAACAATTATTAAGTTGTAAAAATCCTTAGAATAACAGAATAGCGAATACATACTTTAGCCATGCCAGTGGTGTAAATGCTCTCCACTAAGCTGTACAGGTGAAATGATTTATTCTTACTTACATCCAACTTCCACATGGTTGCCATAATGTCCTGCCTTTTGTAATGAATGGCACACTATTGCACCTAATAAGGCTGGCGAGCCCTATATGCCACCCTGGACCTGATGGTAGTGCCAGGTTTCCCAAAGAAGATTGCATCAACATGAGCACTAGACTTGCGCCCAGTGAATCAGATACAATCGCATTTTGATGCTTCAGGCACCATTGCAGCAGATGCAACTTGGAGCACACCTGCACTAATGGAAAGAATGCTGCATTATGGATTAGATAAATGGAAAACATGTGAGGGCTCATTTACGACCTCAGCTCAGTGGGCAACTTGCATTTTTCCATGCAGTGAGTTGCATGTAAAACCACTTTCATTAAAGGTACTTCTGTCAAAATGGGCTCTTTGCTCTTCTGCGTTGTTGCACTCAGTCTTTCCTGCCTTCCCTTGTCAGTCGGGCGCTGCTGCGCCTATTGAGACAGAGGAATCCTGGAGCTACCGCCAGCTCTTAACCAGTTGGAAGCTCCATGGTTTCTACAAGGACCTGCGTCAGTCACAGTAGTAAAGTTGTGCCAAAAGAATAGGGCACCCATGCCACTTGCATGGCTAACAACAGGAATGATGCAAGATAGACTTATATATGGCAAAACTGGGTCTGATTTACAGCAAAGCGCATACACAATTGAAGTAATTCCGGCATCTGCACCGAGTGTAGCACTATTGAGTCATATTTAATGCCCCTTTGCCCTGCAATGATGCTGAAATTCTGGGAAAAAAACGCTGTATTGTCTCACTTTTCTCACTGCACTTGCGGATGTAAATGAGCACAGTTAGCTTCAGTAAGTACAGTAAGGGTTAAACTATACATAAATAAGGCAGTATTGCTTTAAGTAGCCTTTCACTGCTTCACTGGGCAAAGAAAATCAGTATTCTTGTTATTTACTTCACATTGAATCTGATTCAAAATTTTAAATCAACCGAATGAAATTAGATTAGGGCATTCCTTATACAAAGTAATACCATGTGCTGTATAGCATGTACCGTAGGAAATAGGGGGGAATAAAGCATTTATAGGCAAACTGTAACGTTAAGGGAATATTGTCACAACTGCAATATCTAGCGAGCCTCCGGCAAAACATGAATTTATAGATCTGAAAAAAAAATCTATAGCGAGTCGGAAAAGCAGAGAAAAATGTGTCATGAAAAGGCTGCATATTCCTGCCCGTGTCGCTCTCGCTCCTGAAAAGACAGCGTGAGGCAGATGAATAAACAGGGAGCAAATCCCTCAAGGGCCATGAAAATTGTTATAGCTGCTGTGTGTCTGGGTTGCAATTTGTCCAACATGTTAGAAGCGTAGCTTTATATGGTACTGTATGTCTTCCCTTTATAATAAAAGCCTTGTGTTTCTGTATAGTATGGTGGCCTGCTTCATATTGGGTCTCTTTCCTAGGGGCCAAAATCCAATCAGATTTCAGGGATTTATTTATTAGGATGGCAGGAAGAACACTGGCAATTTAAAGTACCTAAGGAATAGTTACTCTGTAAGTTCTCCTGCTAAAGCAGTGATAGGGTAACTAAAGATGGACACGTTCTCTCAGTCTAGCAAGGAGTCTAGGAACCTGCAGGCAAAATAGGGATTTCAAAAAGTTTAGTTGTGAAACATCTGCAGAACAGTTAATGGATTTATGGAAAGGGGAGCTAGATGGCTCTGAAAGGGTCAAAAATAAACTCCTGATCTTGTACTGAAGAAGTCCAGTCGTATAGTGATTTTAGTATAGTAGTACGGGTATGGGACTTGATATCCAGATTGCTCGGGACCTGATATACAGGGTTTTCCTGATAAAGGTTTTTTTTAATAATTTGGATCTCTCCTTAAGTCTGCTATAACATGATTTTAACATTAAATAAACCCAACAGCATTGTTTTGCCACAGTAAGGATGTAAGGATTAATTATATTTTAGTTGGGATTAAGAACAAGGTACTTTTTTATTATTTAAGAGAAAGAGGAAATATATTTTAAAATTTGGAATGATTTGATTAAAAAGGGAGTCTATGGTAGCTGGGCTTCCTGTAATTTGGAACTTTCTGGATAATGGGTTTTAGGATAACAGATCCCATACCTGTAGTAGTAAAACTGTACACGCACACACGTACTATGGGGCTGATTTGTTTATACTTATATTAGAGGTAATCAGTTACCACTAAGTAAATACATACCAATCACTTAGGATTTACCAAGTTCTTTTCTGCACTGTAACGATTAGTTGCTTTAAAGAAAACAGCTTTTCCAAGTCATTAAGCCCCCTATTGATTTGCATTCCATTAATTTCAAAGCATTGCTTAGCAGCTGAGGTGTAATGACTCCTTGGTGTCTGTTCGTCTATCTATCTATCTATCTATCTATCTATCTATCTATCTATCTATCTATCTACCTATCTATCATCTATCTATCTATCTATCTACCTATCATCTATCTATCTATCTATCATCTATCTTTCTATCATGTGCTGGTCTCAGGTACCTTTCAGAAATACTACTACAGGTATGGGACCTGTTATCCAGAATGCTCGGGACCTGTGGTTTTCCAGATAAGCGATCTTTCCACAATTTGGATCTCCATACCTTAAGTCTACTAAAAAATCATTTAAACATCAAATGAACCCAATAGGATTGTTTTGCATCCAATAAAGATTAATGATATCTTACCTGAGATGAAGCACAAGGTACTGTTATATTTTTACAGAGAAAAAGAAAATCATTTAAAAAAATTTGTATTATTTGATAAAAATGGAGTGTATGGGAGATGGCATTCCCACATTTTGGAGCTTTGTGAATAACGGGTTTCCGAATAATGGATTCCATACCTGTAATTGTTTTCTATTCTTCTGGCTGAGATTCCTATGAGCAAGGGTATGCCTTAAGACCTGGTAGAACCCATATTCTTGAAATCTTAAACAGAAGGCATCTATCTATCTATCTATCTATCTATCTATCATCTATCTATCTATCATCTATCTATCATCTATCTATCATCTATCTATCTATCTATCTATCTATCTATCTATCTATATATCTATCATCTATCTATCTATCTATCTTCTATCTGTCATTTATCTACAGTATGTATCCATATATCCACTATACATCACTATACATACATACTATATACATCACCACTATACATCAATATATTAGACGAATAAGCGTATTGGCTCTCTAAAGACATTAGGGGCCTGTGGCAGCTCTGCATGGTCAATTGTGGTCTATTTTTGCACTTTGCACCCAAATGTAAACGACCCTTTAGCCTTGTTTGCTAATAACAGCATATAGTTTTGATGATCAGTCTGGATTTTACTCTGGAATTGGCTTTTCTTTCACTGCAGAACATTGTCTCTGCCTTCATAGACCATTTCTATTTATGGCAACAGCAAAACCATGTTAAGGGTAAAGGCACCATAAGGTAATCTTTAATATAATATCGGGATCATTTGTGAATGCCAAAGGGATGCACATTTCTATTATAGGATATGTATTCTTCCATTGAAAATACCTCTTGAATCTCTCCTTACTTCTCCTGCTGTGTTTCATACTGTAACTTCTACCGTCAGCATTTTTCCATTAATCTTTAATTTAATAAGGGATTAGGGTGTACAGGCCAAAGCACTGCTGATGTTGTGGTGCTCATCCTTTTCCCATACTTTAGATCGATGTTTACTTGCGTCCCACCCACACTCATTTATATTCCATCATTTTATCTTGTACTTCCCTTTATCTGATGCCCTTCTTATGTGACATTAGTGTTCTATTGATTTACTGGGGCGCTTAATCTCTCACTGTTGTCACTCAGGAACCTTTTGCAAATTCAGCGGTGAATATAGGAAAGACCTTTGCTACATCTGAGCGGTCACATTCTCCCCACAGCCTTCCTTTGCCTACTCTCTTCTCGGGTCTTTCTACTGAGCAGTCCCTTTTCATCTGCATGGAATTCATCTGTATGGAATTTGCATTATGGAAGCTATTTTAGTGTAGTGAGAAATATCACAATAAATTACAGATTTGCTAGTATGAATTGCACTCCTCATGTGGTTAATTATAAATATAGATCCAGGGAGGGTCACAGAGAGCACCACTATAGTATACTGAAGGGAGGGTCTCTGGGGTGGGACATCATACAGTGAATTCCTTAAAGAGAAGAGCTGCATCAGCATACATATATATATATATAATAGAAAGAGTGCTGCACACACAGGGACTTGATACAAAAGAAAAAGTGTTTTTATTGAAAAAATTCCAACGGAATCAGTTTTGTTTGGCGCCAGATTGAGGTTAAATGTAGGGTGGGTTTGACTGCATACACACTTTGAAAAAGGCTGTGGACACAGCCGAAACGTCAGTTTGATGTTTGAACAATAAATTAACTTTTTTCTTCACCATAAGTCCTGTGAGTGCGGTATTTATGTTGCTGTAAATTTTCCGTTTTTCAACACTGCACCCAGGCATCCAGTGACTACTGTATACGTGAGTGCCGGCTTCATACATTCTACTCTGTTATATATATATATATATATATATATATAAAGCAAGACAGTGAGCCGCACACACAGGGACTTAGTTAGAAAACAAAAACATTTTTATTAATGAAAAAAATCCAACGTTTCGAGCACCAACTGTGCTCTTCCTCAGGGAGAGCACAGTTGGTGCTCGAAACGTTGGATTTTTTTCATTAATAAAATTTTTTTTGTTTTCTAACTAAGTCCCTGTGTGTGCGGCTCACTGTCTTGCTTTATACATGTTTTTTGCTAGCACCCGGGGCAGTTGATTACTATTAGGGTGTGCTCTGTTTTTCTCTGTATATATATATATATATACTTTGTATATAAGGTTACAATTCCATAAAAAAACCTTGGTTATATATCTCTGAGATACTGCAATGCCATTTTACTTCTTCTCTGTCAGTATAAGACAAAACCTTGTACTAAATGTTAAAGAAATTTTCTAAAACCAAATTGGTGGATAACCAATGCTATGAAGGTTTTTTAATGTTTAAATGTTTTTTGTTAAAGAAAATCTATACCCCAGAATGAATACTTAACCAACATATTATCTTAAGTGACCTTTTAAAGAATCTTGCCAAACTGGAATATATATATACATGAGCTGGTTTATGCAATATATTTTTATAGAGACCTACATTGTTTGGGGGTATAGATTTCCTTTGAGTGTTGTTGGACTTTTACCGCCCTTACAGGGTGGCAAATAAATGTTTGCCCCACACCTCAACCTGACCTTAAAGGTGAGTTTTTAGGTCTACTAGGATAAACCCCTTATATTTTGGTTTTGAGGTCTTACTTGTAGGACAAATGCAATGGCCATGAGGCACCACTCCCAATATAATGCAACTAGGCAGGGGGTGTCAGCCTAGGAATAAATAACCAGTGGTAAATACGGGGTAAATATAGGGTTTATATATGGGCTTTAGGTGCAGATATGGCAGCTTAGCACAGTCAGGAATCTGTAACCTTCTTGTTTTTCAAATATACACTCTTGTAAAAAATAAGTTATTAGTAGCACAGGGGCCAGGGACTGTGCATTCAACAATTACTTTTTATATGTGGTTATAGCATTTCTGTTCAGATTGCTAGCACTTCTATTATACTTCTAATTATCTTCGGAGTGCTCCCACAACCTGTTTTATATATGTATGTGTGTGTGTGTGCATATATATATATATACAGATATAATATGCGTGCAAGTCCATCATGCTACGACAGGCAGTTTATTAGTGAGTAAAATCAAAACAGTTTCAGTAGATTCTTTAATCCAACGGGTCATTAAGTCACGTTTATAATAGATTTCATCATTTATTTAGCCACCGACAGTCATTTTTTAGAATGCCTCTCCTATTGTTTTTCTGCATTTTGCCTAAAGACATTTTTTCCCCTTTTTAATATTTAATAACATTATTATTATAATTTGGTTTATGGGTGAATTAATCTTCGGCTGTCACCAACTATAATGCAAAGAAAAAAAAATAACACAGTAATAACGCTGAAGAAGAACCTGCACAAACAGTGGATTGGTTTTCTGCCAGAAGCTTTGATTGTGACAATATAACACATCCCAGATGGATTTTTCTTTTGTGGTGTGAAAGTAACAGCTTTGGCTATCACATATAGTGCAGCGTGCAGCAGAAACCCCCAGGTTTTATATTTGCTGCTTCCAAGCTTCCCCAGTTGCATCTGACAAATAGAAATAACATGTTTGTGTCAGCAAGAAGCTGGGAGAAGATTAGCAGGGGCATTTGTGGGCTAAACTGTGTCGCAGAGGACAGGGTTGGGGCACTAACAAAGGCCAAGGCCTAACAAAGGGAGTGAAAGTCCATGGTAGTTTAGATTGGGTGAGGAGAATTATATTTCTCTGCATTTTCTTGTTTCTACTAAATAATACAGAATTTGAAAATAAAGAAATTAAAAAATATAAATTATAAAATATACGAGTCATTGCGGCAGCCTTCAAAATGAACACAATAACATGAGCATTGGTAAACTGGGTGCAAGTAGCAGATACAATTTCGGAAGGTGGGATGGCATCAATTTTGGCACGTGGTGCGTGTGGTTCTCTGGGTGTGGCTGTGGAGCCTGATACGGGAACCCTGCAGCTAGCAGCACAATCAGGGTGCTAGGTTCAACTCATACACCTCTCCTCCCGCTCTAAAGTGCCGCCCCTCTTTGCCAATCCTTGCACTGGCTACCTGTCACGTACAGGATTCAGTTCAAGATTCTGGTACTCACCTTGAAAGCACTCACTGGTGCCACACCATTCTATTTAACCACCCTAATCCCCAAGTACACCCCCAGAAGTAACCTTCGCTCTACACATGACCTCCTTCTCTCCTCCTCACTCATCACCTCCTCTCACTCTCACATCCAGGACTTCTCACGCGCTGCACCCATCCTCTGAAACACTCTTCCCCATCCCATTAGGCACTGCCAGACTTTCCAAACCTTTAAACGGTCTCTTAAAACTCACCTTTTCACTCACTCAAGCCTATAACCTAAACCCCCCAAACACTCACTAAGCACTGGTTTCCTCCTCTCACTCCGCACTTTACTGTCACTTTCTACTGTCACACCTACATGTACTCTAATGCCATGCTAGTTACCCTGACCTTATGTCTCAGCCCTCTCTTTTAGAATGTAAACTCTTGCGAGCAGGGCCCTCCCCCTAGTGTCTCCGATCCTCATCCAATGTAACTGCAAACCATTTTTGTGAATTGTTTATATGTACATGTTAACTGTCCTGTCTTTTGTACCCCTCTATTCTGTAAATCTCTTCATAAATTGATGGCGCTATATAAATAATAATAATAATCAAAAGGGAAATGTAAAGTCGAAGTTCTACTATATTTTCTTTCATGGCTTACTTGCTAGCTTTGCAGCATAAGGAGATTTAGGTTCTCATTTACAGAGGGGTGGGAGGATGAAAAGTAGAACGTGCCAAAAATGCACTGGGATACTTAAGTTGTGTCTAGCACTCTTTGGACACTGGCACCCACACTTTCCTTTAGAATGGTAGAAAGTATGTAAAACAGCGACATTTCCTCAGTTCATACCCACACTTTCTGCTGCCTGTTTCTGCCAACATCACACTGAATGACACCCTGCATAGTTTCCCGTTCCCTAGCCACATAAGAGCCTATGGGCAGTGGATATGTCTACATTTACAACACTGTATCCTCCGTATAATGGGCTATTAATGATCAACAAGCAGAGCTTTTATAATGATTTGGGCATAGGGACAATTGTGGAGTGATAGCAGCAAATGGAGACATTGGCAGCAAGAGCGTTTCAGAGGTCCTGAAGCAGGGGGTGTGAAATGATGGCTATATGATCCCTTAAAAGAGAAATCATTGTAGCAATGCTGTAGTTTTTAGTGATAAAGTCATTGTATATTAATTAAGAGCAAATTAAACATAGGACAGCTGACCTAAACAACTGGGGGGCTCTCTGACAATTACAGCAATATTGGTTATAAAGAATATATCCAGTGTGTGTATCCAGTCTGTATCCATTTTATCCTATCAATCTATAGGTGTAATTATTAATTATTATTTAATGCTGAATAAATGATAAGACAAATCTATAGCAATCACTCCAGAACATTGGGTGGTGCTGTTAGTATTCTTATAAACATATTCATTGTTTGTGACCTTGTCTTCCATGTAAATAAGTTGGCTTTTTAGCATTAGTCTTAGCTTCATTAGGAAACTTTTGTGATTAATGATATGTTTTTTTTATATCCGTTTCTTCAACAAGACTGCATTAGAGCTTGTGGCATTGTACAGAAATGATATGTGCGATGGTTAGAAACACGCAGACTTGTGAAGATGAATAATTGTTCTGAAATATCATTTGAATTCATATTGAGCATAGCCTTTTTATTTGTTTAGTTTCGTTGGCACAATGCCCCTCACTGAAACAAACAACCTTGTTCATGGTCCATGGGTTTTCTGACTCCGAGAACAGTTTTCTTGTTGTAATTTCTAAATCTGCCACAGCAATAATTCCTAAAGGCCTAAAGGCAGCCATATACGTGCCTATTTGGCACACTCGCTCACTGGCAGAACAGACAGATAGAATACGAGGGGCCACACATGGTATAGCTGCCTTTCAATTGTTGTTTGTTCAATGATCCCTGAACCAAACACTAGCTATAGTACATAGCAGCCATTGACAGGCCACCATATGCATGATTTATCTGTACATACAGTATAGGGACACCTTTAGGCTTTACAGATAAGGGTTTGTCCCATTAATTTGAATTCAGTAGGAGGTTGGGCAATAATTTTAGAAAGAAAACTCCCATTTCCTCTGTTTCCTCATCTATTTAGATCTGGGTTGGAAGGGCAATAACAACACACAGTGCACACTGATATCCATCATAATCTTGTCTTCTGAGTGGATTTTGTTGCATTTGGTAAATGTCTCGCTCCCCTTGGAGGCTTCTGAATAAGGAATGATGTTACATTTATTGTTCACATATGAAAATTGGAGAAATGAACTCCATGTGATGTTAGAATATTAAACTAAATTATTGTGTTGCATTAATATGCAATCCATATTTGCAGATGGGGGAATAAAAAGGAAAATATAAATTTGATGATTTCATGGAACTGGATGTCCCCCTGGATGTTCCATATTGAGTTCCTACTGGCAGTGGGGAATCAGCAAACTTGGTTGTTGTCATTTCCGGGACTTTGCGTCAAAAGGATATCTGTGTTCAATTATTAAGGGCCACATCCAATAGATACAGGATACCTGTGCCTGAGGAATCATGCAGCAACTCCAAAAGATTTTAGCATTTTCTAGGTGCATCTCCCCCTTAAAGCAGCAATTATACTGGAATTGTGGGGGAAAACAATGCATTGTGGCTAAAACATGGTGATGTGCCTGAAATTGCACACTGCACTTGCCCTAGTAAATATTGTTTTTTTTGTTTCACCCTGGGTGATGAATTGATAACTTGACTGTTCATATATGATGTTCTTAATGGGGCTGGTAAGATATGGCAAGTTTTGTACATATTTAACCAAAAACAACCTTTTGGCCTGGGGTCACTACAACAATAATGAACCTATATAACAGTGTCCAAGTGCAAGCTTAATATCCCTGTCTATTCAATTACATTAGGTATTTTCAATCAAGAAGACTGAATTGATGGCAACAGGGTGATTTAATAAAGGTGTCATTTCCCATCAGATGAAGGCGCATAGAAACTAGGCTAGAACCTACACCAACATGGCTCCAGTCATTTTGGGTTTCACACATCCTGTGATGAATAAAGGTATCATTTGCAGGTAGTTTCTGCTTGAAGCCAGGCTTTCACATAACAATTTCTTTGAATATATCAGCGTTCCCAAACGGGGGTGTGAATATGAAAGGGTTGTCATAAGACATGAAAGAGGCATGAAGGATTCCAATCAACTGCTGAATGGTGCTGTGATATTGCACCACCATCCCAACAATGTGACTGCACCTCACAACAAGACACTGATAATGTTATCACACAAATATGCGAATCAGGCAAAGATCCACTTAGCAACCAATGAGCAGAGCTTTAAATGTATGAACAGCTTTATACAGAAAGTTTATTTTATAGCTCATTTTAAAAAATAAAGATGAAAAAAATAATATGTAAAAGAGGGAGCAGGAAAAAGGAAAGACAAAAAGCAGCAAGTAGATAAGGTGACAGAAAAAAGCACAGAAAATGGAGCAAGGAAGTTGCACAGAACAAAGCAAGAAAATACTCAGAAGCCAAAGACAAAGGGAAGATTAAAGCACCTTGAAATACAAGGCAAGTGGAAAGTTACACATAAAGGCAGTAAGGGAACAGCTAAGCCCAAGTGACAAGAGAAATGCAGCACAGAGGAACAGCAGAAATAAGAGCAATAAAACAGGAGATAAATAAAGTCAAAAGCAGGAATACACAAAATAAGATAAGATTAAAGGCAGAGGTTTTTTTTTTCTTAAAAGAAATCCTGATAAAAATAGTTTATCAAAAGCTCCAGTTCTGAGGCTGCACCATTTTATGGTGGTCATTCCCTGTGTCTGAAATAAAGGAACCAGTAAGGTAGATGGTGTCGTGGGCG
Source organism: Xenopus tropicalis (assembly GCF_000004195.4). NCBI lineage: Eukaryota > Metazoa > Chordata > Amphibia > Anura > Pipidae > Xenopus > Xenopus tropicalis. Next base: position 27,371,192 of record NC_030681.2, on the reverse strand, counting down.
TATGGGAGCTAAAAGCCCAATGGAAAACAGTAGGAAACCTTGTAACAGGAACAGTAGAATGTATAAAACAGAAGGTGCGAAGAGTTAAAAGATGGGAAAGAGGCTCCTACCCCACAGTGGGTAACATACAGCCATAAATAGTAGGGTGTAAGGCCACTCACCCGCAGCCTGTGCAATGGATCTGGGTGGAACACATGAAGCCAGGTGGAACACATGCGAGATGACGTCACTATGTGTGTGACTGTTCCTGCTCGCGACTATTCATGCGCGTATCATTACGTTGACGCACGTTACGTTTTGGCACCAAATGCAAACCCTTTAAATAGCCAAAACACTTAGGCAACAGCGCTCGGTTATCAAGCGCTCTTGTGCCTAGCGTCCTGTATGCTATTGACCTGCTGATTTGACCTTCTTGCCTAACCCTCGCCTGTGAATCCTTGCTGCCTGCCACGACCCAGACTCCTTTGACTATTCTTCTGCCTACTCCTTCGGTACTATGCTATTTGGCCTTCCAGCCTCTCTCCACTGCTGTGCTTCCTGTCTCACCCGCGGGTAAGCTGCCAGCTAGTGTGAGTCACCGAGTCAGAGAAATTTCATTCTGAACAAAATGATGGATTCTTCATGGGGAAATTCCCAGATGGGATTCCACAGCAATGGAGCAGCGAGAGAGAAAGGTGTAAGGTGGGAAACAGCAGTGGAAGTGGTTGGTGTGACCAAGCATTGGCTCCGAGTGGAACGGAGATGTCAGACAGGACTATGTGGAGACACATGAGAAGAGATGTTTGAAGTGCAGAGACATGAAGGACTTTAAAGACAGGAGGCACATGCTTAATGGGAGGCCATGATAGAGAATTCAGCAGTGGAGGAGCCTGTTTTCTTACTAAAGAGAAGGAATAGTCTATCAGTAGAGTATAAAGTGCACACACATTCAAATTGTTTCTCCCACTGGAAGGACACAATGGGGCCCCAGATGGACCCAATTGCATTTATTGAAGAATAGCACGCTAGCAAGTGCTATGCCCTCCAAACCAAGAGTGAGATCCCTGTGTTGGCAGCCTTTCTGGAAGAATGTCAACTTCCCTGGATTCCCTGGTTTTGGAGCACTCCTCCCCCTGCGCTCCTGTAATGATTGGCCATTCCCAGCAGTGAGCGACTAGTAATGTCAGGATAAATCATGCATTGTGTCAGTTAAACCACACCCACTTTTCCACAGGCATGCTATGATTGAAGAGGATCCCTAATTCTTCCTTCTCAAGGCTGACCCCTCTAAATTACAGAAAAAGTTCCATTATAGTAATGCTCTCTCTAAAACACCATTTAGTACAAGGTATAGAAAATACTGTCTTTTAAAAACTTCAGCACAAAGGATCCTGAACATATTTTCATGAATTATGTTTATTAAGTTTACATTTGTGCATATTGTAAATGTTAGCATTAGGCAAGACTTTTCCAGGCTTCGGTAATGGAATAATGAGAACGATAAGGACTGTGCAGAAGAACAGAAATAACAGGTGCTATTTTTTTTTTATATTAGTATAAAGGAAGAAAAATCTGCCTAGATTCACACATATGTCCCAATTAGCATTAAAAGCTTCAAAAAAAATGTACAAACAGCTGTTGTTTCATAAATTATGTAATAGAACTATCTATTATTCATTCAATTATTTAATGCCCACTGGTTACAGAAAATCATTCTGATTCGAGCTTTCATGTGTCCAAATATTTCCTGAAATTTCCAGAAAACTGAACATGCAGAATTTTTATTGCATTTGTTGTTAAAATGTTTGTTATATGTATTCATAGGATATTATGTATTAATGGTTATAGTTCAGTACTTCTGATTCTATTCTTATTCTTATTCTGTAGTTGCTTAATATTATAGTAAGTTACTGTAGGTTTAAAAAAGACATACTAACAGCTTTCCCCCATAACCCTGTATTCCCTCACTTGTACTGAGAGCTATCTCCCATAACCCTGTATTCCCTCACTTGTACTGAGAGCTATCCCCCATACCCCTGTATTCCCTCACTTGTACTGAGAGCTATCTCCCATACCCCTGTATTCCCTCACTTGTACTGAGAGCTATCCCCCCTACCCCTGTATTCCCTCACTTGTACTGAGAGCTATCTCCCCTACCCCTGTATTCCCTCACTTGTACTGAGAGCTATCTCCCCTACCCCTGTATTCCCTCACTTGTACTGAGAGCTATCCCCCCTACCCCTGTATTCCCTCACTTGTACTGAGAGCTATCTCCCCTACCCCTGTATTCCCTCACTTGTACTGAGAGCTATCCCCCCTACCCCCTGTATTCCCTCACTTGTACTGAGAGCTATCCCCCCTACCCCTGTATTCCCTCACTTGTACTGAGAGCTATCTCCCCTACCCCTGTATTCCCTCACTTGTACTGAGAGCTATCTCCCATACCCCTGTATTCCCTCACTTGTACTGAGAGCTATCTCCCATACCCCTGTATTCCCTCACTTGTACTGAGAGCTATCTCCCCTACCCCTGTATTCCCTCACTTGTACTGAGAGCTATCTCCCCTACCCCTGTATTCCCTCACTTGTACTGAGAGCTATCTCCCATACCCCTGTATTCCCTCACTTGTACTGAGAGCTATCTCCCCTACCCCTGTATTCCCTCACTTGTACTGAGAGCTATCTCCCCTACCCCTGTATTCCCTCACTTGTACTGAGAGCTATCTCCCCTACCCCTGTATTCCCTCACTTGTACTGAGAGCTATCTCCCATACCCCTGTATTCCCTCACTTGTACTGAGAGCTATCTCCCCTACCCCTGTATTCCCTCACTTGTACTGAGAGCTATCCCCCCTACCCCTGTATTCCCTCACTTGTACTGAGAGCTATCTCCCCTACCCTTGTATTCCCTCACTTGTACTGAGAGCTATCCCCCCTACCCCTGTATTCCCTCACTTGTACTGAGAGCTATCTCCCCTACCCCTGTATTCCCTCACTTGTACTGAGAGCTATCTCCCATAACCCTGTATTCCCTCACTTGTACTGAGAGCTATCTCCCCTACCCCTGTATTCCCTCACTTGTACTGAGAGCTATCTCCCATAACCCTGTATTCCCTCACTTGTACTGAGAGCTATCTCCCCTACCCCTGTATTCCCTCACTTGTACTGAGAGCTATCTCCCATACCATACCCCTGTATTCCCTCACTTGTACTGAGAGCTATCTCCCATACCCCTGTATTCCCTCACTTGTACTGAGAGCTATCTCCCCTACCCCTGTATTCCCTCACTTGTACTGAGATCTATCCCCCCTACCCGTGTATTCCCTCACTTGTACTGAGAGCTATCCCCCCTACCCCTGTATTCCCTCACTTGTACTGAGAGCTATCTCCCCTACTCCTGTATTCCCTCACTTGTACAGAGAGCTATCTCCCATACCCCTGTATTCCCTCACTTGTACTGAGAGCTATCTCCCCTACCCTTGTATTCCCTCACTTGTACTAAGAGCTATCTCCCATACCCCTGTATTCCCTCACTTGTACTAAGAGCTATCTCCCATACCCCTGTATTCCCTCACTTGTACTGAGAGCTATCTCCCATACCCCTGCATTCCCTCACTTGTACTGAGAGCTATCTCCCATAACCCTGTATTCCCTCACTTGTACTGAGAGCTATCCCCCATACCCCTGTATTCCCTCACTTGTACTGAGAGCTATCTCCCATACCCCTGTATTCCCTCACTTGTACTGAGAGCTATCTCCCCTACCCTTGTATTCCCTCACTTGTACTAAGAGCTATCTCCCATACCCCTGTATTCCCTCACTTGTACTAAGAGCTATCTCCCATACCCCTGTATTCCCTCACTTGTACTGAGAGCTATCTCCCATACCCCTGTATTCCCTCACTTGTACTGAGAGCTATCTCCCATAACCCTGTATTTCCTCACTTGTACTGAGAGCTATCTCCCATACCCCTGTATTCCCTCACTTGTACTGAGAGCTATCTCCCATACCCCTGTATTCCCTCACTTGTACTGAGAGCTATCCCCCCTACCCGTGTATTCCCTCACTTGTACTGAGAGCTATCTCCCCTACCCCTGTATTCCCTCACTTGTACTGAGAGCTATCCCCCCTACCCCTGTATTCCCTCACTTGTACTGAGAGCTATCTCCCATACCCCTGTATTCCCTCACTTGTACTGAGAGCTATCCCCCCTACCCGTGTATTCCCTCACTTGTACTGAGAGCTATCTCCCATACCCCTGTATTCCCTCACTTGTACTGAGAGCTATCCCCCCTACCCGTGTATTCCCTCACTTGTACTGAGAGCTATCTCCCATACCCCTGTATTCCCTCACTTGTACTGAGAGCTATCCCCCCTACCCCTGTATTCCCTCACTTGTACTGAGAGCTATCTCCCATACCCCTGTATTCCCTCACTTGTACTGAGAGCTATCCCCCCTACCCGTGTATTCCCTCACTTGTACTGAGAGCTATCTCCCATACCCCTGTATTCCCTCACTTGTACTGAGAGCTATCCCCCCTACCCGTGTATTCCCTCACTTGTACTGAGAGCTATCACCCATACCCCTGTATTCCCTCACTTGTACTGAGAGCTATCTCCCATAACCCTGTATTCCCTCACTTGTACTGAGAGCTATCTCCCATACCCCTGTATTCCCTCACTTGTACTGAGGGCTATCTCCCCTACCCCTGTATTCCCTCACTTGTACTGAGAGCTATCCCCCCTACCCGTGTATTCCCTCACTTGTACTGAGAGCTATCACCCATACCCCTGTATTCCCTCACTTGTACTGAGAGCTATCTCCCATAACCCTGTATTCCCTCACTTGTACTGAGAGCTATCTCCCATACCCCTGTATTCCCTCACTTGTACTGAGGGCTATCTCCCCTACCCCTGTATTCCCTCACTTGTACTGAGAGCTATCTCCCATACCCCTGTATTCCCTCACTTGTACTGAGAGCTATCCCCCCTACCCGTGTATTCCCTCACTTGTACTGAGAGCTATCACCCATACCCCTGTATTCCCTCACTTGTACTGAGAGCTATCTCCCATAACCCTGTATTCCCTCACTTGTACTGAGAGCTATCTCCCATACCCCTGTATTCCCTCACTTGTACTGAGGGCTATCTCCCCTACCCCTGTATTCCCTCACTTGTACTGAGAGCTATCTCCCCTACCCCTGTATTCCCTCACTTGTACTGAGAGCTATCTCCCCTACCCCTGTATTCCCTCACTTGTACTGAGAGCTATCTCCCATACCCCTGTATTCCCTCACTTGTACTGAGAGCTATCTCCCCTACCCCTGTATTCCCTCACTTGTACTGAGATCTATCCCCCTACCCCTGTATTCCCTCACTTGTACAGAGAGCTATCTCCCCTACCCCTGTATTCCCTCACTTGTACTGAGAGCTATCTCCCCTACCCCTGTATTCCCTCACTTGTACTGAGAGCTATCTCCCCTACCCCTGTATTCCCTCACTTGTACTGAGAGCTATCCCCCCTACCCCTGTATTCCCTCACTTGTACTGAGAGCTATCTCCCCTACCCCTGTATTCCCTCACTTGTACTGAGATCTATCCCCCTACCCCTGTATTCCCTCACTTGTACAGAGAGCTATCTCCCCTACCCCTGTATTCCCTCACTTGTACAGAGAGCTATCTCCCCTACCCCTGTATTCCCTCACTTGTACTGAGAGCTATCTCCCCTACCCCTGTATTCCCTCACTTGTACTGAGAGCTATCTCCCCTACCCCTGTATTCCCTCACATGTACTGAGAGCTATCTCCCCTACCCCTGTATTCCCTCACTTGTACTGAGAGCTATCCCCCCTACCCCTGTATTCCCTCACTTGTACTGAGAGCTATCTCCCCTACTCCTGTATTCCCTCACTTGTACAGAGAGCTATCTCCCATACCCCTGTATTCCCTCACTTGTACTGAGAGCTATCTCCCCTACCCTTGTATTCCCTCACTTGTACTGAGAGCTATCTCCCCTACCCCTGTATTCCCTCACTTGTACTGAGAGCTATCTCCCCTACTCCTGTATTCCCTCACTTGTACAGAGAGCTATCTCCCATACCCCTGTATTCCCTCACTTGTACTGAGAGCTATCTCCCCTACCCTTGTATTCCCTCACTTGTACTGAGAGCTATCCCCCCTACCCCTGTATTCCCTCACTTGTACTGAGAGCTATCTCCCCTACTCCTGTATTCCCTCACTTGTACAGAGAGCTATCTCCCATACCCCTGTATTCCCTCACTTGTACTGAGAGCTATCTCCCCTACCCTTGTATTCCCTCACTTGTACTAAGAGCTATCTCCCATACCCCTGTATTCCCTCACTTGTACTAAGAGCTATCTCCCATACCCCTGTATTCCCTCACTTGTACTGAGAGCTATCTCCCATACCCCTGCATTCCCTCACTTGTACTGAGAGCTATCTCCCATAACCCTGTATTCCCTCACTTGTACTGAGAGCTATCCCCCATACCCCTGTATTCCCTCACTTGTACTGAGAGCTATCTCCCATACCCCTGTATTCCCTCACTTGTACTGAGAGCTATCCCCCCTACCCGTGTATTCCCTCACTTGTACTGAGAGCTATCTCCCATACCCCTGTATTCCCTCACTTGTACTGAGAGCTATCCCCCCTACCCGTGTATTCCCTCACTTGTACTGAGAGCTATCCCCCATACCCCTGTATTCCCTCACTTGTACTGAGAGCTATCTCCCATAACCCTGTATTCCCTCACTTGTACTGAGAGCTATCTCCCATACCCCTGTATTCCCTCACTTGTACTGAGGGCTATCTCCCCTACCCCTGTATTCCCTCACTTGTACTGAGAGCTATCTCCCATACCCCTGTATTCCCTCACTTGTACTGAGAGCTATCTCCCCTACCCTGTATTCCCTCACTTGTACTGAGAGCTATCTCCCATAACCCTGTATTCCTCACTTGTACTGAGAGCTATCTCCCCTACCCCTGTATTCCCTCACTTGTACTGAGAGCTATCTCCCATACCCCTGTATTCCCTCACTTGTACTGAGGGCTATCTCCCCTACCCCTGTATTCCCTCACTTGTACTGAGAGCTATCTCCCCTACCCCTGTATTCCCTCACTTGTACTGAGAGCTATCTCCCCTACCCCTGTATTCCCCTTTCACTTGTACTGAGAGCTATCTCCCCTACCCCTGTATTCCCTCACTTGTACTGAGAGCTATCTCCCATACCCCTGTATTCCCTCACTTGTACTGAGAGCTATCTCCCATACCCCTGTATTCCCTCACTTGTACTGAGAGCTATCTCCCCTACCCCTGTATTCCCTCACTTGTACTGAGGGCTATCTCCCCTACCCCTGTATTCCCTCACTTGTACTGAGGGCTATCTCCCCTACCCCTGTATTCCCTCACTTTGTACTGAGAGCTATCCCCCCTACCCCTGTATTCCCTCACTTGTACTGAGAGCTATCTCCCCTACCCCTGTATTCCCTCACTTGTACTGAGAGCTATCTCCCATACCCCTGTATTCCCTCACTTGTACTGGAGAGCTATCTCCATACCCTGTATTCCTCACTTGTACTGAGAGCTATCCCCCCTACCCGTGTATTCCCTCACTTGTACTGAGAGCTATCCCCCATACCCCTGTATTCCCTCACTTGTACTGAGAGCTATCTCCCCTACCCCTGTATTCCCTCACTTGTACTGAGAGCTATCCCCCCTACCCGTGTATTCCCTCACTTGTACTGAGAGCTATCTCCCCTACCCCTGTATTCCCTCACTTGCTAAAAAAACATCCAACCCCTTCTTAAAGCTATATAATATATCAGCCAGCCTACTGGTAAATAAAACATTAGAAAGGTTATTATATGATCCCTTTATATATTTATACATAGTTATCATGTCACCTCTTAAGCGCCTCTTCTCCAGTGTAAACAGACCCAACTTGGCCAGTCTTTCTTCATAACTGAGACTTTCCATACCCTTTACCAGCTTAGTTGCCCTTCTCTGGACCCTCTCTAACTCAATCATGTCCCGTTTGAGCACTGGAGACCAGAACTGAACAGCATATTCTAGATGGGGCCTTAAATTATTGTAAGACCCCTGTTTGTTGTTGCATTAATAACTCCCTGCAGTACAAGTTGGTGCCGGCTATTGACCTAACCTGCTACTGGATCCCTACCATCATAGTAACTCTAGGGTTTGCTTGTGTCAATGCAATCATTTGTGAGCTATTTATCAAAGGACCCTGTATTTTCACCTGCAAGAAACATGTATGGCTGCAAGTTCCTTTTAAAGGCATTCACCTTTAGGTTAACTTTTAGTGTGACCTAGACATTGATATTCAGAGACAATTTGCAATAGGTTTTTTTTTTTATTTTATTTTTTTTAGTTATTTAGCTTTTTGTTCAGCAGTTCTCTAGTTTGGTATTTCAGCAGCTTTCTTGTTGCTATGGCCATGTCTACCTTAGCAACCAGGCAGTAGTTTGAATGAGATACTGGAATATAAAAAGGAAAGGGACTGACTAGAAATATAATGAATAAAAAGTAACAATAATAAAACTAGTATGTCACAGAGCAACAGTTGTTTGGCTGCCGGGGTCAGTGACCCCCATTTGAAAGATGTAGGAGAGCAAGGCAAATAATTACGGCACTATAAATAATAAGTAATGAAGACCAATTGCAAAGTTGCTAAGAATAGGACACTCTATAGCAGGGATCCCCAACCTTTGTTACTCGTGAGCCACAGTCAAATGTAAAAAGACTTGGAGAGCAACACAAGCACCATAAAAGTTCATGGAGGAGCCAAATAAGGGCTGTGATTGGCTATTAGGCAGCCTCTATGCACACTATCAGCTTACAGGGGGCTTTATTTGGTAGGAAATCTTGTTTTTATTCAACCAAAACTTGCCCCCAAGTCAGGAATTCAAAAATAACTCCCTGGTTTGGGGGCACTGAGAGCAACATCCAAGGGGTTGGGGAGCAACATGTTGCCCTCGAGCCACTGGTTGGGGATCACTGCTCTATGGCATACTAAAAATTAACTTAAAGATAAACCACCCCTTTAAGAATGTATATTTTACAGATTTAATTTTTTTGTAAAGCCACATGAGTTTGGACACAAAAGTCCCATTTAAATAACGGCCAGAGCATCTGTGTACGAGACACTTGGTTTGACAGCTATATTTTATAACACCTTAAATTTCATTTAAAAGTGAATTTATGGCCCATTACAGTGTATATACCCAAAGACATAGGCAATACTCTCAAAAATCAACCATTACAAAACTATATTTATGCACACCACTTAGTCAAGTATAAGGTACAAGGTACTATTTTAATATTACAGAAAAATAAAGGAAATTGGTATATAGATTGTAAGCTCTACGGGGCAGGGACCTCCATCCTCTTGTGTCTTTGACTCTTAACTTATTGCAACTGTATCTTGTATTTATTTGTATTTATTGTTATACTTTGTATTTATCTAATTTTATCTTAATAACCCCGTTTGTATTAATGTATTCTACTGTACAGCGCTGCGTACATAAGAAGCACTTTATAAATAAAGATATACATAAATACAAAAAAAAAGAGTCAGATTTTTTTGCCTAATTAGTGGTGGCATTCCAATATTCAGGAGCTTTGTAAATAGCAGGTTTCTGGCTTATAGATGCCAAGACACAGCAGGCTGTGAATGTACTATGTATCACTTGGCTGGAGTCATTGATCTCTTCCCCTAAGTGAAGCAATGAAGAAGCTGCTGCGGGGTCTGAAGGTTAAACAGATATTTTCTGCAGGTGGGTTTGTGTATCTCCTTTGGAGCCTTGGGCTCAGGTTCTAATAGAAAGTATATCTTTTTGGCAGGGAATGTCAGTTATAAAGTAAAAGGACAGTTACAAGGCACCACATACACATTCTTCATCTTCTTCTAGGTGCCATGCAATCATTCTTGCTGAAAGCAATAAGAGAGGAGCATGTCCGGCGGCACTATTCTATCCAGAAAGACTAAAAAAAAAAAACAAGGAAAGGAGAATTTGCTTCACCCAGTAGAAATTAGTTCATTAAATCCCAAAGCAGCTGAGCAGAGTTATTGTTTGGCTCCATTCACACCGGTAGAACTGGGGCTCATTTACTAACACTGGGCAATTTTGCAGCACGGCAGTAATCACCACTATAGCAAATCAATCACCAGTTAGCTGTGATCAGACCAGAAAGATAGATGGAATAATGGTGCCAAATGGATACACAGTTTTGGCAGCTCAAGGTACACTCTTACATCATATTAGTCTTTCCCTTAACAGTAATGATGCTCTCTGTACTTGCAGCCTCCCTTTGGCCCCCTCCGATGCAGAGGGCCAAGGGGGGGGGGGCAGCATACTCAGGGCCACCTCAGGGTGGCACTAGGGGCCGAAATGTCCCTGAACATTCCTTTTAAGTAAATATACACTATGGAGTTTTGGGGTCTGGCTGTGGTGCTGTGTCTCAGAATGGTTACTCCATGTGCACACTGACTGCATCTATTGCCTGCTCACTGCTGGTAAGTACACTGACAAGCACAACACAAAACACAGTTAGCAGGAATATTTATGTCAGGAACAGGAAGGGTTAATGGAGCTTTAAACACGATCAGTTCTGCGCCAGTCATTTCAAAGTTCAACTCGCTGGATTTAGCTCCAGAAATAAAATATACTGCTAAAATGAACAGAAAGAATGACAATACAATAGCAACTATATGAAAATCCAGCCAGAGTTACTGCAGAAGTAAATGGTTCTGACAGAAGAGAAATATCCTGCTAATCCAGCCTGTGCTGAAAATGTGTAATATTCACTAAATAATGTTACCTGTCCCTGGATTAGTGGGCTGTGTCAATAAAGTGCAGTTTTTAATCATATTTAAGTACAGGTATGGGACCTGTTATCCAAAATGCTCAGGACCTGGGGTTTTCCGGATAAAGGATCTTTCCGTAATTTGGATCTCCATAATTTAAGTCTGCTGAACAGCATTTAAGAATTGAATAAACCCAATAGGATTGTTTTGCCTCCAATAGGGATTAATTATATCTTAGTTGGGATCAAGTACAAGGTACTGTTCCCGTAATTTGGAACTTTCTTGATAATGGGTTTCCGGATAAGGGATCCCATACCTGTATAAAAAATGAATCAGGGCAGAATTGAGATTTGGCCGCCCCACCCCTTTTAGTCTGATCCATTCCCCTTTCTTTAAAGCCACTTAATGTAAAGTTCAATTTGGCTGAAAAGGCCACATACCATTTATTTATTGATAATATTGTACTGGGATATAAATAACATTGGAAAATGAATGACCAAGCATTCATTTATGTATTACTACAGTTTCTATTACAAAAAATTAGTCAAAGCTATGAATTTATAATACACAATCATTCCAATGCAGTTTATTAACCTCCCCATAACCTAGTTGTCATTCCGCCAACCCTGTCAGGCCCCCTAGACCTCAGCTCCAAAGAAGGATGTGGTAGAGCTTTTTGCCTTATACCCTTTCTAAACTTTACTGGCTAAGGCTCATTGTATTTCAAGAGAAATGTAAATCTAGCATAAAAACTGTACTGTTTGTTGTTGGCAATAATGTTCTGCCTTACAATTCGGCAGCAATTCCCAAAAATTTGCTTTCTTTGCTCTTAGTTCTTCTGGCCCTTTCTGTAGCACCACCGATGGTGCGGGGTCACAGGGAGCGCAATCCCAACCCTGTATCTCTCCCTTTGCACCAGCACAAACACACAGGGACATGAAGAAGAAAGAGAGGAGCTCTCTTACTCAGGTTAAACTTCTAATGATACTTAATTCATCTTCATCCAGCTCCAGCTGTGTAAGAGTGCACCTCTCTCCAGTGCATATTGCATCAGGATTGGGCACAGGCAGAGCCAACCAAAGCACTGGCACCTTGGTGTAGCCTACAGCTCGGGACAATGAGGTGTTCCTAAACTGAATGAAAGCCTACTGAGCATCTTGTCATGTCTTCCTGTGCATAATCCAGGAATGGCCTCCAGGATTCTTTAAAGGAGAAGGAAAGGTAAAAAGTAAGCTTTATCAGAAAGGTCTTTATAAGTACAGCCATAAGCACCAGAGGCGGGCCAAGTCGGCCAGATGCCCTAGGTGACCGGGCCGGCCACCTCGCCCTCACTGCTTCCCCCCTGCCGCGGCTGCCACAAGCGTGCACAGATGCCGTGCAGGGATGGAGCACAGCAAAATCTAATGTCAGGGTAAGAGATCCTGGACTAGGGGTGGCAACAGAGGTACCTGCCTAGCGCCCCCTCACTCTTGCACCTGCCTACTCCTAGTTCCGGCCCTGATAAGCACTCACATAAATCCTGTACTGAGTCCTCTATCAAAAGAAACACAACTTCTTGTCTCTTTTTTTTCCTGTACCAGAGTCTGCACAGCTCTCTCCCCTCTCCTGCTCCCCCCTCCCACAAGAATGCTAAGAACTCCCCCCCCCCTCTTAGGAATGTGGATCTGAGCCAATCAGCAGGAAGCTTCCTCATAGTCTTACTAACTGAGCATGTACACTGGTCTTGGTCTTGGTGCAGGAGTGAGGCATCATGGGAATTTTCTTTAAAGAGCTCAGCGTTTTTTTCTATGAGGCTTCTGATCATCTGAATGGGACAAATATGGGGAGACTTAAGGGCACTATTGAGAGAATTGAAGGTATGCCTGCAGCTTGAGATTAACTCTTTCCTTCTCCTTTAAAATATATTTAAATGATAATATATACACCTATTTACAAAAACATTTATAAGTATTTGTAACTTCTCTTTTTGGCTACCTCATCCATGGGAACAATGTGTCCAGAGGTAAATCCATAAAAGTTTTCATTTTTTTCACCTTCACATCTCGTTGATGCTATTGCTTTACAATGGCCAATTCCACTGTTCTGAACTTTCTGCCCACTGGCTAAGGGTGAAGCTACATGGAGTTACTAGTAGCAGCTACCTGTCGTAGCTACTAAAATAGACAATGCTGATCATTTACTCATAACTGTCTCTACGTGTGTTTTAACAGAGGCAATTCTCATTATTGTCTATGGCAAGGTATTTTCTGGCATTTAGAAGCTTTGAAAAAGGAGCTGCTACTAGTAGCTTGTGTGTCTTCACCCTAAATGATGCAAAAGCTGGGGGGTTTGAAATGCTGCTTAAGTCACGTCTACCTACCCCTGATATATATGCAGGACGTGCAAATGAGCAGGTTATAGGGAACTCTATGGCACATTTGAATGCAAAATAAAAATGGCAGCTTTTATTTTGGCTGCAATATAATACAGTGTGATCTGCCATAAGCTAAAGGCAGAGCCATCCTCCTCCTTTCCTCCCAGTGGGTGATTGTACTTTATAGATATGTTCTCCTTGTCCGGCACTCTGCTCTCTCAGCATTATTCGCTTGTGATTGGATTGATGCTGTGTTTGCAGAAATATCCGTGACAGTTATTAATGCTCGGTGAGATTTACAGGGTAGAGAGTTGTGTTTGAGTGTGAAAATTAGAGTTCTTTTAAGAGGGACATTTAAGAATATCCAAGTCTTGTTAATAGTCATGGTGACAAAAAGGTTGGTAACCTGAAAAAACAAAACAAAAAACAAACTGTGTATAATATAGAGTTCTTACATGCGATGCCACTGAAACAGGCTTGTGTGTGTCTCCGGAATCATCTATTGCTAAATGCTAAAGCTGAAATGTTCATGGGTTTACCTGCTTGCCTCTCCTTGGGGGACCTTATTTATCTGAATAGTTTCATATGTAAAATAAAAAATATATAATTGAAACTTCCATTTTTGCAGGTTACTCAAATAATAATTTTTCTAACCATTTCAAAGATATTGGGACCTGTATGCTGTAAAGCAGGCTTCAGGCACTGCAGATATCTTTGAAGGTAGCTGCGCCGGAGGCCCAAGTGTTAATTAAATGTTCAGTTGGCGTCTTCAATGAGTCCGACCTCTGACTCTCACTGGGGATTGTAGTGCTGCACTGACAGCCTGAGAGATGGAGCTGCTTCCCTCCAGCCCAGCACAGCTTCCTAACTAACCCACCCACTATCTATCAGCTTTTATTTGTGATGTGGACCCAATGCTCTTAACTTCCATGGACCAAGTGAGCAACAGGCAAAGCAATATATAACTGCAGTGTGAATATTTGATTAACCCTTGGGCCACCAGCACAGAAGCCTTCAAAGACATCTGTCAGACACCCTAGCGACCTAAAGCTGCTAATATCTTAGTATGTAAAATTATGAAAGCAATGCTTTGTGCAGCATTTATTTAGCTGAATCCAAATATTATGGATCTTGTGCATCCCCTATTGGATCCAGTACAAACATATTTAAAACTGGCTTGTTTAGTCCATTAGGGGCCAAGAGTAGGACAGGATTGACATTTTTTTTTTTACAATGAAAAAAGCTTTTTGCAATGCTATGACAATTTAATAGAAAGGTCTAATAAAGCCCCTAGTCATTGAGGTTATCATTATCTTGTCTCCATGAGTTCAGCAACAATACCGCTCATGTCAGCAACTCCACCATCTCCTCTGCCATTACCTTTATTGCTGTAGCTTTGCCATGCATGGAAGGAATGCTGATTCCTAGGACTGTGCCCTCACACTGCCAGTCTATCATTGGGGACATGTTTAGACATAGGAGCCATGAGTGTACACGATCCCAGTTAAAAACAAATGCTTATTTACAGTTTTAGGTGGATTCAAATGTAGATTCTGTTGGAAAGGAAAGATTTGCTGCTTACATTGATTTTCTTTGCCCTTTTGGGTGAATTTACTGCATGTTACAAGATACGACAGCATTGCCTACACATTTCTTTGTATTTTGTCTAAATTGCCACCAGCTACCCATTAATGCGTCTATAAAATCCATAGACTGCTTGGTTTATAGCCAATCAATACAGATGGTGTTTTCAAAATTCTTCCGTTTTCAGGAGATAAATTAGAAATTCCGTTGCAACCAAAAATAGCAGATAGCGGATTATTTGCATTGACATTTGAAATGGGTCAATGCTTTGACTTTTTTGCCTCATATAACAAAAATACCAAATTTATATGAAATAACATCAGTGATCTACCATAACTACTGGGGGCAGAAAGGCCCAGTTGCAAATTTTCAATTTGGTTCAATGCCAGAGATTAAAGGTGGCCATACATGTTAAGGTTGCCAAGTAAGCGGATCTTCTCCCTATATCCCCCACCTACGGGTTGGCGATATCGGGTGAATTCACGCCGGTAATAGGTGCAATCGGTTCGGGGACAGCATCAACAAGCCGATGCTGTTCCCGATCCAACTAAACTTTTGTAAACTGCGAATTGGTCTAAGGGACCGATATTGCCAGCTACAATCGGCCCGTGTATGGCCACCTTAAGACCTTGCACACAAATTTATTTTTACAAAGAAGCCCGTTATCCAAAAAGTTAATAATTATGGAAAAGCCATCTCCCACAGACTCCATTATAAGCAAATAATTCTAATTTTACAAAAAATTATTTCCTTTTTCTCTGTAATATATTTGCTTGACCACATCTCGAGTTGCTGTCTTAAATGAGCCTTATTAACAGTGTAGACACACTTTGTGGCAGCTAATAAATGAGCTAAGCATGTGGCTTCCACTGTAATGATAAATATAAAAATAAAAATTCTTTATGAGGCCTTGCAGTGGTCTTGAGTGTAGGGTAAAAATAAATTTCATAGGCTATCTTTGCTAATTAAAGAGTCTGCACTTGTGGGATAGTTCATAGGCAAGAGCATATCAGGGGAAGACTCTAAATGTGGGATAGTATGTAAAGTAAGGCAGGTTGATGTTGGGGAAGAGACTGTAACTTTGGGATGCTATGTATAGTAGGGAAACATGGGGTCAGAGGATATTGTAATAATTTAATAAGGTAATAAGGTAAGATGGTGTCAATAACAAGGGTGGCTAATCAATGGCATCTTACAAGTCTATAAATTCCTAAACTACATCTGTAGTTCTGTAATAGTTGGTGGCAGAATTGTTCCCTAGGCCCCAATGCATCTAAAGGTGCCCATACATGGGCAAATTTAAGATACCGATTCAGAACTGTGGCTCTTTTTCAGCTCCCTCCCCAACAGATATTCAGCTGAAAACGGTTCAGATATCACTTAGGCAGGTTAGAAAACCCTATTGGGGTAAGACTTATTGTTGATGTTGTTGTCTCCCGACAGGCCTACATAAGCACCATTTATGATGCAACATTGACCCAGCATGTAGGTGGTCAAATTCAACAAAGATCTGCTGATTCAGCAACCTTACCAGACCAGCAGATCTAATGTAGAATGGTTATAGTGTGTGAGCTTTTAAATTATGTATTTGAAGATAATAAGCCAGAAACAAATCCACATATTCTGTATAACTGGTAATTAGTAGTGTTAGCATTCTCCTACAACATGGCCGTGATACCCCCTACCTGCGTACATGCTGGAAGCTATAGTTAGACTACAGTTGCAAGGTTGCGGATTGGGCACCCCGTGATCTCCAAAGCCTTCTATAAATGCTGTGTTTAAATTTGCAAACTACAGGGGAAAAATGTAGTCCTAACCTATTTCTAGCACTGCACTAATAGGAAGTTAGAGTAAAATATTGCTTGCACTGGCAGCCAACTGAGAATACAAACCACCAGGGTTCCCTTGATCTCATTTGTTGGAGGTGATAAATGTCCATGAACCAGCAATTCTGAGCAGTGTGAACTTCTATATTAAGGTATCCATCTAGTGGCTTAATGAGAAGTCCTGTTTGGCAAGGTTCTAAACAAACGATGTTTTATTGTGGATATACTGTAGTTCAAATCATACACCAGTAATGGGAATATTATACTAGTAAGGTTTTTTCTAGCTGTAATACTTTATATAGCAGAACAACCCAAAAGCAATTTAATTATACTATGCCTTATTTATTAAAGGAATACTACTATGTAATGACCCTTTCTTTCAATCCTGTTTCATTTTCCATTCTTTTCACATAGAATAAACATTTACATTTCATTAATTTATATATTTTAAATATCCAGTTGTTTTGTTTGTTCTGTTTCAGCTCAGCTTTCTAGTTTTCTCATAATTGAATCAACCACAGTCATCTTCAAGCAGTAGTAGAATAGAGTAGTAGAGATACTAAGCCTTTCAAATATAGGCTTAGATTCAATTCAATAAGATAACATCTCCTAATTCAGTTCCAGATTTCCCCTGTAGACTTCTATTTAGTTGTCACGAGATAAACCATGAGATATGTTGTTCTCCTAAAATTGAATCTGCCCCAAATTGTAATTGATCCTGCCATCTTATGATCTTATGAAACTATTGATGTGACAGGGAATCTGAGAGACGGCATTTTTTTTCATTTGAAATAAGTGAGAAATCCATTTTTCACTTTTTTCATTCCTGCACATTTGTTATTTTCCATGTTAATGTTCTTGAGTGCAAAGATGCCAGAGAAAAATTTTCTTGGAATGGAGGTTCTAATAGACTTTTATGAAATTAAAGAATTAGCGATGCCCATTGGATAGAATGGTTGGTGGTCAACCCCACCTTGCAGAAAAATCTCAATCTGCAGGAGAATTTTTTAATTATTTCTATTGAGATCAAGGTAAGGCAGTTGGCTGTACCTTTGATAAACCTGTCCAAGAGTATATCTAGAAAAGAATCTAGAATCTATAAAAGTTCTTATATTAAAAACATGTTCATTGGAAAGCTCCTCATGTAGTTCCTTGACCTGTATAAATGCACTTGGTCTTTGCCTTGTTCCTTTATATGGTCATGGAACTTCTCAGTGACTTCTTATGTTTATAACAGGGGGCACATTAGTGCCTATATACAGTATATACAGTAAATACTAGTGCTCCTAAAGGTAAGATTTGAAGAGGTTGAGCGATCCACAGAGGTGGATTCCTGATGCACAAAACAGGAGGTTAAGGTAAGAGATGGCAGTTGATGAGGATTGTACAAAAAGTTGATGACTTTAAAAAGAATGAAAGACTACCAGGAGTATACAGAGACACAAGGGAAGAAATGTAGTGAGGCGTGGAGTAATAAAAGGCTTTGTAAGTTATCCCTACAAAACCAAGAAGCCATTATAAATATATCAAAGTTGAAGGAGCCAGTTCTCTCTCTTCGCAGGTGAAAGATGAACCCTAGCAGTTGAAATGTTGGTGAGAGATGTAGAAGGGTATTGAATATGAAAAAGAAGCATGATGTATTGCCCCTCTTCTTCTTGCTTGGCCTGACAGAGGACATAATGAAGGCTTTAGATCAGAAATCTATAATGGAAAAGGTCATATTTTGTATAGAATTTCCTCAACATACACTCTGCAGATCATGTAGAGCAACACAAGAACTGTGTAGATGAAGATCTTTTCCATCAGTCTTAATCAATGTCTTCTTGTCACGTGCATCAATGGATGTCTTTTTGCCACTTGAACCACCAAGCCATGAAATTAGACAAATCTACATGATGATTCCCTCTTACTTAGGATGTCACTTTTCTAAGATATTTATTGAAAATCTTTGTCATGCATTTCAAAACACCCATTCCACACAATCACAACTTCCCATGACTCATTTTGCTAAATTTTTTAACCTTTTGCATTTGCTTATTGTCGATGTTGCCAAAAAATACCTGGTAAAGACAATATGTTCTTACAGTGATTTACAAATAGGCAAACTATGTTTTCTCTCTTGGATTTAGTCCTACCTTATGCACATATTGCAAAATGTTGCAAAAATTCTTCCACGTCACATTTAGACAACAGGCTCATTTAGGGTCATTTTTATTCAAGAAACAATTAACTTGTCCTATGTACTGTATGAGTCTCTATGTATGGAAATCCATGCACAGACTGGGAGAATAGTCAGACTTCTTGCAATAGTAAAAACTTTTTACACGTGCTTTTTCACTCCGAATAGATTAAAGTCAATGGGCATTTTATACATACAGTAAAAGTCAATGGGTATTTTTACTCAGTGATTCTTTTGTCGCTGCACATTTTCACTAAAGTTTCACAAAATAATTTGCAGATGGCAAAATGCTGAATTTCGCTGGGAATCCATGTCTGTCAAAAAAAAGCTGCTTATGTGTTGAACCAGGGCAGACTTTATTGAACTGCTTCTCACAGGGATGGCAGTATATAACACTGGAGCAATGGGGTGTAGTGTTCTTCCAGCTAATCAGTTACACACTATAAAAACACCACATTGCCAAAGGTTCCACACACATCCTCACTCACACAGCGTTTCTTTTCTTTACAGAAGCCTCCAGTGCCACTGTCACATGGAAATACACCAGCAGAGTACCTGTAACCATCCTTACATTGCCCCCCCATTCTCTGTCATGGCCAGCATACAGTGCACAAGCTTCTCCTGGCCGTATCACTACAGCCCTTCAGTTTCTCCACTGAACTTCCACTGAACATCAAAATCCCAAAGTGGGGCACAATCGCCTGGGGTCCTAACCCCAAATATTTACTCTTCATTGGGGCCACTGACTGCCTGGCTAACAACACAGCTACCTACCACCTCTGAGGTAGTCCTGGCACTGAACACCTTCTCACCCTAGCCCTAACTGGGACAGCCTCCCACCTGGTCTGGTTCTGCAGTGTGTCCAGCCTTCTTAATGCCCGCCACTGCACATCCTTATAAGGCTCCTGCAGAATTCCCTACAGGCCAACCTTAAGGGTTGGTGCCACCTGCTGGACAAACATAATCATCTCCCAACTATTTACACCTGAAATAAAATATGCATTTCACCTTCTTACAAATGGCAGCGTGGGTACAGAGAGTTTCTAGTACTCCGGTAATGGATAATATCTTAACTTACACTGAACAATGATTTTCAACCTTCTTGTGTCCTTAGCCTATCTGGCCACATGTCATACCTTATTGCGAATTATGCATTTACATTAATGAAATACAGACATGACTTCAGTCTCCTTCACAGGGCTGATGAGATTTGCTTTATATTCTCTGTCATTGGCAGTTATCCCCTGCACTCTTTGACTTTCATCCTACTCTGCAAAGGGTTCCGTTAACCAAATACAAGGCGTTATAATGACACACGCAATTGGAACACTGTTACATATGGACGGCTGTTAGTGGAATAATTGTATTAATTATTTATTTATTTATTATTGTCTGTGTGGCATATAACTAATGGCAGTTTAACAAAAAGGACTTGACATGGACATTGGGTATTATATTAACCCCAGACAAGCCAGCATAAGGTACAGAAATGTACAGTATGGTAAAATTTTGTCGTGAAAATTTTAAAGCAAATAAATGTAGCAACAAAATGACCATTGACTTCAATGGATTGGTAAAAATCATTGCGAAAAAAACACCCATTGACTTCAATGCATTTTTGATATATTTAATAATTAAAGCAACATGGGGCAGATTCCTTCATCACTAGTCAGGAGAATAAACTTTGATTTGTTTATTTCATATGCTGTGAAAATTGTTTTGAGGAAATTGCTGTTGTGAATAAAACACAGGCAAGTGATTGCTTACAGTTACACTGGGATTTGCTTTTTCTTACTTTTTAAATGGTTCAATCATTTCAGCTGTTTGAGTTAATTCCCACAATACCCAGTCGTACTTGATAGCAAAAAACAGATTTTCTCCTGTACGATGTCCCACACTAACAGAGAAAGCATCCAATTCCTCACAATTCCTACATAATTCACATATAGTAATGACTCCCTATAGTTCCCTGCTGTTTCTGCAGAAGAGTCAGCCTAGTAGATTCCAGTTCAGGTACAAACCGGGCTGCGGAGATCAGTCAGAAAGCTGAAAGCATCTGCCTCACATCCATTGCTACATTGGCAGAATTTGTTAACATGATAAAGACACCATTTTCTTAATATTATCAGGAGTGATTATTAGCATTTACAATCTAAAAGAATGGGGTATGAGACACAAGTATTTATTCAGAGTGGGGTGTCATCGACCTCCCCCCCCCAGTCGTGAACCTCCACCCCGCCCCCCTGCGTGCCACATCACTCTTATTTGCGGCCACAATCAGGGGATGAGGGAGGAGTTTTTGGGACCGAGAGATAGTGGGGAGTGGTAGTGGGATGTCAGGGCCCACTGGGTTTTTCTTGGTGTCCCACTGACCCTGTTATCATCAGAACCAGGAAATCTGAATGAGCACCACACTAAGGGGCTGATTTACTAATCCACAAATCCCGAATGGGAAAAAATTGGATTGGAAACGAACATTTTGCGCAAATTGTCTCGACTTTTTCATATTGAGCGCTAGTAAACGGCGGGCAAACCTTTCTGATTTTTTCGCGACGGCTACGAAAAAGTTGTTACAATTCACGCAAGTCATAACGGCTACGAAAAAGTCGAGACAATTTCCGAAAAAGTCACGACGGCGACAAAAAAAATCGCAAAATACTGTTCATTACGAAAAAAACGCATTCGTACGCTTTCGATCCATTCGTGGATTAGTAAATCGGCCCCAAAGGGTGAAGACACACGGAGCTACTAGTAGCAGCTTACTTGTCACAGCTACAAAAATAGACATTGCTGATCATTTACTGATAATTGTCTCTATATGTGTTTTAGCAGAGGCATTTCTCACTATTGTCTATAGCAGGGTATTTTCTGGCATTTAGTAGCCTTGACAAGTAGCTGCTACTAAGTAGCTCCGTGTGTCTTCACCCTTAGCTGAGCCCATAGGGATGAAAAAGAAAAGTCTTCCGTTCAACTGACTCTAGGGGGCACATTTACTAATCCACGATTCCGAATCACGAATGGGAAAAAATCGGATTGGAAACGAAAATTTCTGAAGATCGCAAATATCACGAAAATGCTTACGAAAAAATCGTATTAGTCACGAAAATATCGTATTGGCGATCCAAAAGTCACAAAATTTTCGTACCGAACAATTGTAAACAGTGGTAAAACCTTTCCGATTTTTTCGTGCAAGCGTCCGAAAAAGTCGTGCGGCGTACGAAAAAGGCGTCCGGACGCCTGAAAAAAACGGTGAAAATACGCTTGGAGCGTTCGCATGAACGCTCGAGCATTCGTGCCTTTGTAAATGTGCCCCTAGGAATAACATTTAAATGACACGAAAAGCAGTGATAATTTAGTTCTCAAATGGAATCTGCTCTGCATTTGCCAGATTGCTTCCATTCATTTGGATACTTATTTAAAAACATTGGCTTTGTTTCTACACTGCAAGTTCTAACTATTATAAATAAACTTTAAATGTTTCTTTATCTTCACAAAACGTGATCCAGTGTGACGCTGCCCATTTCAACATCTATTCCATTTCTTCTTCCTTCTGTAAAAAAAGAAAATAAACATAAATAAAAGAGGTTAGTAAAGCTATAAAATACAAACAAATGATGGGAAATGTATGTTTCATAGATATACTGACATACATATATAATGGATAACAACTTGCTGTTAAATAATATGGGTATTAAAGAGGTGGTTCATCTTTTAGCATGTTATAGAATGACCAGTTCTTTGCAATTGGTCTTTTCTTAATCGTTTTGAATTTTTTTGTTTTGCTGAATCCTTTCTGCTTTCAAAATGGGGTCGCTGACCCTGGCAGCCAAATGTCACTGTTATCGTTACTTTTTATTACTTATCCTTCTATTCAGACTCATTTCAGTTTCTCATTCAAACTGCTGCCTGGTTGGTAGGGTCATTTGGATCCTAGCAACCATAGAGCTGCAAAGATTCCAAACTTGAGAGTTGCCGAATAAAAAGCTAAAGGCATTAGAAAAACTCCAATAATAAAAATTGAAGACCAGCTGCAAACTGTTTCAGAATAGCACTCGCTAAAACATATTAAAAATTAATTTAAAGAGTTATGTGACCATATGAAGGCACACAGCTGTATCAGAAGGCAAAGAAAACCCTTCCATGCTTATTTCTGGTGGCTATTTCTGGTGTGTACACTATACAGGGGTGCAGTGGGGTTAATAGTCAGATTATAGATTAAAGACTATGCCCTGTCTGTATTTCTAGTAAGTGTTTCCAAACTAGCCTTAATATCATGGACCAAACCAATTCTCATGATAGGTGGGTGCCATCACTTATACCAGTGATCCCTAACCCATACCTCCCAACTGTGCCGATTTTCACAGGACAGTCCCGGTTTTAACAGCTCAGCCCACAGTCCCGGATTCTTATTGAAAAGTCTCTTATTTCCCTTTGATCTCCTGCACTGAACAGCAAAAAAGATACAAAGTTTCTCAAACTTAATTAGCTAAGTAGCTTTTGGCAGAGAGCCCAGAATACTCAACCCCTGCACTAAGATACAATTGCAGCTAATAAGATAAACAGGTATTTTGGGGGAACTGAGACTTGCATCTTAAAAGGCAATTTTACCTTTTTTAGAAAAAACGTTCCCTAAACTAATTTCACAAATTACGAAATTAAATTCACAAAGTGAAAATTGGCGCAATATTCGGTCGCAATAGACAAAGAGAGCCTGCTCAGGCAAACCGCTATCTCATTTGTGAATTTTTTGTGCCCAAGTCACAATTTATTGCGATTCGCAAAGAATACAAAGGCGGACACAGCAGTGCAAAACAGCAATTTGCAAGAAAAACATTTCTGCTCAAACTTAATAAGTGTGGGTTCATTCTGTGGCCCCATCCCAACCCCATAAACAGCCAGAGACCTTTTTAGAAATTATGCAGATTATTTTATTGCAACCTTGTCTGTGTGTGTGTCCTATGCCACACGGAGTAGATTGAGATATTAAGAGCCCTTCTCCCTTTCTGAATGTAAGGCATAGCTCACTGCCTGACACTCCAGATAATTTCATTTTATTTTAGCCGACTAATGAAAAATAAACGTGAACTTATTTTGTGATAGAGCGTCTCCCAGTGAGAGTCCCCCTAGGGCCATCTGAAGGGATCATTACAGGAAAGGCACATAGACACCTGCATTCTAATTTTTTGATTAGAGCTGCAGAATAAGGTTATTAGTGGAGAGAGTTTGCAGATAAGAAGAGACAGAAAACAATTAATGCAAGAAGCACTTGAAAGAATTCCTAGAATAACTGGAACGGCCGTGGAATAGTCATGAAGCTGATTTTTTTTAAAAATAAAAGATTCTTTTTTGACATTATTGGTAATGAAGGTTCTCATGTAATCAAGCTAAATATGCTTTTCTTTATTAGTTACACTACAGGGCCAAACGTGTGTAGACACCCCTTCTAATTATTAGAATTGATTTTTTTTAAAGGCCTGCACAGAGCCCTGACCTCAGCCCAACTCAATATGTGTGGGAGGAATCTGAATGGCAAGTGTTAGACAGACCTGATGCCTAACGTCAGGGCCCAACCACTTATGTGTTATCTAGTGAAAAGCAGGCCCAGTGTGGGATACAAAATAGGCATTTCAAGTACACAGAGGCCCAAACAGCCCCCACCGGCCCACTAAATAGTGACTGTCCATGGCATCTTATAGTAGCCCCTCTGGCATTTGCCAGAATCCACAGATTGCCAGTCCAGGTCGGCTGAAAAGCCTTCCCAGAAGAATAGAGGGAAAAGGTTGGTGTTGCATAATATACCTCCCTACTGTCCTGATTTTCACGGGACAGTCCCAATTTATACAGCTCAGCCCACAGTCCCGGATTCTTATTAAAAAGTCCCTCATTTCCCTTTGATCTCCTGCACTGGATGCCAAAAAAGATACAAAGTTTCTCAAACTTAATTAGATAAGTAGCTTTTGGCAGAGAGCCCAGAATACTCAACCCCTGCACTTAGATACAATTGTAACTAATATGATAAACAGGTCTCTTGGGGGAATTGAGACTTGCATCCTAAAGGGCAATTTCTTCTTCATTAGCAAAACTGTAATACTGGCAGGTTATGTAACGTTTCTGGGGGGTTTGGGGTTGTTGGGGATGTGTATCAAACAAGACCCCAAAACCCCCAGAAATGTTACATAACCTGCCAATTTTTTAAAAATGGGAGTGGTATTTAGGGGGTGTGGTCATAGAATGGGCGCGGTCATTAAATGTTTGCCCTGCTATGCGCACCATTTTTTTTTGTCTCTCTTTGCATTTTTCAAATGTTGGGAGGTAATGCATAGAGAGGCCCATGGTCATATTAATTCATTTGGTTTTGAAATGAGATGTTGGACAGGCAGGTATATACATACCTTTGGCTATAAACCCCCATATGTAATAAAAGGCAGTAAGTTTGCCCAGGAGCAGTAACCAGGGCCGAATTTTATATAGGGAGGCAGCCTTAGGGGAAGTTTAAAAAATTAAAAAAAAAACAACAACCTATCCCTAACCACTGCCAGACCTACCAGGGAAAATCCAGTGGCAGAGCTGGGGGGGGAAGGGGTGAGAAGTCTGAGGCCTTTTCCCCCATGATGTCAACCAGGAGCGACGTCACACATACTGGTGACATCACGAGCACCCGTGTTTGTGACATCACTTCTGCATCTGGTGGGGGCATACTTAGGTACAGTGACAATAATCAATAGCAGCCAAGCAGCATATACTGGCCCCCAGTTGGATGGCTCTAGCACAGTAAGGCTGTACACGCAGAGAAAAAGAGTATATTATTATTATAAGAGCATTGCTTTGTCAGAGCCCACTGTAACCAGAATATCTCCATTTATAACAGAGTTCACTTATTATAATAACAAATGGAAGTGTGGCACAAGCAGCGCAATATCAGTTGATCTGTAAATGAATAATGGAAATATTTGGCTTTTCATCATTGCATTTTATCTTTACCAAATGCCAAAAACAACTACAACATGAACCTTTACTGTAAATGCACATTTGATGTTGTATTGTTTATCCTTTGAATCGGCTGCTGTTGGGTGTATGGCTCCTAGCTGATTGGGTTAACAGAATCCTCTCTGAGCTGCTGCCTGATCAAAAGGCTGAAAGGGCAGTGCAAAAATAAACAGAAAGGCACTTTATCTTGTATGAAAAGCCCTGCTGGTAATAACTAACCTGGAATTCTGTAACCACCGAGGTTCCTTTTTTATGTTCTCCTTGAGAAATCTGCTTTTCAGAAACCCTTTTTGTCTGTATGTGCCGGATAATTACTGCATTTGGAATGGCACGCTCAGCTGGTGGCTCTGGGAACTTGGCTCTATCAAATACTCCTTTGCTTCCCTGCAGCACAGCCCCAGCTCTGTTTTCTGATTAATTAGTCAACAACCACCCACCCTTCCTTTTGCTACCTGTATATGTCAGCGGGAAAAAGTCCAAATTGCTATGACAAATATATAGACCAGGGAAGCTTATCTTACTAGTTTTGGGCCCCTGCAGATTTCTGAACTGCAACTCCCAAAATTCTTCTGCCAACATTCAGCTAAGCATTAAATACAAGTGTGTGATACCACTGGAGAGACAAAAGTCAAGATGAAAATGTGATTAGAAGGAAAATGTTCAAAATCAAATGGGATGAATGCTATGCAATTCCTTATAATGTGAGAATAAATCAGAGAAAATAATATGTGCTTGTGTTCTGTGATGTGACATTTCAAGGCCTGACTATCATTGTTCCTTTGATAAATCTGGAACAGGCTTAACAGGAGCCAAGAGATACGATGTGGAAGGTTAACTTGCATGGCAGCGACCTCTGGTGGCCAGTTAGGGCCCTGCAGTCTGTTTCCTGCTGCACAGTGAGGTACTAACATTTTAGTGCCAAAAAGTATTTCTTATTCACATAGGGTTACCACCTTTACTAAAATTAAAATACTGTCCTTTTTATAATTGTGTATTTTTTTTACCTATTAATTACATTGGCAGAAGATATCATTTTTTACTGGACAGCAGTGCCGGGCCAAGCCAGCTGGCACCCTAGGCCGCCCCCCCTCCTGTGGGTGCACGCGCATGTGCAACTGAGAGTATTTATACATGTACAAGTATCACCTGCATGGGGCAAGAGAGCCAGCACTAGAGGTAGGCAGAAAAGGTACCTGCCTATTGCCCCCAACCCCACCCCCCACAATTGAGCCTTAGGCACCTCTTCTGCCTACCTCTAGTTCTGGCCCTGCAGGTGACAACTCTATAATAACATTATGGATTTTACATTACATGACAAAGCAAAGAAACAAACTAAGCTATTCCCAGTTTGTGTTTAAAGTTAGACATTTTTGCATACTGTCCTAATTCTTACTAGCTATTTATAAAGAGGACAAATGATATTCCAGTATCTTGCTATTGCTATACAATACATTTTTGTGTGATTTAGTATGGTCCAGGGGCGGGGCGGGGCAAGCCAACCAGGCACCCTAGGGGCAGGTGCCTCTTCTGCCTAACCCCAGCTCTAGTATGGTCTAAAGTTCCCAACATCTATCTATTATCTACAGTATCTATCTATCTATCTATCTATCTATCTATCTATCTATCTATCTATCTATCTATCTATCATATCATCTATCTATATCTATCATATCATCTATCTATCTATCTATCTATCTACCTATCATCTATCTATCTATCTATCTATCATCTATCTATCTATCTATCTATCTATCATATCATCTATCTATCTATCTATCTATCTATCTATCTATCATCTATCTATCTATCTATCTATCATCTATCTATCTATCTATCTATCTATCATATCATCTATCTATCTATCTATCATCTATCTATCTATCTATCTATCTATCTATCTATCTATCATCTATCATCTATCTATCTATCTATCTATCTATCTATCTATCTATCATCTATCTATCTATCTATCTATCTATCTATCATATCATCTATCTATCTATCTATCTATCATCTATCTATCTATCTATCTATCTATCTATCTATCTATCTATCTATCTATCATCTATCTATCTTTCTGTCACTGGGGGATACTGTATAATGGGTATGCTCCCCAGATAATAAAGAGATCCATGCAGATCTGAGGCAACTTAAGGGACATTATTAGTTCAGTAACATGTCACTGTACAATGTTTTTATTTCATAACATTTTTATGATTGGCTGCTGGTAGTAGTTTGTCAAATGGGTCATGGTGGCAGCGCCAACGTTTTATAATGTGTCCCTAAACCACTGAAGTCCTGTTGCTTTTTAAGGGTCTGTGTAGCATTCACAGGTACTGATGCTAGAAAATAATAAATGCAGAAAATATAAAGGCCTTGTATACCATTACATGTTATGTTCCCTTTAGTCTGCACAAAAAAAAACATAATTTGTATTTAAAAATACCTTTAGTTTCTTTCTTGAGGTTTTGGGCTGTGGAGGTGAGTCATTATACTAACTGAAGTTCCATATACTGTATATATATCCTATTTCACTACGATTGTCAGCCTATGTGCCCACTATAGAAAGTGGAGGGTCTTCAATTCCGCAGTGAACTGTAGACTGTAAGAACAGGGCTCCATAGCACCTTGTGCCTGTAGGCTCTCCCTCCCTGACCAGTGTATCCAACCTGGAAAATTTGCTCCCACAATCTGACTTTCTCCCACTCTCTCTGCCTTTAAAAAATCTCTTAAAACACATTTATTTAGAAAAGCTTACCCTCATTAAAGCAATACCTTGCTTAATTCTAATACCTCCCCTTATGAATACAGCTTTGCCAAGTGCAAAGGCCTTTGCACTCCATTCTTTGGTGGGTTAATGTGGGGCAGGGGGCACAGTGCAATAGACTTGGAGATGTCCCCCCATTATTGGCACTTTGTATCCTGCCACAAAGTCACATATAGTCATTTTTCGGTTTCCTATCTCTGTGCCAAATGCACAACAGAAACATCTATGTAACTCCAAATATGTCAAGACATAGAGATATGGCAAAATGTTGTACCATGCTAACCGGTGATAAACAGACTTTCAGTGGCACACACTTTATAAAGAGTGGCATAGTAATATGAACATTACCATTGTTTATATTTAAGCATAAACATTCAGACGAGTACAGCCATTAAAGAATAGGTTGGGAGTGCTTATGTATGGGGGGCGATTCTCATAAAGCAATAACAAATACAAAATACAGAGCACGCCAGTGACCTACTTTATTATAGGTCAGTCAGAAAAGAACATATTCTGTATTGTTGACCTATAATAAATACATCTGGCATTTGAAGGCTCTGTGTTTTGTAGTTACTACTTATATTCCAATAAGTACAGTGCATAATTATTAATGTTAATGTGGTAACTGCCACTTGCAAAGCAATAAATGTAAAAAATAACTAGCGTCACTGATTTTTTTAAAAAAAATACTAGTCCTTTAAAGGGGCAGTACACCTTCATGTTTAAAATAAGTGCAAAGAATAGGGCTTGTATGAAACATGCTTTTTTAAATCACATCTGTGACTCCATGTTTGGTCCTTGCAAGGTAAATAATTAGATCAGCAGTGTACACCTCCCTCCTTAAATCCTTTGTTGTGACTGTTTTGTTAACAGGAGTCCATTAGGCAGAGGTATTATCTGTACACACAAGCAGCACTGTATTCATGAAGCTTTTGTAGGTCTTATAGAGTACAGAGACCTGCAACAGTTCTGCTGCCTGTAGGGCAGGGAGCGAAGGGTAACAAAAAGGGCAAGTTAGGTCTGTCTTTTTATTTCACCCTGCTTTACAGGGCAGGGAGGCAAATTACCCCTTCTTTGAAACGCTATTACAAAATGAAAAGCAGATTCTTGATTTGTTTATAAAATATGAGGTTTATTGTAAAATTCTGAGTGAGAATATGAGAGAGAGCAATCACTAATGCAGCCTTAATTAGTCTCGGTCTGCAAGGCTAATCCTCCTGTTAAAGTGTTGGGTATAATATTTGTATCTCTAAAGGGGGCAGCTTACTGTTACATAGCCTACAGTATGTTACAAAATGGCCAATTCTTGCAACTTTTTATTGGGTCTATATTTTTATATTTTTTACTTATTCTGCCTCTTTACATCTTTCCTATGGAGGTCACTGACCCTGGCAGCCAAATAACTATTGCTCTGGGGGCTGCAATTATATTGCTACTTTTTATTCAGTACCTCTCCTATTCATCTTATAACACTGTATGGTTGCTAGGGTCAATTGGGCCCAACCAGCTGCTGCAATTCCAAACTGGAGAGCTGCTAAACAAAAGCTAAATAATGCAACACAAAAAATAAAAAATTGAACACCATTGGCAGTTTTTCTCAGAGTATTACTGTAAAAGTTAGGAAAACTAAAGGTATATTCACGGGAGGGGGAGGCCTCAGTGATGATACATGTAGCTCTCTAGGTGGCGCTCAGGGAGTACAAAGCCTTAGATGCAAAAAGACAGCTTTGCTTTTTAGCTTTTTCCACTCTAGTGTGTATATGCCTGCCTGGGCCCAAAGAAAAGACGTAGAAGAAAATTGTTGCAAATTAGCTCCTACCTGGGCCTGTCTGGTGACATCTAATTATATCTTAATTTTTTAGCAGCAGCAAATTATCTTTTAAACAGGGTTGGATTGGGCTGGTGGGACACCAAGCCTGCTTCTCACTCAAAATTTTGATCGCTCCACCCCGACTCCCAATCTTTGGCTGCAAGGAGAAAGTAAAAGTTATGCAGGGCCTGCGGGTGGGGAGGTTTGACAAGTGGAGGAATTAGGGATGGGGGCCCCCTGAGGTGGTAGCCCCAGTGAGCCCCCGACACCCCAGTCCGACATTGCTCTTAATTAAACTAAATAGCAGATATGGGTAGAAACAATGTATAGGTTTAGGAATCTGCCTTTGGCCTCTACCTTCTTACAGGGGACTGAAATACACAAGGACGGCCCATCTATAAACATTCACAATCATAATACACAAGTGGTAAAATAACATTGTTATGCTCAAGTAACTGGGCCTTTATAACTGTATCTATATCTGTATTTATATATGTTGTAACCTAGCCTTGGCCCCTGCTCCTAGCCACCTAAACACCTTTGCCCCCAGTCACCAACCACTTCTTAAATCCAAAAGGGCCCCTATTGTACCACATTGCATCATATAATACTTTTAGTGCTACCTTAGGCCCTTTGGCTGGGTGGCATTTATGACCCCTTGTAGTTATGACCTTTGGTATTATTTAGTTGACATAATACAGGTATAGGATTTGTTTTCCTAAAACTTATAATCCAGAAAGCTCCAAATCAGGGAAAGGCCATCTCCCATCTTATTTGAACCTCAATAAGTTTCTGACTGCACAGCGAGTTTGGGAGCTGCTAGCGAGTTTTGCATGTAATCTAAAGTGTTGCATGTAAATTTAAGTGTATAGCAGGCGTTTAAAACAAAAAAGGCGTTTGGGGTTTACTGTGCATGCTGGGAGTGCTGGTTGAAAGGAGAAAGTAAGTGCAATTAACTAACTGCTGTGTGACTTGTAAGTGCTACCTGGCTGATTGAGCATACTAATTAAGGGGGTGGAGTAAATCTGGTAAATTCTCAACAGACATTTGGCTGTTTGGTTTGAACCTCAATAAGTTTCTGACTGCACAGCGAGTTTGGGAGCTGCTAGCGAGTTTTGCATGTAATCTAAAGTGTTGCATGTAAATTTAAGTGTATAGCAGGCGTTTAAAACAAAAAAGGCGTTTGGGGTTTACTGTGCATGCTGGGAGTGCTGGTTGAAAGGAGAAAGTAAGTGCAATTAACTAACTGCTGTGTGACTTGTAAATGCTACCTGGCTGATTGAGCATACTAATTAAGGGGGTGGAGTAAATCTGGTAAATTCTCAACAGACATTTGGCTGTTTGGTTTGAACCTCAATAAGTTTCTGACTGCACAGCGAGTTTGGGAGCTGCTAGCGAGTTTTGCATGTAATCTAAAGTGTTGCATGTAAATTTAAGTGTATAGCAGGCGTTTAAAACAAAAAAGGCGTTTGAAACTTAAAAGGCACTATACAAGGGATTGCACTCGGGAGACTGTAAGTACCCAGTTGCAATATGAGTTGCAGTATGATTGCTGGTGTTACTCAGTGTGCATCTTGTCGCATGTATGTGGTCCTGGAGCAGCAGTTCCATGCAGCATTTACTTGTGAGAGATGCAGGTGGGTTTTCCTCTTGGAATCTGAGGTGCAGAATCTAAGGGGGGAACTGGCAGCACTGAGGGCAGCTGCAAACATGGGGGAGAACAGGAGGCTCACTGAGCAACCACTGGCAGGGGCCGGTGTAGTGGGGGGGGGAGAAGGGACAGTGGAGGTTAATGAGGGAGACAAATTTGTAACAGTTAAGAGGGGCAGTAGGGGGCACAAGGGTAGGGGGGCTGGTTCAAAGCTTGTACAAACCAACAGATTTGCCGCGTTAGGTGAAGATGCTGGGGAAGGCAGCTCTGAGCTGGCGTGTATGGAGCAGGCTGACTCTCAGAGCACCCTGGGAGCCGGCACCTCTAATACAGGTGGGGGGAGTAGTGCTAGGAAGGGAAGGCAGGTTATAGTTGTAGGGGATTCAATTATTAGAAAGGTGGATAGGGTAATTTGTCGCAAAGACCCTACATGCCGAACTGTGTGTTGCTTGCCTGGTGCTAGGGTTCGGCATGTGGTGGAACGAGTGGACAGATTGTTGGGAGGGGCTGGGGAAGACCCGGCGGT
This sequence comes from Xenopus tropicalis, assembly GCF_000004195.4. Classification (NCBI taxonomy): domain Eukaryota; kingdom Metazoa; phylum Chordata; class Amphibia; order Anura; family Pipidae; genus Xenopus; species Xenopus tropicalis. Next base: position 27,338,689 of record NC_030681.2, on the reverse strand, counting down.
CTTGGTACACATAGGTACCAATGACAAAGTTAGAGGAGGGGGGGAAGTCCTCAAGAACGATTTTAAAAAGCTAGGTGCAAAGTTGAGGGCGAGGACTTCCAAGGTAATTTTCTCAGAGATATTACCTGTGCCACGAGCAACATTAAGAAGGCAGCGGGAGCTCAGGGAGATTAATGCGTGGCTGAGAGATTGGTGCAGGGAGGAGGGCTTTGGGTTTCTCCAGAACTGGGCTGATTTCTCAATCGGCTACAAGCTCTTTGCCAGGGATGGGCTGCACCTCAATGATGATGGGGCAGCTGCTTTGGGGGAAAAGATGGCTAGAGGGTTGGAGGAGATTTTAAACTAGGAGTGGGGGGGAGGGTGCAGCGGGAAATTCTGTGGTAGACAGGATAGATGAGGTAGTGGGCATAGTAAGGAAAATTGGGGGAGGAGACTTGCTTCGGGATACTGATAATGGCAGGGAGGCCCATAAGTTGTTTACACGTCATTCTCACGCCGGAACCAGTATTAAATGTATGTTTACCAATGCAAGGAGTCTGACTGGTAAAATGGGAGAGCTGGAGGTACTGGCGTTGGAGCGGAAATATGATGTGATTGGTGTTGCTGAAACTTGGTTGAATGAGTCTCATGACTGGGCTGTTAATATTGGGGGGTATACATTGTTTCGGAGGGACAGGGGCAATAGAAAAGGAGGAGGAGTGTGTCTGTTCATTAAGCACGACTTAAAAGCAAATATTAAGGAGGAAGTGTTGGGGTTAACAGAGGGAGCTGAATCCTTATGGGTTGAGCTTCTCACAGATAGTAAAGAATCTACCAAGCTAATTGTAGGGGTATGCTATAGACCCCCTAATGTAAGCGAAGAGGAGGAGGCCCAGCTCCTGTTGCAAATAGAAAAGGCTGCTAGTTTGGGGCAAGTGATAATAATGGGGGATTTTAATTACCCTGATATTGACTGGGGCAATAGAACTGCCAGGACAGTAAATGGGAACAAGTTTATAAACTTGCTGCACGACAACTTTATGTCACAGGTTGTTGAGGAGCCAACCAGGAACAATGCTATACTAGATCTAGTGATCTCTAATGACCCAGAACGTATAGCAAATGTGCAAGTGGTTGAACCCCTGGGTAATAGTGACCATAATGTTATTTCATTTGATGTTTGGTGCAGGAAACAAATTTACACGGGGGCAACAAAGACACTGAATTTTAGGAAGGCAAATTTTAGCTCCTTAAGGGCAGCGCTTCAGGGCATAGATTGGGGCATTATGTTTTCTGATAAAAATACAGAGCAGAAATGGTTGTCATTTAAAATGATATTAAATCATTACTGTTCTCAATTCATTCCATTAATAAGAAAAAGTAGAAGTGTTAAGAATCACCCTATGTGGCTTAACTCTGAGGTAAAGAAGTTAATAGGGAAAAAAAGGAAAGCTTTTAAGAAATATAAGTCAGAGGGGACAGTAGCTGCGTTTAATGAATATAAACACTATAACAAGTGTTGTAAAACAGCAATCCGGAAGGCAAAGATAGAAAATGAGGAGCGCATCGCGGCCGAGGCCAAGACTAACCCCAAAAAGTTTTTTAAGTATATTAATAGTAAAAAGATGCAGGTTGAGGGTGTGGCCCCATTGAGTTATAATAACAATATGGTTACAGCGGATACAGAAAAGGCAGATGTGCTTAACCAGTTCTTTTCTTCTGTGTATACAGTAGAGGAGCCAGTGGGCCAAGTCTCACCCAATAGCTTCACTGTTGCCTCAGCTCCAACTACACAGTGGTTGGCACAGGATATGGTGCTTAAAGGGTTACACACGATAAATGTAAACAAGGCACCTGGGCCAGATGGAATACACCCTCGGGTACTGAGAGAGCTAGGGGCAGAATTGCAGTGGCCCTTGTTTCTGATATTCTCAGACTCTCTTTCATCAGGTATGGTACCTAGTGATTGGAAGAAGGCGAATGTCACTCCCATATTTAAAAAGGGAATAAGATCTCAGCCTGGCAATTATAGGCCTGTAAGTTTGACATCCGTGGTGGGCAAGTTATTTGAAGGCTTGTTAAGGGATCACATTCAAAATTATGTAGTGGAGAATGGCATTATGAGCAGTAATCAGCATGGCTTTATGAAGGACAGGTCATGTCAGACCAATTTAATTGCTTTTTATGATGAGGTAAGTAAGAAGCTGGACAGTGGGGATGCAGTAGATATAATCTATTTGGATTTTGCCAAAGCATTTGATACCGTTCCCCACAAACGACTGCTTTCTAAGCTAAGGTCTATTGGTCTTAGTGAAGTCGTTTGCACATGGATAGAAAACTGGCTACAGGATCGGGTACAGAGGGTGGTTGTTAATGGCACATTCTCTACTTGGAGTAAGGTTCTCAGTGGGGTCCCTCAGGGTTCTGTACTGGGTCCACTTTTGTTTAATTTGTTCATAAATGACTTAGGGGAGGGTATTATGAGTAATGTATCAGTGTTTGCAGATGACACAAAACTCTGCAGACCAGTCAATTCTATCCAGGATGTGACATCCCTGCAGCAGGATCTTGACCAACTGGCAATCTGGGCAGCTAAGTGGCAGATGAGATTTAATGTGGATAAATGTAAGGTCATGCACCTGGGATGTAAAAATATGCAAGCCCCGTATAACCTTAATGGGACTGCACTAGGCAAATCCATAATGGAGAAGGATCTTGGAGTCCTTGTAGATAATAAACTTGGCTGTAGCAAGCAATGCCAGGCAGCAGCTGCAAGGGCAAACAAGGTTCTGAGCTGTATTAAAAGGGGTATAGATTCACGGGAGGAGGGGGTTATTCTTCCCCTTTACAGAGCACTGGTAAGGCCCCATCTAGAATATGTTGTTCAGTTTTGGTCTCCAGTGCTCAAACGGGACATTATTGAGCTAGAGAGGGTCCAGAGAAGGGCAACTAAGCTGGTAAAGGGTATGGAAAGTCTCGGTTATGAAGAAAGACTGGCCAAGTTGGGTCTGTTTACACTGGAGAAGAGGCGCTTAAGAGGTGACATGATAACTATGTATAAATATATAAGGGGATCATATAATAACCTCTCTAATGTTTTATTTACCAGTAGGTCCTTCCAACGGACACGAGGGCACCACTCCGTTTAGAAGAAGGGAGGTTCCATTTAAATATTCGGAAAGGATTTTTTACAGTGAGAGCTGTGAAGTTGTGGAATTCCCTCCCCGAATCAGTCGTACTGGCTGATACATTATATAGCTTTAAGAAGGGGCTGGATGGATTCTTAGCAAGTGAGGGAATACAGGGTTATGGGAGATAGCTCTTAGTACAAGTTGATACAGGGACTGGTCCGATTGCCATCTTGGAGTCAGGAAGGAATTTTTTCCCCTCTGAGGCAAATTAGAGAGGCTTCAGATGGGGTTTTTTGCCTTCCTCTGGATCAACTTGTAGTTAGGCAGGTTAGGTATAGGCATTATGGTTGAACTTGATGGACGTATGTCTTTTTTCAACCCAACTTACTATGTTACTATGTTACTATGTTACTATAGACTCCCTTTTAATCAAATAATTCAGATTTTTAAAAATGATTCCCTTTTCTCTGTAATAATAAAACAGTACCTGTACTTGATCCCAACTAAGATATAATTACCCCTTATTGGGGGCAGAACAGCCCTATTGGGTTTATTTAATGGTTAAATGATTCCCTTTTCTCTGTAATAATAAAACAGTACCTGTACTTGATCCCAACTAAGATATAATTACCCCTTATTGGGGGCAGAACAGCCCTATTGGGTTTATTTAATGGTTAAATGATTCCCTTTTCTCTGTAATAATAAAACAGTACCTGTACTTGATCCCAACTAAGATATAATTAATCCTTATTGGGTGCAAAACAATCCTATTGGGTTTAATTAATGTTTACATTAGATCCCTTATTCACCCAGGTCCTAAGCATCCTGGATAATGGATCCCAAACCTGTATTGTATTTTGCATACTCGAAGCCCAATAAGGCATATCTGCAATGAATTAATTAATTAATCAGTTAAGAATTCCAAATGATTAGCCAAATTAATTTAGAGTCTTTTTTCATGTTTCCCTTACCTGGAACTTAGTTCTCACAGTCCCTCCTTCAGTGCAGCCACTAATAAATGTAGCAGTTGCTTCCCTGTGAGGACTTGCAAGTTGGTCTGAAGTTCATGGGAAAATTAGCCTACATATGGTCTCAATCTTTCCAGTGGATAACCTTTGCATTGGCCTTTAACAGGTCATCTGATAAACATCAGCTTTAAGCCTTTCTCATAAATATACCACCTCCAAGCGCCCGGGGCCGTCACTGTGTGCCATGAGAAGGCAATTAGATGCCTGTATCCCGTGAAACTATATTTCCAAATATTTCCCTTCATAGCAACTATCCTCATAAAAGATCATAGACCCTAAGATTAATGACGAACAGATACATTATTCTCTTTTTAAACTGGACATTTAATGGCGACTAAAATGAACTTGAAGGCTCATTACTGCAATGTTTGCCTTAAAGTGATTCCAGCACTCACCTTACAATAGGCAGAAAGATATCCTTCATGCAGTTTCAGGCTGAAGAGAACTATTTCTTCTTTAATAAGCGAGTAGTCAAGATTTATATTTTCCATAAACTCTGCGTCTTCCGGGCTTTTCGTTCAGATTAATTGAACACATTTATTTAAATAAAAACCATAAGAAAATAGAGAAGACTTTATATTAGTGTTAATGGTTGGTAAAGATGGGCTTTGTAGGGTGTTATTAAGCATACAGCACTAGTCTGGGGGACAAATAGAATAAACACTCAATGTATCCGGTAAAGATAAAGAAAATATTTTCCACCAGTATACAACCTTTTACACATCTGCCTTGCAGCACTCGGGTCCTGAGTTCAATTCTCACTAAGAATACTACTAAGTTGGTATGTTCTCCCCGTGTCTGAGTGGTTTCTGCCAGGTACTCACTCTCCAAAAACATACAGGCAGGTTAATTGGCTCCTGATAAGGTTGACTATAGTCTATGTGAATGTGATAGGGACCTTAGATTGTAAGCTCCACTGGGGCAGGGACTGGTGTAAATGACATATAAGGGGTAGTTTACATCTGCAAGAACAGTTGCACTCACACAACTTGTGTCAAAATGCACTCCTTGCACTTCTGTATAGCTGAGCTAGGCACCGCGCAGTCCTTTCTGTCTCCCATTCTGAACTGAGCGCAGTTGCACCTATTGACGCAGAGGAACCCTGGGGCCACCACGGGAGCAGGCAGTAGCTCCAGGGATCCCTCAGCTGTGTAAGTCAATAGGTGCAATGTACCTGCGTCTAAAAAATCTAAAATCAGGGGCACACATTACTCTCCTGCCAAACACTGGAAATGGTAGCGCCCTGGTTGGAATTGAGCCTAGGACAAGAGCGTAGCGTGATTGATACATTAACTTGAGAGGCTAAAACCTAATACCTACAATAACACTAACACCTAGATACAGAGTGTCTTTGAAATTGAAAAGAAAAGTAAAGATTTATTTATGGCTTTGTTTGTTGGACTAGGGCCTGCCGCTCTATGGGGTCCAGCCAGAAGGCCTATTCCCTGATATTATTAGAACTATAGCAGAATAACTTACTAAGCATTTTCATACATCTGTATAGGATAGGAGGTACTGTATATACTCGAGTATAAGCCTATTTTTTCAGCACCCAAAATGTGCTGAAAAAGTCCCCCTCGGCTTATACTCGAGTCGGGTGCCATGGGTCCCTCTAGACTAGCACCCTCTCTCCTTTGTGTGCAAATTAGGCCACCTGCATCCAGACCCTCCAGTGCCCTGGCCTAGGCTCCCACTAGCAATACTTATTTCCCCTTACATCTCCTCCGGGACTGGGTCTGCTGTCAGTTTGCCAATGAGCAATGAGCGTGGGGTAGTACTCATATTGTTTTTGTTGACCCTTTTCTCCGCTTACAGAGCTAGTTTAGTGTTTTTCTTTTAAATAAATATTGAAAAACATATACACCACTGATGCCTCAATTAATGTAATTTTATTGGTATTTATTTTGATTATTAAAACTTAGCAGTAGCTGCTGCATTTCCCACCTTAGGCTTATACTTGAGTCAATACGTTTTTCCAGTTTTCTTAGGTAAAATTAGGTACCTTGGCTTATATTCGGATCGGCTTATACTCGAGTATATACGGTACCTAATTTATTTTGTACCACAAAAAGGAGAACTCAAAAATAGGCAATGAATAGAATAATGTATGGATGCGCCACAATGTTGGCTTGAGTGAGAGACCCTTGGTGCATCCATATGGATTTACCCACAAGTGTCCCTTCTTAAGGTGGCCATACATGGGCAGATTTAAGCTGCCACTTTGAGTCCTTTAAACCGTTTTGGCAGCTTATCTGCCCTTGTATGGGGACCCTCGAAATACCTGATAGATATCTGGCTGAAAATTGTCCAGGTGTCGATTGGGCAGACTTGATTTTCCCATTTGGGACTGCATTGCCTCATTGATGCTGTCCTTGGTTTAGTGGCTCTTATACCTGTTGTTGTAATTCGATCATTTAACCCTAGGGCCGAGCGATCAAATTAGCCTGATATTGAACACCTTAGGTTTTTTGTTTTCATCATTTAATAGGTTATTGTTATCATTTAATAGTGTCACTCAGGACAAACACAAGTATATATAATCTGCATTAGCAGTACACAACTACCCTTTATTCTGTGTTATAGTGGTTTAAATGAAGGGTTTATACACCAAGTAAAAGTGGACAAGTGTTATTAGTGGAGTGCCCTAGGGTTCTGTCCTTGGTCTTTTGCTTTTATTTTACATGTTTATTAATGACCTGGAGGTGGGCATTGAAAGTACAATTTCTATTTTTGCTGACAATATTAAATTGTGCAAAACTATAAGTTGCATGCAGGATGCTGCCATTTTGCAGAGCGATTTGACCAAACTGGAACACTAGGTAGCAAACTGGAAAATGAGGTTCAGTATTGATAAATGCAAAGTTATGCACTTAGAAATATTATTAATGTGAGTTATACACTAAATGATAGTATATAATGGTAAGTATCCTTAATTAAGAAGGATTTGGGAATTTTTGTGGATAACAAGCTGTGTAACTCTAGGCAGTGTCATTCAGTGGCTACTAAGGCAATTAAAGTGCTGTCTTGCATAAAAAAGGGCATTAACTAAAGAGGGATTTTTTTTTCAGAACCAGGCCCCCCCTTTAGATTTGAGAAACAGAACTGTGAAACAGCGCAGGTGGTACTTCACGGTGAGGGCAGTGAGGTTGGGGAATGCCCTTCCTAGTGATGTTGTGATGGCAGATTCTGATAATGCCTTTAAGAGTGACTTGGCCGATTTCTCTAACAAGCATTATATCCAAGACTGTTGTGATTAGTACAGTTAATGAGTATAGGTAGAATGTATAGATAGGTCTGTATAAGTGTGTTTATAAACTAGGGTTTGTTTGGAGGGGGTTGAACCTGATGGACTTTGGTCTTTTCTTCAGCCCAAATTAACTATGTAACTATGTAACATGGTCTTAATTGTTCTCAGCTATTATGAGCTACCGTATATACTCGAGTATAAGCCGATCCGAATATAAGCCGAGGTACCTAATTTTACCTAAGAAAACTGGAAAAACTTATTGACTCGAGTATAAGCCTAGGGTGGGAAATGCAGCAGCTACTGCTAAGTTTTAATAATCAAAATAAATACCAATAAAACTACATTAATTGAGGCATCAGTGGGGTATATGTTTTTCAATATTTATTTCAAAGAAAAACAGAAAACTAGCTCTGTAAGCGGAGAAGAGGGTACTACCCCACGCTCATTGCACATTGGCAAACTGGCAGCAGACCCAGTCCCGGAGGGATGTAAGGGGGAATAAGTATTGCTAGTGGGAGCCTAGGCCAGGGCACTGGAGGGTCTGGTTGCAGGTGGCCTAATTTGCACACAATGGAGAAAGAGTGCTAGTCTAGAGGGACCCATGGCACCCGACTTGAGTATAAGCCGAGGGGGACTTTTTCAGCACATTTTGGGTGCTGAAAAACTAGGCTTATACTCGAGTATATACAGTAAGTGCTTTCAAGCTCTGTTTATTACAGGGTCACTATAACAACCATGAGTCAGTTTGTTACTTAAATGTCAGTTTCAGCGCTACTTCATTTTTCTGTGAGGTGAGTTGATCTTTCAATACACTAGTTATAGGTAATGATAGTTATATCATTATAGGAATGATATTATAGGTAATATCATTCCATATGAACAGGTCTTTGGGTCTTTGTACTGTAAAACTCATGAGGGAGGGGGGCACATTCAGCCCGTAGGCCTCCATCTGGTTGGTACGGATTGATACAGTCTAATTGTACATCATAATCCATCACATATTTGTGTACAGTATGGGTATGTGGAACAAATCTACATCTCTGTATTGTACATATTGTTTATGTCATAGAACAGTCCAGCCTGAGACTTCAGCTTTAACAGGTTTCCAGCTTTGTGCTTATGGGATAGATGCAGGTTTCTGTGGCACTATACCATTTTCTACCACTGTGTGGCGCTGTTTGCCCAACCATGTATAGTCTCATTTCTCTGCCTATATAAATGGTTACCTTTTATCTTGCCTTGTCCTTTCTGCTTTCATTCTTTGCAGGTTTTCGATGACAATATTTTTTTCAAGGATTTCAGCCTGAATCTGTTGCTTTCTGCCTTCGGTCAGCGAGAAAGGTGTCGCCCAGTCAGTGGTTTTCTGTTCTGAGTTCCATGGCAGAAGAAATCTCGGAAGATTAAATAGCTGTGGAATCACAGATCACTGGTGTCATAAAATTAACTTGAAGGGTTTTATAACCCACAGTCCCATACTGTAAGCCATTCACTGATCAAACAGCCTTTATGGCATTTCCTGAGCTGACTTTTAAGTTACTGCTCTTCCACCACAGTCTCTATGGTCATTTTTATCAGTTTTCTTACCTGTTTTGTTGCTTTCGATTTACCCTTTTTTCCATGGTTGAGGTATGATATTTTAAAAATACAGGTATAGGACCTGTTATCCAGAATGCTCAAACAAGGAGCCTCTCTGTAATTTGGATCACCATGCTTTATGTCTTCTAAAGAACCATTTAAACATTAATAAACCCAATGGGATTGTTTGACCTCCAAAAAGGATTAATTATATCTTAGGTTTAAATACAAGGTACTGCTTTATTATTACAGAGGGAAATCATTTTTAAAAATGTGAATTATTTTATTAAAGGGGAACCCAAACACAACTTAAGCTTTCTGAAAAAAGTAAACATAATTTCAAGCAACTTTGCAATATACATCAATTAAAATTATGCAGCCTTTTCATAGTTTATAATGTAATAATAAGGTTTGGAACAGTTCCCTAAGCCCCGCCCCCTGTCCCCCTGCTGATCTGGCTGACTACTTTGAGACTCAAATAAAATGTAACAGTAATCGACTGCCTTCAGCCTGTATCCTCCGAATCCCACAATTCCCTGCACACATGTGATGCCAATAAGGAAGGGAACATCACATTGCAAAGCATTGTGGGTTATGTAGTTCCTGCATACTGTCTGTAAGCTGTGGAGAAGTTGTTACAATTTGTAACATCAATGTTTTAGTCTCTCCTCTCCTGCCAGGACTTCAGATGATGTAAAAAGGGAAGAACTGTTTTGCAGCTGGATTTCAGCATATAAAAATGGTATTGATTTATACTTTTTGAAGGAACAGATTACATGATAGGTATTTCAGGGGTTTCTTTGTTGTGTGCGCTCCTGAACTAATTTTGGTTTGAAAGCCGGAGTTCCTGTTTACAAATTGGGCAATAAAAACAAAGCTTGTTTAAAAGAGACAGCATCACTTCAGCAAAGCTTATGTGTTAGCTCAGTTGATTTCCATTCATCCAGAACTATGGATCCAATCTGTATTTTTATTTCTATTTTAGAGTTTGGTAATGCAGTTTCCACATCTAACACCGGAGGGCAGTAAAGAGCAGTGGTTCAGCTAAATGAGTGTGATTCCCTTTAGCTCCATATATTAATTCCCTAGTTATACCAAATATAGGTGATGTTTCTTTAAGAAAGGAAAGGTATGAAGTGATACAACAGAAAAACTGTAATGGAAAGATATTGGCAAGGCTTCTTAAGTCTCATTAGACTGGTAGGAAATAAACTTGTACATTGTAACATTGTGCTAAAATAGAGATGGAAAAGAGTTTTGCAGCAGTAATAGGAATCCAAAATTATTTTTTGCAAATATGTAAATAGTACAAAAATGAAGCAAGAAGGGGTGGGACCCTTATTATCACGAGGGGGGGAGGGGTTGGTTGATGAGAACAGGGAAAAGGGAGAAATTCTGAACTATTATTTTTTATCTGTCTACACAACTGAGGAACCAGCTAATCAAGGCTTCCCTTTTAATGGACCTAGTTCTAGTAATATAACTACTGCATGTGTCACTTTGGAGGAAATTAAAAAGAGACTTAAACATGTGAAGGTAAACAAAGGTCCAGGACAGGATGGTATCCATAAAGGTCTGACATGGTGCCAAGAAACTGGCAAATGTGGTGCCGCTATTCAACAAGAGATCCTGTTCTTCTCACCCTGAAAACTATAGGCCTGTTAGTCTGATATCAGTGGTAGGAACACTTTTGGAAGGTATTATAAGGCATAAGATTCTTGAATACATTGCAAATCACAATACTATTAGTTTGTGCCAGCATGGTTTTATGTGTAACAGATCTTGCCAGACTAATTTAATTGCCTTTTATGAGGAGGTGAGCAGGAACCTCGACTCTGGGATGGCAGTCAGTGTCATCTACGTGGACTTTGCTAAAGCGTTACAGTACTGCACAGAAAGTTAATGATAAAATTGAGGAATATGGAGCATAATATTTGTAATTGGATAGAGAACTGGCTGAAGGATAGATTACAAAGAGTGGGGGTAAATGGAACATTTTCTAATTGGGCCAGTGTGGTTAGTGGAGTACCGCAGGGGTCAGTCCTTGGGCCTTTGCTGTTTAACTTGTTTATTAATGACCTGGAGGTGGGCATAGACAGTACTGTTTCTATTTTTGCAAAAATCAAAGTTCCATGCAGGATGCTGCCACTTTTGATTTAACTAAATTGGAAAATTGGGCAGCAAAATAGAAAATGAGGTTCAATGTTGATGCAATGCAAAGTTATGCACTTTGGTAGAAATAATATAAATGCAAGTTGTACACTAAATGGTAGTGTGTTGGGGGGATCCCTAATTGAGAAGTATCTGGGGTTTTTTGTAGATAACAAGTTGTCTAATGCCAGGCAGTGTTATTCTGTGGCTACTAAAGCAAATAAAGTGCTGTCTTGTATAAAAAAGGGCATTGACTCAAGGGATGAGAACATAATTTTGCCCCTTTATAGGTCCCTGGTAAGGCCTCACCTTGAGTATGCAGTGCAGTTTTGGGCTCCAGTCCTTAAGAAGGATATTAATGAGCTGGAGAGAGTGCAGAGACTGCAACTAAACTGGTTAAGGGGATGGAAGATTTAAACTATGAGGTTAGACTGTTGAGGTTGGGGCTATTTTCTCTGGAAAAGAGGCGCTTGCGAGGGGACATGATTACTCTGTACAAATACATTAGAGGGGATTATAGGCAGATAGGGGGGGTTCTTTTTTCCCATAAAAACAATCAACGCACCAGAGGCCCCCCCTTTAGATTAGAGGAAAGGAGCTTCCATTTGAAGCAGCGTAGGGGGTTTTTTACGGTGAGGGCAGTGAGGTTGGGGAATGCCCTTCCTAGTGATGTGGTAATGGCAGATTCTGTTAATGCCTATAAGAGGGGCCTGGATGAGTTTTTGAACAATCAGAATATCCAAGGCTATTGTGATACTAATATCTACAGTTAGTATTAATGTGTGTATATATATAGTTTATGTATGTGAGTGTATAGATTGGTTGGTACCAGTCTATGTTTGTGCATTGGGTTCGTTTGGAAGGGTTGAACTTTGGTCTTTTTTCAACCAAACCTAACTATGTTACTATGTTGCCTATTCAGTCTGTGCAAGTGATCACAAAGCCAAGCTGCAGTTACAGGGCTCATTTACTAATATTAGGTGCATTTACATTAGTGCAGTAGCCACTGGCTTTTACTAATTTCCTTGTAGCTGAACAAATTAATTCACTGGTTGGAGTGGATCACAGCCCAGATACAGATTTGCCCACTGTTAACAAATGAGTCCATTATACCTGTAACTGCCAACAATGGATCCTTAAAAGTTCTGAAACATTCCCCCCTAATAGGGACTGATTTATCATCTCTTGGTAATTTTTAATTTGCCAATTTTACAGTTATGTCATAAAATATTTTTGTAAGCTCTTTGGGGCAGGGCTCTCTTCACCTCTTGTATCGGTTATTGATTGCTTTATATGTTACTCTGTATGTCCAATGTATGAAACCCACTTATTGTACAGCGCTGCGGAATATGTTGGCGCTTTATAAATAAATGTTAATAATAATAATAATAATAATAACAATAATAATAAAATATGCTAAGTTTGGCCAGGAGCACTAAACCATAGCAACCAATCAGCAGAAAGCATTTACTGGTCACCTGTTTAAAAGCAAACATTGTATTGGTTGTTATTGGTTACTGCCTTTTATGATTATCTGTAGGTAAGATGGCAGCATTTAATATTCTGGGGGTGCCTAACATATTTGCACCCCCAGTGTATTACCTTTCCTTGTCTTTTAATGCTAAATGAATACAATAAAACACATTCTCTTCTGACTCTATGTGAACGTTGGGCCCCTGTAGGTCACACATCTCTCTAATCATTTACACATTTCATATTTTTGCACTTCAAGAATATACGGCTTTAACCTGCTCTATATCCCTCGCTATGTGAATCTGAATGTGATGTACTGGAAAAAAATACCAATGAAATATGACATCTTTATATTATTATATTGTTCCAGATTCTGACACAACTATGTATGCCATAAATCAAAATGACAAACGAGATTGTGAAAAAAATCAACATAAAGATTTCCAAATGGGGATGAGAGCATGCCCAAGGCAAACAGGATTACAACTAGGAAAAGTCCATGTAGAGCAGATAACTAAGTGAGGTCTTATGGAAATCTGACAAAATTGAGGTCTCCACAATATTTGGGGTCTTTCTGTAATGCAGAATGCCATACCTTGAGGCTACAAAAATAGAGAACTATTATACAACAGTCGGGTTGATTTGGCATCAACATGGTTTTATGCAGCTTAGTTACCATCAAGTAGAAGGTACTTAAAGGACAAGTAAAGGTAAAAACTAAGTAAGCTTTATCAAAAAGGTCTATGTAAATACAGCCATAAGCACAGGATTTCTTATCTCCTTTTTTGTAAACATGTTCTTAGGGTATCTGACTTCCTCTCCCAGAAAAATCCTTCACTCCAGGGGCCAGAGTCTGCCCAGTTCTCTCCCCTCTCTTGCTTCCCCCTCCCATAAAAATTAATAAAACCCCCACCCTTAGGAATGTTTAATCTGAGCTATAATGGCTAGAGCTGCAGCAGGAAGCTATGAAGACCAAGCTAAAATGGCAGCTGCTATCTTAAACAAACAGAGAAAATTCTAGAGCTCCTTACTCAGGGATGGTAATGTTTTCTGCAGAATAAATATAGTGTTCTAGGTGGCACTAATGTGGCGATTCTATTGGCAGTAAAATGCCAAAATACTTTCCTTTAATATTCAGCGCTGCATAATATGTTGCCTCTTTATAAATACACATTAATAACAAACACGCACACACGCACGCACGCACGCACGCACGCACACACACGCACACACACATACACACAGAACTTGATCTGTGAATAACTTGGGTGCCAGTGGTTCTTACAAATAACTGAATAACTGAATGGCCCACAGTCTCTTTGATGGTACTGTACAAACATGATTAGTGATGAGTGAATCTGTACTGTTTAACTTTACTGAAAAATTGTAAAAACTACAAAAATTCACAAACCGCATTGAAGTCAATGGGTGTTTTTTCGTGGCAACTGTTTTTTACCACATTACTTTTTTTTGCCACCATTGGAGTCTAAGGACATTTTTTAACAACAAAACATGGCAAAAACATTCCGCTCATCGCTATCGATCATTTTCATTAATCATGACACAGTTTTATCCCTGAGATAGTACTCTTTCTAAACCACAGCTGTAATGTTCACAACGCCCTAGAGGTAGTACTCACAGATCAGAGAACTAGTCCTTAGTACTGTCAGATGCTCACAGTGGGGTATTATTCAGGAGTAACCCTTCCTGGCCTCCTTAGTTTGCGCCTCTAGCACTAGTTCTAGTACTTTTTCTACTGAGACCTACCTCCACCCCGGGCCCTTCGGCAGGCCACCTACACCAGCTAGTGGGGACCAAAGAGATAGAACATGTAGTGGCTTCCCATTTTAAAGACTAGGGAACCCAGACACCCCTGTCCAGTTAGTGAACTACCAAAGAAATACTCAGCCTCCCAGCTATAAATCAGACCTAGCTGCCTAAAACCCCCCTAGTGCACTACAAGAAATAATGGTTTACCCTCCTATAACGCTGACATATTCTGCAGAGCTTTATAGAGATTATACATTATACACATCAACCTACCTACCTACCTTAATTAGATATGAAAAGCCAACCCTGTTTAGAAAGAAACTTACCAATAAAAAGATATAACCATAAATAGTAGAACACAATTTTTTAAATCAAATATTATTATTATTATTATTAATAATATGAATTAATCTTTCACTTTTCATTTTTTCCTCTCTTTTGTGTTAGAACTTGCCTTCTGGTGAGAAATCCTCAGTGATTCCAAGTTTCCATATAGTCTTGCAATTGTTTCTTCTTTTCTCATAAGCTCATCCTGGAGATGCTTTAATTTTAACTGCATATCATGTAAAGGCAGAGCACAGATTTCAGACTGGGATGCACAGCACATATAGTCTTTGGACTCATTGCCTTTTATAGTTGTATTTTCCTAGAAAACAAATAATTCATATGTATTCTATGGATTTGTAGAATTAAACAAAAATGTGGAACATATTGGAATGAGAAGGCTGGCAAATATAACACAAGACAGAGCTCTTACCTTCTTATAAAGATGGAGTATGATGTGTTTTAGTTGCCCTTTCTGCAGCTCCCCAATGTCAGTGTTTTCAGATAAATCTAGTATAATATGTAGAATAGAAAAAAAACATGTATATATATGAGATATTAATTCAGTATTTTTGACATACCAGCAGAATTTCTGGGGAACTACAACCAAACACAACTTGAGCTTTTTGAAAAGTAAACTTAATTTCAAGGAACTTTGCAATATACATCAGTTAAACAATTTGAAGCCTTTTTTTTATTCTTAATATACAGGTATAGGGCCCATTATCCAGAATGCTTGGGACCAAGGGGATTCTGGATAATGGGTCTTTCTGTAATCTGGAAAAACATTAATTAAACCCAATAGGATTATTTTGCCTCCAATAAGGAATAATTATATCTTAGTTGGGATCAAGTACAATGTTCTGTTTTATTATTACAGAGAAAAAGGAAATCCATTTTAAAAATCTGAATTATTTGATTAAAATGGAGTCTATGGGAGACAGGCTTTCCGTAATTCTGATCTTTCTGTAATAATATGGTTTGGAACAGTTCCCCTGTTCCCCTGCTGATCTGGCTGACTACTTTGAGACTCAAATAAATGTAACAGTAGTCGACTGCCCTCAGCCTGCCTTCAGCCTGCATCCTCCCAATCCCACAATTCCCTGCACACGTGATGTCAATATGGAAGGTAAGATCACAGTGCAATGCATTGTGGGTTATGTAGTTCCTGCATGCAGTCTGTAAGCTGTGGAGAAGTTGTTATAACTGTTATAAAACATCAATGTTTTAGTCCCTCCTCCCCTGCCAGGATTTCAAATGATGCAGAAAAAGAATAACTGTTTTGCAGCTGGATTTCAGCATATAAAAATTGTATCTATTCATACTTTTTGAAGGAACAGATTACAGTGATAGGTATATTAGGGGTTTCTGTGTTGTGTGGGGCTCTTTAACAGATTTTGGTTTAGAAGCCAGAGTTCTCCTTTAAATATAGAGAGAATGGCACATAACCATTTGTTCAAGTGTTCATGTCACACTGATCACTTGGCATTAGCCTAAATTATACATATATAACTTTTTCTTTACAAGGACATATATTACATGGACGCTTCTGAAGTGTAGTTAGCAAACTATGTATCAATTTTAATAATAGTACACATAATTAGTGAGAGGCAGAAATGCTGACTTTGGATGCTTGTGCTTCATTGTTATAAATAAGCTGCTCTCTTACCTTGCGAGACACTACCGTGCCTTTGCCGAAAGAATAACGTCTGTCTATTTTCACTGAGGCCAAGGATTGTTATGCAGGTATCCATTATTTTTGCTATTTTTGTTTCCTTTGGAACTTTCATTTGTAGCTTTTTTTCAAAACCTTAAAAAACAGAAACACAATTCAACTGAACAAAGAATGCACGGATTGTAATTATGCACTGACATTAGCTTTGCCTTTAGAAATGAACTATCTGCAGATTTTAAGACATGATTTAGTTGTAAGTTACTCTTCCATTTCCCATTATCTTCATCAGGGCTGGAATCGAGGTAGGCAGAAGAGGCGCCTGCCTAGGCTGCAACAATTGGGGGGCGCCAGACACAAGTCTCTCCTGCCAACCCCTACTCCGTGCCGCTTGTCATTGCCCCCGACGCTTGTCATTACGTGGTGGGGGCAATGACCCACCGCGCCGAAGCACATGTGGGGGGGGGGGTGCAGGGGCAAGGTGGCTGACTGGTTTGCCTCGGGAGCCTGGTTGGCTTGGCCTAACCCTGATCTCCAATATCCCATTATCTTCTATATCCCATTATGTTCAATATTTGTTTCAGCGATGTTTTTGTATTGGCAACTTTTTTGTCTCAGGGTCATTTTCCTCTCAGCGAATTGTTTTTTTTTTGCGGTGAATTTTTGCAAAAAAAAGTTGCTGATGCAGAATTTTGCTGAGAATCCATCTTCAGCTTTTTTAAAGTTTACTATAAATAAGAAATATAAAATTACAAAATAATTTGATAATGTATGAACCTTCTTTATTCTGTGCAGCCTCCAGAAATAAGCTGCTTTCTGGTCACCGTTTTTGTTAAGTTGATCTCTTACAGTTCACTGCTCTTTACAAGTTAAAGTGGTTTCCGTGATTATTTCCCCCTATAATAGCTAATCTTTCATTTAAAATATGAGTATCATTTAATTATTGTGTTGTCTAAAGGAATTACCATTACATGTGTTTCTGCAGCAGGCAAATAGAATTTCTATGTCTGTTCGGGTTTATAGATATTGTTCTCACCTAAGGGCCATAAGGTTATAAACTTGTTTCTGATTCTATTAAAACACACCCAACAATGCTAACTTTGTCTGTTGTTTTACAATCTGGGGCTGTTTTGATGTTAAAAGTCCTCTGAGGAATCTATAATCTTTTCTTAAATTCCAAAATGCCGGTATTTGCTAATTAGTGAAAAAGTCAATATTGTCAGCACAAATCTGTTTGAAAATATTCACTGTGGGTAATTAACACCCCAGTCCCCTTAATTGAATGGAATAGTATCAGATATTTTCATCTGGTTGTTGTTAGAAATAATCTACAGAAAAACTGACTTTCTCTGATTGCATTAACCAAGAACCCACATTTATTAGACAAATTACATGTCTGTATTATAAGCTGCACTGAATCAATTTTTTAACCCCGAACACTATCTGTGACCTGTGACCTTGACCCGCTACCCACGTTTTTACCCGCTTGGACCCACTACCCAGCCTGACCCCTAGCTGCCTTACCTGCAACCCAATCCACAACCCACTGACCACCATTAAACAGGAAGTGCCATAATCAATAATCAATAGTGGGCAGAGGTAGAAGAAAATGTTTTAAAAAAAATTGTTCAAATAAATAAAATATAGATAAAATAAGATAAGAAATATAGATAAAACCTGCAACCCGCAAACCTGCATCTGAAAATCCAACCCCCAGGGCATGCGCATTTCTTGCAGGTAACCTATGGGTACCCACGGATACCTGACCCACTGCAGGACTTTGTTCATCTTCCTCTGGTCCTTTTAGCTGATTTTTTGACATTCTGGTTGCCAGACCTGAATTCACCTTTTATTTCTATTGTATAATAGATGGTTCATTTTCCTTGGTTTATGACTGTAATTTTGTTTATTAAAATATCAACTACATTGACTGGAGTAATGGGGTGGAAAAAGCTAGTAGGTTTGTAAACATGCTAAATGACAACTTTTTATTTCAGGTGGTTCAAGAACCTACTCGGAATGACTCTATTTTGGACCTGGTGATTTCTAATAATAATGAACTCATCTCTAACATTTGTGTGGGTGAGCATTTGGGGAACAGTGATCACAATATGGTCTCCTTTGAGATAATGCTACAGAGACAGCGCTATAAGGGAGTAACTAAAACGCTCAATTTTAGACGTGCAGACTTTGCCAGTATAAGGGCATCTCTGCAATGTGTCAACTGGGAAAGGCTTTTCATGGGGTTAGACACAGAAGGAAAATGGAACATCTTTAAAACATTGCTTTGCAGGTATACGCAACAGTATATTCCCCTTGTAAGTAAGGAGAGGCATCGCTAAGCAAAACCTTTATGGCTGAATAAAAGAGTTAAGGTCGAGGTTGGTAATAAAAAACGTGCTTTTAGGGCATTCAAGTTAGCTGGGACAGCGGAAACTTTCATCAGGTACAAGGAAGCAAATAAAGCATGCAAAAAAGCTATCAGACAATCTAAAATAGAGATGGAAAGGGATATTGCAGCAAGGAGTAAAAAGAATCCAAAATTATTTTTTAATTATGTGAATAGTAAAAAAAATGAAGCAAGAAGGGGTGGGAACTTTATTATCACGGGGGGGTACGTTGGTTGATGAGAACGGGGAAAAAGCAGAAATTTTGAACTCTTATTTTTCATCTGTCTATACATCTGAGGAGCCACCTAATGAAGGCTTCCCTTTTAATATACCCAGTTCTAGTAATTTAGCTACTGGCGCATGGGTCACTCAGGAGGAAATTCAAAAGAGACTTGAACATGTAAAGGTAAACAAAGGTCCAGGACCGGATGGGATTCATCCCAGGGTATTAAATGAGCTGAGCGCTGTGATTGCCAAACCTCTTCACATAATTTTTCAGGATTCGTTGAGGTTTGGCATGGTGCCGAGAGACTGGCGAATTGCTAATGTGGTGCCGTTATTTAAAAAGGGATCTCGTTCTCAGCCTGAAAACTATAGGCCTGTTAGTCTGACATCAGTAGTAGGAAAGCTTCTGGAAGGGGTAATAAGGGATAGGATAGTTGAATACATTGCAGTTCACAATACTATTAGTTTGTGCCAGCATGGTTTTATGCGTAACAGATCTTGCCAGACTAATTTAGTTGCCTTTCATGAGGAGGTGAGCAGGAACCTTGATGCTGGAATGGCAGTTGATGTCATCTACTTAGATTTTGCTAAAGCGTTTGATACAGTACCTCACAGAAGGTTAATGATCAAATTGAGGAATATTGGCCTAGAACATAATATTTGTAATTGGATAGAGAACTGGCTGAAGGATAGAGTACAAAGAGTGGTGGTAAATGGAACATTTTCTAATTGGACCGGTGTGGTTAGTGGAGTACCGCAGGGGTCAGTCCTTGGTCCTTTGCTTTTTAACTTGTTTATTAATGACCTGGAGGTGGGCATAGAGGGTAATGTTTCTATTTTTGCTGATGACACTAAATTGTGCAAAACTATAAGTTCCATGCAGGATGCTGCCACTTTGCAGAGCGATTTGACAAAATTGGAAAACTGGGCAGCAAACTGGAAAATGAGGTTCAATGTTGAAAAGTGCAAAGTTATGCATTTTGGTAGAAATAATATAAACGCGAACTATCTACTGAATGGTAGTGTGTTGGGGGTTTCCTTAATGGAGAAGGATCTGGGGGTTTTTGTAGATAACAAGTTGTCTAATTCCAGGCAGTGTCATTCAGTGGCTACTAAAGCAAATAAAGTGCTGTCTTGTATAAAAAAGGGCATTGACTCAAGGGATGAAAACATATTTTTGCCTCTTTATAGGTCCCTGGTAAGGCCTCACCTTGAGTATGCAGTGCAGTTTTGGGCTCCAGTCCTTAAGAAGGATATTAATGAGCTGGAGAGAGTGCAGAGACTGCAACTAAACTGGTAAAGGGGATGGAAGATTTAAGCTATGAGGTTAGACTGTCGAGGTTGAGGTTGTTTTCTCTGGAAAAGAGGCGCTTGCGAGGGGACATGATTACTCTGTACAAGTACATTAGAGGGGATTATAGGCAGTTGGGGGATGTTCTTTTTTCCCATAAAAACAATCAGCGCACCAGAGGTCACCCCTTTAGATTAGAGGAACAGAGCTTCCATTTGAAGCAGCGTAGGTGGTTTTTCACGGTGAGGGCAGTGAGGTTGTGGAATGCCCTTCCTAGTGATGTGGTAATGGCAGATTCTGTTAATGCCTATAAGAGGGGCCTGGATGAGTTTTTGAACAAGCACAGTATCCAAGGCTATTGTGATACTAATATCTACAGTTAGTATTACTGGTTGTATATATAGTTTATGTATGTGAGTGTATAGATTGGTTAGTATAGGTTGTGTGCTGGGTTTACTCGGATGGGTTGAACTTGATGGACAATGGTCTTTTTTCAACCCTATGTAACTATGTAACTATGTAACTAGGTAACAGTTGTCATTTTTAGTTCTTTAAGACTGAAGATTGAGTTTGTACTTCATTTTAATGGAAACCGTTTAAATATACAGGTATAATACCCGTTATCCGGAATGCTTGGGACCAAGGGTATTCCGGATAAGGGGTCTGTAATTTGGATCTCCATACCTTAAGTCTACTAAAAAATCAATAAACCATTAATTAAACCCAATAGGATTGTTCTGCCCCCAATAAGGATTATTTACATCTTAGCTGGGATCAATTACAAGGTACTGTTTTATTATTACAAAGAAAAATCAGTTTTAAAATTCTGAATTATTTGATTAAAGTGGAGTCTATGGGAGACAGGCATTCTGTAATTCGGAGCTTTCTGGATAATGGGTTTCCAGATAAGGGATCCCACACCTGTACTAGCATTTATTCCACCATATTATATTGTGAAGTAAAGAGTGCATACGGTGATGATTATAACCCACAGTGGAAGATTGCAATGTCTGATGGGAGCTCTCAGTAGATCTATCTGGGCACCTTTGTCTCTAAATTTTAAAAAAACAGCTCAATGAAAGACCTATGTATTCAACTTTGCTAAGACTCGGCTACCACTTCCTATTGGGCTGTAAATGTATGGGGCATAGTATTCAGAATGCTTGGGACCTGGGGTTTCAGGAACATGTTTTTTTCCACCCAGCCTTAATGGTTAACTTGTGTATATCTTAAATGCCCCTTAAGAATAAAGCCCCAGCAGACGCATAGTTGGGGCTGCGAGCTCAGCAGTACTGGGGGCCATTAGTTAGTTTAATTTAAAGGAGGGGTGGAGAGTAATAAATAGATAGAGCACAGAGAGGGTTAGCTCTCCACCATTTTAAGTGGGCAGCATAAAGAAAGGTCCCCACCCACACTCCCTTGGTTGGGTTGATTATTTTAGTTTGTTGTTTTGCTAGTCTTCACTTATGTGGCCTTGGAGGGCAGGGGTACACAAGTACCCCTTGATTTGGTAATTGTCAAAGCAGGGGGTGGGTCCTTGTTGGTCTGCAGTGGTGATCTGTTCTGTTATACAAGATAAAATCTGATCTGTTTAACCCCTTAGATGGGTGGCCATGGGTGTGGGCAGAGTGCCAAAAATAGTGTGTCCTAAAAAAATTGGGCAGTAGAGGCCCTGTGTATTCTCTAAGCTAGGAGATTGGAGTCTAGAGGATATTGCTACTCAAGGTTGGAAGGGCAGACTGACTGGGGCTCAGGAGGCAGTGTTTTACTGTAATGCATTTCTTCTACTTTCTGTTGTAATGTGATGTAATTTTATACATATGCTCCTATGCACAGTATTTGTTTGCACTGTTGTAAATACCATAAAGCTGTGGCAGGTATCATTTCCAAAGATGATATTGTCACAAATTGTTATTAAGCAGTTAGGTGAGTGAGTGTTGGGTGAGGCCTGGGACATGCATTTAATCATCATTTAATATGACTGGGGGCTTTATAGTATAGCCAACCCATATAGAAAACATTCAGTTTATTATTGGGTAACAGAAATTAATTCTTATCTTAATCAGCTGAGCTGGCAAGAGGCCATCAAAGCAAAAACAAGTGAACCTAAATCCAGGATTCTTTATAAAAATACATGGTCATTTTTCTTTAATGCTATAGATATAAGTAATAAGGATCAGATTTATAAAATGCTGCATATATAGATTTATTTCAATAATTCACGAACATATAAGCAAAATTATCCTTGATTTTGCTCTCTAGGAAACATTTCTTTTCATAGTTTATCCACTGGGTATAGTTAGTTAATTTATTTTTGTTCTTATTATATTTTGTTTCTCTGTAAGTATTCTATTTTCTTCATTTCTTATCTTTTTGAAGGACAAACTGTCGAATGTGACTATTGTTGTACAACCAATATTTAAATAATTTGTCATTATTCATCCTACTTGTTTATTGCAAAACTTCAATAAAATGTTTTAAAAAAAAAAAAAAAAAAAAGAAAACATTCAGAGTGGCACTCCAGGGACTTTTATTTGAAACTTCTTTATTAAGCACTAATTGTCAACTTTTTGGTCTGGTTTCTGGACATTTATAATTTGATCAAGTATTAAATAAGCAGGGTCTGTATCCTTATTTACATCCATTTTTTCTGTTGAGAAAGGGCCATTATGTGACTAAAACATTGATCATATATTCTACTTTAAGACCCATGAGTGCCAAGTACTATTGTGTGGTTTAGTTAAACTACAGTATGACCTGGGCAGTTGGTGTTTTAGGATGTGCCTCCTTTATACTGGAACAGGTATAGGACCCATTATCCAGAATGCTCGGGACCAAGGGTATTCCAGATAAGGGGTCTTTCCATAATTTGGATCTCCATACCTTAAGTCTACTAAAAAATTAATAAAACATTAATTAAACCCAATAGGATTGTTTTGCATCCAATAAGGATTATTTATATCTTAGTTGGGATCAATTACAAGGTACTGTTTTATTATTACATAAAAAAAGGAAATCAGTTTTAAAATTCTGAATTATTTGCTTATAATGGAGTCTATGGGAGACGAGCTTTCCGTAATTCGGAGCTTTCTGGATAACGGGTTTCCGGATAAGGGGTCCGATACCTGTATATGTGTGTTACTTGTTATCATGCAATGAGAGAAATATTCACACTTTAATTATTCTCTTTCCATAGTCTTGATTATCCAAATCTCCTTTCTGGGAATGTATAAACTTACCACTGTTTTCTGGTGTCTGAAGGAACAAAAAACACATTTGGTTTTAATTTGTAAGCCAGTCTATTGATAGATTAATCAATCAGTTGACTCAGGCAGTTCACAAATTTTATTTAACTGGCGGTTCTCAGGTTTTTTAACCATATCTCTTGTTTTTTTGCCAAAGTAACACACAAATGCTCACAACAGATGTGAACTCTTACTTCTGAGCGAGCCCACACATTGAGATCACATAACATGAATCGGAAACACTGTATATTTACTGGAGATGGAACAATACCTCACTTTTCTGGAAGACTCATCAAGACAATATTTGTGGGAAAGTAGCTGAAAGCTGTGTTATATTCATGTATTGTATTAACAATGATTAAAAAGTATACCTGTTTCAGATTCATATTTGTATATACTGGCTCATTATATTTCTTTGTCTGAAGAGAATTCTGACAAGAGCAGACAGAGAGTCCGCTGACCAGTCGTCTCAAAGATTTTCTTGTGTGTTTGTTTTTGTAGGATATCTACCAAAGGAAGTGGGGTTGGTCTTTTGTTTTCTCATCTTGAACAGTCACCTCATAAAAAAATGATAATGCAGAGCTGAGGATATTTACAGTACCTTTCATAGCGTATTTTAGTAGGATTGACACTTTTCTTGTTAACTCTTTAGTCTTATAATTATTAATCTACTACAGTTCTCCTAGGAATGTTGACAGCGTTCTTTTATAAATGAGATGCATCAGTTAATAGCACTTCTCTAGCAGAATCCTGCACTGAAATCCATTTTTCAAAAGAGCAAACAGACTTTTTTATATTTAATTTTGAAATTTGACGTGGTCCTAGACATATTCTTTGTTTCCCAGGTGCCCTCAGCCATGTGACTTGTGCTCTGATAAACTTTAGTCTCTCTTTACTACTACACTGTAAGTAGAAGTGATGTCACATTTTGCCCTTTCTCCCAGCAGCCAATCAGCAGAACAATGCAAAGGTAACAAGATAGCAGCTGCTTGACATCTTTATTTCTAAGAATGCCATGCCCCACCTAATGGTAGATATGAGAATAACATCAGTAAAACACCAAGTACTGACATGACTCCAATTACATTGACAAGGAGAAACAATAGGTTTTCTGAAAGCATTTGCATTGTGCAGTGCTGGCTCCTTCTGAAAGCTCAGACTCAGGCACAAATAACTGATATGGTGCCTACACACCAATTTTACAACTGAAAAAAAAAATACATTGATCGGTTCAAGAAAAACATTTCAAATGGTAAAATAAATTATTTGCAATTTACACATTGTAAATTAAAAATAATGACATAAATCATTTAGGGTTGAGTTCAGTGGGGGGAAGTAGATAGAGGACACATGTACAGGCACATCAGTGTCTCTCCTGGGTACCACCCATATATTCACATCTGACTGCAGTTTACTAACTGGTATAAGTCATTGGACTGCAAGTATCTGGTGTAAAATTGAATTATGCTGATTATTATGGGAACCATTTTGCTTCACAAATGTTGCAGCTGGGACATATTGCCTTATGGTTAAAAAAAAGTGAATTGTTCTGTTTTCTTTTTTTCCATAATGAGCCATTACGTGGCCAACTATAAGCATTGTCTAAACATTGTCTTTATATTACTACCACATAGCAATCCTGTTTCTTACCTTTTACTGTAACATTTACTGTCTCGCATCTTTTGGAATTATTTTCTGCTTCACAGAGATCATTTCTAGAACACATACAGTTACCAATGAATATTGTATTGAAAATCTATCACATGTCAAAGATGAACATTTTTAAGTCCAACAAAGTAAGGCAGGAAGTGAGAAATGTTTTCAGAACTAAAACTCTTGGTATCTCCCAGCACAAGGAAGCTCTGCATGGTGGTGGCTTACGTAGATATTTTCAAAAGATACATTATATAAGGCTACCAATATTATTAATTCCATGTTTTGTTAAAACAACTGTTGGTGGAAGTTAAAAAAATTATTTTGTAATATTTTGATGTAGAGTCCATCTATGAGTACAAAGCTAGTTTTGAGGGCCATTTTATGTTGACTGGTAGGTAGGTGTCTTGCTTACATGCATTTGCAACCTTCTAGTATGGTAGCGTGATAGCAATAGCAATATAGCAAGATATATGTCACATATATTATGACAGAACAGGGCTCTATTTGGCAACAGAACTTTTCAGCCCACAGAAGCTGTGAGTCTAGTGGTGTTTTCATGAATATATTCTTATTAAGCCTATTGCATGTTTAATCCCAGTTCATTCATTATGTGTCATTTCTTGAATGGACCTGTCTTCTCCCCTGTGATAATTATTTAACACTCATTTATAACACTCATAGTGAGGATATTTATTGTATATTCCAGAGGGCCAAGATCTTTGTACAGGTATTTATATTGATTTTATAAATAGGCACAATAACTAATCAGTGTTAGTATACATTTAGTGCTTTGTGTTGCAGCCCTCCATATTAAGTGTGTGTTTCATTCGTAAGCCTAATTTTTGGTCTATTACAAATGCTAAATTCTAAAGCGCCTCACCCTGATGCAGGCACACCCTGTGCGTCTTGCCAAAATAGCTGTGTTAAATAATGTTTTTCTGTACCAGACTCATCCTTTTAGCCATCAGGCATGCTATACAGTAGGTCAGAAGGTTTGTTATCAGTCTAGAGTTAAGAAAGATGGGAAATGCATACTTTATAAAGAAGTCAGTTGACCTCACTTGCATTATACATGTCTATCTTTTATTTATATGCATACACTTGTTTTAGTCTCATGTTGTTTCAACTGCAGCAATGTATATAGTTATACAAACTCTGGCCTTGTTTTAAAGCTGATTACAGTTGGACCAATTGACATTTTGGATGTGTATCCTTCTGGTTTAAGGTAAATGCAAGTTCTGACTAAGTAATCAGCTCTGCCTGTTAGACCAAAGTTACATCATGTTAATCAAACAACCAGCCTGTATATGATTGGATAGTATGAGCTCCTAGTTCTAGTGCCCTCTCATCTCTAGATCAGTACAAGTGGGTCCAAGTTCTACTGCAGAAATCCATGCAGTTGGATCCAGTAGAAAGTAATGATTGCTGGTTTAAAGGAACAGTAACACCAAAAAATGAAAGTGTATAAAAATAATTAATATATTATGTACTATTGCCCTGCACTGGTAAAAGTTGTGTGTTTGCTTCATAAACCTTATTATAGTTTATATAAATACCCTGCTGTGTAGCCATGGGGGCAGCCATTTAAATTGAAAAAAGGAGAAAAGGCACAGGTTACTAAGCAGATAACAGATAAGTAGCATAGATTCCCATTGTATTCTACACAGTTATCTGTTATCTTTTTGTGTAACCTCTGCCTTTTCTCCTTTTTTCAATTTAAATGGCTGCCCCCATGGCTACACAACAGCTATTTCTATTAACTACAGTAGTCTTTCTGAAGCAAACACACAACTTTTACCAGTGCAGGGCAACAGGACATTATATTTTAATTACTTTTAAAACATTTTTATTTTTTAGTGTTACTGTTCCTTTAACTACTACCAGATAACAAATTCTTGTCTGAATGAGGCCTCTCTAGATCCCAGCAGTGTGAATGTAGGACATAATCATTGTGTATTATGACATGTTGCGTTAGATAGGGGGCGTCAAGTGTAATTGTTTCTGCTGAAAAATCATTTCAAGGGACTTTACATTTTATTTCACGATTTGCTAACAAACATGTTTTAGCCATTGTATCATATTTAAGCGTTTACTTACCCAGTTTGATGGTTTACTTACATGTTTTGGCATGTATCATTTTTGCCCACAACTGGATTTTTGGTGCTGAGATTTAGCAAAGTGGCAGTAACATAGGTAATGTCACATGGACCCAATGAGTCTATTTTTTAGAGGACAAAATAGAGAATATACTAAATCAAAATGGCTTGCATCTTTAAATATAATTCATATTTTTATATTTTATATTTTATGTGACGGACAGTGCCTAAAGACTTGCTAGAAGTGCTCATTGGCAAAACACCTTTTACATATTGTCTGCACTTTACCTTAAGCCCTATGTGGGAGTGCTAGTTAAACTTAAGCACAGTTTTGGTCACCATCCTACAGGTCCTAGAGGGTATTAGTCCATTTGCAATTGCAATTTACCCTGCATACCGACTGAAAGCTGAGGCAATGGGTGATTCAGGTGAGTGCACTGCCACCTGTCTGCTTTTGACCTGGACAGCTGGTTTTCGGTAGGGCTGCCCAGGTCAATTAGGAAAACCGGGCAGGACTTAGTAACATGACGCGGTGATCGGCCAAGTTTTGGAAGCAAATTTTGGTTGCATTAAAAACCTGGCATTATGCCAAACAGAGCCTTCTGTAGGCTGCCAGTCCACATAGGGGCTACCAAATAGCCAATTATAACTCTTATTTGCACCCCAAGGAACTTTTTCCATGCTTGTGTTGCTCCCCAACACTTTTTCCATTTGAATGTAGCTCATGGGTATAAAAGGTTGGGGATCCCTGGTTTATAGCTTAGTTATAATTAAAGGAACAGTAACACCAAAAAATGTATATATTTTAAAGAAATTAAACTATAATGTACTGCTGCCCTGCACTGGTAAAAATTGTGTGTTTGCTTCAGAAACATTACTAGAGTTTATATAAACCCTGGTGTGTAGCCATGGGGGCAGCCATGCAAAAGAAGAAAAGGCGCAGGTTATATAGCGGCTAACAGATAAATCCTGTAGAATATAATGGTGTCTTATCTGTTATCTGCTATGTAGCCTGTGCCTTTTCTCCTTTTCTCCTTTGAATGGCTGCCCCCATGGCTACACAGCAGTGTATTTATATAAACTATAGTAGTGTTAAGGTGGCCATACACGGGCCGACTATAGCTGCCGATATCGGTCCCTTGGACCGATTCGGCAGCTAATCGGCCCGTGTATGGGCAGGGCAGAGCGGCCTGGCCGACCGATATCTGGCCTGAAATTGGCCAGATCTCGATCGGCCAGGTTAGAAAATCCGGTCGGATTGGGGACCGCATCGGCTCGTTGATGCGATCCCCGATCCGACTGCCCCATTGCCGCCCACATAATCCGATCGTTTGGCCCCAGGGCCAAACGATCGGATTATTTTTTTTTTACCTAAATGCTCCCCGATATCGCCCACCCGTAGGTGGGGATATCGGGGGAAGATCCGCTCGCTTGGCGACATCGCCAAGCGAGCGGATCTGCTGGTGTATGGCCACCTTTACTGTAGCAAACACCCGAGTTTTACCATTGCAGGGTAACAGTACATTATATTTCAATTACTTTAAAACACTTTCATTTTTTGGTGTTACTGTTCCTTTAAGTACAAGGTACTGGTTTACTATTACAGAGAAAAAGGGAATCATTTTTAAAAATTAAAACTATTTGATTACAATGGAGTCTACAGGAGATTGCCTTTCCATAATTCAGGATAATGGGTTTCCGGATAACAGATCCCCATACTTTTTTGAGCTCCATTTTTAAAAAAATAATCCTCTGCTTACTCCAGTTTTTGGGCCTGGTTACCTGTCCAGTCTTCTACCTGAAGCTATATTGCAATACGCACGCAAATAAATCCATTAAATACTTACGCAATAGTTCATCTATCTTCTGGCTGACAGCATCAGGTGGATGGAGTTCTTTATACACAGCGGAAAGTAACATTTCTCTTTCTTCTATGGCATTTATTTGTAGAACATCAAGTACACTTTGGTCAATTGCAAATATGTGGCAGCCTTTTAAACTAGCAGCTGTGAAAAAAAAAAAAGATGCATTAGTCTAAACCCTTTGACTCTGTATTTTAGTGCATATAACAGGGTTTTCTCCCAATAATATCTTCCAGACAGTACTAATATGTCATTAAGATCGTTAGCCAGGGAGCTTTAGCCAGATGTCCGCAGTTCAGTTCATCAAGGGCGGAAACAAAATACTGAGAACATTGGATATTCAACTTTCCCTTGTATTTTTCACCAACTATAATATTGGGACTGACCTCAGCACTGACCATGTATAGAACGCGAGTTAATTAGATATGCACAGCTTAGTTTATACAGGGCTACAAAAACAAATCAGGGAATGTTTTGTAATCCCCAGTCTTTTGGTCAGCTTTCCAGTTTCAGGCATCCTACTGTAGCTATTTAAGGAAACACTTTAGAAGTCCTGATCAAAGCTTCTGTACCAAATCCCCATATAAATTTGGATAGCTGTCATAGAATTTTTCAAGCTCAAGGCAAGAATGTGTTGTTCTTATTTTCCTACTGTGAGAACCTGGAAAACCCAAATATTAATATGCCTTAAGTTGAAAAAACATCCCGCAGTAGTTTGCTTTCAGATGTTCCCTACACACAGTACACACATGAGCAAAATGTTGCACTTGCAAAAAAAGGAAAATATAGCAAAAAAAAAAAAAAAAAGTAATTAGTAACTATCACCAGTATAAAGTGTGCATGGAACATGTGATGGGTCATTTGCAAATAATAGGTGTAATCGTGTAAGAGCACTCCCTGTGTTTGGCAGCTATGTATTCATGAGGGTTTGGGGAGGGGGAGGTATGTAGACTTCTTCCAGTCTTCCCTCTAACCTGACATAAATGAAATGCACAAGTTAGGCAGCACCAGAATACATGTAGTGCAAAAGAGCCCATGACAGGTGGTAGTGACAGGGTTGCCCTGCTAGCTGCAATACTTGTGGTTGGCCCATTGGCAACCCTATTGGAATATAATGTATAAAACATGATACTGTATTGCAAGATGTCCATTCATTGGATGAAAATCTTTGAAGTTAGGTGCAATTATCATAATCTTAAATTATTTCCATAGATTTTCTTGCTGGGTAAAATAAAGTAGCTCTCAGAGAGAAGCCTCAATGACGCTTGGTAAAGCCAAGTAAGGATTCTGCATTGTTGTTTGGAATTTTAACAGCTATATGGTTGCTGGTATCAAAATTGCCCTAGCAACCAGGCAGTGTTCGAATAAGAAGCTAAAATATGAATAGGAGTGGGTCTCAATTGAAAGATAAGTAATAAATAGTAACAATAACTATGAAATTATAGCCTCAACGACCCCCTTTTGAAAGGTGGAAAGAGTCAGAATAGGAAATTATTCAAAAATTATAAAAAAATAAAAAATGAAGACCAGTTGAAAAGCGGTGGTCATTCTACAATATGCTAAAAGTTAGTGTTTTTTATAATAATATTATGGCATGTTTGTTTGTACTGGCTGCATACAGTTAGTATGTCTATCATTTATTAATGTTCTCATACAGCACTCTCTGCCTTTATTCAGCTGGTATCTATGTAGGGTTTACCAAGGTCTTTACTTTTAAATGAATGTAAATATTCCATATAAACCAGAGAGCTGAAAATGGGGAATCTACAAAATTGTATTTAGACAATATTTGGACTAGAAAGAGACAGTCCATGAGAAGACATGAGACCTATCACTGGAAGTCATCCTTTTCTGTGATTCCATAATCCCATTAATTGTTTATGAATATAATATGTTTATTCAGAGTCACAATGGGTTCATGCTTTGAATTATTTTCCTGAACCCGTAGCTTTTGGGAAAGTTTGGGAGGTGTTTATTTCCCATAACGGTTATATTTCAGTATTAGTAGCTGGACAAAAATGTTGACATTTTGGATACAAGAAATATATCACCATTTTTCTGATTCATTTGTTCACACACCCTTTTTCGCTATGATGTTAAGGTTATCATGGCTCTCCCACAAATGGCATTTCTTTAATCATTTCTTACATAATAGCTGGAAAAATACATATATTATTAGAGATAAATTGTCATATTATCATCATTATATACTCAAGGCTCAGTCATTTCACTGCTTCCAATAAGACACACAAACACAAGGTCCTTTTTACCTTTAATTCTGGGGATACACTTGTGCAACCCGAGGTTCAAAAACCAACTACAGACTTCTTCAGTGTTCATTTCTGATAGAGGTTTTGGTTCAGTTTCAGCAGGAGGAACCTGAAAGATTAAGTAGCAAAAGCACAGCATGTTCAACAGAACGGGGCTCATTTATCAACACTGGGCAAATTTGCCCATGGGCAGTAACCCATGGCAACCAAAATCAAATTGTTGCACTCATTGTTCTACCTAAGGCTGAAAAAAGCTAATCGCCCAGGCTAATTTGCCCAGTGTTGATAAATGAGCCCCAATGTCTTTAGCATAACTGTATCTGGCACCTAAGCTAAAATGGAGCCTGCTACAGGGAAATGATAGGCTCCAACTGCCAACCTACGCCAACTGCCAACTTTACTCTTTGTTTATAGCGCCAGTAAACAATTGCTATTTTAACAGTATTTATATTAAAGCCTATTAGCACATTTGAGAGGTAATGTTCTCTTTATGTGTCTGTTTGCAGCTGCAGCCTATCATTTCTCCTGTACCAGGCTCCATTGTAACTGAGGTAATTGATGTCATGCCCTGGGTTCTAACACATTTCCTCTAAAATATACTAAAGCTATAGGATCTTGAATCTGGCAACCCAATATTAATGAAGCTCTGAATTATGGGAAGGCCATCTCCTACAGATTGTAAGCAAATAATTCTATTGTTTTAATGATTTCCATTTAAGTAATAATAATAAAACAGCGCCTTGTACTTCGTGGTAACTAAGCTGCATGAATTCAAAACAATCTTACAGTGTTTATTTCATATTTAAATGTTTGTAAGTAGACTTCTGAGATTCAAATAATGGAAAATCTCTTATCCAGAAAACCCCAGGTCCAAAGAATTCCAGAAAACAAATTTTATATCTGCATCAATCACAGCTAATTTATATAGAAGATTCAGAGAAAATAATTAATGTGCCTTAGCACACACACATAATTGCATAAACAAAAGTCAAGTCTTACCATTTCTTTATTGACATCATTATCCACTTTTATGGCTGGGAAATAAGAGGCTGTGAATTAAAAAAAGGTAACTGTGTGTATAGCTATAAATCGTTATAAATTGATACTGCATTTATAGTATTTTACAAACAGTGGGGCAACAGAGCAATAAATTTAAACTAAATATAGGACAATCTTGGTGCATCATTCAGACATATTTCCAAGATTATCTATGAGCAAATCAATGTTCAGCCCAACTTTCACCTTAATTAACCTTTAAGCTGGGCTTTTGGGGTATTTAGGAGAGCGAATACACATTCTCCCCAAATCTCCGTTACACTAACTTTCAGAACAATAGGACACAGGGCATCTACTACAAAAACTACAAAAAATGTCTTTCTATTGCCCTCTCCCAGCATATAACATGCAGAATGATTAGAATCCCCCCAGGCATCTGCCTACTGAGCAGCAGCATACACTGGCCAATGCTAAATGGATATGAATACAGACATTAGATTACTATCTGTGTGTGTGTTGTGAAAACATATATGCAGGAAGGGTACTGCTACTACAAGTATGCAATCTGTTATCTGTAAACTTGTTATCCAGAAAGCTCTGAATAACAGAAAGGTCATCTTCCATAGACCCCATTTTAATCAAATAATTCAACATTTTTAAAGCATATTTCCTTTTTCTCTGTAATATTTCAATAGTACCATGTACGTCAGTGATCCCCAACCAGTGGCTCGTGAGCAACATGTTGCTCTCCAACCCCTTGGATGTTGCTCCCAGTGGCCTCAAAGCAGGTAGTTATTTTTTAATTCCTGGCTTTTGGGCAAGTGTTGATTGCATAAAAACCAGGTGTACTGCCAAACAGAGCCTCATGTAGGCTGCCAGTCCATATAGGGGCTGCCAAATAGCCAATAACAATTATTTGCTACCCCCTCAGGAACATGTTTTATGGTTGTGTTGCTCCCCAAGTCTTTTTAGATATGAATGTTGCTCACAGGTAAAAAAAGGTTGGGGATCCCTGATGTACGTGAAGGTAACTAAGCTGCATGAATTCATACTGGGGGCAAAAAAATCATATTGGGTTTATTTAATGTTTACATAATTTTCTAGTAGACTTAAAGGGTTCCCAAAACAGAATATGTTAAAGAGTTGCACACAACACAGAAACCCCTAATATACCTATCACTGTAATCTGTTCCTTGAAAAAGTATGAATAAATACCATTTTATATGCTGAAGTCTGGTAGCAAAACAGTTCTTCTCTTTCTCCATCATTTGAAATCCTGGCAGGGGAGGAGGGACTAAAACACTGATGATACAAATTGTAACAACTTCTCCACAACTTACAGACAGCATGCAGGAACTACATAACCCACAATGCACTGCACTGGGATATTCCTTTCCTTATTGACATCAATAGGATGCAGGCTGAAGGCAGGCTGAGGGCAGTCAACTACTATTACATTTTATTTGAGTCTCAAAGTAGTCAGCCAGATCAGCAGGGGGACAGGGGGTGGGGCTTAGGGAACTGTATCAAACCAGATTATTACATTAAAATCATTAAAAGGCTGCATATTTTTTAAATTGATGTATATTGCAAAGTTGCTTGAAATTATGTTTACATTTCAAAAAGCTTAAGTTGTGTTTGGGTGAAGTTTCCCTTTAAAGAATGGAACTCCAAATTCCAGAAACCCCAGATCTCAAGCATTCTGGTCCCATACCTGTATTATTGATAATAATGATAACAATCCTAATCATTTCATTGTATTTGAAGAACCTAATGTGCATAGACAAGATATACTCTTCATTTATATTTTTAACACTAAATCATTAGCAGTGCATTGACATAAAGCTGGCACTACATACCCAGAGTTATTCTTCTGTTTCTCTGAATTTTTACATTTTCACATGTGTGGGTCTGATTATAAATGCTGAGTGGGGTGAGATTTCCAAGGCTGTATCTTCTGTTAGATGTTGCCTTAAAGCATATAGTAACATAATTAGTTAGACAATGATACATTACATGAGCACAAAAGTATGTTGGAATGCACGCTAGCACTAAAATGTCCCGGTCACTGGAAATGTGGGCAGTTTCCCAGGGTAACATTGTGCTGATCAGTGTGCCAGGGGCTCATTATTGCCAACTGGAAGGTAGTAACGTAGGTATCAGGGATGGGGCCCGGGTGCAGGACGTGCACCCCCAGTAGTTCCGCTGCTGTTGGAAGGATTTGTTATTTGGAAAATGTAAGTGCCTCATAACTGAATGCTCTCTCACTATGGTCTTTTGGTCTTGGTGATGTTTGTACATAGATAGGAAACTGGTTAAAGGGTTGCGTACAGAGGGTGGGTCAGTGGTACATTCTCTGCTTAGTGTAGGGTTTTTTTGGGGTCCCACAGGGTTCTGTATTGGGTCCACTTTTATTTAACTTGTTCATTAATGACTTAGGGGAGGGTGTTATAAGTAATGTATGAGTGTTACCTGCTGCCCGCTCCCTGCTAACTTGCATTGGGGTAGGGGAAAGAGCAGCTGGGGAGGGGGGATTTCTAATAACTATAGAGGAAGCAGACTCTGCAGTCTGGCCCCCCCTGTATCCCAGGCCCCCCATGCCACCAAGGGGTCTTCTTCCTCTATAGACCTTTACTCATGGGATTATAGGGTAATTATTCCCTTCACAGAGCACTGGTAAGGACCCCATCTGGAACATGCAATGCAGTTTTGGTCCCCAGTGCTCATAAGCGACATTACTAATGGAGAAAGTGAAAAGAGAAAAAATAAGCTGGTAAATTAATTAAAATTAACTCTTGGCACAAAGTTGATCCAGGGAGTAGTTCAGTTTTGATCTTGGAGTCAGAAGGGAAGGTTTTCACCCCCTCGGAGGTAGCTTGGAGAGGTTTATGATGGAGTTTTTCTCCTTTGTCTGGACCAACTAGCAGTTAGGCAGGTATCATTTAGACAAAAAGGTTAAACTTGATGGTTAAGTGCCTTTTTTCAACCTAAATTAATAAATTATTATGAAGTGATTAGCAAGTCATCAAACACTGATATTAGCCTTTGGGGTAATATTATCACCTGTACAGCAATACTTTTCCCCTTGGCAGTACTAACAGAAATGAAGGTGCTGCCTTTGTTTCTTGATCAGGCCCAGGGTTATCACAGCTTATTTAGGTGTTCTTAGTACAGGACCCACTTTCCAATACACATGTGTTAGAAATGCGTTTGAACTATTATTAATAACTGTTCAGGATGAACTATTGTACAACTGCTTAAAAATCTGCTTAGTTATACATTCATAGGTCATTGTTCTTTAAACCTGTATTAATGGGACGCACGTTATGTCTTGAAGTCAGTTCCCTTACTCAGTATTTAAATTAAAATTACGCATCTGCTTTTACTATCGACTTCCAATTTAAATGATCTCTGAGTGACGCAAAACCCGTTTTTGATGCCTGACCTAGAGGTAAAGAATCCCAGATGTGGATCAGCTCACACCTCGGGTACATATCACTGCTTATTTTCAACATGCTGATGCCAACTGTGTATTTAGATTAGAAATATGCCATGGTACCTGTGTCATGACAATAAAGCTGTAAAATTATACCTTCTCTGTCTTGTGTATTATGTTTGACCTATGAGGTTGTTGTAGCTGTTGCTGGTACCATTGATCTAACCTAGCTTTACTTAGCAAATAGGGCCATGGTTTAGGGCAGGGATCCCCAAACTTTTTTACCCGTGAGCAACATTTCAATGAAAAAAAAGCTGGGGAGCAGCACAAGCACAAAAGCTTTCCTAGTAGGTGACCAATAAGGATTTAGATTGGTTAATTAGTAGCCCAATGTGGACTGAGAGACTACTAGAGGCTCTGTTTAGCAGTACACATGTAATTTATGCCTCCAAGTTAAAAAAAGAGGGGGTGGTGAGTAACATGTTGCTCACGAGTCACTGGTTGGGGATCACTGGTTTAGGGGGTCATTTACTAACACTCAGATTTCCGCAATTTGTCCGTGACTTTCCCACGCAGACATTTTCAGTTCACACTTTTTAGTAAATGTAAGACATTTACATTTTAGTAAATCTGCCCCTAAGAGTTCATTTTCTGCTTGCAGAAAACTTTCATAACATTTTGCATGTGACCTATGGATAACTTTGAGATACAAGTTGATGGAACCTTATAAGAATTATTGTACTGTTACCAGGCCTGGACTGGGATTCCAAATAGGCCCTGGCATTTCAAGTACACAGAGGCCCATACAACCCCCCACCAGCCCACTAAATAATGTTTATAATAATAATGTTTATGACATCTTACAGCAGCCCCTCTGCCATTTGCCAGGACCCACAGATTGCCAGTTCAGCCCTGATACATCAGGACAACAACAATTTCTTGAACACTGTTAATTGGTTTTAAAGATAGGGTTTGCTACCCACTGGTAAATTTGTTATACCCCATAACTCCCTTCCTTTCCTGACCCTCTCCTCTGCTGGATTTGGCAGTCCTGCCTATGCCCTGTCCATTTCTCTACCCAGCCTACCCATTTCCCCACATAGTATTCCCATGTCCCCACCTCCATGTGACATTACCTCCTACTCCCTCACCTAAAGGCTAGTATTACATCACAAAAGAAGTGGCAACCCTAGTTAAAGGGGCAATAACATGAAAAAATGATTTTATATGCCTTTCTGCATTGTTGCCAGGGATTAAACAGAATGACAAAAACATTAAATCTACATTTCCATTCTGTTTAAAGGCCTAGCAATACACTGATGCACTAAGCAGCCATATATATATGATGTAGAGTTGCCTTAAACTGGCAAAAAATGTGCATTTGATTTGGATTCATGAATATAGTTTGTATAAATATGCTGTTATTTAGCCATAGAGGTTGCGGTTCCAGCAGAGATTTTAGGGCTAGTATACATAAAAATTGACTTTTAGAATAATTCTCTGCAACCATCATATCATTTGTTTCTGACAAGGGATAGTAGGGATCATTAGTGTGAAAAATGCAATCTTGGACACAATTCAATATATTTATTACCCCTAATGCAGATTATTTTTCCACAATTCCAGCAAAAATGTGGCTATGGTGGGAGTTGGCGCAACTGTATCTGATGCATCAAAATCCATGCAGTTACGTTTGTGTTTTCATATGAATCAGATACAATTACTCTGAAATTTTTCATTTCTGGCACTCACTGTCAAAATGGCACCTAGTTATTCTTTAGGTGCAAGTGAGCTGTGTGTATAGACATAGCTTGCCTTGGAGGCAGGTTTTGGAAGCCCAGAGACACAGTTTTACTCCAAGCACAGCTTCCTGCAGGCCAGCAGTACATATGGGGCTACTGAATAGCCAATCAAAGTCCTAATCACCAAAGATTCTTTTTCATGTTGGTGCCTTCTCAATATCCAAATCATTCTACAGTGCTTATTTTGTCTATTGAAAGGTTTGCTACAGATGCAATTATCCATAGCAACCAATCCTCAAGTATCTGATGATATCCTTGGGGGCCTACAATGTATTTTTGGGACATCACCTTAGTACAATTGTTGTCTGGCAATTATTAATGTTCAGAACATTTATTATTATGTTATTTGTTATTTTTAGGACTTTATCCTACAATTTCAGTCTGAATGTTGGTTTTAGATTATTGAATTTAAACGTACGACCGATATCCAAACATTCGACAGAAGAAGACTAAAATCTGAACGTGTATAGGCAGCTTAAATCTGAAGGCTCTTTTTATCTTTAAAGGGGAAAAGTGGAAAGTCTTGTGTTGCTGGTAATGTTACGATGTCACATGTGTGTTTCTCTGTGGGGTTTTCTAGAATCATAAATCTAGATCAGGGTGTGACCGTGT
Source organism: Xenopus tropicalis (assembly GCF_000004195.4). Taxonomy (NCBI): domain Eukaryota; kingdom Metazoa; phylum Chordata; class Amphibia; order Anura; family Pipidae; genus Xenopus; species Xenopus tropicalis. The sequence continues at coordinate 27,300,458 of NC_030681.2, read as the reverse complement.
CTGTAATCTTTTTGGATTTTACTTTTGATATAATATACCATATAATACTTACAGTGACCATTCTGGAAGGATCTGTGGGTAGAAATCTAATCATTCTAGACATCAGTTCTGAGTCACAGCATCCGTTTGTAACTTTTTTATCTGAAATATAATAAAATGACCCCTTAAATGAATGTAACAGCATGAATATTATACAACAGATTTACTTAGGAACGTTACAGAACACAAACATAAGCCTTTGTTTAGCAGACATATTAGGGGTCTTTTCTGCCAGTGTAATTGCAAATTTCCCAGCAGTTGCGCCAAAAATTCTGTTCATTAAAGGTTCTTGTTTCAAAGGGCTCTGTGTGTGCTGCCTTATAGTTGCGCTCTGCCTAGGGCTGCCACCTGGCTGGTATTTGAGGGGCCGGCACCGTTATTACAAATTTACCTGCAATGTACTTGCCGGTAAATTTGTAATGGACTATAAATCCCTCCCTTCCCTGACTCTCTCCACTGCCGATTACCTTTTATAACGATAGGCCCATCTCTGCTTATCCTATAACCCCAACCAGTCTGCCCACTTCCCCACCCATTTACCTGCCCCATCCACATTTCTACCGCCAATACCGCCCATTTTCCCCCCATTTTCCACCCCTTATGTCATAGCCCAGCCTCCAAAAGATATAAAGTCCCACCCTCCAACCTGAAGGCCAGTATTAGTCAAAGAAAAAGGTTGCAACCCTAGCTCTGCCCCACTCAGTCCTTCCTGCCTCCTGTTCTGACTTGAGCGCTTATTGACGCAGGGGAACTCCAAAGGTAAAGCCACCTCCGAATCAGGCAGTAGCACCAGGGTTCCCACAGCACCAAATGTCAATCCCTGCAGCACAAAAGCTTCAGCCCCTCTAACACAGTAGTGATCCAGGCCTTCAGAGTTGTGCCCGGGAGCTCCCCATTTTGTTAGGCGTGTCAGTGACACTGCACATGCTCAGTGGGCTCTGGGCAGCTGTTGAGAAGCTAAGCTAAGGGGTTAGCCTGTAATATAAGCTGATACTATATTGACACTAAAAAGCTACTCTTCAAAATACAAATGTACATTAAAAATTCCCCATAGGTCATGTTGATCATTTTTCTCTGATAGGGCCACTTTTGTAATTCTTACTTGTCCCTAAACCTGACTGTTTTACCAAACTGACTGTCCCTTCTCAGCCTGTCAGTTACAGCTTTTAATGCTAAGGGACTCCTGCTGCACAAATATGGCCGCCCCCTCATAGAGGGTCATGGGGGATCAGGTAGGGAATTGGGGCAAATACTTTTGTTATCAAAATTATCAATAGGATGCAAAGACAATGTTATGATAGATGTAAAAAAAGGTTTCATTTTTGATGTCAGGGGGGCTCATTTATTAACATTGGGCAAATTTGCCCATGGGCAGTAACCCATAGCAACCAATCAGTGATTGGTGATTGGAGTGCCTTTTTTCAGCAAGCTGCATGTAGAATAATGAATGTAACAATTTGATTGGTTGCCATAGGTTACTGCCCATGGGCAAATTTGCCCAGTGTTGATAAATGACCCCCGTATATCTTTAAGGTTTAGTTCTCCTTAAATCATGTAATTGTTAGAGCATCCTTATGAGAGAAACCGCTATTAGAAATGAATGTTGGCAGGATTTTCTTCCTGCCCTCACATATTGTTTGGCTTAAAATATGACATGCGATGTTGTGGTTTTCAAAATATATCCTCTCCATTCTGTTTCCTAATAACATTGATCCTTTCCCTAATTGGTAACAAGTAAGCATGCACGCTGTATGAAAGGCAGAATCAGCTTGCAGCAGATTAGTTTCCACCACTTCTGAAACTCACATTATGGAGCGTGTTGAATGATTATTTTAACAGTTGCATTTAATCACCCACGTGCAATTTGCTACCAGAGGTTTCATAATTCTTGGGTAGCACGTCAAATATTTCAAAAATGTCTCTGGCTCGGAACAGTCATGCCTGTGTGGGGTGAGGCAGACCTGGGGATCCAGCATGTTTGGATCAAGTTTCATATTAGGATGAACAATATATGCCGGCCTTGCTTGGGATGTTTAAACAGCCCGTACACTGATCAAAAACATTGGAATTGTTTGTCACTTTCCGTTGGATATTTGTATCTGTTTAATGGGAAACTGGGAAGAAGGACTGTTCTGCAAGCGACAGTGATTCAGATATGGAAGAAATTGCGTCATAGTCTTTTGTAGTAATTCATTAAAGTGGAAATCCACCCAAACACAACTTAAGATTTTTGAAAAGTAAACATAAGGTCAAGCAACTTTGCAAAAGACGTCAATTAAAAAAATGTGCAGCCTTTTCATGATTTTTAATGTAATAATAGGGTTTGGAACAGTCCCCTAAGCCCCGCCCCCTGTTCCCCTGCTGATTTGACTGACTACTTTGAGACTCAAATAAAATGTAACAGTCGACTGTGGATGTGTGGATGCACATTTTCTACATACGCCCAACTGAATTAGCTGCTATTAAGAAAGGAGAGATTGAGTATATGTTTCCCTCAAGAGAAGCCAGTTTTTATATACATGAAAGTTATAGGTTGCACTTGGTCCCCTTCCCTTTATGGTCTTTTCTGACTTATAGATTGTAAGCTCTACTGGACCTTCTAGCACTGTTCCCATGTATCACATCATTTACATGAATGCATTCACTTGCAGGGTATATAAATACATACATGTTCAAGATGGAAGATGGATGAGAATAAGTTGAAGTGACAACTTGAGACAATTGAAGACTTGCAATTTCATCTCATATATCGCAGTCGAAGGCGGATTTCAGCGTTTGATATCTTTCATGTAAAATCACTTACTTTTGCCATTCTTAGGTGAAATGTTAAATGCAAAGCACCAGCGCCACTGGGCTTGTGAAGAGGCCACATTTTTTCAATTAAATCATTAATTGTGTTTATTTTTATTTCCACAAATGACTTCACAATCAATGACGGTCAAGAATGAACTTGTTCTTTTTTTTTTGCCTCTTTAAATCATGAATAGAAAATTCTCTTTAAAATGCTGCAGCCCTAAATAGTCATGTGGTTCTTGGGCCAGCTCCATTAAAGCTTTCTCTTTTACAGCCCTAAACATGCTGTAAAATGTCTTTACAAGCCAGATCGCACTACACTTCCCATATTGTTCTTATTAACATTTTTGGTTGTTAGAGGAATTTCGGGGCCTAATCACATTTCACATATTGCTAGGTTAAAGTCTTTATGTTGTAAAGTCATAAAGGATTAAACCCAAACAAATGTTCAGTTCATACAGTATATACAATAGGTAAGCTGCGGATTCGTTCCTCAAGCAGCCCAGAGAGTTATATGGGATCTCCTAATTGGTACAAACATATCACTGAACACCTGCTTTCCCCAAAACACTTTTTTAAAACTAGTGAAATAAAATGTCATTCCCATCTCAAATTCTACCCAAATTCTGCAAAGTTTTAAATCAGGTATTCAAATAAAAAAGTGGAGCCAAAGCAGTGCCTTTATACTGAATGCCGTTTAAGGGAGTATGCTCCACCTTCCATTAACATTGGGGTGTGTTTACTAACATTCAAATATGAGTTTTTACTGAAATACGTGTTTTTTTTGTGCTTAAACTTCTGAATTCAAATTAGAGCTTTTAAAACTCGAATGTTCGAAGTGTATTAAGTGCAAAAAAAACCTTCAAATGTAAAAATTCGGCATCTAAATGCTGGTGAGTAGTGATAAGCAAATGTTTTTGCCAGGCATGGATTCACGGCGGATTTACGCATTTCGCCATTGGAGAATTGTTTTGCGAAACTTTTCCGCCCGTCAAAAAAAGTTGCGGTTGTGTCAAACTGGGTGTGCTCACGTCAAAATAGGCGTGGTCGCATTGAAACGGGCACGCGTGTCAAAAAAAAGATGTGGGCGACAAAAAAGTTGCGCATCAACCATGTTTCGCGGATTTTTCCCTATTTTGCAAATTTTCCAGTCGTTTTGCAAATTTTCCGGCAAAGCAAAACGGGACAGATTTGCTTATCACTACTGGTGAGTTCATGTAGAAAATCAATATCAGTTGCGCCAGACATGTATTCGCAGAGGATTTCCACATTTTGCCATTGGCAAATTGTTTTGCGAGACTTCCGCAAAAATGCACTGCAGGAAAATTAGCCGCGTGTCAAAAAAAGTTGCAGTTGTGTCAAACTGGGCATGGTCACGGCAAAATAGGAAGACATGCACGACAAAAAAAAGACGCGGGCGACAAAACAAAAAGCGGGCGACAAAAAAAGTTGAGTGACAAACGTGTTTCGTGGATTTTTCGCCAGATTCGCTCGTCACTACTGGTGTAGAAAATCAATATCAGTTGTCCTAGCAGAATTCAAGCATTTTTTTCAGTTTGAGTTTTTTTGAAAGACTCATTGAAAATGATGATTAAAATGCAATGGTGCTGCATTTGAGTTTTTCATTATTATTAATTAAATAATTGACTTCTACATTACCTTGACAGGTTTTAGATGGCGTGATTTTACTTTCGGATTTTTCACTCAAAATATTTGCCTTGTTTTTTTTTTAGGTGAAATTTTAAATGCTGTCTAGATTGTCTATTGGTCTGGCAAACCGCAACTTTTTATTTGTATTCTTCTCTTGCTATACAGCAATGAGGAAGGGACGGGGTAAATATTAATAAAAGCTCTAAATTAGTGATAAGGGAATTTTTTCGGCAGGTATGGATTCGCAGCAAATTTCCGCATTTTGCCATTGGCGAATTGTTTAGCATAAATTCGCTGTGGAAAAATTTGTTGCACGTCAGAAAAAGGATGCGTTAAAAAAAAGATGCGGTGACATAAAAGTTGCGCAACAAACACATTTCGCGTTTTTTTTTGCCGCTTCGCGAATTTTCTTGTCGATTCAAAACGGGACACATTTGCTCATCACTACTCTAGATATATTTTATAGAAAATAACTGGCCAAATCTTTAATCCCTACATCCTAGATGCATCGGGTAGCAGGGATTCAGACAGGTAATAGTGCTTGGTGCCACTGCTGAGCAGTGCTAAGCGCAACCGTCGACTAGATCAGAAGGGTGTTAAAAGAAAGAAGGTATCGGGGATCATCATAAATGTGCCAATTCCTTAGAAACTCTCCTGACTCTCATAAAAGTTTTGGGCATAATGTTGAACTGCTGGGAATCCTCCATTCAATATTTGATAAGTCAAACAACAGTCAAATCACCAATCACAAAATCAGGGAAGGGCCATCGAGTTTGTTGACCGCATCAATGAGCCGCTGTGGTCCCCGATCCGACTCATTTTTAAACCTGCCCAATTTCAGGTCAGATGTCGGTCAGGCAGGCCTGTCATTAGTGCCCATAAACGGGCCGATAAGCTGCCTAATCAGTCTAAGGGATGGATGTATGGCCACCTTTACATTTCAAATTGGTTGCTGCTGCACCAATTGAAGCCGGAGAACCCTGCAGCTACCACCTCCCTCTTGACCAGGCAGTAGCTCCATGGTTCCCCCTGTGTCATGTGTCTATTGATGTAACACACTTGCTCCTAAGTCATTTCCAACACGGGAAATGACACCAATGAACAATGGCGAAATACACAATCACGCCTAATATTACTTCAAAAACATTTAATGCAATTAGTTGCATCCATCTCAGTGATGCAGACACAAATGTGGTAGGCCCAGTGCAATTGCGCTGAGAATCGCTAGTTTGCATCTGCAATAATTCTGGAATTCTGGGAAAAACAGTGCATTGTAAAAAAAAAAACCCATAGCGATTGTGCTCGAAATTACACTTTGAGCTCTATATTTAAGTAAATGGAATGCACCCTCAAATGTAGGAAAAAAAACTATGGCAAGTATTGCTAAAAATGTAACTTTTCCTCTGCATGTCCAGCCTCTTAATCCCTTCTATATTTGTTCTACCTTGTTTTAAGTCCCAGCCTCCCCCAGCACTTAGTTTTGGTACATCTTTCTTTTCCTGCTTTTGTGTTTGCATAGTTGTATGGGATCTGTATGTGTAGACTGAAGATTATACAATCAGTGGGCTAATCAGTTAAAGCTAATGCTCTAGAAGCCATTAATGACTTCTTTTGGCTACCATGACATGAAACACATTCCCATGCTGATAGGCCACACTTCTTGAAAGCTGCTAATAAGGGGATCAGAACACAATAGGAAATCTATAAGAGGTTGTAAGGGACATAAGGGTTGATTCACTAAGGTGCGTTAAAACGATCGCTATTTTTTTATGTGGTATTTGACGCAACACGCGCTAATTAATGCAGTGCGCACAAATTGTCACCGCATGCGGAAAACCACACGCCATATTAGCCATACACGACATTACTTTCGGAAAACTACTGTTCTGAAAATGACCATTTCCCTGCAAACTGGCAGCTGCATCACTCTGGGGCCAACACAGACTTGAATAAATCCCACTGCAAAGTCCATATTGTGTTGCCAAAAGCTCATGAACTGTACTTTTCTATAATTACCGCCTGCCTCAAGAAGGTGTTAATTTTTGCACAGACAAATGCGATATTTAGTGCGTCTAAGTGTTTGTGAATCATGCGTTAGTATTATTTCTGCGCGCTAATTAACACAATGCGTTAAATTTAACGTATTCGGTTGCGCGCTATTTAACGCATGTGATATGCGACTTAACGCATGCAATAATACTTAAGCGAATCACGCATTTTTTTGCGACAATTTTAACGCAAAAAAACATGCGATAAGCGTTATTGCACTTTAGTGAATCAACCCTATAGTGACCAGCCAGTCTGAGACAATGGCACTTTAAGAAACATTTAAACATCACATAGAATTTACTGCTATACCTTAAATTGGGGCTGTCCAACTGGAAGCCTGGGGGCCGAATGTGGCCCTCCAAAGGATTTTTATGGTCCCCCCAGTCTGCTTGAAGGCTCCACAGACTTCACTAAATGGCATTATCATTTTGATTTAGGGTAAGGTGACACGGGGTGCATTGTCAGCCCTCGGATAAACGCAGCCGCTATCCATAATGCAGCAGACACACTGGGAAGACTCCTGCTGCCTTTGCCCCTACCAGTTTCTCTAATATTCCATCAGTTAGTACAATATTCCTGCACAGTGTTAATAGCAACCTTATAGAAGGCACATAGCGATAACTGATAAAAAACCTTATTTTAACCCCAGAACAAGGAATGTGTTTCATAGTTTGTTTATCATTAATGGTCCAGTCTAATAACACACGGCAGTGCTATTAGAATTTAACCATGGGAAAAAAGACACAACAGTTTTAATGTACCACACCCTAATCAGAAAAACATGTTATTAGACAATTATCACATGGGAAAACATTCCCAGCTTTACTAATATATATATATTTATGCCTTAATATCTTTAGATAGAAAACTTTGGACAGAATGTTAAAATATTTCTGTCTGAAAAAAATAATTGCCTTCTATATTAATAAACATTTATATATTATTATATATATATATTATTTTTATTGGGCTTGACGAAGATTGTCATCCCTTTCCTAATGAACTGTTGACATAGTGTAATGCGGATAATAACACCTGTAATGTAACATATAGGTAAGATACTGTATCATTTTATGAGCTCTACCTAGGGTCACGTATCTGCTTGTAAAAAAGAAACAAATCTCTTTTCTATTTAACAATTTATTTGAAATGACAGTAAGATATTAAATGAACATAATAGCCTCCTTTCTCCTTACATGTTGCACTGGTGAATAGGGATGGGTGTTAGAACTCAGTCATCAACCAACATTCAAACTTATTGACACATCTCTTTGCTTTAATAATGTGCACTTATCTGAAAATATTACGCACTTTATAGGGTTAAATGATATATGATAATTATGCAGATAATTGCTGTAAATCTTGCAGCCAAATACTTCTACAGTTATTAATCATAGCTTTGGTATTGTTAATATTTTTTTTATTATGACTTTGCCTCTCTCCAGCCTGGGAACAATTAGCAATATGGTCACTTGTTATTGCCAGGGCCACAGGAACCAGAAATCAGACTGTGAAGTTTTAATGTTAGTGACGCTGCTTATTACATTGATTGATGAGCGAATTTTTTTGCCAGGCATGGATTCGCAGCGAATTTCCGCATTTTGCCATTGGCGAATTGTTTTGCGAAACTTCCTTAAAAATTTGGTGCGAAAAAATTCGTCATGCGGAATTTTTTTTTATCATGCGTCAAATTTGGTGCAGTCATGTAAAAAAGGGCGTGGTTGCGTCAAATCGGGTGCAGTTGTGTAAAAAAAGGCTGCGGTCATGTAAAAAAATGGCGCAGCCACGTCAAATCGTGCACTGGCATGTCAAAAAAAAGGCACGGTTGCGTCAAAAAACGAGGACGACAAAAAAAAAATATACGTGGGCGACAAAAAATAGACGGCGGGGACAAAAAAAATGCGCCCGACAAAAAAAAAATCACACGACAAATGCGTTTTGCAAATTTTTCGCCGTTTCATGAATTTTCTTGCCGTTTCGCAAATTTGATGGCGAAGCGAAACGGGACAGATTCGCTCATCACTAATAGTAAATGCCAAACTATAGATAAAAAAGATATATCATTTTTATATTGTCTTAGAAAACCTATTTCTTTCCCCACATTACAGAAAGGGGTCCTTTGCATGTATATCTGTCAACATTCTCCCTGCCGGCTCTGATCTATGGGGGAGCTCAGTTTTTGCCACAGGTGGAGTTTAAACAAACATGGCCTACTGTGCATCATGTTGACGTATTATCATTATTTAATGGCAGTTATTATGCACGGCCTTAACAATACAGTCTATTAATCTTCTAATTTTTTCATGCCTTTTAACAAATATTTATAAATTTTTAACGGCTTTGGCACTAAGCCTATGGGGCACATTTACTAACCCACGAACGGGCCGAATGCGTGCGATTGCGTTTTTTTCGTAATGATCGGTATTTTGCGATTTTTTCGGAAAATTGTCGCAACTTTTTCGTTACCAATACGATTTGCGCGTAAAAACGCGAGTTTTTCGTAGCCATTCCGAAAGTTGCACAAAATCGCGATTTTTTCGTAGCGTTAAAACTTGGGCTAAACGTCGCGCCTTTTAAGTTAAAGTTTTAACGTTTTAGTCAAGTTTTAACGCTACGAAAAAGGTGCGACTTTTCGCGCAAGTTTTAACGCTACGAAAAAAATTGCCAGATTTTGCGCAACTTTTACGAAAAACTCGCATTTTTTCAAGCAAATCGTATTGGTAACGAAAAAGTCGCGATAATTTCCGAAAAGTCGTAAAGTCGCCGAAAAAATCACAAAAAATACGAAAAAGTCGCAAAATGTTCGTTTTCCAATTGAAATTTTTCCAATTCGGATTCGTGTTTTAGTAAATCAGCCCTTAAAGGTGGCCATACACGCACCGATATTATCGTACGAAACCTCGTTTCGTACGATAATCGGTGCGTGTATGGTATGTCAGCGAGCCGACCGATGTCACAGGAAGCTGCTGAAATCGGTCGGCTCGTCGATCGGCCAGGTTAGAAAATTTTGATCGGGCGCCTGACCAAAATTCTCCCTTCAGAGCTGAATCGGCAGAAGGAGGTAGAAATCCTATTGTTTCTACCTCCTTACCTGCCGATTCAGCCCTGAATGGTGTGTGGCGGATCTGACGATGTTTCGTGCGACCGATGGTCGTACGAAACATCGTCGGATCGCCACGTGTATGGCCAGCTTTAGTCTTTACTGATGCTTTGAAACTGCCTGAACGCTGCTAAATCTACTTGTTTGGTGAGGTTTGTGCTGGATTTGGCCACCCACACTCAGGGCAAATTAGGTTAATCTGATCATTGGCTTGTGTGCTAATTAATAGGTCCCCATTGGACAGGAAAATCAAACCTACTAATTGATATCTGCCTAGAAGCTTTGATTGGCTGAGGTACGGCCACCTTAAATTTCTAAATAATTTATGTACCATGTTTTCAAGTCCAGAGAAGCACTTAAGCTCCTTTTTTTTGCTTATAGTATTATAGTATTAATGATCCAGCAGCCAGGCAGATTTGTTTGGTTTAACAGGAATTTGCTGCTATATATTCTAAGCAAATAATTATAATTTCTAAATATTATTTCTGTTCTCTCTGTAATAAAACAGTACCTTCTACTTGATACAAACTAAGGTAGAATTGATCCTTATTGGAGGCAAAACAATCCTATTGGGTTTAATTAACGTTTAAATGATTTTTTTAGTAGACTTAAAGTATGAAGATTAAAATTACGAAAAGATCCCTTTTTCAGAAAACCCCAGGTCCCGAGCATTCTGGATAACAGGTCCCATACTTGTATTCTAAAACAATATACAGAATAAAGCCAATGCTATTAGTGTTATTTTTGTCTCCCCCACATCCACAGATTTATTTTCAGAAATGTTTTCCATTCCATAGGTGTAAAATGATGACATCCATGTTAGTTGTAACAATGTAATAAGGGGAGCACTCACCAGAGCTTCCAGCTGTGAACGGTTCCCGTGCTACGTCTCCCGTCTGTTGCGCCCCCGGTCCAGGCGTGTTTCAACAGTCAGTAACAAAAAATATTTAGACGGAGCATTGGGACCGTTACTTGATTTAAAATATCACTTTTATTAATAAAGTTAAAAACATCACAGTCCTATGTAGCTCGCTTGACGCATTTCGTGGCCTCGTGCCACTTCATCAGAAGCTGCCAGCGAAACGCATCAAGCGAGCTACATAGGACTGTGATGTTTTTAACTTTATTAATAAAAGTGATATTTTAAATCAAGTAACGGTCCCAATGCTCCGTCTAAATATTTTTTGTTACTGAATGCATGTTAGTTGACCTGACTTACAGTACAGGTATAGGACCCGTTATCCAGAATGCTCGGGACCAAGGGTATTCCGGATAAGGGGTCTTTCCATAATTTGGATCTCCATACCTTAAGTCTACTAAAAAATCAATAAAACATTAATTAAACCCAATGGGATTGTTTTGCATCCAATAAGGATTAATTATATCTTAGTAGGGATCAAGTACAGGTACTGTTTTATTATTACAGAGAAAAGGGAATCATTTAACCATTAAATAAACCCAATAGGGCTGTTCTGCCCCCAATAAGGGGTAATTATATCTTAGTTGGGATCAAATACAGGTACTGTTTTATTATTACAGAGAAAAGGGAATCATTTAACCATGAAATAAACCCAATAGGGCTGTTCTGCCCCCAATAAGGGGTAATTATATCTTAGTTGGGATCAAGTACAGGTACTGTTTTATTATTACAGAGAAAAGGGAATCATTTAACCATTAAATAAACCCAATAGGGCTGTTCTGCCCCCAATAAGGGGTAATTATATCTTAGTTGGGATCAAGTACAGGTACTGTTTTATTATTACAGAGAAAAGGGAATCATTTAACCATTAAATAAACCCAATAGGGCTGTTCTGCCCCCAATAAGGGGTAATTATATCTTAGTTGGGATCAAGTACAGGTACTGTTTTATTATTACAGAGAAAAGGGAATCATTTAACCATTAAATAAACCCAATAGGGCTGTTCTGCCCCCAATAAGGGGTAATTATATTTTAGTTGGGATCAAGTACAGGTACTGTTTTATTATTACAGAGAAAAATGAAATCAGTTTTAAAATTCAGAATTATATGATTAAAATGGAGTCTATGGGAGACGGGCTTTCCGTAATTTGAAGCTTTCTGGAGAACAGGTTTCTGGATAAGGGACTCCATATCTGTACTATTAGTAAAAAAATGAATAATAAATCTATCTTTATATTGGTCAGCAAAACTTGAATGGCAGCCACCACTAATAAATAAGTGCCTAATTATATGAATTATCCTAACATTTATGAAGCTAACACATAGAATGGTGCATTAATGAATATTGGTGCTGTATGGCACAAGTCCAGTTGTCTTTAGCAACTGATAACCAGTTAGTTTTGATCAGTCCAACTTGGTTGCACTTGTGCAATTTAGTACCCATGTTAGTAAATAAGCCCTACAATTATATCAATATATATAATGAGCAACATTAAATTATACTTCAATGTACAGGATTCCTTTTTAGGTGTTACTGATGGTACGTTTCCCCTAAGCTACCTTATATTTCAACACATAAGTACTGCCAAGGCATACCGTATATACTCAAATATAAGCCGATCCGAATATAAGCCGAGGTACCTAATTTTAATTGAAAAAACGTATTGACTCGAGTATAAGCCTAGGGTGGGAAATGCAGCAGCTACTGCTAACAGCTACTGTGTGCTCCCCGCGCGCGAGATGACTGTGTGCTTCTGCTACATTGTTTAGGAGTTTAGAAATAGGAATGCAGTTTAAAGCAATCATGTGGGGGGGGGGGAGGGGGTGCGCAACGAACGCCAGCAAGTTACATCTTCAAATTACCTATATACTCTAGTATAAGCCGAGGGTGACTTTTTCAGCACATTTTTCATTTTTGGTGCTGAAAAACTCGGCTTATACTCGAGTATATACGGTAACTGGAACTCTGCAATAAGTAGGATGGACTTGATGAGTCAATAGAAGAACCACTTGCCCAATTTAGCAAACCAAACTGGCCTAATTCATTAAACCCTAAATTGAATTAAAATGAATTTCAAATTAAAAGAACAGAGGATATTCCACCGAAACCCATAAAACACTTCCTGGTAATAATTCTAATCACTTGAAGCCAAGAATGACTTTTATCTCTCCAGAGAAGTCTTGTGGAAGCAAGAAGGGCTGAGTAAGGTGTGCAAGTCTGGGAATGTAAACAGCTTGTACATATCAGTGTTGCCTTTTAGCAGCAGTAAATTGCACTTGGGAAGAAATGATACAGGCATCAGTCTTCACATTGTCCCGCCAGTGCTCAACATGGTCATTTATCTTAATGTACACGGAGGTGGGTAACTGTATATTTACTAATCTTTCTGAGAACATTGGGACTAAACTTGCCCCTAGCTATGCAAAGCTTTTAATGGGCCCTTGGATAGAATGTTTACTTTATACATAACTTGTCATGTGTTGACATATCAGTGATAGTTTGATTACCTTCCTAACAAGCTTTTGCAGGAGCAGGACGGCATGTACTGTAACATCCTAAGTAATTAAAATTATAACAATTAGGAAAAATATCTCAGTCTATTATTGGTTCAGCTAGATAAAAAAAATATGTGCAGACAAAAATTGTAACGAGTGCTATTTCATGCTCCAATTAAACAGAAGAATAAGAATAACTGGCGGGTATCTTTTAATTAAGAAAGACATTTAGGGCCTGTTACTTCTATGTTCATGTGCTGTAGGGTGGGGGAATAGTGAATCAGTAAACAGGAGTGTTTCATAGCATGACTAAAAACATATTATAGCTGGTTGTGCTGTTTGTTATTTGAGGGTGGTTCACCTTTTAATGAACTTTTAGTATGTTATAGAATGTCCTATTCCTAGCAACTTTGCAATTGGTCTTCATTATTTATTTGTTATAGTTTTTGAATGATTTTCCTTTCTCTGCTACATCTTTCCAGCTTTTAAATGGAGTCAGTGACCCCCCAGGCCAAAAAAAAAAACTATTGCCCTATTGCTTATGGTAACTATAACTTACTACTCAGTCTACTCAGTCAGAATATCAATGTCTATGCCATACACAAAGTTAATTCAAAGGTGAACAACCCCTTTAAAGTGGCAGTGTACCCCCTTTGTTCCACATGAGTGCAATGAATAGGGCTTGGGTTTAATTGGCTTAATGGTTTAATCCCAAAAAACTCGGGGTTTATTTCTTGAACTAAACAGAGCAAACAGAAAGATAAAGGGAAGGTTATTTCCCTGGACAGAGCCTAAATGTCAGGCACCTGAGATCTCTAACACCCCCGTGCTGGTGCATTTTTTTCCAAAAGGATAACCAGTAGTGATGAGTGAATCTGTCCCGTTTCGCTTTGCCAGAAAATTTGCAAAACGGCAAGAAAATTTGCGAAACGCGTCTTTTTTGTCGCCCGCATCTTTTTTGTCACCCGCATCTTTTTTGTCACCCGCGTCTTTTTTGTCACCCGCGTCTTTTTTGTCGCCTGCATCTTATTTGTCACCCACGTCTTTTTTGTTGCCTGCGGCTATTTTCTTGTCACCCGCATTTATTTTTTGCCGCAATCGCACCCAATTTGAACTAATTTTTCCACGGCAAATTGTCACGGCCAATGGCCAAATGCGGAGATTTGCTGCAAATCCATGCCTGCCGCAAAAAAATCGCCCATCACTAATAACCAGGCAAGGAATATGACTTAAGTAAACCTTTGTATTTATTTATTTTTTAAAACCTCTAAAATTACTCTGTACAGCCCCAGAATAATATATCTTTATCCCTGCATGCAGATGTATTTTGTTTCTCTATTACAAGTAGCTGAACAGCAGATCTTTTATTGATTTCCTTGTATAGCGTAAAGCTCCACCCCCTTCTGCTTTCTGAGCCCTCCTCTCTCCGACTATGATGACCTGATGAGTTTAAAGAGGTGCCTACCTGATTGATTTTCATTAAAGCAGCGGCAGTGAGGATGCCCAGTAGGCACCTCTTTGAGGTCTTCATAGCTGGAGAGAGAAGTGCTGAGAAAGCAAAAGGGATGGAGCTTCATTTTAGTAAGTAAAAGAACTGCTGTTCAGCTGCCCCGATAAGGGCTCTTTTACGACCACAAGTGCAGTGCAAAGTGCAATTTTGAGCACAATTGCCATTTTTTATTCACATAATGCAGTGTTTTTCCCAGAACTCCAGAAGCATTGCGAGTGCCATTTGGCATTGCATCTGACGCAGTTGCAGTCAATGCATCAAAATGAATACAACTGCACTTGCACTACATTGCAAACTGGATGCAATGGCGCCGTAATTAACGCCATTTCGGTGAGCACGCTCAAGTCACGTGTGCATCCTATTCAGGGAGCCCTGGGGCTGCTACCTGGTTCTTAGGTGGCAATAACTTCAGGATTCCTCAATAGGTGCAACTGCGCTTGGTCGTGTTTGCACTTGCAAATGATTACAGTTTATAGGGCAAGCAAGAGGTAGTATTCCTTTACTTTGCATAAAATATAAAAATACATTCAGGTTTGGTTAAAGAATATTCTGACAGACACTGAGACTGATTAATTGCAATAAATGGTTCAGGCCTTTGGCAAAAACACACCTAAAAATCTTAATTGAGAATAATTATCTCAAAATCTACTTATTACTTTTATTGCCTTTGATGTGCTGAGTCTTAAAAAAAAAAATAAAACCTCTTAATTTTTTTTCTCAATTAAATATTCATCAGAAATTTTGCAAACAAAACAAGAGCTGAAACTGTAGAAGGAGAGTTAAAATAAGGGAAGTGAGCTATTATTTCTCTCATTTACGCTTGGCAGGGCGCCGTTTCTTTGTTTTTAATTCTCTTTGCACCCTGCCTGCCATGAGTGCCTACAGATGCAGGTCTTCTGAAACATTCCAGATGAATACAGTGCTGCCTGCAATCCACCGCATTGTATTCATGGTGGACAGGTGGGGAAGTGTGTAGGCACCCCCATGACTCCCCATACTTAGCCCCCCTAACTTGCGCATCATTAATGCATCTGGCAGAAGGTGCAGGGAACTATGCCCAGGATGCAAGTGTCTAGTTATTAAGCACTAAGGGGCATAATTTCCCCCCGCCGTAGTGCTCTTGCATATGGGGCTTTTAAAAATTATCCCATTTTAATGCTCGAAGCAAAGGGATTGAGTCACATTAAAATAAACCAGTATGTTTTGCACACATTACACACATTGGGCCTGTTCGATTGTTCTTATAAATCAGATTGATATACATTAGTGATAATACAGTAAAAATATCTTGCTATAAAAGAGCAGAATTGGTCCTAGCTTTTACTGATCCATTATCAGAAATAAGGGCCGGGTCATACTAAAATATTTCTATGTTGTGTACATAGTATGTCAATGTCTTAATGCAGTGATCCCCAACCAGTGGCTCGGGGGCAACATGTTGCTCACCAACCCCTTGGGTGTTGCTCTCAGTGCCCCCAAACCAGGGAGTTATTTTTGAATTCCTGACTTGGGGGCAAGTTTTGGTTGAATACAAACAAGATTTACTACCAAATAAAGCCCCTGTAAGTGTGCATAGAGGCTGCCTAATAGCCAATCTTAGCCCTTATTTGGCACCTCCATGAACTTTTATGGTGCTTGTGTTGCTCTCCAAGTCTTTTTACATTTTACTGTGACTCACGAGTAAGAAAGGTTGGGGATCCCTGTCTTAATGAATATACTTATAGCTAGGGCCACTGTCTGAACTACAGTAGAACTAGATTATTTCCCCCCACAGCCACAGGCCATGAGGAGTTAGCTCTTATACAAGGACTGTAAACAGAATATTAAAGAAATGATGAGTCTATCAGACCAATGACTATGTCACGCAGCATGGCCCTATCTCTAATTAATACTTCCATACATCCTCATTCCCTTGTGCGCTTAATGTTCCTCACCAGCCAAAGCAAACAAATACTTACATAAGTACATACGTACAATGCACATTATTAAATAGGATCTGCTATAAATGAATACATTACAAAATGTCTTACATGGGCATGTTTTTTGCTGATGCATTCAGATTACTGATATTTTCATTAGCAGAAAATAATTAGTGTGTTAGGCATGAGATGCTATTATCCTCACATTTTCAAGCAGAGGTGTAATTTGTACAGGGGAGTGAATCTGTCTCGATTCGCTTCACCGAAAAATTTGCGAAATGCAGCTGCCGCATGGCTTTTTTGATGCAACTGCCAATTTTTTTACATAACCACAACTATGTTGACACAACCGCAACTTTTTTGAGGCGACTGTGACTTCTTTTGCCGCGTCAATGACTTTTTTTTACGCGACCCTGACTTTTTTTGTCACTTTGTGAATTTTTGTTGCGGTAAATATTTGCTCTAGTTTGAGAAAAATGTTGCCAATGATGAAATGCAGAATTTGGCAGCGAATCTATTCCTGCCGAAACATTTCGCTCATCACTAATCCACAATACTTGGGTCTCCAGACTTGTTTATGGACAAAAAATCTTTTCATTATTTGTACCTTTAGTACAAAATAGCCATACCTTTAGTTTGCTAAATATAATTGAAACATTAAATAAACCATAGGATTATTTGTCTCCAATCTGGGCTCCTTCAGCTTAGTTACCACCAAACACAAAGTAATGTTTTATTATTAGAGAAGAAGGAAATCATTTTTTAAAATCTGAATTAACATGTTTTACAGCCAGGGACTCTATGAGAGATGGAGCTTTCGGGACAGCAGCATTCCGGATAAGGAATCCCATAGCTGTTACGTTATCTCTTATTGCAGGTTGTAATAAAAACCTTTGGAGCGGTTACTGCTTAAGAGCCATCGAATATTCTTTTTAGCTGTTCATTCCCACAGGGATTTCATACAGTATAACCCATTTGGACTGCAAGACCATGCCCCTTTTTATTGGAGGTGATATTAAATTTACTACCAGACTGTCTGTCAACAATAGTAAGGCAATTATACAGGTATGGGATCCCTTATCCAGAAACCATTATAAGTACAGTATAGTATTACATTTTCGTGATATTTGCGATCTTCAGAAATTTTTGTTTCCAATCCGAATTTTTCCCATTCGGGATTTGAATTTGTGTTTTGATAAATCTGCCACAGTTTTCCTTTTATGTTCAAATGGTTTTGAGCAAACTTAAGGTATGGAGATCCAAATTACAGAAAGATCCCTTATCCATAAAATCCCAGGTCCCAACAATTCTGAATAGAATATCCTATACCCGTGCTTTACCAGAATCTTTGGGAAATAAAGTCAACAAATAAACTCTCACCTCTTCAAAGCTCCAATATCCAGATTGGAAAAATAAAAAATATGGTGTAGTGGCCCTTTAACAAATGAAAAAGCAGCACAGGTCTCGCGTTACTGGAAAACAATGTTTCACTAATCTATTAAAAAGTGGGTTTAGTGTTTAAATCTGATTCAAAGCATAAACAGTTTAATAAATCATTCTTCTTGCAATGGACCATTTTGCTTTCTTTAATTAGCTTTAGACAGAGAAATACTCAGTATAGACCAATAAAAACCCGGGGATTATAGTCATTTAAATGATTTCAACTAAAGAGGTTCAGACACTACACAGACAGATAAATCATTGTGGTGGGAAATGGCAAATGTATATTTTAGATGAAGGAACTGGACTTCATGTTTATGAGAAGGCAACAAAGGGATTGGCAGTGATATTAGTTCTTAGAAATCCCTGCTCACAAGGAATAGAAGAAAGGCATCTTTTAGAATGTGGACAGTTTCCTCAAAGCTTAAAGCCGTGGTACTTGATACTACAGTCTAGCCTCTTAGTGTTTTGGCCAGCTTTTGAAAATGGTAGGCAAGGTATTCAATAAGGAGACAATAGCAAATGTCAAGAAAGAGAGTGGAGATCTCGAGTTTAAAAGGCTGCTGAGTGACACGCAGACCAGATCAAAGAAGGAAATTTAACAGGTATTTATCATTATGATGCTAATAGAGGTTAATAGTAGAAGCTCAAGCTAAGCTTCTCATGTCTCCACACTGGAAAAAAAAAATAAAAAGAAATGTGCTTCAAGAGCCAGCCGATATTCTTTTATTTTTCTTATTGTTTACTAATCTGCCTCATAAAAGGCACGTTACATCTAAGCAGTTATGGAATTCTTCTGATTAAAATAAAAACTGCGTGTTCGCTCGGTTATGTCCCAAAACGGAGGTATTGATGGATATATAAAGCAGGATTCGGTTTCTAGAACATGATATGCGCCGGGTTACAATGGCCTACTTTTCAAACAACAATAAATTGGGCTCAGGCGGTGCTGCCCGGAGGAGTGCTACAGATGACTGTGCTCATTGTTGGATGGGTCCGTAGATGATGTGAGACAAAACATTTTTCTGTAATAAGCCATCTGGTTGCCATGGATACGGTAATTGTTGAAATCTGTCGAACTGAGGAGATTTTTAACTGTTAATTGTTGAGTGTGAAATGTACTTACAATCAGAGATAGAACCCTATGCACAGGTTGTGTTTAAATAAATAAATATTGCCATAGATATTGCACCGCAGACTACGGTGATTGAATTTTGGGGTTCAAAGGAGATTAAGTTTACTATACTGAATCTGAAGCTATGGTGAGTAACACACACATCTAAATTGACGTAACCCATGAAGACAAGGGGGAGGTAATGACTGAGGGTGCATGCTGAAACTGATGGAAGTTTAAATGCAGTTTAAAAGCAAATTAGGAATATTTTCCTACCAAGTGCACAGGAGCCGTGTGTTTGAGTGCAAATGTTAAGGAAACATGCAGGAAAATGCAGTAAGTCACATCTCATTTTTATTTTATATTTGTCTCATTTTGGCTCTAAAAAGAGGCTCTATAATTAATGGGGAACTCCACCCAAACACAACGTTTTGAAAAGTAAACATAATTCAAGCAACTTTGCAATATACATCAATTAAAAAACAGCCTATTCATGATGTTTAACGGAATAATATGGTTTGGAACAGTTCTATAAGCCCCGCCCCCTGTTCTCCTGTTAATCTGACTGACTACTTTGTGACTCAAATAAAATGTAACAGTCGACTGCCCTCAGCCTGCCATCCGCCTGCCTTCTCCCAATCCCACAATTCCCTGCACTTGTGATGTCAATAAGGAACATCCCAGTGCAATGCATTGTGGGTTATGTAGTTCCTGCATGCTGTCTGTAAGTTTGTTGTTACAATTTGCAACATAAATGTTTTAGTCCCTCTTCCCCTACCAGGCTTTCAAATGATTAGGAAAGAGAAGAACTGTGTTTTGCAGCTGGATTTCAGCATCTAATAATGGAATTATTTATATTTTTGAAGGAATATATTGCAGTGATAGGTATATTAAATGTTTCTGTGTTGTGTGGGGCTCTTTAACAAATTTTGGTTCGGAAGCCAGAGTCCTCCTTTAGGGTTACCAGAAAATCTGCACTGCTGGCACTACACAGGAACATGCATTTCTTACAGCAGGGTTGTTTACAGCAGGGTTGTATTGCCCTCCAACAGTTTCTATGACCCCGGTTAAAGAACCTTATTGGATGGCATCCTCTTTGTCTTATGATCTGGCCCCAGAATGTGTGCTATAGAAAATAATTGGCCATTTTGGCCATCTATATAAAAAGAGACAGTACTGCCTTAAAAGTCTTTTAGTTAGACTGGAAAAGCTTCATTATCCAAGAACTGATACTACTGATACTAAAATTAGGAATTAGCCTTATATATCAACCAGTACAACCAGTGCCATCTGTTCCTATAAGTACTGAGGCCTACAACCCAGATCTTAAATGCTGTCATTTTTTCCCTTGTGTATCTGTATTTCCGTCTTCAGAAATGAAGCCCTTTGAGCTTACTGTACATGAACCTTTTGAGCTTCCATACTTTTTATCCCATAGGTTTGTTTCTGGTACTTTGACTCCCAAAAAGCCACCTTACACTAACATTAAAGCGCTCATGATTAGTGATGAGTGAATATTTCCAGTTTTGCCGGAAAATTAGTGAAACGCGCAAATGACGCGTGTCAAAAAATTGTCACGTGGCAAAATCGTCGTGTGTTTAAAAAAAATTATGCCTGTATCAACTTCTACGCGGGTCATTTTTTTAATGCGCATAACTTTTTATTGGTGCACAGCAAATTTTTCCGCTGAAAATTTTTGCGCCTGTTTTGCGAAACAATCCGGTGATGGAGAATGCGAATCCATGCCTGGTGAAAAGTTCTGCTCATCACTACTCATGATAGTCAGGTGATAACTGCTTGAACTGGGCCACACTGATTTGATTTATAGTCTATGGGCACTGTAATGACACATTAATGCTATGGCATCGGTTATCCAGAAACCCATTATCCAGAAAGCTCCAAATTACCAGAAGCCCATCTCTATTTAATCCAATAATTCACATTTATGAAAATGATTTCCCTTTTCTCTGTAATAATAACACAGTACCTTGTATTTGATGGTAACTAAGCTGAATGAATACATATGGTTGGACAATCCTATTGGGTTTATTTAATGTTTACATGATTTTTAGCAGATTTGAGGTATGGTGATCTAAATTTCAGAAAGTTCCCTTATCAGAAAACCCCAGGTCCCAAGCATTCTGGATACCAGGTCCCATACCTGTACCTTTATTTATTGTGAATTGTGCTGAAAGTATAAAACACAACCCCCCCCCCCAATTTTACATAATTAAGGATAAAGAAGGAAAGAAGCTCTTGGTGTATTACCTGAATGCTGTATCTGCTAGATCTTTCCATTCAAGCCTCCTATATAATCCCATGGTAAATGCTTTATTTTAGCAGGGGGTGTTTCTGTATTATATTGAATTCTATATGTAATTGTATATTTAGAATTGAATTGTTATATGCCAGTATATTCTAGCTGACAACTAGCAAACACAGATAAGGTCTTGTTTCCTGTTCAACATATCATTTATATCATTTTGGTTACACTTACCGTATCCAAATACTTCCGGACAGAGAGTTTCACCCGTCTCATTTAAGGCATTATGTTCTAAAGCAATATCTTGACTGTGTTCCGTATTCCTTTCTTGTGTTGTGTTTTTATGACTGGAAAGGCATGCATCTCCTTCTTCACTTGTGTCATTTCCCACTCTGTCTCTTTCAGTAGAACTCATGTCATCCATTCTGTCAATGCAACCATGTTGTTCAACAATGCATATTCCTTCATTGTCTGCTGTACTTTCAAAAAACTGCTCGTTATTTATTACATCTGACGGGGTTGGTGGGATTAAGTTAATCTGTGGTGGAGACAATAGTTTGCCTCTTACTTTAAAATTTGGAGAGTTTTCTGGATCTGCAACGTTGTCCCTGGCTGCCTTGCAACTTTTATTTACAAAGATGTGAAGAGGCAGTAATGATATTAATGGTACCAACCTCTTCTTCATGTTGGGTCTTTTTAAGTGGCAAACAGAGCTTTCACGCCCAAGGTGAGTATTTTTGGTAGAGAGGTGGTCTCCTTCTGCCACAATTTCATCAGCTTGTGTTACCAAAACATCATGGATGACATCAAATGATGAGGTTTGGCTTTCACTGTAGATTTCATCCTGGGAATTAGACACAGACCACATTAATGGACTTACGTTTTTTGAGAAGGTAGATTGTCTTTTTTTGGAGAAGCAGCAGCAGAAGATCCATTGGCTTCTTCTTTTATTCCTGCTCCTTCTACCGCTCAGCAGAGACTGAGATGTTCTCAACATGGCAGAACTATTGGCCAACTGAAGACGGCAATTGCAGTGTAAGGTGTTTCTTACTGTCACCTTTTTTTTTTAAATCACAAATTGCACATTTGCTGATTTTCAGAGGTTCATTTTGACAATAGCAGCAGCATTTTAATTGAAAACAGACATACTAGCCATGTAAAAAGGCCAACCCTCATCAAATTACTTGTTGCCTAGCAGAAAGAGACAAGCGTAGGGGACTAAAGCCACATTCATTACCATTAATACAAGTGAACAGTGTTTTATTCAAGCAGTGGTTGATATGCAAATACACAGTATTGTAGTTATACATCAAAGAGAATACTTAATTGAGTCCAGATAATCAATTAACATAATATATTGTTTAGTTTTCTTGTGCTGTTCATAGATACAT
This sequence comes from Xenopus tropicalis, assembly GCF_000004195.4. NCBI lineage: Eukaryota > Metazoa > Chordata > Amphibia > Anura > Pipidae > Xenopus > Xenopus tropicalis. The sequence continues at coordinate 27,277,775 of NC_030681.2, read as the reverse complement.
AAGTTAATTATACTGTACAACAAATAGACCAACAAAGTAGGGTATGTTTATATAAATGTTTATATTTTTATTAAATAATACTTTGATTAAAACTTTAAATCTTTTGTTGTAGAGATGTCAGATGAAAACTCCAACAAAAAATGCATTTCTATTTCTTTTTCCCTTACCTATCCATATAAAGACCAGTAATGTACTGCCAAAAACATTTAATCCGCCAATACCATGAATTAGTTACCCCTCCTTTTAAAAAAAAAGAGCTGTACTCCCCTGCTTTATACTTGTGTAGGGGTTAACTTGCTGTATGGCTTGGAAATCTCCCTGGGTATGGCCAGCTAAGAGCTGGGCCTGTGTTACAGTTGTGGGGGTTAATGTGTTACCATGATAGTTCCAGATTTGGCCAGGAGGTATCATTATTTCCTCAGTCTTTATAGAGAGAAAGAAAGTAGAGACACTACATGTTCTTCTCTTTGGCTTCCACTTGCTGGGGAGGTGGATGTCTGTCAGAAATTCTGGGGAAAGGCCCCTTGAAGAACTCTCTAGAAATGTAAGTCAGATAAGATGAGCTAGAAAGAGCAGTTCTGAGCTTCAATGTCGGAGAAGTAGATTGTAGGTATCTCTCTACCCAGTTAGTATAGGTACTATAGTGGAATGAAAGGGCAACAGAGGGGAAGTGGGATTCTTGCCAAGTCTGTCCTCAAGGGAGTGTCAATGTGTGATATACTCTGTTACTGATGTGCCTTAATCACTTAACCTCAGAGAAGGCTGTATGGTGAGTACCCTGTGTGTGTCAATAAATTGTTATTTTGGTTAAGAACGCCTGGGGTCCAGAAATCCTGTTTTGAGCAGCTGAATAGTACAGTTATGCAACACTTCTTTCTTCCTTCACACATGTATGCGAGGGTCCAGCTGAGGCTGAGGGTCTGATGAAACCGGTTTGAAGGAGGAAAGAAGGAATTAAAGTTCCGGGAGTGGGCCCATGGTCCAAGGTTTTCTGGAGGGCCCCTGCCATCTCAGTCCAACACTGGCCAAAAGCCTCAGGATCTAACCCCTTATCCAAGTTAAGCAGATATGGCACTTACTCTGCCTCTTTCTTTATAAAGAGCAACACATCATAAATCAATATATTTGTAAAAGCTTGATGTAATAGTGTATAACAAATCTACAATTACTGTTAGACTAATAAGTAGAGGATACTTTCCCACACCGTTGGGGGGGAGGGGGGCTCACATTCCAGCCATATTGGGAAAGCAGTTAAAAAGACACAATGGTTCTATAACTGTGTTGAATAGTGCTCATTCTTCCCCGAGCCAGCAGTTGTTGCCCATGAACTGTTTGCACAGGGGGTGGAACCAGGTGTGACATCATTTTAATTATCCATGACTTCAATACTGGTATTATTATTATGTTCGGTATAGTTAGGATTTGGCCCAAACCTTGACAGGCCAAATGCACTGAGGGTGTGCTATGGGCATATAAGACTGCACATCTGGCCTGCTCTAGATGCAGCCATAAAAACTTTATAGTTATGATCTCATATGGAAATAACATGATGTTTCTTGGGCACACAATAAGCATTTGAATGTTTAACGGAATTAAAAAATGAATTATTATGCTTTATATTAAAAGTAATGTCACGTGCTACAGGGAGCGCTATCACTAGTAAGTAGTACTTACTAAATTCAGATTTTCATCTATTCTTTATATATTATATACATTTATCTCACACCTGGCTCTCTGTGAGGTACAGTCAGACAATGGGCTGTTTTATTGTCCTCTGTCCATTTCCTTCTTCTCCCACCTCCCACTATGTGATATAATTTAATTAGCAATGTCTGTGTGGGAGTAATAACCTCTGAATGTATGGAGTTTTAGTTCACACATCTGGGTGGTTTGCTTTGAGTCTTTCCCTGCAGTACTGCATACTGCATTAAGAGAGACAGTAAAATATATTACATGTGGGACATAATGGAGGTATTCTTTTTTTCTTGAAGCCATTGAATACTGTATATTCTGCATATTATACAGAAAAATGAGGATAATTACACCTATATAGAATGGCACGTAGCGGAACACAAACCAAACACTTACTGTCACTTTACACACCTACATGTACTCTAACGCCATGCAAATTACCCTGACCTTATGTCTCAGCCCTCCCTTTTAGAACGTAAGCTCTTGCAAGCAGGGCCCTCCCCCTAGTGTCTCCGATCCTCATCCAATGTAGCTGCAAACCATTTTTGTGAATTGTTTATATGTACATGTTAACTGTCCTGTCTTTTGTACCCCTCTATTCTGTAAAGCGCTGCGTAAATTGATGGTGCTATATAAATAATAATAATAAAAGATAGGAGGAGATTTTTTTTATTTTATATTCAGTCCAAGATCATTGATTAGAACTGATTTTTAACAAACCAAATTATTGCAGACAAGTCTGGTCATAGCGGTATGGAATTTATTATATGAAAATAAATAGGGGCAATGCTGCCCAACGTAAGCCCCAAACTCTGATCACTTTGCCCTTCCTGTGCTTGGCACCGGCAAACCGTGTCTGGCTTATCCTCAACTAGTACCCCCGCTACCTCCCTGCCCCAAACACTCCTCAGCAAATCATCTGCAGCCCCCCTTGCCTTCCTCTGTTTTGACCTAAGGAAGGGTTTAGCCATTCTAGAGCCCAGTGCACATTACTTGCCACATTTTCCTCCACCCAGGCACCTGGAACACTGCTACTTCGCAACCCTGCCTCCCCAAAATACTTAACTCTAAAACTTGCAATTTGTTATCTTTATAAGAATGTGATGTGATTGTACTGTGATGCAGTTATATTTGTTCATATGCATGGTGTTTGTTGATGACTTAACTGTGGGTGAGTATCTAATTGTATCCTTGCCATAAGGTACTGGTTCCCGTGGTTCACTTTCCAAGCCTACTGCTGCTCTGGTGGCTGGCATTTGAATACTTTTATGGTTGATTATGGCATGAAAAGAGCGGGGTACTTTGGTTTAAAAAATATATTTTAATAAGGTTGCCAGCACCCACCACACATACCAAAGGAAAATTCTGGTCATAGTACCATTTTCTCTAGGCTGGGTTAGCCATATTGGGTTACATGGGCTACGCCTGCCTCCCAACAGTCCTGCATTATAAAGTGATAGACTATCTCCTAGACAAAGAGTATTCTATTTTGTATTTTGTATGTTCTCTCCATGTTGGTGGGAGACATGGGTTTCCTTCCTACCTGAAACATCATTTTATTACCAGAATGCTTCTTATATAAGTATATAAGTAGACAAGATCTTTATACAGTCGCTATACTTGCTGATGTCACTAGATGGCACTGCACACACAAGTGTACTGAGATCTTCTTTCTGTTTTCTACTAGCAGGAAAAAGATGGTATCATTACTTTCTAATGTTATTTTAATTCTCTTTCCAGCAGTAATGTTACTGTTATGTTCATGGATGTGATTGGCCCATGTAAGCTTTCCCTTCTTTTACCCGTTGTGCAACTGTAGTCTGAATACCAACAAGGGGAAAGACATTTCTCCTTTAAGGGACTAGGGGGCATAACTATTTTTTTTTATGTATTAAATGAAAACCATGTAATATAAATAACTAAAAATAATTAACAAAGGAATTCAATTCCCAATTGGGCTCCTGCCAGACATCATTTGCTGAATGTTCTGCTATCTAATGATGAGATTTCTGATAGTGATCACTGTTTTTATATCTTCTTGTAATAATGAAACAGATAAAGTTATACAGACAGATGGACAGAAGCTGGAAACACAGACAGGCAAAGCAATGGATTACTGCTATATGTTGGAACTACTAAGCTTCTTTCAATGTATCTAACCATTTGTATGGTAGAAAGTCAGGGATGAGCCTGATAGACAGGTCACTATTTGGATACAATAAGGGTTTCTCAGCAATACTTTCTCTTTAAGGGTATTTTAAAATGTAAATAGGATTATAGAAATCTCATTAAGCTTTTAAAGTAATGTTTCATGAATAATTCAAAAGCTGAAATGAACCAAGGTGTTGCAAGTCTTCAGGGGGGGGGGGCAGTAGATATATTGTACTCTATGGAAATGCAGTGTTATTTGGAATAGAATTCATCATCTTTTATAAAGAGAACCTGCCTTCTACAATTCGTTTGCAGCTATAAAGTCTTGTTCAGTTGGACACTTCCACCATCTTACTGCATAGACCATATTAGTGGATGAAGAATAGTGGAGGTGGATATTGTATTCCTCTAGTGTGCAAGGAAATGGTATTTTATCTGATGAGAGGATATGTGGGTATATTTTAAATTTCTCGCTTGTTCCATTACTGCCTGGGTTGTAACAGGGAACTTTTTATAATAAGTCTCCGTAGTATTGGAGGCCTTTTGCCGTCCCTGGTAACTTGCGGGGTGCTGCTGCCTGTGGCACCTTGGTGGCTCTGTTGTGGTCTACAATCCATCAGTTGAAGTCTTTGTTAATAAAGTCATTCCTGAGGGTTCTGAGGTGCTAATCCCTTTCTGAGGTGTCAAAACAGATCCTGTTGTAGTGTAAGGCCTAGCTCTAGATCAGGGATCCCCAACCTTTCTTACTTGTGAGCCACAGTCAAATGTAAAAAGTCTTTGGGAGCAACACAAGCACCATAAAAGTTCATGGAGGAGCCAAATAAGGGCTAAGATTGGCTATTAGGCAGCCTCTATGCACACTGTCAGCTTACAGGGGCTTTATTTGGTAGTAAATCTTGTTTTTATTCAACCAAAACTTGCCCCCAAGTCAGGAATTCAAAAATAACTACCTGGTTTGGGGGCACTGAGAGCAACATCCAAGGGGTTGGTGAGCAACATGTTGCCCCCGAGCCACTGGTTGGGGATCACTGCTCTAGAAGATGTCCTGTTTAGTGTGGTCCAGGAAGGAGCTGTTGTACATCAGGTATGAAGATTTGTCCGTGGGTTTCTGACATATAGTGGCATATAGGGTATTGTCTTTGATGTAGATAGTTATAGTCATAGATGGGAATGTAGGTTGCAGAGCAGGTTAATTTAAAGTTGATGGTGGCATTGAAATGATTAAATTGTTCATGGAACTAGAGGAGAGTTTGTTCAGAATCTGCCCATATGATGAAGATGTCATCTATACAGTGGAAATATGCTTGGAGTTTGGTGGTACAAGAGTGTGGGAGCAAACTGAAGCACCCAAAGGAAACCCATTCAGACACATGAAAACAACACAAACCGATTGCCCCAACCAGAATTAAACCTAGAACCCTTGCACTGGAAGGCAGTGGTATCACCTACTGCACTGCATACAGTGGTCTTAACTGAGGGTGGGTACCAGGAGGATGTGGGTCCTTACTGCATTCCTAGAATCTGCTGATAGGTAGTTTTGCCATTGACTGCATAAGAAAACAGTCAAGGCTTTGGCAAAAGAAGACAGATCTGCCCTCAAATGAGTTGGACTGAAACTGCTGCCATTTCTGGAGTCTGTTGATGACAGTAGGTCCTGTCTGTTGTGTCTGCAAGGCTAATTGTCAAGCAGTCCAAATGAACTGGAACCCTGCTGATTGGCTGGTGAATCTTGTTAACCAATCAGAACAGCAGTGTGAATAAATCATTGCAACTCTCATGATACCACTATATTTTCCAAATCTCAATCTTACCACAACCATTTGCCCTTTTATACGAATGCATTTATCTCTTGATTACCTAGAAATGTTAATAAGTTGCTCAGGTTTTCAGATGAATTCTAACCTACATTTATTTGATGTTTTTTTTTTTCCCTCTGAGCAGTAAAAGGTTTGATAGGCTGAGACGAAATATTCCCTGTGCGCCTCTCATGAGAATAGGCTGCGCTTGAGAGGTTTCATTGCAACTGAGCTCCCAGTTAATTATATTTAGTTAGTGAGTTGAAAGAAACTTTATACACCTGCATACATTCCTTTAGCCTCATCATCTGCTATTTCACACAGCTCCGCTGCCTGATCCTGGCAAACCACTGTCACTTGCCTGCAGTCTATCTACTATCTGCATCAAATATTAAGCCCACATAGAATGGAAAAGGAGTCCTGGTATGACATGTTATGCCAAATTCTAAAGTAGTGTATACTTTCCCTTTCTTTCCCTACAGGTAAAAACAAGTGTTTAGGATATTCTGTACAAGAACAATAATAAAGTTATATGAATGCCGGCATACTGCCTGCTCTGCTAAGTTAATGTAATCCAGCGGTTCTCAACCCGTGGGTTGGGACCCCTTTGGGGGTCAAACAACACTTTTACGGGGGTCACCTAAGACCATCGGAAAACACATATTTCCGATGGTCTTGGGAATAATTTTATGGTTGGGGGTCACCACAACATGAGGAACTGTATTAAAGGGTTACGGCATTAGGGAGGTTGAGAACCACTGATAAACTAATAAACTAATACTCATAGATTCCACTGGAATAGTGCCTCTAGTGGCCAGTTTATTATCTACCCCAGTACTGTCCAACTTCTACGGTGCTGAGGGCCGGAATTTCTCTAGCATACATGGCGGAGGGCCGCTAATGGAATACTCTGCCTTCCCTACCCTGCCTGTGTGTGCCATACTCTGCCTGCCCTACCCTGCCTGTGTGTGCCATACTCTGCCTGCCCTACCCTGCCTGTGTGTGCCATACTCTGCCTGCCCTATGCTGTCTGTGTGTGCCATACTCTGCCTGCCCTACCCTGCCTGTGTGTGCCATACTCTGCCTGCCCTACCCTTCCTGTGTGTGCCATACTCTGCCTGCCCTACCCTTCCTGTGTGTGCCATACTCTGCCTGCCCTACCCTTCCTGTGTGTGCCATACCCTCCCTGACCTATGCTGCCTGTGTGTGCCATACTCTACCTGTCCTATGCTGCCTGTATGTGCCATACTCTACCTGTCCTATGCTGGCTGTATCATACTCTACCTGCCCTATGCTGGCTGTATGTGCCATACTCTGCCTGCCCTACCCTGCCTGTGTGTGCCATACTCTACCTGCCCTATGCTGGCTGTATGTGCCATACTCTGCCTACAGTACCTATGTCTGAGGTGTGAAGAAGTGAAAAATGGGAGTGATTACAGCCTGAGCCTGAGGTGTGAACACTGCAGGGGATGAACAATGCAGGTATTAAAAGGTGTAAAAAACACAGGGGATTATATTTTTAAACAATACAGAGGGATTACAGCCTGAATCTGAGGTGAGAACCATGCAGGGGGGCCAGTTAATCTCAGTACTGATACCATTTAATGCTTACTCAAAGGTAAGCCATCAAAGCAGCCAGACAGGTGGGGGGCCACACAGAGGGGGGTCGCGGGCCGCCAGTTGGACAGCACTGATCTACCCAATAATCCAAATGTTTAGCAGCCATATAACAAGGCCTCCATAGAATGTTGCTAAGTATTCTGTTTAGAGCCATTGACTCTGAACATGCTCAGTCGCTGCAGTAAATGCTTGCTGGTTGGGGCCAAGGCAACATATCATAAAGAGTCGGTGGTAAGATTGCAATGGCTCTAACTCAAAAGGATAAAACATTATACTGGTAAATCAGTGTTTCATAGTTTTTTGGATGTGGTTTTCACATTGAATAACATGTATTTGATTTATTTATTATAACGTTTCACAAAAATAGGAAATTAGTAGGAAACTACAAATCTAACTTAAAGTTTCAGAAACTGTAGGTAATTGTTTTACCCACTGCCAACTGTGCCTCCGAGTTGTGTAAAATAAGAGGAACATTGTTTTGCAGTTTATGTTGTTTTTAAGACCATCTCCTATAGAAAAATGTAAATTTTGTATATTTCTTTCTTTTAAAAATGTACTTTAATAAATATACTTACAGGCTATGTAGTATGCAGCTGAACTAATAATTGATGGTAAACAACACTATAGCCTTAAAACACATGTTGGAAGTGCATGTTTGTGTTTGCAGTGCATTGTGCATAGATACCAATGCTTTGTGCCAGAGCTGATTATAAATCAGTATATGATGTAACTTCTAAACAGATAAGGGCCGTGACAGACGGGGAGATTAGTCGCCGCGCGAATGTAAATTGTCGGTGGGATGGCCTTTCCTCTCAAGGCAACTTTGTCGATTTCGGCAAATTGCCACACCGCATATGCCATCCCACCAGCGATATACATTCTAGCCGGTGGGATGGCATATCGGGGAGATTAGTTGCCCAACTGTCACAGCCCTAAAGGTTAAACCTCATAATGGCAGACAAAGGTTTCTCCTGTTTGATCTTGCTTGCAGGGATAGTCAGGAAAGGATAGACATTCAGCTATTATTTTGGTAAAAATTTAGAATAATATGATAAATATAAAGCTCCCTTCTGTTCAGAATTAGATTTAACTACTCAGCAAGCAGCTCTGCAACCCAAAGGTACTAAATATGTACAGGGCCACTTTTTTAAAAGACATGAAATTGTCCATAATGAAAGAGTTGGGAACTATAGGGGACCAGATTGGTAGCATGTTACTTTACTGTTATAGGAATTCTGTACTTCTAAGCTTATATAGTGCATACAGAAGAATCACCATTTGTAGGCTTTTTTGAGCCTTAGGGGCTGATCCACGAACGGTCCAAAGGCATCCGAATGCGTTTTTTCGTAATGATCGGTATTTTGCGATTTTTTCAGAAATTGTCGCGACTTTTTCGTAGCCATTACAAATGTTTTGCAAAATGTCGCAACTTTTTCGTAGTGCTACGACTTGCATGAAAAGTCGCGACTTTTTCGCAACTTTCGCACCGAGTACGAAAGTTTTGGATTCATTCAAGCTTCAGTATGGTGACTTTTCTTGGGCCGGGTTGGAGCTGCAGAGTGCCATTGAGCCCTATGGGAGACTTTCCTTGGGCCGGGTTGGAGCTGCAGAGTGCCATTGAGCCCTATGGGAGACTTTCCTTGGGCCAGGTTGGAGCTGCAGAGTGCCATTGAGCCCTATGGGAGACTTTCCTTGGGCCGGGTTGGAGCTGCAGAGTGCCATTGAGCCCTATGGGAGACTTTCCTTGGGCCGGGTTGGAGCTGCAGAGTGCCATTGAGCCCTATGGGAGACTTTCCTTGGGCCAGGTTGGAGCTGCAGAGTGCCATTGAGCCCTATGGGAGACTTTCCTTGGGCCGGGTTGGAGCTGCAGAGTGCCATTGAGCCCTATGGGAGACTTTCCTTGGGCCAGGTTGGAGCTGCAGAGTGCCATTGAGCCCTATGGGAGACTTTCCTTGGGCCAGGTTGGAGCTGCAGAGTGCCATTGAGCCCTATGGGAGACTTTTCTTGGGCCGGGTTGGACTTGCAGAGTGCCATTGAGTCCTATGGGAGGCTTCCAAAATCATGCTAAGTCTGAAAGTTTCGCCCGTCGCTTACGAGCGCTCAATACGAAAAAGTTGCGACAAGATACGAGCAAATCGTAACGGCCACGAAAAAGTTACGAAAAGTCGTAACGGCGACGAAAAAAATCGCAAAAAATACGAAATAGTCGCAAAATGTTCGTTTTCCAATCAGAATTTTTCCAATTCGGGTTCGGATTCATGGGTTAGTAAATGTGCCCCTTAGTGACCCTCTAATAATCTCTTTGTACAATTATCATCTAGACCAGATAAAATAACAGGGCCTGTATTTAATGAGAGCATTTTTGCTGCAACCAAACACCAAGGTCTAAAAATATATATAAGTCGGTGTCTAATTGCTTGTTCAAGAAAGTTATTGGCCAGTGTGTTCTGCTCATGTAACTACTTACATCTAATCATTGCTTTTGATTAGCTCCAGTGAGCCATTAGAAAGATTTGTACTTGTGGTTATCACATAGAGTTGGGTAGGATCTTAAATAGATTAAAGAAAGCTGGGGAGCGATAGTTTTAGATTCCCGGCAGGGTTCCAGGGAAAGGGAGTGTAGGAACCCAAGGATCTGTAAACTGGTCCTTACATAATATTTTAATGGTGTATTTAGTCTGGAAGGACAGCTCCAATTACTATATTCTCCTAACAATCCAGGATAGCTGATCTGTACACTAACTCAATGATCCCCAACCAGTGGCTCAGGGGCAACATGTTGCTCACCAACCCCTTGGATGTTGCTCCCAGTGTCCCCAAACCAGGGAGTTATTTTTGAATTCCTGACTTGGGGGCAAGTTTTGGTTGAATAAAAACAAGATTTCCTACCAAATAAAGCGCCTGTAAGCTGATAGGGTGCATAGAGGCCCCTAATAGCCAATCACAGCCCTTATTTGGCTCCTCCATGAACTGTTATGGTGCTTGTGTTGCTCTCCAAGTCTTTTTACATTTGACTGTAAAAAGACTTGGGGACCCCTGCACTAGCTCATACCAGAGTTGGCACAATTTTTCAACTTCTCCTCTGTTTTAGAGAAGACTCATAACTCAAATGCATGTTGTTCAACGTCGCATGTCAGTGTGTCAGTGACATATGTGAATTGTACAGTTTAATCTATTCAAGAACATATTACTGATCTCTTTGCAACATCCAGAGACCGCAAATGAGAGACATTTTGTACCGTACATTGGATTGTTAAGGTTCTGACATGGGATGGTCTGTAAAAAAGCCAACAGCTGACATGACAATTAAACATGGTTGAGAAATTTTCAATGCAATGAAGAGATTTCGAAAGGGAAGCTTTTTTTTGGCAGTGTAGATGTTGAGAAACATCACAAAAGTAATTGTTCTGTTGGGATATTTAAGAGATTTGATGCCTTACTTGTTACTGGTTATTACTTTTTATTAATTATATATTATAGTTGCAACCTATAGTCTAGAACTGTATAATAATATAGTATCAGAAAAGTCTTAAGAAACAACTAGAATGGCAAATCAAGTTAACACCAGAAATTGTTTCATTTGTTTGATGACATCTGCTCAGGCTTCCATCCCAATTAAGAACAGTGCAGTATAAACAAAAATTAAAGTGCTTACTATCCCCCTGGAACCCCAGCAGATTAAAGTCACAAGGGCTACCAAGGTGCAGCCAAGATCTGATGGTGGTATACTGCAGAAAAAATGGATTAAGCTTAAAGAAAAAAAAGAAATTGCAAGGGGTGAATGGGCAGAGCCAAAGGTGAAGTAAGGTAGAAGCAGAAGAATATGTATAAGTAAGAGAAGTACATGTAAAAGAGAAAACCTAAGTTGGAAGAGGAGAGCAGAAGAAAATCAAGGGGGAGTGAAGCATAAGAAAAGATGACGGAGGACAGAAGAACAGATGAGAAAGAAATAGAGAGAAGATCAAATTAAAAGATGAAAAAAGAAAGTACTATAATGAAGAAGAGGAGATATGGAATGTAAGAGAAATATATATGGATGCAGTTGTGTGATTTGGGTGAATTTGAGAAAAATAATGCTTATAGAACATGTTTGCTAGTGTTACTGTCATGAAATCTAATGTGTGTAGGCACAACAGGAATCAATGCAATGTGAGTGCTCTGATTATTACTGTGTTTAGCCACCAATTATCTGCCATCTAAACGAAATCATGGGCAGATACATGGGCAGATTCAGCTCCTTCAGTCTATGTCGGCAACTTGTCTGCCTGTGTATGGTGTACTCAGATGGGCCCACCCAATAGATACCTGGCCGAAAAATTGGGCAAATAAAATTTCATTGGAGTGATGACCACATGGGCTCATTTATTCCATTGCTGTGATCTGATTGTTTGGCCCTAGGGCCAAATGATCACATCAGTCTGAAATTTCCCACCTTAATATCAGGGAAAGACCCGCTCATGTGGTGACCTCTTTATACTAAATCATGGCCAACTTTATGCCAAATCATGACCATTTGATTTTTATAACCATTACTGGTTGCAGGCAGACCAATCTGTGGATTCTGTGCCAGAGGGGCTACTGTAAGATGCTATCGACCAGTGCTCTACAACTTATTACATGCAGTGGGCTGACTAATTCTTACACAGTATGTTTGAGGGACAAATTTTATAAAAATGATAATATCATACAATAAATTCTATAGAGCCCTAGGGCAGACTGGGGTGTATAAATTCACTCGAAGGGCCACGTGCAGCCCAGGGGCTTACAGTTGCATAGCCCTGGTGTAGACAGTCCCTATTAAGTGGGTTGGTGGCGCTCTGTGTACTTAAATTGCCAGGGCCTATTTTAAATCCAAGTTTAAGTGCAGGGTTAAATATGTCACTTAGACTTCTGACCACAACCTCCTGGTATATGTATACATTTTCACTGCCCCAAACTAGTGTATACATTTTGGGCAAAAGGACATATTTCCTCATGTGAACCCTTGGAATTCCTCTGTGGTTAAAGAGCCCTCTCCATGTCAATGGTTTTCCCTTAAACTGTACAGACTTATGCAATGAATAAAGGCATTTCCCTTTCCTAAGGGCAATAAATGTTTTTATGACATAGAGCAGTGGCAGTGTTACATACTATAAGGCAAAAGCTCCCAGACTGCAAGTATATGCCATATCACAATTGGTTTCATAATGAAATGGCATTCTGGGTGTTATGAACAGAATGACATGGAATGAGGATTTCCTGATTTCCTGTTGAAGTCATTTCTGTACAAAATCTGCTTTGCACTTAAGCTGATGTAATGGTTCGGCAAAGTGACTGATTGCATTTCATTCTGGCAGAGACGCAAGGTGATCGTGCTCAGTGGAGATCACTCATTACTCCTGGATATTTTTCAGGAAGAAGGAGCGAGAGCAAATTGAAAACACAATGAAAAAATATATTCAGACGAGGTTGTTTTTGGAAATCAAACACCTTGTTTTAGCCTAGTGTTTTAGAAATGTTTGTTCTTTCGCTGGGTCACGCTGCTGGACCCACCTATTCCCGATAGGACTTCATTCACAAAGCACGCACTCTTTGGGGCACATTTATAAAGTGGTGCATAAAGCGACGCACAGATACAGTTTCATCCCGCGCACAATACATAGCTCTTCCATTCATGATGTGTGGGGTACGCAGTGTTGGGACTGTAAAGCTGTGTAAGAAGCTCTAGTAGATTTTCTGTAGCTACTAATATTCAAGTTCTTAAAGGAGACATGTAGGATAAAAAAAAACAACTCATCTTGCAATTCTAAATAATATATGGTGCCCGAGTTGGTGTGGCCTGCCCTCCCATCATGGGAGGGGTGCACCAACATGGGGGCAGAGCTATGACATGGCTATTGCCAATTGGCCAATCGTTGAGTCAGTCTTTGAGAATCCTTCCCGGTTTTCCAGATTTGGAAAACTGGGCAGGTAGTTCTGACCCGGAGAGGCCTCCCAAGAAACCAGGCTGTCTGGGTCAAAACCGGACAAGTGACAACCCTAGGCTTGCATTTGTTATAGAGATTCTGGAACTTAAGACTGGTGCAGTAAGTTAACTTTATACTGTAAAATATACGGCATTTCTATCCATGTTTGTTTTTAGGGTTTAGTTCTTGTTTAAAGGGCATGTAAACCCCCCCACAAAAAAATGTAGTCAGTGAACAGCCTCTTTAAAAACCTTTAAATACCTGCCACTCCTTTTGTTCAAAGGTTAATAGTAAGGCTGCAGCATCTCCTTAATTACTTGGGATTCCTTTGACTTCTTAAATGCACTCGGTCCCTTCCCTTAGGTATTTAATTTTTCTCTTGGCTAACTGAGCATGCTCAGTTCTTCTTAACTCGGGTTACTAAACACAACCTACAGTCTAACAGCCAATGAAGAGATGGCACTGCTGGGTTCCAAGGAAACTCTGCTTTAGCTGTGCACTCTGCTGGAGAAACGTGTTTTTTCTCTTAACCTTCTGTCCTGAGCTCAGCATAACCGTTACAGGGCTCAATCTAAGTAAGTCCTGCCTGTGTAAGCTTGCATTCTTCGTTGCATGAACTTTACAGCGCACATTTACTGTTTGTAGATGTAAATGTCACTGAAGATGTGTGAGAGGGAAAATGGCTGCCAGGTGAAAGCTGCTATTTGTTTTAGGAGTATGTAATGGTGCTGGAGAACAGAGGGGATATATGCAGTACAAATGGTGTGGTTTGGGTGGGGGAGATGTGCCCAACTTATATACATGGTAGAAACATTTAGGGTTTACATGTCCCTTTAACAGACCAACCCATGTTGTTAGTATAAATGCCACTTCCTTATAAAAAGGTATTGGATTGTATCAAAAATACATTTCAACACTTAAATAAATATATCATTTAAACAGAAGGATATCGTCTGTACATAAATGTGTGTATTGTATACATTTTCTATAAGCACCTTCCGAAAGCAAAGTTTCATCACTAAGGACCAATTCCTTGGAGCCACAAAATTTAAAACCCATTTCAAATATCTAAAATAAAATAAATAAATATATTCTGGGTCTTTTCAACGGTCCATTTTAATTCAAATTTGCCACCGCCCACGTTCTAAAATGGTCCCTAAGCTCGTTCTCTATCAGGCCTTTCATGCGGTTGTAAAAGGACAAAGAAAAGGTCAGTCCATGTAAAGACTCTGTTGTCTTAATTGACTATTGTGGGTATAACAGAGGCTTCCTTGCTGGGCAGCTAGACATTACTGGCACACTGCTAGAGGTCACAGGGAAAGTAGAAACCCATCCAACATCTCTCTCTTATTCACATTAAACTATCCCTGCCTATATTTAAAAAAAAAGGCCACAATAAATTCCAGATATTTGCAAATAAAATGTATTTGTAGAGGCATCTGACAACCACTGGTAGGAGATGGAGACGCTCCATTATTAGTTAGTAATTAGCAGTGCTGCTTTCTGTCTACTAGAGCTGGTGTCTTCAGTTTCATTCTAGGCAGGTCCAAGTATGTAGTTGTATGTATTGGATCAACCCAATACCATTAATCTCAAGAAGGCCATGATGGATAAATAGTTAACAGGAACTTTATTAAATACAAAATAAGGATAATGGTGCCAAGTAATCTCTAAAGTACAGATGCACTTACTCATTGTAATATTAGCAGAAGGCAATGGCAAATACAGAAATAACATACTCACTCTTATAGCGCTCAGTGAGGTAAAATACATCCAGTCAACTGAATATGACCCGGGCTAGATACAGAGACAGCCAAGTGAATCTAATCCAGGAGTTAGGAAAATATCCTGGGTCTCTTTCCACTGTGTTTACTATTCTAGGGCAGTATTGCTTGGGGAATTTTAACCCCACTGATTGTTATTCAAAAAATTTGGGAAACGGCAAAAATGTTGCGCAGCAAAAAAAATTGTCAACGTGACAATTTTTCTGACACGCGTTGTTTTTTGATACGGGCGAAATTTTTGGGCGAATCCATGCCTGCTGAATGATTTCACCCATCACTAGTTGTATTGCTTGCTCAGAAGATTTCAGTGATAATCAGTGCATCTGTAACGTCTTTATGTCCAATAAAAGCATGGCGTATCCAGTTCACATTGCACTGCAGTATGGCATCTCTTATCTGGAATATTTTATCCAGAAATCTCTGAGATATGTGAGAAGGCTGTTTGGAGTTTATGTTAAGCAAATATTTCATATCTGTCATTTTAAAGAAAAACTAAACCCTAAAAGTAAATATGGTTAAAAATGCCTATCTATATACAGTATATTGTGACATTTATATTGTATATATACAGTATATTGTGAGTGGGTCCCTAAGCTCAGTAAGTGACAGCAGCACAGAGCATGTGCAGGGAATCAGCAGAAAAGAAGATGGGGGGCTACTGGGGGCATAGATATTCCCTGCTAAAGGGCTATGGTTGCCTTGGGCTGGTACAAAAGCACAAAACATAATGTACAACATTTCTGCACTACTTTTTTTAAGTTAAGCTTTAAAATATGCCTTATCTGAAAACCCCAGGCCTAACAACTCTGGGTAAAAGGTCCAATCCCGGTGCTTGAATTGAGTTTTGAGAAACTGCAGTCTGGGAGGAGGTGACTGTAAGATGCTTTGATGAGCAAGGCAGCAATGGTGTGAGCAAGACTGGTTGTCTTATGCATTATCCAATGGCAAACTCAAGCCTGCCCAATCGATATCTGACCGATTTTCAGATGTATAAATCAACCTGTGTATGGCCACCCTAAGTCATTTCAAGCACAACCCCGGCCTATTCCTACATGATCACTATAAGAT
This sequence comes from Xenopus tropicalis, assembly GCF_000004195.4. Classification (NCBI taxonomy): domain Eukaryota; kingdom Metazoa; phylum Chordata; class Amphibia; order Anura; family Pipidae; genus Xenopus; species Xenopus tropicalis. Next base: position 27,261,719 of record NC_030681.2, on the reverse strand, counting down.
CTTGTATTATGTTTAGTAGTTCTAGTACCTTACACATGTTCGTTTTCACAGTACTTTTATAAACTAATAAATACATGATTAATTAATAAATAAACGATTGAAAAATTTTGACTAGAAAGCTTTGTTTTGTAGTGTTAGATTGTGGAAATAGAGTTCCCTTGGACTGTTCCTCTGCCAGCTGAGGCTGTCACTGGTCCATCAAATGACTAGCAAGTTCCTAACATTATATGCCTGTTGATTGGCAGGTATTGGATGCTCAATTTGTCTTGCTGGTCATGTGTCAGTGAAAGCAGATTGGGACATGGCAATGTATTGTTTCACAAACTGCCTGTACTATTGAGCCCAACAGAGGCATCTGCAGTGTTGTCCCTGGGGCTCAAGTGGCCGATTGATCAATGCCAGTCTGCAGTCTGCCCCGTGCAGCAGTCAGCATTAGGGCTGCAACTTCTTCCTGAGTTGAAAGTTTAATGTTTGGATATAATCTCTACTTCTTCCAGACAATGCATTACTTATCTTCCTTTGGCCTTGGCTATCAGCTCCATATTATCATGGAACAATGTATTTTGAAAAGGAAAGAGTAGATAAAAGTCGCCTAATTGCCAGCAGTGCTCTCTTGTGTGCAAATTAAATCATAGCCCAGAACGCTATTTTATTTGGCAGATCTCGCTAAGGAAATTAACTCATTGGTGCAATACAACACATATGTGGGAGTTTAAAAAGAATGATTTCACCTTAAAAGAGCTGCTATAAGATTGGCTTTTAAAATGGTAGAATTTCCAATTGGGGATAAAAAAAAAAGCTCAAAGAAATGATCCAAAAAAAGTAATTTAAACGTAAATGAAACCAAGTTTAGGAACATTAGTTTAAAAGTGAGTTTATTTTGTTATTGTAACAGAACGAACTAGGAAAAAAGAACGCTGATTTCTTCAATTAAGAGACTAGGAATTCCCTAATGCTGTTTAGACTGTATAAGAAACCAAGACAGTGATTAGGAGAGAAGACAAAGTCAAACAAAGTTGATTAAGAACATATCCATTTATATTGTACTTAGGGCTCTGGCTTGGTATTCATCACTGTCAGCCCTTCGTATAAAGCACTGAATGAAGGCTTTATATTAGGCCTCATTATCCGCTCAATGGTGGAGTGCTCACCATGCAAATGATGTCCATCACCAAAGATATGTTGTTAAAATACTGCAATTTGTCAGCATTTAAATGAACAAATGAGGGACATAATGTGAGGGTGAAACGAGCCCCGGGTGGTTCTTAAAATGCCACTGATAAGACTGAATCTAGTTTCTGTAATACACTGTGCAAAGGGACGGTGCCTATACCCAAAAGAGTGGTAAATAAAAGTTACAAAGTATCAAAACTTAAGAAAGAAAAAGGAATTGCAAAAAAATGTAAATTATTTTTTTTTTGGTGAAATGCTTTCACATTTCAGTACAGGTATAGGATCCCTTATACAGAAATCCATTATCCAGAGAGTTCTGAATTACGGAGAGGCCATCTCCCATAGACTCCATTATAAGCAAATAATTCTAATTTTTTCCTTTTTCTCTGTAATAATAAAACAGTACTTTGTACTTGATCCCAACTAAGAGATATTTAATCCTCATTGGAGGCAAAACAATCCTATTGGGTTTAAATGATGTTTAAATGATTTTTCAGCAGACTTAAGGTATGGAGATCCAAATTACGGAAAGATCCCTTATCCGGAAAGCCCCAGGTCCCGAGCATTCTGGATAACAGGTCCCATACCTGTACTACCGCTTGGAATTCTACTATAAAATACAATTGGATGTGGTGTCTGCCCCAGTTCTTATAGTATCACACAACTTCATAGGGGTCATTAATGTCTGCAAGTGCAGTGAGCAAATCCAAGGTTTTTTCCACAATGCAGCAGTTTTTCCCAGAATTCCAGTGTTGTTGCAGGGCCAAGGGGCATTTGCACTCTACACAATTTTGTTGCTCTTAACACAGTTGCCAATATTAACACAATTATGTATTTCATAGTAAACTGAATGCAATTGCGCAGAAGTCAATCTGGCGTCATTTTTGGTGTTTGACGTGTGAGTGACGTCTGGGCCTGATTATTTAGGCGCAAGTGTGCTGACCATATTGGCGTTGGGCACTAAGGGAACTATGGCGCTACAGCCCAATCAGAAGGTGGGGTAACCCCAGGGTTCCCCTGCATCGACTGCTCTTGATTCATAACAGGAAGGACTGAGCAGCACCGACACCACACAACCGACTGCTGGGAAATCTCCGGGACCGCAACTGCACTTACTGACGTAAATAAGCCGCTTATTTTAAAAGAACTAAACATAAAGGGCATTTTTTTTATTTACTGTATATCCCATTAGTAGCTGAATTATAGCATACTGCTCTAAAATCTAAATTAATGTGATTAAATAATATACAGCATCGTAGTTTTTAACTGGTGCTTATTATCCGTTATCAAAGTTAGAGATTTTATTTTTTTATCCACATTCTTATTTGCGAGGTCCAGTTCAACTGAGAAAGGTCGTTTGGCTTTGATTCCATTAATATTTCATTAAAGTGTAATGACATTTGTCCCTTTGCATGTGAATGTGCTGCCATTCTCTTAGCACACTTTCCAAGTGCCATTTAGTTATTCTCCAGTTCCTTAAAGTGGTTTTAATGACTTTCTATTGACTAAGCTCTATGGAAATCAACTTGAATCAATTGTTCTTGAATCAATTGTTCTACTTTGTGAAAAGAAGGATTAGGCTACAATGGGCTGCCATCGGCTCCTGAAGCATGCCTGCCCCAATGTGCAGAATATAGCCAGCTGTTGATCAGCCCAGTTCTTTCATGGATTTCCAGTTTTTGAAGAAACCTTGGTGGCATGAGATTGCCATCAATCTCCACTCCTCATACAAAGCCTCATTTGCAGGTCTTTTCTTCCTTCACACAACACTAAATGGATCGGTTCATTTAAAAAGAATTATGCAGGCTTAATTAAGTCTGGTCCCTTATTCATAGCGCTGTGTTGGTCAATGGGATGTGCAGATGTGCTATGAAATGATGGGGTGATACTGTTGTGAAAAAATACAAATCATGGATTTAACCCTATTATTTGTGCCTGACAAACTTATTTAGGGTTTCATTGTTGTATTCAAAGCCCATGCAGTGCACCAGATGGTTACAATGCCAAAGCGTCTTCCTAGGCCATAACATTTTGGAAAAGCTTTTGTTGGGATGAGCATCAATAGAATTATATGCTTCCCATTGGGATTCCATTGAGAGCCTGGGTGCATGAGCAGGTTTAACGTATTGTTGTGCTACAGGGTGATGGGAGCCCATGAATAGAAATAAGTGACTACAGCCTACTTCTTTAATAGGGTTTAAAAGAGTCACCTTTAGAGATCATTTAGCCTTACATTGTTACCCTTGGAACTCCCTGAAACTGTTATAAAATAGTCCTAATCTTGACCGGCTGCTCTGCCTTCTGTCGTGGATTTTCCAGCTAAGTGAGCAGTCCTCTCCCCTTTTGATTCGCATAGAACTTTGCTATAAAAGAGAATTGTTTCTCATAATCAGCAAGTGAAGCATTGATGGGGAACACAAAAAAACAACTAGGTTGTGAATATATGACTGGACATTAACTTAGGGCACCCAGCTCTATCATCTGTTCATTATGCTATGAATTGCAAGTGTGCACTAAAGGGTGAACAACAATGATGGATATAGGAGGGAAAGAAATCCTACTATGGTTTCATTTAGTTGGATGGGGTAAGGAAGGTGGGGATTTGGATGGCGTTGAACAATAAACAATCTGTCTCTATGTTCCCAAAACAATATATTTAGGCCATATGTTATCACTTTATCATATCTGTTTGGCTAAGATATTTAACTATTAGACAAATATATCCGCATGGATTACTGGCTATAGCAATCATTAACTTGGTTCCGTTGTATTACAGAATGAAGCATGAAACTGGAGTTATCAAAGGAATGCACCATAAAGGTATCTATAAATTAGAATACAAATAATAATAGTTAAATAACACCCAGAATCGTTACAATGCAGAGGCTTTTGGGTGGCCTTTGGTTCAGAGGGTGGGGTGATTATTGTGTTTCCCCGAGAGACAGGGGACCCTAATTTTTGAAGAGTGAAAGAACACTCATATACTCAGCGCTTCTTGGTGATAGTCCATATATATCAAGTCTCCAATATTGTGAAGTGTGAACTTGTGCTGCTTCCTCCTGGTGTAAGCTCCCCTTCAGATGAGCCTCAGAATGTATATGCAGAATGTCGGTGGAAGCGCATGAAAATAAAAAATAAAATATATATAGTGCAACAAAGTAAAATAATGAACAAGACGAAAAAATAAAGTGAGTGTAGGTACACTTTATTTCAACTGCTCCTGAGGAAGCTTGCAGCATAGCACGCGAAACGCGTCAAGCTTTTGAGGACACTTCGTATGTTCATTGCTTTTATACCACTTCTGTACTGTAAGTAGCCTGCAGAGCGCAGGGCCTTTTATACCTATTAAACAGTTTCACACTATATTTGCCTCATCTTCTATCCTATATACACCGCTGAACTGGATCCTTCTTCAATCAAATGCTCAGCTGGGTGTGGTCTATATGCTCCTTGATATGTTGTTCTGGTGAGCAGTTTGAACATATATAGAGTTGGGGTCACACGTACCGGTGGTGTTCAACTAAAGCACTCACTTTATTTTTTCGTCTTGTTCATTATTTTACTTTGTTGCACTATATATATTTTATTTTTTATTTTCATGCGCTTCCACCGACATTCTGCATATACAGGGGACCCTAATTATTGGCCAAAATGCCACTGCATTTGTCTATAACATATAAATATATTAAGCAAAATAAAATATAATTGGTACAAAATGATTTCTCTGTGTTCATTCAAGTGTCTATTCTGTCATATAAGCTTATATAAAACCAAGAGCACAGTTTGTCTCACTGCCCCAACGGCATTTAAACAGTAGTGATATGGGTGGACCATTGGCATCATTATAACTGCCAGGATTCACAGCCAAAATCCATGATGTTGATGTTATGATCCAGCTGTTGTAGGGGATTTTGGGAGTTGTGGTTCAGCAACAGCTAGAAGGCCACTAGTTTAACATTGCTATTCTAAATTAAGGTCTTCTTATGGGTACTAAACTGGGAATTTAAGAAAAAAAGGTAAAATTCACATTTACTTTATACTTGGTCTTGTATGTAGGTTGTTATGGTTACGTGTGTTTATACAACAAAAAGATGGTATTGATGTTTTATTTCCGTCTAAAGACAAAACCTAGCACTGGGGGTGTTTGACTGAAACATTATCTTGTGGTTTTGGAGGCTGGCAACCACATCCTAGTTTGGGGTTAGCCAAACAAAACTATATTTTAGTGTAACGCTGCTAACTTTCAGCAAATGATGGTTATGATATGTGGGCCAAAGTTTAAGATTTCTAGAAGTGTAGCAACCAGGAAGGAAAGGAATAGTTAGCCAAGTGGCTTCTTTTTCCCGAAAAAAAACACCGATACTGGATCTAAAGAGAAAAAAACATCCAGACAGGTACAATATGCATTGCCCTGTCTTGGTACATGCCTGTGCTCAGTCGGGTACAATATGCATTTCCATGTCTCAGAACATGCCTGTGCTCAGTTGGGTACAATTTGCATTGCCCTGTCTTGGTACATGCCTGTGCTCAGTCGGGCACAATTTGCATTACCCTGTCTTGGTACATGCCTGTGCTCATTCGGGTACAATTTGCATTGCCATGTCTTGGTACATGCCTGTGCTCAGTCGGGTACAATTTGCATTGCCATGTCTTGGTACATGCCTGTGCTCAGTCGGGCACAAGTTGCATTGCCATGTCTTGGTACATGCCTGTGCTCAGTCGGGCACAAGTTGCATTGCCATGTCTTGGTACATGCCTGTGCTCAGTCGGGCACAATTTGCATTGCCATGTTTTGGTACATGCCTGTGCTCAGTTGGGCACAAGTTGCATTGCCCTGTCTTGGTACATGCCTGTGCTCATTCGGGTACAATTTGCATTGCCCTGTCTTGGTACATGCCTGTGCTCAGTCGGGCACAAGTTGCATTGCCCTGTCTTGGTACATGCCTGTGCTCAGTCGGGCACAAGTTGCATTGCCATGTCTTGGTACATGCCTGTGCTCATTCGGGTACAAGTTGCATTGCCCTGTCTTGGTACATGCCTGTGCTCAGTCGGGCACAATTTGCATTGCCATGTTTTGGTACATGCCTGTGCTCAGTTGGGCACAAGTTGCATTGCCCTGTCTTGGTACATGCCTGTGCTCATTCGGGTACAATTTGCATTGCCATGTCTTGGTACATGCCTGTGCTCATTCGGGTACAATTTGCATTGCCATGTCTTGGTACATGCCTGTGCTCAGTCGGGCACAATTTGCATTGCCCTGTCTCGGTACATGCCTGTACTCAGTCGGGCACAATATGCATTGCCCTGTCTCGGAACATGTCTGTGTTTAGTTGGGCACCATTTATTAAATGTCTATTCTATGTTTATTTAAACAAATGTCTGTATTCAGACTGTAGTTACCTTTACTTCTGCTGACATTTTTGTTAAAGGGGTCGTTCACCTTTGGGTTAACTCTTAGTATGATGTAGAGAGAATATTCTGCCACAATTGGGTGTCGCACTTCTAATCTTTTCTACTGGATATTTATGGGTTATGACAACTGACATTTTAATTGCTGCTACTTTTCACTCATGTTCTTCAGTGATAGTAGTGGGTTGTGAGTGGCACTTCCCAATCAAGTGAATAGAAAGTGACTGGGGATAAGTAGAGGCAGCTCTTGGCTGTGATCCTGATGTAGCCCATAGGGGGTGGCAGGGAGCTGCTGTCTCCCTTAGGTTCTTTTCAGAAAGTATATTGTTCCTGGTATCTCTAGCTGGGGGTAAAGGAGTAGTATGTGAACGTCTGTACTCTTGCCGTGTCCCCCATTCTCGGAATCCCCAGTCCCCCCTGTATCTGTAACAGATGGAATCGCTAGTAGCTAAACCTAGTGGCTCTCGCTTGGGAGCCCTGAACTTGATTATTGCTAATAGGCTCTGTGTTAACTCATAGGGGCATATTTATAACCTCTAGAGGGTTGGGTTTAGCAGAAACAATGTCAGAATAAAAAAGAAAAACCTTGCCAACTTTTAGGCTTTTTTTTTTTTAAAAAAGCAATTGATGCCAAAAAATGTAATCAAGTTAAAGAATCCACTCATGATATTGTATCTCCTGAATTCACCCTTGAGAGGTAATACATATGCTCCTTGGTGTATTGGGGCAAATCATTAAATCTCCCAATCCTCACATAAAAAAAATTATATATATATTTATTTTATATGTATATATATATATATATGTATATATATATATATATATGAGAAAGGTTGCTATGGCAGCTGAAACGTCAGATGCATTTTTGCTAATACATTTTCTATTAATTTATCATAAGACCTGTGAGTGCGGGACCTTGCATTTTCGTTACATGTCTTTTATTTTATGGACTGCACCCAGGCATCGTTCAAGTGAGTGCCTGTTGTTACTTTGACTATATATATAAATTTAGATTTTTTCACCATTTATAAAGTCCCATGAGAACTTTATTTTTATATACTTTGGAGATACTAAGTTTGCTCAGGAGCAGAAACCCATAGAAACCAATCAGCAGGTAGCATTAACTAGTCACCTGTTTAACATCTTATTGGTTGCTATGGGTTACCGCTCCTGGGCAAAGTTAGTGTCTTTTATTACATTTGGTGGTTAGCCTGGAAAATATTTATATTTTAATAAATATTAGCATAACACAACAATAACATATATGAATATTATACACCACTACATGGAATGCTTGCCCACCAAAAAACACCACCAACTGGAATAGCTGCCATGCCGGCCACCTCTCACAAGGCAAGTGGGAGCAGGCCACCATAAAACCACTGTCCTGGGACCCATGTCCGAGGAGACAACCATAAACCTCGGCACACCTGGGGGTTAAACTAGGCCATAGGCCTCCCACCCCTGGCAGGCAATCTTCAACAGTGACAAAGTAAATTAACCCCTTACTGGTCTCCACTCCCTACTACATATCCAGATAACCAGGCAGGTGGGATGTTTCTCATCTCCTTCTTGCCTCCAGAAAAAGGCAGTTATTTCCTTTTCCTCCTTTCCCTATATCCAACTGTGATCTGTCACTTCTCCTTCTGCTTATCTGCTCCTTCTTCCTTACCTGTCCTTCATTACACAGTCACGGCCTTTCCTTTTTTAATGGATTCTGTCATGGAAATATGTTTTTGTTTTTTACAAAATGCAAAAACACATCAGTGAACAGAGCTCCTCCAGCAGAATCCTGCATTGAAATCTGTTTTTCAAAAGAGCAAACAGATTGTTTTCATATTTACTTTTGAAATTTGACATGGGGCCAGCCATTTTTTTAGTTTCCCTGGTACCCTCAGCCATGTGACTTGTGGTCTGGTAAACTTTTGTTACTCTTTACTGCTGTACTGCAAGTTAGAGTGATGTCACCCCTCCACACCCAACAGCCAATCAAAAAAACAATGGGCAGGTATCAAGATAACAGCTCCCTTACACCTGCATTGCTAAAAATGCTCCCATGCCCAACCTAGTGGTAGATATGAGAATAGCACTTAATAGTAAAACACCCAGGTCTAGAGTCCTTTTCTTGTGTTTATTTGTTCCCAAATTTATATTCCTGGTATCTGGTAACTGCCTCTGAGTGTGTCTGTAACTGCTTTGTATCATGCCCTGAATATACAATATGACTAAGACACTACACTTTGGGGCAGATTCATGAAAACGCGAGTTCGAATCCCAAACGGAATAAATTCGGATTGTTTCGGATAATTTCTTAAGATCGCAAATATCTGAAACTTTCGTACTTGGCGCGACAAAACGATTTTGTTGCACAAATTTTGTCGCAAAGTACGAAAAAGTCGCAAAAAATACGAAAAAGTTGCACAAGGTATAAAAAAGTCGCTGAAAATACGCCGAACGAACGCTCGAAGTGTTTGTGGATTAGCAAATCTCCCCCTTTGTGTATAGCAGTGCATATTGTGGCCTATCAGTAGGAATCATTTCCTTCACAGAAGGTTCTATATTTTCAACATTTTATGCCAGTGTCTGGTAAAGTGCTGAATTTACCAGGAGAACAGCTGAAACAAACCAATAAAGACATTAAAGAATAATGGGGAAGGGATTGGCTCTGAGGGGTAATGATTTACAAAGTATTCACCATGTGTTGAGGTATCTAAGGTTACATGAAAATATTGCAGAATCCGCTAACGCCTGGTGTCACACACGTCAGAAGCTGTAGATGTGTGAATGGCATTACATTTGTGTGAGTCAAAAGAAAGGAACAGTACAGCATTTTCCAAATTTCTTGCACACAGGGGAAACATTGGAACTTAGCTCAATGGAAACTGTGGAACTCACACACATACAGTATAATGCTTTAAATATTCAAAGGGGAACTAAGGAGTGTAAAAAGAAAAGCGCTCCCTGGCTGAGTATCAAGTATGTTTGATTGCTAATATTTCAGATGGCATTAAGAAGAAAAATATTTAGAGGAGTAAAGCTGGCCATACACGGGCAGATCCGCTCGCTTGTCGATGTCGCCAAGCGAGCGGATCTTCACCCGATATCCCCACCTACGGGTGGGCAATATCGGGGAGGCATGTAGGCAAATTCGATCGTTTGGCCCCAGGGCCATTCTACACGTGGCAATGGGGCAGTCGGTTCGGGGACCGCATCAACGAGCCGATGCGGTCCCCGATCCGACTGGATTTTCTAACCTGCCCAATCGATATCTGCCCAATTTCAGGCCAGATATCGGTCGGCCAGGCCCCTCTGTTCTGCCCCTAAACGGGCCGATAAGCTGCCGAATCGGTCCAAGGAACCGATATCGGCAGCTATAATCGACTCGTGTATGGGGACCTTAACCCAAAAATGTTGAACCTAAATATGTTGGATAAAAAAGGGACATTAAAAGAGTGAGATACAGTAGACTATGGGGCTCATTCAAGTCTGCAGACACAGTAGTCTCTGTGCAAAATCTGGAGTTACTTACCTCCACCTTTAAAGGTAGTTCCTTCAGCACCCTGTATCAATAGACTCAGCACCCTGGCACCTAAACCATCAAGTGCAGTTCATTTGAAAGAATAGGACACAGTTGTGCCAGTGCTGATACGGCAGGCAAGTGCCAGATGCAGTGCAGTTGTGTCTGATTCAGCGCCTGCATTATATGCACAGACGCATTCATTCTGGGAAAAAATGGTGCATTGTTGAAAAAAAACATGGTTATTGCATCCAAAAGTGCACTTGGTCCCTGTGTCAGGGTTAGCACATGCACCCATGCAACACATTTTTTAAACTGAAGAAAGTAGCCCCATGAAGGTCCCGGATGCATCCAAACAAGCAAGGAAGGAACTAAAGAGGAAACCAAAAACAAAGAGTCACAATTATCAAAAAATCTTCAAAGCCAGGCCCATTCACCCCATTTTTTCTTGGTGACTCTTTCATCCTGGAGAATTTTTTTGGCTGCAAATTTTTGCTGAAGTTTTGGGAAAAAATGCAGAAATGCGGAATTTCACTTCAATCCATGCCTGCCGAAAAGATTCGCTCCTCACTATTGGTGTGTGTATCTTACAGATGGGTGACAAAAGGGTGACCACAGCATTATTGCTACAACAATAAAATGACACAATAGGGTAAGATTGGGACTGTGGTTATATCTGTCCCCTGTTTTTTTGAGTCCTTAGGGCACGGTTTCTCTGCCTTACAGGGGCCCATTTACTAAACAATTTTGAGATAATTCTGTATTGTTTCTAACTTTTTTCCAACTTATAGAACATTTCAGAATCTACGCGTGGTTTTTGTTAAATTCCCACAAAAAAACGTACTTTGTGCAAGGAATACGAACATTTCAGAATTCATTAACGCTTTGGTTACACTTTCCTCAGGACTATCTTTTCACCAGGTTTGATCTGTCGAGTCCTACGTTAGGCTTCCAAAGCCAGACACGGAAGGCATCAAAGCCAGAAAGGTTTGCGTGGCACAACAAACTTATCGGCACAAAAATTTTGTGTCTTTCGGAACGCAATTACGGTATTTTCGTAGGAACAATAAAAGCATTTTCAGAACTTCAGAAATTATTGTGGTTGCTCCAAATTTTTCCATATTTTGTTTTAAGCCCAGAAAAAAATCGGATCTTAGTAAATGTGCCCCTTAGTATTTCACAGTATTCTCTTACATAGGGGGCAAATAAATATTTTCCTTTAAACTGCAGAATTTGTCATCTCTGCTTAATAAAGAATTATGGAATTAATAAAACCTGAGAGTGCAGTTGCATAACATGCACAAAATCATCAGTTTTATTTGTCAGGAGCATTTTTTGTGTAGATTAGTGATTCTTTAAGATGATTGGTGGCTATGTCTTTACCTGACGAGAGTGAGATTTTTTACTTTGTTTCGACCACAACATTGCATAAAACATCTGGAAAAGGAATTATTTTATAGCAAAAAAAACACCAACTTCAAGGAAGTCTCAACAAATCTGTGGGAAAGAGAGACCATTTACCCTATACCTAAAGGGGTCATTCTTACGCCACCATTATGGCTTGCACATTAAATTATTGAGCCAAGGTAATAATTTTTTTTTTTGTCATTTCATGTAAATTTGTTTAAAACTACAGAATTACAGTTATTGATAAGATAATTAGTCATTACTAAACTGAAGAAAGGAGTATAGATTTTTGTTACCCCCTCATATCCATTAGTACTTGTTCTCCATTGTGTTTGTGGCCTCCTTTTGGATAACTGTTGCCCTTCCACTCAGTTATGCCTGTCGGCTGTGCCAACCTGGAAATATATGTATTTGCACTAAAGTTTTGTTTTCTTTATGAGAGAATATAATATCTTTGTGCCTATTAAGGGGTTGTTTACAGTTAAATGAATGTTTAGTCAGACAGTGATATTCTAAGACAGTTTGCAGTTGGGTTTCATTTTAATTTTGTTTTTTTTTTAGTTATTTAGCTTTTTGTTCAGTAGCTCTCCAGGTTGGAATTCCAGCAACTGGTTGCTATGGTCTTGTTTACCTTAACAACCAGGCAGTGCTTTGAATGAGAGGCAGGACTATGATTAGGAGGGGGCCTGAATACAAAGATAAGTACCGTATATACTCGAGTATAAGCCGATCCGAATATAAGCCGAGAAAACTAGAAAAACTGACTCGAGTATAAGCCTAGGGTGGGAAATGCAGCAGCTACTGCTAAGTTTTAATATTCAAAATAAAAACCAATAAAATTACATTAATTGAGGCATCAGTGGGGTATATGTTTTTCAATATTTATTTCAAAGAAAAACAGTAAACTAGCTCTGTAAGCGGAGAAGAGGGTCAACAAAAACAATATGAGTACTACCCCATGCTCATTGCACATTGGTAAACTGGCAGCAGACCCAGTCCCGGAGGGATGTAAGGGGAAATAAGTATTGCTAGTGGGAGCCTAGGCCAGGGCACTGGAGGGTCTGGTTGCAGGTGGCCTAATTTGCAGAGGGTGCTAGTCTAGAGGGACACATGGCACCGGACTCGAGTATAAGCCGAGGGTGACTTTTTCAGCACATTTTGGGTGCTGAAAAACTAGGCTTACACTCGAGTATATACAGTAACAATAATAGAACTGTAGCCTCACAGAGCAATAGCTTTTTGGCTGCTGGGGTTACAGACCCCCATTTAAAAGCTGGAAAAATGTAGAAGAGGAAGGCAAATAACTATAAAAATAAATAATCAAGACTAATTGCACAATTGCTAGGAACAGCCCATTCTATAACATACTAAAAGTTAAAAGGTTACAAGTTAAAAGTGAACTACCCTTTTAAAGAGTTAAGACTGACCTATATCACAAAGTAATATTTCCTGTAAATGAGTTATAATAATGCTATTTGCACAATTCATAAACTTCTACCGCTTTTTTTTTATCTGGAACCAAACGCATCTGAAATCTCTGACCTGTGATCTGGTAAATGATCATCGGGATGAACAATTGACAAAGCCACAACCTGAGAATGTGGAGCGAACCCGGTAAAGAGCAATGAAGGAAGTTAATGCGTAACCTGGCACAGAGCGCCAACCTAATCCGTGAGAACCACTTACGTGATAATTGGCCGAGCACAATATCCTCCGCTCTGTAAGACATTGTCCTTGTCTTGTCTTTCAGCACAGGAACAGATTTCTTTGCAGCAGGCTGTAATACATACTCACTGTAGAAAGCAGTGAGTGCAGAGGGAAGGAGTTCAGGTGGAAATTATTACATTTACCAAGCCACAACAAACAGTTCCAGGTAACTTTATACTCGCTTGGAACACGCACCTATTTTGTGGAATACATTAACGCGTGAATGGCCGGTGTTTACACTGTCTCAGGAAAAGGCCACGGTACTTTATTAATGAATTCACTGAATGGCACTTTTTAAAGATTAGACCTTAAAACAAAAAAAAGAATACAAAAATATTAAAAAGTATTTAGGGGGGATAAAGTTAAATGATTAGTGATGAGCAAATCTGTCCCGTTTCACAGAAAAATTAGCAAAACGGGCAAAAATTCTTGAAATGCATTGAGGTCAATAGGAAACTAATTTTGTTACGCGTGACAATTTTTTCTTATGTGCGTGGCTTTTTTCTCACTCCAAGTGCATTAAAGTTAATGGGCATTTTTTTCTCACTTCTACCGCAAATTTTTTACGTGCGTGGCTTTTTACTCAGTCCAAATACATTAAAGTCAATGGGTGTTTTTTCTCAGTGAATTTTTTGTTGCAGCAAATTTTTTGCCGCAGTTTCATGAACAAATTTGTCAATGGCGAAATGCGGAATGACAGAGTTAAAATATGACAGGAGACAGGCAGGATTTGCTCCACTTTCTCCCAGTGCATAATCTCTCACTCATTCCTGCTAGGCATGGTACATAAGAGATCTCTTACCTGGAAACCCACTATCCAGATTTTCCAATTTTGTCAAATCGCTCTGCGAAGCGGCAGCATCCTGCATGGAACTTATAGTTTTGCACAATTTTGTGTCATCAGCAAAAATAGAAACAGTACTGTCTATGCCCACCTCCAGGTCACTAATAAACAAGTTAAAAAGCAAAGGACCAAGGACTGACCCCTGCGGTACTCCACTAACCACACCGGTCCAATTAGAAAATGTTCCATTTACCACCACTCTTTGTACTCTATCCTTCAGCCAGTTCTCTATCCAATTACAAATATTATGTTCTAGGCCAATATTCCTCAATTTTATCATTAATGTTCTGTGAGGTACTGTATCAAAAGCAAAGTCCAAGTAGATGACATCCGCTGCCATTCCAGCATCGAACTTCCTGCTCATGAAGACCTTTATCCCCAGGTATAACACATTTACCTATTGGTATAACAAACAGTGGCCTCTGGCATCTTATAAGCATATACTGTAACATTATTTCAGACAGAAACACAAAGCATAGGGAGAATTCTTAAACTTCTCGTTTTCAACTCAATATATTCCAGTGTTGGATTAGACATAATGAAATCATTGAAGGCCTTCTTAGAAAAAGGCCTGATTACTGAGCAGAAGTAATGGGGAACAGAGCTGTAAGTTTTGTCTTTGATTTTGGGCTGTAATATAAAATGAACATGCATAAGACTATTACTTCTTCTTTGAGAGCTTTATAATAAATGATTTTATTAGGCTATGTCCCAAAACTCATTGTCAACTGTAAATTGACACCAAAGGTGTATTTGCATCTGCCCCTTTCCAAAGGATTCCCACCCCAGAACACTGGCGGTTTGTAGATAAATGCGGTGAACAGACAGCAGGTTACTGGTTATCTAGATGATTTATATGTGTTAACCTCATCCTAGTTACCACTGTAAGTGGTTTGAAGGTATCGGTATATTGGTATTGGGTAGTGATTGATTTGCGGTGATTTTTGTGAAATGGATGCAAAAATGAATGTATGAAAAAAAATGACTCACGTAAAAAAAATTGTCATGCGTGTCAGTTTTTTGATGCACATGTCAATTTTTTTGACACGTGCAACAATTTTTTTGATGTGCGTCATTTTCTGTATTCACTCATCACTAGTACTGGGTAGTGATGAGCAAATCAGTCCTGTTTTGCTTTTCCGTAGAATTCTCAAAAATGCGGCGTGTGCGACTTTTTAAACTGTGGCTTGGCATGGCTAGTTCAGATCAACTCCCCTATTAACATTGCAGTTGGGATGTAGCGCAGTTTTATCAGCCTAGGGTGTCCCACCCAGTGCAATTTGGTATGAGATCAGAGGGCCCCAGATTTTGCTGCGGAACTGTGCTTACTACACTGGAATGCCCATGCCCTCTGGACTGCTAGACCCACTAGTTTTCATTAATGGGATTATAACACAGTAGGGGGTCTTTGTGGTGATAAGAAATGATAAGGAATTATGCGTTCAGCCTGCCAGTGAGGCAATAACAGCTTCAAATTTTGTACTGCCAAACTACTGATTTCAGGACAATTTCATAAAATTGTGCAATTTTGCAAAATAGACCAGGCACTAACTGATTGTATGAAAAATTTGGATGGGAAACAATGAAATCTGTCCTGATGTTACATTTAAATAAATGCACCCCTGGAATGCTATCCTGTGTTTAACCAGAAAAAATGTTGCAACGGCAATGACCCGATATGTCTGACGGGACCTTTGTTTCCTTTGCTTAGGCTCGCCTTGTTTATATCTGCTTAACATTTGTTCTTTAACTCCCAGTGTAAAAATAGTTTATACAAGGGTCAGCTTTATAAATCATGCATTCTTGATCCAGTGGGTTTCTTTTTATCTAGAGCATAGAAATGAGCCAGAACAAGTGTCATTTGCTTGAGATAAGGAGTCGTAACAAATTGGATTTGCAGATGTGCAGCCATGTGTTGACTGGAAATACTGCATTTTAAAGAATATTATATCGCTAATAATACAATTTGTTTGGATAAGGTTTAGCCAAGAGTGCGCCCATTCAGTTTGTGCTGTCACCAACAGCTGTATGAATGCAAATATGTCTAAGAATTATGTGTCAACAACAGCAACAGAAGGCATAAAGGCTTTAATAGATTACATGCATACTCAGGATCAAAAGCAAACTATCTGTAATGTCCCATGTGGCCCCCGTCTAGTCCCAGATGATTAACAGGTTAGAGAGCCGCAAAGGGGGGGGGTTAAGTTCTTGCTAGAGTCCTGGGCAGAACCAATTTTTAAAACCTGGTCCGGACCCATGGACTGCAACCCGTGACTTGGACCCACAACCTGTCACTTGGATCCCAACCAGCATTTCTACCCATTTGGACCCACTACCCGACGCGCAAATGCCTTATCCGCAACCTGATCTGCGACCCACTGTCCACCGTTAAACAGGAAGTGCTGTTGCTGCACACTGGAAGTGACATCTTCAGACGTGGGTTAGAAATAAAAGTTCAAAAAATGTTTAAAGGAGTAAAATATAGATAATATAATATAGAAACGAAATATAGATAAGACTCAAAACCTGACCCAATACCAACAAGCTGCAGACCTGCATCCGTAAACCCTACCCACTACCCGCAGGGTACCAGCTTTTCTTGCGTTTAACCCACGGGTACCTGACTTGCTGCAGGACAAGTTAGGCATCCACTCACTCCAGCCCATATAGATTACAGTTTGGGCTAACTAGCTAAACACATATGTTTCGCACAGCCTATCATTTAACCCCGTTTTATTTTTGCACTGAACTGTTCCTTTCCAAAAATACAAAGTCAATAAAACAATTACATTTTGGGGCGCAGGAGGTTGGGACAAAATGCCTCCTTTCACATATGTGACATCACCTGTGAATGTCCTTTGTGAGTTTAATTATCACTTTTAGACTGTTTTATTTGTCCCAAGGCTCATTAACTATGGGCATGGCTGCAAGTGCTGGAGAGCTAAGGGGGCCAAATTGCATCCCATGGAACCCCAGAATAGGCTAGAGGTCAGCTTGGTACGATGGTAAAATTCCATCTTGGTTTTTTATCAACATTTAGGCACAAAAAAATTTCCTTTGTTTTAAAAATAAATATCACGTATTAATTTATTTCCTGTTGTTTATATAGTGCTGACACATTTCCACAGCACTTTATGGAGATTATACATCAGTTCACTTCAGGCCCTGAGGATCTTATAATCTAAGGTCCCTATCACAGTCACACACACCATGGTAGATTTAGGCAGAAGCCAATCACCCTGCCTGTTTTGGGGATGTGGGAGAAAACCAGAGTGTGGCCCTTATTGCTCATTCTAGGAGCACTTGCGCCCCCCCTCCCCTTGTACTGTGTTTTGTACTGAACACATCTGCACTGATAGCCTCAATGTGGCTGTGCATCCTGCCACTCCTATCTTGTGCCTTAGAATGACGCTCAAGGTGGGGGCGGGTAGGGAGCAGAAAGGGAGGATGCCTACATGCACCGCCCCCCCCACCACTCTTGAATGGAGCTCATTGTTGTTCATTGTTACTGGTTGGGTGTTGGATAGCTATACACACTATAGATCAGATCTATAGGCATCTGACTACAAACAGATGTTAAAAAAAACCTTAATAAATCCTTATTCTCTTACAGTAGCAAGCACAATGCAAGGTTTTTTTTATTTAATACACCAGGCTGCACAGTCAAATGCACTGGTTTCTAAATGTTTTTGGAAACTAAATTAAAACATGGATCCTTGGGAAAATTGGATGCCAGATCCATGTGGGGCTTTTACTCCCTTCCTTCTTAATAAATGACTTGCATAACTGAACTTAAGTCATGAAGGAATTATATATAAAATTAGAATTATTATTATATACTTTGGCACCAAACTTTTAGTTCATGCTTTGTGCAAATTTGGTCTGCAAAATTGGATTAGGCTGAGGGCATTCCCTTACAAATGTCAAAATAATGGTCAAAAACTTTTTTAGTAAGTTAGGTCCAGTGTTGCCCTCTGACCTACACCCATCCCCATAGTGTTAGTGCAAATGCTGATACCGGAAGATATTGGCACAACCACCCTGCTCTGTTAGCCATATGTGATTTATATACATACACATGCACCAGAGAGCCACCCCCAAAAGCAGCCACCATAGCCATGGGCCCTTGGGCACCTATATAGAAAAATAAGGTGCTGGTCGACCATGGAAATGCTGTTGTTAGGGCATGGAGGATGTAGACGTTCTGATCAGTGTAGATCTATCGGAAGCCAGAACTTGGGGTATATGGAGGAATACATAAGGGAACAAACTGGTAGCCAAATACGGTTATGTTTCTATGTAATTAATTTCCAGTCTAATCATTTATAAGGGCTCAGTTGCCCTATGTATAAATGTATGAACTTGCCAATAATTATACAATTGTAATGGTTTGGGTGTAAATATGACCGCAGGTTTTATTTTTGGAATTGTAGATTCAATAAATTCAAATTGATCCAAGGGCACCGTGTAGCATTGTGACAAAGGAAACAGTGCTGGGGGCATATGTGGCATTGTCCTGGTTTACTTCATGTGGAGCCAGACAGTATTCGGACCTATCAGGATAGACAAAAGCATAAATATCTTTCAACTTGCTCATCACAGAGACAATGAGTAAATAAACAGTGTCCAGCAAGCAGACGAGGCTGTCAGTCCAATTAGGCGTGAGAAGGTTCCAATCCAACTGCACTTCCTATAATTATACCTCGAGCATCCCCTGTTGGAGCGCTGGGAGTGACTTCATACTGTATTTAGACACAACTATATTGCTGGCAAAGGTCATGACTGCTGTGTCAACACTAATCCTTCCTGTCTATTATCAGCTCCTTTAATGTTTGATTTGTGCTCAGGTTTATGTGTTTTCTGGAAGGAGAATATCACAAAGTCCTGATAACGTCGGCCACATTTTCCTGAAACGAGGGCCCTACTGTTTTTAGTTACAGTACAGCGAATGCACTCTTCATGTACTCTGCTTAATAGATATGGAAGCAATTTTCTAATGGTACTAAATAAATGGCCGAAATTCAGGGACATTTGCAAATAGCTTAATGGAATCGAAAAAATAGTAATATGTCTCCTAAGTAAAGGTGGGGAATTAAGCTTATAAGCCTTTCCTTCTTTATGTGGCTGCTTAGCTTTGTTATGGCTTTGTGATAAGAATCTCTATCTCCCCCAAGATAAGGAAAGACCACCACCATGTTATATCTTCAAAGCAAACCCAACTACATTATACGACCGTGTGAAAGGATATGCCTGTCAGAGAGGTGCCAGCCATTGTCAGGGGAATTTCCTCCTATTTATAAGCATGAAAGGGAAAGCATTAGCATTCTATAGATGTCCAGACGAGTAGCCACACATTTCTCTACTTTAGAGCTATATAGTATACTGTATATATATATACTGTATATATGTATGTGCCTGCAAATACTGTATAATACTATATATATTGTTTTCCTGCAAGTGACATAAAATGACATTTCCTGTGTGGACCCCAATTCATATAGAGCAGTGCTGTCCAACTTCTACGGTGCCGAGGGCCGGAATTTTTTTAGCATACATGGTGGAGGGCTGCTAATGGAAGCCAGTTTTGACCACTCCCCTTTTTGAAACCACACCCACTTCAAACCACACCTATTTTATCACAATGGTGGTAGCACAGCAAAATCCCAAATGCTTGGTCCTTACTGTGGGGATATCAACCATCATTCATATGTGAAAGAATTATGTCATATTAAGATATACCCTTAAATTCCATATGCCTCCTCCTCCCCTGTGGATAGCAGATCAACCCCCAGTACATAATTACACACCTTAGGGGCCATTTAATGGCTATTTCCAACTGCTAACAAACTCCCACAACAAACCCCTGCCAGGTTCACCTCCCACAAGCAGCATAGGGCAAGTAGAGTATGGCACACACAGGCAGCACTCTGCCTGTCCTATGCTGTCTGTGTGTGCCATACTCTGCCTGTCCTACCCTGCCTGCGTGTGCCATACTCTGCCTTCCCTATGCTGCCTCTGTGTGCCATACTCTGCCTGCCCTACCCTGCCTGTTTGTGCCATACTCTGCCTGCCCTACCCTGACTGTGTGTGCCATACTCTGCCTGCCCTACCCTTCCTGTGTGTGCCATACCCTCCATGACTTATGCTGCCTGTGTGTGCCATACTCTACCTGCCCTATGCTGGCTGTATGTGCCATACTCTGCCTGCCCTACCCTGCCTGTGTGTGCCATACTCTACCTGCCCTATGCTGGCTGTATGTGCCATACTCTGCCTACAGTACCTATATCTGAGGTGTGAAGAAGTGAACAATGGGAGTGATTACAGTCTGAGCCTGAGGTGTGAACACTGCAGGGGGTGAACAATGCAGGTATTAAAAGGTGTGAAAAACACAGGGGATTACATATTTAAACAATACAGAGGGATTACAGCCTGAATCTGAGGTGAGAACCATGCAGGGGGCCAGTTAATCTCAGTACTGATACCATTTAATGCTTACTCAAAGGTAAGCCATCAAAGCAGCCAGACAGGTGGGGGGCCACACAGAGGGGGGTCGCGGGCCGCCAGTTGGACAGCACTGATATAGAGGGTCCCGTGAGGGCAAAATAAAGCATTTGACCAATGACAAGGCCCTAAAAGATTTTGCTGTTGCGCTCTAAAATTTCTAGACAATTTTGCTTTCTCTGATCATTTACAGGTATAGGACCCATTATCCAGAATATTCGGGATCAAGGGTATTCTGGATAAGGGATCCTTCCGTAATTTGGATCTCCATACCTCGTCTACTAAAAAAAATCAATAAAACATCAATTAAACCCAATTAGGTTGTTTTGCATCCACAAAGGATTAAATAAAACTTAGTTGGGATCAATTACAACATACTGTTTTATTACTACAGAGAAAAAGCAAATCAGTTTTAAAATTCTGAACCATTTGATTGAAATGGAGTCTATAGGAGATAGGCTTTCTGTAATTCGGAGCTTTCTGGATAACAGGTTTCCAGATAACGGATCCCATACCTGTACTATGATCAAATCGACAGTTACTCCACAATGTAACACAGGTATGGAAGCTGTCATTCTGAATGCTCAGGGCTTGGAGTTACCCAGATAAAAAATGTTTCTGCTATAAATTGAAGTTTGAGCCTCAATCTCTATTGCGCACTTTGGAAATTCTTCCCATGGATCCTCTGTAAAATAAGCATACCTATTCCCAATGGTTCAGCTCCATCGACCCATGCCAACATTAAGGAAATTATTTAAAGGTTTGCCACACAGAACTAGTTTTTGCACGGTGAAAGAACTGACTTTTGCTGCATTGTTTCTAAAATCAGAGAAACATGAGAAAAGGTTCAATAAACACTGCTTTCAGTTGCAGCTGCAAGGGTTGCACCGGTCCTGCATGCGATGACATCACTAAGGCGCTGCAGCTAAGTGACAGTAATGCTGTTGCATCAAGGACCAGTGCACCCCCACTAGGAATTTCTGGATGTGATTTCAGCACAGGGTCCATGGTTAAAGGCCCACTGCCAGTTTGTTGGGTAACCTTTCTGCTGGTTACTGTGCCTAAAGTAGGCACTTCTGTTAATCTTGTTATATCTTGATATCAAAGTAAAGACTTTGGTCTGTAATTGACACCTTTGTGTATGTTGCCTGCCTTGACCCATTGCCCAGACCCTTCCCAGGTGCTTAGTGATGACCCTCACCCTCACAGGACCTGGACCATGGGATTTTGGGGATTTGCTGGGTGCCTACACTAACATGGATTTCCTGTAAGGAATATATTTTTACTTATTACAAATACGTAAATTTGAACACTTTTGGATGCCCCCCCATTTCTATATATTATAATGGGCCAACTATAGAGGGAATAAACAACATTCCTAGGTTAAAAGAGGAATTTTATACTAACCAATATACAGCTTTGTTGCTCTCTTGCAGTTAAGAGCACTGGGATTGTTTCTTCTGATTGCCTTTCCATGCCCTGCCTTGGACATTCCAATAGGCATTGCCTACCTCTGTGCCATGTTAATCCTGCCTGTGCTAGTGCCTGCCTTCTGCCATGCCTTGTCACCTGCCTGTGCCTCAATGAAATGTGTTTTAACTTTCAAGTGGTTCCAGTTCAGCTTCCTCCTTGATCCTCACTAAACTCTTAAAAGGGCCAATCATCATGCAAAACAAGAATTTGGGTGAAGATCCCTTTAATGATTTTGCACTTTACTCATATTAGTGGTGAGAGATACCACTTCTAAATGCCTGTTTAATTGGAGGAAACTAAGATGAGCACTGGTGCATTAAGAGGAAAAGTCTTGGGTTTGATTCAAACCCACATCAAGGAGGTATCTGGGCCATGGTAGCAGCAAACATCTCAAATTGTGGTTAAAAATAAATATCTTTTCTTGAGCTGTTCATACACCTGAGGATCTACTCTACACTGGCCTAGGTGGAGGGTCATATCAGACTAATTCAATCTTGTGTCCCTCATGACAGGTCATATACTGCCCACAGAGGACTACATTCATTCCTTGCCTAAACTATCTGACTAAGCCCTAAATATATATATATATACAGTATATCTGTTTGTGCCCCACAAGCAGGACAATAAGCTGCCAAATTAGTCATAATTGTCTAAATCAGCAGTCAAGTTCTTACTCTGCGCCCCCAGTTCTGAAATAAACAAGTAATATTGCATAATGTGCGCTTGGTTTTACTGAGCAATAATGTTAGAAGCAGGTATCTCTCACACATGGGAATAATCATGCCTTGCTCAGCAACAAAAGCCATTTATTATTTCCTATTATGGGCACTTCAGTAGGTTAATGGCTTCTTGAACAATCTGGAGTATGGAGACTCTTTTCATCTGTATCTCTTGGAGAACCACAGACATTATAAAATGGATTAATATAAACAATGTGTAAAGCACTGTATGTTTTGTAGGCCTTTGGGGAATTCCGCAAATGCTCTATTATCTCTAACTTTCTTGGTCATTTCACTTTCTTCTTGAATTTTTTTGCCAAAATTAGTTTTTCTGCTGACATCATGTGAAGTTGAGGAAAATGACTGTGCAGGCTTAGGAATCAGAGCTTTGCTGGCACGCCACACACCAGCACTGTTTATCTTTAAAAGCTGATTAGCGCTGGAGTGCTGATTAGTAAAGAAATATTTATGCAAACAAAATAAATTGACATTTCTACAGCAAACATTTTTATCACCAGTTTTAGTAGTATGTGGGCTCACTTTACTATAGATTTAAAAAATAATCCAATAATCACAAGAAAAACATTTTTAGGTGAGGAGAACCTCCCTATTTGTTTGAGTTAAAAAGATCAAGAATTATGGGAAGGAGACCAACTTGATCAAAAAGATGTTAAGGCCTTCTTATCCCTTACCTGGATTATAGTCAAGACTAAAAAGGGGTTTAGTACAGTCAAAAAAGTAGTCCAATAAGCAGTATCCAATGGTTTAAAGAGAAGGAAAGGTAAAAAATAAGAGTTCTCTGTCAAAAGATACAGGATTTCTTGTCTGTTTGTTTTCCTGTGCCTGAGACAGCTCTCTCCTCTCTCCCCTCTCCTGCTCCCCCCTCCCTTAGGAATATGGATCCGAGCCAATCAGCAGGAAGCTTCCTCATAGTCTTACTAACTGAGCATGTACACCGGTCTTGGTCTTGGTGCAGGAGCGAGGCATTATGGGAACTTTCTTTACAGAGCTCAGCGTTTTTTTTCCTATGAGGCTTCTGATCATCTGAACAGGTGAAATATGGGGAGACACTATTGAGACAACTGAAGGTATGCCTGCAGCTTGAGATTAACTCTTTACTAGCCTTTCCTTCTCCTTTAAGCCGATTTCCAGACACAGGTCAGTTCAAGAAGCAAATAGAGGCGTCAGAATCAGGCAAGAGGGTCAGGAACCAGATCAATCAGGAAAAGGAATTTGGAGTGCACCCAGGGCCTTGCAAGGAAAGTCCTACATACAGGCATTGAATGTGGGTCCACAGAATATATTTAAAGTATTTTAAATTTTTCTGGCAGATGTGATGGCGTCACAGGGGCGCTGCCATTTTTAATCCAAAGCAGAGCAATTCTAACCGGAGCACACCTAACAAACAGTAGGTAAGTAAGTATGCTCAGCACAAGCCCTATTCATCACACTCATGTGGAAAGGCCTACGTGTCTTTTCGTTTTTCTGAAGTTGAGAGAAGTGGCCTGCAGGAAGAGACTTTGGGTGACTTCAGAAAAATGAAGCAACGCGTAGGCCTTCCCACTGGAGATTCTCTATATTGCCGGTGGAAAGGCTTTTTGTGGAGATGAGTTCCTCTTGTGGTAGCAGAAATTTATCACATGAGACATGTCCCTGAGGGACATTAGCCTAAAATTTTTTAGAGAGCTGAATGCTTTAATGCCAACAGTGCAAACACATTTTATCTGGCGTGATTGTGGACTAGAGGTAAATTCTGCTTACATGCACCACGGTATATTAGGACATTAGATGTTATGTTTTTCTAGATAGTTTTTTTTAGCTTTCTTGTCCTTTTGTTTGACCTGTACCCAGATTACTCCTTGTCTATCACCTGCCCTTTGCCTGATTCAGCATTTACAACCTTTGCTGCCAACATTGACCCAGAACCATCTTCATACTCTCTTCCTCTTCATCTTATCCTTTATCCTGATCATTTTTGGCACACCTGCCACATACTACAATACAAACCCCCGTTATAATTTTCAGGTGGTCTAAGCTGTGGTGCAGCTGGGCTGCTGTATTTACCTTATCATTACCTGATATTATTAGTGTTAGCTGGCATTCATTCATGCACATCTTTCATAATGTCCCATCCAGGTATCTAACGGAGGTTGGCATGTTGACTTTGCCATTAAAAGATGTGCCTTTTACCACCATACAGCTGTAGGTTTGCTAGTGTTCTAAGAACTACTATTATTATGTTGCATGTTTCAGTTATGCAGAATATGGCTGCAGATGGACTAACAACCCAAAAAAAAGAACTAAAAGTGTAACCCCCCCAAAATGGCCCAAATTGGGATATAAAATATACAGAGGTGCAGTTTGCTTTATTATCCAGCCTTTGACATCACTTAAGCATCCTACTGTTGAAGTATCCATGCTATTTACTCCATTACATATATCCTTCCTATACTGGAACAGCAATGTATTTGTTTTTATAAAGATGTTTTTATGGCTTAGTCTTAACAATCTGCACATTTCTCATCTTGCTAGATTTTTCGTGAACATGCTGAATGATAATTTTCTTATTTATGGGGAAAAAAGCAAAGCAGTCCAGGACAAATTTAATAAGGTGACTGTAATTCAAATCACAATCGACTTGTCTACTGCTAATAATGTGAAATGAATGATATGTCTCCTGACAGTTGGAGAATAAAAAAAAATAAAGTAAATTTATATCGCAATGATTAGGGAAAAAATGCGAAAGACGTTTTTTGCTGGACAAGAATATGGAACCTAAAGAGTTTTTTTTATATTTTAGAACATTGAAAACATGTACAAATGTATAAATGCAATATATAGTCAACATTGTGCAGTTCAGTAATGAAAACAATAGATATTTGATGTATGACATGTACAGACAAGTCCGACACAGCTCATTATGGTACCTGCATCACTTTTTTATTTGCTTAAGCTTTTGGTATGGTGAAATGTTATGATGAGGGTGGTAATTATTTTAAACAGTGACATGGAAAAGTATCCTTGATTACTCAGCCGTACAAACAAGTTATTGAAGTGTTCCATAGCACTGCATGTGATGCACGTAGGGCTCTCTGCATCATTCTAATAAGGGAAGCGTAATACAGGTATGAGATGGATCTATACACCCTTTCATCCAGAAAGCTCTGAGTTATGGAAAGGCCATCTCATACATAGTCCATTTTAAGCAAATAATTCTAATTTTTAAAATGATTTCCTTTTTATTTATAATAATAAAACAGTACCTGTACTTAATGGTAACTACTGTAAGTTGCATAAATCCATATTGGTGGAAAACAATCCTATTGGGTTCATTTAGCATTTAAATGTATTTTAAAGGGCTTAAGTTATGGTGATCCATATTATAGACAGATCTCCTATGCAGAAAACATGAGATCCCAAGCATTCCGGTATAGATCCTATACTTGTATTACTATTTATACTTTTGCTTTTCATATTAGCTTTGCTAGGGAAAGGTTGCCAAGTGCTGGTACATATGGACGGATCTAGCAGTTTATCAACGCCAAGCCTCTAGGTCAGTGATTGGTTATCATGGGACTCTGTATACCCTTGTCTGTTAAACTTTTTAAGATTCCTGTTTGTTTAAATTTATTGTGAAGTGCTGTGTAATTTGCTGGTGCTATATAAATAAATGATGATGATGATGATGATGATCATGTCTCCTCCTGGAACACTTGGTGAATTCAAACTGTCTTGCTTGATGTGACCCGGTCTGAATCTGATTATTGGTTATTACTGCCCACTCTGAGCTTTGGCCAGTCTAACCATCCTGAATCTGTTCTGCCTGTCCTAATCTTGGATCTCTTTGACCACGTTGTTGCCTATCCCTGGTACCTCACTGGTCAACAGCCTCTCTCAGCTTCACCAGTTTCCAGGCCCAACCTTGGATAATCCTAGTGTTAGAGTGAGCTGCCTGTGGGTAGTTATTCATGCTTGATCCAGAAGCTCGTCTAGACACCATGGGGGGCTTAAGGATCTTTGACTGATGACATAATACAATCTTTCACACACATGAAACACACATTAAAGCTGGTGCTCAGTACAGGGTGGATCTGCACCTCTTCTATAAGTGTATACACACAACAGAACCAGCACGCAGATGCAATGAAGCATGGCAAAGCTCCCCTGTGGGTTTTTTTTGTGTCATGCTATGACACAATTAACCACAAGGGGTGACTCCTCATGCTCCATCGCATCTGTGTGCCGGTTCTGCTTGGTGCATACACTTCTTTGATGACAACATACAATTATAGATGAGCTAATATCTGTGGTTTGTCACTGGTGAAACAGTTGGTGAAAATGCAGATCCAACTGTGTGTGTTTCTAAACATTGTACAAGCAATCACTTTGCTGGGAAACCATCACATTGGGGCTGGTTGTCTAACACAGTGCAACATGTAACGTGCTTAGTATTTCTGGTACTTGTCTTCATCAAGATTAGAACACTGGACCTCACCTTTTGTTTTTAGTTTTTTTGATTTAAGCAAAACTATGGGCTTTCAAGATTTATTTCACAATTGCGTTTCCACAGTTATCTATGTTCCCCACTCTGGTTATTACTATCTCTGTTTATGACATTATATATATAAGTGATAAACAGACAAAATACTGTATAATAGACCGAAGCAATGGCTTCAAGGTGGGGAACCTAAAAGTGCATAGGGTGATAATTTTAGGCCTAGTGGGCCCAGCTCTTTTTTCAAAGTGCCTTTGTTCAACATGAGTTCAATAAATAGGGCTTGACTGAACATACATTTTGCCTTTTATTTTAATCTGAAAAATCTATCTATATTGAAAGCATGTTCAGCCCAACCACTATTTATTGAAATAATGAACAAGGGGGTGCGCTACCCCTTTAATACAGTAATATTGAGCACTCCTCCTCCAGGGTAGCAAAGAAAGGCTAATGGTGCTTACAAAGGCCATGCTGTGCTGGCCACTGACAGAGGCTTGACCACTTAGCTGTATGAGACTGGTGAACATGGCATTTTCTGTGCCTTCCTGGTAAGGACTAGTTTTTGAGGTCCATGTTTTCTCAAGTCAGGAGTTCTACTAAGTGAGTGGCAGACTGTGTCTATGCTCTTTTATCCTGCACCAACATATTCATGACAGGGGTCATACAAGTTGTAAAGGAAAATGTACAAGTGGTTCCAGTTTGGTCATGAAACCATGAAAAAACTCTTTTCCCACAAAAATTATCATTTGTCAAAAGATCTGAACTGAAAAAGTATGAACAAGAAGTCTTTTTCGACTTGTCTCACAATAACTGCGTTATTGCATTTTCACACAAAAGCCAACGTAAAAAAACTTCTAAAACCACAAAGCAAAGAAAGATCTTCCAGTTGCAAAAGGGACTTCTGCCATTGACTTCTTCATGATCTCAACAGGTTTTAGCTGGCGTATTTTCAGATTTGGAATTGTCGCATAATAAATCGTGGAAAAGTTGTGCTTTTTTTTGAATTATGTGACAAATTCCACCACAAAAAAGATCCTGAAAACTTTTTAAAACCACAAATTAGATAAAGATTGTTAGAATTTGCATAGAACAGAATGACCTCACCAGCTTTTAGATAGCGCAGTTTTGTTTTAGAGTTTTCCACTTGATTAATAGTGGAGAATTAGTTAAATACATTATTGTTAGCGCTAAAAAGTAGGATTTGGGGAAACAAAAAAAATATGTATGTTAATAAATGTATATAATAGATCATATCTATCTATATCTACATAAATAGATCTCAGTTAATGCTCATTGAAAGGCCAGTAGGTCTGTGTTCCTCTCTCTTACTTTATCAGTGATAAGAAACAGTTCAGGTAGAAAACACATTTAGATTTTTAACTCTTGAAAACTCCATTGTAGCCGATAAGAACTGAGACAATAAATTCATTTTCAACCACCATATCTTTCATTGTGTACTAGGTAGAACTTTATTTCAATTTTGCAATTTCTTGAAATAAATAACCCCATGTATCAGTAAAAATGTGGGTTTTCTTTATTCTCTAACCTAAGGCAATATGTCCAAGCCATAATTGTTACTGAGATTGACAAACATGTTCCTGTAACGTGTCTGTCAAATAGAGATTATTGACTGTTATCATGTTGCCAAATTCTACTGTTAGCTTTTCTGAGTACAATACAGTGTAACAGAATAAGAATTAGAAAAAGGAATAAAGAACGAGGATTAATTTTGTTTTCTGTTTAATAAAGGATTAGGATAATACAAGAAAGGCAAACAAATGAAGAACCTTAAACGAAAGCAGTTGTAGATTTAAGATGATCTGTAACACACGTGGGAATATACACAGTCCTATACATGCACTCACTTGCACGCAAACATGTAGTGTAGTCACAACAGAACGCTCTTACTTTTGCCCAATTGTCCGTAAGTTCCATAGCGGATGGGTTTGGGCACCATAAAAAGCAACGACGATCGAATGTTGTGTGCACCATTGACTTTAGAACTTATTTTACAAAAATGTAATAGTTCTATAACAAAAAGGATGCTAATGTGATAATAGTAGCTCTTCTTTTTTGTTTTCCTTGGCTCCTAAAACTCAACACGTATCTAAGCATCTTATAGTAAAGTTGTGAAATCCCCTGAACCACAGGCTGAGATACTACGGTAACATCACCACAACGGAGACATTATTTAAACAAACCACATCTTTAATCATGTGTTGCCAGGCTGGGCCACGGTTTATCGTGACTGTAAATTCATAGGATCATTGTGAGTCATAACTCCCTACCACCTGCTGCCAAACCTAGAGACCTTTTCAACTTTTATTTTAACATTTGGAGGATTCATTCACATCTGCAATAAATTCATCCTATAAAACAAACCCTACAGCAAAAAAGGAACACAGAAACTGCAAGCATGTTGCATCTATAGCTAATCTGAAGTCATTCTGCAATATTTTTTGACTTGAGATTCGTGTAACTATGTCCTAGGGAGTTGCCTACTTGCAGGATGAGTGTTTCACTCAGGCAAGAACAGTGTGGGAACAGTGATACAGTGGTATGGTAGGGACACTGGCGACCCTGCATCATAAAGAATACACATTAGTAGGATAAAACACTTGGGTCAAATAGGCTTTGTCTCTTTGGGTTCCCCATTACATTGATGGTGAGTGCCTATAGTGCTGCACTGATAATGAGATTTATAGTGGCGACTTTACCTGCCACACTGGACTGAGTTGGTAGCTTATTGGCCTATGTTTGAGGCATAAACCAAGGCCTAATCAACAAATAACTGACCAAATATCTTCAAAAATAAAAGGTCCTTTTGGGCGAGGATCACAGTTGGCCATTGATGTTGCTCTCTCCTAATAAAACTGCACAGGTTCCTGAGAGAACAAAGTGGGCTAGGATCTGCTCATTTGGTGACCACCTCAAACAAGTTGATCTTTGCACATCTGCCCAGTTTTAGAAAAGCTGCCAGTGTTTAAGAAGGCCTCCTCAGATCAGTACTGAGGCCTATACTGTATATCTAGAATGTCCATCTCCTATATTTAGGTCTCCTTTGCTGATCAGAGGAAGCATCTCTCCTATATGTAGGCCTGCTCTGCTCAGTGAGGCCTAAATATATGAGAGATGAATTGGAAATTATTTCATTGTCATTTTTGGAGCCTCTCAGATATATGGAGTTAGGCAAAAAAAACAGGTACTGAGCATTGTATACTGCATCTCTTCTCCAGCATATAAAATCATCAGCAATACTTAGGCTTTATCAGCTTAGAAGAAGCTTCAGAAGAAACATCTTTGCTTTCCAGGCACACCTTAGCCCAAGGTCACTTCCCCAGAGGGGGGAATCTAGCACTATGTCCTTTATGGATTGACTTAACATTCATTCCTAATAGGCAGCATTCATACTACATTCGGTGGGGAGACTGGACTACTCCTGTAATACTACTACTATTGACAGTGGAGTCTAGTGTTTGCATATCAAAATTGGCTTTTATATTGGTGAGGATGCAAGTATGACTGCATTACAATACTTATTATTATTATGTTTGAGCTAAATAAAAAAGGAGAGTCCTTCATGGCAGGCTTCAACAGAAATACAGCTGGTCTGTTTAACATTGTTTATAAATGCACACTATCATATAATTACCTCCTGAATTAAACAGTGTTGTTTTATTTTCGGTTAAACTTCAGTTTCAGATTTCATATTTTTTTATACTTTTTGAATTTAGCCTCAGCTCAGCTTTCTTATCTTAGCCACAGGTATTACAAGCAGCAATGTAAATGTCAATGAGTTTTTCAGATGGGCCAGATTCAATTAGATGAGATTTGTCTCACTGTTTATCACATAGGAACTCTGTTGAAGGTTATGGGAAAAACTGGAATTGAATTAGGAGACCCTTTTTTCTCCTCAGATTGATAAACCATAAAATAATGTCTATTTATTTATTTGAATACAGGTATAGGACCTGGGGGTTTTTGGATAAGGGATATTTCCATAATTTGGATCTCCATACCTTAAGTCTACTAAAAAATCATTTAAACATTAGGATAGTTTTGCTTCCAATAAGGATTAATTACATCTTAGTTGGGACCAAGTACAAAAAACTGTTTTATTGTGATGAAAAAAGAAATATTTTTTAAAAATTAGAATGATTTGCATTGGACTTTCTGGATAACTAGTTTCCAGATAACAGATCCCATACCTGTATACCCCAATGGGCTAGTGATAAGTGAGATAAGTTTTTCTCATTAAATTGCATTAGGCTCTTTGGGAAGATCTGAAATTGAATTAAGAGATAATAGTAGTGAGATCCAAAGTGATCAAGGAGGCCCTGGTTCTCAGCCCTCATCAACTGTGCCCTTTGGTGGTGGGCTCTGCCAACTGAGTAGAATGGGGAACATTTTGAAAAAAAATTAAAAGCTCATCTAACTAAGCCACACCTGCTCAAACACACCCTAGCACAGTGATCCCCAACCAGTGGTTCATAAGCAACATACTGCTCACCAACCCCTTGGGTGTTGCTCCCAGTGGCCTCAAAGTAGGTGTTTGTTTTTTAATTTCTGGCTTGGTTGCATGGTATAATGCCAAACAGAGCCTTCTATAGGCTGGCAGTCCGCACAGGGGCTATTAAGTAGCCAATTACAGCTCTTACTGTCACCCACAGGAACCTTTTCCATGCTTGTGTTGCTCCCTGACACTTTTTCCATTTGAATGTAACTCATAGATATAAAACGCTGGGGATCCCTGCCCTAGCACAACCAAACCTCCCCCCTATTCTTTGATAAGCCTTGTTCCTTTTGTTATACTCGCCTTTGAGCCCATGATGTATTTACAGACCCCATGATAATGAAGCCCCTGACTAAACTCCCACCTGTCACCCCTGATGGCATCCCTAAGCAACTGGGTGTGATGTTTATGCCCCCTGGCACACAGACACAAGGCCCTCCAGAGCCCTATACTTAATACTTTCTTAGGGCAAGATTTCCTTATGCTGCTCTTGAAACCTGATGCACTATAAAAGGCACCACTGCCAGACACAAACACTATGTATAATAACTTTAATCCCATTAGAGGACAAAGCATTTGCAGCTGGCATTGGTAAATAAGTCCTACTTTCTTTGAGACTATGTATCTCTTGGTACCAAGCCATACTCTAAGCTGTGGCTAATATGTATATAATATATGGCACCTTATTTGCTAATTCCATGTTGTTTTGTGCCTTAGTCCTATTCTCATTGTGTTCCTTTGCTTTACGCCATTCCTGTAAACCATGTGAAACAACATTTGGAGAGAAGAAGAAATATCCATTGAAATGTGGACCAAGAGATCCATTCTTACGGTTTATGTTACAGCACTAGAATATTATCAGATGGTAATCCACTGAGAATCAAGACTGTAGAAAGAAACAAGTGCCACGGCAGAAACCCTGTAGCCATCACAGGCAAAGTGCCTGCATATGTGCCTGAAGCTATAGGAGGCTACTGGTGGCCATTCACAGGCCGATAAAAGCCGCTGACGGACCTAGTTGGCAGTATATGGTGTGGTCCAAGTCCCGACGGCCTACATCCCATCAATGTAATTCAAGGTGGGCATATCGAGGAAAGATCCACTCATTTGGCAACCTTAGGTTATGCATTTTCTGTGATGTTTGTTGCTGTTAGAAAGTTGCCTTTGTCTTTCTAGTCCAGCCTACCCATGGCTAAAAACTAGCTGCAAATCCACAATGAAACACATATGTGAACACTTGAAAATGAACAGAGTGTGAGGCTAAGCAAGAAAAATAATCACTTTCCCACTATATTGTAATCTTACCTAACCACTAAGGTCTTCATCTTCATATGCCACACAGCAATCTTATCTTTTTACACTCTCAAGCACCATTTGTGAGCAAGTATCATGTTTTTACATCAAACAAATCTCAGTTTCATACATACATAAATCATGCTATTAAAATGTTTAAGAAACCAGAACACCCCCCCCCCCCCCCTGTCTTTGCTTGAATTCCAGTGGTATTAAGTTAATAGTGGTTAATGTTACACTATCTTGGGCTAGTCACAGAATACCTAAATACATGTATTTGCATCATTATTGATAAATGTAAAACCACAGAATAAGGCTCCATTCAGATGCACAGCAAATAAAATAACAAGCAAGATAAGCTTCCATGAAACGAGTGTGAATGCCGATAGTTTCACCATAGGTATGGGAGAAATGTGAGCCGTTCAAACAAGGTCACATTTTCTGGCTTTTTGTACTGGTCTGAACTTGGCTCCAGGTATTAGGTATCAGATATTAGGTATTAGGTATCAGATGCTGCTGGTTGTACTTAGTATTAAAAGTTCTGCTGTTCTGCTGGTCATGTCCCTCATTATATTGTGCCTCCCTCTTGGACCATCTATCTGATTTAAAAAAGCAATAAGGATCCCTATAAGTGATGAGCGAATCTGTCCCGTTTCGCTTCTCTGAAAAATTAGCGAATCTTTCAAAAGATTCGCGAAACGGTGAAAAATTTACGAAATGGTGGAAATGTCGCGCGGCAAAAAAATTGTCGCCCGCAACTATTCTTTTGTCGCTCGCAGCTATTCTTTTGTCGTCCGTGGCTATTTTTTGTCACGCGGCTATTCTTTGGTCGCCCGCAAATTTTTTCATCTGTTTTGCGAAACAATCCGGCAGTGGCGAAACACGGAAATTTGCCGCGTACCCATGCCTGGTGAAATATTTTGCCCATCACCAACAAGGGGTCCATGTTGAAGTATTAATATTAAAAATACAAGTATTGGACCTGTTATCAAGAATGTACTTTGGTTTTATGGATAAAGGGTCTTTCTGTAATTTTGATCTTCATACCTAAAGTTTGCTAAAAATCATTTAAACATTAATTAAACCAAACAGGTTTTGCCTCTTATAAGGATTAATTATAACTTACTGTAGTTGGGATCAAGTCCAAGGTCATGTTATGTTATAACAGATAAAAAGGAAATCATTTTATAAATGTTGAATTATTTGACAAAAATGGAGTCTATAGGAGATGTCCATCCAATAATTTGGAGCTTTCTGGATAATGGGTTACAGATAATGGATCCCATAACTTGGCTCCTTTATTTCCTAGATTGCACCTTCTTGCATGATAGAAAAATGCTCTTCTGACTTGTCCAGGCAATATGGGGACCTCTGACATGAAATATATAATTAGTGGATCAATTCATAAAGGGATTCAACTGCTGCGAGAATGATGAATAGGAGGGGTAGGCATCCAGCAGAAGTTAGTAATGTTATAAGAATATAAGATGTGACAGCAAGACTCAGTATCTCCCAGTGAAGGACTCTCTGATGGTTTATTTCACTGAAGTGAAAATCAGTAAAATATAGTTGGGACCTTAATGTGTATGAACAGGAATGTCTGATATCCTTATATATATTTATATTGGTCTATATCTTAGAAATTAACCACTACTTTTCACTCTGATTTTGGGTTACACATTTAAGGAATGACTTGCACTTCTGTACACCGAAGACCCAGGGTTCGCAGGGTTCATCCAGATGAAATACTCCCACATATAGAGTATCTCTATTTAAACATTAGACATTGGCACACATGTTTTTAACTGTCAGTGAATCAAGCTTGCAAGGTTTTCATGAGCAAATGCATTATAAATTCCTGTATTTCCTATAATAATAAGAGATTCCTCATAGTCAGTGATGAATTAGGGAACAATGGTGTCCAGAAGACAAGTCAATCCAGCCTGCTCTTCATCAACCGTATTTTAAGATAGCTTTCTGACAGGCTCTATTGCTTGCAGGGAATGCAGCCAGGAAAGAAACTAAGGACTGCAGAGAAGTTATTACTATTGCGCAAAGGTCAGGGATGCTAGCATTGCATACAAATGTAAGAATACAATGACAGGCATTTACATGTTAACTTCCCACCAAGGACATGCTCTGGGGCTTGTCCATTCACAAGCAATGCACATCACAAGTAGGGAGAAGGGGAGGTTATTGCAAGTTTATTCACAAACTTATAGAAACTACTTCCTAAACTAGGGGCAAGTCAATGGCATTGTGTGTATTATTATTATTACCTATACTGTGCCAACACTTTACAGATCCAGTGCCCCATTTGAGCTTGCAATCTAAGGTCCATATCACACTAGGGTAATCATTCAGGAGCCTGTATATATATTTAGACTGTGGGAGGAAACCCACACAGACACAGGAAGAACAAACAAACTCCTTGCAGAGAGTGACCAGCCCAGAATGGAACCCAGCGCTGCAAGACCAAAGCACTACCCACTGAGCCACCTTCTATACAACTTATCAGGCACAAAGAGAAACTGATATACCCTGGGGATAGTGCAAGTGGCTATAACAGAGACAATGGATACAGGTGCTACTGTGGTGCTCACATGTTTGGAAAAAACTTTGGTGGCCAAGAAAGATTTTGCTTGTAGTTATGTGAGTGTGTCCCACTGGGATGTTTAGAACTCAAAGACTGTATAGTTATGAGATTTATTATCCAGATATTCGGGACTTGGGGTTTTCTGGTTAAATGGTTTTCCTGTAACATAGTAACATAGTAACATAGTAAGTTGGGTTGAAAAAAGACATACGTCCATCAAGTTCAACCATAATGCCTATATATAACCTGCCTAACTGCTAGTTGATCCAGAGGAAGGCAAAAAAACCCCATCTGAAGCCTCTCTAATTTGCCGCAGAGGGGAAAAAATTCCTTCCTGACTCCAAGATGGCAATCGGACCAGTCCCTGGATCAACTAGTACTAAGAGCTATCTCCCATAACCCTGTATTCCCTCACTTGCTAAGAATCCATCCAGCCCCTTCTTAAAGCTATATAATGTATCAGCCAGTACGACTGATTCGGGGAGGGAATTCCACAACTTCACAGCTCTCACTGTAAAAAATCCTTTCCGAATGTTTAAATGGAACCTCCCTTCTTCTAAACGAAGTGGGTGCCCTCGTGTCCGTTGGAAGGACCTACTGGTAAATAAAACATTAGAAAGGTTATTATATGATCCCCTTATATATTTATACATAGTTATCATGTCACCTCTTAAGCGCCTCTTCTCCAGTGTAAACAGACCCAACTTGGCCAGTCTTTCTTCATAACTGAGACTTTCCATACCCTTTACCAGCTTAGTTGCCCTTCTCTGGACCCTCTCTAACTCAATAATGTCCCGTTTGAGCACTGGAGACCAAAACTGAACAGCATATTCTAGATGGGGCCTTACCAGCGCTCTGTAAAGGGGAAGAATAACCCCCTCCTCCCGTGAATCTATACCCCTTTTAATACAGCTCAAAACCTTGTTTGCCCTTGCAGCTGCTGCCTGGCATTGCTTGCTACAGCCAAGTTTATTATCTACAAGGACTCCAAGGTCCTTCTCCATTATGGATTTGCCTAGTGCAGTCCCATTAAGGGTATACGGGGCTTGCATATTTTTACATCCCAGGTGCATGACCTTACATTTATCCACATTAAATCTCATCTGCCACTTAGCTGCCCAGATTGCCAGTTGGTCAAGATCCTGCTGCAGGGATGTCACATCCTGGATAGAATTGACTGGTCTGCAGAGTTTTGTGTCATCTGCAAACACTGATACATTACTCATAATACCCTCCCCTAAGTCATTTATGAACAAATTAAACAAAAGTGGACCCAGTACAGAACCCTGAGGGACCCCACTGAGGATCTTATTCCAAGTAGAGAATGTGCCATTAACAACCACCCTCTGTACCCGATCCTGTAGCCAGTTTTCTATCCATGTGCAAACGACTTCACTAAGACCAATAGACCTTAGCTTAGAAAGCAGTCGTTTGTGGGGAACGGTATCAAATGCTTTGGCAAAATCCAAATAGATTATATCTACTGCATCCCCACTGTCCAGCTTCTTACTTACCTCATCATAAAAAGCAATTAAATTGGTCTGACATGACCTGTCCTTCATAAAGCCATGCTGATTACTGCTCATAATGCCATTCTCCACTACATAATTTTGAATGTGATCCCTTAACAAGCCTTCAAATAACTTGCCCACCACGGATGTCAAACTTACAGGCCTATAATTGCCAGGCTGAGATCTTACTCCCTTTTTAAATATGGGAATGACATTCGCCTTCTTCCAATCACTAGGTACCATACCTGATGAAAGAGAGTCTGAGAATATCAGAAACAAGGGCCACTGCAATTCTGCCCCTAGCTCTCTCAGTACCCGAGGGTGTATTCCATCTGGCCCAGGTGCCTTGTTTACATTTATCGTGTGTAACCCTTTAAGCACCATATCCTGTGCCAACCACTGTGTAGTTGGAGCTGAGGCAACAGTGCAGCTATTGGGTGGGACTTGGCTCACTGGCTCCTCTACTGTATACACAGAAGAAAAGAACTGGTTAAGCACATCTGCCTTTTCTGTATCCGCTGTAACCATATTGTTATTATAACTCAATGGGGCCACACCCTCAACCTGCATCTTTTTACTATTAATATACTTAAAAACTTTTTGGGGTTAGTCTTGGCCTCGGCCGCGATGCGCTCCTCATTTTCTATCTTTGCCTTCCGGATTGCTGTTTTACAACACTTGTTATAGTGTTTATAATCATTAAACGCATCTACTGTCCCCTCTGACTTATATTTCTTAAAAGCTTTTCTTTTTTTCCCTATTAACGTCTTTACCTCAGAGTTAAGCCACATAGGGTGATTCTTAACACTTCTACTTTTTCTTATTAATGGAATGAATTGAGAACAGTAATGATTTAATATCATTTAAAATGACAACCATTTCTGCTCTGTGTTTTTATCAGAAAACATAATGCCCCAATCTATGCCCTGAAGCGCTGCCCTTAAGGAGCTAAAATTTTCCTTCCTGAAATTCAGTGTCTTTGTTGCCCCCGTGTAAATTTGTTTCCTGCACCAAACATCAAATAACATTATGGTCACTATTACCCAGGGGTTCAACCACTTGCACATTTGCTATACGTTCTGGGCCATTAGAGATCACTAGATCTAGTATAGCATGGCTCCTGGTTGGCTCCTCAACAACATGTGACATAAAGTTGTCATGCAGCAAGTTTATAAACTTGTTCCCATTTACTGTCCTGGCAGTACTATTGCCCCAGTCAATATCAGGGTAATTAAAATCCCCCATTATTATCACTTGCCCCAAACTAGCAGCCTTTTCTATTTGCAACAGGAGCTGGGCCTCCTCCTCTTCGCTTACATTAGGGGGTCTATAGCATACCCCTACAATTAGTTTGGTAGATTCTTTACTATCTGTGAGAAGCTCAACCCATAAGGATTCAGCTCCCTCTGTTCCCCCCATCACTTCCTCCTTAATATTTGCTTTTAATTCCTGCTTAATGAACAGACACACTCCTCCTCCTTTTCTATTGCCCCTGTCCCTCCGAAACAATGTATACCCCCTGTCATTTGGAAAGTCTTCCGGAATATTAAATAAACCCAATAGGATTGTTCTGCCACCAATATGGATTCATGCAGCTTAGTTACCATCAAGTACAAGCTACTGTTTTATTATGACAAATAAAAAAAAAAATGATACCAAAAAATAGAATTATTCGCTTTATATAGAATCTGTGATAGATGACCCTTTTACATATAGTGGCTTTATACCTTCCTTCAACCTGAGGGTCTTGACAGAAAAACATCAGAATTAATTATGGAACTTGCAGACAAACTGTCAGAAATGACTCCAAGGGGCACATTTACTAAAATCCGATGGTTTTCTTGGCTAAAATCACTATATGGTAAAAATTTGCAGTAACCACAATAATTTCTGATGTTCTAAAATGTCCCGAAAATTCTTTTATCAGTCGTACAAAAATATCACAATTGCGTTCCGAAATCCACAAAATTTTCATGCTGAAAAGTTTGTATGTGCCACGAAACCTTTCTTGCTTTGATGCCTTCCATGTCTGGCTTTGGAAGTGTTCCATTGGACTTACTGGTTCTCGACAGATCAAACCTGGCGAAAAGTCCTGAGGAAAGTTTTTCTGAATAAACGAATTCTGAAATGTTCATAGTTTTTATGCAAAATACGATTTTCTTTGTGGTTTTTTTAACGCAAACCACAAAAAATTAATGGAATTTTAACTAACTTTTCGCAAATGTTCTATAAGTTCAAAAGAAAAGAAAAAATATGAAATTATCTCAAAAGTGTTTAGTAAATGGGCCCCCATGAAAATTCTTTAGGCCCACAGACAATTTGAAGAACCATATAGATAAATATCCAGTGGACCTGTCAGTAATTCCAGTCTCGGGCCAGACCACCCAGTTCATACTAGTAAAATGATTACAGATTGATGGGTGTCTCGTTATAATAATAAAACGTTCTTGGCATGTATAGCTACTGCATACCCTTTATGAGGTCATTCTGTGAGACTCATCAGACCAATGGCAGACATGTAGGGAACACCCTGACGGTGCTAATGACACCAGGGTGGACCCATTTCTCAGCACAAAACATCATTCAGACGTCAGGGAAATTTTTCATCCAATTCCACCACTTCATTAACGGGCATGATTAGCACTAGGTACTTGACTACTGGGCAACACCACCAATAATTCTGAAATCCATTCAAATGACTCACATTGGAAACAATCTAATAATGCGACTTCAGTTCAATAATAGAAGAATAAGAACGTTCAGCATTTCTTGAAAAGGAGGCAATGGGCATTTAGCTCGAGAACAATTAAAATGTTATCACAAAGACTTAAAATGAGAGTGATCTCAGTATAATCACATAATCGCTTCCATTGTGTTCTTGGTCACGCAGAGCAACTCGGATGCAATATTCAGGAAGCGCATTTCATTAGACTAAATAAAGGTCAATCATGTGTTAAATTTCTAGCTTGAATGGGCAGCCATCCTATCAGTCATCAGTCTGGATGTATTTAATGGCTGTAATTTCTTCCTCATATTTCTGTGTGTGCATTGTTCCGCTTATTGCAGGAATTGATGCAGTTTATTAGGGCTTTATGCTGTGAAAATGAGGCACATATAAATGATATTCACAAGCGCATACAAAGAGATATGTCTCTGAATTAGAGAACTCGGGGCAAAATACAATAATTGTATTTACTGATAAATGTAAAAAAACCAAAACATTCAATATTATATACTGTAGATGGGTTTATGGAGAATACATAATAGTCACATTGCTATAAAACAATAAGTGACTATTGCTAAAAAGCCAGGGTCGGACTGGGCTGCCGGGACACCGGTGAGCCCCAGCGGCCCAGACCCGACCCTTGCAGGCTCGGGGAAGGACGTTCGGTGGAGGGCCCTGCGAGGGGGGTTAGAGGGCCCCTATGGGGGGGTTTAGGAGACGCAGCCGGCGGGGGCACCTGCAGGGCCCCTGGGCCCTTTACCCCCCAGTCCGACCCTGTAAAAAGCTAATTACAAAGTATAAGTATGGGACCTGCTATCCAGAATGCTCAGAACCTGGGTTTTTCCGGAATAGAGATAAATGAATAATTGATTTCAGCTGGTTAGACCAGATCTAGAGTGGTGATACTAATCAGGCCCAGAT
Organism: Xenopus tropicalis; assembly: GCF_000004195.4. Classification (NCBI taxonomy): domain Eukaryota; kingdom Metazoa; phylum Chordata; class Amphibia; order Anura; family Pipidae; genus Xenopus; species Xenopus tropicalis. The sequence continues at coordinate 27,220,915 of NC_030681.2, read as the reverse complement.
TGGGATTCAAAATAGGCCCTGGCATTTCGAATACACAGAGGCCCAAACAGCCCCCTCCAGCCCAATAAATAGTGGCTAGTAGTCTATGGCATCTTACAGTAGCCACCACAGATTGCTAGTCTGGGCCTGGTACTAATGGCATTAGGTGTTAGTATAGAGCAGTGATCTCCAACCAGTGGCAACATGTTGCTCCCCAACCCCTTGGATGTTGCTCTCAGTGCCCCCAAACCAGGTAGTTATTTTTGAATTCCTGACTTGGGGGCAAGTTTTGGTTGAATAAAAACAAGATTTACTACCAAATAAAGCCCCCTATAAGCATAGAGGCTGCCTAATAGCCAATCACAGCCCTTATTTGGCACCTCCATGAACTTTTATGGTGCTTGTGTTGCTCCCCAAGTCTTTTTACATTTGCCTGTGGCTCACGAGTAAGAAAGGTTGGGGATCCCTGGTCTAGTGTTTAAAAAATCAATACAGAGACAGCCACAGAGCTTTATAAGTACAATATATTTTACATAGGTTTTGAAGCTTCTTTTGGTGTATAATATTATACACACCTTTACAATTATGGCCTTTAATGTAGTACCTAAATCTATTAACAACATGTTTTTTCATCGTTCACTAAATTATCTGTAAATATTTTGACAAGATTGCATAAGATTGCATAATTAGCAGAAGTCTTTAGAACACATTTTGTGTTAAGACTGTATCTCTTAAATAGGTGTATTAATATCTTCCCTTTATTGGCCACCCAGTTAGAAGATTAGCTAGCTAGGAACACCCCATCCTGGCATTCATTTTGAAAACAGAAAAACAAGCTGAGCGAGCAGTTCCAATATTGCAGGTCACCCAAGGAGAGATGCGCCGGAATCCAAACTGCTCCCTGAATCCCGAAGTGAAAGCACGGAACTATTCCTGCCTCTCCAAGAGTTAATGGGCACCATGTAACCATGTGTAAGAAATTAATAAGAGGAGAGACAGAGAATCAGAATAGTTCAAACATAATTCATTTTTTTAAGTCTTTAAGCAAATTGGAAATCGTTTGCCGAGCAAACAATGGCTTTATTGTGAGAAGCAGAGAACATGAAATTATGTAAGGAAATGAATGAATTGTTTTATGTCAACAGTTATTTCATTTACCTAACAAATAGAGTTTGGAAGCTATACCAAATTTTAAAGTTCAAGGAAAACATTTCTTTCAAGTTTTTTTTTAATGTTTCCTCTCTATTAGACTTTTTACATGAATGTCTGTAATGCTTATTTTTCCCAAAATAAAAAAAAACTTCCTGTTTCCATTACTTTCAGTTGTGTGAATTTCTTTCAACCTTCTGTGTTGAACACCAGCAATTTTGCAAAAATGACATTGAAGAAATTAAGAAGTGATGGTTATTATTACTGTAGACTTGGGGGCACATTTACTAATCCACGAATGTCCGAAAAGCGTCCGAATGCATTTTTTTCGTAATGATCGATACTTTGCGACTTTTTCGCAAATTGTCGCGACTTTTTCGAGCTCTCAATACGAAAGTTGCGACAATTCTCCAAAGGCGTAATGGCAATGAAAAAGTTGCGACAATTCTCCAAAGGCGTAATGGCAATGAAAAAGTCGTGACAATTCTCCAAAGGCATAATGGCAATGAAAAAGTCGCGACAATTCTCCAAAGGCATAATGGCAATGAAAAAGTCGCGACAATTCAATTTGGTATGGCTATGAAAAAGTCGTACCAATTACGAAAAAGTCGCAACAATTTACGGGAAAGTCGTAACGGCAACGAAAAAAACGCAAAAAATACGAAAAAGTCGCAAAATGTTCGTTTTCCAATCCGAATTTTTCTCATTCGGATTCGGATTCGTGGATAAGTAAATCAGCCCCTATGTGTGACTATGTGTATGTCAAAATGTATATGGACACCTAGCTGTCAAACTTGCCATTCAAAAACCAAGGGCTTTAATATAAAGTTCCTGTTAAAAACAATACTCATCCTCTAGGCTTCCAAAAAGGAAGATGTTGGACTAGATGTTGGAACATTGATGGTGGACTTTAAGAAGTTGGGCACTGATGTTAGTAAAGTTCTTCAACTCTCTACAAACCATTTTGTATTAACCTTACTTTTTGCACAGGTTTATTATCCTGTGTCCTAGTCAGCAAAGAGCCTTCTGCAAAGCTGTCAAGAATGTCATTGTGCGATGTAGTGGCACCTGTTTCTGCAATGATGGTTGTGTCTTTAATAGTCAGTTACAAAAATCATATTGACTGTCTAGTTGTTATTGGCCATATAGTGTAAAATGATAGTTTATATTCAAGAAGAATCTTCTATAAGAAAACCCCACCACTTTTTGTAGAGATAGCGTGGCAAAATAGTTTAATACAGAAGCCTCACTGAGACATGTGAAAAGAAAGACCTGACAGTCGATACAATCAAAAACGTTACATTTTTGTCTGCTTGGATTCCCTTGGATATCCTGAAATAAAGGTCTAGACATTATTTTCTTTTATTGCAGTGTGTTTGCTCTGCTATGTTTAGTCATTGTTTATCTGTTGTGTAAAGAATGGCCACCCAGTTGCCTTTAATAAAGGATTAGATATTAAAGTCCTACCAGAAAAACCACAGGTATTTTCAACCCAAATATCATGGTTTCTAGACATTCAATCAGTTACCAAATTCAGGTTAAGATAACCTTATGTGTTCTCTATGAACATATTCTGTACGGAACCATGACTATATTCTCTTGGATAGAACCACCGAATATGAAGAAATATTCTTACCTATTTAAAAATCGTTGAGAGGTATTGTTTTGGAGGGATATGAGTAATCATGGACCATACCATATCTGCTGACCCTCGGTCACCCTTTTTAATTCCCTCTGTAGCTTCTTTCCTTATCAAGCCTAGTTTGTTGTTGGAGATGTTTTTCTATATGGATGACTGCAAAACACAGCAAATATAAAGGGTATAGGTAGATAAGAATGCTTATGTTCAGGACACGCTAGTATAAAGGTTGGTTCTTCATCATGCCTAAGCAAGTAGTAGGCCCCGGGTGTTTGTTAAAAGAAGCAGAAGCCATTTTTTTTACAAAATGACAACACTAACGCCATATGACTCTATCTACAGTGTGAGAGTCCTTAGGGTAGTATAACATGGTGAGAATATTAGTCTGTGGTCAGCTTTTAATGACCACTGTGGTTAAAAATGTAGACAGAAATGTTAAGGGACAATAGGAATAATTCATCCCACCAGCTCGCTAGGGCAGAGGTGCCAGGACACCCCCACAGTGGGGATGTAGGAAGACAACCCATCCCTTAGGTTAAAGGAAGAGTGGTTAAGGAACCACAGTGGACTATTTCATTTTGGATTTAGTGCTGCCACCATTCCTATTATTGGTACCCACACATGAAATCTGACTGGCCAAATACACAGAAAGTATAAATCTAACTTTGTTTGTAGCATCATAGCCCCGGTACTCACAGAGAGTCGCTTGTCACCTCAAAGAAATGGAAAATATCCCCTGGTTCTCTTCTAATGCACAAAGTATCTCATCTCCAATGGGACTTTGTCTGTTCCTTTGTTTAAGGATGGAACCATTTAACTTGGAAATAAACTTCATGCACGCTTTGGTTTTAATCTTTCCAAAAGCTTTAGTTTACCAATAGCAGACTTATGGCACTTAATTTTCTTACTGGCAATCTGTGAATGGAAACAATTGTAAGTTATTCTCATGCAGGCTGATTATGTGTTAATATGCAGCGTCTCACTTCGTGCAACTGCTGCTTAAGACTTTATGGTCACATACTAGCAGATGTATTTTGCCACTGATGTCCATGTTTCTCTAGGCCTCAGCATGCAACTAAACGTAGCTTAGCTTAGTCAAAAAAATAATGCTTATGTGTCCTTACTTTTGGGCATATAAACATTTAAAAGCATGTAAATGTCTCACATTTTTAACTTTGTTTTCCATAGTGTGATCCAGGCCTCCATACATTTCTTTGATGGACATCATCATTTTATTGATCTAGACCCTCAAACATGCGTCATGACAAATAATTGGTCCACTACATTGCAAAAGTTGCCAATTACTGTTCAACACCACAGAATCCATTTTCCATATCTTGCTTTGGTGAGATCTAACAAAACCAAATCTAACAAAAAATTAGCTCATCAACATCATTTATTCATGTAGCACCAGCAGGGTTATAGAATACAGTTGGATAAGAGGGCACTTGTCACAAAATCTAAAGGGTAATCATAAGTATGTTGAAAATAATTGGTGTATCTTGATGTTAAGTTGAATTATGATCAATCATGGTCCATTTAATATTCTTCTTTAAACAGGTGCATCTTTAAGGAGGCTTGGAGGGAAGGAGGAAGTCTGATGGGTTGTGGTAGGGAGTTCCAGATGCCTAAGTTTGGGAGAAGTCCTGCAGTCAAGAATGGGATGAAGTGGTGAGAGGAGAAGAGAGAATGTTAGAAGTAGAGTGTAGGTTGTGTGAAGCAGTGTAGTTGGAGATCAGAAGTGAGAAATAGGGAGGGGAGATAAGTTGGGTTAGTGTTGTACAGCTAAATAACTAACAGGTTAGGAGAAAAAACTTGGCAGTTGTGTCTGTTGTGTAGAGAATCATATTGGACTTACTGCTCCTGATGGTAAAGCCACCACCTCTAGATTTTTCAAGAGTAATGATAAGCAAACCTCAAAGAAAAAGAGGGTTATATATTGATAGGTACAGTTTGCTGTAGGTCTACTGCTCTACAGTAACCAACTAGCAGGTAGGCCTTACTATTCACTGGAACAATAAGGAACTCACCAGAGTAGCGTCAACAACTTGGCTTTCTCATAGTTTATACAAAGAAATGATTTATAGCTAAGCCAACACAGTTACTCTTCCATATTAGAAGTGCTATTTAGATGGATTATTTCATGGTATCGTTGTTCTTTAATCACTTTTTTACTAACTACACAACTCACTACCCAGTTTTACTAGATTTGGTGGATTCTATGCAACATGATTACTTGTGGCTTTGCGGCCACATCAAAGCTTTTAAATAAATCTGGCTTTTATGTGGCAATGGAAAAAAAGTATATTTTCTCTGTTGCTCTTTCACACATATAAAGCCCAAACAAGTAAATGTATGAATATGTTGGTCATTGACTCAAGTTGGCTGGACAAAACCTTTCTTCCATAACCTCCCATAGAGTTATAACTTTCTATTCCCCTACAATAAGCCAGAAAGTGGTGTGACGTGAGAGCCCAGGGGACATATTCGGACATTTTTTAGGGTGTGTTCATTCTAATGCAGATGTAAATGGGATTCTAACAGCCTGTACAGAGAAACATCATAAAACTATTCCAGCACAAAAAACACGAAAGCTTAATGGAAGTCTTTACTACCTGCATATAAATGATAGACACCGATGTTGGATAGAGACTGCATAATCCATACATGAGAATAATGTTCAACTTAAAAGAAAAACTTTTTGAACTCTGAAACATCTGTCACAGCTAGCCCCACCTCAGAGGCTGCCATATTTATCATGATTATTTTTCCATAGCCACTAGCCAGAAACTAAAACTGCCAACCATTAGCACTTAAGCTGCTAGAATTGTATATATACTGTATATATATATATGGGTGGGTGGGAGTTTGCACACATAAATCGATTCTGGGCTCACTTCTTGTGGTGAGAGGTGAGTGTCCAGGGAGCAGGAGAAACTGGCCAATATCAATCTTTTTGCTGACAGATGGTTACTGGGCAGATTTCAAGAGCAGGAAAGTACATTAACCCTTCCCTCCCCCTTGTTCAGTAGAGGCCAAACTACATAGTAACATAGTAAGAAAATAACAAAATGTAACAAAATGTTAACAAAAGACACACGCCCATCAAGTCCAACTTTAAAGGAGACGGAAAGTCATGTTGGCATTTTACTGCCACATTGGTGCCACCAAGAACTCTATATTTATTCTGCATAAAGCTTTATCATACCTGAGTAAAGAGCCTTAGAAGCTCCCTCTGTTTGATTGCAGATTGCAGCTGCCATTTTAGCTTGGTCTTCGTAGCTTCCTGCTGCAGCTCTAGCTGTTGGAAGCTCAGATTACACATTCCTAAGGGAGAGGGGAGTGAGTTTTATGAATTCTTATGGGAGGGGGGAGCTGTGCAGACTCTGGCCCCACGAATGAAGGATTTTTCTGAGAGAAGAAGTCTGATACCAAAGAACAATTTGCAAATAAGGAGACAGGAAATCCTGTGTTTCTTTTGATAGAGGACTCAACGTTTCTGTGAGTGCTTGAGGCTGTATTTACATAGACCTTTTTGCTAAAGCTTACTTAGTTTTTACCTTTCCTTCTCCTTTAAAGCCTACAGTATATATTACCTGCCTAACTGCCCCCTGTCACCATGTCGATGTGGCATTTTCCAGTTGCCTTCGAAACTCCAAAGCAAACAGGCAGGTTAACTTGCTTGTGATAACCATAGTATGTGTGAATGTGATAGAAACCTTAGATTGTAAGCTTAATGACATATATAGACATAATCTCTGTAAAAATGCTGCGTAACAGGTCATCTATATGAATAAAGGATAATAATACTAATAGTTCTCACTCTATTTATATATTTGTATTCTGATTATCTCTAGCTTACAAGTTACATGAGTTTAGTGACATGGAAATAAGTTTGTGTGTCTTTGCTTCAAAGAAAGTGCTGTTTCACACTCCACTTAGCAATGTAATTAGTTTAAATACCAGTCACACTAACTCTCCCCATGACCAAGCATTGGGGAAAAACCAAGACCTAAGCCTGCCTATACTCTCTACATGTGAGAAAGAATGTAGCAACAGATCAGCAGGCATGGGAAACAGAGATTAATCTTGGCAACCCTATTATTTTGCATGCCTAACACCTATTATATTATATGCTACAAATTCAAAAACATAAAAGTTGTATTTTTTTAAATGTGCGGCCCCTGCCAACAAAGAAAGTCAAAATAATTCTATTCTTATTTTGCATTGCAGACATGTATAACATACCATCAGTTAATTAAAAAAAAAGGAGCAGCAAGAAAAAAAAAATCAATTCCTTGTCTAGAAGAAGGCTCCCGGGGGAAAGAAATTTTGGCTGAGCAAGAGAAATGATTTTATAAATAAATCATCTTAAAGACCAACGCTGCCTCCATTGACCACAGTTTTGGCCCCAGTCCCCATGTCAAATGATTTGGCAGATTGCCTAAATTATTCGACAGTGTTTGACTGAGAAGAATGTTCCATACATTAACATTTCTTGAAAAAAAAAATGTCAAAATTCCGGCTGATTTTATTCAATTTGCCAGTATCCAGCGTTGCTTTCCTTTAGCCAAAGTGTTAAGGATTTTGCATTTTACATGCAGAAAAACATGATTTGATTTCCCTTTAAATGCTTTATGGCATATGCGTTATTAGTCACATGTAATATTAGATTTCTGATATTTCCAACAACCAATAAGTGCTGTGTCATAAAATAAAAGCACACACAGAAGCTTTTTTTTTTTTTGCTTTTTGGCAATTTATACATTCTAAACGGCTTCTCTAGTACAAAACAGACAGTCTGTCTGCCTTCTGTGCACAAAAAAACAGCAATAGACAAACACATCGCAGATGAAACGGCTACATAAAAAACAATTCTGCATTTGGGGAAATGGATTTGGCTAATTTCAACTCCTTTAGTTCAGGGGAAGTGCAGAAAGATGTTACCTTTAATTTATGTCGGAAAGTTAGCGCTCTTTCTTTTGCTTCCAGTTCTTGCACTGGTATTCCCTAGGTCAGCCCATGCAGAGCCTGACTCCAAAGCCAATGAAGTCTTGGCATAACCCCCAGTAAGCATAGACTTCTGTCTCTTGGCAGTCGTAAAAATATGATTTGCAAACTACAGCATCTCTTGCCCACACATAGGTGTGACTAAGACTAATAATCCATGAGCAGACTGAAGAAATTTAGGCCGTAAAAAGAAAATCCTTTTTCGGGATTTGCCTCCAGATTGGTAAGATACATTCTATGCAAATAAACAATAAGAAATGATTATGGGTATTTTAAAAGAAATAGAAAAATAATGATGTAAGTTTTTCAGGGAAAACTGTTGGAGCACATTAATTGAAATTATATTCATTTAAGCCGCTGAATGGGAAATCCCTAGAGCTGCCGTACAACCCCCACTTCCAGTAGCTGGCCTGCTGGCTTATTGTGTTAAAGACCACTGCTCCTGGATGTGAAGGGCCTGAATTAGAGAAGACAGCAGAGCCTAGGGTCCAAGCATCCCCCTCCCCCACTGTTGTACCCCGGGCTCTTGCTTTGCTGCCTACCCCCTAGATCCACCCCTATAGTTCCTCAGTCGTTCATGATGGTTCAGCAATGTTGGTTTAATACTGTGCCCATCTTTTATTTCTATTGTAACTTTCCAATCTTAACGGCAACACCTTAGGTACAATGGTTGTAACCTCCCCCCTTTTCAAACAAACACACATACATATATCTCTCTAAAGTTGGACAATCTCAGGTCTTGCCATGAGTGTTAGCCACTATGGGCTACTTGCTGTGTTTAATGTGCAACTTCATGCTTTTAACTCTAAGCCTGGGAAGACTTCTTCCTACATTTTAGCTGTCACCTTTATTCAGTGATTTATTATTAGTTTAATATAAACTGTATACAGTATGGTTTTAATTCCTGGTCTCCCTTTCATTGTCTCAGCTCAGGACAGCAACTTTCATCCTAGATTCAGTGTAAACATGAGAGTATGCTCCAGGTATCTGGTCTAGCACGAGATGATTGGATCACTGGTGAATCCAAAGCTAACTAATGAATCTGTGTGTTTAATAAAAAGAAAGGGAGTTAGTGGGATTTATATCTAATATATAACTATAAAGGTTTTCATTAATCCAGGTCAAATCTAGAGCAATTTGACTTGCTGAGAAATCATTAAAAACGCTTCATATACTTATACTAGATCTAATATAGCTACATAGTTAGTTACATACTTAAAGGAGAAGGAAAGTCATTTTAGCATTTTACTGCCAATAGATTTGCCATATTAGTGCCACCTAGAACACTATATTTATTCTGCAGAAAGCATTGCCATACCTGAGTAAAGAACCCTAGAAACTTTCTCCGTTTGTTTAAGATCTCAGCTGCCATTTTAGCTTGGTCTTCATAGCTTCCTGCTTGCAGTCTTGCCATTATAGCTCATATAAAATGGGGAGTGAGTTTTATGAATTCTTATGGGAGAGGAGAGAGAGGAGAGAACTGTACAGACTCTGGCCCCAGGAATGAAGAATTTTTCTAAGAGAGGAAGTCAGATACCCTAAGAACATGTTTACAAAAAAGAAAACAAGAAATCCTTTTTCTTTTGATAGAGGACTCAGTGCAGCGTTTCTGTGAGTGCTTATGGCTGTATTTACATAGACCTTTCTGATAAAGCTTACTTTTCTTTCTCCTTTAAGTTACGCTGGAAAAAGGCCAAAGCCCATCAAGTTCAACCCCTTATAACAAACCCCAATGCACACATATACACACACTCTTACTAACCTATCTATATACTCATATATATAAAATATATTTACCAGTATCTATACTCACTGTAGAATTTAGTATCACAATAGCCTTGGATACTATGCTTGTTCAAGAAATCATCTAAACCACACTTAAAGACATTAATAGAATCTGCAATCATTTCCCTGCAAGGCATTCCCCAACCTCACTGCCCTCACCGTGAAGTAACGCCTGTGCTGCTTCAAATGAAAGTGGTGGCCGATTAACCCCGTCTAACATGTCTAACATCCCCTCTAATGTACTTGTACAGAGTAATCATGTCCCCTCGCAAGCGCCTCTTTTCCAGAGAAAACAACCCCAACCTCGACAGTCTCACCTCATAGTTTAAATCTTCCATCCCCTTAACCAGTTTAGTTGCAGTCTCTGCACTCTCTCCAGCTCATTAATATCCTTCTTAAGGACTGGAGCCCAAAACTGCACTGAATGTAAAACTTAGCCACCTAAAAGCTTGTTTATGTAGAAGGCAATGGGAGTTGTCATAGGCAAAGTCAAGCCATATTTTCAATTAGAGATTTTCGAGTTTTTCAATTTTTTTTCTAGTTTGCAAACTTGCGAAGTTGATGTATTGAAGTTTTTGTAATCAAATAAGTTTTCCATATTAATAAATAAGAATGCATTCGAGTTTTTTTTTTTTTTTAAATGTGAGTTTATTATAATTAAAAAAGTGTATAACTCACATTTATTTATTCCTACCAAAGTGCATAACTTTGTGCTTATCAACACTGAAGCTCATTTTAATAGACGATAAACAAGTTCATCTTTACCAAAGCCATAATGATTTGGAGGCTTTTTTACAGTCTCATTTCTCACTTTGAATTCTTTGAAATATGTAATAAAAGGCACTTTGGAAGTTTGCCTGGGAGCAGTAACCAATAGCAACCAACAGCATGTTTGCTTTTAAACACGTGACCAGTACATTCTTCCTGCTGATTGGTTGCTATAGGTTTCTATAGCAACCAAGGGGTTTATGTAATAAAAGACACTAAGTTTGCCCAAGAACATCTTCTCCTTTTTAAAAAATAATATATCTTTACCATAATAACCGATCTGAGAACCAAAAACCTTAATTTGAGCCTAATCCACTTGTCTATGCTTGTCTCAACTAACAAAAGCTACATGATTCAATCTTCCCTGTGCTTTTACAACTAGACACATTCTCACCCCTCTTATCTAACATTCATACAAAAAAACTTAAGGATGACCTCAATGTGCAGGTGTCACAACCCACTCATGAGATGAGTCAGACTGTATCTAACTCCTTAAATGTCTCTCAGTGTTTATGATATTCAGTTTTATTGAAGAGTAAAAATAGCATTTCTCTCTGTTTGGTTTAACATTAAGATTTCTAGAAATATTCACAATACTGTATTTAATTAAAGGAAACAAAAACACATGAAAACTGCTGTTGGACAATTTTTATGGCCTGGAGTAGTGACTTTATGCAGAAGGATAATGAGTTGAAAGAGCAGGCAACACATGGTCAGTTGTTAGTAGAAAGTTCTGTTTTAGAAACGATCCATATATTTATAAATTAAATAATATTAGGTTAAGGAGAGCAAAATCAAATTTGAGCCCCAAAGCACTTGGGGTCACAACATATTACACAACACTTTTCTTAGGTTTATCCTCATTCGTATCAGTCCCAAACTTGCCCCAGTGGAGAACTGAGTCATAATTGACCTCCTAACCTTCCCTGTATATTAAAGTGTAGAAGGAAGCACATAGAACACATGGAGAACATACAGACTCCATTCAAGTTGTGCCCTGATGGAATAGAACCAAGGCAGTGGTGCATAAGTTATCAAGCAATTTAAGAGTGAATTATTTTACCATTAAATATTAGGAGTAAAAGTGGAAATTACCCCTCTATGGACTCCGTTATGGGCTGAGGTGGCAGAACTTTAAAGCCTCCTACTAGCCCTTCAAATCCTTCTAGATTTCACTACCTTTCTATTGGGAAAACCAATATCAAAACTGCTCAAGAGTGGCCAAGCCTTGGTCATCCAGATCTTAAAGGCCACTCACCTAGCCATAGTGACTAAATGGAAGAGTGTAGAACCACCTACTATGGCTGAAAAAATCAACAGAGTGAATGCCATTTTTTTAGGAGCTATTGAGACTTGAACCATGCATGGCCTATTCAGTAGCTGTGCAGGTACCTCTCAACCACAGGGGACTTTGAGTTCCTTGCATGCCATTATTATTCCTGGGAGTTCTTTGTAGCCTTATTTTCCCACCTTTTGCCAGGTGTTGGCAATTATTTATTTTGTTCCCCTTAAAAGGTCCTGCCCCCGTTTGGTCCTGGCTGGATCATTTTTCTTTATTGGTTGGTTGTTCCTGAATCTGTATCCTGTATTGTTCCTGAATTGGTTACCTGGTTATGCAAAGTGCTGTCCCTGAGTTCTTGGTAATCCGTGTTCCTGTACCTTGAGTTTCTTATAGTTTTGCTCTCAAGATTCCTTGTTCCTGTCTCCTGGTAACCTGCTAGCCCTTACCTGCTTGATACCTATCCATGTGGCTCCAAACTAATGGTGGGATTCTGCACCGGCACAACCATCCCTGACACCAATAGAGTCTTTGAATTGGGTACTGCTACCATCTGATATACAACAAAACACTAACTAGACACTTGATTCATATGGGACCTACAGGGCCTAGCTACCACCCCCTCCCAATGCTCTCTCTCCCATATGAAGTATAATTCCTACCTGAAAAATCTACTGTCTGCATTCACAGCACTTGGTTTACTGGCATCCATGTTATTACTTTAATTCATTTGGAAACCGTATGTTTACAATATATACTTGGAACTATCTTGTCCAGATAATATTAATTGTTGATGACAACAGATATTGCTCAACTCTATGCTTTTCCCTTGCATCTTATTAAACTATTGTCAAATGACGTAAGCTGTTCCCATGCAATGTTTTATACTTTTGAAAATGTTAATAAAATATAATTTACCAAAAAAATAACCAAACTGATCTAAGCAAAATAATAGCTTGATGATTTCCATGCTGCTCATTAGGACCTATAGGCTTTGGCATGCTACTGGTTATGTGTTTTCAAAACACAAGCGACTCTTGTTACTGTGTGAACCGTATTAGTTTCTCAGCAGGCAAACATGACACGACATCAGCAAAACAGCATCTAAGAAGCTTCAGAATCAGACATTTCCCATGACTGGTTTGATGATACTGTAACATTTGGATAAAACTCGATGTAACCCAGTCATCACATGTTCACATGGAAGAATTAGACTCTGATTCATCCCTTTTAACTCACTTTAATGCCAGCCAGGAATAGGAATGGGAACTTTGTGTGAGAAAATCAGACTTGTTCAAAATATTTTATCAGCACAGTGCCACTTGCCAAATACGTATTTGTTTTATAATCATTTAAAATAGGGATATGGGGGTTAATTTAATATTAAAGGGGTATTGACACCCCAGTCGTGTCTAGGACTTGATGTTCCATGGTAAAGAAGCAATGAAAAACTTGTTTATAATCCACTAGTACAGCTGTTGAGAGTTTGGACTATGACTTCTGTCGAACTGATAGAGGTCAGGCTGCTCGAACACATTGCTAGAGTTTAGCTTCCACCACTGCTAAAGGAAGTCATGTTCTCAGCTTCAAGTGCCTGCTCTGCAATTTCTAAGAAAAACAGATTAAGTTTTAAGAGCCACTTTAGTTCACAAATCCAAGGCTAACAAGGAAAGTTTATCCATTTATTCTATAGAACTGCAACAAGACAGTACCAGAATTCCATCTGACATTGATACTGAAAATGAAATAACAAGACGTATCATTGCTGCTCGTTTGGAATTGACCATAAGAGTTGTACAAGATGCATAACATTGTCAGCACTATATAAATAAAGGCTAATAATACATTGTTTATAAAGGCAATGCATCCTCTTTAAGGCCAATACATCTTTCTTCAACTGCAGCTGTCTCACTGATATCTACAGGGTAGGATACCGTTTCCATGTAGCAATCATTCAAAATGAGATTTGTTGTGGATTGTTGTTAGAGACTGTATATCTTTATCCAGTGGAGTATTCATTTCCCAAACTGCTTGAGATGTGAGCCAGTTTATTGACCCAGAGGGTTAGAGATTCTACCTGAAATGAGTTGGTTGGCTGCAAATGTTGTAACATTTTTGGGGACAAAATGTGAGAGGAACTGTCAAATTGTTATTTGCTATATGGGATGTCAAAGCAGGGCTGTAGAGTTCACAGATTTCTTAGTTTATATAAAATGAAATCCTGGGAGTGCTGATGGGCTTCCAATAACTGAAGACAAGGTCATGATGGGGTTGGATTATGGTCATATATAGCCAAACCTATGAATTCATATATCGCAATCTACACATGCACTGCACTTCTAACAACTATACTGACAAGCAACATATATGAAATGTTGGTGTAGTTAAGTACACCTGCCTACCCAACATCACATTCTGAGTCCAAGGGAAATAATATGAGACTGGTCCTTCCTTTGCTGCTATATCAGCCGGTTGCCACTAAATAGAAAAAAATTGTCAATGCATTGCCAAGTCATTGTACATTATAGCTTTAAGGTTTGCTTTCACTGGAACCAAGAGCCCTAGGTCAAACACCAACCCATTATTCCTCCTCAACCAGTCTTTACAGTTGGCATTACACATCAAGACACATCAGTTGGCATTACACATCAAGACAGGTAGCTTTTTTTCTGGCTTGTATCAAACCCAGACTTTCCTGTTAGACTAATAGATGGTGAAGCCTAATCCATCACTTCATAGAAGCTTTTCTACTGCCACTGCAGGGCCTGGTGAGGAGCCTAGTGCACCTGGCCAATCATCTCATCCCCCAGTGAGCACATGTGTAAATAAAGTGCACATTGGCTAGGGGGGCAGTTCAGTGGGGGGACAAAGGCCCTGGCTAGGGTTAGGTGACAGTAGTGGTATGTACCTACTGCCCCTCCACTGTTACACCCTGGGCTTGTGCCTCTTCTGCCTACCCCTAGTCTACACTCCAAAGTCCAATAGGACCACATGGGATTGCACATTGTGAAAATTGGCATTTGTTCAGCTGTGGTGCCCATAGAAACCAATCTTGTTAAGATCCCAACAAACAAACACAGAGATCTGTCCTCATAGTAATGGCATTGTGTATGAACATCAGATATTGATTAAAAAGGCTGGAAAATCCCATTAGGCGAAAGAACTGCATTGGTACCAAAAAACAGATCCCACGAAACAGAACAAAATATTTCCCATAGTCATCTTTAGGAAATATGCTGCCTAACAGTGACAGATGGATCCCTGGGTCTGGAGAATTTGCAGCAATCCCATTAATATTTTATTAAATATGAATATTTACACTTATTATATAAATGATTAAATGTAATAGTAAATAATATAAAAACATTGAAAAGAAAAAAAAATATTTTCTGTCCCTTAATCAAGCAATGGCATTTGGAGTCACTGATACAGTATATAAAGTTGGTGGGTTATTTTTGAAATGAATTAATATTTGTTCTTCATTATACTATGTCCCCTACCAACTTTAGCAAACCCCACTGTGATACCAAAGCTTTGTTTAATTAGAAGGAAAGAAGGGATATCAGGGTCCGGCGTCGGGAAGGTATAACAGCACCTACATGTAAATCAAAACATATCATGCATGTCATGAAAACCCATTTGCCTTTTCTCTTATTTCTGTTCAACCACCCACTCTGTAACAGCTAGGAAAATATTATGTTTAATATCCTATAAAGCAACATGTTTCAACAATATTACATAAAGGCTGGGAGTGGCGCTTGTACGCCGAAAACACATTTAGCTCAGGAACTAACCCAAGGAAATACTAAATATATGTGGAGTCTATAGATGTATTTTACAATCTTTTATAAAGCAGCTAAAAATATAACTGATGGGCAGAATTAATTCAAGGTTTATTATCATTGCATATCTAGCTTAATATTGCATATATAACTTCACAAATATAATTACACAGGGTTGCTATGTCGGAAGCAAAAAGCATGAGTTTGGGATGAAAAATGAACCACCCACTGCCCAGCCATAGAATATATTACTATTCATTTGTGTGCTGTGGCTGGATCTTAGAAAGCTGGGTGCTTTTGTTGGTGGTACAGGTATGGGACCCATTATCCAGAATGTTTGGGACCTTGGGTTTTCCTGATAAGGGGTCTTTCCGTAATTTGGATCTCCTACCTTAAGTCAACTAAAAAAAATATTTAAACAGTAATTAAACCCAATAAGATTGTTTTGCCCCCAATAAGGGTTAATTATATCTTAGTTGGGATTGAGTACAGGTACTGTTTTATTATTACAGAGAAAAGGGAATCATTTAACCATGAAATAAACCCAATAGGGCTGTTCTGCCCCCAATAAGGGGTAATTATATCTTAGTTGGGATCAAGTACAGGTACTGTTTTATTATTACAGAGAAAAGGGAATCATTTAACCATTAAATAAACCCAATAGGGCTGTTCTGCCCCCAATAAGGGGTAATTATATCTTAGTTGGGATCAAGTACAGGTACTGTTTTATTATTACAGAGAAAAAGGAAACCATTTTTAAAAATGTGAATTATTTGATTACAATGGAGTCTATAAGAGATGGCCTTTCCGTAATTCGGAACTTTCTGGATAATGGGTTTCTGGATAAGGGGTCTAATACCTGTATAGCATTTCTATATCCCACCCCTTCCTCTGACATAATTTCTGTTACATTTATCAATGATGATAGACGTGTCAGTTCGACATAATGTGTGAGGGCTGCTGGCAACAGGTTTCTGCAGGTATCAGTGCTTACTGCAGCTGAATATCGGCACTGAATACTAACACTCATTTACCCCTAAATTAACTTAATCAGTATGATGCAGTCTAGAGAGTGCTGTTCTAAAACAATTTGCAATTGGTCTTAATGTTTTCATTATTTGTGTTTTTTTCATCATTTTGATTTTCTTTCAGCAGCTCTCCAATTTGTCATTTTTGCAGCTATCTGGTTGTTGAGTCCAAATTACCCTAGCAACCAGGCAGTAGTTTGAAGTATAAATGTGATTTTGACACATAATAAATGGCAAAAATTCACGTTTTTTTACACAAAAAAAAATCATGTTTTAGCACAAAAAATCCCAAATGTTAGGAAATGCCCCTCTAATTGTTGTTCAAATGCTCAGTATCAATTAAACATTATTACATAAGGGGACATTAACTGTGCAAAACTATAAGTTCCATGCAGGATGTGCCGCTTTGCAGAGAGATTTGACAAAATTAGAAAACTGGGCAGCAAACTGGAAAATGAGGTTCAATGTTGATAAGTGCAAAGTTATGCACTTTGGTAGAAATAATATAAACGCAAACTATCTACTGAATGGGAGTGTGTTGGGGGTTTCCTTAATGGAGAAGGATCTAGGGGTTTTTGTTGATAACAAGTTGTCTAATTCCAGGCAGTGTCATTCTGTGGCTACTAAAGCAAATAAAGTGCTGTCTTGTATAAAAAAGGGCATTGACTCAAGGGATGAGAACATCATTTTGCCCCTTTATAGATCCCTGGTAAGGCCTCACCTTTAGTATGCAGTGCAGTTTTGGGCTCCAGTCCTTAAGAAGGATATTAATGAGCTGGAGAGAGTGCAGAGACGTGCAACTAAACTGGTAAAGGGGATGGAAGATTTAAGCTATGAGGTGAGACTGTCGAGGTTGGGGTTGTTTTCTCTGGAAAAGAGGCGCTTGCGAGGGGACATGATTACTCTGTACAAGTACATTAGAGGGGATTATAGGCAGTTGGGGGATGTTCTTTTTTCCCATAAAAACAAATCAACGCACCAGAGCCCCCCCCTTTAGATTAGAGGAAAGGAGCTTCCATTTGAAGCAGCGTAGGTGGTTTTTCACGGTGAGGGCAGTGAGGTTATGGAATGCCCTTCCTAGTGATGTGGTAATGGCAGATTCTGTTAATGCCTTTAAGAGGGGCCTGGATGAGTTCTTGATCAATCAGAATATCCAAGGCTATTGTGATACTAATATCTACAGTTAGTACTAGTGGTTGTATTTATAGTTTATGTATGTGAGTGTATAGATTGGTAGGTGTGGGTTAGGTGTGCTGGGTTTACTTGGATGGGTTGAACTTGATGGACACTGGTCTTTTTTCAACCCTATGTAACTATGTAACTATGTAACTATCGCAGCCGGTTCGGTTGAGCGAAAATGGACACAATTGTTCTACAGACTATTTATTAAAGAAACTTATTCCACAGGCTGTGTCAATAGGCTAAACCGACTTCCTAATGAATTTTAAAGGAATAGTAACACCAAAAAATAAAAATGTATCAAAGTAATTAAAATATAATGTAGTGTTGCTGTATGCTGGTACAAGTTATATGTTTGCTTCAGAAACTTTACTATAGTTTATATAACAGGTACAGGTTACAGAGCAGATAACAGATAAAATAACCATTTTATTCTACAGAGCTTATCTGTTATTTGCTATGTACCCTGTGCCTTTTCTCTTTCTGCCTACACAGATGGGTATTGATATAAATTATAGTAGTGTTTATTAAGCCAACATACCATGTTACCAGTGCAGGGCAACACTACATTATATTTTAATTATTTTAAAACACTTTCATTATTTTGTGTTACTGTTCCTTTAATACCAAGTGCTACAAATGATGGAATCCTAACTTAGAAAATGTTAGCCACAATCTGCATCCGATTTGCTTCATGCAAAATTGTGTATGTTCTGATGCATCAGGCCCAACTGAGGCAGGAGCAACTCAACTTTTTTATTGGAATTATAGAAAAAATGCTGCATGGTGGTAAAAGGGGACCTGTCACCCTAAAAAAATAATTCCAAATCCTTTTCTATCATGTTAGTTGAGCAAAATAAGCTTTACTTACACTATATAAACTATTTCGTTTTTTTAAGTCTTGGAATTTACAGTCACAGCCAGCAGGTCGGCGCCATTTTGTGTACACTGGTATTTAGGCAAGCTTTGTATCTCCCCAAAATTTTATACATTTGCCATCTAGGTGATATCTAGGAAGTGCTAAATGGAAAGTAAAAGTAATTGTAATTAAAAATCTGAGCTGACAATCGTTATATGATTTTAAATACATTTATAACAGGTATGGATGATTTAATAAAAAAAAAGAATTTGGGTTCACCAAATATACAGCTTTTTCATGTGTGGGTGACAGGTCCCCTTTAAAATCATTCCGATTTGTGTCTAATATGCACTTAGCCAACTTGCAGCGGTAAATGAACCATGTAGACACCTCCCTGTTATCATTAGGGTAAAAAATGAAACATTACTTGATAATCCACAAAAATATAGGAGATTGCTGAAGCTGTAAAGGGTTTAATATTTTCCTTAGCATCTACCAAAAGCAAATGTCTCATAGACGTAAGGGAAGATGAAGTAATAGAGGATGTGCCCAGGGAGAATTGCTGTGGGTTTGTGCGGTTCAGGTGAAATCCTGTGTCAGCCAAACACAAGTGGGCGGATGAGATGTATGAGCCGCTGGGCCCAGAGGTAGACATGTATCACTGTCAGCCCATCTCTCGAGATCCCACTAAATGTATGAATGTTTAGAGGTGGAGGAGTAGGAATAAGTTTTTATGAAAAGACAGTCTGTTTTCTGTTATTTGTTCCTACTCCCACAATTCTTGTAAAAGATACTGTAATGCACAATCCTTCCCCGTGCAAGTGTATGCCAGCATGTTCTTACAATGCTCCGCCGAAAATCTACAGCTTCAGACATTAAACTGATACACAAGTCCTTGTAATGTAATAATTTACCTCTCCAGTGCATCAAAGAGATAAATGGAGAGAAGAGCTTTCTAACTGGCAGAAAGTATAACATCATAATCCCCGTGTTATGATTTAATAGCGCACTCAGCGACTGGCCATCAATTACCGCAGGAAAAGTTTCCCTTTAGTTTACAGTAGAATGAAATGAATAGGAATAAAGCTACAGCAAATGTTAGTTTATCTGATTTTCTTCTCTATAGAGCTTATAAGGTAACAGAGGTGGGACATGAAACTGGACATAGCACAAACAAGTTTCTCATTGGCCTCTTCTGGAAAATAATCTAAGTCTTTGAACCCATAGCAATGCTCCTCCCTGCCTGCATCAGCTTTAATTCATATAACTGAGAGATATACTAGGGCAGTGTTCCCCAACCAGTAGCTCGTGAGTAACATGTTGCTCCCCACCCCGTGGATGTTGCTCCCAGTGGCCTCAAAGCAGGTGTTAATTTTTGAATTTCTGGTAAGGAGGCAATATTTGGTTGCATAAAACCAGGTATAATGCCAAACAGAACCTTCTGTAGGCTTCCGGTGCACATAGGGGCTACTAAGTAGCCAATTATTGCTCTTATTGGCACCCCCATGAACCTTTTTCATGCTTGTGTTGCTCCCCAACACTTTTTTCATTTAAATGTGGCTCATGGGTATAAAAAGTTGGGGATCCCTGCACTAGGGATTGTTTACAATGACCCTGCACACAGGGCTGGAGCACTATGGGTTGCAAAAGCATGTCCCGTTGTGCTTAATTTGACCACGCAGTCCATATTATACTGGCCAAGCTGGTAACATACCAGCCAGGGGTCATTATTACAAACTTACTGGCAATGTACTTGCTGATAAATTCGTAATAACTTTTCCTCTGCCCCAAGCCACCTCCAATCTGCTGCCAGCCCTCTTCCTATCTGCTCTCCCAGCTCCCACTCTAGCCCGCCCTACTTACTATTTCACCTTAGATGTGGCCCACGAAACCATGGACCTGTCCCCTGTCCCTATTTATGTCACAACTCCCCCACTCCGACATCATGTACCGCCCCCGCCCTGGCTGAAAGGTGACAACCCTAGAAGAAGGACACCTACATGCCCCCCTGCACTCCCCTTATAAATGCAGTGCCGCCCAGTGCTTGTCCCTTACCATACAACATTAGTCCACTGTCTCTCTAGGTGAATGTCTTTTTTTTCACCAGTGCAGAATGAGTGTCACCCAAAGCATCATTCTCTCTATAGTTTACTCTTATGAGGCAGAACTTCAATCAACTTCAATCTATTTTAATAAACAGAGCAGACCCAATACACCAGATAAAGCTGAAATATACACTTTATATTAAAAAACAACACTATTTTACCTGTTGTAGACCAGAATGCACAATGTGTCTCCCACTGATTGTAATTTGATATAAGGAGTCACTATGATCTCCATGTGTCTTGACTTTCCTCAACAGCACTTATCCTAATATCTTTAAAAACGACATGATCCATTATACATTATAATAGGGAGCACTAACTGAATCACGGCTGTCTGTGTCCCTGAGTTTTCAGGGTTTCACACAACAAAATCCAAATTACTCGAGCGTTTATCAATCTGTTCCCATAGTTAGGAGTTGGGAGAGACATCTATTAGATTATCTGCTGCACAGACAGAATGAAATTATCATCACCCAATGCAGTGTCACCTCCATTTTATCCATTAACATTCCTCTCCCATATCACTAGGTGTCAAAGCAAGATAAAAAGTCCTGCCACAGCCACATTATTCCTGATAAGGCCCAGTTCTGATATGTGGGTTCCTTTACGCAGCTTGGCTTTCCCTATTTCTGCAAAGCGTTTCTGTGGAAGATGAAGACATGAAAAGCAATTTGATTAAAACAGTAAATGATGCCAAGGTAAAGCCCCTGCTAGTTTACTAAGCAATACATTATTTATCCTAAATAAGATCACAAGAGTATATCTACTGGAATTTACAAATGAATGTACAGCATGATGCAGAGCAAAATTGGCTTTGCAAATGTCCCTCATTTTTAGTATTTATTGTTTTTTTCATTTCTTAGGGATTTTGTTGAGGTTTCTGAAGAGTTTTTTTAATGAAAAATTATATGTTATGTGCTTGGTAGAGAGTCACCAGGTTACTTTTGCTATTACAGGTATGGGACCTAATATCTAGAATGCTCAGGCCCTGGGGTTTTCCAAATAAGAGATATTTCCATAATTTGGACCCCTTTATATTATGTCTGCTAAAAGGCATTTAAGCATTTCACCCCAATAGAATTGTTTGGGCCAAAATGACAGCCCAAAATATTGGTGGGTCCAAATGCCAGCCCAAGACAATGGTCCTGCTCTTTCCCATAAGCAGTCATGTGATGAGCTGCAAGTGCTACATTTTGTTTTACTTTCCAAGTACAGAATATACAATCTACAGGCTTTGAAACATCAACATTTTGCTGGGATAACTTTGTTCATCTCCAATGACAGTACCTGATCAGGTTTCCCTTTAATAAAATAGATATTTTCCTGCCATTTTTCCTATAAATGTTTCTTATATTAAATATTTTTTATAACCCGCCTGTAGGCATTAGAAATCCCTTATCTCAGCAATTCAGTGCAATGTATATGACTTTTTCAAGCTTATGTGATGCTTCTTCCTTAAGGGGGAACCTGTCACCCAGACACAAAAAGCTGTATAATAAAAGTCACTTTCAAATTAAACATGAAACCCATATCCTTTTTTTAAATTAAAACACCATACCTGTTAGAAATGTATTTAAAATGGCGGCTGTCAATCATATATTGCATCAGGCATACATGTGGGGCAGGCAATTACTTTTACTTTCCATTTTGCACTTCCTAGATGTTGCTGCACTCCTTGCATTCCCCCTCCCTTCTCACCATCTATAATTGTGTAGCCTGTGCATGGGCACAAAATGGCACCCGTCTGCTTGGCTGTGATTGTGAATTACAAGACTGAAGGAAATAAGATTTATATCATTTATTGTATTCATTGTAAGTAAAGTTCATTTTGCCTGACTAACGCAGTAGAACAGGATTTGGAATTATTCTTTAGGGTGATAGATCCCATTTAATTTTTGTTTTAACAAAGCTTGGCATGCCCAGTTCTCTCTGTGAAGGGATCCCTTATCAGGTCATACTTATATGCACTATAACAAAATCTGTTTTAGCTCCCAGTAAGTATCCCACACTGCTGTGTTGAGAAGCATCTCTATTTTAGTGCAAACCTGCCACAGACAGGGACAGGGAGTGCTAGCAAATGTGAACCAATGACATGTTTTAAAGCAGAGAGATAAGGTCCTAGTTCACTGCCTTTGGTATCTTTGAGTTTTTAGGTAGCTATGGCTTGTTTAGTTTTTGTCAGCCGCCACAGGTGCTCAGGGTTAAACATCAGCCTGCCTATGAAACCGCTACCTCTGTACTCACTCACTGCCCATTAAAGGTGAAGCTTGCAGGTTCTCTGAATCCTGTTGTTGTTTCCTTCTTCCCTGGTCCTGTCCCCATTTTGTTTCCTGGTTTTTACCTTGGCTTGTTCCTGACTGAGCATTTCTTACAATTCTCCAGTTTTTTTTTCTGGTTCTGACCCAACCTGTCTGAATATATCTGTCCTTCCCTGAATTTGGCTTCCTTGCCTGTGGAAGTAACTAGATTCTTGTGCAGTAAGTCCTGGCTGAAGTCCACCTGAATAGCTGAGGGCCAGGCCATACAGTAGGTGGCTGTTATAGGCAGATACCTATCCATATACTCCCCTAGGGTTTCAGTTTGCCAAACATCCTCATGCAACATGGGGAATGTCCTTGCAACTCTCTCTGTGTGTTGGGTCTTGTGTGCCATGTCCAATAATTGGCACAGTTAAAGTTTTGATGCAAGAATATGAACATCTCAAAGTTAAAAAAGAGTATTCCTACCTGCATCTGGTGCTAATACTGTTAATTAGATTTCTAAATACCAATGTAATGGTTCTATACTACATAATATAACTAGCTGTTAGGTTTAAAAAAGGTGCACACTCATCAGGTTGAACTATTGTTGTCCAAAGGAAACTGCAAGTTGATACAATGGAATGCAAAGAAATTCCAACATCGCCAAATTGCCTCAAAAGTGAAAAAAGTCCTTTTTAAATCCAAGAGGACCAGACCCTCTATTTCTAACCAAAGGTGCTCCGCCTTACCAAACTATAGCTGCCATTTATATGATATAACAAACATGCAATTCTAAAGCAAATCTTGATAAAAGAGAATATAGGAACGTACACCAGGCCTGCATAATCAGCAAGAAGTCAGAGAGCAGCACTTACGCCAAGTCAAAAAGCCTGGCCCATTGAAGGCTCCCTTTATCCAGAGAGAAGAAAGAAGATAAAGATATGACAGAGATCAAACAGATTCTTTGCGGGTGGAATCGAGCTTCCTATTACATTCTCTGGGAGAGACTATCATTAGGTTTCAGAGGTTTGCATACAGTACCTAAAACTAAATGGCAGATTTAGACAAACAGAAAAAGGGCTCCGGCTATTAAACACTTTCTAAGTTCAGACTAGAATCCCCACTTTATTCTGGGTAATGGTGACTTCTCAAGGGAGGCTTCACTGGAATTCGTTTCATCTGATACCTTTTCTTTTCAGTGCGCTGTTGTGTGAAGAATAATGTGGCATTTAGAATGTGTCTATCTGTTGCTATCAAGCACAGGAGGGTATGGGCTGAAGGCTTCTTTTATTGGTGCAGTTTTCTTTACATGTCATTACTGGTAGATATTGCTGCTAGATATTGAAAGTTGAACTGAACTATACTACTACTACATATTACTCTGTAGCTGCTTAATTCTAAGGAAAATATTTTGGCTATGACATGAACCATAATGAGGGTCATTTACAAACAAACGTGTAGTGTGCAAAGTGCAATATTCAGATGCAGATCACCATTTTTTTGTAACTTATATTTTTATAGACAGAAAAACAAACAGTACATTGATAAATTGTACAGATGAAATAATATCATTTGACTTCAGAGTCAGCTTCTGAATGCATCATCTAATGGTGAGGATTGCATCACTTCCTGTGCACCAATGCTTGTGGGGTTAATAATACCATTGGATTACTAGGGGATACATCAGCCTTTGGTACAACTCTGTGGGAGTGCTCAGCAGAGCTTAGGAGCATGCTTGGGAGAAATAGTATCATGGTTTCCAACATGCAGCCCTCCAGCTTTTACTAAACTAAAATTAACGGCATCTTCTAATAAAGTAATGAGATGAAGTTTATGTTGTGTGTATTTATGTTTATGGGTTTAAATCATCAGTTTTCCTGTGCACTAATAGAATTGAACCCAGAGCCTAGAGGGAACTTGAGCCTAGAGTCTAGAAGGAATTGAACCTCAAGTCTAGAGGGAACTTGAACATATAGCCTTATGGGAAGATGAACCTAGAGAATTTGAACCTAGAGTCTAGAAGGAACTTTTATCCAGAGGCCAGAGGGAACTTGAATGTAGAGTTGACAGGAATCTTGAATCTAGAGCCTGGAGGGAACACAAAAATAAATACATTTTTTATTGTATTTGCCTACAAATAAAATAATTTTTTAATTGTATTTGCCTAGTTTTATCTGGCCGTGTAATTCATGGGAATCCATGATGAACTGGCAACTGTATTTTGAATTAAACTAGTAAAACTGAAGTATTAAACCAAACCAATACACATTGTTTACACCGGATATTCCTGTACATTTACTG
Organism: Xenopus tropicalis; assembly: GCF_000004195.4. NCBI lineage: Eukaryota > Metazoa > Chordata > Amphibia > Anura > Pipidae > Xenopus > Xenopus tropicalis. Next base: position 27,195,812 of record NC_030681.2, on the reverse strand, counting down.
CGCAGTTAAGACCCGTAGACACAAACATGAGACCCTATTCATTATAAAGGATAAAACAGTACCTTGTACCTTATAGTAACTATCCTGTTTAAATCCATATCCAAACAATCCTATTGGGTTTTGAATGTTTAAATGACTTTAGTAGCATTAGGGCACGGTGATCCAAATTACAGAAAGATCACACTGCTTTATTCCTATGTGGCTTTATTAATTTAAAGTGTAACCTAACATATGATTCCCCTTCATGTATACAGTAACAACATATTGCTCAGAAATATCTGCATCCAATGCACAAGGTTTAATTATGAAGCATCAAGTTATTACACTTCCTAATTATTGAGTTACAGTTTTGACAGAAATATATCATTAAATTACAGCTTTGACAGATTTTTCTCACCTCATCATGTTTAACCCTTTCATGGCCAGCCAATTACACATAATTAAACACTAGTTGCCAAACACCTTTTCAACACTGCATGCTTTTTTATTTTATAGGCTTTTCCTAAGGGCAACTTATAAATTACATAATAATTCAGATATAATGTATATTGTATTTAGGACAATGTACATTTTCTGAATCAGGGTGTCATTAAATTTCTCCGTAATACAGAGAAACATAAGGGTCATTTACAACAAGTAAGTGTGTGAAGGGCTAAAATCTGGTGCAATGGGCCCTTTGCTCATTGCCTTCACCTGTCCCTTAATTGCTGTACGTCTTTACACATTTTGGAGTACACAGACCTGCAGCCGCCCCCTATAAATACAGTGCTGCCTGCATTTGGCGATGCTGTATTCAGGAGGCATGGGATAATTGAGGCACATAGGTGACCCCACTCCTAACCCATAAGAGTCTTGCACTTCTGCTCAGGGGACAGTAAAAGCCACCCTGTACTATAAATATTATATTCTACCTGTTTAAACTGCCATACTGAACATGTTAGTACCAAATATGTATAGTTTTATAAAGCTTCCTTCATATAGAGGAGAACAAAAGAGAATTTCCAAAGGACCCTATCAGAAATAAGCTTAGTAAATAGCCAATAACACAAATGCCCAGTTTTCTGGCTTTAATATTACTGAACCTTACATTTAAGCCTAGGTCTTTATCTTTGGGCCCAGTGATGAACTCAGTGGCAAACAAACTTTATAAAAAATAATCTACATCCCACTAAGTTCATCAATTCATCACTGGGCCCAAAGATAAAGTACAGTAATTTGAAAGCCAGAAAACATTTAATTAAATTGGCACTATATATATATATATATATATATATATATAGAAAATGTTAAAAAATGTTTAAATGTTTAATAATGTTAATAATGTTTCAAAATTGTCTATATTACATCTCATCTGGCATATTCTAGGATAGGACAATAGAACATCTAAATATGAATATGATTACTAGTGATAAGCAAAATTGCCCGCTTTATTTTGCTTAAAAAATTGCAAAACCAAATAAAAATTTGTGCAATGCCAAATTTTGGCAAATGGATTGGAGTCAATTGGCGTTTTTCCTTGTGGTTTTTCTTGCACCAAGTGCATTGGAGTCAATGGGTGTTTTTTCTCGCCCCAAGTGCATTGGAGTAAATCGATTGGAAAAATTCTAGCTCAGATCCACAAAAACACTGCTACTTGTGAAAACAGGCTAAATCCCATTGTATATTGCAGGAGGATAAAGAACCGAGGAAGGAAGTCTACTAAGTATATATAATTTAGAAATTCAAGATTATTCATCTGCATTTTACTATTTTGTCTACATTTTCATTGCTACATATACAAAGATATTTGACAGCCCTAAACCTACCTAGCACAACCCAAACAGTCACTCGCAGAACAGCGGCCAATTATATTCCTCTAATGGACACTACATTTATTCGTCCCAACTGTTCTGGTCATGGTTCCTTCTGTGCTTGCCTGTAGTGATCGGTGAAATAATTCGCCAGGCAAAAAATCCCTGCACGATGAAAAATTGTTGCCCACGTAAAAAACAAGCAAAACAGGGGAGATTGACTCATTACTACTTGCCTGTCCCCTCTTGTGTTATATTTCCCGGCTCACCCAGGTTGAAGTCTCAGGGCATGTGCAACCCAAGTCCCAGATCTTTAAACTGTATGGTGGAGACTCAATACCCTCACTATATATAAATATATTTAGAGTAGTGCTTTCCAACATATTATGTGTAATGGGCTGATTATTTCTGCTTGAGGCCTAAATTACGGTAAATTAAAATGATGATGTCACACAGTGAAGTCCATCGAGCCTTCATGCAAGCTGGGGGCCATAAAAATCCTTTGGACCCACAGGCCTCCAGTTGGACAGCCCGCATTTAGAGCAAAGACATAGACAAACCTGGGAATGATAATATATTTGGAGAACAAATGATACACTTGTGCTTGCACCAATATGCAGTATCAGGCCAATGAATCTGCACAGAGGCACAGACCATGGAGAGCAAAAGAGACGCTCTGTGGGAATCGGTGACATGAAAGCAGAATTCTTTCTTCACGCTAAAATTGCAATGGGGAATTTTTCATGTTGCATGTCCGACGTTCTCTGTGATGAAAAGTACCATCTTGATGATTCATTGCTATCTCTCGTGAGCTTACTATCAGTCTATAAAACATTGGGAAACCAGTTCCCAGTTTTAAAATATGAAGTCTTAAGTGAAAGAATATGTAGGTCTTTTAGGGGTGAAATAAAGAATTACACATGCAGTACTTACAGAGTGAAACTCTTAACATATCTAAGCAATTTTACATGGAAATCATAGGGAATTGTGCTTCTCCTTTAACTCTACTGCCAAGGTTGCCTAATTGCATTGCTTTATAGTTAGAGATCTACTGGGAAGTAGTTTAATGCTACAGGTATGGGATCCACTAGGCCATCTCCCATAGGCTCCATTTTTAGGCAAATCATTCTAATTTTTAGAAATAACTTTCTTTTTCACTGTTATAATAAAACAATACCTTGTGCGTAATCCAAACTAAGATATGGTTAATCCTTATTCTTCTGGGTTTAATTAATGTTTAAATGATTTTTAAGTAGAATTAAGGTATGGAGATCCAAAGTATAGAAAGACGCCTTATCCATAAAACACCAGGTCCACCATTCCAGCATTCTGGATACAGGTCCCATACCTTCACATACTTGTACACAGGTCACAATATTGATTGTGCAAAAGTGGAGTAATGCCATTAAATACAACCAACCTACAGGGGATTGCTCAGACACCTGCTGGCAGCTACTAAGAGACTCTAACAATGCACTTTGCTGCCTAATGTCATTTAATCAATAACAGCATTAGGACTTATTACTGCTTTGGGATCCATGATATAATTATGAAATATAAATATATGCTATACTATAAATGTAGCCAGCATCAGACTGGGACCCCAGGGACCCACCAGAAAACCTTAGACCATGGGCCCAATCTCCAAACTATTTTTTCTTCTTTACTCACTCAACCACTTTATTCTCCAAGTCTCTTTTTTTACATGCTAGCATCTATCCTTCCATCTATCTCTCCTCTTTGTTCCCATTCAGAAATAGGGAATCACCATGAAGTAGGCCAAATGGTCAGGAGCAGGAGGGCTCACTTACCCCTGGGCCCACCGGAAGTTTTCCTGGTGTCCTGGTGGGCCAGTCCGACACTGAATGTATCTCTTCTTCCCACTGACACAAGCAAGTTGGTGTGGATGTTCTAAAAGGGCAATGTGACTATTCTATGGTGTTTGCAAATCACATAGAAACACCATAGAAAAACAGGAAACCTCTTAACAGTTAATAAGAATCATATAGCAATGGACGAGCCAAGGACTTATCTGTCCACCTATCTACCTGCACCTCAGATTAGTTACTTGCTTATTACCAGAGACACTTCAATTAAGAGTAAAATGTCTAATATCAATTAATATAATATATGATATGGTAAAATTGGTACAATTTTATAAACAGGTCATCTGTTTCATGCCAGAGGTATTAAATAAGAAAGGAGGGACACAGCAGCCCTTGGGAAGAATGGAAAATGTATAACAGAGTAATGGTAGGCTATGACTGCCATGACCTGTGTAATTTCTGTAGGCCAGCTGCCATGTTGTGTGATATAATGCAGCGGGACCAACAACTGCCAATATGTCAGTCATGACTCCTCTTGAAAGTTAAAGGGGATGTAAAGTAAAAAACTCAGGGTTTATATATCTAGGCCCAAGATAAATCCAATGGCAAAGCAGTTAAAACAGGGTTAAAACACAGCTAACGGGAGCTCTGTATTCCTCAGTGTCTGCAGCAGAATGAGGAGTGGGTGTGTCTCACTTTCTGCTCATGTTTCACTTCCTTATCTGTGTCTGACTTGTTTTTATCAGCAACTGACCAATAACAATCCAGTAAACAAACTCCTGTGCTTTTTTTCCAAGTCTGGTATAGGGCAGTCCCTGCTTTTGTTTGTTTCCAAGTCTGGTATAGGGCAGTCCCTGCTTTTGTTTGTTTCCAAGTCTGGTATAGGGCAGTCCCTGCTTTTGTTTGTTTCCAAGTCTGGTATAGGGCAGTCCCTGCTTTTGTTTGTTTCCAAGTCTGGTATAGGGCAGTCCCTGCTTTTGTTTGTTTCCAAGTCTGGTATAGGGCAGTCCCTGCTTTTGTTTGTTTCCAAGTCTGGTATAGGGCAGTCCCTGCTTTTGTTTGTTTCCAAGTCTGGTATAGGGCAGTCCCTGCTTTTGTTTGTTTCCAAGTCTGGTATAGGGCAGTCCCTGCTTTTGTTTGTTTCCAAGTCTGGTATAGGGCAGACCCTGCTTTTGTTTGTTTCCAAGTCTGGTATAGGGCAGTCCCTGCTTTTGTTTGTTTCCAAGTCTGGTATAGGGCAGACCCTGCTTTTGTTTGTTTCCAAGTCTGGTATAGGGCAGTCCCTGCTTTTGTTTGTTTCCAAGTCTGGTATAGGGCAGACCCTGCTTTTGTTTGTTTCCAAGTCTGGTATTGGATAGTCCCCTGCTTTTTTCCCATCAGGATGGCCACTGGCCGTGTATATTTCCAGAAGCTGTGCTCAGAGATCACTTCAGGGGAATAGCAAAAGATCTAAAATACAAAGGCTTCAAATTAAAAAACGGTGAAGAATTTTTAATGCTTTTATATTGCAAATGTATTTCATTTGGTCTAAATAACAAAATGGAAAAATATATCTCTGCACAGGGAAGAAGCTAGAGATGGGTGCTGACCATATTCACGCAGTGCTCCGCTGCCATAACAATAGAAAAAAAGGGGAAAAGCAGCACTCTTCTATTCTTTAATAAATAATTCACTCTACCATTGAAAATTTTATTCTTGAACCAACAAATGTATTTTTAGTTGTAATATTGGTGTGTAGCCGCCATCTCAGTGCATTGTGCCTGAGTCTGAGCTTTCAGAAGGAGCCAGCGCTACACATTAGAACTGCTTTCAGCTAACCTATTGTTTCTCCCACTCCCATGTAACTGGAGGAGTCCCAAGCTGGACTTGCATTTCTTACTATTGAGTGCTATTCTGGTAGGAGTCTGCTGGAGTCTGCTGGAGAAGCTCTATTAACTGATGTACAAAACAACATGTTTTCCTATGACAGTATTCCTTTAAATGAAGTGGCAAGACTGTCCCTAAATAAAAAATAACTTTTTAAGTTCATTGTCACCAAATCTGCTTTTGGTAGAGATACAGAGGGGAAAAAGAACTGAGGTCTGTGGTTTGTGCCCACCATTTGCCGGCTGCTTCTAATATCTGACTTTTATGCAAAACAAAGAGACACAAAGAGATAAACAAAAGGGCCATTTAAACAGCAGAAATAATTGTTCAGTTTTTCCACAATTGGAAAGACCAGTATTTATGTTAATAAAAGCTAAAATGCTATTAGCTGTGAAAGAACCAATTTCAAGCATCGCCATAGCATTCTGTGTTACAAATGGCTCATTGTTTGATGGGAAAATGCTGTCACTGCATGTTTTCTAGAAGATACAGGAAATAGCCCAGACTACAAAATTCTGTTTTGTCACATGCCCAGCAAGGATTTGCTAAATTCATAACTAATCAAGGGAAAAGCTAAAACAAAAATAGGTAATAAAGAAGCCAAAAAGTCTTTTACCAATTAATATTTGAAATGAATAAAAGGTGCCCATAAGACAGTTCCCAGTGGCACAGTATGTTGTTTCTTGCTCAAAATAAACAGATATAATGGTAGAAAAGGAATGAAAAAGATGCACTGTCAATTTAAAATGCAATGAGTGGATACAGACAAAAAGGATATCTCACTCCCAGTCACTGTTATCAGTTACAGCTAAATCCAGCAGCTAATACAGTGCTTCAGTGTGTCCAGCCATATAAATGTAGGGGAGGACAGGGCAGTGTCTTTTGGAAAACACCATGGAGTATGAGGTAAAATTGGAGAAAACTACATATTATTATTAACATATATTTATAAAGCGCCAACATATTTTGCAGTGCTATACAATAAGAAGCCAATGAGACCTCTTACCATAAAGTTAATCTGATGTTTTTGAATCAAGGAAAGTATTATCTGATGCTAGGAGCCCATTGGAGCAAGCTAAGAGCACAGTAGAGTGTTGGGGTTATTGGTAATGGAGACATGCTTGGGGATGTTTGAGAAGCTGTGTCTGGAAAGAAGAGAAAGCAAGGTTGGCATATTATATTCAGGCATCTGAATCAAATGAAACCATAGGAATCCAACTTATAAAACCAATGTGTTCCCAAGAATTCATTTGGAATAGCCAGTGCTGCTATCCCAAATGTGTGGAGGAGATATGATTGCTAAACTTCCTCAGCAGTGGCTGAAACTCGGAGTTTCTATGGAGCGGGCACACCGGTAGTTTGATATTGGCACCATATAATCTACATTGGCCAGCATGTAAAAGGTTAAAGTTGTTACCCCTAGGTAGGATTTTATGTCCAGTAAAAAGAGACTCTCTGCAGCAGGCCTGGACTGGAATTCAAAATAAGCCCTCTAGATGCTCTATGGCATCTTACAGCAGCCCCTCTGGCATTTGCCTGAATCCACAGAAAGCCAGTCTGGGTCTGCTATGTAGGGAATGATATGAATGAAATATACCTTGCACTTTAATATGTAGGATATGTGGTGCCTTTTCTTTTTCTAGTGCATCAATGTATAAAATGTGGCATTTGCACATTGTCTAGACAATGAACATTGAAGCATTATGCACAGATGGTCTCAGGCAGAGAAACATGGAAACTTGTCATATATGTTAGGGGCATGTTCTAGGCCTGGTCATTTGGTAGCTGCATAAAACAGATTTTTAAAAGGCAATTTTTCATTGCAAGGGAAAGCTGTAGCTGAGAAGAGCAAAAACAGCCCTGTGCTGTACGTAGGGTGCATGGAGTTCTAAAGGTGCCCATACATGCACCAATACATGCACCTTGTTTTGTTCAATGTTAGAATCATCATATAGGGGTATCATTCTTTTGTTTCTACCTGTATATCTGACGATTCAGTTCATAACATATGTGGGGTTGACGAACATTCTTTCCAGCAACCAGTGGTCGCCGGAAAAATCGTTATTGTTGGGTTCCAAATATGGAACCCAATTTAGAACATGATCTGAGCGAGAGATAAATGTGTTCTTGCATTGTGCATTGAAAAAGTGAGCAAAACACTCAGTAATAAGTCATTTTGTTACTAAACAGCAAAGTTCAGGAAATGATATATGAGGCTAGATTTAATGTAATGTGCTTGGATTCTGTTAATGTTATTTCTGCCCAGTAGCTTTATATATACCTCACCTTTATGTTACCTACGAAACTATGCTGGCCCAGGAATTTATATGTATACCTTGCTTGTGGGTTAGGCTTCTATTGTATTGGGGCTGCTATTTTCTACTATGAAAGAATGTAAGGAAGTGGTGTTCCCCTTGCGTTTCGGCACATTAAGTTAAAACTACTTCCCTGATAATGTTTACGTAGACTTGTAGGCAGCTTGGTATGAATGTACTGATGTACAGACAGAGCAGGCTTAAATGATTCAAACAGCTTAACACTGTAAAACATGGTGCCCTCTTTTTATTATTGTAGTGAATGGCGTTCCTCTGCGACATGTTGCCCTGTGTTATGATGTATTGAACTATCGCAACATTATCATAAGTTGCATCATCTCTACTGTATGTAAAAAAGAGGAAAACATGAAGGAAGAATAAGAAGAAGAGAGTAGGTGGAAGCCAAGTTGTTTTATAGGGATTGTGCATTCAGCCACATTTTCTAAATGGCAGCGAACTTAGCCGAGCAACCTTTAGCCATGTAGACTAGTTTGTTTGGTAACACATCACTGACTTAATATCTTCAGAAACTAACGGAAGGAGCTGAAGTAGACTTCCATTGCAAGATAGCTTTATTAACCTAGAATAACAATTACAAGTAGCATAAGAGATGATAGCCCAGGGGTCACCAACCTTTATTACTCAGGAGCTGCAGTCAAATGTAAAAAGCCTTGGAGAGCAACACAAGCATCAAAAAAGTTCATGGAGGAGCCAAATAAGGGCTAAGATTGGCTATTAGGCAGCCTCTATGCACACTATCAGCTTACAGCTTATTTGGTAGGAAATCTTGTTTTTATTCAACCAAAACTTGCCCCCAAGTCAGGAATTCAAAAATAACTCCCTGGTTTGGGGGCACTGAGATCAACATCCAAGGGGTTGATGAGCACCATTTTGCCCCCGAGCCACTGGTTGGGGATCACTGCCCTGTAGCTACCTGGTTTGGGGGCACTGAGAGCAACATCCAAAGGGTTAGTGAGCAACACGTTGGGGATCAGTGTGATGGCCCCAGGTCCTCCATCACACCCAGAAGGCACACATGTTTCATTCATGTACTACAACAAAGCAGTCCACAACGGCTGATTGGCAGGGCATTCCCAGGAAACATGGAGGAAGGAACCCATGGCTAGGTTACATTTGGGGCAAAGGTCTGTGGTTTGGGGAAATAGCTTTGCTAGCCTATGGGGGGGGTCAGGTAAGCACTATTCAGGAATTTAAATTGAATACATTTCTCCATGTAAATTTTATAAAATTTGAGGAGGAAGACAATGTTACAGAGAGCCAATGACCAGAAATCAGAAGACGTCAAATGGTCTGTAGTGATAGCTGTAGTTGGTGTCAGCCAAGAATTTTTACATTACTGTATGTTTTGATAAATGGCATAACAACAAGGACTGTAAAGGATGTAGTACCGATTGAACCCTAATACACGAGGGGGCTGCAGTAACTCCAAAAAAACAATATTCCACCACAGTAGAAAAAAACATTGGGAAAGATCATAGAAACAAATCAAGTGTGCTCAGCTGTAATTCTTAGCAGATATCACTCCACATATTCAGGCACAGTTACTAGGTTTCACTAGTCTTTTGCTATAAACCTCAGCCTGAATAACATGAAAGTTAGGTGAAATATAGGGGTGACAATAATGACCCTCTGAAGCGGAGCATAGAGACCAGCGGAGAGAGACAGGAGGGCAAGATGAAAAGTAAAGAATAATACAAAAATATCTGCACATTGATATAAATTTGATGATGCAATTGACTGTAGAATATACATGTTATGGAACATAGCTGCAAGGTCCAATGAGGGCACGGAATGATATGAATTATAAACAATATCAGTGAATCACCATATAGCAAATTAGTGCAATATAAGAAAAGGCTAATAGTATATAAATAAGGAGCAATGTTTCCTACACATAAGGGAAACCCACTTGATTGTCAATGCTCCATGTAACACATTCTCACCCAGGTCATGGATTAGTTTGAAAGTGAGTGGTATAGAAAGTATGAACCAAGTGACGTGGATGCCCTGTAGCCCCTGCAGTTTTCTTAATAATTGGTTAGACAAGTCTACTCAGGTATTCAGATATGCATTCATTTAAATGCCAGATGCCAAGATTCTTAAGGAAAAATACCTGATTGCTGCTGTCATGGAAGTTTTTAAGATGTCCTGTATATTTAAGGACTTATATCATTGAAACATTTTTTTCATGGCTGAGTTGCCATCACTGTTAACACATACCTTTAATACATACCTCAGAATTAGCAACATTCCTCACGCTGGCTGCCGGTAAACTACTATTACTGATTGATTCCTGTGTCAGTGCAATGCTGCACGGTTTGCCATGGGTGCAGTCTAACATGTGGCCGCACAAGTGTAGATCTGCGAGGGACTACACATCTGATGTTGTTTCAACAGTCCAAGAACCTCTGTTAATTAGGAGAGATGGTGTGAAATTAAGCGTGAGTGAAACTGTATAATGAAACGGAACATTGGGTAGCAATTAGGATATGTTTATTAAATAGATCCAGCAATGTAGGTTAGCCATAGGATCTATTACACTGAATGTTTGAGACAAGCAGTTTTTAAGGCAGGCATCCCCAACTATGGATGAATGAAAGGGTTGGGCATGGAGTCCACAAAAAAACCTGGATTTTTGACAAGGAATCATTTGGTTTATTCTGCTAGAGATGCTACAGAGCAGTGATCCCCAACCAGTGGCTCAGGGGCAAAATGTTGCTCACCACCCCCTTGGATGTTGCTCTCAGTGCCCCCAAACCAGGGAGTTATTTTTGAATTCCTGACTTGGGGGCAAGTTTTGGTTGAATAAAAACAAGATTCTACCAAATAAAGCCCCCTGTAAGCTGATAGTGTGCATAGAGGCCCCTAATAGCCAATCACAGCCCTTATTTGGCACCTCCATGAACTTTTATGGTGCTTGTGTTGCTCTCCAAGTCTTTTTACATTTGACTGTGGCTCACGAGCAAAAAACGATGGGGACCCCTGCCTTAAGGCTACTAAAAGCAATTTCTATATTTTGGAGTTTTCTCTTTCTAGATAGCAAATCCCATATTTAGAGTGTTATCACATAATGCCTCACAAAATGTATTTTATTATAATACAATGCTTGCTATTGGAATCCTGGAAATAACTCTTGGCGACAATAAAGCAGGAAATCCCTGTTAGCTCTGGTCTTCACCAATGCCCATTTGGGGCCCTAGAACTATATAATGTAAGTGTAAACTTGAGTCAGGCCAAAAGGCCAGAGCAGCTGGCAGAGAGTTGTAATCAGAACAGACAGGACAGACAAGGGTCAACAGGAGTAGAATAAGCAAGAAGAAAGCCTTGAGCTGGATGTGATAACTAGAAGCCAGCTTGGGCAAGTCCATAATGGTAGGATACTCCATATAAAGGGAACTAGGTGCCAAGCAACCTAATTGACAGGTCAGCAACCAATGGAAACTATCCCACTGAGGCAAAATAGTAGTGTCGAAACATTGTCCGTGTAATCATCATATATGGCCAGGGTTGAACTAGGCCAGTGGGACACTGGCAAAAAACTCAGTGGGCTCCCTTGGGCCCTGCCAACCCAGACCTAAACGGAAGCATTGGCACTCCCCTACTAACGTCCCTCCCTCAATCATGGCAAAATGAAGTAAAAGGTACTCATGCTCGGAGAGGTTGGGCGGACGGTTGGTGGGGGCCCCTGGGGTGGCAGCCCTGGTAGTCCTGCAAACCCAAGTCCGACACTGTATATGGATGTGGCATCAACTTGCATGCTGACATATAAAGATGCAGCGCCCCTGCTGACTGGCACTCCAAGGGAAAGTTGACCTTACAAACATTTATTGTTTACATACGATCTAATAGAACTCTTGCAATAACTGTTCAGATGTCATATATCATGGTGTTTATACTAAAGGGGAAGAATAGGGTCGGCTGTTTGGCAATTATGTATTGCATTGACCAATCTTTCATTCATATATTTAGTTTTCTAAATGACTCACAGAATGTAGCTCGTGCCGGAGTTAAATTTGTATCTTATAAAATGGTACCAAATATTTATTTTCCCACACACAAAGCATGTGTTTTATTTCCTTTCATGTCAGAGAGGGCTGGAGAGTTTCCCACTTGCTTTTGGGGATGGTTTTGAAATTTGCATTAAATAAAGTTATTTTTTTTTTACCAGTGATTTCTGTTTACTTAGCAGGCAAGACGATTGTACTCACGCTGTAGTTAAAGGGGGTAGTGCACTTTACAATTATCTTTATAACTGAATGACTTTTTAATTTGATTTTTATATTTTTATAGCTTTCTGCATTATTTGCCTCTTCTGCCTCTTTCCATCTTTCACACGGGGGTCACTTACCCCAGCAGGCTCTGTAAGCCTACAACTTTATTGTTAGTTTTTATTTCTTCTTTTTCCATTTAGAACTTCTCCTATTCATCTTCCATCTCTCATTCCAACCACTGCCTGGTTGTTAAGGGAAACAGGACCCTAGCAACTAGATAGTTGAAGTGAAGAGCTACTGAACAAACAGCTAAATAATTCAACACAACAACAACAACAAAACAGTCCAAAAAAAGTCCAATTGCAAATTGGCTCAAACTATAATTGTCTAAAGTTAATTTCAAAGTAGAATAGCCCTTTAATAGGGCATTTATTTGATACATGGCTAGTCACAGGGAGCATTGTATGCATTTCTACATATGTATGGGTATGAGATCGCTTATCTGGAAATCCAGTATCCAGAAAGCTCAGAATTACAAATTTCTCTGTTATAATAAAATGATTCCTTGTACAGGTATGGGATCCCTTATCCGGAAACCCGATATCCAGAAAGCTCCGAATTACGGAAAGCCTGTCTCCCATAGACTCCATTTTAATCAAATAATTCAGATTTTAAAAATTGATTTCCTTTTTCTCTTCAAAAATAAAACAATGCTTTGTATTTGATCCAAACTAAGATATTATTAATCCTTATTGGATGCAAAATAATATTATTTAGTTTAATTAATGTTTTATTGATTTTTTAATAGACTTAAGGTATGGCGATCCAAATTACAGAAAGACCCCTTATCCGGAATACCCTTGGTCCCGAGCATTCTGGATAACTGGTCCTATACCTGTACTTGATGGTAACTAAGCTGCATGAATCCATATTGGTGGCAAAACAATCCTATTATTTTAAAGTATGGAGATCCAAATTACAGAAAACCCCACAGATAACAGAGCTTGTATTTGTATTAATACAGATATGGGACCTGTTTTTCCGAATGCTCGGGTCTTTCAGTAATTTGGATCTCCATACCTTAAGTCTACTGAAAAAAAATTTAAACATTAAATAAACCCAATAGGATTGATTTGCCTCCAATAAGGTTTAATTATATCTTAGTTGGGATCAAGTACAGGTACTGTTTTATTATTACAGAGAAAAAGGAAATATTTTTGAAAAATGTGGATTATTTCCTTAAAATGGAGTCTATAGGAGTTAGGCTGTAATTCAGAATTTCTGGACAAAGGGTTTCCGGATAATGGGTCCCATACCTATCTATACAATATAGACACACAGACATATTGTAAAAATAGCTCAACTAATACATTGAGTCTGCCATGTTCAGGCTGGCCTAATTTAAAGAGACACCGTGTTTACATTGTATTTGTTCTTTAATCCTTGCTCCACCCATATTGAGGAACATGGACACTATTTATTTATTTAACTAATATATAGCAGTTGTCCCATTGTGGGGGAGTGGGGTAAGATTTATTTTCTTCCCACTATGAATTCCAGTGGCTTATATTGGTGCAAAAACATAATACATTCTAGCAAGGAAGGAGTAACTATGGTACAGGTACGGGACCTGTTATCCAGAATGCTCGGGACCTGGGGTTTTCCGGATAAGGGATCTTTCCATAATTTGGATCTCCATACCTTAAGTCTGTTAAAAATCATTTAAGTATTGAATAAACCCAATAGGATTGTTTTGCCTCCAATAAGGATTAATTATATCTTAGTTAGGATCAAGTACAAGGTATTGTTTTATTATTACAGAGAAAAGGGAATCATTTAACCATTAAATAAACCCAATAGGGCTGTTCTGCCCCAATAAGGGGTAATTATATCTTAGTTAGGATCAAGTACAGGTACTGTTTTATTATTACAGAGAAAAAGGAAATAATTATTTGCTTATAATGGAGTCTATAGGAGACGGCCTTTCCATTATTAGCAACTTTCTGGATAATGGGTTTCCGGATAAGGGATCCCATACCTGTATTTGGTTTTGCGTTCTGTCCACTCAGTCCAATGTTGAAACTTGAATATGCTCTAAAGAGTCAGTCAGAATAGAAGACATTCAAATGAAATAACAATCAGTTACTTGTACTTGTAACTGTGATTACTGTAAATATTTGCACAAAATCCATTATATTAAGTATATTGCCACCTACACCTGAAGCTAGCACGGTCCATTGCATTAGATGTTCAACCCATAATGTATACATTCTCTAATTATTGGGTATATTGTTTTTTTATTTCCTAACAAGGATTATGTAGGAGAGCATAGAATCATACTGGAAATGCCAGAGTTTGTTTTCATATATTTCTAATATTGTTTGGATATTGTTTGGTGCTATAGAGGGCCCAGGCCAAATGTTGGCACTAAATCAATAGATCATGGAATCCAGCCAGGTCATACCTAAGCAGGGTAAGAACAAACCCCATAGTACAACCCAGCAATCCAATTAACCAACCATTAAAGTTGTTCCACACTGCGTAGCACAAACCTAGACTCATGTTAGGGGTATTATTCACAGCACATTCTCTGAGCATGTGGCCATAATTTCACTTTCCAAGAAAAACTAGAGAAAACATGGCTCCCAGCCAAGGCCCTTTTTTTCCGATCTTCAAATCGTATTATATATATTGCACACTTGGGAATATTGTGCACTTAGAGGCTCATTTGCTTTTCTTAGTAGAACTCTAACCTGCTTATAAGCACCTGATCCTTGTGTAAATAAAGAAACCAAACAGGCTGGTAGCGTCCAATCACAAGCGGTTCATTTAAATCGCTGAACCGAAAGTCTGCACCCAATCCTTTAAACTGGTAAACTCCCCAAGAGGGGTTAAATAGAGTCTAGACCACCTTCTAGAAGCCCAGGCTCCCGCAGCATGAGGAGTTCTTGTCCAGATTAATTTAAAAAATATATTGGCAAAGAATACAGTTCGGCAGAATACAAAGGCCAGTCGCTTTATCTGTGTAACTGCTCCAGAATGAACTGTGCAACTTGAAAGCATTTTATTTGAATGTCTTCAGAACAACGAGATAAAACTTGCCCTTCTACCTTTCATTCTCCCTTGGGTGAAGGAAATCAACTCGCATGATGTGGCTTTTTCTTTACAGGCGGAAATTCTTCCTTTGTTTAAAGTACTGCTAGTATATAACTCACTAGAACCTTAGGGCAGATTTTATGAATAACAGTATCCCGAAGGAAGCCAACAGCAATTAATTTTAATAAATATATCGTTTACCATATACATCCGCCTGACCTGCTAGTCCTGTGTAAATTGTTATGTGAAACACATAAATGGCACAATGAGCTTTACAGCAAATAAACAGAATCTGAGGCCACTAAAACATATTTTTTTTTTTGCAAAGTATTTAAAAAAGTAGATAATTCCTGTAACCACATTAATATTGTTACATAATGCTACTAAATATTAACATTCAGACCACACTGCTACCACAATAAAGTTTCTGTAATCATTAGTATACATTAGTGATGAGAAATTTTTTTCCGCCAATCGTTTTGCAAAATCTTGCCGCTAAAAAATTCATGGTTTTGCGGTTTGTGTCAAAAAGATGCAGGCGCGTCAAAAAAGCTGTGTGTCCTTCCCATAATTTGGAGCTTTCTGGACAACGAGTGTCCGAATAACGTTATCTCATACCTGAAGTATACATTAGAGATCACTTACAAAGACCCAGAGAATTAATTGATTAGCTCTAAAGGCAACAAAAGCCTATGTGCCAGCCCCCTGCCCACCCCTCTTGAATACAACACTGCAAAACGCAGGCATCACTGTATACATGAAGGCAGTCACAAGTCTTCATGGGGGGGCGGGGACAGGGGAGCTCAGACAGAGGGCCATTTACAGTGACGTTTTGGCAGAATGCCTATCTTCAGTGGTTGGGAAGCCACTTAGAGTAAGATTTTGGGAGACTACCTATTTTCTCACCTAGATACTCTT
This sequence comes from Xenopus tropicalis, assembly GCF_000004195.4. Taxonomy (NCBI): domain Eukaryota; kingdom Metazoa; phylum Chordata; class Amphibia; order Anura; family Pipidae; genus Xenopus; species Xenopus tropicalis. The sequence continues at coordinate 27,179,769 of NC_030681.2, read as the reverse complement.
GGAAGCTGAGCATGAAGGTCAATTAGACCAAGATCTTGGGTGAACACTAAGGGCAGGGGTACACGGGAAAATTAGTCACCCAGTGACAAATCTTCTTTGTCGCGGCGACTAATCTCCCCGCAATGCCATCCCACCGAATGTAAATCGCCGGTGGGATGGCATACAGGTCGCTGCGTTGTCCCGCAGTCGGCCGACATTTCCCCTCAAGGCAACCTCGGGCTACTGCAGGACATCATAGCGACGCGTATGCCATCCCACCGGCAATTTACATTGTAGCCGGTGGGAAGGCATTGCGGGGAGATTAGTCGCCCGCGACAACACAGATTTGTCGCTGGGCAACTAATCTCCCCGTGTACCCCTGCCCTAAAGGTGGCCATACCCTGTAAGATCCGCTAGTTTGGCAAGGTCACTTAGCGAGCGGATCTTCTCCCAATATACCCACCTAAGGGTGGGCGATATTGGGCTAATTCAATCATTTGGCCTGTCGATGGTGTCCATATACCGAATCGGTCTAAAGGATCGATATCGGCAGCGGAAATCGTCCCGTGTATGGGCGTCTTTACTTTACGTCTTAGATATTCTTAGGCTATGGTTGATCCAGCCGTGCTTTCATATATCTGTAAGCTTATTTTGACTCAAGGGGGCCCTGACCAAATGTTGGGCCTCTGTGGATTTTAATACACTGAGCATAAGGGTGTTCTAGATTTTATATGACTGTGACCAAAAGAACTGATGGTAAGCTGAAGGAAGGGTTACCAGGTTACCAATAAATACTGACATGTTTTCCTACATTTTATGGCACCATTAAAGCTACTATTTTATTTATTATTAATTTATGATATTTATAATAATATTATTTAAGTATGATGATTTAGTATTACAGCTCCTTAACATACACTTCAGTTCAGTGCAAAGGAACAGTTTATTTATATCTAAAACCTGCCCAAAATTTGGTGACGAGTCAATTTATTTCAAATCTTGTGCATCTTATTGTTAATTTACACCAGACCACAGAGAAGGCTTGTGTTTTTTTTCTCCCTCTGGTCATCTATATATCATGCTGAGTCTCTATCCTGTATTAAAGCAAGAAGAGAGATCTGCATTCCTTCCGTCCCCGTAGGATTAGTGCACCATAATGTCATTAAAAAATGGATTTTTGTAAAAATCAAAAAAGTAATTTAGATAGGAGCATAGCTAAGAAATGAATCCCGTTTCCACATTTTGTTTACATTACCGTAATGCCGCAAAGTCCATTTAATAATGGCTAAACATACATCCAGTCTGAGGTCTACAGAAAATAAATTAAGGACATCTAAATCTTCAGCTCAAGCTGAAACATCTGTGGACAGCACAAGTTTAGGCACAAGGAGGAACATCTGTTAGATGTTTAAAATAGCTTTTCTATTTTGACTGTTTTCACGTCAGTAGGAAGCCATCTTATCCTTGTGTTTTGCTGGCTTAAAACAAGAGTAAACAATCGTTTCCCAGTGATGTTTTTCTAATACGAAACTTGTGAACCTTGACTTATAACCTATTTGCTAAAATAACCTGTTTGCTTCTCTTTATCCTGCACACAAATATCCTCACAGACGAGAACGTCTCAGTTCTTTTTTGGAACAATATTGTTGGTACGGATTGTGAGCAGCGGATTTTACAAATAGATTACCTAATGACCCAAAGACTAGTGATAAGCAAATTTTTTCGCCAGGCATGGATTTGCAGCAAATTTCGGCATTTTGCCATTGGCGAATTGTTTTGCGAAACCTCTGTGAAAATTTGCCGCGGAAAAAATCGTTGCGCAGAATTTTTTTTGTTGCGCGTCAGACTGGGCACAGTCACGGCAAAATTGGGCGTGGTTGCGTAAAAAGCGTGAGCGTCAAAAAAACATAGAAGCCGGCGACAAAAAAAAATAGACGCGGGCGACAAAAGAATTGTGCAACAAATGCGTTTCACGAATTTTTCTGTTTCACTAATTTTCTTGCCGTTTCACAAATTTTATGGCAAAGCGAAACGGGACAGATTTGCTCATCACTACCAAAGACCAATAAATGTACAAGTGTCAGCCATAGGCAAAGGTACTGTATACTAATTATACTCTTTATCATACTTTCTCCTTATACAATAAAAATGAAAAAAGACAAACGCACAATAATAAGTAAGAGAATAACAAGCTGCTAATTTAGTTGTACTTTAGTGTTATTTATTATTTTTTAATTACTTTCTATGGAGGGAGAGGATAAAGGAATTGACTTATGTTCCATCTTCACTTAAATATGCAATATGTATTAATAATATTTTCCTATAATCAGGGCTTGATTATTCTTTCTTTTCTCAAATATATGCATATGAATGTGTAGACAGACTACAATATTACTGCTTATACAAAGTGACATATCATTGAAAAACTCCAACAAACTGTGTCCCCATTGCTATTCAGTTTATTTTGACTGCAACAAGGGCTCATTGATCAACAGGTTCTTAAACTGTGCCCATAGCAACTGGCCAGTAAATAGCTTTGACATTCTAGACCCAGGGTCTCTTAAAGCGGCCATGCACACACAAGGTTCTGTATGATAATTGGTGCCTGTATAGTGGGAGACAACGCTACCAATATAGGCAAAAGTCTTGGATATCAGTCATTTCACCAATTGGACAGGATGGAAAATTTGTATTGGGCTCACTGATCAACAGGTTCTTAAACTGTGCCCATAGCAACTGTCCAGTAAATAGTTTTGACATTCTAGACCCAGGGTCTCTAAAGGTGGCCATACACACACAAAGTTCTGTATGAGAAATGATGCATGTATGGTGGGAGACAAGGAGACCAATATAGGCGAAAGCCTTGGATATTAATCATATCACCAATTGGACAGGATGGAAAATTTTTATTGAACATTTCCAAAACATTAACTCTGAATCATCAGATAGAGGTAGAATTATTTTGTTTCTACCTACTTATGTGACGATTCAGCTCTTATGGTTAGTAGATCAATCTAACACTTTAATTGTAATGTATATGGCTATCTTTAGATATTAGAGCACCACTGTGTTCTAGAGCAATGAAATACTTGCAAAACACATTTTTAAATAATTGATCAGTATAATGTCTCTGGTTCCCTTTAATGTACTGAGTCAGTAATTATGTAATTAAAGCAGCTTCAGAGACAAGATATTAATGATCTCACTACATAATGGACACATAATGAACGGTGCCATCATATTGCCAAGAAATTAGGAATGTAATTCTTATCTAAAATATAATTTACTGTTGTCTTTAACTGCCTACTAGAAAAGCAAAGGATAGAATATGTGTGTTTGAGATGAGAGGTATGTTTAGGCTTATGGGGTACAGAAATCTACACTATCTACCAGTATATTTGAAAATTAGACAATTTTCCCCTTAGTATTGTAATTTGCCCCAGGTGTACCATAATTCATTTACATTTTTTTCTCTAATTGCCCTGTTCTCGTTTGTCATAGACAATTTTGTTGGACCCAGATGTTATATATGATGTGCAGAAGATTACATCAAATCCATAGTAGAAGTTAGTTTATTTAACCAAGAGGGGCAAAAGGGGTAAAAGGGATAAAATAGAGAATCAGAATTACTGCTCTAAAGTTATACAGGTATGGAATCCGTTATCCGGAAGCCCATTATCCAGAAAACTAAAAGTTTAAAATTATGGAAAGACCCCTTATCTGGAAAACCACAGGTCCCGAGCATTGTGGATAACAGGTCCCATACCTGTATATAGTTTTGTATATTTATCTTAGTAAAAATGTGTATAGTTTAATGATTTTCACATATGCAACAAGGGTCACTTTTCTAATAATAAATAATAATAAGTTTTGCCATTGCAATACCCCATAAGAATCAATTAGTAATTAGTTTTAATCAATCAAGCAATAAATATGAACTGGTGATTGGTTTCAATAGGTTCCTGCACTTGGAAGGAAAGGGGCACCAGCATCTATAAAGCATTTTTATAATTCTAGGTCTATTTTCCAACAAGAAACTCTGCTGGCAAAGCATATCACGCAAGTGTAAACTTTATATAAAGAATAATCAGACATAACAGAACTGGGAAAATACCTTGAGGTCAACCAGGTGGCTATTATGTTTAATCCCGTCTAGTGTTTGAACAAACATCTTTGTTTCTTAAAGCTAATGACAGATTTATAAGGTCTATCTACACATGTGAGCATGGCAATACTCAGATGAACTGTCTCTAGTGAGTAGCAGGTATGGTATGTGCAGAATAACAGAAATATTATAGGAATAGGCTGAGTAACAGTCGGGCAAAATGTATTTACAGCAAAAAAGAGAGCATTTGTCCTGGGACCCAGGTTCAGACGTTTTGCTTCTGTCTAAGAATAGCATTGTATATGTATTTTTATTTATTTAGTACTACAGGTATGGGATCCCTTATCCGGGAACCTCTTATCCAGAAAGTTTGGAATTACGGAAAGGTCATCTCCCATAGACTCCATTATAAGCAAATAATTCTAATTTTTAAAAATGATTTTTTTTTCTCTGTAATAATAAAACAGTACCTTGTACTTGATCCCAACTAAGATATAATTACCCCTTATTGGGGGCAGAACAGCCCTATTGGGTTTATTTAATGGTTAAATGATTCCCTTTTCTCTGTAATAATAAAGCAGTACCTGTACTTGATCCCAACTAAGATATAATTACCCCTTATTGGGGCAGAACAGCCCTATTGGGTTTATTTAATGGTTAAATGATTCCCTTTTCTCTGTAATAATAAAACAGTACCTGTACTTGATCCCAACTAAGATATAATTAATCCTTATTGGGGGCAGAACAGCCCTATTGGGTTTATTTAATGGTTAAATGATTCCCCTTTCTCTGTAATAATAAAACAGTACCTGTACTTGATCCCAACTAAGATATAATTAATCCTTATTGGAGGCAGAACAGCCCTATTGGGTTTATTTAATGGTTAAATGATTCCCTTTTCTCTGTAATAATAAAACAGTACCTGTACTTGATCCCAACTAAGATATAATTACCCCTTATTGGGGGCAAAACAATCCTATTGGGTTTATTCAATATTTAAATGATTTTTAGCAGACTTAAGGTTATGGAGATCCAAATTAAGGAAAGATCCCTTATCTGGAAAACCCGAGGTCCTATACCTGTATAAGAAAATGGGAAATACTTCTCATGTGCCCCTAGCCTAAAGGAATTATCAAGCTTATGAGGAATTATCAAGTCTATTTTCTATATAAATTGAGCAGGTGTCAGCATCCATTTACAATACATGGCGAATGCATAGGGCGGTTGTATGCAGAACCATGTAGAACTGACTTCCACATTTCCCCAGAAAATTGTTTTGCAAAACCATAATAAAAATTTTTGCCACAAACAATGCAAAACAAAATCCACAGAAAAAATGTCCATTGACTTCACAGAAAAAAAGAGAGAAAACAACTGCCATTTAGTTCAATGTATTTGGAGTAAGAAAAAAGGCCCATTCACTTCAATGCATTTGGAGTGGGAAAAAATGCACATTGACTTTAATGTATTTTGCATTAAAAAAAAATCAGTGGAAAAAACACCCATTGAATTCAATGTGTTACGCAATTTTTTTTCCCATTTTGAAGATATTGAAATGGAAGAGATTCACTCATACATAAAAGGCATCCAAGGTGGGCATCCATAGTGGCAAGTCTCCAATGCATGTTGTGTGAATCAGCTGTACAGGGTGGAGGAAGGACAAAAGGCTCAAGATGCAGGGATGTGAAGGGTTGAAGGGAGTTATTTATGCCGACCTACAGTACCTACCATAATTAATGGTTTTTTTTTCACGTTTGTATGGAGGTGTCATTCTCCTTTAAGCAAATAGTGGGAACTCACTAGCGTGCACGGTGAGCATTAGTGAACATACACAGCTCAGAGGGACAGATAAGAACAATACACAAATCAAGGATGGGTAGAGAACAGAAGGAATTTAATGTGGGTTAGCTAAGTCATGAACCAGAAAACTAAACTTTTTATGACTGTGCTGAAATGCAACCTGAGGTATTTGGAACATGAAATTCTTTTTATTTCACGTCAAAGAAGGATCTTGGGATAGTCTAGAAGTGTGCTAGGAATGTGCAATGCCAACATTAAAGGTAATGATTTTTCAGTACAATTTCTACAGTTTTCTAGGTTTACTTTGATTCTTCACATTTCAGATTTATTCTTAGGGGCAGATTTACCAAAATGTGAGTTTAGAGCTTAATACATAAGAACTCATCCACGTTCCAGTCATTCCTATGGGGTTTTATCAATGGGTGAAAGTGAAAATCACTATTTGATAAATACACTTCTAAAAATCCCATAGGAATGAATAGAACATGGGTAGTGATGAGCGATTTTTTTTTCGCCAGCCATGGATTCGCAACAAATATCCACATTTCGTCATTGGCAAATTGTTTAGCGAAACTTCCGTGAAAATTCGTTGCGAAAAAATTTGGCGTTCGGAAATTTTTTTGTTATGCGTCAAATTGGGCGCGGTCGCATCAAAGAAGGGGTCCGGTCGCATCAAATAGCACGGGCGACAAATGCATTTCGTGAATTTTCTTGCCGTTTCGGCAGATGTTTCGAGATTCGCTCATCTCTAAACATGGGTAAGTTTTTATGTATTAGCACATCTTCTAGACAGGTGGCTCCTATATCTGTTGGCTTAGATGAAATGGGTGCCCCACCACAAAGCTGGAATATTAGAGAACTTCATAGAAAACAATGTGCCATTCCTGGTGTATGTGTCAGAACAGAATAGCAGATCTTTATAATCCACAAAGTTCTTTACAGGATTTCTTGTTCTGGATGATTTAAGCATGTGGGTTTTGGTTCGGGAAAGCTACAGTTGTGTAGGTGTGAGAATTTATTCTACAGGGTGGAGACTGATAGTTATTATACTAATAGATTTAAACAAATACAAATAACGATTAGACTAAACTTTCTCAAGTCTATTCTTCAACTTGACTAGAGAACCAACCCAAATATTTCAGTTTGGTGAATCAGCTAGGCAAATCTTCTTATCCTCGGCTTTCTTAGTTCGCACCGGTTTAGGGCGACGGCACGCACAGTGTTTATATTGCCACTTCACACTACAGCAATGTCAGCGCTTTCTTGTTTTGTTGAGACTTGGAACACAAATAAATATAAAGTAATGTATAAGAAGAACAGAACTTGGCATAAGCTACATACTGTACGTACATAAGGGTTTGTGTTGGCAAATACATTTGTTCATCATTTTCTTTCAAACCTGTTTGTGATCGCACCAAACTTTTGCTCTCGGTATAGCTGAGACTCATCTTGATTGAGATAAGTATTCAAATATAACCTTCCATGACAAATGTTGTGGTAGAATCTTTCAAGGTACATGTTTCTAGCTTCTATGGTTCCACTATTCCATTCTTTGTCCAAACTTCTCTTCGGAACCTCTTCAGATCCGTTAGTTTGTTCTCTAAACATGAGATAATAAGCACCACAAATTATTTGCTTCCAAATTCTTGATGACAGCAATATCAACAATACCCTTAGGGACAGATTTACTATAACTCTAACATTTCTCATTTTTTTCTTTTTAAAAATTTGAAGAAACCCATTTACTAAAGGGTTTGAACTGAAAAAGTCAGAGAAAAGCCAATTGCAGCATCAGAACCTCTACTTTTTGGAATTGTTGAGCAAAAACTGTCGAAGCAAAGAAGGATCCTTCAGGGGAGGAAAGGTACATCTGCAATTGACTTCTACTTGATCTCAGCAAGTTTTGGCTGGAAAATTATTGAATTTGCATTTTTAACCGTTTTGTCACATAGTAAATCTCGAAAAATTCCCAACTTATTTTTCTGCAACTTAGTCATTAAGAAAAAACGGCAACTGAATCTCTTAAACCCATATTAAGATCTAATTTCCTCCTTCCAAATGAATGTTAATGTTAATGTACAAAAAAAGCAGATAATGCTTTTAGCATTTTATAAAGAGTTCATGTTATTTTGGTTTTGATACATAAATTCAATGCACTGATGTTTTTTGTAAAGCAATGTCTGGTATGTGGCAAAGTGCTGGAATGTCTGCACTTGCTTTTTCCAATCTCTCGTTATCTGATTCTCACAGTAATCTGGCCACAGTTAATAAAATAGCAACACTGATTATGGATACAGAATTAGCAGTTATCCATCACACTTAAATAGCCATTATTTGAAAGCTGGAGTGATGGGGGTCAGGAAATTCAGAAAGGACAGAAACTGTTGCTAAAGCTCCTTAATTGTCAGGCAGGATAAGGAAAGCCCTGATTAACTATTCCAACTCAGCCTCTATTTAGTAACTGAACAATAATGTGCTTAGTGACAATAATAGCAGGTGTAGGGCAGTTACTCATTTAATCATTTTTAAATTTGAGTGTTTTTGATACAAATCAATTTTTTTTCCTGACCATAATTTTTTTTCTCTATTGCGAGCATATATACAAATAGACAACAACAAGAGCCCCTCTGCACTCACCCATTAGCAATATATATATAGGGCATTAAGACATTCTGTGCATTAAGCTGCCAAGCAATGCCATCCCCTTTAAGCAAACAGGGATTGTTTGTCCATATATTGCAATATATTCAAGCTGGCCAATTACGTCAGAGTCATCCCTTCTGGCCAGTCCTACACTCACTTTTATCTGATTCATTAACAATTCTACTGCTTCTTATACATTTTATACAGGTACTGGACTTTACCTGCATTTTCTTGCTTTCAAGGTTAAACCTCCCAAATGGCTTCCCTTTTATTGGTTACCACTGGGATCACCTGACTGTAGCTGGGAAGGGTGCAAAAAGGGTACAAAATGGAGCTCCTGTATAAATTAAAAAAAAATGTAGTGGTAAGCACAACTTACTCTATTCCCTCAATATATTTAGCAAAACTGCTAAAAAACTACTTAATGTAATTTGCGAAATGCATTGAAGCCAAGGCATTTTTTTTTGTGGCGACTGCACAACTTTTTTTTCTTACTCCCCAGTCATTTAGATTGTAGCTGCTGTCACAGCAAATTGTTATAACCTCATTTCTGATGGAACCTGCCTTTAGCCACTTTTTGCGAGTGCCGAAACACTGGCACAAGGAAATTTGCACAGGTTTTATCTGGTTACCAAATACCCAAGAACCCCCCCACAAGTCAATTTTATTGGAGGTCTTTTACCGGGGCCACTGTTTTGGTGACATAATAATTTTGTTTATTTATGGATTTACGATCTATACCGGCCAGGCAGGCACAAAAGGGGATGGGTCATGTGGTAATTGGGCAAGGTTATGGCATCACAGGGGTGGAGCCATGACACCAAGAAGGCCAAGAGGAATAATAAATCATGGAATCAGGATTTGGTGAGTATGCAAGCTTAGTTTGTAATCTTGGCCCTGGCCCCAGTTAGTGTTTTACTGCCATTTGCTCTTCTTTGTTACCACTGCTGTTCAACAGCGACATATCTTAAATATACCATATATGCCCAAAGCACCAAACTTCTAACATAGCATTAACCCCCCCCCCCCATTATCCATACCTTAGCTTGAATATTTGTACTACTCAAATAGTCTGTAAGCCAACAAGATCATAACAACCTGCGCACACTATTAACAGGTACATTTTATCAATAAACACCTTCCATATCCATCTTTTGCTATCTTATTATTGCAACAGTTGCAGCAGTTGGGCAGGAAATGAAAGCAAAGTGTAGCATCCTGTTGGACGCTGCCTTGCCCTTTCGTTAAAGCCCTATATAAATAATTGTCTCTTTATTTTATGTAAAAGATTGCTACTTCAGATTTCATGCCGGTGTTAATGGTTCCCATCTGCTGCGTTCCATGAGCGCACAATTAGCCGCCTTTTAACTTCTCTGCTTGTGTTTAAGCGTACTGAAAGCTGACATGTTGTCAGGCCTGAGTGCTGTCATCTAAAACCTAAGATTGGGTCCAGAGCCTGGGCAGGTTTTTATTAAATTGATGATACCAGGATACATATTGGCTTCACTAAAGGACACAATCTAAGGAGGGATTGAGTCAGAGGGAAAAAATGTCTCTTCAAAAGCTGCATTTATTACCCATTCCCATTTCATAAAAAGCCTACAGCTGTTTGATAAATAATACAAACCCAAATGTTGGATATACTCCAAGTATAAATATAAGGGCATATAGCATGCTGAGCTATTAGAAAGCCCCTAGTAATCACAATGATGAACAGCTTCCATGGTATTTTACTTATTAGCATGCTGATGGAGCCAGTGCCAAATGGTTTCTCTGGATACCCCAGGTAGTTACCTTTTGAAGCTGGTTTGTAGGGGTTCATTTGTTTCCACATGGTCTTGTGCTTTAGGAAAAGAAAATGTGATGCTGTTATTGTGTGTCCCTTGGCTTCCATGTCAACTAATTGGAATGGAGCCCTCTCCAACCCACCCATGTCTATCTAAGAAGAGGTGTAGCATAGGGAAAATGAACTTCTCTAACAAGCTAAAACACCTTAACTGTAATGTCATTTTGCCATTGACTTCCAATGCATTTGGTGAAATGTTGGCAAACTGAATTTTTGTGAATTTTTTCGCCAAAGTGGTCTGGCACAGTTTCCCCTCAGCTCTAATGAATTCTAAAGGAATATCCTAGAATTCAACATGTTGTAAACCAGTGATCCCCAACCAGTGGCTCGGGGCAACATGTTGCTCCCCAACCCCTTGGATGTTGCTCTCAGTGCCCCTAAACCAGGTAGTTATTTTTGAATTCCTGACTTGGGGGCAAGTTTTGGTTGAATAAAAACAAGATTTCCTACCAAATAAAGCCCCTGTAAGCTGATAGGGTGCATAGAGGCCCCTAATAGACAATCTTAGCCCTTATTTGGCACCTCCATGAACTTTTATGGTGCTTGTGTTGCTCTCCAAGTCTTTTTACATTTGACTGTGGCTCACGAGTAAGAAAGGTTGGGGATCCCTGTTGTAAACCATTCCACAAAATGAATGAAGACTAAGAAAAGTGCAGGGCACAGTTTTTAATACCCCTCCCCCCTGTGTTCCAGTGTCATTGCTTCATCTTGTGTGTGATGCACTATTTTGGTAAATCACAATCAAGTTGCAGCATAGGCTATTTGTGTTGGAACAACATCTGTTTGGGTGTGTGGCTTTAATAAAGGTATTAGCATCCCATTAACTTGAAACAAAGGCCTTGCAACTATATTGACAACACCTGCCAGAAATTTAATGCCATGTCCAGGCTGACTGTGGTTCCAGGGTCCCCAGCATCTATGTGAGTTCTTAATGTTAGTCGGCTTGTCATTTCCCTGCAGTTGCAAGTAGCGCAGAGAATGTATGAGCTCAAGTACTTTTTGTGAGCTGCACAACCGATTTGGCACACAAACTAGTGCTGTGTACTTGCCCTTGTATTGGTACACAATGAAGTTTCCACCTATTATTTCTAAATGTATCATTCTGGTATTTTTTTTTATCACAGCTAATTATATATGTAATCATTTATATGTGTTTCTTGAACAATTTTATTTTGTTTTTTCCTGGTGTGCAACCAACAGACAATACTGTGAGTCCTTGGTAAATTTCACCTGCTCTAACTGGCAGTTCCCAATGCACTACTTATAGACAGCATGGTCCTCCATGTGAATTGCATTGTAGTCAAAAATTTGCAGGTATGGGTATGGAAACCATTATCTGAAACCCATTATCCAGAAAGTTCCAAATTACAGGAAGGCCAGACAGTGGTGTAACAATAAAGGAAGCAGACCCTGCAGTTGTGGAGGGGCCCATGGGACAGGGGGACCCAGACTGCAGGGTCTGCTTCATTCATTTAAAATATAAATCATCACTCCACGCTGGCTCCGAGGTAAGAGAGTGTGTGGGGAGTGGACTTAAGGTATGGACAGATCACTGATCTGGTTAAACCGGGTATCAGCTTTGAGAAACCCCGGGTATCAGCTTTAATAAATTTGTAGATGTTAAAAATGTTTTGTGCCAGTCAGACTGGGGAACCCGGGGCCCAGCAGATACATTAGGCCAGGGCCCACCCCCCAGTCACCACAGTATTGTAATTCCCTCACCCCTGCCTGCCCCATTTCCACCCCATCACTCAGCTACTTACTCCTTGATGTCAATCTGTGCTTTTCCCAGTGGAATTGGCAGCCATTGTTTTGTTTGGTTTGAATCTTGAATCCAAAAGTATACAAAGTACTACTTTCAATCCAAAGTAGTTTGACTTGCTGGCAGGGCCCAACAGGACCAGGCCCCCCCAAGGGATTTTTCCCAGTACTCAGTGGGCCGACCCTACAGTGAAATATGTTCTGATAAATTGCAAAATAGATAGAACATCTGGAAATCCTACACATCCCAAGTCTGAACTATAATACAGATAATAGATCTATAATACATTTGTATATCGTTACAGTTTTGGTGCAAGTTTATATAAATGCAAAAATTTGCTGAAAACATTTTTGGCAAAAAAAAAAAATGAAAGAAAACTGATGTGAAAAAACATTGCCTTCAGGGCATTTGGCATAAGATAAAACACACATTGACTTCAATGCATTTGGAGTGGGGAAAAACGACTACTGACAACGAAAAAACGTCCATTGACTTCATGGGGTTTTGCAAATTTTCACCATTTCACATTTTTCCATGGTTTCAGGATCCCACTAGTGATCTACTTAAGAACAACATTCTTCAGACTGCAACCTATGGAAGAAACTAAAAGTTAGGTAGGATTTTTTTTGTCGCCTGTGATTAAGTGCCTAGTGCACGAAACGCGTAAGGCTGCAATGCGGCGTAATTTTAATAATAAAGCGTGGGGGCATTTAGGGAGTAGAATTCATTTTCCATTATTTTTGAAGCTCTAAGAATGTATTTTATTGAGTCGGTGCAAAATTATCACTTCTTTTAAACCCCTTTACTTGTTCCTGAAGTTCTACAAGTGTCTCCCTAACTCCAGGGATTGCAGAGAGGAAGGTCCTGCGCTAAACAGGGTGCCCACCCTGAACAGAAGTCGGCAGCGGCAGACAGTTGCTGTCAATACCCTAACCCCTGCGCAGGGGCCCCTCAAATCCGCAAGCAAAACCTAAGTGATACCAGGCATTAACATTGTTCTAAAGATAAATGATCAAAAAGATTCATCCCAATGATGTAATTTAGGTAAAAGGGTTATTAAGAGCTACTCTGTTACAGACATTTTTTAAAGTAAACACTGTGATAATAATTTAATGAAATAGGTGAAAGAGAGTAAGCCGTAAATTGTTTAAATAAAGTGTTTTAGATCATTTGAGTGAAGTAAAACCTTTGGCAGAGTTCAAAGCAAAGGCAGTTGGCAGGCATCCACCCATTCACTGACTTTATGAAATCTGTAAAACACAGGACATGGGAAATGTTGCCTGTAAGAGTGGATTTAATTTACGCACATTCCATGTAATCACGGTCATGATAGACGCTGTTTGATAACTCCTGGCAGGATTCTTTCATAGTCACATCTATCTATCTATCTATCTATTTATCTATCTATCTATCTATCTATCTATCTATCTATCTATCATCTATCTATCTATCTATCTATCTATCATCTATCTATCTATCTATCTATCTATCTATCATCTATCTATCTATCATCTATCTATCTATCTATCTATCTATCTATCGAACTATCTATCTATCTATCATCTATCTATCTATCTATCTATCTATCTATCTATCTATCTATCTATCTATCTATCTATCTATCTATCTATCTATCTATCTATCTATCTATCTATCTATCTATCTATCATCTATCTATCATCTACCTCTATCTATCTATCTATCTATCTATCTATCTATCTATCTATCTATCTATCTATCTATGTATCATCTATCTATCTATCTATCTATCTATCATCTATCTGTTATCTATCTATTATCTATCTATCTATCTATCTATATCTATCTCGTCTTTTTTTGTCTAACAAATCTATTTTTTAATCTATTATTAATTTATCTGTCTGTCTGTCTATCTATAGTGATGAGTGAATTTTTTTGCTAGGCACGGACATTGGCAAACATTGTCCAGGCGAATTGTTTAGCAAAACTTCTGCTAAAATTTGTTGCGGAAAAATTCGTCCTGTCGCATAAAAAAATTGCGGGTGCATCAATTTTTGCATGGTCATGGCATAGGAGCGGTTGTGTAAAACAAGGACGCGGGCACAACAAACATGTTTTTCGTCGTCTTGCTAATTTTATGGTCGTTTTGTGAATTTTGCGGCAAAGCAAACAGGACAGATTCACTCATTAATATCAAAAATACACACAAACAGAGACAAATTGGTAAAGGTTTAGAAATGATAGGGCCCAATATTTCCAAGATTTGCCGTTTCCCGAATCTTTTCAGAGATTCGAGAATTTTCCAGCAAACCGAAATGCAATAGATTCGCTCATCACTAATTGAGAGCTCGTTATATTTTTGACCCATCTGAATATATGGCGTGAGCATGAGATGGATTAGAATGGCAGCTACAAGGGGGGCAATTGCACTGCATTGATGCATTTGAGTCTGATTTTTTCAGGTATCACCCAGAGATTAATATTCTTAACGTCAGCTCCTGGGCTGGTTCTCCTCTTTGCTGAAAACTGTACTGGCCCAGGGTACTATTGTAGGGAGCGGCGGCTTCTGGTGCCGATTATTTCGATTTCAGTGTGTAAGTAGGGTTGACACATTTTTTGCATGAAAATACTGGCCTGTGGGTGGGGACTGGGCACTGATATTATTGGGAGGTGGGGAGGTGAGGTCACAGGTCAGGAAAATGGGGCGGGGCATAGGAGGGTCCATTGCAGAGGAGGAGGGCCTGGAGCAGGCACTGAGTGCTTACCAAAGTTGATCTGGCAGCAGGGCAGGGAATGGAGGGATTCACAGGGTATTAGAAATTTACTGGCAAGTACATTGTACATTTCTAATCCTAGCCTTGTCTGAGGTTAGCAATAATACGATTCAACCTTTCCTTGTCCTTTAATGGTTCCGGTTCAGTTCAGCTGGACCCTGATTTGGCCAAATCCAGCAAAAAGTGTTGGCATTCACTAAAATATGGAACCAAATCCAAATTATGTATTTTTTAGAAATTGCTAGATTTTCTTTTATGTTTACCCAGCTTTTGCTGAACTGCGATTCCCCAGTACCAGAGTTGCAGTTCAGTTCCAGCTGGAGGGTTGTAGTTTAGCGAGAGATGTAGGTTAGACAAGTTACACACATATTTTCCCTAAGACTGGTGGCACCAGCCCTCATCCCTAACTCCGGCCCTGGGTAAATGCTTATAAAACTGCAATTTTGTTAATCCACTAATTATAATATCAGATTCCCAAAGCCAAACACACACATTGTGCATGTCAGAAAAAGCAGTTATTTTAAGCAGTCTCCTGTTTTTCTTGCACTCGGAGCGACACCATATTGCACAAGGCTCCGGGAGAGGTGCAGATTACTCAAATGATGACTGACTGCAAATATTTATTTTAACTTTTAGCCCGTCGACTACCCAGGAACCCTTTGGAAAGACATGACACCGACCTGATAATGAAACGTCTGCTTCTCTGGAAATACTGTAGGCAGTGTGGCTTGAAAACATCTTGTCTTGGCCCAGGATATAAGAGACCAATGCTTAGAAATTTCACAAGATCTTGTAAAAATATGAACCAGAAAGAGAAAGAAGTCAGTGAATGTTGGTTCCTAATATAGACCTGGAGCACTTTATATTGAAGCAGACATGTTCCTCGCTTACACTGAGATCCTGTCAGGATCATTTTAAGCTCAGCCACGTGCAACACTTGCTTTCTTTCTCTTATTTTCCCTTCTTCCCCAGAGCTTTATTCATGGATCCAATGACGGGGGCCCAGGGTAGCGCTTGTGTTTAGCAAGACTGAGGTTTTAGGTATAGAAAGTCTATGACAACAGTAGTACAATGATAGGAACAATTTATATCAGTGTTGCATTTTAATCATTGTTAGACTGGGGTGTCTGGAGACCACGGGGGATGTCACTTTAGGGGCCCCCACCCCAGTCACAAAACTCGCCACCAGTCTACACCTAACCCTTCCCCCCCTTGCGGCTGTAATGGGGGGTGGAGTAGGAAGGCAGGGTCGGTGGGGCCCACTCTAACCCTACCTGCAGTTGTTGCTTAATAAAGAAACAGACCTTATGCAAAATGTTGCATGGCAAAGGCGCAGTTTCACGAAAATATCCGCCAATGGCAACACATGGAAATTCGCTGCAAATCCATACCATCTGTGTCACTGGTTTCTCGCCTTCTGCATTTTCATCTCCCCCCCATAGCTTTCTGTACTACACGTTTTGTCACAGAAGTTTCAGTCCTGGTAAAGCCTCATGGAGATTGGATAAACTAGAGTGAGTAACTCCCCCTCCCGCCTATCCTATCCCCATTCAATATTGACAGCAGGGGGGCCCAGCTATTGCAAGCAAGTGCAGCATGGCCACGTCCCCCTTCACACCCCATACCTTCTGGGCCCAGGAAAGCTGTTCCCCCTGTTCCACCTGGTAAGTTGTGTCATTTAGCTCTTACCCTCAATACACAAAAAATTCCACATGGTGAGTCACATGCTAGCACTGTTTCCAACACCCTAGCATCTCTTTGGTGGAAATAATTCCATCTGCACATATTGACCTAAAAACACTGAATTTTGAATGCACTGTAGTTGTATGTTTTTTGCACACTGCCCTGGACGTTTCTGAGTTGGTTCCGGTCTCTGTGATCTAAAATAGAGAGCAGAGACCTGCCTGGGCTTTATGAATACAGAGCTGCCTCCATTCAGCAGAGCTGTATTCATGACGAGTGGGGGCAGGCACATAGGCAACTTGCACCGGATTGGTTCAGAGTAGAGCAGATAGGCCTGGGTTGCTAGTGCTTTTTGAATGAGCATTAAAGTTTGAGCTTTTGGAACCCTTACTGCTCAAAGACTTGCATCTGCTATCATTTAAATGCCCCCTATGGTGTTTTGCTAGCTTATTTGCAGGTGTGTGAATCAGTCCATTTATGACTTTATGAACTTATGTGCCATACAACTTCTCAGTAACAATATTCTTATTGTTAACAGTAGGGGTAGGCTTTCATTTGAATAAACAGTGTATTGTTTTCCGTTAAGGATATTTGTTGCATTCTCCCATTACGGTATATTTTTAGACACTGATAAATTGAGTTGGGGAACACGGGATTTGGATATATTTGCTTTCTCTCTGATGCCAACAGCTGTTCCCTTCATGTCAAGGATATCCTTCTCTAGATATCTGATAACGTTCCAGCTGTAACGCAGCCTGGGATTGGCCAGTACATACCGGCATCACACTCTCCCAATAAAATCATTTTACCATAGATCTTGTGTGTTTTGATGTCAGATCAGTCGCGTCATGGAATGGCTGAACAAATGCTCTTTTCATCAAACCCGTGATTAAGCTCCGCCGGCTTCCTACTAACCTCTGCCCTTTTGCAGATTCAGTTTTCGCCACCCATAATGGTCTTTGCTTTTCCTTTTTTTTTTACCATTTGTGTTTTCAAGGAAACCATTTAGCAGCTTGTTCTCTTCTTAAAACAGGTCCAAGAAGCTTTTAACACTCTGCCTCTATCTGATCAAATTCACATTGTCAGAAGATGAATTCCATATGTGGCCAGGATGACAGTAATTAAGAGACCCAGATATTACACGGTAGAAATAGCTGAGTTTTCTTTTTGTTATTATTATTTGTTCATATGTCATTGGTGCTTGTGACTGATTGGTGTACAGGGATTACAGATAGCCAGGAGCACCAGTGAATAAGAAGTATGTTTGGAAAGGTGGGTTATATACTTCACACCTCAAAAATCTGTTGTAAAATAAAAATGTGTCATTAAAGGGGTAATTTACACTTAACTTAACTTCTAGCATGAATCAGACATTCGGAGACAATTTGCAATTGGTCTTCATTTTTTATTGTTGGTGGTTTTTAAATAATTCATCTTTTTGTTCAGCAGCTTTCAAGTTTGGAATTTCAGCAGCTAGAATCCAACATAACCAACCAACCAGATAGTGGCTTCAATGAAAGACTGAAATATAAAAGTAGGGGGACTGAATCAAAAGATAAGTAATAAAAAGTAACAATAACAATAAAATTGTAGCCTCCCAGTCCAATAGTTTTTGGCTACTGGGGTCAGTGAACAACGTTTGAGAATGGGAAACAGGCAGGCAAATAATAATTATTATTATTATTATTATTATTAACATTTATTTATAAAGCGCCAACATATTCCGCAGCGCTGTACAGTAAGAGGGTTTCATACATTGGACATACAGAGTAACATATAAAGCAATCAATAACCGATACAAGAGGTGAAGAGGGCCCTGCCCAAAAGAGCTTACAATCTACAAGGAAAAAGGGTTGAGACACAAAACATAAAAAATTAAAAAAGGGTCAATTAAAAATTTGCTAAAAATAGGCTATTCTATAACATACTAAACGTTAACTCAAAGGAGAATCACTGCTTTGAACTTCCTTCTCACACAGAAGCCTTTATATTGTTTTTCACAAGGAAAGTTGAGTTAAAAATAAAAAAAACAACAAAATATCATTATAATCCCTTTACCCCATCTTATATACCCAGCCTGTAAAGCAATCAGGAGCAGTTTAGAAGCAGAACAATGATCATATGTCATTTTCTGATATACACAGTTAGAATGCTGGGCCTGAAAATAGGTGGAACGAAATACATACATACGTGTACAGTATATATCTATAAAGAGAGTGAGAAAGGGTTGCTTTGGGGTACTTACCCCCACATGTAATAAAAGACACTAAGTTTGCCCAGTAGCAGTAACCCATAGCAACCAGTAAAATGTTTACATTTAAACAGGGGACTGGTAAATTCTACCTGCTGATTGGTTGCTATGGGTTACTGCTCCTGGGCAGTCTTAAGGCCTTTTAAATAATGCTCTTAAGGGTTTAGGGCAAAATTCTCACAGGGACCTGCACAGCCCCATAGCACATTCCCATGGACCATCAGACATGGGAGTGGATAGATAAATAAATAAAAGCTTTTTATTAGATATTAGATACTTTAGGAACATAACATAGGTACCAATAAAAAGTACAACAATGAGTATACAGAATATAAGGAATATAAAGCAATGGCTGTGTAGAACTATTCCAGTCGAAATGAGGGATTTGCTGAGTGTAAATCAATTTGGTTTCAGGCCTCTGTACAATCCCTAGTTTGGGAGCAGCATTCACCTCCCTTAAATGATACCGGGTTTATATATGAGATATTTAATGTGTCCATACTACACTTCTAGGAACAACCAAGACAACCAGTAACCCTTTTCCCCAGATTTAATGATCTGTACTGGTATTAAAGTAATGATAGGTAGCCTACCAGTGGCATAACTAGATGCTATTGGGCCCCACAGCACAGCATTTTAGGGCCCTATAATGGCCACAGGTTGACCCGTTTTACCAATATATTTACCAATATATATTGTATTGTTCATTATTTAGGGCCTCATGGGGCCCCCTATGCCTTTTGGGCCCCCCTGCAGCCGCAGGGTCTGCTTCCTCTGTAGTTATGCCCCTGTTGCCTACAGTATTCCTTGTTGCAGGACAACAAAATTAGCAGGTGAACTTGAATAAAGAAATGGTCTGCGTTCAGTTAAAGGGGTGATTCACCTTTCAGTTAACTTTTAGTATGATATAGAATGGCCAATTCTTATCAACTTCTCAGTTGGTCTTTCAAATGAGGGTCACTGACCCCAGCAGCCAAACAACTATTACTCTTTGAGGCTACAATGTTATTGTTATTGGTAGTTTTTATTGCTTATCTTTATATTCAGACCCTCTTCTATTTATATTCCTGTCTCTCATTTAAACCGCTGCCTGGTTGCTTGGGTTATTTGGACCCTAGCAACCAGATAGCTGCTAAAATTCCAATATATCCCTACCTAAGGTAACCATGCTCGATGTCCTGTGATAAGTGGAATTGCTGAAGCAATGCTGGAAGTTGTGGTTTTACAACATCTAGAGCAGCTTCTATTTCTGGATCATACCTACATACCTTTTTCTAAAAACAATTTTGACTTTAAAAGAAGTTTATTGAAGAAGCAGATAAGTTCAGGCAGCTCATATGTCCCCCTTAGGACCCGCTTACTGAATGAACCAGACGGTTCCCCTGTTATCAGTGTCTTGGTGCTGCTAAATCAAACAGACAGTATAAATAATCAGATGTTTACAAGATATATTCATTCTTTGTTCCACCACAAAAGTATTTGATCAAGACCAAAGTGTTTTGTGCCCAAACTTGTTTAGGGGAAGATGACTCTTTACTTTTTGGAATCCTCGGAGGCTTTTATTGCTCAAAGTTCTTTGTTTCAGATTTTAACAAGTCTGCGAATTAAGGGTGATTCATGCTCGCAGAACTTCTTCTCATTAATCACATGAAACGCACCATGAGGAAATTAGCACAGGACGATAAAGCTCTGCATGATGATACAAGGAGATTTCAATTATATTCACTGCAATGACTTAAAACTAAATTAAAAATAAACTTTACAACAGGAACTGGAAGTATGGTTTTATGTTTAAGGCTTTGCTGTGTGTAGCTGAATGGGACCTGTTAGCCAGGGGCTCAGATCCACGTACAATGATAACATTTCTCATTATATTACATATTACATGCCATTAGGGCAGTAGACATGGTACAGGTGAAGGAATCCTATCATCAATGTTATTATTCATTGGTAGATCCCCTTAGGGCTGTGGCAGATGGGGAGATTAGTCGCTGCACAGCAAATCTCCCTTGTCGTGGGCGACTAATCCCCCCGACTAATCATCCCCAGTGGGAAGGCATACGTGGTGCGGCAATATGCCTTGAGAGGAAACTTCGTCGATGTCGGCGCTGCGTATGCCATCCCACCGGTGATTTACATTCTAGCCAGTGGGATGGCATTTCGGGGAGATTTGTTGCATGGTGACTAATCTCCCCGTGTGTCACAGCCCTTAGGCTCCAAATTCTACACCCAGATGGCACAGAAGAAAACATGGGTTTTTGATGGTGGTGGTGTGTTTATGCATTCCTATATATTATTATTTTATTATTAACATTTATTTATAAAGTGCCAACATATCCCGCAGCGCTGTACAATAAGTGGTTTCATACATTGGACATGCAGAATAACATATATGTTGGCGGTACAGTAATCATGTTTGTTGAATGGATTTGCCCAGCGTTGACATAATGGGTCATTAACAATCCCTGGGGTGCAAGTGCAAGAGTGGTCACTTACAGAGTAATTGCGACATCTATGTACCTCCTCCCATCCGCCTCTCTTGGATCCTATGCTAACATAGTCAATGCTGAATCCAAAGGCCATGCACAGAGGTCTATGGCTATTTGCAAACAGCTAAATGCTGTTTGCAAATGAGGCCTATAGGCTTCACAGACTTGCCATGCCAGTGCTAAACTAGCCTCTCGGAATGGGCAAATCAGAATTCAGTGAGTGATGACTAATAAATGAATGTTTCTTTAGATTTTTAGTCCCAAACAAAGATGGTCAGCGCACTGTAGCCTCATGAAAAAAGCCTACAGCTTGAAGCAAAGGGACCAGCATCCTTATCCAACCACTGGAATAAACAACCCCCAAGCTATAACCCTTCCAAAACCTTACATCATGCCTGAATAAACATTCAAAATTAAGTGTTTGAATTTGCTTGGTGTTGGGGTATTGGGGTTCTTTATTCTTGCTTCTTTAGATAGACAAAGAATTAATAACATAGGGATTTGGGAACAATAACTAGTTCTACAATAAGGCATGAGGGGTGCACTGAACTCTTGACATTCAAATGGGCCAGAGATGCTTGATAAACAAGGTACTCCATCAAATAATTGGCACACACACAAATAATTAGCTGGTAATTAATGGATGCAGAAAGCAGTTTCCACCAGTAGCACAGCAGGGGAATAGAGACTCCTCCTACCAACCTACCTAGAGAACTGGCATCTCATTCTTCAATGACTGCCTTACTACCCCCTCAATGCAGTACCGGTGACCAGAACTTTGTGACACATTAATATTTTGACCTGTCTGTCACATTAGACATTAAACAACCCCAATTACTTCCAAAATGGACGTTAAACCAGGCTTTGAATAATGTGCACACACTTGAAACTATGGCCCAGTTTAGGGTTTGTCTCCTGGAAGGGGGAGGGCAGTGATGTCACGGGAACAAGGAAGAGGCGGGACTGTGATGTCACGGGGCAGGAGTGCCATCACTTGGCAGGGCTATGACGCGATTGGCCAATCTCAGTAAGTCCTGCCTGTTTTTTCTAATTTGGCAGGAGGTTTTGACCCGGAGAGCCCTTCCGAAAACCGGGCTGTCTGGGTCAAAACCAGACAGGTGGCAACCCTAGCCCAGGTGTTTAGGCCCCAAGCCCCTCAATTAAAGGTTAGACAATTCCCACAACACCAAACAATCACGTCTTCCAATCAGTTAAATATGTAGGTCAGTGCCAGTGGTTCAATGGCAGCAGCCCTGGGTTCATAGCAAGGTGGCAAATCAAAGACAGCAATATAAATTTGTGACGTGTTTCGTATCCTGCACTGATTTATAAGCATAAAACATTGAAATTATGTTCCACGTTATAAGGGGAAGGAACATCATGTCCACACCCCCATCACAAATCGCTAAGAATCTGGCAGAATCTGACATATTAGGGGGCTACTGTGACCCCTCCCACTAACCTAAAATTTAGTAATACTAAATTCTATTACTCTTTAGTAATAGAATGCCCCAATTCAGGGCCATATTCTAGTAATACCATTCCATTTCCAAGCCTTGGAGCATATGCCATTTACTGGAATTTGGATTTCATAACAGTTCAATTACATGTTGTGTTATTTCGTGTGATCGTTTGCAGGATCAAAGTCGTTTTTTTCTTCTCTTAATTTTTTCTCCTAATTCAACGGGGTATGAGTTTGGGCAAGACATCAAGTAATTTCTGTGGATTTTGGCATTTAGGAACAATCCATTTATGTAGAAATAGTACTGAGTGATGTTCGATGCAGATACAGAACAAATATATTTGTTTTAGAGGTCTCCGAAGCAGAGAGAAACTGTTGATAAGCCTTAATCACGGCAATACTGATACAGCCTCTGATAGTGCCTGCCCTGACTTTGCTGCTGACAAAAACACAATAATCAAATTCTCTCTCTGCACCCAACCAGCTTAAATTCATCATTTTCCATTGTACAGGCCAGAAAGGCTCTGGTGAAGCTACTGCGGTGCCTCCTGCCTCGGCCAATACACATTCCTTTGTCACACAATTGCAGATATTTTATACTCTGCCTGTAAATAGCTATTTCCTTTTCTGAAGGTGACATTTCCTTTCTTGGAATCCTATCGGATGGAATTATGTCATTACTGCATGAACAGATAATTTTGGGACAGAGTGCATATTTTTGTTCCACACTTCAGTTGAATACAATGCGCTTTACAGTAACATCTGATTTAGCTGGCAATGTTTACTAAATGTGGTGCAAACGCACTGCCTGTCAATATACTGACAAAGTTGATACAGGGCGGTAACCAATTAACTTGACTCATCAAAGCTAATTTATTGGTTGCTATACAATTGGTTACTATGTTGGTTCCATTTAGCGCCAGCGGGTGTTAATAAAATATATAATATAATAAAATTGTGGTCTAATTGCCTATAGCAACCGATCAGTAGGTAACAGTTACCTGCTTAAAAGCAAACATCTTAATGGTTTCTTTGGGTTACTGCACGTGGGCAAACTTTGGGGGTTATGTAATAAAAGGCACTAAATTTGCCTTGGAGCATTAACCCATAGCAACCAATGAGCAGGTAGAATTTATTGGTCACCTTTTTAAAAGCAAACATCTTATTGGTTGCTATGGGTTACTGCTACTGGGCAAACATAGTGCCTTTTATTACAAATATTTAGGATTTGGTTTGGGATTTGGCTAAATCCTTTGTGAAAGTTTGAAATCTGGGGCAAAAATCTGGCATAGTCCTAGTTATTAACCAGTTTTTAAGTCTACTGTGGTAGTTTTTAACCTAATGTGAGTGTCATCATTGTGGTGGTTAAAGTGGTAGTGGCACAGTGATAGCTCTTAGGGAGAGGATGAAACTTGATGCCGTTATTAACCAGTTTATTATTAAGCTGTTGCTTGTTTTATAATAACCTGGTCACTTTCATACTAAGAAGGTGTACTGAGGAAGAGCAACCTGTTTAATATTTGTATCTATTTACTTTTGCATTTGGACCATAATAAGACGGCAGGCCTGGACTGGAATTCAAAATAGGCCCTTACATTTCAAGTACACAGAGGCCAAAAACAGCCCCGACCAGCCCAATAAATAGTGACTGTCTATGGCATCTTACAGCAGCCCCTCTGGCATTGGCCAGAATCCACAGATTGCCAGTGCAACCTGATACAGGGGTAACATTGTAAAGTAGACATCCTAGATCCACTTACAATTTGCAGCCAGAGGCTAAAGAGCTAAACCCTCACTTGTAAACACAAGTACCCTAAAATCAACAAGTACTGTATAAAAACGATTTTTGTTTCCAAGTGATTTTTCCTTGGTTGATACTAGAGCACAACTACCAAAGCTTTAGCCCCTTTACTTTTGCTGCTCAGCACACTTTCCCTTTGAAAACAGAAGATACGTTGGTTTATTGACAGCTCTAACATTGCAAAGGTGCCATAGTTTTAAGACCAGATTGATCTAACACAGTCTATAAATCTTTACTGCAACTTAACGAACAAAGGAGGCTGATGTGTCTGGGAACCTGCAGGATGACATAAATTAACAGAAATGTAAAATGTCTATTCCCATGGGAATATGCTGAAGGACGGCTAATAAATCATTTGTTGGTATGGATGACACTTGTTTCTCTGGTAAAAAAGCAACTAATATTTTTTCTTTCCCTTGCCTGAGCAGGAAATATGGTGCTAAGGGTCAGCAAGTAGAGCAAATCGTCCTTTTAATTACATGGTCAGTAAACACTGAAACTCTCCTGCTTGCTAGCCGGGACTCTATTGTATATTGGCTTGGAAACTGGGAATTTTTCCTGGCTTATGTCTGGCAGTTGTACTGGTATGCATAGGATCAGAAAGATGATTTCCTCTGGGATACATTCTTTTTAATAAGAAGACAGGGCCAGAAGGCTTGCAATTAAAATAGCTCAAAGACAAAAATTTATTTTTATAGATATTAATTGCACAGTTATCTGTTCAGCTATGGCCATTAGTTATGAGCGAATCTGTCCTGTTGTGAAATTGCTGAAAATTTTGCAAAAAGGTGGGAATATTCACAAAATGCGGCTACCAAACATGGACAACTTCTTATAATGTTTTTAACATAGCAGTTTCGGTAAAAAATTGGCAAAATGTGGAAATTTCACAGTGAATTCATGCTTGGCAAAAAAAATCGCTCATCCCTATTGACCACAATACTGTATGTATTGTCAAAAGATTTTTCATAAGAAAAAGAAAGATTTATTATGAGCAAAAAAGCTCACATTTACAATTTCAGCATATAAAAGCTGGCCCGTTCATGTAGTCAATGAGAGATGTCATGACAAAATTCATGATTTACCCTCAACACCCCCACCAATGATCCGCCCAAAATATGCCAACTTCCCCACATGTCCTGCACCTTTCACAACCCACAAATCCCATTTTCACTTCTCTATGTCATGGGGCCCCAGGCTTCAAGGGGTCCATTCAGGTTTTGCACCTACACACAAACTGCCTTACAACTGAACCAATTCAAGCTTTTCAGGTTTTTGTAAAACATGGTAGACTCTTTAGAAATGGTGGATAGAATGTAATTGCACAAGTTTTATTTTACTTTTTTGTAGATTATTAATAAATAAGTGCACATTCAACTTTGGTGAGTTTTGGAATTTTTCAAATTAGAATTTAGCTCCCTGTATGTAAAACTTTTTAAGTTTTACCCAGTTGTTATTCCTTTCTGCCAGATAGCACCTTAGGAGCAATTAAGACCCAAAATTAACAAAACCCGTCAATTAATTTTAAAGCCTGGTTGCTGTCATTTTCTGGTGTTAAACATGCAAGTGTCCTTCCTATTCTCTAGTCACAAGTGTGCTGCGCCCATTGACGCAAGGTGCTAAGGGAACCCAGAACTACTGCCTAATCTAATCTGGAAGTTGCTGTAATTCTGTATTAAGCAGCCCTTGATTTGAAACAGGAAGGCGGCTGCTTTGGGCCTTATTATACAGAATTGCAAAGACTCCATTTTGACACAAGAACCATTAATGAATGGAGTTTTACTTGCAACTGACCGTGGTACAGGTCCAAAACTAGGGGGAGGCAGTATGAACGTGCCTAGGGAGCAATGGTGGGATGGTGCTAGGCATGTACCTCTTCTGTACCCCTAGTCTGGGCCCTCATCCCCCCACCACTCACTTTTCACTTGACCCTGGTCTTCATTGTGCTTATCACTTGGCTCCAGTCTTCAGCAGAGGGGAGAGGTGGCCAGTAGGGTTGCCTAGGCTGCCCTATCTGCTTGGCCTGCCACTGAGTAGGGGAAATGCAAACACACCTGCACTTGCGGACTTAATGATCCATGTTGTCTCTTAGCACCCCATGAGGTCAAATATTAACTTGAGAGAATGAGAAGAGTGTGACTGGTAATGTAGGGAAGAAATAGCAAATGTACCTTTTTTACGCATCCATAATAATGATTTCATAAACATAACACATATTGTGGCTGAATGAGTGGGAGAGGGCCATATGAACTGAGCAAATGAACTCAAGATGCCAGTGAGCTGTAGGAACAGATGAGAAATTAGATTTTAGGGACTGGGATTAAAGAGTGAAGAACCTACAAAGGGATCAGGAGAGGCTTTGTGGAATGTCGATAGAGAAGATAGGTCAGTATTCAGCTGAATGAAGGCTCATATACTGTATTGCCTTAAGATAGGAGTGTTTCTGTATGAGTAATTGGGTGAAGTCATATGATGTTTTGCATTAGTAGCATGGAGATAAAACTTAAACAAGGTATTTCGATAACATTCCCCCACCCATAAAACATGGAGTGTTACAGACTTGTGCATTGAATCATGTTCTGAGATCAGCAGCGAGTGATTTGTAGCTGTCGGTATCATGTCTGCTGCAACAAGGTACTGCTTTGTGTCAAATAAGGGGAAGGCAAACTATCATCATCATTGGGGCATCAGCAGACACATTTTGGGTGGAAATACATTTTGAATCACTATCAGAATTATGGGATTTCACATAATATGAGCTCTAATTGCATTGTGTTTATTGCATCGATGATAATGTTTGATATATTAATTATTGAGCATTTTGCACAATAATAATAATATTATTAAAGCACTAGCCATGTACTACATTCCTATACGTTCCTCTGCACAACAAACCATGTATTCATTGGTTCTGGAGCAGCATACTGGAGTAAAACTATGGCACAAAAGGAAACATACTGTATATTCCTTATTGAGACCTTCAGGCGCCACCACAAAAGCTTCCCCATAATGAGACTCCTCTGCGCTACTCTAAACCAACGATCATGGATTTGCTCATTATTTCTTTAATTCTTTTCAGACAGAGGAACACTTGCACCGATATAGCTTTATGGCATTTCTCAGTACAAGCCGTAAGGAATCTTGCTATTTTTGCATTTGCCTTGAATAGTGATGGGCGAAATAATTTGCCAGGCGAATTTCCATGTTTTGCCGGATTATTTCGTGAAACTCGTGGCAAATTTCGAAGTGGAAAGATTCGCCATGCGAAACGTGAAAATGTGTGTGTCAAAAAAAATTGCACACACAACATTTTCTCCGTTTTGCGGATTTTCACTGTTTTGTGAATCTTTGAAAATAATTTTTCGGCTAAGCAAAATGGGACAGATTCGCTCATCACTTGCCTTGATGCTATGACCAGAAAATTCTGATTTCCCCCTTTGGCATCTAGGCTTCCTACTTGCTGTCTTTTTGTTTTGTGATTAAAACATTATAGATAGACTATGGGCAGGTATGAGGACATGTGTGGCCTAAAAAAAACTGAATCTTAGTCAAGGCTGAAATCAAGTCTGTAGCACCGTCTGAGAAATTAGGGGCAAACAAGGCAAGGGAGGGAAATAACTATCCATCCAGCTCTTAATATTGCCATTGGGCATATGCCAAGGCACAATACATTAAATTATATAAAGGCTCTTTAAAACCCTTTTAGAGCTATAGCAAAAAGGTCTGCAGGAAATAAAACCATTTGCTAAATGAACAATTGTGGTTTAGTAATTACTATTGAGGCCTCTGGAACTTTGCATTTGCATTGTTTGTTTATTGTGATCTATTATTCCTTTAATATATAACTTCTACACTTTAAAGGAATGTCAGATGGCCTATTGAATGCTTAGATTATCATCTATCTGTCTGTCTATATATCTATTTACCTACCTACCTACCTGTCTGTCTGTCTGTCTGTGTATCTATCTATCTATCTATCTATCTATCCATCTACCTATCCATCTACCTATCTATCTATCGTCTATCTATCTATCTATCTATCTAACTATCTACCTGTCTATCTATTATCTCCCTACCTTTCTATCTATCTATCATCTATCTATCTATCTATCTATCTATCTATCTATCTATCTACCTAACTGTCTATCTATCATCTACCTACCTTTCAATCTATCTATCTATCTATCTATCTATCTATCTATCTATATCACTCTTGTTTTTTAGTGTTTGTCTAACAAATCTATTTTTTAATCTAACTCACAAAACAGAATTTGAGCAAGAATAACATTTCCAACACTGCCTTTATAAGTTTTAGCAGAACAAATTCCACAGTTTCCTCACCATAACATTGAATTCCTGGATTCAGTAAAACATCAGAGGTTAAAAAAAGTCCTTTTCAAAATGGCTGTCAGACATCCCCATATGTGACAATAAGTAAGAAGTCTGTTACAGCATTACAGAATTTTAGCCCTTCCACCCTTTATATACCATGGTATAACCTGGATAAAATCGCTTGCTTCCTTAAATTCATCCAAACACAAAAAGTGTTCCCTTTAGCTATAATTGGTGTTTTTGTTCTACCATTCCTGATATGCACCTGACTATGACTATTTGCTTTCTGGCAAACAAAAGAAGCCTATCTTGTTTTATGGCATGGATTTTATAGACATTATTTATATCAAACCCTTCCCCAGAGGAACTTACAATCTAAAGTTCTCAGCACAATATGGTCAATTTTATCAGGATCCAAACTTTCC
Source organism: Xenopus tropicalis (assembly GCF_000004195.4). Lineage (NCBI taxonomy): Eukaryota > Metazoa > Chordata > Amphibia > Anura > Pipidae > Xenopus > Xenopus tropicalis. The sequence continues at coordinate 27,150,438 of NC_030681.2, read as the reverse complement.
TGAATGTTTGACAGGGGGAGACCATGCAAAGTCCGTACAGATAATTGAACTCAAGGCCCAGCACTGCATGGCAGTAACCACTACAGATACACTGAATCAAGAATTCAATTTTGGATTTGGCCAAATCCGATCACATTTTTAAGTATTTTAATTTGTCTATTTTTAACTAATTTGTCTAGTTCACTACTTTACTTTTTTTTTACCTCGCGTCAAACCAGGTGCGGGCGCCAAAAAAAAAATCACGTGACAAGTGTGTTTTGCAAATTTTTCGCCGTTTCGCGAATTTACTAGTGATGAGCGAATCTGTCCCATTTCGCATCGCTTAAAAATTCACAAAACAATAAAAAATCTGCAAAACGCATTTGACACATCCGGGCCTATTTTGACTTGACCGCACCCATTTTTAACATGACCATGACTTTTTTTGACCCGGCTGCAACTTTTTTGAAGCACAACAAATTTTTTTGTGGCTAATTTTCACTCATCACTAGGCGTCAATAGATGCAGCAGCATTATATTGTTATATATTATATTATAGGGAGGAGCACATTTTGACACAAGTAAAAATATAGAAACTGTTATCCAGAATGCTTGGGACCTGGGGTTTTCTGGATAAGGGGTCTTTACATGATTTGTATCTCCGTACTTTAAGTCTACTAAAAACCTAATAGAATTGTTTTAAATCCAATAAGGATTAATTATATCTTAGTTGGGATTAAGGTATTGTCTATGGGAGTCTATGGGAGATTGCCTCCTTGTTTTTTGGTGCTTTCTGGATAACGGGGTTTCCAGATAATGGATTCCATACCTGTAGCTCGCAACTGACTGTGAGGAAGAGTACAAGCTGCCCACTCCACTTGTGGAAAATGAGTCCCGAAATTGGAAGCTTGTGTAAAAAGGGTTAGTAAAATAATTATAACATCCTTTTAAGAAAAACACACCCATACACTCTATGGCTTTAGATCATTAATATCTATAAAAAGTCCCCTTTTTATTTAATTCTAAATAGTAAACATTGTTCCTATTATTTTTTTTCCTTGAGTCGTTCATTTCAGGCTCCTTCTACGGTAGAAATGTGGGTGCCGTTTTCATGATGCTGCTGACAGTATTATTAATGATGTTTATAAATCCCATTAATGATTATTAACAGAAACAATAATGTTGGCTTGAGCGCTTTTTATATCTAAGGATCCCATAGAAAGGAAAGCAAACAAAACAACGGCGTCATTGTCATGGCAATTGCAAATAAGGAGAAAAGCCCAACTCTCTCCATTATTCTGTCATCGAGCACATCAGCTTCAGGTTATGTTCAGCACATTAGTCCAGGCATTCTGATATGAGTTCATACGGCTGGAATTTCAAACACTGCCCAGCTGTGGGAACCAGGAGAAAGCTTGTCACACTGAATGCCATGAAAATATGCTCCCAGCTGAAACGTGGCAAGAGCCGCAGTCAAACTGGCATCACGGCCATACTAACATACATGCTAAATCCTTGTTATGTTACAGAGGGGGCTTCATACTTACATAGTTACATAGGGTTGAAAAAAGACCAGAGTCCATCAAGTTCAACCCTTCCAAGTAAACCCAGCACACACAAACCTATACTTACCAATCTATACTGTCACATATATAAACTATATATACAAACATCAATACTAACTGTAGATATTAGTATCACAATAGACCCAAGGCCAATATCTACAGTTAGTATTGATGTATAAGAGGGGCTTGGGTGAGTTCTTGAACAAGCATAGTATCCAAGATTGTGCTTGTTCAAGAACTCATCCAGGCCCCTCTTATAGGAATTAACAGAATCTGCCATTACCACATCACTAGGAAGGGCATTCCCCAACCTCACTGCCCTCACCGTGAGGAACCCCCTACGCTGCTTCAAATGGAACCTCCGTTCCTCTAATCTAAAGGGGGGCCTCTGGTGCATTTATTGTTTTTATGGGAAAAAAGAACATCCCCCATCTGCCTATAATCCCCTCTAATGTACTTGTACAGAGTAATCATGTCCCCTCGCATGTTTTAATTAGAGCTAAATACTTAAATTATTTGGCAAAGACAGGTTTTTAATAGGCCCAAAAGAGCTACTGATAGGAGACAAACAAGGCCAACTCATTATGCCTATGCAATGCTATTTAGGAGATTACCACTCCTTAGAACAAAGGATTTTCCTTCCTAACTGGGCCTGATGAGTTACAACTCCTTGCAACCCCCATGTATCACTCAGGACTGTTTCTCTCAGGTGTGGGGGAAGGGTTTTCCACCCAGATGATCAAGATCTTGGACATTAATGGGGCACAATAGTAATTGACAGTAGTTCAATAGTTTCTTTCCTTGATGGTATTGGGCACAGGCAGGGAATAAGTAACAACCATGGAGTGTAAAGTCCCCAGAGTACAAGTCCCTCAGAGTGGTGTTCCTCTTGGTATGTCTGTAGTTCTGTAACTGGCCACTGGAGTATCTAACTGCTGGGTGACACCAGGGTTCTAGCCCTTCTGCTCTCCTAGTTCTTGCTTCCCCCTAACTACCCTAAGCCAGCAAGTGGGGTACAGTGAGAAAGAACACATGGTGACTGCCCCTTTTAAAGACTAGGAACACCTGACACCCCTGTTGGATTAAGGGCTAATTAAAGTAAAGGTGAACAAAACCTTTAACCTCCTATATTGCAAACGTGTATGCAGTGAAGCCAGTATGTGCAACAATGTACCAATTTTGTATTTTTTTTTTCTTTTTAATCACTGATGAAATTATTATGGCCCCACCCCCATTCAAAATGATAATTGCTCATTTTAACATTAAACCTATTATTTGCAAATGTTTTATAACTGTTGCTTAAACATGCTCCATTGATGATGAAAAATCAGAATATATAGAAAGGTTGATTTATCATCCTCACTAACTGCAGGACATGCTTCTGGATTACCCAGTTTGATCATGCATAAATCAGCTTTTTTGAATCCAACTTTATAAAGTATCAAAGTAGCACAATCAGCCAAAGTTTGCAGATTTTGCAGTCTATTTATAGAATTTCGCTGTTTCATTTATTTTGCAAGAAACGTACTTCAACCAAAATATAATGGAAATGTGTCCCCCAGGTCAGACCTGGCAAAATATCCTCCTAGGGGAGGATGAAGAACTTTTTGGCGAGACAAATCATCCATATTCTTCTATCCAATGATAATTTTTTTAAAGGTGTTGAAATAATGGGATTTCAGTAACATCTCACTACTCCATGAATATATCAACAACAACCTTAACATCGCTCTCACTACAGAAACTTTTTGAAGGAATATAAACTGGCAATTTCAGTATCTACAGAAACTACTGAAGTGAGCTGATGCAGTAAACATTAATACCTTAATGTTTTATAAACATACAAAGTTTAATGTAGGCAGGACATATGGGACATTTATTAACAGGTAGTTATAAAGCGCCAACATATTCCAGATAGAAAGCTATACAGCTATATATAAAGGTCTACCTTTTGTATCTGTATTTATATGTAATCTGTATGACTGATCTGTATAGCTTTCTATCTTACAACATCATGGAATATGTTGGCGCTTTATAAATCTTACAGTCTAAAACAGTGTTTCCCAACCAGTGGCACGGGGGCAACATGTTGCTCCCCAACCCATTGGATGTTGCTCTGAGTGCCCCCAAACCAGGTAGTTATTTTTGAATTACTGACTTGGGGGCAAGTTTTGGTTGAATAAAAACAAGATTTCCTACCAAATAAAGCCCCCTGTAAGCTGATAGGGTGCATAGAGGCTGCCTAATAGCCAATCACAGCCCTTATTTGGCTCCTCCATGAACTTTTATGGTGCTTGTGTTGCTCTCCAAGTCTTTTTACATTTGACTGTGGCTCACGAGTAAGAAAGGTTGGGGACCCCTGATCTAAAATGAGAAGCAGGTATGAGATACAAGTTGTGGGGACATTTATGTTGTTGTTACTGTCCCTTAAATTAAAGATGGCCACACCTTGATCACAAAATGAGATTGCCAGATGAGCAGAATTGAAGTGATGGGCCAAACCTGCCTGCTCCAATTGTTAGCTCCGGGGCTAAGACTGGATCTCATGTGGTCCTGTGAAGACTTACATCAGAAGCAAGCCTCAAACAAAAAGATTTTCCAGCCAGTTTCCAGTATCAAGCTGAGAGCTGATTTCATTAACATTGGCCAAGTCAACAAGCAATGTTAACACATATATGGGCAGCTTTTGTTGTGTAGAGAGGAACTTTCATATATTTTGTTGCAGGGCCTGCTTGGCATTCTAATGCTCTAAGTCCACCTGACAGAGGCCAACGCAAATGTGCAAGAACAAGGTTCATTGATTGTGATGGGTGAAAAAATTTGCCACGTATGGATTCGTGGAAAAATTTGCTGCGCATCCAAAAATTGTAGCCCGCATCAAAAGAATTGTTGTGTGTCAAAAAGAATTGGCTCTCTAATCAAAAGAATTGTCTCTCGTATCAAAAAGAATTGTCTGTCATCAATAGAATTGTCTCTTGTGTCAAATAGAATTGTCTCTCATTAAAAGGATTGTCTCGCGCCAAAAAGTATTGTCTCTCTCATCAAAAGAATTGTCGCGAGTCAAAGGTATTGTCGGGCAACATTTTCCTGTTTTGCTAATTTTTCGCCATTTCTCAAATCTTTTGAAAGATTTGCAAATTTTTCGGCAAAGCAAAACGGGACAGATTCGCTCACCACCATTCATTGATCCAAAAACAACATGGACCTGTTTTTTTCACTTTTCCCATAAACGTGGCCTATACTGTGCATGCATAAACTATAACAATGGGTAAATTTGCCCATGGGCAGTAACTAATGGCAACCATTCAAATTGTTTCAGCCATTGTTATTCCTGCAGCTGGCTGGAGAAAGCCTATCACTAACAGGCTATACAGGTCCTTTCACTTATTTGAAAGGACCTGTATAGCATCCCATGATGCAAATTTAAGTTTGTAGTTTGTAACTATTCATTTATAGGAATATTAATTTCTAGGCATTTAGTAACAGTAGGGCCTATATGTCTAACACACTGTCTTCCTATCTTTTATGTTCTACTTTTGTTTTAAGGGATAATGCCTCAAAAAGTGACCGAGTTGGCTAAAAGTGCTCATAGACAAGTGCTTTCAAGTCCCTGGCATAGCATCTATTGGGTGTTTCTATCATTTTCGTGCCTTCCACCAAGCTAGTAAAAATCATAGACTCTAAACAACCTACAATTTCTCCATCTACAACTGCCCTGGCATTTACAGGCTTAGTTAGTGTTGTATCGCATGCAGATCCCATTTTTTTTTCAAGTTTAATGTTTTTGCTTTTAATTATTCAACCAATGAGCAGGATAGCGGTGTCACCACCGGCTGATAAGGGTGTTATGACTGTTGACTGATACCTAAAAGCACATTGGCTATTTTTATGCCCATTTAAGGTAGAGAGAGCCTTTGATCTTCACTTCAGTCTACTCATGCCAAACTATTTTCTGTTTAATAAAGATGTGTAGAATTGCAGTCATTATGCAAGACGGGACGGCTGGTTTTAGAAAAAATGCCATGGTCATCTGACCATCTGAAAACTACTTCTTGAGGTAGAAAAAGTGAAAACTTTACTGGTATTTACTCTAAGTAGATTCCCTATCTGCGCTCCTGCCTGTGAGCTTCCAGCCTGATTCAGTTTGTGGAGTTCTGACTCACGCCATACAGTCTATGGGAATCACAGGGTTGTACAGGTGTGCGACACAACTCCTTGACACACCATGATTAGAATCACAGGAATGTATAATGATTCATTTGTTTCTAATTTTCTAAATATGGTCTAAATAATCAGGTTTTTCAGAATGTCTCCGACTATGTTATCATGATTGGCCACGAGGCTCCTTAGGCCCCTACTGCCAAGATACAGCACAGCAGCATAAGAATAAGTCCATACATAGTAGTGGTGGAGACTGGGGCACAGTAGATGCAAATGCCCTATATCCATTCCTCAACTACACAGTAGCCTACCCACAGCAACTAAAGGACTAGATATTGGGAAAACAATGACATATAGGGGAATTCACAAAAGTGGAGATAGCCCTTTTTATCAGAGTCGGTAACGGAAAAATTAATAGCAATGCAAAACAAATCTGCCTTCGAGCGAATTTTATATGGGGTTTACGAACACAGAAACTGTTTAGCGACCACTTTAGACAGTGGGAAAAGGTTTTTATTGGATTTTATTGTTTATAACAATATAATATTTTTTACAACAGTGCGCAGTTTATGTAAAAAAAACTTCTTAATGACAAGTTGTTAAGTTTGCTCTAAAAGATTAAGCCACCTTCAAGCATGCCTTAAAAAGTTCCAAATGTGCAATTAAAATTTGCAATGCAATAACAGCAGTGTAGGGGGTTTTTCACGGTGAGGGCAGTGAGGTTATGGAATGCCCTTCCTAGTGATGTGGTAATGGCAGATTCTGTTAATGCCTATAAGAGGGGCCTGGATGAGTTCTTGAACAATCAGAATATCCAAGGCTATTGTTGTTGAGTGATTTTGTAGCGCATGTAGGTTTTATTTCATTTGCATCAAAAGAATCCAAAGCAACCTGAGGCACTGCCAATCATTTTCCTCTAAGGCCTTTATACCTCATTGCTATATTAGGTAAATACCATGTAACTTTCACACACAAGAAACCACAAAGAAAAGGTTTATTGTTCATTAGAATTAGCTGAATTATTTTTTCAGATCAGCATATTTCCTTTGGTGCTGGTCATTGGGAATGCAACATTAAGAAAATGATCAGGTATTCTGTTTGTATGTGGTATAGATAACCCTCATTCCCAACCGATGTATGAAGTTGTCAGATTTGGTACTAGCATTTAGAATTGGTAAATGGGTAACAGTTAGAAACAAAAAGATTTTCACCCAGAGCAGGAAATGTAGGGAGCAGGATTTTTACACTGGATAAACTTACAAAAATCTACATATCTTAATAAAAAAAGACATACAAAAGACAGGACAATATAGTTATGTTCAAATAGCACATTGCTAGTAATTCTATAATATTGTATACTCAAATGTCTTCTAGTTGGAGGAGCAGCATTAACTCTGTGTAAACAAGTTCCCAAAACGTCCATTTATTATTGTAGCTCAACACACCAGGGTCAGTCCCATTATAAATTCCCTGGTGTACAGGTATGGGATCCCTTATACGGAAACCCGTTATCCAGAAAGCTCAAATTACAGAAAGCCTATCTCCCATAGACAGATTTTAATCAAATAATTCAGAATTTTAAAATTGATTTCCCATTTTTCTATAATAATAAAACAGAACCTTGTAATTAATCCCAACTAAGATATAAATAATCCTTATTGGATGCAAAACAATCCTATTGGGTTTAATTAACGTTTTATTGATTTTTTAGTAGACTTAAGGTATGGAGATCCAAATTATGGAGAGACCCCTTATCCAGAATACCCTTGGTCCCAAGCATTCTGGATAATGGGTCCTATACCTGTACCAGTATTCCCAGGCATACCAGTTGTTACAGGCATACCACTGCACTAGGATATGTGGAATGATGTAGTACATATTGTTGCACTACAAATGGACAATTAGACATTACTTCTGTACAGATCCTCTTCCTACAAGTGGTACTAGTGCTTCACTGGTGTGGCTCCAAAAGCTGGGTCATGGAGTCCAGTACATATTGCTGCACTACAAATGGACATTACTTCACTTCAGATCCTCATTTTACAGGAGGTCCCTTGCTATTGCCTCACTTGGGTGCTTCCAAAGGATGGGTCATGGAGTCCAGTCAGCAGTAAAGGAGCAGTATACAAACTTATTTTAATAGATTTGTGTGTCATGCGAGTAAAGTTTAATAAGTGGTTAGTACCTCCAAAGGAAGAGATCAGCAGAGGGCCAAGTACGGAGCCTAAAGGTGCCCATACACCTTCAGATCCTACAGGTGGGCGATATCGGGAGAATCCAGACTAATCCGATCATTTGGCCCTGGGGCCAAATGATTGAATTATTACGACGGGTATAGGCAAAGTCGGTCCGGGGGCCGCATCAACGAGCCGATGCGGCCCCCGATCCGACTAGATTTTTTAACCTGCCCGATTGAGATCTGGCCTATTTCAGGCCAGATGTCGGTCGGGCAGGCCCATCGGTAGTGCCCATACACGGGCTGATTAGCTGCCGAATCGGTCTAAGGGACCGATATCGGCAGCTAGAATCGGCCTGTGTATGGGGACCTTTAAGCTGCACCTACAGTAAGGGAAGTTGAGCATTCTCAGTACAAAGAAGGATCAGAAGTAAGATAATTATACCCAGTTACAGGAAGCTTTGGGCATGCTCGAGGCATCTCTGATATAGATTTTATTCCTAAGATTTAACATTGTTAACACAAGGCAGTGACCACCATGAAACTATAACTGCTAGAGGTGGGTAGAATTATGCTGCAGACAATATATCAGTCTGTTAAGTGTAGGGAAGGAATGGCTACAACTGGTCATTTGCAGTCATTGTGCATCAATTTGAGGGTGTAGACTGGCAATTTATCTACATATGAATGATAGGTACATAGCTGAACACCCCTCATGTAATTCATTTCATTGTCCTTTAACCTGTATGATAGTGCTAAGCCACAAGCCTATGACTAAATATCTTTAAATACATGGCATTCCTATTACAATTAAATATTCCGTTTTTCAGAACTTAGGGATGAGGAGGTACGTTATTAGATGAATAAAATATATTGCACTTGGACTTCATAGCCAAAACCTAAATACCCTGACTTGTACTTTTATAGAGTTTGCTTAATGAGTTATTTGTTGTTTTAAAATGAAGAAAGCAAAACCGTCGGATTAATTAAGTACTGAAATAAATTGGAAATGCTCAGACGCTGGAGCTTTTTTTTTTTTTAAACTAACGAAAAAGAAACAAATCCCTATAAGGAACTATTTTCACACTGTATATTTTTCCATTATTAATGTTTCAGAGTTTTCTCTCTTGGCAGACGCTCATTCTAGTCTTAATAAATGTGCGTTTCTTGTTGTTATTTTTTTTTAAGTAGCACGGAACGGGTGAAACATTTCTATTGTATTTTATAAATAAGTATAGCAGCACAAATGTAATATTGTTAACTAATTTGAAACAGAGTTTGGACTGAACCCCAAAAGCCATAATGAACAGAACTGCCCTGCTTAAAGGAGGAAAAAAATAGCAAACATATGACAATAAACATTTTTCATCTGTTTGTAGTTCAAAATAAGGAAAATGAGGCTATAAAGAGGAACATATATTGGGGCACAATTGTGGTTTGTTTGAAATGTTCCAAGAAGCTTTGGTTTCAATAAAGTGATGGGCCCTGATGCAGTTCTGCACTGTTTTATTGTTATTAAAGTTAGCACTGAAGGCTGAACTGTATTTGATCTTATATAGCCACGAGGCAAGGCTTGAAGACTTGGCACTTGGTGTTGCTTTTCAGAATTTGCCCGATTCTAGCAATTTAGAGCTTCCGAACCAGTTCATGAATATAAAGGGATAGTCATGAATATTTATGTTGAAGCTCCACATTCAGAAGATGGGGTGTGGGGTAGTTGTAACTGGGGCTAACATGTCAGCCAGCCATAATGTAGATTTTCCAGTCCAATAAAAAGCTGTTAAATCTGGTTAAACATCTATTAACTCAAAGCAGCTTAATATGAAACTGAAACATTAAATCTTGAATACAAACAAGAGACCAATGGGGTTAATTTAGCTGTAGAAGGCTAAGTGCAAAAGTGGGAAAGGCACCCTGCATTGCCCTTCTATGAAAAGGATTACATTTCAGCATAACATTTTCACCTTTCAACTCCTTTCTACAGAACAAGTGCGAGGTGCAGAATGTAGCCTGGCCCTTAAGGTGGCCATACACGGGCCAATTGTAGCTGCCGATATCAGTCCCTTTTACTGATTCGGAAGCTTATCGGCCCGTGTAGGGGCAGCAACCACGGGCATGCCCGACTGATATCTGGCCTGAAATTGGCCAGATATTGATCAGGCAGGTTAAAAAATTTAGTCAGATCGGGGACCGCATTGGCTCGTTGATGTGATCCCTTAACTGACTGCGCCCATTACCACCGTTATAATTCGATTATTTGGCCCCAGGGCCAAACGATCGAAAAAGCCTAAATTTACCCGATATCGCCCACCTGTAGGTGGGGATATCAGGAGAAGATCCACTCGCTTGTTGACCTCTCCAAACGAGCGGATCTTAACGTGTATGGCCACCATTAGTGTTCTTCCACTTCTGCCATAGGTTTTCATAAATGACCCTTCAGTGTTTAAGGAAGTTGCTTTAGCAAATAGTGAAAACACTTTGCCATATTTATTCATGACCAGTTCATGGCGCACCACTAAAAAATAAAGTCTGACCCCTCTTATTTCTATCCTTAGCCATGAAGTAGATGGTATAATAAACCTTTTGTGGGACATATGCACGATGCACACCCTAAATCTAGGGTATTTATATGAAATTGGTCCTCCTTTGCTATAAGAGCCTCTAGTTTCCTGAAAAGGCTTTCTACTAGGTTTTGTAACATTTTTGGTGGGTTTTGCTTCCACTTTTGCCACTAATAATAAGGTTGGATGCAAACAATGTCGACTTTGGCTTAGATAACCACACCAAGACAATAGTTAGATGGGGTGTCCATATACGTTTGCCCATACTGCACTATTTTTACAAGCAGAAGTGACAAGGAGATGAGAACTCGTGAATGTCATGGACATGGTATCCCCCACTTACCAATACATTAGATTCCAAACACAGCAGCTCCCTATTGGGGTTATGTAATAAAAGGCACTATATTTTCCCAGGAGCAGTAACCTATAGCAACCAATCAGCAGGTAGAATTTTCTGGTCACCTCTTTAAAAGCAAACATCATAACATAACATTTAAATGTAAGTTCTTAAAAAATAATACAAGGGAACCTCTGCTAATGAAAAGGAGAACATTTTTCTTTAAATACCGTGCATGCTTTCTCAGAGCGCCTATCTTTATAGAGTGGCTGTGAATATCTGTACATAGAGCTGAGTTTGTAAATCCTTGTAGTGTTTCTACTTAGTTACCAAACCTTGCCAAAAGCACTCACAGAGTTTAGCAGCCAAGTGCCAAAAAAGGGCAAATAAACAAGCACAGTGTAGAAAAAAAGCATAATTGAATTTCAACTGGTAGCATGAAACTGAAAATAAGATTTGTTTAGGTTCAAAGTTTAATCCAAATAAAATAATGTCAAATTATATTAAAATTTATTAAAGAATGTCCAATTTTTTATTCAAAACTGTGTTTAATTAAGTGGTTTTCTCTCCATTTACATAGAAATGCAGACATACCGCAGGAGAATATCTCAGGGAGGTCCAACATACAGCTGCAATTCCCAGCAGCCCCTGGCAACCCAAAGCTGCATATTGTAGTTAAAGAACCATTGGTTGGATATCCCCATAATGAGCAATATTCATTTTTACCTGTGCTCTAGGGGAATCCTATGTCTTTGGCATTTTTAGTGGTTATTTTGGTTATATTTAAAATGAAACTTCACTTCACCTGTTCCACATTTTCTTAGGGGTATATTTATCATGCTGTGTAAAAAGTGGAGTAAAACATTACCAGTGATGTTGCTTATAGCAGCCAATCAGATGCTTTGCTTTGGTTTTCTAACTGTTGAAATCTAATTGCTGATTGGTTGCTCTGGGAAACATCACTGGTAATGCTTCACTCCACTTACATAGCATGATAAATATACCCCTTAGTGTAAAAGGGGCATCAAAGGCCCCCCAGACCTATTGCCATAAGTACATACTAAATTACGAAGAGAAAGAGGATACAAGTCATACTTTATGAGTTATGGTTGCATGGAATGCACTGTATATATTTATATGAACTAATAAGAGTCCTAGTAAAGAGCAGAATGCCAAAAATAAGCCCTGAAGATGGCCTAACAGGATCCAAGATGGGGAGGTCCTGTGGAAGACTCTATGCCAGTACATTACATATCTAGTCATTGGTGATGGGCGTATCTCTCCCATTGTGAAATGGCAAAAATGGCGCACATCATTTTTTTTTTGTCACGTGTCACTTTTTTGACCCGTACCATTTTTTTTACACACATGACTATTTTTTATACGGGCGGCAATTTTTGCCCGCGGCCCACACTTTCACCAATGGCAAAATGTGGGAATTCACAGTGACTCAATGCCTGGTGAATTATTTAACCCAAACCTATTAGTCATATGTATTTGGGCTTTAGTTTTCCTTTAAAATAAACAAATAAAATCCCTTTGAGACACCCAATAACCAGTGGTGCAGAAATATGTATGTATTATCAATGTAAGACATTAAAGATTGTCATTATAAACTTATTTCATACTGGAAAAACCATAAAACACCCAACTTGTTCAATATTTCTATGACTCCTTTTATTACTTTATCCCATCATTCATTTTCCTGCCTGACAATAATGAGTGCCTGAGTCACTGAAACCAGATGCAGTTGACAATTACCCATGTGATAGACGGAAATGTAGGTGAAATGGGATGGGAAATGTGAGGCCTAATTTATTTTTCAAGATTAACTCGTGGGGTAAAATTAAAGTCAAGTTATTGGCTAAAACTTGGCATTTTTCCTGTTCAAATACCTCTATAATGAGTTCAACATGCTAGATATACATCTAATGTGTGGAACTGAATGAGAATAAAGAGTCCGGCTTAGCTGCGCTTTTTGTCTCTGTCTCTTGGCCATCAATATATTTACTTGTTTTATAGAGCACTTACAGATCAACCGAAGACTCCAAATTACTTTTATTAATAAACATTTTCCTGTAGTAATGACAATGTTTTAAATTAGGATGGTAAGATAAGTGCCTTAATACCATTTCCCTGTGGATTTATTAGGAGGCAAGGTATAGTATTTACTGTAAATTGGATACTTTCTATGCTTGAGGGATCATAGGCTGAGATTCAAGTTTGCTGCAGTGACTAAAGCACAGAAGTAGTGTTTTCTTGCTGTATAGGACAGAGACAACACACACAAATTGCCCCCAACTACTGTGAATGGGAATCACCTGCAAACACCCAGTGCTGTCAAATGCCAGGAGCTTCTCCCTTGAAAATGAGGCACTGCAAGTTGTTGAGCAATAATTGGCTGTTGCTTGGCTTCAGGATCTTCCAGGTGATTCCCATTCATTCAGGCTGCTTCCATGGAACTACAAAATGCTTGGGTAACAAAGTGCTTGAAAGTGGCATGTGCCATGACCTGAAGGATACAATAAAATCATTGGAGTCATTTTTGACTGTGGCAGAAATCTTAAAGAGTAATCAGAAGCACTTCATCATGCCAAATGCAAAACTGCATATATAGTTGGGCACATAGGAGCAACACAGGTCCCCTCGCCCAGTGACACAGAAATGCAATTCACTAAGTGGGTTCCACAATAACAACAGTTCTTACTTGGCATTGTCCAGATACAGAGGAGGAAAAATTCAAGGGACATCTTCCATGAATCCCCTTCCAACTGTTCTCCATCTGGCAATAACTAATAAAAACTTATTAGTCAACTGAGCCAAATATCAACAAAACAGAGATTGAAATTTCTTTTGAGAGCCAAATTTTTTGCAGACTGTCACTGACTCACTCGTGCATGAAACGAGCAAGCCTCCCCTGCACTGCGTATCCCACCCCTCGCCTGCGCCACGTCTCCCGTAACCCACAGACCACCCCTTCCTGCTGATTTTTGCTACGGGCAACGAAAATGCGATCGCACTGTACGTGCAAGCCAGCACCTGAAGAGCCAAATTCAAGGGGCTAAAGAGCAGCTTGTGGCTCAAGAGCCGCAGTTTGCCCACCACTGGGATAGAGTATTCCACTTGTCAATAGAAACATGAAGACAATTTTTATGAATCCCCTTTTGACTGTTTTTCATCTGTCACTAACTCACAGCATTTAGGGATAGAATTCTCAATACTCCACTTGTCAATAGAAACATAGAGACACCTTCCATGAATCCCTGTTTAAGTGTTCTCTCTCTGGCACCAACCCACGGCCTGTTGGGATAGAATGCTCCACTTGTCCAGAGAAATATGGAAAAGCAGTACCAATATACAGCATTTTTGCAAATGATCTCCATTGTCTCATGTATTGAACCCCCACTCAAATGTTTACAACAGTTTCTGGCCTTAAAGTTTTAGAAAATACTGAGTTGATTCTATCACTTTGAACTTTTTAAACACCTTTTGATCTCAGTCAGAAATCAAATTTGAGCCCTCTTAGCTTTAATTAAGGATTGGTGAATTAAAGTTGAATTCTAATTAGTATATTAGTATGCAGGTTGCTGTGAATATTCATGGGAACAAGCACATTCATCAACACAGGGCAGGAAATCTCACTCATTCGGAATTCTGTAGCTCATATATCTTTCTTCTTTCTGTGGGATACTTCTATAAGAAAATGAGGAATGGAGTGGCTGGCTGTATAAGACACACAACTGCAGCACTTGGGAACGCCTGGAGGGCAATTCCCATGTCAACTAATTGTACCCTCTGCATGTCACTTACTCTCATTATGGCTCTGACTCCACAGATTGTGAGCTGAGCACTATGGGACAACCATTCATTGGGCATAAATGATGTAAAAATGATTTAACGAGTGCCAAGCTTGTGCAATGGGCAGGGCACAGAAAGGGGTGTATGGAGGATAGTACAGTGATTGGCTGGCAGTGACCAATGATGGTTATAGAATTGTAACTAGAAGCAGAGACGCCAGAGGAATAGCCCATAGCACACAGGGGTAATGAGCGTATGCCAGAAAGGAAAAGGTCCAACATTTATTTCCCTTACATTGGCTTCATGTCAATTGTATGTAAGCCCACGCAATTCCTGAACCTACAAGCACACCTCATGTACCCCATATGTGGTAGTTAGCTGAAGATAGAACTTTTATTTGAAAAAGTGACATAAAGTATAATGGAATACATAACACTGGGATATATAAGACTTAAATATCTGACATGAGAACACTCAAACAACCCTCCAATGGCCAAAGTGTTATCACTCAAAATTATCTGTAGCCATTCCTACATCATGTCTATTCAGTGACTTATTAGTTGTGCTCCACTGTAGAGGTATTGGACCTTTTATCCAGAATGCTCAGGATCTCCATAACTTAAGTCTGCTAAAAAATGAAACATTAAATAAACCCAATAGTATTGTTTTGCCACCAATAAGGATTAGATGGGATCAAGTACAAGTACTGTTTTATTATTACAGAGAAAAGGGAATCATTTAACCATGAAATAAACCCAATAGGGCTGTTCTGCCCCAATAAGGGGTAATTATATCTTAGTTGGGATCAAGTACAGGTACTGTTTTATTATTACAGAGAAAAGGGAATCATTTAACCATTAAATAAACCCAATAGGATTGTTCTGCCCCCAATAAGGGGTAATTATATCTTAGTTGGGATCAAGTACAGGTACTGTTTTATTATTACAGAGAAAAGGGAATCATTTAACCATTAAATAAACCCAATAGGATTGTTCTGCCCCCAATAAGGGGTAATTATATCTTAGTTGGGATCAAGTACAGGTACTGTTTTATTATTACAGAGAAAAGGGAATCATTTAACCATTAAATAAACCCAATAGGGCTGTTCTGCCCCCAATAAGGGGTAATTATATCTTAGTTGGGATCAAGTACAGGTACTGTTTTATTATTACAGAGAAAAGGGAATCATTTAACCATTAAATAAACCCAATAGGGCTGTTCTGCCCCCAATAAGGGGTAATTATATCTTAGTTGGGATCAAGTACAGGTACTGTTTTATTATTACAGAGAAAAGGGAATCATTTAACCATGAAATAAACCCAATAGGGCTGTTCTGCCCCCAATAAGGGATAATTATATCTCAGTTGGGATCTAGTACAAGATACTGCTTTATTACAGAGAAATAGGAAATATTTTTTAATAATGCAAATCATTTCCTTAAAATGGAGTCTATGGGAAATGGCCTTTCCGTAATTCGGAACTTTTTGGATAATGAATTTCCAGATGACGGGTCCCATACCTGTACCTGAAACATCCTATATGTGGTGCACTAAAAACATTTATTTTTATCACAACTTAACATCACCAAATCCCCCCTTGTTACCTAATGTTATAACTAATACAGGTGGATATTATAATTATCAGTGCACAAACCGTCATCAATAAAACTGAGGCAGCCGCAGTGTTCCTACAGGGTCTAGTTTAGAAAGAGGACATGTTTTTCATAATTGTTGTGTGTTTTGTTCCACATCCCACAATTCATTTTCTCACGATCAGATGCAATAACCACTCCTGAGCACTGGCTTTACTAAAATGTTATCCACACAGTATTATATTTCATGGGACTTAATATTAAGGTTTATGTTTGCTCAAATGATTTTGGCAATGAATAAAACCAAACTGTTGTAATCTGTTACCGCTATGGTTTAAAACCAAAGCAACAGCTAACCCCCTACTGTACAGATAATAAGGGAACAATGGCTACATAGAGCTTTAAAAAGCTATGTATAGATCTTTAAAATGTGTTACATATCAGCATAACATATTAGAATTATAATAATAATGATAATAATAATAATAACGTTTTTATAGTGCTTTTCTCCTGTGGGACTCAGAGAGTTTTTACACATTACTGACTGATTAGATGCTTTTATTGTATTCAAAATGTGTTTGTGTGAACAAATATGTCCTGAGTCTGTCTCTCATTCTGTATATGTAGTTGCACTACACCATTGCTCCGTTTGGTCACTTCCACTTAGCGAAGGCCCATCCTGAAGGATTGAGTCACGTGTACCCCATGCTCTAAACCTATCTAGCTGTGCTGTTGGCTTGGTTACAGCCAAGAAAGGGTTACATAACCATTGTTTAGCTATCTATATGGTCAGCTGCCCACCCCAGGGATATTATCCCTGAACTAATGTCTGGTGTAAGCCTACATTCTTAAAGTACGAACAATAGTCATGGGTCACATCATCAGGCAATATGGGAGGAGTGGTATACACCTTAATACACCTTTTCTTGACATAAGCATAATAAATAGGACTTATTTTGAAAATATATTCTGGCTATATTTTTAAATGAAAAAATCCATGTTTTCTTCAATGTTTTCTATTATAAATCACTAAGTGAATATTATTTTGTTTTTACCTTTACCTCCTCCCTCATCCTTCCCTTGTAATAAGGACAGTTCCCTTCTGCTCACTTCTTTAGGCTTATAGATAAGGATCATTATACACGTGGTAATTTGATTAACTACCTTCTCCTCCTGTAACTGTTACCTGAAAGAACCAGGAAGTTGGAAAGTGAAAGATCTTTCACTTTCAGTTTTCTGAATTAAATTACTCTGCCCTTTGAGCACTGCAGTATATACAGAACCCTATCACAAGAAATATGAATTAGTTCTTGTAAATGCATGGCATTGTATATGGAGTAGTTTCCACCACTGGTTGCTTGGAGTGAGTTATCTAATTGAAGTGAAGTCTGGCAATTAATACTGTGGCTAAATTTTAGGTGGGGAATTTTATTAGCTGTTATTAGGACACCCATCTCAAGAGAAGGAAGCAGCACTTCTATAAATGTGTGTGTTGTACCTAGTTCTGAAGGAGGAAAAACTTTGGAAAAATGAGGGCTATGTCCTACACTAACCAATAGCATGCCAGAGGTATATGGATTGTATATATACAAATGCAAATAAACCAAAGGGATTCTGGGAACAAATTCCTTAAGGCTCCTAAAAAATCCCATTTACATGGGTTTATCCTATAGGCTAAAGCTCACCCACTGGGTTTTTAAAGCAGAAGCCAGGATAATAGCTGATCAGATTCCTAACAACAGACCGGTTTCGCCCTTCTTGGGGGCTCATCAGTGTAGTGCAGGGTGTTCTGATCAGCTTAGGTAGAGCCAGGAGTGGGGATTCACAAACAAGTCAAGATTCCCAACTACAGACCGGTTTCGCCCTTCTTGGGGCTCATCAGTGTAGTGCAGGGTGTTCTGATCAGCTTAGGTAGAGTCAGGAGTGGGGATTCACGAACAAGTCAAAAGGGTTGAGGAGACCGCCTCATACGTACGCAAATAGACCAGATTCCCAACTACAGACCGGTTTCGTTCTTCTTGGGGCTTGTGTTCCAGGGTATAACAGTAGATTGTAGATTGTAAGCTCTTTTGGGCAGTGCCCTCTTCACCTCTTGTATCGGTTATTGATTGCTATATATGTTACTCTGTATGTCCAAAGTATGAAACCCACTTATTGTACAGCGCTGAGGAATATGTTGGCGCTTTATAAATAACTGTTAATAATAATAATAACAGTGCATGCAATTGGCCTTGTATTTATCCTGCTGTTCTGGCGTATAATACATGGCACTGTATTTATCTTGTCACAGATATGTGGGGTTGGGTGCTATAAGTATATGGCAGTTGGTTGTAGCAGCTTTATCATTTGGCTTGTTTTGCCCAGAGTGTTCATTGTGTGAAATCGCCCCCTTGCCATCCCTCCCATGCTGGCTATAGGAATTGGGCTAAAATGCCAGCACTGGCGATATTCACAAAACGTGCAAGTGCTTCAATTGCATGTTTTATTCAAAGGCAAAGAAAACCAAGTCATTGGCCCTCCCACCCTCCCCACGCCAATAGACTGTTGGTTTTCGGTTTTCTCATTTAATGTATTTAATGTCAGTTTTTCTTTAGCCCCATTAAATAAAGTTTTCTTTCAAACAGTCTAAGGAATGTTAGTGGACCCTGGTTTTATCAATACTTCAAATAGTCCAAAAACAGGTTTGTGGTCCGATTGTCTCATAAGGGAACAAGAGCCATATTTCAGAACATGGATATCATCCTGATTCCGGCTCTTGTACATCACTCGATCAGTGTAGGAAGGCGTCCTCTGTTTCTTACTGGTGTCATAGTCATCGGATCCGATATTAAATCTATATGTGGGGCGGAAATGGATTTCGCCTTCCTTAAATCCTTTGAATATAGAACCTTTAGTCACCTCTTCTGACAGCTGATCATACTGCAGGAGGGACCTCATATCATTCTCTGGAAGGTTCTCTAGGATGGAATCAACTTCCCTCCGACTCTTGCTCAAGCGGAAATTGAAGTCCCCAAACCAGAAGACTTCGTCAAACCGGCTCGTCACATCGTCGGGATCAGAGTAAACGGGGTTTGTGTCAGGAACATTTTTTGGGAGCTGCAGGTCTTTGATTATTTTCTCATAATTCTGGATTCTTTGCTTTACTTTGGAATCTCCTGCCGCAAAGTGGGCATTGATAAAAAGGAATGAGGTTCCAAAGAATGTAAATGAAGCAGCCACAGCCCCTTTGGTCTTAATCATCGGGAAGAATCTCGTAGTGACGGTTGCACATTCAACCTCAGAGCAGAACCACACGAGATCTCGCCTGATAAACAGAGACAGGTACAGGACACCGTGAGCTGCTGAGTGGAGCAAGACATAACGATGCCCCAGTGTCAGCTGCAGACGGTTTTGCCATTCTTGCCTGTTGGGGCAGCCTTCTTGCACTCCGATTACATACAGGTCTTGTGCAGACTCGGCGCCCAATGGAAACAGGAAATCATCCAGTCTCTCTGGAAGATCCTTTTTTTCATTCATATTCCAGGTGGCAATAAATATCCTCAGAGTTTTTTGTGGAAGATGTTGTTGCAGTTCCTCTTCTCCAAGTAAGCCTTGACCAACCAAGGGCCTCTCTTCTAGATGCCTCTTATGGCTGGTCTGGCTGGGAGAAACACCAGTGAGCTTTTTAGCAATGTTACTCCAACACCAGTCAATGGTGAATACGAAGATAAATACAAGGAGAGCAAAGAGATAAACTAACAAGTTCTCGTCATTCTCTTCATCTTCGTCATTCTCTATTTCTTCATATTCTGGGTTTCCTTTGTGGAACTCCAGTGATGTGTGACGGGTATAAAGAAGGGCTGTGAATATCATTACTGATAATAGATGGGCCCAACCCGCCCCCCTTCTGTAGGGCTGTCTCCAATAATGGCCAACAGTCCAGTTAATGGTAACTGCCAAGGAAAATACCATTAGGATAACTGAACCCAATGGGTAGATCTCTTCAATATCTGTATCTTTAACATTTCTCAATAATTCAAATTCTTCTGGAGTCAGGATTACTTTCTGGGTCAGTGATGATCGATCAGATGAATGAAAACATTGTTCCAATAAAATAAGAAAAGCAATGAAAGGTGGAAAATTCATTGCTAAGGAAAGGTTGCTGAGCTCTAGTCAGCAGATGTTGTTCGAAGCAAGTCCCACTTCGAACTGAGCTCTGTGCTCAGTGTCAGGCTTATATAGCCTGCTGTTGCCATGGTAACTGCATACTAATGAGCTTGTCAGTGATGTCACAATGCGGTTGCTACGGTAACCACATAATGCAAGATAAGCAAACGGATCTTATCAGTGTTGCCATGGTAACCGCATACTAATGAGCTTGTGTTTACTTATCAGTGATGTCACAATGCGGTTGCTATGGTGATCACACAATAGTAACTAAACCACAACCTAATGTGTTTTCTAGCATAGAATTGTCTTTAACCCTTTCACTGCCACACAAGTTTTTAACATTTTGTGATATTTTACTTTAGGGCCATTTTATGGGGGCAATTTTAGTTTACCAACGAAAACGATATATCATTTTTTTTTCAGGGCAACATAAAGTTTCAAAACATGATGGAATTTTTGCAATTCCATAACAAGATATTTGTTTCTAAAATACCAAAAGAATGAAAATAGAAAATATTTTCTAAAATGTAGATTGTAAGCTCTTTTGGGCAGGGCCCTCTTCACCTCTTGTATCGGTTATTGATTGCTTTATATGTTACTCTGTATGTCCAATGTATGTAACCCACTTATTGTACAGCGCTGCGGAATATGTTGGCGCTTTATAAATAAATGTTAATGTAATGTAATGTATAATATGGACACATATATCATAACAGATTTCAAAAGTCCTATATATATGGTTTGTGATTATTATGGGATATATTGGTTTGATTTTACTATGGGATATATATGGTTTGTGATTATTATGGGATATATATGGTTTGTGATTATTATGGTATATATTGCTTTGAGATTATTATGGGACAACAATGTTTTTTGACGCACAACATTTTACAGCGAAACAAAATGGTACAGATTCGCTCATTATTAATAATTTTCCATAGGCATGCAGAAACAAGAACTTTCTGAAAAGATACTGTAACCCCTATTTGACTGTAACAACGGGCAATACCGGCTAGATGGGCTTTAGAGCAGGGGTGCCCAGACTTTGTCACCCTGTGATCTACTCTTGCCCCCTGGCCTCCGTCATGAGATCTACCACAGTTAAAATAGTGTGACGTCTATCATTTGGTGCAATAAGCAAGAAAAAGAATCAATGTTTAACAAATACACATAGCAATATATAAATGCAGTGCCAAATTCACATTTAATGCCCACATAACATTAGTCAAGTGCCAACTTCAATTTTAATGTAAAAGGCTTGTGATAGTTTTTACTTCCCTTCTTCATGGCCCACTTTGTAGTCTGCACACAGAAACATATATAAATATGGAACAAATATATACAGAGGCCCAGTGGGGACAATTTTCTATACTGGGATGAAACTACAAAGATAGATGGCTTGAGCAGCCGCACTCAAAAGCTCCAATAAGCAATAAGTAAAAATAAGAATAAGTAAACCTTTTTTTTTCTATTAATAAAATTACTCTAAACAGCTTCCCAGAATTGCCTACCTTTGTCCCTCTGTTCTTTCTGACCTGGTTCCTCAGTCACAAGCTGATCGATTCCTCTCCTTCCTTGTTCAGAATGAAGCTCGACCCCCACTTCCTGTTCAGGTCTCTCATTACATAAACTACCTGTAGTCGAATTAGAGAGCCTTCTGCGCATGCCTGAAGGCAGCAGGAGCCCGTCTGTGCATTAGCAGGGTTTTTTTTCTTGATGAAAGACCGGAACAGGAAGTGGGGGTGGAGCTTCACTCTGAACAAGGAAGGAGAGGAATCGATCAGCTTGTAGCTGAGGGACCAGGTCAGAAAGAACAGTGGGACAAAGGTAGGCAATTCTGGGAAGCTGTTTAGAGTAATTTTATTAATAGAAAAAAAGGTTTACTTGTTCTTTAAAGTTACTAGCACGTCTAAATACTATTCTAGGTTTATCTCCTATAAAGGGCTCTAGATCTTTATTTTGCTTTAATATCTCCCAATTTTTCATAATCAACTTCTTAAATGTATAACTATCTGCATCTTTTTACTTTCTTGGTGATACCCTTTTGCTATCAACAGTTGTGTTCTATCTTTCTTTCTTGATGAGAGACCTGAACAGGAAGTGGGGGCAGAGCTTCACTCTGAACAAAGAAGGAGAGGAATCGGTCATCTTGTAACTGAGGAACCAGGTCAGAAAGAACAGATCTACTGGTAGATCGCGATCTACCTTTTGGGCACCCCTGCATTAGAGCATGGGGTTCATAGGACTCTACACGCCTAGCCGTGCTGTTGGCTTGGTTACAGCCAAGAAAGGGTTACATAACCATTGTTTAGCTATCTATATGGTCAGCTGCCCACCCCAGGGATATTATCCCTGAACTAATGTCTGGTGTAAGTTTCTCAGCCTACATTCTTAAAGTACGAACAATAGTCATGGGTCACATCATCAGGCAATATGGGAGGAGTGGTATACACCTTAATACACCTTTTCTTGACATAAGCATAATAAATAGGACTTATTTTGAAAATATATTCTGGCTATATTTTTAAATGAAAAAATCCATGTTTTCTTCAATGTTTTCTATTATAAATCACTAGGGGGCTGATTTACTAACCCACGAATCCGACCCGAATTGGAAAAGTTCCGACTTGAAAACGAACATTTTGCGACTTTTTCGTATGTTTTGCGATTTTTTCGGATTCTGTACGAATTTTTCGTTACCAATACGATTTTTGCGTAAAAACGCGTATCCATTACGAAAGTTGCGTAAAAAGTTGCGCATTTTGCGTAGCGTTAAAACTTACGCGAAAAGTTGCGCATTTTTCGTGTAAGTTTTAACGCTACGCAAAATGCGCAACTTTTTACGCAACTTTCGTAATGGATAGGAAAACTCGCGTTTTTACGCAAAAATCGTATTGGATCCGAAAAATTCGTAAAGAATCCGAAAAAATCGCAAAACATACGAAAAAATCGCAAAGTACCGATCATTACGAAAAAAACGCAATCGGACTCCATTCGACCCGTTCGTGGGTAAGTAAATCAGCCCCTAAGTGAATATTATTTTGTTTTTACCTTTACCTCCTCCCTCATCCTTCCCTTGTAATAAGGACAGTTCCCTTCTGCTCACTTCTTTAGGCTTATAGATAAGGATCATTATACACGTGGTAATTTGATTAACTACCTTCTCCTCCTGTAACTGTTACCTGAAAGAACCAGGAAGTTGGAAAGTGAAAGATCTTTCACTTTCAGTTTTCTGAATTAAATTACTCTGCCCTTTGAGCACTGCAGTATATACAGAACCCTATCACAAGAAATATGAATTAGTTCTTGTAAATGCATGGCATTGTATATGGAGTAGTTTCCACCACTGGTTGCTTGGAGTGAGTTATCTAATTGAAGTGAAGTCTGGCAATTAATACTGTGGCTAAATTTTAGGTGGGGAATTTTATTAGCTGTTATTAGGACACCCATCTCAAGAGAAGGAAGCAGCACTTCTATAAATGTGTGTGTTGTACCTAGTTCTGAAGGAGGAAAAACTTTGGAAAAATGAGGGCTATGTCCTACACTAACCAATAGCATGCCAGAGGTATATGGATTGTATATAAAAAGTTGTTGTGAAGTGAATTCCAGTGTTCCGGGGTTCATGAACAAGTCAAAAGTGCTGAGGAGACCGCCTCATACGAATGCAAATAAACCAAAGGGATTCTGGGAACAAATTCCTTAAGGCTCCTAAAAAATCCCATTTACATGGGTTTATCCTATAGGCTAAAGCTCACCCACTGGGTTTTTAAAGCAGAAGCCAGGATAATAGCTGATCAGATTCCTAACTACAGACCGGTTTCGCCCTTATTGGGGCTCATCAGTGTAGTGCAGGGTGTTCTGATCAGCTTAGGTAGAGCCAGGAGTGGGGATTCACAAACAAGTCAAGATTCCCAACTACAGACCGGTTTCGCCCTTCTTGGGGCTCATCAGTGTAGTGCAGGGTTTTCTGATCAGCTTAGGTAGAGTCAGGAGTGGGGATTCACGAACAAGTCAAAAGGGTTGAGGAGACCGCCTCATACGTACGCAAATAGACCAGATTCCCAACTACAGACCGGTTTCGTTCTTCTTGGGGCTTGTGTTCCAGGGTATAACAGTAGATTGTAGATTGTAAGCTCTTTTGGGCAGTGCCCTCTTCACCTCTTGTATCGGTTATTGATTGCTATATATGTTACTCTGTATGTCCAAAGTATGAAACCCACTTATTGTACAGCGCTGCGGAATATGTTAGCGCTTTATAAATAACTGTTAATAATAATAATAACAGTGCATGAAATTGGCCTTGTATTTATCCTGCTGTTCTGGCGTATAATACATGGCACTGTATTTATCTTGTCACAGATATGTGGGGTTGGGTGCTATAAGTATATGGCAGTTGGTTGTAGCAGCTTTATCATTTGGCTTGTTTTGCCCAGAGTGTTCATTGTGTGAAATCGCCCCCTTGCCATCCCTCCCATGCTGGCTATAGGAATTGGGCTAAAATGCCAGCACTGGCGATATTCACAAAACGTGCAAGTGCTTCAATTGCATGTTTTATTCAAAGGCAAAGAAAACCAAGTCATTGGCCCTCCCACCCTCCCCACGCCAATAGACTGTTGGTTTTCGGTTTTCTCATTTAATGTATTTAATGTCAGTTTTTCTTTAGCCCCATTAAATAAAGTTTTCTTTCAAACAGTCTAAGGAATGTTAGTGGACCCTGGTTTTATCAATACTTCAAATAGTCCAAAAACAGGTTTGTGGTCCGATTGTCTCATAAGGGAACAAGAGCCATATTTCAGAACATGGATATCATCCTGATTCCGGCTCTTGTACATCACTCGATCAGTGTAGGAAGGCGTCCTCTGTTTCTTACTGGTGTCATAGTCATCGGATCCGATATTAAATCTATATGTGGGGCGGAAATGGATTTCGCCTTCCTTAAATCCTTTGAATATAGAACCTTTAGTCACCTCTTCTGACAGCTGATCGTACTGCAGGAGGGACCTCATATCATTCTCTGGAAGGTTCTCTAGGATGGAATCAACTTCCCTCCGACTCTTGCTCAAGCGGAAATTGAAGTCCCCAAACCAGAAGACTTCGTCAAACCGGCTCGTCACATCGTCGGGATCAGAGTAAACGGGGTTTGTGTCAGGAACATTTTTTGGGAGCTTCAGGTCTTTGATTATTTTCTCATAATTCTGGATTCTTTGCTTTACTTTGGAATCTCCTGCCGCAAAGTGGGCATTGATAAAAAGGAATGAGGTTCCAAAGAATGTAAATGAAGCAGCCACAGCCCCTTTGGTCTTAATCAATGGGAAGAATCTCGTAGTGACGGTTGCACATTCAACCTCAGAGCAGAACCACACGAGATCTCTCCTGATAAACAGAGACAGGTACAGGACACCGTGAGCTGCTGAGTGGAGCAAGACATAACGATGCCCCAGTGTCAGCTGCAGACGGTTTTGCCATTCTTGCCTGTTGGGGCAGCCTTCTTGCACTCCGATTACATACAGGTCTTGTGCAGACTCGGTGCCCAATGGAAACAGTAAATCATCCAGTCTCTCTGGAAGATCCTTTTTTTCATTCATATTCCAGGTGGCAATAAATATCCTCAGAGTTTTTTGTGGAAGATGTTGTTGCAGTTCCTCTTCTCCAAGTAAGCCTTGACCAACCAAGAGCCTCTCTTCTAGATGCCTCTTATGGCTGGTCTGGCTGGGAGAAACACCAGTGAGCTTTTTAGCAATGTTACTCCAACACCAGTCAATGGTGAATACGAAGATAAATACAAGGAGAGCAAAGAGATAAACTAACAAGTTCTCCTCATTCTCTTCATCTTCGTCATTTTCTATTTCTTCATATTCTGGGTTTCCATTGTGGAACTCCAGTGATGTGTGACGGGTATAAAGAAGGGCTGTGAATATCATTACTGATAATAGATGGGCCCAACCCGCCCCCCTTCTGTAGGGCTGTCTCCAATAATGGCCAACAGTCCAGTTAATGGTAACTGCCAAGGAAAATACCATTAGGATAACTGAACCCAATGGGTAGATCTCTTCAATATCAGTATCTTTAACATTTCTAAATAATTCAAATTCTTCTGGTGTCAGGATTACTTTCTGGGTCAGTGATGATCGATCAGATGAATGAAAACATTGTTCCAATAAAATAAGAAAAGCAATGAAAGGTGGAAAATTCATTGCTAAGGAAAGGTTGCTGAGCTCTAGTCAGCAGATGTTGTTCGAAGCAAGTCCCACTTCGAACTGAGCTCTGTGCTCAGTGTCAGGCTTATATAGCCTGCTGTTGCCATGGTAACCGCATACTAATGAGCTTGTCGGTGATGTCACAATGCGGTTGCTACGGTAACCACATAATACAAGATAAGCAAACTGATCTTATCAGTGTTGCCATGGTAACCGCATACTAATGAGCTTGTGTTTACTTATCAGTGATGTCACAATGCGGTTGCTATGGTGATCACACAATAGTAACTAAACCACACCCTAATGTGTTTTCTAGCATAGAATTGTCTTTAACCCTTTCACTGCCACACAAGTTTTTAACATTTTGTGATATTTTACTTTAGGGGCATTTTATGGGGGCAATTTTAGTTTACCAACGACAACGATATATCAATTTTTTTTCAGGGCAACCTAAAGTTTCAAAACATGATGGAATTTTTGCAATTCCATAACAAGATATTTGTTTCTAAAATACCAAAAGAATGAAAATAGAAAATATTTTCTATAATATGGACACATATATCATAACAGATTTCAAAAGTCCTATATATATATGGTTTGTGATTATTATGGGATATATTGGTTTGATTTTACTATGGGATATATATGGTTTGTGATTATTATGGGATATATATGGTTTGTGATTATTATGGGATATATATGGTTTGTGATTATTATGGGATATATTGCTTTGAGATTATTATGGGACAACAATGTTTTTTGACGCACAACATTTTACAGCGAAACAAAATGGTACAGATTCGCTCATTATTAATAATTTTCCATAGGCATGCAGAAACAAGAACTTTCTGAAAAGATACTGTAACCCCTATTTGACTGTAACAACGGGCAATACCGGCTAGATGGGCTTTAGAGCAGGGGTGCCCAGACTTTGTCACCCTGTGATCTACTCTTGCCCCCTGGCCTCCGTCATGAGATCTACCACAGTTAAAATAGTGTGACGTCTATCATTTGGTGCAATAAGCAAGAAAAAGAATCAATGTTTAACAAATACACATAGCAATATATAAATGCAGTGCCAAATTCACATTTAATGCCCACATAACATTAGTCAAGTGCCAACTTCAAGTTTAATGCAAAAGGCTTGTGATAGTTTTTACTTCCCTTCTTCATGGCCCACTTTGTAGTCTGCACACAGAAACATATATAAATAGGGAACAAATATATACAGCGGCCCAGTGGGGACAATTTTCTATACTGGGATGAAACTACAAAGATAGATGGCTTGAGCAGCCACACTCAAAAGCTCCAATAAGCAATAAGTAAAAATAAGAATAAGTAAACCTTTTTTTTTCTATTAATAAAATTACTCTAAACAGCTTCCCAGAATTGCCTACCTTTGTCCCTCTGTTCTTTCTGACCTGGTTCCTCAGTCACAAGCTGATCGATTCCTCTCCTTCCTTGTTCAGAATGAAGCTCGACCCCCACTTCCTGTTCAGGTCTCTCATTACATAAACTACCTGTAGTCGAATTAGAGAGCCTTCTGCGCATGCCTGGAGGCAGCAGGAGCCCGTCTGTGCATTAGCAGGGTTTTTTTTCTTAAAGAGAGACCTGAACAGGAAGTGGGGGCGGAGCTTCACTCTGAACAAGGAAGGAGAGGAATCGATCAGCTTGTAACTGAGGGACCAGGTCAGAAAGAACAGAGGGACAAAGGTAGGCAATTCTGGGAAGCTGTTTAGAGTCATTTTATTAATAGAAAAAAAAAGGTTTACTTGTTCTTTAAAGAGATGTTAGCTCCATCAAGATTAAGAGAGAATAAATTTAAGATAACAGAGAGAGAAATATATGTATATTGTGGATAATTAAGTGCAACAAATGTGTTAACTGTAAATTTGTTCAGAAAGGTAAAAAAAACAACTATGAGTATGGTATAATATAGGGGAATTTTATAATTGTAAATCATGTAATGTAGTGGGATACAGTGTTCTTTATTATATATTGGTAAAACTAAAAGTGGGGGGACAGCGAGGGGCCATAAAAAGACTGAAAATCATGCTTCAAAACAATAAACCAATTTCTGTTTTATATAAACATTATGCAGAGGTACATGGGGGGAAATGTGAGGGTACAAAAATTACTGAGATTAAGGGAATTTCTAATAATGACATGAAAATGGGGGAGATTTGAATCATTTATTGCTTAGGTTGGAACAGAAAATTATATTTGAATAGCAAACTACATATCCTTATGGATTAAATGAGGGCGTGGAGTTGGCCGCATTTCTAAAAGGAGGAATGACATTGTAAAGCTTAAAGTATCACCCCTACGGATAGGTTAAACCAGTGGCTCGTGAGCAACTTGTTTCTCCCCAACCCCATGGATGTTGCTCTCAGTGGCCCTAAAGCAGGTGCTTATTTTTACATTCCTGGCTTAGAAGCAAGTTTTGGTTGGGTAAAAACCAGAAGTGCTGCCAAACAGAGCCACCTGTAGGCTGCCAGTGCACATAGGGGCTACCAAATAGCCAATCATAGTCTTTATTTGTCACCCCCAGGTACATTTTTCATGCTTGTGTTGCTCCCCAATTCTTTTTAAATTTAAATGTGGCTCATGGGTAAAAAAGGTTGGGGATCCCTGTCCTACAGTGACCTGACAGAAAGATTTCTTCAAGCCTGCCTGTGGGTTAGGGGTCTCACTCATCAAACTACCTTCAGTTATTACTCCCTACCTTAGGGTATACAGGTAAAAAGAAAGCAGAGAAATCCTTATGGCCACTTCCCAATTCACTGTTCATTCATGCAGGACAAGGTACAGAGGAAACCTAAAAATTATATTTTATAACCTCCTACCTAACAACACTTAGCAGCTGGTTTATCAACAATAAAATTCAAATTTTTGAAGGCAAAAACTCCCAATTTACACATTTAAGTGCTTTTTTGAGTTTTTCAAATGTTTTTGAGAGTTTGTACACAAACTGAAATGAGTAGAATGTGAATTCAATGTATTTTTTTATTTTTTAACTTGATCAAGTTTATATTCAAAATTTTGAATAAATAAGCAAACATTCGAGTTTGGTAAAATTTTGAGTTCATTTGATTTGAAAAAGAACTTTAAGTTCTAAAATTTGAAAAATGAGCCTCCCAGAATCAGGAAAATCAAAGGCTTCCTCCAATTAATAAAGAAGCTATTTCTTTACCACTGCCATTGTGGGGGGGGGGGGGGTTAGTAATCTATTATAGGTATAGCAAGTCTATAGTTTAGTAATATAGATATGTAAGTATTTCTGTAGAGCAGGGGTGGCCAATACGTTGATCGAGGTCCACCAGTCGATCCCCTGAGGATTTCTGGTGGGCCGCAATCAAGCTGGGAATGCGGAAGAGCTCTGCGAATGTGTACGTATGCACGCACGCCGCACTTCTGCATTCCGCGTCGGTCCGGTCGATCGCGACCAGACCGAGCCTGCCCACCCCTGCTGTAGAGGAAACCCCCTCATACTCTTATATGGAATGTTCCTGGAGTCAGTAGGTGAATGGCAAAAGTGTAGCTGTGACTATGGTAGTTGAAGGGTCCAGCACCCTTTTTTAGCACATCTAGATGACAGTCACTTTAACAGTGTTGAATAGACCTTTTTAAATTCATGGCAAAGAGTTCAACCAAATGTGAAGTCATATTACAGAGCTGTTATGGGAGCATAACAATTTGGGGTCATAATGATGTGAAATTACTATAGCATGGTTGAATCCAACAAAACCAAAGCCACAGAGCAAAAGGAGACCCATGATTCTGAATGCAGTCACCAATTAAACCAATTAGGGGTTCTCATAATGAACAAAGGCTTGTAAAATTATTAGCATTTTCAATTCAAAAAAGGAAACCTCTAATGTATATTATTAATCTATAGCAAACATATTCAAGAGCTTATAGAGATTTAAGGGGATCCTAAGGGTATGCTGGAACCCTTGTGAAATTCCTTGCCTAGGAAATGCTAGAGATATGATCAGTAACTATAGGAAGGGAATAATTGCCTGGATGGAATGAAAAGATACTGGTGTTCAGCATATTGTCAGGCATGGAAAAACTAATACACAGAGAGGAAAACTGGATGTGACTGAAAAACCAAACAATGTAAAGAAGGTCATTAAGGTGATTAAGAACAGAAAACCCTACTTGAAAAAATTTTTAGCACATTTTTTTTTATTATATGCTTATATTATTATTTTCTTGGGTTATTATATATTTGTTTATTATATTAGCATTATGTATTTTAGTTTAGTTCTTATATTTATTTAAATATATTTATTGTATTTATTTGACATGAAATTTTTCATTATATATATCATACCGCTATACTACATATCCAGAGCCACTACATCATCCACAGATCCACGCCATTGACTCCTATGGGCACCCAGCTAATAGCACTTTATGGTAGTAACAGTTGCCTGATTTATGTGTTAGTATTATTAGATATTTTGAACATCTGGAACTTTGGGTCATATGTGATTTTTCTTTTTAATTGTTTTAATATGTTTCACCCTTTCTGTGTATTTTGTTCTGTCAAAATGTGTTCTGCTATTGTAGCTGTTTATTTGTGGGATACGGTCTTTTCTCATAGATGCAGAATATTATACTGTGCTTTTTTTGGGTATGAAGTCTATCTATTGGATGGAACATTTCTAGTACGGTTTAACCAATTAATAATGTCTAATGTGGGGAATAAAGAATGTTTGTTTTACTAAATCATGGGTCTTCATTTTGAATGTGTCAGTCTGTGAAAACAATAGCTCAACAGCCAATCGGTTTTTGTGCCTGAAAAATAGTAATGTTTGCTAATGCAGAGAAATGTTGGGAAAAGTACTTAACTAAAATTATGAAAAAAATAAAAGTCAACTTTGTGACTGAATATGGCATCCAAACATAATTAGAAGCATTCTGACGCAGTGGTCATGGATAGTGATGAGCAAATTTTTATCGCCAGGCATGGATTCGAAGCGAATTTCTGCATTTAACCAATGGCAAATTGTTTTGGACACGGGCATGTAAAAATGGGTGCAGTCGCATCAAAAAATATCACATGCGCCACTTCGCGAATTTTCCAATAGTTTCACGAATTTTTCAGCGAAACGGGACAGATTCACCCACCACTAGTCATGGATCCTAACTGTAGCACATTTAGGGGGAATTACAAAAATGTTACAAGTTTAATTGGAATTCCAGGAAGACCCAAATTGCCACTTATTTCTATATTTTTAGCTCTTTCATTACCTTTACTGGTACCATCTACTCCCATAATGCTTTTCCCATTAGTTTTATTCTCTGTCACACTTCACAATTTATACTCATGCACTGGCTTTACTTGGAAGGGTTGAACTTGATGAACTCTGGTCATTTTTCAACCTTATGTAATTATGTTGTGCATATTGCAAAAGATAGACAAACAATCCCTGTTTTGTTTAAAGGGAAGGCTATTTCTTAGTAACTTAATGCACAGAATGTCCTAACATCCTATATATGGATAATGGATGAATTCAGAGGACCTCTTGTCTCTTTCTGTATGAATTTTGTGGTTACAGCTTTATTGCACCCCCAACTAATGGTTTAAAATATAGTGGTGAGCACAACTTTATTGCTATAGCAGAAGCAGTGGCCAGCTCTATGTTGTAGCTCCCATCATTCCCAACGATAGCCAGGTGATCCCAATGGCGGCCAATAAAAGTTGTTAATGAATCAGATAAA
Organism: Xenopus tropicalis; assembly: GCF_000004195.4. Taxonomy (NCBI): domain Eukaryota; kingdom Metazoa; phylum Chordata; class Amphibia; order Anura; family Pipidae; genus Xenopus; species Xenopus tropicalis. The sequence goes on along the minus strand of NC_030681.2, from coordinate 27,118,188 downwards.
AGTAAGTGTAGAACTGGCCAGACTGGGGATAACTTTGACATAGTTGGCCAGCTTGAATATATGCAATATTGCAAACAATCTCTGTTTTGTTTAAAGGGGTGGGCATATCTTGGTAGCTTAATGCACAAAATGTTGAATTGTCCTATATATATTGAATATGGGTGAGTGCAGAAGACCCATTGTCTCTGTCTACTCTCAGGTAATAGTCACCAATTAATGTTTCATAATAAAACTAAACCATAAAAGAGGCCTAGTGAAGCATGTGGTGGAAATCTAAGACTTTAATACCCAGCTGCAATTTGATTGTGATAACACTAGGAACTGCCATTTCTGCTAGATCGGCCTATGCAATATTACTCAACATGCAGTTCAAAGTGTATTTTGAACAAGATTTTCCTTTGTTAACCCTTTAAGTGCCAAGGGACGTAGATTCTACGTCCCAGGTACCAAGGGACCAAAGTGCCATGGGACGTAGAATCTACGTCCAATGGCACTGTCGGGTTTACAAGCGCTGCGCTCGCTTTTAAAGCAGCGCAGCGCTTGTAAACCCCTCAGATCCCCCTAGGCAACGAGCAGAGCAGCACATACATACCGATCCGGGTCCCCCAGCCGCACCGATCGCGTCGCCAGCCAATGACAGCAGTGGACACGCGTTGATGACGTGTCCACTGCTGTCCCTTTAAATAGCGCCGCCTACTGTCGGCTCCCTCACTCCTGCTGCGCACTTTGGACAAGATGGAGCTCCCCTGCTGCCTTCCTGCTGGATTGATCGCCCCTGATCGCCCCTGATCGTCTGCCTGCCTTGGGTAAGCTGAACTACAACTCTCTACCACTGTTTATTTTGCTTATTTCTATCTCAACTGTCTAAAAAATTTTTTTTTTTTTTTTTTTGCATTTTTTCTTCTATCTTTGTCATTATTACACTTTTGTACACATACACACTTATTTACAACTTTCCCAAGCACACACAGACACTTACACACACACTTACACTTTTTTTTTTTTTTTTTTTTTTTTCTTTCTTTCTTTTCTTTTCTTTCTGTCTTTGCTTTCTTTGGCAGTCTTTGATCTTGCTCTATAATTATCTGATTTATTTGGTTGCATTTTAGTGTTTTTTTGGCATTTTCATAATTGATTTCTGTTTTTGAATTATTCTATTGCACTGTAACTTTTTGTATTGCTATTGGGTGCTGAATTTGCAGTGACGTTGGTGGATCCAGGGCTCTGACCACCGATTTCATTGCAATTATTGTTCTTCTGTTGGTTTAGGTGGTTTTATTGGATTTTACGGTGTTTTATCTTTGCATTGTTCTTTATTGTGTGTTTAGTGCCCCCAAAAAGGTTGCTTTTGCAGTGACATTGGTGGATCCAGGGCTCTTACCGATTTCATTGCAACTATTGTTCTTTGATTGCTTTTAGTGGTTTTATTCCATTTGATTTCAGTTGTTCTAGAAAGGTCCAGAGGTGCTAAGATTGTTCTGGTAGTTTCTATTGCCAAGGGTTAGGCTGATGCCACACGAGGCGTAGGGCTGATTTTTTCAGCAAGTGGAAAAACGCTTGCCAAAAATTCAGCCCTACGCCTGCTACTTGTTCCTGCACCCGAATGAATGGGATACACTCGGGTGCAGGCACGTGTAGCCGATATACGCATGAAAACGCGAGACTTTGCATTCTCACGCGTTTTCATGCGTATATCGGCTACATGTGCCTGCACCCGAGCGTATCCCATTCATTCGGGTGCAGGCAAAAAAAAAAGGGGTGCATAGAGTGCAGCCCCAATATTATGCATTTTCAGGTTTGGCGGCCATGTACTTATGTGCAACCAGACATAGGTATCGTTTTATTCAGGGGAACTTGCAGATTGATGGTTAGTAAGTTTTTGGTAGTTGCCATGGAGATTTTGGGGAGAAATCTAGGTTTTTTATCTGGTTTTTCCTTGATTTCTGACCAAAATCTAGGTTTGTATCTGGTTTTTCCTTGATTTCTGACCAAAGCGCTGACTTCTGCAAGGGACTGCGGCCACAATTTTCCATGTAGAAAGAGAAGAGTGGCGTCTCTGAATAGCTGAAGGTGTGCACTTTTCGTAAATATATAGATTGTGGGGGTTATCTCACAGGTAGGGGGGGTTAACACTGAAAAACTGCAGGTAGTGCACATAGAGCGCAGCCCCCAAAATTTCAACTGAAATTGCCCTTATGCATTGCCCCTGTTTGGGGGCATTTGGTGGCCACGTCTTTATGTGCACCCATACATATGGGGTATCGTTTTATTCAGGGGAACTTGCAAATTGAGGTTTAGTAAGTTTTTGGTAGTTGCCATGGAGATTTTGGGGAGAAATCTAGGTTTTTTATCTGGTTTTTCCTTGATTTCTGACCAAAATCTAGGTTTGTATCTGGTTTTTCCTTGATTTCTGACCAAAGCGCTGACTTCTGCAAGGGATTACGGCCACAATTTTCCATGTAGAAAGAGAAGAGTGGCGTCTCTGAATAGCTGAAGGTGTGCACTTTTCGTAAATATATAGATTGTGGGGGTTATCTCACAGGTAGGGGGGGTTAACACTGAAAAACTGCAGGTAGTGCACATAGAGCGCAGCCCCCAAAATTTCAACTGAAATTGCCCTTATGCATTGCCCCTGTTTGGGGGCATTTGGTGGCCACGTCTTTATGTGCACCCATACATATGGGGTATCGTTTTATTCAGGGGAACTTGCAGATTGATGGTTAGTAAGTTTTTGGTAGTTGCCATGGAGATTTTGGGGAGAAATCTAGGTTTGTATCTGGTTTTTCCTTGATTTCTGACCAAAGCGCTAACTTCTGCAAGGGACTGCGGCCACAATTTTCCATGTAGAAAGAGGAGAGTGGCGTCTCTGAATAGCTGAAGGTGTGCACTTTTCAGAAATATATAGTTTGCGGGGGTTATTTCACAGGTATGGGGGTGTTTAGACTAAATAACTGCAGATAGAGCACAGCCCCCCCTTATGCATTGCCCCTGTTTGGGGGCATTTGGTGGCCACGTCTTTATGTGCACCCATACATATGGGGTATCGTTTTATTCAGGGGAACTTGCAAATTGAGGTTTAGTAAGTTTTTGGTAGTTGCCATGGAGATTTTGGGGAGAAATCTAGGTTTTTTATCTGGTTTTTCCTTGATTTCTGACCAAAATCTAGGTTTGTATCTGGTTTTTCCTTGATTTCTGACCAAAGCGCTGACTTCTGCAAGGGATTGCGGCCACAATTTTCCATGTAGAAAGAGAAGAGTGGCGTCTCTGAATAGCTGAAGGTGTGCACTTTTCGTAAATATATAGATTGTGGGGGTTATCTCACAGGTAGGGGGGGTTAACACTGAAAAACTGCAGGTAGTGCACATAGAGCGCAGCCCCCAAAATTTCAACTGAAATTGCCCTTATGCATTGCCCCTGTTTGGGGGCATTTGGTGGCCACGTCTTTATGTGCACCCATACATATGGGGTATCGTTTTATTCAGGGGAACTTGCAGATTGATGGTTAGTAAGTTTTTGGTAGTTGCCATGGAGATTTTGGGGAGAAATCTAGGTTTGTATCTGGTTTTTCCTTGATTTCTGACCAAAGCGCTAACTTCTGCAAGGGACTGCGGCCACAATTTTCCATGTAGAAAGAGGAGAGTGGCGTCTCTGAATAGCTGAAGGTGTGCACTTTTCAGAAATATATAGTTTGCGGGGGTTATTTCACAGGTATGGGGGTGTTTAGACTAAATAACTGCAGATAGAGCACAGCCCCCCCTTATGCATTGCCCCTGTTTGGGGGCATTTGGTGGCCACGTCTTTATGTGCACCCATACATATGGGGTATCGTTTTATTCAGGGGAACTTGCAAATTGAGGTTTAGTAAGTTTTTGGTAGTTGCCATGGAGATTTTGGGGAGAAATCTAGGTTTTTTATCTGGTTTTTCCTTGATTTCTGACCAAAATCTAGGTTTGTATCTGGTTTTTCCTTGATTTCTGACCAAAGCGCTGACTTCTGCAAGGGACTGCGGCCACAATTTTCCATGTAGAAAGAGAAGAGTGGCGTCTCTGAATAGCTGAAGGTGTGCACTTTTCGTAAATATATAGATTGTGGGGGTTATCTCACAGGTAGGGGGGGTTAACACTGAAAAACTGCAGGTAGTGCACATAGAGCGCAGCCCCCAAAATTTCAACTGAAATTGCCCTTATGCATTGCCCCTGTTTGGGGGCATTTGGTGGCCACGTCTTTATGTGCACCCATACATATGGGGTATCGTTTTATTCAGGGGAACTTGCAGATTGATGGTTAGTAAGTTTTTGGTAGTTGCCATGGAGATTTTGGGGAGAAATCTAGGTTTGTATCTGGTTTTTCCTTGATTTCTGACCAAAGCGCTAACTTCTGCAAGGGACTGCGGCCACAATTTTCCATGTAGAAAGAGGAGAGTGGCGTCTCTGAATAGCTGAAGGTGTGCACTTTTCAGAAATATATAGTTTGCGGGGGTTATTTCACAGGTATGGGGGTGTTTAGACTAAATAACTGCAGATAGAGCACAGCCCCCCCTTATGCATTGCCCCTGTTTGGGGGCATTTGGTGGCCACGTCTTTATGTGCACCCATACATATGGGGTATCGTTTTATTCAGGGGAACTTGCAAATTGAGGTTTAGTAAGTTTTTGGTAGTTGCCATGGAGATTTTGGGGAGAAATCTAGGTTTTTATCTGGTTTTTCCTTGATTTCTGACCAAAATCTAGTGTTGTATCTGGTTTTTCCTTGATTTCTGACCAAAGCGCTGACTTCTGCAAGGGACTGCGGCCACAATTTTCCATGTAGAAAGAGAAGAGTGGTGTCTCTGAATAGCTGAAGGTGTGCACTTTTCGTAAATATATAGATTGTGGGGGTATCTCACAGGTAGGGGGGGTTATCACTGAAAAACTGCAGGTAGTGCACATAGAGCGCAGCCCCCAAAATTTCAACTGAAATTCCCCTTATGCATTGCCCCTGTTTTGGGGCATTTGGTGGCCACGTCTTTATGTGCACCCATACATATGGGGTATCGTTTTATTCAGGGGAACTTGCAGATTGATGGTTAGTAAGTTTTTGGTAGTTGCCATGGAGATTTTGGGGAGAAATCTAGGTTTGTATCTGGTTTTTCCTTGATTTCTGACCAAAGCGCTAACTTCTGCAAGGGACTGCGGCCACAATTTTCCATGTAGAAAGAGGAGAGTGGCGTCTCTGAATAGCTGAAGGTGTGCACTTTTCAGAAATATATAGTTTGCGGGGGTTATTTCACAGGTAGGGGGGGTTAACACTGAAAAACTGCAGGTAGTGCACATAGAGCGCAGCCCCCAAAATTTCAACTGAAATTGCCCTTATGCATTGCCCCTGTTTTGGGGCATTTGGTGGCCACGTCTTTATGTGCACCCATACATATGGGGTATCGTTTTATTCAGGGGAACTTGCAAATTGAGGTTTAGTAAGTTTTTGGTAGTTGCCATGGAGATTTTGGGGAGAAATCTAGGTTTTTATCTGGTTTTTCCTTGATTTCTGACCAAAATCTAGGGTTGTATCTGGTTTTTCCTTGATTTCTGACCAAAGCGCTGACTTCTGCAAGGGACTGCGGCCACAATTTTCCATGTAGAAAGAGAAGAGTGGTGTCTCTGAATAGCTGAAGGTGTGCACTTTTCGTAAATATATAGATTGTGGGGGTATCTCACAGGTAGGGGGGGTTATCACTGAAAAACTGCAGGTAGTGCACATAGAGCGCAGCCCCCAAAATTTCAACTGAAATTGCCCTTATGCATTGCCCCTGTTTTGGGGCATTTGGTGGCCACGTCTTTATGTGCACCCATACATATGGGGTATCGTTTTATTCAGGGGAACTTGCAGATTGATGGTTAGTAAGTTTTTGGTAGTTGCCATGGAGATTTTGGGGAGAAATCTAGGTTTGTATCTAGTTTTTCCTTGATTTCTGACCAAAGCGCTAACTTCTGCAAGGGACTGCGGCCACAATTTTCCATGTAGAAAGAGAAGAGTGGTGTCTCTGAATAGCTGAAGGTGTGCACTTTTCGTAAATATATAGATTGTGGGGGTTATCTCACAGGTAGGGGGGGTTAACACTGAAAAACTGCAGGTAGTGCACATAGAGCGCAGCCCCCAAAATTTCAACTGAAATTGCCCTTATGCATTGCCCCTGTTTTGGGGCATTTGGTGGCCACGTCTTTATGTGCACCCATACATATGGGGTATCGTTTTATTCAGGGGAACTTGCAGATTGATGGTTAGTAAGTTTTTGGTAGTTGCCATGGAGATTTTGGGGAGAAATCTAGGTTTGTATCTAGTTTTTCCTTGATTTCTGACCAAAGCGCTAACTTCTGCAAGGGACTGCGGCCACAATTTTCCATGTAGAAAGAGAAGAGTGGTGTCTCTGAATAGCTGAAGGTGTGCACTTTTCGTAAATATATAGATTGTGGGGGTTATCTCACAGGTAGGGGGGGTTAACACTGAAAAACTGCAGGTAGTGCACATAGAGCGCAGCCCCCAAAATTTCAACTGAAATTGCCCTTATGCATTGCCCCTGTTTTGGGGCATTTGGTGGCCACGTCTTTATGTGCACCCATACATATGGGGTATCGTTTTATTCAGGGGAACTTGCAGATTGATGGTTAGTAAGTTTTTGGTAGTTGCCATGGAGATTTTGGGGAGAAATCTAGGTTTGTATCTAGTTTTTCCTTGATTTCTGACCAAAGCGCTGACTTCTGCAAGGGACTGCGGCCACAATTTTCCATGTAGAAAGAGAAGAGTGGTGTCTCTGAATAGCTGAAGGTGTGCACTTTTCAGAAATATATAGTTTGTGGGGGTTATTTCACAGGTAGGGGGGGTTAACACTGAAAAACTGCAGGAAGTGCACATAGAGCGCAGCCCCCACATTTTTAGCTGTAATTGCCCTTGTGCATTGCCCCTGCTTTGGAGTGTTTGGTGCCCATGTCTTTATGTGCACCCATACATATGGGGCATCATTTTATTCAGGAGAAGTTTGTCTTTCAAATATGCCTTTGTTAGAAAATTTTTATGAGATTTTTTTTTGTCAAATCCACATTTGATCATGCGTCCAAGTTTACGTTTTAGAAAAAAAAAAAAAATGTCATAAAAAGTTCCAAATTTCACAATGCACTGACAAAAGGTATTTGGCTTTTGAGTGAAAACTACATTGCACCTAGAAACCTGAAGGTCTGTAGTTTCTAAAGATACCAAACATGAGGGGATATTTTAGATTTACATATAAGTTATGCTGCATTAACTGTTACAAGCGCTTTTCTGCTTTGTTCTGGTGTGATATTGTACTAAGTATTGCCTTAGTTTGGGGGTTACTTCTGGACAGGAACTGTGGGGTACCACCACATATTTGGTATCGTTGGAATTGGGAGTATCAGGGCTTTTACAAACAATAAAAAAAAGTGAGTAAAATTAACTTTTCTATGGAAAAAAACCTCAAAATATACAGAAATTTTTCATAATTTTATTTTTTTTTTACATATTTCACCCAAAATACACATCATATCTCCAGAAAAGTTATAAAATTTGGTATGTATGTCGAAGCCCAATTAGTGACGAAAAAAACGATATATAATTTCCCTAGTTTCGTGGAGGTTTTCCTACCAAAAAACATTGTTAAAGTGAATGAGTACAAAATGCTTAAAAAACGTCTGGCACTGGGGGGAACCGAAATGACGAATTCGGCTGGCACTTAAAGGGTTAAATCAATGTTTTGTCACCACATTTCAGTTCATGACTTGTCAATATTTTGCCAGACAAATATGAATCAGACTGGAGCACCTGAAACATTTCCTGTAATTCTCCTACCGCTGTTGTTATATGACATAATGTCTTTGCACGTTGGCATTTCATGATATCATTGCAATAATTCAGAGGTGTACAAGTCTAATGACTCTGGCACTAAATTATCCCAGAATGTAATAATGTACGACTGAGGCCCATTACCATTGATACACTGATGCTGCAAGTGTAGTTAAAGATGCAGATGTCACACGGAATCGATGCTATGCTTCATCTTGAGAGCACAGGGCCATTTGGTAGATTGATTTGTTTAATGCCAAGTAAATTATTGATGGATTTTAAAATGTACAAAGGCAAAGTACTTGAACAGATTAAAGGCCCTTGATAGTATTTCCAACCGTGAATGCTTGTTATTAGTCTTATTATAAGACCATTTCCTAGAACAAAGTTTCAAACCTTAACGGTTAATTTTTCGTTTGGGTTGAGCCATAAGTTTGCTGTCACATTTTGTGGCCACGGAGCTGCTGAACTATGGTCAGAAGAAGACATTAATGTCACTGATGCAGAACAAGAGCGAGCTTTGACAGGCAGACATTGGCCATAATAGAAAGTAACCAAGGTACCAAGACAGATGTAATGCCCAGTGAAATACACTTCAATTAAAGTCAGAACTGATACTCACCAAAGTGGTTAGGGGTCTGTAAGCGCAGTCCTAGACCTGTAGCTCAGGGAGGCAGATACTACTCCGAAGAACAGAACTCCAGATTAAAACAGAAAAGGTAATTTTATTAAGAAGAATCAATCAACCCAACATCCTTCATATGTTGCTGCACATGGAATTGTGGAAATGATGGCGTCCCTATGCAATTAAAGAAATGTCACAAAAGAGCTAGTTTAGCAATGTGCAGGCCACACCTTTACCCCACAGTGACCTGCACATTAAAACCCTTACATTAAAGGAAAACTATACCCTCAGAATAAATACTTAACCAGCAGATAGTTTATATCATATAAAGTGACCTATTAAAGAATCTTACCAAACTGGAATATATATATCAGTAAATATTGCCCTTATACATCCTTTCCCTTGAGCCACCATTTAGTGATGGGCTGTGTGCTCCCTCAGAGATTTAGTGATGGGCTGTGTGCTCCCTCAGAGATTTAGTGATGGGCTGTGTGCTCCCTCAGAGATTTAGTGATGGGCTGTGCGCTCCCTCAGAGATTTAGTGATGGGCTGTGCGCTCCCTCAGAGATTTAGTGATGGGCTGTGCGCTCCCTCAGAGATTTAGTGATGGGCTGTGTGCTCCCTCAGAGATTTAGTGATGGGCTGTGTGCCCCCTCAGAGATTTAGTGATGGGCTGTGCGCTCCCTCAGAGATTTAGTGATGGGCTGTGCGCTCCCTCAGAGATTTAGTGATGGGCTGTGTGCCCCCTCAGAGATTTAGTGATGGGCTGTGTGCTCCCTCAGAGATTTAGTGATGGGCTGTGTGCTCCCTCAGAGATTTAGTGATGGGCTGTGCACTCCCTCAGAGATTTAGTGATGGGCTGTGTGCTCCCTCAGAGATTTAGTGATGGGCTGTGTGCCCCCTCAGAGATTTAGTGATGGGCTGTGTGCTCCCTCAGAGATTTAGTGATGGGCTGTGTGCTCCCTCAGAGATTTAGTGATGGGCTGTGCACTCCCTCAGAGATTTAGTGATGGGCTGTGCGCTCCCTCAGAGATTTAGTGATGGGCTGTGTGCCCCCTCAGAGATTTAGTGATGGGCTGTGTGCCCCCTCAGAGATTTAGTGATGGGCTGTGTGCCCCCTCAGAGATTTAGTGATGGGCTGTGTGCTCCCTCAGAGATTTAGTGATGGGCTGTGCGCTCCCTCAGAGATTTAGTGATGGGCTGTGTGCTCTCTCAGAGATTTAGTGATGGGCTGTGTGCTCCCTCAGAGATTTAGTGATGGGCTGTGCGCTCCCTCAGAGATTTAGTGATGGGCTGTGTGCTCCCTCAGAGATTTAGTGATGGGCTGTGCGCTCCCTCAGAGATTTAGTGATGGGCTGTGCACTCCCTCAGAGATTTAGTGATGGGCTGTGTGCTCCCTCAGAGATTTAGTGATGGGCTGTGTGCTCCCTCAGAGATTTAGTGATGGGCTGTGTGCTCCCTCAGAGATTTAGTGATGGGCTGTGTGCTCCCTCAGAGATTTAGTGATGGGCTGTGTGCTCCCTCAGAGATTTAGTGATGGGCTGTGTGCTCCCTCAGAGATTTAGTGATGGGCTGTGTGCCCCCTCAGAGATTTAGTGACGGGCTGTGCGCTCCCTCAGAGATTTAGTGACGGGCTGTGCGCTCCCTCAGAGATTTAGTGACGGGCTGTGTGCTCCCTCAGAGATTTAGTGATGGGCTGTGTGCTCCCTCAGAGATTTAGTGATGGGCTGTGTGCTCCCTCAGAGATTTAGTGATGGGCTGTGTGCCCCCTCAGAGATTTAGTGATGGGCTGTGCGCTCCCTCAGAGATTTAGTGATGGGCTGTGTGCTCCCTCAGAGATTTAGTGATGGGCTGTGTGCCCCCTCAGAGATTTAGTGATGGGCTGTGTGCTCCCTCAGAGATTTAGTGATGGGCTGTGTGCTCCCTCAGAGATTTAGTGATGGGCTGTGTGCCCCCTCAGAGATTTAGTGATGGGCTGTGTGCTCCCTCAGAGATTTAGTGATGGGCTGTGTGCTCCCTCAGAGATTTAGTGATGGGCTGTGTGCTCCCTCAGAGATTTAGTGATGGGCTGTGTGCCCCCTCAGAGATTTAGTGATGGGCTGTGTGCCCCCTCAGAGATTTAGTGATGGGCTGGGCGCTCCCTCAGAGATTTAGTGATGGGCTGTGCGCTCCCTCAGAGATTTAGTGATGGGCTGTGTGCTCCCTCAGAGATTTAGTGATGGGCTGTGTGCTCCCTCAGAGATTTAGTGATGGGCTGTGTGCTCCCTCAGAGATTTAGTGATGGGCTGTGTGCCCCCTCAGAGATTTAGTGATGGGCTGTGTGCCCCCTCAGAGATTTAGTGATGGGCTGTGTGCCCCCTCAGAGATTTAATGACGGGCTGTGCACTCCCTCAGAGATTTAGTGATGGGCTGTGTGCCCCCTCAGAGATCAGCTGACAGGAAATAATGCAGCTCTAACAGGAAGTAGTGTGGGAGTAAAAGGCAGAACTCTGTCCATTAATTGGCTGATGTGGCCTAACATGTATGGTTTCATGTGCACCATGAATCTTACGATCCCAGGGTATTTTAAAATGGTTCATTTCTATTTAGGATTACCCAAAGGCACATACTGCTAAAAAAGTATATTTTTATGAAAATTGCTTAATTAAATGAAACAAGGTTTTTTTATATGAGCTGGTTTATGCAATATATTTTTACAGAGACCTACACTGTTCGAGGGTATAGTTTTAAAGTAACTTGCATCTAGGGTTGCCACATCTGCCAGCTTTCTTAGCCGGGCAGGGGGCAGGGGTGGCGTCACAGGGGCAGGGAAAAGGTGGGGCCGTGAATTTAGGGGGCAGGGAGGAGGCAGGGCCACGAAGTCATGGGGCAGGGCGGAGGCAGGGCCATGAAGTCACGGGGCAGGGAGGAGGCAGGGCCATGAAGTCACGGGGCAGGGAGGAGGCAGGGCCATGAAGTCACGGGGCAGGGAGGAGGCAGGGCCATGAAGTCACGGGGCAGGGAGGAGGCAGCGCCATGAAGTCACGGGGCAGGGAGGAGGCAGGGCCATAAAGTCACGGGGCAGGGAGGAGGCAGGGCCATGAAGTCACGGGGCAGGGAGGAGGCAGGGCCATGAAGTCATGGGGCAGGGAGGAGGCAGGGCCATGAAGTCACGGGGCAGGGAGGAGGCAGGGCCATGAAGTCATGGGGCGGGGATGAGGCAGGGCCATAAAGTCATGCCGTTGTGACCCCTAATGTGCGCTAAAAGGCCCTAATTTGCCCCCATCAATAAAGCAATACACACACCAGTCTCACCCTATCTATTTTGGGTGTTGGGGACCCTGGGGTGGCAGCCCCGTATGGAATCTGGACACCCCAGTCTGATGCTGATGAAAAGTATTTTTTGCTTCTGCTGCTGTATATTACTTTGTACTTTGGGTTTTTTGTACATAACTCTATGTAAGTTTATTTGGCATCCAGTGAAAAAGTAATTTATTAACAGTATGAATAATCACAGTAAGAATCTAAAATGTTTAAAACTTTTAAATAAATGGAAGTCATAATCATGTGAGAAAACCAAAAAAGGAGGCAATAAGTGACTTCTGGTAATAGGGAAACAGCTAAAACAACATGAAAGTTCCTTTTTTAATTGAAGCCCCAACAAGGGAAAATTATCCAAAATAAAATAACAGTAATTTTTATTCTGTGCATTTAAACTGCTTTGCTTTGAAGTCCTGGTTTTACTGCCCTGAGTGTTTGCGTTTTTAGCTCTTCTGATATCTGGAGATATATTAAAGTGACTGTATAAACAAATAACAAAGCTTTCATTTTTAAGTATAGTGGAGTGTTCAGTAATACATATTCCTGTTACGGGGGAGAGGATTCTGTAAAGTAGAATTACATCAAATAAATATTTCCTTAAAAGCCACAAAGAGAGGCCTGAGATAGATTTCAGATATTCACTGGCCTTTAGAGCAGTAAATTGTAAATGTGCTAGAGGTTCAGATGTATGGGGTAAACGGATTAGAGGCATGTTGGCTCTTTCAACTGTTGTTGGAGTGCAACTCCCATTACTCCTCACAGCTTTTGGTTGTCGCAGTGTAAATGTAGCACTGATAGGAAGTATTTCTGTAACCGTGTTGCCATACTGTACCTGCTATTCCACAGCCATAGTCCCTTCCCAGAGGCTATTATACCGCCACTGCTACTATAGGCACCATCTCTCCCTACTATACCTGCTATCCCACAGCCACAGTCCCTTCCCAGAGGCTATTATCCCACTGCTACTATAGGCACCATCTCTCCCTACTATACCTGCTATCCCACAGCCACAGTCCCTTCCCAGAGGCTATTATCCCACTGCTACTATAGGCACCATCTCTCCCTACTATACCTGCTATCCCACAGCCACAGTCCCTTCCCAGAGGCTATTATCCCCCCACTGCTACTATAGGCACCATCCATCCCTACTATACCTGCAATCCCACAGCCACAGTCCCTTCCCAGAGGCTATTATCCCCCCACTGTTACTATAGGCACCATCTCTCCCTACTATACCTGCTATCCCACAGCCCCAGTCCCTTCCCAGAGGCTATTATCCCACTGCTACTATAGGCACCATCTCTCCCTACTATACCTACTATCCCACAGCCCCAGTCCCTTCCCAGAGGCTATTATCCCCACACTGCTGCTATAGGCACCATCTCTCCCTACTATACCTGCTATCCCACAGCCGCAGTCCTTTCCCAGAGGCTATTATCCCACTGCTACTATAGGCACCATCTCTCCCTACTATACCTGCTATCCCACAGCCACAGTCCCTTCCCAGAGGCTATTATCCCCCCACTGCTACTATAGGCACCATCTCTCCCTACTATACCTGCTATCCCACAGCCACAGTCCCTTCCCAGAGGCTATTATCCCACTGCTACTATAGGCACCATCTCTCCCTACTATACCTGCTATCCCACAGCTACAGTCCCTTCCCAGAGGCTATTATCCCCCCACTGCTACTATAGGCACCATCTCTCCCTACTATACCTGCTATCCCACAGCTACAGTCCCTTCCCAGAGACTATTATCCCCCACTGCTACTATAGGCACAATCTCTCCCTACTATACCTGCTATCCCACAGCCCCAGTCCCTTCCCAGAGGCTATTATCCCCCCACTGCTACTATAGGCACCATCTCTCCCTACTATACCTGCTATCCCACAGCCCCAGTCCCTTCCCAGAGGCTATTATCCCACTGCTACTATAGGCACCATCTCTCCCTACTATACCTGCTATCCCACAGCCCCAGTCCCTTCCCAGAGGCTATTATCCCCACACTGCTGCTATAGGCACCATCTCTCCCTACTATACCTGCTATCCCACAGCCACAGTCCCTTCCCAGAGGCTATTATACCGCCACTGCTACTATAGGCACCATCTCTCCCTACTATACCTGCTATCCCACAGCCACAGTCCCTTCCCAGAGGCTATTATCCCCCCACTGTTACTATAGGCACCATCTCTCCCTACTATACCTGCTATCCCACAGCCCCAGTCCCTTCCCAGAGGCTATTATCCCACTGCTACTATAGGCACCATCTCTCCCTACTATACCTGCTATCCCACAGCCCCAGTCCCTTCCCAGAGGCTATTATCCCCACACTGCTGCTATAGGCACCATCTCTCCCTACTATACCTGCTATCCCACAGCCACAGTCCTTTCCCAGAGGCTATTATCCCCCCACTGCTACTATAGGCACCATCTCTCCCTACTATACCTGCTATCCCACAGCCACAGTCCCTTCCCAGAGGCTATTATCCCCCCACTGCTACTATAGGCACCATCTCTCCCTACTATACCTGCTATCCCACAGCCACAGTCCCTTCCCAGAGGCTATTATCCCACTGCTACTATAGGCACCATCTCTCCCTACTATACCTTCTATCCCACAGCTACAGTCCCTTCCCAGAGGCTATTATCCCCCCACTGCTACTATAGGCACCATCTCTCCCTACTATACCTGCTATCCCACAGCTACAGTCCCTTCCCAGAGGCTATTATCCCCCCACTGCTACTATAGGCACCATCTCTCCCTACTATACCTGCTATCCCACAGCCCCAGTCCCTTCCCAGAGGCTATTATCCCCCCACTGCTACTATAGGCACCATCTCTCCCTACTATACCTGCTATCCCACAGCCCCAGTCCCTTCCCAGAGGCTATTATCCCACTGCTACTATAGGCACCATCTCTCCCCTACTATACCTGCTATCCCACAGCTACAGTCCCTTCCCAGAGGCTATTATCCCCCCACTGCTACTATAGGCACCATCTCTCCCTACTATACCTGCTATCCCACAGCTACAGTCCCTTCCCAGAGGCTATTATCCCCCACTGCTACTATAGGCACCATCTCTCCCTACTATACCTGCTATCCCACAGCCCCAGTCCCTTCCCAAGAGGCTATTATCCCCCCACTGCTACTATAGGCACCATCTCTCCCTACTATACCTGCTATCCCACAGCCCCAGGTCCCTTCCCAGAGGCTATTATCCCCACACTGCTGCTTATAGGCACCATCTCTCCCTACTATACCTGCTATCCCACAGCCACAGTCCCTCCCAGAGGCTATTATACCGCCACTGCTACTATAGGCACCATCTCTCCCTACTATACCTGCTTATCCCACAGCCCCAGTCCCTTCCCAGAGGCTATTATCCCCACACTGCTGCTATAGGCACCATCTCTCCCTACTATACCTGCTTTATCCCACAGCCCCCAGTCCCTTCCCAGAGGCTATTATCCCCCACTTGCTACTTATAGGCACCATCATCTCCCTACTATACCTGCTATCCCACAGGCCACAGTCCTTCCCAGAGGCTATTATCCCCCCACTGTTACTATAGGCACCAATCTCTCCCTACTATACTGCTATCCCACAGCCCCAGTCCCTTCCCAGAGGCTATTATCCCACTTGCTACTAATAGGCACCATCTCTCCCTACTATACCTGCTATCCCACAGCCCCAGTCCCTTCCAGAGGCTATTATCCCCACTGCTACTATAGGCACCATCTCTCCCCTACTATACCTGCTATCCCACAGCCACAGTCCCTTCCAGAGGCTATTATCCCCCACTGCTACTATAGGCACCATCTCTCCCTACTATACCTGCTATCCCACAGCCCCAGTCCCTTCCCAGAGGCTATTATCCCCCCACTGCTACTATAGGCACCATCTCTCCCTACTATACCTGCTATCCCACAGCCACAGTCCCTTCCCAGAGGCTATTATCCCCACTGCTACTATAGGCACCATCTCTCCCTACTATACCTGCTATCCCACAGCCCCAGTCCCTTCCCAGAGGCTATTATCCCCACACTGCTGCTATAGGCACCATCTCTCCCTACTATACCTGCTATCCCACAGCCACAGTCCTTCCCAGAGGCTATTATCCCCCCACTGCTACTATAGGCACCATCTCTCCCTACTATACCTGCTATCCCACAGCCACAGTCCCTTCCCAGAGGCTATTATCCCCCCACTGCTACTATAGGCACCATCCTCCCTACTATACCTGCTATCCCACAGCCACAGTCCCTTCCCAGAGGCTATTATCCCCCCACTGCTACTATAGGCACCATCTCTCCCTACTATACCTGCTATCCCACAGCCCACAGTCCCCTTCCCAGAGGCTATATCCCACTGCTACTATAGGCACCATCTCTCCCTACTATACCTGCTATCCCACAGCCCCAGTCCCTTCCCAGAGGCATTATCCCCACCACTGCCTGCTATAGGCACCATCTCTCCCTACTATACTGCTATCCCACAGCTACAGTCCTTTCCCAGAGGTATTATCCCCCCACTGCTACTATAGGCACCATCTCTCCCTTACTATACCTGCTATCCCACAGCCACAGTCCCTTCCCAGAGGCTATTAATCCCCCCACTGCTTACTATAGGCACCATCTCTCCCTACTATACTGCTATCCCACAGCCACAGTCCCTTCCCAGAGGCTATTATCCACACTGCTACTATAGGGCACATCTCTCCGCTACTATACCTTGCTATCCACAGTTACAGTCCTTCCCAGAGGGCTAATTATCCCCACTGCCTACTATAGGCAAACGCATCTCCTCCCTACTATACCCTGCCTATCCCAAGCCTACAGTCCTTCCGCGAGACTTTAAATCCCCCACTGGCTACTTAGGCACATCTTCTCTACTATACCTGCTATGCCACAAGCCCCAGTCCCTTCCCTAGAGGGCTATTATCCCCCACTGCTACTATAGGCACAATCTCTCCCTACTATACCTGCTATCCCACAGCCCCAGTCCCTTCCCAGAGGCTATTATCCCCCCACTGCTACTATAGGCACCATCTCTCCCTACTATACCTGCTATCCCACAGCCCCAGTCCCTTCCCAGAGGCTATTATCCCACTGCTACTATAGGCACCATCTCTCCCTACTATACCTGCTATCCCACAGCCCCAGTCCCTTCCCAGAGGCTATTATCCCCCACTGCTACTATAGGCACCATCTCTCCCTACTATACCTGCTATCCCACAGCCACAATCCCTTCCCATAGGCTATTATCCCCCCACTGCTACTATAGGCACCATCTCTGCCTACTATACCTGCTATCCCACAGCCCCAGTCCCTTCCCAGAGGCTATTATCCCCCCACTGCTACTATAGGCACCATCTCTCCCTACTATACCTGCTATCCCACAGCCCCAGTCCCTTCCCAGAGGCTATTATCCCACTGCTACTATAGGCACCATCTCTCCCTACTATACCTGCTATCCCACAGCCCCAGTCCCTTCCCAGAGGCTATTATCCCCCCACTGCTACTATAGGCACCATCTCTCCCTACTATACCTGCTATCCCACAGCCACAGTCCCTTCCCAGAGGCTATTATCCCCACTGCTACTATAGGCACCATCTCTCCCTACTATACCTGCTATCCCACAGCCACAGTCCCTTCCCAGAGGCTATTATCCCCCCACTGCTACTATAGGCACCATCTCTCCCTACTATACCTGCTATCCCACAGCCCAGTCCCTTCCCAGAGGCTATTATCCCCACTGCTACTATAGGCACCATCTCTCCCTACTATACCTGCTATCCCACAGCCACAGTCCCTTCCAGAGGCTATTATCCCCCACTGCTACTATAGGCACCATCTCTCCCTACTATACCTGCTATCCCACAGCCCCAGTCCCTTCCCAGAGGCTATTATCCCCACTGCTACTATAGGCACCATCTCTCCCTACTATACCTGCTATCCCACAGCCCCAGTCCCTTCCCAGAGGCTATTATCCCCCACTGCTACTATAGGCACCATCTCTCCCTACTATACCTGCTATCCCACAGCCACAGTCCCTTCCCAGAGGCTATTATCCCCCACTGCTACTATAGGCACCATCTCTCCCTACTATACCTGCTATCCCACAGCCCCAGTCCCTTCCCAGAGGCTATTATCCCCCACTGCTACTATAGGCACCATCTCTCCCTACTATACCTGCTATCCCACAGCCCCAGTCCCTTCCCAGAGGCTATTATCCCCCACTGCTACTATAGGCACCATCTCTCCCTACTATACCTGCTATCCCACAGCCACAGTCCCTTCCCAGAGGCTATTATCCCACTGCTACTATAGGCACCATCTCTCCCTACTATACCTGCTATCCCACAGCCACAGTCCCTTCCCAGAGGCTATTATCCCCCCACTGCTACTATAGGCACCATCTCTCCCTACTATACCTGCTATCCCACAGCCACAGTCCCTTCCCAGAGGCTATTATCCCCCCACTGCTACTATAGGCACAATCTCTCCCTACTATACCTGCTATCCCACAGCCCCAGTCCCTTTCCAGAGGCTATTAACCCACTGCTACTATAGGCACCATCTCTCCCTACTATACCTGCTATCCCACAGCCACAGTCCCTTCCCAGAGGCTATTATCCCCCCACTGCTACTATAGGGCACCATCTCTCCCTACTATACCTGCTATCCCACAGCCCCAGTCCCTTCCCAGAGGCTATTATCCCACTGCTACTATAGGCACCATCTCTCCCTACTATACCTGCTATCCCACAGCCACAGTCCCTTCCCAGAGGCTATTATCCCACTGCTACTATAGGCACCATCTCTCCCTACTATACCTGCTATCCCACAGCCCCAGTCCCTTCCCAGAGGCTATTATCCCCCCACTGCTACTATAGGCACCATCTCTCCCTACTATACCTGCTATCCCACAGCCACAGTCCCTTCCCAGAGGCTATTATCCCACTGCTACTATAGGTACCATCTCTCCCTACTATACCTGCTATCCCACAGCCACAGTCCCTTCCCAGAGGCTATTATCCCCCCACTGCTACTATAGGCACCATCTCTCCCTACTATACCTGCTATCCCACAGCCACAGTCCCTTCCCAGAGGCTATTATCCCCCCACTGCTACTATAGGCACAATCTCTCCCTACTATACCTGCTATCCCACAGCCCCAGTCCCTTCCCAGAGGCTATTAACCCACTGCTACTATAGGCACCATCTCTCCCTATCCCACACCCCAGGAGGCTATATGTATATCTGCTACAGATCCTTCCTTTGCAGTCAACACATATGTAGCCCTAGGGAAGTCTCCTCTGTAGACTGACAATGACTTGTTGTGCCTGCAAGTTCTGCTGAAAATCAATAGCGATATATAGTATTCAGTTATAACAATAATTGCATCAAGTTGACATCTTCCAGGAAAAACATTATGAGTAACAGCAAAACAGTAAAAGCTGCAGTCCCATTATATTACAGAAAGAACATCTTGCTTCTTTAACAGCATTTTCTAAGCTCGCCTTCCCTCAGCGTGTCAGCATTGTTTGTGTATGGTCAGATTTCCCATGCTTTGCATTTCCACGTTGAGACAATTCACTCCTTCCACAGTTCCCCCACAGGGAAAAGGAGGAGCAGGGCTGAAGCTGTGAAGTTCCTTTCTAGGCCTGACCTGTGGTCACAAGTGGTCTATTCTTACTTCAGCAAGTCTGACTCACAGCCTGTAGGAATCCCCCTAATCCTTCAGTGACTTCTTTTATGAACATTATAAACATTTATGTTAAAGGTAAAATGAGACTTAGGTGGTTGATTGTAAGTCTGCATTTGCTTTCTTCCCGCTTTCCCAACTTTACGTTTACATTTGTAATGTCAGTATTTTTATTTTTATTCTAAATCTAGATTTTTTTCTAGGGATAGTCATTAAATTAGAATCTTGGAATTTTCTAAAAAATACTTTTTAAGACCACCTGCAATTCTGTTATTTTTGGAAATGCATGGCTGAGGCTGACCCCTTAAACAGCTGCATCAATGTCACTGAACATTACTTTAAATTAGGCAAGAGATGCTTTAAGATTAATCATGATAACCCTAATGTTATACAAACATATCCACGTTGTACAAAATGGGTGTGAATATCAGTGAATATAAGTGGTTAATCGTAGCTTGGCCACCCATATTGTATTAGCCACAATTACTGATGGCAAAGAGCAAACATTCAACTGACAACACCTCTATTTTGTATTATGAAATGAAAGATGCTGCTTGGGAAAAGTTTCCCATGTAGCTGAAGATATCCCATAATACAAAATAGATTTTGCAGATAACAGTTTGTTGTGTCCACGGAGTACACTAACGACCCCAATAGACTAAACACCAGCGACTGATTTATTGAATAGGGTAGAAAAAAAAATCCTGGCTTTAAAATCAACACTTATGCCCCCCAAGGGCCGTGTTTTTATATATATATATATATATATATATTTATTATATATATATTTAATATATATTATATTATATTTATATATATATATTATATTATAAATCTAATATATAGGCACCCGAGGGCCCCCCAAAACCTATATATATATTAATCTATAGGTTTTGGGGGCTCTCGGGTGCCTATATATTAGGTTTATAATAAAAAATAATAATAATAATAAAATATGCCCCCAGCCTCCGTGGCAGATTTCCTTAGTAAATCCAGTGACCGAGCTGGGGGCGAGGGGAAAGGGTTTGGGTTGCGCTGCGGAAGTGATGACACACGCAAGGACCCAAATACAGCACTGAATGAGATACATCTAAAAAGTGACACCAGGCGGGAAAGAGTGAAATAGGTAAAGAAAAATAAAAGTTGAATATTTTAAGAAGCCACAACATTCAGCATTTTAATGGAAAATCCTATTTTATAGGGTACCTTTACTCACCTAGACACAGTAAAGCATGTTTTTCCCCCAAAATGCACAATTTTCTCCCAGAATTCCAGAATCATTGCAGACCCAAACATTAACGAGTACTCGAGAATAATTAATGAAAGAGGATTGCCACCTAACCACTGTTTTTGCATAATGAAATAAAATGTAATTCCATGCAGCTTTGAATTATACATGAATAAAATCTTTTTTTAATGGTTTTGAAGTTACTGATAAATGTAAATTCTTTTGAAAGCAGTATCTGTCTGTCTGTCAGTTCTGTTGGTTCTGACTCCTGGAACACTGTAGCGGAATAAGTGCAAAATGACATAAGCAAACACTGCTTTCTTTCGCTAATACATTTATAAATATACCATTGCACTTTTTAATAAATGTATAGAGGTATAGGATCCATTATCCAGAAACTTCTTAATTACAGGAAGGTCATCTGCCATAGACTCCATTTTAATAAAACAATTAAAATTTTTAAAATGTTTCTCTGTAATAATAAAACAGTACTTGTACTTGATCCCAACTGAGATATAATTACCCCTTATTGGGGGCAGAACAGCCCTATTGGGTTTATTTAATGGTTAAATGATTCCCTTTTCTCTGTAATAATAAAACAGTACCTGTACTTGATCCCAACTAAGATATAATTACCCCTTATTGGGGGCAGAACAGACCTATTGGGTTTATTTCATGGTTAAATGATTCCCTTTTCTCTGTAATAATAAAACAGTACCTGTACTTGATCCCAACTAAGATATAATTACCCCTTATTGGGGGCAGAACAGCCCTATTGGGTTTATTTAATGGTTAAATGATTCCCTTTTCTCTGTAATAATAAAACATTACCTGTACTTGATCCCAACTAAGATATAATTACCCCTTATTGGGGGCAGAACAGCCCTATTGGGTTTATTTCATGGTTAAATGATTCCCTTTTCTCTGTAATAATAAAACAGTACCTGTACTTGATCCCAACTAAGATATAATTACCCCTTATTGGGGGCAAAACAGCCCTATTGGGTTTATTTAATGGTTAAATGATTCCCTTTTCTCTGTAATAATAAAACAGTACCTGTACTTGATCCCAACTAAGATATAATTACCCCTTATTGGGGGCAGAACAGCCCTATTGGGTTTATTTCATGGTTAAATGATTCCCTTTTCTCTGTAATAATAAAACAGTACCTGTACTTGATCCCAACTAAGATATAATTACCCCTTATTGGGGGCAGAACAGCCCTATTGGGTTTATTTAATGGTTAAATGATTCCCTTTTCTCTGTAATAATGAAACAGTACCTGTACTTGATCCCAACTAAGATATAATTACCCCTTATTGGGGGCAGAACAGCCCTATTGGGTTTATTTAATGGTTAAATGATTCCCTTTTCTCTGTAATAATAAAACAGTACCTGTACTTGATCCCAACTAAGATATAATTACCCCTTATTGAGGGCAGAACAGCCCTATTGGGTTTATTTAATGGTTAAATGATTCCCTTTTCTCTGTAATAATAAAACAGTACCTGTACTTGATCCCAACTAAGATATAATTACCCCTTATTGGGGCAGAACAGCCCTATTGGGTTTATTTAATGGTTAAATGATTCCCTTTTCTCTGTAATAATAAAACAGTACCTGTACTTGATCCCAACTGAGATATAATTAATCCTTACTGAAGGCTAATCCAATTTGGTTTATTTAATGCTTAAATTATTTTTTTGGTAGACTTAAGCTAAACCCCAGGTCCCAAGCATTCTGTATAACAGGTCCCATACCTGCTGCTTTAAATGCTGTTTTCTTTCATCAAATGAAAAGAGAGTGAAATATACAAATAACTAGAAAGTATTTGTAAAGTCACAGTAACAGAAACAGGTATGGGACCTGTTATTCAAAATGCTTCTTTCCGTAATTTGGATCTCAAATTAAGTTTGGATAACTTAAGTCTGTTAAATATAATTTAAATATTGAATAAACCCAATAGGCTTGTTTTACCTTCAATAAGGATTAATTATATCTCAGTTGGGATCAAGTACAAGGAACTGTTTTCTTATTACAGAGAAAAGGGAATCATTTAACCATTAAATAAACCCAATAGGGCTGTTCTGCCCCCAATAAGGGGTAATTATATCTTAGTTGGGATCAAGTACAGGTACTGTTTTATTATTACAGAGAAAAGGGAATCATTTAACCATGAAATAAACCCAATAGGGCTGTTCTGCCCCCAATAAGGGGTAATTATATCTTAGTTGGGATCAAGTACAGGTACTGTTTTATTATTACAGAGAAAAGGGAATCATTTAACCATGAAATAAACCCAATAGGGCTGTTCTGCCCCCAATAAGGGGTAATTATATCTTAGTTGGGATCAAGTACAGGTACTGTTTTATTATTACAGAGAAAAGGGAATCATTTTTAAAAATTAGAATTATTTTCTTATAATGGAGTCTATGGAAGATGGCCTTTCCGTAATTCGGAACTTTCTGGATAACGGGTTTCTGGATAATGGATCCCATACCTGTGCTAGGAAAATACCCACCCTGATCTAGTAACTGTATTTATTATAGTTCACATGGACTTTTCTCACTTCTCATTGAAAACTGACCATCAAAGCATACTCAGCACATGTTCTGTCTCAGCATTATACAATAGGGTCACCATGCAGACTCTTTATTCCCTTATCCAAAAATCTATACCTGTACTTTGGATCAGACCAAGATGCAGTAGCAAGTTTGTTTCAATCTCCCGAGATAAGCAGGCATGTCTAAACATCCATAAAGTACCCTTCGTAGGGCTATATATCCCCTCCAGTATGTCAAAAAGCTCCTCTGAAGCTCCATGTAACATACTAATTTAGCTTGGACAGCTTCCACATCAGGATGGCAAAGTATCTCTAGAATGTTTTGTTTCATAGTCATCTTGGGGCCAGTCCAGATTCCTGCTGATACAAGTATGGAAATCCTCCTTCTCACAAATGTTTTTTCTCCCAAGGGTTTAGAATCTGTACCAGAAAACACTTGAAGTCTCTTAATAAGGCCAGAGTTAGAAGGAAGGTAGAACCTGATAATAAAGGGTGGCTGGACATTTAGCCCCATATTTGGAGGGCCAGGGAAAATGACATAAATCATGGATATACAACCTGACTGACAGCTACTGACAGCTGCAGGTTGACAACAGCTGAAGGGCCACAGTAGGACATGCCTGATGTATATGGGAAAAATTAGGAATGCACCAAATCCACTATTTCAGGATCCAGCCAAACCCTGAATCCTTTGTAAAAGATTCGCCCAAATACTGAACCGAATCCGAATTTGCATATGCATGGCGAAAAAATGTTAAGTTCTGTGTTTTGTGATTTTAAAGATTTGGATTAGGTTCAACCAGAGGCTTGTATTTGGCCAAATCCTACTGAAAAATGCTGAATTTTGGCTGAATCCCTAACCGAATCCTGGATTCAGTGCATCCCTAAATAATATCTATTAACAATTACATGTATTTCCCACCAGGGGACTGTGTGATGATTGGGGTCCCAGGCAAATGTCTTTGCTGCCCTACCCTAAAAATGGCACTGGAAATTATACATACTGTATGGCATGGATATTTCTGTAATGTCGTATCAGATAATGACGTGACTTCTGCATAGTTTGTTTATGTCCCTATAAGATAGTGGAATGAACTAGTTTAGGGCTCTGGCACACGGGGAGATCGCCCGCCCGCTGGTGTGATGGAATGCGCTGCGCAGGCGATTCCAGCTAATCGCCGAAGTTGCTTCGTGAGGCAAAATCGTCTGCGCAGCGTGTGCCATCCCACCGGCGACTTACATTTTGGGATGGCAATCCGGGGAGATTAGTCGCCCGCGAACAGGAAGATTTGTCGCGGCCGACTAATCTCCCTGTGTGCCAGAGCCCGTAAGAGTTTAAATTAACCCAAAAAACTTTATCTATGGGTGAAGATGCACAGGGCTACTTAGTAGCAGCTACTAAATGCTAGAAAATACCCTGCCATAAACAATTCTGAGAATTGCCTCCGCTAAAACAAATGTTGAGATAATTATCAGTAAATGATCAGCATTGTCTATTTAAGTAGCCGTGACAAGTAGCTGCTACTAGTAGCTCTGTGTGTCTTCACCCTAAGGGCTCTGGCACACGGGGGAGATTAGTCACCCGCGGCAAAACTCCCTGTTCGCGGGATGGCAGACGCGGCGGCGCGATTTCGCGCAAATCGCCCCGCCGCGTCTGCCATCCCGCCGGCGACTTACATATTCGCCGGTGGGATGGCAGGGGTAGGCAACTCGGGGAGATTAGTCGCCCGCGAACAGGGAGTTTTGCCGCGGTAGAATGAAGAATGTAATTCAGTACTAGCCTGTTCAGTTAGCCACAACCCCATCAATATTATACAGTGCCCCTTTGACCATCAGACAATTCTTCTTTATGTAACTGAATTATTGCAATGTCCTTGTGAGTTTTAAACCCAAAGAGGCCACTGGCAGCCACACTGGATCCTACAGCAAGGCTGGGACACTCTGCATGTTCTGGTGTACTGTACATTATCACCTATTTGAGGTACCAAGACCCAAGTCTAGAACACCTGTCACGGCACTAAAGAACTCCCCAGGGCACAATTAAAGACACTTAGAGCCCTGTGAGAGGTGATGAGGAGCTTGTAAGTAGCCTGTCAGTAAGACAACTTCATTTCTCTGGAGTAAATGGAAAAGATTTCAATTAAGCAAAACTATAGAGAAAATAAATAAATGAAACTATACTGGGCCTTTAACAAGGGAGGCTCTAATACTTTAGAAAGGCTAAAGCTATAGTATAGGGCAATCCCATCAGACAAAAGGTACTGAAGGATTCCAAAAAGCTGAATACAAAGATTTTTTTTCTACTAGTCTGGGCAATGCAAGGTCACAAGGGGCAGGAAACAGGAAAAAGAGAAGCAAAGTAGGCAAAAGCCAAAGATAAATAATTCTCAAAGATAATACAGGAAGCACTGGTAATATGGTAGGGACAGTCCACAGACTGGAGATCAGGAAAAGGAAACAGCCCATTGTAAAGTCTGGTGATTAAGAAGCACCGAGCATTGCTACATTTCCAACAGGTGAACGGATTACAGACTGACTTGCAGTTCTCTGTAGCCTGGAGCCTTACATGGTCATTGCTGTAGGTCCAACTGCATTGAATAACAGTGCTTTATATCCCCCCTTCTTAACCTCACAATATCTTAGAACTACAACTCTCAACATGCCTTGACCCATGATTATTTTCTGGAGGATGCTCAGAGTTGCAGTTCAGCAATAAATGGGCACCCAAGGTTAAGAAACAGTACCGTACACAAAATAAGAGTGGATCAAGTTTGAGACCTTTGAGAAGTCTTTTTTGGTTCAGCATCTAGCCAGGCCCTTTTAGGCATCAAAACCTTGATGTATCAGCCTTTTAGCTAAATTCCCCCAAAAATGAATAACAGCAAATGAGTCTGACCTTCAAACTGTTCTTCCAGGAGTATCTCTTAGAGTAAACAAGCATTATACCATAATCTCATCCTAACTGTTCATCACCCGGTCAATATCCTGCACCCCCTAGGGGACAATGCACTCAGTTCTGGAGTGGGACTAAAAAGAAGGCCCCGGCATTTCAACTTCCCAGAGGCCCAAACAGCCTTCCACCAGCCCGATAAACAGCCAATGTCTATGGCAGGGATCCCCAACCTTTATCACTTGTGGGCCAAAGTATTGGGGAGCCACACAAGCATGAAAAAAGTTCTTTGGGGAAGCTAAATAAGGGCTGTGATTGGCTATTAGGTAGCCCCATGTGGACTGCTGGCCTGCAGGAGGCTCTGCTTGGAGTAAAACTGTGTCTCTGTGCTTTGAGCCTGCACTTTGAGGCCACTGGGAGCAACATCAAAGGGGGTGGTGAGCAACTGGCTGGGGATCACTGGTCTATGGCATCTTACATTTGGGAAAAACTGCCT
Organism: Xenopus tropicalis; assembly: GCF_000004195.4. Lineage (NCBI taxonomy): Eukaryota > Metazoa > Chordata > Amphibia > Anura > Pipidae > Xenopus > Xenopus tropicalis. The sequence continues at coordinate 27,091,538 of NC_030681.2, read as the reverse complement.
CAAATCAACTATATGCCCAGTGTGTGACTTCCCAATGTGGTGTTCTCTAGCAGCACTCTGCCACTCACCTGCATCTCAACAGATACCCTTCTTGTTTGGGACAGAGGGATTTTGTATGAAAGGTTATTACTAACAACATAAACCAGTTTTACTTACTAATTAATATAACATTGAGCTATTGCAACTGTTATATAGGAACTTGAGTTTCCTCTAGATCTGTAGAATGTATCTCTAAATGAAACATTTTTATATATTACATACCATTGAGTTTGAAACTATGGTGCCATAGTAATAAAGTGCAAAGCAGGATGTCATGTTCATTGTAATGTCCTTTGGGGTTTACAAACCATTTCTCATTTTTTTTTTGTTCTGTGGAAGTTTGGAAATCGCCTCCCTTTGCTTCTCAGCTTCTTGTGTTTGTTCAGAACACATTACACATCTACATTAATTTCATTCCGAGCGAGGACAGCATCATGCAGGAAGTGAATCATGTGAATTACATCAATTTGCAAAATATGGCGTGGCAATCCTTGGGGGCCGTCCGGATTGTTGGGCTGGCCGCCAGCCAGTGTATGGTCCACTGTAGAATTTTAGGTCACTCAAAAGCTCTATATATATTTAAATTGATGACAGCTGCAGCCTATCTGTTACATAAGTTAAGCAGTTATGAGACGTGTGCTGTGCTAGGCTGCTAAAAATGACTAACTTTGCAAAGCTGATTTTTTTTTTAATTTTACTTTATTTTACTGAATCGGTTCTTATGTAACTACATGATAAGAAATCATTAGATTGAAAGTGAGACAACGCTCATATTAGATAAAATACCAAAGCACAGCCATTGTTCTGTCTGCCTTTCTATCTCTGTAATCAGATAATCACATGATCCAAGTTCATCAAACTCTCAGAATGGTGGCCTCGTTCTAACACACATGGAATAATTCTACGTGCACTGGAGGAATTTATGTGTTTTTTTAATCTTGCAGTTGTGTATATGAAAACCTCATTTGTGCTGTTCTAGCATAGTTACTAGAACTGCTGTAGATCAACCCTGATGTTGATAGACTACAGTTCCCAGCATGCTTTTACCCTTGATAATGTGATTGAGTGTTTAGAGCCCCTTTAGGAACATGCCATATAGCTTGATCTAAGCAGATCATACATGCCTGCCTTGCTGGATTTGTCAGTACCCACATTTTTGTCAATTGGGGTCCTATCTAGAAGAACCATATGGCTATGGCACACTCACCATGTAAATAGCCACAAGTTCCAATGGAAAAATTCAGCCAAATACAATAGACCCCTGGCAGCTGCTTCCCTTTATAATTCCAGGGGGCTCATTTATCAATAGTGGGCAAACTTGCAACTAGGCAGTAGTAAGGCTGAACATACATGCCCAAATTGGGTCAGCCAGTTTGGCAGATTATGACCATTCTCCCCAATCATCATGACCGGTGCAATTGGATACATATGTATTAGTAGCCCCTGGTGAATTGGAATTTCCTTGGCCTTTAACCCATGGCTACAAATTTTTGCCTCCATTGATCTACCTGCAACTGGCAGAAAAAGCTAATCACTAATTAGTTGTGGCTCCCACTGGCTATGGCACAAAGGCAGAGAGATTTATGTTCCCAATATTCGCTGTGTGTTGCCATCATGATTCAGTCCTATAAGTTATAATGGCTGAACTTATGGACGAACAGCAGTGCAAATCTGGCAGCACCCCACTCTTTATCATACTTGGCTTGGTACCACTTAAACTTTATTTATTCAATTTAAAATATGCTATAATTAAAGAATCATTGATATAGTGGAAGAAGTGGCTATGCCTGAGACTTGCACCCTAAGGACCATAATGGAGAGAGAAGTAGTACTTTCCCTCAGTGACAAGAAAAGGCCAAGATGTTCGTGGTGTCCCTGGTGACATGTCTCCGCAAGCATTGTTTCCCATTGTCAGTGCAAAACACCATATTTTTAGGACTTCAGTATCACTGATGAGCCAAGACTGTGCCTTTTGTGGCACAGAACACTGGAAAATCCCATGAAGAACTAGGATCTGTCTGTCTCTTTATTTTCTATGTGTGTCAACAATGACAAAAACAATGAAGAAAGCTGGGCATTCATCAAGATTAGCCCATAAATATAGCACTGACCTGTGACAGCACCCATGTTTTTTACCAAGTCAAATAAATGTTCATTGTGCCTCATTTCACCTTTTTTCATAAAAATTGGCAACACTATATTAATATAGAATAATGAGCCTAGTCTGCAGGCGTTTAATTGAATCAGCATAGACAAGGCTAAAGAGATTCTATGCGTGTAGACGTTCCATAAAAATTTGGCTACACCAAAAAGTACTGATAGGCCAAATGGTTGTGTGAACCAGCCCTCTGCCATTTCCTGTGAGCCCCTAAGCCCCCTCATGGCGTGATGAGAGTCATTGTTTAAAAGAATTTTTAGTCCTGAGTGACTATTTCCCATCGACCATCAGCGACTCTAAGGACCCCACACATTGAATTGTGGTCAGCTATTTCAGTTAATTGGATGACAGTTTCATGCTGTGTGTGGTTAAATTTGTCTATCAAAGAAACAGACAGTAAATAAACAATTACTGATATTGCTCAGTGCTATCCAGCACTCGTAGGCATTAATATTTGTCACTATTTTTAAATTTGGTTTAAAAGTTCCCAAGTGATTATTGACATGCTAGCTCACCTCCTGCTGAGGTTATATTTTGGAGGCAGGAAAGGATGACATTATTACATTGTTTGTGTATATATCATACAATATTCCTTTCTCACTTCATCATGTACATCTGCAGAATGAGAGACCACAGGTCTTACTTCGATGAGCAAAATTGTGTTTCATTTTGCAAGGAGAATTGTATGTTTACCAGAGTAAAGGTGGCCATACACGGACCGATTTTTTACTTACAAACGACCGATTCCCGAACGATCCGATGCTATCGTTAAGTTATCGTATAGTTGGTGGTGTACGAATGATCGTCGTCCCACTAAACGAGCCGACATTATCGTCCCCAAAATCGATCGGCCAGGTTTAAAAATTTTGGTCGTTTAACGATAAAATCTGCCAGTTGGTGTGAGTGTCAGACATTTGTCTTTCAACGATTGTTCTCTGCGCATGTCACGATTGCCAGCAGCGGAAGTCAACGACATTCGATCGTACGTAGAGGTACGATCGTATGTATTTTACGATAATGATGCGACAAAATCTTTCCCGAATTATCGTTGCTCGTGGATGGCATATCGTATGGGAACTCGATCGCCATACGATCGTTTGTCGATATAATCGTTCATCGCACAACGAGCGAAATTGCCTCGTGTATGGCCACCTTAACACAATAGCCATGCTAACAATGGCAGCCAAGACTTTATTACTGACGTTCATGTGGTCCTGATGCAGGATGCAGGTTGGTCCAACCGGAGACCTTCTAGCCATATATGTGCTGGTGGGAATCGGTTGGTTTATATGAGAGGAAAGATGATAAGTTTATTCTCCCCTTACTACTCCCCAGTTCTGTGTGTAAATTATTTAATATAGGGGGCACTTAACTCTCTTGCTGAATTGTGGCAAATACAGGAGATTACCTACTGCAAGAAACATCATGTTATGGTATTGGACTGTAAAGGCCATAAGCAAATGTATAGGCTTTTCCTCATGCTACTTTATCTTGTATTTTTTTATTTTGTACCACTTTCAATTGCCCATTGCTTTTTTGTCAAAGTGATATTACACTTTAGGATAACTCTGGAGGTGATAATGAAAGTTAAAGGAGAAGGAAAGGTAAAAACTAAGTAAGCTTTATCATAAAGGTCTATGTAAATACAGTCATAAACACTCACAGAAAAGCTGCACTGACTTCTCTGTCAAAAGATTTGTTGTCTCTGTTTTCCTGTGCCAGAGACACACAGCTCTCTCTTCTCTCCACTCTCCTGCTCCCCCCTCCCTCAAGAATGCTAAGAACTCACTCCCCCCCTTAAGAATGAAGGTCTGAGCCAATCAGCAGGAAGCTTCCTCATAGTCTTACAAACTGGTCTTGGTGCAGGAGTGAGGCATTATGGGAACTTTCTTTACAGAGCTCAGCGTTTTTTTTTCCTATGAGGCTTCTGATCATCTGAACAGGTGAAATATGGGGAGACTTAAGGGCACTATTGAGAGAACTGAAGGTATGCCTGCAGCTTGGGATTAACTCTTTATTAGCCTTTCCTTCTCCTTTACGTCAATAAGGAAGGCAATAATGGAAACCTCAAAGGCTTTTTAATTTCATAAAAGCAAAGGAAAAACATGTTTCTGCTGGAAAACAATAATACAATCACTTGCTGCATCCATTAGGCAAATGTGAAGTATAAATACAAAGAGGACAAACATTGTCCTTTTTGTCATTAAAAGAATAAATACAAAGAGGACTGAAATGGTAAATTACAGGAAGCTCATTGTCAGGGGTTTAAAGGGAAATAGTGAGTGCACGAATAATGAGAGTTCCAGGCAAGGAACTGTTTGGGAACGACCTGGACAGACTGGACTGGGACAGAATGGGGCTGGAGCAAGAGCAGGAACAGGACTGGAGCAGATACAGGCAAGAGAGACAAGAGCCAGAGGAGCAGGAGCCAGGGACAAGCCACGGTGCTGCAGAAACTAATTCTCAGGTAGGGTAATCATGTGGGAGATGGGTTTGTATAGGGACAGCTGGCTCTTACTGGCTGGCCAATACAGCTGCTGGGATGAGATGGGAAAGTCAGGTAAAAAAATAATAAAGACAGTGAATGAGAGATGAAAACTTGCTGGGTGCTTTACTGGTTCAGGAATTAAGTCAGAGCAACTAGTAGGCAGGACTCAGGAGGTTCCCAGTTCAAAGCCCAAGTTTTTGGCCTGAAGATGAGGAGGCAAGTTAAGGAGCTGATAGAGTCAAATCTAGGTTGCTGCAACAAGGATCCCTGCCTCCAAGAAGCAACTAGAAGCCCACCCCCTAAAAGATATTCCTAAATATCTGAGATATAATTTTTTTTAATATATTTACACTGTATATCTATACTGGAGGGAACATGCTTCTTGCCCTTAAAAAAATACTAAACCCGTCTTCATTTCTCCCCTATTTGCAAACCATACATATAAAAAGGAGACTAAACGAAAACATTTGTCCTGAGTAATACCTGTCGTAGGAATAATTCTACAGGCTAAAACCCTGATTTACCAGCACTTGTTGTACCCCACCTTTCTGGGCTCAAGTCCATTCCCTCACATTGGTTTCCTGTACGAGGGTTATTAAGCTGACAGGGGAGATTTGGGTGCAGCATGAATATTATATTCTTCTCCACTTCTGAGTCTGGTATATATTCTACATTACACTACAGTTCGTTTGTATGGTGTCCTATTGAAGGAGTGAGCTGGTGGTTGATAACATGAGTGAAATTTAAGAAGCTTCGATGGAAGATTCCTTTTGTACCCTGTATGGATCTACCTTAAATTAAATCTTAGACATGAGTCATTAGTTAGGGATGTAACCTGAATAATATGAACATCATTTTCATGAATAACAGAGATTTCCCCCCTAACTAATCTACATGTTGTACTCAAGGCTTGGTAAATGTCCAGTGTCAGACAGACGTAAATCTAGTTTGACACATGGTAATAATATTGATAGCTCTTCCGCAGGCTCTTGGCACGTGTCCTAGTATCCATTTCTGAGTAGGGCAGTGCTCTGGAAAGATTCCAAAACTTGGAGGAAACAGACCTTCACTTATTAAGCTAAAATGTGATAATCGTAGTTCTGTGTAATATTATGGCACCGCAAATCAAATGTCAGCACGAAGGATGAGACTGAACACATTGAAAACAGTGAAGAGTTAAATTGCAAAAATAACTGCTAGGAGCAATATAATTTTATTTATACAGCACCAACAAATTCAAACATATCACTCCCTGCTTCTATAGAGCCAACCATCCAACTTCTTCACAGCCCCCTAATGCACACATAGATTGAGACCAGTTGTTTTTTAGGAGCCTAAAACGAAGGGGCAGATTCATCAAATTTCGAATCCCGAAATGGGTAAAATTCGGATTGGATACGATAATTTCTGATGATTGCAAATATCCCGAAAATGCTTACGAAAAAATCGGAATAGTTATGATAATATCGTATTGGCGATCCGAAAGTCACTAAATTTTCGTACCGACTGCCTGAAGTCTCCCATAGGGCTCAATGGCACTCTGCAGCTCCAACCCGGCCCAAGGAAAGTCTCCCATAGGGCTCAATGGCACTCTGCAGCTCAAACCCGGCCCAAGAAAAGTCTCCCATAGGGCTCAATGGCACTCTGCAGCTCCAACCTGGCCCAAGGAAAGTCTCCCATAGGGCTCAATGGCACTCTGCAGCTCCAACCCGGCCCAAGGAAAGTCTCCCATAGGGCTCAATGGCACTCTGCAGCTCCAACCCGGCCCAAGGAAAGTCTCCCATAGGGCTCAATGGCACTCTGCAGCTCCAACCCGGCCCAAGGAAAGTCTCCCATAGGGCTCAATGGCACTCTGCAGCTCCAACCCGGCCCAAGGAAAGTCTCCCATAGGGCTCAATGGCACTCTGCAGCTCCAACCCGGCCCAAGGAAAGTCTCCCATAGGGCTCAATGGCACTCTGCAGCTCCAACCCGGCCCAAGGAAAGCCTCCCATAGGGCTCAATGGCACTCTGCAGCTCCAACCCGGCCCAAGGAAAGTCTCCCATAGGGCTCAATGGCACTCTGCAGCTCCAACCCGGCCCAAGGAAAGTCTCCCATAGGGCTCAATGGCACTCTGCAGCTCCAACCCGGCCCAAGGAAAGTCTCCCATAGGGCTCAATGGCACTCTGCAGCTCCAACCCGGCCCAAGGAAAGTCTCCCATAGGGCTCAATGGCACTCTGCAGCTCCAACCTGGCCCAAGGAAAGTCTCCCATAGGGCTCAATGGCACTCTGCAGCTCCAACCCGGCCCAAGGAAAGTCTCCCATAGGGCTCAATGGCACTCTGCAGCTCCAACCTGGCCCAAGGAAAGTCACGATACCGAAGCTTGAATGAATCCAAAACTTTCGCACTCAACGCCACAATACGATTTTGTCGCAAGGTACGAAATTGTTGCACAAGGTATGAAATGGTCTCAGAAAATACGCTCGGAGCATTTGTACAATAATAACTGTCCCCCTAAGTGTTGGGATTATGGGAGAAACCCATGACAACCAGACAAACACTAGTAAGAGAACCTACAAATGTCACTGGTTGGATTTAAACTCAAGACCCGAGTGCAGAAACACTCACAGCTGTATCATTGCCAGTAATTTATCAATACACGTCTTCATTTTACAATATAAAAATGACAATTGCAGGTATTAAAGAGGGACAATGAATATTTTGCCTACTATCTCCCCAGATTGCTTATTTCTAGCAATAACTGTCCCACCCTTGATTTGATTTTCTGAAATATTTGATTTAGGGATTGAAAAGTTCTAGTTTTGTCAAACCTTTTTGAGATGTCTGTTTCACCATTGTTCCATAAGTGAATCTTTTGAAATATACAGTATTTGCTGCTGCTTAACTCTATAATACTCACTAGACCCCAAAGAAAAGAATAGCCCTCTCAGTCCTGAACTCCCATAAAGCCAAGTGTCTAGAGCTACTTTGTAACTGAGGTAACCACTTGCCCAGTGTCGGACCGGGACCTCAGGGACCCACCAGAAAACCTTAGAGCCTGGGCCCACCCTCCGAACATTTTTTCCTCCTTTACTCACTCAACCACTTTATTCTCCTTTATTTACATGCTAGCATCTATTCTTTCATCTATTTCTCCTCTTTGTTCCCATTCAGAAATAGGGAATGACCATGAAACAGGCCAAATGGTCAGGAGCAGGAGGGCCCACTAACCCCTGGGCCCACTGGGAGTTTTCTGGTATCCTACTTCTAGCTAACACAAGCTCAAGTTTCATGTTCCTCTTGTAACATAAGTATTAAAGCTTGAAAAAAAAACACTTTTCATCTGCTTCTGAATAAAAGGAACTCAGGAAGTCAAACTTTCCTTTTTCATGGCCTGTAGCTAAGATGTGATGAACACATACCCAAGTTGCTAGGTGATTATATGAATATATAACAACAGAATTAAAGCAAAATGTGCATTACTGCATCCAATTCAGATGTAAGTGAACATTGGTTCTGGCCCGGGGCCACTTGTTGTCTTTAAAATATACTTATTTACTACTAAAAGGTAGTAGGTAGGTATCTAAGTAAGGTAAAATAGTGCAAGAGATTTTAAATAACCTGAATGGGAGGTAGATAACCATTAGACCTCGGGCATGAGGTTACAAAAGGCTGGAAGGGAGGAGAATACAGAAAGGGCGTGCGTTTTAGTGGCACCTTGGCCCTTGGCTAATTAAACAGATGCAGAGTAAATTTTACTCATGAGTTTAATCATTTTGAAATCTTCAGGATTTGACTGAATTTTATGATTTACTTTTTGTGTGGCCAAATAATCCAAAAATAAATGTTAGGCTTACTGTACAGACAAATGGTGTTTTTTTGTTAATCAGTTTCCATTTTTAGTGTAGCCTTGATTTAATTTTTCTAAGAAAAGAAGGTTTTGCCTTACACGGCATGCAATTAATTTTCCTAACTTCTAAAATTGCATCCTCTTCAGCCTAATTATAAATACATCTGTTTGACAGGGGTTATATAATTTCAAGTTCCTTCAAAAGAAGTGTCATTATGTCCATTGTCATCTGCAACCTCAAATTTCCCAAAGCAATAATCCAAGACTGTGATTAAACAACAGCTGTAGAAACAGAGCTGTTTTATTGTGGAGGGATACATGCAGACAGTTAGGAAATTCTGTTAATCTGTACAGAAACCTTTACCCTCATTATCCTAAAGATGTTTTTTTTTTCCCTCCGTGCTGCTGTTTTCACTTATGGATAACTAGGCCAATACAAAAGTAATGCCATAAAAGGGAAACATTATTTTGTAAAATTGTAATTAATTTTATGATTTTATTCTGCCTTCAGGTATCAAAACGGCCACCTTAGCTATGAGGCTATGCCCTTGTAGTCTTATACAGGGTCGCTATTTAATGCCACTGGCTGAAACTACCAAGCGGGCAACTAAAACCTAATGATATTGACACATTCATCCCTTATATAATTCTACCTTAGACTTATACAAGGATTAATGAGGAGAAGAGTTGGGAAGTAACTTGCCCAGTTCGATTAACCTTAAGTCTTGGTTTGTGTTAGTTTTGTGGTTTCTCTCACTCAGTAAATTGCTGGGCCAAATTGGGCTGATCCAATCAGTGGCCCCCACAGAAACTCGTCTGATAAGGGCCACATTAACACATCTGTATGCTCCTAGGCCAACAGGATTTTCAAGCCTGCCCTGAGTGATAGCCTATAGGGTGAAGGTGCTTCTGCACATTACCTGTTTCCTTAAGAACCACTTAAACTGCTTCCCGTGTTTGTTATGAATTAAATACTGACCAATTATGTAGGTCAATCTGTCCACTAATGACCCACTAAGTGCACAAGTTAGAAAATTTTTTGGCAAGGTAGAAAAACATGAAGCAATATGCCCTAAAATGCACTCTCCAACATGTACAGGCAGATTTATCAAAATGTGAGCTTAGCGCTTAAAGGAATACTGTCATGGGAAAACATGTTTTTAATATTTAATTTTGAAATTTTACATGGGGAAACCATACCCTCAGCCATGTGACCTGTACTCAGGTCAGTCACACTTTACTGCTGAGCTGCAAGTTGGAATGATATAACCCCCTCCCTTTCCCCCTCAGCAGAACAATGGGAAGGGAGCAAGATAGCAGTTCCCAGTAGGTATCAGAATAGCACTCAATAGTAAGAAATCCAAGTCTGGCTTGGGACTCCTCCAGTTACATGGGAGTAGGAGAAACAATAGGTTACAATAGTTCTAATGTGTAATGCTGGCTCCTTCTGAAAGCTCAGACTCAGGCACAATGCACTGAGATGGCACCTACACACCAATATTACAGCTAAAATACATTTGTTGGTTCAAGTATAAAATTTGAAATGGTAGAGTGAATTATTTGCTATGTAAACCGTGTATTTTAGACATAAAAAGTAACCCATTAAAGGAACAGTAACACCAAAAAATTCAAGTGTATAAAAGAAATTCCAATATAATGTACTGCTGCCCTGCCCTGGTACAATTGGTGTGTTTGCCTCAGAAACACTACTATGGTTTATATAAAGAATGCAACTGTGTAGCCATGGGGGCAGCCATTCAAAGGAAAAAAGGCACAGGCACTTAGCAGATAACAGATAAAACACTATTGTATTCTACGGAGCTTATCAGTTATCTGCTATGTAACCTGTGCCTTTTCTCCTTTTTTCCAGCTTGAATGGCTGCCCCCATGGCTACACAGCAGCTTATTATATATAAGCTATAGTAGAGTTACTGTAGCAAACACACAACTTTTACCAGTGCAAGGCAACAGTACATTATATTTAATTTACTTTAAAACTCTTTAATTTTTTGGTGTTATTGTTCCTTTAAAATCATGACTGAATCCCTTTAATAAATAAAAATTCACCCACATTCTATTCATTCCTATGGGATTTTTAGAAGCGTATTTATCAAATGGTGGGCTCTAACTTTCACCCATTGATTAATACACTTCTAAAAATCCCATAGGAATGAATAGAATGTGGGTGAGTTTTTATGTATTAAGCTCTAAACTTATTTTGAAAAATATACCCCTAACACTTTCCAGTCTATTAGTAGCTATATTCCTGCTACCCTATAGGTTAGATTAGCTTATTGATAATAGACATTTCTTAAAAATGCCTTTTTTGTTACTAAGAATCCAAAGAAACCTTGTTAACTAGCGACTCAATAGCCTAAAACTCTGCTGCTGTGATGCCTCCCAAACTCTGAGCATTTGGCCTGGAGGGACGCAGCTTTCTTTACAGAGTTTGCCTCAATATTTTACGTCAGCAGCTTCATATGATAGTACTCTGGAGGTTTTTTCCATTCACATGTTTATAGTTTCTAAAGGAAACCACACTTTTTTGTATTTAAATCAGGAAACATTTCTCTGACAAGCAGACGTTGAGGGAGGGACTCTGACTGGTTCATCATCTTAACATTTTGACAGTTTAATGAGCCTTGAGAATTCTAATATTAGCTAGAAAAATATCGGCGATCTCTGAAAAAATACGCAGATTCCTACAGGGTGTTGGGTTTTTGTAATGATGGTCTTAAGCAACATTGCTATACAGATACCTAAACTGTACGGAATAGGATATGAACTAGCAAATAATATTATATTTTTATTTTATAAATGATTCCACATAAGTTTATACATTTTACATGTTTTTTGAATGACCAATAAGGAACAGTGTTCTTTGTGAAGGTCATTTATTAATATCTCAACATAAGGAGTTCTATATTAATACTATGGGGCGATTTACTAATCAGTGAACGGATCAAAAGAATCCAAATGCGTTTTTTTCGTAATGATCGGTATTTTGCAATTTTTTCGTTGCCATCGCAACTTTTTCGTAAATTTCGCGACTTTTTCGTAGCCGTTATGACTTGCGTGAATTGTCGCGACTTTTTCGTAGCCGCCGCAAAAAAATCGGAAAGGTTTGCCCACCGTTTACTAGCGCTCAATACAAAAAAGTCGCGACAATTCTTGCACGTCGTAACGGCTACGAAAAAGTCGTGACAATTCACTAAAAAATCGCGACGGCGAGGAAAAAAATCGCAAAAAATACAAAAAAGTCGCAAAATGTTCGTTTCCAATACGATTTTTTCCCATTCGGATTCGTGGATTAGTAAATCAGCCCCTATATGTCACTGAACATGAAAAAGCACTATTATAACCATGAAATATATGTATATAAAACTTCCCAAGTCCTTACAGAAAGGGAAGCTATTGCCATTGTATGTAACTGCATTATCGACATAGTCATTGTTCTCTGCTACCAAGAATTTTAGGTTGTGAAAGTCTCACTTTCCTTTTTATTTGGCTTATGGGAATACTAAGGACGGATGTATAATTATTTCAGCTTGCTTTGTTTTCCCAATTTCTATGGAGGTGTTACAGGCCTAACTAGCAGTGTCAAGTTTACATATGTAACCATTGTTCTTGACTCATAGCAATGGCTTCCATATAAAGACCCATTAAAGGGATTCTGTTGTGACTTTTATGGTGTACTTTTTTTTTCATAGATTACACTGCTTACATAGCAAATAATTCACTCTACCATTTAAAATTTTATTCTTGAACCAACAAATGTATTTTTTTAGTTGTAATATTGGTGTGTAGGCGCCATCTCAGTGCATTGTGCCTGAGCTTTCAGAAGGAGCCAGCGCTACACATTGGAACTGCTTTCAGCTAACCTATTGTTTCTCCTACTCCCATGTAACTGGAGGAGTCCCAAGCCGGACTTGGATTTCTTACTATTGAGTGCTATTCTGATACCTACTGGGAGCTGCGATCTTGCTCCCTTCCCATTGTTCTGCCAATCAGCTGCTGGGAGGGGGATTGATATCACTCCACCTTGCAGCGCAGTAGTAAAGTGTGACTGAAGTTTTTCAAAGCACAAGAGGTGTAGTTGCATCAGGACCAACCTCCTCTTTTTACTTATGTAGTAAAGCAGCATAAGACCATGTTGGGGTAGGAACAAAGCTCAACTAAACAGGAACATTAAAGTGTGTATTAACCTTTTTAACATGGTCAGATTTTGTCTGCCATATTTGATTTCTACAAGATAAATATGATTTATTTCTGGTCAAAAATCCTTGTACAGGTATCAGAAATTCCAACACTGATCTTCTTTTACATTAAATGATTTCAATTTAAGCTTTAATGTTCCATTTACAAGTCATTAGAATCCCCATCACTGCAAAAACTCTTCTTCTCTGTCTATTAAGGGGTGCCTTATGTGTAGCTTTTATTGTAATGTAGATGTGTTGAACCAGAGCCACAGCTCAGATTATTTTTAGTTGGGGTTTCTCTATAAATCCGTCAGCCCAAACCTAACAGAACACCAAATAAAATCATCCTGGCACATACAATACAATTAAATATGAATTAACTACTGTTGTTTTTTAAGCAGCAGAAGTGCCAGTACTTTCTAGAAACGTTTATATAATCCAGCAGAAAAAAAAGAGATGGGTACACAAGTATACAAGTATACATAATCTGAACAATGTGCCTACATAAAGCTGGCTGCCTATGAATATTGACATTTAATGTAGAGTCGTATGAAACACAGTTCTTCTGCAAACAATGGCTACACCAAGGGGCTGATTTACTAACCCACGAATCCGACCCGAATTGGAAAAGTTCCAACTTGAAAACGAACATTTTGCGACTTTTTCGTATGTTTTGCGATTTTTTCGGATTCTGTACGAATTTTTCGTTACCAATACGATTTTGGCGTAAAAACGCGAGTTTTTCGTATCCATTACGAAAGTTGCGTAAAAAGTTGCGCATTTTTCGTAGCGTTAAAACTTACGCGAAAAGTTGCGCATTTTTCGCTTAAGTTTTAACGCTACGCAAAATGCGCAACTTTTTACGCAACTTTCGTAATGGATAGGAAAACTCGCGTTTTTACGCAAAAATCGTATTGGATCCGAAAAATTCGTAAAGAATCCGAAAAAATAGCAAAGTACCGATCATTACGAAAAAAACGCAATTGGACTCCATTCGACCCGTTCGTGGGTAAGTAAATCAGCCCCCAAGTATTCTACATGGGGCTCTCTAACTATTGATAGACTGCTGTCCCTATGTTCCAAGTGTAAAACCACCTTTCATAGGTTGCATATACAACTAAGAGTGCAATAGGAGAAGTACAAAATAAAGAAAGAATAAAATGGAAGTTACAATCCAGTATGATGTTTCATTATTTGTAGTTTTTGAATTATCTAGCATTTAGTTCAGCAGTTCTCTGGTTGCTAGGGTCCAGTGGTTTAAATAAGAGACTAATATACAGGGCCACCATCAAAACTTTGGGGCCCCATGCAAGTTATGTATATGGGGCCCCCGATGAACACAAGCATGCAGTACCAAAATATTGGCCACTTCCCTTGTGTATGCAATATAAACAGCTGATATTACTCTATAATAAACCACTCATATAAAAAGTTCCATTGATTAATGTACTAATAAGTCACACTGTGCTTTCATTGCTTGATATGGAAGTTATGGAAGTTTAGGGGACTCAATTACAAGTCAGTATTAGTTCATAAAAATAGTGATAATAATTAGTATTTTATTTGGGGGGTCAGTGGAGTTTATACATAAGTTATATAAGTTTCTTTGAAAGTAACACAAAGTTACGTAAATTGCATAACCACAGGGGCCAAATGATGCTTCTGTGGTGCCCAATAATCAGTCATTGCCCTACTGGAAAGTTCCTGTAGGACAGCGGTTCTCAACCTGTGGTTTCGGGACCCCTTTGGGGGTTGAACGACCCTTTCACAAGCGTCGCCTAAGACCATCGGGAATCACAAATTTCCGATGGTTTTAGGAATAATTTTATGGTTGGGGGTCACCACAAGCATAGCTTCCAATATAAACAACTGATGTTACTCTATAATAAGCAGTTCATATAAATAGTTTAAATCAATAATTAATGTGATAATACTGTAATACTGTACTGTCACTCATGATACAAGTTTTTTAATTCATTGGTTGTCAGTAGAGTTTGCCCCCTGCTGCCCCCGTCAAGCTTCTCTGCATCGTCTTTAGCTTGATACTCAAGTTACTTACATTTTTATGCAAGTTAAGTACGTTTCTAGATTTTGTGCAAATTACGTAAATTGTTTTTATGCAGTTTAAGTAACATTCACAATACGGCTAAGTCCCCTTATAGAAGAGTATTTCACTGGGCCCAGCACAACTGTACCTCTCTCCCCCCTGATAGCGGACCCGCTAATTTATGACTAGATGGCCCCAACACAAAGACAGGTAATAAAAAGGAACAATAAAAATACAATTGTAGCCTCACAGAGGAATTGTTTTTGATTGCTGGGGTCAGGGTTCCCCATTTAAACGTTGGAAAGAGTCAGAAGAAAAAGGCAAAGAAGTCAAAAACCATAAAAATGCTAAAATTTAACTTTAAAGCTGAACCACCCCTTTAAATCTAGGTGACAGAATGTCTGATTTGGATAGTTCTTGGTGGAACATTAGGGACTTAGATTGTAAGCTCTACAGGGCAGGGACCACCTTCCTACTGTGTCTCATACCACATGACACTTATTCCCTGTGCATTTATATATATATATATATATATTTATTGTATTTATTATAACACTTGTCCTCCCTGTGTGTAATTTTGTATTTTATAAGATTGTACAGCGCTGCGTACCCTTGTGGTGCTATATAAATAAAGTCATACATACATACATACATACCAGATGTAAAGTTAAAGCCCCTTTATAGAAAGTGTAGCCACCATGACAAGGTCAGTGCTACTAGGCTCTGGGCAGTTAGTGGTGGCAGTGTGCCTGAGAAAGCAAATGTTAAAAATTTGTTACTCATTAAGGATAGTACAAGACTGTAAAGACATCATTGCAGATATGTCAATCGGACAAAGCCCTGAGGCAGATGCAATAAATAGTCAAACTACTTATTGTATTAGGGACGATTCTGAGTTCAATAGGCAATTTGTTGTGTATTCTGGGTCTTTGGTGCTCTAGACAACATCCGATAAGCTCCATATCTGCCAGAACTGTCAGAAAGGGATTCAAATAAGTGTAAAATAGTAAAGCCCCAAAGAGCAGCAGTAGGGACAGTAAGTGCACTAGGGCGAGATGTCAACAGTGGGGATAGGGACCCTAGGTAAGACAGTTCCACTTTATATAAATAGTGGGGCCCTGGAACATTTGTTTTGTAATAAGCCCCACCACAATGAAAACCCGCCCCAGTTTTAGGGCAAGTATTTGTACTGAGCCCCACCACAATGAAAACCCACTCTGGTTTTATGGCAAGTATTTGGCATACCCAAAATGAGTTATACCTTTGCTTGTAATAGAAATATACTTATATATAGGGAGGCATTTACTAAAGTGCATGTTTTTCAGGTTGGGCTTTTAGTCACTGAAAACCCGAATAATTTGTTGTGGAAAAAAAATTGTGATTTTTTTTTCCCCAGGATTTATCGTATAACAGAACCGCAACAATTCTGAATCCTAAAATACGCCCGCTAAAACCTGTCGAGATCATGTAGAAGTCAATGGCAGACGTCTCATTTACAGTTAGAAGATCTTTCTTTGCTTCGTGGTTTCTGACGCTGGTTTTTGTGCGACAAAGTGAAAAGGTTGTGGTTTTTTTTATTTTTTAGCAATTTTTTTCATGGTTTCTTAAAAATAAAAACCAAAAAGTTTTAGTAAAACACCCCCCCCCCCCCCCCCCCCCGTAATCTTCATGATGAATGTGTTCTAGCTGGTTCCGTTTTGTGAGCTGGTAACGGTATTTCAATTCAGGGTCATACATATTTCATGTACTCCATGGAAACATTACTGTTTCAACTTGTATTTCCTTGTCTGTCTGTAACATGGCTGCAAGTCAACATTTTTGGCAAAATGACCGCTATATACAGTTGAAATAAAATATCATTTGTGTGCTTTTTGCAGCTTTTGGCATCTTATGTTGCTGCTATATAAAAATCTATACTAAATGGGAAGCTAAGCTTGTAAAGAAAAGATGCAGTATCACATTTTCTATTTGTTTACATACATTTCCCGCTACATGCATTAATATAAAAACTTTCTGGCCACCAAGTTAAATGTTATAGGAAAGTGGCCACAAAAATATTCAAACCAGGGATCTCCTTATCCATCCCCAAATCCCCAGTGCACCCACATCCATTGTGACATCAATTATCCATCATTTCCTAGGTCTGCCATTCTGCCTCAACTGGATGTTGGTGCTGAGCCTTCCTTGGGTCTCTGCTGATGCCTAAGGGTGAAAACACACTGAACTACGAGTAGCAGCTACTTTTTCAGGGCTACTAAACTCCAGAAAATGTCTTTTTATAGACAATACTGAGAATTGCCTCTGCTAAAACACACGTAGAAACAGTTATCAGTAAATGATCAGCATTGTCTATTTTAGTAGCCGTGACAAGTAGCTGCTACTAGTAGCTCTGTGTGTCTTCCCCCTAAGAGCTGAACAGGTCCAGTATAGCACAGCCTTCTTTTCTTCACCTTCACCGCCTCACCTTCTCAACTTCCCTTGTTTGAACATATTTATTTCTTGGCCTTTCCCATTTTCACAGCCATACAGCACCACTGGTTATATAATTACATGATAGACAGACAGCTTTAACGTGAGAGGGGGGGGTTTAAAAGTGTAATAGCATCTGTTACCAGCATCTACTTGTGTTTAGATAAATTATAGTTGATAGATAGATAGATAGATAGATAGATAGATAGATAGATATAGTTTAAATAGAGGATATATTAGATATATGATAAAGATAGATAGATGATAGATAATAGATAGATAGATAGATAGATAGATAGATGACAGATAGATAGATAGATCGATAGATAGATAAATAGATAGATAGATAGATAGATGACAGATAGATAGATGATAGATAGATAGATGATAGATAGATAGATAGATAGATAGATAGATGATAGATAGATAGATGATAGATAGATAGATAGATAGATAGATAGATAGATAGATGATAGATAGATGATAGATAGATAGATAGATAGATAGATAGATAGATAGATCGATAGATAGATAGATAGATAGATGATAGATAGATAGATAGATAGATAGATAGATAACAGATAGATAGATAGATAGATGATAGATAGTTAGATAGATGATAGATAGATGATAGATAGACAGACAGACAGACAGACAGACAGACAGACAGACAGACAGATAGATAGATAGATAGATAGATAGATAGATAGACAGATACAAAGATTCATTTTGCCAAACAGTTTTTTGGAATTTTTCAAAAGACATTCATAATAGTGTTGCTAACCTCACTGTAGCAATTACCCATTTTCCATTCTTCCTCTACTTTCCCAGTTCCTCAGAGATCTCCTTTCTGCTGCCTCTAAGGATATGTAATCATGACAGCATAGTAATATATATATAGTTAACCAAACTGACAATTATAAAAATTAATTTATGAAAAAAGGTATACATGGAATGAAACATTTTTACTGTGCCCATTAATGTGACAGGGTATTAACCCTGTCACAGACTCATCTTTCAGACTCATCTTCCTACTATTTTGTCGCTAATTCAGGGTTATGCAGCCATGATTGTTAACCTTTATTTTATATCACTATATCATTGAATGCTAACTGCTGATTGGTTGCTATAGGTTACAGAACCAGGAGAACTAGCATAACTAGCATTACATTCTAAATCTATAGATAGGAGATGGAAATGATCCTGTGCTTAAACCATCTATTTAATCCCTTTACATTCAAAACTGCATCCTAAATATTCAAGAGCATTTAGCCCTGAATACATTTCTCTAATGTTTATAATATCTCTAAAGTTGTTCCATGACAGACAATACTATCCGCAAAGGAATTTGGCTTTATCCAAGAGAGCAATAGCAGATTTACGCTATTGACAGTAAACAGAGGATACTATGAGCAGATTCCAAATGATTCCCCTTTAAAAGGACAATCGGAGGGTTATGAATAGAAGAGAAAGTTTGGATACAGCTGTATAAAAACCAAGCCAAGAACTCCAGTTCATACAGTCAGATGATAAATAGAGCGAGATTCCAGGATCTACATTTGTGTGGTTTTCCATGAGTCAGCACAAAAAGAGAGAAAACATGAAAATGTAAAGATCAGTAGCACAGTTTGCCATAAGCTTTACCTTATAAGGCCTAATAAATTCTCTTATAAAACAAATGTGGCGGTGCTTCCCTGAGAGCAGCATGAAATATAGGTGTGAGGTCCTGCAGGATATCACTTAAATGAAAACTATCCCCCCAGAATGAATACTTTACCAGCAGATAGTTTATATTATGTTAAGTGACCTATTACAGAATCTCGCCAAACTGGAATATATATCAGTAAATCATACCTTCCGACAGTCCCTCTTTTGACAGCTCAGCCCGCAGTCCCGGATTCTTACTGAAAAGTCCCTCATTTCCCTTTGATCTCCTGCACTGATGTTACAAAACATACACATTTAATTAAAAGTAGCTTTTGGCAGAGAGCCCAGAAATCTTAATGAGCATCACCTGCACTTAGATACATTGTTTCTCACTTTTAATTTAAAAAGTGGCTTTTGCGGAGAGCCCAGAAAGGTAAAAAGCCCCCCTGAACTGAGATACAATTGTAACTAATAAGCTAAACACGTCTCTTGGGGGAACTTAAGGCTTAAGGGCTGTGGCACACGGGGAGATTAGTCGCCCGTGACAAATCTCCCCAATATACCATTCCACCGGCGAGAATGTAAATCTCCAGTGGGATGCCATATGCGGCGCCGCGTATGCCATCCCACCGGCGATTTACATTCTCGCCGGTGGGATGGTATATCAGGGAGATTAGTCACCCGCGACAAGGGAAATTTGTTGCGGGCTACTAATCTCCCCGTGTGCCACGGCCCTAAAGGACAATTTCACCTTTTCAGCAAAACTGTAATAACACATAAAACAGGACCCCAGAAATGTGTTCAAACCTTAAATGGGAGTGGTATTTAGGGGGTGGGGTCGCAAAAATGGGCATGGTCAAAATCTGTGCCCTTGGCTTGTTTGTGGGCACTGTGAATCCTATGATCCCAGGAGGCGGCCCATACTTCTTAAAATGGCAATTTTCTATTTAGGATTACCCAAGAGCATATACTACTAAAAAAGATTATTATTTTTTTGGAAAATGATTTATTTACATATGAGCTGTTTATGCAATATATTTTTATAAAGACCTACATTGTTTGGGGGGATATATTTTCCTTTAATAAATAAAGTTAGTGTTGTGAGTGCTCTCATGTGTTCTCTCTTGATGGCTTTACTATCACTATACTATACATAGAATGAAGCAAGAAATTGAACTGAGATAGGACATCGCTACAGGTTCCAGAACAATACTTACACTCAGGTAGATTTTTCACTAATTTTTGTCAGTCAGTTTGTATCTTACCTCAGAGTGAGGGTTTACCATTTAGGCCCCTCTGGATAAAGTGTTATTAATAGAGAATAAATATAATACGCTGGCAGTATGTCAGGCACCCACCAGTGTAGCAAACTGACTGGACAGATGCTCCAGTTCATAAGAAAATTGCACTGGTTTGAGGATCTTTCTGATCTAGCACTTTGCCGCCATCTACCCTTATACTTTCTTGCAGCTTCTCTACACTCCCAGACCTTCCCATGTGCAGAATAGAAAGCTTTTTCTGATTTTATTTCAAAGCCCAGAAAGCCTTAGGAAATAAGGAAAAGATGGCATCATTTCGCTAGGTAGAAAGGACTTTTAGGTTAACTTTTAGTATGTTATAGAATGTCCTATTCCTAGTAACTTTGCAATTGGTCTTCATTATTTATCTTTATTAATGTTGCCCTTTCTCTTCTGCCTCTGTCCAGCTTTCAAATAGGGGTTACTGACCCCGGCAGGCAAAAACTCTTATTATTATTGTTACTTTTTATTACTCATCTTTCTATGCAGGCCCTCTCCTATTCATATTCCCATCTCTCATTTAAAACACTTTTGAGTTGATAGGGTAAATAAGACCCTAGCAACCAGCTGCTAAAATACCAAATGGAGGGCTGCTGAACAAAAAGACAAATAACTGAAAAACCCTAAAAAATTAAAAATTGCAAAAACAACTTCTCCACAGACAGCATGCAGGAACTACATAACCCACAATGCATTGCCCTGTAATATTAATTTTATTATAGACATCATGTGTGCAGGGAATTGTGGGATTTAGAGGATGCAGGCCAAAGGCAGGTCGAGGACAGTCGACTGTTACATTTTATTTGAGTCACAAAGTAGCCAGTCAGATCAGCAGGGGAACAGGGGGCGGGGCTTAGGGAACTGTTCCAAACCTTATTATTACAAATCATGAAAAGGCTGCATATTTTTTAAATGATTAAAAAAAATGTTTTCTTTTCAAAAAGCTTAAGTTGTATTTTTGTATATTGTTTTTTATTTTTTTGAAGATTCATACCAACTTCAATTCTATCACTATTTCTCTGCGAAGATTACCCAAAAAAATCATCCCTCTCCCAAAGTCAGGAAGGGCTTCTCCCAATAATTGCTACTATTTTGCATTAACCTCTGTTTTATCAGCTCCAGAGTGTCAGAGATTTTCAGTTAAGTAGAAATGAGTTATTTTCTGTTACATTCAGTTTTCCTATAGATGACTTTTAAAACATTCAGTGGTTTATTTTGCCTCGGTCAGATCTCTTATCTCTTCCACCCTTAAGGTGGCCATACACGCACCGATATTATCGTACGAAACCTCGTTTCGTACGATAATCGGTGCGTGTATGGCATGTCGGCGAGTCGACCGATATCGCAGGAAGCTGCCGATATCGGACGACTCGCCGATCGGACAAGTTTGAAAATTTTGATCGGGCGCCATAGAAGGCGCCTGACCAAAATTCTCCCTTCAGAGCTGAATCGGCAGAAGGAGGTAGAAATCCTATTGTTTCTACCTCCTTACCTGCCGATTCAGCCCTGAATGGTGTGTGGCGGATCTTACGATGTTTCGTGCGACCGATGGTCGTACGAAACATCGTCGGATCGCCACGTGTATGGCCACCTTTACAGTTAATTTAAAGATAAACCTCCCTAGATAGAAGTGTAATAAACGTAACTGCCCCTTCATTAAGGTCTTACACTGGCCATACATGATAAGATATCAGAGCAGTCCGTTCATATCTGAGTAATCAACAATCAGATTACAATGACGGGAATAGGAGCCATCAGAGGGAAGACCACCAATGAGCCAATGCAGTCCCTGATCTGATGGGAAAATCAAACCTGCCTGATGGAAACCTGCCCAATTTTCATTTGTTTCCATTTGCATACTGCCACGTTTATTTCCATGAATTGCCACAGGTCTCTGTGCTCCATTTTGGAGAACCCATGAATTCATGAAGGGTGGGTGGGGAAAGGAATGTGGGGGGAAAATGTATCAACATTCAAGTTTGATATTTCACGATTCAAGTGCAGAGTGGTATGATTCCCCCAGGCAGACGTGCTCAATGAGCAAGTACTAAAGGTGGTCCCTTGGACTGATTTCGGCAGCTTATCAGCCCGTGTAGGGGAAACAACAACTGGCCTGCCCAACCGATATCTGGCCTGAAATCGCCCAGATATCGATCGGGCAGGTTAAAAACACTCCTTTAGGGCTCAGGCACACGGGGAGATTAGTCGCCCTTGTCACGGGCGACTAATCTCCCCGAACTACCATCCCACCGGCGACCATGTAAGTCGCTGTTGGGATGGTACACGCTGCACAGGCGATTTCGGCAAATTGCCGAAGTTGCCTCGCGAGGCATTTTCGACGATTTGCTGAAATCGCGCCGCCGCGTGTGCCATCCCACCGACGACTTACATTTTCAATGGTGGGATGGCAACTGATGGCAACTGATTAGTCGCCCGCGAACAGGGAGATTTGTCACGGGCAACTAATCTCCCCGTGTGCCAGAGCCCTTAGTGTTGCCTAAGAGAATAGTAAATGCCCCCCACTGTCTTTAGTTTAAAGATAATAGCATTGTTCTTAAGACAAGACCATGTAATGTATAGGCTATTTTTTACTTTACAAATTAAACACTTGTCAGAGCCTTTAGTTGTGTTGGTTCTTGCCAGAACAATCTCTCAACCGGCAACATGTAGAAGTGTGCTTTTGGAAACCAAATTAATTCTCCCTACAAAGTTAGCAAAGATTCCATGCAGCCTATTCAATCCTTCTGTTCCCCCAAGCCTTATATTTAATGAAAACTATAAATACCTCCTCATGCTACAGCAATAAAATACCATTTGTCTTAAAAAATGAAACAAGATAATCATTGCCATTCATCTTGCTGAGCCCATTATCTGGCTGCAAAAAATATTGTCTAAGAATTGGAAGGCAGACTGATGGTTCTTTAAATGTGACTGACTCCAATAAATGAATTGCCTTTAGCCTTCATCTGGTCTTGATTTGGGGAACTTTGCAAGGGGATCTTTTTTTTCACTTTCTCCATGGAGTTCGGTCGCTCAGCTTCTAGCCAAACCAGCAAACCTATAGCCCATCAGAAAGGTGATCACTGAGCTGGATTTATTCAGCCATACAAAGCACAAAAGCATTTTTTCCTGCAGCCTTATCTTAAAATATTCCAGAATGGGTGGAATTATTAGTGAGAAAGAATTTGTTTCTTTAATAGGTAAACCTTATTGATTTACAATTAAATACAAAATAGAATCCAGACTTATTGAAAGTGACGTAAGTGAAGCAACTCTGCCCCCTTTCCCCAGAGTTTGCACTCTAGCCCCCATATGTAATAAAAAGTTTGCCCAGCATCAGTAACCTACAGCAACCAATACGCTGTTTGCTTTTAAACAGATTAACAGCAAACTCTACCTGCTGATTAGTTGCTATTGGTTACTAGGCAAACTTAATGCCTTTCATTACATTACCATAAGTGAGGGAGGCGGTGGTGGTTGGAGCAGGAGCAATGAGTACCAGCGGCGGATGGAGTAGGTACCATACAGCAGACCCCCACAACCTTTTTGGACCCCCCCCCCTGGCTCAAGGTAAAATATGTAAAAGGGCAATATTTACTGATTTATATATATTCCAGTTTGGTGAGATTATTTAATGGGCCATTTAATATGATCTAAACTACCTGTTGGTTACACATTCATTCTGAGGGTATAGTTTTCCTTTAACCAATATACTTAAACTTCTAAAACTTGACCAATATGCAGCCAACTTTTATTAAAACTATTGCAACGAGGTCCAACATCTCAGGAGTTACGTTGCCATGGAAAAAACATCATTGCATTACACTCGAAGTAAGTACATATTTACATATATGTTTAAGCCTTATACAGTACGCCTTAAGTAAGTGCGTCTCCTTGGTAAAAGCAATTCCCCCCATTGGATCGCCATAATATGCCTTTAGGAATTGTGCATCCCCCATGTGTCTTTAGCCTTATACTCTATCAGAAACTTATAATGACAGAAATGGAACACATATGAATGGACCATATAAATAAATAGCAATATATTTTGCCATGAGTGTTGCAGACTTTAGGGGTCATTTACAAATGAATTGTCTAGTTTGGCTGCTCTAAAATGGACAAGCACATAGTGGGGTCCAAACATGCTTCTGCACTTCTCCATGGTTGCCAATGTGTCCATACTACTTTAACTGATGAAGAGTGCTCAACTGTGCTTATTACACTGAAGAACCTTGAAGTGGCCTGGCAACCATCCTGGACCTGGTGATGGCCCTAGGGTTCCAACAGCCAGTTGCATAAATAGATGCACCACACTTGCTCCCAGTGAATTGGATGCAAACATTGTTTTGAATGTGCACTTTGGAAATGATGCAGCCATTACTTTAAGGGCTCTGGCACACGGGGAGGTTAGTCGCCCGCGTCAAATCTCCTCGAATTGCCATCCCACCGGCGAAAATGTAAGTCGCCGGTGGGATGGCACACGCTGTGCAGGCGATTTCCGCAAATCGGCGAAGTTGCCTCGCGAGGCATTTTCAGCGATTTGCCGTGTGTGCCATCCCACCGGCGACTTACATTTTCGCCGGTGGGATGGGAATTCGGGGAGATTAGTCGCCTGCGAACAGGGAGATTTGTCGCGGGTGACTAATCTCCCCATGTGCCAGAGCCCAAAAAATGTTAGAAGCAACTTGCACCAAATTTGCATCAAAGTGCCAGCACGATTGCGTCTATATTGACATTCAATTGCAATTGGGGAAGAATGCTGCATTATGGGTAAAAAAAAAATGTCTATTTGCATCTGAAACTTGCATAAGTAAATGACCCCTTACTGTTCTGATTCTATTAACGTAACTTGGGAATTTCTATTTGTGGCAACACAAAGAAAAGAAACACCATACATTATTGTAGATTGCTATCTCCAGCATATTTATCTGCAATATATGATCATAAAAGCCAATCCATATCTCCAAGTACTGTATGTATTTGTTTATAATAAGTATCTTTCTATCAGATTAAAACAAAACAGAAAGCCTTTTCTATCCAGGTCTGCACCAGAACAGACCCTCCGGGTTTTTACCAGGCCCTCAGCTCTAGCATTAACTAAGTATCATTTCACTCCCCCAGGCAGATCCACGCACCACATCTGAGCATATTTCTGGGTCAAGGGAGCGCCATGTCTTCACAGCAGGAGGTATGATATTACAAAATGCCTCTTTTGTGCAAATACACTGCTGATGTATTCCGACAGAGAGGGAGTGAGAAAGAGAAAGCCATTTAGCCCAAGCCAAAAAATACAATTAAACTGACAAATGTTTAGGACAGATCTCAGGGTTTCTACTTTTAATCAGATAGCAGCATATTTGCACCAGTTTAGGTCTGCATCATACGATTCCCTGCTAGGGGTTTGTTTGCACCCTGCTGCCTTTTAAATGAAGTCAGGATTGCAGGTGTTAGGTGAGACAATATCCTAACCTTTCCACAGGCTGTCCTAGAGTTATTAAACAGTCTTAATATACATTTTATGTTGGTTTTACTCCTATGGAGCCAAACATGTTTATTCTCATTTAAAGGGGAAATCCACCCAAACACAATTTAAGTAAACATAATTTGAATCAACTTTGCAATATACAGCAATTAAAAAATATGCAGCCTTTTCATGATTTCAATGTTCCGCTGCTGATCTGGCTGACTACTTTTAAACTCAAATAAAATGTAACAGTAATCGACTGTCCCCCTGCCTTCAGCCTGCACCCTCCCAATCCCACAATTCCTTGCACACGTGATGTCAATAAGGAAAGGAACATCACAGGGCAATGCATTATGGGTTATGTAGTTCCTGCATGCTGTCTGTAAGCTGTGGAGAAGTTGTTATAATTTGTAACATCAATGTTTTAGTCCCTCCTCCCCACCAGGATTTTAAATGATGCAGAAAGAGAAGAACTGTTTTGCAGCTGGATTTCAGCATATAAAAATGGTATTTATTCATACTTTTTTGGATATTAGGGGTTTCTGTGTCGTGTGGGGCTTGATTCAGAAGCTGGAGTTCCCCTTTAATAAATAGGTAGACTGAATGTAATCCAAAACAGTTACAGTAACTGGAGGCATGAAATGAATGAATGGCTATAGTAACTTGTGTGTTATATAATATACAGTATATATTGTATATATTGGTCAGTAATGTATGCATTAGGGATTGAACCATTGTACAGAATTATTTAGACATGATTCCTTATCCTGTAGAGCTTGCAGTCTAATTTTGGTAACTTATCCACAAGGCAGTGACTTTCCCAAGTCCACAAAACAGTGATTTAAGAGACCAAGCCTGGGTGAGTGATCATAAATGCTGAAAGTAGTAAATGTACAGCTAATTAGGGAAAGTATTGGCTCTTTTGGCCATTTGGTTATTATATGAGAACCCAACACATTAGCGACCCTAATGGCTTTTGTCTGTTTTGGATTTTTAACTATATCCAGTTGGCATAAAATGTAAAAATTTTTATGTATTATTTGCCAATCATTTGCCCAGTTTGGCCACCTAAATCTCTTGGGGTTAAAAATCAGACCATACTGCAAGGACCTGTCCGGCAACTACCACAGTGATACTCTGAAGTAGTCCCCAGATGATGGGATTTGCAAACCTGCCTGATAGATGTCTGCCCAGTTTTCAGCCTGAAATTGGCCAGATATCGATCGGGCAGGTTAGAAAATCCAGTCGGATCAGGGACCGCATCGGCTCGTTGATGCGGTCCCCGAACCGACTGCCCCATTGCCGCGTGTAGAATTTGCCTACATGCCTCCCTGATATCGCCCACCCATAGGTGGAGATATCAGGTGAAGATCCACTCGCTTGGCGACCTCACCAAGCGAGCGGATCTGCCCGTGTATGGCCAGCTTTACTCTGTTATTTAGCCCTGTTTTGGCTCAAAATCCTCCAATAATATAAGCAATGGGTTTCAAATGAAAACCACCATATTCAGGGCACTGGAGGTGGATTTTAGATTTCCTAGAGACTCTGGGATAGCATTCCAAAACACGTCTTACTGGGATTTATTCTTGTACAGATTACAGATAAAAAAAGGTTTTAATGGTGCATTATTTATGAAAATGTTGGACCCTGTTCAGACAAGGTACTTTGTTGAGATCAATACACCATTAAAGCTCTATTTGTATCAAAGTAGAATTCATTCTATAAACACATAATAACTATCTCTATGAACAGCAGGTCCCCAATGCACTTCTGGTGTTAACATTCCTTAGGGAACATTCTCTGTTTGTAAGTACATGCATCATCCCCAGGTACTGGAAGCCTGGGTAACGTAATTCCAGAATCCTCAATGTGATTCACAAGGCTCAGACTGAGGCCCTGAGTTTTAATTAAAATATGAATATTGACTTGTTTGATCTGAGCACCTTTATTCTTCGAAGAGAAAGATTTTCCTCTATTTTGGATTTCTATGTCAACATGCTTGAATGTCTACCACATTCTATATGTTCCATCAGTTTGGATCAGTCAGTAGAACAGTCTAACCTGCATTACCTATGCCTGGTGTTATAATGGAGACTAACTTTTATTTAGAATTTCATTATTTCCATAATTGTCCCAAGAAGATACAGTAACTGGACCTTGATGCCAAGAGGTGTTGAACTTCCGCAACACCTGGAACAGGTTGGACTTCACTGTCCCAAACTCAAACATTTTTGGTATTTATAACTCCTTTTAATATATTAGTGATGTCACAGACATAACATAATAATAGCTATGACTAAATAATTGTTCACTCACCCAAACGCAGTGAGCAGAGTGTAATTTTGCATGCAATCGTCATGTTTTTTCCTTACAATGCACAGTTTTTTTCCAGAATTCACATGTTATTGTGGAGACAATTGTGCTGCATCTGTCACAAATCAGACACAGTTGTGCCAAATATTTTAGCAGTCCATCTGACATCATTTCTGGCGTGTGAATGATGTCTATGGCCGATTCTTTTGGCACAAGTGTGCCGTGTCTATTGACACAAGGAACTGAGGGAACCCTGGAGCCCTGGAACCATCTGTTGAGGAGGTGATGGTAGCTCCAGAGTTCGCACAGCGCCATGCACTGCTCAATTCATGCACGTGTAAAGAATGGATTGAGGTTATAAGGTAGAGACCTTTAAATATAAAACGAAGATAATATATTTCAGAAGAGTAGTCTGGATCTATTCAATTGACACAACTAAGATACACTATACTGTATCATATTAAAGCTCTTTTCTAGAAGCTTGAAACTGATCTCTTAATGCTAGAAATATTATCGGGATATATTAGTACCGCAACAATCAGCTTTCTCAGAGTATATATTTCCAGTAGTGGATTAAAGTAATAGAATAATTATGCAGAATAAAAGAACCAAAATGGAACTAAAACTTCCCACACCAGGCTATGCCAAGTGGATATCTGTCAGGGGGAAGAAACTTTCTATTACATCTTAGTATATTTCACATTCAAATAAGTAAGGAAAATTCATTCTATTTCTTTTTTTTAAAAGGAATTTATTGTCCAATATATTTTATTTGGCATGATAAACATGCTCCTGAACTAGCTTGGTGCCAATTTGCTGCAGTGTAATGACCTATCAGAACCAACTACACAAAAACACTACATTATTTAATTCTTGCAAGCCTATTATCCCTTGTATGGGTTTATAATGTTGCCCTTCCTATGCAATATGTGATCAGAGCTTGATTAGATATTAATTTTGATTGAAGGAAAATAGGGCATGTGCTTTAGTGCACGTGGTCTTCAGCTTGTAAATCCACATAGTCCTTGTCCTTGGGCCAAAGTATTACATTACCCCAAACTACCCACATTGACCTCCTTCTATAGGGTCCTTACCAAACTAGCTTATCTTTCCACGTATAATGAGATTAAATATCAAATATCAAAATATCCTAGATACTTCTGAATTCCCTAGTTTGATAATTGTGCCCCACGATTTCATGTGAAAATTGAAATTTGAAAACTGAAAGAGCCTACAGTAACTATTGCCTTCCAGAGAAGTTGTCTACTAAGTCTAGTGAACTCTCTGCTTCTAATTATACCCTATATTACATAAATGGGCTTCATATTAACTTATATTTTCTATAAAGTGGAAGTCATTAGAATAGTCCACTTCACTCAGTGCATTTAGTGATTAACTGACCTCTATTGACTACGAGGTTAGTTCTTACATTTACTTTTAGTGCCTAAAGCATACCCCCCAACTGTCCCGCTTTTTGCGGGACAGTCCCGGTTTTTTACAGTGCGTCCCACTGTCCCGGATTGTTTAATGAATGTCCCGCATTACGGAAATGCAGAACATTCATTAACCTATCCAGGCCAGCGGGACGCGCTCCGGCTCCGTCTCTTCTTGCGGCTCCTGCTTCTTATTCGGCTCCTCATACGGCGGCGACAGGTCCCTTTATAAGGTTGCGCCCGTGCGTACGTGTGACGTCACACGTACGCACGGGCGCAACCTTATAAAAGGTCCTGTCGCCGCCATACGAGGAGCCGAATAAGAAGCAGGAGCCGCAAGAAGCCTATAGGGGGCACTATGTATGGGGGGAATTTTCTATTGGAGGTACTCTCTATGGGGGCAATTGGGGGGCTACTCTGTATGGGGGCACTGTGTATAGGGGGCTCTGTGTATGAGGGGGTACTGTGTATGGGGGCACTGTATGGGGGGGCACTGTAAGGAGGGCTACTGTGTATGGGGGGTACTGTGTATGGGGGCACTGTATGGGGGGGGCACTGTGTAAGGAGGGCTACTGTGTATGGGTGGGGCCTGTGTGTATGGGGGGCACTGTGTATGGGGGGTACTGGGTATGGGGGCACTTTCTATGGGGGGATTGTGTATGGAGGGTACTTTCTATGGGGGCACTGTATATGGGGGATACTGTCTGTGGGGCAATTGAGGGCATGGTCTATGGGGTCAATTGGGGCACTGTGTATGGGGGTCACTGTCTATGGGGGTGCTGTCTATTGGGCCACCGGGGGCACTATTTTAACTATTTTAAATGATGATTTTGAATGAATTTTAAAAATGGGGTGTGGTAATTGGGGCGTGGCCACAAAGTAGGCGTGGTCAAAAAATGTTGCCGCGCTGTGCGCGCCAAGTCTTTTGTCCCTCTTTTCATTTTTCAAATGTTGGGAGGTATGGCCTAAGGCATGGGCCTTGTTGACCCGTGCAAAATTTCAGCCTTACAGGATTGGGCTTATCCCACAGTATTGTGGTGGGTGTTGGCCAGAGCATTTTTAGCTTTCTCATTTCCCATTCAATATAAGACAAATCATCAACATTTGATGTAAAATTTTTAGCAGATGGCCTGTGATTTGTAACATTTTGGCTCTGCATTTTAAACAGGGAACACAAAGCAGGCTAAATGCCTCTTTCATCAATTTAATTTTATAATTTTGTTAGTGTCTTTCCTGCCTATTCTATAGCTTACAGCTTATAAAACAAGTATAGGTTATATATTCAATAGGCCAGATGTGTTTATAAATGACTACGGAAATCAACAGGAGAAAAGATTCCAAGCACAAATATTATAAACCAACATTAATTAATATAATTTCGCCTAATTTCTTTCTTTAAATCATGCTGTGTGTTTTTTAAATCGCTACTTTTGTGCTGGCAGAGGGAAGTGTAATCACGTAGTATACCCTTTTCCAATGTGCGTTTAATGGAGAGGGCTTGGGCTGAGCATTTTTTTTCTTTGTTATGCAGTGGGTTTTCTATGGCTTAATAACTAAGAACATGAAACCATTTTCACTTTATAACTTTCTCTGTACAATTAAAAACCAGAGGACTACACATAAGCCCTCTGTATAACGAGCTGCTCCTTATTTCAAAGCCTAATGAAGGCTGCAGCCTAGGGAAGGGAGGGGTTTGCTAATTGACCAAATGCTTTTTAAATCCAAATGCTTGGAATCCATCTTACATGTTACATAGTTACATAGTTACATAGGGTTGAAAAAAGACCATTGTCCATCAAGTTCAACCCATCCGAGTAAACCCAGCACACAACCTATACTAACCAATCTATACACTCACATACATAAACTATATATACAACCAGTAATACTAACTGTAGATATTAGTATCACAATAGCCTTGGATATTCTGCTTGTTCAAAAACTCATCCAGGCCCCTCTTAAAGGCATTAACAGAATCTGCCATTACCACATCACTAGGAAGGGCATTCCATAACCTCACTGCCCTCACCGTGAAAAACCACCTACGCTGCTTCAAATGGAAGCTCTGTTCCTCTAATCTATAGGGGTGACCTCTGGTGCGCTGATTGTTTTTATGGGAAAAAAGAACATCCCCCATCTGCCTATAATCCCCTCTAATGTACTTGTACAGAGTAATCATGTCCCCTCGCAAGCACCTCTTTTCCAGAGAAAACAACCCCAACCTCGACAGTCTCACCTCATAGCTTAAATCTTCCATCCCCTTTACCAGTTTAGTTGCAGTCTCTGCACTCTCTCCATCTCATTAATATCCTTCTTAAGGACTGGAGCCCAAAACTGCACTGCATACTCAAGGTGAGGCCTTACCAGGGACCTATAAAGGGGCAAAATTATGTTCTCATCCCTTGAGTCAATGCCCTTTTTTATACAAGACAGCACTTTATTTGCTTTAGTAGCCACAGAATGACACTGCCTGGAATTGGACAACTTGTGATCTACATTAAGGATGCCCCCAACACACTACCATTCAGTAGATAGTTCGCGTTTATATTATTATTATATGTGGCTCTACATAGCTCTTCCAACAAGAAGAATCCCTGAGCCAATGCAGTTACTAGTGCCTTAGGAACATGACTTTATTTCTGTATATATATGGTATTATTATAGGTTATTAGTGATGAGCGAATCTGTTCCGTTTCGCTTCGCTGAAAAATTCACGAATGTTTCAAAAGATCCGCGAAACGGCAAAAAATTCGCGAAGCGGCGAAAATGTCGTGCGACAAAAAAAATTGTCGCGCGCGGCTATTGTTTCGTCGCACGCGGCTATTATTTTGTCGCGTGGCTATTGTTTTGTCGCACGGCTATTGTTTCGTCGCATGCGGCTATTGTTTCGTCGCACGGCTATTGTTTCGTCACACGCGGCTATTGTTTCGTCGCGCGGCTATTGTTTCGTCGCACGGCTATTGTTTCGTCGCACGCGGCTATTGTTTCGTCGCACGCGGCTATTGTTTCGTCGCGCGGCTATTGTTTCGTCGCACGCGGCTATTGTTTCATCGCCCGCGACTATTGTTTTGTCGCACGCCTATTGTTTCGTCGCACGCGGCTATTGTTTCGTCGCCCGCGGCTATTGTTTTGTCGCACGGCTATTGTTTCGTCGCCCGCGGCTATTATTTCGTCGCCCGCGGCTATTATTTTGTCGCGCGGCTATTATTTCGTCGCCCGCGACTATTCTTTTTTGACGCCGGCGACAATTTTTGGACGTGCGCCGAATTTTTCCGCGGCGAAATTTTTCATCCGTTTCGCGAAACAATCCGCCAATGGCGAAACGCGGAAATCCATGCCTGGCGAAACTTTTCGCCCATCACTATAGGTTATCATTAGCTATTAAGTACATTATTTCTTTTAGATGCTGCATTGTTATGGCCACAAGACAGTAGAACACACTTTACCAGAACTGGGCTTTTATGTTCTGATATACACTTATGGGCCTCATACCCACAAAGTCTTGGTATGGTAGTGGACCTTGGAATTGTGCTGGGGCTTCTGTCAATGACTTTATAGAACTGTACTATTGCACTGGTATATGCTAGACTTTATTCTGATGATCTGTATGTGTACAGTACTTTCTGTGTATGTGGCAGAACTAATCAGATTATTTATTCTTAAACCGTTGTATCAGGCCAATCAGTTATTCATTTCTTTCTGACCATTGTTAATTAACAGTGGAGAAGTGACTAGCCTGTGAGTACTTGAGGGATGGCTGTTAGTCTATTGTAAAGTATATGGGTATGTAGATTGCAGGGAGAAGGAAATATGTTCTTTAATATATGATAAATCATTTATTACAGGACACGAGGATGGTGCATTCAACAAATAGTGAACTATAGCCCTGCGCTCAAGAGACAACATTAGTTCCATCTCCATATTTCATTGCAGAAAACATATCTTGGACTTCACCCCAATAATGAGTGCTGCATCTGCATTTTATTATACATTTCCCCCAGGTGTATAATAGTAAGAATAACCTGTCCACTGCATATAATAATAGATCTATCATTTCAAATGGCTTGTAAGGCCATCTGCTTGGCACAGTTACGATTGCTTCCCTTTCCTTCCTTCTGCTGACACAGATGCCTAAAATTCTCCTCTATCGGCTTCAAGAATGTTTCCAAATATGGTCCTTTTTTATTGGGGGGTATTGCAAGAAAGACAATTCTGCTTAAATTTCATCCCATAAATCCTCAAATCTTTCTCCCTCTGTATCTCTTTCTTGTGGGTTCTCCCTCTCTCATTTTTCTGCCATGCCTTCTAAATATATTCTTCTACTCTGTTGGATGGACCTTGCTATTGCTGACTATTAATGTAACACAACTTTAAAGCGTTGCACAACTGAATATGTTAGTTTTCTTTATAGGCAATGTGGTTTTTCATTTGGAGATTTCTCTGATGTAAATTTGTAAATTTGTAAATTTGTAAATTAGGATTGGTTTGGCTCGGTATTTAACCTATTCAATTCAATCAGTCTTTTGTGTAGGATAAGAGATTTGTCAAAAATAAAAAAAAATATGAATTTGGTGAATCCATTGCCTGATGATTACTGATTGCAGTTATGTAAATTGGGATTGATCACAATGGCCCTTTTAACAGGCATCTTATTTGTTTATTAAAGTTATAGATGCACAACGTCAAATATAATACACCTACCCCATAAGAGCAATGGACTACACCAAGTGTAAGAATTGCACCTTCTGTGCAAAGAACTCTAAGACAGGGAAGCCTGCTGTAGCAATTCTGAGGGCTCAAGGCTTGGTGGGACAAAACGTACGGCAGGGGTTAGAAGTGGGGCTTAGACTCATATCAGTGGAGGTTAGGCAGATCATCCATTTTCGTATGCTAACTATTCTGTCACAACAATTGTGGCCTGGGTTACTGGAATACAGGTGAAAGTCGTGGTTCAAATTTAAGTTATTTAGCTTTTTGTTCAACAGCTATCTGGTTGCTAAGATCCAATTTAACCTAACTCCAGGCAGGGGTCTGAAAGGCAGACAGAAATATGACTAGAGGAGGGCCTAAAAAAAGATAAGTAAAGGTATGGGACCTGTTACCCAGAATGCTCAAGACCAAGGGTACTCCAGATAAGGGGTCTTTCCGAAATTTGGATCTCCATATCTAAAGTCTACTAAAAAATCAGTAAAACATTAATTAAACCCAATAGGATTGTTTTGCATCCAATAAGGATTCATTATATCTTAGTTGGGATCAATTACAAGGTACTGTTTTATTATTACAGAGAAAAAGAAAATCATTTTTAAAATTCTGAATTATTTAATTAAAATAGAGTCTATGGGAGATGGACTTTCGATAATTCGGAGCTTTCTGGATAACGGGTTATTGGATAACGGATCTCATAGCTGTAGTAAAAAGTAACAATAACAATAAGACAGAGAAATAGGTTTTTGGCTGCCTCATTTGACAGCTGGAAAGAATCAGAGGAGGAAAGCAAATAATTCAAAAACTATTGGAAAAAAAATGAAGGCTGATTAAGAACTTGCTAAGAATTGTCCATTTTATAATATACTAAATGTTAACCTGAAGGTGAAAGGCCCCTTTAATAGAGAAAAAACATAAAACTATTGGGTGGTATCTTTCTCCAGGAAAGGTGGCAACCCTAAGCTAGCACCATCTGCATGCAGCACGTTTGTTTTGTGGGGATATTCTAAAAAAAAGAAACAAGAGTATAGGAGAGAAACATACATGCACAGTTACTCTTATAATTATCCAGAAAAGGGTTAAAGGCATGGTCATCCCAACATTTTGATACCTCCACGCCACGGACACTCGCTTGCTAAGCATAAATAGGAATGGAGTAGCATTATTTAGCCGATGCACTTCAGAGGCCATTAATCACAGGCAACTGTATTTATGTCAGAGGTCGGCTTGCTGTTTAGCTCAGTCCAAAGCACAGCTGAAAAAACAAATAAGGAAAGATACGCATACTGAATTGCTCGCTTCTATTCCGTGCCCAAGGATCTTACATTGTTATCCACAATGATGTTGTACTTTCTTTGGCCTAAGAAACAGAGAGCATATTTCTCATTAAGGGTTTGGTTTGTGAAATATGTATGGCATTTACACATTTATTAGAAACAGCTGACATTTTTGCTGCAGAAGTGATTTTTTAAATATATTTATAAAAAAAAATGGCAATTGTTATGTGTTACATGTAAAATGCATTGAAGAATGGCTGTGTTCTTTTGGCAGGCAGGCAGCAAGATCAGCTAACAGTTTCTGCTCCCCCAATGAAAATAGCTCTGCTTTTAAAACAATGGCTTATTAGCATGTTTGTATATTGTTTTTCCATTAATATTTTATTTTTCCGTCCACTTTCTATTGCACACAGATATAAATCAGCTAAACTCAAACCATTACATCAACCAACCTAGTAGTACTGTATATGGGTCAGGTTCTACTTGGACTGCCCAGGCTTTCATCATCTAATGGCCTATGATAACCCCCATTTGGAAAGTATTACTGTCATCCTATATTTATATAGGTATGGGATCTGTTATACAGAAACCAGAATCCAGAATGCTGTGATTTACGGGAAAGCCATAGTCTCCATTTTAATCAAATAATTTTTATTAATGTTTAAGTTATTTTGAAGTAGACTTAAGATATGGAGATCCAAATTACAGAATGATCCCTTATCTGGAAAAACCCAGGTCCCAAGCATTCTGGATAACAGGTCCCTTACCTTTATATAGTACCAGTATATTCTGCACCACTTAACAGAGATTATACATCAGTTACTGGCCCAGTGGAGCTTACAGTCTAATGCCCCTATCATATTCACACAAACTTTGGTCAATTTTATCAGGCTCCAATTAAACTGCCTGTATGTTTTTGGAGTGTGGGAGGAAACCACAGGAATCCCACACAGACATGGGGAGAACATACAAACTCCTTGCAGATAGTACCCCAGAGATGCAAGGAAGCAAGGCTAACTACTTGTGCCACCATGTTGCTATTCATTAGAATAGAATTTACTGAGTAAGAGTAAATCACAAATGGAATGATCATTACATGAAAAATAAAGTTTGTGGTGGTGAATCCTGAAAAAAATAAAGAACAAATAACATAAAATGAATAACAGAATTTCTGCGAACTTTGTAAATAGATATTTAAGACACGCAGCTAATAGAGTAGCTGTGACTATTATTTACAAGCAAGCAGCCATGTGATTGTCTTCATGCAGGATTTATAGTTTAGCAAGCAGAAAAAAAAATATTTGTATCTTCACTTCAAAAGGCAAGGATTCTGGGTTACCCATTTCTGTAACTCCTAGCTTAAACATACAGTAGCCAGCATCTTAGAACTGGATTTTTATTAATTTATGGGGGGGTTTTTTAGGGAGAAAGAGTTTCTAGGGGAAGGCCAGACCCCATGACTTAGAAAGTTAGTACAGTTATATAATAAAGTTATCAGCAACCTATCAGGAAATGAATAGTTGGTGTCTATAGAGAATCAGTTTGCCTGCTGTAATAAACCGGTTTCTTTTATTATATATAGGCAGACAATTCATAGGTGGCCAAATGCAAAAGGGCATTCTCAGTGACCTGCTAATTTGTTCTGAGTGTGCTCATATGAGCAGGAAGTAGAATGTTACTTTAATAGTACAGGCAAAAAAGAATGTTCAGCATAAACCCTCTTCATTGAACTTCCAAATGCTGAAAAAGTAGATATACCGTCCCTCTGCTAGATTATTTGTAGATTTGGTTTTACCAGTCAGTTTACACTGTGGGTGGCTTTCCTTGATGAGTAAAACAGGGGCAGACTCAGGAGAAAAGATGAGAGCAAATGATTTTTCTGTGTAAAGCCAAGAACACACTTTTGAAATGATAATTTGGCCGCTGGAGTACTGTTACTGTTCCATCGAAACTGCTTCTACTGATACAAGCTCAGTGGAGAGAGCAGTATAACTACTCTTGTTTACTTAAGGAGAGGAAACAGGAGGTCATTACGGAATAAAAGGACCAGCAACACCATAAAGTGACAATATTTTCTTTTATATTCAGAATCTGTTCATCCAACCCCTGTAAATTAACTATTTCTTGGCAAAAAATTGTCTTTTTTCAGGGAAAGGTCTTCATTTTATTGTGCTGTGGAAACCTACAAACGACATTCAACCCCTGATTAAGTACAAATACCGTTGAGTTCTAAGGAGCTTTTCTACTATCTGCTATACTGTATATACATGTGCCTGGTGTCCTACTTAGTTTAAATGGCTGCCTCCATGGATACTGAGCCACTCATTAAAGTGATACTGACACCAGAAATTAAAACTTTTTTTACATCTTTCATAACATTGTCTTTGCATGAGCTTTATGATTTTGCCATAAACGTATTTCCTGAGGTGTTTACATTACCTGTCTGATCCCCCATGTTCCTCTATGGGGGGGCTGCCATATTTGTGCAGCAGGAGGCCGTTAGCATTAGAGGCTGTAACTGACAGGCTGAGAAGGGACAGTCAGGTTGGCAAAACAGTCAGGTTTAGTAACAATTACTTACAAAGCAGCCCTATCAGTGAAAAATGATCAACATGACCTATAGGGAACTTTTTATGTAGATTCATATTTTAAAAAGTAGTTTTTTCGTGTCAGTATCACTTTAAGGGCTCTGGCACACGGGGAGATTAGTCGCCCCCGACAAATCTCCCTGTTCACGGGCGACTAATCTCCCTGTGTGCCAGAGCCTTAATACACAGTTCAAGCTTTAATGATCCTTCAAAAGTCCGCTGTTTCATCCAATCACAACCTCCCTTATCAAGTCCAGCTGAATTCCTTTTACAATATAATCCTATGAGATAAACCAGAAGGGGACATTGCTTAGTAGTCAAATGTGCATGGGTTTGGCTATCCAAGCTGGGCCATAAATGACACTCCCCAATGCAGGGACACCCCTATATCTTTTTTTTACAGCCTGTGCAGAGAGATGCCATAAGACTACCATTATAGGAATTCCCATAAGATCTATTCTCAATGTATTAAATAAAATTATGTATTCAATTATGGTCATTTGTGTAGAATTATAGTTTACCAAATATTTATAGAGAGCAAAGTAACTGCTTATCTACCATTGTTAGACTGCGATAGTGGCTGTCACCCTGTAATTGCCACCATTATAGACACTATAATAATTTGGTTTTTTTTTAATTAACGCAATGTGCAAATGTGTAATTAATGCAACCCCCTGTACAACTGAGAATAAGATGCAGGACTCACATAATGGAGTTTAGCACTGCTGGGTGGAAGTGAAAAGAACATGTTTGGATGCTTTTACTTTTTTTTTTGTAACTTCTATTTTTATTTTCGTTCATGTAGAAGACAGAGTACATTGCAACAAGAAAGTATATATTAAGTTTCAATCATCAGGGCAGAAACAGAACATTGCTTCAGGTAATAAGTCATATGCAGTGAGTCTTCTCTGTAAATATCTCGTCAATCAGGAAACAGAGAGAAACAAACTATGAAGAGAAACAGATTATATAACGTCACAGAGTATAGCAAGATCTTTCAAACTACATAATTAATACTTAACCATGAAACATATAGATAATTTATAAACAATCGAGAGCAAAGGGTCAAAAAGAATAGCAATATAAGCAAAGCGACAGAAGGCCTTGTGTGGGTGTCCCAAATATAGGCTTAATTAAACGGCCAGGCCATATATTTCCCAGAGATCTCAGACTTTAAGATATTTGGGAATATTGTTATGAAGAGTGGCTATCCCATATTCAAATTTCCTATTGGCGTTTACCCAGTTGATTATTTCTGTCATAGTGGGTGAAACTGATGTTTTCCATTTGGATGCAATAGCCAACCGTGTAGCTGTGAGTATGTGGTTGATTAAGGCTTGACCACTGTTGCAAAAGGTGTCCACAGTAGCATCGTAGAGGGAGAGAACCAAGCAGGAAAACGTTCAGCCTAAAAGGCTTGCTGCTTCCTTCCAAATGGGTTGAAAAACAGGGCAATCCCACAGGATGTTATCAAAGATCCCTGTGTTCCACAGTTCCTCTAGCAAGTAAGGGTTGGTTTGGAAGAGCTTATGGAGTTTGTCAGTGGTATGTTACCCGAACAGGATTTTCTATATGTGTTCTTTATGTCTAACGCATGTGATCATCTTTCTTGCGTTCTCCCAGATATTTGTCCAATCCGTTTCAGATAATGGTTGTTTATGTATTTGTATCGGCATTGAGAGCCTTCTGGAGGGGCAGTGAGGATGTTGTAGAGTAGTGATCCCCAACCAGTGGCACTGGAGCAACATGCTGCTCACCAATCCCTTGGATGTTGCTCCCAGTGGCCTCAAAGCAGATGCTCATTTTTGAATTCCTGGCTTGAAGGCAAGTTTTGGTTGCATAAAAACCCAGTGTAATGCCAAATAGAGCCTTCTGTAGGATGCCAGTCCACATAGGGATTATGAAATTGCCAATTATTGCTCTTATTTGCACCTCCAGGAACCATTTTCATGCTTGTGTTGTTTCCCAACACTTTTTCCACGTGAATGTGGCTCATGGGTATAAAAGGTTGGGAATCCCTGTTGTAGAGGATAGAAATCAAGCCCTTTTGCGGGAGGCCCTTTTTTGCCAGGGTTTCAAATGCTGTTGGATGGTTGGACTTTGCGAAAGTATTCAAATTGTTTAAAATTGAGTTGTGGGGCCATATCCCTTAAGCTGGCCATACACGCACCGATGACGATATGGTGCGTGTATGCCGACTAGGCGAGGTGACTGATATTGCGAAAGGCTGCGGATATCGGTTGACTCGCCGATCGGCCAGGTTAAAAGATTTTGAACGGGCGCCATTGAAGGCTCTCGATGAAATTGACGTTCAGGGCTGAATTGGCAGAAGGAGGTAGAAATCCTATTGTTTCTACATCCATCTGATGACTCAGCCCTGAATGTCTGTGGAGGGTAGGAACAATCAAAAATCACCAGCTTTAGGGGCACATTCATTAAAGTACGACAGGTCCAAATACAAAAAATTAGTATTATTTCTAAAGTTTACAACTTTTGCGTATTTTCTGCGATATTTTCATTAATTTGCGCAGCTTTTTTGTACTTTGCGCAACAATTTGTGTGACAAAATCGTATTTGGAGCAATGAGTGCGAAAGTTTTGGATTCATTCAAGCTTCGGTATCGGTATTCGGTATTCGGTTCCTTTGACCAGGTTGGAGCTGCAGAGTGCCATTGAGCCCTATGGGAGACTTTCCTTGGGCCGGGTTGGAGCTGCAGAGTGCCATTGAGCCCTATGGGAGACTTTCCTTGGGCCAGGTTGGAGCTGCAGAGTGCCATTGAGCCCTATGGGAGACTTTCCTTGGGCCGGGTTGGAGCTGCAGAGTGCCATTGAGCCCTATGGGAGACTTCCCCTGGGCCAGGTTGGAGCTGCAGAGTGCCATTGAGCCCTATGGGAGACTTTCCTTGGGCCGGGTTGGAGCTGCAGAGTGCCATTGAGCCCTATGGGAGACTTCCCCTGGGCCAGGTTGGAGCTGCAGAGTGCCATTGAGCCCTATGGGAGACTTTCCTTGGGCCGGGTTGGAGCTGCAGAGTGCCATTGAGCCCTATGGGAGACTTTCCTTGGGCCAGGTTGGAGCTGCAGAGTGCCATTGAGCCCTATGGGAGGCTTTCCTTGGGCCGGGTTGGAGCTGCAGAGTGCCATTGAGCCCTATGGGAGACTTTCCTTGGGCCAGGTTGGAGCTGCAGAGTGCCATTGAGCCCTATGGGAGACTTTCCTTGGGCCAGGTTGGAGCTGCAGAGTGCCATTGAGCCCTATGGGAGACTTTCCTTGGGCCGGGTTGGAGCTGCAGAGTGCCATTGAGCCCTATGGGAGACTTTCCTTGGGCTGGGTTGGAGCTGCAGAGTGCCATTGAGCCCTATGGGAGACTTCCAAAATCATGCACTGAAGGATCAAGGTCAGAAAGGTTTTACGATCGTTCGGATTTGAAAATTTTGTGACTTTCGCAAACGATCGTTTCAATACGAAAATTTCGGATCGTAAGTAAATCTCGTATTTAAACAAACGGAATTTTCATGACTTTTCCAAACGTCAGAAATGATCAGATTTCGTGATTCGGATTCATATTTTGATGAATCTGCCCTTAGTGTCTGGGATGGGAGCACCATATAGTTTTGAGGGTCCGGCATGTCTCTTACAGTGTGTAGGATGCTTTTACTTTTAATGAAAACCAAAATTTGCATCCATTAACGTAACAGTACTCGTGGCTGTGTTTCTAAATTTACCTTTTTCTGCAGAGTGCCATTGAGCCCTATGGGAGACTTCCCCTGGGCCAGGTTGGAGCTGCAGAGTGCCATTGAGCCCTATGGGAGACTTTCCTTGGGCCGGGTTGGAGCTGCAGAGTGCCATTGAGCCCTATGGGAGACTTTCCTTGGGCCGGGTTGGAGCTGCAGAGTGCCATTGAGCCCTATGGGAGACTTTCCTTGGGCCGGGTTGGAGCTGCAGAGTGCCATTGAGCCCTATGGGAGACTTTCCTTGGGCCGGGTTGGAGCTGCAGAGTGCCATTGAGCCCTATGGGAGACTTTCCTTGGGCCAGGTCGGAGCTGCAGAGTGCCATTGAGCCCTATGGGAGACTTTCCTTGGGCCAGGTTGGAGCTGCAGAGTGCCATTGAGCCCTATGGGAGACTTTCCTTGGGCCGGGTTGGAGCTGCAGAGTGCCATTGAGCCCTATGGGAGACTTCCCCTGGGCCAGGTTGGAGCTGCAGAGTGCCATTGAGCCCTATGGGAGACTTTCCTTGGGCCGGGTTGGAGCTGCAGAGTGCCATTGAGCCCTATGGGAGACTTCCCCTGGGCCAGGTTGGAGCTGCAGAGTGCCATTGAGCCCTATGGGAGACTTTCCTTGGGCCGGGTTGGAGCTGCAGAGTGCCATTGAGCCCTATGGGAGACTTTCCTTGGGCCGGGTTGGAGCTGCAGAGTGCCATTGAGCCCTATGGGAGACTTTCCTTGGGCCAGGTTGGAGCTGCAGAGTGCCATTGAGCCCTATGGGAGACTTTCCTTGGGCCGAGTTGGAGCTGCAGAGTGCCATTGAGCCCTATGGGAGACTTTCCTTGGGCCAGGTTGGAGCTGTAGAGTGCCATTGAGCCCTATGGGAGACTTTCCTTGGGCCGGGTTGGAGCTGCAGAGTGCCATTGAGTCCTATGGGAGACATTCCTTGGGCCGGGTTGGAGCTGCAGAGTGCCATTGAGCCCTATGGGAGACTTTCCTTGGGCCGGGTTGGAGCTGCAGAGTGCCATTGAGCCCTATGGGAGACTTTCCTTGGGCCAGGTTGGAGCTGCAGAGTGCCATTGAGCCCTATGGGAGACTTTCCTTGGGCCGGGTTGGAGCTGCAGATTGCCATTGAGCCCTATGGGAGACGTTCCTTGGGCGGGGTTGGAGCTGCAGAGTGCCATTGAGCCCTATGGGAGACTTTCCTTGGGCGGGGTTGGAGCTGCAGAGTGCCATTGAGCCCTATGGGAGACTTCCAAAATCATGCACTGAAGGATCAAGGTCAGAAAGGTTTTACGATCGTTCGGATTTGAAAATTTTGTGACTTTCGCAAACGATCGTTTCAATACGAAAATTTTGGATCGTAAGTAAATCTCGTATTTAAACAAACGGAATTTTCATGACTTTTCCAAACGTCAGAAATGATCAGATTTCGTGATTCGGATTCATATTTTGATGAATCTGGCCCTTAGTGTCTGGGATGGGAGCACCATATAGTTTTGAGGGTCCGGCATGTCTCTTACAGTGTGTAGGATGCTTTTACTTTTAATGAAAACCAAAATTTGCATCCATTAACGTAACAGTACTCGTGACTGTGTTTCTAAATTTACCTTTTTGTTTCCGTTTACCCTTTAATCTGTGCTGGTGGCAAAGGAGTTAAACTTCCTGTATATTTTCCCTTTTAAGCAAAATATTTTGCTTGGTTTTTTGGAGTTAGATTGTATACGTTATAAACAGGCAGGTTTTTTTTTTCTGGGAGTATGGTGGATATGTGGTTCATTAGTGGCACAGTCTGTGTATGTGCTATTTACATTGACTTTACAGGGGAGGCCAGAAAAATGAAAATCAATTCCCCGCTAAGAATAATCAGAATATTCTGCTTGCAAAACATATGGAGTAATGATTAAAGCATAATAAACATTTCCCCTGAACATTTCCTTGTGCTGCGAAAGAAAACTAAACAAAGATGATCTACTGTAAATAGCGAAATTACATTCTCATATGATAAGTTCAGCTGCACCGTATATGTTGTTCTAAACATAAAGAAGTGTATGCGCACAACTCAATCTGTGGTTCTATTCTGACACACCAACCCACACACACACACAGTTTGTCATTTTTATTTGCATTACTCAATGAAAGACAGGATGATATCATGTTATGATACACAATAGTCCTTAATATATATATATATATATATATATATATATATATATCCTTATAAATGGTACGTGGGGATATTATCAGTTATAATAAGTGCTTAGTGATGCCATTTCTGTCACATGACTAAATTTATTTTTATAATAAATGATGCACCCCCTGATGCACTTAGCCTTTGGCCTCTTGTTTTTAAATGGTCAAGAAACTACTTGGTGATTTACGATATCCTTACATTTTACAACAGGGGATACATTATTTACTATATAATGTTCATTTAAAGATTTGCTAGTGCTGAACCGAATGGCAGAGTAATAATATACTCACTGATTTGTTCTTAAATGCATTTACCTGGGGTGTACATGCCCCTTTCAATACTTTTTTATTGCTGTGTGTAACCAACAAGTGGGTCTGGTCAACTTGTAGCCAATCAGAATAAGAGTAGACTG
This sequence comes from Xenopus tropicalis, assembly GCF_000004195.4. Lineage (NCBI taxonomy): Eukaryota > Metazoa > Chordata > Amphibia > Anura > Pipidae > Xenopus > Xenopus tropicalis. The sequence continues at coordinate 27,047,274 of NC_030681.2, read as the reverse complement.
GGCCATAGGACTGGGCCATAGGTTGCCTCTGTGCTGGGTTGCACTACCCCCTTCCCTTTCTTTCCAGTTTTCTGAGATAGCTATGTTTTAATAGTTAATTGACTACAAAGATTACATTTTTACCCAGGTAGTAACTGGTAGCATCCCATCTGATGTGTCAGGTGACCAGGAAATGCAACCTGTTGATTGGCTATGTAAGGTGATAGTTAAATGGAGTTACTGTGTGCTCCAGGAAATAAATACAAATAAATAAACTTGATTTTTGATTTCTGGGAATGGGCCTTCTCGGGGGAAGGGTGATGCAGACTAAATTAATTGGGTACCGCCGATTCTTGAAACAAGTGGTAACATTTTATTTATCAGGTACAATAACCTCCAGAAGGATAGTCACAAAAAGATGAAGTATCAGTATTCAGCAGCTACTCATGTACAAAGATTCAAGCCAATGCTTTACCCATTAGGGGCCAATAACAGAACAGTGGATTTAGTCATTTTAGTGACCAGTCCCCATTTAGTGACCAGGCTCTCTAAGTGGAACCTAGGTGACCTACAGTGGTCCTTAAGTCAGTACATCCCTATCCTAAGGGTGGGACACTCAGGACTCTAATTCTTCTAATCTCCTTGGTGGAGCTTCATTAAACTCGCTAGCTACCCTGAGCCTATCTCTTACTTCTGGATTGAGCTATTATAGGACTATCCTCTGTCTATATTGTCTTCACCTATGGGGCCTACCTCCATCCAGGAAGGACATGTTGTCTTTTCCTTTTATAGAACAGAACAATGACATCTCTTGGCCATTTAAGGAACTGCCGGGGAATACATACCTATACACAGAGCAGAAAAGGCAAAGAAAGATTGTAAAATTGGCCCTGCACATACCCATATAATTTTATATGGGATTTTGTCTATGGGGCTGATTTACTAATCCACGAATCCGAATCCCGAATGGGAAAAAATCGGATTGGAAACGAACATTTTGCGATTTTTCGTAAATTGTCGCGACTTTTTCGTAGCCATTACGACTTGCTCGTAAATTGTCGTGACTTTTTCGTAGCCATTACGACTTGCGATTTTTCGTAAATTGCGCGACTTTTTCGTATTGAGCGCTCGTAAACGGCGGGCAAACCTTTGCGACTTGATTTTGGAAGCCTCCCATAGGACTCAATGGCACTCAGCAGCTCCAACCTGGCCCAAGGAAAGTCACAATACTGAAGTTTGAATGAATCCGAAACTTTCGTACTCGGCACAACGGCTACAAAAAAGTCGCTACAATTTACGAGCAAGTAGTAATGGCTACGAAAAAGTCGCTACAATTTATGAGCAAGTAGTAATGGCTACGAAAAAGTCGCGACAATTTACGAGCAAGTCGTAATGGCTACGAAAAAGTCGCGACAATTTACGAAAAAAATCACAAAATACCGATCATTACCAAAAAAACGCATTCGGACGCTTTTCGGACGTTCGTGGATTAGTAAATGTGCCCCTATGTATGCCTTCCAGACTATCCGACTGATATCTATGGTTCATTGATTGGATTGGCAGATTTTTCTACTGATACACCCTAAGGCACATTTGATCAACTGTAACAATAATATTTTTTCTGTATCTGACTTTGTTCTTGCTGCAGCTGACAAGAGAGTTTAGAAAAATAATTGGCCACTTTCACCAAGTTCAGCAACATCATTAATAAATACACATATCTGTCCTGTATATAGCCACTGATTTCAATTAACACTAGCTCATATACACTAGGGAATTTTCTCTGAAAGATAGTGCCGCTAGAGAAAATTTGCTAGGAAAAGTACGCACTAGCAAAGAATTTGCCGCCATTCTCTTGCTGCAAAGAAAATGTGCGTTTTAGTGAGTAAGCGTATTCGGCATCAATTATTGCCTGACGTAGTTGCACAAAGTGTGGGGAGGCTTCCCAAGGCTTTCCTGTGCCCCCTTGTCGGCATTGTGCGGTGCACTGAATAATGAAGGAGTAAAGAGTCGCAGTTCCTCTTCACTGTTCCAATTGTTTGGGCTGAAAGAGCAGAACAGCGGGAAAGTACTGTTCCATCTGGGCCCAGAGCTGATCAGTTGGATACCATACAGGATCAGCCCAAGAACCACTGTACAAACATAATCTAATTTGTTAATATGACATTAAAAGTCATACACAGTATGTGACAATGGATAGGGCTCTGTACAATATTGGTAATATAGAATTATCATTTTGAGAAATGTTAAGATGCATATAAATAAATGAAAGAGGTCTGACTGCGCTGTATAAAAATCCAAAGGAAGAACAATAATAACATCAAGATGTACATCAAAATGTAGGAATTTTTGAATTGCTAGACCCAAGTATATAAACATCCACAAGAATTCATGAACACAAGTCTATGATAATCCATAGGGGGTAGGTTTACCAAGCATTAAACTTGGGGGGGGGGGGGATCTAGTGGGATTCCCAGCAATTTGATATCTTTTCTTAGAAATATTCCTGACAGTCCAGAAAGCCTTCTAAAACACAGTATTTGCTGCTCTGATCGATGTGCCATATGGTCAGGTTATTTTTTACTTTCTTTCTGCGATTAAAATCCATTCTATACTATAGGGTGTTAGAGTTCAACAGCATGCAATGAGCTCTTGCACCCCGCTAAAACCCCAACCCCGCTTAAACCCCTAAAACAAAAAGTGTGTGTTAGAATCATTCAGGTTGAGCTTAAAAACATGTGTGATCAGGGCAAGTTAATAAAAGGATAAAGAGAACTGAATGGGGTGGATACTAAGACTGGATGGAGATTTATTACTACAAAGTGTGGAGGATTTAAAGAAGAGTTCAAAAGTATCAGAATGAGCAGAGAGATCAAACAGGAAAGCACTGGAGAAACTACCTTGAGAAATAGCTTCCGGAAAGTCATTAGCTACTGTTTCAGTTCAATGAAAACCAGATTGCAGAGATTTTAGAAGAGCATGAAAATGCAGGCCACGCAGAAGAAGACTAGATATTCTAGAAGCCTGGAAGGGGCTGGGAATGTATAATTAGTAAGTAAAGGTCAGTGACATTATTAATGGACAGCGATAACAATAATTACATGCATGAAGAAAGAGGTGGGAATGGCCAATAATCAAGGGAACCACTTCACATGGCAGGAACCATACACTCCAAAGTAGGATGTTAAGGTGTCGCAAAGGTGAGAAGAGCAGACGTAGAAACTGGCAAGATGAAGATTCATTTAATGAATATAAAGCTTGCGGTAGTGATAAGCGAATCTGTCCCATTTCGGTTCGCCATAAAATTCGTGAAACGGCAAGAAAATGTGCAAAATGGTGACAAATTCACGAAATGCATTTGTTGCGCAATTTTTTTTGTCGCCCATGTATTTTTTTTGCTGCGTCTATTTTATTGTCGCCCGCATCTATTTTTTGTCGCCGCGGGCATTTTTTGGCGCCCACGCTTTTTTGACACGATCGCGCCCAATTTTCCGTGCAACAAATTTTTCTGCGCCGAATTTTCACGGAAGTTTCGTGAAACAATTCGCCAATGGCGAAATGCGGAAATTCACTGCGAATCCATGCCTGGTGAAAAAATTCAATCATCACTATAGGGCGGCTCAGGTGGCAGAAAATGGTAATACTCAAACAAAGGACAGCATCAGGTTTAACATTCTTTTGTTTCAACTAATTTATTTCATCAACTGAAGAAAATTTCTTTTACACAGTTAAATGGTTTATAGAGACTAATGTATTAACCAGGCCCGGATTTGTGGCGAGGCCACAAAGGCCCGGGCCTAGGGCGGCACATACACAGGGGCGGCATCTCTCCACTGCTCCGTATGGGAGGCCTACGTTTGGCGCTTGCGCATTAGCAGTCACGGCGGGGGGGGGGCTTGTTCGTGCATGCGCAAGTTAGGCGCATGCGCATTCGCGGCGGCGGCGCCGAATGGGGGCGGCCTTGGGGCGCCCCAAGTAGAAATCCGGCCCTGGTATTAACAGCCAAAATGCTTAAACATTTCCAAAACTAGTGCCTTTCTCACATTGGTCACATTGGTCACATTGGTCTATTGTGACTGTCACATTGTGCTGTACCAAGATTGGCACCAAAGCTTTATCAATCAGCCATGCTAACTGTTGGATCAGATGCTTTTGAACTGGGATCACAATACACAGGGCCAAATGACCAAATTAGCCTAAATTCGCCCGATATCGTCTACCCGTAGGCGGATATCAGGAGAAGATCTGCTCGCTTGAAGACCTCGCCAATCGAGCAGATCTTAGCGTGTATGGCCACCTAACATGTGACAACTTAATATTACCAAAGTGTTATGGTAAATTGTTTTTCACTAACCATACTAATCAGTACTATGGGGATCTAACAGATGTGAGTGATTCCCTGGCATACAATCCTTTTGGTATCAGATGTGAGTGATTCCCTGGCATATTACCCTGTTGGTATCAGATGTGAGTGATTCCCTGGCATACAATCCTTTTGGTATCAGATGTGAGTGATTCCCTGGCATATTACCCTGTTGGTATCAGATGTGAGTGATTCCCTGGCATATTACCCTGTAGGTATCAGATGTGAGTGATTCCCTGGCATATTATCCATTAGGTATCAGCTCTGTTATATAATTTGTATGAGAACAATGTGAGTCTATGATGCGTTGGCATGCTGTTTGAGTGGTGTGTTGGTATCAGCTTTTGGATTAACTACATATTCATGTCATGGGAAGGCTAAATGCACATGTATTACAGCAAACACATTGGGTGCTTTATTAGAATAATATCGTCCTCTGATCCCTTTGTGAAAAGTCAAGCCGTGCTGTTATTTACATTACAGAAACAAACTAAACCATTTAGCTATTTATTTAGCCAATTGACATAATATGAGTAGCAAATGAAGTGCGAATGTACCAGTCACAGCATAAACATTTATGCAAACTGGCAACTATAAAACAGCAAATTACAGCTCTTAGGGCTGTGTTTAGTGCTAAAAGGGATTATTACAACTAAATGCTTTTTGCTTCCACTGCAATGCTTTAGTTATATACCTCTTTGGCATAAAAGCGCCCCAGCTAGGTATTAGTGCGTTACCTGGAAGTGAGTCATTTGGTGCCTCCGAACATTCCAGATACTCAGATCCACTGTCTACAAAACTGTCTACAGTGCAATTTTTGGGGGGAGGAGAGGGGTAATTTCTAAAATGTACAGGACCTTTACATATGGTTTTATCTGTCTCTCACTGTTTTCTTGTAGGGTGACCAGATCACTTGAAAAGTCAGGGACACGTATAGAAAATCCAGCCAATAGGACTGAACTGATTGCAGTTTAATTAAAATGCAATCAGTGCTGCCCTGCAATATGTATTTACTAGACATGTCCCCGAATTTTCAAATGATCTGTATAGTATTGCATCTTTATTAGTAATTGTTTCTCTTATCTGTCCATTGTTTTCTGCTTTCCACCCCAGTTGATTAAAGACACGCCGACATAGCCATGCCTAAATATCAGAGCAAAACTCACAGACTTTTTTACATTCATTAGAAATGTTTGTTGATTTATAGCAGCTGACATTCAGATCGGTGTTTTTGCTTGTTTGAAACTGGGTACAGGCTGTTCTGCTGCAATAAAGGAACTCGCTGATACACAAGATACTGAGATTAAGATGTCCTATTTAGAAAAATAATGGAAGAGGTGGTAGAGGTAAACAGGGCAGGGCTGTTCATCATTGAAGGTGCAAAAACACCACAGGGCACCCATTGTTAAAAAGCCATGACTGAAACGAAACCTCCTGTATTATTGCATTTAAACACCAAGTGCCTACATGTAGAGAAAAAACATTCTCATGATGATTGAATAAAATACAAGTATATTATATTCCAGAATTGGAACCCAAATAAGCAAACAGAATTTACACTCACCCTTTAGTGGCAGAATAACTACCCACAAAGAACTGCAATTATTACTGTTCTGGTTTTAGATTGATATATTTATTAACTATTTACCTTCCTCCCCACCATAAATTTTGGATATCATGATGGTTGGGTGGGGGAATTAAAGGAGTTGTTTACCTTTAAATTAACTTTTAGGGCTGTGACAGACGGGGAGATTAGTCGCCGCGCGACAAATCTCCCTTGTTGCGGGCGACTAATCTTACCCAAATGCCATCCCACCAGCTTAAATGTAAATCGCTGGTGGGATGGCATACGTGGTTGCCTCTCAAGGCAACTTCGGCGATTTCGGCAAATGGTTTATTTAGATGAAGCAGGGTTTTACATATGAGCTGGTTTATGTGTTATATTTTTATAGAGACCTACACTGTTCGGGGGTATAGTTCTCCTTTAACAATCTTTTTTCTTTTTCTCAGTATACTTGACGACTTTGCACATTTAATCACTGAAAGAAGAGAAGGTGAAATAGTTTTGACATTCATAGATGTTTTCAGTGTTTAACCAAGTCCAAGAGCACTTTCTGGCATTGACATGTTATATGCTCCCAGCACAGTAGTGTTACCAGTCTTGCTTTTGAGCAATACCACGACACACTCATGTACGGCTCTGTTATTTGCCTTTGGGGACAGACAGTTCATTTAATGTTCAGCATAAAATATTAACACTCAAGTGATCATTAAAAAAAGAGAAATAAATTGTTGCAGAAATGTTGCATTCTACATTCTACATAAAGGCATCTCACTAAATCTTATACTAAAAAATGAACTGAGACTGATGTCTTTTTTCCCATAAAAACAATCAACGCACCATAGGACCCCCTTTAGATTAGAGGAACGGAGCTTCCATTTGAAATAGTGTAGGTGGTTTTTCACATTGAGGACAGTGAGGTTATGGAATGCTCTTCCTAGTGATGTGGTAAAGGCAGATTCTGTTAATGCCTATAAGAGGGGCCTGGATGAGTTCTTGAACAATCAGAATATCCAAGGCTATTGTGATACTAATATCTACAGTTAGTATTAGTGGTTGTATATATAGTTTATGTATGTGAGTGTATAGATTGGTAGGTGTGGGTTAGGTGTGCTGGGTTTACTTGGAAGGGTTGAACTTGTCATACCCTTTGTAACTATGTAACTATGATCACAAAGCATGACCTAAAACAGGGCAAATTATAATACATTTATATAGCTGCAGACTTTGAGCAATACGACCTACAAACAAACCTAGGTTTCAAAATGAGTAAAATTTGCTCCCTGTCTTCCCTTCGTTTATTTGTCTGATTTATTATCTTTCTCTATATTCTTTTGGAAATTCCGTCATGTTTATGTTATGCTTTAATTACGGATGATTCTGCCACAGGGCAAAGTAAGAATTTCACTTTGGGCAGCAGGTCTGCAAGGATGGCAACTAGCCACCCATAGGACAAACTATCTGCACCCCACTGAGCAAAAGTAACTTTGATGGCTCACCTAGGGTTAAATTAATATGACCCCCTAAGACCAAATGAATAGATAAGAGACCTTTAGGAAGGTTTGGGGTTCAAGGAGTTGGCTAGATTTATGCAGTGCCTGGCTATATGTGCTTTGTTCTACTTCAATTCTCCTTTTTCCTATGGCCTTTTACAGTTCTTTGCTATATGCAATTTGTCCTGCCTATGAACCTTTCATTGTTTTTCTGCCAGAGGTTTCTTTATTAACCATTTCTACTAAAGTAAAAAAAAAAGTTCCCCATTGGAAAATAAAAGTCCTCTTATGTCTAACCCCTGACCTGAGAACAGAGAAGCACCATTGAGATGGGTCAGATAAGGAGGGACATTGGAACTCCTGGATTATAGATGTTGTTAATCCAACTCTAAAGGTTAGGACATCAAAAAATAAAGTGGTTGCCAAAATAACAGTGAAGGGGCTCCATGTGGTGCCTAATGGGTCAAATTAAAGTGTGATACTTCATGCCATTGAATGGTGTTTGTTCTCTTTTGAAACAAAGAAGCTCACGTTAATCCAGAGAATGCCAGCGGGCTCCTTAAAGAACTGTGTTCCTGACCCCATTGACACTCCAGGGGTTTGCTGGAATTCTATAAGATTGCTTCAGTTTATTTGCTTGGCTTCTAACTATTCCATTGTTACCATGAGTTTACATTTTACCCACATGCGGGTTGGAAAAATCCAACACTTTTTTTCCAGTTTATATGAAACAAGAGAATAAACAATTTAAATTTGGTGCTCTCAAATGCCACTTATTGTATTCTTATTATTGTTTAGTAGTACTCTCAGTTGTGATGGTGCCACACTTAGCTTTGCAAAATGATATAAATATAATGTAATAGAAGCATTTCCCCTTGATTAGATATAGAGTAGAATAGCTGCTATTTTACCATTCGTTAAATTGTACTGTTAGTTTTACTCGATGCATTGAGGAAGAAGCAAACATAGATTATAAGCCTCATTTGCGAAGCCAAATGCAGCATGCAAAGTGCAAAAAGAGGCTGCAATCTGCTATTATTATGTGCTTGACATGCTGTGTTAGGGGGAGTGCTCCTAGAATGGGCACTATGGGGTGCACACTTGCCCCTCTGAGTTGCAATTAACCCCTTTTATCTACACTAGTGATGCGTCCATTTTTTCGCCAGGCATGGATTTGCATCGATATTCCGCATTTCACCATCACCACATTTTTTGCACGAAACTGCGGCAAAAATTCGCCACAACACATTTGCCGCAGGCAAAAAAGTTGCTGAGACAAAAATGTAGCTGATACAAAAAATGCCCATTAACTGTAATGCATTTGGAGTAAAAAAAAAAGAGTTGCCCGTAAAATTCGTTGCACATAAAATGTGTCGCCTGTTGAATTCAATGTGTTTCACTCATTTTTTGCCATTTTGCTAATTTTTCAGCAGTTTTGCAGATTTTTCGCCGAAGTGAAATGGGACAGATTTGCTCATCACTAATCTACACCCATAGCCCTCCCTTCACTGCTATTTTTTCTGTTAGTATAGAATATTCTATAGGTGAGCATTTTGGAGTAATTTGCGCATATAGTTCAAATTTGTGAATTTTTGTGCAAAATAATTCAAATCCTGGGAAACATTTGAATTCCAGTATTGATAACTCACTCTCTTAATATGGCTGAGCAAATCTGTACACAATATTTCAAAATATTAATAGGACTATACAAGCTTAGTTATTTGCAAGATAATATATATACAATATTTATTGATTCCAAGTTGAAGTACATTATACAAATAGGTCTATTTTTAATGACCATAGGTTTGAATGGACCTGGTCATACACAGGAGGATCTACTTGCTGGTCTAGTGCCATATTAGTAGTGGGTCAAATCAACTGGGTCCAATTATTGAGCAACGGGTCAACACTCAGGTCAGATAAGGCAGACTGATCAGATAAGGGCTGCTCCCCCACAGTGGGCAAAAGTAATTTGCTTCTAATATAGTTTTATAAACATGTGGCTCTGAATATAATAGGAAAAAAGAAGCAAAATGCTGAGGAACTGTATTTCCTAGCACACATCAAATATAAGGGAATGAGAATATCATGCTAAATATGTAAGGGGTTGTTTATAAAGTGCAGAATAGGGTGCAAGTGCAAAAAAAACAAATGCAGATTGCCAGTGCCCTGCAGTACTTTTTAAATGAGTATTAAGGGGGCGCTCTTCTGCATCCCTTAGTGCTCTAGCACTTGCTTCATAGTAAGTGATTCCTATGGTGGAGCATGTACACATTATTATCTAAAGGAGATTCCAGTTGTCAGGCCAATGCCCAAACTCAACCCATTTTGTGAGCAATGCCTCAATGATAGCTACCTTTTGATATTTTAGGTGTCGGGGGGGGAATCTTCCAAGAAACTTGGGAGGTTATTTGCTCCCACCTCTAGCTTTTTCTTTAGGTTGTTTCAGAATTAAATTTATAGCTCTTTATTTAATGTGAAGGAGTCTACTTTTCCCTTTTTCTAATGCATTGCTCCATCTTCCAAACACTCAACAGATTAGATGAGTAGAATAAACTGTGCATTTGGCCATGGACCGGGCAGAATCCCAAAACGTACTCTTTTTACTTAAACTCATTAATCAAGAGATCTCTACATATAAATTAAGATAACAATGACATCTTTACATTATGCAATATTTAAAAGCATTCAGAGCACAGAATCAAATCCACGAAACTCAGACTTTCATTTGTCCTTTGTCTCGTACAAAGATTCTGCCAGCTCTGAAACATTAGAATGTTTGGGCGATACATTCACAAGCCAACCTATAAAACTGTCAAGTAAAACCCTAGGTTACCATAGCAACAAAAAAGTCTGTGTTTATTGCACGTGGCCACCGACACAAGAAATTGTGCATTCTTACACAGAACAGTTGTATATATCATTAGCCGTTATTTCATACAATGAGGTTAAAAACCTATAAAAGAATATGCTGGAAGTACAGAGAAGATGGGTATTAAGCTTGGAGGCTTTTTGCTCCATTTATGCGGAAACCCCAGACAAAAGCTAAGTTTCAGATAGATGCCATAAAATTGCAGCTTTAAAAAAACTAGGGAAAAAAAAAGACAAATTGTGGTTAGGGCAGTTGAGTCCAGATATCCACCCTACATATCAAGCTCTGTTCTGGGTGGCTGAGTGAAAACCATGCTACAAAGGAAACACCCATTCATTTATTTGACTGCAATTTCTAATATTTTCCAGTATTTGTTAAGAAGAAATAATACATCCTCCCCGTGCCAAGAATATCTGTTCCAATTCGAGGCTACGGCTGCTTTCGAAAATGGATGTTCCTTTCACTTTCTGTGGGAGCTGACTGTTTATTTGGAAACATACCAAAGCAAATCATCTGAACAATGCAAGGTAATAATTAGAATTCCATGTCTGTTCCTTGATAGCGGCTGATAAAATCTATTGGAGATTTAAAACAAACAGCCATCAAGTGTTCATTATGAGAGCACAGGAAGAAAAGGCAGTGGAAATTGCGAGACTTTATCAAGCAGAGCACGATGACAGCTTTTCTTTGGCCATTTAGAGAATGCAATTAGTGGCATGTAAACTCTGCATTCCAGACACATTTTTGTCTTTGGTTGCTCCATTACTTGCCCTTAGTTAATTCTGAATTGGGTATAAAAATATGGTGCGTATGGGTAGTGACTGTTGCTTAACTCTGGTAGCCAGAAAGGAATTAGGGAAAGTTGTTAAACTCAAGTGCAGTGTGAACAATTTGCCATGTTTGTTACCCATGATGCATTCAAAATTGTGAAAGTGGGAAAAAATGTCAGGTTGGTAAAATGACATCTGGGCATGATCCTTTGGGAGCACATCTGCTGCGCTTATTGATGCTGCCTGCAGTGGGAACTCTGAATTTAGACACCTTTGAGGTGGCCATAGCTCCAGGGCTCTCCTGCAGGAAAGGAGCACTTGTGTGAGTAGGGTCGCCACCTGTCTGGTTTTGGCCTGGACAGCACGGTTTTCACAAGGGCCGGCACTAGGGGTAGGCAGAAGAGGCATGTGCTTAGGGCACAATGGTGGGGGGACACTAGGCACGTACCCCTTCTGCTCGCCTACTCTGTGTTCCTGCCCTTCTATAGCTCCTTGCCAGCCCAGGACTTTAGCTCTTTGCCCTGCTTCTTCCCCGATCTGCTTTCCACCACACCCACACCTCCCCTGACCTTATTGTGCAGAGCTGTTAGCAGGGTAGCAAGGAAATTTATTGAGGAGTGCAAGGAGCCAGAGGGAGAGGCAATGAGCAGTCAAAACTGCCTGCCCAGTTTTGAATGATGGGGCAATCAGTCAATGGCTGATCACTGTGTCATAGTCCCTCTTCTGATGTCACCACACCACCCTATGACATCTCTGCCCCAAAGCTGGCAACCCTATGTATGAGGTTGGTGGCTCATATGTATGGAGCTTAGTGCAAATACGTTACAGAATGTGAATAACATTGATACACCAGCATTTGAACCCATCTGGGGTGATCAGAATTGAGTCTGTAGTCGTGTATGAGGCCCAATATTTCAATATTTTCATCATAAATAGATATACATATTCTGATTACCCCTTGGGGGTAGTGCTATACACAGTAGTTGGGTTAGTTATTAGTAAGAGCATACTCCCTTGGGTTATTAGTATTAATTATATGCTTTGGGAGCCACACAGAAAAGCACTGAATTTGCTTTGTGACTCAAAAACTAGTTTAGAGGCAGTAATGCACCTTTCCAAACGCCACTACATGGTAGTGACATAGTCTCATAATTACAGTTTCATGGCAATATTTTTTCATGAATTTTGAAAAAAACTTGAATTTGAAAATTCAGAAATCTGCCTTTAATTGTTGAGTTTGTGGGATTTGAATGCTAAGTAAAGGGAAAAAGAACAGAACCCTGATAGTTTAAATGTATACACTTTTATAATAGCTCAAAAGAAAGTCTGCAGAACTATTTTATCATTAATTAAAAAAATAAATTGTGAAAATTGAATATTATTGTATTATAATTGGTATATGAAATAATTACTGTGGAGTATAGGTTCTAACTGTGGGATGACCCAATAAGGAGGTCCCAATGTCTGATTTAGAAGGTTATATGCACCTTACACTTACTTTTGCTGCAATCGGAGGAGGGAGGGCAACGGGGAATGATGGGGAGGGCAGGCATGGATCGGGTCTGGGTCAGTGGAACCTGCGAGGGCTGGGGCCCACCCTTTTCCCAGTGTTCCACTGTTCCTTATTATTAGGTGGGGGAGCAACTGTTCAATCAGTAAGGTGGTGCTGCATCCATACAATCTGAAAAGCACTGGAATAGAGGTAAAATTGTGCAAAATAGTAACTGATAAGGGCAGCCATCTACAACAAGGTTCTCCAGTGCCTGGATTTACTTTCCCAAATGAATAAATACTTGGATATGACATTATTTGCATTCTCTTTTCTGAAATTATGTTCTATACATGACAATAGCACTGTATTATTTAATGCAATAATATGGCATGCCATGCAAACATATGGCATGAATTTAGTCATGTTAAATGGCCAGTGATGCTGTTGCCTCCATCTGGTTTCAAATAAAGCCAGATGTTTACTTCTGGCATGGAGTGAGTTATCCTAGAACCTGGAACTGATGGCTCTTTGGCTTAATGGCATCATCCAATTCTAGAAATTGATGTTACCCTCCACAGTGTAAGAGTACGCCACTATTCATTAAATGCTGACATAGGGATCTTTCTGTAATTTGGATCTCCATACCTTAAGCCTGCTAAAAATAATTTAAATATTAAATAAACCCAATAGGATTATGTTGCCACCAATATGGATTTATATAGCTTAGTTATAGTCAAGTACCCTTAAGGTACTGTTTTATTATTACAGAGAAAAAGGACAAAAATAAAATTATTTGATTAAAATGGACTCTCTGGGAGATGGCCGTCCCGTACCTGAGCTTGCCCTTTACTGTAAGTTCTGTAAAACTCAAATGAAAAATTAATTATAATTATGTATTTAAAATGAGTTACAAAGTGGGACGAGAGCTATGGGAGCCAAATGTCTATATAGAAATAAGCTCCATAAAATGAAGGCAGTGGGATCAAGAAACAATGGTACTTTGCTACTATGAAAAAGAACGAAAAAGTATCCTATATGGAACATATTACAACAGGGCCAAATTGGGAAGGAACAGTACCAGCAAAAGTACACCAAATTTTTTCAACCCACATATCACTACTACCCTCCCTTCAATTACATTCAATTTTACAAGCACAAAGTACTCAATTGCAATATAAAAAGGGATACCAGTCCTTACTACTTGGGCAATGGTAGAAATAGTGGGTTCCGTTGCACCTCTGTGTGCACCTTTCATCTCAGTCACATTAATTGGTTCAATGACCCTAATGGTGCTAAAGACTAGAAAACATAGGTGTAAGTGCCTTTATGACATTTTTGGTGCAACAAACTAGTACTTGTTAAGCTATGAGGGCTGTTTGTTGAGTACTGCTCTGTGCACCATCAAATTCAATAAGGGAAATAATACTTAGCTAACAGCTGAAAGTACTATAATCTAGACAGGATATACTCTACATAATAAAGTAATAACAAGGTCAGTAAAAACATTTGTCTCATCAGATTTTCTTCACTAGGACGGAGCAGATAACCACAGAGCCTTCAACGATAACAGAAGTAAGGAGATTGTACATCAGTAAGGGATTTATTTAATGTACTCGCAGCCAAGATATGGAATGTCAGAGTTGCTAATGACTGACTTATTAGTAATCTTATGAATGGGAAGGGTGACTTTCTAACATATGTAGTTTTGCTTAGTAAACACAATCAGGTATGATGGTTCTAAGAAGTTTGCCAGGAAGGAATTTACTTTTCCCGTTGTGAGGCTGAAATGGCAGCTGGACTGCTTGGGGCAGGGGGTTTCTGTTGTTCTCAGGGAAATTGTAGAAATTGTTTTGTTTTTTGAAAGGATGAACTTGATGAACATGTTTTCAGCCTTCCATACTTTGTATTTATTAAACATCTTTAAACTAAACACTTACATTGTTGGCTGCTGACTGATCTGGTCTTATTGTACAGTTCTGGTAGGCCATGTCTTCACACAGCCGGTATCTGCCAACTTTGCATTTGTTGTTGAATATCGGCTGATTTAATGCTTCCGGGTACAGGCACAATTAGAAGATTTTTCAGGCGTATGGGTGCTTATATACGGGCTGACAATCAGCATTGTGGGGCCTTATGGTGGGATTTCTAAATATACTTCCAGGATCAAGCCTCTGTCCTACACAGCATTAAACACCTTTATCTGACCCCCAAGACATTAAACACCTTTATCTGAATGTCCTACTCTACAAACACTGCTGCTGTTGGCTGTGCTTGAGGCTGGCTTAAGGTCCCCATACACAGGCCGATTCTAGCTGCCGATATTGGTCCCTTAGACTGATTCGGCAGCTAATCAGCCCATGTATGGGCACTACCAATGGGCCTGCCCGACCGATATCTGGCCTAAAATTGGCCAGATATCGATCGGGCAGGTTAAAAAATCTAGTCGGACCAGCTTTGCCTATACCCGTCTTTATAATTCGATCGAATTAGGCTGGATTCTCCCGATATCGCCCACCTGTAGGTGGGGGATATCGGGAGAAGATCCGCTCGCTTGGCGACATCGCCAAGTGAGCGGATCTGAAGGTATATGGGAACCTTTAATAACAGTAAGAGTGAAAAAGACAAGAAGGCTCAATTACCAACAGTGTGTGACCAACCTGTAACAGTGCCCAAGGTAACCAGCAATCTGCCACTTCCCTTCCAACACTTCTACCACCTGTCAGGGGACAGATACAGGGGGGGTGCCAAGACCCACCCCCCCAAACACACTTATCACCTTCATGTAGAAATATTTCAGTGCTCACAAGTGAGTGCTGAGCCCAAATAGGGATAAGCAGAACATATGTGTGTGCTGCCCCCAGCTGTTGCTCCCTAGGCACATGACTACCCCAAGTGTCAGACTGGGGAAGGTGGGGCCACCAGAAAACTCAAGCTAAGGCCCCCTTCCAGCACTCAACTTGACATCAACCCCCCCCTCGTCTATAGCTTAACCCTTGTGCTCCTGTCCTGGCACAATAGTGGCAAAACAATTGACAGAGGAGGAAGCAAAGGAGCAGAGCTATGCTGCAACTTTCTTTATTGGCCTTGTACCACGCTACATGTTTCGGGCATGACAAAGGGTGTAGTGTGGTGCAAGACCAATAAAGAAACTTGCAGCATAGCTCTGCTCCTCTGTTTCCTCCTCTATTTTTAATTGTTTAGCTGAGGCAATGTTAGAATATACATTATTTCTTTTTAGTTTGTGTTTATGTTATAATTATATAAGTGGGTAACAATGTGATGACAGTATCCTTTAAAGACCCAGTCTTTGCTGGCAACATCAGAGACAGCGCTCGCTATTCACAAAACAATGGGAAAAAACAAGATTAAAAGTACTGCCACCTAAAATATCATACATATACAGGTATGGGATCCATTATCCAGAAAACCCATCATCCGTAAAGCTCCGAATTACAGAAAGCCCTTCTCCCATAGACTCCATTTTAATGAAATAATGTAGATTTTTAAAACTGATTTCCTTTTTTTCTGTAATAATAAAACAGTACCTTGTACTTGATCCCAACTAAGATATAATTACCCCTTATTGGGGCAGAACAGCCCTATTGGGTTTATTCAATGGTTAAATGATTCCCTTTTCTCTGTAATAATAAAACAGTACCTGTACTTGATCCCAACTAAGATATAATTACCCCTTATTGGGGGCAGAACAGCCCTATTGGGTTTATTTAATGGTTAAATGATTCCCTTTTCTCTGTAATAATAAAACAGTACCTGTACTTGATCCCAACTAAGATATAATTACCCCTTATTGGAGGCAAAATATTCCTATTGGGTTTAATTAATGTTTTATTGAATTTTTAGTAGATTTAATGTATGAAGATCCAAATAACGGAAATACCCCTTATCTGTAATACCCTTGGTCCCGAGCATTCAGGATAATGGGTTCTATACCTGTTCTGATAATTATATCCCCAAACTCCATGCTTGTACATTCTTTTCATACAGTTCCTTGTTATGTGAATGCAACAGATATTTTCTTTTAAATGGTACTATCCCACATTAAAGAGACTGAGTAAGGTTATGCCTCTCTTTTATTCAATTTGAACATTATACTGACCCAATGGAAAATGACCTTTCCGTTGACTACTGGGTGGTAATCCTTATGACTGCCATCAGAATAGCAAAACAGTTACATTTGATACCAGGAGTCCAGTTGGATGCTGGGCCCCCTCTGATGCTTCAACGTCCTCGGAGCTATTGTGGAAGTGAATTCAACCAAAAACCCAAACACAGATGTTGCGCACGTCATTATCAGGGAAGATGCCACTCTGTGATAGGCTGAATCTGTTGAGAAACACAGGGTTTTTCTTTTTTTAAGCGCCCGTCTATTTTTATTGTCACTTGTAAGTAAAAGGCAAATACTAATAATTCGTAAATCAATCATGTGCTGGTAATTAGTTATTATTATTTATGATATCATTGCTTTTACATAATTACATGTATTCTGATATTAAAAAAGAAATCTCGGTTTAGCATCTGTGTGTATTTATTTTATGCATGTTTCTTACATATGGTTGGCTCACTGACATCATGGCCTGGAGGCACTCGAACAGTTCCAATAGTAGGCAGGCTGTAGGAGTCAGCTCTGAGTTACACAACGCTGCTTGCTTTCAGCATAGAGTGCAGAGTAGATAGATGACAGAATTATATAGATGACAGATTCATTATATCTTAGTTGGGATCAAGTACAGTACTGTTTTATTATTACAGAGAAAAGGGAATCCTTTAACCATTAAATAAACCCAATAGGGCTGTTCTGCCCCAATAAGGGGTAATTATATCTTAGTTGGGATCAAGTACAAGGTACTGTTTTATTATTACAGAGAAAAGGGAATCATTTAACCATTAAATAAACCCAATAGGGCTGTTCTGCCCCCAATAAGGGGTAATTATATCTTAGTTGAGATCAAGTACAGGTACTGTTTTATTATTACAGAGAAAAGGGAATCCTTTAACCATTAAATAAACCCAATAGGGCTGTTCTGCCCCCAATAAGGGGTAATTATATCTTAGTTGGATCAAGTACAAGGTAGTGTTTTATTATTACAGAGAAAAAGGAAATCAGTTTTAAAAATTTGAATTATTTTATTACAATAAAGTGTTTGGGAGATAGACCTTCCGGAGCTGTCTGGGTTACGGGTTTGCGGATAACTGATCCCATACTTGTGTAAACATTGATGTGGAGAAAGTATTAATACACATTACACAATATGCCCCCATTTAGGTATTATACAGAGTCTGGGCTCTTCATTCTCTGCCTGTTTTATACAATAAACATCCAATAAAAAACATAAACCGTTTAGCCCAATGCTACGATTATTCCCAAAGGTAAAATAGCATACGCGTCACTGAGCGCTGACCAAGACTTGCTTCCTCTATTATTTTATACACAAACAAAAAGCTGGGCCTATTTGTGATGGGTAGCAGGTAATTACCAGAAGAATGTAAACGAAAGTAATCCAGTAATCCCAGGGCCGTGTGAGACTGGCCTCCTGCACCTATTCTTCCTAGCCGCATTTCTGCACTTAATTAGCTCCCCTAAGAAAGATTTTTTTTTTTTCGGTTGACTTTTTTTTTTTTTTGCAGTTCCTGGAAAAACATATCAGTTTCAGAATGAGGTTTATAAGTCAGCTGCTGGGTCGGGGAATGTTTCTGCATTCAATAGTTATGTTGCTCCAATGGAAGGACTTGTTGACACCACAAGTATTTTAATGACTTGTGCCCTGTTCCTATACGTTTTGGAGAAACTCAATGTTATACTAGGTTTATTTACCCTTTGTCTGTTCTGGATTACTGATTGGCTAGGTATTGTTATAATGTTCCATAAAAGACAAGTTATGTGCAGCCCCAATCACTAGATTTTTTGCCAGAAGACTACTACAGTTTGTAGCTGTCTAGTAATCCATATAGGTATCCGGCATAGAATGTGACTGTGGATAGCATTCTATATGGACTAAGGCACCCAAATCTTTATAGATAGGTTGTTCTGCAGACAGTACAGGGTAAAACTGACCATGGTTCTACTTATCTGTATATGTTGCAGCATGCCACAATCTGCGTTCCAAGAGAACATGGGAGGCAAGCTGGCTTAGTGGTTATCACTGCTCCCTCTCATAGATGGAATCACTAGGGCAATGCAAGGAGTTTGTGGGTTTCATTTACAACATGGAGTAGGAAAAAAGTGGCACAAACTGCCATATTTGTGCCTTGACCCCTACTTTGAACCATCCATGTCTATGTGCTTCAGAAAGGAACACACTCCTCAGTGCTGTATTCGTGGAGGGGCTGAATGAGTAAAGGGTGTAGGCACCAACACTCTCTGTCCCAGTGGAGCTTGCAATCTATGTCCCTTATCACATTCACACAATACACATTCTAGGATCAATGTAATCAGGAGGCAACTAAGCTGCCTGGGGGGTTTTGGAGCCTGTCCAGTGCTTGGGTAGGAATTTTTACTCAAGACCCTAGTTGCTCCAAGGTAGCAGTGCTAAGTGAGTCACTGATTGACTAAATGATACCCAGTGGTGTCACTATATGTGGCTGGGGCCGCCTGCAAAAAAAAGTGTTTGGAGGGTCCTGGCGCACACCCTGAGGGCCCACCCATTATGTCCATCCCTCCCCACCAGCTGGGGATTGGGAATTGCTACAGAGGAAGCAGATCCCACAGTCCCATGACTACAGGTTCTTCTTCCTCTATAGTTTTGCCACAGATAATACCCATTGACTCATATTAGGCAAGCTACACTACTGTTTGCAGTGCACTGGTGCTTGACATATAGGAAAGAATGATTCCAGACGGATGCCAGCTTGTACAAGCAGCCTATGTGACTGTAGGATAATGTCAAATAAATGGCTATTGTTACATTCATGTCACCCATAGCTACAACTACCATATCAAATAAGCAGTAGCAATTAGCCACAGATGGCTCTGTATTACCCAGAGGTCTATAGCTACTAATATCCCATTGCTACCAATGGCCCAGGCATCCTCATAAGACTTGAATGAGTGAGAATGTCTGCAAGCTAATGACTCGTGTACGCTGACAATGTAGCTAACTATGGCTTAATTATCTAGTGCCTTGTGACTGCCATAAGGATTTACAATGTAATTCATGGCGCAATAATGGGGCAATCATTTGCAGCTATTTAACTGCTACAGAATAGCTTCCCATGTGACATAGATACAATGCATTGCTCAGGAAATCAGAAAGGGGGTTGTAATGTCACTGAATAGTCCCTAGGACTTTTGGTAGATCATGAGCTCACGTTGTGAGCGCACCAATGAGTAGAAGTGTATTAGACTGCTGAGCAAGCTAAAATGATGGGGGCTGCCTCTGCTTGTTTAGGAGTAATAACAATTAACTATAACTTCATAGCAGGACATCAGTGGTGATTATAGTTTAAGCTTGTGGCAGTTGGTAAAAAAACACGAGGTCCCAGTAACATAACATGCTGATGGTTATTAGTATAGATAACATATTAATCCCTAATTTAGGCCCCCTTGGAAAAGAGCCATATAAGCATGTACTGAGGGATCTAGCCCCTCTATGTCAACAGTGGAGTAACTTCTGTTGGGGCCACATTACCAAGAGGAGCAGTGGCCTGTGAGAGTGTAAGCTCTTTGTCACACTTAGTTTACTCTAGATAAACTATGTACTTATGGAATAATTTGAAAATTCACATTATACACACAAATACTCTTAAATAAAGCCAACACCACTATCATTGTCTAAAACTATATGTAGCATCAGATGTTATAATTGGTGTGGCTCTAAAATACCAAAACATACACATAATAACTGTGTAGTAAAATAAAATGATTGAATTGGCAATGTTAGATAATAAAAGCCAATATGACCAGCTAATAAATATTAAAACCTACTTTAACCATTTCCATAATAAAAAGGGCCACATTTAAAACCAATTGACAAGTGAACAAGTGACATTCTGTGGTTCAGATGCAACAAAAGAAACTAAAGTGCATGAGTCTGTAGTTCCCCCATCTGCCAGCCTGAAACCCTTCATTCTACAATGAGAGATTATAAACTATACACCCTTTTCCACTGGTTACACCTGCCATGTCAAGATATTCCCTTCATGCCTGTCACTTTTATACCAGAGACTGAGAGAGCAAGAGACAGAGCAGCACAGCAGTTAGCGGACCCCATAAGCCCTGTGCTGATATCTCTCTGCTGTGACTAAACACAATGACTGTAATAGGCACTAATGAAGGATTATAGGTTTCATAATGTATATCTTAGCAGACGAGTGATTCATGTCATTGTGTTTAAATCAGGATGATAATGGCACGCTTTTAACAAGATTATGTATGTAAAGGCATAGCCTTGGCAGCTGCTCCCCTCTGCAAGGAGAACACACCAGACAATGGCAGCATGAATAACCACAAAATATTGTTCTCTGATGTTTATGAATAACAGGATTAGAGTGGGAGCATGAAAATACATTGAACTGTGTTTGTCTCTACCCTTGCTATTTCTAAAGCATGCTCTGAGTTTCTTATGATGTTCATATACAAGGGGTCTCAGTGCAGTAAAGTTGAGGCTCCTATCTAGAATTCAAAGCCCAATACAGAACCTAGGTAGAGTAAATATTCCTTATCTATAGGTAGGGTATTTTGTTTTGGCATCACTGATGTCCCAGGTTGAGCAGCATAATTGGTGCTGGAAATAAATCTTCTGCTCATCGTTGCAGGTGATTGGCCCATAGACTTTCCAGCCACTTTATCCTTGTAAGATTTGATACTCCATGGTGTGCATTGAGCTTAATACTCTTTTAAGCACTACATATAAATAATGGGCTGGAAGAGAATAACTTTTCCCTTGGCTTATCTCCTAAACATTTCATTAAGGTATAAGGTGAATTGTAGGAGAAGACAGCTAATAGGATGATTACCACCAATACATGTAAATGCGTATTTTGTACCTTCCTGGCCAACATAATTCCTCAATAGTCTGTTGGCCACCAGCAGGTGAGAGTGATACAACATATTTCTGGGGAGGCTTCCAAAAAAAGGCTTTACATTGTAGAAGTTACAATTGTAAATGGTTTACTATATACATGTATTTAGAAAGCTCCAGTATATTCAACATGTATACTCAAGCATACAGAATACACACAAAAATATATCCAATACGAGGGGTAAAGTGGGCCCTGCTCAATAGCGATGCACCAGTTCTTCCCTAACACACCTTGACTCAATCCAGCCATTCACACTGTCATCACTTATCTACCTGCTACCTAATCACCCACCCAAGATACTAACTTGAGTTACTTTCCAAACTGTAGATAGTAATGTCTTGGAAGAGCTACCTCCAGCTATCAATCCTATGTTGGAGCTAAGTGTTGCTCTTTTTAGCAAATACTGTCTAGCGTACACTCCTCAAGTGTATTACAATTGCTAGTCCCTTTGTATTACCTTGTTCACAGGGTTACCTTGATGATTCCTATAGGGCACTCTTCTTTACTGGGGCCATGTGCTCCAGGCTCCCCAGCAGCATCCACAGTATTCAGCAGGTGGAGGCCAAGGAGAAAGAGCCATTGGCTCCCAGTTACTATAGTAAACATAAACAGGAAATGGCCATTACAATTCTGGGCCAATAGTGGACAGTGTCGGACTTGGGTGCCAAGGGTCCACCAGAAAACCTTAGACCTTAGGCCCACTCTCCCCTTCTCTGTTCATTCACTTTCTTTAGTTTCTTACTTCTTTTTACATACTATTATCTATCCTTTCCTCCATTTCTTCTGTTTCTTCTCATATAGAATTGAGTAATGGCCATGGTATAGGCATACAAGGCAAATAGTTGGGTGAGCAGGAGTGCTCACTGACACCTGGGCCCACCAGGCCCCTATGGCCACCAGGATGTCACCTTTTAAGCACATTCTCAACCCAGTTTTGAGATTTTATTTTTTTTAATTCTACAGGATCTGTAGCTAAGAAATTCATCATAGTACATATTTTTCTTTATTCAAAATATTTGAGCTATAAAGAGACTGGCTCTAGAAATGTGTCAGAAGCTGTGTTATTTTCCTTTCTGGCAAAACAAAAGTACACTGCGGTGAATGTCAGCATAAAATGCACTGAAGAAAGTTACTAGCGGAGGACCACCAGCGAAGAAAAAAATGTCAAACCTGACAAAATTGGTCTTTTTTTTAAAAAAAAAATAACCTATAAATATATGACATTTTCCTTGCCAGTAGGATGCTGCTTTGAACAGAGAGAGATAACGTAACACTGTACATAGGCAGTCATCCCAACCTCATCTACTTGTTTCTTCAAGAGCTACATCAATCAGTTACTGGAGCTATCTGGAGTTATTACAAGAAATGACTGGAACCAATTTGCAAGCTTTTAAGTTGAGTCTAGACTTTAATAAGTGCTTTAAGCACCAAGCCGTTCTGTGCCAGCATCAAACTAAATCCAACTCAGTAAAATAAACTGCTAACAAAATATTCTCTGCATATTTTATGGCATCATTTTAATAATAAATAAAGAAAAAAAGTGTGAAAAGGGGTGTGGGACTCGGACACGGTGCCTGCTCTGCGTAGCGCTGATACTGCACATCAGTTTTGCTTTGTTGCTTTGTAAGTAACGACATCACTCACAGAGCTTTACTACCACTTTTTTCTGCTAGAGCTAGGATTCAAAGGGGATATGAATGTAAATATACTCAAAATGCTCCTCTGATTAGTTTCTGGGATTTCTGGGATATTAGCAGTTTTAGGCTGCCAATATTAGGCTTCCAGCTTAACAGCTCATTTTTAGGGTCAAAGTGTCAGCAACCCTTACTGATTATGTGCTGCCTGCTTAGTTGGCTAAGACTGGGGTTACTGTTTCTGACTCCTCTGAAAGCCTGGTATTAGCAGTTGAAAACTGTTAATATCTCTGAAACCACTAGGAATAAAAAATGATTGTTCATTGTTCAGATGAGCACTCCAAGTAAGTAAGTAAAAGAAATACGTGGGGCCTCTGAACTGTGTAAACTCTAAGCTTTCACATTACTTATTTTTATGCCTATACACGCTTTATTCTGGGTCTTGTTTACTAAAACTGCCCCTGCAAATTTGCCCCTGTGCCTTAACCTTTTGCAAAAAATTGGTGATTAGAAAAACATTTCATATGATTTTATTGGTATGTGTTATGGTCACCATCTCACCCCTTGCACGGGGACACTTATTGAATACAAATACTGCATGTTGGATGCATTTTGCAGAGATAGTAACCCTAGTATGTATGATGGTTCAGTGATCCCAAGCAATATTCTATGTACAAGTATCGGACCCCTTATCCGGAAACACATTATCCAGAAAGTTCCAAATTACAGAAAGGCCATCTCCCATAGACTCTATTTTAATCAAATAATTCACATTTTTAAAAATGGTTTCCTTTTTCCCTGTAATAATAAAACAGTACCTTGTACTTGATCCCAACTAAGATATAATTACCCCTTATTGGGGCAGAACAGCCCTATTGGGTTTATTTAATGGTTAAATGATTCCCTTTTCTCTGTAATAATAAAACAGTACCTGTACTTGATCCCAACTAAGATATAATTACCCCTTATTGGGGCAGAACAGCCCTATTGGGTTTATTTAATGGTTAAATGATTCCCTTTTCTCTGTAATAATAAAACAGTACCTGTACTTGATCCCAACTAAGATATAATTACCCCTTATTGGGGGCAGAACAGCCCTATTGGGTTTATTTAATGGTTAAATGATTCCCTTTTCTCTGTAATAATAAAACAGTACCTGTACTTGATCCCAACTAAGATATAATTACCCCTTATTGGGGGCAGAACAGTCCTATTGGGTTTATTTAATGGTTAAATGATTCCCTTTTCTCTGTAATAATAAAACAGTACCTGTACTTGATCCCAACTAAGATATAATTACCCCTTATTGGGGGCAGAACAGCCCTATTGGGTTTATTTAATGGTTAAATGATTCCCTTTTCTCTGTAATAATAAAACAGTACCTGTACTTGATCCCAACTAAGATATAATTACCCCTTATTGGGGGCAGAACAGCCCTATTTGCCAATGCCCCATGTCGGCCAGTGCTAGCTACACCTTCTCTTCCATTCCATTCCTACTGTGCCAATCCAAGGCAGCCAGAGCTTGTACAGGTATGGGACTTGTTATCCAGAATGCTCCAGACCTGGGGTTTTCCGAATAAGGGATCTTTTCATAATTTGGATCTCTATATCTTAAGTCTACTAAAAAAAGATTTTAACATTAATTAAACCCAATAGGATTGTTTTGCCTCCAATAAGAATTAATTATATTCCAGTTGGTATTAAGTACAAGGTACTGTACTATTATTACAAACATAAAGGGAATAATTTTAAAAATTATATATATTTTCTCATAATGGAGTCAATGGGAGATGAACTTTCTGTAATTCGGAACTTTCTGGATAATGGGTTTCCAGATTAAAATATCCCATACCTGTATAGTACCATGTACAGTATCTGTCCATTTGGCCTGCTGACTGATCGGTAAGTACCAGATGAGTTCAGCTTTGGTATGGCCTCCTTTAATTCAGCCAGCTGCAAGAAGAGCAGAAATATGACTGCTATGGGCTACTGTACTAGGACTATTTTGCTCAGTGTAATTTATTCAGCTTCCATATTCTCAAAAACCCCAAGCTGAACACCCAAGACCATTTATTTATGACCACTAGAGGTGCTGTTGCTTTTCAAGTCTCTGGACAAGAGAATGCAGATAATATGACAGTTACCACTCATGTGAATAAAGCAAAACTTGGAAGATAAGGCTGTTTCTAAGGCTAATGATCAGCACAGTGAGCATGGGGGATATTTCATAGCTGAGGGGATTATATATATATATATATATATATATATATATATATATATATATATATATATATATATATATAAACAGGACGTACAGTTAATAAGGAGAGATTTCACCATGACTACATGACTGACACTATGCCACCTACCTGTAGGTGTAAGGCAGCTGAATTTAAAAGAACAGTAACACCAAAAAATGAAAGTGTATAAAAGTAATTACAATATACTGTACTGCTGCCCTGTATTGCTACAACTGGTGTGTTTGCCTCAGAAAGACTACTATAGTTTATATAAGTAAGCTGCTGTGTAGCCATGGGGGCAGCCATTCAAGCTGGAAAAAAGGAGAAAAGGCACAGGTTACATAGCAGATAACTAGTAGATAAGTCCCATATAATGAGGGTTTATCTGTTATCTGCAAAGTAACCTGTGCCTTTTCTCCTTTGAATGGCTGTCCCCATGGCTACACAGCAGCTTACTTATATAATCTATAGTAGTCTTTCTTAGGCAAACACACCAGTTGTAGCAATGCAGGGCAACAGTACAGTATATTGTAATTACCGTATATACTCTAGTATAAGCCGATCTGAATATAAGCCGAGGTACCAAATTTTACCTAAGAAAACCGGAAAATCTTATTGACTCGAGTATAAGCCTAGGGTGGGAAATGCAGCCGCCAATCACCTAACACCAACCGTGCATACATAAACACATATATAAAATTCAGAAAAATCAAATAAATCAAAATCACTGTAATTAAGCCTAAATACTAGAGTAAAAAAGGAAAAGAGAACATAGAAAAAAGGAGAAAGAGAAAAATTAAACAAGATGCAGGAAACCAACCAGTATAGCTGAACTGCAACTCACACACTACATCGAGTCTATCAAAAAAAAATTTAGGGAGAACAATGTAGGCAGATACTGGGACATGGCTAATATCTGTTGGTTTACACAATACTGGATAATATCATTGTGCCGGGTCAGGTACCTCATGTAAAGTTCTGTGCGCCGTAGGTGCGGCTTGCTATGGTAACCGAGACGCTAGGAAAAGATACTGAACCTATGGGTCCAGCGCTTATAGTACAGGAACCGTTAAGAGCAACCCGTTGCTGGTATAATTGTGGGACTGATGCGGGCTGGAAGTCTGTGGCACACGCACATATATAACGGTGGATCTACTGTATAAATAATATATGTATGGCAAGAGAATGGGCGCATGATGTCACTTCTGCCCCACGCGCCGCTGCAGAGCAGAAGAGCAGAAGAGCGCACATTATAGAAGGATACTCAGCAGTTCCAATCACAGCACTGAGCTGCTGTGGAAGCTGGCATACCGTAGGCAGAGAGAACGCAAGTGCCGGTATTTAACTGAACACTGACGAACGCGAGTGCTGGTATAACATGCGACTATGTTTTTAACTTCCCTGCTGCGCATGTGTGTGGGGGGCTTTAAAGGTGGTGCGGGTAGCCTGTGCTGTTGGCGGGGGCAGCGACAATCACTTGGAGGGGGTCTGTATTACTCGAGTACTCGAGTATAAGCCGAGGTTGCTTTTTTCAGCATATTTTGTGTGCTGAAAAACTCGGCTTATACTCGAGTATATACGGTACTTTTATACACTTTCATTTTTTGGTGTTACTGTTCCTTTAATTCTGTTCTATGGGGTATAGTACAAACTACTTATTGTAGTACAGCTAACCCCATAGAAGACAATGAAATCTATTTAAGCATGCAGCAAGTAGTGGGCAATAGGGAATAATTATATCTTAGTTGGGATGAAACAGAAGGTAGTGTCTTATTATTACAGAAAAAAGGAAATCATTTTTAAAAATTAGAATTAAATGCTTATGATGGAGTCTATGGGAGAGGGCCCTTCCGTAATTCAGAACTTTCTGGATAATGGGTTTCCGGATAACAGGTTTCATACCTTTACATACATCTAAGGAGATTTTAGCACATCTATTACAGGTATGGGACCTGTTATCCAGAATGCTCAGGACATGGGTTGTTTTTGGATAAGGGGTCTATCTGTAATTTGGATCTCCATACCTTAAGTCTACTAAAAAATAATTTAAACATCATTCAACCCAATAGGCTTGTTTTGCCTCCGATAACAAATGGGGAGGTGGCCTTCCTGATTCTGGATAACGGGTTTCCAGATAAACAATCCCATACCTAATGTAATGTGGACAACCCCTGTCACTGGGCCAACTTTACCTGTTCTGTGTTGATCATGAAATATTACTAGACCTGTTACTGCAGCAAATAGGTACTGCCCCCCCCCCCCACGGCTGCGGAAGCTCGGTATTTACACAAGCCCATAAACAAGTTGCACCTGATACAATGAGGAGCCTCTGACACCTGGTCACTGCCATTGTTTAAAGGTGCAGACTTGGGCGCAACCTATTGTACCTTTATTTGTGCCGTAATGTTGTCCTTTAGCAGGACACTTTCTTTCATCCATGCTGGGGGTCTGTTAATTTAGGCCAAGGTTCCTTCCTCCCGATACTGAAATATAATTGTTTGCACGTTTCCTGTTGCGAGCAATACATTCGCACCAAGCAATTAATATCAATGCTTAGCAGTTAAAGGGACATGACAAGGGGAGATTAAGAGAAACCTTTGGAATGACCTCTCAGGAAAGTTCCTGCCGTGGAGTCTCTCTCTTCAGTCTGAACTATACAATGTTATTAGATTGCTGGGGTCAGGGACTGGCAGCTCCCAAAGCACATTCATTAGAGACATGAGAATTTTGCTGTTGTTATTGTTACTCCTTGTTTTATTCAGACACCTCTTATTGATCTTCAAGTGTGTCATTGTAATATGCAACTGATTGCATATTAAATATAAACCATTAAATAAACCCACCAGGCTTGTTTTGTCTCCAATAAGGATTAATTATATCTTAGTTGGGATTAAGTACAGGTACTGTTTTATTATTACAGAGAAAAGGGAATCATTTAACCATTAAATAAACCCAATAGGGCTGTTCTGCCCCCAATAAGGGGTAATTATATCTTAGTTGGGATCAAGTACAGGTACTGTTTTATTATTACAGAGAAAAGGGAATCATTTAACCATTAAATAAACCCAATAGGGCTGTTCTGCCCCCAATAAGGGGTAATTATATCTTAGTTGGGATCAAGTACAGGTACTGTTTTATTATTACAGAGAAAAGGGAATCATTTAACCATTAAATAAACCCAATAGGGCTGTTCTGCCCCCAATAAGGGGTAATTATATCTTAGTTAGGATCAAGTACAAGGTACTGTTTTATTATTACAGAGAAAAAGGAAATCATTTTTAAAAAATTTGAATTATTTGATTAAAAGTCAATGGGAGATGGTCTTCCTGTAATTTGGAGCCTTCTGGATTAGGGGTTTCTGGGTTTCTCATACCTGTACTACTGTGTAAAAAGCAACTAAGTTTTAACAAAGTAGACATGATAAATCTTAGGGATCAATTAGTTATTTCTTTGCTGTCAGTTCAAGATGCACACCATGGAGCCCATTCTCAAAGCAGTGGTGCAGGGGTATATCCTCTGTATCTGGCACTGGCATGGGGTGCAGAGTGCAGTGAGGGCTGAATGTCTGAAAAAAGTGCAAATTAGGGGACAGGTGGGGGACAGAATGATGGAAGCCTACCAGCCCCCCCTGCCCCTCATATATACAGAACTGCCAAACGCAGGCAGCACAGAGCTGTATTTAGGTGCAGTCCTAAATGCTGGACCTGCCCCACCACCCAAGAGGTGAGCTTGATGGATTTACGATCCATGTATGGGATCCCTTATCCGGAAACCTATTATCCAGAAAGCTCCGAATTACGGAAAGCCTGTCTTCCATAGACTCCATTTTAATCAAATAATTCAGACTTTTAAAACTGATTTCCTTTTTCTCTGTAATAATAAAACAGTATCTTGTAATTGATCCCAACTAAGATATAAATAATCCGTATTGGATGGAAAACAATCCTACTGTGTTTAATTAATGGTTTATTGGTTTTTTAGTAGACTTAAGGTATGGATTACAGAAAGACCCCTTATCCGGAATACCCTTGGTCCCGAGCATTCTCGATAATGGGTCCTATACCTGTATATATAACACTCAAGAGCTGTCCCGTGATATGTTTCTAGGTTTCTTTAAAAGCCCATCATGCCCATAGCCCTTTAGTAGTTAAGACCTGGGACCTGAGTGATTTCCGAAGGCTATTGGAAATAGTCTGATCACTATTTCTTTCATAGAAATAGTGATCAGAATGACAATTCAATATAAAAGCCCTAATATCTAAACAGGAGTGAGGTGTTTGTAAACGTGGCATTTTTCTTCTACTTACTCCATTCTTTTCTTGCTCTTTTTACCTACAGTTTTATTTTATTCCACCTTTATAAACAGTGTCATAAATTACAAGATGTAAGTCTAGCACTAATCACCCGCAGCAACCAATCAGCAGGTGGCATTTTTGGCAGTTTGTTTGAAAGCAAACATCTGATTGGAGGTTCTGGCTTTCCAGACCTGGGCAAACTTTTAGTTCCATTCCCCTATGCTCCTGGTTTTGATGACACCAGTTGAAAACCCTTGACCTCACACAATAGTTTGCTTGCTCTTCATATATTTTAAGTAAACTCCATTTGTTCCCTGCAGCGGCATCTGTATCGGCTGAATGAAGCAGTAAAAACAATCTTTTATTTGCACACTTCACTCACTTTGCTTCTTTTCACTGCTACATTCCTGGAGCCATTGACAGGACTTCTGGTTGGTTTCATGCAAACGGCCATGAGGTGGAAGAGTCAGGTTATTAGTGCGGCTCTCTTGGAATTGTTTAGCTAACCCAAGGGTCATGAAAGGTTCCCCGGGGGTATGGGTGCTCTTGGCTGCTTTAGCATATTAAATTCACTGGTGCGAGCTTGGCCCACTGTCTCCATACAGGGAACGGAGTTGGCCCGAGTTCTTGTTTGAACTTTCCTTTTGTGCAAACAGCAGGGCCGATCCACCTGTGCCATTATCTCTAATAAGATCACAGGGACACATCCCTCATGTTTACCAACATCATTGCCGCCATTAGAGAGGAGAGTAATAAACGCCTTCACAATGCTGCTTTTAAATGACTTCATGGACTCTCCCAATAAAGCTGAAAAGGGCAAATATACTGGGTGACTGTATTTGATTTGCAAACAGCAGGAGATTCCTTTTTGGCACAAGGATGCACAAGCCCCAAATGCAAAGCAGACAGTAGGGGGCACATTTGCTAGAAGTCGACTAGTAAATCAAAAATTTGACCAAACTCATTACCACGAATGTCTGACATTTACAAAAAAATCTCATCTGCAAAGTCAGTACTGAAAAAAAAAACTTTTTTTTGAATTGTCGCGCAAAAAACGTAAAAAATCCGAAACCTTCTACGTGACTTAGCAAGTTTTAGCTGGTGAATTCGGATTTTTAACAGTTGGACGCATAGTAAATCTTGAAAAAGTCACAACTTTTTTTCCACGACATTTAGCGCTAAAAATACGAATCAGGAAATATAAATCTGACGGTTAGTGAATGGCCACCTATGTGTTTGGTGATAATGATAAGCTCCATTTCTGTGACCTTATATTGTGTTACCATTGAGGGTGAAGACACACAGAGATACTTAGTAGCTGCTACTTGTGACAGCTACAAAACACTAGAAAATGTCCTGCCATAGACAATACAGAGAATTGCTTTTGCTAAAACGCACAAAGTGACGTTGTCTATTTTTGGGGAGACTAGTCACCCATGATAAATCTCTGCTAGCACAGGCAACACATCTCCCCAAAAAGCTATTTCACTGGCAATAAAGGGAATTGCTGGTGGAAATGCCGTGCATCAATATGGTTTTCCAAAGCTGCATTAAGTTGCCTTTAGGTAGCAGGGATTTATCTCCCATGGGACCTTTCCCATTACCCTTAAGGATTGTTGTCACCTCTGTTGGCCATCCCTGCCATTTGTTACCATGGAAACACTGGCACAAAAATGATCACAAGTGCAGTTTCTGGGCCTCCAATTTTCCCCTCAAAATACCATTCTAAAGATATAGGTATGGGATTCCTTATCCAGGAACCTGTTATTTAAGAAAGGCCCTCTCGTATAGAGTCCATTTTAAACAAATTAATAAATCCTAAATTTCTGTGACTTGTAACCCCAGTGGGACCCATAGAACTTTAAGCAGGAGCCTAGGAAGACCTGTGCTGTATTGCTATCGTCAAAATGACAACTACTGTAAAATTGTATCATAATGTTAGATACCCAATGCCCAAGGAATAAAAACCCTGAATTATTAATATGGTTTTTGTGCTCTGTAAATTTCTGTTATAAATTAATTGGTTTTATCTGGCACCTACATTAATAATTCTGACCCAGATTATATCCCCATGGCCAAAAGCATCCATCGCGGTCCACCAGTCAATCCCCCGTGGACTTCTGGTGGACCGCGTCTAAGCCTGCAAATGCGGAGCAAATACGGAAGTGTGGCGCTTTTATGGGGTATGCGTATGTATGCTGCATTGTGTATGTATGCGGGGAGGAGCCAAAGTCGATAGCCGCGCCAAAAGGTCTGGGCACCCCTGCTCTATATGTAATAAAAGGCACTAAGTTTACCCAGGAGCAGTAACCAATAGCAACCAATACAATGTTTGCTTTTAAACAGGTGACCAGTAAGTACTACCTGCTGATTGGTTGCTATGGGTTACTGCTCCTGGGCAAACTTAGTGTCTTTTATTACATAACCCCTTATACCGTAAATCCTAATCACTTACTACTGTAATTTAAAGCCTGGACTTGTATGCTTACTTTTTCTTCTACCTGTTCCTATCTACCTTGCTCTAATTTCTTCATGTATATTATTATCCATTCATTTTATAACATAACTATATTCAACCACACTACACAGATGTATTTATTTATGCTGCACTATTATTTATCTTTTAAATTGAAATCCCTAACACAATTTTTTAAATTCTCCAAATAATTATAAATTAGATAATGAACCCTCAAATTGGTTTTTGGACTTTACTATTGAATACTTTCATCAATACACAACTATATCTAAGTTTTAAGAAACAGTCTCTGTCATCTGTACAATCCAGTTTTTAGCCCTTGTTCTTTGTTTGGCAAAGTAAGGCGAAAAATCCCAGAAGTTCTTGCTAATACCAGAAGGACGTCCAATCCCTTTCTCTCGCCGTGCTTTAAAGCAATAAATTAGAGGCGCTGCTTTGTGGCAGGACTGCCTTATCCTTAATGCTCAAACAAACAGCTTGCCTGTCAGGGCCTATTGAATGTGCTGCCAGGGGAAGTGGGGCTACAGGCAGAGAAATTGCTCAGCCAGCCTGAAACACAAGGAAATCAATTAGAAAAGCAAGCATGAAGTCAATATTCATTGCAGCAGGCAATACCCAGGCCAACAATGAAATGATAATAAGAAGGTTCACAAAGGCGGCACGTTTAATGATACGCTTTTAAAAGAGCTACTGCCATTACTGCGTATGGATGTGCCTGGCAAACAGGCAAGGGCCATATGGGGGTTCAGCCTTCGGGATTTGAATACCTCCCCCACCATCTGTGCTAGGGGCAGAAAACTCACCAATAATATCAGCCAGGAATGAACAACTTTTAAAGCCTCCTGCTGTTAGAGAACAACAACTTCCATCCTCCTGGCTGCTTGGGAGGTTTGCGGAGGCAGCTCATAGCCTAGAACTAGGGAAAACTTCCCCTGGATGAGCTCTGCAGTGTCCTACAAACAACATGGTGCAGACAGAGATACTTTTTAATGGCCATCATAAAAATCAAGCAGGTTTATTACTTCATAAATGTAGAAACTCTCAAAGTTGCACAGAGCATATTATGAAGTAGCCTACTCAGCCTCTACAGGGTATTGGGTATAAACGGTTTCATGTTTGTGTTCCCTATGATTGTCTATAATTTCCCCATCAATTACACAGTATGTTGCTTGGAAGAAATGTGCTTCTGGGTGTAGGGTAAAACAATGGAAGGGGCAGCTTTGGTAGCTCAGTTGTTTCTCAATGTGGGATGCTTTGTAGGTATTTTGTGTTTCACCCCACACACAGAAACTATTGCACCACAAAAACAGCAAAAACAAGTTGGTGATTGAGAATAATTGACTAGTAAATGTTGTTACATTGAATCAAATACAAAATGTAATCTCAAAGAAAATCCTGGTGAACCTTAAGGCCTGGCTCTCTACTCCCTCGAGAGACTCACAGATCATTTTACTGTAAAACTGGCAATAGCTGCCTATAGAGGTATGGGATCCATTATCCGGAATCCCATTATCCATAAAGTTACAAATTGCAGGAAGCCCATCTCCCACAGACTCCATTATAAGCAAATAATTCTTATTTTTCAAAATGATTTCCTTTTTCTCTGTACAGGTATCAGACCCCTTATCTGGAAACTCGTTATCTAGAAAGCTCCGAATTACAGAAAGACCGTCTCCCATAGACTCCATTTTAATCAAATAATTCAGAATTTTTAATTTCCTTTTTCTATGTAGAAATAAAACAGTACCTTGTAATTGATCCCAACTAAGATATAAATAACCCTTATTGGATGCAAAACAATCCTATTGGGTTTAATTAATGTTTTTTTAGTAGACTTAAGGTATTGAGAACGAAATTACGGAAAGACCCCTTATCCGGAATACCATTGGTCCCGAGCATTCTGGATAATGGGTACTATAACTGTAATAATAAAACAGTACCTTGTACTTGATCCCAACTAAGATATAATTAATCCTTATTGGATGCAAAACAATCCTATTGGGTTTTTTTCACATTTAAGATTTTTAGCATCTTAAGGTAGGAGATCCATATTACAGAAAGACCCCTTATCTGGAAACCCCGGGTCCCAGGTATTCTGAATAACAGGTCCCATACCTGTGCCAAACATTGCCAATACAGTTGTTTATATAAATCCAACCCTTAACTAGAAGGGATTGCATTATGTGATCTGCACTGTTGGTAAATGACTCACCTATAGTAAATGCACCTAAATGAGATGGGCTCGGTAAGATCAAAAGAATCCGCTTTTCCTGCTCAGCGATGTCCTTTTAACTTTCATTTCACTTCTAACTCACTCTCATTCCACCTCTCTTATCTTTACTTGCTTTGTTCCTCCCTCACTTTAAAGGTTTCTGCTTATATAAAGCACAGATATTGCAGCTAATGTCCCCTAAGGGCCCTGCTC
Organism: Xenopus tropicalis; assembly: GCF_000004195.4. Lineage (NCBI taxonomy): Eukaryota > Metazoa > Chordata > Amphibia > Anura > Pipidae > Xenopus > Xenopus tropicalis. The sequence goes on along the minus strand of NC_030681.2, from coordinate 27,012,633 downwards.
ACCCCTTTGCGTTACTTGTAAATCCATCATGGAGCCTAGTCATCATTGAGCAGAATCTCGGCAATATTTTGTTTAGCGGCTGCTGTCATAAACACTTGTTTGGTTGCTGATTGCTTTGAGAAAGATAATAAATGTTAATAAACCAGTGTTACATTGTATTTTTCATTTTGTAGCCAATCAGAGGACTTATAATTAACAGAACAAAGTGAAGAAGCCAGCTGCTCAGTGCGGGCTGTAATCAGTTAAATATGCTTTATTATTAAATCATCTTCATCCATACATGTTCTCTTTGCATGGGGGGAGGGAGGGGATCTATTTGCAGCCACCCCAGTGTCAAGGGGCTCACTGGCAATATCTTCACGCACAGATTGGAGAGTAAGGAGACAACATAGTATTGACCCAACATAGCATCATTTCCTAAACAGTTGGACAGCACTAGGGCCTAGATCAAAGCTGGTGGCTTACAGCCAACATAGTTAGCCCTAGAAGGCCAAAAGAGATCACAAAAGAAAGTGGGCCAAAATAGATAGCGACCCAATGAGTGTGCCCAGTTGGAGGAACACCTAGAAAAAGAGAACTCTATGTGGTAATTATACAGTTGAAATACATAATTTTACATACCCTAATTTTACACTGTTTGTGTCCCCACCATTATATAATGCATGTATTTCCCTGATTTTACATTTTCCCAGATTTTACACCATTTTATTTCTGCTTCCCTGAAAGAATATGTGAGTTATTTGACTTGCAGCCTTTACAGCAGGCCTGGACTGAGATTCAAAATAGATCCTGGCCCTACAGGCCCAATAAATAGTGACTGTCATCTGGCATCTTACAGCAGCACCTCTGGCATTTGCCAGTCTTGGCCTGCTTAGAGTAAATGTAGCCATACACAGGCAGATTTTAACAGCCAATTGAGGTCCTTTAGACCAATTCAGCAGCTTATCTGCCCATATATGGGCACCCCCATGGGCCTACCAGACCGAGGTCTGGCCTAAGCTTAGCTTCTCAACAGCTGCCCAGAGCCCACTGAGCATGTGAGTGTCACAGGCACTTCTGTGCCAGGATGGTGATCCCCTGTGACAACTTTCAATGCCTGGATCATTACTACTATAGAGATGCTGAACCTTTAGGCTGGTTCAATAAGTTCAGTATATCAAATATGGCATAGTTCTCCTTTGACTCATGAAGTCTGTTATTCTTTACTACTAGCAGGTAAACAGGAGTGAGAATCAAGGAATGTTCTCCCATAATACTGAACTGAATCACTCCCAACTCTGAGAACCCTGTCTTGGCAGATTATTGTCAGTGCACAAAAGGTAAGGTCAGTCATTTGTCCAACATCAGGTCAAAACCGTGACTTTGGGCTTAAACTTACACCGCTGTTGCTGTAGATCCACAGAAGGGTGTTCTTGAACATCTAAAGACCTGAAGTTTGAACACCCGTGCCATAGCAAAAACCTTTAGGATGTGTAGCAGGAGTCTGAAGAATTTTGCATTTCTCATGACTTCATCTGAAAAACATGCATCTGCTCCCACAATGCCCCTTGCTCAGGGAAGCTGAGCTTACTGTAAGGGATTATATCTTCTCCCTAAAGGAAAGACACATTAGCCATACAGAGGCTTTCCCTTATCTAACGTCAGCTGACTTGGAATGTTTAGTGCTGGAAACATACAAATTACCTGCAACTTCCAAAATACTGGATAGCAAAGCCCCAGAGTAAAGCAAAAGGCAAGTGATGAAGGGGGTGAGAAAGAAGAGGGGCAGGAACGTTATACCAGGCAAAAGCTGGAATAGGGGCAGATAGGGGAAAGGCAGCTACAGTATTTGCACATGCCACTCAGATATATAAGCTTTATTTAGCTTTGGTTTACATACATGGTCCACTCAATTAAACATAGAAGAATGAAAAATGATTTTAGCTGCTGATACTTTTATATTGGAAGTGGAATTATTTCCCTGGCATGAAAGCTTAAGCCCCAAAAAAGGAGATCTTTATGGGTTACATGCATAATCAATTGGCCACATAGGAATGACCTTTCTTTGTGCTACAGAATACTGCCTGCTCCTGCACCCCTATCCTATTGTTGTGACTGAATGAATGCTTTCCCAGCTGGTCAGTGGCCAGGGGAACTGACATTTGTTTTGCAGATATATTTAACCCCTGCTTTGTCCCTTGGGGAATTAGCTATCATTTATAACATTCTTGTGGACCATTGTGTTCCAGTGATCCTCAACCTGTGGCTTGTGAGTAACATGTTGCTCTCCAACCCATTGGATGTTGCTCCCAGTGGCCTCAAAGCAGATAATTATATTTGAATTCCTGGCTTTTGGGCAAGTTTTTTTTAATTATTTCTTCCACAGCCTGCAATTCCCCTATTTTTGGTAATTTTCCCCTGATGCACGTGACCCAGGAAAAATGACCTGAAATGGATATACGAGAGTACCGGTACCTTTCATATATATTTTTTTTATTCATGCTGCATTTCTGTATAATTTTTGAATTTTTGCTAACAAGAACTTCCTATAGGCTGCCCGTCCACATAGGGGCTACAAAATAGCCAATCACAGTCCTTATTTGGGACCCCCAGGAACATGTTTTATGGTTGTGTTGCTCTCCGAGTCTTTTTACATATGAATGTTGCTCACGGGTAAAAATTGTTGGGGATCCCTGTCCTAGACAGTGTGGTGCTTCTTAAGGGTAAAATCATAGCTACTTGTCTAGGGGTCCTGGGCAAAAGGCAACACCGTAGTCAGGCACAGTAGGCAGGCAGTAACCTTCCCTTAAAGGTGGCCATAAACTGAAAGAGCGGATCTGTCCTCGATGGTGGACAATAGTGGTTTGATATGATCATAGGATAATAGGAAAAGGATCATAGTTGCCGCTATGCAGGCCATTGGATTGGGGGCCACATAACCTTGCATATATGGTCCTTGATCTGACAGGAAAATCAAACCTGCCCGATAGACATCTGGGTGATTTTAGGTCAGATATTGGTCAAGTGGCCCCATACAGGCCTATAAGCTGCCAACTCAGCACTTGTATGACCACCTTAAGGCTACTTAAAAAAACACGGTGCTTAAATGTATGTCCTGCTACAGTCAGACAAGGGTAGCCTGTACGTCTATGTAGATCCCATATTATCTCTCAGCCTCTCTTATCTCTTCTGCTGCCTGAGATTGATGGGACATGTATTTCTGGTACCCCGTGAGAAACCAAAACACTTGCTTAGTGCATATTGTTATTAGGGCAGATGTGTGAAACAGAGCTCACCGCAGTAAAATTCCACCACTCTCCATTTATTCCTATAGGATTTTTAGAGGTGTATTTATTAAATCATGAAAGCCTCTAAAAATCCCAAAGAAATGCACAGAGAGAGGAAATAATAGTGTGGTGAGCTCTCATTTCACACTTTTTCGCCCTTCTTTCTCAGCGCTGCTACAATTAGTGGTAGTGTGGGGGCATAGCTGTAAGAGAGATGGAGGACTGAGGCTGGACACAACTGGGTTATACAATGACAATTTAACCCAATGGTTTCAGTCTATAAGATCTTCCATGTATATGCTTTATAGACAGTTATGTAGGTTTATGTACACAAGTGTTAGCTTTTATTAGTCTAATTATATCTGAGTAGTCAAAGTTCATTTCTGCTTGGGCTAGTTCACTACTTCCTATTCCACTCATCATTTTCAGTGGGTCTTCAAACTCTCACAAAAAATACAAAATTGAAAAACAGCACACATTTTGCTTATGACAACTCCCATTGACTTCTATCTGAGCTCACAAGCTTTTAGATTTTGATTTAGAAGTTTTACTTTTGCGTTTGCAGGTGTTTGCACTTAATAAATATCAGACATTGAAGATTTGAAACCATAATTCGAAATCATGAGTTTTAGCTCAAAAAAATTGAATTTGAACATCGTAACCACTCAAAGCTCCACATCAATCATATAGTGATGTGCAAATCTGGATAAACATAAAAAAAAACACATTGAATTCAATGGGTGAGGATCTTTTGGGTTTCTAAGGGGGTGTTTTTCACCCCCTTGGAAACCAAGAATAGATCTTGGGATAGATCTTGTAATATGTTTTCTAAATAGCAACACAGATGTGCATTACCTATGCCTTCCACTTTACAGTCTAATAAGGGAAAAATGGAAGGCATACCTGTATATATTTACTCTTATTAAAACAAGACACTTGAAATGATGATCCCATGAGTATTCTCTCACCAAAATGAAAAAAAGAGAAACCACTGAGCCCAGAGACAGAAACAAGTATGGAAACATTTCATTGGGTATAATAAACATTCACTTTGTTTGGTTTGCTTCATATGTTGAGCTTTTGGGGTTGTGAAATGAAAGCAAGAATCCTTCACTCCATTTCACTTCCCTGATCCCTGTGCTTTCCCCTGCTAGTTTTATTGGCTGTATTCTAGCTGTCTTCTGCTCTCAAAAAACAATCCCTTTGAAGGTTCTCTGCTCAGTGTCACTTAAGCTTCCTAGTCCGTAGGCCATCAAGGTCAAGGTTCTATCAAGAATAGGGTTTCTTAAGTGCAACGTGTGAGACAGCATCTGACACTGTTTACTGATAATGCCAGTCCCTTAGTCACCGAAGGATATAAGTTAAAAGCATTTCTTATTGAGTTCAAAATTGTTAACCTTTAAGGTGATGCTTGGATTTTACTTTATAGAAACCCTGAAGATTTTGTCTGGAACGTGGCGCAGTAATGTGTGAAAGCTTTTCGCTTTAACCGGTCCTTCTTATTTTTTACTGGAACTATAACTTTTCCCCTTTTCTCGCTGACTTCCCTTAGCTGACAAAACACAGCCGATGTTTCTAATGTGATGGTATGTCTGTAAAGCAGGGCCTTGCATAACGTGCTGGCTCTTTATGAAGATCATTTGCGGGAGAGGCAATGTGCATTGGATTAACTCCCAAACAATTATGCACTTGCCAGCACAAAGTAAAAAAAAATAAAAATTGTGGGCAGTTCCGCCAAAAACATTGTTCATTCTTTGGCAATCTTAGGGAAAAATTAATGGATTTATAGTTACATACAGTGAACAGAACAAGGCCAGTGCAAAAATATGGCAGGATTTATCTTGGATGAAAACACATGACAAATTTGAATTCACGTCTCACATTTGGGTTCGTTTATTCCCTTTGTTCTATTTATATTCTATACTGCAATTACAAAAACATATAAAGTGTTTATTTTTTTAATGCCATTTTTTTTTCTCCAAGTTTGTCAGTACAGGCACGGACCAAGCATATAGTGTCTATCCACACCTACTGATTATCGTGGTAATTGGCAGTAATAATGGGAGTAGAAATGCCCTCCACGGCGCAAGACCGATGTCAATTTCGTGCTGGCTGACTCCATCACACCAGGACACGGTGGAACACCATGTAGGAAAATGTTCTAATGCTTTGAGACTGCTTTCCACCCTCTTTATTCTCCAGGTCTTGCCGCACTTATTGCTAACAAACTGTGAAATTCAATTTGATGTCTTAGTATTCCATTGAAGAGGGGATGCATTGCATGGAAAAATATTACCGCTTGAACTGAGAGAGCCAGGAGCTTTTCCATCCAAACGCTTGAAAGGATCCTTCAGTTCCTGCACATTAATAGGAAGGGGCAGATACAGAGGTTGAGTATTTTAGCATGGTAGCTGCTACACAGTTTATTTTAATTTTGTCAATAGCCATTATACAATTTGGCAGGCTAATCAAAAATTATTCTGTAAAGCAAATGGAGAAATTCTAGTCACCAGCAGGCCCAGACTGGCAATCTGTGGGTTCTGGCAAATGCCAGAGGGGCTGCTGAAAGATCCCATAGACAGTCACTATTTATTGGGCTGCTGGGGTGCTGTTTGGGCCTCTGTGTACATGAAATGCCAGGGCCTATTTTGTAGCCCAGTCCAGACCTGGTCACCAGATCATGAGGGCTGTTTTTAGGTCCGGTGCCCTGCAGATCCCTTTGTACCTATATCATTTATTTATCTAATTCTTAAATCTCCTTAAAAACAATTTAGCCAGAAGTGAGCAATCTGGAGGGCATTTACTAACAGACAGATTTTTTTTCCGATTTTGACTATTTAGAACTAAAAGACACAGTCTCCATAGCCCATCTAAAACTTGACCCTGTAGCAGTCAATAGCAGATGTCCCTTCCCTTTCATGGAGGATCGATCTTTGCTTGAAAATCTTTAGCGATATTTGGATTTTTGGTGCTGGCTTTTGTGCAACAAGATGAAAAAGTTGCAGTTTTTGAGGCTTTCTGCAACTTTTTCTCAACCATGCTGTTTCAGTTCAGATGTTTTGATAAATGCCGGGCATTCGTGGAAATGAGTTTATTCAAATTAAAGAAAAAAACTGAGAAAAATTTTTTTTGGTAAATCTGCCAGCACATCTCCAGCACACCTTCTACATGAATGTTAAACTAGAAGCTGATTTTGCCCAAAACTCCCAGTATCCCCTGACCTTAAAATGCAAAACAATCCAGAATAAAGTTAACTGCCCCTTAGGGCATGGGGTACAGCTATTCTTTGCCTAAATGTTACTGGACTGTTATTGCTATCTTATAATAGTGGAGTGGAAAATATGCCTTACTTATTTTTTAATAAACACAGATAAAATTAATTTAATATAGCCAAAATTCTATAAAAAAAAACACAAATGGTACTAAATTACATAGTGTTTATGCCAGAATTGCATATAAATTTTACAGAAATGCAGCAGTAATAACAAAAAAAAGATATGAAAGGTACCGGTACTCTCGTATATCCATTTCAGGTCATTTTCCCTAGGTCACGAGTATCTCGGGAAAATGACCAAAAATAGGGGAATTGCAGGCTGTGGAAGAAATAATTAGCAACCACAAGTCTTAAAATAACAGGAGCTTCAATAATGTGTTATGGTTAGAGTTGCCACCCGGCTGGTATTTTACTGGCCAAGTAGTTAAAGTTGTGCTTGATGTCAATGTTATAAACAGGGAAGAAAGACAGAGAAAGATAGGTAATATCAGTATTTGTTGAAAAGGTGGCAACTCTAGTTACAATAGTAAGCCCACGTGTGGATGACACATCTAAGCTATGGATATGCTGTGCTTAAACTGACATATTTTTATGCAGATGCATTTTTGTGGGGTTTTATTGATTACAAGTGCCAACTCTACAATAATAAAACAAATATGAATACATTTTAGACGTTTAGACCTTTGCATTTGTGCAATGGAAATAAGGTATTTATTGGCCTTCCTATTACAGGGCTTTGCCTATCTTCTGTAAAGATGTTGTTGACTCTGCAGATATTACCTAGCTCTAGAGACAAGTTTTCTGCCTTTCAGCTTTCAGTTTTCAGCTAGTGTATAATCATTCAAAAATAAACACTTAGATCCTATTGTTACATTATATATATAGCAGATATAGAGACCCACACCCACAATGTGCTTTATTGCAGGAGACTACAAATCTTACTAGACTGCAAGTTTATATTATAAGGGCTCTGGCACACGGGGAGATTAGTCGCCCGCGACAAATCTCCCGTGTCTCGGGCGACTAATCTCCCCGAAATGCCATCCCAACGGCGAAAATGTAAATCGCCGGTGGGATGGCATACGCGGCGGCGCAATTTCACTGAAATCGCGCAAGTTTCCTCTCGAGGCAACGCCGCGTATGCCATCCCACAGGTGATTTACATTTTCACCAGTGGGATGGCAATCCGGGGAGATTAGTCGCCCGTGAACAGGGAGTTTTGTAGCAGGCGACTAATCTCCCCATGTGCCAGAGCCCTAAGGGCTCTTGCACACGGGGAGATTAGTCGCCCGCGACAAAACTCCCTGTTCGCGGGCGACTAATCTCCCCGAGTTGCCTTCACCTGCCATCCCACCGGCGAAAATGTAAGTCGCCGGTGGGATGGCACACGCGGCGGCGCGATTTCGCGCAAATCACTGAAAAAGCCTCGCGAGGCAACTTCGCCGATTTGCACGAAATCGCGCCGCCGCGTGTGCCATCCCACCGGCGACTTACATTTTCGCCAGTGGGATGGCAGGTGAAGGCAACTCGGGGAGATTAGTCGCCCGCGAACAGGGAGTTTTGTCGCGGGCGACTAATCTCCCCGTGTGCCAGAGCCCTAAGGCAACATTTGAGATTTCAGACCACTGACTGTTATCACACGAGACTGAGCAAGAATCACATGACTGTTGATAATTACATTGTCTTGTTTGCTAAAATGTGCATGCATTTAATACATAACCATTAAACCCCTTCTGGATGAAAAACAACCCGCAACAGCCATTGATTTCCTTCCAGCAATCTCAGAGCTCTATCACAGCCTTGCATTGTTGTTTTAAGATTTGAGTTTCTCTTGAAAGCAGCTAATAATAATGATGTCCAGATCTAAGCATGGGAACATTGTAGAATACTGTGCAGAGCGTATTTAGCATGATTTATTACCCAGATATTATCACCAAAAGAGGCAAGGCTTGGTTAAAATCCCTATTATATCACTAATGTCTGACCAGAAATCCGGTCATTATAACCACTAATGGATGCAGAACATTGTGATACTACTGAGATACAATTGTGTCATGGGCGAGAAAAAAAAAAAAACTTTGGTAGTACAAGGACAAAATGTAAACGAATAGAGCTTATCTGTAGAGAAAAGGCATCTCATTGAATGTGTTTTGAATAAATTATGATCTTATATAACAGCCAAAAAGACTCGCTTCTGAAACAAGTGCTTATGTGCAAAAGGATAAATATCAACATAAATGATAAGATTTTTCACTTACAATGTAGTTTTTCCCAGAATTCCAGCATTATAGCAGGTGCCTTTGCAACAATTTGTGCGACAAAATCGTATTTAGAGAAAGTTTCAGATTCATTGAAGCTTCGGTATCGTGACTTTCCTTGGGCCAGGTTGGAGCTGCTGAGTGCCATTGAGCCCTATGGGAGACTTTCCTTGGGCCGGGTTGGAGCTGCAGAGTGCCATTGAGCCCTATGGGAGACTTTCCTTGGGCCGGGTTGGAGCTGCAGAGTGCCATTGAGTCCTATGGGAGACTTTCCTTGGGCCGGGTTGGAGCTGCAGGGTGCCATTGAGCTCTATGGGAGACTTTCCTTGGGCCGGGTTGGAGCTGCAGAGTGCCATTGAGCCCTATGGGAGACTTTCCTTGGGCCGGGTTGGAGCTGCAGAGTGCCATTGAGCCCTATGGGAGACTTTCCTTGGGCCGGGTTGGAGCTGCAGAGTGCCATTGAGCCCTATGGGAGACTTTCCCTGGGCCGGGTTGGAGCTGCAGAGTGCCATTGAGCCCTATGGGAGACTTTCCTTGGGCCAGGTTGGAGCTGCAGAGTGCCATTGAGCCCTATGGGAGACTTTCCTTGGGCCAGGTTGGAGCTGCAGAGTGCCATTGAGCCCTATGGGAGACTTTCCTTGGGCCGGGTTGGAGCTGCAGAGTGCCATTGAGCCCTATGGGAGACTTTCCTTGGGCCAGGTTGGAGCTGCAGAGTGCCATTGAGCCCTATGGGAGACTTTCCTTGGGCCAGGTTGGAGCTGCAGAGTGCCATTGATCCCTATGGGAGACTTTCCTTGGGCCGGAGCTGCAGAGTGCCATTGAGCCCTATGGGAGACTTTCCTTGGGCCGGGTCGGAGCTGCAGAGTGCCATTGAGCCCTATGGGAGACTTTCCTTGGGCCAGGTTGGAGCTGCAGAGTGCCATTGAGCCCTATGGGAGACTTTCCTTGGGCCGGGTTGGAGCTGCAGAGTGCCATTGAGCCCTATGGGAGACTTTCCTTGGGCCGGGTTGGAGCTGCAGAGTGCCATTGAGCCCTATGGGAGACTTTCCTTGGGCCGGGTTGGAGCTGCAGAGTGCCATTGAGCCCTATGGGAGGCTTCCAAAATCATGCACAGAAGGTTCAAAGTCAGAAAGGTTTTCCCGCCGTTTCCGAACGTTCGAATACGAAAATTTCAGAACTTTCGGATCGTACCATGATATTTTTGTACGACCATGATGCAAAATTTTCACGCTTTTAACGCACATCAGAAATATAATACGAAATTCAGACTTTGATAAATGGGTCCCATAGTGTCTAAAGCTGGCTGGCCCACTCTTTCCCCAATATGTCCCCTTTGAGGTGGGCAATATTGGATCACATGATGGGTCTGCACCCTAACAGTATTTTTTAACCTGCCTAATCAATATTTCGCTTGTTTGTAGAATCCCATACATGGATAGAAAAGCTGCCAATTTAGCCCTTATGGTATAAATCTGCATATTAAATCTGCTTGTGTATGTCCTACATTAGCCACTTCATCTCTGTATGATATCATTTATGGGATATGAGATCTGTTATCTTGAAACTCGATATCCAGAAAGCTCTGAATTACAGAAAGCCTGTCTACCATAGACTCCATTTTAATCAAATCAGATTTTTTAAATTGATTTGCTTTTTCTCTATAAAAATAAAACAGTGCTTTGTATTTGATCCCAACTAAGATATAATTACCCCTTATTGGGGGCAGAACAGCCCTATTGGGTTTATTTAATGGTTAAATGATTCCCTTTTCTCTGTAATAATAAAACAGTACCTGTAATTGATCCCAACTAAGATATAATTACCCCTTATTGGGGGCAGAACAGCCCTATTGGGTTTATTAATGGTTAAATGATTCCCTTTTCTCTGTAATAATAAAACAGTACCTGTACTTGATCCCAACTAAGATATAATTACCCCTTATTGGGGGCAGAACAGCCCTATTGGGTTTATTTAAAGGTTAAATGATTTCCCTTTTCTCTGTAATAATAAAACAGTACCTTGTACTTGATCCCAACTAAGATATTATTAATCCTTATTGGATGCAAAACAATCCTATTGGGTTTAATTAATGTTTTATTGATTTTTTAGTAGACTTAAGGTATGAAGATCCAAATTACGGAAAGACCCCTTATCCGGAATACCCTTGATCCCGAGCATTCTGGGTAATGGGTCCTATACCTGTATATTATTAGCGCGTGATTCACTAGATGAATTTCAGCTGCGTGCAACATGCTAATAGGAACCTTCCCATGAACTCGTAAGCTGTTAGACAGTGAAGTTTTACATTGGTGTTTTTTACATTGTTTGAGCTTAATAATTGGAAACCTTTGAATTTGGGTGTTTTTGCATAAAAAATTCAAATTGTGGAAAAAATTTGAATTCAAATATTGATAAATCACGCCCTTAGCGTCCAAACAACTTTCTCTCGTGTTTCTACCGGCCAACTGAGCAGAGGAATTTGATCTTCTGGCCACAAATCAGTTTCTGGTATCTACTCTCATGCGATCTGAGTGCATTGTAAGTTATTATATTATATAGTATTCAGTCCCAATGAAGCCAGAATATTAAAAGTATAAATCATGAAATTTTAGCTGTGAGTTTCATCTACAAAATAGCTTAAACAGAAACGATTTCATTGATCTCAGAACCCGTTTTTTTTGTGCTGCGTAAACACATTTTATGATGTTTCCTTCAGTGAAAAATATGTGGAAGATAAACCAAAATGATAAAGAAACACATTTACATTACATTTAAGTGGAATTAAAACTTGTTGAAGGCAATAGATAAAAGGTCATTAAATAAACCGAAGACCTTCCAACGTCAACTCTTTGAGTTTCCAAATGAATTGGGCGTGAAGGAAAAATAGTCTCTTTCTTCTCTTTGGCACCATAAAACTTGTACTTAATAAGTGGAAAAGAGGGATAATCAGGATTATACATATAGGAGCAATGCTTTGAAACTAGGAGATTGTAAATGGCATTCTGGGGAGGTTTAAAGACATTTTACAGCACATAACAGTATTATTTGTGGATCGTTATTCTTCAGCATAGTCATCAGCATAGTTGCACATTGCAAGATTGCAGTTCACCTCCCAGTACCTAGTAATTAGCTCCCACAACAACCACTATTAGTGTTGCACACACTACAAAGCGCAGGAAGTGGCAGAGCACAGGTAGCATTTATCCCGGCTTCTAGGCTGTATTTGCCAACAGTTGTATACAAGAAAAAGTTCCCATAAGAATGGCTTACAGTTTTATAAGTGACCAGTTGCAAATAATATATTACATATGTTTACCTATGTCCGGTAGTTTGTTGCTATATTTTGTGTTAAAGACCAAAGTATCAAAAATAATTTATTTTGAAAATACCCGCATGATTTTGTTTGTCATAAACATAGGCTCATTCCCTAAAAGGTAAGATTTGGTAGCCAGCTATGACCTATGTTTTTTTAAGCACATGGGGTAGATCAACGGGGTACTGAACTTTACACAATATGTAAGCTACTCTTCAAATTGTCACGCCTATTTTCACAGGGGTTTTCTTACCCTAACAAAAATCATAGATATATTTTATTTTACAGCATATTTTTCTGTTATTGGATAAAAAATTAGCAGGAATCAGGGAACGGACTGTGGCTGTGGGATAGCAGGTATAGTAGGGAGAGATGGTGCCTATAGTAGCAGTGGGATAATAGCCTCTGGGAAGGGAATGGGGCTGTGGGATAGCAGGTATAGTAGGGAGAGATGGTGCATATAGTAGCAGTGGGATAATAGCCTCTGGGAAGGGACTGTGGCTGTGGGATAGCAGGTATAGTAGGGAGAGATGGTGCCTATAGTAGCAGTGGGATAATAGCCTCTGGGAAGGGACTGTGGCTGTGGGATAGCAGGTATAGTAGGGAGAGATGGTGCCTATAGTAGCAGTGGAGGATAATAGCCTCTGGGAAGGGACTGGGGCTGTGGGATAGCAGGAATAGTAGGGAGAGATGTGACTATAGTAGCAGTGGGGGGATAATAGCCTCTGGGAAGGGACTGGGGCTGTGGGATAGCAGGTATAGTAGGGAGAGATGGTGCCTATAGTAGCAGTGGGGGGATAATAGCCTCTGGGAAGGGACTGGGGCTGTGGGATAGCAGGAATAGTAGGGAGAGATGGTGCCTATAGTAGCAGTGGGATAATAGCCTCTGGGAAGGGACTGGGGCTGTGGGATAGCAGGAATAGTAGGGAGAGATGGTGCCTATAGTAGCAGTGGGATAATAGCCTCTGGGAAGGGACTGGGGCTGTGGGATAGCAGGTAAAGTAGGGAGAGATGGTGCCTAGAGTAGCAGTGGGATAATAGCCTCTGGGAAGGGACTGTGGGTGTGGAATAGCAGGTATAGTAGGGAGAGATGGTACCTATAGTAGCAGTGGGGGGCTAATAGCCTCTGGGAAGGGACTGTGGCTGTGGGATAGCAGGTATAGTAGGGAGAGATGGTGCCTATAGTAGCAGTGGGGGGATAATAGCCTCTGGGAAGGGACTGGGGCTGTGGGATAGCAGGTATAGTAGGGAGAGATGGTGCCTATAGTAGCAGTGGGATAATAGCCTCTGGGAAGGGACTGGGGCTGTGGGATAGCAGGAATAGTAGGGAGAGATGGTGCCTATAGTAGCAGTGGGATAATAGCCTCTGGGAAGGGACTGGGGCTGTGGGATAGCAGGTAAAGTAGGGAGAGATGGTGCCTAGAGTAGCAGTGGGATAATAGCCTCTGGGAAGGGACTGTGGGTGTGGAATAGCAGGTATAGTAGGGAGAGATGGTACCTATAGTAGCAGTGGGGGGCTAATAGCCTCTGGGAAGGGACTGTGGCTGTGGGATAGCAGGTATAGTAGGGAGAGATGGTGCCTATAGTACCAGTGGGATAATAGCCTCTGGGAAGGGACTGTGGCTGTGGGATAGCAGGTATAGTAGGGAGAGATGGTGCCTATAGTAGCAGTGGGGGGATAATAGCCTCTGGGAAGGGACTGGGGCTGTGGGATAGCAGGTATAGTAGGGAGAGATGGTGCCTATAGTAGCAGTGGGGGGCTAATAGCCTCTGGGAAGGGACTGGGGCTGTGGGATAGCAGGTATAGTAGGGAGAGATGGTGCCTATAGTAGCAGTGGGATAATAGCCTCTGGGAAGGGACTGGGGCTGTGGGATAGCAGGAATAGTAGGGAGAGATGGTGCCTATAGTAGCAGTGGGATAATAGCCTCTGGGAAGGGACTGTGGCTGTGGGATAGCAGGTAAAGTAGGGAGAGATGGTGCCTAGAGTAGCAGTGGGATAATAGCCTCTGGGAAGGGACTGTGGGTGTGGAATAGCAGGTATAGTAGGGAGAGATGGTACCTATAGTAGCAGTGGGGGGATAATAGCCTCTGGGAAGGGACTGTGGCTGTGGGATAGCAGGTAAAGTAGGGAGAGATGGTGCCTATAGTAGCAGTGGGATAATAGCCTCTGGGAAGGGACTGGGGCTGTGGGATAGCAGGTATAGTAGGGAGAGATGGTGCCTATAGTAGCAGTGGGGGATAATAGCCTCTGGGAAGGGACTGTGGCTGTGGGATAGCAGGTATAGTAGGGAGAGATGGTGCCTATAGTAGCAGTGGGGGGATAATAGCCTCTGGGAAGGGACTGGGGCTGTGGGATAGCAGGTATAGTAGGGAGAGATGATGCCTATAGTAGCAGTGGGATAATAGCCTCTGGGAAGGGACTGTGGCTGTGGGATAGCAGGTATAGTAGGGAGAGATGGTGCCTATAGTAGCAGTGGAGGATAATAGCCTCTGGGAAGGGACTGGGGCTGTGGGATAGCAGGTATAGTAGGGAGAGATGGTGCCTATAGTAGCAGTGGGGGGATAATAGCCTCTGGGAAGGGACTGTGGCTGTGGGATAGCAGGTATAGTAGGGAGAGATGGTGCCTATAGTAGCAGTGGGATAATAGCCCCTGGGAAGGGGCTGTGAGATATCACTATAGCAGGGAGACATAGTGCCTATAATAGAAGCAACAGCCTCTGGGTAAGGACTGGGTAAAGACTGGGGCTGTGAGATAGCAGGAATAGTTGGGTGAGGTGGTGTCTGTTGTAGCAGTGAGAATAATAGCCTCTGGGAAAGAACTGTGACTGTGGGATAATTGACAAAATCATAGTGGAGGATGGAGGTTGGGCAACCCAGAAGAAAACATTAATTAAGTGGTCCAATCATAGGCTAGTAGGATTGTGATGGCCATAGATTTCATCCCTCTAATGCTATAGCCATTTGTTCTGTCTCTAGAATAATAGTACTTGGTGTGATCTTTATATGCAGTAAAATAAAGAATTCCCACAACAGTCTGATATGATACAGACTGGTATAGATGACAGGCAAACTACTCAAGGTAGCCCAGTCATTTAATATTTGCTTAAAATGTATTTATTTGTCAGTCTGATTCAAATAAAGGATGCAACATCCTGTTTGATTTTCTGGCATCATCATGATATGAACATCTGACTAATTCTCATTAGTTATTCATTACTACAGGGAAAACAAAGCATGTCAATGGACCATTGAACAGAACCCTGTGCCCTCTGCCTCCCTTCATCTTCAGCTGTGGGAAAAATTCTAGTGTTGAGTACTTTTGGAGTAAGAATGAAGCCTGTGGCCATTGGGGTCCCCTCACCCCCTGTGACAACAACCCCTTCAGAAGTTACTGGAGACACAGGAACACATTTATAAAACTTAGCAATGCACCCCACTGACGCGAGCCATAGCAACCTATTGCAGATGTCCTACCATTATTCATTTTATATAGTGCCCTGCATGTCTTTTTGGGTTGTCTGAGCTGTAGACACTATATTAGCAATCTGGAACCAACTCCAACTGTTTTTATTTAACGATAAGACCGCTAACATAGCTCAGCAGAGACACACAGGCCTTGGCGTAAAGACCTCCTAGTATAACCCCCCGCTTGCTTTCCCCTCTGTAATAGTGGATCCCTTTACTTTAATGTGGCATAAAAGGTAAATTGATATGTAACTAAGCTTTTAAATGTACACTTTTTGTTGCTTTCTATAGACTGGCTCTTTTTCTTAATGGCAAGCAGTGGCTGATTTATCCAGTTGGGTTCAACTACACACACACATATGATTCTGGAGAACTGAGCCTCATACAGGAGAATATTTATAATGCCATTAATATTACAGTCTTGTAGAACATAGAGGTTGGCAATATTTATATCATTCCATCACCAGCATTCTTCTGACTGGCTGCATCTTCCATGGCATAACAGCATGGTCTCTTGGGCACTGACATGCTTCTTCTTCCTGCTTTTTTTAAGGGGATTATAACACAATAGGAGGCCTAATGGCATATTAGGCAAGTTTAATAATACCAGATAAGGAAAAAATACCATGTGAACACCCAGGCCTCTCTAATGTATGATTGGTGCTCAGTATTTCAGGAGATGGAACTCCCTCCAAAATATAATACAAAAGAAAGGCTACTGGCACAAAAACCCAATCCAAGGGAAACTAGTTCCTAACTTTTTAGTATGCCAAAACCACACAAAGTTTTGGGGGTGTACCCCTTATCACCTGACGAACACCCCGGAAACATTGTGTGATTTCAGCATAATAAAGAATTAGGGTTTTGCCCTCGCATTGGCAGTAGTTAATAATAATAAATAAATGACTTATGCAAAAGGAAAATAATTACATATTCAGCCCTTACTGTTTCGGTTAGACAAATAAAAAAAGGGATATTGTATAAAAAAAGGGAAGAATTTATTATTGGCATGTACATAAATTCTGCTAAATCCCAGATCATGAAGTGTGACTTTATAAAGCAATGTAGTAATGGGTTCTCTTTATCAAAGGCAGTAAAATATTCAATGGAGTGACACATTTTGCAAAGAATGCCAACTTCATTGATGAAAGTGCCTCTTTGTGCCCCCAAATCCCCCCCCACCCCACCCCCCCAGGTCCATGCAGGTGAGCGATTAACAGCTTCCTTTATATGTTACTAACATTTACTCAAAGATTAACTTTTCTGTTCCTGTCAGTGGTTGGAAGTTCAAGTATAGGAACACTGATAACCCCTGCAGAAATATAAGGGCTGCATTCATCAGTCATTCCATTGTCCAAAAAAAAGGATATTAACTAAATAGATAGATTCTAAGAGATTCCATATTAACAGAATTCACATTTATTTGTATTCACTTCTCTTTTATGGGAAAAATTAACCATATTTCAAGTAGGGTTGGTATTTAATTTCTTTTTATTGCATAAGAGAAAAATCCCACATTCATTTGTGCTCCACATAGTTCATTCTATAGGGCAGTGCTGTCCAACTTCTACGGTGCCGAGGGCCGGAATTTCTCTAGCATACATGGTGGAGGGCCGCTAATGGAAGCCAGTTTTGACCACTCCCCTTTTTGAAACCACACTCACTTCAAACCACACCTATTTTATCACAATGGTGGTAGCACAGCAAAATCCCAAATGCTTGGTCCTTACTGTGGGGATATCAACCATCATTCATATGTGAAAGAATTATGTCATATTAAGATATACCCTTAAATTCCATATGCCTCCTCCTCCCCTGTGGATAGCAGAGCAACCCCCAGTACATAATTACACACCTTAGGGACCATTTAATGGCTATTTCCAACTGCTAAAAAACTCCCACAACAAACCCCTGCCAGGTTCACCTCCCACAGGCAGCATAGGGCAAGCAGAGTATGGCACACACAGGCAGCACTCTGCCTGTCCTACACTGCCTTCCCTATGCTGCCTCTGTGTGCCATACTCTGCCTGCCCTACCCTGCCTGTGTGTGTGCCATACTCTGCCTGCCCTACCCTTCCTGTGTGTGCCATACCCTCCCTGACCTATGCTGCCTGTGTGTGCCATACTCTGCCTGCCCTATGCTGGCTGTATGTGCCATACTCTGCCTACAGTACCTATGTCTGAGGTGTGAAGAAGTGAACAATGGGAGTGATTACAGTCTGAGCCTGAGGTGTGAACACTGCAGGGGGTGAACAATGCAGGTATTAAAAGGTGTGAAAAACACAGGGGATTACATTTTTAAACAATACAGAGGGATTACAGCCTGAATCTGAGGTGAGAACCATGCAGGGGGCCAGTTAATCTCAGTACTGATACCATTTAATGCTTACTCAAAGGTAAGCCATCAAAGCAGCCAGACAGGTGGGGGGCCACACAGAGGGGGGTCGCGGGCCGCATGCGGCCCGCGGGCCGCCAGTTGGACAGCACTGCTATAGGGAATAATGTATCCTCTGTGTCAGTGGTTTCACTACTAATTCACTGTTACAGGACCCCACAGCAAATTCAACTTAGGACCAAAAAGCATTGTTACATTGAGCTAGTCTGATTATAATGGAACTATACATTTAAAAATTGCTCTTAAATTAGGGCCTTGTCAAGCCCCCTACACTCCTGGGCTTCCCTGCAACCTCAGGGTCTGCTCCATTTCCCCTGCTCTATGCTATAATATAGTGATTTCTGAGGCTGACCATAGGAAAAAGGCAGCAGAGGCCCTTTATGGAATGACGATGAAAACTCTTTCTCAAAAAGTCAAGTTGTGATAATTATATTACCAGCTGCCTAATAACTGAATATTAAGCTTCTAAACCTCATGTAAGTTTATTGTGATTATTGGCTGTGACTTTTATAGGTGTTTAGAGAGGGATAAAAAGAATCATATGCAATTAATGGGATACGATTATCCCTATAAAAATTGCTGCTTTGTCTCTTTGCAAAACAGAGATAGCAATTAGCTTGGAGCTGCCCAATCTGGTGCCCCAGACAACCATCAAGGCCACTGTGGTGTATTTGGCAGCATCAGACTCCTGCCATCTAGTAGTGTGTGGGTTTCTAACTAACAAAACAACTTTGTTCACTGCCAGCAAAAAATCTCTCACTGCTCCAGACTTTGGCCATGAAAGCAGATGTAACCCCAGCAGCACCTGATAGGGTCACCCATAAGACCTATGCAGCCCTAAGATAATTGCTACCTTTGCCTACCCTTCACAGTAAAGGGGTGACAGTATCCCTTTGAGGCTTTCTATTATTAGTCACCCTGGGAACATTTTGGGTTACTTTCCTGTTCAGAAGTCAGATTCCTAAGCATGTACTGACAAGGTACTTCCTTCAGATGAGCATCTGTCCACCCCACATTGTATTTTTGTGAGATATGGGTGTTCCAGAATCCAATAAAGGCAGAGGAAGATGTCATCAGAGTGTTGGAGAGGCCTCCATTATGCAATTAAGGAAGTGATCCTTAATGAATTACTATATATCTAGAGCAGAACAGCTTGAGTAATAGATGTGTTAGAAGCAAGAGTTTAATGGAAGCTAGACAAAGCAGTTGATGCCCCACCAAGCAGGAATAGTTTGGTTCCTTTGGGAAGGGTGATGCCAGTTTGCATGTGTGGTGGTCGGGCAGTGGAGCAGTGGAAGAGCAGAGGGGTTTATTTCACTGGGCTGCACCAGTTCAAATGAATCCTCATACTGCAGCATAAGGAGGAGATTTTGTCTCCAAAATATGTGAGTGCGCGTTTTGCTATGAAATCTACTCCGGGTGCCTGCACCCAGGCCACAAGAATCAACCACGAGTGGCTTAATCCTAAAGCTGGCCATACATTGACAGATCTGCTGATTGGCAGGGTTGTCAAATGAATAAAAAAGACTTTCCCCGATATGCCCACCGTTGGGCCGAACTCTCAGATCACATTGACAGGATACAGGCCATGGGAACGAGGACCGAATCAACATGCTGATGTGTCTTTGTCCCGACAGGACTTTTAAGGGCTCTGGCACACGGGGAGGTTAGTCGCCCGCGACAAAACTCCCTATTTGCGGGCGACTAATCTCCCCGAGTTGCCTTCCCCTGCCATCCCACCGGCGAAAATGTAAGTCGCCGGTGGGATGGCACACGTGGCGGCGCGATTTCGCGCATATCGGCGAAGTTGCCTCGCGAAGGCTTTTTTGGCGATTTGCGCAAAATCGCACCGCCACGCGGGCGACTAATCTCCCCGTGTGCCAGAGTCCTAAACCCGGCTGATCAACATCTGGATGATTTTAGATATTAGTCAAACAGGCTTATCTGAGGGCCCCATCGGCAGCTTTATTGGCCCGTATAGCCACTTTTAGCTGCCTGCCTCAGGAAGCATTCAGCGCAAATAATCTGACACCTGTGTGTAACATAGCAACAAACTTTTTAGATAGTTCAACCTTTTTACAAATAAGTGCCCTTTCCTAATCAGAAAATAAATGTTTGAAAGGGCCCTGAAAAAAAAAAACACTTCTTTTGATTATTCCTGTGGAATACAGCAAGAAACAAAAAAATCTAATTTTGAGTCCTTCCTAAAACAAAAAAAAGTGATATTTTTGATAGAATCTCTATCCAGTCTGATCATGCAGATCTCCATGTCGATACTCACCCAACGACGTTTCACCCCTTGAAGCCTGAGTAAACTCTGACCCTTACTGAGATGAGGTACAAGTCCCACCGGGTAGGAATCTGTGCTCCGTGCAATCAAACATAACATTAAACATTCACCTTTTGCCTGTGCTTTTGCAGTATGTTAACCTGTGTTTAAAAGCAATAGACTTTATTATTTACTGATCAATTAGTGCCGAAGCTCCATTGCCTTTCAAGTATATTATGGCTTCTACTGACTTATTTTGCTGTGCTCTTTGCTGTACTCCTTTACTGTTTATGGCCAAGAGCCAAGGATACAGACCTTCCAAAGGAAGCCAAGTCGCCCAATCAATTGCAGTGGTGACTGTGCCATTATTACATTACTCATTATTACATACACAGCCCTAGAGATGCTCGCAGGCAGGTAGAATAAACAAGGCACAACTGTACAGATAGGATATGTAAGTACAGGAGAGCGATGCTACAAAACCTGTTTTGCACTAGAGGTTCCCTAACTCATGGGTTCTTACAACTATTATTATCATATGACAATGTTGAGAGATTCAGTTTGTCTTCAGGGGCAATTATTACAATTATGAATTATTTATGAAGAGCAAACAAATGTCTAAGTGCTGAAATGTTTTGGGGAAAGAATGACAAAGGAAATAATATAGAGATACAAACTGCTAAATTGGTTGTGGGTTCCCAGCAGGATTTACTGGGAACCATGAGATTATATGTTAAAGGGCCACTATACCTTCATGTGTTGCATCTGTCTAATTGCCGTATTAGGATGAAAAGATGTTATTTTCTTCCTTTTGTTCTATTTACCCAAGCTTCTAAATAGTAAGGTCAAGAAAAACTGAACCCGTGGCTGATTAACTCTCAAAACTATAACCCCGACCCCAATCATAACCCACAAAATGTTGCCATTGTAGGACCCGCACCAAACCTGTCCCAGTGTCTTTACGCTGCTTCGCCACGTGCCTTAGGTTCCAAGAGAGGGAAACTTTGGGAGCAGAGGAAGAGTGTACTTCCCCAGTCTGACCCGCACCTCACCCAAACCCACAATGGTCGCCCAATTTTTAACCTTAACCCACTTGACCTAAATGTAAGCCCACTGATCCTGCGAGGTACAGATCAAGTCGCACATCACTACTTCTGAAGATGTATTTTGTTTTAACTTTGCTTGAAATGCTATGCCCTGAGCTGACAGACCTTCCTTATTACCTCCCATAACCTTCCTGTTGTGCTAGATTCCCCTTAAAAATTTTTAGGGATGCGCCAAATCTGGCATTCAGATCGGTATTCAGCCAAGATTCTGACTTTTCCAGCAGGATTTGGAATCAGCCAAATCCATGACTCTGGCTGAACCGAATCCAAATCCTTAAAGGTGAAGGAAAGGTAAAAACTAAGTAAGCTTTATCAGAAAGGTCTATGTAAATAATGAGTCCTCTATCAAAAGAAACACAGGGTTTCTTGTCTCCTTTTTTGGGAACATGTTCTTCGGTATCAGACTTCCTCTCATTTAGGGCTCCTTCAGGTTTGGGGCTTGAGTCTGCTCAGTTCTCTCCTCTCTCCCCCTCCCATAAGAATGTATAAGAACTTACTTTCCCCACCCTTAGGAATGTGTGATCTGAGCTTTCAATGGCTATAACTACAGCAGGAAGCTACCGAGACCAAGCTAAAATGGCAGCTGCTATTAGAGGTAGCTTCTAGGGCTCTTTACTCAGGTATAGTAAATCTTTCGGCTGAATAAATATAGCGTTCTAGGCGGCACTAATGTGGCGAATCTATTGTCAGTAAAATGCCAAAATGACTTTCCTTCTCCTTTAAAATCATATGACTTTTTGTCACATAAACACGGAAGTTGAAGATTTTTCCCTGCACGCTTTGCACACGGTTCTTTTTAACCCTTGCTTGTCGGATTTGGATTCGGTTTGGTATTCGTACTAATCTTTGGCAAAGGATTCGGGGTTCAGCCAGATCCTAAAATAGTGGATTCGGTGCATCCCAAAAGAATTTTAAATAAGGGCATGGCCAAATGGTTTTTGTATGATGTCACTGGGGGGTGTGGTCAGTAAAAATGGGCTGTAGTTGGAATTCTTCAAAGCAGGAACTGTTCAACTTTTCTAATTAACCCCTTTATGTGAGAAGGCATACAGTTTACCCAGTTGCAATAACCCATAGCAACCAATAGCTTTTACAGAGAGATACCAACGTAGAGTCCCCGTGATGGTGTAATGCTTTTGGTGCTAACTCTACACTTTCTCATTAAGGATGCACCAAATCCAGGTTCAGTTCAGATTTCTGCAGAATCCTAGCATTATTCAGCTGAATTATAAGTGTCCAGTCGAAACAAATCCATACACTTAGGACGATGCCACACAAGGAGATTAGTCGCTCCATGATTAACCTCCTATTATCAAGGGCTCCTACTCTAGAATTCATGTTTCTTGTGAATTGACCATTCTCACCATCACCTCCACTGCTGTATGTCCATCTGAACTTACCATTGAGTCCTCTGCAAGGGCAGTTAACTTCCTAGATTTCTGGGAATAAACAGAAATAACTGTGTCCCAGCGTTACGTTCATATCTTTCTTTTAAATTCATGACGGCAGTGTTAGATGCTAGATGTTCCATGTGATATTGTTATGCAGGGAACTTAAACTTGACTTTAACTATGCTTGCCATATGCCCCCCACCTACCAAGTCACTTTGATTCTAAATTACAATGACAATAGAGCATAATATGATCTCTCCTAAGCTGAACTTAAATAATGTATTTGGGATATTCATGAAACATTAGCCGTGCTGCATAGATCCGGCATGAGTCATGTAGCCGTATCATTTAGATGTTTAGGGCACGTGTGATTAAATGTGAACGATTCTAACATTACAACATTTTGCATAGAGCAAGATCATAATGACCCACATTTATCATTTAATCTGTTTCAGTTATGCTCTATACAGGTGAGGGGGCTAAGCACATTAACTGTTTAATCATTGGGAGCCTGTGTGTGTGTTAAACAACCAATAAAAACAACACAAGCCATAAAAAAATCATTCACTTTAGGTTGAATTTTTTTTTATCAAAGGAGTTTTTTGATTTTATATTTCCACTTCTTGTCAACTTTTTCACTTTCATGAAAAGCCAAACACGTTTTTGTGTGTTTTTACCTAGTTTCCACAATAAACTTAGGTATAAACCATTATAACCAATGGGCAAAAATGTTGATGTGGAAAAAAAATCTCAACTGGTCCTGGAAAAAATTCTAACAATTGACACCTATGAGAAATGAATGCTTTTCCTATGTGGAATAAGTGAAAATGGCCCAAAGTTTAAGAGCAGTTCATGAAATTAAATGATAGAACACAGCATGAATGCAGGTACCTGAATAAGACACATACAGATACATCTTCTCTATATTTCCATCTGCCTTAGGTCCCATCTTACATCTACTTTTAACCATAAGTGAAAATATTTTGTCTTTAA
Source organism: Xenopus tropicalis (assembly GCF_000004195.4). Lineage (NCBI taxonomy): Eukaryota > Metazoa > Chordata > Amphibia > Anura > Pipidae > Xenopus > Xenopus tropicalis. Next base: position 26,988,901 of record NC_030681.2, on the reverse strand, counting down.
TAAGTACCCACAGTATCACTCTAGAAGTATCACTTTCACTGGCTAATATTTTGGGCTTCAAAAACAAACATTTTCCAGTCTGTTTGAATACCATATGCAAGCCACCTCTAAATCATTCTCCTCCTACATTAGCCACCCATAATATCCTTCTGAGCTCCTTTAATCCTGCCTTACGACCTTCTGACAGCCAAGCCTAAAGGTCATTTCTCCATATTAAAGCTCCTGAAATCATTTGCCTCCTTTGATATAATGGACCACCCTCTTCTTGCTTGGCCTCTATGACACCACTCATTTATGGTTTTCCTCTGTCAGGATGCCTAGTTATTTCCTCCCTTTATTTCAGTTTGTCCCAAAGTGTCTTTCATTAGTCTAATTTTTCCATATTCATTTTATTATTTGTACCCAGACAACCATTTGTCTAGAAGTTTCAAAAGAAGCTTTGTTTCTTCCTGTGCTTAACATTGATACATTTGCCTTTTTTTGGTTATTGAACACATAGGGACCGATTCACGAAAGTGCGTTTTAACGTGCGCTATTTATAGCATGCGTTAAAAATTTTATCGCGTCTTAACGCACGATTCACTATAAGCATACTTGCGCTAATTTACACACGATACTGCATGCGTTATTTAACTCGCGAAGACTATTTTCATGCGGTATTTGACGGTACATGCGCTAAATAACGCACACGTATAGTCGCCGCATATAAATAATAGCTTATAAATAGTGTATATAAATAGTAGCCACATATAAATAGTAGCATATAAATGGTAGCATATAAATAGTAGCCACATATAAATGGTAGCATATAAATGGTAGCATATAAATAGTAGATGCTTATAAATAGTAGCCACTAGTGATGAGCAAATGTGTTCTGGTTATCTTTAGTGAAAAATTAGCAAATCTTTTGAAAGATCCACGAAACGGCAAAAATGTTGTGCGGCTAAAAATATTGTTGCCCGCGACTATTATTTTTTGACGCCTGTGTCAATTTTTGGACGTGCGGTGAATTTTTGCGTGGCGAATTTATTCATGCGTTTTGCCATTGGCAGATTGTTTTGCGAAACGCATGAAAAAATTTGCCGCGGAAAAATTTGCTGCACGTCCAAAAATTCGCTGCAAATCCATGCCTGGCGAAACATTTCATCACTTGTAGCCGCATATAAATAGTCGTGCGAATAAACCACTCCATGTTAGCCATACACGCCAATACTTGCGGAAAATTACTGTATTAAAAATGACCATTTCCCTGCAAACTGGCGGCTGCATCACTCTAGGGCCAACACAGACTTGAATAAATAACACTGCAAAGTCCATATTGTGTTGCCAAAAGCTCATGAACTGTACTTTTCTATAATTATCGCCTGCCTGAAGTAGGTGTTAATTTTCGCACAGACTAATGCGATATTTAGCGCGTCTAAGTGATTGTGAATCATGCGTTAGTATTCTTTTCCGCATGCGTTAAAACTACCGCATGCAGTCGCGCGAAAATTAACGCATGCGATATCGCGATAATACTGTAGTGAATCGTGCGCTAATTATCGCGTCTATTTTACCGCAAAAAAACGTGCGATAAAATTTATTGCACTTTAGTGAATCAACCCCAGTTTTCCCTGCTGAAAGAATGCATCTCATCAAAAAGTTATTGGGAATCATATTAATTTGCAAAACAATTATTGTAAAATTCCCACTCACAGGGGCTGCATAGATTCATATCTTCATAAAACAGGTGAGAGAAGTGACTGCAGCAAACATAAAGCCACGGCCCATTAGCCTCCGAGAGACTGACATGGATATCATAGTGACTGTTAGTCTGCTGTCATGTCTGTGGGTCAATTGAGAGTCTACTGTGTTGCCTGGGGCTCACTGTTTTTCATCCTGCTAGTGCTTGTTCTAATTGCCGTGTCCAACAAAGCAGTAATTACCTTCAGTGCAATTAAGCCCATCTGTCTGTAATCATATTAATTTGTTAATATCATCAAAATAAAGAATGTGGAAGTGCAAAGCTAAGTGTAAGGCCCAGAAACATGGGAATGGAGGCCATGTTTAATGCTTCTTTAATGCTTCTGCTGGAAACCCTTCTAACTTGGTGTTATTATTATTATTACTACTATTATTATTATTATACTATAGACTATACTAAAATCTGTTTTTATCATTTTGAAAGTCTACATTTCAAACACACAAACTGACTGGTAAAATAAACATTAAAGGGATAATTTACAAAAACTACAGTGGGCAACTTCTGATGCAACTGTCCATGATTTTTAATCAGAATGCAGGGTTATTGTTGTGCATTATGTTGACCCAAGTAGCAGGTGAGGGTCTTCCAGGTAAAATCATCTTATACCCAAAAAGGTGATTTCAATCAGTGGGTTGAGCTCTTCAAAATTGTGCAAAATTATATCTGCACTCAAATCTTTCTTCTGCTGATACAACCCACAGTGGGAATCCTGCAATTCCTGCCACCTTGAAGCTGCACACTTGCACTCAATATGGAACACGAGGCAGGACAAGCATCATGGTGCCAAGCCTAATCATAGGGAAGCCCATCTTTTTGCACAAGTACCTGTAATACATGGCATCAGTCACACCTAAGCAAACCCAAGATGGAAATCTGAGTGTAGCACAAAATATACTGCAACATTGTCAGTCAGGAAAGGGATATATGGTATTTATATGGTGCATTTCTCCCATGGAGTTTCTGAGATTTTAAAGTCTTTACAAAAAATCTCCGCATGCAAAGCAGTCATCATAGTTAAGCTAATGGAGCCCACACACAAGCAGGTATCTGGCCTTTCTTGACCTGCTTTGGTATGCCAGGACCCATAAGATTTGAGTTCAATGATATAGATACTGGGATTCAAATCAACAGTAGGTCTTCAGCTTCATATTCACGTGGCCCACACCTGTATAATACATGTCACTTCTTAAATATTCTTGCCTTAATATGTCAAAAATAGTCTCTATTCTATTCATTTCCCTCTAAATATGACAACTCAAATCATTAAAACAATGTGCAATAATTTTTTTATGTTAATTCTTATATAAATAATGTCAGTGCTACCTTATTCTTTAGATCAGGGATTCCCAACCTTGTTTACTTATGAGCAACACTCAAACAAAGTGTTGGAGAGCCACACAAGCATGAAAAAAGTTATTTGGGGATGCCAAATAAAGACTGTGATTGGCTATTTGGTAGCCCTATGTGACCGCTAGCCTGCAGTAGGCTCTGCTTGGAGTAAAACATCATCTTCCAAAACTTGCCTCCAAGCCAGAAATGTAAAAATGGCGCCAACTTTGAGGTCAGTGGGAGTAACATCAAAGGGACAAGTGAGCAACATGTTGTTTATGAGCCACTGGTTGGAGATCACTGTTTTAGATAAATATTATACTGGGCAACTACAGTAATTTAATGCCTATAAAGTCTAAAATGTGGCACTTGCTTAGGAATATAGGTAAATATCTTACCTATAAGTTCATTATCTACCTTGCCCCTCAAAGCAATTAGATATTCCACAAGCAACCAATATGGGACCTTCAGGGACATGGGTAATAACATGCCGGGACTCTGCGGTAGAATCATACCAAGTGACCAGAGTTGCCCCATTAGCATTACAAATTTCTCACTCTACGTAATCTCTAAATCCTGTTTTATAATCATATACCCTGTATTTCAGAGAACTAATATTTAAGCTTTCCTTCCAGCTGAAATAGCTGAACATAAACTGTACATGGTCCATGAATATCCAACCAAGGTCAACGCAAAATCCTTGTACTGGAAGCAATTTAAGACATGGGAACAGTTAAAAAAAAAAATCATGGCTCCATATTTTTAATTAAAAACTTAAAATGATTGTCCGGCTATAAACAAAAACATGAAAAAAAGCTGAAAATTATAAAATGGTTATGTTACTAAATTTCCATCCTGCGGGTCACCACTGGGTTTCTTCCTGTCTTCTTCCTACACATGAAAGGCTCCACAGGACAGATTAGACTCACTAAATTAAACTGTTCCTTGTGTGATGCACTGTACGCATTAATATTTGCCTGTGTTTCACTCAACTACCATGGTACATTACTAATAAATCCTCCATTTACTTTGGATGCTTTCCAAAAGCAACAAGTAAAAATAAAAAAAGAATTTGCTTTTTTTCAAGCCTGACCCCGGTACATTTTTTTTTTCTGCAGAAGTGGAAATTCCCACGAGTGATGGGTAAAATTCCTCTGATAAAAGCTGCGTTTTCTTCTCACATTTTTTTTACTTTGAAATGATACATCACTTAGGCCCAAATCTTGCTTCCTCTGAACAAGTGCTTGTAAGTGGAGGCTCGGCAATGAAGCTGCAAGTTGCTGGTGGCAATTAAAGAATGTGAAATGGACGTGTTCCAAACACACATCACGGGAAATCGCACAAAGGTTGTGTGAACATTTGCCAACAATGGCATACAATTTGAGCTCTCATGCTGACATGTACAGATAATTTACAAGGTTGCTGTCATCACAAGAAAACATCTTTCTTACTTATGTCTAAAAGCAATGTCCAATAGTCAAATAAAAAGTGCTCTAGGAAGGTCATGTTATGGTCTAAGAACTCCGCTGATCACTTTCCATTTATGAAAGAGTTTGCATACAAAAGTATGGGATCCGTTATCTGGAAACCCGTTATCCAGAAGGTTCTTAATTACAGTTAGGCCATCTCCCATAGACTGCATTTTATTCAAATATTTTTTTTTTCTTTAAATAATTTCCTTTTTCTCTGTAGTAATAAAAAACTACCTTGTACTTGATCCCAACTAAGATATAATTAATCCTTATTGGGGGCAGAACAGTCCTATTGGGTTTATTTCATGGTTAAATGATTCCCTTTTCTCTGTAATAATAAAACAGTACCTGTACTTGATCCCAACTAAGATATAATTACCCCTTATTGGGGGCAGAACAGCACTATTGGGTTTATTTAATGGTTAAATGATTCCCTTTTCTCTGTAATAATAAAACAGTACCTGTACTTGATCCCAACTAAGATATAATTACCCCTTATTGGGGGCAGAACAGCCCTATTGGGTTTATTTAATGGTTAAATGATTCCCTTTTCTCTGTAATAATAAAACAGTACCTTGTACTTGATCTAAACTAAGATATAATTAATCCTTATTGGGTTTTCAATCCTTTTGGGTTTAATTCCTGTTTAAATGTTTTTTGTTTTTTTTTAGTAGACTTAAGGAATGGAGATTAAAATTACGGAAAAATCCCAGTCCCTGAACTTTCTGGATAAGTCCTATACCTGTATTTCCAGTACAGTAACAATAAAAAGGCCAAAGGTTGATTCCAAACTTGGGAAAGCTGTTTAGAAAGACAAGTTGCACCCCATGGGACAAGACAAATAAATGAGTCTCAGCACAGACAAATGCTGGTAAACTACAGGTATTGGAGCTTGCCAGATTAGGGGTATTCCCAATATTTTAACAGACGTTGACTGGCTGGGTAGGAGTCCCATCGCGCAGAGTTCATTCCCCTCTGCTTCCTACTCCCTTCAGCATCAGGTACAGAAGGAGGGATAATAGGGGGCAAGATCCTATAGAAATGAGCAAAATTTTTGCCACGTCTTGCCACAAAAAAATGCCCATACTACAATGGCTGCAAAAAAGCAGATTGCGGTAGAGTTGGCTGTGGGACCCCAGTGTGCAGGTTTTCAGAACTTTGCAGATGCCAAGATGCTGGATAACGGTTCCAGTACCTGTATTAGCTATGTCACTATTTATATATGACTCTGGCCTGCCAGGTTTCTGAGTTTTGTGGATGCCAGGGTGATGAATAACTTGTCCAATAACTGTATGAATGATGATACTATTTTTACATTTTTGTTTGAGCTACACTCCTAGTTTGGCCTTTATTATGATGTTAAAATGACACTTTATATTTATCAAATATCTCTCAACAGTCTTATTTTTCCCCTCTTTTACAGCTGATGTTTGCAGATACAATATCCTTGTTTGCTTTCTTTTATTTGCTTTTAAATCTTTATCACTGTTCAAATTGAAACTGCTAAGAGTCATGCAACATGTAAAGATTTGTCAGTATTTCCCTCCATAATTTCTCTCGTGAAAAGTAATGGTGGCAATATGGGGCTAATTGTTGCAGATACCAACATGTGATTACCCCAAATTATCAATTGTGAGTATAGAATTATTATGTGCAGAATTATAGGAGTTATAGGAATTATATAGGAAGTTTGCCCGTGGGATAGATATGGGGGGTAGGTCTGTGTTCCATGCTATAAACTGACCCAAGTTACAGAGACAAAGGGGTCTGTTAACAGGTATAAAATTTATTATCTGGATTTTTCCAGATAAGAGATCTTTATGTAATTTGCCTCTCCATACCGTAACCCCTATATGTAATAATAGGCGGTAAGTTTATCATATAAATCATTTTTAGCAGACTTAGGGGGTTATGTAATAAAAGACACTGGGGCTCATTTATCAATGCATCGCAGCACACAAACCGACGCAATTATGATTATGCGCCATTTTGTGGTCACACGCAATTGCATATGTGTTACATTGCGTCGGTTCATTTATTTTTCTGCCAGTTCTTTTTATGCGCATGTCGCAAATACTGGGCAATAATGTTGCAAGCAATGACATGTTTTTTGGGGGCGTGGCTAGGGGTGTGTTTTAAGTGCCCAATTTTTGCGAGAGTGCACCCTTTGAGTATATATGGGCAGATTTGCGCAGGCACGGCTGCATTGAAATTTTTACGCCTGTTCATTTGTGGCGTAGTTCTGACTGAGCGTTCTTCACCATTTGCGCTAGTATATTTGCAGATTTGCGCTACAACAACATCATATGCGCATGTTTGATTGGCGCAGAAGTTGTGTCAAAACTAGCGCATGTTTGCGCTATACTGTTAAATATGCTAATGCACAGGGCAAAAGTTTTGCCTCTGCGACTATTATAGTGCTGCAATGCTTTGGTAAATGAGCCCCACTAAGTTTGCCCAGTAGCAGTAACCCATAAGCAACCAATAAAATATTTGCTTTTAAACAGGTGACCAGTAAATGCTGCCTGCTGATTGGTTGCTATAGTTAACTGCTCCTGGGCAAATTAGTGTCTTTTATTACATAACCCCCTAAAGGTCCCCATACACGTTAAGATCCGCTCGCTTGGCGAGGTCGCCAAGTGAGCGGATCTTCTCCCGATATCCCCACCTATGTGAGGGCGATATCGGGAAAATGTAGGCTAATTCGATCATTTGGCCCTGGGGCAAACGGCACAGTTGATTTGGGGACTGCATCAATAAGTCGATTTGGTCCCCTATCCAACTAAAGGCCAGATATTGGTCGGGCATGGCCGTCGTTTCTGCCCATACACGGGCCGATAAGCTGCCGAATCGGTCCAAGTGACTGATATCGGCAGCTACAATCGGCCCGTGTATGGCCACCTTTAGCCTGCTAAAAATCATTTATATGATAAACCCAACAGGATTGTTTTGCCACCAATATGGATTCATGCAGCTTAGTTACCATCAAGTACAAGGTACTCTGTTATCATTACAGAGAAAAAGGAAATTGTCTAAAAAACATAGGAAGTTTGCTTAAATAGGACTTTATGGAAAATTGCATTCCCATTAAGAATAATGGATTTTGGGATAATAGATCCAATACTAGGAACTAGAAAGGACTAACGTATTCAGTATTAAAATCTAAAAAATATACATATTATACATAAATTTTGTTTGTTGTTGCTAGTATAGTAATCCAAGCTTGATTTTTCAATGGGTTCAACACTGGGAACAAACAGTGTGTGTAACTTTGCATGCAATATGATGCCATACCTGAAGCAATTGTGCCAAAGTACAATGTCCCCCTTGTGTCTGTTAGCATTAATAAGGTGCAAGATGGAACCCATAGAGGCCCAAGTACTCCCTTTGCACCTTGTGTTCTTCAACACTCAAACTTTACATAAAAAAACATTTTCAGTGTATCGAACATTCCCAATTAGTACTGCAATGTTTCATTTTTTATGAGAGATAGGCAATTAGCTTTGATTGGCATGGAGAAGTTAAAACAAAAGGCCAAGCCAATACTTGTCTGTTTGTAATGGGCAACTGCAATTCAGCTGCCATATTTTAAGGTTTTTGGTCAGGAATTTCTTGCCTGGCTAGGATCCAGCCAATCTGATCAACCAATCACACTTTGATTTGACCTAATTTACCTCTAATGTTACATTCTTTACCATAAAACAGAAATGGTGTATGTGTAATAATTTGTTAATGCCCTCTGACAGAGAGTTCCTTGAAGAATGCAAAACCTCATACAAAGCCCCATCTGGTACAATTTCCACCAAAGATGCCCTGCGCCAGTGCACTAGGAGCAAAATCACATATCAAACTCTTGATACTTGTACATAAAAAATGATTTCTTCTTACGAAGGGGTCAAAGCCCAGAATTAACATAGATGATGTCTAGAATATTTGTAAGGATGATAGATATTGGTATGATTTATGGTTTCTGGTTGCTGCCTCCCAGAGGGATAATCTTCCCCTGCAGTCCTGATAAGGATGAGCTCTGAAATGACTTTTTGACAAGGGAATGTTTAGCATTTTTTTCCAGAGTATTTATAAATATTCCTGCTTTGTGGCATTAGTATAATATTAAATGGTTGACTTGACAGCAGCCCCAGACATATAACCTCCCAGTGAGAAACAGCCCTTTTTAGCTAATGTTGCACAGAAAGGTTAATAACAGTTACTGCCGGCTAGAAGGAACTAAAGGGAGTAGAATAGGCAGTTGGCCGTCATTATGAGCTACACAGTCACCAAACTCCACATTTTATTTGTAAAAGAGTACTGGTAGTTTTTTTCTTAATGTTGGAGTGATCTTTCCAGTGTTCTTTATTCCCATCTGTGATTTTTATTGTCTAAAATACTTACTGTATATACTCGAGTATAAGCCTATTTTTTCAGCACCCAAAATGTGCTGAAAAAGTTACCCTCGGCTTATATTCGAGTCAAGGTGCCAAGGGTCCCTCCAGACTAGCACCCTCTGTCCTTTGTGTGCAAATTAGGCCACCCGCAACCAGACCCTCCAGTGCCCTGGCCCACTTCCAGTCGCAATACTTAGTTCCCCTTACATGTTCTCCGGAACCGGGTCTGCTGCCAGTTTGCCAATGCGCAATGAGCGTGGGGTAGTATTCATATTGTTTTTGTTGACCCTCTTCTTCACTTACAGAGCTAGTTTACTGTTTTTCTTTGAAATGAATATTTAAAACATATACCCCACTAATGCCTCAATTAATGTAATTTTATTGGTATTTATTTTGATTACTGAAACTTAGCAGTAGCTGCTATATTTCCCACCTTAGGCTTATACTTGAGTCAATAAGTTTTTCCAGTTTTCTTAGGAAAGATTAGGTACCAATGCATGTCATTGTGTTGTGGTGCCAATTAAAAAAAAAGTAATATTATGTACCTCCCACACAGTCGTGATAAAAGAGGAGTGGCGGGTGTAGATGGGGGTGTGGCCAAAAACATTTCATTGCATGGCTAATTGGGGAGGTCACTTGAAAAGAAGTCATAAGTTCTATTTGCCATATAAGTTACATCCCTATTACAACACAAACCCTGTGTGAAAGGAATTTAGAAGAGAACCTGGCAAATTGGTAGAAAAAAGAAAATGGATCATATTTTGGTCAACTGAGTTTTTTTTTACTGAAGAGCAGACAGTTTTGGAAGTTTTTCATTTCACAGACCCAATACATTAAACAGACAGACAATGGCCTCACTCAAAAAGAGGGCCGACTGAGAATGTATTACATGAATGTTAATAAAGTCTTAGAGCAAGATGCTTTTATCCAAGAACTTTTGGTGGCCAGATGACTTTACTTTTTAGATACTCATAAGGTATTGGCATGTTGCAAACATTGTGCCATTATAGAAATGGAAATATCCATATATCCAGTATTCTTCATCTGTAGGCTATAGACCACCTGTAAAATGGATATTTAATGTGAAAAAGGCATAATGGGAAAAGTTATAATGAAATAGATTTCAATGACTGAGATTATACTACTGTGGCTTTTTGAATAACATACCAGCCTGTTTGATTGGTCACACCATTAGTGATGCCAGGGAGTTAAACGCTTCCCAATCACTTGGGTGGGAAACTCTGCCCATGACAGACACAAGCATAAGAAGGCATTGTTCCAGAACAAGAAGTCAACGCTTCTGAGCGATATGTACTTGAAAGCACTATAGCATGTCGCACATAGAGCATTTCTCATTGAAGTGAATGGGAAGCACATGCCAGAAGCAATGGCCCATTGATCACCTTGAACACCTTTGTGCAATGAGCAGGCTATGGGAGATGAAAAGGAAGGTTGGGGACAAACAGGCAATAACAGAATAAATAATAACAATACAGTCACCTCTATATATTTCCATTATAAAATACAAAGTGAAAATAGAAAATGAAACTACTGTGTCCCTTAAGACATACAGTATTTACTTAAAGGAAACCAGATATTGACCTTGTCCTGCTTAATGGACATAATCCTATTGCCCAGAAACATACTTGGGCTAACATCAGCCAAGAATTCTAAATTAATATAGCATGTTTTAAAGATAAAAGCTGTAGAACGAATGGCCTGATTTATGGTTATTCTTATCTTCTGGAATGTGACCTTTTTCATTCTTACATTATTTGCTTTACTCCCACTGTAAACTATATAAAAAAGTGTCTGGAATTGTCCAGGGTCATTTTTAGGGGGTAAGAAGAGATGGGCTTCCTGTTATAATATGTGTCAGGAATGTTGCAAATAGATGCAAAGTCTACAAATAACATGAAATGACCTTAAGATATTTTAGTAAATTGGTGAAATCTAGTGGTATCGTTAAATATGGCTTAGATGAGTGCTATCTACAGATGACAAAATAGCTGGGGTTCAGTGCTGCAATGTTGAGCATTCTGGAGTACATTCTGGAGTTGGTCAGTTGCTAGAAGCACCCAAATGCTAATCCCCATTCTAACCTAGAATCTGGAATTAATCAATTGCAGGAAGCACCCATATGCCAGTACCCAGTCTAATCTATATTCTGGAATTGATTAGGTGCTAGAAGCACCCATATGCCAGTACCCAGTCTAATCTATATTCTGGAATTGATTAGGTGCTAGAAGCACCCATATGCCAGTACCCAGTCTAATCTATATTCTGGAATTGATTAGGTGCTAGAAGCAACCATATGCCAGTACCCAGTCTAATCTATATTCTGGAATTGATTAGGTGCTAGAAGCACCCATATGCCAGTACCCAGTCTAATCTATATTCTGGAATTGATTAGGTGCTAGAAGCACCCATATGCCGGTACCCAGTCTAATCTATATTCTGGAATTGATTAGGTGCTAGAAGCACCCATATGCAGGTACCCAGTCTAATCTATATTCCGGAATTGGTTAGGTGCTAGAAGCACCCATATGCCAGTACCCAGTCTAATCTATATTGTGAAATTGGTTAGGGGCTAGAAGCACCCATATGCCAGTACCCAGTCTAATCTATATTCTGGAATTGATTAGGTGCTAGAAGCACCCATATGCCAGTACCCAGTCTAATCTATATTCTGGAATTGATTAGGTGCTAGAAGCACCAAAATGCCAGTACCCAGTCTAATCTATATTGTGAAATTGGTTAGGTGCTAGAAGCACCCATATGCCAGTACCCAGACTAATCTATATTCTGGAATTGGTTAGGTGCTAGAAGCACCCATATGCCAGTTCCCAGTCTAATCCATATTCTGGAATTGGTTAGGTGCTAGAAGCACCCATATGCCAGTACCCAGACTAATCTATATTCTAGAATTGATAAGGTGCTAGAAGCACCCATATGCCAGTACCCAGTCTAATCTATATTCTAGAATTGATAAGGTGCTAGAAGCACCCATATGCCAGTACCCAGTCTAATCTATATTCTGGAATTGGTTAGGTGCTAGAAGCACCCATATGCCAGTTCCCAGACTAATCTATATTCTAGAACTGATAAGGTGCTAGAAGCACCCATATGCCAGTACCCAGTCTAATCTATATTCTGGAATTGGTTAGGTGCTAGAAGCACCCATATGCCAGTTCCCAGTCTAATCTATAGTCTGGAATTGGTTAGGTGCTAGAAGCAACCATATGCCAGTACCCAGTCTAATCTATATTCTGGAATTGATTAGGTGCTAGAAGCACCCATATGCCAGTTCCCAGTCTAATCTATAGTCTGGAATTGGTTAGGTGCTAGAAGCACCCATATGCCAGTACCCAGTCTAATCTATATTCTGGAATTGATTAGGTGCTAGAAGCACACATATGACAATGCCCAATCTAACCAGCATTCTGGAGTTAATCAGTTGCTAGCAGTACCCAGTCTAAACAACATTCAGGGGTTGATTAGTTGCTAAAAGCATTCATATGCCAATGCCCATCCTAACCTAGATTCTTGATCTGATCAGCAGCTAGAAACACCCATAAGCCAGTGCTAGAAATGATATATAGACAATTATTTTAACACAATGAAGCAGCGCTGGTTTTGTTAGTTGTCAGTATTTTGGCATATGGATAGTGCATTTTTTTCTGCATACATAATTTCCATGCAGGCAAATTTAAACTTCAAAACTACCTTGTCAGTTGCCTTACAACTATGGGTCTTCTCCTGCAAAGTCCCCACTGTTTCCTGTGCACTGCCCTGAATCAAAGGTTCCAATACGCACATACATATGGCATCACTATGGGGATGAGGGATATCTGCAAAGTGATATCTTCATATATATTTTGAACATTATACATTTATATTATGACCAAAACTAGAGACATGTAAAGAGAATTAACTCAAAGGGGTAAGTAACTTTGCAGTGCCTCCAACAATCTGTCAGTGCCCTGTCTCTACAGGCTGACTCATGATGAGACCCGGAAATATCTGAAGGCAGGTAAATCCAGAGTAAACATCATTAGAACACAAGAGAGAGAGAGAGGGCTAAGCACACACATTATGATCAGAGAAGAAAGGATATGTCATTGTACTCTGTAACCTATGGCAGATTATAGGGTGGACTTTAATGGGAACAATTTGCCTTTTTTTTTGATAATCAACCATGACACATTTTTTAAAAAAAATAATTATATATACTTTGTATTTAGTGGCAATTTTTCATGAGTAACTGTGTTTGGGATCTACAAAGAAATCTGTCATACAGGTATGGGACCTGTAATTCAGAATGCTCGGGACCTGGGGTTTCCTGGATAAGGAGTATTTCCGTAATATGGATCTCCATACTTTGTCTACTAAAAAATAATTTACAAGTTAAATAAAGCCAATTGGGTTTGTCTACAATAAGGATTTATTATATCTTAGCTTCATAAAATGAAAGTTTCCATTTCAGGGCTAACCCCAATAAGGAAATACTGCAGCAGTCCCATTCAAGTAGGTGGCACAGTGCCATAAATAGCCTTAATAATTTGATTTTAGCAGCAGAAAAACTTTTACCCAACTAACCCACTACCAGGGCACTGGTGAAGCTGGACCATGAATGTCTGGACCACTAATGTCCCACCTAAGGTGGGCAATATCGAATGAAACCGGTAGGCACAGGTGCCGTCCGACTGAAGACTATCAGCTGATGCACTCCCTTATCTGAAAATCAAACCTCCCTGATCAAGATCCGGCAAATTTTAGTAGACCACATATAGACCTTGCACACTAAGAAGGTCAATACAAGGGTGGAATCGCAATTAAAAAGTTTTATATAAGATAACTGTGTAACAATTCAACATTCATAGGATACATACACAATGTCTCCCCAAAAAACATATGCATACCACCCAGATATAAATAGCAAAAAGGTGAAAGCAGATACTCTGGATCAGAGAATAACCCAATGTTTCAGCTTAAACGCTTTTGTCAAGGGAACTCTCTGGCAAATTTTAGGCCCGTTGGGGGTGCCCATACTTGGGCTAAAATCCGTCTGGGTATGGCCACTTTTATTCCTGGTCAATAACACACTTATCAAAAAGGATCCCAAACCTCTAAATATGCCTACCTTCTTCATAGTTATTAACAATGCTAATGAATTACCCTAAGAATAGCACTACTATAACAACAGTACCTTCGCTGGGCCCTACTAATTCAGATCTCCTGCTAAAAATCAGTATATCATATTTTGATTTACAGCAACACTATTTTCAGTATTCATGTCAAACAGCATCTACCCACCTTTTCTTTGTTACATGCAAAACATTGTGGCACATTCTTGGCTATTTGTGTGAACTGATGCACATCTATAACTTGGTTTCAACTGCAAAGAATCAATAACTAACAAGCAGTCATCCATCTTGCACAATGATGTATTGCTACTACATTGTGTTGGAGTCTAGGCAACCGGTTAGAAGAGAATGGACAGTGAGCTAAATAACAAGCAAAACAAAAACTGAGATGTAAATGGGGCTGAAAGATATGAATTATTATTTTCATCTATCTTTTAAACAAGCGGCGAATTCCAAGAACAGACAAGGGTAATGCTAGAGGCTTTAGAACATGACTGTTCAGCTGATCTTATATGATATAGTGCTTGGCAGAAGCTCCTAACATTTTGTCTATCCTCTAGTCATATCTAAATCAGAACAATGTTTCCTGTTATGGAAAATGTATTGCATATCAAGTGGTGACCTCTAATGCATTTAGTACAATGGAGATACCAGAAACATGTTAGTTGTGTTTTTGTCTGCTGTTTTCCCCAACCCTGTGGGTTCTTGATATGTTTTCCAAAACTTAAACACTTTGGGAAATATTTATCAAAACACAAAAAGATCATTCACGAAAAAAATGCACCAAAAGCCTATATGAATGCCTTGACATATGGAGTTATTTTAGCAAATTGTTAACTGTTGAACTCAGTTGACTCAGAGATTAACCATGCATCAGAGGGGCAGTATACTCCCTTTTTAAAAAGAATTACATTTTTACTGGAGCCTTTCCTGCATGGGAAACTGGTCAAAAGAATAACAATATCCCCTGCAATATTTATTACATGACCCCCATATATATCTATATATGCTGTGTCATGTGATGCATCATTCTTACAGGAGGACATTCATTGTACTTCTTAATGCTACAGTAGAGGATTTGTAATTTGACATTTAGCATTTTGAGATCTCAAGTGAACAGTTGTTGATTCTATTGCAGGGGCCAAAGGGTCCGCCTCTTGGTTGCCAGATGCAGGTCAGGTTTTGGTTTTTACTGAGTATTGACTATTGAATGACTTCTCACTGTGTTTGGCTAAGACACCTGTGCTCCTGGAGACTATTTAAGATCTCAACATAGCACTTTTGGGGGAAGTATTCATGTTTATAAAGCTCTTTAAAGAATCACTTTCCCTCAGAACTAAGAGGTGGAACTGATAATTCTTGATATGTATCAGTTATATAGTTTGTCTTATTGAAGAGGAACTCCAGGAATTGCAATTCATAACAGTTACAGAGATGTGACCATGGCACTGAAACTGTGAACTACAATCAGCAGAATTCTTATGCCTTCTGCATTCAGTTAAAGAATAATTACAAATTACTAATTTTACCAGAATCAGCTTCTCCAGGAAAGAAACAGGGTTTTGGTTCTTTAGCTCTCTATTTTTTTCTTTGTTAGTACCCAAAACCTCTCACAGGAGGGTGTCTCTTATTGTAACTAATCCTCATGAGAAAATGTAGAACTAAGCAAATATAGCAGAGAGGAGCTTACCCATAGTACAAGGTGGTCCCGGTGCTCATTCCCCAGACCCTCAGCATAGGGGAGCCAATTAGGAATCAAGTAAGCGAAATAGGCAGGCACTCCGGAGTTCCACTAAGGTTGAATAAAGCTCAGGTATAAAGTAAAATCAGCAAATTTTATTGAATTTAACACATAAATGCTATAAAGCCATACTGGGCACTTAATCATAGGCTTTATTCAACCTCAATGGAACTCCAGAGTGCCTGCCTATTTTGCTTACTTGTCTCTTATTGACCAGCATTAATTATGATGTAATGGTCAGTAGCATTCGACTTTTTGGCATTTTTGGGGCCACATCAGATTCATACAGCAATACTGTGCACTTCCTATCATGCTCAACTGCTGACCAAGCATTGCTCAGGATAGAGCTTTATGGTGGGAGAGATCAGTACATCTGAAAAAGGTCTAGACTGCTCTTGCAAAACTTTGTCTTCTTTGTGCATTTTACCAATGGCGGACACATCATAGGGATTTTTTTCCTTTCATGTTGCGTGGAAAGGCAAAGAAAATACATTTTTGTTTACTTTTTATTTTTTGCTTCAAAACTGAATAGACAAACTACTCCCGTATGTCAGTCTGTGAATTAATTCCAAATCCCTATATTTATTTTGCATTTATATTCATTAATATTTTTTTATTCTATGTATGTTTGCTATTTGATATTGGGATTATGCAGTATGGATATTGAATATGCATCATCACTCTTTCCTTTCTCTGTTTAGTGTAGACTTTTGCAGTGGGCTTCTTTTCTATTCATAGTATGGTTGGCACATTTTGTGTGTGCACCCAGGTCCCCATGTAGTTCCGTCAATACCTATATGTCTGTAATGTGTGAATTCTGCTTTTCAGTGTGCATGGTCCTGCATATGTGAATGTTTTTCTGTGTATTCGGTTAACTTTTTTTGTCATTAGGACCTGTGTGTATATGTTCTGGTACTTTTTTGAGTGCCCTTGAGTCTGTAAGGTGCAGTTGGGTTCTATTGTTTCCTTATGGGTGCCTGTGTGTGTGAGTGCTCTACTATATTCCCTGCTGTATTCATGGGAACCTATGTGTGTTGTGCCAATATCCACAAGTAGCCTGTGTGTGTGTGTATGGGTGCTCATGTGTGTATAGCACTGTGTGTGTGGCCAGGTGCCCATGTAGTTCCGTCATTACCTATATGTCTGTATCTTAATATGTTCTTGGATCTATATATGTTTCTCATTCTTTGGGTATATGTCCTATGTTGTAGATTGTAAGCTCTTTGTAGATTGTAAGCTCTTTTGGGCAGGGCTCTCCTCACCTCTTGTATCGGTTATTGATTGCTTTATATGTTACTCTGTATGTCCAATGTATGTAACCCACTTATTGTACAGCGTTGCGGAATATGTTGGCGCTTTATAAATAAATGTTAATGTAATGTATGTTTGGAAAAAGGAAAAATCCAGTATGATGTGGAGTAAGTGCAGGCTTACCAGTATACATGGTGGGTCCGGCTGCTCATCCCCTTTCAGCATAAGGGAGGAACAAAGTCGTTTTGGACTAGATGGCTGGCACATTACCAGACCCACCACAAGTAGAAGACCTAAAGCAGTTTATCACTTCTAAAATGTTCCATTTTAATAGCCTGACGTGTTTTGTGCCTCCTATGGACACTTAATCATAGGCTAAGCCCATGATTAGGAGCCTATGATTAGGATAAAAGAACACGGGTTGATATCAGGTGCTTTGTAGTTCAGAAGCTGGCGTCAAATTTTCCCATGTGACATTGACCTAAGGCTTATTTGTGTCATGATGTGTGCCTAGGTGTTTCTACAAGGGTGCATTTATATCATATATATGGGGAGGCTTTGAGTTCACAAGTGTGTATTCATGGTTTCTTTTTTTAAAAAAAGCTTTGGTGCTGGTGTATTTGAATAGGTGCCAGTGTTTGCTTTGCTGATGTGCATATGGCGCCTACTGCCTTCACTAGGATGCATGTGTGTGTGCTGGTGTAGGTGTTCACAAGGGTCGCTTAACATTTTCATGGATGGCAGATCATGTGAGTGACCGCCAGTGTAAATTTGTGTTCCCGTGCGTGTGCATGTGTACAAGTATGTGTATGGATGTTTGTGATCTTTCCATTTGCCATTTTTCCATTTTCAAAGTCATTCAATTCAGCAAGCTCCCATATGATTGTATATTTGCTCTCATCTCATCACTGCCTTCTGGCTTGATATGCACTACTGAATCTGTGACCTCCTGCCGCACTGTTGTAAAAAAGAAAATCATTATTTCAGTATATACTGTCCTTTTTCATCTTTTTGCATTACACTCATGTCTAAGACACAAAAGTCATAAATTATAAATTGGAAAACAACTTCTTACAGTAGTCAATGTGAGTTGTGTCACATGACTGATCAATATTTGTGCCTTTTATATATTAGTCTTACCTTGTTTTACTAATTACCAATTATGCTACCATGGGTAAATCTTCTGTGCACCTTTCCTGGACTGGTTGCTCATGACCCTGCTTCTTCTAAATAAGCCATTTTCATAAAAATATACTTTTTTAGTAGTGTGTGCCATATTACCTAGATAGAAAATTGTAATTTTAAACACTAAGGGGCACATTTACTAATCCTCGAATCCGAAATGGGAAAAAATCGGATCGGGAATGAAAATTTTGCGATTCTTTTCGTATTTTACGCAACTTTTTTGGCGGCGGCGCGACTTTATCGTATTTTGCGCGATTATTTAGTAAACGGCTTGTAAGCTCTTTTGGGCAGGGCCCTCTTCACCTCTTGTATCGGTTATTGATTGCTTTATATGTTACTCTGTATGTCCAATGTATGAAACTCATCTATTGTACAGCGCTGCGGAATATGTTGGCGCTTTATAAATAAATGTTAATGTAATGTAATGTAAACGGCGGAAAAACCAATCCGAATTGTGTGTGGTGTAAAGGTGATGAAAAAGTCGCACAAAATACGAAATGATCACCACGGCAACGAAAAAAATTGCAAAAAATACCGATCATTACGAAAAAAACGCATTCGGACGCTTTCGGACGTTCGTGGATTAGTAAATGTGCCCCTAAGGGTCATTCCCTGGGATCATATCATTCACATTGCACACATACAATCCAAGAGCACACATACGTTAGGTCACATCAGCCAATGAATGAACAAAGTTATATCTTTTACTTCTACACTTCTTCCTATTACAGTTGCTGCTTTACCACCACTAAAGAGTTCCAAGGCAGCTTGTGGGATATTTTCTCAGGCGTTGTTATCAGCTCCTGAAGGTATGTCCCCACATACAGTAGGCCTTGGTGTTTCATCATCTCCTATAGCATCTCCAGCAGAATAAACTGAATGATTGCATGTCAACAATCCAGGTTTTTTTGGGGATTCCATGCCAGACCCTTTCATTCATCCATGCTTCTTTTGCATTAGCTCTGATGGTTTTTGAATTTTCTAGAGGATTTTCCTCTAGAAAGTTAAATATCTCATTTAAGGCTAAGGTTTCAGCATCTGAAATTCCTGGGAACTGAAGTGACCTAATTGTATAAGCTTTTAATGGTGCGGAAAAGCAATACAAATATGTATGATCTTTGCAAACCATGCTATAGTTAGAGACATCTTCCCCTAGAGTTTTAGTATCTTTATCTTTATATGTACCAATATATATCTAAATACTTTTATCCTTTAATCTGGAATATCACGGAAGGTTGAAGCTGAGATCGCTATCACCAGGGAGTAAAATAAAATTAGCCCGAATACCAATGTTGACAGTTTCATAACTTCACTGGTGTCCTGGAAAACAGATGATGAAAGGAGAAAGCTTTAGGCACAGTAGTTTCAAATAAACAAGTATGCTACTCCAGTAATGCTAACCTTTGCAAAGCTAATATTTGTGGGGAATGTCAAGCATTGCCTTTAATGTTGTAATAGAAAAATTAACTATAACATTGGGGCTCATTTATGTACACAAACCCATTGGGCAACTTGTGCTTTTCCTCACAGTCAGTTGCGCCTAAAGTCACTTTCATTTGTGAAGATTTAGCCCATTGCCTCTATACTGGAATGTGACTCTCTGCATCTTCTATTCATTAATTCTTTTAAAGGGATACTGCCATGATTTTTATTGTGTTATTTTTATTTAGAAATAGCAGGCGCAGTACATTGTGCCTGAGTCTGAGCTTTCAGAAGGAGCCAGCGCTACACTTTAGAACTGCTTTCAGATAACCTATTGTTTCTCTTACTCCCATGTAACTGGAGGAGTCCCAAGCCGGACCTGGATTACTTACTATTAAGTGCTATTCAGATACCTACTGGGAGCTGCTATATTGCTCCCTTCCCATTGTTCTGCTGATTGGCTGCTGGGAGGGGGTGATATCACTCCAACTTGCAGAGCTGTGGCACCCTGGGAAATGAAGAATATGCCTAGCTTCATGTGGAATTTCAAAATCTGTTTGTGTGTTTGAAAAACAGATTTCAGTGCAGGATTCTGCTAGAGAAGCTCTATTAACTGATGCGTTTAAAAAAAAAACATTTTTTCCCATGACAGTGTTCCTTTAATTTCATTCTTCTCAGCAGTGCTTTGAATATTACCTTAATGGAAACTGTCAGATAAGACATGGCTAACAACAAAGACAGCGCATTGCACATTAACCTGATCAGAGGTTGTACAGCTTTCTCTGATCTGTAAACAGTGTCAGACTGGGACCCCAGGAGCCCACCAGAAATCCTTAGCCAATAGGCCCACTCTCCAAACTATTTTATCTCCTTCCCCCACTCAACCTCTTTATTCTCCAAGACTCTTTTATTTACACGCTAGCATCTATCCTTCCATCTATTTCTCCTCTTTGTTCCCATTCAGAAATAGGGAATGACCATGAAGCAGGCCAAATGGTAAGGAGCAGGAGGGCCCACTGACACCTGGGCCCATTGAGAGTTTTCCTGGTATCCTGGTGGGCCAGTCCAACACTGTCTGTAAATGCAAGGACAAATAGACAGGCTGTGTTATCCCTTATCCAGACACCTGTTATCCAAAAAACTCCAAATTTACGGGAAGCCCATCTCCCCTGTTTTAGGCAAATGATTTTTTTAAATTATTTCCTTTTTCTTTGTAATATTAAAACAGTACCTTGCACTTACCTAGGATATAATTAAACGTTTATGGGAGTCAAAACTTAAGTTATGGGGATCCAAATTACAGAAAGCACCCCTATACAGAAATCCCCAGGTCCCAAGCTTTCTGGCTAATACAGGTATTAGGCCCTGAATTACGGGAAGCCCATCTCCCCTAGACTCTATTTTAGGCAAATAATTCTAATTTTTTAAAACTGATTTCCTTTTTCTCTGTAATAATAAAACAGCACCTTGTACTTGATCCCAACTAAGATATAATTACCCCTTATTGGGGGCAGAACAGCCCTATTGGGTTTATTTAATGGTTAAATGATTCCCTTTTCTCTGTAATAATAAAACAGTACCTGTACTTGATCCCAACTAAGATATAATTACCCCTTATTGGGGGCAGAACAGCCCTATTGGGTTTATTTAATGGTTAAATGATTCCCTTTTCTCTGTAATAATAAAACAGTACCTTGTAACTGATATATATTACTGATATATATATAATTAATCCTTATTGTAGGAAACAACTATTGTGTTTAATGCTTTATTGTTTTTTAGTAGACTTAAGGTATGGAGATCCAAATTACGGAATTTCTGCCTTTATGAGATTCATTATTTAGTTAATCAGCATAAGGTTTATCTTTATTTTCGCAAACAAAATGTTGGATATACACTTCCCAGAAGTTCACCAGGTTCTAGTTGCCAAATTTTAGATTTTTTTTTTTTTCAAAAAATCATTTGGATAATTCAAGCAAATTTAATTCACACATTCTAGTAAATGAGACATTTCAGTGAAGAAATGTAGAAAAGAGTTGTGCTTGGGGGTCTAAAAACTGTGAGATGTCAATTGACTATATCCCATGTTTAACGAGACATTTGTTTATTACCTTGTTGCCACATTGTACTTTGCAGCAGAGAATGACGATGCTTAATTAGTAAGAATAGCCCTTCAAGGTACAACCTGCCCAGCTTGTCACCAATCTCTTAAAAAGCTCCCAAGAATGACCTAGTGGAAAACAACAGAAAGGAATGACCGAGTGCCCTTGGAAGCGCCATAATGCGGGAGCGAGGCTCTAATAATAGGTGAAGTTTTACATGTTTTTCTGTGTTTTTACCAAGGCTCCTTTGTCATTAATTCAGCTTGTGTTTTGCTACCTATGTTGAGCATTCTTTCTGTGGTTTACTTGGTTCTTAAACTTGCATGTGACCACATGAAAATGTGTACTTTTATGGTCCTTTAATCTCAGTGTTTTTAAACCATATCGCTGGAAGGCACTGAGTGATCTGAAGCGGAACAGCTCGGTCAACTTCTGATCATTTAGTAGCTAGTTTATTTGCTATTGCCCAGTTGGCTCGGCCCCTGTGGGGAGCCTTTGCCTTTAAAGTTCAGCATTCCCGATAACATCTTTCCCCCACTTAATTAACCCTTCAGGGCCTGTGAACTGAGCTCATTAAAAAATTACCTCACACATAATCATTTAAGTACCCTGTTTTATGCTTCTTTATCTCATTTTAGAGAAAATGGTCTTCGAGGTTAGCGTTTATACTGTGGTTTGGAACTAGAAGTATATTTATAGCAAAAATAGTCATGCTGCTTGTGCAGGTGTAACACTGAAAGGAAAGTATACTTCATGCTTGAGCAGGATTTATCCTTCTTTTACTTTACGTTAGATGGTAAAGCAGGAGGATAGAGTAAATTTCACCTGACCTGTTTTATCTAAATAAACCATTTTCATTAAAATGTACTTTTTTAGTGGTACCCTAAATCCTAATAAGAAAATTGTCAGTTTGAGTACTTTACGGCTGGGATTGTAAGATTTACAGTGCACACAAACAATCCAAGGGCACACATACATGTACAGCGCTGCGGAATATGTTGGAGCTTTATAAATAAATGTTAATAATAATAATAACATCAGCCAATTAATGGACAGCATTCTGCCTTTTGCTTCCACACTACTTCCTGTCAGGTGATCTCTGAGGGAGCACACAGCCCATCACAAAATGGCGGCTCAAGGGAAAAGGGCAATATTTACTGATATATATATTACACTTTGGTGAGATACTTTGATAGGTCACTTGATATGATATAAAATATCTGTTGGATAAGTATTCATTCTCGGGGTATAGTTTTCCTATAAGTAGAACCCAAAAAGTATAGAAGATGCTGGACCACTCCATGCTCTATAGCGTAACAAATGTGTTTGATTGAAGTAAACATAAAGACAAATTTTGGACCTCAAGAATTAGCTGAAAGCCGTCAGCTGCTGAGACCACAGGTCCTTGGGTTGTTGTACTCCAGAATGTGTTCAGCAGTGCTATATTCTTGAGTAGAAGCAAGTTGGCAGCACTCAAAAGTTAGAGAGCACAAGCCTGCACGGGGTGCAAAGGAACCTAATGACCAGGCAGTAAGGACAGGGTGCAAAGGAACCTAATGAGCAGGCAGTAAGGACCGGGTGCAAAGGAACCTAATGGGCAGGCAGTAAGGACAGGGTGCAAAGGAACCTAATGAGCAGGCAGTAAGGACAGGGTGCAAAGGAACATAATGAGCAGGCAGTAAGGACAGGGTGCAAAGGAACCTAATGAGCAGGCAGTAAGGACAGGGTGCAAAGGAACCTAATGGGCAGGCAGTAAGGACAGGGTGCAAAGGAACCTAATGGGCAGGCAGTAAGGACAGGGTGCAAAGGAACCTAATGAGCAGGCAGTAAGGACAGGGTGCAAAGGAACCTAATGAGCAGGCAGTAAGGACAGGGTGCAAAGGAACCTAATGGGCAGGCAGTAAGGACAGGGTGCAAAGGAACCTAATGAGCAGGCAGTAAGGACAGGGTGCAAAGGAACCTAATGGGCAGGCAGTAAGGACAGGGTGCAAAGGAACCTAATGGGCAGGCAGTAAGGACAGGGTGCAAAGGAACCTAATGAGCAGGCAGTAAGGACAGGGTGCAAAGGAACCTAATGAGCAGGCAGTAAGGACAGGGTGCAAAGGAACCTAATGAGCAGGCAGTAAGGACAGGGTGCAAAGGAACCTAATGGGCAGGCAGTAAGGACAGGGTGCAAAGGAACCTAATGAGCAGGCAGTAAGGACAGGGTGCAAAGGAACCTAATGAGCAGGCAGTAAGGACAGGGTGCAAAGGAACCTAATGGGCAGGCAGTAAGGACAGGGTGCAAAGGAACCTAATGAGCAGGCAGTAAGGACAGGGTGCAAAGGAACCTAATGAGCAGGCAGTAAGGACAGGGTGCAAAGGAACCTAATGGGCAGGCAGTAAGGACAGGGTGCAAAGGAACCTAATGGGCAGGCAGTAAGGACAGGGTGCAAAGGAACCTAATGGGCAGGCAGTAAGGACAGGGTGCAAAGGAACCTAATGGGCAGGCAGTAAGGACAGGGTGCAAAGGAACCTAATGAGCAGGCAGTAAGGACAGGGTGCAAAGGAACCTAATGGGCAGGCAGTAAGGACAGGGTGCAAAGGAACCTAATGAGCAGGCAGTAAGGACAGGGTGCAAAGGAACCTAATGAGCAGGCAGTAAGGACAGGGTGCAAAGGTGCCTCATAGAATGGGAATGAGAATTAAGGGGTGTAATTGTGCCCCTTACTAAAAGGGTTCTGACTGAGAATAACCACTAAGACAGAGGTTTCCAAACTCTGGGGCTTTACCCCCTGGAGGGAAGTGGTGGTTAGATGTGGATCCAATAAGATTGTCATTAGGGTAAGATTTGGGGTGATTTCCATTACAATATTTTACGTATCTCTAATTTTTACATAAGTACAGAGGAATAGCTCTGAAGAAATATTGTGCTGAAAATTTGTGCATAAAGACATACCATGGGAATTTAATCTAGAACTCTTTTTCCAGGAGTCCATTTGTTAGTATTTTTGCATTGGACAAACCAGGGGGGATGTGTTTGATTTGTACAGTTTCCTTAACGTCAGTACAAATCATGGTATAATGTATGGTGCATGGTGATCACTACTGCTGAGTAGTAAAATGCCAAGGATCACTGCTCTTCTGACTGACAAGAATGGGGCAAATATCATGGATATCTTGGCAGACAGTTGTCACCTAAATATGCATTGGTGTCATAGCCCCCAAGTTTTATGACTCTTTTGTGGCCAATGATCCTGTCTTGCCTTATGCAATTTTTTAGTGGCTTTTTTGAAACCCACTGCAATGTCATGGGCTTGTGAGCTTTACTTGGCTTGAGCTGCTTCCCAGCTGCTTTCAGGTTGCATACCCCTGATTTACATAATTGCCTTGGGCCTCGGGGGCCTCTGGTACATTAACTAGTGTCCTAGTGACCATGGAATAAGCCAGAGCAACCTGTGGCCCTCTGCACGTGGAACTACAGCTCCCAGCAATATTTTGCCTCCATTTATCCATTGTTAAGAATTTATTCTCTGTTTATTTCTCATTCAGAATTCAGAACTTGATCACAAAGTGCCTCTTTGGTTTCGCTCTTGTAACACAGACACTGCATGGCATTTAGGACAACAAGCAGCTTCTTTCTAAACTATAGTAAGCTTCTAAACTATAATTGCAAGTGACGGGTAAAGAATTTGGGAACCTGCAAAGAATTTACAGGCGTAATGTTTCGGCAGAGCTAATTTCCAACCAATTTGGCATGAGCAGCAAATGTCCAACTCATGTGTCTCTCCAGGCACAGCTAATAAGTCTTCCGATGACAGATTTCTTTTTTTAAACATTCCATTTTAAAGGGGGGAAAAAAAGCCTCCAACTTCCAGTGTATTTATTTGTTTTACTGTTAACCTCCCTGCCTATTTGCATTTCCTTCTGTATGACAGCATGCTTGAAATGTTTGAGAAATGATTAGGACTCGCGGGGAGTGGAAGGGAACCCGGTGGTCTTGAGAGGGTTAACTTTTTAACAATATTAAAATAATTCCTTTGGAATTCTTGGCTAGTGACCAGTATGTAGCAAAACAAATCTGGTTCTGGAGCAGATTAGTCAACATCCAGTTTCAGCTGTCTAACATTTCACTGCCTGCTTTCCCACATTTGTCCAGTTGGAAGTTTGAAGGGTACAACAGACGGCCTAAATGTGCCCCAAGGTGAAAATCCCTCAGCGTTTCCCTTGGCAATCCTTGAGTCTGCCTATTAGTAATCCAGTTACTTCTAATCGAGTACTCAGTGGACCTGCTAATTATTCCCTGGATTTCTTGCACCGGCAATAAAATCTCATTTGTCGCCGTTTGTTTGCAGCCCTGCTCACATTTCCATACTAGTGACATTAATTAGCGAAAACCTGTGAAAAGTCCTGGAGTTTATAAGTGAAAAGTGCCTAGTGGATTGTAAATATACGAGGGAAAGCACAGAAATCTCTGAAGGTTGCACTTTTTCAGTTAAAGTCATTTTTCATGGCTGTAAGGGTAAGTGGGAGATAATGGGGATTTTAGTTTCACATAAAGAAATCTGCTTCTGTGAACTCTTTTATTCAGATGGATGAGCGCTTTCTCAGATCATAAATCATGGACTGTGATGGTGCTCTGCCATTTCTTGCTGGGGTGGCAAGGGATCTTGGCTGTCCCCTATTCAAAGGCAGCAGGCTTGCACTCTGCAGGGGACTCATGAAATTCTTCTTTACTAATAGACCTGACAACATTTTCTTTGCAGAGATTTCTTTAGCTGAGAAACTTGGTGAGAGCAGAACATTTCATCAGGCCAAGATTTATGAGAAGGCCAAAGGGGCCAGGGGTCATTAGAGGCACAGCAGACTGGCACAACTGTAAATTCATTAATTAATAATAAATATATATTTTTTTTTTTTAATTTTATTTTACTTGTATGCATAGCTTAAAGCTATTATTATAGATGCCAGAAGTGCAAGTAAAGGTTTACATGTCAATTCTGTTTTGGGCAACCTCCATGAGCTGAGAAAACCTACCACTTTGTGCCAGTTCCTAAAGGGCAACTGGATTTCCTTTGTATATATATATTCAGAGTACAAATTTTTCTTTGTAAGATGACTACATTTTTATAGCTATGATCATTTTAAAGCAAGAGTATAAGTGAAATATGCTGGTCTAACAAATGGTATTATATTCTACAAAAGTTGGCAAGGCTAGAATCAACCTGTAGTTCAAACAGACCTGTGGGGTAACTAGATGTTTACACGGTAGGGTTGTAAAAAGACACACGTCCATCAAGTTTAACCCATTCATCTAAATGAAACCTGTCTAGCTGCTAGTTGATCCAGAGAAAGGCAAAACAACTCCATCTATAGCCTCTCCAATTTGCCTCAGAGGGGGAAAAAAGTCCATCCTCACTCCAAGATGTCAAGCAGACTAGTCCCATGATCAACTTGTACTAAGCTGTTTTCAATATTCCCTCACTCACTAAAAAGCCATCCAACCCCTTCTTGAAGCTATCTAATGTAATGTGAGAGAATTCTACAATTTTATAGCTCTCTCTTGAAAAACCCTTTTCCGAATATAAAGATGGAACCTCCTTTCTTCTAATAGGAATGGATACCCTTGTATCTGCTGGAAGGACTTACTGGTAAATAAAGCAAGAGTTAATTATATGATCCTCTATAAATTTATCATATGCCCCCTTAAGCACCGCTTCTTCAGTGTAAAGAAACCCAACTTGGCCCGTCTTTCTTCATAACTGAGACTATCCGTACCCTTTCCCAGCTTAGTTGTCTGTCTTTGGACTCTCTTTCTAATTCATTAATATGCTGTTTGAGCACTAGAGACCAAAACCGCATTACATATTTTAGATTGGGCATTACCAGTCCTTTATAAAGGGGAAGAATGAATCTCACCTCTGTTGAATCTATGCCCCTTTTAATACAGTTTAAAACCTTGTTTTCCTTTGCAGTTATAAATAAACGGAAGTCAAAAAGACCTGTGGGGTAACTAGATATTATTGAGCTATGTTACAAAGTCTTTTTTAAGGGTCTATAAAACATTCACATGTGCTGTTGCATGTTTATATCAAATCTGGATATTAATTCTCTCTTCAGACCTTCATTACTTCTGACTCCCCCAACAGTGATATCGCTAATGAGCAGGGCCCTCTTTACTTCTTGTATTAGTAAGTATTTGCGTGTAACTTGTATGTTTAATGTATTTACTGTATCCTTCTGGTTTACATATGCTAGGGCTTCATATATATGTTAGTTATAATAAAATCTCTGTTGTTTTCCGTCCCTGACCATTAGAACCTTGACAGGTCTAGATCTACCTTTAGTCCATGAGAGTCTTAGAAAGTCAATGTGATCTCGATAAGGAGTGGCAAAAAAGTGTGAGATTATGCTAAAGTTTACACTTCAAATGTTGTCCATGTGTTCCATGGGTAGTTCACATTTCAAATAGTACAACATAATTAATTACTTTTTGCAATTGCTTTCTATCAACAGGGACTTAGCATCTTGTTCACATAAAAAGAATAAAAAGAATGGATGATGCAATATACAGGAAAATAGTGCAAGAAAACCTGTTCCAGTCAACAGGACACTTGATCTCAAACACATTGGACAAGTTCAAAAACAAAAAGGTCAATGTCCTACAATGGCCCAGTCAAATCCCTGATCTCAGTTTAGCTGAGAATCTGTGGCATAAGTTGAAAGACATGTGGCATCGTTCAAGTGGTAATGAACTTGTTTGCCACCCCTGTGATTTTAAATGAGTATATGCAGTAAAATAAAATTGGAACTGTAAAGTAAAAAAAAGGCAAAACTTTGCTCTACTGAGCATGTGTGCAGCCCAGGGCCACAGCAAAGATCCTGGGGAAAGAAGAGAAAATGGTGACAATAAGTTGTATAGTACCCTGGGCTGGATTTTTTTTTCAGTGAGGAGAGGTGCCAATGAGGGTCTGGGTAATAAATGGGGGGGCTAACAGAATATTTTTATTTATGAGCAGTATTTTTGTATCATATTCAGGCTTGAAAAAAATAGGTGATATAGTTACATAGTTAAGGTAGATGGAAAAAAGACCAAAGTCCATAAACTTTAAGCTCTCCAAATGAACCCCAGTGCACATATATACCAGCACTCATACTGACCTCACATATATAAACTATATATATTCAATATATAACTGTAGATTGTAGATATCACAATAGCCTTGGATACTATGCTTATTCAAGAAATCATCCAGGCCCCTCTTATAGGCATTAACAGAATCTGCCATTACAACATCACTAGGAAGGGCTTTCCCCAACCTCACTGCCCTCACCGTGAAAAGGCACCTACACTGCTTCAAAGTTCTGTTTCTATAATTCAAAGGGGTGGCCTCTGGTGTGTTAATCCTTTTCATGGCAAAAAGATCCCCTATTGGCCAAGCATGCACTGATTTGGTTATACAATACAGTATTTTCCAACTGAAACTGTAAGGAGTAAGGAACCAAACCTCTATAGTAACATGATCAATCAGATATTTGGTAAATTGTTATTTAAGACTGGCAATGTGTGAGTCAACTTTCAATCTCTACAGATTGTTATAGCACTAAACTGATCAAAAACCAATCATAATGATTATGATGCAATGAGGTGTTGTGAGTGGTACCAAATGGGCTTCCAGGCATCCTTTTTGCTACCAGAAAGCACTCTCCTTTATTTCTTCCAGATCATTCCATAAAGGAAAAGTACAGAAATAGAAGCAAGTCTTGGTTCCCATGTAAGGCATATTCGTTCCCTTTCCTACAAGGCTCAGCGTGCAAGATCTCAGATTATTTTGACAATCAAAAATGTGTTATTTTAAGTGACAATCTAGCCAGAGGGCACTAATATGTTATTCTTATGGTACATTTTTTTAGGAAGGCCTGCACTGTTATACTTATCCTGGGAAAGCGATGTTGATATTGCAGAAACACATTCCAGGCGTAAGCATATAAAAATGATGTACACATACCGATGTTTGTTTGCTTTAGTAATTTAGAAAAAAAAAGAATTTGCAATTTTAAGTTCCCGCTAAAGAAAACAAGTGAAAGAGCCCAATACTAGGTGAAAGTTGCACGAAACTTGATGAGCAAATGACTGGAATGCAAACATTTTCACTTACTGTCATGAACTTCATTATCTGTATAAATGACAGGGGCTCTCAGATGCTCACAAGGATGGAACCAGATTGCTGCAACACGTGGAACTGGGAATTTCTTTTTTATAAAGAAGTTGCATCTAGTTCCCAAAAAGCCCAGTACCCATACATTTTATTTCCTTCTGTATATTTATTTTACATAGATGATTTTATCTATATTTGTACAGTCCATATGCAGTTGCTCTTCTCCACCTCTAGCAATGTACAAAATGTTGCACTTTAATACAGAGCTGATGCTCAACTGATTGTGCTGATAGTTTGCTGAATCGGAAATATCATTTTGGACACCTGTAATAATAATGACAATTAAATGGTAGCCACTAGTAAGGAGCACCCTATAGGCACAAAGTTTGCACCATAGAACGCATCTCGTCACCAGTGGCTTTATATTCCTTCACTGTAATCCTACCATGTAAGTCAAACTCCCACCAAGGGGTGTATTTGTTAATACTGGAGACAAACATCGCCGGTGATGTTGCCCATACAACCAGTCAGATCTTTGCTTTTGCTTTCTAACTTGTAGGTGACCGATCAAATCTAATTGCTGATTGGTTGCTGTGGGCAACATCACCAGTAATGTTTGTCTCCAATTTTAATAAATCTACAGGAATTGTAGATTAAGTTCCTATTTGTGTTTTATGGTAATAATAGGTATTAGTGAAGTTGCATGTCCAGAATCATTGGTTCACAAAGTAAAATCAGTGGAGCCTTAAGAAATGCTGGGGGCCATAATTATCACTTAGAGCATATATGTCAAACACAAGGCCCGGGGGCCAAATCCGTTTTATGTGGCCCTTAGTGAGTGTGTCTGACCATCCAACCTGATCAATTTCCATTTTCCTCACATAGTAACTAAGACTTAGGGGTATATTTATCATGCTGTGTAAAAAGTGGAGCATTACCAGTAATGTTGCCCAAGGCATCCAATCAGTAATGAGATTTCAACAGTAGCAAAGCATCCATTGGCTGCTATGAGCAACATCACCGGTAATGTCTTACTCCACTTTTTACACATTGGGATAAATATACTCCTTAGTATCTTACTAAGTATATTAATAAAAAATTTGAGACGCGACTTAGCCTGTGTTTTAGCTTTCGGCCCCCTTATGTGATTGAGTTTGACACCCCTGACTTAGAGGGTCTCAACTGTCCCATGGGCATCCAGTTGAACAACCCATCTATAATACACTGTTGAGTTGGCGTCAAATTCTCTAGAAGGGCGGTTGTCTGTTTTGAACTCTGTCTCTCATCAGCTGGGATTGGAGCACACATCATGATCAACTGGAAAATAAATATACCAATATAAAGAAAAGCCATACAGGAAATATGCTTCTTCTTTCAAGTAGGCTCAAATAGTGACAAGAGATCCTATTTATGAAAAACTAAGGAACAAAAAGGTGAAATTCCTTACGTGAACTTGTTGGAGCCTTAAGTCAACTGCAAATCTAACAACTTGAATATTGCTGTTTTTAAACACTCCCCAAGGAACCTACAGTACATACTGTGACATGCAGCAAGAGAAGGGAATCAAGCTGGAAAGATCAACATGGAACAAAAGCTCTGTGCTTCTCCATATTATATGGGGTGCCTATGCACCAACTGCTCACACAGAGCACCTAACCGTAATTCCATGCACAGGCCCTTTGTGAAGCAGATCAAACAGACCTTTGTGCAAACCATCAGAATTTACTTGGCCAGGATTGAAATTCTTACCTGTCCACTTCTCACTTTAGGTGGATGTGCAAAAATCATTAGCAAACACAAAAGTAACATGGGTAGCAGTTCCTTTGATGATTGCTTGGCTTGTACAATCACTGTGTGTTATTAAATGGCATTTCATTTGGTCATTGATCCTGCACACCAAATGATCAGCTTGGACCCATGTCTGCAGGTGTGTTGCACCCTTCTGTAGAAGGGTACTAGGCATGCCTAACAGTAGTTCCGCACAGATACAAAGATACTTTTCCATACTGTGAGCTGCTATAGCCGATTTCAAACATCTCTGAGTAAGAATAAGAGAGTTTACAACCTATTCAATTTCCCTTGAGTAACTTATAGAAAATGCTTATTTAAAAATTCAGGTAGAGATATAGGATCTATTGACCACAATGCTTGAGACTTCCTTGAGTTTTCCTAACAAGGAATCTTTCTGTAATTAAGTACAAGCTATTGTTTTATTATTACAGAGAAAAAGGAGATTATTAAAAATACAAAAGTAAGAATTCTTTTTTTTATTATTTTATTATTATGATGGAGTCTATGGGAGATAGATAAGAGATCCCATACCTGTGATGCCATAGGAAATGCACTTCACTATTCATATAATAACATTGATTGGCTAATTTCAGCTTCTATGGGTATCTGGACTGTGTGATGGAATGAAAGACATTCAATAACAAACTTGTGACAAAGAGACCCCCAGACCTTCTGTAAATAGCTATCCTGTCTTAGGGGTGAGTGTAATATTCTTCAAAGACTGAAGAAAGACTGAGAAATGATGTCTATCATGTTAATAATATTCTTGTATCTCAAGCAAAAAGCCCAACAGAGTGGCAAAAGAGGACTTGTTTAAGTTGAAGTTCCCTATAAGGTTTATAGAACATGGGACATATTCTCTGCAAACCTATTTCATCTGAGAAGTGGCTGGACACAATTCTTGTCTTTCTAGACCAGTGATCCCCAACCAGTGGCTTCTGAGCAACATGTTGCTCACCATTCCTTTTTATGTTGCTCCCAGTGGCCTCAAAGTAGGAGCCAATTTGTACATTTCTGGCTTGGAGACAACTTTTGGAAGCACACAGTTTTCCTCCAAGCAGAGCCTCCTGCAGGCCTACAGTCAACATGGGGCTACCAAATTGCCAATCACAGCCCATATTTGGTACCCCAAAGAATTTTTTTCATGCTTGTGTGGCTCACCAACATTTTCTACATTGAAGTGTGGCTCATGAGGTTGGGGATATTTTTCCTAGAGCCTTTGTTTATATAAAGTTAAACAATGCTGTGCAATGGCACATGTAGGTATCAGTGTAAAGCTCTGATCTAGGTATTTTATTTAAAAGTATCACAAGAATTTTTTCAAACCCCTTCCCACTAGTAAGGTAATGATGCATGTGGGTTTCCTCTCCTTCTTAAGCTGCTCAGCAGGCTAATCATTAACCCTCCCACAGTTCACCCACATCATCTGCTGTTATACCTGTGTGAAGGCAGCATAGCTGGGCTGTGCAGTATTCCTCCGCCTAATTAAAGCCATATGCTGTGCAGACAGGGGACCTCTGTACTGAGCTGCAGTGTTGGGGCTTCTTTGTTAAACAGGATGGAAATGGAAAGAAACTGAAGAAAGGAGGTGATGAATAAGTGGTGGAGAGCAAAGACAGAAGTAAGATATAAGAAAGGCTCCTGAGAGGATGAGGACCAAAGGAAAAAGGGGTTAGAAGGCAGGTGGCAAGATCACCCCCTGACAATAGTTGCTCAAAAAACAGTTATCAATCTTTCACTCATCAAGTTATGGCAGAACGTTTTCAATGGCAGCATCTATTTGTAATCTAAGAACCATAAACAAAACCTGTGTGTTTAACTTTATGTTTCTGTAAGGAAACCAAGCATGTAAAGGCCCTTTAGAGTGCAAAGTAAAGGACTTCCACTCTACATGTATTTGCCCCACCTGCCCCTTGTGAATACAGCAATGCCAAACACAGGCAATTGTGAATTCATTGTACAAACAACAACAACAACTCTGCACTCCATTTTGCCAATATTACTATATTTAGGGCAGAGGGGGTAGAGTGGAATATTGTGTCCCAAAAACAGTGAACAACCCACTTTAATAAGGGGCTAAGTATACAAGTATGGGACCTGTTATCCAAAATGCTTGGGGCATGGGGTTTTCTGGAAAAGGGATCTTTCTGTAATTTGGATCTCCATAACTTAAGTCTGCTAAAAATCATTTAGATATAAAATAAACCCAATAGGATCGTTTTGCCTCCAATAAGGATTAATTATACCTTAGTTGGGATCAAGTACAAGGTATTGTTTTATTATTACAGAGAAAAAGGAAATCATTTTAATTTGTAATTTAAAATTAAAATGATTTGCTTATAATGGAGTCTATCAGAGATGGCCTTTCCATAATTCAAAACTTTCTGGATAATGGGTTTCCGGATAAGGGATCCCATACCTGTAAAAGCAAATGTATTGGATGGTAGTGTAACAATTACTCATGTTCCATGTGAACTTGTTGAATTTAAAAAAAGAGAGAATTTCATCAGTTTCAAAAACATTTGCTATAATCCATATTTAAGATGATATTGTTAGGTATTAGGGTAAGGGAGGACAGCGATGTATCATGCCCCTTTACAGACAAATCTCATTGAATCACTGAACACTTCCAAACATGAACTGCTTACATAATAAATTAGAATAATACACCGGGTTACAGGGGTGAAAAACTAACATTCTTTGAAAATTGCCCTTTAAAATCCACTTTCATCACACAATTAACTTCATACCATTAGAGACAGTTAGATGAGTCATGATAATCGGCCTCTTTTTATAAGTTTCTTTAGAGCTGGCTGATTTACCTAACGTGGCTAAAGATGTACATGCAAACCTGGAGGATTTCATAGTATCAGTGGGTAGGAGGGAGCTTGTGTTTATTTACATGCCTTAATCTGTATCCATCATTCAGCAGCGGCGGTGTTAGGTCAACACCAAAATGTAACAGAGAAGAGTTGTGTTACCGCAAGTTTACTTGCTGGGCTTTAAATCTCCTGCCTAATACTATGACTTAAAGTGGCTTTAACACATCTAAAGCAATGTGCTGTTTTTACAGGGGATGGAACAGCAAACACAATACTCCTGTGCTTTTCTGCTGTTTTTGTCTGTTTTCTGTCTCCCAATGAGTGAATCAACAATTCTGACTGATTAACATAGCTAGAAAGTAATAAGCTTAAAGCTTTGCGTTTTATTCATTTTGGAATCACAGTGTACCTTTTTTTTTAATCCCCTGGTTTATGGAGTGATAGTTAAGAAAGCCTTTCTTCATTTACCGACTAGCGCAGCTCACCTGGTTGAGCGGATTGGCTTGTTTCTGTTCTCTGAAGTTCATCCGGTGAGTTTGGATGTTTAGAAACTTAAGGTTTTTTCCAAACAGCTACAAAATAGCTGTTTGGGCCCCAGGCCTGAACTGGCAATCTGTATATTCTCAGCGCCAGATTTGTGTTCCGGGCGCCCCTAGGCCGCCCCCATTGGTCGCCCCTAGGCTGCACCCATTGGTCACCCCTAGGCCATCCTCATTGGTTGCCCCCCCGCAGCAGAGAGCGCACATGCGCAAACACATGGCAATCTGTATATTCTCAGCGCCAGATTTGTGTTGCGGGTGCCCCTAGGCCACCCCTATTGGTCGCCCCTAGGCTGCACCCATTGGTCACCCCTAGGCCATCCTCATTGGTTGCCCCCCCGCAGCAGAGAGCGCACATGCGCAAACATTTAATCTCCCATACAGAGCAGTGGGGAGAGGTGGGCAAAATTTAAAAATGTAGTTGTGGCGGGGCGGCATGCTGCCCCTCTCCACAAATCCGGGCCTGTATATTCTGGCAAACGCCAGAGGGGCTGCTGTAAGATCCCATAGACAGTCACTATCTAGTGGGCCTGTGGGGGGCTGTTTGGGCCTCTGTGTTCTGGAAATGCCAGGGCCTATTTTGAATCCCACTCCAGACCTTAGGCCCCTACAACAAGATCCGAAAAGGAACCCAAATGTAAGTTTATACACCAAAAAAATTTGTCCAAGTTAAAATTGGGCTGATGGGTTGGAGCTAAAACTTTCTGCTTCCATAAACAAGTAAATATCCCCACCCCGCTGCAGGTTAACCTTATAATTCATTTCTTAAAGTTTATCTTTGAGTTAACTTTTATTATGTTATAGAATGGCCAGTACTAAGTAACTTTTTCTTCTGACTCTTTCCAAATTTCGAATGGGGGTCACTGACCCCAACAGGCAAAAAATCTTGCTCTGGTAGGCTACAATTTTATTGTTATTGTTAGTTTTTATTACTTATCTTTTTATCTAGGTCTCCTTATATTCAGATATCAGTTTCTCGTTCAAACCACTTCCAGGTTGTTAAGGTAATTTGAACCCTGGCAACCAGATAACTGCTGAAATTCCAAAAAGAGAGCTGCTGAACATAAAGTAAAATCATTTAGAAAACACAATTAAAAAAAATAAAGACCTAATGCACATTGTCTTAGAATATTACTCTTTACATCATACTAAAAGTTAACTCAAAGGTGAACAATCCTCTGCAGCATAATACCTTAAGTTATATCTTAGTTGGGATCAAGTACAAGTACTGTTTTATTATTACAGAATAAAATGAAAATCCGTTTTAAAAATTATTTTATTAAAATGGAGTCTATGGGAGATGGCCTTCCCATAATTTGGAGCTTTCTGGATAACAGATCCTATACCTGTAGTGTAAAGTTATACAGATCTATAATTTATAAATTACCTAATAGTAAGAATTTCAAAAGTTCTAGACCTGTTGGAAGAAGTAAGTCAAGATCATTATTCAACAAAGAAGAAAATTATTTCTAATCTATCAATATTTTCAATGTATTTTCAACATTATTTCTAAAATACTGTGCCATGTTAAGGGCATTTTCAATGTTATTTATAAGTACAAATAACTATAAAATGATCAATATATTGTACAGGCCTGAAAGCACAAAGCTGTTAACCTTTACCACCATGACAGCCTCTTAGCAATTAGCATCTGTCTAAATCAGATTCTTCCTTGTTCACCTTTGCCCAGACGTGTATATAACATTCTTATCTGTAGACCTTGTCTGTGCTAGATACTCCATGGCTAGTTTTCCTATAGGTCTAGCACTATCTATGAAAGGGCTCATCGCTAATTCCATTTTTGGAGAAAAATGTATTCACTTGTTCTTTTGTTTATGCAGATGAGAGTTTCCAACTCCATGTGGTAACAGGCAACATGACCCTCCATCTTTCCCTGTTCAGAAGGGAAGACTTTATTAGTAAGGAACAAGAAGACTTTGTTCACACCATGACCTGCATTACTGTCAAAGCATTGGATTCTTTAGAACCAAATGTATGGTGGCCTTACACAGGCCAAGTCAGCAGCTTATTGGCTCATGGGTGGTACCATCCAACAAGCTGCCCAACCGATATCTGGTTGACATAATCCCACAAACAGGCAAAGTAAACTAACTGTGGATCTTTATTCAAACACCATTAGGATACATAGGCAAGCAAGACATGGGAAATGCCTTTGGTTCCAGTATTGCATTCAACCTCCTCTCTTTAAACAACTTCATATGCTCTTTCACCCCAACAACTTTTACTTGTTATAGTCAATGTCTCCTACTAGTGGTTTGGTACTGGCAGCATGAGTGGGCTATTTGCAAAATGGTACGCTCAATAATAAAACTACAGTTTGTTGGGGATTTTTTTTACCACATCAGTTCCCCTTACGCTTTATTGCAAGCATGTCATAAAAAGAATCTTTCTTGATGAATCATGCGAACTACATATTAACAGTACAATAAAGGAAACCCGTCCTTAGTAACAAGATCAGACTCCAGAATAGTAAAAACTTTTTTATTGAAACTACCACTCTGAAAATATGGAACATTTTGTATGTATTATTATTGTCCTTTATTTGATATATTGCCTGCATACCATTTTTATACACACAAAAATATAACATATATTTATCTAAAGAGGCCATCCGGGCAATATTTTGGTTTGTTTTACTTTAGCCCTTGATAGATCTCATTTATGGGCTTGTAAAATTGATGTTTTACTTTACCAAAACATTCCTTTTTACTGTTTGGCTTTTATTTCTCCTGCATTGCTAACAATTAACTTCTGATTGCCACAGGGCATGTTCCCGAAGCCGAGGGACCTGCTTGCTGCTAATTAGCTTTGGCTAAAAGACTAATAAAACTGAAGTGTTACATGCACAGCACTTCCTAAGCTGGACTAGAAGACATTTTTTGCAATGTTTAAGGTTATTTTGCAAACATGATGAAAGTTA
Organism: Xenopus tropicalis; assembly: GCF_000004195.4. Classification (NCBI taxonomy): domain Eukaryota; kingdom Metazoa; phylum Chordata; class Amphibia; order Anura; family Pipidae; genus Xenopus; species Xenopus tropicalis. The sequence goes on along the minus strand of NC_030681.2, from coordinate 26,950,892 downwards.
AAAACATTTTGAGTGCCTATGGGTTCTCTCTTTATCCCAAGGTTCCAACACTAGGTTCCAAAGTCTTACTGTGATAGCAATATGTGTTCAAGTACCAACACTTATTATTAGTAGTATAGTAAACATTTACTCGGTAGAGCTACAGTACTGTGTAGCAACAAAACAAATTCTCAAAATTATTTTTGATCTTAAAAAACAATGATACAGTAGTTGAAAGCCGGCCAAACAAAATAGTTGACTTTTGCATCTTTTGATAGAAATAACTTACAAAAAAGGGGCATATATACACGTAAGTCCCCATAGAAGTTTGGGGGATATAGATTTGAGTTCTATCTGATAGTTTGTAAGCTCCAGGGCATTTGAATTCATATGATGAAAATTTTGTGGATCTTACAGTAGGTTTGAATATTGTTAACACTTGGGGGAGATTTATCCATCCAAATTCTACCCCCACTCCCCCTCTATCCTGCCCATTATCGCTTTCATCCTGTCTCCATGCCAATTCTGCCTCTGCTTTGGCTGCCGCAGATCCCCCCCATTTTTCTCCTAGTCCCACCCCTTTTGAATTTTTAACCTGCCCCTTCAATGTCCTGCCCCCACCTTCTCCATGTCATTAGCTGGTAAGAAGTCAACCAAAAGGCGGCAACCCTAGATAGGAGGTGGGTTAGTTTGCTTTTTTTAAAAATATGAATAAAGCTGCGAGGGGGTTTCTTTACAACAGAGTAGAACAATCCAGTATTGTCCAGAATAGTTGCCACCATTTTAGCCTATTTGAATATCATTTATATGTTATCCTTAATTTACACATTTATACAAAACCACGGGGTGAACACACAGTCTCTTTGCTGGTAGATCCCAAGTCCAAAATACATACGTTAGACATGAGTATTATGGTACTTGATCTCTACTCTTGTGGGATTAAACCTTTGAATTCATCTTGTAACAGTTAAATGTAAAACGTTCATTCTGATATAGATTTTGTATCCTACATGGAATAATTTATGGTCTGAGGTATCTGAATTTGCATCTACTTTTCAGTACACTAATGGCACTCTGGGATTCCTCTTATAGTTGTGTTATAAATACAGGAGGTAGGATTTTTCCCCCCCTTCATCGCTCTTGATGTGACAGTGGCTTGAAACAGACCGTGGGAATCCAGACAATCTGTCTATAAATAAAATTGCTCAGCTGAACAAGGCTAGGAACGTTGGCATGACCTGGAAAATGAGAGGGGTTTGTATACCGGCCGGTTAAAATTCCAACTAAAAGGCACTTTCTTATAATTTTTGCATTAGTACAGTGCAGTATAGACTTTAATACTTTCTTGATACTATAACACAGGACTGCTCAAATTTACCATGCTGCAATTTCAACTTTTTTTTATTCTCCTTCCCAGTACAAGATGCCTACTCATTAAAAAAAAACCTTTGTCAATATTTTTATAAGATATTTCCACCGGCAGTAGTACAAATTTCAAGTATCCCTTTGATCTGTCCTCGCAACAATGATTCGAGGTATTTCCCTAGGTACAATTCCTATATCTCAATGTATACAATAGGGGAAAAAAAAGTTCTTGCCTACGAACAGTTCTCTCATTAAAAGCCTAATCTGTTCCACTACATTCTTGTCAGACAGAATGATCCAGCATTAGAGTACGCCTCAATAGCAAGCAGTAATAAGGCTGATAGAAACAGCTTAAGTAATTGGATTGCTATATGGTATTGAATGTCTGACAACAAAAGATATCAATCTCTATTCTACCACTGAATCTTTGTTCCAGCAATGAATTCATTTAGTCATGCCTTTGGAGGCTTGCGGTCCCAGTAGAAAAAAAAAAATGACAGACTGCGGACACAAAAGCAGGACCATGTGATGAGCACAGAGAAAGCGACTGTACTATTCCAAGAAGTTAATTAAAGCGAACAAAAGCATCAGACTTTGACTTGTTGATCATTACCATAATCACATTACTACAGTGCTCTCGTATTCCCATCATAGCAGGGTCTTTACCAACATCCTCTCGCCAATTGAACATCACATTTTATCACCTAAGGGACGCCCCATACATCTGGCTCCATAATATTCATGAATCAATCATTGGAAATTATATTTGTCAGCGTACCAAAGAGCTCTGTTAGAAGATATTGTCCTACAACTTGAGCTCTTACAATGTTGGAAGCTTCTTACCATGCATTATCACCAATTTCCTTGTACTTAACCATGCCTAGGAATCAGATTTACCATTTTTGAATTTCATTACCCTGATATGATCTATTTAATATAATTTTATTTAAACATTACATAAAAATTAAGAAACACACAAAAAACATCTACATGTTGAACCAAAATCCAGGGCGTTATACTTGAAAGGGAAAAAAATCATTTGTCAATGTAGGTCTGTCGAACCGAAGGCCCGGAGGCTAGAAGTGGCATTGCAAAGAATTTCTGTGGCCGCACCTATCTTACAGCTCTATAAATAGTAACATCATTTCAACATAATCCAGGCTGTAAATATGGAGTATATGAGATAACTGGTCTACAATATTAAAAAGTTAGACAGCACCATGTTTATGAATCTCCAAACTGTGCTCTCCTCCGCCTGAAGCCCCCTAGAGGTGTCTTTCAAAAGATGAGATGCACTTTTTTTCTCCAATCAGGGAGGAAACTGGAGTAACTGAAGGAAACCAACACAAGTACAGGGAGAACAACAAACTTCTTGCCCTGGCTGAAATCAAACCAAGACCATAGGGCTGCAAGGCAGCAGTGCTAACCATAGTTCCACCATATTGTTGTGTTTGCATAGGAATATGTATTTAACTGGTTAAATCTCCCTTCACTCACTGTCATCCTTTATGGCTAAGTTTCTAGCTATCTCTGTAACAGGTTCACCTTTGAGTTAACCTAACGTATGATCTAGAGAGTAATATTCTAAAACAATGTGCAATTAGTCTTCATTTTGTATTTTGTGGCGTTTAATTTATTTCATATTTTCTTCAGCAATTTTCAACTTTGAAATTTCAGCAGCTATCTGATTGCTAGAGTTCAAATTACAACCAAGGAACCAAGGAGTGGTTTGAATAAGAGACTGATACATAAAAAGGAAAGGACCTAAAAAGAAAAGTAAGTAACAAAAACAATAGCAATAAAAGTGTAGCCTCACCAAGCAATCATTTTTTGGCTGCTGGGAATAGGGACCCCCATTTGAAAGTTGGAAAGATTCAGAAGAATAGGGTAAATCATTAAAAAAAACTATAACATATAAATAATAAGACCAGTTGAAAAGTTGTTAAGAATTGGCCAATCTATAACATACTAAAGACAACAGTGTTTTGAAACCCACTGTTTACATCACTGCAGGATTTTGAGTTCATAACAATGATACAGAGTAATATAAGGAGCTCAGTGTTAATTACATGTGCAAATAGCAATCATTTAAAAGGAAAAATCTGGCTTGTCCTTAAATCCTAAAAAGGTGGTACAGGTATGGGACCTGTTATCCAGAATGCTCGGACCTGGGGCTTTCCGAATAATGGATCTTTCCTTAATTTGGATCTCCATACCTTAAGTCTACTAAAAAATCTTTTAAACCCAATAGGATTGTTTTGCCTCCAGCAAGGATTAATTATATGTTAGTTGGGATCAAGTACAAGGTACTGTTTTATTATTACAGAGAAAAGGGAATAATTTAACCATTAAATAAACCCAATAGGGCTGTTCTGCCCCCAATAAGGGGTAATTATATGTTAGTTGGGATCAAGTACAAGGTACTGTTTTATTATTACTGATAAAAAGGAAATCATTTTTAAAGAATTGTTTTCTTATAATAGAATCAATGGAAGATGGGCTTTCCGTAATTCAGAACTTTCTGGATAGTGGGTTTCCGGATAATGGATCCCACACCTGTATTACCTATCAATAAATATGTTTGCATTGTGTTTCATTTGCTACAGGGTTGGTATAGTCCACAGGCAACAAAAGAATGGCGGCACAGAAGAAATAGATGTTTCTGCATCACATTGAGCAGACCCAGAGCAAGCAATACGTCCCCTTCTGCTCACATAAATAAAAACAATACATTAAGCTAGGCAATCGTCCTTTACTGGCAGTTTAAGGGAAACTCCATGGAACATAAAACATATGCCCATATAAACCTTGCACAGAAACAATATGGTGCCGCCGCTTCTATGACGCTCGCAGAACATGTGAATAAATGTGTAAATCTTTTCGGGAGCAGGGCTGAAACTGTGCTTTCCCCTGGCCTGGCATTCTGATTGCACTAACAGATGTGCTGGACTTTCACTTATAATGATTTACAATGGTTTATATTTCAAATGATAGAATGATTTATTTTTACAATTACTCTGTAACAGACTGAATTATAAGCTCCTTGGGACTTTCTCGTTTTGAGGGAGCTTTTTTTTTTTTTCTTTTTGCTCTCCCCTTTAGCCGTTCTTTTTTTTATTTTTTCCACTCGTTTCCCCTTTTTCATTTTACTACTCTGACTCCGTAAACAAAAGTTGATTGTGTTGTGTGTACTGCAGTTGTACTTTTTCCTTTCAGTGCTGACCAAGTTCATTTGTAATGTGCTATTCACATAATGGCTATCATTCAATGCCAGCAGAGAAAAAAAAAAAAAAAGATCCCAACGCAGAGACAGTGTGAAGCATTCGAGAAATGCACTGCTAAATTAAATCCCTGCAAGTCTATTGTCCCGCGGGAAAAATCTGGATGGAAATATAATCTTAAACTTTAAAACCGCAGGTTAAAACACGCAGGAGGGTTTTTTGGTAGAATAACAGTGGAAGTGGCTTAGCATATACCTACAGGAGCTCCACAGTCATGTCAATTAAGGAGCATCATTGAGAAGACTTGCAGATCATATTTTACAGCAGTAACTAGCGTGAAGGTGCTAGAAACTTAATGGCCATGTCTTTGCCTCTTCCTCTTCTTATTCAGCTGGGCTTTTAATGTTAATTAATCATGATACGATTACAGTGAGGATAATGTGTGTTTGATTTAATTGCACACAGATCTACAGCAGTGCTAAGAATAAATCAAATAACACAGTAAGAGTGCTATATCATTTGTCAGATGCAGTAATCAACTTTCCAGTTGTTTAATCATAGTTTAACCCCTAATCTTTCATCAGAACATAAATGATGGGATGTATTTTTCATCAGTCTTTCAGTGACTGGTAAGCTTTACATTGCTGACAAATTTTGGTTAAGGGCAAATTCTCCCTGGTGCCTCCTGTTGATTGGCTGCTGGGATGTGAACATCAGCAAGTCAGCCACTAACATGAAATACATGCCTTGCAAGGTGCAGGCTCATTGGTTGAAAAAAGATAGAGGTGCCATCATACTGTAGCAGCTGGCACTTGTCTAAAGAAGAAGCCACAAGCTTGGCCTATGGTGATAAAGATTTTTCCTTTGTAACAGTTTTTATCCCAATTTATATTTTCAGTTATTATATAATACAAATACCTGTACCAAAAAGGGCAAAACTGTTTCCTAGGAAGCCTTGCTTCTTGTAAATGTGTTGGCTATATTAAAAGAATAATGGTTAGTGTGTCCATAGCACTTGTCCCTTGGAACTTGAAGACCTGGACATTAATTGGTAAAGCATTTGCATTTATGATTTGTACCTCATGATAGGTAGAGTTTATTCAGAGTTCTAAATATGAGGTCCCATATCTGTATTTTTCCGGTTTGGAATTTCAGCAGCAGTTGTTAGGGTCCAAATTACCTTAGCCACGAGGGAGTGCAATCGTTTTTTGGTTGCTGGGGTCAGTGAGTTTGGAAGAGTCAGAAGAAGATGGCAAATAATTAAATAACTATAAATAATAAATACCAATTGAAAAGTTGCTTAGAATCGGCCATTCTATAACACAATAAAAGTTAACAAAAGATGGACAACCACTTTAAAATTGTAATTTAGAATGGTGGGACAGGATCATTCTAAGACAAACAAATAGTTCATTTTAATAATTTTTGTAGTTTTTGAATTACTTTTTTATTTGTGCCTTTGAATTGAAACTGCTGCCCGGCTGGTAGGGCTTAGGAAAGTTGCTTAGGATGGCTCCACCTATAGAGAACTAAAAAAATGTGAAATTCTCTTTTCAGCCCATGACATTTGAAAAACAAACCTACCCAATCACTGAACCTCATTTGCTTGGTTGTCACCATGGACAACAAGTTTTAGGATTATTAACTATTATTACTATTATAACTATATTAACTATATATATTATATTTAAAACACATGAGATATGTTTTTATTGAATTCATTTTAAAGGAAAAATAAAGTCAAAGTCACTTGGGGGTGCCAAAATGTTAGGCACCCCCAAGTGACTTTGACCGCCTACCTTTTACCCCGGGCTGGTGCCCCTGTGAGGAAGGAACAGCACCAGCCCGGGGTAGCTGCCGGCGCTTCCTTGCTGCTGATTCGCTGCGCGCGCATGCGCAGTAGAGTGAATAGCCGAACTTAAATGTTAAAGTCGGCTTTTCACTCTACTGCGCATGCGCCCACCGCTGGCACTCAGGAAAAGGAAGTGAGGAAGACGGAAGCGCTGCGCTCCAGGTGCCCCGGGCTGGTGCTGTTTTCTCCTAACAGGGGCACCAGCCCGGGGTACGAGGTAAGCGGTTAAAGTCACTTGGGGGTGCCTAACATTTTGGCACCCCCAAGTGACTTTGACTTTCGTTTCCCTTTAACCTGAATCTTAAAGAAAGGTCTAAGAATTTAGTCTAAATTTTTCCCAAGGCAAAAAGGGATTTTGAACTCTCTCTGTGCTGCTTTCAGTTCATCATTCCAATGCCCTGTATAATGGAGCTAGATAACATTTGTTCTTTACCCCATGCATATGCTATACAGGTATAGGACCCGTTATCCAGAATGCTTGGGACCAAGGGTATTCCAGATAAGGGGTCTTTCCGTAATTTGGAACTCCATACCTTAAGTCTACTAAAAAATCAACAAAACATTAATTAAACCCAATAGGATTGTTTTGCATCCAATAAGGATTATTTATATCTTAGTTGGGATCAATTACAAGTTACTGTTTAATTTCTACAGAGAAAAAGGAAACCAGTTTTAAAATTCTTAATTATTTGATTAAAATGGAGTCTATGGGAGACGGGCTTTCCGTAATTCGGAGCTTTCTGGATAACGGGTTTCCAGATAAGGGATCCCATACCTGAATATCCAAATCTCTCTCTCTCTATATATATATATATATATATACATGGTTAATATAAACATATAAACACTACATTCACATAGGTGTATATTCATATATAAAATTAGCTCACCTGGATGGCCCTTTGATTCAGAACCTTTGCACTTAAGTTTATTAACAGCTTTTATTTTTTTATGATGTGATTATTTGGCAAATAATTACTAAAAGTCTGACATAAATTGTCTAAAGCAATTTATACAGCACTGCTTCTGCATGGCATTATACAGCATAATTGTAAAAACTATTCTGCATAGAAAAACATGCATTAAATGGTTTATAATGTAACCTAGATAAACACAAGAACTACACATAAAACAGAAACATGGGGTGTTGGAAAACAATGGCTTATGCCTCAGCAATTCTATCCACACGCTCCTAAGCCTCAGGGTATATTGCCTAACCAATAGCCTTTAAAAATCCATCAAGCTGGTGCGGAGAATGTTGATATTAGGAGATATACCATTTGTAGAATATCCTATACCGGTCAAATGCCCGCGGCTAGAATAGCTAAGCCTTGGTACTGAGGTCCCAAGTAACTATTTGTTTTTCTGCTACGTAAGTGAGTAAACCTGAACTGCATTACCCTTTCTTTATCCTGCTGGTCATGAGACCAATCTAATTAATGGAGAATATGAGCATACAACTTGTTGTTGTTCTCTATGTAGTTATCTATTTGTTAAACTGCAATCTTAAGCAGAAAAACATTGCTGCATGTTAGACTCAGTATAAACTCAATGAAAAGATTATGTTACTTTCAGGAATTAATATTGGCAGTAGGGGCATGTGTATCATTCCACCAACCAATTGACCATTTTAAAACATAGTTCTCGTAAGTGAAGAATTCAATGGCTTGTGAAAACAGAAACTCGTCGGGCAATTCATAATAAAAGTTCCTTTTCAGATGTGTAGCTTCGGGGGATTTGCAAACATACTGTATCAAATCAATGCATTCCGAGCATCTCTAAAAACAAAGAAGTTAAATTAAACACATCATTAATCTGGGTGACACATTGGATTACAATACCATTGGCTGTAATTATGTTCATCTGCACATTTGCCTATATATATATATATATATATATATATTATACATCAGAAAAATTGTGCCACTCTAAAAAAGGAAAAAAAAAAGTAATTTGAAAACAATGATACGTAGATTTAAGTAAGACTTGAAAGAAAACTAGACTTAAGGAGAAGCTTAGTCAAGAGTGTTTACATTGTATATTTATGTGTGTTAGGCCCTTAGGGGTATAAAAGCTTGAAATTGTACACAGTTTGCCTGCTGTTATGGGCAGTCCTTAGCTCTCTACAATAGTGTGGGAACTGGGAGAGGCCTGCTATTTCTGGTACTCTGCTGGTGGGGACTAGAGGTTGAGTTTCAGTTGATCCACGTAGATGTCGGAAGATCTAAGGCACCTCTTTTATTTATCAAAGCTATATCCTTTACAAAAATAGTCAGAAAGAGATAATGATACAATCATTCTACCCACTCACAAAGAAAAGCCCACAAGCTGCCACAAGTGGATTCCCCAGAGTCCAAAGTCTATCAAAGCTATCTCATTCCCAGTTTTTAGTTTGTAATATAACCCTATTACCTGACTTTAAAGCAGAAGCCCTTGGTGCATTTATCATTATGGGATAAAAAATCCTCAAATCTATTATAAGATTCATAGAGTTGGGATGGCCACCTTTATCTGCTTCTCATAGTGAGGAACTAAAGTCCTCCAATGGCACGTTGGTATGCACAAATAATATAGTACATCAGAAACATATAACTGTATATGCCTAAAGAAGGTCCTATCACAGGACCAAAATATCCATAAAGATATGAAGATCTCTAGCACGTTCTAATGTAAAAATATATAGATTTTTTCCCAAGCTGTTGGCACTGACAGGGTTTTAGGGCTTATCTCAGACAATCAACCAGGTGCTAGGAAGCAGTAACTCAGGGTCCAGTAGGCAAGTATCCAAGAATTCCAACTGACCTGTACTGAGTAGGTGGGATGACAGGAGTGTTCTTCAGCAGACCGAGTGTCTGGGAACAATCCCAATTCATTCATGATAGAAACAATCTCCACCTTGATGTTTAAAGTCTTTCACACCTGCTGTTGAACAATGCTTTTAATTAAAGCGAGGTATGGGCTGGGATTTTCATACTGATTGATGTCTGCGAGGATTTTTTTTGTTCACAGCTATCTAATGAGGCATGAAGGGTTATTTAAAGAGGTTGATGACAAATGGGCATAAATGCCACTGCACTGTGCAGAGTCAATTGTGTTGAAGAGGCAAAGGTGTACAGGCTACATCACTCATATATTGATCGGAAACTTGTTATATATATACACAACATGCATTTACTAAATCTGTTTATGCACGAGACACTATGGGTGATAAATAACTATACATTTTTATGCTTCAAAGAGCATGGGAACTTTTACTAAAGTGTCACTTTCGCCTAAAAATATCCCGTCTGGTTGTGCTTAGTATTAGACAATAACTACTGTATGCTTACACAGTTGTGGAATCTCTCTGTACAGACTACAAGCAAACTTACAAGGTTGTCCATGCTACCGCTATGTCAGGACTTTTGTATCCCAGATTTCTTTGGTTGGCCATGCTCCAACTGGAACCAGGTCAAACGCCCTTGTTTATAAGGGGATTATTACACTATAGGTGGCACTACATAATGGCTAGGGAGTGATCCTCTGTGGCAGTTACTGTTGGACTTTTGCAGTTCAAGACATCCTTTGTAGGTCTAACCATTGATCTGGACCACCTTTAGCTCATAGCAGGCTTACAGATACAGAGCAAATATGTTTTAATCCCAATTATCACCCTAACTTAATGTGGGGCTTTCAGGCATGTTTAGAAGAGCAATTATGTAGATAATCAGAAGAGCCACACACACACACAGTTGTTAAGCAGTTGAGGAGCTTACACGGTTTATTGTGACCACCTGAGCATTAATGTTTTGGGGGATGGGGTGCAACCCGCTCTTTATCAGTTGTGTGTGTGGCTCTATTGAGTATCTACATTGTTGATTTGACCTTGCCGGTTGGAGGAAGCCATTACCACCAGTGCATTGGATTGGTGACAGTGTGGGTTGTGCAGCTAAAAACTTGTAGGCAGATAGGCATTGTACCCAAAACTCACCCTCACTTGATTTCCAGTTGAGCCCCCAATTTTCACTGCAACCAGGGGAGCAGCCGTACAGTTTGGGAACCACTGCTCTGTGCATACATTCAATTTTTTATGTATAGCTTTAGCCTTTAATGTTCCCAAGCACCAGGTTTAGGCTAAGAAACAGCAGACACAATATGGAGGTAAAAGGTGCTGAGAGGCAACAAAGTAGTTGTAGTAGTTAAAAACAAGGTTAAAGCTGCCCATACACACACCAGTAATATAAATAAACAGTTTTGTATAATCAATAGTACATTTATGACGTCCCACCAACCATTATCCATGTACTATGAATATCTGTTGGTTCAGGAATTGCGAAGGTTTCAAAACTTAATTTGTTGATGCCCCATGTTGGCCAGTTCTTGGTGTAACAGCAGAATACCTTTGAACAGAAGTCAACACAAAATGCAAGAAAAAGACTTTTCGCACAATTACGCCAGTCAACTGTTTTACCGGCAGAGATTCACACTGATTTCAGGTTTTTTAGGGTATTTTGTCATTTGCACTTAAGGATGTTTTCTCAATATCTCTGTAGTATTACATAAGTGCTCTGAAGGCTTTAATCACTTTATGACCAGTACTGATAAACATGGAAACCCATCACAATGAAATGACTGTGATTACTTTGTAGGTACTTAATACAATTAACATAGATTAATGTTATTCCCTTGCTCATGAGGCTTTGCTGTAATTTATCATGCTGGCATTATGTGTTAGCGACACTTTGATCAATAATATGGAAATGAAGGGCAACGCTTGAACGTGGGTGATGTCAGATCCCACATTTGGAAATGGAACATCTTTCTGACATATGTAAAGCGTGTTTCATCTGGGCTAGAATCATATGTATGGAACTTGCTCATTTGTTTCCTGCATTTGTAAGCAATATTCAAACCACATGGAGGATTTACTATCCCATTAAAAACTTCAGCAATGTCTGCATATTGTTCTAGAATAAAGCTATCCACTTGATGAATCACAATGTGCACTACAACAAATGGAGATAAAAGGAAAATATACGCTATTTATATGTGAGGTTAACCTCTATTTCTTCTCCCTTAGGGTAATGCCACACTTTAGGCTTTGATCCTTACTGTATTTTGAAGGGAAGTCATGGTGTTCACCTGGAGCCAATGGCAGCCGTTCCTTATTAGACAGTGGGGGACAGAAGGTCTTATGGTGCAGTGTTGTGAGTATTGAACCTCCAGATTCTTTCAGTGCTCTTGCCACAGAATATCATGGGAATTAACTACCACTAGTAATAGGTGCAATTATCTCTCTATATCTAGTATACATAAATTTAAAGCAACTGGACTTGTTTGGTAATCATTGAAGACGTTTCTGCTCGGATGAGTAGTGAAACGTCTTCAATGATTACCAAACAAGTCCAGTTGCTTTAAATTTATTTATACTAGATATACCATGACCTGGAGAATGAAAATCTTCATAGACATATCTCTCTATAGTTTCTTTTGTGGAGATCTCAGACATTAAATTGTCTACTGTGTCACTAGGCTTAAACAGGTAGTGAATTGTGGGGGGTATTTTATTTTGTCCTTTCACATGAATGGGAGATGCCTTTGCAGTTGCTTCACCTAAGGAATTCTTCATGTATGTCAAAAAAATATATTAATCTATGATCCCTGTCAATAAAGTCTTGCCCAAGGCTAATAACATGGTGTTCTTATTCAGATGAACTGCAAAGTACAAGAGAAATGTTTTGTGCACCTATGAATCGAAGAATGTCTACCGCTTACGACAATGGTTTCTTCCAAAACGGTAGAATAAACTAGTAGAAAGTTGGGTTCAGTCTGTAAGCCAGTTAGATTGAAGTTAAGGGGAGGTACAGGTATGGGATCCCCCACCCGGAAACCTGTTACCCAAAAAGTTCCAAATTACAGAAAGACCATCTCCCATAGACTCCATTATAAGAAAATAATTCTAAAAATGATTTCCTTTATCTCTGTAATAGAACAGTACCTTATTTGATCCCAAGTAAGATATAATTAATCCTTATTGGTGGCAAAACAATCCTATTGGGTTTAAATGATTTTTAAGTAGACGTAAGGCATGGAGATCCATGTTATGGGAAGATCCCTTATCTGGAAAACCCTGGGTCCCAAGCATTCTGGATAACAGGCCCTATACCTGTAATACTTATATAATATCTCAAATATTCCTAGAACCACAGCAGTGTGACAGCTGCAGCCCTGCTTTCAGTTACATAGAACCTTTTTATGAGCTAAGAAATGGCTGTGTCAATCATTGGACCACAAAGGAGTGAATTAAAAAAAACATTTGAAGACATAAGCTGATCTGTTCAGGAAAATGGATCCATCTTACCTATAAATACTTGCACCTTAGGCCAGTGGGCAAAGGGGTGCAGTACATGATAAGCACCAATTAACTGCATCCATGGTCCAGCACAATTCCAAGTGTGAAAATACTCCATCTAAAATCTGAGGAGATCATGTAGAAGTCAATGGCAGATGTCCCCTCCCTTCCTGGAAGATCTTTCTTTACTTTGAATCTTTAGTGGTTTTGATTAAAGATTTGACTAAATAGTTAGGAAAAATGTAAATATAGAACAAATATTGGAAAATTTATTAACATTTCTAAAAAGGAATCCTGTTATATTAGCAGCTGTAAGTATGGAAGGAAGGTTCTGGCTATACAAGTTTCCACAATGGGCCTCCCAGTACTGCTATAGCGCAGGCTATTAAAAGTGTTAGTGGGAGCTGCTGCTGGCAACAAAGAGGATTTTATTTTTTAATTCCTTGAACAGCTCCATTGGGAGTCCTTTCCCTTTCTGTTCTGTTTGCAGTAATTTTGCTAAGTGTCACAAACAGTTCTAGGAATAATCACATTTTCATCTGAATAGTGATAACATGAAACAGACACAGAGAACACTCTCCAAGTGTGGCAAGTGGATGGAAAGGGATCTGTCGTTTCCATTCATAAAAAGTTTGGCTGGTCTGCTTGTGGATAAGGCCTAGAGGTCTGACTGCCATGAGAAGCCCCCTCAAAAGCCAGATCAAGGGGTCAGAAACTGGCCCCTGCAGGCTAAAGTCATTATTGCTGAAGAACACTGACACATGAAAGCCATGAATGAAACCAAGTGATGGAGCTTCAGCATTCACTGCCAGGCCTAATTTGTAATGAGCATGACAGAGCTGGGGTTCTTATTTTTGGAGCCTATGGATATTGCGGGTCTCTCTCTAGTGGTGCCACATGGCTGTGATCCTTGTGAAGCACAATTATATGGGTTCATTCCAACACACATGATCAGCTTTTTGGAGTTTTCAGCTCTGTAAATGGAAATATCCCTCTAAATTACATCAACGTAGTATGAATGCACCCTGAGCTCATTAGTTTAAGCATTAGTATTAACTTGCCATATCATCAATGCTTTCTTTGTCTGCCTCAATAATTCACATGTATATACAGGTATGGGACCCATTATCCAGAATGCTCGGGACCTGGGGTTTTCCAGATAAGGGATCTTTCCATAATTTGGATTTCCATAACTTAAGTATTCTAAAAGATTTAAACATTAAATAAACCCAATAGGATTGTTTTGCTTCCAATAAGGATTAATTGTATCTTAGTACAGGTACTGTTTTATTATTACAGAGAAAAGGGAATCATTTAACCATTAAATAAACCCAATAGGGCTGTTCTGCCCCCAATAAGGGGTAATTATATCTTAGTTGGGATCAAGTACAAGGTACTGTTTTATTATTACAGAGAAAAGGGAATCATTTAACCATTAAATAAACCCAATAGGGCTGTTCTGCCCCCAATAAGGGGTAATTATATCTTAGTTGGGATCAAGTACAAGGTACTGTTTTATTATTACAGAGAAAAAGGAAATCATTTTCAAAAATTAGAATTATTTGCTTATAATGGAGTCTATGGGAGATGGTCTTCATGTAATTTGGAACTTTCTGGATAATGGGTTTCCAGATAACGGATCCCATACCTGTACAGATATATGGACTAAAGATGCTGGAAGCCATAGCTCAAACTGCCTTAAAACATTGCTGTAAATATGCACATATTATGTAAATAGAGAATTTGCCTGTGGTCAACAAAACACTGCCCCAAATGGGTAAAAGAAAGGGGAGAGTGGAGAGAGGGAGGGATTTTAAAGGACACAAATGACTCCATTTCACCAATAGCCAACAAGCAAATTGTTTTTTTGGAAGCCATAACTCACAACTTGTGGCTTTAGGGATAAATTCTCTGTAAATAATCTCTTTGTACAGAGAATTTGCCGGTCATTAACATATGCATATGCATGCTCATTAACATAACTAGATCCACTGCAAAATGTACACACTCCAAACGCTGGTGCAACTGCTCCCCCCTGATAGTTCTGCCACTAGTAAACCATAGCAACCAAACAGGTGTGTGTTCAAACAGCTAACCATTAAATTCCATCTGCTGACTGGTTGCTAAGGGTTACTAGACCAGTTGCAAACTATGTACCTTTTGTTAAAATATCCTTAAATGAAGAGGAATCTGTAAGGGAGACTCAAGCATACACCAGGCCTTACCCATGTGGAGGCATGCAGGGTTCTTGTATTTACTGCAGAACTTTAGGTGTGGCACAGAACCCATTTGTGATGGTGATTATTGCAATGAGTTGTTCTTATAGACAAGAAGGATGTGGAGACCTACGTACCAAAAATTCTTTATAAATTTGTCATGGGGCTGTGTCTGTTCAACTGAAGTCCTGGCATGTTCTATAAAAGGTATACAACACAACAGAGGATGCAATGATAATTGCCTTTTTTATAACTTTTGTTTTTTTACTGTTTATTGGGTATTATTCTCAGTTTTAGTGACAAATGCTATTCTCTAATTTCACAAAAGCAAACGAACTTTCCTTTCTCCCTTTCATACGAGCCGCTGCATCACAATTCAGCTAATAAGGATTTAGCGATGCCCTTCTTCAGATTTATTACAAGCACGTGCTAATGTATTTGCAGGCCTTCCATGCTCATCAAAGTCAACTCGCCTGCTCCGAGTAAGAAAGAAGGGGAAGGGCCATGGGTAATCGCACTCTCCTGTCCCATCTGTTGAGTCCATCGTTTTCACAATGCCTTTAATTGCACAAGGCAAAGGAGGCAGGGCTTAAGTTTCAGCCCCTTGAACAAGTGCAATGCTCTATACAGCTCCTGCAGGGTCAATCTCTGTAGATGATGTGATTTTGAAAAGAACCAAAGGAGGGGAGAAAATTTTCAGATCAATAGCAGATAAAGCCTGAGCGACAAAAGACTCTATTCTTTTATTCTCAAATCAGAGCAGCTGCAGTAGCACAAGCCATTGGAAAGCTATTAGCTTTTAAGACAATTAAACCATTCTCAAATGTTTGTTCTCTGAATCCTTTACACTTTATAAAGGGCCAATATAACACTCTGATTCGTTAGTTTCAGATAAGAAAAATGGTAATGAATTTATTTCTGTCTACCTAGGCAATGAAACGAAGGTTCCACTCTCAAACCAGGCACTTGACTTTGGTAAAATATCCAAATAAGCACTTTCTTAAACAAAACAAGTTTCCTTCTTTGTGGCTTTAAAGGAATAAAGCACGGATCCATTAGGAATTTAGATCAAAGTCAGATTTACAAATCATGCAGAAAAGCAGAAATCAACAAACATTTGCTGTTGGGAAGAGCTTTTTTTTAGTGAGTAAACCTTCCTTTTAATTCTGAAAAAGTCATGTTTAAATGGAAAGTTTTAAGAGCAGCATTGCTGGGTGAGAGCCACAACAACCGGATTTGACCAACATTAAATATTGGTAGCTTAAACGGGATTAGGATCAATCATCGCTATCTATGAAATGGAAGCCAGTTTACAGGGGAATGTAGCTGTTGTCAGTTCAGTGTAGTGCTCAGTGCTTAGTAGCCGCTTGGGAGGATTGAAAATTTCCCTGCCCAATAGACAGCTAAAGGTATTGTCGGAACTGCTTTGCAAATTCCATATTTCCAGGCAGCTTCTTCGCAACTACAATTATTTCCCCACTGCTGCTGTACCATTACAGAATCACCCCCCGACTACTAAAGGAGTCAGAAACAGACCCTAGCCTCTGTGATTACAAAATTCCAATGTCATGTGACAAAACTGATTCTCAGTGGAAAAAAATGTGGTTTTATGCTTCTGGTCGGCTGTTTTTGGACCTACCAAGGTTGCCTACATCTAAGGCTGCACTAAAGTTGTTTAGCATGGTGTCATTGAACGTTAAAGGGCAGGATAGACTGTGACAATGGTGCAAAAAAACTCTGCGAACAGAAAGAAATGTAGTGGTAGACTGTCCCAATATCCTAGAGAGAATCACTGCAATAATCTTATATATTATAATGGTGATATCCATGACATGTCTAGCTCAATGACCGAATCAATGAGCCAACCTGTCCGATTAACATCTGCCTGGTTTTTAGCCAGATATTAGCCAGACTGGCCTATCGGTAGGGTTGCCACCTGGCCAGTATTTTACCCACCAGTATTGGTGGGTACAAATTATGTTTGATACCAATGTAATTAATAGGGGAAAACATAAAAATAAAGAAAGGTCGGTATTTTTTTCAGAAAAGGTGACAACCCTACCCATCAGTGGGCCCCATACAGGGGCCAAGTCAGCAGCCAATAAGCTGCCAACTCAGCCTAGAAGAACCAAGTCAGCAACTTTAATCAGCCCGTATGTGGCCACCTATAATCTAGTGGCCACAATATTCCCTTCTAGATAAGCCACAATAGCTCAAAGAATATTTAGTTCATAGACTATAGGTGGCCATAAACTATAAGATCAACTTGTTTGGAGAGGTAGCTCTTTTTACCGATATGCCCACCTAAGGGCTGTGACAGACGGGGAGATTAGTCGTCCACGCGGCGATTTGCGGAAATCGCCAAAGTTGCCTCTTGCGCCGCCGCATATGCCATCCCACCGACGATTTACATTTTCGCCAGTGGGATGCCATTTCGGGGAGATTAGTCACCCCCAACAAGGGAGATTTGTTGCGAGCGACTAATCTCCCCGTCTGTCACAGCCCTTAGGTGGGAGATATTAGCGTAATCTGATCGTTTGGCCCTTGGACCAAGCAATCGAATTACAATGACGCTATAGGACCCGTCGGAGTGAGGACCGAATTAATAAGTCCATACATGAGCAGGTAAATTGAATCAGCGTCTTAAATCTGCTTGTGTACTGCCACACAGGGCAGATTATCAGCCTGGGAAAAAATGCAGACTGAGAATCAGCCCCTAAGCCAATGTGGGGCTGACTGAGGGGCGTTTTTCCGCAGGCCGAGAATCAGCCCCCATGTGGCACTATCTAAAGGCTTATGGTACACAAGGTTTACTCAATAGCATGTTTCAGCAGGTGGAGAGGTACCTGAGGAGCTTGCCATTAGTTATAACAGAAGCTACCTATCACATTGGCTATGCTTTCCTATATTTACCCAGTGTTAGTATATGAGTTGCAAATGACCACTAATGGTGCAGTAGTTATAACAGTCTATGTAGAATGCCAGTAACAAAGTAACAAATATGACAGCTCAAACTCATCCAAATAAACACACATACATTTTTTCATTTTTTTGCTGAAAATAAATACATGAAAAAGAAATCACTGCAATTACATTACTTTTTACCTTAATCTGACATCTGTTTTCAACAACTCTGAGATAATTTACACCATTTACATTAAAAGCAAAGCTGTTATCAAATGAATCTTACAGGGTACCGTATTCTGCACTGGCCTGTGAACATCGAGTTTATTCACTCGGAAGCACACACTTGTCGATCCCTCAGAAGTCAGCAGTTCTGAGGAGGTTATTTACTTAACCAAAACAGAGTGCTACATTCTTTTTTTTTTTCAATACATTTATTGCACCAGACAATTTAACTGATTACTCCGGTGTCTGGAGGTGGATAGGGTGAGAACCATGAAGCTGAAATTGTAAACTCTCACGAGATGGGCTCTCAGCTCACTTTGTACTGGTCTTTATAAATCCAAATATTGTCATAAAAGTCACAAACAGAGGCACTTTAGCACTTTCCTACAGCAGCGATGGGTTCCTCTTGATAGGCACACAGCAACATTACTTTTATACAGAGGGACAGCAAAGACATTCCTGCATATGCTGGGGATACAGTGGATTATTTTTTTTAATTTAACTAAATAATAAATCCTCCACAAAAGATCATGCTAATATAAAATCGTTCAAATGTGGGTGTCTAATACTTTAGGGTACACACAGTAGACTGTCTACTTTGCTCTGCAGGCGTTTTTTTCTAGAAGCAGAGGAAAGTAGATCTGCTCTTATGTGCACAATCCTGAAGCTCCATTGATAGACCTTGCGTCCGTCTGTGTGAAGCACCCCTATTTGCATGAAAACACAAAATGATGCAATTCTTCACCGATATCCACTTTGTATAGCTCCACACAAGCTGGCACTGGGCCTGTCAATAGAACTACCGTATTTTTCGCCGTATAAGACGCACTTTTTCTTCCCCAAAACTGGGGTGGGAAAGTTGGTGCGTCTAATACGACGAATACTCACCCCAGTACTGCCAAGTCATCGCCGGAGGCTCCTTCTCTCTTATGCGGCAGCATCAGGCCTTTTTATAAGGTTGCGCCCGTGCGTATGACGTCACACGTCAGCGACGAGGCGCAACCTTATAGAAGTGCCTGTTGCAGCGGCATAAGAGCGCATTCTTGGTACTCCACTGCTTTCAGGTGTATCTAGAAGAACATACTGGCCAAATCTCACACAAATTTAAAGCCTCAATTTAGACAGCCCTCCTTTATATAAATAATGGGGTTCCAGGCAAACTTAACTGAGGCCACAGTCCCTCTTAGGATGACTTGGGTCACACAGGTGTTGTTCTGAGCTCTTTGATGACAGTTTTTATGAAATAGCAAAGTTATTGTCATTTTGTCATTGTAAAGACATGGAATCTTTTATTGGACTCTTCCCAGTCTCTGCACAGCCCATAAGGTACTACTCATTTCTCACACTGAGTATTGGGAAATGACACACTATTGGGGCATTCCTTGTCCTTAGAAACATTGCAGTCCCTGTTCTTGCTCCAGCTAGGAGGGAGAGGATGCTCAACTGTCTGTCACTCTAGGAAATGAGAACTGATATGGGCGACAAGGGCAGTCTAGCAGATAAACCCTTGGGGAGAAATAGTAACACCTCAAAAGGATCATTCCATTTGGCAGCCTGTGAAATGATTAATTGCTTGGCTTGACAGCGTGGCTTATAAGTACGTAGGCTGAAAGCTTAATGGAGTTAAATGGTGGATGTAGCTAAGAAGATCCAGCAACGTTCACACTTCAACATAAAGGTGGCCATACACGAGCAGATCCGCTCGCTTGGCGATGTCGCCAAGCGAGCGGATCTTCCCCCGATATCCCCACCTACGGGTGGGCGATATCGGGGACCATTTAGGTAAAAAAAATAATAATCCGATCGTTTGGCCCTGGGGCCAGACGATCGGATTATGTGGGCGGCAATGGGGTAGTCGGATCGGGGACCGCATCAACGAGCCGATGCGGTCCCCGATCCGACCAGATTTTCTAACCTGGCCGATCGAGATCTGCCCAATTTCAGGCCAGATATCGGTCGGCCAGGCCGATCTGCTCGGCCCGTGTATGGCCACCTTTACAGCCACCAAAACACTTGCCCAGGATGGCTGTAATATTTATATCTGTAAATGAGTTATAAGTTAACGGTGGCCTGAGCATATGCTGGACATTACTGGGGCTTAAACTCAATCCTGCATTTACTTACAATTATTTACAATGCTTGAAGGCCAGATTATATTGATGTCATACAAAGAAGTCTGTGGAGACTGTGGTCCTGGAGAACCACATTTAGCATTTACATTGTTGGTGGATGACCCCCTCACAGCATCTACTGTATGATGGAATTTGTGGTTCAACATTGGCTGGGGAGCCACTACTTACAGGTCCCTGCAGAAAGCTAAAAACTGTGACCCATAAGTCACGAAGAATATACCAAGAATATTATGCTACCCATATGAAACCCAACACAAGCATTATGAAATAGGTACATTCCCATTAGTGGATATATTATTATATGTTACAGTAGATTTTCAGGAACATGAACTTTGGCATTAGCCCCGCTTTTTATTAAAATTTTTTTTGGAATTGAAGAACTAGAACTGAACAATAGTTTTTGGTCCTAAAGTTTCAGTGCATAGGGTTCCTAGTAATTCTTTTCTGCTTGCATGGAAAATTGTATTTCCTGTAATTATATATTATGCAGCTTTTTGCATTCTGCCCAAATGAACTGTCTAAACACGTCTTACAAGACAAGCTTCCACATACACATACATCATTCCATTTGTGGAATTAGTGGCTCTCTGTGTGGTTAGTCAGGTCTGGACTGATATTTAAAATAGGCCCTGGCATTTCAAGTACCCAGAGGCCCAAACAGCCCGCACCAGCCCAATAAATAGTGACAGTCTATGGCATCTTACAGCAGCCCCTTTGGCATTTGCCAGAATCCACAAATTGCCAGTTCAGATCTGTGGTCAATTCAGACATCCTCTTTGTTACAACACTGTTGCAAAAGGAAGGCTTTGGGATAATATCAGCAGTGATTGTATCGGTGCCAAAATGCTTCCATAAAAGTGACAGCCACACAACCGACTGTCAGCTGAGGCACTTGCCTGTGAAACTACCCTGCTGTTGCTTGAGGAGATTCAGATACAGAACCCTCTATCAAGCAAGAAATGTCAGACAAGTGACTGGGTCACCGTGATTCTCTTGGCTGCAAATAATGGAATGTCAGCAGTGACATCCTTATCATTAGGCCTGCTACACTCCCACCCCCAGCTGCCCTTACACTGATTCTGTAGCAGGTGAATACTGAAGATGCTGCCCCAAAAACATCCTTATTAGAATGAAAGAATGTAAGGGAGATAGCAAGTAAGCCCACGGTAGATACAAACTTGAAACAAGGCAAAAAAAACCTGGCTACTACCCTTTTTTATAAATTAAAAGAAAATGTATATTTTTTATATCTCAGGCTTTGTGTTGTAATGGTTATGTATATAATTCTCGCAGAACCGCATGGCTTCAACCTTCTCTCCCACAGCTTTCTAACACGTTGGGAGTTTAAATTTCTCTCATTAAGCACTTTTCAAGAGGAATTGCTATAATTACCCATATTTAAGTACCTCGGTGCAATGGCATCTCTTATTAGTAGAGGGCTGGAATAAATGGCTTCCGGCAAAAAAAAAAAAAACCCATTACATTCACCCACATGAAAACTGATTCAAATTACAAGGAAGAAAGATCCTTTGACTGAGGGTTCAGAAGTGAGCCGGGACCTCCTCACCCTGCCATTTCATTACATACCGTCAACACTAATTGCTCTATTCAGAGTCGTCACCATCTAATGTCTCTGCATTGTATAGCGCTCCCAATTAATTCACAGTGAGAAGCATCTTTATGGGCTAGCCCGGTCTTGTGGTTGGGAAAGAAGCAAGTGCACTCCTTCCTTTTTTGCAATAGAATAATATTATTTTCTCTTTTTTTTTTTTTACATTAGTGAAAAAGGAAACTCATTTGTTTCATGTTAACAGTTTTTAGGTTCTGTTTGTTTAGTTTGCCATGCCATGCCGACGCAGCTTTCTTTTGCATTTTTATTGCACAGGATCTCTTTGTATTTGTCTGGGTATTCAATCGTGTTTTGGAAGAGGAGTTAGGAATTCCCCCTCCTATGCTGCTGAACTTGATGCAAGGAGTAATTACGCACGCTATTTGTATACACAGATTGCACTTACTGTATGTCACAGCCTCATGTTATTTCTCCTAACTGATTTGCTTGGGCTTAGGACTTTGCTAAAGGGATAGTACTTTGATGCCCCATGTTTCAATGGGAACTGGAAGGTGTAGCTCAACAGGATCAGAATATTTGGTGGTCAGACATGTTCAAAAAAGTATACAGGGACAGGATCCCTTATACTTAGGGGCCGTTTCACAACACAAGTTCGAATCCCAAATGAGAAAAATTCGGATTGGATCCGATCATTTCTGAAGATCGCAAATATCACGAAAATGCTTACGAAAAAATCATATTAGTCACGATAATATCGTATTGGCGATCTGAATGTCACAAAATGTTTGTACCGAACGATTGTAAACAGCGGCAGAACCCCTCTGAATTTTTCGCGCAAGCGTTCGAAAAAGTCACGCAAGCGTACGAAAAAGTCGCGCGGGCATGCGAAAAAGTTGTGCAAACACGAAAAAAATTGTGAAAATACGCTTGGAGCATTCGAATGAACGCTCCAAGTGTTTGTGTCTTAATAAATCTCTCCCAGAGAGTTCTGAATTACAGGAAGGCCATCTCCCAAAGATGAGCAAATAATTATAATTTTTTTAAATTGTTTCCTTTTTCTCTGTAATAATAAAACAGTACCTGTACTTGATCCCAACTAAGATATAATTACCCCTTATTGGGGGCAGAACAGCCCTATTGGGTTTATTTAATGGTTAAATGATTCCCTTTTCTCTGTAATAATAAAACAGTACCTGTACTTGATCCCAACTAAGATATAATTACCCCTTATTGGGGGCAGAACAGCCCTATTGGGTTTATTTAATGGTTAAATGATTCCCTTTTCTCTGTAATAATAAAACAGTACCTGTACTTGATCCCAACTTAGATATCATTAATCCTTATTAGATACAAAACAATCCTATTGGGTTTAATTAATGTTTAATGATTTTTGCAATTATGTAAAGACCCATTATCCAGAAAATTCCAGGTCCCGACATTTGATGCTATATGTATGCTGGTTAGAAAATCCTGACCCAAAGGAAAGACAATTTCTAGTGCATGGGATCAATGGCATTAAAAACATTTATCAAAAAACTGGTGCATACATCATAACAAGCTTGATCTGAGATCCATGTCTTTGCAAGTGGAATATTCAGTATAAGACCTATAGGCTATTCAATTACTAGTGCACAGGATCAATGGCATTTTTTTTTTTTTAAACTGATGCAAACATCATAACAAGCTATTTGACAAGTGTCTGATAGCTGAAGGCCTTGCTATGAGCTAACGGGCCAAGCTTGAGGCTAAATTAAGGCCTTCAATAACAGCTGGAAGCACCCAGGTTGGACATCCCTGAATTACATGTACTTTTTTCCAGGAGTGAGAACTATGGGAACGGGGTTCTTACATTATTAACATTTCATTAGACAACAAAGCAAATAGGAAGCAAGAATATTTATTGTCCCTTTAAGAACAAGCTACAACTCCATGAATAACTCACAAAATATTGCAAAGTACATTAAAAAGAAAAATCAGTCTTTCCATGGAATGTCATGTATTCTTTTTTCTATCTATACGTATTGCGTAGGAGGTATCCACCTCATGGGCTTTAAGCTGTACTGATCTACTGTACAATACACTATCATCCTGGCATGACCGTGCCACGTGGGTAAGACACGGAATTCGCATTCACATCATTTTCATTCTTAGTTCACATAATTCTCATTTTTTTATAATCCTTTTAACACAAGCTTGTCACCAGACAATTCATAGGATTGTCTGAATCAACGTTCTCCAAGCAAGCAGAAACAAAGACCAATTAAAAAAACCACTAGAACATTTCAACGACACTGAGCTACCCTACCCAGGCTACATAAAATGGATGGTTTATTTAATGGCACTTATACAAAACTATGAATGAAATTCACCTTACCCATGCACACCTATAATATATATACCTATATATAAATACTTCAAACAGTCAGAAGAAAATTTGAAAATCTCTTTATTTAACCTTTGTACCAGGATTGAAGGTTGGGCAACCTTTTGGCAGTGCTTTGCTCTAAAGGTGGCCATACACTTTAAGATCCGCTCACTTGGCGAGGTCACTAAGCGAGCGGATCTTCTCCCGATATCCCCACCTATGGGTGGGCGATATTGGGTGAATTTAGGCTAATTCAGTCGTTTGGCCCTGGGGCCAAACGTGTTCCTTCATGCCTTTATACATGCGGCGCATTCAACTACGTCTTTATACGTACAGGCTTTCCTACGAACCTCTATATGTGTGGCGCATTGATCGGCACCTCTAAACCCCTATGTCTTTATAGGCGCAACGATTTTATACATGCATATTCAGCGCGGCCAGGAACAGAGGCGGCCCACTAGAAAGAAACACGGACCGGCGGTTGGGGACCCCTGGTCTAAGGGACTGATATCAGCAGCTACAATTGGCCCGTGTATGGCCACCTTAAGTCCCTTGCCCATGAAGCACAAGGATGTTTTGCCTTGTCTTTGTACAAAACAATCGCATGCATGGATCAGTCTTAAGGTGGCCACACACGTGGCGATCTGACGATGTTTCGTGCGACCATCGTCGCACGAAACATCGTCAGATCCGCCACACACTGTTCAGGGCTGAAACAGCAGATAAGGAGGTAGAAACAATAGGATTTCTACCTCCTTCTGCCGATTCAGCCCTGACGGCAGATTTTGGTCAGGCGCCTTCTATGGCGCCCGATCAAAATTTTCTAACCTGGCTGATCGGCGAGTCGACCGATATCAGCAGCTTCCTGCGATATCGGTCGACTCGCCGACATGCCATACACGCACCGAATATCGTACGAAACGAGGTTTCGTACGATATTATCGATGCGTGTATGGCCAGCTTAACACATCCCAGCACATTCTGTATGATACAACTACTGTGAGAAGTTTCTAACATAATTAAGTCCTGCAACGTTCCCCACTCTAACATCATGATATCATGGCCAGTTGTTACACAACACGACCCAACATTTGTAGATATCCAAACTACCTCTGCTAAAAGCACAAATCTGGTTCATTTTATAAAGAGACTGATAAGAAGGAGCACTTTTTTGGAAGTGTGGGGATGTTCTTTGTCAAACTTCTCTCTTTTATTTATTTTTGCTTTTTTTTACTGAATCTCATCTGAGACCCAATAAAGATAAGAGGTAAAGTACAGATAAGTGGATCTGGCCGTAGAAGCCTTTGTTGCACACACAGTGACATCTGACAGAAGGGAAAAGCAACAGGAAATCAAAATCCTCCCTAATCTCGGCTCATCCTATTTACAAAGCAAGTTTAAAACACATTTTCCTAATACTAATAGATGCCAGGCTGTGACATGAAAAAGAAAATGACTGAGATGTAATCTACCTAAACCACATTGGCATTTCATACCAGAAGTTCCCACGTGTATTAGACTTGCAGCACAAGCAGAATGACACCTCCACTTCTCATAGTGAACAGGCTTAACGTTGACCACAAAATTCAATTTTGAAAATGGGAACGCCTGTAACTTTGCTTCCCAGCTAAAACCTGTGATCAAATATATTGCATCAACTTGGGACGGGAGCTAAATTGCGAAATTAGAAAATCAAATCATGAAAAAGACACCTGATGTTCAAACAAGAATGCCTGGCCTGTAATGAGCCAAACAATTAAAATGGTCAAGAGTAATAAGCAGGCCAAGGGCTTATACCAATTTAATGGACTTATCCCAATTTAAAAAACTTGAAGTGCTTATCAGCAACAACAGACTAATAGTTTCTCTGTATGGACAGTTTTTAAATTAAGGTATCATGTATCCTTTGATATTGGCAACTTAATAAAATAATGTGTATGTGTATAAATACGTTGTTTAAACATATGTCACTATATGACTCCCAGAGGGTGGGATCAAGGGCACCCTCCCCTTTAAATGAGTTTTGAAAGAGTACCTTTGCGTTTGCTGGGTCTCTACTAAGAAATAAAAGGATTTTTGCACAAAGAAGCATTTAATGGAGAGTGCCTGTGTTGTTGCTTTTCTATATAAGGGCCAAGGGCTTATTATAGAAAGCTAGGCTATAGCAAGAGTCAAAAACAACTTTGCTAAACATAATGATAATAAAAGGGAATAATAATTTTGGGAATATGACATGTAAATATGCTGCTTATCTATTTTCCTTTTTAATGTTAGGTATCATTTCTCTTAATACTAATTTCCTCTGTGCCTATAATACAAATTGCATTGAATTGCCATTAGCAACAAACTAGAAGAAACCGGCAATCAAGGCTTGAGTGCCACTTTCTTCTATTTTGTTGCCAGTCCTGCTTGGGGGAGTGCTGTCTCCCCAGTGGTCCGTGCACCAGATGTAGCTTTATAAGAGGCTGGGGTGTGCCTGTGCCTACCGAACCCCAAAGACTTTGTGAAATGTTCAGTCGAATACTGAAAGAAATCCAAATCCTAATCCTGCCAGTAGGAGGTGGCCTGGAAGAGGATTCCCCAATAAGTTAATTGTAATTGTTTATTGGCTATAGTAAGGCCAGAAAATAACTGATATATCAATCAGTATAGGATTGACTGCAAGCCACAATGTGACAGTCATGAGTGCTCACAACCAAATGTCATGTGCCTTGCTTAAAGGAAAACTATATCCTAGAGTGAATACTTATCCAACAGATAGGTAGTATTAAGTGGCCTATTAAAGAATCTTGCCAGACTAGAATATAAATATATATATAGATGTGTGTTTGTTTGTGTGTAAATATTGCCCTTTTCAGCTTTTTACATCTTAAGCCACCATTTTGTGATTGTCTTAGTGCTCCTCAGAGATCACCTGACAGGAAATAATGCAGCTCTGACTGTAACAGGACGTAGTGTGGGAGTAAAGGAGGCCATACACAAGCAGATTTCAGCTGCCAATTTGGATCCTTCACACTGATTAAGCAGCTTATGTGCCCTGTATGGGGATGCCCGACGGGCCTACCCAACTGGCATCTGGTATAAAATTGGCCAGATCTCGAATGGGCAGGTTTGAATTTCCTGTCGGATTGGGGATCCCCTCAGCACACTGATTACCCAATGGAACATACTGCTAAAAAAAGTATATTTATTATAAAAATGGTTTATTTAGATAAAGCAGGGTTTTACATTTGAGCTGTTTAGAGATATTGTTTGGGGGTGTATATTTGTAATCAATAAATGCAGGTCGACTCTCCCATAAGATCATATCTGTGGAAATCGACTGCCAGTAAGGGGCAATGGGGTTTTATGATTAACCTGAAGGTGTGGTGGACAAGCGGTGGTAAAAGGCAGGCAAAATGTCAGTTGCTGCCTAACATTTCTATCTCCTTTTACTATTTTCAAGCCATTAAAAAATTTAATAGCATGTAATTGTTAGAGAGAAGCTGAACAATAAAAAAGTGAGCAAGCATCAGCTAAAACAATGATGATATGGTACATAGGGGCAGATTAATCAAAGTGTGAGATTAGAACTCACCACAGAAAAATTCACCCACTTTCTTTTCATTCCTATGAGATTTTTAGAAGCGTATTTATCATTATATAAAAGCCAGAGTTCACCATTTGATAAATACGCCTGGAAAAATCCTATAGGAATGAGAGTGGTAGAATGTTACTGTGGTGAGCACTAATTTCACACTTTGATATATCTGTCCCTAAATGTTATACATATATTTATATATAATGATAATTGGGGTCAATGTTGCATACAGTTTGCAATGGGAAACGTTATATCAGATAACTCCAACCCAGGTTTATTAGGTTGTCCATTAGGATTTGGCTTTACATAACAGCAGACCGATCAGCAATTACATTATGCTGGAGGCAATCAGAACCCGTAAACCACATTACCATAGCTAATCCTACCACTCACCTTTCGTGCTACCCCACACTGACCTTTTAGTCTAAGTGTCCAGGAAACCTGTACTTTCCTGCCTCCTTTTTTTGTCTATATAGTCCAAGGGATACTTGTCCTGGGTCATTTAGGTAAGAGGAAGTAAGTAGACAGGAAGGCTTTCAAATATGCTTGTTTTCTTTATCTTCTCAATGGTACAGGGCAAAACAGGAAACTTTACCCAGTACAACTAGAAATAAGGCCTACAGTTATAAGTACTAAAATAACACAACCTCTCTATGTCCCTTGTGTTAGTGCCGTACAACATATTTGGTAGGGTGTGACATTTTTAGATCCTCTAGTCATGCTCACTTTATATTACCTTTGAACCTTTTATGTTCAGAACATGTTGGAGGATCAGATCCAGTGTAATAGATTCTCTATCATATATATTACCACAGGCTCTATCACATATATATTCTCCCACAGGTTTGCTCCCTATGTGCCATATTCTTTCCTCTGTTCAAGTGGATAAGTCAAGTCAAGTGGATAAGGGACAGTTTTTGCATCACTGGTGATTGGCAGTATTTAATTATAGCTGAGTGTATCTTTTTGCCTTTGCTTAAGTATTCATAATGTGGTGCTACATGAGGGGTCAAGCAACTGGAGTTAAACAATACTTGGGCTGCCCTGAAACACTGAAGGTTCTCTAAAAAGCATCAATTGTAATATATATATATCGCAATAAAATACAGGTATGGGACCTGTTATCCAGAATGCTCAGGACCTGGGGTTTTCTGCATAAGGGGTCTTTCTGTAATTTGGGTCTCCATTTTTAAAATGAATTAAACATTAAAAAACCCCAATAGGATAGTTCTGCTTCCAATAAGGATTTATTCCTATCCCGACTTGACTACTGTAACCTGCTACTAGCCGGCCTCCCTAACTCCCATCTTTCCCCCCTACAGTCTATATTAAATACTGCTGCCAGAATTCTCCTCCTCTCATCCAGGAGAGTTCAGGCCCTTCCCCTGCTAAAGTCCTTATCATGGCTTCCTATTAAACAAAGAATATCTTACAAACTCCTTCTCTTAAAGGAACAGTAACACTGAAAAATTAAAGAGCTTTAAAGTAATAAATATATAATGCACTGTTGCCCTGCACTGGTAAAACTGGTGTGTTTGCTACAGTAACACTACTATAGTTTATATAAATAAGCTGCTGTGTAGCCACGGGGGCAGCCATTGAAGCTGGAAAAAAGGAGAAAAGGCACAGGTTACATTGCAAATAACAGATAAGTTCTGTAGAATACAATAGTGTTTTATCTGTTATCTGCTATGTGCCTGTGCCTTTTCTCCTTTGAATGGCTGCCCCCATGGCTACATAGCAGCTTATTTATATAAATTATAGTAGACTTTCTGAAGTAAACACACAACTTTTACCAGTGCAGGGCAGCAGTACATTATATTTTAGTTACTTTTATACACTTTCATTTTTTGATGTTACTGTTCCTTTAAGCTGGCCATACACGTGGCGATCTGACGATGTTTCGTACGACCATCGGTCGCACGAAACATCGTCAGATCCGCCACACACCATTCAGGGCTGAATCGGCAGGTAAGGAGGTAGAAACAATAGGATTTCTACCTCCTTCTGCCGATTCAGATCTGAAGGGAGAATTTTGGTCAGGCGCCTTCTATGGCGCCCGATCAAAATTTTCAAACTGGTCCGATCGGCGAGTCGGACGATATCAGCAGCTTCCTGCAATATCGGTCGACTCGCCGATATACCATACACGCACCGATTATCGTACGAAACGAGGTTTCGTACGATAATATCGGTGCGTGTATGGCCACCTTTAACCTTCAAAGCCCTCCATTCCTCTGCTCCTCACTACATCTCTTCCCTTGTGTCTCCGTACGTTCCTGGCCAACTCCTTCGTTCCTTGCAGAGCAATCGTTTGGTTGTGCCCCCCACTACTACTGCTGTTTCCCACCTGAAACCTTTCTGCCTTGCTGCCCCTTACATTTGGAATCCCCTCCCTGATTTCCTCCAGAGAGAATCCTCCCTCAGTCTTTTTTAAAACTAAACTTAAAGACTCCCTCTTGGAGCACTCACCCAGCACCTGATCTGGGAACTGGCACTTATATTATATTGTCACCCACTGTGACCTACAGCCCTTATATTTGCCTATTTGTGTCTGTAAGTTACCCTCCCATATAGATTGTAAGCTCTATGGGGCAGGGACCTCCATTCTCTTGTGTCTTTGACTCTTAACTTATTGCAACTGTATCTTGTTTTTATTTTATTTGTATTTATTTGTCTTTGTTGTTATGTTGGTATGATACATGACACATACATACAGTGGAGGAAATAATTATTTGACCCCTCACTGATTTTGTAAGTTTGTCCAATGACAAAGAAATGAAAAGTCTCAGAACAGTATCATTTCAATGGTAGGTTTATTTTAACAGTGGCAGATAGCACATCAAAAGGAAAATCGAAAAAATAACTTTAAATAAAAGATAGCAACTGATTTGCGAGTTGAGTTAATGCCAAAGAGCTCTATTTTGGTCTCATCAGACCACAGCACCTTCTCCCAGTCACTCACAGAATCATTCAGGTGTTCATTGGCAAACTTCAGACGGGCCTGCACATGTGCCTTCTTGAGCAGGGGGACCTTGCGAGCCCTGCAGGATTTTAATCCATTGCGGTGTAATGTGTTTCCAATGGTTTTCTTGGTGACTGTGGTCCCTGCTAATTTGAGGTCATTAACTAACTCCTCCCGTGTAGTTCTAGGATGCTTTTTCACCTTTCTCAGAATCATTGACACCCCACGAGGTGAGATCTTGCGTGGAGCCCCAGAGCGAGGTCGATTGATGGTCATTTTGTGCTCCTTCCATTTTCGAACAATCGCACCAACAGTTGTCACCTTCTCTCCCAGCTTCTTGCTAATGGTTTTGTAGCCCATTCCAGCCTTGTGCAGGTCTACAATTTTGTCTCTGACATCCTTGGACAGCTCTTTGGTCTTTCCCATGTTGGAGAGTTTGGAGTCTGCTTGATTGATTGATTCTGTGGACAGGTGTCTTTTATACAGGTGACTAGTTAAGACAGGTGTCCTTAATGAGGTTGACTAATTGAGTAGAAGTGTCTAACCACTCTGTGGGAGCCAGAACTCTTAATGGTTGGTAGGGGTTCAAAAACTTATTTCACTCAATGAAATGCAAATCAGTTGCTATCTTTTATTTAAAGTTATTTTTTTGATTTTCCTTTTGATGTGCTATCTGCCACTGTTAAAATAAACCTACCATTGAAATGATACTGTTCTGAGACTTTTCATTTCTTTGTCATTGGACAAACTTACAAAATCAGTGAGGGGTCAAATAATTATTTCCTCCACTGTATATACATATTATATCATTGTTGGGATCAAGTACAATGTACTTATTATAAGTACAAAGGGAAATAATTTTCAAAAATGTAAATTATTTGATTGAAATGAAGTCTATGGGAGATGGCCTTTCCGTAATTCGAAAGTTTGGATAATGAAGTTCTGGATTAATCACATCTGTGTTTGTTGTTTTACAATAACATACTGATATTCTCTCTACTGTTGTCTTTTATTTGATGAAGAAGAGGAAAATGAACTAAATTGGTCACTATTTTTCCCTATAGTCTTGTCTAATAGAAAGACTTGATGGTTTATTTATTTTCTCCCTATTTTCTCTTTAATAAGAAACTTATAGAAGTACATGTCCATGAAACCCATATATGTAATGTAATATCACTAGGGGTAAAACCACGCAAATAGCACAATTCATTGGATTTCTTAGTCTTTACATATGGAGATACCTTATACCTATGCCAGAATAGGCATTGCTAAGCACAATATATTCAGCTGGAAAACCCTGAGAGGTTTGCCAGAGGATTGTAACATAACATTACAGGGGACATAGACAGACATGTATGTATCCTCTCCACAGCAGGTACAGTTCATTACACTTTTTTATAGTCATTACATAAAGATATCTAATAGATATGCCACAATAGGACTCCCCTTGACTCTTTCACTACATGAGCTGGTTTTGTACATGACCCCTGCACTACACAATCATAGCAGTTGTCAATTCGTCGTCTAGTAAGCTCCGTGAGGGGTACATCAATAATGTGCACCAAATATGTGTATCACTTGACAATGTGTCCTGTTGTCCCCCAATGTTGTGTCCCTTGCAATATGTTCCATAAACATGGATAATGGTGATGCAGCTGAGAGAGATTGTAAAACATGCAGAACATCTCTGAGGCTTTATATATATATATATATATATATATATATATATATATATGTTTAGAATCCATATTCGAAAGTACATTTGCAGTGTGGTTCCATGCACTCCATGTACCCCTGTTCCTGTGGGTTGGGACCCCCATACATTTCCTGTGGTGAATGCATAGAACCACCGCCACACAGTACAACCAATCTGCTCCTAAACAGGACTGTGGGCATGGTTGTATTTCTAATGATTCCAAATTCAGCTCTGGAAATTAAAGAATATATATATGAAAGTCCTATAACCAATGCTGATTGTGGTTGTGTAGTAAAATTCTACTTTATTAGGGGACAAGGTCATCCTCTTCTTGCACAGAAAGCAATAGAGATTCCCACAGAAATAAGTGAAACATAAGGATAGTCAGAGAATGAACTTGTGTCCCCCATGCCAATTATATTGTACTTGGGTTAATGCTGCCTTTTATCCATTTCTACTCCAGTTATTTACATGAACTTGCTAGGGGTGTGCGCCAAAGTGGGATCTGTTTTTATCCCAAGGAATTCTGTTTTCCCCTTTAAATTTATTTTCTCTTGCGATGTTCCTTGTGTGAGAGGATCTCGGGAGAATGCCACGCACAAAAGCATGTGTTAGTTGTTATCCATGATTATATTTATTTATATTCTGTTTTATATTCTTATTTTATGAGATACCAGCAGGGAATTTCATGTATGGCTTGATCTGTTTTGGCCCAAATTTCCTGTTTCTGCTTTTTAGTGTCTGAGCATATAGAATGATGGGGGGGGGGGTTGCCTGTGGTTAAGTGTGTACCCCACCATGTATTGAGATCACCATCAACATCAAATGTCACTGTAGGGAACAAAACAGCCTATGAATGCTTTTATAAAGTTTCTTTTGAAATCACTGTAGTTATTCATAGACAGAACAGACTAAGCCCTAAACTACAATGGGTGCAGTGCTACATCAGTCAGCTAACTACATGGTCAGTGTTTTCCAAATTTGAATCTACGTTTGTAAGTAAAGGGGCAGTGTGTATAAAAAAAAAAGTCATATATTAAAACTGAAGCGTAAATGTCCCTGTTCATTACATAGGCTTATCTAAATATGAATGCCATAATAAATACTGTTTGCTCTGATTTATGGTAACACTTTACACCAAACTGCCATCCTTGATGCTCCTGAAAGGCCAACCTGAAGGTTAGTAAGAGTTAGACATTAGCGGAGAACACTTTCTTGCTGTCCTTTGTATTTTTCCTCTGTACTTGCATGGGTTTCCTCTCTGTATTGCAGTACCCAACAGGCAGGTTTAGGCTCCACCTAAATCTGGCCCTTGTGTTTGTACAGGTATCGGACCCCTTATAATACCCTTGGTCCCGAGCATTCTGGATAATGGGTCCTATACCTGTATATGTGATAGGGGCCTAGACTGAAGCCTCACTGGCAGTGAATGATTCATAAGGGCTAATTTAGAGCAGCCGCAGTTGCAGTTGTGCAAAGATGCCCACAGATTTTGCGCAAATTGGTAGCATTCATAAAAGGTATTTGCGTCTAAAGCCACTCCTTAGACTTGACCAACATGACACAGTGTACTTGCGCTTAATGCAATGCTAACATCCCAACACCAAAGATTTTTATCTTCATTGTGTCCAATTCCAGTTGAAGCACATGTGCAATTGCAAATGTTAAAACACATGGACCCTGATTGCTTCAGGCACATCACCCCCTTGCAGACATTTTTACACTGCATTGTGGCAGAAAAAAACCAGTAATCCGTGCCCAAAAATTGCACTTTGCACACTGCACTTGAGCCCTAGAATATCTGTAAATTACAAAACATGTCAGCACTAAATAAATAAAGGATAATAATATGAATTCTATGCCATGCATGCACAGCAAGGGACACTTTTTATGCACACATGAAAAGGCATATACGTCAATGCACACAAGGGGTTAAATGCCACGTACAAAATAATTACTACGTCTGAGTTAAAAAAGACTGCGGTAATTGCCATATATTAACTACAAAACAGTCTGAAAATGAAATGGGCTACCATAAAAATGCCATAGCAACCTATTTGCCCCAGCTTGCTGCGGTGCATCCGTAATCATGATTAGTGAGAGAAATCGCAGCACAAAGTTAAATATGAAGAATACATTGTAACATTAAGGAGTCCCTACCCCCCCCGGCTTTTCACATGCACTGCTGTGCCTACCCTCCCTTTGTTCCAGTGTCATGAATAGAGAGATCCTAACTGACCTGCTGCACCGCACATAATATCAGATTCCAGCTCTGGCTAATGGCATTGTTTTGTACGCTTTGTGTACACCCTTGCCTAGGTTTCACTTATAACACACACACATATTGATGTACTGTTATAATGAGAAAAACAGACCCCCATAATAGGCAGCCGGAGCGAGGCACCACACCCACGCATAAAGAGCACACTCTTGGTAATCACCATTCATGAACCTTTGTGGATCCCTCCGCCCCAGGCTGAGGTGACAGAAGGAGGGTCTGTGTCACAGGAGACAAGAGATATCATGACATTAGGGAGCAATAAAGGAGTTCAAGGAAGAACAATACCTAATAATATAGTGAGGGATGGGGGGCACAAATAGGGATCTTTGTGCTCAATTTGTTTTTAATAATTATTCACTAGTTTATATACATTTATTTTCCTACATTGTCCAGAACCTGTTTAGCCCAGACTTAATTGTAACGTTGACTTAATTATAACGTTGAGAACAAGTGACAGATTTTTATATGTCTACCCCTCGATCAGTGCTCCCCATCAGTTTCCCTGTAGTGGGCTGATTATTTACTAAATTACATTATTTGGAGGCAAGAATATAATAAAATGGTGTTATCATAGAAGTTCTTCATGAGTCTGGAAGCCCTAAATATCTATTGGAGCCCACTTCTGCTTCCATGTGGGTAACCCTGCCCTAGATAAAGAGGCCCTGTATATTCAATACAAAATAAAAACAAAGGGTAAGAAAGAGAGAACACATAAGATGTTTCCAAAACAAAAGCTAATTCTTTCATCTCACATTCCATTAGCAATACCATGTCCCCTGGGCCTACAAATCCCTTGGAATTGTCTGCTCTGCTGATGACCTGCTCTTCATTAGCTTTATAACATGCTCCAGGCTGCACATGCTAGATAAAGCAGTGACAATGCAATGTCTCCAGTGTGTAACAATACAAAGTGTCAGAGATGCCATGTCACCCAGGGGATCTGCAATTTGTAAAGTGAAAGGAGTTTCTCACACAAGATAAATCAGCTGACAGCCCATGGGTCTATGGTGGACATTATGTATTTATACTAAATGGGGTTGGGCAGTGATCTTAGCTATAGATTGAAGATTAACTTGGTCTATGCATTAGGCCTATTAATAACAATACTATGTATATGGGGGCACTGATTAGTTAAGCCCTTGATCAGGCTGGTGGCCAGAAAATATCTAAATGGGGCATATCTACCTGCCCCATGAGAAAACCGATTAAGTTGTCCTTGATAAGGAGATCCATTTACACTGTTTAGCTAGCCACACCCCATTGCTGTCATATGACATAATTGAACACCAATCCTCATTGCTTTCTGGGTTGATTAAAGGAACAGTAACACTAAAAAATGAAAATGCTTTAAAATAATTAAAATATAATGTAATGTTGCCCTGCACTGGTAAAAGTTGTGTGTTTGCTTCAGAAAGACTTCTGTAGTTAATAGAAATAGCTGTTGTGTAGCCATGGGGGCAGCCATTTAAATTGAAAAAAGGAGAAAAGGCACAGGTTACATAAGAAGATAACAGATAACTCTGTAGAATACAATGGGAATCTATGCTACTTATCTGTTATCTGCTTAGTAACCTGTGCCTTTTCTCCTTTTTTCAATTTAAATGGCTGCCCCCATGGCTACACAGCAGGGTATTTATATAAACTGTAGTAGTGTTTATGAAGCAAACACACAACTTTTACCAGTGCAGAGCAATAGTATATAATATATTAATTATTTTTATACACTTTCATTTTTTGGTGTTACTGTTCCTTTAAGGATTATAATCTAAAGGAGGCTTGTGGGAGGTGAAAAGGGAGCCTATGGTCAGCCATACAGTGAAACAATGTCTGCAGAGGCAAGCCTTGAACTGCAAGCTGAAGCCAGGCCAATAATTACAGCATGGAGGAAAGGCTAAAAATGCACCTTAATCTATTTTTACATCTATTTGAAAGATCCATCTGCAATTATAAAAATGAGAGTATGGGGGCTAATTAATGCCAAAAGAACAAGAGACAAGGGCAGAGATGGAGCTATCAGTCATTTCATAGCCTACAACATTCATTACTCAGGGAGACTGGGGCAAATGTTAACTCCTTCTCCCCTAAACTTTTTTTTATCAGGGCCCACTCTATGCTCATAAGGGCAATTGTCATCTGTGTTATTCAACTCGGTGTCTTGACACCATTATTATTTGCGACACCATTATTATTTGTGAGTTGTCTTATACATCTATGGCAGTATTTCCCATATTGTTGAGCTGTGCACCCCAGGGTTCCTAAAATCATGGCGGGGGGGAAGGTGGTCTGCCTAAAAGCTTACTTAATTGAGATGTTGGAGGAACGCCTATTTGCTTTTCTAGATACACCTCAAAGCCCAACTTGATGGGTGAGATTTGAGATGAAGATTTATTTGTTACCCTAGATATTCTTGGAAAAATGGATGAATGGCCAATATACCAATGATTGCCATTGTGGATACTCTTGGAAAAATAGCTGAAAAGTCAAAGTTCCCATGACAAATATTCTTGGAAAAACAGCTGAATGGCCAAGACAAATTATTATTATATATTTGTACTTTTGTTACAAACTAAAGGAAAGATGTTTAAGGGGGCTTCAAATGAAAAAGTCCCACAACCACTGGGCCCAGGAAATAATGAGCATGGCTCAGTGAGAGTGCTGTGTGGCCAAATGATTGGTTAAGTGTGCAACTTATTTCCTCCTATCACACTTAGGGACCAGCTAGACACACTGCTGTATAAGAGAAGCTCTGTGCCTCTTTAAGTCTAATAGACATATGATTTTTTTGTTTGCTTTATTAATGCCTCCCTATCCCAACAACCCTGGTTACAGTTACACTCAGACACCAAGGAAATGGTGTCTTGGGGGCACTTTAAAAGCTATTACATTAAGGCACTTAATGCAGCTCACTAATATTTTCCAAGACATAAACATGCACCCTAGTCGCTCAGGGCTACTTGTAACTCAGTAGAGAATCTTTTCTTTAATCCTCCTTTGTAAGAGCACAGTCTGTAACTGAATCCAGAACAATCTGTACTAAATCCACCTCATCGCTGTGTCAGTTCTTTATTATCTTATTTGTGCAACAAACCTCATGAACTTTATAGAGGGGGGTGTCGTAACCTTATTTACACCTTAACTGAGAAAAAAGTTATTAATTGTGTGTAACCAATTACTTGAATGATTTCATAGGAGAGTGGCTGTGGTTAGCTTTGCAGTCTTACAGTGCTGTGGTCCTAGGGTTCGATTCCCACCAGGGGCACTGTTTGTGGGTCTCCTCCGGGTTCTGCAACCATTGCTTCCTTAGCTGGCTCACTGTTACGTCTATGGAAGAGTTAAACAAGGAGGGTATATGAGGTGTTTCTAGTATGCAGGAGTGTTTGGCTTTCACTGATTTGTGTACACCATGTGACAATGAAATGCAATCGTGCCACAGTGAGAAGAGCCTGTTTCTTGGGACACATTGCAACAGGCTGCTAATGCCTCGGGCAAGACACACATAAACAGCCTAAGGCAAGGTTGTGATTCTTACTCATGCTCTTACCAGAGCTTTATTTTCTCTTTGCTGTCATCCGTCGTACCATGAGCATTTCAAGTACAACTTGCTTCCGCCTAACTCAACAATGTCACTCGCCAGATGTTCAGTGAACTACTGTTCCCTATGATAATCACACCAGAAAGGGTCAAAATAGGATTGGCCAATCACAAGGCCATGCTAGAGACTGCAAGGCAGACACAATGGTACCATATCACCAGACAGTGTGTGACTTATACACAATGAGTTCCCTCTGGCATGGCCCTCACAGAGAGAACCGCTAAGGTCAAAACATCCTTTCCTACAGACAAAAGGGCCACCCCAGATTTCCCTCAGGGCCGTCAGCCTTAACCCTTTCACCGCTAGTTTCCTACTGTAGAAGGAACAGTTCTAACATTCTTCAAACCCCAACAGAGACAGATTTAGTAAGTCATGGTCTGTATAATGTTAAACCATGGTAACTTCAAAATTTACATTGTCACAGATTGTAGACGCTAAGGCATTGACACGAAATACCAGCAGGCCAAGGCTACAGGTCTGGACTGGGATTCAAAATAGGCCCTGGCATTTCAAGTACATAGAGGCCCAAACAGCCCCCCTCCAGTACAATAAGTAGTGACTGTCTATGGCATCTTACAGCAGCCCCTGGCAGTTGCCAGAATCCACAGATTGCTAGCCGGGTCTGCAAGGCTGTGTATTTTATGTTTCTGGGTTCTATCGAGCCCTATGGGGAAAAGACTTGTTTGCATATCAGTATATGGTGCCTTCCGTTCTCCATTCATAGCCATATTTTGGCAATATCAGATTATGGTCCACTACTTGGAAAAAAAGTTGAGTTCAGTATTACACACCTTTTGTGTTTACCCCATGTAAAGTGGGAAAATCCACTCATACTGTGTCACTTATTTTATTGGCATGATGGATCTGTCTGGTACCAATGAGTGTAAAAAACGTGTCTCTAAAATGTCCACTAGAACCTGCTTCATAGTCTTGTCTTTTCAAATGTAATACAGCAGACGGCTGTGTCCTGGGGCTCACAGATACTGTTTTCTCTCCTGTAGTGCAAAGCCTGGGAGCCACTGCTGTGGCTGACCCATCAGGTATCTGGCGCTGACTAACTACCCCGGCGGGGGGAACTGTATCACAGCTACGCAGTCCAGCCTCCAGGTTCCCACTCATTCAGCAGGAATGCTCCTGTTCCCTTTGACTGCCTCTTCCTCTCTGGGCTATATCATTGCTCACAAGTCTGCACAAGCTTCCACAAAGTGTGTGGTTTCCCTGCCCTGTTGTGACTGGCATCTGGTTCTGTGTGCTGCCAGCTAATCCAGACTTCCTACCTGTCCCAATCGCCTACAGACAGCTTTTTACTTTGCCTTTCTACCCTCCAGCCACCTGTGTAGGGGGACTTTCAAAGCTGTAGCCTTCCAGCTCTTGCTAAACTATAATTCCCTCTTTTGATAGAACATTAGCCCTCACAGACCAAGTATATATACACTTCTTGTGTCAAGGGTCAGGCTTATTATAAATTTGCAGTGTCTTGCAAGGGGCAGAAAGACTTATTCTTCCTTAAGCTGCATAGTAGATATTCCTGTCATATCCCTTAAAATCACAGCTTTCCCTAATATACAGGAGGCAATACAATAACAGCTGCAACATTTGCACCAGATCTAGTAACCCATAACAACCATTCATCAAAAAGTACTTATTGGTCACTAGGCTAAGATCAAACATCTCAGTGGGGGTTACTAGACCCCAGCGACATACTGTAACTATCCCATGTTGGCCCACCTGCCAATACATTTTTGGAGGGGGGCACGGCATGCACCCACCCCGCTTGTGTATTCCGAACCCCAATGTCCAGTCCCTTTAAGGGCTCTGGCACACGGGGAGATTAGTCGCCCGCGGCAAAACTCCCTGTTCGCGGGCGACTAATCTCCCCGAGTTGCCTTCCCCTGCCATCCCACCGGCGAACATGTAAGTCGCCGGTGGGATGGCAGACGCGGTGGGGCGATTTTGGGAAATCGCCGAAAAAGCCTCGCGAGTCTTTTTTTTAAAGAGACTATGGCTACTACAGGTGCGCCATAACTACCTACACAGTCATGAGGGTTGCCACTTGGCTGGTATTTTGCTCCCCAGTAAATACGCCTGATACCAAACTTATTATTAGGGAAGAAAGATAAAATGATAGGAAGGCTGGCCTGGTATTTATTTAGAAATGGTGACAACCCTAGGTGCATATACAGTTGTTATTGGGCTTCTTACTACCTACAGCTGCTAATGAGTTGAGTCTAGGGTTGCCACCTGGCTGGTACAAAATGATGCTTGATGCCAATGTTATTAATAGGGAACAAGTTAAAAACATAGGAAGGCAGGTATTTCTTTCCAGAAAAGATGTCAACCCTCCTTGTGTCACCCGAGGGGGATTAGATTGTAAGCTCTGCTGGAACTAAGGTGACTGACACACTGCAGTGCAACATACCCGCACTATATCAGAATATTTACAATATATAGAATAACATATAGAATAATTACAATTTGCAGAAATGGAGCCTCAGTAACTTTACAGCAGGGCATTCCCCTTCCCTACTATTCACTTGCCAGCTCGGAGTTACAGCGTTAGAGCCACAATATGCAGCCCGGGGCCGGCTGTGCCTGTTCTACTGAGTCAGAAATCGCACTGGAAGTGGAAGTCTCATGAGTCGCTCCTGGTAGAGCGATTCATTTTCCCACCAATAATTAACTGCACTATCCCACCCCGCCGCCACCCTACCCCTCCTTCCTTACACCTAGGGGAGTAGCTTAGCACCCTGTGCCCACCCTGCCTCATGAATATTACACAGCACCCTGCCTGCCCCCCTCCCTGTCGCTCCTCCTGCTGCTGCTGCAAAGCCGTGCATACATGAAGCACTGAGTCCCTGATCGCACACGGGCTCTGTAGCTCCTGCCCTCCTTATTGTCTGCCTGCAGCTCATTTCCAAAAAAAAAAAAAGAGAGACAAGGGGCGACAGAATAAATCATAAAAAGCCAAAAGGATCGCATAATAGAAGGAGGCAGCCGGCTGCTGGTGCATTGAGGATCTCCGTGCCATAGAAAAGTGTGTGTTGTGTTGCAGTCGTGCATGCTCAAATCGGCAGAGTATATCAGAGTGCGGGGCGCTCCCAGCCGTCAGTCGCTGCCTGAGAAGCAGTTGCAGGCAGGAGGCAATGCGTTTCCCAAGGAGAGCCCTCTTCTTCTCCGCTCTCTCCTTCAGGCTCATCATTGCTTTACTCTGCCTACGGCTAAAGGTACGTTGGACCCTGCTCCGGACCGTGCACCTTGGCTCCTACACGCCGGGATTGGGCTCGTCGCATTGGGATATACAGCAGCCCCGGCCACACGGCTATCCGCCAACCTGCTCGGCTCCCCCAGTTGTGGACTACAAATCGCAGCCCTGTAGGTGCAGCCACAGCTGGGGGAGAATAGCAGCTTGGAGATCCCCCCCACTAACTTTTATTTCTTTTCACCCCAACTAGAAGTTACTGCATTTATACGTGCAAACTTTTTTGGGGAGTAATGCATTTTAAAGTAAATGCACTTTAAAAATTTTAAACAATAATTTAACTTTTTTTTTAAGGAATGCACATTAGCACGGTGCAACCAGTGCATTTCAGTAGTGCCCACTGCCACCTTAGTCTGGATCTGCAATCCCTGCATTCAACCCTAAATGCAATATTTTTCTTTTTTTTTTTGCAACTTCCATTTTTATGCATTTTTTTTAAAAATATTTTTTGTAGTGATTGCACTCCCCTCTGATAACATCCCGGTCCTTTTTTTTTTATTTTTGTCTGATTTTTGTAACAGGTGTCTATAGCATCAGGCCAGTTCGAGTTGGAAATCTTATCTATGCAGAATCCCAATGGAGAGTTGCAGAGTGGGAATTGCTGCGACGGCCAGCGCAACCCGACTGATAGAAAATGCTCCAGGGACGAATGCGACACTTACTTTAAAGTTTGCCTAAAGGAGTACCAGTCCAGGGTATCGGCAGGGGGGGCCTGCAGCTTCGGCACCGGATATACCCCCGTCATTGGGGGCAATTCCTTCAACCTAAAATACAGCCGGAATAATGAGAGGAACAGGATTGTGCTGCCTTTCAGTTTTGCTTGGCCGGTGAGTCAGTGGATTACTGATGTATTTTCCCAGGCACAGTGAGAAAAATGTGCATTCAATGGGTCTTGTTGCATTAAATGGGTGCAAACAGAGACTTTGTTGGGTTTTGGAGACCTCCCCCTGTATGGGGTTTGTCTGTAGAACACAGCCAAGAAATGTATGTATTGATATATTACTGTAGGTTATTTGTACAGTTTAATGTTGAATGTAAGAAAGCCATTACTGATGGGAATCCCTTGGAAAAAGGGAAAGTAAATAGATTCTACAATCTCTACTTCCCCAGAGCAGCCAAGGGGTCCAGCTGTGGCTAACTGAGATAGGGAGTTCATCAGCTCAGCTGACTAGCATGGTAGGGATTGGGTTAATTGCATTTTGCCCCCCTGAATAAGGATGAGAGATTGTGCGCAGGCAGAGCAATGGCTGGGAGTTGCAGCAGGAGGGAGAGGTTTATGTAGAAGAGACAAGAAGTGGACTTGTGATCTCCAGCAGTTGGCCCAGGAGAGAGGGTGGAGTGCATGGGAACATGATCACTGCAGCCCTGAATGCACGCTGTTCCCTCTGCTGGGCTCCGATGAGAATCCTGTATAAGCACCATGGTTCTGTGTGGGGACAGTGCAGAGAGTTTTGTTTGTATTTAGCACTAACCAAGGTCCCCCTACATTGTGGCGCGGTGCTACCCTTGTGTGCTGCTACCCTTGTGTGCTGCTACCCTTGTGTGCTGCTACCCTTGTGTGCTACTACCCTTGTGTGCTACTCTCTGTGCTACCCTTGTGTGCTACTCTCTGTGCTACTCTCTGTGCTACTCTCTGTGCTACTCTGTGCAGAGAATGTATTAGGAGGTCAGAAGTTCGCAGTTCTGTGGCCCAGTGGAAATGACGAGCTAGGAGTGGATTAATCCCATCTAAACCTCTCTAGCCGTGTCCGGTTGGGCAGAGTTTTCCTATCCTCCCTCCTCCCCTTCTGCTTCTCACTGTACAAAGAGTGTTGAAATGGGTGAGCTGCTTGTTTCTACCTCCGAGCGTTTGTATCGGATCAGCTGAAATGCATGAGTGTTACTGGGATGTGATCAGCGTGGGATAGAATGATTTGATGTGTGTATATATCTAATATATATATGTTCCCTACCTGCTGCACAAACTCTTTGGGGGAGCTAAAAACCATTTCAGATAGTAGAATCATGGCGCAGACAGTGCATTAGGCTGACCTTTATTTTATCACGTTTATTGCATATGTTAGGGATTTCTATCAAATAATCTTTGTAAGGACTTGATTCACAGTCCCAGTGGCTGTTGCCTTTCTGAGTTGCCTATAAATGAACTTTTTTTGTAGTTGTAGGCCTGAGGCATCTAGTTTGCTCTGAGTTCTATGGAGACTCGTGTAAAGCACACAAGTGCCTTGTGTACATGTCATTCTACCTGTGTTTGAGCCCTATTTGAATTCCAAATAAGCGACTCCAGCTCACATTAAAGCAATAGCCTGTGCTTGCTCATGCGTTAATGCTGCGTTAATCGGAGCACATATCTAGGTATTTGCTATTAAGACATCTCTTTTCTGAGTAAATGCCCACGTGTACAGGGCAATACTGAGCGTGGTGCTGTTACTCCATGTGATTTGCCACGCAGTTAAGGTTTATTGACAAACAACATGCGCTCACAGTTGTGAAGCAGAAACGCTGATACTTGTGGCTGAAAAATACTGTGACCCCTTTCCACATTTTTTTGAGCAGGCTTCCATTGGAGGGGGGGTTAGAAAAACCTAAAAGATCCCCCCCCCAAGAGACCACTGTCACTTTAGCCAACATGGCCCTGGTGGCGGCAGCTTCTTCCTTTTCAGACAAGCCTGGTGTGCAGCCAGCAGAGGTTGCGCTCCCTCTCACCATCCATGCTGTATCTGCGTGTGCCCTCCCTGTTCCAGAGGTTGCCCTTCCCTTCCCCTCCAGCTGTGTCCCTCTGATCGCACCAGGTGTTACAGGGGTGGGCCTGCAGCTCGTATGGATCAAGGAGCACCTCTTGCATCACATCTGGTTTTGTTTTGGGGCTAAGGAATATTTGCTCCGGATCACTAACCCTCAAGGAGGAGATGTTTACCATAAACACCTATTGCGCTAACTGCATTTTAAATGAGGTCAATATTTAAAATATTGGTGTCATATTCTGCCCGTATTGCCTATTTTTTAAGCAATTATTTTGTTCCCGGTTGACATTGTGAGATTTTAGCAAGCTCAGACAGCAATTTGGGGATATTCCAGTTTTAGATTGGTGCCTGCAGTGTTTCTTCATGACCTCCATGGGACCTGTTGTGGGGGGGAAAAAAAACTTTTGGGCACAGAGGGGTTAAGGTTTATTCCTTCCCATATGCATTGCATTCCATGTGCATCACAGACTTGTCTCTTGGTAAACGCTTCCCTTGTCTCTGGGATTTAATATTGACCAGATAAAGGCCTTTTAATTGAAAATGTGAAATTTTACATTTGTTCTTTATTGCCCATATCCCTTGTCACTTAAATAA
Source organism: Xenopus tropicalis (assembly GCF_000004195.4). Lineage (NCBI taxonomy): Eukaryota > Metazoa > Chordata > Amphibia > Anura > Pipidae > Xenopus > Xenopus tropicalis. The sequence continues at coordinate 26,906,024 of NC_030681.2, read as the reverse complement.
ACTGCACCTCCCTCCTCCCTGTGTGTGGGCAGCAACGCTTAACCTTGAGGGAGTCTAATTGGCTCAGAAGCCGTCCCCCTTTTTTTTTTTTTTTTGCCTTGTAGTGGGGTTTCTCTCTGTCTTTCAACCTTGTCACTGCCCACTGGGACCACTGGTTTTTGTAATGAGGCCACCCTTGTAGCAGAATCTGGTATGGAACTAATCACATGGTAGGGCCTTCTACATTGTCAGGTCACCTTAGAAGTTTGTAGTCAACAGACTGATTTACAAGTGTATCATGTAACGTCCATGAAGTTATGTTTTTGTTTGGGTGTTTTTAAAGGCAAGCATGATTTGTATGCTCGTAGGGCCTTAGTCTGGCTTTGAGAAGCCAACAGGGAGAGCACACAGTTCATTTTTGGGAAGATAACGCTGGCACGGCATTGGTTTGGTCCACACAAGTAGCCTCTGTTTGGAACAAATAAGAGCCGGGCTTTGCTCGCAGTGAGATAAAACTGTTATCAAATATGCCATCAAAGGCATAAAAGGTTTTATAAAAATCTGTGGTATTTGAAGTTCTGCCAAACACATGCAGTGCCTCCATTGTCGTGTCATTGGACTTCTTATTTCCCTTTCTTCTCCTCTGAAGGACGGGATCAGTCGGATGTTTGCTTTCCAACTTGAGGAAATAATCTCAGGTGTTTGATCCTGAGCACACACAATTTGTGGGTTTATAAAGAGCGGCTCCTCTTGCTTTCTGCTACCTGCCGAGTGCTTGGCTTCATTGGAGAGGGTTCTTTAGACCCTTCTGTATTTTGTTTTTTCCTTTTGTCCTATTCTTTTTATCTGGATGCACCACTTTGTTTTACTTTGTTTGCATTAATGTGGCCTTTCACAGTTGTATATTTAGTTGACCTTGTTGGCAGCATATCTCTGGGTTCCATGCCATTTCCCCATTGACCGTTATTGAAATGATAATATTGGTACTCATCTGTTGAACAAGAGTTCCTCAACTGTGACTTCTGATTGAGTAGGTCTGTGAGAAATAAAAACTTGTCTGCTTAAAATTGAGAAAAGATCTAATGAACATGTGCTGCTCTGTATGTCTGTATACCTGAAAGAGACTTATTTGTCTTTGGTGCCCTCTTTCATACATATGTACAGATACAGTATGTATGGTGTATTTGGCACAGGCCTGATGGTGATGCAAGGATGAAGTTGCCAAAAGAAGAACCAGAAACCCGTCAATACCTATGTAAACCATCACTATTATTGCATGTATTTTCTGTGGTTTTAAGCAGGCAGTCAGGTATGAGAACATAGATAATTATATGCGCAATTCAGAAGATTTACATTTCATATGTGTGTGGGAGTTGCCATACATATTACTTTGCCCAGCGCATTCCTAGGTATCAATGAATCTGTATTCATAGTAATCACACTTAGGGGCACATTTACTAACCCACGAACGGGCCGAATGCGTCCGATTGCGTTTTTTTCGTAATGATCGGTATTTTGCGATTTTTTCGGAAAATTGTCGCGACTTTTTCGTTACGCGAGTTTTTCGTAGCCATTCCGAAAGTTGCGCAAAATCGCGATTTTTTCGTAGCGTTAAAACTTGCGCGAAACGTTGCGCCTTTTAAGTTAATGCTACGAAAAAAGGCGCGACTTTTCGCGCAAGTTTTAACGCTACGAAAAAATCGCCAGATTTTGCGCAACTTTCGGAATGGCTACGAAAAACTCGTGTTTTTTCGCGCAAATCGTATTGGTAACGAAAAAGTTGCGATAATTTCCGAAAAGTCGTAAAGTCGCCGAAAAAAATCGCAAAAAATAGGAAAAAGTCGCAAAATGTTCGTTTTCCAATCGGAATTTTTCCAATTCGAATTTGTGTCTTGGTAAATCAGCCCCATAGAGTATTCTCATAGTGAGCACATGGCATGCAGTGGCATCATATGTTACTGTCAGTATAAGGTACAAAATGACAGATAAATGTGGCCAATGTATTTTCCCTTTTAAGAGAAAGCAGCTGCTGAAAATAGAAAACCCTGCAGCTTAAAACAACAAAATGCTGTCACAAAAAATAATACATGATCATTTGGCCAGTTGTTTTGCCCTGTAGCTGCCCTATGCCTTTGAGGCAAAATGAACAACCTTTTCAACATCATGTCTTAGTACATACAGGTGTAGGATCTGTTATCTGGAATGCCTTTATCTAAAGAGCTCCGAGTTACAGGAAGGCAAACTCCCATAGACTCCCTTTTCTCTAATAATAAAACAGTGCCTTGTACTTGATCCAAATTAAGATATAATTAATTGTTATTAGAGGCAAAACAATCCTATTGGGTTTAAATTATTTTTGGTAGATTTAAGGTATGCCGATCCAAATTACAAAAAGGTCCCTCATCCAGAAAACCCCAGGTTTTCTGAATAACAGGCCCAATACCTGTACTAGTTTGCTTATCTGTTCAAGACTGGGTGCATATAAAACACCTATGCTGCATAGCTGATCAGTTCATAGTAAAGATCCATAAATGCTAAGGGGCCAGTACATGCTGATCACCCAAGCTGCCTTTTTATGTGTCTTGGTTTTAAAATGATGAGGTGGCAGCCCTATCTGTTGAACTTTGTCTTGTGTATCTCGCCAATTCCCATTCTGCAGCCAGTGTCAGGAATTAGCGTTAATAAGTCTATTCTCTTGTTTATGGCTTTTCTTTGTGTTTCACAGCACTTAATTTATGCACGGGGCAACAGAGTTCAGTTGTAGGCTTGAGTAATGGCTGTAAAAATGGGGGCCGTAAATAAATATAGGTTGGCCAGCATAGAAAAAGTTGCCTGGGAGACTGGTCCCCTTCTTGGTCTGGGATATGCATTTTGTTTTGCACCTGCATACTGAGATAGGAGAGGGCCCCATTGCTATCCTGAAAAAGAAGCAGATCCAAGTGCATTTTATTTACATTAGTTGTTAGATGACCTGTATCTGGATAATTAAAAAATAGCTCAGATTTGGGATCGGTGCTGCAATTGTTTCATTTGGGACCGGCTAGCTGATTAGACTTTAATTTAAAGCAGTACTCACTCAGCTGTATATGGGGCTTTCAGGCCCTGTTAGAGTGCTGGCTCCATTAAGCAAGTGTTTAGACAAAATCTTGGCATATGAGCGAAATTATAATGTCGGAGATTGCATGACTCGGCTCTGTTTTGTTTAATGATACCAGGGCTGTTACTAGGTTTCAAAACAAAATTTGGACAATATCAACTTTTTTTTTGTTCAATACTTTTTGTTATGGGTGACATATTAAGCTATTTAGGGAGTATTTAGTTGCAGGGTGGATCAGAACTTGGAACGCTGCTGAAAATTACATACGCTATTATGGTAAACAAGTCAACAGGGTAACTTGCCAGGCATCATTTTGTAGAAATTTTGGGGAAATTCCGATTTAAAATAGATCATTTCTTTAGAATGAGTGGAGTTTGGGACACTTATAGGACTTCTGTTCTAAAAGGAATATAGTTTGCAGCATGGAGGTCATTTGTTCGTAGGCATTTCATAGGTCAAAGATGGCAGCAATTCTGCTATGAACTGCTCGGCCGCTGGGAGGTTTATTTAACCTAAGTCACATAATGGAATTTGGGGGGGGGGGTTCTTTTAAAGAGCTTGTCAGTTTTGAAATATGTCATGGAGGGCAGACAGACAGGGTCAGCGAGATCCTGCAGCAATTGGAATGATTAACATTAAAATGTATTATTGCAGTCTGGCTATGGATTTCTCTGCAGCTGGGACTCGCCTGTAGGTTACGCCTGCATTATAAAGGCAATTTGTTCAATTATATTGTTTAATTGCAGCATTTATTCTGCAGTTAAGTGCATCACTTATTCTGTGCAGAGAATGTTCCTCCTCAGTTTATGTTTATGGAGCCATATTCCTTCCCATCGCAGGGGCATTTTCTCCAAACTGCAAAACAGTGCCCCTGGTGGTCATAAAAATTGTGCTCTGCCTACTGTTGCCTTAGGGGGATAATGGGGGTAACTTATGAACACTTACATATACAAAGAAGGAAAGTTCTGCTACAGTCAGTCAGCTGTGTCCATATTCAAGGGAAAGAATACAGACAAGGAATACTCCTGTTGTAAATTATAAGGATATCACCTAGATGTTTTATGACTATACAGGACATGAAACACATAGCACCAAGGTGGCTTCTAAAATCCTTATTGTTTACAACAGGGGTACATTTATTATTACAATCATTTCATTGAGTCATGTGACATAAATGACATCACTGAGCACAGATAATAACCAATAACCTCACAAAACACTGCTTATAAGGAGAGATTTTACAGGATATTCATGGCTCTTGTGTGAAGACACACAGAGCTACTTAGTAGCTGCACCGTCGCAGCTACTGAATGCCAGAAAATGCCCTACCAGAGACAGTACTGAGAATTGCCTCTGCTAAAACACACAGGCAAGTATCAGTAAGTGATCAGCATTGTCTATTTTAGTAGCTGTGATAAGTAGCTGCTACTAAGTAGCTCCATGTGTCTTCATCCTTAAGGTTTATATACTCTTTCAGTCTGTGTCCTCTGTTTGGTAGCCTATATAAATATAGGCTTATAGCTCAAATGTGTAACCCACTTTCTAGTTTTCAGCCTGATAATATTATTTGGGGGAAACCTCATCAAGTGCGTGTTTTCTTTTGATAAACACTTTCCTCAAATCTTATCATCCTTCGGGGAATGTGCTATCAGGAGATAATCGCAACATTAAAGCTGGGTCTTCAGAAGTTTTGCCATGCAGCACGAGCAGATTACTTGCTGATAGCTGGATGTCTGCAGTGTTGATAGATTAACACCTTCCTTTTTGAAGTAGCTGTGCAGTCTGCAGCAGAAAGCTTGGCTGTAGATAGGCTTGCCTCATAACCGGAATTTCCCTGACCTGGCCGGTATATTTATAAAAATATATGAGATATGATTGTCAACTGTGCAGTGTTTGGCCGGTTCCTTGTGAGTGGGACCATCCAGTTCAGGGTCCACCTTTGAATTTTTTACATTACTCTGAATACATTACTTGTAAAGTGATGATAAATGATATTGGCATTCCTTAATCCCTTGAGGTTAAGTCCTGAATGGATGTGCTGTGACCTGGAGACCTCTCTGCCAGTTCCATAGATAATTCAGCAAAGAGCATCAAGGGGGGAATTATGTCGGGGGCAACATTTTTCTGCGCTGCTAAACGTTCTGGGTGATCCAGGAAGGTTGTGTGTGTGTTCTTTTGTGGCTTATGGGTTAATAAAAGCAACAGCGTTATTTTCAATTGAAACTCCCTGCACATCTGTTAATTATACCAGTATATTGTGTGTAATACACAAAACACACAAATTGTTTGGATCCTCTCCAGCTGAGTGACAGAAAGTTTAGCAGTTGCTGTACAAGGAAGTGGGCATATAACCAGCAATGAGGCTAAAGGAGCTGAGCAGCCAATCACACGGCACCTAAAATGCAGTTTAGTGCACTGATTTCATGGTTAATCTTGGATAAAGTGGTATTTACTGATATAACTAGGGAAAATGTGAGTATTTAATACCAGATGTCTGCTGTCGGGTCAGTAAGGATCATTGGTCTCCATAGGCCAATACAAAAATATAAACCTGTTAACTAGAAAAGTTGTACTTGCATGACTTTTCTGTCTTAATAAAGGTGATTGTGTGGGGGGTACATAAAGATAACTGATCCCTATTCAGCCTGCAGCAGATGGCTTTCCCAAATTCTAGGCGCACCATTAAGCCCCCAAGCAACTTTGAAAAGTATAGTATAGTTTGTGAGAATATGTATGTTCTGAACAAGAATATCTATGTTCTGTTTTTGTGAGAGCCATTTTAGCTCGTTTCCAGTGGCAACATTATACAGCCTTCCTGGGAGCACTAAAACAGTCGTGTTGATTGGTCTTTTCTGTCATGTGATGCAGACCAGTGAGAATTAGGCTTCTAGTCTTGGGCTTCAGTAGTTGTCTAGGGTCACACAAGGGCTTAACAGTACAAGTATTGCCAAATCACTGGATTGTCAGGCCTAGAGAGTGGGTTGTATATTGCAAGCGGCTTCTATATCATTTACTGATTTAACAAACATGTAACAGTTATACTTTTTCACAAACCCAATAAAGCCCCCAATGCCAAACTGTTATTTATTCTCTGTTAGTGTATAGGATTTTCTATGTAAAGAAGCTTCCCCAACTGAACACAGGGTGTACCCCCTATTGTAAAATATGAGGATATTAGGAGTCACCTCAACATTCCGTGACATGTATAAAAAGCATATATGGTTATGGAACTCCTTGATGACTTATATTTTACAATAGGGGGTACAATATTCACTATATAATGCACGTTGGAATTTCAGGATGAGGAAACAGACTTGGGCAATAATCCTCCAGATAAGATAGCTAAAGGCCTAGGAAGTTGTAATGGCAGGTAAAAGGTCAGTGGATTTCAGGATAGCTGTATTTTTTTTTAATGGCGGCGTGTCGTTTTGAAGTCATGGCGTTTCAGGTTATGAAGGAATCATAAAACGTGTGGTTACACTCGGTTATTCAGAGCTCTGTACCAGCTCAACCCAGTTTGGGTAAATGAGTAGAAAGGACTCTTGTTCATGCTTGCGCGTGTGAACCTGACTGTTGTGCTTGGTTGCCCACCTGGTATTCCGTCTATTAACCTTGCCACCCTTGTGTAACTGCCGCATTTAATTATCACTGGGATTCCTGCAGATGCTAGGTTAATGTGAAATAGTGAGTCATTTGGTAAGAAAAGCTGAGTTTTAATATTCTTTATACAAAGCCAGCAACTGAGCATTTATCTTCTACAGTTGGGGAAACCCTCCCCCTTATACAGAAAAAATCCTCTGTGCCAGTCTTTCCCTATGGCCCCAGTCTTTCCCTGTGGCCCCAGTCTTTCCCTGTGGCCCCAGTCTTTCCCTTATGGCCCAGTCCAAAGGCATAAGACTCTTGAGACCAGAACACATAGTAGTCTGGCCACCCAGACGGGCAGTGACTGCTAATATTAACCAAGAACAATAGCATAAGCGTTCTGACTGCAGTGAGGATTACAGGACATAATGGGGCCCATCCAAAAATAATGATAATGCAGCACGGAGCAACAGGAACCAGCAGTAGACTCAGCAGAGCTCGGCTCCCAGACAAACCGTGGACTGACTTCACACAATGGCAACTTCAGCATATTATGTGTTCACAGGATGCTCAGTATTCCAGTGGGCTTGCCAGATCAGAGATCAGCTGCACATAGTTGGGAGAGCGGCAACTTTTTGTGTTATTTATCTGGCCAGATAAGGCCGACTGTAGCCCAGGGCGGCCTATACACACAGCTTGTGGCTTTGCTTATCCTGAAAAATAATCTTTTGACAATAAATGTTTTTCTTCCCCCCTGATGTAAGCAGAGAGGTCAAACCTGTGGTATTCTATTATGGGTTAAACTGCAACTCTAAGCATCCCATGGAGTTAGGAACTGAGAGCTGTAAGGGGAGGGGGTGGTAAGAATTGGAATCCCTGCTGTAACTCATAGTGATTTAATCACTGTCAAATGAACATACATGTTAGCACGTATGTTCTCCATTACTGCCACCTGCAATTTGATCATGCGCAGCGTGACCACGGACTTCCGTGTGCTGCAAGTCGAGTAAGCAGGTTTATTTGCTGCCCCATCAGTAAATATGGGATTGCTCATCAGTTTTGTTTCGTTTTGTTTCTCTAGGAATTATGTGAAAGCTTACTTTCCATAGCCTCAGCAATTTACTGACAAGGCCCAAGCGAGGCTTTGTTACCTTAAATTAGAGCCACGGTGCAACCTGCTGGGAACATTTACCTCACGCAAACGTACTGATCAGTTTTTAGTCATAAAAAAATGATATATTTTAGCTTTACTGTGCATATGCCAGTATAATACTCCCATTTTCAATCAGTCGTACTCAGTAGGCTGGTCACACTTATGGTCAGTTCCTGTGAGATACCACAGGGGTGTGTTTGTTGGGCAATAATAATCCAAATTGGGGGTGGGGGTCATCAAGAAAAAAGATTTTCAGTTCAGACTGACTGCAATCAGATAGCAAATCAGACTTGTATTATGGTTGGCTGAGGGCCCCGCACATGGATTGATGGTTGACCATTTCGGCTAGAAACAACTGAATTGGCTGGCCACCTCGCTTCGTGTGCGGCCAGATTTAAACTCCTTGAGTGTCTGAAAAGATTTACTCCCACGTGTGTGTGAGTTGTAAAAATTAGCTTTTTTGTAAAATCATCAGCTTGCGCTTCAGTTTGGGATTAGTGCCTGTTTGAAAGCCCAGCTCGCATATTAAGCTTCAAATGCGTGGGGTGGGGGGCTGGCGTCTATTTGCTTTCAATTTTAACCAAGCTTGAAAACATTATGAAATATTGGCATGCCATACAGAAATAATGTTTTTTTGTATCCCATTTATAAGCAAAATGGGCCAAGAATCTGATAAATGTAAGGAATAGTTTTAAAATATATACAGTACACATCCAGCCAGAATGTGGGCTTATTATATATAGACACATAGCTGCCTCAGTTATTTAGTGTAGGTAGGCCAGAGCATCTCTGCTGCATTAAAGGGGCTGTTCACCTTTAATTAACTTTCAGCATGATGTACAAAGTATGATGACAATTTGCAACTTCATTTTTTATTATTTGTAGTTTTTAATTATTTATTTTTTTGTGTAGCTATCTGGTTCTTAGGGTCCAAATTACCTTAGCAACCAGGCTTTGCTTTTAAGGAGACTGGTATATATGATCAGGACAGTGACTAAATAGAAAGGCCAACAAAAAAAGTAACTGTACCAATAAAATTGTAGCCTCGCAGAGCAATAGCTTTTTTTGCTTCTGGGGTCACTGACCCCATTTGAACATTGGAAACCCCTTTAAATAAATGGACAAATTAGGTAGAAAAAAATGTTTTTTTTGTTAGATTTTGGGTTCAAGGCCTCTATTGGGTGTAGTAACAAAATAGTGACTATAGCAGAGCTCACAATGGTACCAAAGAAAAGGATCAGTAAAGTCCTATCCTCTCTATCCTTGTTGTTGAGCCAAATGCATTAGTCTGGAGATCCACATGTTGAGTTTGTATTTACATATACTGTGGGGTAATAAGCATGAAATAAAGGGTGGCGCAGTGATGAAAAACAAGTTCCCAAAAGGATTGTGGGTATATGAGGATTTAGGTTAAAGAACCTGTAATGCTATCCTTCCATAAAGTGCAAATGCTGTGCCTAGCAGTCGAGGGAATATGGGTTAGCTGTTGCTGGTAGGCTTGTGTGGTCTTCTGGCTTCTTCCTGGTCGGCACTTCCTAAGCCAAAAGGCACAGCAGGAAGCCTTCTCCTCAGCCAAAAGTGCTGGTGGGATTTCCCCTAGAGGCCATTACCATCCTCAGCCTCTGCTGCCACCCCTAAAAGCCTTTGAGAGCTGTGGCTGCTCCTCTCCATCATATCCTGTTATGTCTCGGTCTTTACACGGAGAAGTTGGCTTTCATGTGGAGGAGTATTTTGCATAATTATTGTGGTTAAAGGCAAGGGAAGAGCTTGTAGGCTGTGACTTTCAGATATCCCCTTTCCTGTTGCATCTTGTGCTTGTCAGGGCAGGCCATTCACTGGGAAGTATAAACCCCCTCTAGCTCGTTGATAAATGGTATATTCCAAATGATACATACTTATTATTATATTAAGTATCACAATAGAAAGTTATGAATTAATCCAGATACAAATGATATGGAATAATAGTAATAATTAATATTTTTAGGTTATATAAGCATCATCTAAACAAATGCGTCCATGTAATTTCCCAAAAACATATAAATTCTTCTTAATAATGTCCTACATATTTCACTCATTTTTTCAAACCATAATAAAGCCAATGCAGCTTTTCTTCCGTCTCTGCTTAAGTCTCCTAATCCCCCGGAGGGATGTGTCTTTTGGCTCAGGGTCAGACCTCTGGTGGCTAATTAGGTGTGACATTATCGGCACACAGCTGATCTTTGACACACAGAGTATCTCTCATTTGAATATGTTGACTGTGCCGTTTTATTATTTAGGGAGAGTGTATATTTAAAGATGATCTGGGGTCATCTATGGTCATGGGAACATTAAAACCTGCCGGTTGCCGTCACTGCAGATATGTTCAGTCCCTCTGAATGCCATAGAGTGGATTTTCTTGTGCATTCACCCATAATTAAATGAATAGTTCCCATTATAATTGTGAATGAAGCTTCTCTTTTATTCTGCTTTATTTAGCAGGCTGATCCCAGGTTCAGCCGCTGCGTGTATAAGCAGGTATAATAACTGGGATTGAATCACTGACTGTGGATGCTGCAAAAAGCCATCTGATGGCCTCATATGTCTGCAGAAGGCATGAAAATAAAATTCCTAAATAATGCACTAATTATTAATTTCTTCCCGAGATAATCTGGATTGAGGTTATCATTAATGTCCATGCTGTATTTGCCATAGAAGAACCTTTGCAGCCTGCAAAAATACTTGTATTGGAGTTGATATGTACTTTGTTATGCTTTGTGAGACTAAAGTCAAAGTCAAAACTCTGGAACCAAAGATATAGAGAAGGTTTTGTAGATAATGAGATGCAAAAGTTGCTGCTTTGTATTATTAATGGTAATGTGCTGGCCTGAACCTAGAGAAATTTCTCTTGCTGAAAATTTATTTTTATGTTTCTGTGAAAATATCAGAAATTTTTACTTTTACCCTCCAGCAGATATGCCCTATTGTGTTGCCATGAATAGCTATGTGGAAAGTTGAATCGGCAACTCACCACGTTATTTTAGGTTGATTCATACTGACTTATTCATTCTTTCATATAATTTTATACTATATCTATCATCCAGAAAGCTTGGGCCTTGGGGCTGGTAATCAGTATTGAAATGGTAACAAAAAAAAAGACACCAGATTTTCATTTTTTAGAGTTCAAATTCTTCTTATTCAAGTGAGGTCACTTCTACATTTCACCTGTTTAAAAATAGTAAGCATTTGTTTGTGAAAATAGGCATATTCCGCAATAATTGTTCTTGGCTGGTAGCCTTTGTTTTGGAAGTTCTGTGCATGTTGGAACTCGCCCCAATCTGCTTACGTGTCTTGGGTTTTCCCACGGTTATCTGTGTACAAAATGGAATCCGTCCCTTTTGAATATGAAACATCTTTAGGCTGTAGTCCAAGGAAGAACTCTCCTTCAAAGTCTACATGCTCTGTCAAGTTAGAAGATCTATGTTTGTGCTGACTTTTGAAGTTATCTTCATGCCTACACCTCCGAGGTGTTTTGCCTTTCTTCATAAATGCTCTGAGCTTCTGGTTAATGTTATATGTGTAATTACCGCATTCCATTTGTTTCCAAGTGGTTGGGGATCTACAGCTGGCACCATGACTGAGCCAGAAACCTCCGTTTGCAGCCACATTAATAGGTACTGACTCTGTTCAGTAAAGGGGGGGGGCAAAAATACGAATAGGATTAAGGCACCTTGGTCTTATAAAGAGATGTTGTAAAGTTGTCCTGCCGGGCCTTAAACATAGCAAGGCTCTAAAGGCCTAAACTCCAAGGATAAGTATTTCTAACTGTAGTCTGATGTTGGGAAGTGGTGATAAAAGGTAGTCGGATACAATTGCTGGCATTCTTCCAGCGCGGAGTCCGTTTAAGCAGTAGATGCTTATGATTATTACTGGAATGTTGGGAGATCTCATGGGCAGATTAGTGTGCCAATAAATGTGACACATAGCTCTGCCCCATGGTTTTGAATGCTTAGGACCTAGGCTTTGTGTTAAAGAGCCTTTCCTCCCTCCAACCTCTCGAAAATTCATCAGTTCTTTTCTTCGTTACCTGATACTTGTGGGAGCAGTGATGGCCTACTGCAGACAAAGCTTTCAAAGACGTGCTGAATGAAGGAAATCTCAGGAGACTTCACTTCAGATGCTCAGTGCATTACTATTTGCTGAGACTCAAATGAGCTTGTACCGTTGTGTGTATAGATCATTCTTTTCCTCTTTTTAGGGATCCAGTTTATTAAACTGGGAATTTCCGATTTTGCCTCTGTTGACAAACGACTGTATAATTGCGTTTGCCACACTCCCATTTACAATTGAAGGCAAAACTTCAATTTTACACATTCTGATTTTAAGTTTTCTCTATTTTACATCTTTGTTTTGTGGTCCCACCAATATAAAATTCTTTGTATAATTCCCTGATTTTACAGTTTCTGTGATTTTACATATTTTTTTTCTGGTCCCCTGAAAAACATGTTTTTCCTACTGCATCTATAATTTTTTATTAATAGAAAACCGATTAAGGTTTCTTGTGTTGGCTCTTTTTTATTCATCTGCGTGTATTTGCCTTTGAGTTCTAAGGAAGAATGCTTCTGCCGAGAAATGAACGATGGCATCTCCTACCAATGTCTGTGAAATACGGAAAAGTAGTTGTTGCCATCATACGTAAGAATCAATAAATGGAATATACCTTACAGATGGTTCCTACATTTTGAAAGAATTTAGTAAACTCATGTTTACACCCATAGGGCTTGGGACACATGGAGATGGCTTTATTGCTTAATTTTTTTGTTTGCATTGCTAATGCCTCCATATTAGTGACAATTATTTAAAAATACTACCCCCTTAAATATGTACTATGTCGCACCTATTGCATGCTGCATAAAGTAGATTGTTTCTACATGAACAGACAGGTATTTTCCATAGTACAAAGCTGAATAAAGCTGGAAGTATAGAGTGGATCAAACCAAAGAGTGTTTGGGGGTGACTTACGTGTGTTCTAGGTTAAATTCTGGGGATCGTTAGGACTTGAGAGGGATGGGAGAATTAAGGTGAAAAGGTCTTGCTGAGTCAGGCTGGATAAGGTAGCTTAGAGAGCTTAAAGAGGATCATGTTTGATGCAATGCTAATCGGTTGCTTATTTTGGTTTCAATAGATAACTATAGAGCAGCAGAGCTGTTAGTTCAGCAGCTATGCGTGTGAAAAAAGGGCAAGTGACTGCTGAATGTGTATTTTCGGTTTGATGTATTTATTTATTTTTGTTTGTTTGTTTTTTTTTTTCTATCCCCCTTCAATCATATTTTTCTTTCCACTCTTTCAGAGATCTTACACGTTGGTTGTGGAAGCATGGGATTACAATAATGACACTAATGGTAAGTAAGTGAATGTTTGTGCCAGGGTGCACACATAACAGCAAATGAGCCGGAACAAAAATATATATAGAAAACAGCAGCAGTAGTCGGTGGTAGCCAAAACGCCCATGTCCACTGTCACCACTCCTAATGCATTTAATGCCTAGCAGCCTGGCAGAAAACAGGTGAACATGTAGGTAAAAGCATCAGAATGAAGGTCCGACTTTACTTCGGCCAGAGTGCTTCCCATTTAATAATGTTAGGTGTGGAAACAGGAGACGGGCCACCGTATGTAACGATAGAAAAAGGTTTTGGTCCAGTAAAAATCAGTATGTCTGCCAGTTACTAAATGGGCACGGACTTAAGATTCTTCCAAGATTGGATTGAATGAAATATTTCCCCTCATATCCTTAGAGTTTCTAGGAAGAAAATGCCCCCATGAGATAAAATATAAGCTTAAACATAGTAGAATAGCAAGAATAAACAACAAAATGCCATCAAGCATTTTGCTCATGTCAACATAATGAAAGAAAAATGTCATTGGTTGCTACGAGCTTAGGGCAAACTTTGTATTTATTTATTTTTTTTACATAACCCCCCCACACACACACATTGTATCTAACTTGTTCCTGGTTCTACAGTCTGTCTTCTGCATTGTGTGTTTATTTCAGTGTTAATTAGGCCAATGTGGCTTTCATTGAGGCCTGCCTTTATATGTAAATAAGCATCTTTTTTTGTTTAGAATTTAGATCAGAGCCATGAAAATGATCCCATTTTTGCACAGTATAAGTCATTTAAACTGTTTTCAATTACAAGAATGACAAATGTCTATACTAAGGCATGTTCAGGGTATAGCAGAGGTATATATTTATATTTAGTTATGATTTTGGAGAGGGAAGCATCATCATTCAGCCAACGTTAATAGAGAATCTGTTGAAAGGGAGTATTTATGTAAACCATTGAGCCTTACAGATGATTCTTTTTCTATTAGTAACTCTTACTGCACCCCTAAAACAGATCTACGTCCCCCACGGGGCAGCCTTGCTTATTCCAATACAAATATAAACACTTCCTTTTCCTTATATAGCGTCTACAGCTTAGAAACGTTTATCCTATAAGGACTGTAATGAATTCCAAATGTATATTTGTGTTCCCCAGGTCCATTTATAAGCCAGCCTCTCTCCCTCTGCGGAGTAAATGGACCTTAAAATTAGTTCCACTGCGTAAAGCGCCCCCCTCCCCAGCTCGTGTGCATTTTGTCTGTTTACAAAAGTTAATTTAAATGTTTTATGATAATTCTTCACCTCGCAGTTAAGAGTCGAGCCTGCTGCAGGTCGTAAGGCGGTGTTAGATCGTTTAAGTCATAAGGCCCAGCGTAGCCAGTGAAATACCACAGATGTGTACAATATTCCGGCTGCCTGTGAAATATTATTTCAGGTTATAGCTTTAAACACATACATGTTTTGAAAAGACTGGTTGCCCTTTCTTTCTTTTTCTTTTTTTTCCTGGCATAAAATATGCACGGAATGATGTGGAGTGAGAATTTTTAAACGTATTTTTAAAACAAATTATTATTTACCACTGAGAACATTTGTGATACATTAAAATTGAAACTAGACAGTTAAGGCACCATTCCATGTGTGTGTGTGTTCTCTCGGCAGACCCCGGTGATCTCATAGACAAAGCCCTCCATTCTGGTATGATTAACCCAAGTCGGCAGTGGCAAACGCTGAAACAGAACGCCGGCATGACTCATTTCGAGTACCAGATTCGGGTGATTTGCGACGAGCATTATTATGGTTTCGGCTGCAACAAATTTTGTCGCCCGCGGGATGACTTTTTCGGACACTACACGTGCGATCAGAATGGAAATAAGACCTGTTTGGAAGGCTGGATGGGGCCTGAATGTAACAAAGGTATATGTTTAACTTTTCATTTAGGTTCCGCAAATAGAATCTTACATTTTGGAGTTAAGGAATAGATTTGAGTACAAGTGAAATGATTGGAAATTGGTGGCAATCTGTCCAACCACCATTACTCAGTCCTGTTTGCATCAACTCTTTGGTTGGCCAATGATAGCAGTTATTATTGAAATAACTTGCAAGTGTTCTAGTCAAGGCTGCAAAAAAGGACTACAAAAATGCCCACTGTGCCATAGTCTTTAAGGGGCAACTGATTAAATATTGTATTAAAAAATATACTTTTCAGACATTGTTATAGAATTTTGCTCTTATGTACAAACACTGAATTTCCTCCCATGCAGCAGTAACCCACAGCAACCAATCCAAGATTAGCTTTCATTATACTGTCTGCAGTAGACTGATAAAAGCTTTTTGCTGATTGGTTGCTCTTGGTTACAGCACTGTGGCAAACCTGGCCAGAGTTAGTAAATGAGCCCCATTGTGTGTCAGACATAGGCTTTATCATCGTTTTTTTCTTTTCTGTGTATTCTTAGCAATATGTCGTCAAGGCTGCAGCTCAAAACATGGTACTTGCAAGACGCCAGGAGAGTGCAGGTAAATTACAGTTACCTTTCTACTTTGAAGATTTTGGGAGCAATGATTGAAGGGTTTTGCAGTCTGCGTTGGCATGAAAAGTCTATTGTCCCACAGAATGGTACTTTCTAAATGAATCGCTTAGCTGTTAGGGGCATGGCCGCGGCTCTTTATGTTTCACTTCAGGACTTACATGTATTGGATCTATTCATAAGGAAATAATAAGGTATCCCTTTAAAGCTCTGGCAGGTAACAGGTTAATCCACTCTTGCTGACCAGCCTCCAAGCCAAGTCTCTCAGTATTCTTTAGAGCAGGATTAGCCAAGTCTTTGGGTTCCTTTGCTGCTGTGAGCCAGCACCTGAGTGCTGAGAGGTAAATGGCCGGGATGGAATCTCGTCAGTAGACACTGCTTGTCGCTGGCCTTTGAAGTTGGCGCTGTCCTGGCTTCCATACAATGGAGGGCAGATTTTAGTCGTCCCCCAAACTATTTCATCGTTAAAATGCTGCTACTTGAAGTGACAGATCTTCTTTTATTCGGCCATTTTAGTCTGCTCCTGTGTTACATGTTCTCTGTTCTCAATGTGTAGTTAAAAAAAAAACCCCACTGTTCTATATTTGCTTCCTATGGTTGAGTAATATTGCTTTGTGTCTAAAAATGGAGCATTCTGTGCAGCTTTAATGTTATTATTAGCCCTCACAAATGTTAGTAGAAAAATGCCTTGTTTAGAGATGTTGACCATCCGTTAAACATGTAATAAAAACATAAGATTGTAATGTATGCGCAGAACATTCCTTTCTACGTGCACTTAAACTTGGGGGTTAAAGGGAAAATCTGAATTTCCCCCATTTACACTAACTAACGGCGGCATCACTAGTGGTCCTAAATAGGTAAGGGGCTTGGAAGTTGCCACACTGCACAGCAACCAATCAGCAGGTTGCAGAATGGGATTGGTTACTATGGATTACTTGTGTGGCACGTGGGGTTCCCACTTAGCATCTGTGATTGGGGTCCTGAAACAAGGAATAGTTTTAGGTGTCCAGTGAGCTGCCCTTTTGTCCTGAAGAATAAACATGAATCATTGTGTCAGAACAACAGGCATTGTTTCCTCATGTTAGGCCTTTCTCTCCGTGCCGCTCACCTCCCACTCGCTGGCCAGACACGCACTATTGCTCCTATTTGCTTAAGGTGCAACTTTCCCACAGTCCATTTGCATTTTAACAAAAAGTCATGTAGGGTTTCGGTCCCAGAGATAGGGGGAGGCTAGTGCTGCACTGGGCTTCATGTACATAGTATTGTCAGTTTATCTTGTTAATCTTGAGGTGTGCAGAGAAAGTGAGAGATGGTTTTGTTGTGGTCCAGGTCCCTGTAGCAACTGGTCCGATGGTCCCATCCATGATTCTAACTGTATTAGAAAAGCTAACTTCTGATTTGTTGGTATGGGTTACTGGACTTCCCCAGGTTTCCAAGTAATCCATTTAAAAAAAAAAAAAAAAAGAAAGTCTTTGTGGTTTTGATTAGCCATGCCATACCACATAACACAGACCATATAAAAGACTGAATGATACCTTGATTAATAGGTTCTGGGATAAAGATGGCCAAGTACCCTAGACACCCATAGTACCTACTAGTTGGGGTTTCTATAGTTCCTATAGTCCTACCAGCAGCTGGTATTCCCTAAATGAATAATGGTGTAGCCATTGTATAAGTAAAGTTGTTTGAAAAGCTGGTGTCTTGGGTTTGTATTTCCCGTGGTGCCAGTTATTAATCCCACTGCCTGCCAAGCCATGCCACATCTCCTTGTGATTCTTTATTTAGGCAAAATGATTGAAATTTCTCATGATAACGCTGATCATATGCATTGTCAGACAAGGAAAACAACACATCTTGCTATTCTGGACTCATGTTTCTTTTTCTATTTTAATGCGCTGGTTGCCTTAAGCTATTTCTAGCGTCCTTTCTTTGTATAAAAACAAAAAGGACATTTTTGGAACTATTTTTTTTTCTTAAATTTGTTTAATCAGATCTTTTTAGATTAACTAAAACTGCCACAACTCCATAGGCAGAAGGAAATTGGGAGTTGTAGTTTGACGGTATCCAGAGCTTGCCTATCCTTGGGCTAAACCAGTAAAATTGGGCTCAGGAATGTCACTACAGCCTGGGCTCTTTAATTAAAGCAGCTCATAATAAGGCTTTATGGGATAACTGCTTATTAGCCCTTTTTACAATATGTGCATTGCTGTGTTAATTTTGGCAAGGCTTCCGAACTGTATCGTTAAGGATCTTGTTTTATCTTTTCCGTAATTCAGAGAATTGATTCCTGCATTCCCCTGTCCTCTTTGGAATTTGCAAGGGCTTAGGTGCAGTGCAATGTCTGTTCTTGCTTAAGATAAAAACTACAGTGCCGGGATGATAAATCGAACACAGGGAGGCTTGCTTTTACACATCTATTAGCAAAACAGGCTCTTAATGCCTTGGGAAAACTCCTAAAGCCCTGGGCTCGAGTCGCATAGGTTTTTTTTCTCATTTACAAAACTGGAAGGGGCTGCCCAAATGACTCTGGTTCTTGTGTTTGTCCATGGGTTATTTTGTTGAACCGTTACAAGGGTAAAGTTTCAGATGGATGCTCTAATTAAAATTTCCCAATTAGGGAGACTGGCGACAGGTCCCTCCATGTTGCTGCCAATGACTTTTACCATGGGCAGGAATCTATAATAGAGAAATGGACCCATTGGCTTGAGGCCTATGAGCCAGCTTGCCCTACATCCTCGTGCTACTGAAGTAACTAGATTTAAGCAGCTAGGGGCCTGAATATGCAATACCCATCGTACACACAGCTCTGGCCATAAAGTCAGAAACAGAAGGCCTAGCACAGAAATGTTTTGTTTTTTCTTTATTTCTTATTTATATATCAGGCACCCCCTTTGTGAACTAAATGGTTAAACAACAAAGTTTTAATTTCAGGAAAACCAAGATTAATAGAGGCTTTTCTAACTTTCATTCTTCCTGAATGCTTTTTATTTTATTTATTTATTTATTTTAAAGACAGGAAAGCGACATTTCCATTGTTCCCCGGCTTTCTCTCAAACACGCAATTGATTGTCTGTTCTGCCATAGTCTCAAGATTGATTTGTAGAGTCCACCCACCCTCCCTGTCTCATTTAAATGACCTGAGAATAGAGTATTATTGTGTTCCATGGCACCATGCAGGGTCTCCCAGAACAGTTATTCTTTTGTGGAAAGACTGGCTTGGAGACCTTGGCAAAACTGCTAGTAGGTTTATTAACAAGAAACCACCCTATCCCACCCCTGTTTGAGTCTTATGGGCGTCTCTGCATGATAAGATTTCCTCTTTGCCCTGGCACTGAGCACTAAAATCTGGATTTTTCACATGTTCTTGTCTTAGATGTCAATACGGATGGCAAGGCCAGTACTGCGACAAATGCATTCCTCACCCAGGATGTGTCCATGGGACTTGCAATGAACCATGGCAGTGCCTGTGTGAAACCAACTGGGGTGGTCAGCTGTGCGACAAAGGTACAGTAACTGTCTCTCCCCTGCCGGGCATCTCGGCACTGCACTCCGTCACTACATTAGCAACCATCAGTTGATGTTAAAGTAAATAGAGCAATATTGGTTTTCTCAGTAAGCTGCAAGGGCAGAATTGAGAAAGTTGCAGGGCAGAGGCAAGCCTTGTTAGATTTGTTAGCTCTTGATGGTAATTTGGACACGTTAATGACAGGCTAATTGCACTCACGTGTTATAATGCTTTTCTGCTATTGTAAAGTCAAACTATCTAGATTCAAAGTCACAACAGCTACAAAAATGCCTGGAAACGTAGCGCCAAGCAAAGCACAGAAAATAAAGTAACTACTGCATGAGAATAAGAACTCAATAGAAATAAGCAGCCCATAGAGATCCATTATCCTTTAATATCTCTTTAGTCCTCATTTGCTCATTGTCAAGTGCCCAATCTATTGTGCCAGGCTGAACTTTTACGGGGGGTGAAAGGGAGACTCGCATGTTAGTATGAGGATTTTAGATGAAATGCTCACTATTTTTAATGCTCAGCACTTTATTGGCACAGATCTTAACTACTGCGGTACTTACCAACCATGTCTCAACGGAGGCACCTGTAGCAACACCGGCCCTGACAAATACCAATGTTCCTGCCCTGAAGGCTACTCTGGACTAAACTGCGAAATTGGTAAGTTTTGTTTTTATTTTGTAATCATTTTTCTTGGTAGACTTTTTCTGCTGTATATTTACAAATAAAATCAGGTGTTCTTCTACAAATCCCTGTAGATCTGCACATTTCCTTTGACCCATGAGTGCAGTGTTGTAACTCAATCCAGCATAAAACCAGTTAAAGTTCTCATTTATCTCCTCCCCCCTCCCCTTACAGTAAAGGCTATGGGAATCTGCTGGTCCTGGCTGAGACTCAAGTTGGTCTAAGCTATGGCACATTGATCAGGTCAGCTTAGCATGAAAGATTATTTCCTCCTTGTTTGAAGTTCTGTTAAAGCAAGAACTGTTAATAAGAATAAGATATCGAAGAATTAGTGCTGGTCACATCTTCCAGGGCAAGGTGGTCTAGTTACTGAGTAGAAGCAGCAGTAAAAGAATTTTTCCCCCCCCTCCCCGTCGTCCCTTTTTGTTAGCGACATTCCTGAACGTTGAATAATTAAAAGTTATTTGTTTTTGTTTAATTCAGCTGAACATGCCTGCCTTTCTGATCCCTGCCACAATGGGGGAAGTTGCTTAGAAACATCTGTGGGCTTTGAATGTCAATGTGCTCGAGGCTGGACGGGCCCCACATGCAGCATCAGTACGTATTGCTTCATGGGAACGCTGGCGGCTGTCTCCCACCAGTACCAGTCTCTTCTAACCTAGACCTTCTCTTTTTAGATATTGACGAATGTTCTCCCAATCCGTGTGGCTACGGCGGTACCTGTCAGGACTTGGTCGATGGCTTTAAATGCATTTGTCCTTCTCAGTGGACGGGCAAAACGTGCCAAATTGGTAATTTTTTTTAATCCAATCAGCAGTGCTATAACCCACAATGCCTTCTGTTATCTAATCCAAAATGTGTAGATTTTGGATGTGGTGCTTCAAATTACTCCGCAACAAACACAGAGGTTGACTCTTACAGTGCCGAGCTCCACGAATCCAGTAAAATTGATACTTATATTTGTTAATGTATGTCTCTGCTCCATGAAATTTGATACAGCATAGGGATTAGTTATATTTAATAAAGGAGAAATCTATATCTGCCTAGTTACTCGCTACAAGGAAAATAAAGCTTTAAATAGTTGCCGTAAGGAGAAGAAAAAAATAGAAGCATAAATGTGTAGAATTTTCTAAAGGCCCTTCTTACCAATCTTTTGTGATTTCTGTTTAGAAAAAAGATTTTGCTGTCAGGAGGCCTCTGGCACTTAGAGGATTAGATTAACAGCTAAACCATAAACAAACTAGTATATGAGAAACACTTAAACTTAATCAGGCTCTGGAAAAGCATTCCACCATGAGCCTATGTTCTCCTCGGCTTGGTCCTGTGGGAAAATCGCTGTATCTTTTCAGCCGTGTCAACTCCCACAGACCGAGCAGTTTACAGCTGGGTTCCGAAATGTAGATGATCTCATGAAGAATGAGCTGTCTGCATTCTTTATGGAGCGCTCTAATCTGGCTGACAATAGCAGAGGAAGTTCTCCACTGAAATGGTCAATTGCCTCTTACTGTTCTTAATGAGTGGGTGACCAGCTACTAGTAAATGAAATAGGAGGTCTGTATTAGCATCACTGCTGGGTTACTTGTAATGGAGTGGGGGGGGGCATAGTAAAATAATAAAAGGCCCACCCAGTGTTATTGACGTAGCACTGGCTAATAATTATTGCTGGTCAAACTTGTAACACTCTTATTGACCTCTGCAACCTTATAAGTCGTGGTGGTAAAATATAACACGGTTCCCCCCATAAGGGTAAAAGATTAACAGCCCCACAAGTAAAAAGTTACTAGTCTCTTCACGGTTAATTTGTAACCAGTCCCAGGGCATCCAGTACTGGTGGGACAAACATGGCTGTCTGGCTTTCCATGAAGCCTGGAAATGACAATGTCTAGGATTTTAGCAACAATATAGTTTGGATATGGGACCCCAATGCTTGGTGTGTGCATTTATATATAGCATATTCTGTATAAACTGGGTAGCCACAAAGAACTAAATACCATATGCACATTTACATTTGGACCCTTTCAAATTTCTATAAAAATTTGTTTCATTTTTTTTAAGATGCCAATGAGTGTGAAGCCAAACCTTGCGTAAATGCCAACTCCTGCAGAAACCTGATTGGTAGCTACTATTGCAATTGCCTTCCTGGATGGACGGGTCAGAATTGTGACATAAGTAAGTCCTCTTTACTTCTTTTCTGCAATTTCCTGTTCCATTTGTTGGTTTTTAAGGAATGTTCAGCCTTTATACATATATTTTTTTAGTAGGCATAGATTGGGGAATGACTCAGCCAAGCAAATAGTACGGCAATGGGCGTTTATTGCATACATGCTGGGAAGGAACGTCCGGTGCACACAATGCACTGCACCCTCACACTTTAAATTTAAGAAAAATAAACACTATTTATAAACTAGTTATAATTTCTCCCCCCAAAAAGTGGGGTGTTGTCTGTTTGGAAAGACGATATAATGCTTTATCGCTTGTCCTATGGTCCTATTCTGATAACAAAAATAAAACAATGCTGTGAAGTTGAGGCAAGAGCACTGGAGAAAAGCTTAGGCTTCCCACCCATTCTAACAACGTTATCTCAAGGAAAGGATGCAGGAAACGTAACAAAAGCTCTATCTGTACCCAGCCATTCTGATTAAAATTCTTTCAGCATCACTCAAGTGCAGAATGCATTTCACTGTGCAGCCTCTCGCCTTCCTTGACATCTATATTTATATGCTTTCGTTTCTTTCTTCCTCCCTCGTTTAGATATTAATGATTGCCTTGGCCAGTGTCAAAACGGCGGAACCTGCAGGGTAAGTTTTTTGTTTTCTGACCACTTCTAATCACCCGGCGGGAGTGTGATGTACAGCTGTGACATGGTTTTGTGCTGCTGTCCGGACTGTCCTTCTCCAGCACAATGCTTATTGTTGTTGGTGTCTCTGAAAGCCATGTTTTGTGATTGTTTCCTACTTTGTCATTACAGGACTTGGTTAATGGGTTTCGCTGTATCTGTCCACCCGGCTATGCAGGGGAACGCTGTGAGAAAGATGTCAATGAATGTGTGAGCAATCCCTGCCTGAATGGGGGCCACTGTCAGGATGAAATCAATGGATTCCAATGCCTGTGTCCCGCTGGTTTCTCGGGAAACCTCTGTCAGGTGAGTCCGGCTAAAATGGCAACCCCCCAGATAACATGGCTCATGTCTAGCAAGGGCCCCTCCTTCTTACTGCTAATGATTTGTACACTAAATACCTTATGTTCAGCGAGCCTTGCTATAAAGTCATACCCCATACAGCTGTCTGCCAATAATGTGTTTTTTGGGAGGGGGTAGGAGAAATCGGATCTATTCAGTTAAACAGATCACAAATGTTTGCGTGTTCACTTTTCTTGTACGCTCGCTGTTGGCTCTTGTAGCTGTTTTATATCCTCAATCCACTTGGATCCAGGCTAAGGACACTGTACATTCTGCTTTAAGTAAAATTAATGGAGGCAGCTAGATGGAAAGGTCAGATTCCACAGTGTCTGCTCTCTTAAGCACTGAATAGGGTAATAATAAAACCTTTGTTTCCTTCTGCTTCCCCTTCAACATTTACAGTTGGACATAGATTACTGTGAGCCGGACCCTTGCCAGAATGGAGCCCAGTGCTTTAATTTGGCTACCGATTACTTCTGCAACTGCTCAGAAGACTACGAGGGCAAGAATTGTTCCCACTTAAAGGATCATTGCCGCACTACCCCATGTGAAGGTGCGTACACCCCGCTTTGTTTGTCTCGAAAACAGAAACTTTCACTGCTGAGTAAGGCAGTCATCATGCAAAGTGATTGGGAACCACACACTGCGATAATAAAATCCAGCTGTGCCGTGCCCTTCACCATTAACATTCAGCAAGGCAGGGACTGTTGTTAGAGTAAGGGACCACAGGTCAAGCTATTGATTGGATGCATTTAACCCCTTCCTTCTGTTCGTCTGCATGGCAGCAGCCTTCACTTCACTTTTACATTATCTATAAAAAAGAAAATTCGAACCAACCATGTTTCTGCCCTTTAAACGCAGACATAAGGATGTATTTTTTCCTTCTGATGCTCCTAGTTCTGCCAGTGTCCAGGTGGTTACGTTAAACGGGTGCTTTATTAAAAAAAAAAAAAAAGCGAGAAATTGCTTTAATTCTCCGGCTCTTAACTGCCAATTTTATGACAGGGGGATTGAATTACGATCCCGCCGAGTTGTCTTTGCATCAGTGTCACATTTCTGAGATAGGAAGTAGGTTTGTCAGGCAAACAAATGAATATTGTTAGTTCCCAGAACAGGCAGAGAGATCAAGTAAGATATTAAAGGCAAAGTGTACTCTCTATATAAGCACAGGGATTATCTGTCAACAAACGGGCAGTCTATGGTGAAGTTTATTCCATGTGCAGCATATTCCTCCTTTTTGAAAATTTACATTTTTACTTATGAGTTGGGGCTGTGACATATTAAGCAACATCTAGTGGTCCTGTTTTTATTGTCAGTCCAAGCAAAAGGTATGGCAGCTCCCTCTGATAACTTCCCTGCACATTCATGTTGCTTTATGTCCACTATACCCTCATAAAGTGTAGGACATTCAAAAGTAGGGACCTGGTATCTATTACACTTCAGGGCCCTGGTGAATGTGCCACTACTACTGCAGTAAGTTTTGTCAACAGTATTTCATAGCTCTGTGACACACACAGCAGTGTTTAAAAAAACAGTGTCAAAATACCCATAACAGCCCACAATTGTTGCCTTTGCATATCACTTGCAAGGCAAGAATAGCCATTCTAAAGTGCAAGCCTAGCATAGTGTTAGCCTTGCAAACTCATTTGCCATAAAACCACTGCTGAATAGAGGACTGCAGCTCTGATTGTAGAAGTCTCGTGTGGGTAAACAGAGCTAAACACTCTTGGCTGTGTCCCAGCTGTAAGCTTGGCCGAAGCTGAGTAGGTTACCTGATCCCAGTGCCATCTCATAGAAGCATCAGCCTGCAGCGCTTATCTTTTTCTTACTGATGGGCCTTTGCCTTGTTTTCCTCCAGTGATTGACAGCTGTACAGTGGCCGTCGCTTCCAACAGCACCCCAGAAGGCGTACGGTACATTTCCTCGAATGTCTGTGGCCCCCATGGAAAATGTAGGAGTCAATCCGGAGGAAAATTCACCTGCGAGTGCAACAAGGGCTTCACTGGCACTTACTGTCATGAAAGTAAGAATCAGAGCTGCATTATTAGAAACCATTGGAATTCCATGAGCCGTACCAGCTTTTCTCTGCTTTGGGCTTTCCTGCTGGGATGGGGCTAAAATGCAATATTTAATTTAATTACCTACACACACAGGACTGGAATTTATATTGGCCAAGACTGAGACTTAAGGTGGTCATACACTGTAAGATCCGCTTTTTTGGTAACCTGTTCTCCAGATATGCCCACCTAAGTTGGGCAATAATGGGTGCCAAATGATCAAATTAAAATGGTGGCTTTATGAACCGTCTGACTGAGGGCTGCCAATCAGTCTGAAGGATCTGAATCAGGATCTGAAGTCTAGCTGTCTATGGCCACCTTTAGTCAAACTAAATATGCATCTTGATGAATGAACATACATAGACCTGGCTGCAGAACCAAGCACACAGTCATTCAATTAACAAGCACTTAGTACAAGCACTTATACAAGGTTTTGTTCTCCATTGCAGATATTAACGACTGTGAAAGCAACCCATGTAAAAATGGAGGTACCTGCATTGATGGCGTGAACTCATACAAATGTATTTGTAGCGACGGATGGGAAGGAATTTACTGCGAAACAAGTGAGTCCTTTTTCTCCCTTTGTGAGCAAGAACGGAGCTTGTACCCTTAAATGTAGTGTTAAGAATGAGACATGTTATTGGCATGTAAACACCCTAGAGTCCCCAAATGTTGCTGGGCTACAACCCAATGTTTTCACTGAGTGTTCTGACTTCAGTAAGTAATTGATAAAGCCCCTATGGGTAACCCAGAACTCACACCTCATCTGTTCCTTGCCAGCATTTCTATCTCACCGTGTAATGTTCTGTTTATTTTCTTTCAGACATTAATGACTGCAGTAAAAACCCTTGCTACAATGGAGGGACTTGTCGGGACTTGGTTAATGATTTCTACTGCGAATGCAAGAATGGCTGGAAAGGAAAAACCTGCCACTCCCGTAAGTGTGGATTTCTTATCTGCTGTTTATAGTGTGATATTTTATGTTGAAATGTCTGATATTCATCGGAGAGGTATTTTTCTTTTCAGGAGACAGTCAGTGCGATGAAGCCACGTGCAACAACGGTGGGACCTGCTATGATGAGGGAGATACCTTTAAATGTATTTGCCCTGCTGGATGGGAAGGAGCGACATGTAATATTGGTAAGAACTGATTATTCTAGTTTGTAACCAGTCTATTGGCCTTTATTATATAGGAAATATAATTGGGTATTATTAAAGAAATTGTAAATGAAAAGGTTGCTGAGGAGTAACATGAGCATATAAAGGAACCAAGCTCTGAGTGACTTCTAATATGTTATCATATATTGTTATATATAAAGTGCCTGGTATAAAGGTCATGGCCCTGTGGCTGCTGGGAGATATAGTACACAGCAGCTAGAGGGATTCAGGCATGACCTGTGCAGCCAATCAGCAGCTTGCTTTCACGATTAATTGCAGGTTAAATAATGACAGCCAAGTTACTGAGAGTTCCATATTATAATATATGAGACAGTTCGGGGTTTTTTTTTTTTTATAACTGGGCCTCGGTTTGGGCTCTATGTTTATTTACCTACGACCGCAGGCACAGGGCAGAAATGATATATGTATAAAGGGGGGAAAACATCCTGCTTTCTTTCATTGCTTGGCTTTTCTCTGCTCGGCTTTCATGCTTGTTTTGCAATGTATTCCTCCTAGCAAGGAACAGCAGCTGTTTGCCAAATCCCTGCTTTAACGGTGGAACTTGCGTCGTCCGTGGGGACTCTTTCACTTGTGTTTGCAAAGAAGGCTGGGAAGGACCAACATGCTCCCAGAGTAAGTTTGCTTTAAGTTTCCCTCGGAAATAGGTAGTGCACTTAACCCCCTCCTGCCTCGTATCGATACCTTAACCTGAAACTGGGAGACAATAGGGGTGCACGTCAGCATCACCTGGAGCCCTTTCTTCTCTCTATAAATAACAATATGGAACAGAGGGTTTGACCTGGGCATGGGAAAGTTGCAAATGAAGTAACTGGAGACAGATGTTGTCCTGTGTTTTCCTACATTCTTTAAGGCAACAACTTGCCTGCTTTCACTCACTGTCTGCCGGAGAATGGAACAATCCTTTCTGGGGGGAATGAGGGGGATTAAGCTGAATTTAATAACAGAATGAAGTATTTTCTTCCTGCAGAAAGTCACCTAAATTGTATTTCTTTTCTATTCTAGATACTAATGATTGCAGCCCTCACCCATGGTAAGTAGAACTGGACAAATTAACTGTCAGCCTCGTACCAGGCTGCTTTCTAGATCAGACACCCCAGCTCACCTATAGCGACAATGCATGGCTCAAGCACTTTGTTAGGCTGGGAATCAAAACTCCAAGGCGCTTAAGTAATGTAGATCCTAATTGTAGCTCTAATATGAGACTTTAAGAAGCAGAGCAGTTTAGACACATTTTCTAAACAGATGACATGGGAACGGGTCAGACTTGCTTTATTCGGCTCTTAAGTGTTTCCACCTGCTTTACAAATTACCCATAAGCCACCGCTCACTGATAGGCTTATGAGTAAATGATCCTATCCCTAGGAATATCTGCTCCAGTGGGGAGTGGATTTTGTTTAATAGCCAGGAAATGGTTCTCCTGTGACTACAATTTATAATATGACATAAGAATGAAGTGCAAAAGCCATTGCCCCCAAGCATTCCATTAATTAACAAGCACAGACCCTCTTACATACACACACAGTGTGTGTTCACCTTAATGTGCTAACAGAATATAAATGATAGTATATGATATCCTGTAAAGCTGTTCAGTCTATGTGAAACTACAACTTTCATCTTGGCTTTGCTGGGAGTTGTGGGCCAGCAGCTGGAGGGCAGCAGATTAGACATGTCAGCTGTATTGTGGTGCAATGAGGCCTTGCCTTATAGGATAAAAGTCTAATACCTCCCCTTCCTTTCACTTCCGTAGCTATAACAGTGGGACATGCGTTGATGGAGACAACTGGTACCGATGTGAATGTGCTCCTGGATTTGCTGGTCCCGACTGTCGGATAAGTAAGTATCCTAATAAAAGGCTTGGGCAGATTGCCCTTTGTTTTGAAACTTCCTTTAACCTTCATGGGGCCTTGAGTCAAAGGAAACGTCTTAACTAAATGAATTTAAATAGTTGCTAACAGGCAGAAAAAGTTATTAATAAACAGTAATAAAGTGGTTTGCAGCATATAACTTATAGCAACCTCTGCTTAAAAAACAGGTAATCTGTAAATGATGCCTTCTCATTGGTTGTGGGTTATAAAAACCTGTTGCTAACCATGCAACTTTTATTTTAGCTATTTATTACAACTCGGAAATCTCCTTTCTGAATAGGGAAGGTTCTCATATTTCCCCTTTGCAAACTTCTGATACAGCCAATAAGCCGTAAGGATATTTTAGGCACTTTTCATTAGTTAAACAGGTTTCTATAATGATTATTTTGTTTGTTTATAGATATCAATGAGTGCCAATCTTCACCCTGTGCTTTTGGAGCTACTTGCATAGATGAAATCAATGGCTACCGTTGTACCTGCCCGCCTGGCCGTAGTGGTCCAAGGTGCCAAGAAGGTAATGAAAAACAATGTGTTTCTCCCCCTCTCTGCTACCAAATAACCAGTTTGTGCCCTGCTCTGGTAATGATGGTATTGCCATATACTAACACGACCATTTGTGCAGTTACAGGAAGGCCTTGTATAACTAATGGCCATATGATGCCAGACGGGGCCAAATGGGATGATGACTGCAACTCCTGCCAGTGTCTGAACGGCAAAGTGACATGCTCAAAGGTACGTGAGTGTTCCCTAATGTATTTGCCTTTGTCTTGCTGCTTACAGATATAAGAGCAGGGGTCATGTGTAAAAGCCCTTTATCCCCAAACCTAACAATACTGATTTAGGAATTAATTTTCTGCATATATTATATCTAAAATAAATCCAATAAAACAACCACAAATACTGTGCATGATTTAGTGATCGTAGTTCCATGGTAGGAATATCTGGGCCATAATGTATGTATACTGATTAGCAGTAAGTACTCTGTGAAGCAATTATGCTCTGCCTTGTAAATGTCTGTATCCATCAATCAAAGCTTAGAGTGTTAAACTCCTGTGTTATGTCTATATCTAGGTGTGGTGTGGCCCTCAGCGTTGTGATATACACGGCAGCAGCGAATGCCCTGCTGGGCAGACTTGTGTTCCAATAAGAGACAACCATTGCTTTGTTCCCCCTTGCACTGGGGTGGGTGAATGCTGGCCGACCAATCAGCCGCCTGTCAAGACTAAGTGTAACGCTAATGCCAGCTATCAGGATGCCAGCTGTGCCAACATCACCTTTACATTTAATAAGGAGATGATGTCACCGGTAAGTCAAACTATCAAAAGCAATGATTTGAATGTTTTATCTGTTATTGTTGTTGCCAAAGCTGAGAGGCATCAGTTGGAGGGAAAAACTCCAGCTTGCAGTTCCCAGCAGCTACTTGACCCATTCAGTATGAAACCACACATCCACGAACAATGCAAATAGATCATGTGTTGCGGCGAATCATGGGGCAGGTTACAAACAACATCCATCCCAGTCCCTGGTTGGCTCTTAGCTGAGAATCACATCACGCAGTCATTTGCCCTTCTGACTGCTGTAGAAACAATGCTGCCAGACAAAACTCCTGGAATGCTTTTAAAGCCGTGTCTATGGGAAAACCAGGGTTTAATAGTCACAAGCATATTCCTTAACGGCTTTAGGGAAGATATTCGCCAATACATTATTTTTTCCCATAGACAATGCTCAGAGGAAATTCCAGCCGTTGTGTCTAGCGACACAGTCCTTTGAATAATGCTCGGCTGTAATTCTGAAGGCTTTTTTATTGTTTCTCATGGGTTGCTGGGAAGGGAATAGGCCCATGTTTTGCCCTTTCCCTTATTCAGGCTCTCATTTTCCCTTTGTCACCTAAACCACTACATATTGGCTGAGTATTTGGCTTATTAAAGGCAAACTCTACCTATGTATGTAACAGTCTGGCACTGTATGAACATTGGCTCCTTTGGCAACCTCAGTATTTTCCTGGTTTAGCCAGCAATGTGATGATCCCAAATTGGTCCCATGAACCACAACTGGATTATGAGGGTTAGGGTGACCCTTCAGTAGCGGACTGTACCAATGTTTCAAGGCAGGTGACTTTTTTTGGACAGATATCAGTCAGACGTTCCATTGCAGGGGCAACATACAAGGGCCAATAAGCTAGAGACTTAGTCTGGAGGGGCCGAGTCAACATCTTTTATTATGGGAATGGCATATCCTTCCAATGCTATTCTGTTCTGCAGAATGATCCTGTTTATCCAGTTAAGTGATGGCTTTATTGTGTTTTGCATTATCAGGGACTCACTACCGAGAGCATTTGCAATGAACTGAGGAATCTCAACATTTTGAAGAATGTTTCCGCTGAATATTCCATCTACATTACCTGTGAACTTTCTCCATCAGCAAACAACGAGATCCATGTGGCTATAGTGAGTAACGTTCATGGAACATATCCTGCATTAAATATAGCTGCAGCAGAGTCACTAAGCAAACAGCTTCTGCTGCACAGTGCTGGCCAGAGTTAGTGCTCGGGCTGCTTCTCTCCCAGCCTATAGAGCTGAAATCCTGCAAGATAACTACAATTTTCCTTGAGCTATAAATGTGCATGATCAGCCATCATGAGACACTCGACATATACAGCAGTAGCATAGCTTTGTTATGCTCCAGGCTAAATGCAGCAATAGGAAGGGATATCCATCAGGCCTGGGTTGTTAATATATCTTTTCTTTGGTTTTTAGTCTGTGGAGGAAAATGGAGACGGCAGGAATCCAGTTAAAGACATCACCGAACGAATCATTGATCTTGTTAGCAAGCGAGATGCCAACAACACTTTCATTGCTTCAGTGGCAGAAGTTCGAGTCCAGAGGCGACAAGCCAAAAACGGCACAGGTGAGTTGCAATGAATGTATATTTAAGTTAACATCATTAGGGTTATGTAATAAAAGGCACTAAGTTTGCCCCATAGTAACCCATAGCAACTAATCAGCAGGTAGCATTTACTTGTCACCTGTTACAAAACTTACCCTTTCATAGAACCCCTATATAAAAACAATGCACATACGAGGCAAGTGTCTGTAGATTCTAGGTCACTGGCCAGCTGTTTCTGATGCTTAGTAGATGTGGAAATCCTCTAATTGCTGCAATAGTTACTTAGAAATGGCACGGTGGTGCTACAAAACAGTTTAGAAGGGAATTTTCATTTCATGAGAAGCCAGTTAATAATAATATAGGGTAGATCCATGGACCAACTGTGGCCCTTTGTTGTATTTTTTATGCCCCCACCAGGGTACTTAAATATCTGGTCCTGGAACATTGATGATATATTGGATGATCTCCCAACCACTTGCACAATATGGCTGTGCATCCTAGGCCAAACCCAAGCATAACTCACCTGGTGGTTGGCCAATAGCAGTGTTTCCACCCATTACACTTGTAGCCTATTGCAAGCAGAGTTTATACCTCGGAATATCCAGTTAGCGAATAATAAAACAGTAAAGAAATAATCCCTGAGGGTTTCCAGTTTCATGGCCTTTATTTATCCAGCAGAAATCTTCTGCTTAACGTCATTCCTTAGGCCGTGCAACTTTCATTCATTGAGGAGATTGTGAGGAATGTCTTTCGCACCTACCCTGTAGGTTTATGGCACATACTCTAACTATGGGAATAGATTGAGACAAATCTGCATCCAAGGTCAGCAGGAGGGGAATATTCCAGCCTTCTAGGTAGCATTGCAGCTGAATGGCTAAATAGTAAAGGCTTTACCAGACTCCCCAAAGAGGCTGTCAGCATCCATAAAGGGGTTGTTCACCTTCACATTAACTTTTAGTATATTTTAGAACGACCTGTTCATGGCAACTTTTCAGTTGGTCTTCCTTTTTTATTATTTTATAGTTTACAGCTATCAAATGAGGGTCACTGACCCAAGCAACCATGAAACCGATGCTCTGCGAGGCTACAATTTTATTTTATTTCTCTTTCAAACCACTACCTGGTTGTTATGTTAAATTGGACCCTAGCAACCAAATATCTGCTGAAATTCCAAACTGGAGAGCAGCTGAACCAAAAGCTCATTCATTTTTAAAATTACAATAAAAAAAAAAAAAAGTTGAAATCTCAGATTAGCACTCTACATCAGTGATCCCCAACCAGTGACTGAGGGGCAACATATTGCTCACCAACCCCTTGGATGTTGCTCTCAGTGCCCCCAAACCAGGTAATTATTTTTGAATTCCTGACTTGGGGGCAAGTTTTGGTTGAATAAAAACAAGATTTCCTACCAAATAAAGCCCCTGTAAGCTGATAGAGGTGCATAGAGGCTGCCTAATAGCCAATCACAGCCCTTATTTGGCTCCTCCATGAACTTTTATAGTGCTTGTGTTGCTCCCCAAGTCTTTTTACATTTGACTGTGGCTCATGAGTAAGAAAGGTTGGGGACCCCTGCTTTACATCATTATAAAAGGTTAACTACCCATTTAATCTGCAGTGATTTCATCAGCATTAACATTTTTTCCCGATCTCTCGTAGATTTCCTGGTTCCATTATTGAGCTCCATTCTAACCGTGGCCTGGGTCTGCTGCCTGGTGACCGCTTTCTACTGGTGCATTCGGAAGCGCAGAAAGCAAAGCAGCCATTCTCACACGGCGTCGGAAGACAATACCACCAACAACGTGCGGGAGCAGCTCAACCAGATCAAGAACCCCAT
Source organism: Xenopus tropicalis (assembly GCF_000004195.4). Taxonomy (NCBI): domain Eukaryota; kingdom Metazoa; phylum Chordata; class Amphibia; order Anura; family Pipidae; genus Xenopus; species Xenopus tropicalis. The sequence goes on along the minus strand of NC_030681.2, from coordinate 26,873,132 downwards.
CGAGAAACACGGGGCCAACACTGTGCCGATCAAAGACTACGAAAACAAAAACTCCAAAATTGCAAAAATAAGGACACACAATTCAGAGGTGGAGGAGGACGACATGGACAAGCACCAGCAAAAGCCCCGATACGTCAAGCAGCCGGCGTACACGCTGGTCGACAGAGACGAAAAGCCGCCCAACAGCACTCCTAGCAAACAGCCAAACTGGACAAATAAACAAGACAACAGAGACTTAGAAACAGCACAGAGCCTAAATCGGATGGAATACATCGTATAGCAGAATGTAGCGCTGCCATGCAGAGCTTGTGACTGCTCCCGAGGGCTTAGCTTCACTAGTTCTTAAACTGTTGTGTAATATTTGAGTCTAAGGCTATTATTTACTTAGAATCCCTATGTTAATTTAAGTTTTGACAAGCTGGCTTACACTGGCAATGATAGTTGCTGTGGTTGGCTGGAATACCAAGTGCTGCATTTCACATCTATGCAAAACTAGTCCAAAAGTGCCCTGATGTCAATTCAGCTGCAGCCGGAACGCCGCGAAAACGCTAAAAGCCTTCGGCGTTCGGCTCCTATCTCTCCGTTCAGTTCTTCTCCTTCCCCATAGCAACGCCATCTTAGAATCATCACTTTTTTTAATTTATATTTATTTTAGATGTAGCTTTTTGTTTTTTAAACATTCGTACATTCGGTTTTTATGGTGACGTAGAACTAGTTCTGTATTTGAAAGTGCCTTTGCAGCTCAGAACCACAGCAACTATCACAAATTTAAGTTTATTATTTATTTTTTTATTGTTATTGTGTCAGGGGGGGAGGGGCGGGTGGGACTGTCAGCTGATGCTGGTCAAATGAAGAAATTTCAATCTTTTTTTTTTTTTCCCTTTTTTTTGTATAGACCTGTAAATATTTTTTTTTATTAATCACTGTGTATATTTGATTTATTAACTTAATAATCAAGAGCCTTAAATATCATTCCTTTTTATTTATATGTACATGTTTAGAATTGACTGGTTTTTTGATAGCTTTGTAAGCTTCCGGCTTTTTTTTTTTTCCCCCAGAACTTATTTCTTGTTCCGTGTTACGTATATGCCAAAATTTAAGGTGTTTTTTTTTTAAAAAAATAGTTTATTTTTTAACAATAGGACGGGCTGACACGCCTCGATGCTGTTTTTGTACAATGTTAAAGAACACCTTTATATAGTATCACTTAAACTATTTTTTTGTAAGTTCCGACTCAAACTGTTTTTTTTTTCGAGAGTTCGACTTTAGAACAATATTTGCTGCTTTCGGCTTTGATATAAAAACAAAAAACAAAAAAAAAGGACAAAACAGAGCGACTGGCAGATATTCTGCTGCAACGCGGTGCGAGGGAACGGACGCGGCGGTGCATGTAAGGAGACAACGACAATGGAAATCAAATTGGCGGAAGTGGAGGCGCAGTAATCTCGTTTTTTTTTTGTTTGTAAATTCTTTTTCCACAATGAAAATGTAACTACAGAACCACTTGTAGATATGATTTTGTTCTTTTTTTTTTATAATCTACTGAAACTAGGGGAGTATTCTGTTAAGCTAGAGGTTGAATACTTGAACAGTAGAATGTCGAGTGATCACTGTTGCTTTCCTATACGTTACACTGCCTGCCTTAACTTCAATAGAAAGAAAATCTATGACCAAAAACAATAAAAGTTTGTGATATTAAAAAAAAAAAAAGCCAAGTTTATTTTGCCTATAATCATTATGTTTGTCCCAGTGGAGTCTTTATTTTTGGGGGAGGGACTTTGAGTACAAGTGGAGCCCATTATTCCCACCATAAGCTTATTTAACCTCCTATAGCATCTGTCTAATTGTTATAAGAGTGGTTCCTGGGATGCCCGACACTACTATAGACCCATAACATGATATTGCTGACGGTCACAGTGAAAAGAAAAGATATGATTCAGATTGGCAGCTGTAAATCTGGAATGAAAGTGTGTGCACTTATGGATAATGGTGGCTGTAGTAAATCAATAGTAGGGCAGGCATTTAGGCATTGCCTAATATTGGCATACGTTATGAACAACAAAGTTTTCCTATGGCATTAGGAATCATGCTTTAATATAAATATAAATCATTTTTTCCCCAGAAATCTCCATATAACGATTGACTGAATTACAAACCATTAAAGAAAGATAAGAACAAAAACCACTAGTTGTAAACTGAATAGATATTCCTTTTGGCACCGTCTGTATTAGGATTTGTGACTCCCCAGGGCTGATATAATGGCTATAGGCTTAAAGCAATTGGTCAGTGAGTGCTCATAGATTCTCTTCTGTAACATCTGCAGTAGTGACGGAGCGTACAAGGTGTTGCAGCGCAATGCCGTGACTACCCCTCTGCTACAGTAGGTGTTCTTAGCGCTACCGCTATATTGATGTATGCAACAAAAACTGAATCTAGTTATCACAACAGTTAGCAATGGAGGTCCTGAATAAACCATGTTTTTTTTGTGACATTAGTGTTATGAACCTTAAATGCATCTTTGATGTGTTGGCAATAAATTCTGAAAAGTAAATATTTATTAAATTTTTTTTTTGTATGAAAATTTGGAAGTGTGCCTTTCATTTTCCCCCCTCAGGGTCACTAAACACTCGGGCCTCCGTTCATATGATTGGGGCTCATTTGACTGATGTGAGTGTGTCAGACTATGAATGGGAATATTATTCATGGGTGGACAGGTCGGAGCTATGGCTCGCTATAAATTACATTCCTGCCTATATTGGCGCACCTGGATGATCCATGAGATTTCTTTAATATTTTGGAATAGTTAAACAGCTCAGTCATTTTAACTGAAAGGGGATCTCTACCCTAAATATAACTGTTATTGACTTTATGTCTCTCCATATCTTTTTTTTCTGCACCGCTGCTTCCAATTCCTGTTGATGAATAGACCTGACCAAACAAGGTTCCAACTAAATCAGAATTTTTGGATGGTAATGTAATAGAAAGTCATTTCTGCCAGGTTTAGTAACCCATTGTAATCCGATATTTGCTTCCAAACAGGTGACCAGTAATGCTATCTGCTGATTGGTTGTTGCAAGTTACAATTACTTGTGCAACACTTTATACTTACCCTCCCTGGACTGATGACTTGCCCTTCTGACTCTTGAACTTCTGCTTCCTATTATATTGGTCTTGGTGCACTAGGCTGTGTCGGAAGAGAATAGACATCTACCTTCTCTGCAACTATGTTTTTTTGTTTTCCTTTCCCTTCTATATAAAAGTGTTTGATATATTTTACAGGTAGGTAGCAGAAGAGATTGGGTAGCTGAGGGAGTGTTTAATGTGAATCACTTATATAGGGAGTTTGTTTGCCAGATGGGATTACAGCAGGGAATGGAACCCTACAATGAATTCCATGTGCTCTGAAATAACCTAGAGGCCCCATATGATCTTGATTTTCCTGGTAATGATGATTCAAACTCTCTGCCTGTGTGTCAGCTGTGCATTACCCACCCCACATTTTAGGCAATTGAGCATTAATAGTTTCCCATTCCTTGGCCAGAAGGTACAGCATTAGGTGTTCTGGAAATGGCACCAAACTGAACCAGGTGCTGCACTGGAGCGTGTGGCTTATCCTCTTGCAGTGTTTGGGTCTGATTTATTTTACTGATGTGACAGATTTCAGATGAAGCAAGGAAAAATCATTTCCTGGAACCTTCACTTTACAAATACGGGAGAAGATGTTAGAAGTCACTTGGAGCCAGTAGTGGAGGCTCCATCTGTAAACAGATTTATATGGCAATAACTTTTTACCTGTTTTGACCCGGATAACATGGGTCTATCATTGAATTAGGTGAAGAATAGGAACACTTATATATAGTGTTCTTATATCCGGTAACATGACTCTGGCCTACTGCTAGAACATAACCCGTACCTTTAGCTCATCCAGATCCACCATATTAGGGTCCTGCTTATCATCCATCTTTGCAAGCTCATTACCTGTTTCCAAAGAAGTACATAATACTCTTCCATTAGATTGCCGTACCTAAGAAAGTTAATAGTTCTGCCATTTTGCTCATCAAATCCCTGTGATATACTGTATTTCATCCCTCCTTTTCCTGCTGCGGGAATAGACCAGACAAGACAAGTTTTTTGCTTGGGGCTTGCTTCTTTGGACTAAGGCTCCTGGATATTCCAAGGTATTTTTGGTATTCCCAATGGCGTTTTTGTACTTTAGTCCTACTTTTCCAGAGACTCTGGACCCTTCTCAGTCTCTCTGGAGTAATAATTTGTGTCTATGTCTCCATCTTAAAAGCATTTATCAGCAGTACCATTTTTGGCCCCTATGCCGCCTGGTTTCATTGCATGGAATACAGACAATCTGCAGGGTCCTCAGGTAGAAATAGCACCTTTTCTGTTCCCTCATATTTGAGGCTCCGAGGACTTGCTGTGCACCCTCACGTGGTTAGAGAAATCTTGTAGTAGCAGGTACAGGAAAGAAAATACTGCACTTGCACAATGTTTCAGGCTTATCATGTTCCGGGTGAAGAGAAAAAGTTAATTTATGTTATCCAGCTTCCTGTTACCCCGCAATATAGTGCATTCCTGAAATGCTCTTCTCCATGCAAAGCCTTGATCTATACTGTATATCCTGCTCACTCCCCAAGCAGTGCCGCCACACATCATGGCCTTATGGTAGCGTTACAGAATCTATCTACATGTTCATTGAGAATAAGCAGTTCAGCTTTAATCTCTCACAAGCAATAGGCAATATAAATAAATTGAATTTGTTTCAGAATCCCTGTGGTACCTTGCTTTATCTCAGAGTGTGGAAAATGTATCACCAACCCAATAGCTCATGGGTTTCTGAGTTAGGACTAACTCTTCTGGAGGCCCAGCCATTTAGATTTGAGAGTGGGCACTTATATACAGACATTGATACTCCTGGATCTATAGCAGGGTAATGTTCATTACAGTATTTTAATATAGCGCCAACCTTGTTATGATGTAAAGGAAGACAAAAGACAACATTTGGGATTGTAAATGGGGATATTGGACATATTATTTGGAACCCTCTGCTGCAACTTAATAAAGGAACATTAACACTAAAAAATGAATGCACTGTTGCCCTGCACTGGTAAAACTGGTGTGTTTGCTACAGTAACACTACTATAATTTATATAATAAGCTGCTGTGTAGCCATGGGGGCAGCCATTCAAGCTGGAAAAAAGGAGAAAAGGCACAGGTTACATAGCAGATAACAGATAAGTTCTGTGGAATACAATAGTGTTTTATCTGTTATCTGCTATGTGCCTGTGCCTTTTCTCCTTTGAATGGCTGCCTCCATGGCTACATAGCAGCTTATTTATATAAATTATAGTAGACTTTCTGAAGTAAACACACAACTTTTACCAGTGCAGGGCAGCAGCACATTATATTTTAGTTACTTTTATACACTTTCATTTTTTGTTGTTACTGTTCCTTTAAGAATTTGTTGTTTATACCAGTGCTGTCCAACATAAGTAATGGGCCAGTTATTTCCCATATAACATATTCCAGGGCCAGATTAAGTTAAAATGATGATGTCAAACAGTGAAGTCCATGCAGACTTGAAGCAGTCTAGGGCCATAAAAATCCTTTGAAGGGCCACATCTGGTCTACAGGCACATACCTCCCAACTGTCCCAATTTGCATGGAATAGTCCCCATTTTAACAGCTCAACCCCCAGTCTCAAATTCTTACTGAAACGTCCCTCATTTCCCTTTGATCTCCTGCATTGAATGCCAAAAAATATACACAGTTTCTCAAACCTAATTATATAAGTAGGCTTTTGGCAAAAATAGGAGTGTTCACAAGTGGGCGTGGTCAAACATTTTCAAGGCGCTATGTGTGGCATTTCCCTTTTCATTTTTCAAATGTTGAAAGGTATGCAGGCCTCCAGTTGGACATCCCTGGTTTATACCTGAATTATACCAATAGAAGATGTAATTACCAACATGCATCAGCAGCACTTGGCTAAGAACTGCATGTGCGTAAGCCATTCCATTTACTCATCTGTCTCATCAGCATTGGGAAGTCAACTGGTGTAACACTGGCCTTCGGGATTTTTAGCTCAGTGGAACATAAACATTCAGCACAAGGTGCATAGTTTCTAAATGACAAGATAGGGAGCATGGCTGGGGATGCCTAGATCATAGCAATAAAAACCCTACTATGTCCACCATGGTCTTAACTGTACTGGCCCGTCTGCCAATCAATAGCAGTTTGAGCAAGGAGCAACTTTTGAAGGCTTCCAGGGAAAGTCTAGCAGGTTGCTTCATGCTGAAATACTTATGTTCAATGTTATCAGGGTTATCCAACTAGAAAAAAAATGGCATTTAGGAGCATTAGTATTAAATAATATGAGTTCAGGACAAAAGTGAGTGTTATCCACTGGATAAGTGCAGATCCTATTGGTGGCTAGCAGAGCTCCAAGGCTCCATTCCTATGGCATTTGGCCTTCAGCGCATTCTCCATCATCGCTCTATATGTCCTACAACTGTATACTTATTGTCAACCCAACTGTCATCAACCTCTAGTTTTAAAAATCTGCACATTTACAAAATGAGCATAATCTACAATAAAGCCTAGAAAGCCAGGTGCAAATGGAAAGGGGCTGCCCAAAGCAGGTGGCATTTTTGAGTCAGTATATCCTGTATTTGTTTGTGTAGCATTTCAGTTTGAAGCCTCTGGAATACATGTTCGATAGTAGAGTCAAGGCAGAATAAAAGTAAATGATTCTCTCATGTAGACTCTCTGTACTGTTGTGTGTGAGGTACACACTGCCCTCGCACCAATCAATCACTTTTTTAAATGTTTTATTTACCAGTCATCTTGAAATCATCCATTTCAACTTTTGAAGTTTAAGAAAACAAAGCAATTTCCTTCCTGGGGTACGAAAGAGGAAAGAGCAATTCATATTGTGCTATGAGCTGTCTGTGCTCACTAAATATAACCAGGGAAACGAACACATGTCGGAGCTGTTCCTATTGAGTTGTGAACATTCTATCACTCTGATTGGCTGTTTGGAAGTACCCAGACTTATAATAAAAACAGGTGAACAAACCTCCCATAAAAGCCCCTAATAAGTTTTCTATTAATCTTCATTGTCTACTATCTTAGGAAATGATGGAAAGCAGGAATTGGGTTCCAAACTCCTGAACAAATAAAGGTCTGATTAGATTTCTTCCAGTTTATGATATAGAGTATCTAGAATTGGTAAGTCTAAAGCAAGCAGACTCATCCAAGGGGCTTCTTCAGTTCCTGGGCATTAGGCTTTGTATAAAAATAGGCAAACACGGGCTGATAAAACCTGCTGACTCAGCACTTCCAGGTTGAGTCCCCACCTTATTGGCTGTGTATGGTGCCTGACTAATAACTGGCTGAAAATACACCAGAAATCTATTGGTAAGGATGACTGTGACGTAGTTGGCCAGCTTGAATATATTGCAATATATGGACAAACAATCCCTGTTTTGTTTAAAGGGGAGGGCCTTGCTTGGTAGCTTAATGCACAGAATGTCTTAATGCCCTATATATATTGATAATGGGTGAGTGCAGAGGGGCTCTTGTTGTTGTCTATATGTATTTTGTGGTCACAACCTCATTGCACCCCCGCCTAATGGTTTAAAATTTTGTGGTTGAGCACAACTTTCCCTTTTTTGCTATTGGTAAGTTTCAAAATATCCTGTTGGGAAAAGAAAGTATCAGCAATTTGATGCAGGTCCATCCCATGATGTATGATCCAAATGTTGGCCTGGAGGCAAAATGATCAGATCAGCCCAGTTTGGGTTGCCAAATTGCCCAAATATCCCTCATTTAGCTTTATACTTATTTTAGTTAAACCTACACTATGTATCTTCCGTTTGCTAGTCTTAGAAGAGGCCCCCTGCTTATATATGGTGGAAAAAGTCATCAATAGATCTAAGGTTGTCACATAGCTTGTATTTTACCAACAAAATGGGCTGCAATGCCAAAAGGTCACAGATAGGAAGGTCTAGTACTGTTGTAATGAAGTCTATGGAGGATGCCTCAGCCAAAACAAACAGAATGGAAGCTCCCATATGCATTGATAAGACCAAAATTACAGACAAACTTGGTATCTGCACAATAAAAATGATAAACTTTAGTCTTAAGGGAACCTAAATGAAAGATAAGTCTTCCTTAAGTAACAAGGCTTCTCATTCCACCAAAGGACTTTTTAGATCAAAAACAACATTTTGGACCCACTTTTTGTGAAAAGATCCCTAAGCAATTAATCATGCTGCCATTAGTAAATGTAAATTCATTATTCATTAAAATATCTGCTCCCCTTTTCTATGTGTAAAAGTTATGATTTTGTTGCAGAGTAGTGAGGAGTGCAATGGTGGGGTGCAATAGGGGGCATGCACATTTACTAACCCCCCGATTTTGCATTAGCGCTTAGCAGCTTAATCCACAGGCCTAAGAAGTCAAAGCTCTGGAAAGTTGAATGCCATTAGAGGAAATCAGTTTCCCTGCCTTGGCTCTATTTCTCACAACAAAAACAGGACTGCAAGCAATTTGAAAGGCGCATTCATCATCAGTGCATGTCCTTTCATGTGCATTAGTGACTGCGTGGGCATGGCACTGAAACGAGCTGTGATTAACTGTTTGTAAGATAAGGGCTCCCAGCAAAGAAGAACAGGGTGCATTGCAGGAATGGAATTGGAAAAGGGTCATTTTTCTACTAAATGGAAAAAATGGGGGAACATAAATGGAGATAATTGTCTTCTGCGACACGGGGCACCTATATGCAACAACACTGACACTAAACCATGGGAATAATATTGTCCCTATGTGCAAGCCCTTAGTCTGGCTGTATGTGACTTTCCTTGACAGATGACTGAAGCTATATGACATAAAGGGACATTGTTCCCATGAGGTTGACCTACTGTAAAGTAGAGTTGTGTCGTAACTATAATCATCATCATCATCATCATCATCATCGCCCCTGATGTTGTAGTTTTCTCTGCATATAAATCTGGTCCCTGAATTTGCGAGAGTTTTTGTTATTGTCCCATGGCAACAGTGCAGAAAAGGAGGAAAATCACTTACGCCTTAATGTCCATTTGGCAGGTACTCAGAATGCCAAGAGCCCGCGGAGATGGAGAAAATGAAATCTCGGCTGATGTACACATTTCAGATAGAGGAGTCGCCAGCATTCACAACGCGAGGGTTAACTATAGACACAGGATACCAAATAGGAAACATAGAAAAGTTATTTTTCAATAACTTTTTTACCTGCAAAGAATGATCTACCAGAAAGAAGAGACTCAAGAGGCAGAATTACATACCTAATCTGGAACATTCAAAAATATTCTTTGCTTATTAGTTCCTAGGTCAGAGGAATTCAAATGCTAGATATAAGTCTGTATCGGTTCTTCTTCTATTTAGCTATGATTGGTATCTGCCATTCCGGGTACCAATGACTCTGGCCATGGCCACTCAGCATGCAATACTGCTCCAACCTGCTGGCTCACTACATTACTAGTTCTCGATTGCCTGACGCTATTTAATATTATCAGACAAGATATTTACTGCCAGGAGGCAAAAGGGGATTTAGGCACAGAGAACAATGGCTTCTATGGGCAAGGAATCAAGGGGCTCATTTACTAACCATTAATTTTTAATTTTAAACTCAATTTTTTTTTAGAAAAAGTCACAGAGAAAAAACACTGCAACTTTTCCAAGATTTACAATTTGACAATTCACCAGACTAAACTTGCCCAGTTCATGTAGAAGTCAATGGCAGAGGTCCTTTCTCTTGCCTTGAAGTTCTTTCTTTTGTCTCGAAACTTCATAGGTTTCACTGGGTTTTTGCAGCAACAATTTGAAAAAGTCAATTTTTTTTACGACTTTTTTTTTTAGTAAATATCATTCAGGAAAACAAAGTTTTTGTAAATCTTCCCCCTATATTCTGTATATACAGTATATTGTGAGTGGGTCCCTAAGCTCAGTAAGTGACAGCAGCACAGAGCATGTGCAGGGAATCAGCAGAAAAGAAGATGGGGGGCTACTGGGGGCATCTTTGGGGGCACAGATCTTCCCTGCTAATGGGCTGTGGTTGCCTTGGGCTGGTACAGAAGCCCAAAATATAATGTATAGAAATTCTAGGGTGGCTGGTTGTCTTGCCATGAAAATAAATCAATGTATTTAATATTATTTGAACCATATTATAAAGTTACTTTCTTTCTCTCTCTCTCTCTATATATATATCACTTGATAACAATCCAACCTGTACAAAAATCTATCTAATATACAGTATCTCCCCCTTTTTTTTTGGCACAACCAATAATTGTTTTTCCTTACAAGCCCCAGGACCCACAGAATCCTTACACCAATGGCTTTGTAGAAAGAATCAGTGGCTGTTGATGGTTTAGGTTTACCTTATCACGTATAGCGAGGAATTACCTTTTTTCTTCCACTGTGCCATTAATCTAGATTAATATAATGCCAAAGTTCATTTTCATCGTCCTTCCAGTTCCCACATCATTCTGGTTCTCATCACTGGCTTATATCAGAATTTTATTCTTATCTCTTCCATGTTAGAAAATTCCTCCACTAAATGTCTTATCTCACCTCACTAATATAAACAACAGAAAGCATGGTCCTTTTCAATAAAGATTTATTGCCTGGCAAACTAGCCCTAAAATCTGTATGGGAGAAGTTCTGCCATGGAACAGGAGGAGATTGCTGTTTTTCATCAGTAGGATAAGCTACAAGTCAACTGATGGACAATAAGCGCTTCCATATAGATAAAAACCAATGTAGCCCAACCCTTAGGCTGCCGAGGACATATCAAGCATACTGTAATGTAATCAGTGCATGTTTCCACTTTGTAAGTCATGATTCTTTTGGAACATGTACAAGTATAAAACTCCTATGCACTTAGAGAACAAGATGTATATCTTTATTTATAAAGCGCTACTTATGTACGCAGCGCTGTACAGTAGAATACATTAATACAAACAGGGGGTTATTAAGATAATAAATACATAGTATTACAATAAAGACAAAGAAATAAAAGATACAGTTGCAAGAAGAGTCAAAACACAAGAGGATGGAGGTCCCTGCCCCGTAGAGCTTACAATCTATATGGGAGGGTAACTTACAGACACAAATGGGCAGATATAAGTGCTGTAGGTCACAGTGGGTGACAGTACAGTATAAGTGCCAGTTTCCAGATCAGGTGCTGGGTGAGTGCTCCAAGAGGGAGTCTTTAAGTTTAGTTTTAAAAAGACTGAGGGAGGATTCTCTCAGTGGTGTTAGTATGGTCAGAGAAGGGGAGACTGGAGTCAAAGATCACCCCCAAACAATGCATGGAATTGACAGGGTTGATGAGGGTGCCTTCAATAGAGATAGAAAAGGGGGGGAGTAGGACCAGGCTTAGGCGGAAAGATCATTAGTTCAGTTTTTGTTAGGTTGAGTTTGAGGTGGCGTTGGTTCATCCAATTGGAGATAGCCAGGAGGCAGTTAGAGATTTGAGTCTCAGTTTCAACTGTTAATGAAGGGGTCGAAAAGTAAATTTGGGTATCATCAGCATACAGATGGTATTTGAAGCCAAATGAACGGATAAGATCTCCCAAAGACAGCGTGTAAAGGGAGGCAATCAAAGCTTGCCTCCTAACCAGAAATTCAAAAATAAACACCTGTTTTGGGGACACTGTGAGCAACATCCAAAGGGTTGGCGAGCAACAGGTTGCTCAAGAGCCACTGGTTGGGGATCACTCTTCTACTCTTTGGCAACACCTTGGTGGACACTTGTCCTACAGTAATTCTGCCTCCTGACGGTATTGATTACTTCAAAGACACTGGAGGAGCAGTATTGTCTGCTCTGATGTTAAGCTTTATAAATGGAATGTGTACATGTACAATCTTCTTGGGTGTGAAATCTCTTTAGTTCTACTTGTTAAGGCCACACAGTGAGTGTCACAATAAAGTCAGTGTTAATGTGTTGAGAAGTGATATCAACCAAAGGCTGCGGTGCACCGTGCATGCTGGGAATTAGGTGGGAGTAAGTGTAAATTAACCAATTGGCTGATAGGGAATAATAGTTAGTGTGGGAGATTCTACCAATCCACAGATATCAGGTTTGCTCATTTCACATTCAGTCTCCCCTTGTCTGCTAGGGTTATTTGATGAGCATGTAGAAAAAATACATTATACAGGTATGGGACCTGTTATGCAGAATGCTCGGGACCTGGGGTTTTCCAGATGAGGAATATTTCTGTAATTTGAATCTTATATCTCCATTTAAATATTAATTAAACTTAGTAGGATTGTTTAATAAGGATTAATTATATCTTAGCTGGGATCAAGTACAAGCTCCGGTTTTATCATTACAGAGAAAAAGGAATCATTTTCAAAAAATTTAATTGATTAAAATGAAGTCTATAGGAGAAAGCCTCTCCATAATTTGGAACTTACATTAACATTTATTTATAAAGCGCCAACATATCCCGCAGCGCTGTACAATAAGTGGGTTACATACAGTGGACATACAGAGTAATATATAAAGCAACCAATAACCGATAATATTGTTTGGTATGTCCACAAATTTGTCTCACTTATTTTTTCTCAACTGGTCAAATTCACGGTACTGGCTTCTGCTCAATGAGTAGACTGCCCTTCCTCAGGTTTGCCATGTTTCTCATTGGCACAAGCTGTCTGTTTTAATTCAGTAAATATAATTCAGATAATGTTGCTTAGGTATTTTCTAAAGGTACTTTCCCAAAAAGCCTGCCAAATGAAGGGGTGTGGTAAATTGGGTTCTCATCAAGATTTGTGTTTGCCAGTTCTCACCAGAGATATCGATAGAGTGTTTTTGGCTGTAAAACAAGTAATGCAGGTTTCATATGAAGATAAGAGTTAGGAAGGAACCAAATGTTGTATTTGCGGTACAGCAGTATATGTGTCTTGACATGTGTCCAATCTTGGAGCAACCCTGCTAGGGAGCGTTCACTTGTTTGAGATTCAGGTAGGTTGTTGTTATGGATCTGGGATAGCATAGAGATAAACAAGAGACATAAGGGACTGGTGGGCAAGCTGGTGGGTCCACAGCTCTGGGGTGGCATGTGAGCAAGATGGCTTTCAAAATACCCCAGTGGTCCAGTAGAGGAATATAAGGAAAGCAATAGGGGATTTATTCATTAGGGTAGGTCGATCCCTACATGCTGACCAGTGTGATGCTGGCAAGTAGATAGAGTATTAGGTGGAGGCTGAAGAAGACACAAAGTTCAAGGAAAGAGATGAAGACATCAGCGTGACTTTAAAGAGTTATCTGAAAATCTAAAGTCAAAGGCTTGGCAGGTTCATATGGAAGAGATATTACGTATGCTATGGGCTATGCCTGAGATGCAGAGCAAGTTTATACAGATTTTGCATGGCTATGAAATTTGTGTAGGGATGATGATGGTGCATCCAAAAGCAACTCATACATAGTGCTGAACAGCTGGAACGGAGAGATTAAAAATTGAGCAAGTTACAGAATGAAGAGGCGCATTGTTTGCAAACACCAGTAACGGTAACTAGTAAACACTAAAGTTTATAGGCTCTTTTATAGGGACAGGTTCAGATAGAAAAGTGTGTGGGGTGTGCCTATATGTTGTGCATGATTGGAACATCAGGGAGATCAGGGCACAAAGTCGACTAAACGCCCACAAATACCTTTTCCATGGAAGATCTTTAAACTCCCATGTCCCCACAGCTTGATCCCTCAAACATGCTCACTGCTGTACTTTTCTATTACCCTTTTCCTTAAATATGGTATAGCTCTCAATATATACTACCTGGTCATGACACTGATTTACTGATTAATATTAAAACAAAATTGCACTTACCACAGGTCCATATAGGTGTTATAATTAGTCAGTTGATTGTCAGGTGTGATCAGGCTGTGTGCTCGCCATAACATTGCCTAGTATATCTGAAGAGGGAGTTACTATAACTACTGGTGCTCTGATATTTCCCAGTTGTATTGGATACTCTTTGATGAGTTTAGAAGTTGAAGGAAGTCAAAGCTAATCAACTTTGTCTCCTTACATCTGGCAACTAAGTTGTTTTGAGGGCACTAACTTAAACAAACCAATAAAGGGTAACTTGTGCTCAATCAATTAATTTTAAATCACAAAATACATATAGACAACAACAAGAGCCCCTCTGCACTCACCCATTATCAATATATATAGGGCATTAAGACATTCTGTGCATTAAGCTACCAAGCAATGCCCTTCCCTTTAAGCAAAACAGGGATTGTTTGTCCATATATTGCAATATATTCAAGCTGGCCAACTGCGTCACAGTCATCCCTTCTGGCCAGTCCTACACTGACTTATCTGATTCATTAACAATTCTACTGCTTCTTATTCATTTAACAAAGGGGCTGAGTTACTTGCTTTCAGGGTTAAAGGGGACACGTCACCCTAGGAAATAATTCCAAATCCTTTTCTATCATGTTAGTTGAGCAAAATAAACTTCACTTACACTGTATAAATTAGTTCAGTTGTGTTTCCTTCAGTCTTGAAATTCACAATCACAGCAGACAGGCGCCATTTTGTGGACACTGTTATTGAAGCTTTGTATAACCCCAAAACCTTGTGATTACACTATCTAGGTGACATCTAGGAAGTGCCGACTGGAAAGTGAAAGTAATTGTAATGAAAAATCTGAGTTGTCAATCATATATTGCCTGCCCCACCCATACGCCTGAGGCAGTACTGTATTTTATAAGGTGTAACTAGAATAATACAATGCCCCGTGGAGCTGCTAACTCAGCAAGCCGATCAAGAGGAATACCAAGTTCAGAAGAGACATTAAAGTACTTGACACAGTCCCTGCAACAAGAGTTCTCAGAAGCTTTAGAGTATCACTTTCTTTAAACTCCTGGATGACATTAATTGGCTCCCTGCCTTAGGGCATTCATCCAGATGTTCATGTTACTCCACATTGCCAGTTGGTATGGCCCTTTTCACTAAGCTAAACCCTGATCCAGGAAAGGAGCAGACAAGGGTTAAGACTAAGGGCTGAGTAGTTGTGTCTGTGAGAATTAAGGTTTAATGATAGCTTGGGAAAGAGAGGAAGATGAGAGGATGGATTAGTGTAGCACAAATAAAATGCGCAATAAATAGGTTATTATTACCACATTGGAGGTTAGTAACATTAAAAACAGCAGCTTGAAATATTTTTATGCAAACCATTGCAACAAAAAGAATTGCCTTAGAGGGCATAACGACCAAAGTGAAAGATTTCACCATCAGCATCAGTTTCTTTAAAGGGTGATGGCGATTCACTGACTTGGGATGAAAACCTTCTTTATATTAATTAGAAACCCATTTGTGGAATGCTGCAATATGATTCTGTTTGTTTAACTGGTGATAAAACCCGTAGTGCTAACGGTACCTGGGGCTGCGGCAATGCTGTAAGTAGGGAGAGTAATTGCTTGTGGTGCCCAAGGCCATTCCATTGTGTATGTTGCCTCACAAACTTCTGGGAAATCTAAATATTTTCCCTGTCCAAACTAATACACCAACTATACACCGACTTGCATCGGCCATGTATGGGGCCCTCCAATGAACTTACCAGACCAATGTTGACTGGGCAGGTGTGATTCTCCCATTGGATCAAGGAGCAGATTTGCGCATTGATGCAGTCCTCTATCTGATGGCCTGTATGGTGGCAGTTATGATCCAAACAAGCCAAATGATTGGATAACCTATTGCCCAACTCAAGACGGGCATATCAAGGGAAAAATCTGCTCATTTGAAAACCACACCAAACAAGCAGATCTTGAATTCCCACCATTAGGTGCTATAACAATATCTATTATCTTTTTTCATAAAGGACACACCTAGCTTTCCCTTTAAGGGTATAAGCATCCTGACATGGTGATAAACTCCAAGTACATAACCTTACATTTATCTTTACTGAATCTCAGCTGTCAGCTGGTTGCCCAGTTCTCCAGTTTCAGTAGAAACCCTCTGTCAAAAATGTCCCATTCTGCTACCCTCCATGGCCAGATCCTCCTACTGGCTTGGTGTATGCACAATAATGGCCTTTTTAATGCATATATACTGAGCTGGTACAAGACGGGCACCACATCCTTCTTATATTAACTGCATTCACTGATGCCATTAGGGAAACCACAAGCTAGAATTGCAGGGTTGTTTGGTAGCCACGAGACACAGACACTGCAACAATAATGGTTTTGCAGACAATTTGTCCTCAAACGATGCTTTGTATGTTCTTCAAAGTCAAGTCTCTTGTAAAATAGAATGTAGGGCTAATGATATAATGCACACAGTAAAGAGACCTGTTATCCTCCTTTATCTCCTTCTAATACAAGGCAAACAAGCTGACACATTCGGGTTATTTTTTTAAGAAAAGCTTTTGCTTCCACCCCTTCTCTGAGCAAATAACTCTATAAATGCTCTCAAAACATGTACAAGGCACTTTATTTAAACTTACTTCATGAAAAATAATAAGAACAAATAAAAAAATATGTATTTGTACCGAACCATTGCTACACCGCAATAAATCCCGGCAAAACAAAGTCTAAGAGAGGAATGCTTCTGTGAATTTTAAAAACAATATTTTTACAGATAACAAATTCGGCTAGAATGTAACATGGTGCAGGATACATATTGACTTTAGCAGTACCAGCCTGTTGTGATGCTATTAGGTGGGGGCACAATGGAAATGTTATAGACAAAAAAGAGAAGGATCCGCTCACATCAAAGTGACTGACACACACGGAAAGTGCTGCTCCGGGTCCCACTCTGCGATCAGGAAAGTGTAAATCTTGCTTGGCATAAGGGTTTGAGCTTTTGTTTGCTCTTTACTTGTTTGATTTTAAATAGAGTGTTCCACCCTGGGCAGATTATAAAATCAACTGCTCCACAAATGTTTTCCTTCAGGCAATGTACATGTGGCCACACACAGACCAATTCCTCATACAGTCACGTCGCCCCCACCCCCTGAGCAATTTGTGATCACACGAGACGTTCAAGCAAAAGGGAAAACCATCCCAACTGATACCCAGATTGCTGGGGCCACAGGATGCCCTGTTAGTGTACTAGTGCATGATGTTCCTTTGTATGGGGCCACATTTTTTAGTATTCCAAGCTACTCACACATTAGGCTGCTTTTGGCATTTACCTAATATGCCTATGGGCCAGTTGGTCAAAAACGCTAAAATCATATGAGTCTATAGTCAATCCCACCTATTTTTGCACATATGTAGGTGACCATACACAGACAAATATAAGCTGCTGACCCTCCAAACCGAAGTATAGGGCCCTCCTGAAGGCCTGCCCCACCAATATATGGATGAAACTTGTATAGATATTTATTGTGTAGGTTAGAAAATCAGACACAAGGGCTTCATATGTGCTCTGACATGGTCCTCTCCTGATAGGTCTTCCTATATGATAGCTGGCCAGGGGGCCAAACAATTGGATCATACCGTGATCCATACTGTGTGAGCCACACTCAGATGTAAAAAATGTTGGTGAGCCACACAAGCATGAAAAAAGTTTCTTGATGATGCCAAATAAGGACCATGATTGGCTATTTGGTAGCCCCATGTGAACTGCTAGTTTACAGGAGGCTTGGAGTAAAACTGTGTCTCTTGACTTGCAAAACTTGTCTCCAAGCCAGAAATTTAAAAAAATGGCACCTACTTTGAGGCCACTGGGAGCAGCATCCAAGGGGGTGGTGAGTGGCTCCTGGGCCACTGGTTGGGGAACACTGGCCTAGTGCAATCTAAAACACTGGCAGGAATTAGACATTGAGAAACAACCAAATCTAAAGGTAAATCAGAAGTACAACAGGAAATGTTCTTGAAGAAAACACAAGAAATCAGAAGACATTTTAAGGCAGGAAAACTCACTTGCCCTTTCTCCTAGGTCACACAGAAATTTGGAGCAACTTGTGGAATGACAACATCAGCTTTTATAGGCCTTTAGGAAAGGATATGTCCTTATCAACATTCTGCTTTGTTACTCACTAGACCAACAGGAACAATATTTTGAAGGTTTTCATATCCAGGAAATGTTATAATTTTGTTTATTGTACTTACCATCATGGCTGACATGTGGTCAAAAATATTAAATGGCCAGCACCATAAACATAATTGTCTTTCTGTGCCACCATTACTTGTGCATTGTTCCACAGGAGTACCATTCCAATGGTGCAAGCTCGAGCACTTGTGCAACCACTGCACATCTGGAGCCCTTTAATTAAGCACCAGCAATGACACTCAGAGTGCACTTGTACTGCACCAAGGGTGTATGTGGGTGGCAGCTGTGTATCACAACCCCCAGGGTGCATGCCTATTTTTTGATAATAACCCATAATTTCTAGATCATATAGGTTGCATACACTGTGCTGTTTCTCTTTGGATTGTGCATATTTGTAATACATACACACACTTATATCCAATATACTCTTAGCCTTCCAAAGGAAAGATAAACTTTTTACAAGTATCCATTGGCAGAATGAGCTCCTCTGTAGCTGTGGATGTTTCCATGTAAATAACTGATAAGCCACTGAGAAGTGGCGTGGGGCTGTATAAACAGAGACCTATTGCCTTTAATGGCAGTCTACACACCCATAGGTTGAAAAGCACTTTGTACAAATTGGGACTTCTCCAAAGATCTTTTTTTTCACTATTTGCTAGCTACAGCAAAAATCATAATTGAATGTATATGAAGTCTATTGTGTTTTGGCACTGCTGGGCGTTTAGACTTCCTCAGCCAGCTCAGCCTGGCACCAAGCCACCATACAAGTCAAATCCTGAGAGAGGGAATGATAACATTCTTCAAGTGTCTATTCAAGGTAGGTCCTTGTTTAATGAAGGAGCTAATACAGCTATGTTTAAAACCAATGTAAGGGTTGTTAATGAATGACGTTTTGGAACCAAACTAATGCATCTTCTTTGGCCTTTGAAGTTTTGACTTTTTGGCCTTACTTTCGGCAGCTTTTACACTTTGCTCAGTGTGTATATTTGAAAAGAGTGACAAGGCACCTTGCTGCTGTTTGCTTGCCACACTTATTATAGCTGCTGGCTTGCTTGGCAACGTGTCACCTCTATCTGCTGAAACATGTCGGACAGGATCAGTCTGTGAAGCTAATGGGACATGCTCTAGATCTTTCACTTGAGCCTCGTTTCTTTGCATGCCTTGCTGGATGAATGTATCGCTTGTTAAACAAGATTTTTTGCATCTCTCTTTCCCTTCGGAACTGTGTCGTCTCCTCTTCTGTTGCATAACACTCGCTCTGAGGCTCTGTGTTTGCTTTGCTGAGTCAGAGAGCCTGGAGAGATGCTTGCTAAGGTCCTGTGTCTTTAACTCGGCACACTGAGGCTTTTGCTGGCTGCTAGCTTCAGATGGCTGTCTGTGATTAACATCATTTTCCACTTTGGGAACAGGAAGCCCCAAACTGTTCTCAGTATTTATGTAATCGTTTGGTTCTTCTGCCCTTTTTTCTTCGGGTTGTGCTTTGGACAGAGCCTTCTGTATATTGTTTGCATCGGCTTTGCCAGTGTCTGCCAGCCCAAGGCTAGGAGACATCCGACTGTCTCTCTCCGCTTCATCACTGATGTCCTTTGTTATTTTTGTCTTCCGAACTCTGTAATTTAAAAAACAGAGATTACAGCAAAGATCATTCTCATTACCACTAATGCAATTCATTACCACTTTAATAGGCTCACAAAACATTTATATTGTAATGCAGCACAGCCGACAAACATATATCAACTTGACAAGTAACATTTTAGTGGGAGAATAATATGGCAATTTATCTGCAGCACACACTCCTCGAATTGCACCCACAGGACCTACTGTAGTGAAGCCCCTAATACTTCCAATAGTAAAGCATGCTTTTGGACCCTATATTATATATGTATATCTGCACTCTGACTTGCTTAATTCCTTTGGTGCATGGTTAACTGGTTTATGTACAATTAAAGAATGAACCAGTGCTCCAGTTCTGTGCTCCAATGTGCTTTTAACTTCATGATGTTTCTGTCATTCTTGGGACCTTTATCAAGGATATATAGGCTGTGAAATAGGCATGCATGCACCTACACAATCGTATTCTTTCATACAGTGAGATAACAGAATTCCAGGGATAATCTGGCAGCTGAAATAACCAACTGCCATGGAGGAATAAAAAAGGGAAAGCTAAGGCCAGGAGAAGCTGGGGGAATGAGGTACCCAGCTCAGCTCCCTGAGAGAAGAGTTACCTACACAGAAATGGTGCTGGGTCCAGAAGGCTGAAAGCAGCCAAGGGAACTCACAACAGGTTTACTAATGTCCAAGTGGGATGGAAAAGGTGGGCAGCTTGGCATTCATAGCTGGCAATGCCCATAGAGCAAGCAGCAAGGAGTGCTGATAAGAAAATGCTCTTGGCAGTGTTTACATGTTAGTAACAGGGCATAGGATAATTGGTTACTTCCTTCTGCCCTTGGCATTCTGTACAGAAGCTGCAACCTGGGCCTGGAACCATATGCAGGAATGACCTTACACTACTAACATTATATCTTCCCTCCCCCATAATCCATTCTTCATGGTAACGCCAGCCAAAAGCTTGTTAAAGGGGAACTATCGTTAATCCATAGAAAGCACTCACGGGATACAGACTGCAAAAATAGTCCTTTATTAGATGCCCAAATCAACGCGTTTCAATCAACTCAGGATCATCATGAGTGCCTTCTATGGATTGAATACATATATATATATATATATATATACACATATATACACACACACACAGACCTAAGGCCTTTACAATAGGGGGATACATACAGACATATACTATATTATATATATATATATATATATATATATATTATATACACAGACCTAAGGCCTTTACAATAGGGGGATACATACAGACATATACTATATTATATATTATATATATATATATATATATACATACACACAGACCTAAGGCCTTTGCAATAGGGGGATACATTATTCCTATACATACAGTAATGTAGATAGACAGACTGACACAGATACAAAAACACATAAGTACAATTAGTATCTCAAACACGGAGAGGTTCAGCCTGAACCAAATAAATGTGTTGCAGATGTTCA
The DNA here is from genome assembly GCF_000004195.4 of Xenopus tropicalis. Lineage (NCBI taxonomy): Eukaryota > Metazoa > Chordata > Amphibia > Anura > Pipidae > Xenopus > Xenopus tropicalis. Next base: position 26,851,995 of record NC_030681.2, on the reverse strand, counting down.
GGTCAATATAACATACTGGTATCACATTACAGAAAAGACCAAATAAAAAAAAAAAATGAGCGAATAAATACATTTGTTTCAAGGAACACGTCCCTAGGCGCACAGTGGTATTACTCAATGCATTTTTAGCTTGTGCCATCATTTTTTGCAGTGTAAGGCAGAAAGAGGCGGCGGAGCGCTGACACACAAATTGTATGTGTAGCACACAGAACAAGGATAAATGATATGATGTAAATGATTAGGCCTTGCATCAGACCCTCTGAAGGCAATTATAGGGCCTCCTTAACCAGAACAATTTTAGTTTTTTCATTGTTTACAAAAGGATAATGAATAGATTTACATTTTTGTAGAAACAATAGGGTTTTTGAAGATGTAGGCTGCACCTTAATGTACTGCTGCACCCTGTACCATGCATTTAGCCATACACGCAGGGCTACCCACAAAGGCCAATACTATGGGGAGCTCAGCTTTGCCAGACCACCTACAGTGTGTTTGTGGGAAGAGAGTTACCAGTGTTCACTGATAAATATGATTATTTTCTCGTGGCATTTACATACTGTATTAAAGTTACCTACCTGGCCCCGGGTTTTCAGGACCAGCACCATGTTCTCCTGCCCCAAGCATCCATTCTATGGATGGAAATCAATGACTTTCACTACCTCTGTAGTTAATTGTTTAGCAAAACTAAAGTGAGAGTAAAATCTGACAGAGCTGCAGCAATGATCTGATGTTAGGAAACACAAGATCTACTCCGATCCTGTTCAGCCATATGTAAAAATATTATAAATATTAGTGATGTTCTAAATACTTTGTTCTATTAACCTTTAACCAATAGTCAATGAAAATCTATACTTAAACCGGAAAGTAGGGATACAAGATAAGATGCACTAGGGAGACTCATTGAGAGACAACTGCATCAATTTGTTGATGAGTTTCTCATCTGATGGGATTTATTAACCTGATGGGTATCTGGCTGAATTTCAATCAGATATCAGTGGGGCAGGCCTCCAGAAGGCCTAAATATGAGCCAATAAGCCGCAGACTTGCTGTGGAGTGGCCGAGTTGGCAGCTTTTATCAGCCTGTGTATGGCCACCTTTAATATATGATGTAGGACTGTACATGCGTCAAGATTTAAAATCATCAAACCTACCAGCACTGGAAAAGTTATCAGATATATGATGTGGCCCTCCATATACACGATCAGACAGTACTGACACATGGCCAGATCTGTTTCTTTGGCATTTGGACCTGCCAGTGCCTTACAGACCAACCTGAAAGAGGCACATCTGAATATAATTTGATCACAGGACAGTCTGTCCAATCAGTTCTACACGTTGTAGTCTGTTTACAACATGTGTACATTCCAATAATCTAATTGGCAACAGGTTGGTGTAACGTGTGAATATTCTGACCTGCTAAAGGTTGGTTTTACCTCTGCCAGCTGCTGTTAGTTACACATAAAAAGTTTCAGTAGAAATTCACACCATGAAGTGCCCAAAATCATATTATAACCCTCTGGACCAGGGGTGCCCAGACTTTTTTGCGCAGCGATCCTCCCCGTGTACGTACGCATATGCCGTAAAAGCACTGCACTTCCGCATTCACGCTGCACTTCTGCATTTCCTGGCTTAGACGCAGTCTACCAGAAATCCATGGGGGATCAAGTGGAGGACCGTGATCGACGTTTTGGCCACCCCTGCTCTGGACAGTGTTGGCAATGCCAATTGCTTATGAATTTAGTTAGTGCCACAATATTGCAGATACAGATAGTTCAACCTGAAATGCTTTGCAAAATGTTTATATACATTGCGTATAAAAAAAAAATGTAGTCCACTATGATACTACACCTCCTCCGATAAAGCCCCCGATGGTGCAAAACACCTAGAAGGGTGGAGCTTAAGAACCATGCAGCAAGATCATTCATCCACCCCAGTAACGTTAAGAGCTGAATTGTCCGATATGCAGGTAGAAACAAAAGAATTCTCCCCCTTCTGACGATTCAGCATTAACGTTTGCCAAAGTTCAAGCACTTTCAAAGTTGCCCAGTCAAATTTTTCCGCCCTGCCAGATCGACGAGACGACCGATATCCAAGGCTTTTGCCCCTTATTGGTCGCCTTGTCTCAAACCATACATGCACTGATTATTGTATGAAGCCTCATCTGGAGTCTATGGCCACTATATGAAACCACTGTCATTTGGTATGGTAAAAAAAATTGTTTTTGCTTTTTAGGCACCTAATAAATTTCTACCAATTCTTGCACTGGTTGTTTTGGACCTTGAGCAGTAGTTCACAATTATAATAGACAATTCTCTGCTACATACTTGTTCTTATTATTTATAGTTTAACCCGCCTTGTACTACTGGCCATACATGTATGGATATAATCGTAAGAAACTACGCTTTGTATGATTTTAGGACCATGTGTGGGCTCTGAATTATTGTCCCAATAATTTCGTACTATGGTGATTGGTTGTTTAGTTGATCGGCCAGGTTAGAAAATTTTGGTCGGATAACGATAAAATCAGCGCATGTATTGTGTATCTGACAATATCCTTGGGGGACCTACAATGGAAGTCACATTGGTACAATTGGTATCTGACAACTATTTCATGTTCAGAACATCCTTCGAATTGTATTTTAAGGGCTATATCATACAATTTCAGTCTGAATGTTATTTACAGACCGATCGTTCGTTAGAAGAAGACTAAAATCTGAATGTTTTTAGCCTTGAGGCAACAAGGCATCTTACAAGCGCTGTTTGCAAGACATTGTAGAGCAGGGGTGGGCAAACTACGGCCCGCGGGCCACATCCGGCCCGTTGGCCTTTTTAATCCGGCCCGCTGACTCCGGGTCCCTTTAAATAATTTCTGGGCCCTGATTGGTTGCACTTCGTGCGTGCTGTATATGCAGGGGGCGCAACCATAAAAAAGGATGCAGCGGGGAGCCGGGAAACAGACGCAGCCGAACGATGGAGGGAGCCGCAGGTCGGGGAGATGGAGGATGCTGGGGGGGGGAGCTGGTGGGAGGAAGTTGGCCCGGCCTGGCCCGCCTGTGAGTCAATGTGGCCCCCGAGCCAAAAACTTTGCCCACCCCTGTTGTAGAGTTTGTCTGCTGACCCCACCCCCCCAACATTACCTCTTAAAAACCTAGGATCCCAGTTTAAATGCATATAATAAGAGCATGCTGAAACAGAAGTTAACACATTGCATGGAAATTTACAAGAAATGTCTGGAAATGCAGATATCTATGCAACACAATGGCTTCTTTATCTTGTCAAGTGAAATAATAACATACATGTTCTTTAGCACAGCTTGAGTTGGTGTAGTCAGTAGGTTGGTCATTTCAATTCCTTTGGGTTGCGCAAAATATTCTGATGTTCCGCTTGAACATGATTCTTTCTATAGAAAACAGAGGAAAAATACAAATATGACATAAAAAAAGCCAAACTACACAAATGGGGCAGCTACTTATAAATAAAATAACCAGTTGATTTGTAAGGAGATGATGCTTATAGGTGCCAAGCTCTTCTTTGTCATACCATCCAATGAATATTTTCCAACCAACCCAAAGCAAAAGCAATAACCTGTTATATGTGAAATCTCGTGCCAACTGCATTCACATCATTATGGGCATCACTTGGGAGGGCCAAGCCCATAGGTATACACTCAACACTTATAATAGAGCTTCATAAGGTTGAGCTCAAGGATTTTCTTTTTTTTCAGGATAAAGTTACACCTGGTTTTTCTTCCAGTGGAGGAAACCCAGTGATACCTATTGAGTCTAAAGGAAATGGTACAGATGGCTTAAAGTAAAAAAAAAAAAAAAAAGGTGCATTTATGGGCCACCTAAATGGCTGTTTCAGCAAAGACAGGTGGTTGCCATTAAACTCAATGACAGGCCGCACGGGTGGTTTCAGTATTTTTTTGACACCAGAAATATGCTAGAGGAGAAATAACCCGGTGTGGCTTTAGCCACATAGATAGGGGATGTTTCATAAAAACAAATAATGGAAAAGAAAACTGATGAAATAAATGATAAAGGGGTTCTTTTTTCCCCATAGTATTTTTATATAGAAATATTAATATAAACAATTATTTTCCTTTTGCCCCATCCAAGTTCTGTGAGGACATGGCTCTCTTTGCAAGTTTAGGCTAAAGCTGGCCATACTCTGCCCAGCAAGTGGATAGATAAATCTGGCCCAGATCCGCTTGTTTGGTGAAACCTGGGCCTGATTTGCTCAGCCTCAAGCCGGCAAAATCGGACTGCAGCCAACAATGGGGTCATACAGCTGGGCCTACAGGCACTCTGCATCTAAATGCCAATGCAGTCCTTGTCAGACAGAAAATTAAACCTGCCAGATATTGGTCAGACAGGCCCGTTGGTGGGCTCCATACATGGGCCAATAAGCTTCTGGACTGAGTGGGCAGGCTTGTATCAGGCTGTGTATTTCCACTTTAAAGTCATTATTGTGTCTTAAGCTGGCTGGGCACAAGCTTCTTATGACTTATATTATCCCTCCTATTACATTATATATTGCTAATAGAGATATTACAACTTTGTAACATTCGCATTAACCATTCCTACTCCTGTATGATGTGCCACCCCTTTATCAGCTTACCCCATCTTTTAGATTGTCAGCATTGTAGGCTGGTGCTTACTTACGCAGACTAAAAAATTCCAGTCTATTTCCAACTACCTCATAGAAAAAAGGCTTTGACACTGGATATGTGTTTTGGTTTTTTTTAAACAGAAAGAGTGAACTAAAAGAGAAATGGACTTTTCAACAGTAGAGGAATATCAGCTGATGCTCTATAACACATGAATAATTTCAGATTTTTGTACAAAATAAGATCAGTAGAATCATTTGTGAACATAAATGTACTAATTATCTTCTCTGTATGGTCTAATTTGGCTTTGTATAGAACAAAGCAGAAACAGAGACTGCACTCAAGCAAGATTTCAGCTGGGGAGCTTACCCCATTTATTATGCCAATGTACCACAAAACAAAATCAACGTTTTGGGGGGAGGGGGGCACTCCCTCCCTTCATTAGGGGAAGGGAGTGCCCCCACGAAATGTTGATTTTTTTGGTGGTACATTGGCATAATAAATGGAGTAAGCTCCCCAGCTGAAATTTTGCTTGAGTGCAGTCTCTATTTCTGCTTTGTTCTATACATTGTTGGGGCGCTGCCATACGTCTAGGAGACTTTGCACCACAGATAATTACCTAAGGTGAATTTTTTTTTGTTTGCTACAATTTTTTTGTTTGCTAATTTGGCTTTGGACATAGGGAGTTAAAGGCATTTGGGCTAACATTTTGATAAGGATGGTTTGTGGTTACTGGCTACAGTTCCTTCATGGACCACAGCAGAGGGTTTTTTGGTATGAACAAACATGACTAGAGAGCCTGATGTTTTATATAAGATAAAGAAGGGGTGGAAAAGGGTATTCTGAGAGAGGGGCTGCATGTCTCCACCAAACAAACACAGGCTAAATTCAGAGCTTTTATGTTACAGTCTGTTTTATGAGCTTGATTCATATTGTTGTTTACCTTTCAAATGAAATAATCTTTGCAGCCCCTGGGGGTATTCACAGTCATTTCCTAGTCCCTTCATTTCAAAGGGTAACACAAGGAATTTTAAAAAGCCAAGGAGCACGTGATCGCCCTCCCAGGTCACCCTCTCTGGTCATTTTCCCTGCTTCCATGATATCACAAACATCTGGAGAGAAGGATACTGTGAGAGAGGAAAGCCTGGGCAGGGGGTTATTACACATGCACTCGCTCTTGCTGTTCTGAATGAATCCGTATTTATCAGTAGGGCTTTCATCAAATGGTTTTATGAACAGATAAGTATAAAGTCAGTTATTGTCCCAGTAACTGCTGTCTCTGGAACTCTCTGGTTCTGACTTTATATTTCCATGGGTTGAAAACAATTTCAAGTATCTGTAGGTTTCAGTCCTTCAAGAAAAAAAAGCTTCAATAATCAGGCCCGTTTGGCATGCCACATATAATAGGCCTGGTACAAGTTGCCAATGTCCCCTAAAACGACTTTCAATTGTTCTAGACTAAGGCTATCGCTTGACACAATAGTTATTGATCCTTGTAGATCTACACATGTATGGGAGATGCTATATCCCTTTCCTTGGCTGATGTATTCCCCGCTATAGCAACAGATCAAAACCATTGATTAGGCCACCATTATTATGTCTTATTTATATAGTGCAGGCTCATTTATGCATTTTACCTAGATTGTTCATCATTCACTTATTCATTTATAAGGAGTTTTTTCGCCTCGAAACCTGATACAAAAATTTGCTCATCCCTACTGCCTGTATGTTTTTGGAGTGTGAGTTCCTAGAAGGATACCCAAGCAAGCATGGGAAGAACATGCAAACCCCTTGCCCTTGCTGGAAACTCCCTACTGATTATATTCATTCTCCTGTTGCTCTGGGTTTTCTAGTCTCTTTGAAAGATTAATCTTCCTTCTTGCCTAACCTCTGATAGTGTAGCATTAGAAGAAGAAGACGTAGAAATACCCCTGCATTCTCTTAGAGCTTAGGTACCACAAAACTACAGTATGTTTGTACTAAACAAAATTCTACAGTAATATTTTAATGTCCAGCGGTCCTTTGAAACCATAGTGGGTCCTATTCAATCTACAAAGAATGTGTATACAGTCAAGCAACATTTCTGCCCCCCACAAAGACAAATAAGCCTGAAAGCAACGTTCTGAGCACACAATTAGATGTTCCCGACTTTGCCTACGTATGGGAACAAAAGTGCCAGATTAACACCGACTTCTGCATAAGGTTTATTTTCCCCTTCAAAATTTTCAAACATGTACTTTATGTATTTCATTTTCTAAAAGGATATAACTTGCCTGATTGCTAATTGTGTTTTATTTGGCATGGTTAGGACAAAGGTATTTCTTCTGCCATATCCAAGTATTTCAGTGTTGATCTGCATATGGTGCACACAATAAATCTTCAGGATTTTCATGAACCCAATAGCAGGCTAGCACTCTGTGCATGGAAACTATGCGCAATACCGTTAAAGGGTCAGTATAATAAAAATGTTTCATACATTCTAAGCTTTAAGAAGATGTTTTAGAAAATCATCCATCACTTATGGAAAGTCAAATTCTTTGCTTAAAATACCAAAATATGGTGCTTTCAATTTGTAAGGCTCTTGGGACCAAGTCATAAGTGTGTTTTGTCTAAGGCCTAATAAAAAGCAAAAGCCCTCATTGGCTACAGATGCACATTAACCCTAGCGCAGTAATACATAGCAACCAGACATTCAATAGATCAAAGTTAATTCCTCATTGTACCTGGAGCAAGGGGATATCAAGCAAACTGACCAGCTTGGTACTCTCAGGGTGAACAATACTTATGTATAATAAGTAGTGATATATAAGATCCTATTTATCACATGCTTTTTCATAGGGTTACTGGATTCGGTAGACCCTGCAGGACTTATTTAGACTGGCGGCAATTCTCCCTGCCACCCTTTTGCTTTTCCTTCCACTCTCAGGGGCAGCTGCAAAAACTTGCACAGATCTGTGTCCCTTGGCCCCCCACTTCCTTACATACTATTCAGGCAAGGAATAACCCATTTAATACAGGTCTAAAGACTTTTACACCCCTATCTACACTACATAAACCTCCTTCCAATCAGGACTATTCCACAGGAAAATTGTTTTCTCTGGGCCCCTGGCATCAGAAGAATCTTTTGAGGGAAAATCAATAAATATACAAAACATGACACTTGTTACTTTCTAGATATACATAAGGCAAGTACCATTTGTGGCTCATCAACTGCTGTTGAAACTACTGTCAGCATTTTAGGCAGAAGGCTGTTTAGGACGGGGGGGGGGGGGGGGATATTGGGAACTGTAGTGGAGTATCTATATGACATTCAAGATTCTAGACACACAAATATAGTAGATTGTTGGATAGTTGTGTGACTTTGTACCTATTCGGCCAATCCAGTACGCAGCTGTAGCTACAGAAGTATTGGTACTCTGTTTACATTTAATTAGGAAAGTGCTTTTCCCTAATTATTCCCAATACAACACTCTGGGTTTTTCTGGTTCCGAGGTAAGCTTATCACCATGGATATGGATCCAACATGAGCTATATATGTTTGCATGCTGCGAGTGTTTGATTCACGGCAGAACAGTATGTGCCTGTATTGATCAGGCGCTGCTGGCATGGGATATGTGAGAAGGTGGCCCAGCGTGTTTACATGCAAGGTGGCATTTCTGCTTTAAGGCTTGAAAGAAAATGTGAACAAGAGCATGATTTATGTGTGAAACATTTCTGAACTTGCCCTATAAGTACAGTAGACTTTCCTCTGTGTGCCACACCCTTGCAAGCGCTGTATTTTGAGAGCTAAACAATTAAAACAGACCATGAGTCAGTCTCTGAAAAACTCTGTGGGAACCAGCCTTCTGCTATGCCGAGTGATGTAAACTCCCCAGGGCCTCCAAAGCCTACAACAGAATTCACAGAGAGACATAAATAAAAACACAGAGAGTGCTCCATGTAGATGTACTGCTGCAGCCTCCTATTACAACTATTACAACGTGTCGTCCGTCTAGAACGGAGATTTTCAACCTGTGGCCTGCAGCTGCTGCGGAACTGCAACTCCCCAACACAGCTGGGCAACAAGAGCTACAGGATGTCCCTGAATGTTCTTGCTTCTGTCTCTACATTACTCAGCCCCTGAAGCTGCACATGTACCTTTTATTTCTTCCATGCTCTTCTGCCGTCAAGCAAAAAAAGGTTTCAAAGTTGGCATTCCGACTCGGCAACATTTGCAAAATAAAAACCGAAGGCTGAAATTGTTTCTTCACCCATTAAATGGAAAGCACATTTTTTGGCATATTTACACTTGTGCACAGGCAGGGAGGGCACGGCAGATTAGTGTGCTTTCCAGCCCTTGAACTGTCAAATCTTATTAGCCTTCCCGTGTTCTGACAGCACTTAGGCTATTTCACATTTCTGACTCCAAATATGTGCTCTTGGGAAGGGTTACGGCCTTGACTTCCCTTGGGGGAATGGGTTAGGGGGGAGAGGGAGAAAGTTTCTCTGTTGTGGTGTTTAATGCTGGTTTGCCTTTCTGTTCATCTGATATTAACACACACTGCTCCCAGCACAATACAATTATATTAAGAGAAAAGTCATTGTACTTTTTCCACCTGCCTTGTCCCAAATGGTTAGGTACTGTCAAATAAAGAATGCACCCCCTCCAAACCAATGAAAATTGTTATACTTTTGGCAGCTGAGAACAAAGTTCCTTATGCCTTTAGATGGGGATCCAAAATCTCTGCTTGAGCAAGTTAGGACCATGGCAGAATATTAGTTCTAGAGACAGAAGGTAAAGTTGTCCAACTATATGTAGTGACAACCAGAGTCCAAATTATATTATTGCTGGCTGTGAAAATACCAGTTCAATGCCTGCTTCTGTGTGTATAGACACCAAAGGCACCCCCCTGTTGGGGATTCTAATCAACTAAAATTGTTCTGTGTGTAGAGAACAGTGGGCCAAGTAGTATTCATCCATCTTCTGACCCCGATACATTACCTAGGCCTGGGTACTAGTAAAAGAGGGGGCTGTTTGACTCATGTAAATTATATCACTCAATAAGGTGGAAAACTTTTACTTGTTGAAAGAATTATCTGACAAATAAAATGCTTCCTTGTGCAAAATGTAAAATAATAAAATAAGAAAAGGGGCTCCACGGCTCATATTTTGCACGGTATTGCTGGTCTGACTCCCAAACCATAATAAATCAGCATGCCCACAAGATTTGACACTGATTCAATTGAGTTTTGTCCAAAATCCGCACCAGTTTAAAAACAAGCAGGTAGAATATTAAGCTAGATAAGGTAACAGGAAAGGCACACGTATCTCCCTATTGCTGCTATGATGGCCAGAGCTTGTAGGTGGCCACTCCTTTGGGCATTCTCTGCTTTCAGCTGCACTGAGAGTTGAACGCAGTCTTAGGCCTGCTGGCGGCACGCAGGCACGGTGGAGAAAATATTAATCAACCTCAATGTGGTCTGCATCCAGTGAAGGCCAAGGATTTCTCCTCTAATTCTCAACTGCTGCTGCTCTTGTAATATTTGGTGGCATGCAGCCATTAATACATTTTTTTAGTGATCATGGAATCCCTCGTGGAGCGATATGGTTACATATCTTCAAGAGAAGCAACTGCAAGACTTTCAGAAGGAAATAAATCTGTGGATTTATGCCAGTTGCACTCAGAGGAAGCACAATGAGGATAGACTTTATATTCTGGTTATGGCACAGATAGCATGCAATGCATATGGGATACAAACAAGAAGAAAAGAGAGAAGAATGGCAGTGCTCTGATTTTAGTCGGAGGAGGAAAGTAACACCTCATAAGCTCTGGAAAAAGGTTATGAGCTCTTCCTTCTCCTAAGGATTAGAGTAGAGATGGTTATTTCCTTCATAAGTGCACATTGCAAGAGCTGAGAAATGGATTGTATCTTCATTGCTACATTATAGGCTCTATCCCATTCCTCCTTAGCACCCGATGAGACCACACACAGGCACTGCGTAACAAGCTTTAGATTTTATTGACCCTGTCAGTTGAAAAGGAAAAAGGAATCATCATAATGGGCTATGCGGCTATCCCTAAAGCATACTTAATATATGTTGAATTGCTATATAGGCAAGCCGAGATTCTTAATTCATATCAGACGTAAAAACAACACCCCGTAAGCTTCACATTATCCGGTATACAAGCTAATCGTGAGGTGTAAATAAGAGGACATGGTGCTCCATTGCCTTTAAATGCCATGCACACATATGGCTTCTCTAAGGGTTAGAAAAAACAGCAAGGATGGAAGTGCCAACTCATTTTATTATATTAAAGGAGAACTAAACCCTAGAAATGAATATGGCTAGAAAAGCATCATTTTATATAATGAACTTACTGCACCAGCCTACAGTTTCTAGAGTTTCAGCATCTCTATAGTAGTAATGATCTTTACAGTTGACACAGGAGCTCGTGATCCTGGATTCTGTTAAGAGTTGTCAGTGACTCTGCACATGCTCAGTGGGCTCCGGGCAGGTGCTGAGAAGCTAAACTTAGGGGTCGCTGCAAATTAATAAGCAGATAATAAAGTTTGTCTGTCATATAAATGGATGCTACAGGGCTGATTATTAAATTCTGATGCTAACTGCACTGGTTTCAGAGCTGTCATGTAATGAGAATCTGAATTAATACTGTGACATTTATATTCTATATATACAGAATATTGTGAGTGGGTCCCTAAGCTCAGTAAGTGACAGCAGCACAGAGTATGTGCAGGGAATCAGCAGAAAAGAAAATGGGGGCTACTGAGGGCATCTTTGGGGGCACAGATCTTCCCTGCTACAGGGCTGTGGTTGCCTTGGGCTGGTACAGAAGCACAAAACATAATGTAACATTTCTAGCCTATTTCTTAAGTTAAGCTTTAGTTTCTCCTTTAACCTGCAAACAACTTTCTTGATTGAACATAGCTACAAACCAGCCACCTATTTTTGGCAATGTAATTGCATTTTATGGTAGTAGAAAAGGTTGAATTTAAGATGTGAACAGTCACAGCTCTCTATAAAACAACCTGATGGCAAGCCAACTTTACTGCTAATATAGGCAAGTACAGACACAAGTTCTACTGCTACAGATACAAATAAAGACCCTTTTTACTAATGATAGAGGCACTAGTGTTTGAGTGTCTCTGCGTTGCAATGATTGCATAGGTATTACCCTATAACGATACAGTAGCTGCCTGATCTTAAAGGAAAAATAACACCAAAAAAAAAAAGCATTTTATATGCACTTTCTAAACCCTTAAATCCAGCTCAAGCATGCTGCCTGGCAGTACCAAATGACTTGATGAGTCCGTTAAAAAATGAAATGGTTTCACAGGTAACATCTTTGAGCAACAATTGTCAACAAAGTGCACCAGTGCTTTTAGGTGATTGGCATTTAATGCTGAGCTCACAGAGTTACAAAATGTATGGCGATAAAGAGCTTGAGATCACCCAGTGTGCAACCCATAGCAACCAGGATTTAGCATTTTTTTTAGCTGCTGTTAGAACAATGATAGCAAAAATTTGACTGATTTCCATGGGTTACTAACCAGGTGCAAATTTGCCCAGTGTTGATAAATTAAAAAGTCTGATGACTACTGCCTTAAGGTGGCCATACACGTTAAGATCCACCTGCTTAGCGAGGTTACCAAGCAAGCAGATCTTTTCCCGATATCCCCACCTACGGGTGGGCGATATCGGGCAAATTTAGGCTAATTCAATCGAATTGTAACGGCGGCAATGGGCACAGTTGGATCGGGGACCGCATCGGCTTGTTGATGCGGTCCCCGATTCGACTACGTCTTTTAACCTGCCCAATCAATATCTGCCCAATTTTAGGCCAGATATCGGTCGGGCAAGCCCGTCGTTAGTTCCCATACACGGGCCGATAAGCTGCCGAAACGATATCGGCAGTTACAATCACCCCGTGTATGGCCACCTTTAGACAGGTTCAAGGAAAGGTTTGAGGCCTTGTTAGCACGTGAGAAATAAGAGGTTACTGAGATATAACCCTTTGAGTTAGGAATGATTATATTTTCCATTCTGAGGCAAACTGGAGTCAACTTTAGATGTTTTTAATTTCCTCTCGTTTTATGAGGCGTGGGGCACTGATAACTTCCTTGTACATTGGGATAAAATGATGCACGCTTGGGATTACACTGCGCTCAGTTACACAATGTTGATGTCTGTGGCCTAATCTTGTATATTATTTATGTGCACAGCTTACTGTCAGTCCCCAGTGGCTGGCAACACAAAGCTCTTCATTCCTCACTGATGGAGGGTAAAAGTTATATGGTTCCAGATATTCTAATCTTTCTGCAATCGTGTATTGTCATGTATGACCTGTTGCACAACAGTTATTTGGCTCTCGAATCTCTGCCTCCAGAACTTACTGAAGTAAACAGTTATGAAATGTTATCCTGTATACTAGTCAGGGCTGTCCAAATGTATGCTACAAAAATGTCACAGTGCTGCAATGTTGAGAACTGCAAAAAAAAAATACAAAGGACTGTGAGAAGACAGACTGCTGAGAAGATAAAACCCTCTTTTTACATACCCGGATATAACGTTTTTACAAAATTGCCACTGCACGTGGCATCTTTTTTCCCTCCCATTTTGTCTCTCTCCCCTGGGAACCGTAACATTAAAGTTCTACTGTTCTTAAATAATTATTTCAGAAAAGGTACAGAACAGATTTTTTTAATTGCTTATATTCTGATATACAGTATATTCTTATTTTCATGAGATGAAGCTAATTTAGGTAATACAGTCTCTATCCAATACTACGGTTTAAGAACCTGCCAGTTGATTGTGTCATATTGAGAGCTACAGACTGTGTTTTTTTGTTTTGTTTAAAATGAAATCAGTCAATGGTAAATAAGGGTTTGATTCTGGTTGGGGGAATATAACAATATGATACTGTGCAATCACATCAGCCTGCTAAGCATTATTTTCAGTGGTATGTTTTATTTGTTTTATGGTTAACCAAAAAAGATGGCGAAAGGACAGAATGGGAAAAAGAAAAACAACAAAATCACATGGTTTCTTTCCTCTAAAATAGAACACGCCACATTCTATTCTTTTTAGTTCCAAACCAGCACTGCTGATCCTGACTTACAGCAAAAGGACCAGGTATGATTTCAAACCTTTTTTAAATTTCGTAATTAAGAAAGATAAAAAAAAAAACATCCTAAAAGCATCCTAGCCTAAAAAAGTAACAGCAACACTAACCTTGATCTCTTGCTGACAGATCAGACTTCCCCAAGCTGGTGTATTGTAAAAGGATTATTATACAGTGCTAACTCTGACAGGAGAGCTCTGGGAAGAGTAAAGTAGGATTAATGGATAGAGCCAGAAAAAGGCTTTCTAGATTAAGGTAACATCTTCTATCAGAGTTTGTTTTTTTGTTTTTTTCTTTTTACAGATCAGTGTCACTCTAATACTGGCAATGCACTAGTACCTGGGACCAAACGTGCTGCTCCAAAGATATTACTTATAACCACCACGAGTGCCTACAATCTCCAACAATGAATACAGGTATGGGACGTGTTATCCAAAATGTTAGTGACCTGGGGTTTTCCAGGTCTTTTCCACTAATTACCTATCCAAAATGTTAGTGACCAGGGGTTTTCCAGGTCTTTTCCACTAATTACCTATCCAAAATGTTAGTGACCAGGGGTTTTCCAGGTCTTTTCCACTAATTACCTATCCAAAATGTTAGTGACCTGGGGTTTTCCAGGTCTTTTCCACTAATTACTTATCCAAAATGTTAGTGACCTGGGGTTTTCCAGGTCTTTTCCACTAATTACCTATCCAAAATGTTAGTGACCAGGGGTTTTCCAGGTCTTTTCCACTAATTACCTATCCAAAATGTTAGTGACCAGGGGTTTTCCAGGTCTTTTCCACTAATTACCTATCCAAAATGTTAGTGACCTGGGGTTTTCCAGGTCTTTTCCACTAATTACCTATCCAAAATGTTAGTGACCAGGGGTTTTCCAGGTCTTTTCCACTAATTACCTATCCAAAATGTTAGTGACCTGGGGTTTTCCAGGTCTTTTCCACTAATTACCTATCCAAAATGTTAGTGACCAGGGGTTTTCCAGGTCTTTTCCACTAATTACCTATCCAAAATGTTAGTGACCAGGGGTTTTCCAGGTCTTTTCCACTAATTACCTATCCAAAATGTTAGTGACCAGGGGTTTTCCAGGTCTTTTCCACTAATTACCTATCCAAAATTTTAGGGACCTGGGGTTTTCCAGGTCTTTTTCACTAATACTTTCCCTAATCTGGATCTCATTACTTTGTCTCCTAAAAAATCATTTAAACATTAAATAAAACCCAATTAAAGCCTCCAATAAGGATTAACTATATCTTAGTATCAAGAACACAACTACACGGTTTGTTTGTTTTTTTACACAGAAAAAGGAAATCTTGTTTAAAGGTGAATTATTTGATTAAAACAGAGTCTATGGGACATGGCCTTCACATAATTCGTAGCTCTCTGGATCATGGGTTTCCTGATAATGGATCCCACACCTCTATAACGATGTATAACATTATTATGTTATAGAATGAATCTGGCCTCAAGCATGTGGATGTAATAGTTTGCTAAAATACAATTTTGTTGTGATTCATCATGCGACAAAACTGTGACAAATCCAAATGCAAAAATACACCATGTAAAACCTGCCTGAGATCATGTAGAATTCAATGGCAGGTGTCCTTTTTAAGATCTTTCTTTGCTTCTCAGTTTTAGAGCTTTACACATTTTTTTGCCTTTGTACAACAATAAAAAAGTTGTGGTTTTCCCATTTTCTTTTGTGTCTTTTTTTCCATTTGAATATTTTGATAAATGACTGACATTCATGGAAATGAGTTTAGCCGTGGTTTAAAAAAAACTATAAAACCACGAAAATCCAAATATTAATTAATGATCCCTAAATATAGGTCCCGAGATGTAGAACTCTTTGAAGAACCACTATGAAGCCCTGTTACAGTTAAAAAGCGGCTACTGTACCTTTCAGAAGGCTGGAGCATTTAAGTATGAGGCGTTGGGTTGCTTGAAGCACAGTAGCTGAAACAACATCCCATCAATGCCCTAACAGTGTCTTTTAGGACTAGACATCCATGTAATTTGTATGCAAATGACAACAAATATACACATTTTTTGTGTTTAAATGTTTGAGAATTGTGCATTCGATTTTCAGGATTACTGGTAAAGCCTGGGCCAGATACTGCCTTTCCCATTCTCCATTTACAAAGCTGCTTTTCTTTATATGGCTTTGCCCGCTAGGCTGCCTCAGATCACACAGCAGGAAGGAGACAGGATCAATTAGTGCAGTGGCAGAGGTTAACCAGCAAGGCATCCTACTATACTGGCTGCCACACACTCTCAGCCCGTACATTTCAGCACTGGAAACACATTTACTTCCCAGAAAATCATCACATTTCAAAATAAAAAAGAACCTATTTAACATAAATTGGTAGCGGCGTCTTTGGCGATCAAGTGCCCTGTGTCCTAGAGAGGGCACTATAGCTGCTTAAAGTTTAGTTTAATGTTTTAGTCAGTGTATCAGAATACAGGTATTGTACTATACTTATGAAGGTAAGCTGCACAGAAATAGTAATAATATAAACAAATATATGCCTGGAATATAAAAATATAATGGCCACACATATTATTGGTCACCCACTTGTACTAATGGGGCAATGCAAACAGCCACAAAGTTTTTTCCAGGTTCAGCAGCTCCCATGGTGTTTGCTTTCAGAAAGCTACTTGCTGGTTGCTGTGGGTTACTAGAACTGGAGTAAGCTTTAAACGTGTATGTGTAACATATACATATGTAATAAAAGGCACTGAGTTCAGCCAGGAGCAGTAACTCATAGCAAACAATAAGATATTTGCTTTTAAACAGGTGACCAGTAAATGCTACCTGCTGATTGGTTGCTATGGGTTACTGCACCTGGGCTAACTTAGTGCCTTTTTTATATAGCCCCCTAAATATATTTCATACATGCATTTAAAGGAGCAATTGAATGAATGCAATAAATAAAGTTTCTGCTGAACATACTTTTTGCCTATTGTTTTAATCACAAAAATTCTGTTTTTTGTTACACAGGGAGACTAAAGGTGGCCATACACGGGCTGGTTGTAGCTGCCAATATCAGAGCAATTCGGCAGCCCATGTAGGGGCACAAACGACGGGCCTGCCTGACCGATATATGGCCTGAAATCAGGCAGATCTCGATCGGGCAGGTTAAAAAATTTAGTCGAAACGGAGACCACATAGGTTCGTTGATGTGGTCCCCAAACCTACTGCGCCAATAAACTGACATTCTAATTCGGGCCTAATGACCGAATTAGCCTAAATTCACCCGATATAGCCCACCCGTAGCAGGGGGTATTGGGAGAAGATCTGCTCGCGACCTCGCCAAGCGAGCGGATCTTAATGTGTATGGCCACCTTAAAGGAACAGTAACACCAAAAAATCAAAGTGTATAAAAGGAACTACAGTATAAAGTACTGTTGCCCTGCACTGGTGCAACTGGTGTATTTGCTTTAGAAACATTACTATAGTTTAGTAAATGAAGCTGCTGTGTAGCCATGGGGGCAGCCATTTAAAAGAGAAAAGGCACAGGTTACTTAGCAGATAACAGATAAGTTCTGTACAATACAATGGTGTTTTATCTGTTATCTGCTATGTAACCTGTGCCTTTTCTCCTTTTTCCAGCTTGAATGGCTGCCCCCATGGCTACACATCAGCTTTTTATATAAACTATAGAAGTGTTTCTGAAGCAAATGTGCAAATTTTACCAGTGCAGGGCAACAGTGCATTGTATTATGATTACTTAAAAACATTTTTATTTTTTGGTGTTACTGTTCCTTTAAAGCTACTTCTTGTTTGGTCTTTGTGAGATAGATAATTTAATTACCAGTATACAACCACGACCTTTAAGCTTTTTTTGTGACTGTATGTACAGGTATTCTGCTCCATTAAGCATTTCTAATATAGATGTTGAAGTACTTACGGCTCATAAGTGTGTCTGCCTTCTCACAGTTTTGTTCTGCTGTAAAAAAATCCAACTTTGCTAGACCAGGCGTATCCCTACATACAAATTATTTTATAACCTAACAATTTTTGCATGTATAACCATTTATTGTCATACTGGAGCTTACACTAGCAAACATTAATTAAGGAGCTAACAAATATGACATTCTCTAAAACCCCGTAAAGAAGGAAAATATTTTCAGTGATTGTTACTTTCACTAGCAATGATAGTTACCCTTTAACATGCACTTTAAATTTGCCCACTTTGCTGTTCCCATAAGTCTATAGTTGTCCACAAGAGGGGTAGCCTGGGTAATATCTGCAGGCCCAACATTTGCCACTAATTCAGAGGACTGTAACTTACTCCCATATGTTGTCTGTTGGAAAGAGTCACAGCAGGTGAAACTTGACACTAAATATATTGAATAACAGGAAAGAATGAGTCCACAGGGGTCATTGTCTAACCCATAATGAAGGCCCAGGTAAATCTGTATGACTGCCCTCAAAGCAGTAGACTTAGCTGGGGATTATGGAGATCCCCTTTAATCCTGGACTAAACATTTGTTATAGGCAGTTATGTGTTGAAATGAGTGACATAGGCTAAAGGGGTTATGTTTTCACATTTGTTGCTGTGGTTTTAGAGAAAGTTAGTTTTCACTTCTGTATTGATTTACCCTTTTAACGGCACAGCCCTTCAGTTGAATCAGTAGCCAATAACTTACTAAGAGCCCTGCATGGGTTCCCCATATATATGAATGCATGCAGAAGTCAATAAGGCTGTTCATTCACTCCTCATCTAACATGAAAATAACATGGTCCTGTTTACCTTAAACTATGCAGTGGCCGACTGGTGCCAAGCTATGACTTAATGATAAGGTTTACCTTCTCCTCTTCCCTTACTTCTAGAATTTGCATTATTATAAACAATAGCGGGGCGTGACAGCAATAATTATCCCATAATGGTGCTGCCTACAGGGGACGGCTTACATAGCTATAGGCGTCACAGTAGCATAAAGAACTGAAACAAGGGCTCTACTTATGACATTTAAATCTACAAGAGACGTACAGATATTTCAAAAGCTTGGACAAAAAAAATTCTACCCTCGGTATTACTAAAGTTTTTTTTCAGTAAATTTCTCTCCTTTTTGCTTCAGAGTAAAGGTGGGCATACATGGAAAGATCTGTTTGTTTAGCAAGGTCACCAGACGAGCAGATCTTTCCCCAATATACCCACCTTGAGAAGGGCATATAAAAATGATTCAATCATTTGGCCCTCTGGCCAAATAATTAAATCACATTGACGGTGTGTAGACCATGGAAGCAAGGACCAAATCAACAAGCTGTTAAGCTTCTGACCCAGCAAATTTTATAGACCCATATGGCCACCTTACTCGACTGTGGTACTGCCTTCCAGACCTCGTGCATCAACCCCCAAACGATAGAGCTGCACTCTCAGCCTGTATAGATTCAAAAAATAGCACAGCAATAAAAGCACTTTTGCAGCATTATTGCACTTTGTCTTGTGCTCCCCTCTATACACTTTTTGTATGGCCACCTCATGTGCTGTGTATTTGGATGAAATTTGTTGGATATAGGGAAACCCAGTGCTCCAGTTTTAACACACCAATAAACAGATTTTAAATGTTAAGCTCTTTTTTTAGATTATAAGCACCTCTTGTACTGGTTATTGGTTGTTTTCTATGTTTTCTTGTATGTTTAATGTATACACCCATCTATTGTACTGAGGAATATGTTTAGAGTAAATATGCTTTAATAATAACAACAACAATAATGGTAGTAGTAATAATAATAATACAGGTATAGGATTCATTACCCAGAAACCTGTTATCAATAAAATTCTGAATTACAGGAAGGCCATCTCCCATAGACTCCATTATAAGCAAATACAAATTTTTAAAATGATTTACTTTTTTCTCTGCAATAATAAAACAGTACCTTGTACTTGATGCCAACTAAGATATAATTACCCCTTATTGGGGCCGAACAGTCCTATTGGGTTTATTTAATGGTTAAATGATTCCCTTTTCTCTGTAATAATAAAACAGTACCTGTACTTGATCCCAACTAAGATATAATTACCCCTTATTGGGGCAGAACAGCCCTATTGGGTTTATTTAATGGTTAAATGATTCCCTTTTCTCTGTAGTAATAAAACAGTACCTGTACTTGATGCCAACTAAGATATAATTAATCCTTACTGGGTTTATTTAATGTTTTTAATGTATTTAATTACATCATTTTTTAGTAGACTTTAGTTATAGGAATCCAAATTACAGAAAGATCTCTTATCTGGAAATCCCCAGGTCTGAAACATTCTGAATGACAGATCCCATACCTGTAATAATAATAATATGAATGTGCAAAGACTACTCTCACATACATACCAGAGTAGCAGCAGCCTCAGTTACCCACACGCTGGAGGCGGGTTCAAGCTGACTTGCACAGACCACAAATCTGTCTGGAAACACGTGCAGTTCTGAAAAAATAAATAAATGAATAAAATGGGGAGGAAAAAAAATCGTTGACAGTCAAAAAGAAAATGAGGGTAGTTAAGAAAACGTTACATGTTGGTATAACAATTAAGAGGAAGTTATATGCTGAGAGACACAATTGTACATGTTAATATGCCTGATGGAAGCTCTTGAAAAAGCTTTTACATGAATAGGTACTTACACAAACTTACATCTCAGAACCCTGCAATGGAAACAATTATTTCAAGAGTGATGGTACCGATTCTATATAAAAAGGCAGATATTATGTCTTGCGTGCAGGGCCCTCTAATCCTTCTGTTTCATTCTTTAATGTAATGTCACTCCTTTGTTTGGTGTATTATTATTTTTATTTTTGTTGTAAAGTGCTGCACAACTTGTTGGTACTATGTAAATAAATGATGAAGACAAGATATATTAAATAACTACATTTTGTCTGATTGGGAGCCACGGGCACTGTAAATAATAACAGCAGTTTTGGGTAATTAGCTATTCTCTAATTTAGCCTCCATTTACAAATATTAAAGATTTTATATTTCTGCTTTAGACTTTATGATGTGTCTATGTACCAGAGGATTACTCAGGTTGCAAGCTGTTGTCCTCTGAAAAAGCCTATAAGGCAGCTGACAATGACATAGGCTAGGGCTATTCAGGAGTAATTTACTTTAAAGGTTCCTTCTCCATAATATGAAATGAAGAAATGGTACTTGGGTACAGCCAGGAAGATCAGGGGCATAGCTTGATAATTAATTATAATATATTAATCATTAATTATAATATTGATAATTGTAATAATTTTCCAGCTCAACCTATGGCATGCCAGTGTAGTTAGATTCTTAACTTTCATTCATGACTCTTGGAGTTATATCAGTAGTTATGCTTGGTAGTTTGCACTGCAAAATGCACAACCATCTCTGTGTGGCTTCCATTGACACTTTGGCCCAGGGAATGTAATTGTGAATTTCAAGACTGCTATCTATCTATCTGTCTATCTATCTATCATCTATCTATCTATCTATCTCATCTGTCTATCATCTATCTATCTATCTATCTATCTATCATCTATCTATCTATCATCTATCTATCTATCTATCATCTATCTATCTATCTATCTATCTATCTATCTGTCTATCATCTATCTATCTATCTATCTATCTATCTGTCTATCATCTATCTATCTATCTATCTATCTATCATATCATCTATCTATCATCTATCTATCTGTCTATCATCTATCTATCTATCTATCTATCTATCTATCTATCTCAGTCCAACATTTAAGAATTGATTTATAGCCCTTGTAAACTGAAATAGCTAATGAAGATATTTTAGCAGGAGATGAGATCAGCCCATATCTATAGAAATACATTGCACAGGGAAATCCAGAATCTCACTTTTGGCAGCCATGCTAAGCAGTTTGGCCAAACTGTATATTTTGTTTTGTTTACAAGAACACAATTGTATGTTGCTAGGAGGTTTTAGTACAAATTGAGCAGTCAAGGGCATGAAGAATGACACAACGAGTGGGAAAGGAAAACGCATTTAAAAGCATAAAATAATTAAAACAATGCTATCTGCAATAAATTAGGTTTTATGTGTATGTCTGTGCAGATGTATACAACGAACAGCTTTTAACTTTCTTTTAAAGGGAAACTTAATATAATATATACTGTAGATATGGCTGGGAGGTACCTAAAGTAGTGCTTCTGGCCTGAGGAAGGATGCATTTGGTAACCTCATTAGGTTTTTCATTTTTGTAAGCAAAATCCCATGGAGTGCCCTAAATATGTATCTGTATTATGTATCTGTACCTTCTCCAAACCTATTTATAAGGATCCAAATGGATTTATTATGTAGTTCAATAGGTTTGGTGGAAAAACAAGTATGATATCTCTGTATAATATCTTTTTTTGCAAGTGTTCATGCGATATTTTCTGGCATTTTATCCAAAAACTTCTCCCAGGGAAAATCTCCCAGACAAAATACTGTTTATGAGAAGTTCCTTGATTATAGAACAACCAGGCATAATCAGGATTATAGAACATTCCTGTCTTAAAAACAGGTATCCAGGTTTTAAGGTGGCAATTGCCTCTATCTGCCACAACCACATCAACAGTTATATGTTTTTCTGGGAGACATTGCCTTGCTTTTTATCCTGATGACTTCTCGGTAGAAAAAATGTCCTGAAGATGAAACGATCAATGACGTAATGAGGCTTGGTGAACAGAGGGAAAGCTTATAGCCCCCAGTGTAAATGTAGTGAGTTGTGGTGTGTTGAGCATGTTAGTGAGGATTAGGGGCACTGGGTTAGGATTGGCAGGGAGCTATGTACAAAGCTGGGCCAAGGTAGGGATAGCTGTATGTGCCAACCCTAGATCCCATCACACCATTATCCATTGTCTGGTAGAGAAAGTGGTTGACATAAATCAAGTAATACCACATTCCTGAGGAGATACAAGATGGTTGTATGATGAGCCACTCAAGAAGTATAACACTGTGAACCATACAATAAACATATGTTTTGTGATTGGGCCCCCTCTTTTTCCACAAATAATTTTTCCTAGGCAGGTGCCTATGCCACTGTGCATCCCACAATAAAAATATTTTCTGGAATTGGGCACACCCTCGTTCAAAAAAAAAAAAAAAGGTTCAATTAATGTTGTTAATGTTCCCAGTCATGACCATTCCATGCAATGAATTAAGAAGAGAAATCTTCAATATATAAACTAGGGATGCGCCAAATCTAGATTTGGCTGAAGATTCAGCCTTTTCAGCAGGATTTTGCCGAATACAAATGTCTGGCCAAACCGACTCCTTAAAATTAGGGATGCACTGAATCCAGGATTCGGCCAAATTTATGCTCCTGGCCGAACCAAATCCGAAAAATCATGCAAATTTACCTTGTTTTCAGTTGAAAATTTAACCCTTCCAAAACATAAATAACATACTTTATGAAGGATTTGAGAGTTCGGCCGAACTCGAAAAAGTGGATTTGGTGCATCCCTACTTTTGGTTAAATGAACAGGGAAATAAAATAAAAAATTAAGCACGTTCTCCTATTTAACCCCCCAGTAGCCTAATTTCCGTTTGCAAACTACGATTCGGATTCAGTTCCGTATTCAGCCGAGTCTTTCACAAAGGATTCAGGGGTTCAGCCGAACCCAAAAATAATGGATTTGGTGAATCCCTAATATAAACTAGTTAACTATAATCTACCAGCTTTATTGGGGTTGTCAGCATATGCGTATTTGAGGGAAATTGTAACATGATGAATTTATCTGATTTTAATTGTTGCTTGATTTTTTCTGCATCACAAGACACAGCGGTCTGGAAGACAAATTTTATTTGCAGAGCTGACAAAATCCTGATTTTCTAACAATAGATCTCCAATGTAGCAGATAAATACACATACATATACAATTCATCCAGTTTAACAAATACACTGTATTTAATAAAGTGAATCAATTGAGAGTTTGGGAATCATGTGACTGTACGACCGCAAGATGCAGGCAAAGGTATTTGACAGCAGATGATATTGTGCCTTTAAATTTCAATACACAAACCTTTATTAATGTTTATGGTGACATAATATAGTGAAAAATTCCACCCGAGAGAGCCTGAGAAAAAAGCATTTTCTTTCATAACAAAAGGCTAAAGTTGGTTTCATGTTACATTTCTTTTTAGCAAGAGAGACTGACGAGAACAATATTGACTCATATTACAGAGAATAGGTGACTTGGTATAATATAAGATCCAGCTCTGTAGCAGTTATCCTGGAGGGTGAAACCTATATCATGTGGGACCTGCGATACTCAATGTTCATACTTGTGTTTCGCTCAAGGAGGTATCTTCCTTACCAAATGATTTCCATCTAACATTCAGTAGTTATAGCTAGCCATACTGATTGTAAGTTCCCACCACTTTATTTTAAGGGTTCTTCTTGCTAAGGGCAAGTATTAGGCGATTGATCTTGTCTCTAAATATATCTCTATAGATGCTAATGGAGATAGAAAGGTAAAGTAATCCGAGTGGACACATTTAAAGGAAACAGATTGTGTTTCCTTTAACAAGAAAAGTGATATTATTGAAAATCTTTTTGAGAGAAATACACTGTACATACTGTATCAGCTGTGATTTATCAAAGGGTAAATAAGTGTGACTTCCTCTGATGAAGCACCCAATGGTGCGAAACACGTTAGGAGAGTGGGTACCATGAAGCACTGGGATGTACCTTTCCATTGTTTGCTATAGTATGTTTTGGTTTTTGATTTTTTGTGTTTAAATTCTGAGCCAATAAATGGTTGTTTATTTCACTGAACAATGTGTTAAATAAATAAGTGGGAACAGCAAATTTAGTAAAATCACTATTTTATACTTTTTCTCAAGAAGACTCAATGAGGAGCTAATGCCAATGAAAAAGTAATGTACAGAAATGTATTTTACATTTATCTATTCTAGAAATCAGAGGGCACCATGTTCCAGTAGAGCATAATCTCATATGTTCCAGGTAGCACAATGAATCCAGCCTTCTGTACTGCACCCCCAAACTATAGTGAGAATGACAATTTTACTTTGAAGAATGCAGTGTACAAAGTACAAAAAGGGCCACAATCGGCCATGTATTTTGCTTTTCCTGAATGGGACTCAGAAACCAATGACTAGCCCCTTGAATTGAACACTGCCTGCATTAGTATTTGCCCCCCTCCCACACTCTAACTTTAGACACACAAGCTAGGTGGGGCAGTAGGCACAAGCTACAACAGCTACAACGGCTTGCTGAGCCTTCGGATGCTGTGCTCTGCTCTGCTCTGCCAGCCAGCGACAGAGCCAGCATTCACCAGGGAAAAAGCTCTTGCACCCTTTAGTGCCCCAGCACTTGCACCCTAGGGAAACATAAATGACCAATAATATTTTAGTGCTGATTGAATTAGCATTTAAGTGATAAGGAGGTGGCAGGCTAGTTTCGGGCACATCTCCATCAGCTCAAATATGCTGGCGGAGAAACTGCCCCATGTGACATCAGTCTTAAGGTGGCCATACACTGCCAGATCCGCTTGTTTGGCAGCCTCTAGCCTAGATTTGGTTACCCTGGGGTTGGTCAATATTTAGCTGATCCGATCTTTGGCCCAGCAGCCACGATAGGATCAAAAGGCAGCCTACAGTCCCTTCAGATGAGAAGCATATAAACCCATCAATGTGGTGATCATCGAATGGAAAAATCAAACCTTGCTGACATCTGTAGGATTTTAACCCAGATACCGGGTTGGGCAGGCCCATAGGTGAGCCGTTTAAACTACTGGCACGGTCTGGAAAGCAGTTCAAGTAACAATATATAAGGAAAATTGTATATATTTTTACATACCGCGATACTGTCGCTTCACAACACAACGGAGCTTCACCCATCTTTTAATGAAGTAGGCTGCAATACGTAATCGGTTTCCTACAAGAGATAATTGGAAACCTATCAATAAAGTTGCTATAAGAGAAATGCAAATATTGTCATATTTTATTGATAACTAACCACTCAAGACAAACAACTGTGATTTACCGTGAACTGCTAGCAATGTTATCTCTAGATTATTTTCAAATAAGGTTAATTATGTAACACAGTATGCTTTCAGCTTGATAACACTGTATACTTTACGCTTGATAATACTGTATACTTTAAGCTTGATAGAACTGCACAACTGAAGTCTGATAACACTGTATACTTTAAGCTTGATAGCAAGGTATACTTTAAAGGAGAACTAAAGTTTAACTAAAGAAGTAGTGCAGAAATGTACAATATGTTTTGGGGTTCAGTACTAGCCCAAGGCAACCGCAGTCATTTAGTAGTGAAGATATGTACCTGCAGGTAGAACAATGAATGCAATGGAGGTTACCATCCACAGGCAAATTTGCCCAGTGTTGATAAATGACCCCCATAGCCTTTAGCACGTACTCATTGCTGCAATCTCACTGTGGCGGCGGTGGTGGGGGTTCTACCTCTTCCCATTTTGGGGTTCTATAACATGTCCCTGACTAGGAATTTCTTAGCCACAATGGGTAATATGACAAACCTCACTAGAATGCATAAAGCTAATGTCTTTTGTGTAACTTAAGACATGGAGACCATGTTGCCTGGGACTATGACCCAAAATAGGCCTTGGCATTTCCAGTACACAGAGCTACAAACATCCCCCACCAGCCCATTAAATAGGACAGTCTATGGCATTTTACAGCAGCCCCTCTGGCATTTGCCAGAACCCACAGATTGCCAGTCTGGGCCTGAAGTTGGTCATAGGGAAGAGCAGGCTATGGTTCATTATATGGAATGGTGAGAACATACTCCAAGAATAGTCCCCAAACACTACAGACAACCCAGAATGGATAACTGTGATCACCTACATTTGAAATGTCAGCATCTTCCCAGCCATCCTTTGACTAACTTTACCTTAGAGACAATTCACATGTTGACTGAGCTAATTCCAAAGGATACGTGGAAAAACCACAATTATGTTTTCCATTTCCATTACAATGAAAAAGAAAAAAAATGAATTTCCACCAACGTCCTGCAAGTATTATGTAAAAAAGTTTGTTGCTTTAAACAGAGCGTTGGCCCCAATTCAAAGGAAGAAAAGCAAGCATGTAATTCCAAACAAAACAGCCTAACACTCCATGGACAGTTAGCTAAGAGAATACTAACACTGTAACCCTGATTTTAAAAACGCGGTGCCTGCCAAAACTACAACAATCTGGGTGGGCAAGATTACTAATTGAACTCAACAAGTGGCTGTAAAAGGCTGATCATTTTCAGATGATCTGGATGGTAATATACTCTTCATGACTTTCATTACCGGAGCTTTTGCAGGCTGACACGCTGTTCCAAGGACGGAATCGAGAGCCTTTTACGCATGATATAACATTAACTGGTTTTCTATAGTTGTTTTATTTCTTAGTCATTGCAGTTATTCTTTTTATTACGAACCAGCATTTCCACTGAGCTTTTCTCCTAATGGACCTCAAAGTACTTAACAACTTGCATGCCAGATCACAAAATAAAAAATACATTATTACATGAAGGAATCAATATGAACTGCTAATACAAGAAAGGCACCGTGTATTGCACTTATACTATAAAATATTCTAAATAAAAAGGAATCACTTGGGCTGAACTGGCAGAGATGTCTGCATTGCTGGGTCTGCATGACTGGACTCAAGGTATGGGTACCCAGTGGTCTCCAAATTTTTCTGGAGGGTTAAAAAAAACAAAACAAAACATAACACAGTCATTGCTTTTGCTAAATGCTAATGTTGTTTTGCTATACAACTGGCGATTAGCTACTATTGGGAGGCACCAAATTGACTCCAGCTACTTGTAAGCTGCCTGTTGTGTGATGGTGCAACCTTACTCACTGCCCTTCTATACACTTGGTTTGATCCATTCATTGACTGAGAAATATAATGATCTCTCAACAAGTGAATCAATGGTGGTTTAGCTTCCAGGCAGGCAGTGAGTGAGACTGTGCTCGTGCCCATAGTAGACTGCTCTCAGCTGAGAGGCAGGAGTCTGAAATAGTGATGTGCAGGTCAGGGAAAAACTCAACCTGCACCAAACCCTAATCTGCCAAACCATAACTTGCAAAATGTTGACAGCGTAGGACCCGCACCCAAGCCGTACCCATGTCTTTCCGCTCTGTATGCGCCTTAGGTTCCAAGACAGAGCAGAGGAAAAGTGTACTTCCCCAGTCTGACCTGCACCCAATCCAAACCCACAATGGTTGCCCAAATTTCATCCTTAACCCACCTGACCTAAGGGCAAACCCGCAGGTCTCAAGGTTGTGGGTCAACCGGCACATCACTAGCCTGAAAGGAACTGTGAACCACCCTAATGAAGGCCCAACAGAAGTTTTATCATGACAACAATATAACGCTTCTACTGATTCAGAGGGGGGCATTTACTAATGTTAGATGTTTTTTTTCACAATTTTGTGCACCAAAATAAAATTGTGGTGTTCATGTTTTTCCTGTGTCTTTTTTTGTTTGTGCTTTTTCAATTCCGCCATTTGTGGCTTTTGTAGAAATTAGTTTCAGATTTGAATGTTGATAAAGCTGCCACTAAGTGTTTCTAAATAGGCTTATTCTTCCATTTACTTTTCACTAGACAGAAGGCATGATACAAAGGGAATAATGTCAAATATAGGAGGATATTAGAAGTCAAGGCGGAGTTCCATGGCCAGATAAAGGCACTTCTAAAATGCTTGTATTTTACAACAGGGAGTACATTATGTTTTATAACTGACAAGATTCAGTGGGTCATGTGATACAAATTACATAACTAATCAGCTTTTATAACTGACGACATCACTAAGCAACATTTATAAGCACATAATTAACAGGATATTCATGGCTCTTATGTATCTATAATTGAGTGGGAACATTTCTTTACAACATTCAAAAGAGTAGTATTATTTTACTAATAGTTGGTGCTATGTAATTAATGTCTATGGGAAATATCAGCCCTTGGCAGCTTCTTGTGGAGCAGTGTTCTGTGCACCCAAATACCTCTAAATTCCACTGCTGAATGGAAAAAAAAATCCCACTATTCATATACTATACATTTCCTTTAAATATTTTTATGGTTTATACTTCAAAGATGTACAACCTGGGGAGGGGGATCTCTAATGGAGGACAATACCTGGGGAGATTGGCATAATATGGAGCTCGCCTGTCACATGCCCTGATTCCAGCAGCAATAAAACCCCATACTTCCCCGTTACAGTGCTACAATCAATATAATGGTAGCACAGCACGTAATTCACTGATATTATGAAACCTTTAATGGAAAACTAAAGCTTAAAGGGGACCTGTCACCCAGAAATAAATAATAAAAGTCCTTTTCGAATATTTTTTTTATTACCATAACCATTATACCCCTTATAAAGGCATTTAAAAATCCCAGTTGTCAAGTTGTCAGTCATATATTGCCTGCCCCGCCTCAATGCCTTAAGCGGGGCAGACAATTACTTTCACTTTCCATTCAGCACTCACCCCTCCCTCCTTTCCATCTAATTGTGTAGCCAATGCACAGGCATCAGGTCCCCCATTCTGGCACATACATAAGATTTTAGGGTGGTAAAAAAAAGTCCCCTTAATCACAGTGTCTTCAAAATGGCGCCTGTCTGCTTGCTGAGATTGTGTAATTCCAACACTGAAGGAAACAAAATGTATATTATTTATATAGTGTAAGTGAAGTTTATTTTACATAACAAACACAGAGAAGATTTTGAAATTATTTTTAAGGTGCCAGGTCCCCTTTAACAAAGAATTAAGCTAGAAATGCTGAATTTTATATTTATATCTCATGCCTGTGTAAACAACCATAGAAACTCTCTCTGTAAATTTAAGATAGCAGCTGCCATTTTAGCTCGGTCTGATGTCACTTCCATGCCAGCACGCTGCTCCTGGAACAGCTCTAAACTCAGATTACACAGCAGAGAGGGGAGGGGGAGATGGGAGAAGAAGGGAGGGGAGAGAGGAGCAAATTGAGCAGACTGCCCGGAAGGATTTTGCAAAGAGAACGTCTGATACATAAGACATGTATACAGAATACAAGGAAAGAAATGTGATGTTTCTTTTCACTCAGAGCAGAAGTTCTGTGAGTGCTTATGGCTGTATTTGCATGGACTTTTCTGATACTTAGTTTTTACCTTTCCTTCTCCTTTAATTCAAACTCACATTTCAGGGCAACATAAAAGTACATTCTGCAACAGAATAGATTAAAAGGGTAGTTCACTTTAAGATTCACTTTAAGATTAACTTTAAGTATGTTACAAAATGGATTATTCTTAGCAATTTTTTAATTGGTCTTTATTTTTTAAATTTGCCTTCCTCTCTTTCCAGCATTCAAATGGGGGTCACTGACCCCTGCAGCCAAAAAACTTCAAGCTTCAATTTTGTTATTACCCAACTTTTTATTTAGGCCCTCCTGTCTCACTGCTGCTTGGTTGCTAGGTGCAGTTGGACCCTAGCAACCAGATAGCTGCTTCAATTCTAAACTGGAGAGCTGCTGAACAAATAGCTTAATAATTCAAAAATTGAAGAATTGCAAATTGCCTCAGAAAAGCACTCTCTACATCAGGGATCCCCAACTTTTTTTACTCGTGAGCCACATCCAAATGTAAAAAGTCTTGGGGAGCAACACAAGCATAAAACATGTTCCTGTGGGTGCCAAATAAGGGCTGTTATTGGCTATTTGATAGCCCCTATATGGACTGGAAGCCTACATAAGGTTCTGTTTGGCAGTACATCTAGGTTTTTATGCAACCAAAACTTGCCTCCAAGCAAGGAATTAAAAAATAAGCACCTGCTTTGAGGCCACTGGGAGCAACATCCAAGGGTTGGAGAGCAACATGTTACTCATGAGCCACTGGTTGGGGACCACTGCTCTACATCATACTGCAGGGTAATTTAAACAACTCTTTAATAACCAGCCTTGTAACATAAGCTGCTATGACATACGTAACCTCACTTTCTGCTAATGATTGATGATTAAAAATGACCCCTAAGCTTAGATAAAATGGAGCCAGTTGGCCCAACAACATCAGAGTATGGGGAGCTGCTGTGCACAACTTTAAAGGTACGGGTCATTACTGCTATAGGGCTGCTGCTTTTAGCTGGTTCAGTAAATTCAATATACGATACAACATTTATAGCCATATTCTTTTTACGCTTTAGTTCTCCTTTATATAACTTATCATGAATCTCAGTGTTGTGGGGAAAGGTACGATTTGTATGAGGGCAAGCTAATGCTGCAGAATCACCAGCAGCAGATGTGAAAATGTGACGAAGAGAAATTCTAAGATTTACCAAATTCTCCTTAAGGTTAAACTTGAACATTGAAAGTTGTGGAATGAGTAATCACATAGAAGGAGTGGTAATTTGCCCTGCTTGTTATAATTCATAGTCCCAGGACAGTAAAAGGAAATATCAGACAGTGAGTTTTTAAGCTGTAAAACTATCCTGCAACACTTGTTTTCCAGTGGAGTCACAGCCAAGTTGACTCGATATTCCACATGGCTGCCAAAAAGAGTCTGTGGTACAGTGTATAATAGTGGAAAGCCCTCTCCCACGGCTATTAGTGACCATTCATTTGGGAGCCTGGGAAAATGCCTCTGACTTGCAGAGTTATCTGGAGTTGCCTGGCAGGTGTTTGCGTCTCAGAAAAATCTGGCACCTGCTTAGCATCCAGTGTAGTCTTCTCCAAATCCACAGGACAGGCCAAGGAAGGTATTCTACTCCATACATACATATATATATGCATACAGGCTCCCATAGAATAGCACACTGCTGGTTTACCAACATATAAGTAAAACACTATTAGGGAAAAAAAATTAATATTTATCCCATTTCAATGAATCAGTGGCCTTTCTTATTACATTACATTAACATTTATTTATAAAGCGCCAACATATTCCGCAGCGCTGTACAATAAGTGGGTTTCATACATTGGACATACAGAGTAACATATAAAGCAATCAATAACCGATACAGGAGGTGAAGAGAGCCCTGCCCAAAAGAGCTTACAATCTACAAGGAGAAAGGGTTGAGACACAAGTTTCTTATCCTGCAGAGCGGTTTGTATGATACACTGCACAGGCTTGCAAGCGGCTTACACAACATAACTGGGAATACAATGGAAGTCACTGCCCTTTTCCAGCTGCAATAGCAATGGCTGTTTTTCTCTTTACTACAAAGCCCAATTCCCATTTAGCTCCTTTACCAGAACGTATTACACTTACAACTAATTTCAGCAGCTTTCCGGCTTGGAATTTCAGCAGCTATCTGGTTGTAAGTAGTAAGAAGCGAATTGGTTCTGTTTCGCTTTGCCTAAATAGTAGCGAAACTCCTGAAAAATTAGTGAAACGGTGGAAAATTTGTGAAACACAACATTTTTGATATAAGCAACTTTCTTTGACGCAACTGCAAATTTTCTGCAGCAAAATTTTGTGGGCCTTTCACGAAAAAAAGTCGATGACACCGAAATGCAAAATTTCGCTGCGAATCCATGCCTGCCGAAAACATTCGCTCATCTTTAGTTTTTAGCAACCATGGCACTGGAATGTGAACAGAAGATAAACTAAATAGAAAGGTAAGGAATAAAAATTAACAAAATAAAACCGTAGCCTCACTGAGCAATATTTGGTCTAGCGGGGTCAGTGGCTTCTATGTAAAAACTGGAAACATGCAGACAAAGAAGGCAAATAATTCAAAAACTTTAAAAAATAATGAAGACCAAACGCAAAGCTGCTAATTGTACATTCTTTATTATACTATAAGTTATCTTAAAGGTGAACCACCCTTTCAAAGCCAGTGGCACACAAGGATATTTGGGGCTTTTGCCTGCAATACTCCTGATGAAGATCTTACAGTCTTTTGGAGCAAATGCCTTGGATTACCTTGTACTTTGTAGCATTTTTACCTTTTAGGGCTCTGGCACACAGGGAGATTAGTCGCCCGCGACAAAACTCCCTGTTCGTGGGCGACTAATCTCCCCGAGTTGCCATCACCTGCCATCCCACCAGCGAACATGTAAGTCGCCGGTGGGATGGCACACGCGGCGGCGCGATTTCGGGAAATTGCCGAAGTTGCCTCGCAAGGCTTTTTCGGCGATTTCCAGAAATCGTGCTGCCGCGTGTGCCATCCCACCGGCGACTGACATTGTCGCCGGTGGGATGGCAACTGGCAGCAACTCGGGGAGATTAGTCACCCGCGAACAGGGAGTTTTGTCGCGGGCGACTAATCTCCCCGTGTGCCAGAGCCCTTACATGAATGCTCTCCTTTTTATAAATGTTGCCCAAACAATTAGGGCCAAAATGCGTCAAATTCACTGCCCGCCGAGATAATCTTGTGCAAGTGCCTTCGCTTGTTAATCGATTCGTGCGCATTGCCCCATGAGGGTGTGCCAGTAACTTGCCTAATGTGGCTGATTATCTAAATAACTGGAAGAAGGGAAACATCAAGAAAGACAAAAGGTTTGTAATGAAAGGATCCTGCTCACTTTGAAGAACCCAGGCCTCTCATTGTGAGTTTTTAGATGTAAGCATTGACGTGCAAACCTAGAATAATGCTAAGACAATTGAAACAGCTGCAAGCTCAGAGTTTCCAAAGCAAATCCACAGCACAAAGGCACAACATAACAACAAATGGATAAAACAGGGTGACATTGTCCTTCAAAAGTAGTTTGTAAATGAATGGAGAGAGGACCTTTGGAGAAGCATGCCATTCATGTACTGTATGATGGATATGCTCTAAACGGGTCTGGAAAATACTCCGTCAGGCTGTAGGTCACCAGCAGGAAAGTTCAAAGGCATGCATGTCTCCGGCTCATCTGAGTGGAACATGCTGCGGCTGCAAGGCTGGCACTGCTAAACTTTTTAGTTCTACACAGACCATGGGGCTCATGTATGTCTGCAAATGCAGCTGTGGTCCCTGCAATTAGTG
The DNA here is from genome assembly GCF_000004195.4 of Xenopus tropicalis. Lineage (NCBI taxonomy): Eukaryota > Metazoa > Chordata > Amphibia > Anura > Pipidae > Xenopus > Xenopus tropicalis. The sequence continues at coordinate 26,818,344 of NC_030681.2, read as the reverse complement.
TTTAAAATCACTTTCAGGTACTTGTGTCAAAATGCGCTCTTTGGCCAAAACATATAAGGAGTACTGGGAACTCAATTCTGGGACAGCCTCCCCATCCATAGTATGGGAGGCCTCCAAGGCAGTCATGAGAGGCTCTCTCTCCGGGGCTATTGCCCATGCTAGACATACAGCCCAAGAGTCAGTCAGAGCTGCCGAGCAACAAATGGCGGACTCCCAAGCACAACACTTTGCCAACCCCTCCCCACTCACCTACTCCTCTCTTCTGGCAGCCAGGGCAACCTTAGACAGGGAATCCACAGCAACAACTAAAAAAGCCCTCCTGTACAGTTCCCAGCGAATATACGACCAGGGAGACAAGAACAGCAAATTATTGGCGTTCTTTGCCAGAACTCAAAACCCCACCACAGCTATCCCTAGAATCAAAAATTCCGAAGGGAAATTGTTAAGTGACCCCAGGGAAATAGCCACCACCTTTGCCAAATTTTACCAGAAACTATATGAGTCCACAGCCTCACACACAACCCCACAACTCCTACAATTTCTAGACAATATCCCTATCCCCTCCCTCTCCCCAGCAGAGAGAGCCTGGCTTAACCTCCCCATAACACCAGCTGAGATACAACTTGCCATACAAGCCCTACCCTCCAACAAAACACCTGGTTTGGATGGGTTGCCCCCAGACTGGTATAAAGGGCTGGCAGACATAATACCCCCGCACCTTTTAGTCACGCTCCAAGATGCATGGGACACGGGAACCCTACCGCCATCCTTTACAGAAGCCCTAATTGTGGTCATCCCCAAATCTGGCAGGGATCCTACATTATGCGGCTCTTACCGCCCAATATCCCTAATAAACACAGACGCCAAAATACTGGCAAAAGTCCTGGCCAACAGATTAACAAAGGTGGTGGAGGACCTGGTCCACCCCGACCAATCCGGTTTCATGCCGGGCAGAGCGACAGATATCAATCTACGTCGACTATTTACAAACTTACAGACCCCCCACAGGGAAACCGGGTCGAGGGTCATAGCCTCCCTAGACTCGGAGAAAGCATTCGATTCTGTTGAATGGCCCTACCTATGGGAGGTCCTCAAAAGATTTGGCCTGGGACAGCAGTTCATCAAATGGGTCCAACTGCTATACCAAAACCCCACAGCCAAAATCAGAGTCAACGGTATTACCTCAGAACCCATTACCCTCTCTAGAGGCACTCGCCAAGGCTGCCCCCTCTCCCCTACCCTATTCGCTCTCGCCATTGAACCATTGGCCATACTTATACGGAACTCCCCCAGCATACAAGGTCTCACATACGGCAATATATCCGAGAAGGTATCATTGTTTGCGGATGATATCCTGGTATACCTAGCCAACCCCGCCCAATCGCTCCCAGCACTTCTCCTAGAGATCCAGAAATTCGGCAAATTCTCAGGTCTCAAAATAAACTGGGACAAATCCCAAGTATATACCCTAGACCAAACACCGGCAATTCCGCTCCCAACTGGTATGGAATTACAATGGGTCCAGTCCTTCAAATATCTGGGCATCCATGTACACTCCGATCCCACACAATTTATCAAGCTCAATCTTGACCCACTGATGGACCACATGGCCCAGACGCTGAAAGCATGGGTAAAATTACCACTCACACTCTGGGGGCGTATCAACCTACTGAAAATGGTCTTTCTCCCCAAACTCCTATATATATTCCATGCCACACCATACCCCCTCCCACGCTCACTATTCCGCAAACTCAACACCCTAATAATACCATATGTATGGGCAAACAAAACACCGCGTATCTCCTGGCAACGCCTAGCAGCACCACTGCAACAAGGAGGCCTGGCTCTCCCACACTTTTTCTTTTACTACCTGGCTTCCCAGATATCATATTTACACTGGCAGTTCTGCCCCAATCCGTACAACCCCAACATGGCCCTGCATGCCTCCCTCCTTAACTCCATGGAGGGTCTGGGCAACTTCCCCTACAGACATATTACTGACGGAGGTGCTCTACCCGACTCACTCAAAACCCCTCACAAAGCTTGGGCAGTGGCACTCAAACTCCTAGGCCACCCACTCCCACATCTATCTCCCCACATGGCCCTATGGGGTAACTCCCTACTCCCCCACATCAAGAACCTACCTGACTTCACAATCTGGCCCAAACTAGGGATCAAAAAATTAGGCGACTTAGTCCAAGGTGCACAATTCCCTTCACACCAAGAACTGCGAAGAAAAGCACCCCAAGTGCACCTACATCTATTTAGATACTTACAGCTCAGGCACGCCTTTCAGGCGCAGTTCCAAACCCTAACCCCAACCCTGGTCTCACTGGACCTAGAAGCAACACTATACCAACCCCAAACCAAAAAGCTCCTATCTAGAATATATACCCACCTTCTGGCAACTAATGTCAAACCCTTCGAACGTGCATACAACCTGTGGACCACCGCTATCCCCAGCTTAACACTAGAGCACTGGGAGGAAACAACAGAAACCTGTTATGAATTCCTTATCTCCATACGGGACAGGTTGATCCAATACAAGGTCCTGCACCAACTATATATTACACCCACAAAACTCCACCGGTTCGGCAAAGCGCCTGACGATTGCTGCCCCAGGTGCAAATCCCCCCGAGCGGACTTTATTCACCTAATCTGGAGCTGCCCCCCCATAGCGCAGTTCTGGACTGCTGTGATGGACACTATCTCAACAGTGCTAGCGCTACCCAATGTCATCAATCCCACAACCTGTCTCCTAGGCACGGTGGAGGATATGCTCCCCACCAATGCAGCCAGAATAAGATTTAGATCCCTTACATTCTACGCCAAAAAAGCCATTATAATGAGATGGATGGGCAACAGTGTACCCACGCTCGAACTCTGGCAACAACTCGTCAATGCCGCCCTACCCCTTATAAAACTTACCTATGAGACCAGGGGGGCACACGGCAAATTTGAAAAAATCTGGGCCACGTGGTGTGAATCAAATGGGCCCCTCACCCCTTAAAAGAACCGCGTCCGTATTAACACCTTGCAACAAAACTGTACTCATGATAACAAAGCTGTATAACCAACTTGTATTGTGTAAAGTAACCAACCACTCATATCCATATATGTAACCTGTTTGTTTATGTTAACATTTTATTTCACTATCAATAAAAAGAAAAATAAACCTTTAAAAAAAAAAAAAAAAAATGCGCTCTTTGCAATTCCATATAGTTGCGTTCGGTGCCACTCAGTCCCCTGGCTACCACCTCTGGACCAGATGGTAGCTCCAGGGTTCTGCATCCTGCATCAATCAGTTAGGCAAAAGAAAAGGGTGCATAGGTCAATCACAACTCGATAACGATGCCATGTAGACTTCTAAAATATTTGGCACAACTGATTTTTGCGCTCTGTTACAAACAGGGTGCAGTTGCACCAAATATTTTGGAATCTGACTAGCATAGTTTTTGATAGGTGCAGAGCAATTGCATTAAGAGCATTGCCCCTTTGTGGCCGCAATGACACAGGAATTCTAGGGAAAAAACACTGCGTGGTGGAAAAAAAAAAAAAGACGAGTGGCCTCAAAATTGCATTTTGCTTGTTGCACTTGCAGACATACGTGTGCCCTCATATGTATAATACAGGATGTACTAAGCAATAAACTAAATAGGCCAAGATTAGCTAAATAGATAGGAAAGAGACAAAGCCCTTTGGCTTTTACTGTTTCTGTGCCACCCCAGCCTTGGCTTCTCTGGAATTGCATGCCTAGTCAGAAAATTGGCTGCACACTTCAACATAACATGTCAGAACTACATTAATTATAGTAATCAGTGGAAAAGCTTACATTCTGCCATCATATAGATACATTGGAACGTGCATCTAGTTAGATGATAAGGAAACATTCCCATACCATGACTGAAAAAGTGATCAGCCTAAACAAGTACTACTCCAGAGAAGTCACTTTTTACAGGGTAAAGTGCGGGGAAGGGGGGGAGTTAATAGTACTATAAAAGGATAATATTTTTTTCACTGATGCTTTTCAGACTTCTATTTATATACTTTTAACCCAGCCCATATATTTGAAAAATCCATATTTGCAAAAGATTCCTAGTTCCTTAATTCTTGGAAAATGGCATTGTTGCAAAGCTCCAGACACGAGTAAAACCAGACCACCAGGTAAAAGCAGGTGGCCCTACTCTATAACATCCACTCGTTTGGTGAGTTCGCCAAACAAGCAGATCTTTCCACCAATATGGCCACTTATACGGATTCGCGGTACTTTGGGCTACTAAAAATCAGGCCTGAAATTACCCCCATTGACTTAGTTGGCAATCACTAACCAGGCTAGCATCCTAGTATTAATCAGGCAATGTGCTTGGAGACGCACAAGGTTGATTTTTGCTTTTGGTGAGCTATTTAATGATACAGGGCCAAGACATCTGAAATAAGAAATACCATGCCATTGTCCTTAAAATTGCCACCTGAGGGAACTTATGGCAAAAGACTGTGGATATGTAAATTAGAAATAACATTTGTAGTACAAGTATGGGACATGTTAACCTGGGACCTGGAGTTTTCCAGATAAGGGATTTTCCATAATTTAGATCACTGTACCTTAAGTACATTTAAACACTAAATAAATAAAAATAAACCCTATAGGATTGTTTTGCCACCAATATTGATCCATGCAGCTTAGTAACCATCAATTAGAAGCTACTGTTTTATTACATAGAGAACAAATCGTTTCCAGTAATTAGAATTATTTGCATAAAATAGACTCTGTGAGAGATGGCCTTCCTATAATTTTGGCTTTGTCAAAATCTGCGATTGTGTAAAGTGAAGGTAAAACTTGCTAAACTTTGCACCCCCTGACACACCAAGCCAACGTGAATTCTCTATACTATGGTGTGAAGATCTGAAACATACTGTAAAAATGAATTAGCACAGGATTCCTATAAAAACCTTAAGTAAATCCACAAATTTAAACTGACAACGTGCAAAATCCATTTATCTCTTTGACTTTGAAACACATAATTTTTTTTGCTATGCGCTTGCCCCTATCTATTATCGTTATACCATTAAACGTATTACTACTTAAATCTTTACCATTTAAATTACCGTGTAATTGTGCACAGCATGTTGCCAGAAGCAAAAATCAATCAAGAAATACATCAAGCAAAACATATAATGGGGCTGATTTATCATACACTGGATGTCTGGGAATCCTTCAGGATATTCTTTTTTTGTTTTTAAGTTTTTTCTTTATAACAACAGGATTTCAGATAAATGTAACAATATTTCTTTATAAAACAAAGAAGTATGGGCAGAAATGTAATAAAAGTATAGTCTCTGAATTCAAATTTGAGATCACATACTATAGACATGGTAACAGTATAGGAACCAATTAATTGAGATAAGGAGGATATTATAGGTAAAGCAGCTAACATTTATGCCTTGGGGTGTGCCGCGAGGCCTTTTAGAATACTTATGGAAATCCCAACTTTAAAACATACAAACGACTAGATAAACCAGCATAAGCCAACTGTGCTTGTGTTCACCAACCTTACAGATGATTATCTGGAATAGTGTTTGTTGTCTAAAGGTGGCCACACACGTGGTGATTTGCGATCTTTCGTGCGACCATCGGTCGCACTAAAGATCGTTAAATCCGCCACTAATCTTAAGGGCTGAAACAGCAGATAAGGAGGTAGAAACAATAGGATTTCTACCTCCTTCTGCCGATTCAGCCCTGACGACAGATTTTGCTCAGGCGCCTTCTATGGTGCCCGATCAAAATCTTTTAACCTGGCCAATCGGCGAGTCGACCGATATCAGCAGACTCGACTCGCCTTCTTGCCATGCACGCACCAAATATAGTACAAAACGAGGTTTTGTACGATATTATCGGTGCGTGTACGGCCAGCTTAAATTACATTGTATCTTGGGACCTTACATCGGAGATGCTGTAGCAGGAAGGGATTGTTACCACACAGGCTTTCCACCTAAAATATAAACTTTTTATTTTTTACAAAAGCCCACTCAGGGGAAAAAAGGTGATGATGATCGGGCCTGAAACCAAGTACGAGTTAGGAAACTTATAAAGGTTTCAACAACCATGAATAGGACCCATTGGGGCACATTTACTAATCCACGAACGTCCGAAAAGCGTCCGAATGCGTTTTTTACGTAATGATCGGTATTTTGCGATTTTTTTGTAAATTGTTGCGATTTTTTCATAAATTGTCGCGACTTTTTCGTAAATTGTCGCGACTTTTTCGTAAATTGTCGCGACTTTTTCGTAGCCGTTACGACTTTTTCGCAGCCGTTACGACTTTTTCGTAAATTGTTGCGACTTTTTTGTAGCTGTTACGACTTGCGCAAATTGTCGCAACTCTTTCGTAGCCGTCGCGCCGAGTACGAAAGTTTCGGATTCATTCAAGCTTCAGTATCATGACTTTCCTTGGGCCAGGTTGGAGCTGCAGAGTGCCATTGAGTCCTATGGGAGACTTTCCTTGGGCCAGGTTGGAGCTGCAGAGTGCCATTGAGTCCTAGGGGAGGCTTCCAAAATCATGTAAGTCGGAAAGGTTTGCCCAACGTTTACGAGCGCTCAATACGAAAAAGTTGCGACAATATACGAGCAAATCGTAACGGCTACGAAAAAGTCGCGACACTTTGCACAAGTCGTAACAGCTACGAAAAAGTCGCGACAATTTACGAAAAAGTCATAGCGGTGACGGGAAAATCGCAAAAATACGAAAAAGTCATGAAATGTTCGTTTCCAATCTGAATTTTTCCCATTCGGATTTGTGGATTAGTAAATGTGCCCTATGGTGTTGAGGTCTTAACTGTCTCTGGAAGCAAAATCAGCACAGGAATTATTCATCAAAAGCGTGAACTTGTTTATGGGTGGGCAGCTGCACACTACCTTCACATTTCAATGTACATTGCCATGCCTTGGCATATATAATGGGTTATGCCACTGACCTCTGTAGAGGTGGAAACGGGTTCCCCGAAGTGATAATTGTGCTACACTTCTGGCAGTCTAACAGACAAGCCCGGATCTGGCAGGCAGATAAAGTGCTATGTAAATGCTTAATGCCGATTGTAAAATTTGGTGCAGGGAGAATATGGTCGGGTGCTGGAATACTTGCTTGACAATTTGTGCTTCTTACTTAGTGGCAACTAGGGAAGGCTCTTTCTTTCTTTAGTAGAAAAACACTCAATGCACAAAGAAAGTTCTGTACCTACATAGAGTCTTGACCTTAACTTTAAACAAATTGAACACACTAGGTCTGAATTGGAATGCTAAATGCAAGCAAGACCTAATCAACCTGCAATAGGGTCAAGCCTTACTAATGTACTTGGGGGTGAATGAAATCAAATCCCAATAACATCTAATGGAAAAAATGTCCCAGCAAAAGTAATAAAGACCAAGATCCTGGGTTTAGAAATGAGATTGACAGCAGTATCTGACAATTGCCTGTCCGATTCAGTGCAATTTCTTATACATTGAAACTTAATGTTAAATAATATAATAATATTATAATATAATAACATTAATATAGTTTAATGCAGTTTTACTAGCGATAAAGCTGATTAGCTATTCTAAAAACACGTATTCTAATTGCATGAGAGTTAACATGGTAAATGCAATCAATTCAGTCAATTCTATGACCTAACACAAGCTTTATTTCCTTGTAACTTGGCACTCTTATCTTTCCTTTAAATAATGATTTATGTTTTTTCTTTGTCTCCAAACATTATCTCGGTGATAAGACTGCAGGCACTAAAGCAGGAAAGCCATTTGTGCACACTGCAGACAATTGATATTCCAGATGAAGTTATGACAGGTAGAAAAATATGAACAGTTTATAATTTTTGCCTTGTCAAGGCACACAATGTACACCATTTGATCTAAATGACATTTACACAATAGTGTCTGCTGTGTTACAAAGATATGCCCGTAGTCCTGGCGAACTCGCCTGTAATTTTCTCACACTGTTGGATGCCTACACAATGCATGCAGGAAACCATGCAGCTAAAAGGTCAAAACATTTCATTTCCAGGTCATGCTTCTGGCTGCAATTATGCAAATTCTTATTTTCCAAATCTGTCAAGTTTCCAAAGTACTTTCTTATCCTTTCAACACTTAAGTCGGCCCCGGAATACAGCAGCCATTGTAAGCTAATTGTTATCGATACTACGGGTATATTTTTTCATGTGAAGACATTTCAAATAAATGCCGAGCATATTTTCTCCCATCGACTTGCAGAGATTGACATGCATGTTATTAGATATGGCCCTTAAAACCGAGATAGGAGAAGCAGCCTGTCACAATATTTAGCAATAACAGACTTCAGCAACAAACGCGTCTTTGACTTTGGTATCCTAATGAGACAACTCCTAAGCTTGGCTTCTTTTCTTACTCAAAATGTTCTTGGTGGGAGCCAGCGTACGCTTCCAAACCTTTTAATGAGAAATATGTTTAACTTGAGTTTCTACAGGTTAGAGCATGTGCAAATGAGAAGAAGCCTTTGTTTTATCACCTTTTATCCTCCGAGAGCTCTTTTTTTTTAAGTTAACTAGTGAATTCTGATGAAATCTTTCTGTAGGTTGCGGCCTCTTTGCATTTCTGGAGTTTGAGAAAACTGAATGAACCTTCTTCATGGCTACTGTCCAAACCCACAGGATTTAATAGCACTTTCATTTTTATTTCCAACACTAACTGGTTGGAAACAGTTTCATGTTTATCTATTTTAGGATTTAAAGGCTATAAACAAAATCAAAATAAATATTTTTTACTAAAGAAGAAGACCTTCAATGGTGTCTAACTACTGGAAGCAACACATTCATTAGACCTCTGGCACTCATGCCATTTTGACCACTGTGGTCAAAATGGCAGCACCTTCCACCTGTTGCCATTAAAGATAATGCTTATATAGTTTCATTCAATTAATGCTCAAGATCCGTTTTTGTAATTATCCCATGTAGTGTTTTTTTTTTAATTATTTATAAAGTTTACCATACTTATCTGTTTCTCTTTCTATATGTACTGGAATAGCTGTATGACTTGCTTTTGGTGGCGCATTCACCGACTCTCATTCTCATTCACTGACAGACTGGCATAAAATAGAGTATTAATACCCACAAGAGGTGCAATTCAATAGGTAAGAAGACTATGGGGGCCATTTACTAACTGTAACTTTTTAAAGACTTACTATGATTCAAAATAGCTAAAAATCCAAATCCGGCAACTCACCAGCTAAAACCTGCTGAGATCATGTATAAGTCAATGGCAGATATCCCTCCCCTGGAGGATGCTTCTTTTGCTTCGAAACTTTAGAGGTTTTGGATTTTTGGCAAAAAAATACAACATTTTTGAGCCTTTCCTGCGACTTTTTCATTTAAATTTTTTCAGTACATGCCAGGTTACGAGTTTATTTGAATTTTAAAATAAAAAAAAAAAAAAAGAGAAATGTTAGAGTTTTAGTAAATTTGCCCCCAATAGTAAGACAATAACAGTCTCCACGATTTTTAACCTGTATTATTACGTTGCATTAGAGCTTACAATCTAGAAGATATATATACTGTATATATACAAGCCATGAATATCATGTAAATGATATCCTTATAAACAGAGTTATAATAAGGGTTTAATGATGTAATTTGTCACGACTTACTAAAACTTGTTGTAAAATATAAGGATATTAGAACTCACCTTGGAGTTCCCATTATACCTATTATATGTATGTAAATGATCTTGATAAAGGTCCCGGGTGAGGACCGAAACGTCGATCTAAATAAAATAAGTATCTTTTTTTTATTAAATTTTCCTGGTATATATATATATATATATATGGAGATGAATATATATATATTCATCTCCATACCTTAAGTCTGCTATAAAATAATTAAAATATTAATTAAACCCATTACGATTGTACTGTTTTATTATTACAGAGAAAAAAGGTTAGGGAGATAGCTTTCCTGTAATGTGTTTCTGGATAACAGATCCTACACGTGTGTGTATATATAGCAAGCTGATACAAAAGAACAGAAGGAGCACACCCCAGAAACAACCAACTACCCTAGGTGCTGGCTAAAGTTATTAATAAAAGGACAGAATCCAATTAATAAACTTTTTTGTTTTTTCTTGAAGTCCCTGTGTGTGCCACATATATATATATATATATATATATATATATATATAAGCCATTAATATCCTGTAAATTATATCCTTATAAACAGTGATTAGTGATGTTATCAGTTTTAACTGATGCTTAGTGATTTTGTTTGTGTCAAATGACTCGACTTGTGTATTATACAAGATTATGTACTTCCTGTAGCAAAATACAGTGTGAGGATATAGGAGTTACCCGAGTTCCATGACCTGCCTAATATCCCTTTATTTCTCAGTTGGGGGGACATTATTCCCTGTATACTCTTCCAAACTGTAACTTCTAATGAGCAGGGCGTGTAGTTACTGATTGATCAATATGTTGGTGCTATATAGATACCGGCTAAAAATGACAAATATTTATATCTTGAATTAAAATTCATAGCCATGTTAATTGTTTGACATTTCTAATCTAGATCCAACAAACCAGTACTGTCTGGTCTGCGTGCACAACTGACACTGGCACTATCAATGAAAGAACACATTGCTAATTAAGGCAATGTTTTTCGTGCAATTCCCACAGGGTAAGCTGTCCTTGTTCCAGCAATATCTTTCCATGGCTTCCACATCTTCTCTAGTGCTCTCTGAACTGCTCAGTTCACACCTGCTAATAAATTTCCTCCAACTTGAAGGCATACAATTACCAGCCAGTGCCTATGCCAGACTGAAGCTTAGCGATGTAAGAAGACACACAAAAAAACTCAATATTAGGAAAAATGCTACTGGCACATTCTTTGTAAAGCAAATGAAATGCTGAAATTTAATCATTTTCCATATATATATATATAGTTAATATATTTTTACTTCCCTATTCCCTTAAGCGGAGCTACTTTTAGTACCTTTTAATATTCTGTGACAAGGGCATGAAATGCGTTCTCACAAGTGGGAGTGCTGCAGATCTGACTCAGCAGTCTCCCAGTGCCCTATACACAACACAGAACATGCTGAGTGAGATGGGACTGCCTTACCGCTGACAAGTTGAACTGCTGCCAGAGTTACTCATACCACTGCCCATACCACTTCATATATATCGGGCACATAATAAAAAAGCCTATTGGGAAAGTGCTATTCTCAAAGGTACAGCAATGTTAATCTGTGTGTTTATATTTATAAAGATATATATTCAAGCTTATAGTGTGCACTGTTCTGTTGAAGACTGATTTTTCCTTTACTAATAATAATAATGCAGATTTCCCAGAAGTCCCTTATTTCCACTCTTCGTTTCTGACAGTTCATTTTTTGACTTGCAGGAAATTTACAGCTCCTGGGAATGTTTTAGATTTTTTTAAAACATCTCCAAGGGGCAGATTTATGAATATTTGAGTTTCTTTTTTTTCCCCTTACTTGACCTCGCAAGTGAGAAACACTGAGTATTGTTTCTTGTGTTTTGTTGCTGTTGAGCATTTATTAATATTTTTCCGTGACACCAAGAAAATTCTTCTTCCATTGTGCAATGTTCCCGTAGGCATCTATTGAACAGATTTTCAAATTCAACTTAAGTTCACTGTCATGAATGCAATGGCTGGCGTGCCCATTGGTTACAATGGTTGTCATCACCTCTGAGCTCCCAAGATGCTTAGGTAAAAAGACGCCAGCCAAAAAAAAAAAATCCTGAGAATATGTATAAATCACAGAAGAATCTTGGGAAACACATTTTTAGTTGCAGTGGAGCTAATGGAAATGTTTTATTCTTTCAATATCTGCCCAAGTATTGTAATGCATGTGAACAGGAACCAATTTATTATAAAGAGGACTAGTCTCAATTACTATCACTGGGCAAATCTGCACATAGGAATTTACCATAACAACATGTGCTGTAAGCCATAGCTTTGTCTAGTCAGCTACAGAAAGAATAATGAAAGCAAAAATGTGGCTGGTTGTCAGTGCCAGGCCTTAGGTTGCGGGGGCCCAAGGCAAGTAATTACCCCATATCCCACACCCCCAACCTGTTCCTGGACTCGGAACCACCCAAACAACTCAAGCACCGAGCTCCCTGGACTTACAGACAGGCCAAAACTAGGGAAGGCAGACAGATGAGGTACCTGTGCAGCGCCCACACTATTGCATCCTAAGCATGACCTTCTTCTGTTTGCAAATTGCACAAAAATACCAGCACAACAGGGCTTATTTAAGCGGGATAAACCCTGCTGATTTTTAATAGTAGCAAACTATATAACATTTCAGGGACACGCCCCTTCTTCAGATATCTGATGAAGGGGCGTATTTTAGTGCAATTTGGAATGCAGTGGATAGTGCCGAGGTCCAAATACTGTGCACCAGGTGGAACAGAGTGGAAAGGCCAGGGTGTGCTGGTGAGTGTGGATTGGCTTCTTCTGTTTGCCCCTAGTTCCAGCCCTGCATGTTTGCATGCATTTGGGCCAGGTTAAAATTTGCCCACTCTTAGTAAATGAGACAAACAGCATTTGGAATAGTAAACAGCAAGCCCCACTAGGCTTAAAGGACACCTATCACCCCTATATTGTTTCCCCCACCAGAGGTGCGGGCTTACAGAGGGAGCTCCTGGTGTGGGCAGCCATGTTGCGACACTTGCTCATTATGCGCAAGCGTAATTTAATTCAGTTATTGAATAAGAAAGGCTTCTCCCATGAACCTTGTTTAATCAATTACTTACATTTTTTAAAAATGATTTCCTTTTTCTATGTAATAATAAAACAGTACCTTGAACTTGATCTCAACTAAGATAGAATTAATCCTTATTGGGGGCAAAAAAAACCAATGGGTTTGATTAATGTTTACAGGATTTTTTAGCAGACTTAAGGTATGGGGATCCAAATTACAGAAAGATCCCTTATCCAGAAAACCACAGGCCCTGAGCATTCTGGATAACAGGTCCCATACCTGTATTAGGTACAAGACTTCCTTGAACCCAGTGCCTTATGCACTATAAAACCTTAAACTGGCAGACTACTGAATGGCACCACATAGATGAGCACAAGTAGCGCAAGTGCACTTTGTATGTCAATTTAAATGGTGCCAGGTTTGCACCTCGCGTTTGTAAATGAGCCCTTGTATGTTCTAATTTTAAAAAAAGTTTTGTTTCATAGAGTAACAAGCCCTGAACAAAAGTAGAGCTTCATATTCTTTGAAACAGGGAGTCTCCAAAACATGATGTAAGGCATGACTGAATTCCGCCCTTAAGAAATCTTATACAATGCTCGGCTTTTTCCTAGAGCAGCATGACACACGCTGGCTGATTCTGCTTCAGATGCTGGTTCTGTACATCGCTTGGAAGGAACACTCACATTTCTTTCATATCAGCTTACATTTGGGAGTCTGAAACACTAAACATGCAGTGATACATCATCCTGGTGTGGAAGAAATATATATAATTGTATTATGCTATCAGAAACAAATGACAGAGTTATATGTAGTTGTGTTTTTCAACAGATTTTGCTGTTCTTGGCAATGTCAGAGGTTGTCCCTGTTATACAAAAGGCAGGTAATGTAACTGCATGGCAGTCTCAAATTACAGCCAGTGCCCATGGTCTTAAAGGGAACCTGTCACCCACACATAAATAGCTGTATAACAAATTAAGCATGAAACCCCATTTTTTTGTAAATTAAATTCTCCATACCTGTTATAAATGAATTGAAAAATCTGAGCTGTCAATCATATATTGCCTGCCCCGCCTCTATGCCGTAGACATAGAGGCAGGGCAGGCAATATATGATTGACAGCTCAGATGTTTAATTACAATTACTTTTACTTTCCATTCAGCACTTCTTAGATATCACCTACATGGCAAATGCTTAAGATTTTGGGGTGATACAAAGCTTCCCTAAATAATAAAATGGCGGCTGCCTGCTTGTTGTGACTGTAAATTTCAAGACTGAAGTGGAAAAAAATGTAATAATTTACATAGTTTAAGTAAGGTTTATTTTGCTCTACTAATATGATAGAAAATGATTTGGAATTATTTCTTAGGTTCTTAGGTTCTCCACAGATCTGACATTTTAGGCAAAGTGAGCACAAACATACCAATATCACACAGCAAATAAGTATATCCGTAATTAGAATTTTGCTCCCATTTGGTTGGCACAGGTCTACACACTACTAATTTTCAGGACAGTGGCAATACTGGGCATCATTTTACTGCCTGCATGATTTCAAGCTTGGTGGACAGCCAGAAAAATACTAGGAATTGCCCATCCATTGACCTGTATGGTTGCCTGGTCCCTGCCAGGCAATGAACCCTAGAAAACATGACAGTGATTGGTTCTGAGCAAAAACTGATCCATGAGTGACAAACAAGTTTATGCTATAACGGGCTAATTGCTAGAAAATGAATAACATACCAATGATCTGCCCCCCCCATCAAAAACTGTAACTGCCAAAGTGCATAAAATATGCATTTCAGTCTACTAATGGTTGTCTGACCATTGTTTTAGATTTGAGACAGTACAGCTATAACAGGATTTGTTATACAGAAGCCCGTTATCCAGAATGCCTCAAATAAGGGAAAAACTAATTTTAAAAAATGTTTTCATTTTTCTCTGTAATAATAAAACAGCACTTTGTACTTGATAGTAACTAAGCTGCATGAATCCATATTGGTGGCACAACAATCCTTTTGGATTTATTTCATGTTTAAGAGGGTGATTTATTAATGCTCAAGTTCAATTTTTTCCCTATTTTTTAGAGCAAATAACTTGAATTTGAATTATGGTTCAAAAACTTGAATATCTGCAAAAAACTTGAATGTAAAACTTTGCTAATTAAAAACTTGCAAGTTTCTATAGAAGTCAGTGGGAGTTGTCCTACGCAAAGTCAAGCCATATTTTCAATTAGAGTTTTGCAAATTTTTCGGGGGTTTTTGTTTGAGTTTTTAAACTCAAAAATTCAAGGTATTCCAGTTTTTTTTTCCTTATTAATAAATAAGCAAACATTCAATATTCAAGTTTATTTAATGTAGAAAAACGAACTCATATTCACAAACTCGAAAACTGATAAATAAAAAGTCCATAAAAATTATTTCGCAGACTTAAGGTATGGTCAAACCAAATTATGTTAAGATCACCGATCTGGGAAAAGCCCAGGTCCCAAGCATTCTGGATAACACATACCCCACCTGTATGTCTAAATGACAAAGGAATATTCATTGAAACCAATAAAATACATATTACTGTGTCTTCTGCAATTCTAAACAAATAGGATCTAATAATCATACTCCCCAGTAACTGTACTTTTTATCTTTCTGCCGTGAGCAGTACAGGCTCCCTGTGTTATGAGGATTCAGAAGAAAATGGTATTTTCTAAAAGCAAACAGTGTCTGTAATTTTATAGGAAAAGTGTTATCACTGGAAGCTTTGAAAAGAAATATTCCAATGCTCAATGACAGAGAACTACAATCCAGTTTGGATTTCCCAGTACAACAGGTCTTCAGAGTGCGTTTGACAGAAAATTTCCGGTTAGGTCATCCTCATGTGTAATGGGCCGGATGCCTTGGGCAACAGCACAGAACAAATGTATCAGATGTTGCCAGGCCTGTTTAACACAATTAACTAACATCACCGGGCAATTCTCTGGGGTTTAATATTATATCAAAAGCACTAGGGGTGTACATTTCAGTAGCTGGAGAACTTGCTCGGCTGACTTTGTAGTCCTGATCATTGAAAGTAATTAGGTGCCTTTTGAAGTTATGGTTAAACACTTGTACATCCGGGTCAATGGGCAGAACATCATTTATTCTAAATAAACATTTGAAATTTCCACTAACAAAATTATTAAAGCACCTTTATTCAAGATGGTAGGTATATGTTATGGGTATATAATATTACCACAAAGCCAAACACTGCTTCATTATCACACCTTGGTGTTCGTCTACTAAGTTGGTTAAAGTGCAAATTACAAAAAAAAATGCTGAAACTGAATTTTCATGCATTTTTTTTCCAAGCATTCCATTTTATACCTTAATTCGGCATAAAGAATTTTTGGGCATAAGAGGCTGAACATGGGCAGGACAAGCACATCTACCAACCATAAGTGAGAGTGCTTGCAGGTACAACATACAGCAGCAGTGGGCCTGAACTAAACATTTACTCAAGACAAGTGTTACTGTAAATATAGGACTGCCTTGCACCGAAGTGAACTGTACCTTTCTCCTAACTTGTGATGTTTGGGCTGACCTGTAACTTGCGGTTTTAGGCTAGTAAAGCGCTTTTTAGTGGGTCATGGTATCTAGTCCATTTCCATAATATAAAGCATTTTTTTCAAGTCTACAATTTCTTTTTAGTTGCATATTATACCTGAACCCAGATTATGAGGATCTATGTACAAATTATGTTACACCAGCAATTAGGAGCAAATTGGCCGCTTTCTTTCATCTCCCATAGACTTTATTATTGGATTGTAAGGACTAAATTTGCCCCCTGTACCAAGAAAACCATTCCTTATCAATTCTGCACAAGAAACAA
This sequence comes from Xenopus tropicalis, assembly GCF_000004195.4. NCBI lineage: Eukaryota > Metazoa > Chordata > Amphibia > Anura > Pipidae > Xenopus > Xenopus tropicalis. Next base: position 26,801,744 of record NC_030681.2, on the reverse strand, counting down.
GCGCCATAGAGGGTAAGGAAGAGTTTATTATACAAAGCTCATAAAAATATTAGCACATTAGCACTTTTCTTTTCCAGTCAGTGGGAAGTAATCCAGATTCAAAGCAGACAGCAGAGTTAACCAGAACACACCATGATCATTAGAACTTAAAGGAACGGTATATCTACTGCTTGCTCTAAACATAGCGAAGTTTGAAAGTGAAACTTAGGGCTCTGGCACACGGGGGAGATTAGTCGCCCGCGATTAACTCCCTGTTTGCGGGCAACTAATCTCCCCGAGTTGCCTACCCCTGCCATCCCACCGGCGAACATGTAAGTCGCCGGTGGGATGGCAGGGGTAGGCAACTCGGGGAGATTAGTCGCCCGCGAACAGGGAGTTAATCGCGGGCGACTAATCTCCCCCGTGTGCCAGAGCCCTAAAGAAACAATTCCATCCTGGTCCCAATAAACAAAGTCAAATGAACCAACAGCCCACTGAGAAGCCTTGGTATAATCCTCTCCAGTTCTCCAGCTACAGCCTGCTATCTTTTTAATTAAAGAGGAGCTCATTATACAGAGGCCTTTCAGGGGGCTGCTGGTTTGTTTGTCTTTGCTTTTTGGAATCAGGAAGTAGATCTCAGTGCATTGTGCCCGAGTCTGAGATTTCAGAAGGAGCCAGCGCTACACATTACAACTGCTTTCAGGTAACCTATTGTTTCTCCTACTCTGCTTATTCTGCTGGAGAAGCTCTATTAACTGATGCATTTTGAAAAAAACATGTTTTCCTATGACAGTATTCCTTTAATGTAAAAAACAAACCCCTGCTCCATCTGAAAAATGTTCCCATTTTCATTTTTTTAATTAAAACTCAATCTATTGTTCATTTTTTTTATTTTAACAATGCAAAATCATTGAAAGCTAAATGACAAAAGTATTTTCACTCACCTTTCAAAATCAGTGGGCTAGCCTGAGTGTATTCCTTACGTTTCAACTGGCCCGGTTGTCTGCGACTGTCAAGATACTCTTTCACCCTGGAATCGAGTGTATCCCTTACAAGAGTGCAAACTTCCTGAAATGAACATCATATTTTTACGGTGACTCAAACAATATGAGCAGCACAAACATAAAGTTGTTCTTTAATCTTAAGGACCTACTGAAATTGTTCTTTTTTTATCTATTTGTACAAAACTTTGAAATGGGTAGAGTTAGAAGCAATCCAGTATACATCTAGTTAGTTCTGCTAATGCACTGGTCAGTCTGTAACCTGTACACCTGCTTGGAGACAGCTTATTCTCATGGAGTTATGGCTTGACTGCTGGTCTGTATGTAAGGCCACAAAACAATAGTTTTTATCAGTCAAATTTGTATTGAGTGTAAATGGTCAAAATTGAAAAACTGATTATTTCTTTTGTTGTTTGGCCCATAAGCCATTAGGTATGGTTGCATCCCCAACTGCTTTAAAAAATACCCTTTGCTATGGCAATGACCTGTTTAAAATAGTGTAGGCCTACACAGGTCTATTCCAGCCACTAAAGCCTTGTTTCTTTGGCACTACACTCTTCTACTCCAAGCATATTTGTTCTAGACTAGTGATCCCCAACCAGTGGCTCAGGAGCAATGTGTTGCTCACCACCCCCTTTGATGTTGCTCTCAGTGGCCCAAAGTAGGTGCCACAAGTAAATAAGATTGGGGATCCCTGTTCTAGATGTTCCTGCCAGTAAGAATAAGTTGTCTCATTAAGAACTATGGGTGGCCCTGATGAACAATTAGGATAAGAGTTGACAATATCTGTCTTTTTCAATAGCAAAACCATTTACCTAGGTAAAGTTGCGTTCAATAGCTGTGACCATTGAAAATCCCTCCCCTTTACCCCCAGGCAGGATTTTCTTGCAAACAAGCAGTTGTTAATCCATATAGTATTATCCTGCCCACTGACTGTGATGCTGCATGCAGTTTCAATAAGCCCATATTACCTTGTAATGATCTTAATTTGTCTCCAAGCAGTCAGGGGCTTCTTAAATGCCTCAGGCATCAACAATTTGTTCAATAAGTTCTTTATAATTCCATTTTCCTTTGGTTGATTAGTTCTTCAACCTGACCCTCAATCTTTATGTTTTAGATGATTGTAAATACAGTACAGCTATGATATCTATTATCCAGAATGCTTGGGACCCAATAGTGTTTTGGATAACCATACAAATAGTTCTGCCTATTTAAATGGGGTTGTTCACCTTTAAATTAACTTTTAATATGATGTAGATATTGATATTCTGAGTCAATTCACAATAGGTTGTCATTTTTTATGTTTTTTTAGTTATTTACCTTTTTGTTCAGCAGCTCTCCAGTTTGGGATTTCAGTAGCTACCTGGTTGCTAGCATCTTTATTACCTTAGCAACCAGGCAGTGGGTTAAATGAAAGACTACAATATGAATAGGAGAGGGGCTTAAAAGTAAGATAAGTAATTAAAAGTAACAATATTAATAGATTTGTAAGCGCCCAGAGCAATCATTTTTGGCTGTGGAGGTCAGTGACCCCCATTTGAATGCTGGAAAAAATGTAGAAGTGAAAGGCAAATAGTTTGACAACTATAAAAATAAATAATAAAGCCCAATTGCAAAGTTCCTAGGAATAGGACATTCTATAACATACTAAAAGTTAATGTAAAGGTGAACCACCCCTTTAACATTTCACTGCCAATAAACTGTAGAAATGTGATGATTTTTTTTATTTTTACCAATATTATTTAGGCGGACTTCTGACCTGCTATTTTCACATACTACAGGTAAGGGACCTGTTATCCAGAACCCTTGGGACCTGGGGCTTTCCAGGTAATGGGTCTTTTCATAATTTTGATGTTTTATATTATTACAGAGAAGAAGGAAATCAATTTTAACAATGTTAATTATTTGATTAAAAGTCTATGAAAAATGGCCTGTCTGTAATTGGGAGCTTTATGGATAACATATTTCTGGATAACAGATCCAATACCTGTACAGGTATGGGATCCCTTATCTGGAAACCTGTTACTGAAAGGCCATCTCCCATAGACTCCATTATAAGCAAATAATTCTAATTTTTAAAAATGATTTCCTTTTTCTCTGTAATAATAAAACAGTACCTGTACTTGATCCCAACTAAGATATAATTACCCCTTATTGGGGGCAGAACAGCCCTATTGGGTTTATTTAATGTTTAAATGATTCCCTTTTTTCTGTAATAATAAAACAGTACCTGTACTTGATCCCAACTAAGATATAATTACCCCTTATTGGGGGCAGAACAGCCCTATTGGGTTTATTTAATGGTTAAATGATTCCCTTTTCTCAGTCATAATAAAACATTACCTGTACTTGATCCCAACTAAGATATAATTACCCCTTATTGGGGGCAGAACAGCCCTATTGGGTTTATTTAATGGTTTAATGATTCCCTTTTCTCTGTAATAATAAAACAGTACCTGTACTTGATCCCAACTAAGATATAATTACCCCTTATTGGGGCAGAACAGCCCTATTGGGTTTATTTAATGGTTACCGTATATACTCGAGTATAAGCCGAGTTTTTCAGCACTAAAAATGTGCTGAAAAAGGAACCCTCGGCTTATACTCGAGCATATACGCGCATATATGGTAAATGGATTTGCAGCTGCTCGTTCCCGCCAGATAGCGCTCGGACTCGGCGTTGTATTGCCTACACAGGAGAAGGACCCATTCGCGGACTTTATTGAGGTTGTCCCGCAACTCTAAGGACCGGCCAAGCAGCGCGAAACTACTGTCTTGTTGCTGTCGGGTGTGCTGCTTATTGTAATCTGCCGAGAGCGCTCTGTTCCTCTAACCCTTGTCACGCGGCAGCTGGCGAGGTGATTACATGACGGCTCCTTGCAGACACACAGGTAGGAATTAAGAGGAGCGCCGCCGCTTATTTAAAGAGCAGCGTAAATGCTGGACTTACGGATCCTCTGGCGCTGCTGACAGGGCACACCGCAAGGTACCGCTGCTTCACTTGCACACCGGGAGTTGCTTTGGGTCTCATTGAAATATAGCAGGGTGCTGGGTGGCCATTCTGTAGGTGTCTCATCGGGCACTTATGTCCCAAATCGCCACCATGAGTTTTTTATACGCCCCCAGACCCTGCTGATGAGACAGTCCTTCAACTTCATATGGTAGCTTTGCACTTTATGCCTCTACACCATTTTATCCGTTTGTTGACCTGCCTGTCTGTATTGCTTAATTGCTATATCAAGTGGTTACATAATGTATGTGTATAATTGGGCTAATAATGTGGTCTGATTGGCAGAAAGTGGAAGTAAAGATGCCCCTGAGGAAGTTCCAGTTTATGTAATGGTGTATAACATCGTTGTACCATTAAGGGAAGCCACAGCATGCTTTACACTGTTTACATAGCAAATAAAATTGTGTTCTTGAACCAACAAATGTATTTGTAGCTGTAATATTGGTGTGTAGGCGCCATCTCGGTGCATTGTGCTTGGGTCTGAGCTTTCAGAAGGAGCCAGCGCTACACATTAGAACTGCTTTCAGCTAACCTATTGTTTCTCCTACTCCCATGTAACTGGGGGTGTCGGCTTATACTCGAGTCAATACGTTTTTCCAGTTTTCTTAGGTAAAATTAGGTACCTCGGCTTATATTCGGATCGGCTTATACTCGAGTATATACGGTAAATGATTCCCTTTTCTCTGTAATAATAAAACAGTACCTTGTACTTGATCCCAACTAAGATATAATTACCCCTTATTGGGGGCAGAACAGCCCTATTGGGTTTATTTAATGGTTAAATGATTCCCTTTTCTCTGTAATAATAAAACAGTACCTGTACTTGATCCCAACTAAGATATAATTACCCCTTATTGGAGGCAGAACAGCCCTATTGGGTTTATTTAATGGTTAAATGATTCCCTTTTCTCTGTAATAATAAAACAGTACCTGTACTTGATCCCAACTAAGATATAATTACCCCTTATTGGGGACAGAACAGCCCTATTGGGTTTATTTAATGGTTAAATGATTCCCCTTTTCTCTGTAATAATAAAACAGTACCTGTACTTGATCCCAACTAAGATATAATTACCCCTTATTGGGGCAGAACAGCCCTATTGGGTTTAAATGATGTTAAAATGATTTTTTTGTAGACTTAAGGCATGGAGATCCAAATTATGGAAAGATCCCTTATCTGGAAAGCCCCGGGTCCTGAGCATTCTGCATAATAGGTCCTATACCTGTACTAGGATATATGTGACCGCATTACATTCTACATTAAAATGAGTCAAAATTAGTTCCCCTTTAAGTCTGTGTAACATATGAAATGGGCTGTGAGAAGAGAATGTTCCTTAAAATTGTCTGGAGAACATCCAGGCCCTTTTGGCACTAAACTGAAGGAAGGAGGAACTTTGCTTTGAACCAACTTACTAAAGATATGTAAAATATAGCCTACTTTGGAAAAAAATAAAAGATTTCTTAAACAGAGCATTTACAACTGAATTGCCTAGAAAGATGTAGAATGTGAGAGTACAAATAAGCCTGTAATTTAAATATTTATGCCTGGTACTATAATTAAATGGTGACGTTGTAAACACTTCCTGGGTTATTATTTGCCAACTTTTGAGTTATCACAGAGAAATCCTCATATTTCAAATAATGAAATTCTACTGGATTATCTGGATTTTTCAGAGTAATTAGGCTGGCGAACAGAAACAAATCATGGGGACATTAAGATAATAATTTCTTGCTGGGCTACTTTCCCCATTAAAAAAAATATCTATATACAGGTATGGGATCCCTTACCTGGTAACCCGTTATCCAGAAAGCTCCAAATTATGGAAAGCCCCTCTCCCATTGACTCCATTTTAATTAAATAATTCAGAATTGTAAAACTGATTTCCTTTTTCTCTGTAATAATAAAACAGTACCTTGTAATTGATCCCAACTAAGATATAAATAATCCTTATTGGATGCAAAACAATCCTATTGGGTTTAAATAATGTTTTATTGATTTTTTAGCAGACTTAAAGTATGGAGATCGATATTACGGAAAGACCCCTTATCCGGAATACCCTTGGTCCCAAGCATTCTTGATAACGGGTCCTATACCTGTATATATATATATATATATAAATGGAATAAACCGGCACTCACAGGCTATTTCACATCAAAGGCTTCAAACGATTATTTGAAAAAAATGATATATATATATAATAGAAAGAGTGCCGCACTCACTTTTTTCAATAAAAACACTTTTTCTTTTGTATCAAGTCCCTGTGAGTGCGGCACTCTTTCTATTATATTTTTGTTTTTGACCTGCACCAAGGGCATTTGGACTTGTATAGGGTGTGCTCCTCCCTGTGTACTATATATATATATATATATATATATATATAACGTTTTGGGGTTTTGGAAACTAAACCAGCACGAACATCCAAGCGTATGTCAGCATGAAACCAAGGATGATTTTTACAGTTGTGTGTGTTATAAAACACTTACTGTAACGTTAACAAGGCATGGCGTAAAGTCCAGCTATAGAAAAACATAAGTAAAATTATGCATTTATGAGAAAGAGCAGTATAAAAGGAGTCATTAAGTAAAGGGAAACAGAACACATGCCTAAGAGTCCCTTAGGAGCTGTTAAAGGTTACTTATAACTCACAGTAGTCCCAACATAACAATGAAAATAAGATCTGAGCAAATCAGGGCAGTCCAATTTCTTCCCTGCAGCTACAGGCTTTTGAAGTTAAAATGGTTTTGTTGTACCTCCTTCTCATGGTCAGAAAACCAGCTGGTGTCTTTACTGGTGCCTTGAGGCAAAACTTGAAGATCCACCAGAACGGCGAAGTTCCCACACTGCGGAACAAAGGATGAAACCTTTAGGATGTTGTAAGGCACATGTACGAGAGACATAAAAAGGAAGCCACCATCCAGAAATCATTCTAAGCCTCTAATTCAAAAGGAACACATCAAATTACATGATTACCTGACCCACTGCTGGAAGTGGCAGGCCATTAGTTTTGCATTCATTGAAAGACCTGCTGGAACTTTTCAATTAAGCCTGTAAAATTAAGGGGGAAACAAACGACGCGCTGAGGACCACAGAAGTACCCCGTTTTAAACCACAATTACAAGGTATTACCGAACAGGTGGCTAAAGATTATCATTAAACATATAATAATATCCAGGTAATACGCTTTATAAACTTTGTGCCTCAATCTTTATGCCATTTTAGGAAATATTTGAATATTAAAACTGGAACTGCATTTAGACACATGTTGTGTTCAAACATTATATAACACAATGGTATATAATTGGTCTTCATGTTTTAATGTTATTTATTTATTATCATTATTTGCCCTCCTATTCTGTCTTTAAAACAGCTGTAGCTAGAACCACCTTGATAAGCTAGAACCACCTTGATATTAATAATAAAAATATAATTTATTACATAATTTCATTGGAATTGTATAAGGAACATTAAGGGGCTGATTTATCAAAATCTGAATGGGTACGATTACAAAAAATTAGTATATTTTCTAATTTATAGAACTTTGCATATTTTCCACAATATTTTCGTTACTTTCTGCGACTTTTTCGTGCTTTGCGTGAATTTGCGCAACAAAATCGTATTTGTTACAACGACTATGAAAGTTTTGGAATTTATTCAAGCTTCGGTATCGTGACTATCTTTTGGCCAGGTTGGAGCTGCAGAGTGCCATTGAGCCCTATGGGAGACTTTCCTTGGGCCAGGTTGGAGCTCCAGAGTGCCATTGAGCCCTATGGGAGACTTTCCTTGGGCCGGGTCGGAGCTGCAGAGTGCCATTGAGCCCTATGGGAGACTTTCCTTGGGCCGGGTTGGAGCTGCAGAGTGCCATTGAGCCCTATGGGAGACTTTCCTTGGGCCGGGTTGGAGCTGCAGAGTGCCATTGAGCCCTATGGGAGACTTTCCTTGGGCCGGGTTGGAGCTGCAGAGTGCCATTGAGCCCTATGGGAGACTTTCCTTGGGCCGAGTTGGAGCTGCAGAGTGCCATTGAGCCCTATGGGAGACTTTCCTTGGGCCAGGTATGAAATTTTGTGCAATTAACGCACATCAGAAATTATCATTATTAATACGAATTTTTGCCAATCGTACTTAAAAACAGCCGAAATTCGGACTTTGGTAAATCAGCCCCTAGGTGTCATTTACAGTAAAGAAGGCAGTGTGTGCAATCGCCCATTGCTACCAGACCACTGTGGCCATTGCTATCAGACCTATGGCAACCCTCATGAATAGAGCGCCCAGGCAGCCACCCATCCAGTTTTGAAACATACAGACTGACATACAGACAGAGCTGCCCAGTTCAAAACAGCCTGTCTACTTTTCTCAAGTCTGAAGATGGCCTGCCATGTCATTAATTGGCGTCTGCATGTCATTGTTCCACCTCCATGTCACCAGCTCCACCCCCTGAACCAGATCATAAAGGTAACAAAGGTGGCAACTGGAACTCTAAAAGGTGGGATGAGACACTTGCCGATAATTTAATTCACAAATTATTGTAAAATTGCAGTCCTCTAATCACTTTCACAACTAAAATGATGCATTTCTAGTTTTCAAGATTTTCTAACTTTGTACTCTGATTATATAATGAATTTGAAACAACGTTGCCACCTGCTGGTCATTTTGGCCAACTGGTCACATCTTTTGATGTTGCTCTGCTTAGAAAATGACATTAGTAAACATAGAAAATCATCTGACTTTTCTCTGGTCAGTTCTAAGCAGAGTGACATCATGAGAAAATGCTGACGGGAAAAAAGCTCCACGTGCCATTTGCCTAAATCTGCTCCACTAAAGTATTACATTTACAGCTCACATTTACACTCACCTAAAGGATTATTAGGAACACCATACTAATACCCTTCTCTGACCTCTAGCATCAACAAGGCATTTTTGCCCACAGGACTGCCGCATACTGGATGTTTTTCCCATTTCACACCATTCTTTGTAAACCCTAGAAATGGTTGTGCGTGAAAATCCCAGTAACTGAGCAGATTGTGAAATACTCAGACCGGCTTCTATCTAAATTTGCTAAGTTGTATATAAATATGAAGTGAAAATAAAACCAAGTAAGGTAGTGGCTATTGGTTTAGAATAGTGTCTAGCATAGCATTCTCCAAGAGGTGCTAAATTGCCCCTGTGCAGTTCAGATAAGCCGCCTTTGGTAACTAAACTGGTGTAGCACATGAGTTAGTATTATACATTCTCTTTATACATGTGAATTATGGCTATGAGTAATGCAAATGCACATTTCTAAGACCAGCACCATCATAATGACCTTGCAATGCTCTGGAGACACCCTCGGTTAGGTTTGTGGTGGCAAGGGGAAATGGTCTTTGGAAAGTCCTATGGCTTAAATCAGTCAGCTGCAATCATGGTAAGTTAGATGTGATTTTTTGGTCAGCCACAAAGTTGGAGCAAGCCGAGTTATCCTCGTCATCAAAAATATGGAGTATAAAATCATGTGAGAGAATCAGCCTGTAGCCCCTCCATGCGGGCGAACCAAATGTAACACAGGAGACTGTGTGCAACACGCTCAGACTCTGGTTCATTCGCTGGAAATGTCCGACTAACAGAATGCTGACGTTATGTGGGAAACTGAAGGAAGTAAAACAGTAAAGTATGTAATTATAGGTTGGTTGCAGAAAACATGTAACCCGCGGTCTGAAAACAAGTCTGCTCCCAGCAAATGAGAAGCTTTCTGATTTTTCCTTCTTACAGTGGGCAGAATACTAAGCACAAAAAGGTTATGTGTCAATTTAGTATATAACTGAAACTTTGGGATTATTGAATGTAATATCAGTGTTGTGGTTCAAGTTGCAGTTCTGTAGTTATTTCCAAAGTGCTTTATTTGAGCCACACACAATAATACTAAGCAATAATACTAGGCAGGGCTGAAATGGTTTCTTGCCAAGGCAGTCTTGGGGATAATGGATAATCAAAAGGCTACCACATGAGTGCAGGTTGTAATATAAACTAATAAAGAGTACTGACTAAGCTGCATGACATTTTCTGCTATGTGCTTCTAGCAAAACAGAATTATATATATAATTTAAAGGCAGCGCACTTAAAAAATGGCAAGAAAGGCCCAGGTGATGCCCAAACAAGCAGCATCCACGTTTACAATAGATATGACCAGCACGATTGTCGCTAACCCCAGTTACGTTCCAATGTAGGGGACAGGCAACCTACAGGTTTGGCCATTGGCAGCACCATTGTTTGTTTCTTTTGCTTTCTTAGGCTCTGATGTTGTTTTCATTTCTGTTTCTCTGCCTTTCACTTGCTGTACATTACAATACACTTTGGATTACTTACTGTTGTTGGATGTAGTTTTGTCTATGTTTTTTTTCCTTAAATCTTGCGAGCGCCATTCCATGAACTTTATATCATTACCTCTATACAGACTCCTGGTTTTGCCATTGTAGTAAGTGCACCTGTTCCTTTATGTATCTGTGTGTGTGAAATAGTGGGGCCCAAAACACCTAAATGGCCAATGCCCCTGAACTGCCCCAATCCAGGCCCTGGTCCAGCCAAACCTTTCCCCTTTGACAGGAAGGCCTGTTCATGGAGTCACCAGGCCCGAGGCAGGAGACCTCCCTGTCCCCTTCTATTGACAGCCCTGCATATAAGTTCTAGAATCAAATTCCCAGAAGCATTCCGAAGAGATTCATGCTATTATTGCCAAGTCTGACCTTACACAGTAACATTTCAAATTTCGTTCTTTCTCAAGCTTTAACGAGAGCTTATATAAAACAGTATATAAAGAACGCATAAGGTAGAAATAGGCTTACATGGATAAAAAAAATCCAGCTACTTACTGTGGCATCAGGTGCCATTTAAACCAAAACACACAGTTCTAAGTATTCATCATCGAGACGAGTGCTGTCCAACTGATTATTTGTAGTGGGGTGATGATTTTTCATATAGCATGTTCAAGGGCTTGTTTAAATTAAGATGATATCATACAGAGGAGTTTATGGAGCCTCTAAGCAGACTGGGGGCCATAAAAATCCTTGGGAGGGCCACATTTGGCCCACAAGCCTCCAGTTGGACAGCTCTGATCTAGACAAAAACTCCTGGAGGCAAATAAAGAAGGTTCATGAGGTAGGAATCCTAAAAAGGATCAGATCATAATCCCTATTTAAATGTTTGAGAGACAATGCCTGTAACTTAATCTTGGACTCTTAATCCAAAACAATTGCAATAAATCCTATTGTCCCACATTTGGGGGGTGGGACCCCTTCAATAACTTGTTGTTGGGACCATTTTACCTTTTGCAATTTGTTTTGCAAATTTGGGAGACACCAGGTACAAGAAATGTGGCAGTCTGCAACAAAATATTGTGAGGAAAGGCATTGCTGATATTCACAGCTTTCTTTATAATATGTTTTTGGATAAGTGATCCCATACCTGCTCTACTAAGTCTTTTCCCTTGTCTTTACATTGTTAGATAGCTATATCTGCGGGGGATATACTTTTTCTTGTGGGATTTTTTTTGTACTCTGGTAGCACATGGACATGTAGAAAATTCAAGCGCGGTTAGAACAAGGTCTGAGAAATATCTAGTGGTGCCTGGGCAGGGAAAGGAATTTTAATCTACCATTGTGTTTTGCTTGATTTTATCAAGATTTGGCAATGCTGCAGAGATTATCATGTTGCTATAACACAATAATATTCACTTGGGAAGAATGACCTATTTCCTCAAATGTTAAGGTCTATGACTAAAATCTCCCGTTCTTTTAAACTTAGATAAAAATAAATTAAGCACTATAATTGAATGGACACTAAAACAGTCCTTTGTGGGCAGGGGGAGCAGTATCATAGAGGGCCACATTGTGCCACACCTCAAAGCCACGGCACTTTGATACTAGTAGTACTGCACGACGTAGCACCAAACCGCTCTTAACCCCTACATGTATAATTTTGGGTTTTCAGCTGCCTTTTTCAGGAGGCTACTTGGGGTGCTATTTTGTATAAGTTTCTAAAACCTGCAGGTGGACAAAACTTTATTTTTTTTTTTAGTAAAAAAGTGATCAACAAGAAAAAACCATATATATATGTGTTTGCTTAGAATGTGACCTTTTAAAACCCTATTCGAGTGTCACTCCATTACAATCTGCTAGTCTGTAATATTAATTCTAAATACACTATGGTTAAGGGGTCATGGTTACACAAAAAGACCAAATTATAACTGACTGATCCATATTTATAGTAGGAGAACATTTCCCTAATTGAAGCCAGGTAGCTCCTTCTTGTGGTTGATACAGATCACAATATGGATTTTGCCAAACATGATGGGCCAAGGATTTACTGTTCAGTTTACATAAACGTACCCACAGTCTGTTTTTAGTTATGTTGGATGGTTGGGAAAGGGGTGGTGCTTCTTTGAGATTTTAGTGTTCTAATGTTGCTAACTGCTATTAAATGAAGTTATGCAATTTGAAGTTTGCATTTACTTTCTTGTTTTCTGATACATTTGAGATGAGATTCACTATTTGCACTTGACTGACTGACTGACCATCACTATACATGGTATCCTGCAATACCATCAGATCTTTCCATAAAGAAGAACCCATTTGCTGAAGGTATGTTCTTCCAGATGGGAAAAGCGTTTTTTCGAAATGTGGGTGCACATTAGTAATAATAATAATAACCCCAATAAAGACTATGGGGTATATTTATCACTACATAAAATAAGAGCCAGTGCACATAGGCTCCAGGGAAGACTAGCAGAGAAAACATTTAGTGTAATACTTTTTATCTAGACACCACCACTTATTGTGTTCCATTTGGGATCTATGTAGGCCCCAAGTGGATAAAGATCACTGTTGTACCAAGGGTTTAAAAGTCAAATAATCTTACCATCCGCTGTTTATGGATGGTCTGCGACTTCCTCAGACGTTGTTCCTGGACAGGAGGAACAAGCCTCTGAGGAAGTTGTAGACGAAACGCGTATGGCTGATGATGTCACCAGGGAGTGCCCCATAGATAAGCAAATGATTTGAGAGAAGAGATTCTACAGGGCCAACTTGTGTAGAAATCAAGCGCGCAGTTTAAACCAGGAGACTCTGCAGTGCTATACATGGTGAAATTTCACTCTAGCGGACTGTAAGGAGCTCTAACTTCACTCTTTAATAAATAAACCCCTATGTCTAAAACTGATTTATTTAGCACCTCCTATGCTTCAAATTAAAGGGTTTATTTGGCAAGAGTCCCGAAGTTCCGTATTCAGTTTGGCTGCTTTTTAAGTGGTTCTAATACCTGTTGTGCTGAAACACTAATTTTTTAGCAACCATTTTATTATTCAGAGTTTGTTTTGATTAGAGACACCAGTTGGTTCCCTTGTTGAAAACTTTATGGAATAAGCAGTCACCAAGTCATAACTCACATGGAATAACATCTTTAAGAATGTTAAAAAAAAGCACATCTGATTGCCAAGACAAGTGCCAACTAAAGCAACTTTGACCCTTTTTGAAATCACCACTCTCTTATAATGAGAACCATATAAGCGTGTAATCCAGCAATTCTATTTTTTACTTCTAATCACAAAACAAATAATTTTGGGTGCATTTTTAACACAAGGTCCCATTCTCCTAATGTCTTGATAACAACTCTGCACTGCATCACTCTCGGTTCCCAAGCGGCCTTTCACTGCCCCTTATCTTTAGTCTAGTTTCACACTGTCAAACTGTGTTTTTCTAGGAAGAAGGCATTAGCAGAGATGAAAAATGTTGCTTAACACCTCCTTGCCCTTTAGCATTATTATTCCTGCTGTCAATTCCCTTTAAAAAGAAAGCCAAAGAAAAGCCAAAAGGTTTTCCTTCTGGTAGGAGATATAGCGAAAGGAACAGTAGTTATTACTTAATTCCAAATGAAATAAAATACTTCCGGTCCATTGTTTAAATAGACCTTATTTTATGAGCAACATTATTTATATGCATATCAGTTAACAGATAACAACCCCCCCCCCCCCCAAAAGTAACTCTAGGCACATTGCTTTACCTGTGGATATAGAATATTCCTTATCTACAACATCACAGGCACCTTATACCCGACAAGTTTGCCAACTTGTATTTTCTTTCTTTCTAGTGGGTGCTAAATGTAGACAAACAAATGAACAAAGTTTTGCCAATCAGAATCAGAACTAGCTTCTCTTTCTCTAGGAGAAACCAAAACTGTTTACGTGTTTAAGTGGCTAGAGACTACTGCATGTGTGTGGTCCGACTCAGTATCAAACTGAATAAAAAGAGCAATATGCCACACTTCAGCAACAGAAGGAATAAAGAAGTGGTGAGGCAGGGAACGTGCATACAGCTCTCATGAGCATTTTTCCATAAATGGGAATTTTATACAGACGCTTTTCCATGACTATAGAACGTAGAAGCAGCGAAGCCAAAACAGAGTTTTTAGACTGACAGGATTCCAATAACTGAAAAGTTACAAGAAGCAAATGTTACTTAACATTTGCAATGCAATAGAGTAGCTGATTTAGCCAAGAAGGTCTATCCAGTCTCATAAGGCAGAGTATAGAAACAATGATGGAATCATTTCCTACAGGAAAGTGATAGAGAAACAATTTCAGGAATTCCCAGAATCCTTAGTAAGCAAATGCTGCTCTGGATTTCTAACCGATCTAATTGGTCAGCCAGTAAGCCACTCACACAGGGCCCAAACAACATGGAAAGCCCAAATAGCAACTATGAGGCTGGGCAGAATTATGGGGTCTTGCAGTAACATATCTAGAATTTACTAGCATCCAATTTAAATGTTTTAAAGCCCCCAGAATTCGGTCCAGGGCACCCCAACAACCAATGAAACAGTGAGTTCTTCACTGATGCACTATTTTAGTACATGTGTGAGAATCATATCAACTCTCCCACGGTTTAAAGGAGAAGGAAAGGCTAGTAAAGAGTTAAAGGAACAGTAACACCAAAAAATGAAAGAGCTTTAAAGTAATAAAAATATAATGCACTGTTGCCCTGCACTGGTAGAACTGGTGTGTTTGCTACAGTAACACTACTATAATTTATATAATAAGCTGCTGTGTAGCCACGGGGGCAGCCATTCAAGCTGGAAAAAAGGAGAAAGGGCACAGGTTACATAGCAGATAACAGATAAGTTCTGTAGAATACAATAGTGTTTTATCTGTTATCTGCTATGTGCCTGTGCCTTTTCTCCTTTGAATGGCTGCCCCCATGGCTACATAGCAGCTTATTTATATAAATTATAGTAGACTTTCTGAAGTAAACACACAACTTTTACCAGTGCAGGGCAGCAGCACATTATATTTTAGTTACTTTTATACACTTTCATTTTTTGGTGTTACTGTTCCTTTAATTTCAAGCTGCAGGCATACCTTCAGTTGTCTCAATAGTGCCCATAAATCTCCCCATATTTCTCCTGTTCAGATGATCAGAAGCCAAACAGGAAGAAAAAATGCTGAGCTGAGTAAAGAAAGTTCCCATAATGCCTCACTCCTGCACAGACATGCAGACCAAGTGAACATGCTCAGTTCGACTATGAGTCAGCTTCCTGCTGATTGGCTCAGATCCACATTCCTAAGGGGGGGGGGGTGAGTTCTTAGCATTCTTGAGGGAGGGGGTAGCAGGAAAGAGCAGAGAGCAGAAAGCTGCGTGTCTGTGGCACAGGAATTACAGACACAAGAAATCTTTTTTCAGAGAAGTCAGTGCAGCGTTTCTGTGAGTGCTTATGGCTGTATTTACATAGACCTTTCTGATAAGACTTACTTAGTTTTTACCTTTCTTTCTCCTTTAAGCCCTAGGAGGCTGTTAGCCTGCACTTTGAGGGGACATTTTTCATGCAATAAGCGCCCTTTAATTTATATGGGAAAAATGCTTAGAAGAGCAACATTACATTATGTTATACAGGAGAGTATATGACCCCTGTAAAGTCAGGGAGAAACACCTTCTAACAAAATAACACCAACTAATGTATCAAATAACACATTTTACAAAAACAGTACACATATAAACTAGAAAGCAAAGTTATCTGTGATGCACTATTAAAAAGGTTTCTGCAAAAGGTAAACTGGTTTTACACTCGGGCAAATCAGTACTGTTCATACATTGCACTGGCAGGAATGCTCCGATGCTCTGTGTAATCCGCCTGGAAGAATACTGAACCTTTGAACTTAGCCAGAATGATAAAATGTAAGCAGACATAATGTACATTAGCGGATATTGGAAGTCCCTATCTAAATAGCCTAATGCTGGGTAATAACTAAGAGCAACATAAAAGTTCTGAGGCATGCAACACTGCATAAAAATGTTAACTAGATCCATGCAGCAGGCTAAATGGTCCCTCTAAACTTTGAACTCTGGTGTTGGGTTTAGCCAAAATAATCCTCTCGCTCTGTCTCAAGACATGAATGAGGAATCAGCGTGCTATAAAAAGCAGTATAGGCTATCGTTTCCCAGGGTGCTAGCAAAGGGAATGATCAGTACAGGATCATGTCGGCTAACATCTAAGGATATTAATTGCCACTGGATACAATTTAGTGCTTCGGAAAGTCTTTGAGGATTTAATAAAATGCCTGGACTACTGATAACAATGTCTTCTGCAAAGTATGTATGGCATTTGCCTAGTTCGCTGGCTGCTGCTAACTGGTGGCACACAAGGCACTGCCAAACTATAAATCTCTGGCGTTGTAGTTCAGCAAACACTGGCTAGCCCTAAGGCAGCTAGAATATTTGGCAGCATTAATAACTGCAGACTCCATATACATATTAAATACACAGAACTTTTAAAAGGGAACTTGTACATTAATAAAAAAAATGTTCAGTGCTTTTAAAGTTATTTGTAAGCCTAACTGCAATTCAAAGCAGTATGTACAGTATTTATGCATTTTTAGCACTGCTAGTTCTGACTCTTGAAGCAATGTAGCACAAGCCAGCTTTCCTCCAACCAAGAACCCAAGTACCCTGTATGCTTCTTCACAGATATTTATCAACTGACCTCTTCACTGTTTCAAGATTCAGAACTAGCAATGCAGAGAACAGAAAGGGGCAAATACGTCTTTTAGTAGTAATTACATTTACAAATATAAATAGCCTTACTACTGCCTGAGGAGGTGGCTGCAACTCATTGCAGTGGGGCTGGGACAGTGTGGAGAGGTTGGCAGCAAATATGACCAGCCACCCATCTCTGGGGTCATTTGCTTCCCTAAATTGGGGAGTTCCTGCAATTAAGTTGGTTCCCCTAATAGAATTGACTGAAATAATCACAATAGATGGGATTTCAACAGATAGTTTTCTTTTCCTCTTGACTATATTATGTAGTTATACACCCTTCTTCAACATGAGGTCAATGAATTGGGGCTTGTGCTGAACATATTTTTTGCCCAACTGTACACTAAGAAGCCCTCTGTATAAGCAAACACCTTCCTTCCCCCAGCTGCAGCCTTTGTTGGGTTTTGAGATAAGAAGCAGCTCATTATACAGAGGGCTTATCAGTGGAATAGTAGTTTGTTTTTGGCAGCTTGTTTGAATCAGAAAGTTGGAATGAAGTTATATTCATATATATTTATATATGTATATATATATTATATTTATATATATATATATATATATATTCAGTTTATATAATTTTGTCCTGTTTAATGCAAGAACCAAACATAATAGATATTTCTTTCTAATAAATAGATGTTTATTTCTAACAAAAGGCAAAAAGTATGTCCAGTACCAGTTCTTTTCATTGCTCTGATGTTGACAAAGCAGGAGTACTACTACCATTAAAGGTGACATTAAATAATCTCTTTTTTGTTAACCAATTTGGATTTACTTGAAACAGCGTGTGTGAGTATAGCAGGAAAAAGTGAAAAAATTGCTACGAAAACTGAATGAAGAAAGCCAATAAGCCAATCATTAGCTCCTTTATAGGTGTTTAAGAGCATTTTTATGATGTGTCCTCTCCTGTCACATTTTCTCTCATCTTATTAGCAGGCTTTAACTTTCAAGCAGCACCGATAAGACGACAAATAAAGCATCCTTGTCCTTTAAATAACTCTCAATTATCACGTTTATAGATAAGGTAATTACACATAGCAGCCCCTCCGTCTCTGACAGCTGAAATGCAGTTGTGTGTGCCACAGTAAGGCAAACAAATGCATGGTGTGGGCAATCTCAGCTCCATTTAAGGGATTGTAATAAAAATGTCCGATATGTAAAAAGTACACTTATACATAAAGCTGTGCAAAAAAACGGCATTGATATACACCAGACATCCCATTTAACTCCATGGTGTGCTATAAAATCACATATATTTATTAAGCTTTATAACTATTTAATGCAAATATGTATTCAAGCGTGAAACTGTGGCATAAAAAAGGTTAAAGCTCAAAAAGGCACCGTAAAAATGGTATTGAGTGGCGCCACTTTTCTACACAGTCCACTGCTGCCTGAATTTGACGTCTGCTAGCAATGCCACGTTGACTGTGGTGTAAATAAAATGATGGTGTAATTTTAGGAATTAGGGTGGTGTTGAACAAGTACGTAACTTTATGAATAATCAGATTAGCTCTTTGTATTGGATTATAGCTGTGATCTATGGAGTAGATTTACAAGGAAGAACAGTCCCACAGAGAGATTAATCGGCCATGATACCACAGCGACTAACCTCCCAGAAATGCCTTTCCACCAGCAACAAATGGCATCGCCTGCGGCAGCAGAGATTTGTTATGGCCAACTAATCTCTCCGTGAGACGTTAGCCTTAAACTTTTTCGACCAATTCTTTAAAGCTTTTTTAAAACTGAGAAATGTATTAAAAAAAATAAGTAAATAAAAAATTCACTGCTCCATGCAAAGAGCAGCGTCTGCCTTAGAGCAGGCAGTAAGGACAGTAGCCTGATGTGGCCTGTGCCTCCTACAGCTCCGTAGGAAGGTAGGGGGCAGGAGGGGAGACGCCCACGTGCCTCCCCCGCCCACCAAATTTGAATCTAGTGCAGCCTTACACATGTTGCATTAGATTTAAAAAGAAGTTTACAGGTCTCTGCTTTTGGATATTTGCACAATGCCGCACGCAGTAGGCAAAGTCCAAAAAAGGCTGACTCTGGCCTTTATTAGCATTCTACACACAGGAATTCCCTGTTTCATCCAGAGCTGTGTGCATGCAGTGCAGGGTAAAAACCAGAACTTTTAACTTAAATTCCAATTCTTACTCTACTGCACATAAGTGTGGCACAGGGTAGTACAGAAGGGACTTCAGGAAAGAGAGCGGCATGGCACCCACAGGCCAGTGCACGTGTCAGTGAACATAAGTGCAAGTGTAGTCTGGAGATAGCGCTTATATTTGCTGGGAGGTGCCTAAACAATTGGTTAGACACTTATCAAGTATTCTGCCAATTTTCTAGGTAGCCGGTGGAAGAAAGCCCAATTTGGCCACCCATATGCTGGGCCAAATTTAGCTGATCCAATCATTAGCCCATCAACCACTGGGGTCTACATAGACTGGTTGGAAGAGGATGCATCGATATGCTGATGCACTCTTTGTGTGAAGGGGAAACCTGCCCAATTGACATCAGCTCCATTTTTGCCCAGATCTCAGCCAGCTAGCCCATTGGTGCCCCCAATATACAGGGTCAAATCAGAATCTTAAATCTGCCCTTGTATAATCACCACCTTTAAAGTGTAGAAAAAGAAATAAGATTACTTATTCAGAACCCTCCCAAACTGTCAAAGGAAATTCTCTATCCTGATTTTATCCCAAAAAGAAAAATGTGGCCATCAAATATAAATAGGTCCAGTCCGTGTAAATTGCAAAGAGTTAGAAAAGTGGTTTTGTTTCATTCATGTTATTTCTCTTTATTCTTCTTTTGTCTTGCGAACATTATAGGTAGTATTCACAACCATTGATAAAACAAATGTGACATTGTACTTAAAAACCTCTTGGTAGCATACTGTCCTGTGCTTATCATTCAACACTGACATCCCACTTCAAAGCCAGAAAGCAACCATTTAGGACAGTCTAAGCCTTTGAAACACGGCCAGATTATACCTGAACCTAAGATTAACCAATTGCGTAAGGGCAGGGTCCTTATTGCAACTATAATATTAACCATTTACAGTAAGGAATATAAGGACTGCCATAAAATTAGTAAATATTAACTTTGATAGCATTTGCTGTAAGCTCTTGAGAGTAGGATCCTCTGATCCCATTATATTTTACTCTGTAACCCTTGTTAAAGTATTGTCATTAAGTATTATACATCTATATATTGTATAGCAGAGATATTATATGATATTATCTGTAAATATGAAATTCATTTTAAAGCAAAAATATAGGTCATTAGAAAATGGATCTTGGTTCCTCAGTGATCTAAATATAAATATTTTTGCAAAAGAAAAGGGAAGGAAGACATAAGAAATGTGCACAATCATGGTGAACGTAATTGAAATGAATATTTTTTTTATTACCCAATAAAAATGACGAGTCAGATCACAAGCCTCGCTGCTGAACTTTTTCTTTCTGATACTTCCATTATTACACATTTTCCGTAATTTCAAAACTTGCCTTCCCTAATCGTTGGGAGATGGGAGAGACTAAGATTTTATTAATAGAACTGGTGGTTTCTTGAGTCAGGCCCAATAATCATATAAGTCATACACATTATGCAAAGAAAAGAAAAAAAAATGTTTCCCTTTATGATGCCTCAATAACTGGCAACTCTCCCCTATTCCTAGGAACTGATACATTTTTAGAATAGTTTGGAGGGATTTAATGTTCCAGGAAATATCCCCACAATTCAAACTGCCCAGCTCTTCTAAAGTATCCAACCTGTCTAATAACCACAAAGCAATTGTCAGTGTTTCTTCTCTTGCTCTAAAAGTTAGAGTTATTGAAATAGTTTGCTTAAACAATTGAACTTCTAAGAGTACAGGTATGGGATCTGTTACTCGGAAACCTGTTATCCAGAATGCTCCGAATTATTGGAAGGCCATACCCCAAATAATTCTAATTTTTAGGAATGGTTTCCTTTATCTCTGTAATAATAAAAGAGTGCCATATACTTGATCCTAACTAAGATATAATTAATCCCTATTGAAGTCAAAACAATCCTATGGGGTTTGATAATCCAAATTATAGAAAGATCCCTTATCTGTAAAACCTTAGGTCCCATGCTTTCTGGATAATAGATCCTTTACCTGTATCATAGTCAGTAGTTTGTATTATGCATGTACAATAAGTGTGGTGCACTAATTATAGCTATACTGTACCACCACAGCAGAAATAAATACCTGGGAAGTTTTATTTTTTACATGTTGGTGACTATGAAGCTGTCACTTGGTAGTGACAAGGACTTGGTGGTTTGGGGCTGTCTGGGACAGGTGAAAGGGTTTGGGACTGCCCTATATAGTTAGATTTTTGCAAAGCAAATCCACATCCTCTGGGCAAACCCTACCAAGTAAGCAGTTAGTAAATTGTTGATCTGCTATGTTGTTGGGTTAAACAGATGCAAGTAAATCAATTCAATCTAGATAAAGAACTGATGATCTGATAAAAAAAATGTTGGGGAGTCTTATTCTAACCAAAAATCATGTATTAAATATTCATGGTGATTTGATCATCAATGAATTCCAAATTGGTACCAACTGCACTGCCCTGATATCTGTCCTAACTGCAAGTGCATTCCTGGATCTTAAAATAACAAAAAGGCGTATATATTCTAGGCAGGCAGCAGGCAAATAAAGGCTGAGTACAGGCAATGGTCTGGGCAGGCAGCAGGCAAAACAGTTTGTGAAACAAGAAGAAGGTCAGGGCAGGCAGAAGGAAAACAAGAATCCAAACTACAGGCCAGGGCTCAAAAACCAGGGAGTGAGAATAAGGGCAAAAAGGGCAGGGCAGAAAAAGACTTACAGTAACACAGGATACTTGGGGTAGAAACTCAGGAGACTTGATCACTGCAAAGAGCTCAATTATCCAGCAATGGGTAGAGAAGGATGCAGGCTTAAATAGCCACATAAAGGGCTATTGCCTGCTATAAAAGTTTGTCCGTTTGTGGATTTGTTCTTCCTGTATTTAGACACAGTAGGACTATACAGGACAAAATGTCTCAGGGACCATCCTCTCAGTCAACTAAAAAAAGTAGTAGTAGCTCAAAGTAAAATGGGCCCCAGAAAGCAATGGCCCAGCATAGCAAGTGCCCCTGCCTTCTATTGATATTTCCTATTATCATATAACATACATTTGGACATGGAATCCAAGCACAATCAGAGGCCCAGCCACCTTACTAATGACTCTGCCCCATTCTATAGTAGTAGAGAACTATTCAGCACTATTGCAGCAATAAGGTTTACAAAAGTGCTGAGCTTTAATCTGCAATCTGTTTATCCCAAGGCCACAGGCCTACCCATGTAACAAATGGCTGTGCCATTCCATAATACTAAAGATCGTGTACAGATTGCTTTCTGGCATCTTATGCAATAGTAGTGATCCGTTCCTATACTGACAGTACAATTAATTGCAACTACTAAATATACTAAGCATCTAATGTAACTTATGTAAGTAGGACAATTTTCCTTTCTCTTAGTCTTTAAATTTTGTTATACGGGTATGGGACCTGTTATCTAGAATACAAGACCTGGAGTTTTCCAGATAAGGGATCTTTCCATAATTTGGATCAACAGAGTTCAAGTCTTCTAAAAAAATAATTTAAACATTAAATAATCCCAATAGGATTGTTTGCCTCCAAAACGGATAAAGCATCAGGTACTATTTTATTATTATAGAGAAAAGGGAAATAATTTCTAAAAATCTGAATTATTTGCATATTATGAAGTCTATGGGGGATGACCTTTCTGTAATTCGGAACTTTCTGGATAATGGATTTCCAGATAACATACTTACCCTGATATGTAATAAAAAGCACTAAGTATGCCCAGGAGCAGTAACCCATACCAACCAATCAGCAGGGTCACCCTGCTTACAAACAAACATCTTATTGGCTGATATGTCACTGCTTCTGGGCAAACTTAGTGCCTTTTATTACATAACCCCATTAGATGCTGCCGGCCAGTCAGCAATATAACTGCCTACTCTCCGGCTCTTGATTCCTCCCCTTAGAGAAGGCTGGGATACAAACAGATGACACAACTCTATTCCTTACAACTGCAAAGTGTGTAGGAGAATACTGTGTGGAAGAAGTTGAACAGAACTTACAGGTCCCCAAACCCATCCATAAGCCACTTATTGACTCATTGCTGCCATAACAGGGTTTAGTTGGAAGAATGCTGAACATGCAAAGGGGAATTTTAAACATGTAAGAGAAATTAAAAGTAACTGTGGCAGCACCCAAGATCAAGTCTATTGGGCAACTGAAGCCTAAACCAAGAGACTTACCCCTACAAAGGCCTTATGTTATTACCCCTTGACTAATAAATGGAATGGGTGTGTATATGGCATCCAATGCCTAGAGAATTATGTGTTGCATAAAGGAAGCTTAGTGGTTTGATTGTGACTGATCCTAAGCTTACTGCGAGATTATGTATTCACAATAGCCCTGAGGAGGGTGATCAAGTCTGTAGTATTGTTCAATAAAGTATTTTAAGTTTAAATGCAATTATTTCAAAGAGACTGATATGCGGACAGTATCTTTACTCATTGTGAGCCCTGTACTGTGCTTTACAGCCAAAGTATTTTACCATTAGTAGTATAATGTGTTGGCATATACTCTGTGTTTTTATGTGCTGTATGTAACATATTCATGCTCAGTCCCATTGCTGATTGACTGATCATGACTGATAAAGACTGTCTGTTTATTTTACATGAGTTTCCAATAAACTTTCACTATAAAAAAAAATGCACAACCTTTTATTTCTCATCCTGGCTGTTGAAGTCAGTAAAATTATCACATACAATCTATATCACTAAATGACAAAAAGGTGCAATTCCAGTGCATTACAGAAACCCAATGACTAGTATATATCTGCAGGCTAAGCTAGTGGGGGATACTATCTTATATGTCTGCAGATGCTCTACCCTTTAGTGCCCTTATATACTGCTGTTCCACCAGCAATCCCAGTGGGCCCCCCTTTTATTTAGCCAATAATCGTAAAATCGTAACTTGTAGCATTGGGGTCAGCAAGATATAAGTACAGTTATAACCCTTACAATAATCAGGTGGCGGGGCATGGACATGTTATTTACAAGTCCTCAAATGTCGCTTTTTTCATGGAGAACATGCAAGCCAGTACTATGTGAGGCACTGTGTATTACACGGAACAAACCTAGCATATTGCACAGTCTTTAGGCGAAAAACATGTGCAGTCAGAACTTTGTACTTGCTTTGTTCTTCTGATAAATGTACATACACAGTATTTTCTACAGAGTCAGCTTTTTTTTTTTCTCCATTTCATTGAGTCCATACATACTCTGAAAGACAATGTCACCAAATGCTCAATCATGGATGAACTGCTCCCCCTGCTGGCTATAGCACTGTGGAATGTGCCATCATTTATTGATAACTAAAATGGAAGTCCTTCCAGGGAGGCCACCTAGCAAGTTAAACAATACTTGATGCCAACACAGGATTAATGGAGAACAAAACTAAAAAAAATATAGGAAGGCAGGTAATTGTTTCCCAGAAAAGGGGACAACCTTAACTCCTTAACTACCTTTCTACTGTTATTTTCATCTACTCTAATTAGTGATGCCAACCATGCTTTTAATATTGATGAGTTCTAACAATGAGATTAAAAGGGTTGTTCTCCTTTTAGTTAACTTTTAGTATGATGTAGAGAGGGCTATTCTGACACAATTTGCAATTGGTCTTCATTTTATATTATTGGTGGTTTTTTTTTTTAATTATTCCAGTTTTTATTCAGCAGCTCCCAGTTTGGGATTTCAGGAGTTATCTGGTAGCTAGGGTCCAAATTACCTTAGTATTCATGGAGTAATTTATATTTGAAACAAATATATAAATAGGAGAGAGGCTGGATACAAAGATAAGTAATAAAAAGTAACAATAATAATACAACTGTAGCCTCATAGAGCAATAGATTTTGCTGCTTGGGGTCAGTGACGCCCATTTGAAAGGTGGAAAGAAGCAGAAGAATAAAGTATAAAAAACTATTTAAAAAAAATGAAGACCGACTGAAAAGTTGCTTAGTATTGGCCATTAACTTAAAGGTGAACTACCCCTTTAACATTGCCAAACTCAGCCGGCTTCTTTTTGGCTATATGAAAGAATATTCATTTACGCTAGTAACTGGGAATAGTTAGTAACACTAATAATATGTTATTACAGGTGCAGCAACAGGCCGCAGGAAGAATATTTTCCATTCACTACTTCATTCTTAGTCAGTTGCTTGCACTCTACGGAGCCAAAGAGCAGCAGGGGGTGAGGACAGTAAAGAACTGCCATTTCCCATGTTCTGCTGAATAAACAGACCATGCAGCATCAGGTGTTTCAGGCAAAAGAAACAGTGATCTGGATCTGCTGAATGTGGCTGCGTACACTTATGGAAATGCAACTTTATTTCAACTTAAGTTAAGCATCGAGCATTAAAAAGAACACTTTTTAAATACACATGAAGGTTATCTAGGTCCTGATAAAATAGCCCACAAAAGCATAACAAATACAGGTATGGGACCTGGTAGCCAGAATGCTCGGGACCTGGAGTTGTCCCGATAAGGGGTCTTTCCATAATTTGGATCTCCTACCTTAAGTCTGCTAAAGATAATTTAAGCATGAAATAAACCCAATAGGATTATTTTGCCCCCAATAAGGGGTAATTATATCTTAGTTGGGATCAAGTACAGGTACTGTTTTATTATTACAGAGAAAAGGGAATCATTTAACCATTAAATAAACCCAATAGGGCTGTTCTGCCCCCAATAAGGGGTAATTATATCTTAGTTGGGATCAAGTACAAGTACTGTTTTATTATTACAGAGAAAAGGGAAATCATTTTTAAAAATTAAAATGATTTGCTCAAAATGGACTCTATGGGAGATGGCCTTCCCGTAATTCAAAGTTTTCTGGATAATGGGTTCTGGATAACAGATTCCATACCTGTATTATTATAGGTATCCATTATGTATATAACATTAACTTACAGCCTTTTACGGCCCTTTCAGTATGTTGCACGGTTGTGACTATGGCAGTTCCCATCTAGAACTGAGAAATACCATGCGACTATTGAAGCAGAGAGGGGCTACTTACTAATTGGTATTATGGTTCCTTCACTAACCCACTGCAATTTTTTAAGCATGCAACTACAGTGTATATGTGTACAGTGAAACATCAATTTTACATACCCAAATTTTACGTTTTTTTTCTCATTATGCACTGTTTTTTGTGGTCTCACCAATATATCATGCATAATGCATTTCCTGATATTATATTTTGCCAGATTTTACACCATTTTTTTTGTTGTCCCCTAAAAAACATAAAATGGGGATTCTATTATATTTACATAAAAAAAATACTACAGGTATGGGACCAATTATCCAGAATGCTCGGGACCTGGGGTTTTCCGGATAAGGGACCTTTCTGTAATTTGGATCTCCATACCTTAAGTCTACTAAAAAAATTTATTTAAACAGTAATTAAACCCAATAGAATTGTTTTGCCTCCAATAAGGATTAATTATATCTTAGTTGGGATCAAGTACAAGGTACAGTTTTAGTACAGTGAAAAAGGAAATAATTTTAGACATCTGAATGATTTGATTGAAACGGAGTCTATGGGAGATGGCTGCCAATAGATTTGCCACATTAGTGCCACCTAGAACAATATATTTATTCTGCAGAAACCATTACCATAACTGAGTAAACAGCTTTAGAAGCTTTCTCCATTTGCTTAAGATAGCAGCTGCCATTTTAAGTAGCTTCCTGCCTGCAGTCTAGCCATTATAGCTGAGATCACACATTCCTTATGGGGGGGGGGGGGGAGTTCTTAGCATTCTAGTGGGAGGGGAGAGAGAAGAGAACTGCGCAGACTCTGGCCCCGGAAATAAAGGATGTTTCTGAGAGAGGAAGTCAGACACTGACACTGGAACATCATGTTAACAAAAAAAGAGACAAGAAACCCTGTGTTTCTTTTGATAGAGGTGCAGCATTACTGTAAGTGCTTATGACTGTATTTACATAGACCTTACTGATAAAGCTTACTTAGTTTATACCTTTCCTTCTCGTTTTAAGCCAGATTCATTTTTAGGGTTTAGTTCTCCTTTATAACAGCCATACATGGCAGTCCAGATGTCCTAGTCTGATAAGGGAGCAGTTGTTTTCCTGCTAGTTGTCCTGCTTTTTGCATCAAGTCTGGCTGATTCTATCGTTGACCCTAGGGCCAACAATTGTATCCTCCATTGGGGCCTGTAGAAACCTGTAGGACTGTATCAATGTGCCGATTTGCTTGTCATTTGTTGTGTGCCCTGGCTTCAAAATTTGTGTGTGTGTGTACGAGCACACAGCTTAGAGGGAATATTGATAAGGAATCCTTATCAAATTATACAATTTCGAAAAAAAATACACATGCACAGTAAAAACGATGTATTTGAAAGGTCTCAGGTTGGTTATAACCCTGCGTTTCTATAGGCAAACAAGAGAAATGCATACGAATAGTGCATAACATTTCTATTGGTGCTTTTAAATGACAACACATTCGGCTTTGAAAAGATCAGTAAAGCTTTCCATTTCTGTATGAAATCCTGCCGCATCGGTTTACTTTAAGTCTCAGATGCAATATACTGTTTACAAATTGTGAGAATGGAAATGTAAATCTAACGGGGCCACCTGCGGATAAATTTCAATCTTTTTTGGCCCCCGGCCATGGTGCAGCTTAATGGAGTTGCTGAGAGATTGGAGAGAGCCTACAAGTGTTAAATGTGCATAAAAAGAGTTTCAAGCAATGTAAAATATACAATGGCTTGACGTGTCGCCTCCACATGTGCACGAGAGGGGCTGATACCGATCACGGGGGGGACTCAACCTACTTAAATGCTTAGATTTTCTAGAGAACGTCAGATTAAGGAGGTTGTTAGATGCGTATGGCAGGAGTGTGCACATACAAATGAGGTAAGAAGTGCACATACTTAAAGTGATAGCAACATGGTGATACCATTTCTATGCTGTGCTGTATATAAAAGCTGGGAGACGTATATACAGTTTATGCTATTTAAAAAGAAAAAGGAAAACTTTATAAGCTGTAGCAGATAATTGTACAATGCAATATAAAGTATGTAACCGCTGATTTGTTTAAATAAATGAACTACGAGAACTTGCAAATATAATGCATCAAAATTAAGGGGCATATTTATAACCTCATAAAACACAGATCCAAAGTATTGGCACTTTATCGCTGTGTGTTTGCATGTGGCATAACAAAAGTAATTCTAAATATCTATAAATATGTTCTTATATGTCAAGGGACAATAGTCCATGATCAGAAAATTCTATGGCAAACCTGCAAATATTACAGGTTTAATACAGGTATCGGACCACCTATCTGGAAACCCTTTATCCAGAAAGTACCGAATTACGTAAAGGCCATCTCCCATAGATTTTGTTATAAGCAAATAATTCCAATTTTTAAAAATGATTCCCCTTTTCTCTGTAATAATAAAACAGTACCTGTACTTGATCCCAGCTAAGATATAATTACCCCTTATTGGGGGCAGAACAGCCCTATTGGGTTTATTTAATGGTTAAATGATTCCCTTTTCTCTGTAATAATAAAACAGTACCTGTACTTGATCCCAGCTAAGATATAATTACCCCTTATTGGGGGCAGAACAGCCCTATTGGGTTTATTTAATGGTTAAATGATTCCCTTTTCTCTGTAATAATAAAACAGTACCTGTACTTGATCCCAACTAAGATATAATTACCCCTTATTGGGGGCAGAACAGCCCTATTGGGTTTATTTAATGGTTAAATGATTCCCTTTTCTCTGTAATAATAAAACAGTACCTGTACTTGATCCCAACTAAGATATAATTACCCCTTATTGGGGGCAGAACAGCCCTATTGGGTTTATTTAATGGTTAAATGATTCCCTTTTCTCTGTAATAATAAAACAGTACCTGTACTTGATCCCAGCGAAGATATAATTACTCCTTATTGGGGGCAAAACAGTCCTACTGGGTTTAATTACAGTTTAAATAAATTCTTTAGCAGACTTAAGGTAGGAGATCCGAATTACAGAAAGACCCCTTCTCCAGAAAACACCAGGTCCCGAGCATTCTGGATAACAGGTCCCATACCTGTACTAGGTTAAATGCACTAGTAAGGTTCCTAAGAAGTTTCTTCTTTACTAAGGTATATGCCAGGATTAAATCATTTTTAGCCACCTATTATTATTGTTATTATTATGCTTTATTATACAGCACCAGCAGGGTAGGAGGAGGGGATGCTACCAACAGAAGGCTCTCTACCGGGAAATTTATAATTATATGTGTGTGTATTGTTTCTGGGTTTTTTTTTTGGTGGGGGCTAAGCATCCCTAAATCTTTATTATACTCAGCCTATGGCTGCCAGCATGTTAAACAGAGCTTTATAGAAATTGTACATTAGTCCTCACCCCCAGTGGAGCTTACACTCTAAGGCCCCCAAACATATCCCAAGTCTTTATTCAGAAACCCTTTATCCAAAAAGCTGCAAATTACAGAAAGGCCATCGCCCATAGACTCCATTTAAGTATATCAATCTCACTTTTAGACGATTCCCTTTTTCTCTGTAATAATAAAACAGTACCTTGTACTTGATCCCAACTAATCTATATTGGTGGCAAAACAATCTTATTGGGTTTATTTAATATTTAAGGTAATAGTGTGGTGAGGTATGGAAATCCAAATTACAAAAAGATCCCTTATCCAGAAAACCTAAGGTCTCTAACATTCTGGACAATAAAGCCTATAAAAAGAACAAGCATTAAGGTTAGTTTCATAGTAGCTATTTAACCTATGGTGTCTGGCAAGGAACCTAAGGGGAAACCCAAGTAGACACCATAATTACTATGCTCTCCCTTTGTGTATCTTAATGTCAAGAAGACACTTAGAAACAAATGTAGGGGTCTGTGAGTGCCTGATATTATTAAATGTCTCAAGTTGAAGGTTTGAGGCATTTGCACTTGGACCCCACGTCACACTGGGTTAAGATCTACACTTTTTGGCAGTACAGGTATGGGATCTGTTATCCAGAAACCCATTATCCAGAAAGCTCCAAATTACGGGGAGGCCATCTCCCACGAACTGCATTTTAATCAAATAATTCAGATTGTATTTCTTTTCTATTAATTCTTAATAGAGTTGAAACAATCCTATCGGGTTTAATTAATGTTTTAATGATTTTTTAGTAGTATGGAGATCCAAATTACGGAAAGACCCCTTATCCAGAAAACCTTAGGTCCCAAGCATTCTGGATAATGGGTTCTTTACCTGTACTGCATCTTATTATCATTGTCTGCTAATCTATCCAACTTGCTACTGTACAGGCCTTGATTACTATTGCTGGTGCAATAACTTGGTACAAAAGTATGCGGCAAGTCTGAAAGCAATAAAGTGCCATTCACCGAGCAGTTCCGTCTAAGTTGCAATGGCTTTAGCTCCAATGCATTTTTGTGCCTCTGACTGGAGTCAATAGAAAACATGAAATGAACACTGCTGCCTAAGAAACATCACACTAAAGCCGACCATACACGCACCAATAATATCGTACGAAACCTCATTTCGTATGATATTCAGTGTGTGTATGGCTGCTTGAAGGTTGCGGATATCGGTCTACTCATCGATCAGCCAGGTTAAAAGGTTTTGATCGGGCACCATTAAAGGCCCCAGAGCAAAATCTACGTTCAGAGCTGAATCGCCAGGTAGAGGTATAATTGCCTATTGTTTCTACCTCCATATGTGACAATTCAGCCCTGAACGTCAGTGGAGGGTGGGAACGATCTTTTGTGCGACCAATGGTCATACGATTGAATTAGAATGACCGGTATAGGCGCAGTTGGTTCGGGGGCCGCATCAACGAGCTACATGGGCCGATAAGTGTATGACCACCTTAAGGCCTTGACATCCATTGGGTTTATGATTGTAGATCAGGGGGATAGATGATTTCATATTGAAACTGCCACCTACTGGAGGGATATTCTAATAATTTAGATAAAATTTAACGAGCATACTACTCCAGTTCCTCTTATTTCCCTTCTCAGCAAATGGGATTTTTTTAAAGAAATTTTACTGACCAATATAAATCTTCACAAAGAGTTAATCAAGCCTACTCTGTGAGCTGTAACAACACAAACAGTCAGCTTTGCTGCATGAACAAACAAGTTTCTATATGAACTAGAGTTCATCGAAAATACACACCCCTTATTTCCAAACCCTATTTCCTTATTTTCCCTCTGCCCTATTGCATATTCATCTAGAATTGTTCATATAAGCTTCATATAAGAAAAGCCCATATGAATCTCAAGTGAAGGCCCCTAATGGAATAGACCCTTGAGTATTTGAGAGCTTAGTTCAGTTTTACCTAGGTCACTTTTTCTCAGATAACTTTGTATCTGGTATGTTAAGGGATCACATTGGCAGTTATGTTCTGGAGTAGTGCTGTCCAACTGGCGGCCCGCGACCCCCCTCTCTGTGGCCCCCCACCTGTCTGGCTGCTTTGATGCCTTACTCTTGTGTAAGCTTTAAATGGTATCAGTACTGAGATTAACTGGCCCCCTGCATTGCTCACACCTCAGATTCAGGCTGTAATCAGGCTGTATTGTTTAAATATGTAATCCCTTGTGTTGTTCACACCTTTTAATCTCTGCATTGTTCACCCCCTGCAGTGTTCACACCTCAGGCTCAGGCTGTAATCACCCCCATTGTTCACACCTCAGGAGCAGTAGAAACCCACAAATAATCCCTGCACACTACAAAAAGATCATATACTGAGGTGGTACTTCAATTAAAAAGTTTTTTAATACATAGTTATTGTGCAGACTGTAGGAGCAGTGCCAGCATTGTGTCACTGTATGCTGCCTGTGTGTGCCATACACACAGGCATCATAGGGCAAGCAGAGTATGGCACACACAGGCAGGGTAGGGAAGGCAGAGTATGGCACACACAGGCAGGGTAGGGAAG
Source organism: Xenopus tropicalis (assembly GCF_000004195.4). Lineage (NCBI taxonomy): Eukaryota > Metazoa > Chordata > Amphibia > Anura > Pipidae > Xenopus > Xenopus tropicalis. Next base: position 26,769,648 of record NC_030681.2, on the reverse strand, counting down.
GCAGAGTATGGCACACACAGGCAGAGTATGGCACACACAGGCAGGGTAGGGAAGGCAGAGTATGGCACACACAGGCAGAGTATGGCACACACAGGCCAAGTATGGCACAAACCAGCCAAGAATGGTAAACACAGTGAAAGTATGGCACTACAACCATTAATATGGGTATGTTCATGTGATAACATGGGTGTGGTTTCAAGTGGGTGCGGTTTCAAAAAGGGGAGTGGTCAAAACTGGCTTCCATTATCGGCCCTCCACCGTGTAGGTCGGAAAAATTCCGGCCCTCGGTACAACAGAAGTTGGACAGCACTGTTCTGGAGAATGGCATAATAAGTAGTCATGGCTTTATGAAAGGACCTGGTCATTTCAGACAAATTTAATAGCTTTTTATGATGATTTAAGTAGTAAGTTGGATAACTGGGCTGCAGCAGACGTAATCTATTTAGATTTTAGCAAAACTGAAATAGTGTCACATAAGCAACTGCTTTTTAATTAAGTTCGTTGTAATGCTGTTTGCACATTTATAGAAACCTGGCTAATGAACCCAGTACAGAGAGAGCTTGTCAATGGTGCATTCACTACATGGGTTCTTAGTCAGGCACAGCAGGGTGATGTATTGGGTCCACTTTACTTTAATGTTTTTTAGATTAATGATATTGCTAATAAGACTATACAGGTCAATTAATTTCATGCGGGATGTAGCATCCTGGCAGGGGTTTCTGGACAAGCTGCCAATCTGGGCAGCTAAGTGGCAGATGCACTGGTAATGCCCTTTCAAGAATATGCAGTACCGTATTGGTCTCCAGTGCTCAAATAATTGAAAAAGAAAAAGTACAGAGAAGAGCGACTAAGCTGACAAAGGTAATAGAAATTATAAAGAAAGAATTGCCATGCTGGGAATGTTTAAACTGGAGAAAAGGCCCTTAAGAGGGGAATATGATAACTGTATAATTATATTATGGGACCATACAATAAACTCTGTGGTGCCTTATTCACCAGTAGATCCTTCCAGCAAACACCAGAGCATCCACTGATATTTTAAGAAAGGAGGTCTTGGATTCTGGAAGGATTGTTTTGTTCCTAGATGTAGGGATAATGTGGGAAGCTTACTTATTATAAAAAAAAAAAAAAATAAGAACACACGCAGATATATGCAGAAGACTCTGTCTTGGCTTGCAGCTGAAATAATTACTATTCATCCATGCAGCTTTATTAGTTTTATTGGTGATTATCTGCCAACTTAAGCCCAATATGGCTGATTAAGAGAAAAAAAACAATGCAGACTAGAGAATAAACCTCAGCACTTGATTGTTGCATTTCTTTAAAAGAGTGGGAAAATATGGAGCCTTGGCGGCAACTTTCAAAGTATAAATAAGTATTAATTCTAGCCTAATCTATAGATAGATAGATGATGACAGATCATAGATAGATAGATAGATAGATAGATACTACTTTGGTACTTTGCATGTCATTTTCATTTCAGTTTGAAATACATACCTTTACAACAAGCTTGTTCATGGCAAAAAAGTTCAAAATCAAGATCTGCAAGAGATTAAAGGTTGTCTCATGTAGTATTATACACAAGGGCCAATTAAAAAAACAATTAACAAAATACTTATTGAATGACTGAATAAATATTGCAACAATATTTCCAAATTTTACCACACAACAAAAACAAAAAAAAATAAGAGATTATTAAATTGAATGTGTTTTATAGATAGTGAGCCGCCTTCCTCCACCTAATCCCATGTAATATATAGTGAATGTCTAATTAGAGTTGGCGTGCTTATTATATAACTACACACACAAGAGTAAGGTTAAAAATACACAAATGATTTTTATTTGCTCATAGTACAAAACATAAAAGTAAAATTAATAAAAAAAGGTTTATGGTTTATATACATTTTCAAGCGGAGCATACACGTTAAAAGTCAGATAGTGTGATTCTTTTATGGATTAAAAATATCTTTTATATGGAGCCTGTATGATATACAATATTCTTACAGAGTTACAGTTAGTATCTACTTATATCAGGATTCCCACCCAATATGATCATATAAGATCAACTATTGTATCAGCAAGTAGCTTGGAGAAGCGATTATTTAATAAGGGATTAATTAGTTTTTCCCTTCTCCTATACAGAGTAAAGCAAGAAGCCGATGTAATGAAATAAAAGTATATCCCAAGCAGACAGATGCCGCTAATGTGCTATAAGATTAAAAGTGTATTGTATATATACCATAAACCTTTTTAATTAATTTTACTTTTATGTTTTGTACTACAAGCAAATAAAAATCATTTGTGTGTTTTTAACTATATTCTGGTGTGTGTAGTTATATAAGAGCGCCAACTCTAATTAGACATTGCAAAAGAAAAGGGCAAAAGCAAACTGAAGAGAAGCAGAACATTTCTTCCACCAATCTGCAAAGCACAAGGCACTTAGACTTGACCCTAATCCACCCAAAACGCCTTCCACTTGTCCAACCTGCCCCTTTTTGGACGATTGTGAACTGTCCCACAGAACCTGGGACCACTGGTTGGAAAATATACCACAGGCTTTCTAAGCATAGGTACTGCTTAGGCAGTTACTGAAATGTATGTTTTTATACCAAATAATGTGACATATGAAAAATTTGATAAGTTTATAAATGTATATTGCAATATGATAGTACTGTACTACCTGTACTAACTCTCACCACTCAGCAAGATCTGTGTGTTTTTAGACTAATTACAATTCAGAAATTCCAAATTCTACAGCACACGGGCTGACTGCACCGAAAGCCCCAAGCCCCTGCCGCTTCCTACTGCATTCAACGACATTCTGAGGATGCATTTATTGGCACAAAATGCCCATTATTCTCCCTCAAGCCAAGAATAAAGCAAATGGCACAGCCTCTCCCAACAGAACAGTTATACGATGGTGTAACCATCAGTCTGGGAATCACAATGAGTCAGCTGTTCTGCAGCAGGAAAAATAGATTTATATGTGAAAACCAACAAATAAAACATGGGATATCACAACAATTCTAAGGATACGTTTCCGATGGATAGATTTTTAAAATACCCAACAGAACATGGTGGATTTTCTTTCGTAGTGAGAGTTTCCATTTAAAAACCCAATAATCTGTTTATCAGTGATTATTAGATGAGTTGTAAGAAACTTATATCTTGTTTTTGCCATTATTTTTATTGGTTTGTATGGGTCTATAACTACCATATCTTATGGGTAATGAAAGCCACCACGTTTTCTTTCACTGTTTGTTGGTAACTATAACGTAGACTATAAATAATCTGTAATAGTATATAGTGTAAGTACTGTTTTAGTTTAAATAATCATTTAATTGTAATAATATCTTCCCTTTAATGTACACTTATTGGTGTGGAATTTGTGTCTGCTCCTCAGGAAGAGGGCATATTATTATATCACATCTTACATGGGGGTTTATCTGAAAGGGTTGAATTCCCTTTTTTCAAACTAATTTAACTAAGAAGTGCCAATTAAGCTTACGTTATCTGCTGGAATTATCCCCTGAAAGAAAAGTTCTATATAAGTATTTCTAAATGAGTCCTAAGGGTCTACAAGATAAAGGTGTGGCTTATTGGCAATGAAACAATTCAAATTTGATGCTGGCTATGGTCCTCTTCTGCTTAGTCTGAGAATGTTATTTTTAAATCTGAGAGTCAACTCAGCCCCCTATCGATATATTTTCCTTGCCCTTTAAAACTTATCTAGGCACTTGCAATTATGTTACAGCAATGACAATAATTTAAAACTATGCTTATCTCTTCAACTGAACAATTATGGATAAAAAAAACAGATATTTTGTTTTTTGTTCCCTAGTGCTTGAGTTTTTTGTTTTGTTTCAAAACCTATAGCTTTCAATTAGAAGATGAAATCAGTATGGTAGTTCCAATAAATACCAATTACGGGGCCAAATGTGCTTCTGTGAGAAAAATATTCTTCTTCAGGTTTGCAGAAAAATCACATGAATCAAAGGAACATATTATGAAGAGTGCAATGCTCTCCTGATCTCTGTACAAGTACTAGCAATTGCGCAAGGCAACATCAGGTGGGGTCATAAAAACATAAATACTCATTTAAAAAAAAAAGCTTGGTCAGGAGTCTATAAAATTGCACTAGCAACATGCTCCTGGGGAAATTACAGATTTATTACAACATGAATCAGCCAGAATCATCCTGTCTTGACATTCTGTATTGTTACTTTCACACTTTCCCAAAACTCTTCTCCAATTCACATTGAAAAATAAAAATGCTGAATTCGGAATTGCTCAATTGTAATTAAGACTAAAAACACACAGAATGTGATGATCTTGCCGAGTGGCGAAAGTTCAGAATATTTTTATCTGATAAACAGGTTGGAGCATGATTGCAGGGAACACTGATAACTTCTGTACTATAATCCGATAGTCAGTGCTAATACACGGGATAAAAAAAATAAAGTATTAAATATTGCTGGGGCTGTGGTATCATAAATTGCTGAGGCCACTGTTCCATGACATAACTTGTTATGAAATAAACAAAGCTGCTGAGTGACTATACACAGGGGTAATTATTACATACCAGCGTTATCAGTGAACACCCTCACCTCAGGTATTAAAAGCAAAATAAAAAACAAAAAAAAACAATGCAACATGTATAGTGCAAGGAACTGCTAGGGCTGTCATGGTCACTGGGTCATGAAGTACTGGCTACATCCTCAGTCCAACTTTCAATTTAAAAAAAACTTTGCTTTTAAAGGAGTTTTAAAGCCCACCCCCTATTCCTGTAGGCAAACAATATACGGGGCAGCTAAAAATTATTATCTTTAAAAATAAGCCCTGTTATTGGAGCTCCCTATATGATCTTTTAAATTTCGTGTCCGTGGTTCAAATGAAAATGTGGGCATGTTCTAACAGTTCCTGCCAGAAGCACAGTAGGAGGGGAATAACCAATAGCTGCACTAACGTCACACAAGGAAAGACAAATGTCAGTTCCCTACAGGGGGGTGCTCCTGTCCCAGGGGCCCTGCAAGTGCCCCCGCCGTCCGCTTCCCCAAACCCCCCCGATGTCCTCCCCTGAGCAGGCGGAAATTTAATGCATTAGGGGAGGACCAGTCAGGCAGGGGAAGCGCCGGCAAGGGTCGGGCCCACCGGGATTTTTCTCGATGTCTGTGCGGCCCAGTCCAACCCTGGTTCCCTATTAGGTCCACCTAGCTGCTGATTGGTTCCTATTGCACAGTGCGGTACTGTCAGCTCCCCTGCACAGCCTGAGAAAGTAGCCAGTGGCTAGTGAAACAACAGATGGGTGGGACTAGAAAGTTTTTTGGGGAAATTTTCAATAAATCAGCACAATCACATATTTTTTTTAAGTATATTTCTTCAGTATTTGGAGGAGTATAATGCACTGGCACATTCTTGTTTTTTACCCATTATATCCCTTTTAAAGAAAATGCAACAATAGTCATGTTGGTTGGTGTGCCAATGGGTGAGGCTTTATGTGACTGTGGGTGGGCCTTTATTATTACAGTGAAGCGCATACACTCCTTTCAACATATTAAGCTTACGTCAACCACTACAAAAAACACTAGCTTTTTAAAATGTATTTGTTGCCTTTAATCAAAATTTAAAAAAAATAAATACATCATGTTTGATGCACATTGCACTAATAGTTATAAAGCTGCCACTAGGTGGCAGTGCAACAACTTAAAATCACTGTATTTTTATTTATATAGCACTTATGTAGGCAGAACTGTACAGCAGAACAGTAAATGAACAGGGGGTAGTTTTAATAATAAATACTTAATTTACAGTTACATTAAACAATTAAGAGGCAGGTTTTCTCCCCAGATCTGCCTAAATGGTCCACACAAATCAGCTGCTGAATATGCTCCAGTGATTATATATGGTCATGGAACTCCTTTATGACTTATATTTTACAATAGTGCATTCACTATATAACTCGCTGGGTCCTTTTGCTGAAGTAGTACTGAACTCTGCTGAAAGGGGCTTATGGGAACAGTAGTACAGCAATAGAAGGCCACTAGAGGTTGCACATATGCCTAATCGTTATGTTTAGACAATATTTTGCCGCCTTTACCTTAGAGACAAATGCCTTTAATCCCTCTCTTGCCTACATCCCCCACGGTCCCATGAGCTGGAGACTGCGAAGCAGCAACAAGAAACCGCGCTAATACCTAGGGGGGAAATACTTAGTATGGGCAAAGCAGCAGCGCCTTCCCCATTCAATGATGGACGCTACGGTAGCCGGAAAGAGGCAAAAGTCCTCGTTACGACCAATCGATTATTTACGAGTTTCAGGAAAACATAGTAGGCCTTCGTTTCGATTTAATCGGAATGCACAAACGGTCTACAGTAAATCCGTCTTTGAAAACACGGGAATCCCAGCGCGTCAACGTTTCCATGGCTACACCCCCCCCACCAGCGCCTTCTGTTACAGCGACTTATACCTAATGACAAATGGCTTGACGTTAAAAAAATACCACGTGACGCACTATGCCAAGTTGAAATTACCGACATGTTTTTAGATATTGGTATGCATTGCGTTAACGGGGCAAATTCCCGGAGTAGCGTTATTAATTTGTTATCCTAAAAGTTACATCTGCGTCAGGGGGCGTGACGTCATCAAGCTGCGCCCTAGTGAGTGGCTTCGCTGCCCAACCTGTTTGCTGGCATGACCTTGTGTCCTCGCTTGGGACAGTCTTTATCCTTATTGGTAGTATAAAGAGACTGCTGGTGAGTGGTGGCTAAATGGCTTTCATTTATTGGGTTCTCTGTGCTTTGGTTTATATGTGGGTTGCATGAGTCTGTGTGTGTATTAGGCATGCTTTCAGGAACCAGGAACTAAGTAATAGTCGTAAAGGGAGACTATATAAACCAATATAACAATAAAAAGTATACTTTGTTTAATAATACAGTGTATAGCATGCTTTTTTCACAAGAGGACCAAATAAGGGCTCTTAAAACGCAACTTTACTGCTTTGTTGTTATTTGAACATATGAATGGCTGTCGTCATGTATTATTACTATTATTAACATTTATTTATAAAATACCAATCTGTAAATGGAATGTAAATAGAAGAGCCTTCTGGAAAAAACATATGCACCTTAACATAAAATAAGGTATCCAAAATGCCTGGAGTTGATCATTATTACCCTAATGACAAGGGGTTAGTTGGTGTCTCAGTTATAGGAAGAGTTCAGTATCAATTTAACTTCAAAAACTATTTGGTTGCTAAGGTCCACATTACTCTAGCAACCAGTGACTTGAAAAAAAATAAGTAATAAATATACAAAGTTTCTTGTCTGCTGTTGTCAGTGTGACCCCTATTTGAAAGCGGGAAGAATCAGAATAAAGAAACAAATCATTTAAAAACTATAAGAAATAAAAAAAAAAAAAAAGAACAAAACTTTCTAATAAATGACCGACCATCTTAGTAAAAGGTAACTTGTAGGTGAACTACCACTATAAGGCTGGGAGCATATGGAGTGAATTGTCTGCTTTCCTTCGTCTGGGGAAAGCCAGTGCAGTTTTCTCCTAACAGGAGCACTAGCCCCGAGCGGCCTAAAATTTTGGCACCTCCCAGTTGTTGTATATTTCCTTGTCTTATAAGTTAGTTATACAACTATATTGTCGTTATGTGCAATGTTTTCAAGGAATGACTGAGAAAGACATCCTTGTACAATGAATGTTCTCGTATAAATGTGACAGGGATAGAACAGTAGTAGCACAGAATGATGTTGCTGACTGGTTAATAAGTCTGTAAACTGCATAAAACTCAGAGCTGCCACAAGACATGTGCTTAAATGTGTTAAAGGAAACTGTGCATTATATTTCGGTGTGTTTTCCTTAGTCTCATGTGTGCCGGTTCTGATTTTCTGTAGACTTTTTAGTGCATGCTGATACTGTCCTCAGCTTAAAGAACTTCGAGAGATCAGGGAGTGCCCATGAAACCTGCATGCAGTCTTCCTGCTGATCTTGCCTACTCATAAAGCATAATGTTTAGGGTTTTTTTCTGTGACAGACATATTTCCTATTTTTTATGTCTTTCTTTTATTTAGATAATCTGAGGTATGGGGCTAGGAAACCTTTGGAAGAACTACAAAGTTTTAATTGTTATGGGAACAGGTCTTGGACTTGTACATTGGGGATGGTATAATATTAAGTCAAACCCAATATTCCAGCCTGAAAGAGAAGACACTCTAGAACCAGAGCCTGCCATAACTGGATATGCTGTAGAAAAAAACACAGCGAAAAAGGCCAAATAACCTACACATAACTTGATCTAGGTACGTTTTCGTGGTCTGTTAAAGGTTCATCAAAATACTTGTAACCCCCAACCTTGTTGAGGTTTGATAGAGGAAAAGTAGTGGCTTGGCTGTTAGGTTACATATATTATACCAAGATTTTCACTCTTTTTTAGGCATTTATCATGTGTAATTAAATATTTGTCAACTTCTTGTTTACTTTATGTTTACAATGGGCTTCTGGAATGCTTGTAATGCTTATTTTACCTGCTTAGAAAATATTCCCAATAAGCTCTCTTAAAAGCAATATTATATGTGAATGAAAACCCTTTTACAACAGGTAGCATTCATAAACAATCACTGTCTCTTTTTTCTTCCAATTTCCTTCAGATAACCGTCCTAGCTTATATCTCCATTTATTAATTCAAGAAGGATGATTAAAAAACAGACGTGGTTACGAAAGAACTGGCTGTGGGTTGCTGGCATATCCTTTTTAGGCATTCATTTTGGAACATACTTTATTCAGAAGCTGGCAAAACAGTCTGCAAAGTCAAATTTACAACTGAAAGAGTCCAAAAACAGTGAATGATCCAACTGGCTACTTCACTTCCATCCACAAAACAAGACAGCATGGTGCATGATTGTTGGTGGGGTGTATGTTTTGTCATTATGCTGATGTGATCTGAGATGGGGGATGTTCATTTTATAGATTTTGAGATAATGTGAATAAAAAAAATGAATCTTTAATTACAGACTGTATTTATTGTTCTGCAATCAGATCAGTATTTTACCATGTCCAGAGTTGAAGCTAAAAAGCCATCCGTTTGTACAACGGGCCCAATGAATATCCAGTCTGTGAGGGACTCACTTAGTGTGCTGCATGGTGTTATTATGTCATGTTATGGCCCACTAGGCAGAATCAAACAAGTCCATAATGGCACAGGTGGATGTGTTCTCACTACATCACAGTCCTCTGCCTTATTCAATAGCTTTTCTGTCAGCAAACCAGTGGCAAAGCTGCTTGTAGCATCCATAAGGAATCATATATCTTGCTTCAGTGATTCTGGCCTTTTTGCAGCCAGTCTGTGTTGCTATTTGGTCGATCACTTTTTCAATTTAAACATAGCACGGCACACAGTAATTAAAGTAAGCAGGAGTCTTCTGAACATGTGTATTAGTTATCTGAGTGCTGATGACTGTGCATGTAAAGTAAAAGTAGATTTTAATAGCAGCAAGCCATTGTTATGCTTAATACGTTCTGTGGTGTCTAGCAAGCCGGCTTGTATGCTGACTACCCAAGAAGCAGATTACATCAGCACGTTAATCCTAAAAGCCTTCATCTGTACCATTCCTGATAAGTCTGGGCCCAATATTGTTTTAGGGAAAAGTGTTATTGTACCAATTGAAGGTCACAGTGTATCAGAATCCTCCGTGGTGCCTGGCCTTCTCATTGAAATGCCCGAGTTTTGTTGGAGCAGATCTGTACCTTCCAGTGGATTACCATTTGCAGAAATTAAGCTAGCTTTGTTTTCCATCTCACTATCTGGAGACCTTTGTGATACAGGAGAAGGGACTCTGAACATACTAAATAGCGTTGACACGGAAAATGTTATGCTGGACCAACTCTTGATTCTTGGGAAAAAATTAGTTGAGGACCGTGTCAACTTCCTTCTGTGTCAAAAAGTTGTCCATCCATCCTTGAAGCAATACCTTAAAGAGCACAGTGTCGTTGCAGTGGATAGATTAGGTGCAGCTTTAATGGAACCCGTGAGTCAAATGACAGGTAATTTTTCTTTAAATAGTGTATAAGTTAAAAGGGGTAATCTTCAGCCAAGTGATGTGATGAGCAAGTGCTATTGTGAATATTCATAGTGACCTTAAAAGTATGAACATGATTCATTGTCCTCTCCTCTCTTTGCTTTATCAGTTGTAACCTATTTTTGGTTGAAAAAGTTTTTACATGACAATATTTTTGCTCCCTTTCCAATAACAGGTGCACAACCTATAGCTTCTCTTAGCTCCATCCCTGACACTTGCTATGGCAGCTTGCAAGGTCTTCATAAAATGTCTATGGGATCTAAGCATTATATACACCTTATTCCCACTGGCAACTCAGTGTGCAGCTTTGTCCTCTGTAATCGAAATGAGACATCATTAAAAGAGCTTATGGTAAGTCCATGTTTCACTATGTCACAAGTCTTGCCCTTTTCTGTAGTATTTTATCTTCCTTACCAATACCATGTGTTACTAGTCTAGAATTATTTTTTTTTGTTTCATTTTTAACAGTAAAGTAAGTGTTCCACCTTGTATAGGATGTCATTATGTATGTATGTATGTATAACTTTATTTATAAATCGCCACAAGGGTACGCAGTGCTGTACAATCTTTCAAAATACAAAATTACACACAGGGAGGACAAGTGTTATAATAAATAAATAAATACAATAAATATATATATATATATATATATATATATATAATATGCACAGGGAATAAGTGCCATGTGGTATGAGACACAGTAGGAAGGAGGTCCCTGCCCCGTAAAGCTTTTAGTAATCTGTAAAAATCCAAGCAATCGCTTGCACTTGCAGTTTTGACCCATTACTGACAAGGTTTTCAAAGCCAGATCAACTGCCACTTGGCTTATGTTCCTACATTGATTAAATGCCATGAGAAAGTTGTCCAACTGGGCATAAGCTTAAAGGTGAGTTTGTGAAGTCAAAAGGCTTATATGTGTGGCTGCTTGGTCAAATTCTAATTTTCTGATCATTCCTCTCTAATGGAGCAGAGATTCAATGCACTAGATTTAAAATAGGCGGGCAGGGGCCCGTCTGAGATACAAGGTAGTAGCAGCAGGCACTCTGTGCAGAGAACGGCAACCCTGGGGGGCAGAAGTGCTAGTAAATGTGACTAAGGGCCACCCTCTTGCACTTGTGCCCCCTGGTATTATAAATTACTCCTTATGTTTTTTACACTTAACCACCTGCCATTCACTTTTCTAAACTCTATGTGCTCAATGGAGCACAGATATTTGGCCCTTGCCCATAAATACAGTGCTGCCTGGTGATACCAAAATCTCTCTACCTTGCACCTTATTTCCAATCTGGCACTAGGTGTATAGCACAGCCAGACCCTGTATGCAAAGTTGTTTAAATAAGCAATAAGAGCTGCCCCTAGGACTAGCTTCAAGAGCTTATATAAGTTCAGTAGCAATATAAATGTCATTGGGCACCAACTATTATTGACTTTTGCAAAGTTTTGAGCACATAGAATTTGTGAGGTTTTGCACTTTTTTTCCTGAAGTTCTGTTGCATATTATATTTTATTTTTTTCTTAGTAGTTCTGCCTTGTAACTAGTTTCTTGCAAATTTATCATGGTTTTGTTACAATACTAAGTCTAAAATCTTATTCTTATATTTATTCTGGTGTTTTGTGTCAGCATTAAACAAATATTTGATAAATGGCAAAATAAAACTAGAGAATACATCTTGCAGATTTAGCTGGTGACTTTATTTTATTGTACTTTAATAAACCCAATTTCCCTAACGGGAGGCTAGAATATATATCACTGACTGTTTTTAATTTAGGAGATAAAGGAATGGCTGCTTCTGTTCCAGCCTGGAACTGGAGACCAATTATAAATTACTGAATTGTCCAACGGTACCATTTTTTTTAAAGTTAATTCCAAAATTGTCTGGATCATTAAGTGAATGGGGTGATTTATACAGTTATTAACCTGTTTTGCTTTGAACAGTGATTTAATAAATAACAACATCTTCATTTTTATTGCAGCGGACCTGCGAGGCAGCAGAGCGTGTATTACAGCTCACTCTTAAGAACCCATGGGTGTTGCTTGGTGGTGGCTGCACAGAAACACACTTGGCAGCATTGCTGAGATACAAGGTAAAATTATTACTGCAAAATAGAACTGTCTAATTTAATGCACCCCATCAAAAGCCAGAAGCTAGATTGTAATTAAGAAATAAATGACCCTGAGCTTGGACATCCTTGTTAGAGATAATTCAGCATGTAGGAAATAGCTTGCAGCTACCCTGTACACCCTTATATATCCCCTCCCACCTTTTTTTGGGCTTTTAGTTACTGTTGCACACAGGAGCGTGCACCATGGGCCAATTTAATCATGCTGTGACTGTTAATGACTATATTTAGTGAACAAGATAAATAATTTCATTTTTTTACCCCTGTTTCAAAGAGCATCCTACTTATCATGCTCCATTGCTGTTTTAAGTAAAGCATTTCTAATATATATTGCATACACATTTTCTGTACTGGGAATATACCAGAGGCTTCACTGATAATGGTCTTCAGGTTGGTATTGTTTTCTTTGTGTCTGGATGCACCATAATATAAAACTCTATCTCTAGGCAGTCAGCATATGTACTTAGTTACACACACACACACATATTTATATATATATATATATATATATATATATATATATATATATATATATATCAGTCCTGATGGTGTCTGCACTCCAAGGCTTTAGTATTCTGTGGGGTGCACAGCCAAAAAAAATTTTTTGAATTTTAAGGGTGTGCCGGCCATGGATTATTTCATGCTGTATATATATATATTTGTATATATATATATATATTTGTATATAAAGCTGTAGCTAATGTGTCAGGTCCAAGTGATTTTCCAAACCGTTATAACTAACAAACCTCTGAGTATATAAACATTATGACCATAGAAGTAGTTAATATCTATCCAGTATTAGCTAGAGCTTAGCTGTGATTTTACTCTGTTTCAGAGTGCCAATATGCACAGCAGTGGCCTGACAGAGCTGAACTGCACAGCGGCAGAGTACCAGCTGGTGGCCGATTGCTTTTGCATCTCATTAGAGGCTCTAGCACGAAATCTGGAACACGACGGAGGAGAAATGTCCATTGATCTACAGATGGGTCATTGCTGGTCTGCTGCTCCTGATGGTGCTGTGGATTTCCATTGCTCAGATACTGGGCAGCAATGCGGGTGTGGAACGCACAGGAAATTAGAAGGGTTAAAGTGCAGTGCTCTGGGAAGTAGGTACGAACCATTCTGTCCTCAGGGGAGCACAGAAAAACAATTATACCCAAAGTCGGACAAGTTTGTTTTTGACTGTTTTGCTGCAAAATGTAACGCCTTACAAGTGGCTGTTAACACTGCCAGTTTAATTCTGGACCTGTCATATGTAATTGAAGATCCCAATTAAGTCCTGTTTCTTAAACAAGTGTATTCGGAGTGAAAAATTTGATTGTAAAACTCACCTTGCTATAGAGATATTTTACAGTGGGTGGGGTCTTATCTATGGCAAATTACCTTATACCATGTGATGTTTCTACTGATTAAAACTTAAATGTTGGGAGTTGTGGTAAATATATTACTATCGAGTCATTAAAGGAACATTTAAGTGTAAAATTAAACTGGGTAAGATAAACTGAATAAAAAATATTTCTAAAAGTAAGCCAAAAATGTAATCTCTAAAGGCTGGAGTGAGCAAATGCCTAACATAATAGCCAGATCACTAATACCTCCTTTACAGCTCTCTAAGCTGTTAGCCATCAGTAACCAATCAGTGACTTGAGGGGGGGTCATATGGGACATAACTGTTCATTTAGTTTGCACTAATTGAATCTGACCCGCGTGCTCACAAACTAACTGAAAAGTTATGTCCCATGTGCCCCCCAGCTGAAGTGAATTTTTTTGGACGTCGGGCTTTATTTTAGACATGTAATACTCAATAAACATTTGTACTTACTTTACTTTATTTGAACCGTCATTGTTGGTACTTTTGGAGTGCCTGACCAAGTTCTTGTGATTCCGCTCCCTCAGGCACCCAAACCCAACATTTCAACTAGTGAGTTCTTCTGTTTGCACTTTTTTGGGTAACACATAAACTAAAAATCATTTAAACTTTAAATAAACCCAATAGGATTCTTTTGCCTACAATATGGATTTATTGTATCCTAGTTGGGATAAAGTACAAGGTACTGTTTTAAATTACAGAGAAAAAGGGAATTTATTTTAAATTTTTAATTATCTGATTAAAATCGAGTCTATGGGAGATGCCCTGCCTGTAATTTGGAAATTTCTGGATAACAGGTTTGCGGATAACAGATCCCATACTTGTATAGGCATATGATCTATTATCTGCAAATTCATTACTGGAAAGCTCCAACTGATTACCTTTTTCTCCCTAATAATAAGATGGTACCTTGCACTTCATGGTAATTAAGCTGCATTATTCCAGAGTATTGATTAATGTGTTGTTCCAGAGGACAGATCCCATATTCTGTATTTAATTAAACCTAATTAGACTTTACCGTGTCATTTTAATAATAAATGTAAATAAATATTCACAAATCACAGTCATATATGGTGGTGTCTGTATTATTTTTCTAACTGTAACTATAGGGCAGTTGGTTTCACTGTAATGTTGTTGGTGTGTAAGGTTGGATTTTCTTTTAGCATCTCTTCAAATACATGGATATACACAGTGTTACAAATAAATAATATATTGGGGTAACAGTCAGGGTCATATGGTTCCAGGAGAACAGCAAAATCTCACTCGCTTCAGTGGCTTAGGGAAACATGATCATAGGGTAAATCTACTTACTTACCATGAAGTAGAAGGAGAAGAAACGAACTAAATTCCTTGGTGTCAAGCTGGACATACATGATCCATAATAAAATGCCAACTTGGCGGCTTATTATTCTTATATGGGAGCTTCTCGACAGGCTGCATCTTTGATATTTATTAGACATGTTTGAAGATTTCCTTGGGTGAGGGCCACATTGATTCATCCTTTCATAACGGGTCTTCAGAGAGTCAATGAGGCCAATAATCCAATCAGCCTTATTTAGCCAAGTTCATGGGTAGCCAAATCAAGTAGAAATCCTCTGGAGAGGCTCTGTAAGGTCTAGCAGCAATGTAGCATCTCCTCATAAAGTGCCTGGAATGTATTTGTTTTTATCAGTCGTAGAAATCTGTTCCTTATGGTGCTTTAGTTCCCCATTTTTTCTTAAAGGAACAGTAACACCAAAGTGTTTTAAAATAATTTATTTTAAACAGCATAATTAGTAGGTCCCTTGCTGTATGTACTACCTGTAAGGTTATCAAACAACATGGTAAGGTCTAATATAAAACCCATTCTCTGTGTTGTACCACTATGCAGAATAGGTATAGAAAGTGATGTAGCACAGAAAATATTTTCTCCCAGTTCCATTATTATACTTTACTTTGGATCATTTTTAAAGAGATAGAAATAGGGAGGGTCATAAGCAGTAGGGTAACTATGTGATGCAGGGTAACTATGTGATGCAGGGCCCCACAACAAAAAAATCTTTGGAGGGGCCAGGCATGCATAACCAACGCTTTCCCCCTCGCCCTTCTGCCCAATCACATCCCTACATCCCTGCCTGCTCTAGGGTAGGAGAGAGGCTGGAGAAGGGAGAATTCTGCACTGTAAAGGTATACTATATGACCAAAAGTACTTGCTGACACAAGTGTATGATCATACATTGACATTCTTGACAATTCTGAGCTGGGTAGTTTAACGAAGGCACCATAATGTACAAAGCAAGGTTCATACACAGTAGGTTTGCTGAGATAGGATTGGAAGAACTTAATTGCCCTGCAAAGAGCCCTGATCTCTTGCCAACCGAACATCTGTCGGGTGAACTTGAACATCCATGTGAGTGAGGCCTTATTCCTAATTTCAGTACCTGAAACCAATTGAACCAATTCCCACCAACAATGTCCTAATATCTAGTGGAAAGCCTTCCCTGAAGAGTAGATGGTAGAAGCAGCTTTATATTAATACATTTGGTTTTGGATTAAGCTATCAGGCAGGCAGGCTTCCATATACTTTTAGCCATATAGTGTAACAGTACTGTACAGGTATTGGACCCCTTATCCGGAAACCCATTATCCAGAAAGCTCCGAATTACGGAAAGCCCGTCTCCCATAGACTCCATTATAAGCAAATAATTCAGAATTTTAAAACTGATTTCCTTTTTTTATGTAGAAATAAAAAAGAACCTTGTAATTGATCCCAACTAAGATATAAATAATCCTTATTGGATGCAAAACAATCCTATTGGGTTTAATTAATGTTTTATTAATGTTTTAGTAGACTTAAGGTATGGAGATCCAAATTATGGAAAGACCCCTTATCCGGAATACCCTTGGTCCCGAGCATTCTGGATAATGGGTCCTATACCTGTACTATACTATATACTAGTGTATAACAGTGCTATACTATATTGTTATTTCTCTCTCGTATGTTGCTATGCATGGTCCATACTGTACTAAAGTAAAGTACTTGGGCACTGGAAGCTACCATAAACAACTCCAAAAACTTGATTGGAGTTGTTCAGTTGTTCACATTTTTGTTCCTTTTTAAGTGCTTAAAGCCCAAATATAACATTTTGCATAATGCAAGCAAATGTAACTCTAAGGCAGGGGTCCCCAACCTTTCTTACTCGTGAGCCACAGTCAAATGTAAAAAGATTTGGAGAGCAACACAAGTGTCATAAAAGTTCATGGAGGTGCCAAATAAGGGCTGTGATTGGCTATTAGGCAGCCTCTATGCACCCTATCAGCTTACAGGGGGCTTTATTTGGTAGGAAATCTTCTTTGTATTCAACCAAAACTTGCCCCCAAGTCAGGAATTCAAAAATAACTCCCTGGTTTGGGGGCACTGAGAGCAACAGCCAAGGGGTTGGGGAGCAACATGTTCTGCTTCACATCACTGCTCTAAGGCATACAATTCTATCTCATATATTTTGGAAAGTGGCCCAGAATTATATTGACCTTTTATCAAGCAAATTGTTTGATATGGGTTTAGAGCCACTGAAAAAAATATCCTAAAAAAAATAGAGCCCTGTGCACTATAATAGTGTTTATTGTATCTATAATCACTGTCAGTAATGTAATTGATCTTCTAGCCCTCTATTTTTCCAAATAAAAAAAGAAGATATCAAGAAAATCCCTAGCATAGCATTAAAGGCAACCAATAAACACGTGTCGGCTGAGATGGATGAATGAGTAGCGCAGACACTAATTGCAAGGTGCTTTGAAAATAGATTTCCTTCCCTGCAAAACCAATTTTGAAAATGATGGAGGAATTACGGTGTTGAGATTCCTTGGATAAATTCCTTTAATCTCCTAAATTGATTAAAGACTGCTTATTACGAGGAAAATTGAGGCTGGTGGCACGGCTGTTACTGCATAGCGCTAAATAAGAAATAAAACTTTAGGTACGTTATTATAATAATGAAATCCTACTTGCTGAGATGTTTTTCAGTGATTAGAAGGAACAACAAAGTGGGGATATTCAGCATTTAAACTCCTTTAAATGTATCCTGTAATATGTGTGTTGGATTCCAACCACGCCATGACCTACACAGAGTGTTTATGCTCTTCTTGCTGGCAGACACATTGGCTTCTGATAGCGATCCTAGTGCATGTCTGAGAATGTGATGGGGACCTTGTTAGTTCCACTGGGGCAGCTACTGAGAGGATGATGATCAGTGAGTGCTATATAAATAAAGGCCGGTGCCAATTTGCTTGTTACCTTTATTGTAACCATAACTTTATATATTCCATTATTTTAAAGAAAAGCACACAGTTAGATTAAATCAGGGGTCCCCAACCTTTCTTACTAGTGAACCAGAGTCAAATGTAAAAAGACTTGGGGAGCAACACAAGCACCATAAAAGTTCATGGAGGTGCCAAATAAGGGCTAAGATTGGCTATTAGGCAGCCTCTATGCACCCTATCCGCTTACAGGGGCTTTATTTGGTAGGAAATCTTGTTTTTATTCAACCAAAACTTGCCCCCAAGTCAGGAATTCAAAAATAACTCCCTGGTTTGGGGGCACTGAGAGCAACATCCAAGGGGTTGGTGAGCAACATGTTGCCCCTGAGCCACTGGTTGGAGATCACTGGCTTAAAGGATGACCAAAGAGTAAAAATGAATATGCCCTACAATGCTGTATAATATACTGAACTTATTGTGCCAGGAGAGAGATTCAGAAACCCACTAAAAAGCAAAATCTAGGCCTTCAAAAATTCCAGAGCAGCATGCCATTTTGGATCCTGTTAGGCCTGTAACACTGCACATGCTCAGTCAAATGGTTGAGAAACTAAGCTTAGAGGTCATTGATCATCAGGCAGAAAATTAGGCTGATGCCTAACTGAGTGTATGGCATATATTTTCGGAAAGCCAAAAGAAGCTTGCCGAAAATACCGCCATACGTTCCTACCTGTGCCTGCACCCGAATGAATGAAATACACTCGGGTGCAGGCGCATGTAGCCGATACGAAGTCTTGCATTTTTTTTGGCGTATATCGGCTTTATGTGCCTGCACCTGAGCGTATTTCATTCATTCGGGTGCAGGCACAAGGTAGGGTAAATGTACAGTAGCGGGGCGTATTCTCGGCAAGTGTTTTTCGGCTTGCCGAGAATAGGCCCGTGTGGCATCAGCCTTAGGTTTGTAGGACATAGATCCTGATGCTACTGGGCTGATTAATATCTGAGCTGTAATGTAATCAGGCCCGGACTGGTAATCTGTGGATTCTGGCTTATGCCAGCAGGGCGGCTGCAAGGTGCCACAGACAGTGACTATTTAAACAATGTAGAAAACAGCTGCCCGGGTACAAGAAAAACAAGCAGAAAAAAGTTACACTCACGGGTCTTGAGTAACTAAATCAAAAATATGTCCTCAATAATAAGCGCAGTTCACTGACAGAATCAGCAAAAAAGATGATGGGGAGCTACTGGGGCAACTTTAGGGCTGTGCTACATCTGATCTATACTTTTGTAGCATTTCTAGTCTACTTCTTTTTCAAGCTTCAATATGGTATCTGTGCCTGGCCCATAATCTATATTTTACATTACACAACTGTCTGGGTGCCCCCGTAAACATTCCCTGTCTGCAGTAAAATGAACTAATAGCAAACATCACAGCTCTCCTGGCGACAGATATATATATATATATATATATATATATATATATGTATATATATATATATATGAGGTTGTGACCACAAAATACATAGAAACAACAACAAGAGATCCTCTGCACTCACCCATTATCAATATATATAGGGCATTAAGACATTCTGTTGCGTCAAAGTCATCCCTTCTGGCCAGTCCTACACTGACTTATGCGATTCATTAAGAATTCTACTGCTTCAATAGCAAAGGGACTAAGTTTTACCTGCAACTTTCTTGCTTTCAAGGTTAAAACCCCCATATGGTTGCCCTTTTATTGGCTCCACTGGGATCACCTGACTGCAGCTTAATGAATCGCATAAGTCAGTGTAGGACTGGCCAGAAGGGATGACTTTGACGCAGTTGGCCAGCTTGAATATATTGCAATATATGGACAAATAATCCCTGTTTTGCTTAAAGGGGAGGGCATTTCTTAGTAGCTTAATTCACAGAATGTCTTAATGTCCTATAAATATTTATAATGGGTGAGTGCAGAGGATCTCTTGTTGTTGTTTCTATATATATATATATATATATATAAATCAACTGTTTGGCTTAGTAATAACTGGCCCAGTGCTCAATATGCTATCAGTATCTATGACTATTTAGGAGGAAGATTTTCCACCCTACAAGTGACTGATGTATGAGTAGACCATAGACCTCAGGGAAAGAGTCTGTGTAAAAACAAATTCTCAGCTGAGCCAAGCAGTATGGCAGCCAACTTTAGAATGTGTAAGTGCTAATACACAGCAAAAGGATGCTCTATGTGCACTGTATAATAGAGTATTTAAGGGAAAGCTCCAATCATGATTAGAAATAGTGTATAATTAGCTATTAATGTTACTTCTTTTTCTATTCAGTAAATATTGGCTCTTATCTTTGCCTTCCAATTTAATTTGAATCCACTCAGTTCACAAATAATTGTTCCATCCTGTGGCGTCAGAGATCCCTTGTGGTGCCCTCTAGTAAAACTGCATTTCTTTTTCTGGACTGTGCTGTCACTGCAAATTGCCACCTTGAATTTGCCTGGCGTTCCTTATCCCATGTGCCAGATCTACTTACTGGCAGGTTAGCTGGCTCCTGGTAACATTGACAAGAGAATGTATAAATGTGATAGGGACCTTAGATTGCAGGCTGATATATAATCTGTAAAACACTAGGGAATATGTCAGCTGTCTATCGGGATATAAATAAAAGGTAATAATAACAACAGGTTTAGGGCCATCAATAAAGTGTTGTCATTAATTTCTCCTATGTATAAGTATTCTTCTGCCAGTCATTCCTTAAACTGGCATAATCGACTTATTATACTAACAATGGCAGCTGGTAAAGGTCCCTGTATATTGCTTACCTTATAACACATTGCCTGCTCCCTAAATTTGGATAATCTGCTCGGTTAGTCTAACAATGGCAGCAGCCTTTTCAATACTTCAGGCAACAGTCCCTGTATATTATTTCCTATATTACACATAGCCTGCTTGTTCTCAGTCAGGGGACAAACCAGGCAAATTGTAGCTTTATCTGCAGTGTTTTTGTGTGTCCAGCAGAGGGAGCTGCTTTGCCATAATGCAGGTCTCACTGCACTTAATTACTGTGCCCATAGAACTGTCACTCCACTCTCCACATAGAAACGAACAGCGCCCAAAGAATAAAAATTTTAATAAAAGGAAATGTTATATTCTTAAAGCTACAGTAGCTTTACCAGTCTCTACGTTTTTCCATTTTTTTTGCACTGCTTAGCCCAAATAAATGTATTATTGAAACAAAGCAATAGCCAGTAGCATTGATACCCTTTTTCCAGGGCAATACCGGCCAGCAGGGAAAAGGCTGCTGACCATGATGTCAATAGAGGGGGGCCATGACATGACATTCTAGGGGGCAGAGTTGTGGTGTAGAGGCGTGAGAAGGCAGGGTTACTGAGTTGGGGGTAGATTGGGAGAGAGCAAAGGGCTTTGGGGTGGAACAGTTTGGGGGTTACAACCTAACTTGCAACTATGTTGCCAGTAAATTTGTAATGCCAGGCCAAATATTGTCTGGTACTTTACCAGTTAGGCTAGTAAAGTACCAGCCAGGTGGCAACCCTAGTCAGCCTCCTCCAGGAAAGATTCCAATTGCCACAATGTCTTGCAAGTGCTGTCCAACTGGCGGCCCGCGGGCCGACCCCCCTCTGTGTGGCCCCCCACCTGTCTGGCTGCTTTGATGGCTTACTCTTGTGTAAGCTCTAAGTGGTATCAGTACTGTGATTAACTGCCCCCCCTGCATGGTTCTCACCTCAGATTCAGGCTGTAATCAGGCTGTATTGTTTAAATATTTAATCCCCTGTGTTTTTCACACCTTTTAATCTCTGCATTGTTCACCCCCTGCAGTGTTCACACTTCAGGCTCACCCCCATTGTTCCCCTGTTCACACCTCAGGAGCAGTAGAAACCCACAAATAATCCCTGCACACTACAAAAAGAACATATACTGAGGTAGTACTGCAATTAAAAAGTTTTTTAATATATAGTTATTGTGCAGACTGTAGGAGCAGTGCCAGCATTGTGTCACTGTAGGCTGCCTGTGTGTGCCATACACACAGGCAGCATAGGGCAAGCAGAGTATGGCACACACAGGCAGGGTAGGGAAGGCAGAGTATGGCACACACAGGCAGAGTAGGGCAGGCAGAGTATGGCACACACAGGCCAAGTTTGGCACAAACCAGCCAAGAATGGCACACACAGTGAAAGTATGGCACACGCAGGCTGGGTAGGGAAGGCAGAGTATGGCACACACAGGCAGAGTAGGGCAGGCAGAGTATGGCACACACAGGCCAAGCATGGCACAACCCAGCCAAGAATGGCACACACAGTGAAAGTATGGCACGCAGGCAGGGTAGGGCAGGCAGAGTATGGCACACACAGGCAGGGTAGGGAAGGCAGAGTATGGCACACACAAAGGCAGGGTAGGGCAGGCAGAGTATGGCACACACACAGGCAGGGTAGGGCAGGCAGAGTATGGCAGGTTTTTGCTGTACTACAACCATTAAAATGGGCATGGTCATGTGATAACATGGGTGTGGTTTCAAGTGGGTGCAGTTTCAAAAAGGGGAGTGGTCAAAACTGGCTTCCATTATCGGCCCTCCACCACGTAGGTCGGAAAAATTCCGGCCCTCAGTACAACAGAAGTTGGACAGCACTGTTCTGTACTAAAGAGACCCTTGAGGAATATGAATCTTGTACTTGTGCAAGAAATTACATATCTAAGCAACTGTAAGAGTCCTACAAAAAGGTGCCAGTTCATACCAATCTCATGATACAGCAAGGGATAGGGAACCTAGGTCTGGGGTATCCTAGTGCCCTAACAGGTAGACATCACAAATGTGGTACATTTTCTCTGTATAGGTATTTCTATGGTCATAACATGATTTTTTTTTTACATTTATACCGCCATTCGGGTCAAGGGAGCAGGAAGGGTAATGGGTGGGAAAATGGGCTGGGTAGGTGCAAAATGGGCAGAGTATAGGGGGGTCAGGCCATATAAAGTGATATACATCAGCAAAGTGGATCGGGGAAGGGAGGGATTCATAGGGTGTTACAAAATGACCTTATAATTCTGGCATCGGCCCTAGCTGGTGATTTACCATCTGAGTAGGTCAAATACCGCCAGGTAGTAACCTTACTTGATTATGAAGCTCTTATGTAGCACATAAGGGACCTTAACTTGATAGGCCCTACACCTCTAAATTATCCATCTCACGTTGCTTCATAAAGAAATTCAGATTAATGGAACAGAGGACTGGAGCACCTTTTTCAAGCCTATATAAAAACTTATCCTATTCGTGAGAGTGGACCCAGGGTGTCAGGTTCTCTGTGGACTGTAGAACACCCAGTCTGGAACTGTAACAAGGTGCTCATTAAATGCACTTTTATGCTACTTTATACACTGGTCACACATTAGAATTTCAGATGTGCATGAAACCCTGAATATCCAAAACACAAATCTGCAGCACCAGAGCATGACATCCCTCTTCTTATTCAAACAAAAATCCTTCCATAGCACAGAAGGGGGCGCACATGAGTCTCAGGTTTAATGAAAGAAGGTACATTTCTATCTGTCTGTTCTGCTAAAAGGATATTTTTTGTTTCAGTAAGGATAATTCCCCTTTTTAGTAGCATTACAGTAAATGACGGGGCATAGGCTAGTACACTGTCAGCTGGTTATGTTCATTTTCAGTATAAGGTACCGATAAATAGGCAGGAACATTTATATAACATTTTTTAAAAAATTAATATTGCCATTAAAGATTTGATTTAAATATATAATGTTGATATTGAAGCACTATTAAAGTTTTTCCACATTGAGGAGAAATACTATGACCAAGGCCTAAGCAGTTTGTATTCTTATAATAAACTATGAACTTCAGCAGTTTTAGTTCTGTATAACCGTAAGGCTCCTTTTTTTTGGCAATGACCAAACTAAAAGGGATATAGTGAAGATTTACACCAAAGCAAATATTTAATCTCTTTTTTATTAATGTCATCTACCTATCAGCCCTGGTGGCAGTTTCCTTTCTGCGTCACTAATTATATGAGATCCATGATGCATTGCACCTAAAGCAAAAGCTACGGTCTCAAGGGCGTTGGAGGGGACAGAGCATATTCCACTGTGTTCATAAATATCTCAGCTAAAAACAAATCACCAGTAAATACTTTCCTTTGTCACGCTGGAAATAAGCCATTCTGTTACTAAATGCAATTTATCATGTGCACTTATAATGTATTAATCATGGGTTTTTCTTAATGGACAGAACAAGCCTCTTGCCTTTCTAACAACTTGAAAGATGGCCAGAACATTGGAGAATGAGTACCAGAATCTCATTATTCTCTCCTACGGCCATGTAATAGAAGGCATTAGATCTCCATTGACATTTCTCGAGATGGGAAAGAAACAAGCACCTCTGCTACCAGATGAAGTACAGATAGGGTTGATAGATACGGTGGCCGGTATTTCAATGGCCAAGCCAGTAAAACAGCAAAGGCTAGTGCTAGTATTACACATTTAGTGACAATTGATACCTTTTCTCCATTACTAGCTAGAATACTTACCAAATCGCACTCAATGGCTTGGCCCCACCCCCTTGACTTCATAACCCCGCCCCTTATGTCACAGTTATTCCCTTTGTGGTCCTGCCCCTACCCTGGCTGCTATAGTTTCCTGCACTACACTGATGAGCCTCAAGAAAGGCGAAACCGGTCTGTAGTTGGGAATCTGATCAGCTATTATCCTGGCTTCAGCTTCAAACCCAGTGGGTGAGCTGTAGCCTATAGGATAAACCCATGTAAATGGCATTTTTTAAGAGTTTGGAATTCATTCCCAGAATTCCTTTTGTTTGCTTTTGTCTGTATGAGGCAGTCTCCTCAACCTTATTTATTTGTTTGTAGAACCACATGGTGACTCTACTTAAGCTGATCAGAAAACCCTGCACTACACTGATGAGCCTCAAGAAAGGCGAAACCGGTCTGTAGTTAGGAATCTGATCAGCTATTATCCTGGCTTCTGCTTTAAAAACCCAGTGGGTGAGCTGTAGCCTATAGGATAAACCCATGTAAATGGCATTTTTTAAGAGTTTGGAATTCATTCCCAGAATTCCTTTTGTTTGCTTTTGTCTGTATGAGGCAGTCTCCTCAACCTTATTTATTTGTTTGTAGAACCACATGGTGACTCTACTTAAGCTGATCAGAAAACCCTGCACTACACTGATGAGCCTCAAGAAAGGCGAAACCGGTCTGTAGTTAGGAATCTGATCAGCTATTATCCTGGCTTCTGCTTTAAAAACCCAGTGGGTGAGCTTTAGCCTATAGGATAAACCCATGTAAATGGGATTTTTTTAAGAGTTTGGAATTCATTCCCAGAATTCCTTTTGTTTGCTTTTATTAAAAAGGTGGCAACCCTGTGTACAAAAATGGGGCCGGTACAGACAGCATAAGTGTACTTTTACAATTATCACTAGACATTAAATGTAATTTTACATTATTACATAAACTAATTAAACAATAATTTGTAAATGAAAAACAAATTTACCAAACTGAAAACCCTCCCAGACCCCCTGAGTGTATTAGACTACTTTCTTGTGTGTGTTAGATCCTGAATACTGAGCGTATGTAAGAAATCTTATGCTTCATCTCTGTTCTATTATTCATAAACATCTGACAAACCAAGTGTAAATGTGAAAATTCCGCATATGATTTCATGGCATAAAATACTAATCTCTGAGCCTAAGTCGGCAAAAAGAGGTCACAGCGTTCTTGTTGTTGATTAGAATTCTTTGAGGGAACTTATTCCAGCAGACAGGGAACAGAATAATAATGAAAGGGATGTAATCTACGAGCAAATGGAAATAATGCTGGCAGTGTTTGCTTGTAGAAATACTGTGTATTGTAAAGGGTTGGTAGTCTCTAATCAACAAGCTGCAGTGATATTAACAGCCGTGATCAGTTTAATTGCTTCTTGTCACATCTTGCTGTATATTACCATGGTGTTCTTGGAAAACCACTCATGCTCCCCCTATTTTCCATAGCCACCTTCTTACCCAACCACGCTAAGTAGGACAGTGTGCCTAATGTAATATCACAGTACTAAAGGAGAACTAAATCCTAAAATCAAATAGAAGGGTAGAAATGCCATATTACTTACGGTACCAGCCTCTCAATAGCAGTAATGTTATAGGGCTTCAGAATTGTACACAGGAGCTTTCCATCCTGGATTTGTTTAGGGGTGTCAGTGACACTGTACATGCTCAGTGTGCCCTGGGCAGCTGTTGAAAAGCTACGCAGAAAAGAAGAGTAAGAAATCATCCCCTGCCTTGCCCTCTGTTGGGTTTGAACATGTTACCTGCTGTATTATGGACTTTTGCCTTAACCTTGACCCTACACAGGCAGACTAGCAGTAGAGACTTTCTCGCACAGAGGTATTTGATGAAATGCACATAACTTTCAATCTTCCTAGAGGAAGTTCATCTCCTTTCCAAGTAGCAGTTTTTTTTTAATACATCCCCTATACATCAAGTCACGGAAACTGTTCTTTGGACGCTGCTCCTTTACCACAGAATATCACCACACCACTTTACACACCTTTTTGGCTTAATGGGGTTTTTGCCAGTGAGTTTAAGGGCACGATAGCCCAGAACTGTAACAGTATCAGGCCCAAATCTTAATTCTGTCTACTGGCTCAAGGCAAATAGTGCACTATTTTAGCTTAACACAGCACATTGCGCACTATTTTAGCTTAATGCAGTCACAGTCAATTGAAAAAGCAATAGGTGCCATCACTGTTGCCAAACACAGATGATACTTATCCATCAACTCCCCTTTTTGATCAGTCCTTGCGAGTGTGTAGCATCCAGGTGTCAGCATACTCAGTAATTTCTCTTTTCATAACTTTGTGCACATAAATGAATTGGAGGCCTCCAGTGAATGCTGATGCCCGCTTCACAGGGTTGGCAGGCTTCATGTCCAGGTCTTCATGACTGTCAACATGTTCTACCCTTGACTACTAAATTAAAGGGGAACTCTGGCTTCCATAACACAGAAACTCCAATATACCTATCACTGTAATCTATTCCTTCAAAAAGTATGAATAGATACCATTTTTATATGCTGAAATCCAGCTGCAAAACAGTTCTTCTCTTTCTACATCATTTGAAATCCTGGCAGGGGAGGAGAGACTAAAACACTGATGTTACAAATTTTTACAACTTCTTCATAGCTTACAGACAGCATGCAGGAACTATATAACCCACAATGCATTGCACTGTGATGTTTCTTTCCTTATTGATGTCACGTGTGCAGGGAATTGTGGGATCTGGAGGATACAAGCTGAAGGCAGGCTGAGGACAGATGATTACTATTACAGTTTAAAGTAGTCAGCCAAATCAGCAGGGGAACAGGGGGTCAGGCTTAGGTAATTATTCCAAACCATATTATTATATTAAAAAATATGAAAAGGCTGCCTATTTATATTGCAAAATTGCTTGAAATTATATTTACTTTTTAAAAAGCTTAAGTTGTGTTTGGGTGGAGTTCCCCTTTCAATGTATACATAAGGTACAAAGGAGATGTTAGCTGTTTCAGTTTTGTAGTAGATACTACAGGTATTCCAGCAATGGCACAGACGGTGCGGTGATCTACATGCCTAATGCTGTAAATTAAAAAAAACATCATACAGGGTTTAGTTCTAGCAGAAGAGATAATAAACTGATCAATTTTTTTTTAGTAATGCCTTATGGAGTAGCAATATAACATTGTACAGTCATAGTTCTTGGCTCTCCATTCTGAAATGTCAGATTTCCCACATGCACTCTCTGCCCTGCAGCAAACATATCCCAGTTGCTAGCTACTAAGCCGTGCTGATGGCATATCATAGCAATCACCATCATAGACCAGTTATTTTTGAAACAACAACTAGAAGTTCCCTCTGGTATGTAAGTATTTCAACTTATTCTTTAACTAAAAGCCCAGGAACATAGGGTTTTGATTCCCTTTGATCCGTGTGCCCTAGAGAGACATCATTGCTCTTTTCTGCCTTTAGTGTTTCATAGAGACACATCTTTCAGTCCTGTGATAGTTTGTGTAACACTTTCATTCTGAACAGAAATTTACAGTAATAGCACAAATGTATGAATTTTAACACTGTGGCTACTAATACACTATCTGGCCAAAAGTACCTAGATAACTGCCAGTCCAACAACATCTTATTCCCAAACCAAGGGTGTTAATATGATGATGGAACTTGTTTTGCTGCTACAGGTTTGGGACCTGTTATCCAGAATGCTTGGGACCTGGTTCTTAATATTGATCACCATACTTTAAGGCTAACAAACAATTCTTTAAACAATAGGATTGTTTTGCCTCCAATAAGGATTAATTATATCTTAGTTGGGATCAAGTACAGGTACTGTTTTATTATTACAGAGAAAAGGGAATCATTTAACCATTAAATAAACCCAATAGGGCTGTTCTGCCCCCAATAAGGGGTAATTATATCTTAGTTGGGATCAAGTACAGGTACTGTTTTATTATTACAGAGAAAAGGGAATCATTTAACCATTAAATAAACCCAATAGGGCTGTTCTGCCCCAATAAGGGGTAATTATATCTTAGTTGGGATCAAGTACAAGGTACTGATTTATTATTACAGAGAAAAAAATAAATAATTTAAAAAACGTGAATTATTTAATTAAAATGGAGTCTTTGGGAGATGGCCTTCCCACAATTCGGAGCTTTCTGGATAATGGGATCCTATACCTGTATAACAGCCTCTACTCTTCTGGAAAGGCTTTCTACTAGACCATGGTCACTGATATTAGGGATCAGGCCTGGCTTGCAGCTGGCGTTCCAATTCCTCCCACAAGCCACATTCTCTTACTCCCATCTCAGCAAACTTATTCTGCACAGACTTCACTTTGTGCAGGGGCATTGTTGTGCCTAAATAGGAAGGGCCTTCTCCTAATTGTTGCCAAAAGCTTTAAAGTAGAACTGTAACTTTAATGGAGAACTAAAGTTTATCTAAGGAATTAGGACAGAAATGTTACATTATATTTTGTGCTTCTGTACCAGCCCAAGGCAACCACAGGCCTTTAGCAGGGAAGATCTGTGCCTCCAAAGATGCCTCAGTAGCCCCCATTTTCTTTTCTACAGATTCCTTCACATACTCTGTGCTGCTTCAGTTACTGAGCTTAGTGACCCACTCACAATATACTGTACATATAGAATGTATATAAATGTGACAATATAAGCCTGTTTAGTAAATAGTAGTAGTACATGGCTTAGAATTTAAAATACAGTACTGTACAGTAGCATCAGTTGTTTGTGAGGTCAGCCTCTCTGCTTGATAATTTGCGAGGACTCTTAAGCTTTGTTTCTCAACAGCTGCCCAGAGCCCACTGACACTTCTAACAGAAGCCAATATGGGGAGCTGCTGTGACTACTGGATCATTACTACTATGGAGATGCTGAAGCTTTAAGCTGGTGCAGTAAGTTCAAAGTATAACATATGGCATTCCTAGCTGGCGTTTAGTTCAATTTCATTTTTAACTAGAAGCCCTAGCTCTAATTGAGCATCACAGGCCCTTTTTCAAGTGGCTACTCATTTCCACTGCTCTAGAGCCCAATGACAGTGACCTTTACACCACTCAGCTGGCATTACATATGGTAACATAAGTTTCTTTGCCTCTGATCACCCATAAAAATCCCATGCACCCTATGAAAAGTTCTAGTGCTAAAATTATTCATCATTTTAGATAAAGAGTGTGGATACTTTGGGCTATGTAGTGTTCATAAGTACATACCTATGCAGAACATAATGCCAACAAATATGGCTTATATAAAACAAAATCAAGCAGTCACCTTTACTAATATTCAGTTTTAATTAATATTTACATTGGGCATTAATGTGTTTTCTTTATTAAAGCCCTCCTACAGTTGGGCGGATGGAAAAAGGGAAAGCCGCATCTCAATATATTTTCCTCAGAATAAAAAAATTGTTAAACAGAGCTTGTTATTTATTCTGAATAATTTCCCTCTCACTTGACTGTCAAGTAAAGGGGAGTTATTGTTAGGTTTTTAAACCTTATGTAAAGATACATAATATATTGTAAGAATGGTCACACCAGAATAGATTCCCTAAGACTTTATAGAAATGATTTTAGGTTATAAGTATCCTATACCAGTTTTATTGGTGTGAAATCCAACACACTTTTGGCTTCCATATATAATATAGATGTATTGTTAAGAGTAAAAATTATATAAATGAGCAGAGAATATATCAGAAAGGCAAATCTCAGTTCATCTCTTAATCCTGTATCATCCCTTGTGACTGATTTATCAATCTTTACATTTTTATGATGTTAATAAATCCACCCGTAGACAAGCAAGGGCTTCAGGGAGCTTTTGCTAAGCTGAGGAAGAAATAGTGTGCCCTGATTAAATGGGTCAAGAGTGCAAATCATGTATCTTGTCTTGCACTGGTTTGCCCTTAGAAGTCAAATATATGGCTTTATACTTGTATTTATATCTTTATTTGCACTCACACATGTGTAACTGTTAGGGCTGCCCTTGCCAGACACTTCTATTAAATATTCAGATGACTGAATTGAACATTTTGGTTGAGAAGAGATGTCCTTATATATATGGGAATTCTGAGAAGGAAGCCCATGGTTGCTCTTAAAGTTTTTGTTAACAAGGAATTCCCTTCAGAATGAGACTCACCAACTGATTGGCTTCCCAAATGCAGACTGGTTTCACTCATATTGGGGATCATATGTGCAATGCATGGTTTTCCAATCAACATATCTAGAGCCAGGAAAATGGATTCACTAGAAGCACATGTTGGTTGAGGAGAGACATCACTATTCATATACAAATCAGAAGGATTAACATGGAATACCCTTGAGACTGAGACTGCATTTGGGAATCCAATCAGCATGCTGCTCTGGCTGCGCTTTAAAACCCAGTGGGTGAAGCTTTGTCTCAAGGGTATTTCATGTAAATGGAAATTGGAGCAATCTCAGGCTTCCTTCCCAGAATTCCTTCTGGATTGGGGTGGGATTGATTATAAAGGGGCGGGGCAGGCATGATGATGTTGGGCTGAATTAATTGGCCATATTTTGCATGTGTGGTATGGAAATGAGACTGCCATAAAATAAAAGAGACTGCAGTAAAGGTTGATGGCATGCTTGGAATAAACTGGCACACTTACCTGTGCAAAAATATTCTACCCTGGGATGCATGCTCTGGGTGAGGGCATATTCCTTTATTTTGATGTTTTATATGTTGTAAGATAGGTACCCCATATTCATGGAATTCATGTACAATCATGTATTGCCATTCTTTTCTCACTCTCTTCACATGGAATTTACATATATTGCCCTAGAGCCTTTTTTCTTCCTTTCAGTACAGGCTACAGAATGAAGCTATTAGCTTCCAAATCAAAATGCAACAACCTCCTGCATTTATTTTCCAGTCCACATGAATGTTTAGCCCAGTGGCAATCTCTTGTCTATCGTCTAAACCACAAGCACCGAATAAAAATACGTCAGGACTTATCTCACTGACACCTTGCTTGCACATTTTGATCACACATCACTGCATTTTCTAGTATTATTTTTTATTTGATAAATATGAGCATGTCCTAGCATTTCAAATTCCAGGCCCAGTAGCCTGTGACAGGCCACGGTATACAGCACAGGCCTATGGCAGCTGACCTGAGCACCTCTGGTGATGCCAGCTAAAGTGAGTTGTAAACGGCTCACCACCATAGCTTTTCTTATAGCCTGTACAGAAAATGTACAAATGTATATTCTGTATACATTTGTATAAATCTATGCTAGTATGGGTATATTCCCTGCAAAACATAATTCGTTACATATTTCCAGAGGCCAAGATTCTGTAGGGACCCATAGGGTTAATAGCTAGTGATGAGCCAATCTGTACCGTTTCGCTCCCATAACTATTTAACATTGTACATTTGTATGGTAGGTAAGTATAGACACTATCATCTTCTTTATAGGACAACTAAGATTAGGATTACTTCATTGTGGCCTAGACTGTATTTTGTGCCTATTTTGCTTTGAGTTTTGTCTTACAAACCTTTCTCTTTCCTCTTTTTGGTGCCTTTGCCATAAAGTATCTGGCCTAATATGATGTAATTTTAAACAAAGTTACCCACTGTATGGAATATTCTTGGCTGTTTTTGAGGTACGTTGATGTAAGGAAAAGTGTTCAGGATCCCAGTCGCTGCTAACAGTTAGGAACTTGCCCTTTAAACAATAAGAAACCCCCTTGTGTTAGTGTCTGCAGAGTAGGTCCCAATTACATAGCGCTGCAGTGTAATAGGAGCAGAGAGAAAGGGAAAGCTGGGCTGCAGCGTGCATACCTCCCAAATGTCTTGATTTTTGTGGGACAGTCCCAATTTTAACAGCTCAGCCAGCAGTCCCGGATTCTTACTGAAAAGTCCCTCATTTCCCTTTGCTCTCCTGCACTGACCACCAAAAAAGATACAAAGTTTCTCAAACTTAATTAGATAAGTAGCTTTTGGCAGAGAGCCCAGAATACTCAACCCCGCACTTAGATACAATTGTAACTAATAAGCTAAACAGGTCTCTTGGGGTAAATGAGACAAGCATCTGAATGGCAATTTAACCTTCAGTAGCAAGACACATAAAATAAGACCCCCAAACCCCCAGAAATGTGTTCAAACTTTACATAACCTGCCAAATTGTGTAAAATGGTAGTGGTATTTAGGGGGTGTGGTCGAAAAAATTCGCCGCACTAAAGGCAGCATGTTTTTGTCCCTCTTTGCATTTTTCAAATGTTAGGGGGTATGAGCATGCTCAGGACAAAGTATAACCACAGCTCAATTAAGAACAGCAACAGGTAATAGCTTAATGCTGTGGTGAAGTAGACATTAGTTACTGCAGTGCCAGGGGATTAGACTGAATCAGGGCCAGGTTGGGTCATAACCAGTAGAAACAGATTAGAAGCAAGGTCAGGGGAAAGCCGAGTCATACACAGGAGTTCACAGACGCAATAAGGGGAT
This sequence comes from Xenopus tropicalis, assembly GCF_000004195.4. Taxonomy (NCBI): domain Eukaryota; kingdom Metazoa; phylum Chordata; class Amphibia; order Anura; family Pipidae; genus Xenopus; species Xenopus tropicalis. The sequence continues at coordinate 26,736,810 of NC_030681.2, read as the reverse complement.
ACTCAGATACTTAGTCAAAGGAAGCAAGCCAAGGTCACAGACAGAAAACTAGATCAGAGTAATACCAGCTACTTCACTAATTGACACATTTACTTCCTGACTTGCCTCCTTCTTTATATTCTTCTTGAATTCATTTGTTCCTCTCTGGTTCACAAACCTACTCCTCTTTTGTATTCTTTGAGTCTGAGTTTTTATTTCACCGTTTGGCCCATTATCCATTTTTTCTTTACCTGCATGCTTTTCACTCCTCTTTATTGCTTTGGTGTTAGTTGAAGCCTGTTGACCACTGTTGTTACAATATTGCACCCCCTGTGGCATACATACCATGCTTATAATTCATCCCACCCTAGACTTGTATGCACTGCTGCTTAATTGATTTCATTGGACTTTTTGTTCTCACTAGAAATAGTTTTTTGGAGCCTATCAAGGTTAGAACATAAAACCTCAGTACTAGGACTAGTACTGCCACATATATTTTTTGTTGCTTCTTTTGCCATTAATCACAACAGTATAAGCCTATAAACCTATTTACATACAATGTTCTTGAAATCTTAGTGCATGTACTCGATCTTGGTTCTTCTTTTTGTACATTGTTCTTGACTTGTTCTTGCTTTGCCCTATGAATGTTTGACTTTCTTTATTTTTTTTGGATCTGCCTGCTTCTGATATTTGCATTGAATCTGTGCTTACCTGAATCACTAACATTTGTATACTATATAACTTTTGCCTCTGACCTCAGCCTGTGATTGGTATATATGCACCTTATACTTATACTTATTCTCTAGTTTTATGCGCTTAAAGATTTGATTTCTGTCTTGCTTAAGTTGAATTTCCTTAGAGGAAACCTTGTTAGAGGAAGAATAGGTGAATGAACAATAATGTTTTATGACAACTATTTATTTGGTAGGGCCACAACCCTAGCTTTTAATTGTTTTTTAATGCTTCACTGTTCATTACTACTCTTGTTTTTCATTCTAATGATTGTTTCCTAACAATCTACAATATATATTATGAGCTGACTTAATTCCAAAAACAATGTTATAATGGGGCAGGAATATGTAAAATGTTTGTACCTGATCAAAGTGAGCTTTACACCTAGCGATCATATTATCCTGCGCAATGTGATCCTTCTATTGGTTATTAACTCACAGAAACACCCATATCAAAACCAAACTGTGGCAAAATGATAGATGAACAGTAAAATCTCTTGTATCTGGAATACCACCTGGAAGCACATAATGCAGGTTGTTTCTGAATCTGTATACGTGCACCAACCTGACCGCTTCAGAGACACTTATCGCCTAAAACTTGCTGGGCTAGAAAATCATCTTTGGAAATTACTTTTGCTCTTTATCTATCATTTCGGTCACACACACTTAAAGATTTTCCACAGATTTGAGCAAAGAGTGAGAGGATCAGTGTATTTATAGCTTAAGCTTCTGTCTGGGCATCAGACGTACCATTTTATGCTTCAATAACATTTAGTCATTAGGAGAAATGATTTTAGAAATCTAAAATGTCTGGGGGGCAACTGACTTCATCATATTGCTTTGCTGCAGTAGGAGTAAGTCCTTCCTCACAGTAAACGTTTCTAAAAGGCTTCTCAAGTTAATTCCATATTATACTAAGGATAGATAATAACCATGTATGAGGAGCTTCTATCAAAGGAGAGTAAGGGTTAAATATGTGGTGAAATTTGGTTTGATTGATTAAATGGCAGACGCGTTGCTGCACTTTCAATTTCTCATCTGATGGAAAATAAAGAGGTTCCTGGGGGAAAAGAATCAAATAGAAAGTAGAAGCACATAAAATGCCCTACATTTCTATAATCAATCAGTGAAGTCTTGTTCTGCACTCCAACATCCAGTACTAACGTATGTACTGATAAAATATATCAATCTCTTTGCTTTTAATTTTCTCACCCCACTGCTTTGGCACAGATTTCTGCATTCAAACCCATGGGTGGACACAGTCAGCACAGGGCCCCTGTGTATAAATAGTGGAAGGGGCACCTGGCCATTGGCCTATCTCCTACAGACAGGGAACAGAGGCTTGGCTTAGCATCGGGTGGGGGGCACGGAGCTGAAAGGGGGGCACCTATATCCTGGTGGCACTTTGCACAACCAATGAGGGTATATGTCCACCCTCTCATAGGTGTAGATTTAGACATCACTTGAAAGGCTTATTGGATACTAAGGGCAAATAGCGCCATGGAATAAAAATAACATGTTCATTTATGTTGCAATGTCCAGTGATGGGTGTCAGCACAGAATTGTGCCCCTTAGATTATCAGTTGTTCTGACTTATAGTAATGAAGTATCTAAAATGGTCCAGTAGGTTGGATTTTTGCTTTAATACTCAAAGTAAGGATTTTTAAATACTCAGGATAGATATTGTTTTGTCAGTTTATATTAATCATACTGTCTTTTTATTATAGTCATTGTTTATAGCAAAAACCTGTAAAGAAAACAACTCCATGTGGGCTTTCTTAAATAGCAAAGAATGTTATCTCCCCCATTCTAATGACACCATTACATTTAACACTTCTTCACTTATAAAACAGAGACTAAAAATAAAGTGCAAGACAATTTAACAGCTTCCATTGTAATTCAAGCACAAAATGACTATAAATAACCTAATTTAGCACAGGGGCATTGGCTCAGCCCTTTATAACTTCATCACTTGCAGGTTGCCTGGAGCAACTAATACCCTTTTTTATGGGGGGGGGTATAACATCAGTTTTTTACACACCAAGCTTGACCTGCTGAGATCATTTTAATAAATAATATTTCTCCTAACATGAAATGCTCAGATACAATAATACTGAATATCACCGAGTTCTAAGTGAAGGCAACTAGTTGAACCAAATTAGCAGATCCGCATATCTACCCTAAAGAAAACCAATAACCTCTTCTTCAGTCTATTATGTATAGCAGCAATTACAATGGAAAAAGAGCTTCTTTGGGAAATAACTTTTTTATTATAAATAAATGTGTGATTAAACTTATGACAAAGTGCATCCTAAAAAAATATGTGGGAACTGTTTAGGTGTGAATATAGAAAAGATCAACATTAGATAAAATTAGAGCACATTTAAAATAAGCAGGCAGTTATTGTTGGAAGTATAACGTATCCAGCGATAAATACCTTGTGGCTTCCTTGTCTCTGTTCCAGTGGGCAAAGAACTTTTATTTGCAGGAGGGCATGGCTCCAGTTCCATCACCAATGAGGGGACCATTCAAACAGCAAGTCAGGTAGGAACATGGGGGGGTGGCAAGCAAGGACTGGGATTCAAAATAGGCCCTGGAATTTCAAATACACAGAACCCCAAACAGCCCCCCACAGGCCCAATAAATAGTGACTGTCTATGGCATCTTACAGCAGCCCCTTTGGCATTTGTCAGAACCCACAGATTGCCAGTCTGGGCCTGAAAGTTGGGAGCAAACATAAAAGAGAGATGGATGCGTTATAGTGATTTAGAGTAACTGGAGTAAAGTCAGCACTGCCAAATATTAATAAATTCAGTGGGGTAGCATTCTTCCCTCCTTTTCTTCCAGGTTTTGCAATCTCCTGTTGCCTCCAATAGTGCCTCTCAACCAAGTAATGTACCTATGAAAGGCAACGTGGCACAAATTGTGGGTTCCCTGTGTGCAGACACTAGTGTTATGTCAGGTTTGTGCATGGCATCACCAGAACTGAAGATAAGGTTATGGCCCATAACCTGAGTAGCATAAGGTTGCTGTACATCAGAAATGAAGCAGTAGCCCTATGCATTGATAGTGATATGTAGGAGATGGTAAAATTGCTACCCCCTTTCCCAGGCAGTCCCCTAGTGATTTAGACAGCTATGGGGGGTCCTTAGTTTTAAAGGGAATTGAGCTCCCTTTCCTGGGTCAAAATATGACCTTTTGCAGTTCTCTAGCTTGGCCACTACATAGCATTGTGTTATAGTATATAATCTGGAGCAGCCATGTGCTCTGGGTCCATTTCCAGAGGAATCCCTCCTGAGCAGGCAGGTGGGGGAGAAGTGTAACCGGGCCTAGTCAGTGTTAGGATATACTCTGTCATAGATCACATTAGGTGTGATAGATAGCTTAGGGCTAGCTATTGAGCAGTTTGAGCTCCAACAAAGAGGTTTAGTGGGATTAATATACCAGGTGCACTACTGCCCAGAGTAAGGACCAAGAGTACAGACCTAGGTATAAGAGAAATTCCCCTAGGTTTCACGTGTAGAGAAGATCCTGAAAGCTGAAGGTGACAGTTTTCTATCAAGCTATTCTTTGGTGTGTTGATTGACCCTGAGGAGCAGGGTACTGTGTGAAGATATATCTGGGTATAAGCCTGACACCTGTGCTATGTATATATTCTGCTTCAGTGATATTACATTATTTCTTTGTAGATTAAGTTAACTAAAGTGTTGTTGTGTGAGTTCAATAACCCCTGGTGCCCATTATTGCTATCTCAACCGCGATACATAGTGGCACTACACCGTGGCCTTCAATATATGCGAGGGCTCACACCTGACAAACAGAGTTTTTTCCAGGACAATTATTGGTTTTGGGACTGGTTTTGGGAGCCCCGTGTAGCCCCATTTTACCATAGCCTTACAGATAGGAGTTAGCTCCCCAAGAATTCTCTTGGGCTTTCACTGCCTTTAATTTAATGGTTTAATAGTTCCTTAGCCAAATGGGGCTTACAGTGTAAAGATCCCTATCACATTCAAAAACATGCGATGGTCAATTTCATCAGGAGCCAGTTAATCTGCCTGTATGTTTTTTGGAGTGTTGGAGGAAACTGTAGACTCAGGAAAACCTTGCAAACACTGGGAAAAGATAGAAACTCAAACTCGTTAACTCTCTGGTTAAAATCAAACCTAGGACCCCGGCTACAGTTGGAAGTTATATACTGTATATGGGCAGGTATATGGGCAGATTTACTGCTTTTAATACTTTAAATACTGGTTTGATAAAAAGGTACTTTCTTAAACTCCTTCTTTATTTGAAAGGTCAGTTTTATGCTAGATTTTCTATCAATACTCTGCTGTGAACCTGGCAGTTGTGAGTAATTAAAAAAATGACAGCATTTTGGCCCCATTCTGTTTTAACGTCAGAGATTTTCTATCGATTCACCGGCGACGGGAACCAAACTGAACTGCACTGCAGCAGTGCCTTAATGCTCCGACAGGCCAGGCTGGCCTCCTTTCCCAGAAATCAAGCAAGAAATCAATAAACCTGTAAGCAGAGAGTCATAATGGTTACCTTAATGAGCTGAGATTGTTATTGGAAGAGCCTAACAGGGATATGCAGGATTTGTCGCCTTATGAGGAGTCAGCAAATTCCAGGTACATCTGCCTCCCATGAAATACAATATAAAGACATTTTGCTTTGTCAAGTGGTTCAAAGTGCTTGTTGCTGGGTTTTTACCATTTCAGGGCAAACACAATATTCCTATCTCAATAAACACTAAGTAGTATTTAGCTTATTTGCATTTGCTGGCGTGTATTTGCACTTTTATTATTTTTGCTCACATAAATACACATACTTAGCTAACTGCCTAAAATTAGTCAGTTTATTATAAATGAGCATATTATTCATGCAGAAAAAAGAACTGTAAGGACTTTGGTATAGGGTCCTGAGTTTGATTCCAACACGGCATGGACTTTGTATGCTCTTCCAGTGCTTGCATAGGATTTCTACAGGTACTCAGTTTCCTACCACACCTAGAAGGAGATTTACTAATCCATGAATGGACCGAAAGCGTCCGAATGCGTTTTTTCGTAATGATCTGTATTTTTTGCGACTTTTTCGTCACCGTCGCGACTTTTTCATATATTTCCCGCAACTTTTTCGTTGCCGTCACGAAAAAGTAGCGCAACATACGATAAAGTCGCACCGGCGACTAAAAAGTTGCGACAAATACGCAAATCGCAATATTTCGTTTCCAATCCAATTTTTTCCCATTCGGGATTCAGATTCGTGGATTAGTAAATGAGCCCCTTAGGGTTGCCACCTTTCTAAATTATTTTTAGCAGCCAGTGGGGGGCGCACAAAAGGGGATGGGTAGTGTTGTAAAGAAGGGAGAACAGTGATGTAAAAAGGGCACAGCTATGAAGCACAGACCAAAAGTGGGAGGGTTATGGAGAAGATCAGGGGAGAGTTTTGGGGCTGATCAGGGACAGGCCAGGAGATCATCTTAAGGGTATTACAAAACTACAGTGCCAGTAAATTTGCTATAAAGGCCCTGGCCTTGGTTTTACTGTCTATGCCAGGTCTGCTTTATTGCAGTCCCTCCTCCCCTGCCCCTCTCCTACCTTTTTTTTTAAATAGTAGCACGGTGTGTTGCAGCCTGGGAGGCGATGTGAGCAGGTCAGGGGTGGGGGGAATAGCCGTGCAGTAGACATGGGCAGATATCAATGAGTTATGGAGTTTATTAGGGATATTAGGGAATTTTGAGGGGAACTCCAGCTCCCCAACCAAAGTTTGTTAAACACAAAAACAAAAAACCCTAACATTCCTATCACTGTCATCTGTTCCTTCAAAAAGTATAACTTAAAACCATTTTTATATGCTGAAATCAAATCCAGCTGCAAAATAGTTCTTCATTTAAAATTCTGGCATGGAAGGAGGGACTAAAACATTGATGGAGGCTGAAGGCAGGCTGAGGGCAGTCGACTGTTACATTTTATTTGAGTCTCAAACAGGGGGCGGGGCTTAGGGAACTGTTCCAAACCATATTATCCCATTAAAATCATGAACAGGCTGCATATTTTTTTAATTGATGTGTATTGCAAAGTTGCTTGAAATTATGTTTACTTTTCAAAAAGCTCAAGTTGTGTTAGGGTGGGAAAGAGTGAGAAAGAGCATGCACCCTAAAGCACAAAATGAAATACTGTATGTGTACACAATGATAGACTAGATGGGTCAGTGAGTTTTTTTTCTGCCTTTCCAGTCTCTGTTTCTGAAGTGTTTGAGAACAACCTGAGCACAGAATACAATTTTGCCTTTACTTGTGCCCTTTAATATTGCATTGACATATATCTTATGTTTATTTTTTTCTAAATGTCTGCACTGCAGATACCACGTGTTCCTCTCACAGTATCCGTACCCACACAACACATTTCATGCTGATTTGGTCTGGCAGGGAAGTCAGGGGTCAGGATGAATGCAGCAAGCCTGAGTTCCACGTCGGTGCTCCCTGCTGTAGGGACCTCCCTTACAGAGCAAACGGAACAGAAAGACAGGAGCCAAGTGTGGTGGTTAATGGGGCAATGTCAAAGCTAGAAAAGGCATGGTGTTCCTAAGGGCTCTGTGCCAGGTCCTGTTCTATTTAATCTATTTACTAATGATGTCACATGTGATAGTAATAAAAAGAAGGAGATTACACGGCCCTGTATAAAAGAGACTTCACCTTGAACATTTTAATTAGTGTTGGAGGCCAGCCTACAGAAAGGTATTAATATCATAGGCAACTAAGATGATTTATGGTCTAAATAACAAAGAATATCAGCAAGGCTCTTACACCTTAATATGTACAGCTTAGAAGTGAGGTGAAGTGGATATACTAGAAACATTCATATACATCAGTGGAAATAAGGGTTGTGGAGGGGAGAGTTATTTGTCAGAAGAACACGGATAGAACTAAGGGCCTGAACATGAAGCTGGAGAATATAAGACTCTAAGGCTCTGGCACACGGGGAAATTAGTCGCCTGCGACAAGTCTCCTGTGTCTCGGGCGACTAATCTCCCCAAAATGCCATCCCACCGGCGAAAATGTAAATGTAAATCGCGGCGGCGCGATTTCACGCAAGTTTCCTCCCACCGGCGATTTACATTTTCGCCGGTGGGACGGCAATCCGGGGAGATTAGTCGCCCGCGAACAGGGAGTTTTGTCGCGGGCGACTAATCTTCCCTTGTGCCAGAGCCCTAAAACCTAAAGGGGTTATGGAATAAAAGGCACTAAGTTTGCCCAGGAGCAATAACTGATAGCAACCAATCAGCAGGTAGAATGTACTGGTCACCTGTTTAAAAGCAAACATTTTATCTAATCTTATATAGATTACTGCAACTGGGCAAACGTAAGGTGGCCATACACGAGCAGATCCACTCGCTTGGCGATGTCGCCAAGCGAGCGGATCTTCCCCCGATATCCCCACCTACGGGTGGGCGATATCGGGACCATTTAGGTAAAAAAAATTATAATCTGATCGTTTGGCCCTGGGGCCAGACGATCGGATTATGTGGGCGGCTATGGGGCAGTCGGATCGGGGACCGCATCAACGAGCCGATGCGGTCCCCGATCCGACCAGATTTTCTAACCTGGCCGATCGAGATCTGGCCAATTTCAGGCCAGATATCGGTCGGCCAGGCCGATCTGCTCTCCCCATACACAGGCCGATTAGCTGCCGAATTGGTCCAAGGGACCGATATCGGCAGCTATAGTCGGCCCGTGTATGGCCACCTTTAGTCCCTTTTATTGCATAAAGGGAAAGTAACACACAGAAATACTTCTTTACAGAAACAACAAGGTTCCCCAGCCAAAACTTTTGTGTGTGCAAGATCTGTTTGTGGGCCAATAAATAGAAATGGACTGCAGCAATGTTTATCTGCCGCTGATACACAAGTGTTTGTAGTTTATTGAACAACTTGATCTCCTGTTTCACACATGTCCCAGCAATCTGTAGCATAGCATAGATCAGGGATCCCCAATCTTTTTGACCCGTGAGCCACATTCAAATTTAAAAAGGGTTGGGGAGCAACACAAACATGAAAAATGTTCCCGGGGAAACCAAATAAGGGTTATGATTGGCTTTTTGGTAGTCTCTATGTGGACCGGAAGACTACAGGAGGCTGTTTGGCAGTACACCTGTTTTTTATGCAACCAAGTCTTGCCACCAAGCCAGCAATCTAAAAATAAGCAGCTGTTTTGAGGCCTCTGGGAGCAACATCCAAGGGGTTGGGGAGCAACATGTTGCTTCTGAGCCACTGGTTGGGGATCACTGGCATAGATGGTGCACACATGAACTGTGGGCAGCGTGCTAATATGACCTTATTGCCCATGACCAAACAGCTTTATTTGAAGTAGTAGGAGCACAGTTCATAATGTGCCATGTATTTAAGGTTAACAAGCAAAAAAGTTATTGGAAAAAATTCAATAACTATTTATCCATCAGTCACTGGTATTATACAGAAGCTATAGCTATATACACCGGCAGAATAACACAATAGGGGTCACGGGGGAAGACAATTAAGTATTCAGAAGTATTTGATTCCTACAAATACAAATTAGGAGAGAGGCAAAATACAGTATGCTGTGATTTTCTGGAGGCTTTGTTTAATGCCAATAAAGGTATTTCATTGTCTGTTTATTATTTGTGACCCAGGCAAAGTCAGATACATAGAAATGTGCACAGAAGCACAGCTTGCCTTGTTCCCAAACTGGATCATTTATTGTACTAAGCAAATTACGTGCTAATGAGTGAACCTCGCTCCTCCACAAAGTCACCTGTCACATTAATTAGCAAGCAAAGGGGAAACGTTTTTGTTCTGCTACAGTGTGTATTGTACATAACAATCTGTTAGCTTCGATGGCGGGGAGGCAGGAAAAGAATAGAGCAGCTTCACACGTAGGTGGAAAATAATGAGGCACGTCCAAGAGAAAAAGAAAAACATACGCACACAGCCGGCCAGATTTATATTTTTTTAATTGTTTTAAACTAGCTACAAAATGTCAATCACTTCACAAACTGACAGGAGACATAAGGAATTTAATAGTACATGCTGCAATGATATTGATATCACAGTTGGATCTAGATTTCAGTCATTTAAGATATTGTCTTAATTTATAATCTACTTAAACATCTCAGCGATTTTGGTGTGCATAGCTCTAGGTAAGCGACAGAGAACAGTACATAAAATAAACCACGTGGGGATTTAAGAGGCTAACGACTCAGTCTTTATAAAAATTACATGTCATTGTACCATTTAGATTGTAGTCATCTCCTCCAAAAGAGGATCCTCAAAAACAGTATCCAAACCCTATATTACAACCTTAAAACTTGTGTTTTTTATTTTTTTATTTTTTATATATTACCAGCAAAAAAACAAAAAAAACAAAACAAAAAAAGCTTTATATATATTTTTGCTAGAGGTGTGTGCCAAGTCTGCCCTTTGAAACAAACCAACGAACAAAAAAAAATAAATTAAAAAAGCATGATTATGTTCAAATATATCGATATATTGACAGAAAAGTGGCACTACAGCAAACTTGCTGGTTTAACATAGTCCCAACAGTGTCCAAATACTCAGCATGCTTTTTAGTTGATGTGCTACTGCCAGTGTAAGGTCTTCTTATTTTGGCATCTAAATGTCTATTTGTTTTCATGCATCAATGCATAACTCACATCACTGGTAGTGCAATGCTTAATATAGTTATATAGTTCCACGTTCTAATCATGAAATTATAACAACGGATGTTTGCGAGGAAGAACCGAGGACAGCAAGTTCGACAGCTTAGTTATCATGACATAGAGAAGGAAAAAAACGAAAGAATGGCAGTAGCTCTCTGGAATGTCACAATTTTACAAGAACAATACTGTGAAGTTCAAGGTAAACAGCACGTTTAACATTCCTACATTGTTGTCATTCAGCGAAAATCATTAAAAAAAAAAACGTTAAAAAATGAAACGAACAAATGAAAACGAATGGCATAGTGAGCTATTTCACTATATACAACCTTTGGAAAGGAAGATATCTAGAAAAGAAATAATTACAAGTATATATTTTTCTTTTTGGAAAGCTGACATACTACACAGGACAACATTTACAAGGGAGGCTGATATGTGCATGTGTGCGAACCTAGTAGGTAAATACCATGGTAAAAGCATGAATGTACTGTCTTGTGGGACAGTATCGGGAGACAGGAGCCCCACCGCTGGATCTAACCACTGCCCAGCATCTTTGTGGCATGCTTATTGGCCTCATCAATCCTGGCTTTGTTGGAATCAGCCTGGGGAGAGACAAAGAACAAGTTAGATTTATACAAATCCTATAAATCTAGAATTCTATTAATATTACAACAGGCAAAGGACAAGAACAGCATCTTATCTTCTTTAGATCAGTATCTGTTCAACGTTTATTAGAAGGTCCATATTGTTCATTGTAATGTAACTGTGAAATTGTTCTAGAATGCTCTTATTATAGATACAAAAGCCTAACATGAACATTAGTGCTTCTTGAGAGCCCTCCTGAACCACCCCAGCTTGCCCACTTGTTACTGCCCCATTCTCCTTAAATGTTGAGAAGAAGCTGAGTAGCGCAGTTGATGGGCTCCATCTTGCTCTGCTTAATCTTCTGCTGTAAGAGATGACCACTTGTTAAGACTGCAAAGATGGCACTACTTTGCTTCTTCTCAACAGGTAAGAAGAACATGGAAGTATTGGGGGCAAGTTGGTTCGGTTCAGGATCAGGAACCTTTCAAGAACAGCTTTCGTTCTCTTTTGACTATCCAACAGCAGACCAACTGAAACTGCAGAAAGTGGAGCTGGGGATTCTCTTGCTTATCTGGTAATGCATAATACACTTGACAATATGGGGCAATGGCAGATTACTTCTGTGATTTGAAAGGATGGCAGAATAATCTGTAACAAGGGTCCCTGACCAAGCCAAACTGTGACCAATGTTGGACATGTATGGCCAGAGTAAAAAGTCATCCCTTGGACTAATCCTGTGTGTGTGTTCCCAGTAGGAATGCAACGAATCTAGGATTCAACCTTCTTCAGCAGGATTTGAATTTGACCAAATCCAAAATCCCTGGCTGAACTGAATCTAAATCCTTAAAATCATGTGACTTTTGTCATGGAAGTTGAAAATTATTTACCAAATGCTGCTTGCGTGGTTCTCTTTCAATCTTTTGTAGCTTAATTTGCAAATCTTTCACAATGTCAAAAATAGTGGATTCAGTGCATCCCTAGTTCCCAGATATTAACATTTTTGGGGGGAAAGACCATGTCCCCTTTTCCAAACTGTGTACCATTGACACACAAGTTGAGGTCCTACTGGGTTAAATGCATTTAACATACTGAAAATATTTAGTTTAGTAATAAAGATAGTTTAAGAAACCAGTGATTTAGAATATGATTCCAAAAACCCATTAATCTACAGTACCTTCTCCATGATCCTGTCAATCTGGCGATTTTGTGTGTCAATCTCATTGCCCATATCAAGTGCCATATGACGAAGATTTCCAATAATGCCACTGACTTGCTCAAGGTTCTCATCCATTTCTGTTTCTCTAGCATCATTTGTTACTCTGGAAAAAAAGGAGGGAGTGGGATTAAATCAGCTGTTAGCCTGGGAGGGAGAGGGATTAGCATTTAGCAAGGGTTGAAAAACAGCAAGATAATTAAATGTTTTACTAGGCTTTGCAAGATACATGATAGAAATGCTATTGAAAGAACACATATTTGTAGCCTTTGGCTATGGATGGTTTGGACGCAATAAGCAGCAGCTAGGACTTGGTTTCTTGAATATTCTGTTACAGTTTAACTATAAAATGTGATTAAAATGCAAAAATGCATTTTTCCAGCTATTTTTCCAGGAAGTTCGATAAATTGAACATTAGTGTGAGTATGTGTTTTCAGTAGGATGTTCCATTTGCCATGGGCCAAAGAAAAACAGCAATCATATGAATGCTTGCCATACATTTTAAAGATACCCTGCACTAATGCCACACATCTGAAGATGTCCATTGAGTCAGGACTGCCTAACTGGAAGTCATTGGGCCTTCCAAGATATTTTTATGGCCTTCAGCCAGCTTGTGCGCCACAGACATTAAAGATAATCCAGGAAAAGAACATTTCACTTTTCTGATAATCCACCATCTGCTTGTAAAAAGTTGGACAGTTGGCACTAAATGATGTCACTAGCACATGTCATTGGGACGGAAATCAGTCAATCTGCAGCAAAATAATCATATAAATCTTGCATGAGTGGGAAACTAAGTTGATATTCTCTGTATCTATTTCTACAATATACTAATTAATACTGTAGTAAAGGCCTATATTATAATATTGAACCCTGATATGGATAGTAGAGAAATCTATAAGCAGATACTGTTTAGCTTCTCTATGCAGGAATCACTGAAGCATAATGGCTGAGATTTAAGACTTTTCGCTTGGACAATTAGAGCTGCAATTACACATACACTCATCCCCTATAATTATATAAAAGCAGAGAATGCGCTGACTCAGTGTTGGCTCTGCATTTTGTAACATTTCAGTGCCAAACAGAAGCCATAGTTATGTATTATGAGTAAATAAGGGTTTTATTAAATTGTTACCAAAGCTAAACACAAAAGCGATCGCACAGTCCCTACAAACTGGAACTGACTCGTCTTCCTTAATAACCAACAGTCTCCAGAGTGTTCGAGTGTCCAGGAAATTTTAGCCATTCTTTTATTATAATACTTGGGTTTCTTTAATACAGGTAAGGGACCTGTTATCCAGAATGCTCAGGACCTGGTGTTTTCATAAGGTGTCTTTTCGTACTATGGGTCTCCATTAGCGATGTGTGGGTCGAGTTTTTCTCTACCCTAAACTGCCTGTTTCCAACCTGAACCCTACCCGACCGCGCTTCTCCCCTTTGCATATGTTTTTGCAAGCGTATTGTTAAATATTGGTATTAATCGAATCCACATTCCCGGTAGCATGAGGTTATGTTATACATAACACATTTATCTGATTCACAGTGGATCTGTTGTTGGGTTGATAATTCCCAGTGATCACTGAAATTATGGACATCATTTGAAGCAGTGTAGGTGGTTCTTCATGGTGAGGGCAGTGAGGTTGGGGAATGCCCTGCTTGGTGGTAATGTTGTGATGGCAGATTCTACAAATGCCTTTAAATAATAACTATACCCCCAGAATGAATACTTAACCAACAGATAGTTTAAATTATGTTAAGTGGCTTATTAAAGAATCTCAACAAACTGGAATATATGTATATCAGTAAATATTTCCCTTTTACATCCTTTTCCTTAAACCGCCATTTGGTGATTGGCTGAGTGCTCCCTCAGAGATCAGCTGACAGGAAATAATGCAGCTCTAACTGTAACAGGAAGTAGTGTGGGAGTAAAAGACAGAACTCTGTCCATTCATTGGCTGATGGGGCCTAGCATGTATGTGTGCCTTGGCTTGTTTGTGTGCAATGTGAATCCTATGATCCCAGGGGGCGGCCCTTAATTCTTAAAATGGCATTTTCTATTTAGGATTACCCTAGGATTTCTTTATATTCTTTATTTTAATTTTTCAAATATAAACACATAAATCAGGGTGACATACATAAGAAAATGAGGGAAATAAAAGCATAAATGGTCTGTTACAGTTACCATCACCATAAGTGAACATATTAACAGCATTGCTTAAAACTCTGGTGCTTTACTGTACTTAGAACTATTTAACAAATAGTAGCGTATATTCAAGTTATATTTATAGGAAAGAGAGAAAAAAGGGGAAAGGGGTTAGGTGGGTCAGAGCACCTTGGTGATAGTAGGGTCTTATATATGTAATTAGTCGTCATGTTCTGTCAAAAGAAGTTACAATGCATTATAGCAGGCACAGGCTAATGTTCCATCTTTATGCTTTGCACATAGGGGGTCATGCCTAGGTCTGGATAGGGTTGCTAGTTGAGAGTATTTTGTTATATTCTGGTGATTCTTTGTAAAGAATCCAGGTTGTCCAGACTTTAGTGAGGTTTTCAATTGTTGGAGCCCTGGTACTCTTCCAGAGTCTAGCTATTACTGTTCTGAGTGAGAAGGCAAGAAATCCCTTTTGTTTGAAAGGTATTCGCATATTAGCTGGGGGTATAGGAAGTAGTGCTAGAGCTGGATTAGGGTGGAGATGGAGACATATCACTTTGTAAATGGTTTGGAATACTAAGGACCAAAAGGGTTGTAGGCTGGAGCAATCCCACCATATATGTTTCATCTCACACTTTTTGGGTGTTGCAGCGCCAGCACTTGTCTGATACATTGGGGAACATAGTATGTAGGATAGTCGGCCATTTGTACCATCTGGAAGCAATCTTGTAATTAGTTTCCCGCACTTTGCAAGCTGTTACCATAGTATGTGTTAAGGTAAAGCTATCTTCCCACTCCTTTTCTGTATAGGAATGGTTGAGATCTCTTTCCCATTGTTGCGTAAAGTGGGAAGGTTGCTTGCCCTTTAAGTCTAGTAAAATAGAGTAGATTGGAGAGATGGTATGAGATGGGGCATCCCTAGCTAGGCATAGATCATTTTGGCTTTTTTATAATCTGTAACAATCCTTAATAAACTGCAAAGAAGAATTGACTTACCTACGGACAAAGCCTCCACTTATGGCCATCTGCTCACGCTCATCCACAACACGAGCAGGCTGGCTTGCTACAACCCCATCCTGATTATTGCCCCAAGCCTTTTTGTAAGCATCACTGGATTTAAGCCTATGAAAGATATACTGTCAGTAACATAAAACTGAAAGACTACAAACATTACAAATCACCTTTTTTTTATGGTAACCACGGCACAAGCTGAGTCAGGCAAATGAGCTTTAGACAAGGGCATCATCATATACCGATATATATCATGAACCCAAACTAATTTGTTGTGCTGCCATGTATCAGCTGCTGAACCTATTCATTCAGTAATTCATCATAGCGGGGAGAACACATTTTTTGTTTAAACCTAAAATGGAAAACATTCAGTCTTTTGATCACATAAAAACACAAAAGACATATTGGCAGACATACATAGAACAGAACTGCCAAGGACAGTGTGTACATCACATCAACATGAACATACTCTCATACTGGTCAAGGAATTCAGCTATGTTGTTGATGAACACCATGCAATGGTTCAGTTTCCATACTGCATAGTGTATGTGAATTTCAAATTTAAATTTTCTTGGCAGATTTGAGCAAAATAAAAACAACTAGGGCAAATTTTGCTCTTTTCTCTGGTGATAATATATCGGTACTTTGGAAACAGTAACTATACATCGAGAGTTGATGTACAAACCTTTGTCAACAAAGACAAAAATTAAAATAGCCAAAAGTGAGATGGATGTGATAGAAAAACCAAGCAAGCAAATAGCGTCAATGCATAGTATTTCAAAATATGCCTTTGTTCATGCACCGGCTGCTGGCATGAAAAGGAGGTGCAGCGTTATCACCAAGCACAACTAGTTCCAGGGGTTCACTACTTGCAATGCACCCCCTGTAGCAGCTGTCACAGAGAGATGAAACCAGTCAAAAGTGGATCTTCTTTGCTGAAAATGGCTAGAATGAAGATGAAGCTCCTCAGGGATTTTACTTAGCCATAAAAAAGCCATTTTTGACTGGGTTGCTATGGCAAGAAACATTAAAATCTAGGCATGCCTGTAGTGGCAGATTTTAAAATATGGACATCTAGGACATCTTGATATTAATCTGACCAAGAAATTATTTTCCTGTTTCATTTATAGGGCTGTATTATTATACCCTTTACCATTATGTAAGCAAAACAGCCTCCCACATGGTAAAAGGACTTGTTTAATCAAAAATGTAACCTTGTCTAAAACTGTGATTGATAAGTATGACTTTTCTTCTAAAGGAATCTGTTCAGATGATTATAATCTGTGAACTACAATCCTTTGCAAATCCAAAATATTTTCATAAAATGTATTCATTCTTCACCAGTTCTACTTCTACTACTACTGAGTTTTTACAGAGGAACCTATCTCTGGAGAGAGATTTTTAGTACCTCTTGCTCAGGGATCCCCAACCTTTCTTACTCGTGAGCCACAGTCAAATGTTAAAAGACTTGGAGAGAAACACAAGCACCATAAAAGTTCATGGAGGAGCCAAATAAGGGCTAAGATTGGCTATTAGGGGCCTCTATGCACCCTATCAGCTTACAGGGGGCTTTATTTGGTAGGAAATCTTGTTTTTATTCAGCCAAACTTGCCACCAAGTCAGGAATTCAAAAATAACTAACTGGTTTGGGGGCACTGGGAGCAACATCCAAGGGGTTGGTGAGCAACATGTTGCCCTCGACCCACTGGTTGGAGATCACTGCTCTAGATTATGAGCTTGATGTCTGGTTGGGGATCACTGCTCTAGATTATGAGCTTGATGTCTGGTTTTAAAACTCTATGGATGGAAAGGAGTCTAAGTCATTCGACAATGGCAGAGGGCTAAATACAGGGCCGGAAGTAGGCACAATAGTCACAGTGTGCTACCCACTGTGCTGTGTATGTATCACTTTCTCTCAATATAAAAATTCCATATACATGCCAATGGATGATCTCTAGCTCTAATACCAACAACTAAATACAATAAAGGTGTTGTACTCTTTTTGCCAGTCAAAAAGTTACCAGGCAACACTTTTGAAATGAAACATAACAAAAGTGGCACAAAGGGTGTCAAGGATTTATTGGCTAATATCATAATCATAGCAAGCTTCCAGAACATTCCAGAAGTTCCATGGAACTTCAACTTTGAAAAAGGAAATGAAATGTTCTTAATATTTCTATGATTATCATTCTAGTTAGAAAATAAATTTTTTATGCAACTTTAGTTATGTTTCAGACTAAATAGACTAATTTGTAATACATCTCCTGACATGGAAATTCAAACTAGCAGAAAATTTAAAAGACGTTGAAGGATTTTGACCCAATCTAGAAGGAATTTAAAAATGATAGAAAGAAAAGCTATTGATAAAATATATTTTTAAAAAGGGAAAAGGGCAATGCATGCATTTACTAGGGGTGCTATAAAAACATACTTGAAATCAAAGTGTGCATTACAATAAAGTCTATTCATTGTCCAAAGTTTATTTTTATGGTATTTGGACTGAATATGCTATTCATTAAAAGCAAACCAATTATAATGTAATTAGGAAAAGTCCAAAACAGCTTTGAGAGTTGCTGTCATGCAAGGACTATAGAATGATCACATTTCAACATTTCCATTAGTGCACTATGTCAACAAATATACCTATGCATTAAACTGAAAAATATTGTGACAAAATAAAGGTAAAGGATACAAATTTGTTAAAGAACAAGGTTTCGGATAATCCAAATATAATTTTTTTTGCATTTTGCTTTACATCTATTCCATAGATAGAATGAAATATAGATAATTTGTACACCAGTTTAAGAAATGTTGAAATTTGTGTAGGTCATTAGGAGGGAGCTATGCAACTCTCACTGCAGTATGCCTGATTTTAATATGTCTAGTCCTCGTCGAGTTGCATATTCTATGAGATGAATGCATAACTACTGATCTCTCTGCATGCCACATGCTCATCCTGCCCATGTGCCTAGCAGGGATGATCTTTGCAAGGCAAGAATATCAGCCTTGGGTGCTCAAAGACTTAGGCAGGCAGCACCTACTTGTTACATGGACAGACACAAAGACCACAGAATTTTCCTAGGTCCGTCAAATTCTTTTCTGCTTCTTTCATGTCCTTATTGATTTGTTCCATTCCCTCCTCGATGCGTTCCAGTTGTTCTGATTAAATACAAGCATTATATCCCCACAGAATGAAGCAGATGGAAAAGGACAAAGAAGAAAGACAAAAACTTCAGACATTCACTGTGACAAAAACTGGACACCACAGAGCAGAGTGGGTACCCAGTACCTACTTGTTACAAGGACATATGAAAAGGCCACAGCATTTCCCTAAATCTTTTAAATTTTTCTCAGCCTCCTTCATGTCTTGGTTGATATGGTTCATGCCTTCTTCAACACGATCAAGTTGTTCTGGTCAGGACAAAGGGATGACAGTGTGGAATGAATTTAAATTTGTCTTCAACAGAACATGATAAAGGACTATGTTTAACGGAACTGTAACGGTATCTCAATGCATTACTGGGAATGATGCATTGCTGTTCAAGAAGATGTAGATCTGGGATGCCTTTAAATGGGAAAAAATGTTTCGAAAAGAACAAAATCTGGGAGGGAGGCGAAAATATGATCTGTGGTGGCTTTCAAGGAGTTCCTTTAACATGGAGGGATGATGTATGGATAGTCTGCTTTCTGGCTAAAGGCTAAAAACAATTATAATGACAAACACATTTAACAACATCTACATAAAGAACTGCCCATGGATTGATTTTTTTTTAAAAAAAAGCATTAATTTCCTAGAAGAGAAATCAAGTAGTTAGTTGTTTTTATTAATACGCTGGAAAGGTTATTATCGTAACTTGAGGCTTCATGTTGATTTTATAAGTCATTACCAACATAAAGATTATATCGACACTGGTATCTTGTTGTAACAATGCTTTCAGTGTCGGACTGAGACCCCAGGGGCCCAGCAGAAAACCTTGGACCATAGGCCCACTTTCTAAACTACCATTCCTCCTCTCCCCCCTCACCTTTATTGTCCAAGTCTCTTTTCTCTATCCTTCTCTGTTTCCCATACAGAAATATGGAATGGACCATGCAATTGGTCAAACAGTTAGAAGCAAGAGAGCCCACTGACACCTGGGCCCACCAGGAGTTTTCCTGGTATCCTGGTGGGGCAATCTGTCAACTCGGACAGATCAAAAGAGCAAACAAAGATCTTGTTATAACCTAAACCTAAATGAGTTCCCTTTACCTTCTTATACCTTTATTATACAGTTCCTATAATATGATTAGTGGGTTATGGTGAAGTTATAGATCTCCATAGTATCACTAGGACACTGCCCATGGATAGATACTATTAGTGGGTCTTGATTCTCTGTAACTTCTCTATTAATTATGCAATAAAAACAAAATCAATTCATTCTGTGATGTTAATTGCTATTTAAATGAATCTTCACATTGTTTTAAATTAAAGAGAAAAGCAAAAGGCCAATAGTCTATGAATCTTTCAAAAATGTCTTTCTGTACCCATTTAAAGGGTAGCTTGAAGGAAAATGTGAAGATTATAGGACAAAATAGCACTTCACCTTACCATATTTATATTTCATTAAAATGGAAAATAGATTGTTATGAAATGTAAGGCCATTCTAGAGTATGCAATACAGTTTTGGACTCCAGTATAAAAAAGGACATTATAGGACTAAAGAGAGTACAGAGATGGGCAACAATATAAATATAATAGGGGATCTCAGTTGTGACGAAAGGTTGGCCAAGTTGGGATTGTTTACATTGTAGAAGAAAAGATTAAAGGAAAAGGAAAGCAACCCCTCCACATTATGATCTTCTTTGCTAAGTTATGGAAGGTGTGTATGTACAATAGAGTGTAAAGCTGAACTTGCTTTTTGACTGCACATGTGTCAGCCTGGGGCAACAGAAGAATAAAGAAGCGGAAGAAGAAGATCACTAAATACAGAAGTACCCCAGGCCGGTGCAGTTTTATGCTAACAGGAGTATTGCCCCAGGGGTATTAGGTAAGCTTTTATAATCACTGGGGGTGTTTAACATTTGGTCCTCCCTCCCAGTGAGTTTAACATTACTAGTCCTTTAAGGAGGATATCTGCTTCCCTTTTCATTAGAAGAATGTGGCTTTTGTCACGCAATGTTTCCCATTTCCAGAGAGAATGCACAACTAATCCAAAGCAATATGTCCGGATAAGATTGGCTGCCTATTTTTGTGAAAAATATACCGTATCAAGACTGAAGAGGGAATTTGTTCACCTTCTGATGCTAAATGATCATATCATCAGAGGATTTTTTCCCTCAGAGTTGGCCAACAGGTTGAACTTGATGGACATGTATCTTTTTTATTCTGAGCTGCTACGTATAATAACTATATAACTAGGACTTTAACAACCCCAATGGCATTAAAAATAAGAGAATGACAGATGCTAAGTTGAATTTTAGCACAAATGTATGCAAGGCATGTTCAGAAAGACTGCATTAGAAATAGCAGAAACATCAAATGACAAAAACCACACATGCCCTAAATACGTCACTTAAAATAGGACCAAAGTATTGCTCAGCAGCCAGCACTGCCATTTTACGAGCCATGAAATTAAATGACAAATTCAAAATAGGTTATCTAATTCTGGTAAATAATTATAAAGGACTGCAACGAAGCATAAAATCGGTAAATGCTGACAAGCAACAGCAAAAGTAGCAGTTAGGGCTCATTTTAAAAGCACAGCACATATGTCTGGGGATATTCGCCTGCAGCTTTAAATATAGAACATCTGCTTCCATTTATCTGGGTTTCAGTGCAATTTTTCAGCTCTTGTCCAAGATCTGCTAATGTTAAATACAGGAAGGTGTCAAAGCCAAAACTTCTAAAGGTACGAAGGCAATTCTGGCAAATAATTATTTCTGTCATTTATAATCCAAATACTCCAAAACTAAACACAAATATTCTATATTTAGTTGAAATAAAGTAAAAAGTAGTCTCCAATAAAATTAGTCTTTTTCTTTTCCATGTTACGGTTCAAGAGGGTATCAAAGGTTTATGCTATCATGAAATAATTATTTAAAGATGTTAATTATGCATTTTAAAAGATACAAAGGTTTAATTACACCCCCTCCCTTCTTCTGCTTTGGGGCTGAGGCTTCATCTGGTTTCTCTGACAGCATAGCAAATTCTATGTGCTTGAGTATGCTCCTTTAGCAGCAATACAAACTAAATGGTTGTTTTTCTATCTTCCAACATATACTGTAGATACTGCAAAGGACAAATTGGAATAAGGCCGTGCCCCAATTTGTACATAACTACAAGAGCAGGAGTCCAAATCGACTGCACCATGGAGATTATCAGGTCATTCTGTCAGAAAAACAACATATTTTGCAATATTTTCCCTTACAAAGTGGAATTTTTATTTTGAAAAAGCCCAGGTGTAAGCCATTCTGCAAGTCTGCACCTTTCTAGCCATTAAAAAACAAGAGTTTGCATCTAAAACATTTCCAGATCAATTCACCCTAAAGTTAATGTTAAGTTAAGATAATATGCAATTGGTCTTGCTTTTCCTTTTTTTGAGTGGTTTTTGAATTATTTAACATTTTTATCCTGAGCTACCATGTTCCGGTTGTCAGCCAGATAACATTTTAAATTGGAAAATGGAAAAAAGCAAAACTGAAAGGCAAATGAATACTATAAAATATTAAGATTAATTAAAAAGTGGCAAAGGGCCATTGTATAATATACTAGAAAATAACTGAAAGGTGAAAAAGACCTATTTAACCTATCTGGGATATAAGGATGATACACTGTGTGCTGTAGAGAAGTACTGTGATGCCCCCAAACACACAATAAGGCTTGCATTTACGCTGTTTTTAAATTAATATTGAGCCCGCAGGCAATAACAATGCATGACATCTACCAAGCATGTTTAGTTAAAATCGACAAAATTCAATGTTTATCGGATTTTCAACATTGTACAAAATGACTGTTTATTGCTGTATTTTCTTGAAATGAACAGATATCTAGGCCGTTATATTACTTGGGTCTACCTAGGTACATGATCATTAGATGTGTTATGGTTACCGTCACTAGCACTAACAATTCCTATTTGCACAATTCCGGATTTTGTTTTGGATTTGGTCCAATCTGAGCCTTTTTTAACAGGATTCGGATTCAGCCAAAACCAAGAGCCTGGCCAAACTGAATCACTTATTTCTACCTGCAATCCACCAATTTCCGGCAGCACAGAGGTTTCAGAATTTGGTTTGGTATTCGCCCAAATACATTAAGGAGGATTCGGCTTAATACAACACAGGTGGGTTCAATGCATACCTAATACTGACTATACCACAAAAGAAAGACAAAGCAGCAACAATAAAATACAGAAAATCAAGTTATACACTTCCATGGTAAGGAAATACCATAATCGTGCCGTCCAAAAGCTTGACTGTCTGTATAATTATTCAAAGTAGCCCTTCAAAGATAACCCTTTAATCGCAGATAGTTGTCCAATTCCAATTTTTATGCTAGAATTCAGTAGAGTTGGATGTTGTAGGACCACAAGTCTCAAGATTCAGCAGTTAACTTTGCACCATCGGTATGTTGCTTCAGGTGCGCCATAAAATGGAATAAAGAGGCAATACGGTGAAGTGATGTCCTGTACACATGTACATATTGAGTTAGAGCTCTGGTACAAGGGTGTGTACCAGGGGCCAAGTATGCCGTGCCAGTTTATACAGGTAGGTTACAGATGGACTCTCAGGAGATGTTGGTGGAGGAAGAGTCCATGTCACTGGGTGGCTGAGTAGCATCTTCTATAATCTCTATTCTAAATGAAGGAAATTTCTCTGCTACAGATACCCACCGAGAACCTGTTTAAAAAACCCCTTTTGGGTACCAGTATATTTTTCTGTACTTTTTTTTCCCAGAGCTTATTACGCATACGATCACGACTCACAATACGCATCTGGGGCTGCCCATCGTGTAACAGCTACACATTATTGTTACACTTTTAAAACTGAAGGGGTGTTTATCATTATGGGTAATTAAATTGTCAGCTATAGAATGAATAACAATAGGAAAGTGACAACTGTGCACGTCCCGTGTGAATGCAACCACACAGAAGGGAAAACAAGAGAAAGATACTACCCTACCAGCTTCATTAATCTGGTTATTGTACAGTGTTACATTAGTGGATCAAGAACAACTGCATTTCGATGATTTATTCACCCAAATTGGCCCTGTTACATTAAACACTAGCAAATGAACGTGGCTTATTAAAAAGAGCAGAAGGGTAGAATTAACATATAGCAGCAAATTATTTACAACCCCCAATAAGAGCAAATATTGACATATGTTCAAAGCAGTATTTCCTGTAACGGTATCCATACTGTGCAGCACTGACCTGTAACTCCATACTTCACAATTCTGATATTATAAATTGCTACAAATCAATATTTCATTTCTTCTAGGTTGCAGGCTTACAGGCAAAGGTTTGGATGTGAGATGGACAGAATATGCTGTATATTCTCTTTCCTTCTGTCCGCTTGTATTGGTGTTGCTGATACCTGCTGCTCTTCAGCCATGATGTATCCACTGTATCTTCAATGGACATCATCCACTGCAACACTCCATTGAAGCAATGGTACAAAGGTATGTAAGCTCCAGAGAGGCAGTTGCTAGCCAGAGGCTCTGTTTTCTGTTTACAACTTACAAAGGGTTTTCAAAGGATTGAGCTAGATGTTACTAGACATAGAATTACTGGTCCAGTCCACATTTTGGATCAGATATTCCACAGAAAGCTTCTCCTGTGGATTCTCTCGCTTTGTAGAACATATAGTAGGAATGATACCTGTCTATGGTAGGAACTCCCACTGGGGCTGTCTGCCACTGTAACAAGCAGAGGGAATGATTAAGTGCAAAGACAGGAGGCAGAGCAATCCCCCTAAGAATCATCAGTTGAAGTGAGAGCACAGGTGAGCCCGAACATTATTGTTATGTTGTGGCCCACAAGGGGCCCAGCTTAATAAGCAAACTTGCTGAGCGTATAGGTAGCGTCCAGAGGGCTGGAGATATGTTTACAATTTATGTATGTTTTGTATATTTAGGTGGTCACCCATGTGTCTCAACAAATTGCCTTCAAATTTAACAAAGTGTCTCTTGATGATCCTCAGGCTTACAGAACGTGGCACA
This sequence comes from Xenopus tropicalis, assembly GCF_000004195.4. Taxonomy (NCBI): domain Eukaryota; kingdom Metazoa; phylum Chordata; class Amphibia; order Anura; family Pipidae; genus Xenopus; species Xenopus tropicalis. The sequence goes on along the minus strand of NC_030681.2, from coordinate 26,712,251 downwards.
TTCAGCTTGCTAAATGCTATGCAAGATATAAGATATATCCGAGAGCTGCTTCTCCCTCCCAGTCTCAGATATATATTTTATGTATGTACATAATGCAGTCTTTTTAATAAAGCAAGTATTATAGATGCCTTGCATATCATTTTTATTCAAAAGACTGGGTTTTTTTTGTGCATGATCATATCTGCAGGAATGGATTTAGTGGCTTTCAGACTTCATTGCACTACTGTTGTTCTATATTAAATAATTTTTCATTTGCGCTAGCCTTACAACAAATCTTAAACCAGCCTTAAATCTTTATAATGTGACCTTCCCTTTGGCATGTTTCATTACTTCGAAAAGTCCAGTGAGCTGAAGAGAAAGCAATTTATCATAGACTTGTTAATGAACCGAAGCAGTCTCGCTTTTCTCTCTGACCTTGCAGCCTGTCACATCCGTAAGAGACCATCCAGCAGAAAGTCTCAGCGCTAGCCCCCCGCAGCTTTTGCTATTGCACACTTGGTCATATTTGGTGATTTTCAGCCAGTTTAAATTCTCCAGGATCAAAAGTGCCAATTCAGCCATAGGGCTACCACTGCATTATTCCAGTGTCTCGGCAGTGAGTAGAATACAATGGAGTGGCTCTTCATTTACTCAATGAGACTTCATTAGCCGGTGCTCAGAAAGCAAGGTTGTGCTTTAGCACTGGCTACTGAGGGATACAGTGAGTGCCTCATAATTGCCGGGAGCACATTGGTAGCAGCAAGGGATGAGAGTACCTCTTTAATTAGGCTCAGTAAGTTCTTGTACCATAGAGCTTAGTTCCATGGCCAGTGCCAGTGTATTTCTTACAACCAAAAACATCAGTCACTGATTGGTCTACTTGCCATAGATGATAATGGCAACCACTCGTCACCGCAGTATAATTCTTTCTTGCACACACTGTAACATATACCATGAAGAACTGGAGTCTACTAGAGCACAAAGAAGGATGGAGGCACACACATTCCTCATGGTGGGCCAGATAAAGCCCTACATGGTTTAATAGCTGACTGCAAGGAAACCCACTTAACTTCTTATTAACATTTATATTCAGCAAACATTCTAGAACCTCTCCCTGCTAAATTTATGTATATTTATGGTTAACTATCTATGCTATTTTTGGCTACTTTGGAAGGGCCCATGGCCATTCATACCTTCTGGCCAATGCTAGCATATTAAATGCAGTGTATGTAATAAGCAGATCTTTGGATAGTGTTTTTTGTAAATAACATGGTCAGTACAAGAATTCCACTTTAGGGGGTGACAAATCTCCCTGTGTGCCATAACCCTTAATTTGTGTTTAATAAGTCCACAATATTCTTTCAAAATATATCTCTCAAAAACCATGGATATATATATATATATATACATACACATGGGATAGGCATTTGTCAAATTCCTTTAGTTACATAGTAAGTAGTAGTAAGTAGTTAGTAATGTTTACTAATAAAACTTACCCTGGAACCATTTATATGGTTGTGGTAATTATTAATATAGAGACAGTGATCCTTAGTAATTGTGTGGGAGTGCAATATTGCATTACTGGTTAGAGGGCCACTACTGCTTAAAAGATCACTGTGAATCTCATGTATTTAATGCTTACTTTCTATTCATACATTGTGTTCTATTAACATTTTTTAATGATTTTCAAGTTTCCTAAAAGACAAGGCTGGTAATATATTGCATAGATGAAAGTGGCCTAGTGCAACAGGCATTACTACACATCAGTATCAAAGCATGCATTATTTAAGAACAATTGTACATTTCATAAAAGCGGGGCTGAAAAACAATAGCACTTGAAAGGCTTTTAACACTGAAATGAGTCACAGTAAGAGTCACGTAAGACATAGGCTTTGCTCTGTAAGATGTTTTATTATATGCATCACTGAGGAATAGTGGTAGTCACACATATTTTTGCCGGCAGTCACAGGAGAAAATGATAAGGAAATTTAATTATGGAAAATGTTAGGGCAAGGAGAGCACAAATCCATCACAAAGACCTTTACACTGGAGATCATTATTTTCCCTTAGCTCCTTAAACAAGCAGTAACATCCAAAGTACATTAGGAATTCGGAATAAGATTGTTCCATCTGGAGAGAAGTTGGTTAAGGCTAGTAGAATTTTTACCCAAAGAGGTTACTTGGGTTTTATGGTTATTGCTTATTCATAGTTTGTGTTTTGATGAAACTAAACTGTGTTTGGGAAAGGTATAAGCTTCTACATTAACCATTTATTATACATTTACTGGCTTTTAACTATTAATCCCCCACACACCATTTTATGCTCTTTCCTTATTTACTAGATGAAAGGTCCTCCTTCTCTGGTATTTCCAGCCTAATAAACTGTTTGGTGCAGAGAAATCTACAAGGTGGCTCACAGCTGCACAGTAAAAGTGCTGCAATCAACCTCAATAAATATTTATTTAGGAATATTTAGATTATGTTGAATTTTGTACAATATGTTTTTAATTTACTATTCTTTCTCAATGATGTTTAATGTAATGCTATATAAATAAAGCATCATTGTAATAAACCAAAGTCATATAAAATCCTAAATGACTCAGTGTGATTTATACCCAAAGTAATGTATAAAGGATACCTAGTTACTATTAAGAACTGTATTTGATGAGCATGATATAAAGTATGGTTATTTTTAAAACAAAAGTAACAACTGGGGATACATATGGGTCTGAATGGTGCAGCTCCTTGGTGCCACCAAACATTAGCATTGGAGGTCAGAATAATAATCTCACAATCTTCAGTAAAAGCTAAATAACTAAATAAGTAAATAACTGTGAAATGAGAGTTTGGAGATAGTGTCCATTTGAAGAGTGTTAATATAACCAATATGACATAGAAGGAGTCTAGAGAAGGGCAACTAGGTCCATAAAGACAATATAAGATTTCAGTTATGAAGACTGGCTGGTTAGTAAGGAATATTTCTATTTCAGAACTAGGTGCTTAATAGGTATATGTTGGCTAAGTATTTATCCATTAGGTGCCATACAGAAGACTCCATAACTGTGAATACAAGAATAAAGTTTCTAGAGGCCACATAGGCATCCAGTGACACAAGAAGAAAGGTTTGTTTTATTTACAGTGAGAATTATCTCCTCCTTTTTGTCAACCTGAACTACTAAATACAATTATATATGCTTATATTTGCAGTGATTTCCTCTGCAACAAAAATTGGGTTTTCCAAAATGTATCATAAAGAAGATAAGATACTTTTTCTTCAGGGGGTCGAGGGTTATTAATTGTAAAAACAAGTGACAATTTCATAGATGCCATAACTATAATCAGATTTCTTTCTAGTACGGGTATGGGATCGCTTATCCGGAAACCTGTTATCCCGTTCCGAATTACGCAAAGGCCATCCTTCATAGGCTCCATTATAAGCAAATAATTCAAATTTTTAGAAATGATTTCCTTTTTCTCTGTAATAATAAAACAGTACCTTGTACTTGTTCCCAACTAAGATATAATTACCCCTTATTGGGGGCAGAACAGCCCTATTGGGTTTATTTAATGGTTAAATGATTCCCTTTTCTCTGTAATAATAAAACAGTACCTGTACTTGTTCCCAACTAAGATATAATTAATCCTTATTGGGGGCAAAACAAGCCTATTGGGTTTATTCCATATTTAAAGGAAAAATAAAGTCAAAGTCACTTGGGGGTGCCAAAATGTTAGGCACCCCCAAGTGACTTTGACCGCCTACCTTTTACCCCGGGCTGGTGCCCCTGTGAGGAAGGAACAGCACCAGCCCGGGGTAGCTGCCGGCGCTTCCTTTTCCTGATTCGCTGCGCGCGCATGCGCAGTAGAGTGAAAAGCCGAACTTAAATGTTAAAGTCGGCTTTTCACTCTACTGCGCATGCGCCCACCGCTGGCACTCAGGAAAAGGAAGCCAGGAAGACGGAAGCGCTGCGCTCCAGGTGCCCCGGGCTGGTGCTGTTTTCTCCTAACAGGGGCACCAGCCCGGGGTACGAGGTAAGCGGTTAAAGTCACTTGGGGGTGCCTAACATTTTGGCACCCCCAAGTGACTTTGACTTTCGTTTCCCTTTAAGTAGACTTAAGTTATGGAGATCCAAATTACAGAAAGATCCCTTATCTGGAAAACCCCAGGTCCCGAGCATTTTGGATAACAGGTCCAATACCTGTATTAACTTTGCAAGGTTTTTCTTAGGGCACCAATTTCTGGTTTAATTCTTAAAACCCCACTCAGTGATGCCCACATAATATTTGTGTGGACTGAAAAAAATGATGTGCATTGTTCTTCAGTATGCCACATTTGTATGTTTTTGTAGGGATTGCTAAGCATGAAAATCAGTTTGTAGAAGAATCTGACTCTAGAACATTTCTGTACGAATTGCATCGTGTACATGAAGTTTAGTAAATAATTTATTAGAATGAGTTTTCATTCATATCCAATAGTTTTGTGTCATCAAGGGAGTTTATATAATGCATAACTAATAATACTATGTAGGAGCACAAGGCATCATTATACAGATGTGCCAATAGCCCTTTCTTTCTGGAATATAATTACACTTACGTGTAGAGTTACTAAGCCTCTTAGCATTCAATGTAAATATGCACTACTTGTGGTTCAAATAAGGCATTTTAATACCCAGTAACATAATTCTGTTTTCCAAAGACCATGGTGCTATCTTAAGGCTAAAGGACAAGCAGAATGACTTCAAGGTCACAGCTGATTCCATAGGAAAGATTAATAGTGATGTGACAGAGCCATCTGATTTAAAGTTCCAGTAAAACCAACAATAAAAGGGGTTTGTATGCATTTATATATAGTGCACTGGTGTCCAGAGCTTGTATACAATTGTTTATATTAATAAGCTATATACGCAGCAGCTCAGGCAGAAACTAGGCTAAAGGACACACATTTACATTATTACATAGATTTGACTTCATGTACAATACAATAGGTAGTGGCCATAGTGCCTTTCATGGCTCTCCATGGAACTATAGAATGAAATATAAATTAGAGCTTTTGTTAATATTTTGCTCTTTGGAGTATGTTTTAGTTTTATGTATTTTCTTTTTTTGTATATTTAAAGGTTGATATTTAATGCCACCAATTTTACTCTGAGCATAACACTGAACATAAAGTATACCATTGATATAATAATGATGCTGGAGAATAGCAAAGTTAAGCTTTATATAGCTAAAAACATTTTTAAATGAATGGTATCATTATGAAACATGATAATCCTACGTCCCATTTAAATTGCATATTTTTGGGGATTCAGCTGCTACTGTATGTATATCTATGCCTTTCTGATATAGTGTAACTGAAACCAAGTATACACAGACCCAATGAAGGATGTAAGAATGATAAAAAGAATATGGCAATACAAAGTTTAAGCAGATAATCTGGGGAGAAAGCTGGGGAAAATCTTGAAGAGAAACCTGATAAAAATCTCCAACACATAATGGGAAGGACATAGCTATACAGTTGTCTCACGTGGATATATTGATGATGTTTGCTTAATAGCTGTTACCCTAAAGGTTTGTGAAACCTGTCACTAAAACATCTCCTGCCTTTTAATGGTACACTGGACAATACTGTATATTATTTATGAGTTCTGTTCCAAGAAGCTGTTTCCCTCGGCACTGGCTCCAAATAGGCTGCTTTTTAATAAATAAAACATGCAGCCATCCTGAACTAATAACATTCAATGAGAATTTTCTGTTTTTGCTTTTTTTAAATAATGTGGAATGTTGTGATACAGCCCATTTTATTTAGTTCATTTAGAGGCATAGTTGGAGGGTCAGAATAATGGAGATCCTATCACTAATGCAACCATAAAAATCAATACTCATTATTCAGGTTCCCACAGATTCCAACACATACAAGGTCAAAAAGACCAAAAGAGTCTCTGATGTTGCCCTTGACTTCACTTGACATCACTGCAGCAAATACATCCCTTTTTCAATAAAGATGTGGGCCAAATAAGAAAAAAGACTTGTGAAAGTGGATACCCAAAACCAAAATACATTCATAATATATTACATAGTTACATAGGGTTAAAAAAGCCCAAAGTCCACAAAGTTCAACCCCTCCAAGTATGTTTGTTCAAGAACTCATCCAGGCCCCTCTTATAGGCATTAACAGAATCTGCCATTACAACATCACTAGGAAGGGCATTCCCCAACCTCACTGCCCTCACCATAATATGGTGGCACCATATTAACAATTCACCAGTCTCTCGGCACCATGCCAGAGAGCAATCACAGCGCTCAGCTCATTTAATACCCTGGGATGAATAACATCTGTTCCTGGACCTTTGTTTACCTTTACAAGTTCAAGTCTCTTTTGAATTTCCTCCTGAGTGACCTATGAGTCCATAACTATATTACTAGAATTGGGTCTATTAAAAAAAGAAGCCTTCATTAACTGGTTCCTGAGTTATTTAGACAGAAGAAAAATAAGAGTTCAGAATTTCTGCTTTTTCCCTGTTCTCATCAACCAACTGACTCCCCTGTGATAATAAGGTTCCCATCCCTTCTTGCTTCATTTTTTTACTATTTACATATTTAAAAAATAATTGTACTCCTTACTGCAATCCAGTAATAGTTGGCATAGTTTTGAAGCCCCCACATTTATAATGGAGCTGGGCTTCATTCTCCTCACGTATACTTTGTAGCATACACCAATGATAATTTCCTTTGTAACCTTTAGCCCTGCTATCTTAAGGAAACACAAAACATCAGTAAGAGGTAATTATAGTAATTAATTGTTGTTATTGTTGTTTTTCTTTTTGAGGTGAAATTAAAATTCCTTTTGATTTCACTGTTTGATTTTTTATTTTTTTTTGCCTCATTCTTGTCTTTCTTTCCTAAGAATAGTAGTAAATGAACTCTGAAGTGACATGGCTCCATGTGTTTCATGATGTATGTCAGAAGACTGACACCTTGATGGACCTGCTTGAACAGTTTTAGTTTACTGACTAAAATGCTTATTTCAAAGTTAGATCTGCTTTCTTATTTCCCACAACTTAGATATGGAGCACATGAACTTCCACCAAGACATAAAGAAAATTGCTGTCTTCTAATTGAAGACTGGGAGAGGCGTCAAGGAAAACCCTAATAGAAATCCCAGCAGGTGTCTGTATGTGTTGGTGGCAGTTTATCAGCTCTCCTTGGCTTCTGTTATTCCTCTACAAAAGCAACCTGTGAATTAAGAAACAAATAGAACCACAAGGCTGAGGAAATAATCAACTAGCAATCAGCAAGGTATGCATTTCAGTTCAAGAGAAACCTCTTTATAGAATCATTATCCCTTTACATTGTAATGGAAAGGCTAATTGGGGAAATGGTAAGGCCAGATTTCCATAGCTAAGCTAACTGAAGAGGTAACAAGCCTGAAAAACCAGATTGTTTAAAGGGCTCATTAAAAAATTATTTTTGTAGAAAAACAACTGGCTACAATCTAATTAATTAATTAACATGCAAACACAAATATTTATGGGGGAATGAAAAAAACAATCAGAAATCAGATCAAACATGAGCATTCTGCAGTGTAATATTCTTCATTAGACAGATAACAATGCAATTGGTAATAACTGAGCATAGCCTATTTATTCCTGTTGCTTGTCGGTAGCATAACTTGGCCCAAATATAAGCACCACTGGCTGTATTATATACACAAATAGACCTCACACTGGGGCAAACTATAAAATGCACATTTTTTTTATGCTAGGGGATAAGATACTACAGCTTAAACCTTTATGCAATATTTCACAAAGTAAAAAGGGTTTCCACAAAGGGAAAATGCTCACTCCAATCAAATGTTAATTCTCAAAACAAATATATCTAGGTTGCACATAATGCCATTTATTTTATTCTTATCATTTCATATTCCTCCATATTTAATAAAGGAAACAGTTTCTATAGTGATCACAGAAATAGTTTACTTGTTTAAGAAATATGTGTTATTAATATACATTATGGCTAAGAAGCATTGATTGAAACAGAATGTTCGCAGTTGGGTAAAATTCACAAAAGCATTTTGTATTTAGTGGGTCATTATGGGCTGCTCTCTTTAATTCCTTTTCTTATAAAAAAAAAAATTTTTAGTTTCATATTCTTTTAGTTGTTGTAGATAAAACTGTAATGTTCCCTTTAAATAGATTTATATATTAAAACTGTGTGACTTATTGGCTATATATATATAGGTGTACAATTTGTGCCTTAATACCCCGTGTCACCAGGGAGAAGGCATATGTTCAAACCATATACATCTCAGTGTTGTCCAGAAATACAAGCTTTAGGATGAAACTAGTGTTTATCCATTAATATGTAGGTATTAAGAAGACACAACTTCTTCGTATGGAGAAATTCAACCTTTTGAAAGCTAGAAGCTGTAGTTTGGCTAAAGGTTGAGAGCCTCTGGCCAGATATCTCTGACTGGCAGGAACTTAGCAAGCATTGCCTTGATGTATAACAAAATCTATTCATTTACAAGAGTAAACGTAAAAACCGTGAGGCTTTCGTATTAGAAGAATGAACATCATTACATGAAGAACTAGAGGAGTTGGATGGACCTAACATAGTAATTGCCACAAGTACATTTACACACATTACATAAACCAGAACATCTGTTATCACTCATAGTAAGGTAACTCAACTTACCTCCTTGCTCATCCAACATAACCAAAGTCCTGATACCAGCATCTTTACTCTACATTCCAAACATGGCAGGTAGCAAGATATAAAAGAGACAGAAAGATGCATCAGTGAAAGAACAGTCAAGGAATCTCTCTGACAGGAAGGAAGGGGAGGAGACAGACAGGAACCTAAGTTGTTGTACTAAGTACAGTAATATGAAAGGCACTATAAAGGATACACTCACTAATACTGGGGCTCATTTATCAACACTGGGCAAATTTAGTAACCCCATAGCAACCCAGTAACCCATAGTACTAATTAGTGATTGGCTGTTTTCAGCCAGCTGCAGATAGAACAACAAATGCAATTTGGTTGCCATGGGTTACTGCCCAAAGGCAAATTTGCCCAGTGTTGATAAATGACCCCAATGAACACCCCCCAAACACAAACTTAGAAGTGGAGTTAAAATGTAATTTAATTGAAGATAAACCATATAGGGACATGGATATTGTACACATAGAATCATTTACTAATATGTGTGTAAAAGCTGCTTTGTCTGTTAATGCACAATGAAATATCATCTATAGGCTCCAATTGGTGTCTCTGCGCTTCAACTCAGATTGCTGGGAAAAGAAGTTAAAGTAAAACCAGAAAAAAGTCCAAGAAAAGCAAGAGATACATGGAAGATAAGTGGAATATGGGTGCTCTGTATGTGAAAGTGATAGTGGGTTCATTGAGCGCCCATTGTTTTCCCTGATTTGGTTTAAATTGAAAAAAAAAATAAAATCCAATGCTGAGTGCAAAATGTAGCAACATCAGGTACTGGGCACCCTGGCCTTACTGGTGGTACGTACAGTGCCCCATTGAGGTCTGGGCCCACCGGCACCCCCTAACTTACACGTCTGCATGGAGTACAGAGACTTGTTGTAATTTGTCTATGTCCAATGCAGGGCACAACATGAAAACAAACCTAGCGGAATGCACCAATTTATTGCACTTTGCACCCTGTCTTGCACATAGTAAATTACCCCTTTTATCTCTAATCAGCCAACAAATAATGCAATCACCCCTGAGACCTGATTGGTCTTCAGACTGCCCCCCTGAGATGGGTTGCCTGCAGTTTGGGAACCTCTGTTCTTTTGGGAACTCACACTTTAATGCTTTCAAATTCTGCAGTGCACAACGTTTAAAGGTTCCTTGTTCTAGCATACATTAGAGATTGATTTACTTTCTGTCTTCATGGCTAGATTGCCAGCAGCCCTCAGTTAGCCTGGGCATCTTGTATCTGTGAACAGGGCTGCCCACTGGCATCCATAGGCTAATATATTGAGACCAACTGGGTTAATCCACAACATAATCATGTTCGATTGCATGTAACAGCACTCCGCCTATTGATTGCATCCGAATCCTCATAATGGATGTGTAACAAGGCTCTAATGTAATCCGCACTGCCTTTCCCAGGTCCTTTTAGACACTGTGATGTAAGTTAATACCAAGGGCATATTTTCAGACCATTTTAAAATAGAAATGCTGCACAAGTGATACTTCTTATGGATTGGGAATCTGACATGGTTCATCATTAATGTATCAAGCCAGATCCCTAGGCAATAAGTTTATAGGATGGATCTACTGAACCTTTTGGTGAGTGGGTGCTATGCACAGAGTCATTCCTTGAGGTGTTGCCCAGACAGGGAGGGAAGCGATGAGACCCTGAGATGCCCCAAATGGAACATTTTGAGTTATTAAGTGAAATGTGAAGTCACACATACTGCCTCCCAAATGAGCTAAGCAATCTATGGTGGAAGGGACACATATAAGGGTCATTTCTGGCACCCACTTACTGTATCACACTAGTTTCAGAAGTAGCTGTCCAAGTTGTTTGGACTTATGGTCCAAATGTTAAACTGATATTCGCCCAACTGAAGGTTTCTGGAAAATTCTGTTAAATAAGCAGCTGGATAAAACAGACTTACTAGAGTAATACTCTCTTTCATATAATATCACAAATAATTGTGCATAGCCTTGGTCAAAATTAATAATCAGATTTAAACTCAAACATATTTTTATACAATTTTTTTACAGCACTTGGTTAGGAAGAGTTTTCCTTCTCAACGCTCAAATGTTTCCCTTGTTTCCGCAGGGTTAGATCTTTATTATATTTTTTGGGATTCTCATCCAAACACTCGTCTATTCTTTCTTCATTCTGACATTCAAACAAATGCCTGGAGTCTGTGACTGAAATCCCCTAATTCAGGTTTAGAAATCCACTTTCTCATAATAAAAGGCAAGTAATCTTTCTTTGTTTCTTTCAGACAACAATACATTTTCAGTTCCCATTTTAAGTTGTTTCTAGCCAGGACTGCCTTAATAAGATATTAGAATCTTGTATTTTCCCACAAGTCCCTGAATCACCTGAAGATGGGGCACTAAAGTTTCTAATACTGTACGCAACAAAATCTGCAGTGCTAAGCCCTTAAGGTGGCCATACACATTAAGATCCACTTGCTTGGCGAGCAGATCTTCTCCCGATATCTCACCTACGGGTGGGCGATATTATGTGAATTTAGGCTAATTCGGTCATTTGGCCATGGGCCAAACGATCAAATTAGAATGCCGGAATAGGCGCAGTCAGTTCGGGGACCGCATCAACGAGCCGATGGGGTCCCCGATCCTACTAAATTTTTTAACCTGCCTGATCAATATCTGCCCGATTTCAGGCCAGATGTCGGTCAGGCAGACCCGTCGTTTGTGCCGATAAGCCGAAATCGGTCTAAGGGACCGATATCAGCAGCTACAATTGGCCCGTGTATGGCCACCTTTACTGTGTTCCTTTTGGGGTAACATCTCCAGTATTTTGCCATTTTATATTTTCCCTATGGATTACTGGAGATATTAATAGCTGTATTTTACATTTGCTTTATTTATGCAAGGATTTTAAAATGTTATTATCAATTTAAGCCTTGTCTAAGGGTAGGGTTGCCACCATTTACTGGCCTTTACTGTAGAGGGAGGGGTGGTGATATTAAAGGGAGGGAAATGGGTGAATCAGAGACAGGGTGGGTCAGTCGCTGGATGTGGTGGGAACTGGTATTGAGACCTTTAATGGGGGATCGGGTGGTGTAACAGTTGCTGGTGATTTACATACAGGCCGGGTGGTAACCCTACCTTGGGCAAAGGACACATGGGATGATTTTGCCATCATTAGGTGGCCATGTGTATGTATACAATATCAGAAAGGGATGATATCACAGTTTTCTGTATTATAAGTTGCACAATTGAATCAAAGGGCCATTAAACAGAGCAGATAATGGCTTTAAAAAACAAGAGCATTGCTTTAAAGGCTGAATTATACAAGTGCTCCCGTGTGTGAGAGGTGCTTAAAGGTTATGCCTGGTAATCCCGGTGTTTTTAAGATAGAATATCATTGATCTTGCCGCCTTGATGTTGTGTGCCTCACATTCTGTTATAAACCTGCGGGGAATTTTAGTCACAAAGCATGGCTGGAAACACGAACATGAAGGCAGATGGCCACAAATAATGGATATCTCAATGCAACAGACAAAAGCAAAGTAGCTATTAGGCAAATTAGCTATTACTGACTGACTCTTTTTTTGTTTTACCCATGATTTATATACAAATTCCCATTTTGGATATTCTATTTGATCCTGAGGGGCAAAACCCTGGAGTTGAATGTGTGATGAGACATTTATAAAAAAAGGACACTAAGGGGCAGATTTATCAAAATGTGAGTTTAATACATAAAAATTCACCTACGTTCTATTCATTCCTATGGGATTTTTTAGAAGCTTATTTATCAAATGGTGAGCACTCATTGATAAATACACTTCTATAAATCCCATAGGAATGAATAGAATGTGGGTGAGTTTTTATGTATTAAGCTCTAAACTCACATTTTGATAAATCTGCCCCTAAGGAGAGTTGTCAGCTGCTGAAAGCTACCTGCATGGGGGAAAAACCAGGGAAAGCACAGAGGGATCTGGAGTAGGACTGGATGCCTCCAATCACCAGGGCCCCAAAGCAGCAGCACATTCAGAAGGGACGCCTGCAGTAAAGCAGTAGCTATAGAAGCAATGTTCAACACTGTCCAACTCTGCACTGTATGTTGCATATTCTATGGGCCACATTAGGGTGAGCACAGAGAGCCTTAGCTCTGGGCAGCCAACATTGGAGGGACCCATTGTAAGAAAATGTAATTAAAAAATACAAAATGTATAATAAATTAACAATTGTTATATATGTTCAGAATTACCATCAGGGATGTCTAACCTGAGGCCCTACAGCTATTGCTAAAGTGCCACTCACAGCTTCCCACCAACAGCCGCAATGCCACAAGCTCAGCCATTCGCTTTAATGGAAAGTAATGTGAAGCAGGTCCTGGCATTGTGCCACCTTTCCTTTTAATAACAGGAAACTACAATGCCATGTGACCAGTTAAAGGCTAATAAAGAGCTAATCTCAAGCTGCAGGCATACCTTCAGTTGTCTCAATAGTGCCCTTAAGTCTCCCCATATTTCTCCCGTTCAAATGATCAGAAGCCTAACAGGAAGAAAAAATGCTGAGCTGTGTAAAGAAAGTTCCCATAATGCCTCGCTCCTGCACCAAGAGCAAGACCAGTGTACATGCTCAGTTAGTAAGACTATGAGGAAACTTCCTGCTGATTGGCTCAGATCCACATTCCTAAGGGGGAGGAATTTCTTAGCATTCTTGAGGGGGGGGAGCAGGAGAGGGGAGTGAGGAGAGAGCTGCGTGTCTTTGGCACAGGAAAACAAACAGACAAGAAATCCTGTATCTTTTGACTGAGAACTCTTTTCTGTGAGTGCTTATGGCTGTATTTATATAGACCTGTCTGATAAAGCTGACTTAGTTTTTACCTTTCCTTTTTCTTTAAAGCTAAGAAATAACAATTATTGGCTTTAAAGCCATTGTCTGAGTGGGGGAGAATTTATAAAAATGTTCCGAACAATGTTTTTTTTTACACAATCATGTGAGAGTGTAGTCTTACCAAAGTATATGCGGTGCCCAGGTTCAGTGCCCTGGAATGATGGCAGTGGGACGTTACCTGGGGCAGACCAGGTGCAGTGAAACAAAAGTCCACTTTCTAAAAGTTTTTAAAACAAACTATTTACCCAGTTTTATTTTTACATTGAACTGTTTCTTTACCCCCTTGGATGAGAATGGCATACATCATTAGATTTCTATTTTTCAGTTACTAGAAACTGAAGTATATAACCCATGGTGAGACTGGTGCCAATACCCCAAAACAAGATGGTACCTGGGGCAGGTGTCACATATAAACACCATGACAACTAAACACTTAATGAACTGTACTGAGTTTGTGTCAGCACCAACATTTCTCTGGTTTCGTAGGACAGAGATGTAAATTGTATTAGTGAGTCTTGAATCTTGCAAACCCTTTAATTAAACTACAGCAATACAGTAGGCAGGGCTTTCACACTTTACTGATTTATACAACATCGTGCTTTCTTAATCAGGATCTTGGCTTCTTTAGAGGAAAGGGGATTTGTAAGTTAAAGCTCTGTGGCCTGGAGAAGGCTGGAAATTAAAGACCATTACTAAGATCAATTCTATTTTTTTTTCATAGTAAAAACAAGGGTACAGCCATGTCTGTGAGTTGCTTTATTCATAAAAATATTCACCCATCAGGGGCCCACCAGGAAGTCTTGGACCAAAGATCTACCCTCTGCACTCACCTTCTTTATTCACAATTTATACAATAGTCTATCCTTCTATACATATCTTCCCACCTTCTCTCATACATGAATGTAGAATGGCCAGGGTATAAGCATTCAAGGCCACAAGGTTGGATGAGCAGGAGGGCCCACTAACACCTGGGCTCACTGAGAGTTCTCCTGGTATTCTGGTGGGTCAGTCCAGAACTAAAAATATTTCTATAGTTAAATGTTGCCTTTGGCTGCTGTATTTGACTAATTCACTGCGCTTGACTATGTGATGTGATTTCTTTAGCAAGATACAATGTGGAAGTACCCAATCATAACAAAAGCAATACTGGGCATAAAATAAAAAAAAAGCTTTCTAGAGCACCTTTGCTTCAGCTGAGAATCAGCCCATCATGGCAATAGCCTAAGCTATCATACAGAGGGCCAATAAGTACATAGAAAATCATCTCAACATACACAGTGTATATATATATATATATATATATATATTCCCAATTGGCAGAAGAATGTAACAGATAAGAAAGCTAAAGGCAGAGAGTAATTTACAGCTCTAGAAAAAATAAAATCATATAAAAAAGGAGAATTTGTACGATAATGATTTTCTTATAAATGTATAGGCAGCTAAGTGCTAAGCCAGCGAGCCATTGTATGCTGTGTTATTTATGTAAGTAATTAGGTGCAAAGTGTGAGCTGGCAGTAGGATATACATGATTAAAGATTGAGCTTGTGTTCTCCAAGCAATTAACGGCTTTACATTTTATTATTACTTGTTTGCCTCACATGCTAAGAAATATGCAAGTCATACAGCAGTAGGCTCTGGGTTTCTGACAACAAATGTATAGACCAGGGCAAGACTCAAACTGCAAAAAACAGGTAACGTAATCATTTTACTTGTCTACAATCCACGCATGTTTTAAGAAAATTGAGTAGAATTCATAACACAATTTGCTAATTTTAATTCTACTCCTTGATATCTGTTCTCTGGTTTATTTTCTCTACCCATCTCCTTTGGCTAAATTCCCAAGGGCAACCTTCCTGCAGTGACATGAGCATAGCGAGAAGAAGCACCAAATGGGAGCCTGTAGGGATTGTGCACACAAGGGACTGCCATGAATATTTGCTTGGAGACAGACAGGCACATAATCCAGTTACTTTTTATTACACTTTTTTATTTAAAATGATTACATATTGAAGACAATTTTTATTAATAAATGTGCTAGATTTGTTGAATTATGCCATTCATGTAAATATGAAAGGGTAAGGGCTTGGGCAGACACAAAGCAAAGACTAGTAGGTCCTTCTAGGAGGGTATCAGAGTAGTTGCTTAGGGGCTACTGCTAAAGGACCATTAGGGTGCCTATTTTTACTTTCTTAGAAACCCAGCATGAGGGTTAAATGGACTGAGACCTCAGTGAAATGCTTATTTTCTGCTCTAGATATTCTTCTAAATATGGTTGAATGGCAGATAAATCAAAGATTTTCATCTATCTCTAGTTTTTTTATGAGTAAAAGTGGTCCCAACTAAATGGCAGAGGAGGCACTTGAACTGAAAAAGTCCAACAACCAACGGAGTCCAGTAGAGGGTCAGATTGGACTTTGAATGATGCACTTTGTGCCCAATAAACAAAACACAAATACAGATTTGTTATTTACCAAATGTTGGAGGGCTAAAATGTGTTGCTATGTGGTCCATGAACTCTAGTGACATATTGTAAACACATATATGTGATAAAGAGTCAAACGTTTTGTTAACATGTAAGTAATCTACTGTATGTATGCTCATCCAACCTGAGCTATCACCTTAGCTTAGATTTAAATCAGCCTGACATGACTTTCCAGTGGTAAATCAATGCTTGGCTCTTCTGCTGGATTGGATCTTATTTTTCACACACAAGGGTAGTTATACAGAGTGGGGGAACCTCTCACCATCCACCATCATCAAGACAAATGTAATTGGCTGGATGTTCCCAAAAACGCTTCCAAACCACGCTGTGTCATCTATATAAATCTTTAAACTACAGTCTTACCTAGACTGAGTCTTAAGCCAGTTCTTGTGTTGAAAACATGTACAGCATACTCTTTTACTTTAAATAACATCTATAGCTTTGACTGTAGTAGTAGACATTGCTTCAATTTATCATTGGTCCCTCCTTCAGGATTCATCACAACAACTATGTAAAGGGAAGAAATTATTCATACAGCCAATGCCACATTGCATGGTGTGGCATAGTCTATAGCTTATATCCATACTCCATTTTACTTGCTGATAATTGCACTGATGGAGTGGCAAGCAAAAGTCTATATTGGTAAATTGGTTGTACCCATTGGATGCCATTTCTATGTTCATTTTGTTACAAGCATAGCCTTCTTTATCCATTGTACTTACAAACCAGAAGCATTACAGTTCTATACTATTTTCAAAAGTGCCTAGTAGTAAAAAGTTTTATCTGAGGTGGTGTTAGGGGCACTTTTATGTGTCATTTTAACCATATATGTAGCAGTGTTATCAGCCATCTGTTTTGAAGACTAAAGGAACTTCTCTGTGGTGCCACAGTAAAACACTTTCAACATCATTTCAGCCGAACTTACCCCTTCAACATACTGCAGCATACGGCGGGTACTCTCCAGTGACTGAAAGATAAAAGAGTAGGTATAAATTGTTAATGTTAAAATGCCAAGTATTGGAAAGGTTTTATACCTTCCTGTCATTAGCTGTTACTAGAGGCAAAGAGGGTATGTGTTTACTCTTTTATAGGCTACAGGGGGTACAACCTTGCTAGCCAGCCCATGATCGCTTTGCACAACAGAACATCAATAAGGCGGCTGATGAAAATCAAGTGTATTGTTCAGTCCTCCCAGTCTTCCCCTCTACTTTGTGCCAATTAGCATTTTAAAAGCCTAAAGATGGCCATACATGCACCGATAATATCGTACGAAACCTCGTTTCGTACGATATTCAGTGCGTGTAATGTCAAGTCGGCGAGTTGACCGATATCGCAGGAACCTGCTGATATCGGTCGACTCGCCAATCGGGCCAGTTAAAAGATTTTGATCGGGTGCCAAAGAAGGCGCCTGACCAAAATCTGCCTTCAGCGCTGAATCGGCAGAAGGAGGTAGAAATCCTATTGTTTCTACCTCCTTATCTGCTGTTTCAGCCCTGAATGGTTTGTGGCTGATTGTACGATCTTTTTGTGGCTGATTGTACGATATTTGTAAGATCGCAAATCGCCACGTGTGTGGCCACCTTTAGGTTTGAAGTAGAGCTCTCTCTCTCTCTTAAAAACCATAAAATTCATTCATTTTAGATTTTATCTGCAGGAAGTGCTGCAAGGTAAACTTTACTTGGGAAGAAATGCATAGTTTAAAGGAACCTACTTTTTAAAGGCCAAGTGATATTATGCATGCTACTAATGAAATCTGCACTGACATGCAATGGACATACAATACAGCCTAGCCCTTTAATCCTATAGTATCTGGAAAATGCTCTGAGAAATGTTGGATTAAAAAAGAGCCTCAACCCATTCTTTTTTGTACAGGTATGGGATCTATTATCTGTAAACCTGTTATCCAGAAAGCTCAAAAATACAGCACTTGCATTTCCAGAGTCCCATTTAAATAAGCAAATATTCCTTTTTGTGGATGTGTTTTTTTCTCACAGTAACTACCTTCTAACTGGTGATTACTAAGCTGCATGTATCCATACTGATGGCAATGCCAGCTCCTGGGTTTATGACATGGTGCTCAAAGCCCCTTATCCAGAAACCCCCAGTTCCAAAGTATTCTGGATAGCAGATTCCATACCTGTATTGCAATTACTAAAGTATTTGTGATGAAAGTGAATTTGCTTTTGCTTTAATATTACTTGAAGAGCCCAGAAACTCTCCTCTGTGGTTTGACACTGACTTTGACAATTTGAAGTTTCCTAATGCTCAGCCTGTATAAAGCTAAGTGTACTTAATAAACAAGCAGCCAGTCCTTCAACTCACCTCATCAGCCAGCTGGTCTGCACGCCTCTGCATCTCCTCCAGCTCATTGCGCATATCAGCGTCGTCTGCCATGGCGGCTATATGTGTTGTGTACAAGGGGGCTCCCTACAAAACTCCCTGCCTGCAATAAAGTCACAAACAGATTAATACAGGTGTTCTTATAGTGGATCTACAGCACAACAATTATAAATCCACACTACATAAAGACATACAAAAACAATATGAAGCAATATTTGGCATTCTAAGGCAAAATCTAACAGCTGCTTATAGGAATACATTTTGGCGATTTTTTTTTCTCTTCCTGCAGCCGAATAAAGATGACCACTGATTGGTTGCTCTGGGTTATTGCCCTGGTATAAATTTTCCCAGGGTTAGTTAATGTGTTCATTGCATTTATTAACCTCCTTCCTCTGAAATGAGACATTGATACAGAGTAGGTTTACCAGTTTAGTTCTGTATTTGACCATAGAGGCAGTGCCAGTCCATGTCAGACAAGCACCCTAGGCAACCTGACCCATAGGACAAGCCAATGAGGCCCTTTGGTAGGATATCGGTCAGGCAGGCCCCATACATGGGCCAGATTCTTGCAGGCCCTATACACGTGCCAGGAGGGCCGAGTCAGCAACTTTTATTGGCCAATTTATGGCAAACAAATCATTTCTGCTTGGCTTGTATCTTGTATGTTATGAAAGCAGTGCTCAACATACAGGGTATACACATATATTGTATATACATGTATATTGTGGGTCAGATATAATCTGATCCACAATGCAGCACCACGCACCAGCATGCAACGGCATCAGATTGCATAGAATCCTACAAAATCTGATCCCCGTAGGCTGTAATATAATGCTGGATAATATAGACGGATGTTTTCTTTTGTTCATGCATCTACATACTACAATTAGTGTATATCAATGTAAAAAAATAGCTCCGACTGAATCAGATTTTATTGTGTTGACCATGGGCGCAGCATGGCACGTCCTCATCCAACAGGTGCATCACGTCACATGGAAAACATGACATAGTTTGCGCATCCGTTTTTTTTATCAGTTCCATTATATTTTGACGCACGCGACTACATCCAATTAGTAGCATGCATTTTATCGATCCAATGCCATCCAAGAAAAATGCGTATGGAGTTTAGGCATAAATATACTACAAAAAAGAATCCTTAGCTTTGTGTGTCTGGGACTCCCAAGTCTTAATGGTGGCCCTATTCCTACCAGTCTGGAACTGCAACTCTTCCCAAATGGTGGTGGGTACAGGGCAATAAAATTGACAAGTATTACCTCATTTGAGTGATAAATGACTTTTTTTTACATTTGGAAATAGGAAAGTGCTATTGGTGTGTACACAGCGTCTTCTTATTTGTGTTTGTCAGTGATCAATGAACAAGTAAACCCCAGTGAAATAAGCTACTGTTATAACCTAACTGTCAAATAACATTATGTTCCTGTTCTCAATGGCATTGCTCCTCCATTTACATCTTTCTGGACCTGTGATAGATAGAAAACCATTTTCTTTATCATATCACAGGGGTGTTAGTTGCTGTGAGGCAGACTGTTAAAAGGCCCAGGTTTAATTATAATTAATGTTTTGGTTTTTTTTTACTGATCTCGTGACAGGAAACACAATGCAAATAATTAAGGGTTAATAGCCAATCAAAGATGAATGGGTGTGTTGGGTGTGCACTTTACAGCCAAGCACAGCTGAGCTGTACTTTTAACTTTTAATATGATGTAGACAGGCCCGGATTTGTGGCAAGGCCACAAAGGCCCCGGCCTAGGGTGGCAGAAATTTAGGGGTGGCATGCCGCCCCGCCGCAACAGTATTGTGACATTTCGCTCCCATACGGAGCAATGGGGACTACTCCCCACTGCTCCGTATGGGAGTTTAAATGCCTGCGCATGCGCGATTGCGTCGGCGCGACACGGGGGAGGTGGGTTTGTTTGCGCATGCGTGGGGAGGGGGGTGCGAATAGGGGGTGGCCTAGGGGTGCCCGGATTTGAAATCCGGCGCTGGATGTAGACATTGATATTCTGAGACAATTTGCAATTGGTCTTTGTTTTTGATGTTGTCTTTCAGTTATTTAGCGTTTTGTTCAACAGCTCTCCATTTGGTATTTTAGCAGCTATCTGGTTGGTAGGGTCTCATTTACCATAGCAACCAGGCAGTGGTTTAAATGAGAGATGGGAATATAAACAGTAGGGGGCCTACATAGAAAGATAAGTAATA
This sequence comes from Xenopus tropicalis, assembly GCF_000004195.4. NCBI lineage: Eukaryota > Metazoa > Chordata > Amphibia > Anura > Pipidae > Xenopus > Xenopus tropicalis. Next base: position 26,691,661 of record NC_030681.2, on the reverse strand, counting down.
AAAGGTAACAATAATATTAATAATACAATTGTAGCCTCACAGAGCAGTAGTTTATGGCTGCCTGGGTCAGTGACCCCCATTTAAAAACTGGAAAGAGGCAGAAGAGAAAGGCAAAAACTATTAAAAAAATAAATAATGAAAAGCAATTGCAAAGTTGCCAGAAATAAGCATTGTATAAAAGTTAACGTAAAGGAGAACCACCCCTAAGAGCACGAGAGGAGAAAGATCAATGACTCTGCAGAATGAGCGCTGTCAGCAAAGCTTTCCTGTAAATGATGAACAGCCAATTTGTTTGCAGCCGCCCCAGCTAATCTATCCTGCTATTACCCAGAACTGGAAATCAAACATACAATTACTGTATGCCAGGAGAAACCTGAAACTACCCACTAAGCTAAAGAGAGCAATTATGTAATTCAGTTATATTGTCAGACTTTTACAATTACATTTGTTTGAAGCTACATTAACAGAAGGACATAAACGAAATCCTTATACGAAACCTGCAGTGTTATTTATGTACTGTTGGTATGTAAATATTGTGGATATTAATGTATACAAAGGATAATGTACTGTATTCTGAAATAAGGGATATTACAAGTTTGCCGAGTTCTGTCGCTACATAAAAGGTCCAAGCCTGGCAGCCAAACGGTTTTATATATGTCACAAGGCTAATAAAATTCTTATATGTTTAATAGAAGGTTGTGTATTCTTTCTCATAATTACTGGCCTTCCTATATTTAACATTGATGTCAAGCACCATTTTTACCAGATAGGCTAGTGAAATACCAGCCAGGTGGCAACCCTATGTACAGTATGCATCTGATCAAATATTCCAGTTGCTTGAGGTTTTCCCTTTACTGCACTGTGTAATATTTATAAAGACTGAATTTCCCCAAAGCACTGGTCTAATATGTATGTCCCTGTGTTTGCTTATTCCTCATCTGAGCCCATGAGTATGTTGTGCACTAAGATGTGGCACCTGTCAAACCAAGCAGGCCAGGGCCATATAGTTTATAAAATAATTTAACCCATTGGACCTCTATAAAAGAAGCACTAATAAGTGTCGGACTGGCCCACCAGGATACCAGGAAAACTCCCAGTGGCCCAGTTCATCGTCATTCCCTATTTGTGTATGAGAACAAAGAGGAACAAAAAGACTAGGATAATAAAGAGATTAAATGAGAAAGGGAGGAATAATAGTTGAGAGTAGGCCCATGGTCCAAGGTTTTCCGGTGGACCCCTGGCATTTTAGTCCGACACTGGTCTGATAACAGGAAAGGCCAAAATTATCTTTGATGCCCTTGATGGACCTTACCTAATAACCCTGCCTCCTGTTATTGGAGATTAGGTTGGGTTGCCTGAATATTCATTGTATGTTAAACAAATACATAATACACACTTTTCTCCTTGATATCTTATTCAAGAGGTGATTTCCAGTACGGTTTTTGGCAATACCACATTATGACCTGACCATACCCCATTATGCTTGCCAATGTCCCTGACATCATCCGTATCCAATGTATAAATACAGGAAGGGTCGGACTGGGCCCTAAGTGGGCCCCGGTGACCCAGACCCGATTCCTGTTGCCGCTTCCCCTGCCAGCCAATGTCCTTCCCTGACACGTTTCAGTCCGACTCTGAATACAGTTGACTTCCTGAGAATCTAGGTGGGATAACAATATACCCCAGCAGTCACTGTGTTAGCCATAGATAAAAACAGGAAAATATAGAGTAATTAATACCTTTTATTGGTTTACTTTGTAGGGTATAAAATGTAAACTTTAGAGATTACTAAGGTCCCTGCTTCAGGTATGGATACCTTATAACCTACGAAGTTAGACAAGAATAGGTATCATTCTATATATTGGGGACCATATAAAAGAAAAATAGCTAATTTGAAGTATATGGGAAAACACAACTAATGTTCACTGACTCTGTATGGAGTATCTGGAGGTTATAATAGGGCATATTAGATGGGGAGTGGATATGTTAAAACCAATCTTTACTTTATATAGAGCAATAGTAGAAAATGTAGGTTGTGGTTGTGGAGTGGCCGAGGCCACATAACCCTGCCATGGGGAGTGGATCAGCTCTAACCCAGTCGGCATGCTCTCTGTTGATCCCTTTTCATTAGAGTACTATTTACTATCATGGGACCAGGAATGAGGTTAAAGTGAGTTTAGAAGCTTTATTCAGATTGGAACGTGCTGCCCATCATCCTGTATATTACCCATCTGCCTGGTTTTACTGACTTTATCCTATAATGTACTTCTTTACTTGTAAGTCCATTATACATTGCTGCCTGATAATATAGAAAAAATGTTTCCCTAGTTCCACCATGACTTGCTGAAAAGCAACAGAGAAATAAATTGCAGGCATGGTTTCATGGCCGATAAGCTTTCATTCATGCTTTTATTTAGCCTTGGCGGCTGAGAGTACTATTCAGGATGGCGGGGATTACACAGAATGGGAAGAGGGGATTTAGCTCATCGCTCATCACTAATACAGAAGGCCAGCTCATTCCGACCAATAAGGTAAATGAGAGCTCCATGTGACTTGCTGGGTGATATTATAAACCCCACACATCTCAGTCACATGATACGAAGCTTATATAAAATCCTTAACCATTTAGCGGTCTGTGTAGGAGGGAGAAGTTTGGCCTCCTAGTGCTTAGACTTAATAATGACTTTGGATTACCTGCAGCAATTAACCTATTTCTGAAGTCAAATAAAATCATGCTCTTTGTTAAGAAGCCAAAGAACAGGATTTGTTGTTATGCTGCTGTTCAGAAATGCATAGAAGATAGAGGGTCGCTGGCAATGCAGGGGGGCCGCCCAGCCTACAGCGCTACTCTATACACTGTCTGTGCAGCCTTGATTACAGTACCTGTTTAAACAAATATTATTTATATAATGTAGATGGGTTCCATTTGTGCAGTGTATAGAATATAAGAAGGACACTTGAGAGAGAATGTATCCTCTCAGTACAGATTAATGTTCAGCTCTACAGGGAATATGAATAGGAGAATCTGATTGCCTCCGTGCTTTTGCTTATGAGTTGACGCATTAAAGAACTTGAATTGAGGGGACAGGATCGCTCAGGGGACCACCCTAAAGCAAAGCCTGGAGAGGAAAACTGGCAGGTCCTATCTTGTTTCTCTTTCATCCTCAAAAGTCTTTGCTTCTTCTTTCAAATTTCTAAACTCCCTATGGGATATGAAAGGTTAGACATTCCTGATGTAGCAATAGCTCTATTACTGGTGACAGTGAGTTTGCAGTCTTTGCCCCGGTGCAGCTTGAAATCTAAGTGCCTATTACATGTACACACTATGATCAGTTTTAGCAGAAGCTTTATGCTGAAACCTGAAATCAGTGCTGCAAAGCCGCAGTACTAACCATTGCCTTTAAGCATCTGTCATTTCACTGTTCCCCTCCCATAATATTAGGAATTGCCTTGGAGCAATTTTCAAAAATTGGCACAGTGATTAATGATGATAACAACCATACAACCATCTTCTGAAATGATACTGAAGTTCACATATAGAATTTTAAATGCCGCTTACCAGCCAAAACAAGTCACATTCTATATCTCCCCCCCCCCAAGTTAGTAGCTGCAACAAAGCAATAGCCAAAGGGATATTAATATTCAAATCCAACTTGCTCTGACCTAAAAAAATATTTGTTGTAATTGTGGATGGTGATTAGCAACGCGGTCAAATTCAAAGACTACAGACTTTCATTTATGCTGATAATGCATAGACCCAGAGAGCAAAATCTGTTTCTATTGTATATATGTAGCTATACATTACATAAATAGATAGATAGATAGATAGAGATAGATAGATAGATAGATAGATAGATAGATAGATAGATAGATGATAGATAGATAGATAGATAGATGATAGATAGATAGATAGATGATAGATAGATAGATAGATAGATAGATAGATAGATAGATAGATAGATATAGTCAGTATTATTTCTGTTAGACCCTGACCCTTCCCATACTGAGATGGGGGTGATAAAAACCTGTATCTTAAAGATATTGTTTACCTAAACATAATGTTTACATAGGTAGTTTCTCTGTCTAATTGGATTTGGCCATTGGCTCCACCACCGTGGACTCTCCATACTCTGTAAGGGGTGCTGATTTACCGGAGTCTATGTAAATACCGTAGCAACTCAAACTCTACTATGAGGTTATACAATATTAAGAGCAAAGCTTGCTATACTTCTTATCACTTATAGCAACCAATCAGCAGGTAGCATTTACTGGCAATTAGTTTACAAGCAAGTATCCCATTGGTCCTGGGCAACCTGTCTGCCTTTTATAACATATGGGGGTTAAGTTATGTAATAAAAGGCACTAAATTTACCCAGAAGCAGTAACCCATACATCAGCAGGTAGAATTGACTGAATTAACATCTTATTGGTTGCTATTGGTTATTGCTACTGGGCTAACTTAGTGTTTTTTTTATTATATATGGGGGTACAGCTATAGCATGGATTTGTACTGTACTTCATTACTTATTTCATGAATGAAGAAGAACACGTCTTGCACACAGAATGTACATTCCCTGCTAGGCCGCTGCCCATGGTTTCTCACTCTCAATCAAACAGAGGCATAAAGGCTTCATCCCCTGCTAGAGCATTATGCAAGCGCATATAGGAGTGTAATCCATAGGCTGGGCTGATTTATTTCCAGCCACAGATCCTTTTAAATAACAAGAGGTGGAATAAATAGAACTGCATACACCACAAATAAGCCTTGTTTATTTAACACAGTGTGTTGCATTCTCAATACAACAAAGAATACATTACAATGCACAACAGTGTTGCCTATTATCTTGCTAAATGCATACATTAATAATCCTTCATCATTTTTTTTTCTAACTGACATGCTATCATTTTAAGCGTGGTGCCATATGCCAGAACAGATGCCACTTGGACTACTACAGCGAGCAGTCTATATTTAATTACCTTTAATGTCCTATGCCAAAATACGTTTTTATAAAAGACAAGCTATTCAATAAATATTGGCCACATAATGGCAATAATCAATGCAATTTGTTTTACAACAATGCAAGCAGCTTTACCCCATCTGTCTACAATTTCCATGTCAGATGAGAGGGGTCATTAGCCAACCACATACTGCAGTATTGGGCATTTCATTCCAGATGCAGACAGTCAGCAACTGCTTGGCTAGAAAATAAGCTCGCTAACCTGATCAATTGTGCTTCTTAGGGTAAGAACCCATGGAGCGAGTAAGGCGCTGCTATCGCAGGTAAGTAACTGCTCCGAAAACAATAGAACTCGCTGATGGAAAGCCCTCTGCATGGCTTTGGTAATCCGAAGTTGTGTGAAGTTTCCCCCTGTAGGCAATGTTGCATGTCGTAGAAAAATGAAGTGATGCAAAGGGCGACTTCTGTTGCTGCTGGTGAAAAGCCTTTTTGGAGCGGTTATTTGCCCGCAATAGCAGAGATCTATCGCGGGCGAGTAACTCGCTCCGTGGGTTCTTACCCTTAAGGAAATCTCTCTAGTCAGTTGTACAGTACAGGTGTGGGACCCATTATCCAGAATGTTTGGGATCTGGGGCTTGCTGGATAAGGGATCTTTCCATAATTTAGATACCTTATGTCTACCAAAAACCATTTAAATATTAAATAAACCCAACAGAATTGTTTTTCCTCCAATAAGGATTAATTACATCCTAGTTGGAATCAAGTACAGAGTACTGTTTTATTATTACATAGAAAAAGGGAATCATTCTTACATTTTTTAATTATTTGATTTAAATGGAGTCTATGGGAGACGGACTTCCCGTAATTTGGGGCTTTCTGGATAATGGGTTTCCGGATAATGGATCCCATACCTGCAATTACAGAAGCTTGAGATGTTGAATGCAGGTTGGTATTTATGAATGAAACCAGTACCATATGACTACTTCATGAGATATAGTATCCTTGCACGTGAACCCCATTTAGTTCATCTTAGAGACTAAAGTGTTCTGGTTTCATTTCAGTTTTATTGCTGTCTAATTCCTGTTCATTTAATCACCATAGCTTTCAGTATAAATGATATTGTTCTGTATGTACACTTTAATGACTCCCAAAGCCAACCTCATATATGGGAACCTGCCAAATGGTATTATACTAGTGTGACAGCTGGCGAGAGGTATGCAGGGAAAGCTCAATATAATGTACATAACCTTGAATGTCTTTGCTTGTTTCATAGGGTTTCTGCTAAGACTGCATCTTCTAATTATTCATTGGGTCTCAACCACCAATATAAACTCCAAAAAATTGTAATTTCTGTTAATAGACAGGGCAATGGTACTCAAGGTGTACAATGGTACAAAAAGCATTTGTGTACCAACAAGAACCAGCCACCTAAGGCAGGCATTTGTATATATGGGCACTGTTGTCTGATACAGAAATTCAAGTAGCTGTAAGCAGAGATAGGCTTTTTGGATTTGGATGGCTGCTATTTTACCTGAAAAACCAAGTAAAAGTCTTTAACCTTATGGGTGACGGAAGACTATATGGGTTTAATACCCAAATATTCATTTGATCAGCTTATACCAAAGGGAAAAACTATACTTATGATCATGACATGGTACATATAAATTCATGAAGCCTGCGAATTGAACTGCATCTGAATATGTTTCTACAAAATAATTTCTCACAGCATTTTGTGTGGAAGAAGATACCGCAGAAGCCGAACGAGCCCGGCAGAAGTTTCTTCTGGTGAGTCAGAGCACTCGTCTCAGATACATTTGGCAGTGTTCCATGCATGGGCAGTGAAGGTGCTAAATCATAAATTGTACCCCTTAATCTGTAATTCATACAACAAATGAACTCGCAAGGAAATTATCTGACAGCTATGCATTTTTGGTGAGAGTTTTAATTAGCAATAATTGCAGAGTACAAATATGATATGTTTCTTGCTGTGCAGAAATTCGACTGAGGATACAAATACATTTCTTTTATAGTGGGAAGATAACGTTAAAGTAAATGAGCAACTATCTAAGATACAAAATTACTCGTTCTGAAAAAAAAATCCATCTGCTGTCGTCCTAAGCAAAAGCCTCTGTCATTTACTGTTGGACAGATTTACAAGATGTCTAAATGCTTTCTTGACTGTCAGTAAATGGAATCAGCACATTTAGTAAAGAGGATCTGTTTCTGGTTTATTTATCAGCAATGGGCAAATCTGTACCTGGGCAGTTACTCATATCATCCAATCAGTGGTTATCTTTGTTAAGCAAGCTGCAGGTAGAACAATGAAAGCACAAACATGATTGGCTGATATTGGTTACTGCACTAGTCCAAGTCTTGGAGTCATGGTGTATCAATTCATTAGCATGTGTTCCAACACCATTCAGCTCTGTGGTGTGTTAGAGCTGAGCATCAGTGCTGGGCTCTAACACTAACATTGCAATTTAATGATACTACCCATTCAGAAAATCTAAATGAATCAACTCTAGGCACCCTTATTCTCAGGTCAGAAAGAGTACAGCTATAGGATCTGTTATCTAGAATGCTCTTTGACCTGGGATTTTCTGGATAAGGTTTTTTTTGTAATTTGGACCACCATGCTTTAAAAATCATTTAAACATTAGATGAACCCAAAAGGACTGTTTCGCCTCCAATAAGGATTAATTACATCTTAGTTGGGATCAAGTACCAGTTACTGTTTTATTATTACATAGAAAGAGAGAATTTTATGTATTTTGATTAAAATTTAGTCTATGTGAGATGGCCTTTCCGTAATTTGGAGCTTTCTGGATAACAAGTTTCCAGATACCGGATCCTATACCTGTATTATTTGCAGCCTTTTATTTTACACAAGATTTTTCTCTCTTTATAAATGGCCACTCAATTAATGCCTCTATCCACATTAGTTTAGTGGTCCACTGGACATCCAATCATCCTAAGTAGGCCCAAAGAAATATGTTTCTAATAGATGTCTGTGATTCCATATTCAGTTTGTGGAAGGTGAACTGATTGGTTCTACCAAATGGCGACTCCCTCTCACACCAATTTCATAAAAAGATTAACAGTTGCAGTAGCTTATATATAGATAGATAAGCACAACCTTTATGGAAACATTTCCATAAGTTTTATGGAAAAAAGATATGTGACGCCAGCATGAAGCAGTTTTATTTGCCATTGCAACAGGCTTGGACAAGTATGCAAGGTGAGTATAACAATGTATTTAGCAGCTCAAGTACCAAAGCAAAGCAATAGAGACCCTACAACTTCAGGGGGGCCCAATGGACGCTGACTGATATGCAGTTTCAATACATATTTATGAAAAATATCTTATTCCTAAAGCTGCAGTGGAAGCCTAAAACGTTTTTTTCTGTAGGGTCCAGCTTTGCTACTAGGCACACTAGGGGGGCACACTGATATCATTCAAAATGATCAACGAATTTCCCAGAAAGACAAAGATACATGAGTTATAGGAAATGCACATTGAGATTTTATACATCCTTAAGCCAACCATGTCTATCAATATGTATATATCTTCTGTAGGTTCAGGTAAGATACAAGCAATGACTTAAAAATACCGACAGAAGGTCCCATTCATATCACTGATTTTGAAACTGCAGTATAAACCATAATGATTCAGTGGTAGGGGGGCCCAAACCATTTGTACCAGTCAGCCACATTCAGATGTAAAAAGAGTTCGGGAGCAACTCAAGCAATGAAATGTACACGGGGTACCAAATGAGGACTGCAATTGGTTATTTGTCAGACACGATGTGGACTGGCAGCCTACAGGGGGCTCTGTTGGGCAGTACACCTAGTTTTTATAGAACCAAAACTTGCCTCCAAGCCATAAATTCAAAAATGATCACCTTCTTTGAGGCCACTGGGAGCAACATCCAAAGGGTTGGTGAGCAACATGTTGCTCCCAAAACACTAGTTGGGGATCACTGTTGAGTGGGATAGTAATGAAGAAGGGTATAAACTAACTGGTCTTGTTTTGGTTGGACTAAATCAAATGCTTGAAAATCTGACGTCAACAGTCAATGGATGCTGCAGTCACTGTGCTGGGGAGAGCAAAAGTACTTTATACTGCAAGCCAAGCAAGGTTAGCATAGGTATGGGATCACTTATCCTGAAACACATGATCCAGAAGGCCATCTCCCACAGAGCCCATTTTGAGCAAGTAAGTACCTTGTACTTGATGATTCATCCATACTGGTGGCAAAACAATTTTGCCACTACTAGATCAAAGTATGGAGATCCAAATTATGGAAAAATCTGTTATCCAGAAAACCACTAGTCCCAAGCACACTGGATAACAAATCCTCTACCTGTACTGCATACAAGGCTTAATACAAACTGAAGAGAGCACCTGATATGCTAAAGCTAACAGCATATTGTATCGCTTATCCTTCCAGTTCACTCAATCTTCCTGGATACTTATTTGCTGCTGGCATTAGTGTATATGGGTACAGGTGTAAGATCCGCTATCCAGAAACCCATTATCAAGAAAATTCCAAATTACGGGGAGCGATTTCCTATAGACTCCATTATAAGCAAATAATTCTATTTTTTAAAAGTGATTTCTTTTTTTGCTGTAATAATAACAGTGCCTTGTACTTGATGGTAACTAAGCTGCATGAATCCATTCAGGTGGCAAAGCAATCCTGTTGGGTTTATTTAACATTTAAATGATTTTAAGCGGACTTAAGGTGATCAAAATTACAAAAAAGATCCCATATGTGGAAAACCCCAGGTCTTGAGCATTTTGGATAATAGGTCCTATACATGTATAATACGGAGACCAAGAATTAGCACTAATTTGCAAAGCAGAAATAAAAATATACAGGTTATAAAATGTAAAGCCAATAAGATGGGTTTTATAAATGGTTTAGAAATCTTTCTTTCTTTATTATGTCAGTGGTCCCATATTTCATACTGCCAAAGGCCAATCTTCCCCAGTAACCAATAAGGTGTGTCCTAACATACTATCATTTTCATAACAGAAACCCTTTCATCTTAAATTTAGAATAAAAGACCTGATAACTAATAAACCAATCCAATAAGACACAAACATGCCTAAGACAAAGATGAGACACTATCATTCCATTAGGTTCCATTAAATAAATTTGTATTTATTACAACAGTTCAGAGCTTGCCAGGGTTATGCTCATTCAATAAATACAAGATATGTCACAGTAACTGAGTAGCTCACATACAGTAAATAGTGTGCAGCTTGAGAGTATGTGGGGATGCCGACCAACGCTTGGGCACAATATGTGCAGCTACGTGTGGCATCACACTGTTCACCCCTTAAAGTCATTGTGTGATCCGTATGCACATAATCTGTGATGACAATCCCCAGATAAAATTGGATTTTCTTATGAGTTCCATGGTAATACACAAGCAACTGTTGAGCAGAATTACTTTGAGCAAATAACTAGTCAAGCAACAGGGTGTATATTGTAAATATTAGCTTTTCAAAGGCCTAATATAGGCCACGTGTAAAAGGTCTAAGCAAAATAGAAATGCATTGATGAGGGTCATTGGTGCATTGTCACAAATTAAGAGGGTATAAGATTGAATAATAATGTATTTTCAATTCTGTATAATAGCAAGTATACAAGATAGAGTGAGCTCAGTTATTGGAAACTGTCATATGTATAAGCCTTCACATATCAACAGTCTAATGCAATTACAGTTCCATTCCAATTAAATATAGTTATATACAACTGGGCCATAAACCATAGCTCTAATGCTGTCATCCTAGAGCTAAGCAATCTGAATCAGCTCTATGGTTCCACTGAACCAAACGGACATAAGGAAAACTTATTCCATATGCACACAGTTACACTTTATGTCTGCAATGGTTGGGCTGGATCCACCATATTGACAAGGTCAGGGTTGGCACAGAAATGATGCAGAACAATAAATCTCCTGTAAAGTGAGTCAAGTGCAGTTTTTATTCTTGAGGGCACTGACCTCATAATGTCAGACGTGCCATACGCAGGGATTCCATTTATATTAACTGACTCTCAGTGTCATCTGCCCTGTTTATGGGTAGGGTTGGCTTTTGCCAGCCTCAAAGGTAAAAATAGTTGTTGTTGTTTTAGTAGTAACTCTTAATCTCTTAATCTCTCTTAATAAGAGAGAACGCAGAGACAGAATGGCCTGTATTTTTTCCAGAAAGGTGGCCGTCCTGTTTGGAGCGGGAATTATGGGTCCATTGTAATTGCCTTACTTATGGCATTAATATCACAAGATATAACATCCATTTAATATAAGGTCATAAACCTTGAAAGGATCTATTTGTGGATATTTAAAAAAACACAGTAAATAGGCTATTAAGCGTTTGGGCGCACCAATGCTGTGTAGAAATCCGGGCCTGCTATTCGTCCTTCCTCTTGACTCAGACAAAATAATACTGCTGAATTACTGCCAGGAGAACAATTAGTGGAGACTTGCATATCTTTTACATAGAACGCAATGCGGCAATATGGCAAAAGGTAATATAATTTTAGGGATCATACTGTATGCTGTCAATAACCTCCCTCGTACAATGTTCCATTGCTTAAAGGCTAATAATATTCAGAAATAGGATGGTGTCACACCAACACACACACAGCTATATGTAGTGCCCATATACAATATCATGTCCAACCTGCAGTCTGCAATGTCTTACTGAGCCGCAGCTTCCAAAAGTCTAAAGTCCCAGTAGCAACATCAGTCTTATCTCATATCCTTGCTAAAATAAATAGGAATATAATATAAGGCCAGTTCACCTATAATTTTAGTGACTTACACTGCATTTACCTGTATGTGTATATAAATGCCCTATAGAGAATAGCCCTACTGCACAGATAGAAGAGCTTATTTGCACAGTGTTTATTAGCAGGCTATCTCATCAGTTTGATAATACACACACATTTAAAGGGGTAGTATACCCCCTTTCCAGCCTAGGATGAACATACTTTTTGACCTTTGCTTGAATCACAAAAAAATCTATCTATGTTTGTTCTAAGCCAGGTAGATAATTAGAATTCCAGTATACAACCCATTCATCTCTCCTTTGTTGTGTCTGTTTTGGCTTACAAATATATCATAAAAATGCCTTTATTGGATACACATGGTTCAACCTTGGATAAAGCAATGTTTCAGATCCCACTTGGCCTTTTCTCTGCTGCTAGAGGGTATGGGCTCATAACACAGACTCTTTCTGCATTTATCTTTTGCCAAAGGGGCCTATTTATCATCCATTGCTGCTTTTACACCATTCTACACAGTGAATATAATTGGAATTTACTTGCCTTCTGTATTTTTTCACTTGAATGGGTTACAGCATAAAAAAATGTATAAATTCACGGTAAATTGTTTTAGACAACATAATACATAGGCCCCAGTCTTGCCCCAGTGCCTATACATTAGCATGAAAGCCTGCCTATCACTTTACTAGCAAATCCTTCTGTGCTCATCAAAGCTGCCCCTTACATATAGTACTCAGCATATGGTGGGCAAATAGCCTGTTCCCTTTTGTGTGCAAATTAGTACCCATGGGAATAATCTGTCATTCCTAGCTGTATCTAATAAACCTAATTAATTAGTAAATGCTCTATTTCTATTCCTCTATGCCTATTAAAGGGGTTGTTCACCTTAACTTTTAGTATGATGTTGAGTTGATATGCTGAGATAATTTGCGGCTGGTCTTCATTTTTTATTATTTTTAGTTTTTTAATGATTTCACTTTTTGTTCAGCAGCACTCCAGTTTGGAATTTCAGCAGTTGTCATGTTGCTAGGGTCCCAATTACCTTAGCAACCAGGGAGTGGATGGAAGAAGAAGGCCTGAATAGTAAGATCAGTAATAAAAGGTAACAAAAACAATAAAATTGTAGCCTCACAAAGCAATAGTTTTTTGGTTGCTGGGGTGAGTGACCCCATTTGAAAGTTGGAAAGGCAAATAATTCATATACTATAAAAAATAAATTATTAGGTCCAATTGAAAATTTGTTGGCCATTCTATAACATATTAAAAGTTAATTTAAAGGTGAACCACCTCTTTAAGCACTCATCCTCCACCCAAACTGGTAGTCCTTCACCTTGGATCTCCAGTGACAAAACCAAAATGAGTGTGTAGGGACCCCAAAGAATTGGGCCCCTTCAGGATTAGTTCCCCTTTAGACAGGCACCATGAGGGTGGCCTTATGAGATTTGGACACCTAAAGGTGGTCCTAAGTGTTTATGTGTGAAAAGGGAGTTTCCCTGTTATGCAGCAGCAACCACTAGGTGGCAGTGTGCTGCAATATAAAAAGGGCTGACACCCATTTTGTGAAGGTATTAGTCCTGGGACTGCTTCTTGTAAAGAAGCGTATAACAGGCTAGTGTTCTAGTACAGGAGGTACTGTAACAGGTCACTCTAGGAGTGACAGGCAGGATAGAGAGAACGGGTAGCAATAGCCCCAACAGGAGAGAGAGGGGTTAAGACCCCCCAGCACTCATGGCTGGAGTTAAGGGCCTGTAGTGTGTAGTAAGAGGAGCCAAGTCAGCACCTGGGAGTGTTCCCAGTGAAGGGGCCCTACGCGTGGACCGGGGTGAGTTCCTAGGTGGAAGCATCCGGCGGGAGTACCGGGGGTAGCCCAAAGAGAGAGTGTGACTTGAGCCGTCTGTGTGACATCCTCTGAAGTGTTTTGCCTGCATCAATAAACAAGTTCATCTGGTTCACCATTTTAACCAGTGTCTTGGCTGTTCATATACTGAGGATCCTCAACTGCCTGGTAAGCAGCTACCCCAAGGGAGGGGCAAGGTACCGGGAGTTGCTGGGGGTCCGGGTCCAAGGAGGACCTCATAGAATTTTCCCAGGGAGGAGACATATAGTTCTACCTATACCTACCATGGGTGGAGGCACGCCATTTATATCATACCTGTCCCCCATAAATAAGCGGGGGCTCAGGGCTCCTGTAGCGCCACACGCAGGTAATTGCGTGTTAAAAGTACAACCGTAGCCAAAATAGGGTTACAGGTGTAATAAATGAGCACCCTGTCTTTCAATGTCAAGGCAGTTAACTGATATTTGGTTTATCCCAAGCAACTAAACAAATGTTTGTTATACTTCTACGGTTACAAACTTCCATAGCATTGGACTTCCAGCTTCAGTGCTGATATGAAGGTGGTTTCTCAGCATGATTATTGGTGATACTGGTAAACGAAAAGAAAATTTTCTTGTCTAGTGGGATCTGCTATGGGATGAATTCTCTGTACAGGTATGGGATCCCTTATCCAGAAACCTGTTATCCAGAAAGCTCTGAATTACGGAAAGGCCGTCTCCCATAGACTCCATTTTAATCAAATAATTCAGAATTTTAAAACTGATTTCCTTTTTCTCTGTAGTAATAAATCAGTAATTGATCCCAACTAAGATATAATTAATCCTTATTGGATGCAAAACAATCCTATTGGGTTTGATTAATGTTTTATTGATTTTTTAGTAGACTTAAGGTATGGAGATCCAAAATACAGAAAGGCCCCTTATCTGGAATACCCTTGGTCCCGAGCAATCTGGATAACGGGTCCTATACCTGTACATTAAGCTAGTGTTGATGTTAGAACTCCTATTGGAGGGAAATTGGATAGAAGGTTCTATTAGGGGCTTAAGATTAAGCATTCTCTGTACATTGGAACATGCATAATATATTGGTGAAATATACCTACACCTAGGTGCCAGAATATTTGAAAAACCTAACATGTCAAATCAACAACATAGATTATACTTGTATTGATGGAAGATAGAGTCTTCAACCTCAGTCATTTAGCACCAATGTAATATAAGGAATGGGCCTTTCTGTTTCAAAAAAACCAATACAGGCCACTTCTATTCAGCAACTAAGTAACTAATTACAGCTAAAATGCATTTGTGAAAAGTACCCATCTGTGGTTTGTGCTTTTCCAATTAGGCAAAGGAAGTAAAAAAAAAAAGCCTTGGAACCCTGTCCCAACCATCAGTTAAATGACTCACAACTTTTGTGGCAGCTGTTACAAGACCATTGTAGACCATTTATTGATTCTGTGCAGTTTTTTTACTTTCTTATGCTGACACAGATAAGGACAAATCAATTCTATCAATAGAATTACCCCCTGTACTTCATATTGTTCCCCCTTCTGCCTAAACAAGTCACTGAATCCTCCCTAACAATGGCAATCTTTCCATGCACAAAAAGGGTTGGTAAACGCTGGGTTTAAAAAAGAAAAAGTACAAATACAGGTATGGGACCTATTATCCAGAATGCTCGGAACCGGGAGTTTTCCAGATAAGGGATCTTTCCGTAGTTTGGATCTCCATAACTTAAGTCTGCTAAAAATTTAAACATTAAATAAACCCAATAGGATTGTTCTGCCCCCAATAGGTATTAATTATATCTTAGTTGGGATCAAGTACAAGGTACGGTTTTATTATTACAGAGAAAAAGGAAATCATTTTTAAAAATTAGAATGCTTATAATGGAGTCTATGGGAGATGGCCATTCTGTAATTTGGAAACTTTCTAGATAACGGGTTTCCGGATAAGGGATCCCATACCTGTATAGAATGAGAATTTAATAAAGAACTTCCAATGAAATAGGCATTGGTGTTTTTTCAGTGGACAAGAGGAAGCCATTTTGTTTGTATTTTTAACATTCAGAGCCTGTTATCTACCCCAGCCAGGTCCTGCATAGTGTGATAAGGTTAAGGATAATGTTAATTAACACAACAAAATGATTTATAGTCTATATTCATTTTTATCAAGGTAGTAAACATGCACTTTCACAAATATTTTCAGTTTACTCTAATGCAGGGATGTATTAGCCTATTCCACCCCCCAAAAAAATCTGGTATCCAGATTAAATCTGTGAATTCGCATAATGACCCATGTTTCAATAGAGATGTAAGTACTTATATCCTTTTAACTACTATTGTCTATTGGTGAAGGACATTTCACTGTATTAAAGAGGATCATGGAGGTGCAGCCTAGAAAGCATGGGGACCCAATTCCTGGCCCTGTCCCATTGTTTAAGAATCCCTGTATAAAATGGGTACATAAAGTAAGCTAAAGCTGGGCATAAACTTTAGATTTTAGTCTTCTTCCTACAAACGTTCTGATATCGATTGTACGCTCAAACCCAATGAACTTAAATTAACATTCAGACTGAAATTGTAGACTAAAGCCCTAAAAATAACAAATCGGATGATGTTCTGAACATGAAATAATTGGCAGACACCAATCGTACAAAAGTTATGTCCTGGAAATACATTGTGGGTTCCCCAATTATATCGTTATCATTATGTGTGCAGATTTTATCGTTATCCGATCAATATCTTCTAACCTGTTCGATCGACTTAACTACCGATCGCCATGGTATGAAAATGATTGGGACAATAATTCGGAGTAGCATATCATACGATTTTATCGGTGTGTGTATGGCCGGCTTTATTCTCCGAATATACTTGTGTCCCCTGAGATAAAGGTTAAGAAATGTTGCTGTCACTGCTCTTTTACGTCTCAATAGATGGCAGGTTTTGCCAAAGTCTTACAAGATGCCCTATAATGTAGTGCCATTGAAAGGTCAGTATAAAGATATATTAATATTCTATTACCAGCTCAGAAAGGTCAGTCGTTTGCCCTTCAAATGTGGCATTTCTCAGTAATTGTTCATTAACTTTCTGATTCAAACTTAAATGCAGTAATGAAAGTAATTAAATGAATATTTTGGACATATAAATATTCGTCACTGGCATTTGCTTCCGTATCTCACTTGTCCTCTCCACCAACCCTGTAATTGGAGGCACAGTATGACTGATCCAGATAGAGGCAATCCATCTGAGCCAAAGGTCAAAGTGCAAGCATGGTGTTTGTCCAACTCACCATGATAAAGAATGATTATGTAAGGTGATAGTTCAAGCACTCTCTCTTCAACTTTTTCTTTTATTGTGAGACCTTCAGGAAGAAACAACTGCTCCAAGCCGCCCCCACAGAGACATAGTTCGGGAATCACTGATTTATATATTTTATTGTCTTAATCAGTCTTTTTTGTAGCATTTTTGTAGCACACCTTTTCTCACATTACCCACTGCAAAAAAGAATAGGGTCCTGTGATAGCCCCCATTAACTGTTAAGTGTGAAAATCTTTTTGGCACTCCTGGGATCTGATTTACTAGCGTTTTGAGTCTACTAGTGGCTCTTTCCCAAGACCATACCCCTCCCTGTACCCTTTCAGTATCATCTTTCTGTGGAAACATAACACAATTATTCCATAAAAATGTAAAAAAATTGATATTTTAATGGGACTGTAATATTGTGTTTTGTTAAAAGATTTACATGTTGGCTATTGGAGACAACCTATTGGATTTCTCTTTTATAAGATTTCTTTTATTGGTTTAGTGTTGTTAATGCCATTAGATACAAAGCAAGAGACCTGTCATTGCCTGTAGGGGGCAGGTAATTCATATGAACTAGTACCACCGAACAGACCATAGGCTAAATATAGCCCAGCGTAATGAATGAAAGAACACTCAGTGGGATGGAATACAAGCAGCAATTAAATCTCCACAAGTAATCCAACAGCATAGAAACCTTATGTTTTGGTATCTCAGGGGTAATTTCCTGGCTCACACAGTCAGACCAAACACCGATCTGTATGTTGCTGATTACCGCTGAGGGCATTGGGTACAACCCACTCAGTGGCTCCTATTTTTTAACTAAGGGATGATTTTTTGTTCTTCTTGGGCAAAATCTACAACCCACCTTATTGCTGCATAATTTGAAAAGAATGAATATACAGTATATATGTATAAGAGGCCATGGTGGTGGCCCTGGCTGATACACTATCTTCCAAATCCAAAAGGTTCTGGAATGGGAGGGTCCTAAATAGTTAATGATGTTGGGTAACTTCTAGTGCCACTAGAGTTCCTACTGTAGGGTAAATTCTGGAATCGGCTGCCTGCAAGGATCACTTTCAGAGCTTGATTGTCAAAATGTGAGAGAATCTATGTTATAACAAAAGGAAGGCACTTTTTATAGTAAAAGATAAAGTCCACATAAAACCTATTATATAAAATTGTGCCATTTAAGACTGTACAGGTAAATGTAGGTATTGCCTGCAGAATCTTCAGATAAATATCTGATAGAGAAATGATACGCTGTTTATGAAAAGTGTGTGTGCACAAGGCTATTGATGAAACCAGGACAATTGTAATATTCGGATTTCATTGTTTGCCTTCTGACTTGAACAATTAATCACACCTGGACAAATAAAGTGTGTTGGTGAATGCAATGTTGTCGGTTTGTGTTGACTTTGCTTCCCTAGCTCTATTACTAAAAGGCAATGCATATAATAATGTACCAATTACATGAACGTGGTTATGTGCGAAATAACAGCCATTACTTTTCCGACTATTAAAAATTAGTTACAGTGCTCAAAAATTCACTGCAATGCTGTATTAAAGGAGCGCTGCCATACTATACTGCAATACAAGAATCCATGAATCAATAGGCCTGTTTTTTTGTAAATAGCTGTTCCAGTGACGCAGTTTGCAAAAGAGGGACTGGGGTTTCAGTTGCTTACATTAATAAGAAGCACTATAACAATCATTATACACAAATGTATACGTATTACTTTATATCCTGCATTAACCAAAATGTGCCTATGATAATAGGGCAAATTAATGAATGTAAAAGGCTCTGTCTCATAGTCAAATGATATATTATACAGATCACTATATGACATTAGGAGAGGTTTATGCCACATTTGTCACTTCATTTATTTAGCCAGACAGTCTCAAAGCAGGATATTGTACAGGTTGTTGGCCTACTGATCTGAACAAGAGGACTCATCCACAGTAATCCCCTGATATAGCACCTCTATCTGTTTTCCTCAGTACGCATTTCCTGCGTTGTAAAAAAAAAAAAAGAAATGCAGCCTGCCTCGCAATCTCCAGAGATGCATCAAAAATCCAATTCCAAATTCTGATTCTGAATAACCTCTACATTAAAGGGACTTCCATGTACACAAATGCCATCTGTTTCCTTTGCATCATGTTTTATGTATGTAAACACATGAGCGCCCTTTGATTAATGAGTGGAATGGGAGAATCTATTGTAATATACTTCATTTACAGGTCAATAATTTATATGATTATGCTACAGCTACGTTCTACTCAACTCACTAACATTAACGTATTCAGCTGTATTTATCAGCAAATGAATATCCGACAGTCTAAACAAACCTGCAGTACAGAGGTGTTAATAAAACAAGTGAAGAGCATAGAATTAAATATACAGTATATATACACTTTTAACAGGTATACAAATGTCATTGTAATAGCCTTTATCCTGATAGAACACGAGATATAGACCAATCTAGGAGTTTTGTTCTTGCAATGCAAGATACCCGTAACCAGATATCCAAATGTACTGTAATAGCAGTTCAACCAAATCCAACATTATTTGTATTTTTCCCTTGCTACGTGCTGCCATGGTCTGTGCTACAGCAGTGCCCAACTCAGTCCTTGGGAGCTGGCTGAAAAGGTGCATTGGGGTGGGGTCTCTCTGTTTTACAGTCATTCCACAACACATCGCTTTGCATGATGAAACTGCACCATTTGCTATAATATTACTATCAGGGACAGGTGGCAATCTGCTGCAAAATAGATCATTACTGGGTTTCACTGTCAGATGCATTGATTGATCACTGATCATGTGACCAAGTAATACATATCTTATTTATCAGTGAAATGAGATGGGTATAAGACACAAACAAGCTAATAACTGCAGTGCAATTGCTTCTGATAAATATTCTCTTAGGGCGCAGGTTAGTTTTGCCTGTAGAAGTCCCCTGCCGCCCATCTGAGCAGCTACAATGTCTGTGTAAAGGTGAAGCAGCTCTACAAACAATTCCAGCAGCCCTGAATGTGTTCCTCTGCCACTAGGGATGTAAGTCTAGCAGTGCCCTGCCTCCCTCCCTTCTTCAGCTAGAATGCAGATCCCCTCCCCCTCGCTTTCTCTCTAGTGGGTAACAAAACCAGCAGTAATTACTAATGCCCCTGCACGTAAATCTAACAGCTTCAAAGCCTGCCTTTTGACGCAAGTACGCAGAACTGTCTGGACGTGTCACCATTCCCACCCCCCCATTAGTCTTTGAAGTTCTAAGCTCTTCATATAAAAATATATACCTTTACATATGAATTTAATATGAAACATGCGAACATACACTGCACACCTTTATATCCCACACATGAGATATGCAACCTATGCCCCCAACATGCTGTTGTGAAGTTACAAGGCTGTTGGGAGTTTCAGAGTAAGTTGTAGTTCAACAACAGCTGTTTGGACATATCAGATACATATACACTATATCTATCTGTCATTGATCTATCTATCTAGCATGTACCCATCTATCCAGTATCTAACTACACCTTGTTGGAGGTCAGGAACGCGTATACATTCTATAAAGTATGGCAGCTAATGTTAGCAGTGCCCCTGGCACTATCTGATCATAATAATCGCAGCCAGAAGCCCACAAATCTGCTGTGGGGTAAGGTATAGGCTGGAGGCGAGTAAATCCCTTCCCTACAGTACAGCGTGTCGGTGCCAGACGCTGCGGCAGGGAGCGGGCGTTTTTGCTGCACTCACTCTGCAGTAGAGCGCTGTCCGCCGAGCTGCGGTGCTGAAACCGCCCACAAGCACAGTCTATGGGGCTGCTCTCACGTCTATTCCTACAGAGCCGAGCGCTGTGCCCAAAGGGACGCGGAAAAGCCCGATTTCCTTGCGACAAACGCCAAGGATGATTAAATCCCTTGCAGCCTGTGCAACACGAAAATAAATTTGTTCAAAAGCGAGATTAAAAATAACAAAAAAAAAAACGCCGCCTTCCATTCGACTGACAGCCCCAGACCTGATTTGTAGACACATACAACAATCGCAATCTTGGGCTAAAGGTTGGATAAATAGTAATGCAATAGGAAAACGTAGAAGCGACAAGCAGTGGTAGTCTTACCGTGAGTAGGGCGTAACCAGACTCTAAGGCTACTCTACAACCTTATTTGAAGGCAGTATTTGCAGGGAGGTAAGAACCACCGTTCCTGACCTCCTCAAGTCGTCTTCTTCAATGGAACTGAGCTCTGCCCTCATCAAAGATGGCCGTCCTTCTTGACGTCAGCAGCTTTTAATAGACATCTATCATGGGGCGGAGGGATCGGGCTGGGGGAGCTTGAGTCATCGTCTGCCTTACAGTGCTGCAATCCTTCGCATTTTAATATATGCGCCTTGATTTTCGCGCATCGCCCCCTCCCTGACAATGCTGCCGTATAACGGCTCCAAGATGGATTCTTTGCGACTAATGAGCTGCGGGATAGATTGGCTGTACAATGTGAGGGTGGGGGTGCGGCTGGGTGCCTTGCTCTGGGCTAATGCAGCACGGATTTCTTTTCGCCAAAGGGGTGGTGCAAAGGGATATCCCTCTCTGGTGGGTGCTCCTTATATGGGAAACCTACGTGGGCAGCCTGGCTATACTGGCGCTATAAGAGATTTCCTAGGATGCTGCGACTGAATGGGGGGGGGGGGGGGGGGATGCAGGTATAAACACTGGGTTTAGTCATCACTTATAACAGGTTCTAGCATTTCTAGCCAAATTACTTGCTGAGCTTTAGTTACCTTTTAGGTTTAGATCTTCAGACTAATTTCAAGTGGGAAGGGCTGTACTGATCATATAGGCACCCAAGGGCTCTTGCCTAGGGCTGCAGCGTCAGGGGGGCATCTCACAGGTACCTATATTAAGGAATACAGTCATGGGAAAACATGTTGTTTTAAAAAAAGCATTAGCTTCTCCAGCAGGATCCTGCATTGAAATCCATTTTTCAAAAACACATATTTTTTTATATTTCATTTTGAAATTTCACATTGGGCTAGCCATATTCTTCATTTCCCAGGGTGCCACAGCCATGTGACCTGTGCTCTGATAAACTTCAGTCACACTTTACTGCTGCGCCCCAAGTTGGAGTGATATCCCCCCCCCCCGAAGCCGATCAGCAGAACAATGGGAAGGGAACAAGATAGCAGCTCCCGGTATCAGAATAGCACTCAATAGTAAGGAATCCAAGTCCGGCTTGGGACTCCTCCAGTTACATGGGAGTAGGAGAAACAATAGGTTACCTGAAAGCAGTTATAATGTGTAGCGCTGGCTACATCTGAAAGCTCAGACTCTCTGCACTGAGATGGCGCCTACACACCAATATTACAGCTGAAAAAAATACATTTGTTGGTTCAAGAATAAAATTTTAAATGGTGGAGTGAATTATTAGCTATGTAAACTGTGTAATTTAGAAAGTACCCCATAAAAATCATGACAGAATCCCTTTAAATTAAAAAAAAATGAAACATTTCCTTAGTTGTTTTATAATCCTGTAGCGGAACTGAGGGGGAGGAGGGTACCCATTGTTTCCAATCCCTTCCCGAATGGCACATACGCACATACGTTAATAATTAGAACCTGCCCTGTGGGGGAGGGCCCTATTTTGCAGTATGGGGTCCCTTGATTTCTTTCAAAGTTTGTTTATTGAATTTAAGTATGAACAAGCGGTCAATATTGCAAGTCATCAGCACAGACATCTAGATGATTCTGTATTAATACAATTACTGTATAAACATGAAAATTTCACATATTATAGAATAAAAAAGGTTAGCGCAAATACCAAAACTGCAACTAAATCAATAACTATCTTTCTTCTTGACATAATGACAGAAATAAGATATAAGTCAAATCTACTTCAAATGAAAATATATATATATATAATATTGATGTACTAATTATGTGTACCAAAAATGAATTTATTATTTAGCATGTTTCAGGAATTTATATATTAGTTGTTTCTTTTTCTTTCAAAAGATTCAAATAAACTTCAATCAAGTTTTTTTGAATGGTTTGTCTCATTGTTTTGGTTACCAATTCTAATCCTTCCTGAAAGCAAAGATTTTTCAAATAAGACAATATATTATCTAATGAATGGAAATTTTCTTAAATCCAATGCAGATAAATTGATTTATAGGCAGCTGCCATTACCAGATGAAGAAAGTTTTCATGAGACACAGAAAGAGACTGATTTGTCATGTTTGTTTGTAGGGTATCCAAGGAGTCTAAAATAGGAAATATTATATTTATTTTCAATTTTAAATGGTGCAAAAGAACGAGCAGACTAACTCCACTTCCTTAGGGGAAGAGTAAAAAAAGAGCACATTGTTACCAGTAGTACAACGTAGACACCACAAGTCACCATGATCCTGCATATTGATCTTGGTATAAATAAACAAAGTAATAAAAGATCTCATATATGGCTAAAACCATTACAATGATATTGATTCTATTCACTTGTCTTCCCCTACAGCAGCTGCCCTAGCCCATGTGCTTCTTTCATGCTTTTTGGGATGGAAGAATCCATTCTACAAATGTAAAAGAGTTCTTTCTCAGCAGCAGCGAATTGGAGATGGCCCTGTCCATGGTGCTAGTGTTCAAGAATTGCCCGTCTCAGCTGAGGAGCGGAATGTAAGGGAAGGACATTTTCTTAATACTAATACAGTGATCAACAGGTTGTTTTTTTTTATAAAATCAATGTTGATTTTTCTCTCTGACTTCCCCTGCATAACATGGTTCATACGGTGACCACCCTAAAAAAAGATTCATAAAGGGTACACAAAACTAAATTCAAGGACAGTCCCTCCTAGCTGAAATCAGGTTTCTTTTAATAAATTTGTATATGAAATTACCGTAGGTGACTATCTTATATACCTTCAGTTTCTAGTGCCTGGTTACACGCACCTTGCTATGAATGCAATAGCCCATCCTAAAAAGAAGTCCTTGTTCCAGTGGCATAACAATGTGCTGCCCTTTTTCCCTGCAAAAAAATCTTTGGAGGGGCCCAGTGACCGGTGCACAAGCCCCTCTACCCACCCCTCACTACCCACCCGCCTGCCTGCTCAGTTCTGCATTCCCCACTAGCTCCCAGCCAGGGAAGTGGATAGGGAGTGGGGATTTCTATACTATAGGGGAAGCAGACCTCAATGTCTGGGTCTCCATAAGTGCCGGGTCTGCTTCCTCTATAGTTAAGCCACTGCCTTGTGTCTTTGTGAGGTGTTTCCCTCGCCATTAATAAAGCTATGGGAAATGTATAGGGTGTAACAGTGGTGTAACTACCAGGGGAGCATAAGAGCTGCGGGGAGACCTGCATTGCTGTGATCAGAATTCCTGGTCTGCTAGCTAATGGCATGGGAGAGGGGGTCCAGTTGAAAGGTAGGGCCCTGGGGTCTGTAAGCCACTGTAACACCACTGTTTACACAAGATATAGAGTAACTTATAGGGGGTTTACAGGCAACAGTCAAAGGCAGGATTAGGGGAATACCAGACAGGGTTTCTGCTCTCCATGGTTAAAGGAACAGTAACACCAAAAAATGAAAGTGTATAAAAATAATTACGATATTATGTACTGTTGCCCTGTGCTGGTACAGCTGGTGTGTTTGCCTCAGAAAGTCTACTATAGTTTATATAAACAAAGCTGCTGTGTAGCCATGGGGGCAGCCATTCAAAGGAGAAAAGGCACAGGCACATAGCAGATAACAGATAAAGCCCCATTATATTCTACAGAGCTTATCTGTTATCTGCTATGTAACCTGTGTCTTTTCTCCTTTTTTCCAGGTTGAATGACTGTCCCCATGGCTACACAGCAGCTTATTTATATAAACTATAGTACTGTTTCTCTAGCAAATACACAACTTTACCAGTGCAGGGTAACAGTACATTATATTTTAAATACTTTAATACACTTTCATTTTTGGCGTTACTTTAATCAAGGACAACAAATGTCCAAAATGCCATGTCATTGCTTACAATGTAAGTGGTGGTGGGTTAATTACTAAAATTAAATCTTGCCTTGGAAGGCATTTTTGTGTGATTATGTAATTTGAGTAATTTCCCTCTGTGATTTACATGGGAGGGGGGCAATTACACAGTATTACAGATGTTTTGTTGCCTGCAATATGACACTGGTGGCGCAACCCCCCCGCCCCGTTATTGCTCAAGGTATGTGAGACAAGTATAAGAATAGTGAGGAAAAGCAGAGAGGTATATCCATCGCATTTGCCCTCACTCACACTTCACTAAAGGAATGCAAATGAAAAAATAATGAATCAATAACCTGGATATATCTTCCTGTTAAAATGAATCAAAATAGACAGTGGAGGTTACGTTTAACAGGGAAAAAGGAAATCAATAAGAGCTCTGATAACCTGCAGATGAGACTTATTGAGCTTTGCTTTGACGAGTTCAGATCTGGACGTGAATGGTAGATTAAAAGTGAAATGATTCCATTTCTCCACCATCTGCTCAAATGGTTCTCTCTGTCTCTAAATGCCCAAAATATATCATGCTCATGTTGGGATTTTCCATAGACAAATCTCTGAACAACTGTTCTGTATGCTTTATGTTTGTGCCTCAGCAGCTTTCATCTACTGCTTGTTTAAATCCTTGCATGGTGTAAAATCTACTTAGCTGCCAGAAATCAGGAGGGCTACTAATTAAACATTTATACTAGCATAGTGTTGTGGGCAGGTTTAATATACAAGGAATTCATCATTTAAAAAGCTCAATTCGTTAAGCAAAGGTAAGCTCATTTTTAGTATTTAAAGGTATACAACATTTATTAAAGAGGTGGTTCACCTTCAGGTTAATTTCTAGTATGTTACAGAATGACCTATTCTTAGCAAATTTTCAACTGGTCTTATTTTGGATAGTTTTTGAATTATTTGCGCAACAAATTTTTTAGCTGAAAATTTTCGCTGAATACTTAGACAGGAAATTTGGACAGGATATTGGAACAGGATACACGGACAGGAAACTTGGACTGGATACTCAGACAGGGTACTCGGACAGGAAGCTTGGACAGGAAGCTTGGACTGGATACTCAGACAGGGTACTCGGACAGGAAGCTTGGACAGGATACTCAGACAGGAAGCTCAGGATATTAGGACAGGATACTCAGGAAACTCAGACAGGATACTAGGACAGGATACTAGGACAGGATACTCAGGAAACTCATGGCAATAGCACAATGATCCAGCACAGGTTGTTGGAGGAGGCAGACCCATTAATTGGGCTATTGTCTTGCGCTAGATGCAGTTACCAGGGAACGGTGACAGGGGAAAAAGTAATGATATCTGTCAGGCTCTAACCGGACTGCCTCCTGTGGCTGAAGCAGGAGGAACAGTGGGCAATACATTGCAAGTCCCTGGTTCCTGAAACTAGGGGGTTCCTAGGGGGTTCCTGAAACTAGAGCTTAGGCTAATGCCAGACGTGGCGTTTGGCGTATATTGTCAGCAAGCTGAAATTAGCGCCATCCGCCTCCTACCTGTGCCTGCACCTGAATGAATAGAATACGCTTAGGTGCAGGCACATGTAGCCGATATCCACCAAAAAACGTGAGACTTCATATCTTCAGCGGATAACGGCTACATGTGCCTGCACCGAGCGTATTCCATTCATTCGGGTGCAGGCACAGGTAGGAGGCGTATGGCGCTATTTTTGGTGAGCGATTTTCAGCTTGCCGAAAATATACGGCAAACGCCACGTCTGGCATGAATGTATTTTTCCCAATTTATATACCAGCTGCAGAGGTTTCCTATTTATATAGAACTGTATTCTTGTAATTCTGACAATGTGTTTATATGAAAGCATTAATGGCTCATCTCCAAATGCAACATTTGGGTTAGATATATAGATATGGTATGATTAAACTAGAATTGTTATAGATAATGTTAACCCATCATCAGGTGATTTATATAAGTCAAAATGCAGTTATCACACTTCCCTGAACCCTAACTACTGTGCAGTGCAGCTAACATGGACTGTAGTTGGCTGGCTGGCTTAGTAATGGACCCAACTTTCCAATGCTCATTCGATTATACCTGCTTCGATCTTGGCTAATTTGCTGAAGAAGTTGTTCTTCTGCGCGTGACAATGAATAATATCTGCAGAAATATCTGTCATTTCTGTTTTAGAAAGTCCTGCCCTATTTAGGTACAGCGATGCGTACATAAGTAGCGCTTTATAAATAAAGATATACATACATATATACATTTAGTACAGTTTTAAAATATCCTCAGTTTTAGTTATATATTAAATGTCAGGATTATAGAATCTAGGTTTCTTCCCTTTGGGTTCCTAAACCTGGTGATATTTACCTAACTTGGTACGGATGTAAGGTTCTAGACAAAGAGGCCACAATTTACTAGCCAGTGCAGAGTAGTGTATGATTGTATCTCTTATAGAGATGACCAAGGCCCCAATCATGGTGGTAAAGGTACTGCCCTAGGGTACAGAACCTAGCAGGAGTACCCAATCACTAAATATGTTCGGATCTACCAATAAAAAAACTCTTGTGAATGCACTTCACAACTGTATTGGTGGGCAGCAGTATGGGTTCTATGGCGCTTCCCTACATGAGTTATAAAATAAAAGATACATTAACTTAATTTATAGACCACCATACCTCCATATCTAGTCCATAGCCTCTCACTAGTTGGTGTCTCCTTGACTGCACACTGCTCCTGTTTATAAAGAATATGGAAGCTGTACCACCAGTTAAGGAACTACAACACCAGCACCCCCTTTTTCTCTGGAAACTGTTCTTTAGTCAAAAAGGGTATTGAGCATCTACAAGGGGTGAATCTAGGGTGGTTAAGGGGGAACCAGGGCACAATACAGAAAAAGTAGATAATGAGAAATGTGAACTTCCATCGTAAGGCAGTTTTTAACCTGGGGCTGATAGATACAGTTCAATTTTAAATCCACCGCAGTTTGTCATCACTCCCTCTGAAAACAAATGTTTTCAAAATACGTAACATACATAGGTTTGATTTAGCTCTAGTTCTACTTCAGGTACAACAATGTACAGAAATATGTATGCCCCTGAGAATATTAAAACACAGGCTTAGCAAATGAATGATTTTGGTCATTATGACCTTCAAGCTGCCTATTGCAAACAATTTCTGTGATGTTTATACCCACAATCTAGGAGAAATGGGTTTGGAGAAATACATCTATTTACTTGCAGCATTTCAGTTCTACAAGTTCAGGCTTTTGTGGTGTACTGTGTAAATGTTTATATAACAAAGTTTGTTTATTTAGGTGAGTCTGCATATTCCCCCATGATAGGATTAATATTGCACTAACTGTACTGGTTAGAAATAGGCAGAATACAGCAAGATTTCAGCTTTACTGGCTTTCTGCATGCTACATTAACCAGTACAACTCATCCTGCCTTTGCGTGCTGTATGTCCCTGATTAATAAATGCTAATGCAGTTGAAATGTCAATTATGGATTCTGCATATTTTATATAGGTATGGGAATCTATTAACCGGAAGCCCATTATACAGAAAGCTCTGAAATTTGGGACTGCCATTTGCCATAGAGCCTATTTAAGCAAACAATTCTTATTTTATTTTACAAGGTACTGTTTTATTATTACAGAGAAAAAGGGAATCAGTTTTTAAAATCTATTTGATTGAAATGAAGTCTATGGGAGACAGGTTTTCTGTAATTTGGAGCTTTCTGGATAATGGATTTCATACCTTTAATAATGAAACACTACCTTGATCTTTATGGTGACAGATCTAAAACCAATTTTATCAAGAGGCACAGAACACTTTGCACCTAAAAATGGGGTGCAGATGTGACTCACATGCCGAACATCGCAAATGACACTCGGGGCCGTCCAGACAATTGCATCCAATTTGCAAAACAATACATACTCCAGCCGCAATTGCAATAGGCGCAGCATAATTGTGCCAAGAGCATCACCCCTTTGCAACCACAATGACCCTGCAATTCTGGGAAAAATGCTGCATTATGGGGGGAAAAAACCATGGCAATTGCACTCGAAATTGCACTTTACTCACTGCACTCACAGACATATATGTACCCTCTTATATGGAATCCCAAGGTCCTGAGCATTCCAAATACCAGATCCCATATAATAATATGTATAATTCATACCATGAGCATGTCATACTAAACACAGGCAGGCAAGATTCTCCTGGTGAGATGCACATTGTGCTGTGTGTTAGTGGGAAGCCTGCATACTGACTGCAGGGCACTGAGAGTTCTACTCTGCTTTCCTTTTTACAATGACTCAACAATTTCAGAAATGTAATTAGTTTGGGCCCATTATGTAAGACAAGTTTTGATCCACGCATGAGTCAGCCTGAATATTGCTAATTTTGCTTAAAAGTCATCTTACAACTGTCTACTGCTAGAAAGGCAAGTATTGCCTGGGTCGTGTTTGTTTGCATCTCTTGTTTCTAATTTCTAATATTAGTTCCTATGAAATAATGGTTAAAGCTTTGGTGCCACAACAAAATATTGTTTACCTTTTCCAGCACTGTGTTTTGTGGTGGCAGGGCCCAGGGTGACGTGGGACCCTGTTACTTCCTGTATATTTAGAAAACAAATACTTTTTATCCCAGAGATTATTATCCTAACAATACTCCCTACTATTCCTGCTATCCCACAGCCACAGTCCCTTCCCAGAGGCTATTATCCCCCCACTGCTACTATAGGCACCATCTCTCCCTACTATACCTGCTATCCCACAGCCACAGTCCCTTCCCAGAGGCTATTATCCCACTGCTACTATAGGCACCATCTCTCCCTACTATACCTGCTATCCCACAGCCCCAGTCCCTTCCCAGAGGCTATTATCCCCCCACTGCTACTATAGGCACCATCTCTCCCTACTATACCTGCTATCCCACAGCCCCAGTCCCTTCCCAGAGGCTATTATCCCCCCACTGCTACTATAGGCACCATCTCTCCTTACTATACCTGCTATCCCACAGCCACAGTCCCTTCCCAGAGGCTATTATCCCCCCACTGCTACTATAGGCACCATCTCTCCCTACTATACCTGCTATCCCACAGCCACAGTCCCTTCCCAGAGGCTATTATCCCACTGCTACTATAGGCACCATCTCTCCCTACTATACCTGCTATCCCACAGCCCCAGTCCCTTCCCAGAGGCTATTATCCCCCCACTGCTACTATAGGCACCATCTCTCCTTACTATACCTGCTATCCCACAGCCACAGTCCCTTCCCAGAGGCTATTATCCCCCCACTGCTACTATAGGCACCATCTCTCCCTACTATACCTGCTATCCCACAGCCCCAGTCCCTTCCCAGAGGCTATTATCCCCCCACTGCTACTATAGGCACCATCTCTCCCTACTATACCTGCTATCCCACAGCCACAGTCCCTTCCCAGAGGCTATTATCCCACTGCTACTATAGGCACCATCTCTCCCTACTATACCTGCTATCCCACAGCCCCAGTCCCTTCCCAGAGGCTATTATCCCCCACTGCTACTATAGGCACCATCTCTCCCTACTATACCTGCTATACCACAGTCCCTTCCCAGAGGCTATTATCCCCACTGCAGCGCAGTGGCAGTTGCAGCTTGCATTTCTGCAGTGATCTTGTTGGCATGCCTTAGGTTAATGGAGTGCTCATTATCTATTTTACCGCAGTAATCTTTTTGTCACTGATGGGGTTAATGTGCTCATAATACATTTTTGCAATGATCGTAGTGATATGCCTGGGGTTATTATTATCAATTTTCTGCAGGGATATTACTGGCACTCCTGGAGTTAATAAAGTGCTCATTGTCTATTTTTCTGTAGTGATTGTACTAGCATATCCGGTGTTAGACAGTGCTGCATGTTAATGCATGTATAGCTACTGCTATTACTTACTCATACACCTTCTTCCATAGGGGCAGTTGGGAACAGTTCTTAATTAGTGTAGGATTAGCCTTATGGTGCAAAGAGCATGCATGAAGGTAATAGATGGTTAGAGGGAAGGTGGACAGATGTTCCAACAACACAGCAGTTGGCATTACTGTCTTGAAGATAAGGGTTCAATCCCAGTCAGGGTACTATATGCAAGTAGTTTTTATGTGCTATGTGGGGTTTCACCATGTTCTCCTGTGGAAACCCATGCAGTTAGCTTAATTGCTCCTGATAACATTCGACCATAATGTGTATGTGAGGGGGTTTGTAAGTCCACAGGGGCAGAGACTGATGTGAATGATGTATAACCTCAGGAAAGTTCTATATAGGTTAAGGATTATACAAAGTTCATACTAGGTGTCCACAGCTGAAGGGAAATTGGCTAAACTTCTGTGCAAGTGTCAGTTTGCTGCTTTCCCCCATTCTTCAGGTTTCATTTTGCTAATGGACCCATTTCTGAAGTTTGTGCCTGAATTTTACATCTAAATGTGCATGTAAGTGTGTAGGAGTAAGAAAACACTTAATCAGGACAGCAGCAGCAAGAACTACAAGCCGTGGGCTGGAAACAAACAGCAGTCAAGTTCCCTAGCTTCACAGAGGGTGTTGGTGTGTCGTAGGAGGCTGTACTGGAAGAGATATGACTACTGCACCAGAAAACAATGTTCTTGCTTCACTTCTCTATATATTCAGTGGAGTTAAAGTAGTCCCAGTTTGGCTAATATGACTGTTGACTCTTCAAATAATATATGGAATTTCCCAACCATATCAATATCTAATAAGGAGCCACCATGGTTGTTATGGGCCCATACAAGCCAATGGCCTGCCAACTTGGTCAAGAAATGCCAAGTCAGTACCAAATGTGTGCAAGCTTCCCTTAATTCTAATTACTTTCCACCAATGAATGTCTGCCTCTGTATAAACACCTTTACAGTATACAGCCTCTTGTCTCCAGTATTGCTCACACACATTAAATAGACTCTAAACAACAATAGAAAATGTATGTAAAACATACATAAGTACTTTTTCTAAATACAATCATCTAATGTTTTTTAGTAATTACTGATATACCAGCAGTTTTAGACTGCAAATGCCAGGCTTTCAGCCGGTCAACACTTTTCATAAGGGTGAAAAAAAGAAGAGATGAGTGGGAAGTGGGAATAAGAAGGGTACCAGGCAAGTGGGAGAAAATAACATAAGGAGCTTTAAAAAGTAGAAAAATCTGCTATTGTCAAGAAAAAAAAAGATGAAAAGTCATAATAATGGGCTGGGGAAGAAGATGCAGTATAGAGAACTGGGGTAGATCTATTCAACTGTGGGGCCCAATTTGGACCATTTTGGCAGGGCCCCCTAGACTGGGAGTTGCTGGGGCAGCTGTAGCTGCCTGTTCACCTTTTTTCCTTGTTCCACTGGCTCAGGGCACACTATGTCCTCCGAGCATTTCATGGCGCACTATGTCCTCCAAACATTTCATGGCGCACTATGTCCTCCAAACATTTCATGGCGCACTATGTCCTCCAAACATTTCATGGGACACTATGTCCTCCGAACATTTCATGGGACACTATGTCCTCCGAACATTTCATGGGACACTATGTCCTCCAAACATTTCATGGGACACTATGTCCTCCGAACATTTCATGGGACACTATGTCCTCCGAACATTTCATGGGACACTTCCCGAACATTCATGGTCACTAGTCCCGAACATTTCATGGACACTATGTCCTCCGAACATTTCATGGGACACTATGTCCTCCGAACATTTCATGGGCGCACTATGTCCTCCGAAACATTTCATGGCGCACTATGTCCTCCGAACATTTCATGGGACACTATGTCGCTCCGAACATTTCATGGGACACTATGTCCTCCGAACATTTCATGGGCCCAACTATGTCCTCCGAACATTCATGGGACACTATGTCCTCCCGAACATTTCATGGCGGACACTATGTCCTCTCGAACATTTCATGGCGCACTATGTCCTCCGAACATTTCATGGGACACTATGTCCTCCGAACATTTCATGGGACACTATGTCCTCCAAACATTTCATGGGACACTATGTCCTCCGAACATTTCATGGGACACTATGTCCTCCGAACATTTCATGGGACACTATGTCCTCCGAACATTTCATGGGACACTATGTCCTCCGAACATTTCATGGCGCACTATGTCCTCCGAACATTTCATGGGGCACTATGTCCTCCGAACATTTCATGGGACACTATGTCCTGCGAACATTTCATGGCGCACTATGTCCTCCGAACATTTCATGGGACACTATGTCCTCCGAACATTTCATGGGACACTATGTCCTCCGAACATTTCATGGCGCACTATGTCCTCCGAACATTTCATGGCGCACTATGTCCTCCGAACATTTCATGGCGCACTATGTCGTCCGAACATTTCATGGGGCACTATGTCCTCCGAACATTTCATGGGACACTATGTCCTCCGAACATTTCATGGCGCACTATGTCCTCCAAACATTTCATGGGACACTATGTCCTCCGAACATTTCATGGGACACTATGTCCTCCGAACATTTCATGGCGCACTATGTCCTCCGAACATTTCATGGCGCACTATGTCGTCCGAACATTTCATGGGACACTATGTCCTCCGAACATTTCATGGGACACTATGTCCTCCGAACATTTCATGGGACACTATGTCCTCTGAACATTTCATGGCACACTATGTCCTCCGAACATTTCATGGGACACTATGTCCTCTGAACATTTCATGGCACACTATGTCCTCCGAACATTTCATGGGACACTATGTCCTCCGAACATTTCATGGCACACTAGGACATTAAATATTTCAAGGCACTATATTCTTTATACATTTCATGACACACTACTGTATGTCCCAAAGGCATTTCATAGCACACTATGACAACCCTTCTGCCCCATGCCCAGCACAGACTTTATTATCAGCAATCCACAAGCTACTTGTTTCTGGCTGGCTGCAGTTGTGACAAATATAATGTGGCCAGTGACATTACAATCCCATCAAACAAGACTGTGACCAGAACCCCAGAGGGAGGCAGCCGGGCTTGGTTATGCCACAGAGTGGGGCCCAGTAAGTCTTATCCGCCTAGGGCTGGGCTTTTAGAGAACAATTAATTAAAGGATACTTTTTAGGAATGATAAGTGGCTTGAGAGACAAGGTGTGATGGTGAAGGCAAATAAGTAGAGTGGATGGAGAAAATATTTTGTTGAGTGGCCAACAAGTCTCAGTGTTCCTTTTAGATCCCTGTACCCTCACTTCAGCAGTATATGCCCAAGGCCAACAGAGCTTAAATAATGATCATTCATTGGGGCCCTTCTCTGCCTTGCAGTGAGCTTGTTTACTCTTCCTGTACAATCCAAAGCACTTTCTGTATTGATTAAAATGAAATGCATCTTGCTTCTTCTGCAGAGGGAAACTATTTATGTTCTGTCAGTTCCCAAATCAAGACGCTGACATTAATCAATGGGGCAACTGAGTGACAATGATAGAGAAATGAGCCATGTACAAATTATGTATTATGTAATATTTACCAATATTGTTTGACACTCATAAGCAGAAGCCTCTATGAATAAGTGGGGTTTTGTTTGCTGTGCAATACAATAATTTATAAATAATAGTATATATATTTATAATACAAGATATACTGTATCCAGAGCCCTGTACAACTCCATGGGACAGATTTTCAGTACACATTCAAATGCAGGACTGGAACTAGGGGCAGGCAGAAGAGGCAGCTGGGGGGGGGGGGGGGGTACTAGGCAGGTACCACTTTTTCTGCCTACCCCTTCTTTTGCCCCCGCCCCTGCCACTTGTCACCTTCAAGGTCAAGGTCAAGGTGACTGGCCAGGTTGCCTAGGGCACCTGGGAGGCTTGACCTGCCTCTGTGTGCCTAGCACAAAATGGTGGGGGACCGCTAGGAACCTAGGCTTATACTTCTTCTGCAATTGCAGCCTGGAACACCAGTGCAGTGAGGCATTGAGAGGGCTGTTGTGCTTGTTGCTGAGTGTGGGGGCTGATGGCATGGTGCTAAGGTGCTAAGTGGGATGGCATGGTAGTGGTTAGGTGATGAGGGCTTATATTGGACACCCTTACCATTTAATGTGGAGCACAGGAGCTCTGCAGGGAGACCATGTACAAGTGTGAAATGTATTATACAGCATTAGTGCACATAGTGCTTGCATGCATTGGTATTAACTAAGCACTGTATTTTTTTATATGACACCATAAGGGCCACCCCAGGGGCCCCTGCCAGGCGTTCAACTCCTCCCATCGTAGGTACTTTATACTTAACTTAGGGAGGTAAGGGGCAACACCAATGCTTTGGATCAGGTCTGGGTCAGCAGGGCCCACCGGGTTTTTTCCCGGTTTCTTGCCAGCCAAGTCTGACCCTCAACTCCACTAAATTTTTCCAGACAACATTATGTTTTTGTGGGGGACCCTTGAACAAATCCCTGAGATTTTGAAATCTACTAATCAGCTGCAAAATTATGCCCATGTTCACCTTCTGTTATTAACTCTAGAATAATATGGTGGGCCTTAGAATAAACTATACTATATGTCTAGATATGCAGGGCTGTACTAAAATATAGGCTTGTTTGGGCAGCGCCCTCTTTATCTTTTGTATTGATTATTGGTTGTTTTTGTATGTAATTCTGTATGTTGAATGTATCTACCTATTTATTGTACAGTGGTGTGGAATATGTTGGCACTTTATAAATACAAGTTAATAATAATAATTAGTAATCCTATTTTTTCATTGCTGGGCTTCACAAACAACTTCCTTGACTGCCATTTTCTCTCTTATATCCTCCTGGGGATATCTTCCTTTAGTAAGGCGTGTGGGCAGCAGGGAGATAACCAGGGGAGGTGTAGGTAGGAAGCTCATTCCCCTCAGTAATATTACAGCGTGCAGGCTGGCAGAGCATGACAGAATTCATTGTGACAGGGCAGAGGAATAATTTAGTCATGTGAAGAAAGCAGAAAATATGAGCTGTTCAAAATATTGGGCAGCTAAGAACACTGTTAGGGTAAGGACAAAGGGCAACGCTTTACACTGTGGCACAAAGGAGCAGCGGAACAAACCCAGATGAGCCACACTGCCCTTTGGGGAGACAGAGGCGGAATTCTATGAAAATGATAGGGGCCATTGTCACATCTATGTCTCTGTGTTTGCAGATCTACAAGCCTTTAGCTATGGCGATATTGTGAATATTGTGTCATTTAGAATGTTGTATACTAATGCTTCTTGCTAGGTACACTCATTAGCATCCAGCATTTAGAAATCATTTAGGGGGACAGTTTACCCTAAAATTAACTTTCATGAATATTTAGTAACTTTGTTCTGATCATATGCAGCTGATTTTCAGGTATTTGCTTTCCGGCTTTTCTGCTTTTCAGTCTAGAAATTAAAATGCTAGCAGGTTTCTGGGGTCACTGAATCTACAGACAGTGCTTGTGGTTTACAGTGGAATGTTTAATTCAGTGTCTAGATTAATGTACACGGTTGAAGGTGGCATAGTTTTTGTGGCACATGTGTAATAGGGGTCATGTATGTAGAGCTCAGAGGGAAGCGCAAGAGCACTAATCAAGAGCAAAAGCGCACTTCTGGAAGGCTGCACTCTGCCCCTAGTGGTGGATAAAAAACATGGCGCACAAGGCAGCCTTGACCTTATGGCAGGAGGTAGGTACAGGGCCTCACAGCAACCTATGCCCACTGGAGGTCCCTAACTAACATGTCTGAATGAGAACCAAGTTAGGGGAGGGATTAGATGGAAGATATCTATGTGCCTTTCCCCCACCCACGTATCCATCATAAATACAGTGCTGCCAAATGCAGGTCTGCTGAATTCATCAGGAGAATACAGATATTTCCACTCTGTTTTGGAGCACAGAGACCAGCAGCAATTGTTCTACATGCAGTGCATACTGGGCAAAGTTCAAAAATCATGCTGGATTGCACCTAGTAAAGGGCCCTCAATGGCTTTCTCAGTAAGCAGCGTTATTACATATCCAGCACTCCGGCGCAGATGACAGGGTCACAAAAACTAGATTGGCGCACAGGACAAATTGTTAGCACAAATGAAAAACTGTTCATAATTTTCCACTAGGGACAGTATCATTAGGAGCTGTGGGTCATTTATCAACACTGGGCACATTTGTCTGTGGGAGTAACCCATGTAAACCAAACAAATTTTTGCACTCATTATTCTACCTGTAGCTGGCTGAAAAAAGCCAATCACTGATTGGTTGCTATAGGATACTGCCCATGGGCAAATTTGCCCAGGGTTGATAAATGAGCCCATTGCACCTCAGACCCTGGATAAGACCTATAAGACAATGATGCTACTACTGTGACAATGCACTACTTTTATTTAATGTAATGGGATGAAAAATGCAACTTAGAAGTGGAGCAGGGAACTCTGAGAGCCATGAGAGTCCATCAGTAAGTCCCATGGGCCCCATAACACTCAACAGAAGCCATCAGCACCGAATCAAGGGAATTTACTAGAAGTTCCCATCATGTTTCCCTTTAGGGAAAAAATCCAGACAGGAGCTAGTAGCAAATTAAAATAACGCTGTGACATCCTCCCTGCATCTGATTTACCCGGCTAGAATGAGGCATTGGCACACGTTAAATGTCAAGACCAGCTGTGATTAATGAGGCAATGGAGCACACATAAGCAGATAGAATCCTCGGACCAGAGGCGCTATCCTCACGAGACAATTATATCACTTTGCTTACGCAAAACAGATAACTTATAGCTGGAAAGAATTTCCCATACAGGCCGAGTCCTAATAGAATCTGTTGATGCTGTTAATTAGAATATCCAATAACCCTTTCATTGTAAATTAGTGTTTATATGGCACACACTGAACTACAGAGCAAGCATTTTCTACTTAATTGGCTTATAGCATTTGCTATATAGGATTTCACAGCACTAGGCAACATGAACTATTTTCTGTGTTACCAACAGTGTAAAGCTATTAAGTCATAGAATTTTACATGTTATCTATATCAATTCCTTTCAAGGGATCTAATGAAACCTTGCCCAATTTCATTGTGATATAGGAACTGTTTGACAAAATGCCATACTAACTTATATGGCCCAGGCTTCTGGGCTGTCTTATAAATAGTCAATATGGGACAGATGATTTGATCCTATGTATAAGTATTATATGTGGGGGTGTATGCAAACCTCCCTCTCCTTAGATTACCTGATGTAGGACTAAAGGTGGCCACACACGTGGCGATCTGCGATCTTTCGTGCGAACATCGGTCGCACGAAAGATCGTCAGACCCGCCACTAACCTTCAGGGCTGAAACGGCAGATACTGTAAGGAGGTAGAAACAATAGGATTTCTACCTCCTTCTGCCGATTCAGCCCTGACGGCAGATTTTGCTCAGGTCAAAATCTTTTGACCTGGCCAATTGGCGAGTCGACCGATATCCGCAGCCTCCTGCGATACCGGTCAACTCGCCGACTTGCCATACATGCACCGAATATCGTACGAAGCGAGGTTTCGTACAATATTATCGGTGCGTGTATAGCCAGCTTAAGGCCATTGACACAATAAACAATTTGATGTGGTTGTCTTATTTATAAGGTTGGTCAAACCCTACCTTGCTGGCAGCCACCCACAAGGGTAAGTAAGAAGCAAGTATTGTGAGCAAATGTAGACATGCACATTCTATCCTTATAGTTATATTGTACATTCTTATACTCCTTATAGTTAAATGCTTATAGTGTGCCATTGGCAATATATTTCTATGTTTGCATAGATTCAATAAATGAAATCCCTCAGTAACAATACTGTGCTGGAACTATCCATTAAATGCAGCAACAATCATCTTTAACTGGGACAATGAGTGTTGAAAGAGTTAAAGAATATGTGAAAAATGGTGGTTTAGTCGAATGGGTCTATACTGTCGCACATAATAGTACGGTATGTATAGGCCTAGCAGGATCAGCCTGTCCTCGGATCCCATGGGGACTGGATTGTGCATAGAGAAAATTTGCAGCCTCTCCTTCATTCATACGAGTAAAAGGCAAGTATTTTGGGATCCCTTCTGTGCCATAGAAGCTAAGTAGATATAGATAGTGCTATGCACAACTGCAATCAAATGATATTTTCCAACTGTGCAACTGTTATTTTATGTTTTTTTCTTTAAAAATTTTCAGTGAGAATTCTTTTGCTGATTGTGTTACGTTCATAGAACATCAAACGTTGTCAGCAAAGCTTTGCTTCCTATAGCAGCTCAGGCGTGGCGATACTTGACCTGGGCATGTTTTCATTTTGTAACTGCTCTGCTGGAAACAAATGAATGTAGGAACGGTTTGGGCGCATGTAGTCGGTATGGATAAGTGTCAGGGAGAATTCAGCCAAGGGAGACTTCCATTCAGTGCGACAGCTTAGCTTTTCTGCTGGACTCATGGTAGGAAGCTATGGTATATTATATCTTCATCCTCAGTATCATATATAAAATACAATATAAAATATAAGAGTTGATCTTTTCACTGCACAGCAATGCATATGTATCAGGGTAGAACCTGGCTTATCTCTTAAAAGAGAATGCAAGTCAAAATTTAAAAAGCATACTGCCCAATAGTCCTCCTATTGTTTAGTAAAAACGCCACACTTTTGGCTCACATGTGTTTCATTCCCTCCCCCCCCCTCCCCTCTGCCAGATCCGCTTCTGATTGGCTGGTGGGCATGTGTAGCTCAGAACAGGAGACAGGATCAAGTTACACACATGCTCAGAGAATAGGAAGGCTGCCGCTGGCACCTACAGGAAGGGGAGAGAGATTTCAGTGATGTCACTGTAGGCTTCACACTGCTGTAGGCTGCCAGCACCATATCTCAGAGAAGCAAGCAGGGATCTGGGAATTTAGATATGCAGTAAGTACTTAAAAAGAATGCCTTTAGACTTACTTTTAATTTATATTAACCTTTCATTGTCCTTTGGGGCAATGAAAGGTTTTTTTCCTTTGCACCCTATCAGTCACTTTGGGGGAGACCTGTATTCCCTCCATGAATTTAATGCTGCCTGCATTTGGCAGTGCTATATTCAGGGATTAGGGATAGCATAGGTGCAAGTTATAAAAACATTTGAAAAAGTAAAAAGTTGGTAAATAAACTTAGTTCTGTTTAAAACAAATTGTCTGAGGGCTTCTCACATAATTTATAGTCTGCGCTGTATATCAAACAGCCAGTAAAGATATGAGCATTGCTGTGTCTGCCAATTTTTTTTAAACCAATAAATCAGGTTTGATGTTGACGTAGGTCATAAGAATGTTAAATCTCCTCCTTATCAGAAAATGCCATTGCTTTATTTTATTTCCTTTTTATGACTTCTACTTTGCTGTGTTTAAATATTCTGCTTTATACAAAATGCTGCCATCTACCTGGGCTATTCTTTGTACAAACACAAGAGTTGAAACCAGTGTGGTGTTCCTTCATTCTTCTATGTCTTCCTCAGCTGCCCCCCCCCATCCAGTATCCAAAGTGTGTCTCCTAAACACCACCCACCATTTTGGCTGATCCATTTTTAGTGGGACAGAGATTTAGCCTGGCAGAAAAGATACCCACACAGGGTATATTTTATTGGCAATGTAAATGTGCCCGGGAGCCTTCAAAAGGGGTGGTTCACCTTTAAGTGAACTTTTAGTATGTTATAGAATGTCCTACTACTACTAACTTTGCAACTGGTCTTTATTTATTTCTTATAGTTTTTAAATTATTTGCCTTCCTCTTCTGCCTCTTTCCAGCTTTTAAATGGGGGTCGCTGACCCCAGCAGCCAAAAAACTCTTGCTCTGTATAAACCATTGCCCGGTTGTTAGGGTAAATAAGACCCTAGCAACCAGAGAGCTGCTAAAATACTAAACTGAAGAGCTGCTAAACAAACAGCTAAATAACTGAAAAACCAAATTGTCTCTGAATATCACTAATCTCCCCATCTGTCACCTTCCTAAGGGTGAAGACACACAGAGCTACTAGTAGCAGCTACTTGTCGTAGTTACTAAAAAAGACAACTGCCTCTAATTAGCAAATTAGTATTTAACTAGATCCCTTTGATAAAGCAATTATAAGCATCATACAGGCTGTCAGATCAGTCATATCTGGAACAACACCTACAGTAGGTCTGCAAACAAACAGATCTTCTAAATGACCATCTTCACTCTCTTGTCCCATATGCTCTGGCTCTATTATACATATATAAGGTAAGGAGGGGCAGGCATATCTAACTACAGAATGCCCCAGGAACAGCATTTCCCATAGAGTAATATGTGTAGTGTTGACAGGTAGATGGGCATTTTGCCTACCACCGTGGTCCAAACATCTCTTAGCATTACCTTTAGGGTGATGTCAGTATTGTTTAAGGACCCATTTACTACACAGGTTAAAACAGTGCTGTAACCCAGAGCCACCAATAAGCAACTTACTTTAGCTGATTGCATTTGGAATGATTTAAAAAAAAAAAAAAAAAAAAAAAAAACAGCGTGTTGCCATGGTTAACTGCATTAGTCATAATTTGTACCTGTTTTTGCACACTCTTCAGATTCTATACAGAAAAAAGCAAAAGCAAGGAGCAAACACTGTCCTGCAGCTACTTTCTTTTAACTTACCTTGTTCAATACGCGGTGATAGCCAGTAAGAAGCCTCCACAGTTTTACCGTGGGTTTTTCACAGTGAGGGCACTAAGGTTGGGGAATGCCCTTCCTAGTGATGTTGTAATGGCAGATTCTGTTAATGCCTATAAGAGGGGCCTGGATGAGTTCTTGAACAAGCACAGTATCCAAGGCTATTGTGATACTAATATCTACAGTTAGTATTGATGTTTGTATATATAGTTTATGAATGTGAGTGGATAGATAGGTCAGTATGGGTCTCTATGTGAGTGGATAGATAGGTCAGTATGGGTCTGTATGTGAGTGGATAGATAGGTCAGTATGGGTCTGTATGTGAGTGGATAGATGGGTCAGTATGGGTCTGTATATGAGTGTATAGATAGGTCAGTATGGGTCTGTATGTGAGTGGATAGATAGGTCAGTGTGGGTCTGTATGTGAGTGTATAGATAGGTCAGTATGGGTCTGTATGTGAGTGGATAGATAGGTCAGTATGGGTCTGTATGTGAGTGGATAGATAGGTCAGTATGGGTCTGTATGTGAGTGGATAGATGGGTCAGTATGGGTCTGTATATGAGTGTATAGATAGGTCAGTATGGGTCTGTATGTGAGTGGATAGATAGGTCAGTATGGGTCTTTATGTGAGTGGATAGATAGGTCAGTATGGGTCTGTATGTGAGTGGATAGGTCAGTATGGGTCTGTATGTGAGTGGATAGATAGGTCAGTATGGGTCTGTATGTGAGTGGATAGATGGGTCAGTATGGGTCTGTATGTGAGTGTATAGATAGGTCAGTATGGGTCTGTATGTGAGTGGATAGATAGGTCAGTATGGGTCTGTATGTGAGTGGATAGATAGGTCAGTGTGGGTCTGTATGTGAGTGGATAGATAGGTCAGTATGGGTCTGTATGTGAGTGGATAGATAGGTCAGTATGGGTCTGTATGTGAGTGGATAGATAGGTCAGTATGGGTCTGTATGTGAGTGGATAGATAGGTCAGTGTGGGTCTGTATGTAAGTGGATAGATAGGTCAGTATGGGTCTGTATGTGAGTGTATAGATAGGTCAGTATGGGTCTGTATGTGAGTGGATAGATAGGTCAGTGTGGGTCTGTATGTGAGTGGATAGATAGGTCAGTATGGGTCTGTATGTGAGTGGATAGATAGGTCAGTATGGGTCTGTATATGAGTGGATAGATAGGTCAGTGTGGGTCTGTATGTGAGTGGATAGATGGGTCAGTATAGATTTGTGTGTGCAGGGTTTACTTGGAAGGGTTGAACTAGATGGACTCTGGTCTTTTTTCAACCCTATGTAACTATGTAACTGCTAATTTTCTATCTACAGAAATGTTGACAAGGGCTTATTTTCAAAGGATGGAGTTGGCCTAGGTGTAAAAGGGTGTGACCTCGGTGGGACAGGGTTTGGTCTGGGTGGGGCAGAGGATCAACTAGAAGGTTGCTTTCTCTATGTAATGGCAATGTAGTGTTGGAATATGGAAAGGAAGTTCAAGGAAGAAGTGCCAACAACTTAAAAGCTCGCCCCAACAAATCATAGGGAATTAGTTTATTTATTACTTATCTGAAAACCTTACTCTTTCCTTGTGCCAGCTATCACTGATTTCTGCTCCATTTTACTTTCAGTTCCGGTCATTGTAACACTGGGCATATGTATGAAAACATCTAGGCAGTTTATGCTTCAATAAAAATATAAGGAAATTAAAGTAAAAGATGTAAACACAAACTACCACCTATCAATTTGATATTTGATACTGTAGGAAGGAATGCAGTGCAACTGCAACGTTTCTTTAAAATAAATGAGAAGTCATTATTGTTAAATAACAGAATTTTCATTTATGCAGTAGCTGGTAGGCAGAATTTCTCTGCATATAAATTATAGATCTCAAAAAGAGAGAAATTGTCAGAGAGCATTTTTAGAAGAGAATACTGCAATTACTGGAAATTATTAATAAAGGAAATTCAGCCAGGAGTGGATTGTATTGTGCCTTGTGCCCCAACAAATTCCCCTTGGGCATCCTTATACAATATCTAGAAAGTCACACAATATGCACCGAGAAACAAAGGGGGGGCAGCTGAAATTAATGTTATAAGACTTAAGGATAAGGTAGCTAAAGCTATAGTTTATTTTATCTTTACCTACAGCAGTCTGATTGTTCCTGGGGTGGGGGGGAGGGGGTTATAAAAGGTTCTGGCTGGTCCTGTAGAGAGAGATAGAGACACATAGAAAGAAGTCTGGCAAATCCTGCTCTATCTTTCTATCTATCATCTATCTATCTATCTATAATCTATCTATCTATCTATCATCTATCTATCTATCTATTTATGTATTTGCATGTGTTTCTATATATATATATATATATATATATATATATATCTGGATATATATCAGCCTGAAACAGCAGAGCAAATAAACGGTCTCTATACATGGAAGCTGAGACTGTATGCGTATGACCCAGTTATTATGTTAATGACTATTTTTTTGGCCCTATACTTGCTACAAGTTTCTGCCCTAGTATATTTCTATCCAGAAGCATTTTCCTCCCCAGAGAATTCGCCATCAGTATCAGCCGCACTGTATCTATCCCCAGCTAGCACTCAGTACCATTGTGGACACACCATGTTATATCCATATTAAATACGTATTTTATTGTTATGACATTTTTTTCATACCTTCTCCTATTCAAATAACATTTAAACTGGCACCTAGGTCTTAGGTCAAGAACTATAGCAACTACATAACAGCGCCAAAATGGAGAGCAGCAGAAAAAAAACATCATTACAAAAAATGAAGAATGAATACTATGCTGTCTTGGTAAAGGTTCAGTTTAAAGCTGCGTTGCACAACAGAAAGCAGAGCTCATTGCCCCGTGCCCATATGTGGGCCATACATTGCCATTCTGTCTCTGTATACATCCAACTGTGTATCTGCCAATGTGTATAACAATATACTGCAATATGGCACTGGGTCAGGGGATTCCTCATAGCTTCAGGCAAAGCTTTATTTCAGAGGAACCCCGGAGTGCAGTGTAATTAGCTATGTAAATTTATACACAGCTCAGCGCGTGACTTGTTGGGTCAGAATCACACTGCTGTCTGTAATGTCAATAATGGCGCTGATGTCCCATCCTTATGCTTAGCCACTGGAACCAGGGAAATGCACCACCATAGTGCTCATGTAAAGTATTGCCAGATGCTGCCGCTGTCATGATCCTGAGCAGTATTCTGATACATGGTTATCTGACTGGCATTATTAAATGCAGGCATC
The DNA here is from genome assembly GCF_000004195.4 of Xenopus tropicalis. Classification (NCBI taxonomy): domain Eukaryota; kingdom Metazoa; phylum Chordata; class Amphibia; order Anura; family Pipidae; genus Xenopus; species Xenopus tropicalis. Next base: position 26,646,886 of record NC_030681.2, on the reverse strand, counting down.
ACATCCCAGTTATGGAGTCGGATTCAGCACAAAGTCAGGATTCATTTGCTTAAATGCTTAATTCACTGGCAAATGCCCTCAGCCTCAAGGTGGAATGAGTTTGTATTTTAGCAAAATGCTGGGAGAGGGCTGGCATGGGAAATCCCAAAGATGTTTTTCTGGGCAGGAATGATAAAGATGATAAAGATGTGGAATATTGGGATCAGAAGAACTGATCAGACAGTGCCTTGTAATTTATATCAACCTATAATATAACTGTGTAGATGGCAAAACAAGTTAAAGAATACCAATCATGTATAGAAACAAATAATAAGTTTTTAATAATAACAAATAATAAGACTGGGTATAAGACCAATTGCTATTACATCTGGCACCATGAGAGGCAGAGTGACGCAATGCCCGAGGTGCAAGTGCTTGGTAAATTAGTACTGCAGGGCTCAATTTGTGTTCCTTAGTGCTCCAGCACTTGCAACTGGGGCACTGCTAATGATCCCCATTATCTTTGCAGCTTGGATTTTAACATTAAAATACTTTAAACTGTTAGGGCTCTGGCACACGGGGAGATTAGTCGCCCGCGACAAATCTCCCTTGTCACGGGCGACTAATCTCCCCGAACTACCATCCCACCGGCGAACATGTAAGTCGCCGGTGGGACGGTACACTCTGCGCAGGCGATTTCGGCAAATCGCGAAGTTGCCTCGCGAGGCATTTTCGGCAATTGGCCGAAATCGCGCCGCCGCGTGTGCCATCCCACCGGCGACTTACATGTTCGCCGGTGGGATGCCAACTGATGGCAACTCGGGGAGATTAGTCACCCACGAACAGGGAGATTTGTCGCGGGCGACTAATCTCCCCATGTGCCAGAGCCCTTAACAGAACCAGAACTAGGGGTAAGCAGAAGAGACCCAGGGGGCAACTAGTTTTAGAAAATGGCAGGGAGGGGGCAATTACTTTTTTTCTCCTCGTCCTTCCTGTATAATCTGGTTACCACTACCTCTTCCAGATTGTGTGCTGGGACCATGGTGGTGGTGGAAATTACTATTTTTTAATTAAAAGTACTATAAAGTAATGTGGTGGTATTTACGCTGTAGCATTGCTCCCTGAGTACTGACAGTAATAAAGACCGGTCTCTATTTTTCAGTGTGTTGCCCAAGCTGCAGTGGCATGGCTGAGAAGCTAGCAATGCCTATATGGCTCATACAGCTATATGTCGATTTATGAGGGTGCATTCTGGGAAAAAAGAGAAAGAACTCAGGCTTTTCCCTTGCTGTTTCAGGTGACTGACTCATGAGCCATTATCTCTTCTGCTGCAGACTGGGCCAGTTGCCTTCATCAGGGCTTGTGAAAGGGGACACTAAATGAAGTTGGAAACCCATAATCAGTGAATAAGGCAGCAGTTTTTAGGCTTAAAGTGCATCTCTTTTGGGAACAGGAACATACTGTGTGGGGGCCGATCTCCCACATGATGCAGGGAGTGGGGGGAAGAAAATCCATATTTCTCAGTTATCTGCTCAGAGGAGAAGTGTAATATAAGTAAAGAGAACACTGTGATAAAGATCTCATTTTAAAGAGAAAGTATTCTGAACTAATAAAGCAGCCAATGATTTAAGACAGATAAGCTGCAAATTTACAGCTTATATTCTGTTAACACACATTATATTTATACATATATGTGAATGAGCAAAAATAATTTATATAGAAACAGACAGTGTATTGTCTGCAGCTCATCTATAAGGGGTAAAGAGCCAATTTTCAATTTTCCATGATAGCCTAAAACTGACAATGGGCAATTGCTGCTCTCTGGCTCAGCTTAATGTCAGAGTTCATGTTCTGTTAATACACATATTATATTTATACATATATGTGATTGAGCAAAAACATTTATATAGAAACCGGCAGTTTATTGGCTGCAGCTCCCATATAAGGGGAAGTAGCACGGAGATCCAATTCTCTATTATTTATAAGCACAAAATCTTAAAACTGGCAATGGGCAATTGCAGAGTTATTCTGCTGGGAAATCTGCATAAAGGTAATGTGTTTGTCAACTCACTGTATGTACAAAGGCCCCATTTGCTCTCCAGCTCCCAGTCCCCAACACTCTCATTTATTCCTATAATAACAGCACAGTGACAGTACAAGGAATGTTCCTTTATGTATGGAGGTCTATTAGGAAAAAAAGAATGGTAAGTTTAGGAAAAAATATTTGCTTCTTGTATGTGTGCATTCCAATCCTTCTCCTACTTACTGTATATCTATAGTACATGCTATAATGGTAATAATACTTCCAATTTTCCCTGACAGAATTCTCAGAGGCTCCTTTACAAGGGAAGAGCTAAACCTGAGGAGGAGATGGGATGAAAGGGGGATGGTATTAGATAATGCCTTTAGGGCACATATGCACAAGTGCCCAACAGGAGGCCTGTTTCTCTATATGGGGGATGTAGGTCAGGCACACAGTTGCAGTACAAATACTGTATCTGGGCCAAAGGCATTTGGATGCATCTTGGCACAGGCACTTTATTTTATTACTTACTCTGTATCAGAGCACTATGCTCAAAAAGTGTTAGTGCCTGTAAAAGATTTAGCCAGCTAGAGCAATTCATAGTCTCAAATGTCGCTGTGGTCTTTTGTGAAAAATTTTACAGAATTCAAATAAATACCAAAATTTGCTAAAAAAAAACAAACAACACAAACCTGTTCCTTCAAAAAGTATGAATAAACAGCATTTTAATTTGCTGAAATTCAGCTGCAAAACAGTTCTTCTCTTTCTGCATCATATGAAATCCTGGCAGGGGAGAAGGGACTAAAACATTGTTGTTACAAATTGTAACAGCTTCTCCAAAGCTTACAGACAGTATTCAGGAACTACATAACCCACAATGCATTGTGATGTGATGTTTCTTTCCTTATTGACATCAAGGAATTGTGGGAATTGTAGGAAGCAGGCTGAAGGCAGGCTGAGGACAGTCGACTACTGTTACATTTTATTTGAGTCACAAAGTAGTCAGCCAGATCAGCAGGGGAACAGGGGGTGGGGCTTAGGGAACCGTTCCAAACCATATTATTATATTACAAATCATGAACGGGCTACATATTTTTTAATTGATGTATATTGCAAAGTTGCTTAAAATTATGTTTAAGTTGTGTTTGAGTGGAGTTCCCCTTTAATGCCAAGGCTAATGCTGGATGAGGTTAATTCTTGATCTGCCAAGAATCAGCCGATACACTGGCAAAACCCATCTAGTGTGTCTGCATCCATATCGACATTCGGTCCAGACACAGCGGCAGCGGGCCGAGAATCAGCCATTTGTGGCCGTAGCCCATGATAAAAAATACTATCAATAAACTACAAACCAGAAGCTGACCATAGCAAAGGTCACGATAAACATAAAAAAATGACTATTGGACGTTTTTTTGAAAAGTCACATATAATAAAATCAGGGCTGCAGGGTGCGTACACCTACAGTTACCAGCCATGCCCATTGTTCTTATATAATTCCCTTTATACACAGTAATACATCCCATTTATGATTAATCACGCAGATCTATGAAAAAAACAATCTCACATTGAATTTATCCTTTTTTTTCACTGGCAAACAGAACAAGCAGACTCCTGACTCACGCCGCGTATAGTCAGCAGCATCTGTCCTTTCAACTTTCTGCTCTTGAGATTAAGCAGCTACTGAGTCATTCCTATTGTTGCTCTGAATTCTACAGCAGAAAGGAATTTTCATTCCATATACTAATCGCTTTAGTAAATGTTTCATAAACTATTAGTCTGTTTGGCACTTTCCTCCTGATGGGGAACTAGCAAGAGCAGAATTGGAGGATAAGAAACAGCTGAGACCATCGCTATTTTAAAATAAATCTCAGAAGTAACAAGCAGGGATATACAGGTAAGGGATCCCTTATCCAGAAACCTGTTATCCAGAAAGCTCCAAATTTGGGAGCCCATTTTAAGGAATGTTTTCTTTAAATAACTTTAAAATAATATGATATCAAATTATTAATAATAAAACAGTACTTTGTCCCAACTAAGATATAAATAATCCTTACCGGAGACAAAACAATCCGATTGGGTTTATAGAAATCCAAATAAGACCCCTTATCTAAGAATTCTGGATAACAGAACCTATATCTGGACTATAATGCCTGTAAGCGCTTTAGGTGTTATGTTAATGTAAAACTTATAGATAGTGTTAATGCAGACAGGGGGAATTCAAGTACAGGTATGGGATCCATTATCCGGAAACCCGATATCCAGAAAGCTCTGAATTATGGAAAGCCTGTCTCTCATAGACTCCATTTTAATCAAAAATTCAGATTTTTAAAATTGATTTCCTTTTTCTCTGTAAAAATAAAACAGTGCTTTGTACTTGATCCCAACTAAGATATAATTAATACTGGATACACTGGATGCAAAATAATCCTATTGGGTTTAATTCATGTTTTATTGATTTTTTAGTAGGCCTAAGGTATGGAGATCCAAATTACGGAAAGACCCCTTATCCAGAATATCCTTGGTCCCAAGCATTCTGGATAACGGGTCCTATACCTGTACCTTTTTGCTCAGGTATTTTGAAGTTCTGCAAAGAGTAGGAATTGCAACCGACTTGTGGTTATGGGGTAAGGATGCACCAAATATATATGAGCTTTGAGTGTGTGACAGAGGGCCCATGAGGGGAAGGGTTGTTGGAGACCCACAGGTACTACTCTTTGTCACTGGACAAATAAAGAGGGCTATTTACTCAGGCATGCATAGTTGGGGTGGTACAGCAATGCCCAAGGCTAAAGCACTGGCCACATCATCCTTATAAGACAAAGCACGAGGCAGCAGGCAAACCCATTAGGATCATTATAAGTCTATGAAGATTTTCATTCATCCAGGTCATGGTATATCTAGTATAAATAAAGCAACTGGACTTGTTTGGTAATCATTGAAGTCGTTTTAATGTGAAACGTTCAGATAGGACTAGATAGGATCATTATAACTTTAGTCCATACAGCTGCTGGGGTAAATAGAATGGCCCTGCCGAACACCAGTTGCAGGTAGAAAGAGTGAGAGTTTAATGTATATGTAGCAGGAAAAATATTGACTGACACTTTATATCAGTGCTGCCCAACCTGCAGTGCCTCAGTATGGCATTACCAGCAGCTGAGAGGCCACATGCTGGGCAGCCCTACCTTATATAAATAACAAAGCCCCACAAAGTCTGTTATGCCGTGGGCTCCACCATGACCAAATCCAACCCTAGGATCATCACTCATCAATGTTTAGAAGCCAGAGGAGAAGCAAATTGGTTAAAAGCAAAGCCATTTCAGTTATATAATAATTATGTCAGTGGAATATTTATAGCGAAAAAATTAGCGATGGTGGGTTTAAGTGTCTGTGTTTTCCATCTGTTACTGATATACAGCCCCCAAAGGAAAATACGTTTAAAATAAGTTAAACAGGATTCAAATGGCTTGCTATTACTAGCCCACAAGTTGTTGTATACACACACACATATACACACACACACATATACAGTATATATATATGCTATCACAATTCCTTTTCAACACATGGGAATAAAGGGCAATAAATGGTAATAAATCTACTTGTTGCTCAGAAAAAACTGAATGTTAATCTCTTTGATTCTTTAAATGTACCCCTCAAGACAATATTCTTAGCAACTTTTCAGTTGGTCTTCATTTTTTAATTTGTACAGTTTATAGTTTAATTTGTATCGTTTTTTTAAAAACTGTTCTTCTGTGAGGCTACAATGTTATTTTTATTGTTAAGATTTGTTTCATATCCTGCTATCTAGCCCCTCCTTTATTCACATACCTGTCTTTTTTTCAAACTACTGCCTGGTTGCTGGGTTAAATTGGTTCCTAGCAACCAGATTGCTGCTGAAATTCCAAACTGGAGAGCTGCTGAACAAAAAGCTAAATAATTCAAAACTCAGAAATAATAAATAATTAAGACCAATTGCAAATTGTCTCAGAATAGCACTTTCTACATCATACTAAAAGTTAATTCAAAGGTGATCAACCCATTTAATGCACAAAGCATCTCTGGGGTGCCTTAATGCAACCTAAATTAAGGGATAGCCTTTGTCCTGGGATGGCTATCAACACATAGGGGTGGCTTAGAGTGTGACAGTTATTGTCCAGTTTAGGTGGGTCTCAGTTAGTTTCACCAGGGGATTGAGCTTCTGGAACATTCAGTAAGTTTTCCTCAGAAGGGAAAAGTTTAAGAAAGTTATCTTTGGTCTGAGGGTCCTTAAAGCAATGGGGTTCAATATTTCTAACATAGTGCTAACAAATCTATTATACAGGTATTATATGTTTAGGGTCATATAAAAAGTACTTTGTCAACTAAAGAAGCCAATGAAGCTACTGGTCAACTGAAATCTATTAGAGGGCTATCTCCATGCCTTCAGTCTGTGTTCAGTCAGTTCTAGATCATGTTACCACTTTTAATAAGATTTTATTTTTAAAATTCACATAATGTACAGTGGAAAGGACTCCAGTAAATTTTGCAAGATGATGCAGTTGGTCATAGCTACGACAAAACGCATTTGGATAAACGCAAATGAAAGCTACAATAACAAACGTTTTCCCGATTAAACAGTATTCCTGTGACTGAATTGCTGTTGAGTTCTCTATGAGTTGGAATCCAGGAACAGATAGGATATTATGGCACAAAGAATACAGCAACACCTACAGGAAACTATTCAGTATGGCAGTATCCTGGGGAATAAGTGCGCTGCTATACAGGTATAGGACCCATTATCCAGAATGCCTGGGACCAAGGGTATTCCAGATAAGGGGTCTTTCTGTAATTTGGATTGCCATACCTTGTCTACTAAAAAATCAATAAATCATGAATTAAACCCAATAGAATTGTTTTGAATCCAATAAGGATTATTTACAGTATATCTTAGTTGGGATCAATTAAAATTCTTAATAATTTGATTAAAATGAAGTCTATGGGAGACGGGCTTTCCTTAATTCAGAGCTTTCTGGATAATGGGTTTCCGGATAACGGATCCCATACCTGTACAAGGTATTTGGTGCTACACAACAAGGCTGTCTAACTGGAGGTCTAAGGGCTGGATGTGGCTGTTTAAAGGATTATTATGGCCATTATTCCCATGCATAACGTCATCATTTTAATCTAATTCAAACATGTTGGCCCACTACATTTAAAAAGATGAACAGCACTATTGGTTGTCAAACCACAAAAAAGAGGACACTTCCCATCTTGTATTACAGGTATAGGACCCGTTATCCAGAATGCTCGGGACCAGGGGTATTCCGGATAAGGGGTCTTTCCGTAATTTGGATCTCCGTACCTTAAGTCTACTAAAAAAATCAATAAAATATTAATTAAACCCAATAGGATTGTTTTGTATCCAATAAGGATTAATTATATCTTAGTTGGGATCAAGTACAGGTACTGTTTTATTATTACAGAGAAAAGGGAATCATTTAACCATTAAATAAACCCAATAGGGCTGTTCTGCCCCCAATAAGGGGTAATTATATCTTAGTTGGGATCAAGTACAGGTACTGTTTTATTATTACAGAGAAAAGGGAATCATTTAACCATTAAATAAACCCAATAGGATTGTTCTGCCCCCAATAAGGGGTAATTATATCTTAGTTGGGATCAAGTACAAGGTACTGTTTTATTATTACAGAGAAAAGGGAATCATTTAACCATTAAATAAACCCAATAGGGCTGTTCTGCCCCCAATAAGGGGTAATTATATCTTAGTTGGGATCAAGTACAAGGTACTGTTTTATTATTACAGAGAAAAGGGAATCATTTAACCATTAAATAAACCCAATAGGATTGTTCTGCCCCCAATAAGGGGTAATTATATCTTAGTTGGGATCAAGTACAGGTACTGTTTTATTATTACAGAGAAAAGGGAATCATTTAACCATTAAATAAACCCAATAGGGCTGTTCTGCCCCCAATAAGGGGTAATTATATCTTAGTTGGGATCAAGTACAGGTACTGTTTTATTATTACAGAGAAAAGGGAATCATTTAACCATTAAATAAACCCAATAGGATTGTTCTGCCCCCAATAAGGGGTAATTATATCTTAGTTGGGATCAAGTACAAGGTACTGTTTTATTATTACAGAGAAAAGGGAATCATTTAACCATTAAATAAACCCAATAGGGCTGTTCTGCCCCCAATAAGGGGTAATTATATCTTAGTTGGGATCAAGTACAGGTACTGTTTTATTATTACAGAGAAAAGGGAATCATTTAACCATTAAATAAACCCAATAGGGCTGTTCTGCCCCCAATAAGGGGTAATTATATCTTAGTTGGGATCAAGTACAAGGCACTGTTTTATTATTACACAGAAAAAGGAAATCAGTTTTAAAATTCTGAATAATTTGATTAAAATGGAGTCTATGGGAGATGGGCTTTCTGTAATTCAGAGCTTTCTGGATAACAGGTTTCCGGATAAGGGATCCCATATCTGTATATTAAAAGAGGCAGTTTGTAATATATTAATAGAGGCAGTTTGATGCTTCTGAAGCTGCCAAACCCCGTACACTTTATAGGTAATAACAATCACATACATTTTAGGTTCCTGCATCCATTCATCTATATATTGAGGATATTTAGACCAAACCATAGAAACAGCTAACAAAGACCTGTATATTACCCATATTTTTATTTATTTATTTTTTTCCAGTTTTTTTTTTCCAGCATTTAAAGAGTTAACAAATGAACCATAGAAATAAAATTCAACAGATGTTGCAATTTAAAAAAATCAGTTTAGCTTTCAGGTAATTATAACCTTGTAAGAGAATTGTAGGACTAACAGAAAAGCCAGTGGATGAGTAATGAATGCTGTTAAAACTGAAATGACTCTGGGACTGGGACAGATTTTGCTTAATGACCCTTAATGATTCCATGTTGTCTTTCGGAATATATATTATATATGTGTTATTAATACTAGGCCTCTTTTATGTTTTTGATTAGTTGTAGCGCCAGGGTCCTAATTTCCATCCTGATCTGTGCCCATTTCCTGCAAGGTGTGTGCATGTACCCCTATAGTGCCCGTGGGCAGGCTGCAAAGGCAGGGGCATTGGGTGGCAGGACCTCTGCTGATCCACTGCTTCAACAGAATGCAAAGCAAACAAGGGAACCACATGGGTGATTGGGCAGGAGATTGAAATAAGTGTGAAATATTCTGCCTGTCCAGCCCTCAGTGCTGCCTCATTGTTTTCAAGGAGCAATATAAAGTTCTGGGAACCTGTGGGCCAGCTAAGTTGGTGGGTGGTTGGGGCAGCAGAGCAGTTGGTACGGGGGGAAAGACAGAGAGGTAAATCCACCCCCATGATAGGGTATCATCCCTCACACACCACACAGAAAGATGAATTGGTTCCTGATGAAACTGACTCTACTATGTGCACTGAAAAGTTGTTTTTTTAATATATAGATGATTGATTCATTGATGATAGATAATTGAAAGATAGATACCGATAGATGATAGATAGATGATAGATAGATAGATAGATAGATAGATGATAGATAGATAGATAATAGATAGATAATAGATGATAGATGATAGATAGATAGATAGATAGATAGATAGATAGATAGATGATAGATAGATAGATAGATAGATGATAGATAGATAGATAATAGATAGATAATAGATGATAGATGATAGATAGATAGATAGATGATAGATAGATGATAGATAGATAGATAGATAGATAGATGATAGATAGATAGATAATAGATAGATAATAGATGATAGATGATAGATAGATAGATGATAGATAGATAGATGATAGATAGATAATAGATAGATAGACAATAGATAGATAATAGATGATAGATAGATATATAGATAATAGATAGATAGATAGATAATAGATAGATGATAGATAGATAGATAGATAATAGATAGATAATAGATAGATAGATAGATAGATCAACCATTTCCTTTATTATTAAATATCAGGAGCACTGTGCAAGGCCAAGGTCATGGAATTACAGGGAACAGGGAATTCAAAATCCTCTCACGTAACCACAATAAACACTGACTATATCTGCCAACGTCACTAAGCATCATGTTTAAAGAATGAGATATATATATATAGCTGGTTATTTGGTTATTTAAACAGGTAGACAGACATAGTGATATACAGAGACAATAAGTTTGTAAAAGTGTTATTATGTATAATCGCTGTAGCACCAACATATTGCAAAGTGCTTTATAAATGAGGTATATGTGATTTTATATCTATACATCTATTACATATATAGTCAGTATTGCCTAGGAAACCAATCAGGTTTGCAGGCAAGTTGGCTCCATAACCAAGCGCAATTTCCTTTAAGCCCTTTGGTTAAATTTTTATCTTTGCTGAGCAGCTATCTGATACTATGGAGCGGCACACTCTTCTTTTGTCCAACAATTTGCTACAATGTAAGTCTCAACTACTATGGAATGGCCCAACGGCCCAATGGCCATGAGATGGGCAAAGCTCTGATTTGGGGGAAACATGTAAAATAAAGCTTTGTACCTTAGTGCCTGGGCAAATGTTTTGTTACATTTGGTGTGGAAAGCCAAAATCTGATTGACCTGAAAGCCACATCAGACAGCTTGGAAGGCCATTGTAGGTGGGGGACCAGTGTTTCTTGACCTCCTCCCGGATAAAAGGATAGTCCCTAAAAAATATTTAGCATTCTATGTCCAAATAAATATTATGCAAAAACATGAAATAATAGCGCAGGCAGGGTCCCTAGACATGCTTGGCCATTGCTCATGGGGGCCAGATGTTTTATATAATAACAGGTCTTGGGTAGCCTGGTTCATTTCTGTGCTGTAATAGAATAATTATTGCATGTGTAAATGTGTTTTCCTTATTTTTAAATAATTGATTGATGAATTATGATCCAATTTACCCAATGGCACAAGGAATAAGCAGCCTCAGACAGACAGGACTGAGTAGGTCTAATGCAATTGAGTTAAAAAAAATATTGAGACGTGACAGAGGTTTTAATGAGCTAGAACTGAATACATTTTTGCTTTTAAATGCTTTTCACAGTGGGTAACATTTTTTTTACAGCAAATAAATAATACGATATTTCCAGAACAGAGAAAAGTTAAAGGGGGAATTTAAGTTTTTTAGGTTTTTATCCTATTTGTACTGAAGGAATGTGGGGAGGCTAAAGGCATGGGATGGAGGTGATTCAAGCTTTCAGCTAAATAGAATGTAGAAGAGAATCCTGTCAGTAGTTGCCACTGAGCTGATCACACATTGCACACACACCAACTGATCTAGCAGCTTGTCTCCATCTGGAACCCACCCACATCAATGTGAAATAAATGAATAATGTGTGATGTGCATTTAATGTTCTAGATGCATCAGTAGGGTCTGCTCCACTGGTAGGGAGGTGGGGATGCGGATATAGAGATCATGAGAGGGATGAGAGAACATGGGAACTGGGCAATTAGCATTAGGAAGTATGGAGGACAGAGAGAGAATGGAGGCATGAGGTGGGAAGAAGCACAGAAGGCATTAAGATGGGGGTAGAAGAATGGAGCCAATGGAGAGAACATGGAGCCTGAAAAAGGAAGCATAAAAAAGCAGAGAGGGCACATTTGTAGAAGTATAAATCATGTAAAAAGCCAAGCCTAAAAGGCTCTACAAGGCTTATTTCCCACACATACAGGATTGTGTTGCGGTATGAAGTTTTAAATACAGCCTTTAATCCAGTCAGTGTGTGACACAACCTGGTTGGAGCCAACACCATTTTGATGTTCTCTTAAGTAATATGAGTAGTTGTTGCAGTGACCAATATCACCAATTGTGCCTATAGTTCTTCTCTTCTGCAATCTTGCACCCTGTTCCTAATTTTTGTTTTCCCTTCAAATGGTGATGTGACCTAGTGTATAGAAGGGCACAGTTGGCACAACCAAGCAAAGAAGCAAAAGTAGCAACTCCTAAAGTGCATTCATAGGGCAAGGCTATAACTAGTCAGTAGCCAATCAGAGCATGTTTAAATATAATAGTTAGTAATAGAAAAGTGTTTGAAATAACCAGGAAATCATTTTTATTCTGGCTGTTTCTGGATGCTTTGACTGTCTACATTTCTGATGTCAAAGTTGTAGAAGGGGCTCTTCTTCTTAAACTAAGACAGATATGGGATGAATTTATTAACATTAGAGACAAACATTATTCGTGATATTGTCTATAGCAACCATTCAGATCTTTGTTTTTGCTTTCTAACTTGTAGGTGACTGTTCGAATCCAATTGCTGATTGGTTTCTATGGGCACTATTACTGGTGATGTTTGTCTCAAATATTAATAAATACGCCCCATAATATAATGCCATGATTATTCTACTTACTGCTAAAGAGCACTTTATTTTTTTGCTGCTGGTTCTACAACTGGACATAAAGTTGCTTGGTATTGTTTCTAATTGACCATTTGCTGCTCCAAAATATGCACTTGGAATGTGTAACTTTTTCAGGAACATTTGATTGATAGATAGTGTGGCGTATTGTAGAATTGTTTTAAAGGCTACATAGCATCTATGAGCAATATTTGGCTACAAGCAAGGAAGTGGGCCTCTCTTACCATGGGTCTGCATAAACCACTATTATAATCTAATCATTGATCTGGGAGCCAACGATTCGATCAGTCCACTAAGACCCACCACATGGTGGCAAACATCTAATTGGTTTGCCAAGGGTTTCCAGATCTAAGCACATGTTACTGTATACAGGGTTGGACTGGCCTACCAGTGTCCTGGGAGAAAGCCCAGTGGGCCAGGGTCTGAGCACAGCAGCAGGCTACATGGTGCAGTGGTGAAGCACTAGGGGGCTGGAATACATTGTGTGATACTTATCTGCATTGGCGCTGGTATTCATGGGGAGTGGTGGGCCCATACCGGGGGAGGTGAGGCTGTAGTGGTGGGCCCTTTATTTGGGTTTTCCGGTGGGTCCTGCTGCCCCCAGTCCGACACTGACTGTAACACAAATAATCCTAATTTATGATTATGCCTATGAATTAGTCGAGTTCTTCTGCAGCTCATAAAATGATACAGCAGTTTCTTGCAGACCCTATTAAGTATTAAACCATATTTTTGAAAAGTCAGCATTCATCTGCATTAATGTGTTTGTCCAGGCCCAGGAAAATTATTTTCTAATTCTAGCCATTGTTCAGGCAGGAGAGCAGGGACAGCTTGCTAACACTGCAGATTCGCAGACGCCTCCATCCCTGGGCTCCGTGTCACAATGATTTAATAACGTTGCCGTGTTCCAATTTGTTGGGTGTTTGACATCAGTTAGAGTAGGTGCGTTGGAATCATGTATATTCAGTGGCTATCCAGCCATGAAATGGGCTAGCCAGTAACTGATTCCAACCGTTTGCCACATTTTAATGGAAACTAGAACCGCAGTGGTTAAAATGCTTTAGACAGTTCTTGTTCCTCAACGACCATCAATTCAATCCTGCACCTTTGGGTTTCCCACACCGTGAGCTTGCCAAGTAATAAGATACTGTAGTTGTGCGCAGTGCTGAATACAAAGCAGCTGAGAAATAAGCCATGCAGGGGATGCTGGAGCTTCACAGCTACTAAGATTCACATAGGGATTGGGTTCGGATATTTATAATGACCTTCACAACATGGGCCTCTTACTTTAGGTCTCTTGCTATTTTATTTGAATATAGTAATTGTATTTTAGTAACAAGAAAATTGTATATCCTTTCCGGCCCTATTAACTAGCATTTATAGCATTTTAATTGTGTATAATTAGTGTCATGGCCTATATTGTATTGGGTAAGTGTGAATAGCCAGGTGCATATATCGATCACTGCCTGCCTGTAATGAGCTCAACATCCTCTCTCCTTTGCAACATCTTTATCCAATGGCAAGGTCAGCAAATTCAAAAAGGATGCCAAGAAATTCTCATTGCACAGAGATATTTGGTGAATCATGTAACAGGCCTATTTGGCCCATAGGACACAACATGGCTCACCTTGGGGTAGGCGATACTTTGATCTGATGAAAGCAAAATAACTGATCAGGGATTTACTTTTCCAGTGATTTTATTCAGTAAACCCCCCCAGATGTTGATGCCATTTAAAGAATATGTTGGAGTGCCCCACAGATAGTTCATGTTGGCCAATACTGCAGCCCTTAGAGCAGTGATCCCCAATCAGCAACATGTTGCTTACCAACCCCTTGGATGTTGCTCCCAGTGACCTAGGGGCTACCAAATAACCAATCACAGGCCATATTTGTCACTCCAGAAACAATTTTTTATGCTTATGTTGCTCCCCAGCTCTTTTTACATTTTAATGTGGTTGGGTGCCTCTGCATTAATGCATTAATGGTAGGAGTGATGGCCCTCCTTAGTAGTTAAAGATTATTGTTTTTGCTTAAGGTGATTTAAAATTGTCATGAAGGGTTTAATGACTCATTGTCCCAGCTGCTTCCCAATACTCTATTGTATTTACAGTATTTATTTATGTAGCAGCACAAATGTAAGCAGGACTATAGTTATAAATGAAACAGTGTATATAAATACTTAACTGCTATGTGTTTCAATACCTAGTGCAAAGAGCTTGCAGTCCACTGTCCTTCCACACTCCTAAGCCCAGAAACTTTATGCCATTTCACCTGTTTGTTCTAAGAACAAGGTGTTAGAATTAGCAGAAAAATGGCACCAGTGCCTCAGGGGCTATAGCAGGATTACTAACCAAATCACAGAATAAATCCAGCCCTTATCCTATGAGACATGGCATATAAATTACCCACAGAAAAGGTTATAAATATAGGGTATATAGGAATAGCATATTAGCCCATGAAAAATAATGCTATAATAAAGTGAATGCTATAACTGTAAAAAAGACAAATAAAACCCTGATGCATTTAATCCAAAAGACAAAAGAACCATGGCATTTCCGTGACTGTGTTTCATTGGTTCCAAAAGCATGAAGTGGCTATGTTTTGGGCCTACCTGAGCCCTTTGTTAAGGCTAAACCCCAGACAGACTAAGGGGCAGTTTCATGAAATCACGAGTTTGAATCCCGAATAGGATAAATTCGGATTCTGAAGATCGCAAATATCACCAAAATTCTTACGAAAAAAATCATATTAGTCCCAATAATATTGTACTGGCGATCCGAAAGTCAGAAATTTTTCATACTGAACGATCATAAACAGTGGGAAAACCTTTCCGATTTTTTTGCGCAAGCATCGAAAAAAGTTGCGCAATTGTACAAAAAAGTCACGCAAGTGATGAAAAATTCGGTGAAAATACACTCGGGTCATTCGAATGAACGCTCCAAGCGTTCGTGTCTTAGTAAATCTGCCCTTTAGAGTGCCTCTACACTGCCAGATCCACTCATTTGGTTCGGTTGCCAAGCAAGCAGGCCTGGATATAATTTGGCCACCCATGCACAAGGCCTACAGAGGCCTATCAGACAAGGACTGCATACATGTGCCAATGTGCTCCTCCTCTGGCAGGCTTTTGTTTTCAAGCTGTCAGATATTGCAAATTTTCAGTGCCATATACGAGTCAATAGGTTATCATCTTGGTCTGGAGGGGCCAACTCATCGACCCATGTGTTGCCACCCTATAAATGCAAGTAATGTCTATATGTGGAACCACAGAACTGGAGGGCATGTGGTGATTCAAATAGCCCATTGTTCCCAATAAAGATCTATACAACATGATTAATGTACCAAAAGGTCATTCCAAATGAATATGTAGTTAGTACAATTGTAATAGTGTCTGGAGGTCGGTTTTGCCTCCATTGCATTACTTAAGGCCACGTGTTATTACAACCATTATACCACCATTCCTATATTTAAATGTTTTTTCTCTATTAATAACATTGACATCAACCAACATTTTTATTGGCCAGGCTGGTAATATAATGCCAGGTGGCAACCCCAGTCTTCTGGTTTCTGCTGGGCCTGTTATGTTTGGTGTGTAGGTTTGGGGCTCCACCTATTAATTTGTCTTTCTTCCATCAAAGCAACAAAATATAGATCTTCTTTCAGCTTTTCTCTCCTGTGAATTTCTATAGGTTCTGTGTTCTTTAACAAACAATGCATTAGTAAGTATGAACCAGAGACTGTAACCAGTACATAGTAATTCTGCTTTCACTGCTTTGTTTACCCCGAAGACCTGAAAGCCTGTACATTAAGAAACGTGAGTCATGCCGTCGTGTCTCAGCAACAACACTCCTATTCCTTATCACTCTCACTTGCTTTATTTGCCTTGCCTCTGCTGTTATATCCTTCCTATATCTTATTCTATTTCTCTCTCAATGACTTTGCACACAATCATTTTATTTTGCTGAATAAATAGGACTTTGACTCTCTGGAGGTAAAAAACAGTTTTACTCATACCTAGGTCTGTACTGCAGCAAATTGTGTACAAATGGCACAAAATTCTCTCTGAAAAACAGCTCTTTTGTGTGTTAAGGTGGCCATACACTGGCTGATAAAAGCTGCAGATGGACAAAGTCAACAGCTTCTCAGCCTGTCAATGGGGCCTTCAGATGGGGCATACCTGGCTGATAAAACAAGAGGTCCCAGGGCCATAACTAGGGGGCAAGGGAGGTGGGAGGGATGCTAGGAAAACCCCCGTTCTGCCTACGCCGGGCTCTGTTGTCAATGCACTCTCCTTCCCCCCCAGGTTCGCACGCATGTATGCAGGGGCTGGGCGAGGTAGCCAGCCATGCTTGGATTCTAGTAGCACTGAGGATTAGGCACACACATAAAAACGTAAACTATGATAATGATATTCCACATGACTCCATATGTAATCAGGGTGCAGACACATATTCACTATCTACTCTTTACCTTAGTATCCTGACTTCTAGTGGTAATACCTCTTTATACATAATGATAAGATACAAGGGTACTAAGTCAGTAGTCTCCTGTTGCCCCTTCCTATCTGGTTGTTGGTGGCCAAGGGTGGTGGAGACTGATCCTACAGTTGTCCTTTGAGCCCCACCTGATAGCCTGTAGCACTGCTACTTCTCACCACTGAGAGATTTCATGGCTTTAAAGCTGTTTTCTGACTTATGGTCTAATGACATCAGCTTTTAGCAGATGGTCTGATCAAGTGGATCTGTAAAGAAGCCCTACAGGGGTGCGGTACTGCGTTAGCTCCTGGTCTAACAGTAAGCATCAGCAGATCAGACTTTCTGGGCAAACCAGCTATGATCTAATGGGATTGAAAGGTGACCTACTGTATGTAAACTGCCTCCTAAGGCAGCACATATTCAGTGACAGTTTGGGCATATAAGTGAAATTGGCAAATTTGCCTGACCAAGTAGCTAAATTCATGACTATTGTACCTTTATATATACCACAGGTCAGCCTCATTATATTACCTATGATGGCTTGGTGTATAAAACTAGGGATGCACTGAACCCACTTTTTTGGGTTTGGCCGAACCACCGAACCCACCCCAAATTATTTGGCCGAATAACTGTTCATTAGGATCGGAAGGGGTTAAAAATCCAATTCCTTCAAAAAAAATTTATTCGGCCCGAATCCCAAACCAAATCCCGGATTCAGTGCATCCCTATATAAAACAGCTGCTTTGCAGCACTTTGTGCCCTAAGTCAGATTCCAGCTTGGGCACTATCTGCAAGAAAAGGAGATGATGCTGCTAATGCTCAGCTGTGGGTTCCACACAGGCAGGGTAAGGGTGGTATCTTATATGCCTGCTCAGGGCGGCTTTGGGGGCAGATTCGCCCCGGAAAACTACATCCGTTTTTATTAAGTGTGGGGCTTTATGATTGTCTGCTCATCTTTTCTGTTTCCAACCATGCCAGAAGTTTGCATGTTCTCCCATTGTTTGCGTGGGTCTTCTCCCAGTATTTCAGATCCTTCCCACGCTCCAATGGACTCTAATCAAATTAATCATAGTGAGTAGGGTGAATGTCATAGGGACCTTAGATTGTAAGCTCTGCTGGTGCAGGGGCCTATGTGAATGAAGAACAACATACATAAACATGCCAGCCCTGTTTAAATAAAAGGATAAGAATAAAATAGTAGACTTTATTTATTATATTAATTAGTGTATAGAATATATTTTCATTCCCCATTTTTCCTGCCTGTAGATTAGATCTCCCTTCCCTCAGCAAAGAGTGAGCGCACACATCATATAATCATATATTACAGCCCACACAGCGATGCTGTTTTGCTGCCAATCTGCATTTGCAAGTAGAATGATGCTGCTGAAGGCCTGCAACTTGCATTCCAGAGCTAAATCTCTTGCTAGATATGTTCAACACAATAAGTCATTTCACAAACTGCAACTCTACAGTGCATTTTTGCTCAAGGATATTACAGCTGAATACATTTTCCTTCCAATATATGGAAATGTCTGTCCGGTCAGTACAACAGAATGTCAGATCACCTGGAATCTGCAAGATCGACATTCATAAAATGTTACGGCTGCATGCTATTGAATGTATAATCAGCTGTGTATAGGTGTGTGAGTGGGCAGGAGGTGGGGGCTAGTCATTCTTTTATTGATTAGCTTATATCATTCTCTATGGGATTCATTCTCAGAATGACTTATGAAGGTTTATTTTTCTTCCCTATTATCAAATACATGAGTGTCAGAAATGTCTTTTCATGCTGCAACACCTAAGCCAAGTGCTTCTTGAAATAATAATGGTTTGAAAAATATACTGCTGGGGTTGATTTATTGGTGCTGGCGGCCATCTTTAGAGGCCAAAGCAGTTTGCATGGACGTAAGCATCCATATCAAAATTAGCCATCCTTTCTGTATTGACAGAAGGGGTTCCTGGAAGTTATCCATAAAGGATTCTGACTAGTATTGATTGATGCTCTATGGCTTGTTGAATAATAATGAATTTTACTGCTCTGCACCCTTGGGACTGGGTTCAGCAGTTGCTGTTTCTCCTAGAAGTAACATCAATACGATTCATGGGTCCTACAGTATTTTGCAATGTAGGGCTCAGCATGGTACTGGGAAGGTGCAGCCAAATTCAGAAATAGGTAGTTAACCAATCTGTAGGTCTTAACGATTAGGAAGGAAGGTGTGGGGAGGATACGGAAAAGTATCAAAAGACAAGGGAAGCCCAAAATTATAGTGTCCCAGTGGAGACCCAGTAAGAACCCTGGAGTGCGATGCCCAAAAGGTTGTTCAGAGTGACTCGGTAGGAAGGACCTAACAAAGCTGTTACCATTGGGTTAAGCCCTGTGAAACGGTTTGTGTGAGTCTCCCTGTGAGAAGGTACTGTGGGCTGAAGGTGGAAGGGGAAGCAGAACAAAAGGAAGGGCACTTTGTTTGAATGCATGGGACTAGCTGTAATCCTGAAATTGTGCTAATCGGTGTGTATGTGGTTTACCAAACTCTGGATACTAAAGCTACATGGAAAAAACCTAATTGTGAATGTATGCACAATGTTTCAGTTTGTGTTGCAGCTCCTGGCATGCTCCTCCTCCATGTTCCTTGGTCAAATGGGGCAACATTTATTATGGGCATGTTGCATGGAAGTGCTTAGAGACTGTTAAAGCTGTTCTGGAAAGTGCAGCTTTATATATTATACAAGTATGGGACTGCACCATATTAAACACCTCCTTCATTTAAACCAGGGCCCAGTCTAAGATTTAGGGGTCGGGCATGTATTCCTTGCAAGCAGCCAGTAGTTATACTGGGATCAGAGTGTGTTGCGGATGTTACATTTGAATTCTCCTAAACCATTTTTGAACAGAAACCATTTTTGGGTGCTACATTTAAGGTCAGTCACAAAGAATAAAGGGGCCCTTTTCATGTTGCAGTAATGTGCTTAGTACAAAGAACAGATCTGTGTTATATCTCTCTTTCTAAAGTCTATGAGAAAACCTTGGGTTGTCCCTGCTAGGAAGAACCCATTAGGGCCCTACTTGCCTGGAAATGCTTTCAATTTATGCTTTCATATTTGTGCTAGGCCATACCTAATTCTGGAATATTATTGTTATTTTTGTTATGGATGTATACAGGTATTGGATCCATAATCTAGAAATCCTTTTTCTCTGTGATAATAAAAAATAAATAATATAAATAATAAAAAAAAAAAAAAAAAAACAGTAGCTTATACTTGAACCTAACTATGCTGCATGAATCCATATTGGTGGTAAATAGTAATGAGCAATTTTTTTTTTAACCATTGGAAAATTTTTCCACGAAGCGGGCAAAAAGTTGTGGTCACATCAACATTTTTTTTTCAAAAGATCCCTTATCCAGAAAACCCTAGGTCCCAAGCATTCTAATTACTAGATCTTAAACCTGTAAGAGAACATAAAGGTTCTAGGAAGGGATAAGAATGGTTGTGGCCAGTCAGTCTTGAGTTCAACAGAGCTTACTCATTATACAGAGCAGTAATAAAAAGATGCTGGAAAAGAGTCCCTCAAGGGATTTGTTCAATACAAGACTGATTTTTAGTCCCTTTTATGCTAAAAAAAAATACTTGGCCGATCATGTACCATAGCTGGACTGGAAACATTTACAATGGAGTAAGAGATGTCTAGTTTTCACAAATGGACATATTCTATGCCTTCGATGTATTGTATTTCTTGTTAAAAATGATAAACTGAAAGATAAACATTAAATATTCTATTCTTTAATATAGTGAAGATGGAGCATATGGTCTGTTGACATTGGCGGTGCCTCAGATACAATATATAATTGGGATATTGATAAAAACACCAAGCTGTTGATGAAATACGGCACTACAAATGTACTTCCATGGCAGTGATTGAGGATTCCCTCTGGCCAGGTCTGGTCCTCTCCTGCTTTAATTCCTATGAGCAATGGCTCTGTAGCTTGTAAATGTACTTTTCTTTCCTGTCTGGTTGGTTATTTCTCATAGAGGTGATATCTTAGCTGTGAATTGGGAGTAAAGCATCACCATTAGGAACATAGACATGAAATGCTGGCAATTAGATGAAAAATTAGTACTTGTTACCTCCTAAAAAAGATTTATCATATTTTTTAATCTAATGAAAGTATGGAGCAATGATACTCACAATGGTCAGAAATCGTCAACTATACTACTGGCTATTGAAGGGAAACAGTCAATATTATAAAAAAAAAATGAAACTGTATTGCACATCTGTTTCACAATCTGTTCTGACTGCAACACAATCATTCTTTGAGTCGCTGACAGATTTCATGCACAGTTTGGGTGCTTTTATATTAATTGCAGTTCCCTTTGTGTATGAAATATCTTGCTATTATGATCATACAAATAAAGATGTTTTCCAAACAACATACACACTTTCTACACAAAATGCAAAGTACAGATATGGGATTCCTTATCTGGAAACCCATTATCCAGAAAGCTCCAAATTACGGAAAGCCTGTCTCCCATAGACTCCATTTTAATCAAATAATTCAGAATTTTAAAACTGATTTCCTTTTTCTCTGTAATAATAAAACAGTACCTGTACTTGATCCCAACTAAGATATAATTACCCCTTATTGGGGCAGAACAGCTCTATTGGGTTTATTTCATGGTTAAATGATTCCCTTTTCTCTGTAATAATAAAACAGTACCTGTACTTGATCCCAACTAAGATATAATTACCCCTTATTGGGGGCAGAACAGCCCTATTGGGTTTATTTAATGGTTAAATGATTCCCTTTTCTCTGTAATAATAAAACAGTACCTTGTACTTGATCCCAACTAAGATATAATTACCCCTTATTGGGGGCAGAACAGCCCTATTGGGTTTATTTAATGGTTAAATGATTCCCTTTTCTCTGTAATAATAAAACAGTACCTGTAATTGATCCCAACTAAGATATAATTACCCCTTATTGGGGGCAGAACAGCCCTATTGGGTTTATTTAATGGTTAAATGATTCCCTTTTCTCTGTAATAATAAAACAGTACCTGTAGTTGATCCCAACTAAGATATAATTACCCCTTATTGGGGGCAGAACAGCCCTATTGGGTTTATTTAATGGTTAAATGATTCCCTTTTCTCTGTAATAATAAAACAGTACCTTGTACTTGATCCCAACTATAATTATAATTATTATATAAATAATCCTTATTGGAGGCAGAACACTCCTATTGGTTTAATTAATTGTTTATTGATTTTTTAGTAGACTTAACGTATGGAGATCCAAATTACGGAAAGACCCCTTATCTGGAATACCCTTGGTCCCGAGCATTCTGGATAACAGGTCCTATACCTGTACAAGATTTTTGGGATCCGAAAAAACACAAGGGAGGAAGGTTTTACATGGGCGAATGTTAATTGTCACGCATTGATTTAGTTTTATGTTCTTCAGATTTTGAAGTTATGGGTTTTGTGTACAGATTTTTGTGTTGGCTGACAATTTATTTTCTGATGATAAATGATTAAAAATAAGGTTAAGTATAAAAGGTTGTGGAGTTAAGCACAAAACAGAGATTGGAAACTAAATACAGTTTTATTAGAGAAAAAGAGGATTATAGAGAGATTTTTCCATGTTAAATGGAAAAAATTTCAAAAACCTTTTTCATCGACCCTTGTTTGGTGGGATTGGGTGAAAAAAGAGGCAAAGGGTTCTTTCTTATAATAGATGAAATTAAAAGTAAAAGAGAAAAGACAAGAGAGTATAATAATTTAGATATTAGATTAAAGGAGAAGGAAAGTCATTTCGCCACATTAGTGCCACCTTGAACGCTATATTTATTCTGCAGAAAGCATTACCGTACCTGAGTTAACAGCCCTATAAGCTTTATCCGTTTGTTTAAGATTGCAGCTGCCATTTTAGCTTGGGTTCATAGCTTCCTGCTGTAGATCTAGAGGCTGGTAGCTCAGATTACACATTCCTAAGGGAGTTCTTAACATTATTATGGGTGGGGGGAGCAGGAGAGAGGAGAGAGCTCGGCAGACTCTGGCCCCGGGAATGAAGGATTTTTCTGAGAGAGGAAGTCAGATACACTAAGAACATGTTTACAAAAAGGAGACAAGAAATCCTGTGTTTCTTTTGACAGAGGACTCGGTGCAGCGTTTCTGTGAGTGCTTATGGCTGTATTTACATAGACCTTTCTGATAAAGCTTAATTAGTTTTTACCTTTCCTTCTCCTTTAAAACCTATGATTAGATTTAAATAGAAGGGTATAGAAGTATGAGATGAAATAGATGAAATTTAAAAAGAGATTAAAATGATTGGGTAAAAGAGGTAATAAAATTATTTTCAAAAATGATCACGGCTTTTCTTTAAAAAATGTGTAGGTAAGAAATACTTTATTAATAAGATAGATGAATGGTATTTTAAACAAAGCATATGCATTTTATGATCATTTATTTACTAAGAGGAAAATGGATTTTAATGTTTTTTTAGAAAAAGAATGATCTTATAAAAATAAATTGTGGCTAGATAGGGAAATATATAGAGAAGAATGGCAATTTTATTCTTAGCAGATGGAAAAATCTCCTGGTAGCGATGGGTTATCTGTTGAGTTTTATAAAACATTTTGGGTTTTGGTTAAATGTGATTTTTTAGAAATTATTTATGGTGATGAGCGAATCTATCCCGTTCGCTTCACCGGAAAAACGGTGAAAAATTAGCGAAACGGCAAAAATGACCCGCGGCAAAAAAAATTGTCACCCACAACTATTCTTTGAAAACACGACTATTCTTTTGATGCCCGCAACTATTCTTGCGACAATTTTTGGACACATGGCAAATTTTTTCATCTGTTTCGCTAAATAATCTGCCAATGGCGAAACGCAGAAATTCGCCGCAAATCCATGCCTGGTGAAACATTTCGCCCATCACTAATTATTAATTATGTTTTAGAGAAGGGGAAATTACAGTATTGCAAAAGAAAGTTTTGCGTTGTTTATTTATAAGGTGAATGGGAAAAAATAAAAAATGATAGTCCTATTGTGTTGTTAAACGTAGATTATAACATTATAGCTGATATAAAACTAAAGCTGCTAGAATGCAAAATGTTTATAACTAAACTGATTCCAAATAGAGTGAAAAATGTGATTGATGAGTTACTGTATCCAGGACAATTATGTGCAATACTGGGTAGATGTATTTGGGAAAACGTAATTATTGTTAGAGACAATTTAGATTAAGAGTGATAAATAGGAACCTAGGTGTGGCATCGCAATGCATTGACTTGCATTGAGAAAGCCTATGATAGGATAAATCATGAATTTATGGTTTTAGTTGGGTTTATGGAAAATGTTATTAAAAAAGTGTTATATAATAATGTTAGTAGTGAGATTTCAGTAAACGGGTTTAAAACAAAGCCTGTTGCTGTTAAATCGGGTGTGAGACAAGGTTGTCCATTGTCACCGATATTTTTTGTATGTTTTGTTGAGCCTTTGTTATGAGTTATTGAACATAATAAAATAATGAAAGGAGTGAATATGCCAGGGATAAAGGATGACATCAAAGTTTTGGGACATATGGACAATGTAATTATTACGTGTACAAATAAGGAGTCTGTAAATAGGGCAGTTTTATGAGCAGAGTGTTTTTATGATGCAGCAGGTTCTAAATTAAATATTGATAAGTGTGAGTGTAATGTGTTTGGTAAATGGAATGATTTGATCTGGGGAAGTTTACTGGAAGGAAATATTAGAGAAAATAAGGAAAATATTAACTATGTGGAAATTAAGGAATCTTTCAATAATAAGGAAAGTATTAATTATAAAACCAGCTATTTGGGCAATTTTATTGTATGTTAGTCTGGTGTTTTTACCTAATATATTATAAATTAAGGGATATATGACAAAATTGTTTTTTGTTTAATTTGGAATTCTAAAATGGAGAAGTTAAAAAGGGAACTCATGTACAAAGATCCTAAAAATCGAGGTAAAGATGATCCAAATGTAAGAGTTTCTTTTTTTTTATTTCAATACATTTTTATTTGAAAGTAAAATGCAGTATTCCGACAACTTTGGTAACACATAAAGTAAAACCACAGAAAGATTATCAAAGTACAAAATCTATGGGTCCGACAGAAAAAGAGATAGTGTAGCATACAGTTATTATACATTTACCACTAGCAGCTTACTGTTGGCATGAACGTGGCCTCTTCACCATTCAGCCTAAAAAGAGTTCCATGGAGAACACCTAATGAGTAAATCTTTCAGTTTTCAGTTTTCTAAGAAAATATGTAAAACATAATACAGGTATCGGACCCCTTATCCGGAAACCCGTTATCCAGAAAGCTCTGAATTACGGAAAGCCCGTCTCCCATAGACTCCATTTTAATCAAATAATTCAGAATTTTAAAACTGATTTCCTTTTTCTATGGGAAAATAAAACAGTACCTTGTAATTGATCCCAACTAAGATATAATTACCCCTTATTGGGGGCAGAACAGCCCTATTGGGTTTATTTCATGGTTAAATGATTCCCTTTTCTCTGTAATAATAAAACAGTACCTGTACTTGATCCCAACTAAGATATAATTACCCCTTATTGGGGGCAGAACAGCCCTATTGGGTTTATTTCATGGTTAAATGATTCCCTTTTCTCTGTAATAATAAAACAGTACCTGTACTTGATCCCAACTAAGATATAATTACCCCTTATTGGGGGCAGAACAGCCCTATTGGGTTTATTTAATGGTTAAATGATTCCCTTTTCTCTGTAATAATAAAACAGTACCTGTACTTGATCCCAACTAAGATATAATTACCCCTTATTGGGGGCAGAACAGCCCTATTGGGTTTATTTAATGGTTAAATGATTCCCTTTTCTCTGTAATAATAAAACAGTACCTTGTACTTGATCCCAACTAAGATATAAATAATCCTTATTGGATGCAAAACAATCCTATTGGGTTTAATTAATGTTTTATTGATTTTTTAGTAGACTTAAGGTATTGAGATCCAAATTACGGAAATTGGTCCCGAGCATTCTGGATAATGGGTCCTATACCTGTACTACAAAGACATGATAATACAAAAAAATGGGAATACCTCCTAAATTATTCATCTTTCGAAATATGTTCCCACCCCAGTATGGTTAATAACAATCAGGGCTTTTATGGACATGAGAAGGTTAACCCCAATTGGTAGATATATATGGCGGTCAGAGATAATGTAGGATATTAGGGTGGTCTAACCATGGTTGCCATGGTTTCTTATTTAGTTGATAAAAATGGGCTACTGGTTTTATACAATATGGTGCAGGGTGGATTTTAAATAAATATGGTTGGGTTGAAATTGATATGAGCAAACCAATGACTGTTATAGGGACATGGTTTTATAGGTTTTAAAAACAAGTATTAAAGAGTGGAAATTAGCAGAATTCTCCTTTTTTTAATTGTTTAATGTGAAAAATAAGTCAAGGTTGGAGGAAACAAGAATTTGTTTATATAGTGGCAACATTTTATGAATAAGTATCAAAAAATATATGGAATATGGTTGTTTGCCTGTAAAGGACTTTCAGTACCTTAGGGCAGGGGTTTCCAACCTTTTTAGCCCCGCGGCCCGGTAGGAGGCACAAAATCTTTTACACGGACCGAGGGGGGCGGGGCGCGGCGCGTAATACATGCGACGCGCTGGGGGGGAGGGGGCGCTGCGGCCCACTGCCATGCCGTCCGCGGCCCGGAACTGGTCAGCGGCCCGGCGGTTGGGGACCCTTGCCTTAGGGGTTACTTACAAGCCCGAAGTGTCCAAGAGAAAAATGTAATTTGAGTAAAACATGGTTTCATTTATTTTGGAATTTTGCACAGAGACTTTGGAAAGAAATAAGTGGTATAATTAGTAAAATAACAGGTTTGGTAAAAATAAATTATGAGGTTTTGATGTTTTGACTGGGGATAAAATGTGATGAGGACAAAATTAATATGGAATGACAAATAATTAATACTGTAAAAGAAGTGTTAGGGAAAGTACAAATGTAAAAATTCTAAAAAAAAAAATCTTGTCCTGTCCTTGTTCCAGTTCTGTCTTCTCTAGACCTGTTCCAATCCAGTCTGCTAGCCCTTTTATGGGCTGAAAGCATGCATCCTCCACATCAAATTAGGGGAGTGCCAGAGCGAGAGAGAAGAGGGAAGGGGTAAATTCTATGTAGACGTTCCTTCTCCTCCACCATTACCTCAGTAAACCCCTTCCACATTATAGAACATTATAAACTTGTCCACACAGGCTCTAGATACATTGGTAGCTTTGTAGCATGGCAGGGCTTTATGAGTAGCAGCGACTTGTGATGAATATTTGACATATGTTGTTCTCTAGTAATGGCTCCCCCTTAGTTCATAAAATGAGTTCAGACATAAGAAATTATCAGTGTATTGGTAATTTTGTGATAGTGTCAAGAATATCCATAACAGCAAATACATACAGCATACACCCCAAATCTCGCCAAAGCCTAACTCACATTCAAGATGAGTTTTCAAGCCTATTCTAGCAATTCTCACCTAAGCTGCCCATCAGTCTGAGCCCTGCTATCACAGCTCCAAGACCACTCAGGGGGTCAGCCCCAGAGTTTGGGAACCATTGCTCTTAGAATTGCCACCTGTCCGGTTTTCAGTAGGGCTGTCCGGGTCAAAAGAGCCTGCCCAGTTTGCCCGGTTTGGAAAACTGATTCTTGAAGACTGATGTGGCAATTGGGCAATTGTGACGTCACTGCCCTGCCCAGTGACATTACACCCCGGCAGGAGAGGTGACAACCCTAATTACTCTACATTTTTTCAAGAGAAGAAGTGTTCTCATATTGTGCTGGACTACCATGTTGCTGCTGAATAAAAAGATAGTTCTACCATCTACATTTCTAAATCTACACCTTTTCAACATGGGCATAGTGTTTTTACCTGTGGGCAGGGAGCGGGGGACATGAGGGAGGCAGGCAAGGGGCAAGGAATGAGCAGGCTGAGGAGGATTTGGGGTAGGAGTCCCTGTGCCACTAAGAATATTTTTTGCAGGGGGGCCCAGCACAGACTAGTTACACCACTGACCAACAGGCTCCTCAACCCTGTCTTCCCCTATACAGATATTCAATAATCCATGAGATACCATAGAGCAGCTTTAGTCTGTAGGCACCACCTGCACCAGGGGATATGTAAATACCCCTTATACATTGAGTTTTACATCTAAAAGAGCAATCGCTGAGCTGCTTTAAATGACAGGAGACCCAGTAATGTGAGAGAGAAAGAGCTCATTCTCACACCACCAGGCGGATTTAATTGCTGATTGGATGCTGAGGGTTTCAAGTGAGTAAATCAGCCCCTACAAGTTATTAAATTCTGTTTGGACAACAAATCCTTTTAGGGTAATGTCCCACAGGTGATAATTCTTTGCTACTGCAGAGATTTCAAATTTAAAACAATGTAATTCAGCGTCAAATACCGGTGAAGGCGAATAAAAGGTATACAAATAAGGGTAATGTCCCACAGGGAGAATAGTGGCACGCGATCAATCTGCTACTGCGGGCGACTAATCTCCCCAAAAGCCTTTCCCCAGCAATAAAGGGAATGGCCGATGTTTTCCTGCAGGACGAAACTTTATACAACTTCGGAAAACTGAAGCGATGCGTGGGTCTATTCACTGCTGATTCCGCAGGGGAAAGGCTTTTTCGGGATTTTCGGGATTTATCACGTGCCACTAATCTTCCCGTGGGACATTACCCTTATTTGTATAGCTCTTTTATTCGCCTCCAGCGGTATTCGATGCTCAATGACATTGTTTTAAATTTTGACTTTGCTTTAAAGGAGACAAATCCTATAGAAATGGTGAATGTACCAGGGAATTATACTCCTCTAGATATAGAAGGATTGTGCTAAAAAAGTTGTGTTTCACACAGATTTTTTGAGAAATTCCACCAAAACCCCACTAGCCCCACCCATCTGTTCCACTGTAGGATAGCAACCAATCAGCAGCTAGGCTGACCTGATAGGGAACTGAAGCCTGTCTGTGCTTGTGTGAGTGCAGGGCTGTGATTGGCTCTCCCTCGCCTACTGTGCTTCTGGCAGGGACCGTTAGGACACGCCCACTCTTCATTTCAAACATGGACAGAGAAGTGATAGGATCTATAGGGAGCTCCAATAAAGGGGCCATTGTTACAGATAGGGTTAATGTTTTAGCACAAAGTGAAACCAGCACCTTATATTATTAATAATTGCCTATAAAATGACGGTTTTTCCCATTTATCTAATATGTCTCCTTTAATATCTTATCTATCTATCTATCTATCTATCATTTAACTATCTATCTATTTATCATCTATCTATCTATCTATCTATCTATCTATGTATCATCTATCTATCTATCTATCATCTATCTATCATCTATCTACCATCTATCTATCTATTTATCTATCATCTATCTATCTATCTATCTATCTATCTACCCATCATCTATCTATCTATCTATCTATCTATCATCTTTCTATCTATCTATCTATCTATCTATCATCTATCTATCTATCTATCTATCTATCTATCTATCTATCTATCATCTATCTATCTATCTATCTATCTATCATCTATCTATCTATCTATCATCTATCTATCTATCTATCATCTATCTATCTATCTATCTATCTATCTATCATCTATCTATCTATCTATCTATCTATCTATCTATCTATCTATCATCTATCTATCTATCTATCTATCTATCTATCATCTATCTATCTATCTATCTATCTATCATCTATCTATCTATCTATCTATCTATCTATCTATCATCTATCTATCTATCTATCTATCTATCTATCTGTATAGTTGGAATTGATTGGATCGAAGAGCAATGCTTTATATATATACACCACAGCTGACAAGGTGCTGGGCTGAGTAATATACATGGTAATAGGTACATAAATATTTTTCTGTGCTGTTTCTTATTAAAGAACCATGAAAGCCAAATTGCCTGCATGTAGTTATAAAACTGCTATTGAATTTATTCTCAGCAACATTAAAGGCTCATTTATTGCGTTGGTTGCAGCTATGCAGAGTCCCGGGTATAAATGATGCGCTAGGAGCTGAGGGCTAGCTCTGCTGCAATGAAACTGTAACCCAGAGAAAAGGGGATTTAACAAATCACTGCCGTGTGGCAGAATCGATTCATTGCAGCACTGACTTGGCACCAACAATGACTGGGTTTTTTTTATCCTTTGCTGCAGTGTTCGGCTTCCCAAACTTGATTCCTTGCTCTAGATCATTTCTTTTGATCGGTGAGGTCGTACGGAGATGGCTGTGATTAATATGTAGAATGGCGTAGCCACGGGCCAAAGGTGAATGCAGTCTCAGGGACAACTAAACTTGTTTCTTTGTAAGTAAATAAAGAAGAAAGAGATGCATCTGGGATTATATATATATATATATATATACTGTATGTATACAGAACAAAATAATCCCTTAACTATATTGGGCAGCAGTGAGAGGACTCCGGGGAGGTGGGCAGAGCTCATGTACAGCTGAATATGAAACCTCCCCGGCATCAATCAAAGCTGGGCTCTTGCAGAGCAGGGAATGAAACATTGCACGGCGTTGGGCTGTCAGGAGCTGCTTCTACATTGAATTTCCACTGCTTCCTCCTAGAAAAGATAACTGCTGGCAGTTCAATACGTGATTCCGGCATTGCTTTTCTAATGGGATATTTAGTCCTATTAGGTGCAGAACATCAGCTCCTGCTTTCAGATAAATCAAGGCGTGATGAGCAAAGGAGGACACAATGATACTCTAGCAGAATAAACTCGTTTGTGAAATGCTTACAATGTGTTTAAAGGGCCAGAGATGGGATGGGATATATGGGCTCCATCAATCATGTGCTGACAGAGGATCTTGTACTTCTGGGCAAGCCAGGGCTGCTGGGAGAGAGGCCTGAGGGATATGCAGAAAGGCTGGGCCTTGTGTTTAACAACAATGAATGAATCAGGCTCATGACTATCAAGCTCTTCTTGAACTTCAAATCTCAGCAGTCTTGTCAGAGGAGTTATAGTTTAGCTAGACAGCTAGAGGATCAAAGCATGACATCTCTTAAGCAAACCTTACTCTGTAAGTCACAGGAGCTAATCAGATATAAGGGGGTCACAGGCAGATACATAAAGACTAAGGGGAGCAAGAGTGTGTCCTTTAGTGATCAAACAGAGATCTGGGATCTGGCTGCACTCTGCATATTCTGCTAGCCCTGTCCTTACTACCTTCCATAGACCTACATGCCCACCCTCCAAGTGGTGGCTCTAAAACAAAGCACAAGAGACCCGCTGCAATTCATTTAGCGTGGAAGGCAGGGTGCAAAGTGCAAAAAATGGCAGATTATATCCCTTAGTACTTATGCAGAGAGCACTTCTCTCTGGGGTTGGTAGCACTCTGCATCTCATTCCAGTGGGTTCAGGCCAACCCTGTCTTTACCACCTGTGAAGGGCACCCCAGCCATGAGGCAAGGCAAAAAGTCATCACTTACTGGCAGGTTGAGTGCTTTTTGGCACCAAGTTATGTCCGTATATTTTGCTATACATCCTAGGCAATTCATATCAGTTATTTTAATTTAATCTTAAAGTAATAAATAAAACAAACCTGTGTACCTGAGTACATATATACGTCATACACAAATACCCAGTTTTGCTATGAAATTTCACAAAATAGTTCCAGAAAACACCAAATATGTGTTGTATATTATTATGTATGTTACAAATGGACTATACATGTAGGGTGGCCCAGGTCCAACACAGAAACACACTACTAATGCTAGGCATATGCTAATGGATCTACTCATTTGTCAAGGCACCTAAATCTTTGCCTGCTTTGACCACCCATGTGCTAGGCCCAAACTGTCTGATTCAATTGTTTGGTCCCTGACAGAATCCCAATAGGGGTCTACATAGACCCATCAGGCAAGGACCACATTAATACTCCAATGTGGTCCTCACCCCATAGGGCTTTCTAACCTACCTGATATCTGAATGGTTTTTGGGAAAGTCATAGGGAGACTCCCAAGCTGCCAGCTAGGTCCGAAGGACTCAAGTTGGCAACTTATATTGGCCCATGTATGGCCACCTTAAGACTAAGATTGTATATTGCTAGCAAATGACCCTTAATATATAAATAATTATAATGTGCTAGAAATTCTAGTCCTGTGGATTTATAGTGGAAATGTTTCTTAAAGATGCTATGGAGTGTTAAATGTGTGTTCCCAAGTGCATACCAAACCCACAGACAGGCATAGAGGGAGCATTTGGCTTAATATAGTTGGCCCAATCATGTCAGACCTCAGTACCACATTGTTCTCATTAGATAGGACCCCACTGACTACTCCCTCAGCTCTGTGTTAGTAATAGGCCTTATATGTGGACGTCAACAAATTTTCCACTCACAATAACGGGCTGCCCCAGGTAAAAGAGGGTAACATTCCACACTTCTCCTGGAGAGAACCATGGTATAGTAAGTTTTGGGGTAATAACTTTGCATTGATAAACATTTGCCTCTTTTGGGCAGGTTTAGTTCCAAAGCTTTGAAAATATGTCAATTTGTCAAGTGCGCCAATGCATTTTTTTGCCAAAAGTAATTCTGCCAGGTCCAGGCAGGGACTACCATTGCAATGATATGGCAGCACATACCCTCCATATAATAACATGCCGTGTATGTCATTGCTTTATGGCATTAATGTACCAGTGTATTTTCCCCAGTACAAGTGATGAGCGAATTTTTTCGCCAGGCATGAATTCTCAGCAAATTTCTGCATTTGGCCATTGGTGAATTGTTTTGAGATACTTCCGTGAAAATTTGCCGCAAAAAATTTGCCACGCATAAAAAAAATTTGTTGCGCGTCCAATTGGGCACAGTCACGTTAAAAAAGGGCGACCAAAAAAAAAAAGACACGGGCAACAAAGAAAAAAAAAGATGTGCCTGGCACAAGCAGAAATTTTGCACTCTTATTAGATTGTAAGCTCTACGCTGCAGGGACCTCCATTCTTTTATCTGTCACTAAGCTCTGCGGAGTCTTTAATGCGAATGTACTCTTTATGTATTTGTATTCGTTATTGTCCTCTGAATTTAAAAATCTATTGTTGTAATGACACCCTGTTTGTTTATTTACTGTTCTGCTGCTTACATAACTAGTGCTATATAAATAAAAATATACATACACACAATATGTGTGCCCCTACAGTATATATACACACACAAACATATTCCTACACCGATCCATACACAGGACTCTATGCTGTGCAGAAACTGTTTGATGAGTTATGAAAGCAGCGTGTAACTAAAGTCAGAATGAAAGAGTAATGTGAGGAGGTAGGTAGCCATGGTGCAGGAATGTTTTATTTATGAACAACAATGTAGGGTTGCCTTGATTACACCTATTATTTGTAAATGAAAGTGGTTTACTAAAGGCTTTCTCGCCTGCACTTCGCCGCGATTTGCTGAAGTCACGGAAGTTTCCTCTCAAGGCAACTTCTGCGACTTCGGCAAATCGCAGCGCCGCTGGTGAATTACATTCTAGCTGGTGGGATGGCATTTCGGGGAGATTAGTGTGTCTCCCCATGTGTCACAGCCCTAAGCCAATCTGTGATCTTCTATTGGTGCAGAATAGCTTCCAGTTCCATTGTGTTGATTCAATAAGATGCCATGAGTGATGAGTGAATCTGTTCCGTTTTGCTTCACCAAAAAATTCGCGAATCCTTTGAAAGATCCGTGAAACGGCGAAAATTTCGTGAAACAGCGAAAATGTTGTGTGGCAAAAAAAATTGTCGCCCGCGGCTATTATTTTGTCACGTGGCTATTATTTTGTCGCCCGCGGCTATTATTTTGTTGCACGGATATTCTTTTGTCGCCCACGGCTATTATTTCGTTGCGCAGCTAATCTTTTGATGCCGGCGACAATTTTTGGACGTGCGGCATATTTTTCCGCAGCAAATTTTTTCATCCGTTTCGCGAAACAATCCGCCAATGGCGAAACACGGAAATTCGCCGCGAATCCATGCCTGGCGAAACATTTCGCCCATCACTAGATGCCATATTTCCCCTAAAAACCCAAATGGTTCAGCCTTATAAGAAAGTGAATATACATTCAGCTAGGCAATCATTGCATAAATAATTAACTAATTGTTTTTATTTTTTTAACTAAAAGAACTAGCAACTTTCATTTTCATTAAACATTTCTTAATAATTTTTTTTATTTATATTTCTCCATAGGTAGCTCCTTTCGTTTTCATTGGAGTCTATATTTTAGTCTGCGGTCATGAATACTTATCCCCTTGCTCTGTGAGCTTCAGAAAGCTGCATTAATAGCCTTCAAGAAGATTTTCCCTTGGCAGCTCCCCTTTTTGCTATACAATGACCTACATCTGCAGCAGCTTAACCTTAAAACTGTGTGTGTGTATGAGCCGGAGTCTGCAGTGGGCTAAGGATTCAATGCGATGAGCGAGTCCCGGGTTAGGAACAGAAGGGAAACGGGTGGGCGAGCTGAGCAGGGAATGAAAGGGGTTGAGTTCTGTGGGTGGTAAAAGGAATTATGGAAGTCAAGAATGTTTCTTTATAGTCGACCACAGAACAGACTGACATTGAAAAGAGAATACGTAGAGGGATGTACTAGGCCAAGGCCTATGCTTACGAAGGTTTATATGGAATTTCAGTGCAATTACATCAGATAGTATCTAAAGAAAAAAAATTAATCATATACAATCATGTGATTCTGCAGGAAGCAAGAGTATATTTGTCTTTGTGTGACATTCAGTACTATATAAGCTCCTCTCAGTCGCAATCGCATAGCCGGCGTTCCAACAATTCCCTGATTGGTAACCCATACTGAGGCCTGAATTGCATTTATTCCCTTGGCAACGTTGCAAATAAGTCACATCAAATGTTTTATAATCAAACCACCTTTACTACACGGGTGACAATAAGATGAATGATGTTTCAGATGCAAAGTATCATTTAAATAAGTTTAATCACATATATAACTATATATGAAACTTGATTGGGAAGGACAAGTATTTATGGTGATGGCCCACAGGGAGATTAGTTGCCCGCGGTTAAATCTCGGCTACCGTGGGGGACTTATCTCACCAAAATACTTTTCCATCAGCAAAGTGAATCGCCGGTGGGAAGACATACGCATTGCTTTGTTTTGTTTTTTTCAAAGTTGCATGAAGTTTTCTCCTGCAGGAAATTTTGTGCGACTTCGGAAAACAAAGTGTCCTGTATTCCACCAGTGATTTACTTTATTGCTGGTGGGAAGGCATTTTGGGGAGACTAGTCTATCGCAAGATTAACAGCGGGGGACTTATCTCCCTGTGGGCCATCACCCTTAGGGTCACTGCAGGTTATTGAAGCAGCCATTGTCATACATTACTAGCTGTCCAGAAACAGGGTGGGGTTAGCCTAAATTATTAGGATGTGGTATGAGGTTCATGGGGTGTGGCCAAGCAGGGTCATAAATGGTATGTATGTACACAAAGATGAAAGTTTATGCAAGCCTAGGTATAGTGGCCCTTTAAATAGTGAGGGTAATGATAAATGCAACCTGTTGGGTTGCTCTGAACAATGGCTTGGGTCCATTTAGAAGGCTCAAGCTGGCCATACATGTACCAATAATATGACATGTACCAATATAATATGACATGAAGTACAATTATGGGGCATGTATGGTGGCTCGCAGATTCCAGCCCATATCCCTGTACTGTGGAATCAGGCAAGTCTGAAAATATAATTTGCTGATGCACCATGTTGGCCAGTGCATGGGACTGTGGCTCCTCTTAACTTCCTGCTGTTTGCCCAAATACTCTGACCAATGGAAAGGCAACCATACTGTGTATATCTATCCATTCACCCTGTGGGTCAGAGAGCGTACCCAGGCCAGCCTATGTATGATCACCTTTAATCTGTCTGCAATTGTGTAATACAGTAATATGTTGATAATTAATTTAAAGTTACATACACCTAATTACATGTTACATATAATACAGAAGTACTGGGAAATGAATGCCGTATAAGAACAAACCATTACGATAACACTAGGATGAGATATAAAAGTGCATAACTGGTACTGAGGTAAGCCAGTAATAGCAGTTAGGATTTAGTGTAAATGTCCATAGCTACTGTATGACCACAAACAATACAAAGTTTATCTAGAGAAAAAATTGAATTAGCAGTAGGGAGAAATGACTTGGTGCTGTGCGAACCCTCAGCGCCCTGCGTCAATAGATGCAGCACACTTGCGTCTAAAGAATTTGGTGCAGACGTCATTTGCACACTAAACACCGGAACTGACACGAGAGAAGATGGGAACTGGCGGCAGGCAGACTGTGAAAATATTAGGTGCAACTGTGTCCCATTTACAGCAAAGCGCATGAGCAGTTGCATCATTTTTGATTAACTGGATACAGTTGCGCCAGACCTGGCGAGCAAGAGTCAGACTCACAGGGCTGTATTTAGGTCCATTGCCACACTAGGCACTTAAATGCACTTCCGTTGCGAAAGTGATGCACAAGCAGTGCACATGTGACATCACTTCTGTAGGAGTGACATCACACAAAACCCTCACCCCTCCTGTTCCTTAGGAACTCTGCAGCGGAGGCTGGGGGAATTTTTATTTAAAAAAAAAAGAAAGAAAACTCTTTATATATAGGCACCCCAGGGCCACCCAACTGCTGCCCATGGCACAGGCCCTCAGGTGCCTATATATATATATACACACAACCCTACAGACATATCACAATTCTGTCTGATTCCACAGCACTTGTGCACACAAAGATGCATGAATTCTGGGGGAAAACAGTACATTGTAGGGGAAAAAAAAAACATGGTGATTTCATCTGAAAGTGCACTTTGCTTAATTCCACAGCGCTAGAGAATTTCACCCAGTGTATGACAGAGTCAATCAATACCTTATATATGACCCATGGGCATTAAACAGGCCTAACATAACATATGCTCCATAGGGAACTGTGCTATTTGCAGCCGGAATGCATCACTTACTCATTGCGCTACTATGGAACGGGAACCAAAAATAACACTTTGCTATATTAAGCAAAAATCTAAATCTATAATTAGCTTTCTTACTTCTAAACAGATGAGAACGGATGTACAAACGCCAGTGACGTACTGTATGGTAAATTGTCTACAGCATTCATTTCATCAGCATTTAGTTGGTTGCCTGGTGACCCCCTCCCCTGGGATAACCTTTATTATATAGGAAAGGATATTGCTTAGCCCAACGGCTCTCTCTATTTCCAGCAGAGTTCAAAAGGTTGTGTCCATGGGGCTAAAGATGAAGCATAAATCACCATTGCACTTCTGGTATCAGTATAATTTCCTGCTGTACGTGGGATAATAACAAATGGAGACCCCCATAGAAGGAAAATCTGATCCGGCTGCTGCTGCAAGTGGCACTAACTATCTGCTCATACTTTATACAAAACCATTGCAGCGCATGAGTTTCCAAACTAAAAAATATGATGATTCCATCAAATGATAATAATATAATAAGAATATATCATATTGTAATAGCTACACAAAATAATATACTTTATCTAAGTGCTCTTATTTTTCCTTTACAGGTATAGGACCCGTTATCCAGAATGCTCGGGACTAAGGGTTTTCCGGATAAGGGGTCTTTCTGTAATTTGGATCTCCATACCTTAAGTCTACTAAAGAATTAATAAAACATTAATTAAACCCTATGGGACTGTTCTGCCCCCAATAAGGATTGTTTATATCTTAGCTGGGATCAAGTACAGGTACTGTTTTATTATTACAGAGAAAAGGGAATCATTTAATCATTAAATAAACCCAATAGGATTGTTCTGCCCCCAATAAGGGGTAATTATATCTTAGTTGGGATCAAGTACAGGTACTGTTTTATTATTACAGAGAAAAGGGAATCATTTAACCATGAAATAAACCCAATAGGACTGTTCTGCCCCCAATAAGGGGTAATTATATCTTAGTTGGGATCAAGTACAGGTACTGTTATATTACTACAGAGAAAAAGCAAATCAGTTTTAAAATTCTGATTTATTTGATTAAAATGGAGTCTATGGGAGACGGGCATTCCGTAATTCGGAGCTTTCTGGATAACGGGTTTCTGGATAAGGGATCCCATACCTGTACTTTTATACTAGTGCCACAGATTAGGAAAAAAATTGCCTTTTTTTGCTGCCCCAATGGTACACAGCAGCTTATTCGTATTAACTATTATTATAAATTATAATATATTATATTATAAAAAAAATTTTAACCTAACACAGTAAGGGTCCCCTTGATTAGAGTGCCTGCATTAGGCAGCCCTTTAGTCATCCCCCTCCCATCCCCTACCCACCCACAGGCTGCAACGTGTCCCTGCCCTTTACTGCCCCCTGGGGAAATGTAAATAACCCCTAGTGAGTATCAGGGAAGGGTAACAATATATTATAGTTACATGCAAAGGAAACATTTTTATTTTTAGGTAGGGTTGGACTGGGGTGTATGAGGCCCACCAGGGATGCTACACCAGCCCCCCCCCCCCACACACTGCCTTTGCCAGGTCTGGGTTGGTGAGTCCCATTAGGTTTTTTCCCGGCATCCCACTGGCCCAGTCAGACCTTGTTTTTAGGTGTTACTAATCTTTCAATAGCAATTATTCACCAGCAATTTTTGGGGTCATACTTGATTCATGTTCATTTTCCCATAGATAGAGATAAAGCATACCCCCTTAAATATGCAGATACCTTGTGTTTCATTCATTCAGAATTTAACCCACAAAATTGTGGGTTAAAATGGCAAAACTAAACCTTTGCCATTATAACAATGGCTTGGCACCAGATTTAGCCCTGTTCTCCATCATAAAAATCTCCCAGGGGCAGAATATTTCCAATAAAACCTGCACTGCACTATTTGTTTTCCCTATGACAGGAGCGAAATCGGATAAGAAATCACACAAAATCTCCTCTTGCCGGTAACGTGCACCTTATGAGTCTGGCTATTGGTTGAAGTGACCAATAAACCCTGACAGGACTCGTAACAGTTATCTTTGTGGCCACAAAGAATTATTGATCTTTATCCTGATCAATTATTTATAAAGCCGCAGCATTGTGGGCCGCCCTGTATTATGGGGCTACGAGCAGCCGGGGCTGAGCTCTGAAATGCCTCTCTCACACCGCAATCTCAGTCCTTTCAATAATACATAGTGCCTTTTCAAATGGAAGGGGACGATTTTTAATAATGTATTTTGATAATATAAGTTGTTTAATAATGCAATACTGTTAATTATTTAATAAGGTACTAATTACATTTCTGCTTTATATTATATAGCCCATACATACACAGAGGCCAGCCTGAACTGGAATGATTTTATTTACTTATCAAGTGCAATTAATGTATTTGTCTATTATACTTTGATTTTCTGCAAATATATATATATATTACAGATAAGGGATGCCTTATCTGGAAACCTATTACCCAGAAAGCTCCAAATTACAGGAAGGACATCTATAGGGTCCATTTTAAGCAGATAATTCTGATTTTTATAAATTATCTTATTTTTCTCTGTAATAATAAAACAATACATTGTACATGATGGTAACTACGCTGCATGAATTCATACTGGGGACAAAACTATCCTATTGGGTTTATTTAATGCTTAAATAATTTTTAGCAGACTTAAGGTCTGGAGATCTAAATTAGACCCCTTATCTGGAAACCCCAGGTCCAAAGCATTATGGATAATAGATCGCATACTTGTATTAGTATATAGGCACTAATTAAGGAAGTTAATGCTCAAAGCCAAAAATGCAACATGAATGATTTATTAACAAACAGTAGTGACAGAATGGGTAACCCTATTAAGAGGGTAATGGGAATAAAATGATAGATACAGAGTGTAGGGTCAGGTTATTTAGGGAAAGAGTGGCAATTCAAAGCATTTGCAGGGAAAATAAATGAGCCAGACCACAAAGTATTGCTGCCCATGGCAATATTGTATGACTCAGTGTCCGACTCAAAACATCTCCTTGGTCCTTCTATGCTTGCCCCTTCCTTCTGTCTCTTCCCTTTCAGTGCGCCCCCACTGGCACCCAATGTATCTGCCTCATCTGCCTGAGGTGGTAGCCTTGGAGGCTCTTTTGTGGCCACATGGCCGTACAGAGAGAAAGATGTTTATGTAAGAGGATGAGTGAAAGGGTCCCAAGTGCTGGGGAAGGCTTTATTATTTTTATTGTTATCATTATTATTAGTAGTAGTATCATTATTATTATTATTATTATTATTATTATTATTATTATTATTATTATTAATAATAATAATAATAATAATAATAATAATAATAATAATAATAATAATAATAATAATAATAATAATAATAATAATAATAATAATAATAAACTGTATTTATGAAACAGCAAAATACAAGGGTATATGTACAGTATGAAACATTTAAGAAAATATACAAAACAACTACCAATACAAGTGGTAAAGAGGGCCCTGCCCAAAAGAGCTGTATCAGGCCTTTAGATATCAATTAAACAAGCTACCAGATTGCTGTTGGGGGACCCTGGGAATTGCTGTTCAATTGCAACTTTTTTTTTAAAAAACTCGAATTCGAATTATGTTTCAAAACCTTGAATGTCTGGTATTTATTAAGTGGAAGAACCCCGAAAAATTGAATGTAAACTCATCTAAAACCATCTAAAACCATCTAAAAGCTTGGGAGTTGCTATAGAAGTCAATGGGAGTTGTCGTAGGCAAAGTCAAGCCATATTTTCAAACTTGAATTTTTCAAGTTTGTAAACTCAAAAAATTCGAGGTATTTGAGTTTTTATTCGAAGAAGCAAGCATTCGATATGCGAGTTTATTCGATTTAGAAAAATTAACTCAAATTCTAAAACACGAGAACTGATAAATAAGCCCATTAATGTGTTGTCTATCACTACTGCTGCTGCTGGCTCTGTATTTGCACCAGTCTGACACCTTGTGGCCAACCTATAAAATTACAAGGAGAAAATGCCTTTGTAGTAATAAGGTCTGTGCACACTGGAAATTGC
Organism: Xenopus tropicalis; assembly: GCF_000004195.4. Classification (NCBI taxonomy): domain Eukaryota; kingdom Metazoa; phylum Chordata; class Amphibia; order Anura; family Pipidae; genus Xenopus; species Xenopus tropicalis. Next base: position 26,605,929 of record NC_030681.2, on the reverse strand, counting down.
GTATGAGAAAATGAGAAAAACACTATTGGTTTTATATATATACTCTAGTGTATATGGGGAAGGTTGTCACTTTGTTTACTGTGATTCATATTATTGTGGTTATTGTTGTCCCATCGGTTCGATCTGTACGGCTACTGGGTGGAAGGGGCCCCATTTTAGGAAGGTGGGTATAATAAGGAAGTGCAGGTTCCATATTACTGGCCTGTGTATGAAAAAGGACAGATTTATTGCAGCAGGTTGGGGGCATGGTGCTCCTAGCACTCAACTGATTCTAATCTCCTGACCCCCCCCCCCCCCCACCTAGCTCTGGACTGTAGCTTCAACTGATGTCCCAAAGCCTACAGAGAAGTCAGCACAGAGTAAAGGGCTTAGTTACCCTTTTTATTGGGCAAGAACATGCTCAGTGTTTCAGGGGGGAAGAAGTCAGCCTTGACAATGAGCTCCCACTAATAAGCTGTTTGTGATCTCTTGTGTTTGTTTGTGATCTCTTGCAGGACATTTACCTGAGACAATTCTCTGCACACGTGATGTCACTAAGGAAAGGAACATCCCAGTGCAATGCATTGTGGGTTATGTAGTTCCTGCATACTGTCTGTAAGCTGTGGAGAAGTTGTTACAATTTGTAACATCAATATTTTAGTCCCTCCGCCCCTGCTGGGATTTCAAATGAGGCAGAAAGAGAACTGTTTTGCTGCTGGATTTCAGCACATAAAAATTGCATTTATTTATACTTTTTGAATGAAAAAAATTACAATGACTGGTATAATAGGGGTTTGTGTGTTGTGTGGGGGGTTGGAAGCCATATTTAGCCATAATGAAATGAGAGTGACAGTGCTCCTGTGTTAACTCAAATTATACCCAACCAATAAAGAAAGATATACCCAGTACCCAGCACTCAGACCATCTGTGTATAGAAAGAAGCAACTGCAATCTGTATTAGCCTACGGCTAATTGACTAATCCATAAATATGAATCAGTACCCTAATGTCCCCATACAAACGTGTGGCAGGCACAAGGCTCACGTAGGTGATACGGAAATTCAGATGCGCAGTTACTGACTGGTCCCTAAAGGGGAGATTGCTGTTACCAAGAAAAACGTGGTTAGCTTGAATCGTGATTTACGACCTGAGAACCCCAAACCCACAGTCCTTATATTAATGCCAGAAAATTGATCCAAAAATAATGGCAGAGGTCACTGCAGAACTATAACTCACGCAAACATTCACATTTGCCCACCATCAAGTAATAAAATATTATTCACAGCATGCACTTGAGGCAATAATGTATGTATATATGTATACACAGGTATGGGATCCATTATCCAGAAACTTATTATCCAGAAAGCTCAGGAATTACGGAAAGGCCATCTACCATAGACTCTATTTTAAGGAAATAATTCTAATTTTGTTTTTCTCAGTAATAATAAAACAGTACCTGTACTTGATCCCAACTAAGATATAATTACCCCTTATTGGGGGCAGAACAGCCCTATTGGGTTTATTTAATGGTTAAATGATTCCCTTTTCTCTGTAATAATAAAACAGTACCTGTACTTGATCCCAACTAAGATATAATTACCCCTTATTGGGGGCAGAACAGCCCTATTGGGTTTATTTAATGGTTAAATGATTCCCTTTTCTCTGTAATAATAAAACAGTACCTGTACTTGATCCCAACTAAGATATAATTACCCCTTATTGGGGCAGAACAGCCCTATTGGGTTTATTTCATGGTTAAATGATTCCCTTTTCTCTGTAATAATAAAACAGTACCTGTACTTGATCCCAACTAAGATATAATTACCCCTTATTGGGGGCAGAACAGCCCTATTGGGTTTATTTAATGGTTAAATGATTCCCTTTTCTCTGTAATAATAAAACAGTACCTGTACTTGATCCCAACTAAGATATAATTACCCCTTATTGGGGGCAGAACAGCCCTATTGGGTTTATTTCATGGTTAAATGATTCCCTTTTCTCTGTAATAATAAAACAGTACCTGTACTTGATCCCAACTAAGATTTAATTAATACTTGGTGGGGGGCAAAACAATCCTATTGGGTTTATTTCATGTTTAAATACATTTTTAGTAGAATTAAGGTATGGAGATCCAAATTACAGAAAAAAAACCCTATCTGGAAAACCCCAGGTCCCAAGCATTCTGCATAATAGGTCCAATACCTGTATAACAAAGGGGTTGCCTTTCCATAGCTTTAGGTAGGTAGAGCCTGACCCCAGTATAAAGATTAGATCTCCCCATATGTGTGGGCCTGGGAGCGAGGTCCTTGGGCTGGCGCTTGGGGAGGAGTCTAGGACAGTCACTCCATGGATGCTGTTATGAGATGCTGGGGCCTACACAGAGGCCTGGCCACTCCTAGTGAGGGATACCCCAGTAGCAGCCATTGCTCACATAACTATGTAACAGTTATTGCTATAGATGTATGTAACAATATGGCTTTAGCTGCATCACAATAGAAGAGTTAATGTTATTGGCTTATGTATAATCTTCTGGGCTTGGTGGAAGATTTGTTCCCACTGAATAAAACTAGGTCTCTAGCACGAGTTCTTTCGTATTATACAAAAAAATATACTGTATATAGTAGTTATGAACTGGATGGGAAACGTGACACCCAGTATTGCACACTGGGGTAATATAGTAAATAAGTCCCTCCATATAAATTACAGTACCCCCAAGGGCACCAAAAGTGGGATAGGACCGCACCACCTGGTTGGCTGGTTATTTTTATCACAAAATGAATAAAAGTTATGTTTCATACATATAATAGGCAGTTATCCAGGATATATATTCAGATTATCTTGCGTAATATTCTGTGTAGGATTACAGTATTCCTGCCCTTGTCGGAGGGTTTAATAGCGAGGGCAGGATTACCTTTAGCTCATGTAGGGCTCCCCTAAGTGCTGCTCACAAATTGTCTGAACCCCATTGAGTGAATCTGGTGTTCTTGGCCTTGGCCACCAGTCTGACAGAGCCATAGACCACTCATATCTCAGATAGTTGAAGATATTGTTTAGAATGATTATGAAGTGATGTAAATTTACTATTCTCAATTAGGCCATCAGCATTATACAGAAATTCCAAAGCATCTTCTGCCTCCATTATTGTATCCTGATTCTCCAGGGCAGAAACCTGTGTAGGGGGCTGATAAAGCCCTAGTGGTAGGACAGCTAAGTGGTAGAACAGATAGGGCATTAGGCATGAAAGGAAAACCCAGGATAGGACACTCTCTGCCATAGATCACACTAGGGGGGACATTTACTAATCCATGAATCCGAATCCCGAAAGGGAAAAAATCGTATTGGAAACGAATATTTTGCGACTTTTTCGTCGCTGTCGCAATTTTTCGTATTTGTCGCGGCTTTTTCGTTGCTGTCGCGACTTTATCGTATTTTGCGCGACTATTTTGTCGCCATCACGATTTTTTCGTATTGAGCGATAGTAAACGGTGGAAAAACCAATACGATTTTTTCGTGACGGCGATGAAAAAGTCACAGAAAATATACAGAAAAGTCGCGACGGCGACAAAAAAATCGCAGAATATACGAAAAAGTCGCGACAGCGACGAAAAAGTCACAAAAATACCGATCATTACGAAAAACCGCATTTGGACTTCGGACCGTTCGTGGATTAGTAAATCTCCCCCTAGGTGTTACAGATAGGAGTAGAATAGCTAGTGAGTAGCCTGAGCTCCACCGAGTAGATTTATATGGACTAGAGTCCTGTGTGCACTGCCCAAGAGTAGGGGTCCAAGTGTATAGGCCTAGGGGTAGAACTGTCCCGTAGGTTCCACTCAAGAGGCCTTGGGGTGACACTTTCTCTCCATTCAATGTGCAGTTGCTGGGTAATTCCTTTCTGCTGAGCATATTGTGAGTATATGTAAAGCAATTGTATCCTGTCACTCATGCCTAGTTCTTGAAGACTATGGGCAAGAACCTGCCAATTAAGAAGTTACAGTTTAAGATCCACTGGTCTCTACTGGAGATATATAGTTCTACAACACCAGAGCCTGCACCTGATGAGTCACATGCATAATGTACAGGTAAAGTGATAGTCCCCAAAACACTAAATATCTCCATTTAACTATCTCCTTACACCTGACTGGCAGTTAATCTTTCCTGGGAAAGGTTCACCACTCATACATTTGGATCTGTCATTTGCTGATCTATTACCACTGATACCAGGGCTTCATTCCGCTCTGGGCTTGGATATACATTTGGGATTACCCACATTACATTTTGTCCCTTTGCACCTTGAGTCCTTTTACAATACATTGGGGAGGCTTGTTCGCATGGATTCCATTTCCCAGGTCCCACAATTGTGGTTGTGTTCCAAATCCCTTGCACCACCAACATTTTAGCCTCCGGTTTCCTGCTAAAGGGGTTGTTTACCTTTAATTTAACTTTTAGTATGAGATTCTGAGACAATCTGCAATTAATACTTTAGTATATATATATATATATATATATATATATATACATTTTTTAATTTTATATGTTTTATATATATTATATATAATATTTATTTAGCTTTTTGTGCAGCAGCTCTCCAGGTCTGAGTTCCTCTAGCAACTAGGCAGTGGTTTGGAAGAGAGGCTTGAATATGAAAAGGAAAGAGACTGCATAACAAAGATAAGTAACAAAAAGTATCAGTATCAATAAAATTGTAGCCTCACAGAGCAATAGATTTTTGACTGCTGGTGTCAGTGATCTGAAAGCAGTAAAGAGGAAGGCAAACAATTGAAAACTGCTAAAAAATAATAATAAAGACGAATTGTAAAGGAAAAGGATATTCTATAACATACTAAAAATTAAAGGTGAACTTTATCCTTGGGTCCCCAGATGATGCAGGATTGCAACATATAATCAAGGCTTAAAGCATTCTGGGAGTTGTGCTCCAACACAACCAGCATATCCCTGCGCACTGGTACCATCAAAATACAGACTGCAGACACAGTAAGATGTGGGAGGGTAGCACCAGCTCCCGTGGTAAGAGCTAACTACCTTATTATGCAAAGTCATGATTATGATTCTCAAGATTTTTTAGGTCACATGTTTAAACTTTTCTGCAAATAAACCTGAAACTCCTTACAAGCTATGATTCCTCAGAACGATGGGAAACTAACTGCTTATCTAGATTATAAGGAATATAAGACAATAAAGATAGCCCCCTCTGCCAAGAGAATTGTGTATGGCAAGGGTGTCAGTCTATTTTCCCCCACTAGATGGCAGCAAAGTCCACATAATAGAACAAGAGTCCAATGAGCAACTATATTTCATTCTACCCCATTATCAACAAACAGGGAAAGGAATTTCACTGCACAGTTTTACATGGGGAAATGTCCTGCCATCCAGTAAAGTATTGGTCTAATAAAAAGGGATGCATTCATACCATTTCAACTAAGCTTTTTGCAAAGCCTTTTGTGGTATATACTCTGGTGTAGTTGCTGGTGGTGGAGATTGTGGTATCACTCTGTTGGACTGCACATTACCAGCAACAAAGTCTGCTCAAAGGCTGCATACTGTATATACTTCCCTATATGACATCTTCTTTTTCATTCAATCCGGCCCTACAACATTCTGTATGACATATAATTTGCTCACTACATATTTATAGGCTCTAGCCAATTGGAGGTGCAGCTCTGTGAAACTGAGACAAAGAGCCACAGGTATGTTCTGCTACCCCTACTGACACCTGGGAGGAGTGTCTTTTGGCCCTTGGAAAACCCAGAGGAGTCTTCCCCATAGAAGGAATCCGAGTGGGGCAATATTTTCCACTAATGCTGCCCTATTAATTAAACCCTGGTTGCTTTTCTTTTGATATAGAAAATACTTCAAAACATTGCCGATATCGAATTTATTAACCAGGTTAAATCTGGCTGCCAACACTGTGAGCACTATCCCCCCTTAGAACAGTGCAGAAATCTGTTAGCAGCCTGCGTTTCCATTGGCTGGAATGCCCACTATGCACCTTGCTCCATTATTATACGGATGGAACTGCTGTTAGAGGTTTCTCAGTGAGGTTCTTGGTAAAAGGCATTTGAAAGTTATCAAAGTCCACGTCATAAGAGAAGATCTGCCGTCGCACTTCCCTCTTTTTCATTCGCTCTGCGGTGGTGGGCTCAGCAATCCAGACCTTCAGAGACACAAATGAATATAATAAATAGACTGCAGGCTTCAGTTCCTCCTTAATATCATTCAGTTGTTTCATCCCAGAGTCACTGACTACTAGGGCCAAATCAGTACAGTAACCCACATCCACCAATGAGATTGTTGCTTTCAGAATCCTACAGTAGCTGCAGTGTAAACTGTTCCTTGGTTGCTATGGATTGCTAGATGACCTTTGACCATATTACTACTTCACCCCCAAGTGCAAATATGTTTTAGGTTGCAAACATATACCCCCATATGGAATAAAAAGCACTAAGTTTTCTGATTGGTTGCTATGAGTTACTGCTCCTGGTCAAACCTGCCTTTTATTACATAACCCCCTCCATCTTTTGTCTATACTACTAATGTGATAATTGTTATACAGTGGATCAATGTTCCCTTAAGCAGTGCTATGTTTACCAGCCAGACTTATACTTGATGCCAATATTAATTAGGAAGAAAAGATAGGAAGCCTGGAGTTTTTCCCCATAGGCACCCCTAAATATAATGGCACCCAAAGTTTTAATGACTAAGGGCTGCCTGGCTGTGTTCCATTTGGGCACTTGCCATACACTATCATATATATGAGTAGTGACAGGCTGAAGGGAATTTTGTTTGCGCAACAGATAAATGGTTAAACACAGCTGAGCTGGTTGCAAACAGACTTTAATTTTGTAACAACTGCGCCATCTGCTGGTCTGTTTTCACATGATGTAGTCGAGGTAATTGTCAGGAGAAAGAAACAGCTCTGCTCTGATGTTCTTCTGGGTAGGAAAAACATTAGAAACCTCAGATAACTTTTCTCACGTATTTCCTAACCAGAAGAACATCAGAGCAGCTCTATTTCTTTCTCCTGCCACATTTGAGTGCTTATCCATTGGCTGAAAAATGCTAGTGCAGAATATGCCCCATTGGGGGTTCTCTGGCAGAGATTTTTTTTTAGGTTGCCTAGAAAAAGCTGAAGAAGCTGCCTACAGGATGCGGCCATTTGGTTACATGGGAACTCCAGCTTCCAAACCAAAGGTTGTTAAAGAGCCCCACACAACACAGAAACCCCTAATATTCCTATCACTGTAATCTGTTCCTTCAAAAACTATGTATAAATACCATTTTTATATTCTGAAATCCAGCTGCAAAACAGTTCTTCTCTTTCTGCATCATTTATAATCCCAGCGGGGAGGAGGGACATAAACACTGATGTTACAAATTGTAACAACTTCTCCACAGCCTACAGACAGCATGCAGGAACTACATAACCCATAATGCATTGCACTGGGATGTTCCTTTCCTTATTGACATCACGTGTGCAGGGAATTGTACGATTTGGAGGATCGAAAAACCCAAAACCCGAATCCTTCGGCCGAATACTATACTAACTAAATCCTAATTTGCATATGTAAATCAGGGTATGGAAGGGTGAAAGAGAACCGTGCACACAGGGGCCAGAATTGGCCGAATCCAAATCCTGCTGAAAAGGCCCAATTTTGGCCAAATCCCGAACCGAATCCTGGATTCAGTGCATCCCTGCTGAGGACAGGCGACTACTGTTACATTTTATTTGAGTCTCACAGTAGGCAGCCAGTTCAGCAGGGGAACAGGGGGTGGGGCTTAGGGAACTGTATCAAACCATATTATTACATTAAAATAATGAAAAGGCTGCATATTTTTAATTGATGTATATTGCAAAGTTGCTTGAAATTATGTTTACTTTTTCAGAAAGCTTACGTTGTGTTTGGGTGGATTTCCTCTCCAAGCGGCCAAGGACCTATTTCGGCAACCACTGTGCCTAAAGCTAAATTATAAAAACTTCAACTAAGCCTTTTTTGCATTTCAAAGCCGAATAATGGTCTCAATAAAAAAAAATGGTGTCATGGGGCAGATTAGTTAGTAACAGTCCTACTAATATAAAACTGATGGTTATTTTTTGCACTGTGTGTGGTAGGATTAAGGCAATTAATCAGAATAACCTTCTCTTTGCAGCCGTTGATAAGAAAAGAATTATTGTTCCCTTGTGAAGAACCAAATCTGAAATCAAAACCTGCTTAAATAATATAGTGCACAAAAAATGTACATTCAGTCACAAATGCGACTCGTGGATGTAGAAGAAGTGGCACAGAATAGTCCTTCCCAGCAAATGGCTCATTATAAGATAACTCTCATAAGAACACAGTACAGGTATGGGATCCGTTATCTGGAAGCCCGTTATCCAGAAAACTCCAAATTACGGAAAGGCTATCTCCCATAGACTTCATTTTAATCAAATAATTCAGATGTTTAAATTAAATTTCCTTTTTCTCTGTAATAATAAAACAGTACCTGTACTTGATCCCAACTAAGATATAATTACCCCTTATTGGGGGCAGAACAGCCCTATTGGGTTTATTTAATGGTTAAATGATTCCCTTTTCTCTGTAATAATAAAACAGTACCTGTACTTGATCCCAACTAAGATATAATTACCCCTTATTGGGGGCAGAACAGCCCTATTGGGTTTATTTAATGGTTAAATGATTCCCTTTTCTCTGTAATAATAAAACAGTACCTGTACTTGATCCCAACTAAGATATAATTACCCCTTATTGGGGGCAGAACAGCCCTATTGGGTTTATTTAATGGTTAAATGATTCCCTTTTCTCTGTAATAATAAAACAGTACCTGTACTTGATCCCAACTAAGATATAATGAATCCGTATTGGATGCAAAACAATCCTATTGGGTTTAATTAATGTTTTATTGATGTTTTAGTAGACTAAAGGTAGGGAGAACAAATTATGGAAAGACCCCTTATGTGGAATGCCCTTGGTCCCAAACATTCTGGATAACGAGTCCTATACCTGTATGACTTGTTTTTCTTACCGATTTAGGCACAAAGGTTATATCGACTCTTTTTGTTTCGCCTGCAGTAATCATGCTGTTAAGATGAATGATGCCACTTTTCTTCTCCTTTGAAGGAACAGCGAGTTTTGTTTGGATCAACTAGAAAGTCAGTGTTTAAAGAAGAAAAAAGGAAAATCTGGTTATTCTGATATATTCATTTGCAGGAACAAACATTTAATGGTGCATATCTATGTAAGTTTTACCGTGAAACTCCAACTTCTTGCCTAAAAGCTTCTTGCCAAGTAAATGTGGCCATGCAGGAGCCAATAAAATTGCATATTCATCCCAACAGACCGAGTTTGTAGCTTATTGTACCATGTATGTTGCCCTCCCTTTGGCCTGGCCAACCCATATCTAGTAATAACTATAATAACTAACAAATATCTAAGTGGCAGGTTAAAAAATGCCTTGGACCAAGGACTGCATCTGCTGCTAGAAGCTCACCCTCCTGTCTTCGCTATGGCAGTGGGCAACTGTTCTTTGGAGCATGTCCAAGTAGCTGCACCAGCAGGCACATTCTAGTCATAACATATAAGCCCAATGCAGAGCCTGAAGGCAGGAGGGTTGCCTCTAGCAGTAGAATTATGACACTGTCTGCTAGAAAAAGTTTTTTTTGGAACAAAAATGATAAGTTAAAGAACCTGTAAATATAAACCTGTAAATATAAAATTGCACTTCTAAGAGCTTTTGCACTTTTGGTTAATTACGTGAAAAGTCTTCTGACGTTTTGCTGGTCTTTTCTTATCAGAGCAACATCATTTGCCTATTTGTGTCTGTTAGTTACCCTCCCATATAGATTGTAAGCTCTACGGGGCAGGGACCTCCTTCCTCTTGTGTCCTCGACTCTTAACTTATTGCTGCTGTATTTATCTGTATTTATCTGTATTTATTATTATACTTTGTATTTATCTATTATCTTATTAACACCCTGTTTGTATTAATGTATTCTACTGTACAGCGCTGCGTACATAAGTAGCGCTTTATAAATAAAGATATACATACATACAACATCACAAAAGTTTTCTTACATTTTCTCCCAACTGAGAGAAAAACCAGCCAGCAGATGGCGCTGTTGTTTCAATTTCATGAAATTTTCTGAGAGCAAACACACCACTAGGTGATGTTTTTTCAATTTCACTATACAGGTATAGGACCCTTTATCCAGAATGCTCGGGACCAAGTGTATTCCGGATAAGGGGTCTTGTGGACCTCCATACCTTAAGTGTACTAAAAAATGAATAAAACATTACTTAAACCCAATAGGATTATTTTGCATCCAATAAGGATTATTTATATCTAAGTTGGGATCAATTACAAGGTACTGTTTTATTACTTCAGAGAAGAAGGAAATCAGTTTTGAAATTCTGAATTATTTGATTAAAATGGAGTCTATGGAAGATGGTCTTTCCATAATTTGGAGCTTTCTGGATAACGGGTTTCCGGATAAGGGATCCCATACCTGTATTAGCAGTGTCAAAAATCATAATTTACATTACAAAATTGCTTTATTGTCATCTTCATTGTTTACATAGCTCCAGCAAGTTACGCAGTACTTTACATTAACTTATAACGAACAGAGGTGTTACAATAATTTAACAAACCAGAGTAACGGACTGAAAATAGGAACAGAGGGCCCTACCTGCAACAGCTTACCATCTTAAAGATTCATTTGAATTCATTTGTTTTGTGGATTTACATTTCCTTTAAAAATAAATAAAGGATAATGCAAATAATGTTTCTTAGTCTTCATTTAAGGAATGCGTGTCAAGAGTCCCTCTGTGAGAGTCCTAGCCTAGCCCAGTGGTTAGGGGTTTTCAGGATAAGGAGTCTTTAGTAAGTCTACTAAAAAATTATTTAAACATTAAATAAACCCAATAGGATTGTTTTGGCTCCAATAAGGGATAATTATATCTTAGTTGGGATCAAGTACAGGTACTGTTTTATTATTACAGAGAAAAGGGAATCATTTAACCATTAAATAAACCCAATAGGGCTGTTCTGCCCCCAATAAGGGGTAATTATATCTTAGTTGGGATCAAGTACAGGTACTGTTTTATTATTACAGAGAAAAGGGAATCATTTAACCATTAAATAAACCCAATAGGGCTGTTCTGCCCCCAATAAGGGGTAATTATATCTTAGTTGGGATCAAGTAAAAAGGTACTGTTTTATTATTACAGAGAAAAGGGAATCATTTAACCATTAAATAAACCCAATAGGGCTGTTCTGCCCCCAATAAGGGGTAATTATATCTTAGTTGGGATTAAGTACAGGTACTGTTTTATTATTACAGAGAAAAGGGAATCATTTAACCATTAAATAAACCCAATAGGGCTGTTCTGCCCCCAATAAGGGGTAATTATATCTTAGTCGGGATCAAGTACAGGTACTGTTGTATTATTACAGAGAAAAGAGAATCATTTAACCATTAAATAAACCCAATAGGGCTGTTCTGCCCCCAATAGGGGTAATTATATCTTAGTTGGGATCAAGTACAAGGTACTGTTTTATTATTACAGAGAAAAGGGAATCATTTAACCATTAAATAAACCCAATAGGGCTGTTCTGCCCCCAATAAGGGGTAATTATATCTTAGTTGGGATCAAGTACAAGGTACTGTTTTATTATTACAGAGAAAAAGGAAATCATTTCTAAAAATGAGAATTATTTGCTTATAGGTAATGGACTTCTAGATAACAGATCCCATAACTGTATACCAATTGCCGCATAGGAGGCAAGAATGCAGTTTAACAAAATGTAAGGCTAATTTCAGACAAGGCATAGGGTGTATATTTTCGGCAAGCAGAAAACCGATTGCCAAAAATACCGCCCTTCGCCTCCTACACTTGCCGAAGATATACGCCCTACGCCTCGTCTGGCATTAGCCTTAAATGTTGGCGCCAGTTTTTTTAAATATGGCTTCCTTCTGCAAGACACAAAATCCAGGGACAGACAATATACCTCTTGTTTGATATGTGCTGGATCACTGGGTCCAGGGGTCTGCGTTTTGGGTCCTTTCGCTTTGCCTTCCATATTTCCTTTCGTCTTCCCCTTCTTCTCCTTTGGCTTAGGCAAGCTGTCTAGTTTGGCTTGTATCATGTCTATCAGCCGGTAGTCAGCATAAGCCTTTGCAACATCTAAAACTGTCTGACCTATTGGATCAGAATCCAAAGGGCAATGGTAAGCAGGAAATAATCAACGGACAAATCGTAAAATAAAAAATATATTTAAAAAGATTTAATAACCATCTTGAAATATATGGGGTTATGAAATAAAAGAGACTACATTTCCCCAGGTGCAGCAACACATATCAAGCAATCAGCAGGTTTCATTTACTGGTCACCTGTTTAAAAGCAAACATCTTGTTGGTTGCTATGGGTTACTGCTCCTGGGCAAACTTAGTGCCTTTTATTACATATGGGAGAATATATTTAAAGACAGAGCAAACAATGGTAAAAATTAACTAGCAAAGGAAATACTTTTTTTTTTTAATTTGTGGAGTTTTGGAAATAAAATAAAAACCTTCACCTTTTTTGTTCTGTATTTGTACTTTTGCACCAGAATTTATTAGTAAATGAGCACAGTTCAAACTCCCACTTTCAATTGCCCTCATTAATGGTGTGGATCCGTTGAAAGCAAGGGCGTCAATCTTGGCACCGTGTTTAAGCAGCAGGTCAGCTATGGCGTCTTGGCTGGCGTGACAGGCATGGTGCAAAGGCGTCCACAAAAAATTATCGGTTGCATTGACGTCAGCACTGGAAAATACAAAGGGAGCATTAACCAGAGTTCTCTGCACTTTTCTAAAAGAGAGACTTTTTAGCTGGCATTTTTTTTATGAATTAGTCTATATTTATAAAGCATTATCAGGCCCAGAATGGTAGTCTGGGGATTCTGGCTAACACCAGAGGGGCTGCTGTAAGATGCCATAGACAGTCACTATTTATTGGGCTGGTGGGGGGCTGTTTGGGGCTCTGTGTACTTGAAATGCCAGGGCCTATTTAGAATCCCAGTCCAGGCCTCAGCACCATCATTATTTTCTTCAGCACTTGAAAGGGACTGTAGTTTTTACCCTTGTTCAAGAAGATATTGGACAACATTCAGGTTGCCTGAAGCACAAGCAGACATAAGTGGAGTTTTATAGAACATATCCTTGACATCCAGAGGCACGCCATCTTCAAATGCTTTCCTCAGGGATTCCATATCTCCAGTCTTGGTGGCAACACTGATGTGGGTATACACTTTCTCTGGCTCATCAATGTACCAGCCGGTGTCATCAGTTAGAGGATTCTGGGGAGGGTGATCCCAGTCGAAACGATTTAAGTCTGTGACATTTTGAAAAGTTGGGATTAGAAATTTGGGAGGGCCGCCATCATCGCGGCGTGAAATGAAGTCACTTGGCATTGTACATATAGGCATGGGCAAGGAAAGTTTTCCCTTTTTTCCTTTCTTGCCTTTCTTCTTGCCCTTTTTCTTTTTCAGGCCATAGGAAGAGAGTAAAAATGCCTTTTGCAGATACTTGGAACCTTTCAAAAATTCCTCTACACTTAGGGTCCCTGTTCGTCCTTTCTCGTGACGACCTAGAATATTCTGAAGCTGCTCCGGAGTTATGGGAGCTCCTGCCTCCAGAAGGGCAGAGGCAAATTCTTCCTTCCCTACTGTTCCATCCCCTTTGTCCAACAGCTGAAACTTTTCCCGAAGGACAGCTTCATGCACAGACGCCCAATCGTGTAGAGTAAGTGCCCATAATGGATTTGGATTTTGTGCAGTGGGTTTGGAATATTTTTTAAAAAGACGTGTTACTTTTCCTATTTCCTTTACTGCTGCTTTGAAACCCCCTTCTTTGGCGAGGTCTTTGGGAGTCATGGTTTTTACATTCTTCCACAGAGGATTACAGCCTGAAACACACAATTAGTTGAAAGATGATAACTGCAATTATCTGTGTGGCAACAACAAATTACTGTAATGCTATCAGGTTACAATGGACAAGCTCCAATTAGCTAGTGATGTTAAAAAAAAAAGCAGGTACAAACAATGCTACTGTATTCAATCACAAGTGGTTATTGTGACTGGGAGTGCCTAGCAAACTTGCACCTTCCACTCTCAGGCTTTCCTTGTCCTTTAAGAAACACACCAAATGCATCTTGTGACTGTAATGAAAATCTGGAAAAAACTACTAGGAAAGTTCCGATGTCTGGGTAACGGTAATGCATTTGTAGAGGTGCTCTGCCAGTCGGCTACCAGAGTAGGAAACTGCTTGGCCTCCACTTGCTGTAGCACTGACCAGCTTAAAGCTGGCCATACACGCACCGATAATATCGTACGAAACCTCGTTTAGTACGATATTCGGTGCGTGTATGGCAAGTCGGCGAGTCGACCGATATCGCAGGAGGCTGCTGCTGGGGAGGAAAGCACCCATTCATACACTACTGTAGGGTCTAAACCTGGTCTAAAAGGGTATATGTTCTCTGTTGAAGCATGTAACTATTTACTACGACTGTAGGGCTGCCATCTAAGGCAAGGTACTCACCCCATCACATGGCAAAACATCCTTGGGTTTTGGGAAAAATGCCCCTACTCTGGGGGCCCTGCGCAATAATATGGATTAGGCAATAGAAATTGCAATATTATATCCTATATACAAATATTACTTTATGTGTTTCAGGAAGGCTAAGCTTTAAAAGGCATGAAAAGTGCAATTACCTTTACAACAAAGTTCTAAATAGCTGAATTAATTAGTAATTAATTTATATTGAGTTGAGAAACTCACCTCAGACAGCAGCGCTCCCAAAGTTACCAGAGGCAGCAAACAGCTGCTCCAGGTAACTTTAAAAGCCAAATTTCCAGTTTTTAAACCATAATTCGGCTCTGCTAGTGCTCTGGCACTGTAAAGGTAAGCACGCAGGGGGGCTAAGGGGGGTGGCATCGCAGGATTCGCCTCAGGAGCTATCTTGGGCCATTATTATTCCAGTTAACCTGCCATTATGTGTCTGGAGTTGTGGAGGAAACTGGGGTACCTGGAGGAAACTCATGCAAAGCACATGGAAAACATAAACACTGCTTGCACACAATGCCTTGGCTTTATCATTGATTCTGCCCTCGCTACTTCTATAGAATCAATATCTAAATCATGGTCTGGTTATCTATATGATCTCTAAAATTGTAGACCTTTTTTAGAACCTTTGTAGAACTTTCCTTTCAATAGTGGAAAAGTGCAGGGGGGAGTTGATCAGTGCAAAAATAAAGATGATTAATATTCTGTTCTTCTTTGATAAATGAAACATCTGTAATATTATATGATATAGAAAGTGGGAATAGAGAACAAATATAAATACTAAAAAATGCCACTGACCTCTCTGCCCTAAGAACCTGCAGCACTCTGAAAACCCCCCGCTTGCAGCATGGTGAAGTGCTGTGTTTCCATCCATCGCAATTATTCCCATGTCTGCTTTGTATGCAGACAGGACCTTTAATACCTACAAAATAATTTTTGAGTTATCTTACCGATGTAAAAGAGGTTCCGTTATTCAATATACAAAGTATAAAACACCCCCCAGAGCTCTAAGCCAT
Organism: Xenopus tropicalis; assembly: GCF_000004195.4. NCBI lineage: Eukaryota > Metazoa > Chordata > Amphibia > Anura > Pipidae > Xenopus > Xenopus tropicalis. The sequence goes on along the minus strand of NC_030681.2, from coordinate 26,590,321 downwards.
CCGCACTTGGAGAGAGCTCCCAGCGAGCAAGTTCATCTTGGCACTGAACATAGAGTCCCAGCTCTTACTTCACCTGTAAGACCCGCTTATTATGTGAATGGGTGTTAATGAACATGTATTCCCTTTCATTTATAAAAAAAACTATTGTTTCTCCCAACCAAATTGCAGCTTATTTTATTCCTCACCTCCAGAGGGTAAAACAGTTTTTATAATGTGTCCTTTAAGTCTGGCCCTGACCTAGGCAATGGATCTCCACCCACGCCTTCCCCACTAAGATTGGCACAGGACAGACTAAGCACATGTGTTGATTGCACATGCAACATCACCTGATTTTCCTCAGCTAATCCCCCCTCAGAATGCAGGTGGCTGATAAATGCAACCAAATATAAATCTATAGTGGCATATACATGGGGACTTAGGTTGAACACTGTCTCCAGAGACGTATTAATGAGTTCAGCATAAACTAACAACACTGAGATGCATTTCTAGCCACTTGCATTTCACTGGCACATACTGACCAGAGGGGATGCAGATAAACTGTATATGTGCATAGAAGGCAGCATTAAAGTTACTAAAAGTTTTCTTGGCTGCCTTTCTCAAGACCAAAAAACCCACAACAGATCTGGAAAATGTACCTCGAAAAATCCACCTTTGGCTGCAAAATGCACAGCGTGATTTCTCTCATTATCGATAGCATTCACATCTCCTCCTTTTTCCAAGATGCTTCGAACCACCTCCAGAGCCCCTTCTCTTGCGGCTTCCATTAAAGCCGTGCGTCCTGTTTTCTAGAAAAAGTACATTTTTCTTTATTCCTGTAAAAGGGGTTGTGAGCCACTGTCCTAAGTCATGCACTGTCCTATGTCAAGCTCCCATAATTTAACATAAACTACAATGTTCTTGCTGTAGAACTGCTCTTACCCTTGTGATAATTCATATATATGTATGTGTATTTTTGCTTTTTGCATCTATTTTTATTAAGCTTCATATATTCAACATATATTCAGCACCATAAGGTGATAATGGAGATTAGTAGCACACTGCTAAATTGCACAGTAGTATCAGATAATTTGGGAAAGTAGGGTCACACATGCTATTTTAATACTTTGGTCTATATATAGTCCTTACAAGACTACTGGCCAAGTTCTGTTACCACTGCACCACAGTTGATCGGCCAGTGGGTACCACCAGAGGATCTACTGACCCCCAAAACCTCTCAAATGGTTGCCCTTTTTATTGTACACCCCAAGATTTCTGTATTCAGATACATGTACATTTTTTGAGCCTGTGCATCATTTCACAGAAAATACCTACTGGGTTACTAGAATTCGGATTAGCCCCCTTGTCCAATAATTTCAGACACATCGCTTTACAGTCCTGCGCTTGCTCACAAGCGCCAAAAAGAATCGGCATGCCTTCCGTGGTACAGTTATTAACATCAGCGCCATAGTCCAGGGCAATCTGTAGGCACCGCAAATGTCTTTTAGTTGCAGAAATACAGTAAAATAATATCCCTGCAAAAGAGAAAAACATATTTTAATCAATATAGTAATTAGAATTTATTTGTGCCATTTGTGCAAAAATACATGTAAAGCGCTTAAGATAGACCCTAGATCTAGTTGCTGTGTAGCCATGGGGGCAGCCATTCAAACTAAAATATGTATGTATGTATTTATATCTCTGCCAAAATAGAGCTAAATAGCACAGGATACATAGAAGATAACAGATAAGCTCTGCAAAACACCACAGTATTCTACAGAGTTAATGTTATCTGCTATGTAACCTGTTTTCCAGCTTGAATGACTGCCCCCATGGCTACAGAGCAGCTTATTTATATAAACTATAGTAGGCTTTCCAAAGCAAACACACAGCTTTTACTAGTGCAGGGCACCAGTACATAATATTTTAATTCAATAAAATACTTTTTTGGTCTTACTGTTTCTTTAATATGTTGACACGGAATATTTACCTTTCCCTTTGTTGTTAACAATAGACATATCAGCTCCTGCCTTGGCTAGAACTTCCAATACTAGATCATGGCCATGTTCTGTAGCCTTCATAGCAGGGGTGCATCCGTTTAGGTCCTGTATATTAGGCTGGGCTCCTAAACTAAGCAAGAACACACACATGTCCACGTTATTTGCTGCAGCGGCCAAGTGTAGGGCTCCATCACCATTGCGGGGCTCAGTGGAGTTTATAAGATCCTTTATTCCAAGACTGATAAGCTTTTCTAACTGTTCTTTGTCTTGATTGAGAACGCACTGAAGAACTTTGTATATCTGTAATGTTTCTAGTCTTTCTTCAGCCTCTGCCATTTTCTGTAACATGGAAATTCTTGGAATTCCTATGGTACAAGGAAAACAAGAGCATTGGGGTTGAAGATGATCTCAGTAAATACAATGAAGCAGTCCGCATTGCACACACAGCCGTGTTTATAATCTGTGCTTATTTAGGAGGCAGTGCCACCAAAAGTAGAGTGTATACTTTTTGTCTATTTGCAGAAATCTTTCACCAAAGCAGCAGAGCTATTTTATATAACAATTATCATCCTTTTTCACTCATTATTTGGCACCACTTAAAGGGGATATATCACTTTTTATATATTGCAATCAGTAATTGTATTATGTTGTACAGTTCAGAGCCCTTGTTGTAATCAGCTACAGCATATGCACTATGAGAGAAAATTGGCTGGGGCTTTACCCCCTACAGTAAGCTGAGGATATTATAGGGCTCAATTACAATGCACCATTCAGTGTGCAAATTGCAAAAAAAATATGTAATTGGCTATTTTTTGGCAATTTGAGCAGTGTGTGGTATATTTTGCCAATAGCCACAGCCCTCTGAGCCCCGTTTTGGAGCGCAGAGTCCTGTGGCTTCCGTAACTAATTTAGCACGGAATGTGTTAGTCAGCACTGTATTAGTGAGGGGCCATGTAGGCGCCCCCACCCGATACTTTGTGTGTCATTCAGGAGACAGGCGGTATTTACCTGATCGAAGCATACAACATTAAATAGAGACTTAGCTTTATTTAGTCAGGTCCAACCTGCCTCTCTCCATGCTTCATATACAAGTATAGGATCTGTTATCCTGAAATCGTTTTCCAGAAAGCTCCAAATTACGGGAAAGTCATCTCCAATAAATTCCATTTTAACCAAATAATTAAAAATTTTAAACACACATTTTTTCTCTGTACTTAAACAGTACCTTGTACTTGATTCTAACCATGATATAATAAATTATTGTTGAAATCAAAACAATCATATTGGGTTTAATTAATGTTTAAATAATTTCTTAGTAGACTTAAAGTATGGAGATCCAAATTACAGAAGGAGCCCTTATTCAGTAAAACCCGGGTCCTAGACATTCTGGATAGCAGGTCCCATACCTGTACATCCAAATATCTATATATATATACATATCTTACAATATGTTCTCCAGGGTTGCCCTTCTCTCAAGTTAGTAGGACATAAAGCAGCAATAAACATGGAAAGAACGAATTTGAGGCAGAAAGCCCTAGTATGCCTAATAAAGATGCAAGGGCCGACATGTTTAGCTACTGACGCATGGGTCACTCGGGAGGAAATTCAAAAGAGACTTGAACATGTAAAGGTAAACAAAGGTCCAGGGCCGGATGGGATTCATCCCAGGGTATTAAATGAGCTGAGCGCTGTGATTGCCAAACCTCTTCACTTAATTTTTCAGGATTCATTGAGGTTTGGCATGGTGCCAAGAGACTGGCGGATTGCTAATGTGGTGCCATTATTTAAAAAGGGATCCCGTTCTCAGCCTGAAAACTATAGGCCTGTTAGTCTGACATCAGTAGTAGGAAAACTTTTGGAAGGGGTAATAAGGGATAGGGTACTTGAATACATTGCAGTTCACAATACTATTAGTTTGTGCCAGCATGGTTTTATGCGTAACAGATCTTGCCAGACTAATTTAGTTGCCTTTTATGAGGAGGTGAGTAGGAACCTTGATGCTGGAATGGCAGTTGATGTCATCTACTTGGACTTTGCTAAAGCGTTTGATACAGTACCTCACAGAAGGTTAATGATCAAATTAAGGAATATTGGCCTAGAACATAATATTTGTAATTGGATAGAGAACTGGCTGAAGGATAGAGTACAAAGAGTGGTTGTAAATGGAACATTTTCTAATTGGACCAGTGTGGTTAGTGGAGTACCGCAGGGGTCAGTCCTTGGGCCTTTGCTGTTTAACTTGTTTATTAATGACCTGGAGGTGGGCATAGACAGTACTGTTTCTATTTTTGCTGATGACACTAAATTGTGCAAAACTATAAGTTCCATGCAGGATGCTGCCGCTTTGCAGAGCGATTTGACAAAATTAGATAACTGGGCAGCAAACTGGAAAATGAGGTTCAATGTTGATAAGTGCAAAGTTATGCACTTTGGTAGAAATAATATAAACGCAAACTATCTACTGAATGGTAGTGTGTTGGGGGTATCCTTAATGGAGAAGGATCTAGGGGTTTTTGTTGATAACAAGTTGTCTAATTCCAGGCAGTGTCATTCTGTGGCTACTAAAGCAAATAAAGTGCTGTCTTGTATAAAAAAGGGCATTGACTCAAGGGATGAGAACATAATTTTGCCCCTTTATAGGTCCCTGGTAAGGCCTCACCTTGAGTATGCAGTGCAGTTTTGGGCTCCAGTCCTTAAGAAGGATATTAATGAGCTGGAGAGAGTGCAGAGACGTGCAACTAAACTGGTTAAGGGGATGGAGGATTTAAACTATGAGGTGAGACTGTCGAGGTTGGGGTTGTTTTCTCTGGAAAAGAGGCGCTTGCGAGGGGACATGATTACTCTGTACAAGTACATTAGAGGGGATTATAGGCAGTTGGGGGATGTTCTTTTTTCCCATAAAAACAATCAACGCACCAGAGGTCACCCCTTTAGATTAGAGGAAAGGAGTTTCCATTTGAAGCAGCGTAGGTGGTTTTTCACGGTGAGGGCAGTGAGGTTATGGAATGCCCTTCCTAGTGATGTGGTAATGGCAGATTCTGTTAATGTCTTTAAGAGGGGCCTGGATGAGTTCTTGATCAATCAGAATATCCAAGGCTATTGTGATACTAATATCTACAGTTAGTACTAGTGGTTGTATTTATAGTTTATGTATGTGAGTGTATAGATTGGTAGGTGTGGGTTAGGTGTGCTGGGTTTACTTGGATGGGTTGAACTTGATGGACACAGGTCTTTTTTCAACCCTATGTAACTATGTAACTATGTTGCTCTACACCAATAAAAAAGTAATGAGTGCATCTCTCTGCCTATTTTGTTGCTCTGCTTAAGTAGAGCATTGCTGCTTGTCCAGTAAACAGTTCCTTGATGTCATGGGCGACTCTTTGGCTCAGACTTGTGTTAGGTTTCTCCATAATTAGTCACCAAACCCTAATTATTCCTGTGTCTCACAGGGTGCTTTACCCAAGCATTGTGCCTGTGAGTAACCTGAGAGGGACTGAGTGCAACAGAGCTTTGAACACAGAATAGGAAGAAAACAAGCCCAACACAACCATTGTGGAGCAGCAGACTTTCCTTGCCACTTTCTAACATTACACCATTACAAGAGTATTAGCCTTAATTACCCACCACACAGAACTTTAAATATCTTTCTCTAAAAGTTTTCCCTGGAAATGCCTATCTACAGATATTCCTACATCAGGGAATTTCTGTCCATCCCTCCAGTTTATCAAGACAATCTGCCAACATATGGACCAAAGTGTCCCTAGCCATTTGGCTTACCCTGCCCCACCATATCATTCCACTCAATTATTATACCACATGTCGGTGACACATTCTACCACGTGATGTCAGAGCTGTGTAATGTCAAAAAACTTTGCTTCATCTGCAGGTGCAAATATTTTTCGGTTTTAGGGCTGTGGCACACGGGGAGATTTGTCGCCCGCGACAAATCTCCCTTGTCGCGGGCATTCATCCCCCTTGAAATGCCATCCCACTGGCGAGAATGTAAATCGCTGGTGGGATGGTATATGCAGCGCCGCAATCGGCGAAGTTGCCTTGAGAGGAAACTTCGGCGCCGCGTATGCGATCCCACCGGTGATTTACATTCTCGCTGGTGGGATGGCATTTTGGGGAGATTAGTCGCCCGCGACAAGGGCGATTCGTTGCTGGCAAATAATCTCCCCGTGTGCCACAACCCTTAGGGAGAAGAAACACAGAGCTACTAGTAGCAGCTACTCTTTCACGGCTACTAAAAGCCAGAAAGTACCCTGCCATAGACAATACTGAGATTTGCCTCTGCTAAAACACATGTACAGACAATTATTAGTAAATGATCAGCATTGTCTATTTTAGTAGCCACTACAAGTAGCTGCTACTAGTAGCTCTGTGTGTCTTCATCCTTATGGTGCAAACCAGGACTGTGCTGGATTACAAGATGATGTTCAGCATGTCTGTAGCCTGTAGACATGGAACATAAAGTAGTAGTTGTGGCCTCAGGGCACAAATCTTTCTAAGGCAAGGAAGGCAGTCTGACCAGTTCACATATGAAGGCATTGGTGTAGGTAAATGTTGCAGGGCCCCACAGCAAATTTAGGGCCCCAAATCATTAGTAAATTGACCAAGTCTACCAACATATATTGTAATTGTTCATTAATTAGGGCCTTACTGGGTCCACTACACACCTGGACCCCCTACAACAGCAGGGTCTGCTTCCTCTGTAGTTACACTCCAGTATGGAGGGTTTTATTTGGCAATTATGAAAAGCCTATCTTAAAGTCTCTGTCGTCTAGTATGCAAAAGCCAAAACAGTACAGTGTGCAACAATTAGGAGGGTAAGGGCCATGCAATAATACAATAGGCTGGAAGGCAGAAGAAAAATATCACTTGTCCCACTTGTCTGGGTGTGAAGGTACATTATTACCTATCTATACATGAAAGTTGCTTGCTACCCCAACTCATGCAAACCAAATTTTTGACAACGCCCCCAGATTAAATTTCATATGGCAATTATAAAAAAATTATGCTGAAAAACCTCTGCGAATGCAAATCTGACAGAATTCTGGCAAACTTGCAACAATTTGGGCCATAGGGTTCCATGGTTTTTACCACTAGAGAGCTCGGTCTTTGGTGAAATAACCCAGAGAGAAATGACACACATGTTTTTAGGAATCAGTGTATTGTCTTGGCTTCTGCTTTAAAAACCCAGTGGGCGAGATTTAGCCTATAGGATAAATGGGATTTTCTTGGAGTCCTTTGGAAGGAAGTTCCCAGAATTCCTTTTGTTTATTAGGAATTAGTGTAAAACTATGTCTGTGAAACAGAACTGGGTGTAAAAAAACCCACTCATAAAAACCCCATTCATAAATGGGCAAATGCTTGCATTTGTGGAAAAAAAATTACATTTTTATTTCAATATGAACTGGCGGAGGTGAACCTTTTAGCAAACCTGCTGTTTATTTAAGTAGTTTATTATCGGTGTGATGCAATAACGTCACATTTTCCATAGCGGAGTGGCATTCCCATTGTGGCACAAACCGAGCCCATGTATTTGCCAATACAATATTTGCAGATATTTGTTACAGTATTAACTGTAGAATTCAAGGCAGGGCCATTGTTAGAGGGGTTTTCTGGCAATAGAGGGGCCCTTTCAGACACGTCCAACTATAAACTGCCAGCTGTTATTAAACTACAGCTCCCATCATCCCCTTGACAATATCAGACCGCAAGTTGCAGATCCATAATGTATACAGTAACACCATTTACATCACGGAAAAGTTGCAATAAAGGATCTTGTCTCCCAGCTGTTACTAAACTACAACCTCGATACATAGGGGATTGTGGGAATTGTAGTTTAGCAGCAGCTTGCGAATAGCAGGTTTCAGTCGGAATGAAAACAACATTCTTGAGGCGATATCAGTGTTAGTGTTACCGGCTCTGTATTAAACAGATCAGCCCCTGAGCGCCGATTCTTCCCGGCTCCGCCGCTCCCGCTCTCCCCTTAGTTCCCACGGTGTCCCATCGCCCCGGCTCCTGTAGTTTCCTCACATTCCTTTGGCTACTAGGGAAGGGACGCGAAGTCTCATCTCCATAGCAACAGCCAATGAGTCCACAGCAACCAGCAAAACTTACTGAGCATGCGCATATGGTGCTTGTGTATGTGCGCGCAGGCGGAGTAGTTTTTTTCCTACAGAAGTTATAAATCACTTCTATTGGAACAATCCGCAGATGTGCGGGGCGGGCTGAAACTTAATAGCTGCACTTACTCTTTTGTAAGGCGTATATCATGCTCGCCCATAGACCGTGTCACCGTAAGGCTATAAGGCTATTTGGCAACCTTGTGCGCCCCCCTCATCCATCATAGTGCCTCTTGCGTTATCATTGTGCAACATTAGCCCTCCTCTATTGGGCAGTCACACAAGCGCCGCCCACCTTCACCTGTTACAGTTACACAGGTATAGTTTCACCTAAATTTTGAAGATTCGCTCTCTTTCGTTCCAACTCATTTCTCACACATTCACCTTTTACGACAAATCCTTGCTTCATTCCACAAAAGGAATTCTAGATTGGCACGAATTGAAATTACTCCTGGCACTCAGCTTGTTAACGTATCCACCATGCCCTCAAGTTTAACAAGCTTTGCTTGCAGTGACTGTAACATCAAGTGTTTTGGGGGCTGTATCATCTGGTTTTACTGGGTCGTGTACATCTGGTACACTTTCTTCTATATGATCAGGTCATAAGGGCTTTGAGCTACGTTGTATATGTGAATAGCCCGTTGTGTCATCAAACGTTTGGGCCACTGCCTAATGAAATATGGTTGCATTTGTGTTCTAGAACTCTGGCTCCCCATGCCATTCAGATGCATAGTATCTTCAATAACAAAGTGTTATAGGTTGCTGATGTAACAAACAGTGGTTGTGGGGGCTCATGTATTTTGGTAGCACCCAGAACTTCCCACTCCCCAATGGATGGGCCTGTGGCATTGTCAGGGCCAGGTTACCCACTAGGCTAGCCTAGGGCCCGCCTAGTTTTAGGGGCCTGGTCCTCCTGGCCAGTGTCAGACTGGCCCACCAGGATACCAGGAAAACTCCCGGTGGGCCCAGTTGTCAGTGGGCCTTCCTGCTCCTGATCATTTGGACTACTTCATGGTCATTCCCTATTTCTGAATGGGAACAAAGAGGAGAAATAGATGGGAGAATCAATGCTAGCATGTAAATAAAAGAGACTGGGAGAATAAAGAGGAAAGGAGGAAAAATTGTTTGGAGAGTGGGCCTAGGGTCTAAAGTTTTCTGGTGGGCCCCTGGGGTCCCAGTTCGACACTGCTCCTGGCTAGAATATGTTAAAACTAGGGGGCACATTTACTAATCCACGAATCCGAATCACAAATGGGAAAAAATTGGATTGGAAATGAAAATTTCTGAAGATCGCAAATATCACGAAAATGCTTACGAAAAAATCGTATTAGTCACAAAAATATTGTATCCGAAAGTCACGAAATTTTCGTACCGAACAATTGAACAGTGGTAAAACCTTTCCGATTTTTTCATGCAAGCGTCCGAAAAAGTCGTGCGGCGTACGAAAAAGTCGTCCGGACGCCCAAAAAAATCGGCAAAAATACGCTCGAGCATTCATGCCTTTGTAAATGTGCCCCTAAGTGTGATCGGGGTGTGAATGCGATGCGATTGTATAACATATCCAAGCACAACACTTTACCTGGCATTACCCTCACTGACACTGACTTGCTGGCTGTGCTGGCTTCCAATTTCCTTCTTTCTGATGCACACACACAGGCAGCATGATGTGCAGGAGGGGAAGGCTAAATAAAAAGCACAGACTCGATCATCTCTTTGGGTAGAAGAACAAGCCCAAGCATAGCTGTAGCATCACTTGTTTTAGCTCTGATCCTATGGTAATGCCTGGGGACTGTCCACTGTCCACAATGCCAATGCCACCAATAATCTCCCCCAAGCCTACAGCTGAGCTGGGTAAATTGCCTGGGGGTATTTTACATGAACTTGCAACTGTGTCATCCTGCTATGAGTTCTGGAGGCAGGGCCGCCACAACAAATCACGGGACCACTTACAACAAAAATTATCTGGGTCCCCCTCCTGATGGTCCTAATAATTAAAAAACATGTTGGTGACAAGGGACACAGATGGGAACCCTAAAATACACTCAAACATGCCTGTGAAAGACACAGCCTAGGGCCCAATCAGTGACATTATTGATGGTTACAATGGACATGCTGACAATGCCAGTCTTATCAGGGGTCAATTATGAGCACAAGTGCAGTGAATAAAGTGGAATTCCAAGTGCAATTGCCATGTTTTTTCCCTTAACGCAGAATTTTTCCCCCAGAATTCCAGTGTTCGCTCACCAGGGGAATTTGCCCAGTTGCATCCAATGCTTCAAAATGCACAATTGCACTGACAGTCTGATTGGAGTCATTTCTTGTGTGAGAGTGACATGCATTCAGGTAATTAGACACAAGAGGGAACCCTGGTGCTACTGCCTTGTCCTGAGGTGGCAGCAGCTCTAAAGGTTCCTCTGGATTAATGAAAGGGTTTTATGCACTAATTTGCGTGAACGGATCTGCACTTGCAGTCATAAACAATGCCCTATAAGCTTGAAAGCCTAATTTGGGCCATTTTGGTGGGGTAGTTGTTGGAAAGTGGTGCCTGCCTCTCTCTTACTGCTACTGGGTAACATTGCCAGTGGGGGAAGGGGCAGAAAGTCTCTGCCCCTGTTTCGCTACTCTCTGTCTCATCCAAGTGTAAATCCCACTGTGTTGTGTGCCCCAATCTCCACAGCTTAGTTGTCATTTACACTGACATTACTTCTGCCTGCATCTCCTTTGCACTACACAGCTCTCAATACTGCTCTCTCTTCAATGTGTAAGTTCCAGTAAATGGGGTTTGAGTAGTAAGGGGGGGCCCGTCTGTACTCTGATTAGCTAGGCCCCCTCCGCTGTCAGTCAACTGCAGACTGGGGTGGGAAGGAGGGACTGGAGTCCAGCATCTTTTTTTCTATAAAGAGCCCTCTGTACTCTATAGAGCTGCACAGGGCTTGGATGGGTGAAGTTTAAACTCTCCCCCCACCACCAGCCCATCCAATCCCTGTGTGGCTCTACTGGGACTTAAATTCTGTGAAAAAACAAGCAGTACAGAGGGTTGTGTATGGAAAAGAAGATGCAGGACTCCAGCTCTTCCCTCCCCACCCCAGTCTGCAGCTGACTGACAGCAGAGGGGGCTTAGCTAATCTGAGTACTGCACAGAAGGGCCACCCTTGCTACCCAGAAACTGGAACTTACACATTGATGGCGGCCCTGTTTGGTAGTATTTTACATGAGATTGCCACTGTGTTGTCCTTATATGAGTTCTGGGGGTATTATACATAAAATTGCCACTGCATTTATCCTGCTATGTGATCTGGGGGTATTTACACTGTGTTCATCCTGCTATGAACTTGCCACTGTTTTCATCTTGCTAAATGTTTTGTGTATAAATGAAATTGACAAGCAGTGGCTTTTTCTCTCAAAATGATGAGATTTGTGGTTTAGGAAAAGCTAAAACAGATACTTAGCTATGTATATATTCATTAGGGAGGTATTTTTCGGGGGCTTGTCTCCCAAAGTGAGCGTGGTCCAAAAATATGCCGCACGCTACAGGTGCCGCATTTTATACCCTTATCCAAAATTTCACTCTGAAAATCTGACTGGATCTGAGGTGGATGTTGCCAAGCAGTTATAAGCCACAAGCACCCAAAAGCACACACAGACCTTGCAAAGCTGATGTGACTTCAGTGGATAGAGCTGTCCTTGCTCATGGATCCAACCCAAAAAACCAAGAGAAAGACCCACACTCAGTCTCAACATAAAATATTAACAAGCATATTCAAACTAATTACACTATCGCACCAACCACAAGCACACAAAGGCACCCACACCATACAAAAGCCGATGTGATTTAAGTGTCTTTGCACGAGGGTCCAACCTGCAAACCCAAGAAACAGACACATGTCCAGTCTCAAAATGAAAAATTTCTAAATGCATTTAAGTTGGGACAGAATCTAGCCCCATGATCTCTTCTAAGGCACCATGTTGCACTATGCTATTATAAGATGCTGTATGCTACAGATAGTTTCCTGCTTAGCCAGTGTATAGTGCCTGAACTGATTTAAAAAGGGGCCATGTCCCAGGGTGCTGTCCCAGTAAAATAAGGCAAGAAATAAGGCATCATTAGCCAGCTCATTTAACTGCTTATAGAAAAATCTAGCTTATAATAGTATGCAAAGGTGTTTATTCTGGGTTAATGTGGCACCATCTCTGTGCTTGGCCATATGATGAGTGCTCAGCTATCTGTCCTCCTACATGATCACATGCCTTGCAGGCAGCAGTCTGTGCTGCCAATCGTTTGGATGTCTCCCAATAGCTGCGTGTCTTCTTTTTTGTTTTTTTGACAGCGCACAGTTGACTTGTTTCCTTGGTGATCAGAAGCCACAATTAAGTTGAACAGATGGTTCCAGATGATCAGGGTCAGGCTTTTCTCACATTTATTGTTCCGTGGGAGATTCTGTTTGTGGAACCAGCTTGGATTTGTTTTGTGTTTAGCAAAGCCTAAAGCACAAGTAAATGGCACAAGTATATGTTTTCAGTGAACCTGAAACATGAAGTTTGAAATCATTTGTAGCAAAGGTTTATTTGGGGAAATTATATAGTTAGATGTGATCATAAGGTACAAGCGTATTTACTCATTTGTTTGCAGTGACTTTCAAACATGAGTCAAAGTGAGAACATTAACTCATTACCAAGGTGGCATAAAAGCCACCTCTTTTAACTAAAGAGCCAACCCCCCCTCCATCAAGCACTCTGGGATGGACCTCTCAGTGTGTGCAGCCATACTGGGGTAAACACTGGCTCATTATGCCCAAACTTACACTCCAAGTACACAGAAGGCCAAACAGCCCCCCACCAGACTACTAAATAGTGACTTTGTAATGGATCTTACAGCATCTTCTCTTGCATTTTTTAGAATTGGCCGATTGCCAATCCTGGCCTGTAGGTGGGTCAAAATCTGCCTCCTGTGCACTATAACAGACAGATGCTATTGAAGTTGATAGCAATAGGCTTAATGGTATTTGGCATTTCAGGAAGAGAAAGCTCCACATCTGACAATAGCCTAATGGGGTAATGTATTAAAAGGCACATTGTTTGCACATGTTCTTCTAACCAATAGCAATCAATCAGCAGAGAGCATTTACTAGTCATCTTTTTAAAGGAAAACCATCCCCCCCTCTAAGTAATCTATCACTTTCTTTACAGGCAGGCTTGGTGGCAAGAGGTTGGAGACATTTGATTTCAGAAATGATACTGAGTTTTTGAATTCATATACTTTTTTTTCTATGAATTAAAGTTTAGATAGTTTTAATCTTTTCATGCTAGTTCCCCTTAAAACAATACACAAAAGTCACTGACTGTCTCATACCCAGAATGTCAAGAAGTTGTGTCAAAGCTCTGTGCAGTGTAACTTGTAAATATCAGGAGACTTATTCATATCTATAGCATAATCCTTAGCAGTATAGAAAACCCTATGCAAACACAGCAAATTTAAAGAAGACCTAAGTGCTGTAGTTTTTATGCAGTCCTATAACAATAATCATTTATATCTACTGAGCTCGTTAGGCCACCTTTTAAGTGTCAGTGACACATCACATGGGCAAACAAGGGGCATAGTCTAAATTGTCCCTCATTTGAGAATTTAGATGTTGGAAGGTATGCATGGTCTGTATGCTCTGGGATGCTCTTCGGAAGCTAAGCTCAGGGTTCATTGGCAATCATCAAAAAGTAAATAGTGGATATCAAAATGTGGAAAATTGTGAATGTGATAATATTATCCCTTTCAGGGAATTTGTTCCTAAGATAAACTTTATCAGCTTAATTTTCTCTCTATAATATATCACGTCATGTGGTACTATATTAATAAATGCAATTATTATCCATTTATCATTTTATTTTCATATGTTTTTAGTTTACATATGTTGAGAATATACTACTTTATTTTTTTCTTTTAAATTCAGTCCTTGAATTAGAGGTTTATAGGTACAATAAGTTTTTATGTTTGTTTGTTTTTTGTTAACATTTTACTTTTTAACTTCTACCAAAATGGTTTACCCAATGACAAAATGTGTTTCATATTACGCCTCCTTGTTTAAACCTAAAATTATATTTTGTTATTAAAGAGTATAAGGTAGCTTGTCCACCCATACAGGGGTAAAATGCACTTGAAGATAAAGCCATGATTACATGGAAAGTAATTGCCAGGCTTTGCTGATTTTGCTGCATACGCAACAGATACCCAATGGATGGAAACGGTAACTATCTTTCCATACAGGGTGTGTGGCTCAGTAGCAGGTTCAGTATTTGCCTGGCTACATGTGTGGGGACAGATGCAAGCAGGCCTTGGGTTTAGGAAAAGGGGCACAGGCATCTTATAGGTGTTGTTTACATTTGAGTTAACTTAGCAACCAGGCAGGGGTTTGAATAGACTGGAATATTAATAGGAGAGGTCCTAAACAGAAAGATGAAGAATAAAAAGTAATAATAAAATTGTAGCCTCACAGAGCAATAGTTTTTTGGATGCTGGGGTCAGTGTCCACCATTTGAAAGCTGGAAAGAGTCAGAAGAAAAAGGCAAATAATTAAAAAACTATAAAAAATAAATATTGGAGACCAATAGAAAAGTTGCTTAGAATTTACCATTCTGTAACATATTAAAAGTTAACTTAAAGGAGAAGTACCCCTTTAATGCAAAAAACGTCCTCCCCAGTACTAGTTTCTGGCTGTAGATGGATGATCAAAGTCCAGTTGATCACAGGGGTGCCAGAGACTTGGGGTCTGCCCACACACAGCTCTGCATAGTCTTAATTAACTGCTGCAGTTATCTATCAGTTGACACTATGTCCATCATATGAAATGTCAATACAGGACAAATACGGTCATTGTGTCTGTAAGAACCAGGGTCGGACTGGGGGTTGCAGGGCCCACTGGTGCTCCCTCGTCCCCTAACCCCCCCCAGCAGGGCCCCCCCCCCGGCCGTGTCCCCCACAACCCCCCCCCGGCAGGGTCCCCTACCCGACGTCCTCCCCGAGCGCGCATAAATTTAACACATCAGGGGAGGAACAGTTGGGCAGGGGGAGTGTCTGCAAGGGTCAGGTCTGGGCCCCCAGGGCCCACCGGAATTTTTCCCGACCCTGGTAAGAACAGAAGACATAGTTCTTGAGTTTACAGTATGCATGCATGTATGTTATAGTGACAAAAACATATACAGTGATTACAGATCTTTAGAACTGTTTAATGTTACGATTTAAGTACAGTTAATGTATTAATTTAATCAGGATGTCAGTGCTTTGGATTATAATCTCTTTCTATGGACCCAAGTAAGAGCATGATATCCTGTTACATAAGCTATCAGAGCTGCACAGACTTCTTCATCAGATATCAGAAGCTTATGCGAAAGCTTATGTAAGAATATGTCTATGCATTTAACACCTTGGCTACCACCAGCTTTGATCTTGCTGCACTGCTCTGTGACATAGATCAAAGAGGTAACCCAGGAACAGAATGTTCAGCACTGGTAGTTTGGTACTTGACAGCCAGCTCTTTAGATTATAAAATCTACACCAGGTAAGCAGTTAAAGGTATAAAAAATTTTGTGTGCAATTTTAGATTTTCTGTGCATTTGAAAGCTGAAGCCTCAATGGATAGTAAGAGTAAGGACAGTTGACAATTTAACCAAGCCTTACAGTGCACCCACTTAAAGGGCGTGTCAACCCATATTTTTTTGCATAATGAAAGAAAAGCAACTTTCCAATATGAAATAATTAAAAATGTGTAGTGCTTTAAACGTTATTTGTAAATGTAATTGCTATTGAAAGCAGCATTTGCTGAACTCCTGGTTGTTACATTTTAAACAATGTTGCAAAGGTCTTGCTTCTCCAGTAAGGCAGGTCTGTCAGTCTGCTGCCTTGTGTTACATTGTTTCAACAGTCTGAGCCACCAGGGCAGAGAATAGAAACCACAGGCAAACACTGCTTCTAATAACAATTATAAATACAAATAACTCAAAAACCATTACAAACTTGTAATAAATGTATATTGCAAAGCTGCTTAGAATTTTGGTTTCTTTTCTTGGCAAAAAAATATATTTTGCGTTGCCTTGTCCTTTAATGCACTTTTTGCTGAGGCTACGGGGCCTATTTATTATGCTGTGTAAAATGAAACTCGATGAAAAAACCAGTGTAAAAATCTGTGTATAATAAATGGAGAAGTTTGCTGTCTGACCGCCAGATTTTTCACCATTATTTTATTATTTATTATTTTACACTCAATAATAAATCTGCCCCTAAGCCTTTATAAACATTCATTATTATATACCTCTCTTGTAGCATGTGATGGATGAGTTAACACTTCTGCAACCTATATACATCAGTTGACCTATGATTGTCATTGGGTTGCAAATCTAAAAACAACATATTTTTAGAGTTTTACATAAGCTTATCAAAGGCTTAGGTTTCCATTATAACATATACATTTCTCATGTGATTAAAATAGAAGTCCTCGGAACTGCTATGTTCTTTCTGGAAATCAATGAGCATTATATCATAAGAGCACTTATGCCTTTAGAGGACCTTTTAAAAGAAAAGCCCGAAATTTGAGAACTTAAATGTTCAATATTCAAATTGTCAATGCCAGCACAATTTCTAGATCTTCCGTGCATTTCTCAACATAAGTACCTTTCCTTCCACTAGAAATGTTCCAAAGCGCATCATAGCTTGTCATGTATTGCAGATATTATGTAACACCATAAGTGGCCTTTGTGAATTTAACAGCAGAGAGTCAAACTCACTGCCCTCAAGCTAAAGTTTAATGCATCAACATAAGCTGCATCATCTTGGGGGATGCTGGGAGTTGTAGTTTGCAGCAGCTGTAAGCAGGAAGTTTGAAATCTGTATGTCATCTGCCTATCATCTACCCTATCGATCTCCCTATTAATCTCTATTAATCTCGCTCTAGGCTTTCAGTGTTCACAGTCAGGCTTGTCCAGGATCTTACTTATACTTCAAAGAGCCATCATACTCCACTAACTCCTCTGTGTTGCTGTACTGAAGCATGCTGTGGGGAAAACAGTGTTTTAAGTCCAACTGAAATATTATCCAGGTCAGTGCTCAGATACCAAACAGTGATACGCTGCTAAAAATATAACATGAGCACTATCTATTTTGCCTTCACCCATCTCCTGACTTATACAATAGATCAGCCACAAGTCTAATGAATAAGTCCCCGTTTACTGCTGAGAACTTATTTACAAACATAAGGTGTAGTGCTAGGAGAAAAATGGGTGCAGTATTACACCATTCATATACAGTAAGTACATGCACCTACCTGTTCTCTTCTATATTTGCATTGTGCACCACTATGCTGATTACATTTTTTCCAGATAAAGATGCAAGGTACAGCTCACTCTGATGCAAGGGAGCCCTGTCATGAGCTGGCAGTAATTCCAGGGTGCCCTTTTAATGTTGTGCCTATAGGCACTTTTAATTCTGGTACTTAAATCACAAACAAACAGAGTTATTGACCCAGAGGAATGCTCTAATGGACACATTTGTGCTCAATTCATAAAGCAGTTTTGCACTCTTATTGACAAATACCGAAGAAAAAATTTGTGGAGAACTATTTAAAAATACAGTGCACTCTGCTAATTAATGCTTTTGAGATTTGACTCTTGGACCACTGTGGTCTGAAGGCTCTGTTATAAAGGTTGCACAATTCTTTTCCAATAAATCCTGGCAGAACATTTGATTTCTGATGGCACAATCCCAAGGTAGAAAACTAATGCTAGAATAAATAACTTTTCAAAATAGAAAAAAAAATTTTTTTTCCCCTAATAGCTTTTGTTTGGCAAAGCATAAGATAACACAATTAGAAAGTTTTTCACAATGATGCCCCTTTAATAAAGTATAACAAAGCACAGTTCTTCAGGAAGCTCTTATTGCAACATAAAGACCAGGATATTCCTACACATAACTTTGAATGGCTTTCACTAACTTCTCCCTTGTGAAACTGTTGTAATACAGTGTCAATGAGCTGTGAAATTGTGTGCACTGATTTGTAACAATCAGTAAATAGAAAAATGTACCTCCTGCAGGTTTAAATACATTGCTATCTGCATTGCGGTTCCTGGTGACATTAGGTGCCCGATTTTTTAGGTCAAATCAGTTATTTTATCAAATGTGAATTAGAGAATATCAGATTATACTATGGGGCTTTTAGTTCTTGAAACATATACAGAACAAGTTGCAAGATGCATCCCACTGTGGAAGCTGGGCCATATATATTATATTTATATATATTGGGGGGGGGGGGCAAACTAAACTTTCTAGATCCCTACTTCCACATCAGTATCAAGATATGACAATGATACCTAAAAAGTGTTTTTTGTAATATGGCGAACAAAACACTTAAATATCTCTATAAGAAAAGGTGAGAGTTCACAGCATGCAGCAAAAGCTAGGATCCATCTCAATACTTAGGCATTGGTGAAGGGGGTGGTCTTATATAGAAAGGACAAAGTTGACATTGAAGTATTACAGTTTGCCCAATTAACATAAACAGGGAACCAGCACTGCAGAGAAAGGGATTCTATAGAATGTAGCATCTGGTTGTACTTTCTCTTTGCTATGTATGAATAAGGTACAGGCTAATTCATTTATGACATGTCCTTAGATAGTCTTCTGTACTGTTCAACGAGAAACCTTAGTACCTATAAATGGGTTCTGTGGAATTCAGTGCAGCCTCTCATTAGTAATGTTTGTAAGTCTACCTCTTACATGGAAAGTGTTGGCATTCATGATTATGTCCCTCTTTTAAAATGCTGACTTTTATGTGATTTGGTCGAATGAAATTTGGTCTAACTACCTGTATGAATGAAGAACTATTTATGTCTAAAAATAAAGATACCGTTGATATATTTCACCCATAAAATTAGCCCATATTCTCCCTAAATTGTGAAAAATATTGGCGTAATCTTCAAATAAAACACAGGACCAGAACTCAAAATAACCAGTAGTCTGTTTATAGGTAAACATGGGTGACAGTTGTTTTCATCTAAAAAATGAAAAATATGCCTCTTTTAGCACAAAAATACTGGGACCCCAACAGTGGTGCTAGGGGCTGGGCCCCCTGCAAAATAATCTTCAGAGGGGCCCAGTGTGCAACGCAAGCACTACCCACCCCTGCCTCATGCCTCCAATCTCTCACTAGCTCTCAGGTAGGAGAGCTCCTTTGGTGTTGCTCCCAGTGGCCCATTTTTAAATCTCTGGCTTGGAAACAACTTTTGGAAGCATAGAGATGCAGTTTTACTCCAGGCAGAGCCTTCTGCAGGCTAGCTGTTAACTTGGGCTACCAAACAGCCAATCACAGCCCTTATTTTGCATCATCTAAAGAACTTTTTCATGCTTTTGTTGCTCACCAACGCTTTTTACATCCAAGTGTGGCTCACAAGTAAAAAAGGTTGGGGATCCCTGCTATAGAGGAAGCAGACTCTGTGGGACCCCTGCCCCAACAGCTGCAGGGTCTGCTTCCTTAAGGTCCCCATTAACGGGCCGATTGTAGCTGCCGATATCAGTCCCTTGGACCAATTCGGCAGCTTATCGGCCCATGAAGGGGCAGAAACGACGGCCATACCCGACCGATATCTGGCCTGAAATTGGCCACATATCGCTCGGCAGGTTAAAAGATTCAGTCAGAGCGGGGACCGAATCGGCCCCAGGGCCAAGCGATCTTATTACCCTACATGTTCCCCAATATCGCCCACCCATAGGTGGGGATATCGGGTGAAGATCCGCTCGCTTGGTGACCTCGTCAAGCGAGCGAATCTTCAAGTATATGGGCACCTTAAGTGGCTACACCACTGGACCCTATGATGTCACCTCAATAAAAAGATCACCTAAAAACTCCAAACGACCTCTGGTGAATTTCCCCTATTGGCAAATTTATTCTGTAAAGAGTTATCAGTATGCAAAAACACAAAAGATAACTTAATTTTATTAGTTTGCACATATACTCTTTTCTTTTTGGTCAGTTTGGCAGTAGGCTCTGATGGGAGCAGGGCTTAATGGCTGGAAATGTTTTCATTTTTTCTACCCTGGCACAAGTCGAAATTCTCTCAGTAAAAAATATGAACGGCTTCTTAGGAAAACTTTTTTTAAATATATTTTCTGACTAAAGTAACAGCTGCCGCCTGAGGAAAAAACATTGTGCTTGTGACGCCCTTAAACTCTGAGTTCCACCGTTCCTGCTAGCCACTCCCCCTAGGCGGCTACTTGGCGCGTCACTATGGTTACGTGTAGTCGTGACGCCACAATCTCGCGTGATGAGACTTGTGACGTCGGGGTTGGCTGTCAGACAGAAGGCAGAGAGCTGGGTATTAACATCGTTGCGGTACATGTAAGTAGCAATCCGGGACTGCGGGCTGGCAAGCGGGACTGGCTCACGGAAAGCGGGCCTGTGGGGCAGAGTGGAATTGCAGGGCTGCAAACATGGCAGGTAGCTGGGATACAAAGGGGGAGGTTAGGGCATCACATCCAGGGGCTGTTTTTGGGGGGGGGGGATAGTTTTCCTATTGCCGGGATGCTCTATTGCGTTGCCCTCACAGCACTCATTATTACAGTCTGAGCTTTAGTTTCCCTTGTGGAAATAACCTCAAGCTTTTTGGTAAATGAATGCAGTTTCAGGTTTGCTTGTGCTTTGAAGGGGTCAGAGGGTCTTGGGATGTGGCAGATGGAAAACAGTAGAAGTCAGTCAGTAGGATGGATTCAGTCAGTCAGTAGGATGGAGTCAGTCAGTCAGTAGGATGGAGTCAGTCAGTCAGTAGGATGGAGTCAGTCAGTCAGTAGGATGGAGTCAGTCAGTCAGTAGGATGGAGTCAGTAGGATGGAGTCAGTCAGTCAGTAGGATGGAGTCAGTCAGTCAGTAGGATGCAGTCAGTCAGTCAGTAGGATGGAGTCAGTCAGTCAGTAGGATGGAGTCAGTCAGTAGGATGGAGTCAGTAAGTCAGTCAGTAGGATGGTGCTTTGTTGTTAGGTGTCCCTTTACATACAAGCAGGTCTTCCCATATTCACTTTAGCACAGTGCTTTTACTGGAGGTTTCCATGTTTGTCTTCATTTTGCTTCAGTATATTTATTTTCTTAATTAACTTCATTTTCTTTATAAATAATATTGGAGGAAATATAGATTATAGGTTTGTTAGAACTCACTTTAGTGAGTAAACGCAGAAGGCCAAAGGGTTAAGTGCCTTTATATAGACTACAGAACTGCGCTGGGATTTGTAATATGTTTACAAATCTGAAGGCCATGCATAATTCTTCATAATATTTCTCTTTCTCTCTCCATCCTGCAACACGCCGTTACCCCTTTACTGCTGCTATCGCATTTGCCAAATCATGCTGCTTCTAAAGCTGAACGACTACAACACACACACAGGCACGCAAACCAAGGAGCACTGAATGAACTTAATGCAATTAAATAAAAAAATATTTTAAAAAGTAAATGTTTCTGTTCTACCAAGAGAAAAGATTGTCTTGAGAAAGATTCTATTAGTAGAACTAATACATTGATAGCGCAACAAGTAAATCAAAAGTCCCCTGAGTGCTCCTTCATTTTCTGTTTGAACTGCTTTATTTTTGGAGCACATCACATTATGACTTCATGTGCAGATAGACATATGGATAGATATAGACAATGGAGAGCAGGTCAGTCACCTGAAAGCTCGTTAAAAGTTGCAAACACAGATTTTAGCATCTGAAAACAAAAATATTTTTTATTTAAAATCCAGTGTTTGAATCACAAAGTGACTGTATATACACAGGCTTTAAACCATCAGAAGTGTGTTAGGGAGTCAGACAAATTTGGAGGGAATACTGACAAAGAAAGGGAAAGAACCAGTGTGGAGATTACTTTTACAGTGTTATACCCCTTTACTATTAGTTATTATCAATGCTTCCATAGCATTATCTGTATATAGTTATACAGTTGTGTTTTCAGGGGAATACGTTTATTCTAATAGTATAGATTATGTTGACCTGGACAAAATTTTAAGTTATACAGCCTAACTCCTGGTTTTCCATGTGATTCTTGGTTGGGTTGTTATTGTCTCTGCTGACCCATTTCTCCCTGTCTGTTTAGATATCCCCCAGGTTTACCCCAAGTCATCCCTGTCTCTCAAAGGTTTAACTCCTGTTTGTCCCCGTGTGCATGTGCGGTTGGGTAAAGGCTGCTGCCATGAAACTGGCTGAAAAGGGTGAAGCTGAGAATAGGAGGGAAAAGAAGAAGGAGCAACCCTGGGTGAAGAGGCCATAGTGCAGTACTCAAACTTCGACAGGACGTAAGTAAGGCTGGGGGCCTGTGTGAGCTTAGGAGTAAGGAAAGAAAGGCAAGGGGCAAAAGACTTGACTCGAGTGGTACTTTATAATGGTGCCACAATGGAATGTATAGTGAAAGCTCATTGCTTTAGCCTGAGAATACATCCTACTAATGCCCTCTTCTATACTGTACTTTCTAAGCCACTGTACAATATTGTTAAAGTATATGCACAGATGTATTTGTGTGTTTATATGTTTTATATAATGCGAGTTGTTTAAAATGATGCCACCTTTTTGTAATTCTTATGGATATTAAAATTACTGAGGAATTTAACTATTTAAAGGGGAAGCAAAGGCTCCTAAAATAATTATGCAGAAAGTGCTACCCTGTAATTTTATTCAATGAGCTTTTATTTTTTAAATAAAGGAAAGAGACATTAAAGCTCAGGTAGCTGTAGGGCATTTGGTCGTAGGGGTTAATTCCCTTAAGGAAATTCAGAATTTAGTTCATCATAGTACCGGGTTCAAAGGGGCAGTGTTACCTACTCCCTCTCCAAAGCCTAGCACAGTGGCCTAAAAAATTAGTATATAGGCACCACCACGATGGTAAGATCATATTGACTTCTAATACACTGTGAATAAAGCATAAACCTTTGGCAATGCACTCGTCTGAGCAGAAAGTGGTTTATACAAGCAAACAGCTGCCTCCCATTGCAGGTGTTTAATTTTAGCAGTAGTCAAGTGAATCCAACTTGTGATATCTGTATGTAAAATATTCAGTGCCCATCCCAGCTGATGGCTTTTCAGACTGTTTGAAAAGCAGCTGCGCAGAGAGCATAGTGATCATTGTGATTCACTTTATCTCTTATCAATATAATGTTTGTTATTGAGTTTTCATAACCAAGCTGCCTCACATATTACATAAGAAATTCTTGTCTTGCTTCTGAGTTTGTATTGGATTTTGAGGGGTAGCTTGTGCTTGTGGTATTGGAATGTTGATGACTGTAGTTTCCTAGCTAGATGTCTAGTGGCTTAATATCTCTGTGTTACTTCATTTTGACACGAGGAGGTTCAAACAAGATGGTACTAAAATCAAATAAAAAGTACTAGAGTGGACAGCTTTTTTTTTTTCACAAATACTGGCATAGTTTCTCCTATCCCTGATACCCATAGCACCCTCATGTCACCCATGCACCCAAAGCTAACTGCTGATATGTTGCCATATGTTATATTACTGGGGCAGATTTTGATCAGGTTATTGTACTAAGGGTCATATTCTGACCTTAGACTGTGCTCAGCAAGAGTTTTGCCAGTTCTTGAAGATTTTTGACCACACTTATTAGGCCCTTTATCCCATAAATACTTGACCCACCCACCCTGCTTCACCCCAGGGCCAAACCCAGACAGAGTGCAGAAGAGGCACATGCCCAGTGTCCTCCGCACTGTTGTACCTTGCATTATTCTCAGCCAGTTTTCTGGGAGACTCATAATTGCAGACAGTTGGCTTATATAGCTGAAACAGGAATTCACAGATCAGTTATCAGAATGATGCTTTTTTTATTTTTTTTATTTTTTGCAAAAAAAAAAGTTTCAGGCTTGGGCAAACAGTGATCAGTTGTATTCACCAAGGCTTGCCTAGCAAACTGGCTTCCTCGATCATTTTAGATTTTTATTAAAACTTAACAAATCCAGCTGATTTTTCCAACAGTTTATAATATTGGTCTAATCTTTCTTTTTATCATATTCGCATACTGGCAGTTAAAGCTTTAGAGTAATAAGTTACAGATTTCCACACATTTTAAAGGTATACTATGCTATGTAAGGAAAATGTGCAGAAAATAAACATTATTAGGTTACAGTCCCTTTTGACCATTCCCACCACGCCAACTTGAGATCACTGCTGATTTTTCTTTCCTTTAAACATGTATGTGTATACATGTCTTATCAGAGCTCTTTATCGCACATATTTACAAACGAACCTTAGTTTAGGTTTGTAATTGGAGACATCTTTCAGTTTGATTCATTCAAAATCAGATGCAGAAGGAAAAATGAAGTGGATGCATAACAAATCCTGCAAATACTTCTGCTTGTCTGCCAGGCACCAGCAGCAGATGGGGACAGAATACACTTTTGGCATGGTACAAAGCTTCTAAAACAAAGATGTACAATAACCTTCACTTGAAGGGGGACACATAGTGTAAAAAACAAGAACGTATCAGTACTTTATATTACAGGTAAAAGACCTGTTATCCAGAATTCTCGGGACTTGGGGTATTCCGGATAAGGGATCTTTCCATAATTTGGATCTTGATACTTTGTCTACTAAAAAATAATTTAAACATTAAATATCCTCAATAGTATTGTTTTGCCTCCAAAAAGGATTAATTATATCTTAGTTGGTATCAAGTACAGGTATCGGACCCCTTATCCGGAAACCCATTATCCAGAAAGTTCCGAATTACGGAAAGGCCATCTCTCATAGACTCCATTTTAATTAAGTAATTTACATTTTTAAAAATGATTTCCTTTTTCTCTGTAATAATAAAACAGTACCTTGTACTTGATCCCAACTAAGATATAATTAATCCTTATTGGAGGCAAAACAATCCTATTGGGTTTAATTAATGTTTTATTGGTTTTTTAGTAGACATTAGGTATTGAGATCCAAATTATGGAAAGACCTCTTATCCGAAATCCCCTTGGTCCCGAGCATTCTGGATAATAGGTCCTATACCTTTACAAGTAACTGTTTTATTGTTACATAAAAATTTAAACAATTTTTGAATTATTTGCATAATTAGGAGCATTCTGGAAAACAGGTTTCCATATAATGGATCCCATACCTGTACCCTAATTATAGAAGGATTGTGCTGAGAGAGGTTTTGTTTTGGGCAACTTTTTTTAAACATTTTCCCAGAATACCTAACCCATCTGTTTAATTTCTTGCTGGCTGCTTTCCAAGGCAAACCTGACAGGAAACTGCATGCTATGTCAAGTTGTGATTGGCTACACACCTCCTGCTGTGCTTCTGGCAGGGACTGTTAGGAAAAGCCCACCACTCATTTGAAATTGGGGCAGGGACCAGAGATTATCTGTGACTAGCTCCATTAATGGGATATTTTTAAAGTTATTGATTATTCTAGCCCAGAGCGAAAACTGATGTATATATGATTCATCATTGCCTACAAGAATTGGGGGGAGGTTAACTTATGCTGTATGTCTCCTTATCTAAATGGTTTATTTTTCATCAACTGTGAAATGTGGGCCCTACATGGATACTCCACTTAACTTAAGAGCTTACTGATAAACGGTATTGAATCTTCTGAAACAAACAAAAATGTAAGGGGTGAAGCTTTTCTTTTTTTGTGTGTTTGTGTTACTGGCTCTTTTCATTGTCTAGGGCAGGGCCCGCCGGCATGGCCCCTTAAAAGAAATATGGGCCCTGATTGGTTGTGCCCCGTGCGCACAACCATATTAAACTATGCCGGGGAGGGGCTGGGAGACAAAAGTCTGAGGATGCCGAAGCAGCCGCAGGGAGCCGAGCCGCAGGTCCCTGGGGGGGGGGGGGGGGAGCTGGAGGATGCAGGAGTGGGGAGCTGCAGGATGCTGTGGAGTGGAGCTGGAGGATGCTGGGGAGTGGAGCTGGAGGATGTTGGGGAGGATACAGGGGAGTTGACTGGAGGATACTGGGTGAGGAGCTGCAGGATGCTGGGGGGATGAGCTGCAGGATGCTGGGGAGTGGAGCTGGAGGATGTTGGGGAAAATGTTGGAGAGGATGCGGGGGAGTGGAGCTGGAGGATGCTGGGTGAGGAGCTGGAGGATGATGGGGAGGATGCTGGGGGGAAGAGCTGCAGGATGCTGGGGAGTGGAGCTGGAGGATGCTGGGGTGGGGAGCTGCAGGATACTGGGGATTGGAGCTATGGGATGCTGGTGGGGAGCTGAGAGGCCCCTGTGATTTCTGATGGCAGCCCTGGGCGTAACGCTGGCCCGGCCCGGCCCGGCTGTAAGTGAATGTGGCCCCTGAGCCAAAAAGTTTGCCCACCCCTGGTCTAGGGCTTAGTTACATGACCCAGAAACTTAGAAACTAGTTTGCTGGCAATCTAGTACATAAACTGTTCCAGCAGATAACATCTACTGTTCAAAATAATAGAAAGTATTAAACATATTTTTAATGCATCTGCTGATATTTTATTGACTTCCCCTTTAAATACTTAAATACACTATATTGCAGACTGAGCAGTATTTATAAAACTTATGTTGTCCTGCATCATTTGCCTGTGATTCTGCAGTTTGACAGGGATGGGCAATGTTATGCACTTTAAGTGACTATATATACGATGGCATATAGGCTTCATGCCAAAAGCAGCTGACTGTGGCTGTGATTCAACAGTAATCCAGTTGCTGCTCCGACTCATGAAGTACAGAGGGCTGTGCGTGACTGCCTGAATGTGATTGCTGGCGTGTGCACTTTTACTGGAATCTCCATTCAGGGGTAACCGACGGTTCATTTAAAGCCAACAGGAGAGATGCAGGGGGTTATAGCTCAGTTCTGCAAACAAGGTCTAACTATCTATTTCAACAGAGGCGCTTTTAGCTGGCAGGCGTATTAACAATACCTACCTATTAACCTATATAAATATCTCTTTTAGGATGATTCACCTTAATGGTAAGTAAAGTTGCTGCATGTTCTCGATGCATCTTCCTGCTAGCCGTGACTAACGAGGCAAATGATTGAACGTGACATTTTTTCTTTCATTTTAGGGTTTAATGGCATGTTGATGAAATTAGAACTGCTGAAGTTCTGACAAAGGGAATAGGTGACCTATGTATAGGTATAGTTATGTATCACGCAATACTTTTGATAGTGAAAATATATACAGTAAGTCACTTATATGCTTTGTAGGGGGAAGGATGACAAACTATTTTGAGCTTAATATGAGCCCAAAAAGTAACAGCTGGTGTTGGAAATATGTTCAGGCTGTTGGTGGAGAAATCTGTAGTTTACTATTTTTATATACTAAATAGTGCACTACTTGTTAGTTTTAACCTACTCTAACTTCTTGTTCCTCGGAGGAGAAGTGTCTGTCTATTCTGCATACTGGTCTCAATCCTGTCTGTTTGCTTGGTCATTGGTAACGCTAAGAAGGAGGGATAATTTCTTTCCTAGTTAAAGTAAGAGTAAAAACTATGTGTTTTGGCTTCATGTTGAATGTATGCAAATATTAGCTTTTTTTATTTATGTCTCATAAACCATGTGAGAGAAGCATCATATGATATATTTACCTTGTATGGTACATACCTTGTATGGCTTTTGTAGCCGAGTAAAACAGTCATGTCAGTAGTGCTCTCATTTAAATCAAAAGAGGTTTCATTTTCATCACCAGAGCAATCAGTATGGCATCTCTAAATAGATATATGTGCATATAAATAATACTTCTAAGGGGCTATGTAATAAAAAGCACTCATTTTGGCTAGGAGCAATAACCCATAGCAGCTAATCAGCAGGTAGAATTTAAAAGCAAACATCTTTTGTTTGCTATGGGTTACTGCTCCTGGGCAAACTTTTAATACATATGGGGGCTAGTGTATGATGCCCTAAATATGTTTAACTAAGGTTATTGTGAACTCTTCTTATAAACAAAAGTATATTAAGTATTTACAATAGAAGTGTTAGATTGCATGCCTATAACATAATTAGGTTTGCCATATGTTGCTTTTTTAAGCTTGGAAGCCATCCATGTGTTGTGGGGATAATCTTGCTAACCATCATGTTATATTCTGCAATGCTTTGGAATTTCTAGAACTTTGCATGTTTGAAAACACTGCTTCTGCAAGCAGCGGGGTGATTTTCATCTCTTGGGCAGTTTGAGACGTTTGCTGGGGTTCTTGAGTTGGGCAGTATGCAGGGGGCACATTTCTATGCTAACCGCTACTGCAGCACCAAAGCACTTCTAACAATATGTATGCATGACTATAGAGATGCCATAATTGTTCTACAGGATAACTGCACCAGTCCCAATGTTCTGGGATTACAATATGGAGATTGTGTTTCTCAATGCAAATGCAAACTTGCATTTAAAGGAGAAGGAAAGGCTAGTAAAGAGTTAATCTCAAGCTGCAGGCATACCTTCAGGTGTCTCAATAGTGCCCTTAAGTCTCCCCATATTTCACCTGTTCAGAAGATAAGAAGCCAAACGGGAAGAAAAAACGCTGAGCTGTGTAAAGAAAGTTCCCATAATGCCTCACTCCTGCACAGACATGCAGACCAAGTGAACATGCTCAGTTAGTTAGACTATGAGTCAGCTTTCTGCTGATTGGCTCAGATCCACATTCCTAAGGGGGGGGGGAGCAGGAAAGAGCAGAGAACAGAAAGCTGCGTGTCCCTAAAATGAACACCTACCTTTCAGAGTTGTTAGTTTTTGGGGTGCCATTTATGTGTTTTGCCTAAGCAAATAACTAATTTTCACTCTAAAGGTGGCCATACACAGGCCGATTCTAGATGCCGATATCAGTCACTTAGACCGATTTGGCAGCTTATAGTCCAGTATAGGGGCACTAAGTACGGGCCGGCCTGACCGACATCTGGTCTGAAATCGGGCAGATATCGATCGGGCAAGTTTGAAAATTAGTCAGATCGGGGACCGCACCAGCTCGTTGATGCGGTCCCCGAACCGACAGACGCCTATACCTATCATTCTAATTCGATCATTTGGCCCCAGGGCCAAACAACCGAATTAGACCGATATCTCCACCCCTAGGTGGGTATATTAAGAGAAGATCTGCTCACTTGGCGACCTCACCAACTGAACAGATCATAGCGTGTATGACCACCTTTACAGTAGTTTCACTGACATGACCTTTGCATGCTTCTGAAATTACACATTTCTCCACCCACACACACCAATAAGGAAACTAAACACGCAAACAGCTTGGCTTTTGTATTAGTAAGTTGTGTTCAGGGCTGCCATTGGTGGGTAGCAGCTAGGGGCCCCATGGCAGAGGGGGGCGCAGAGAGGGAATGGTGTTAGACACGGTTTGCGGGGGGAAGGGCCATGGAATGGTTTAGGTTGATCATGGCTGTGGTGCCCTATTTTACTTGTTGGCAGGGCCCATCACCCAAGGGGCCTAGGTGACTGGCGGTTAAATTATTGGGGGCCCTTGTGTGAAGAGCCATGTTACTGTGACATGCTGTCCAATGATTCATGGTTCCTGTGCCTAGCATGGTCCATTTTGTCTGTTGCATTTGCATTCGCAAATGAGGCCTCCTTGGTTAACTGACTCTTATGTAGTTGGACAAAACTTAATTTTAGTCCTTGGTTAGATAGCAAAATAAAGGTTTATATTTGCTTCACCTCATTAAACTTAGTCTTCATATTAACAAGCAGAATGTCAATTTACTATTCTGTGAAGAGCTTTTATTTGGAACTTAGAAGCTTGTGCTTTGGCAAATTAATTTTTAGCACATGCTACAAGGTAAAGAGCAATTACTGCCTTTTTTATATGGATCTTTGCTGTGTATTGGCCACTGAGGTTTTATTAAAATAAGTGCCTGCACCTCTGAGAAATACACCATTGAAAAGTAGGTGAAATGAAGGGTAAGCAAACTTTTGCATACATAGTTTTTTTTCTTATTTCAACTTTATTATCATTTACTATAGGCTCTCATGGATATTACATTTATACCATGTCTATCTGATGCCATGTCTGATGTTTTATAGCCTTTAAAGGGGTTAAGCTGCGAAAAGCCTCTAGCACCTCTTGGGAAATGCTTTTCATTTTTTTCTCGTTGTGCAGAATAGGTAGGAAAGACCTGCAGTCAGCACTTTGTAAATATATATAGTAAAGTAGGGCAGTCTTGTTCTCTTTCTAGTGTGCACAGATGTCACAGCTCCTTTAATCCAATGTGCCACTTAGAAGTCACAAACTGTTTAAATATTCAGGTGTAATATGGGTAATTAAATGAATGCTTTCAAGACTTGGTACACCAATCACAAGTACATATGAGCACAGACAAAACAAATTCAAACATTTTTTGGATCCTGGGGTCAGTGACCCCCATTTAAAAACTGAAAAAAGACAGAAGAAGAAAGCAAGTCATCTAAAAACTTTAAAAAAAAGTTCATCCATCCAGCACAATAATAGTGTCCAATTTTACTAGTGTGTGTATGGGCAGCCTTAGCAGAAAGCTGATACAAAAAGCATTAAAATCACACGTTATCCCGAATGCTCGGGACCTGGGATTTTCCGGATAAGGGATCTTTCTGTAATTTGGATCTCCACAATTTAAGTCTGCTAAAAATCATTTAAATATTGAATAAACCCAACAGGATTGTTTTGCCTCCAATAAGGGTTAATTATATCTTAGTTGGGATCAAGTACAGGTACTGTTTTATTATTACAGGGAAAAAGGAAATCATTTTTAAAAATTACAATTATTTGCTTGTAATAGAGTCTATGGAAGATGGCCTTTCCGTAATTCAGAACTTTCTGGAAAACGGGTTTCCGGATAAGGGATCCTATACCTGTACTGTGTAGCCTACACACTGCCCCTTAGAAAAGGGTAGATAGGTAGATTAACAAAGAATAGAAAAGGAAATTAGAATACTACAGATCAAGGTGGGAATCTAACTAAACTCATTAAATAAACTAATTTAAAAATCATTGTACCTATTTCCACTTAACGATCCTTTGGGTATTATTTTACCACTGGTGTTTGGAAAAGCAAGTGATTATTCTGATTAGAATTTCATTTACAAGTTCTGCAGTAATGGGATGTTTCCCAGTTCAGTGTATTTGCCAGAAGTTCGTAGCAGACCCAAATCCACACATCGCTGAAAATCTGAGAAATGGGTTAAAAGAGACAGACTGCACTCATAGGGGCATATAAACTAAAGTGTAGATTTTCTTTTTGTCTGTCTCATTTCATATTTACTAAAAATTGTGCGTATGCTGCTGTAAGAGAAATGTGATGATTTTAATCATGCTGTAAACTCTCTGCAAATTCACCAGTGTATTTACCTGTACAGGCATTGGGATCTATTATCTGGAAACTAGTTATTTAAAAAGTTCAGAATTGCGGAAAGGCCACCTCCTATAGACTTCATTATAAGCAAATAAAATGAATTAACTTTTTCTCTGTAATAATAAAACAGTACCTTGTAGTTGATAACTTGTAACTAAGATATAATTATTCCTCATTGAAAGCAAAACAATTGTTGAGTTGAGTTTATTTAATGCTTAAATGATTTTTTAGTAGTCTTAAGATATGGA
Organism: Xenopus tropicalis; assembly: GCF_000004195.4. Classification (NCBI taxonomy): domain Eukaryota; kingdom Metazoa; phylum Chordata; class Amphibia; order Anura; family Pipidae; genus Xenopus; species Xenopus tropicalis. The sequence continues at coordinate 26,558,659 of NC_030681.2, read as the reverse complement.
GGTCCAAACTACGGAAAGACCTCTTTTCTAGAAAACCCCAGATCTCGAGCATTCTGGATAACAGGACATTCGTAGTGGGGAAAATTATCAATTTCTTTATGGAATTTACACCGTAAAGAAGTTACATATGTGGGATAGTATCAAAGAAGAGGTAATGTAGGTAATGATAGGCCGAAGTGGCTGCTTTATTATTATAATGGAAGGTCACCAGGCTGAACCTGGAGAAATTTCTCCTGGCAAATATTTATTTTTGTGTTCTTGGTAAATTACAAAGATTCTCTAGCGAAATTTCCCCTGGCAAAAAAGAATGCCAAGTTATTTCTCCAAAACTTTTCAGGCTCTCCTTTTATTAGTTGGCAATGTTGAGTCAGATTTTCATTTTTGGTCAAAGTATTCCACTATTTATGTTTCATTTCCCTTAGCAAGAATATAAGTAATGGGCTTAGAATTTATCAGACAACCTTCACTTATTATGAGAGGGGCCAGAAGGAGAGTTAGATGCTGTGTTTAATGTATTTAATACCCACTGACCACATCTGCCCTACAGATGTAAAATGCTTTATTGATGCATCTGGAAAGGGTATGGCTGTGCCAGATGATTTGTGTCTCATACACCGACAGTATCTCTCCACAAAGCTGCTTTTATTGGGACTAAAGCTGGCCATACACACACTGATATTATTGTATATTCTGTGCATGTATGGTGGATTGGCGAGGCGACTGATATCGCAAAAGCCTTGGATATTGGTTGTCTCGTCGATTGGGTGGGACAGAAAATTTTGAGCAAATGCAAGCGTTTACGGCTGAATCGTCAGATAGGGATAGAACTCCCATTGTTTCTATCTTCATATCTGACGATTCAGCCCTGGACTTTAGTGGAGGGTATGAGCGATCTTTCCTGCCACCATTGAGCGTAACTGTAATGTGTATGGCCAGCTTCAGTCCACCTGCAGATGCTCATCATATAGGGGCATTGTTCTCCTTTCCTCCTATAAAGACCTATTGTTTAACAACATATGTGTATTTACTAGTAAAAACATAGTGCTGGGTAGTATCTTAAATACCTAAATAATGGAGGTACCTAAATAATGGAACCCCTCCCCCCATAATAATGCATATAGCAATTATATTGGCTACCAAACTAATTTCAGTTAAGGCAATGGACCCCACAGTGATTTTAGTACACATGTTAAATGTTAAATGGGTACTTGAACCCATAGATAAAGTCAAGTCTAGTTGGAAAGTTTCAGTAGATTTTAAATAACAATTCTCTTCACATTCTTTAGGCATTCTAGCCTTCCATGTAATTAGCAGCCAGCCTCTGCCCACTCGAATAATGCATTTCTGGGGTCTGATTGAATTAGGGGATGCGACACCCACCTAGACATGAGCAATACACCATATAAACTACTTGTTTTTTGTTTTTGATTCATCATCTTATTTCTTCTCAGATCTTTAGACAGAATAGAATACAGGTATGGGACCTGTTATTAAGAAAGCTCAGGAATCTCTACGCAGCAAACTACACTCCCCTACTTAAACAAATAACACAAGACCTAACAAATTGGAAAAACAAACCTATATCCTGGTTTGGCCGCATTGCTACAATAAAAATGAATACATTACCTAAGCTATTATACTTATTTGAAACCCTACCAGTACCGGTTCCCACACAACAACTCAAAAAAACCCAGAAAGAAATATTTCAATTCATTTGGAAAGGGAAAAGCAGGATACCTAGATCTGTCCTCCTAGCTAGCAGGTACCAAGGGGGCCTAGCGGTCACAGACATTAGCAAATACTATGAGGCCACCCACTTACGCCAAACACTGGCATGGATCCAACCAAACCCACCCACCACATGGACCCAAATCGAGAAATTTTACACGCAACCTTTTCACTTAAGTAACCTGTTACTTACCCATAAGACTAAGATCCCGCTCCATCCTCTCTCCCCCAACTCTCTGCAATTTACGGTCAATATCTGGAATAACTGCAACAGATAATACAAAATATGTGGGCCTATCTCCTATCTTACCCCAGTCTTGGCTAACCCCGAATTCCCAATAGGACTAGAGAAATCTTTCAAACAAAACTGGGCACCAATATGCATGACAAGAATTATTGATTTCCTAGACCCTAGGGGATACAAGGTTTACCCATATGACAGACTAAAGGCTAAATATAACTGGAATACAGACCGGACCCTAGAATACCTACAGGTCAAACACTTCATTAATACCAAGCTTAAAAAACGGGAAAGCAACATCCCAACCCCATATGAGCGCATAATGGCCCAACCTCATCCCTACAAGGGACTGATCTCCCATCTATACAAATTAATGATAACGCTACCGGATGATCCTTTCCCTAAACATAACTATATGCATTATTGGGAACAAGAATGGGGAGACGACCCATCATTATCAGAGTGGGAAAAAATTACATTACATTACATTAACATTTATTTATAAAGCGCCAACATATTCCGCAGCGCTGTACAATAAGTGGGTTACATACATTGGACATACAGAGTAACATATAAAGCAATCAATAACCGATACAAGAGGTGAAGAGGGCCCTGCCCAAAAGAGCTTACAATCTACAAGGAAGTTTTGGAATATGCGTACATTCATTTACCCATATTTCTAACTGACATGAAGTGTCAATTTTGTACTATTGTGTTTGTCAAGCAAAATAAACTTTATTTACAATATATAAATTAAGTTTCCTTTAGTCTTGAAATCTGCAGCAAGCAGGCACGTGCCATTTTGTAGGTACTGTTATAAAGGCAAGCTTTGTATCATCCACAACTATAATTTGTGATAGAACAGGGGACCTAATGCCCCATGCATGGGGTGCACAATTATAACCCATGAGAGTGGGGGAATGTAATAAGTGCTGGGACATCTAGGAAGTGCTGACTGGAAAGTGGAGGTAACTACCAGCCCCACTTCTATGCCTGAGTCATAAGGGTGAGGAAGGCAAGATATAATTGACAGCTAAAAATTTTTGTTTATAAGTACAAATCGTTTCCTATGTTTTTTTGGGGTTTCATGTTTACTTTGAAAAGGGCTTTTATTACACACTTTTTTTCCATCATCTCTGGGTAACATGTCCCCTTTAAAGGGCTGCAGTTTATAAGACATTAACATCTACTTTAGTAAAGTGAGAGCCTTAGTAACAATCTGAGCAATATTGAGAAAAGGTATACATGCAATGCCTCAAATGACTGGCTACTCAGAGGATTCTTGCCCACACTGTTCAACACAGCTTCACAAAAAGAAATTTGGAATGTATTGTCATCCCTGCCTGCTTTACTTTGACTTATTGAATAGGGTCATGGCATTATAAAAGCTGCATCTTTGACTTCACTATGACTTGTGGACTTTACTGGAAATATAGGCCTTTAGTGAAAGATTCACAAGACAGCAGAGCCACTCTAAATGTATGGTTACAATAAGACAAATATTCTAGGTCTTGGGAAGTTGACTGGGGTGCTGACAAGCCCTTTTTGAATCAGATATGTATGTTACTGGGCAATTGATTGCAAAAGCATATCACTTTTGTGTATTTGCCATTAAGCATGCAGCATAAATGTAATTGCTGTTTAACTTGTGAATACCCAACCCTTTTCACCTGTGAGCCACATTCAAATGTGAAGAGTTTGAGAGCAACACAAACATGCAAAAGGTTCCTGGGGTGCCAAATATGGGTTGTGTTTAGCTAATGAGCCACTGGTTGGGGATCACCAACTTAATTTCTGCCATGTTACTGCATTTATCAGAAATTGGCCTTGCTTCAGTCTAGGAAAGTGTCCACATCAAAGGTCTTCCCTGCTACTCCTGTCGCTTTGAAAGGTTAAAGATCACTACACCTTATATGTTTAACTGCAATAACCCTGCAAAAATCTGGGAAAACGCCAAAGGTATGGTTGCTTGCACCCAACAAAAAGAAAGTGTGTATAAAGTTATGATGAAATGGTATCTAACCCCTGATAGGATAGCAAAATACATCCCACAAGCCTCCCCGCTATGTTGGAGAGGCTGCTCAGAAATTGGGACTTTAGCACATACTCTATGGGCCTGCCCCAAACTCAGATTATTCTGGAAAGAGGTCAGCGACCTCATAAAAAAAATCTTAACACCCACGAACGACATCAAACCTCCACACCTCCTTCTGGGCTTACCTATACCGAAATTAAAACACTCTTCCCAGAAACTAGTTAACCACATAACTACAGCAGCGAGATTAGCTGTCACATCCAAATGGAAATCTCAAACAATACCCACAATAACGGAAATAATTTCCAGAGTGGAAAGTAACAAATGCTTTGAGCGAATGACAGCTTACATAACGAACAAAGAGAATCTATATCTCAAAATATGGTCCCCATGGGAAACTTACTTCATAACCAACCCTACAACCACCACGGAAAGGACACAGGCTGAAGAACTGAATAGAGACAGCAACAACCTCTAACCTACTCCAGTTAGTGTCAAAAGATAAAGCAGACAAAAAACCCTGCAACATAGACAAAGCTGAAACATGGTTGGTCAATCACAAGATCAAACACCCTCCAAGTTACTGTACCCCAGATTGATTTATCATTTTGTTGGCACTATGTACTTGTAACTGTATAAGAACAAATGTTTATATGCTAGTACTCAAATCATACGACTGCACTGTTTTTTATTACTGAAACCAACAATGCAAATTTGTAAACTCTTTATTAACCCCCCATCCCTCTTCCTTTCTGTATCCCTTAAATTCTTTACTCAATAAAAAAATATTAGTTACAAAAAAAAAAAAAAGAAAGCTCAGGGACCTGGGGTTTTCCAGATAAGGGTCTTTCTGTAATTTGGACCTACATACCTTAAATCTACTAAAAAATCATTTATACATGAAAGAAATCCAATAGGATTGTTTGACCTCCGATAAGGATTAATTATATCATAGTTTGGATCAAGTACAAGCTGCTGTTTTATTACTGAGAAAAATGAAATCTTTTTAAAAATTAGAATTATTGGCTTATAATCAAGTCTATGGAAGATTGCCTTCCCGAAATTCAGAACCTTCTGCATAATGGGTTTTGGAGTAAACAGATCCCATAACTGTATTAGTCTTATTTATATGACACAAGCGGCAATACATTCACATTCTTTTCTACATGCTCTTTGGGCAGCAAGTTTCCAGATAATAGGTTCCATATAAAATAATATAAAGTGAAAGGAAAGGGGTTGCCTGGGAAGCTGGGGGGAAGATGGCAACACACTGTGCACAAGTGCTGGTCCAGGGTAACAGGTAAGTGGTTAGTCACAGGGGGGTGCTTAGTGACTCCTTCCTTGCCCTTTAATGGAGTGGCTCATCATTAACTAATCTTTAGTATGATATATGGGCACTATTTGCATTTTGTCTTCATATTTTTTTTCTTTTAATTATTTAAATATTTGTTCAGCAACATTTTAATTTCAGAAGCTGGCCTAGTAACCAGGCAGTGGTTTGAATGAGAGACTGGAAAAGGAATAGGAGAGGGCCTAACTAGAAAGTTAAATTATAAATAAGGTAGCTAACTTAAAGGAGAAGGAAAGGTAAAACTAAGAAAGATTCTATGTAAATACAGCCATAAGCACTTACAGTAATGCTGCATTGAGTCCTCTTTTAAAAGAAACACAGGATTTCATGTCTTCTTTTTTGTTCTTAGGGTATCTGACTTCCTCTCTCCTTCATTCCTGGGGCCAGAGTCCTTCAGTTCTCTCCACTTTCCCCCTCTCCTGCTCCCCTCTCCCATAAGAATGCTAAGGACTCCCACCCCCTCCCTTAGGAAGTTGTGGTCTGAGCTATAATGGCTAGACTGCAAACAGGTAGCTATTTAAAATGGCAGCTGCAATCTTAAGCAAACGGAGGTAGCTTCTAGGGCTCTTTACTCAGTTATGGTAAAGCTTTCTGCAGAATAAATATAGGGTTCTAGGAGGCACTAATGTGGCAAGTCTGTTGGCAGTAAAATGCCAAAATGACTTTCCTTCTACAAAATACCAGTAATTGGTCCAAATTCTAGTTTCAGTACTTCTCTAGTATCTTTTCTTAATTTGAACTGTTCAGATTAAAGGACAGAGCAGTTACTCAGCCTGGAAACTTGAATCAAATGTGTAGATTTCTTAATTTAACCTGTTCTATTATTTTCTTCAGATCTATAATAATCAGAATCAATAATAACACTTTTTTTGTTTGTTTGTTTTCCAAGGTTTGACTGCATTGCCCAAAATGTTTGGGAAGAAAAAGAAAAAGCTGGACATTTCAGGGCCTTCAAATTTTGAACACAGGGTTCACACTGGATTTGACCATAAAGAGCAGAAGTTTATAGGCCTTCCTCAGCAGTGGCAGAGTTTGCTGGCAGACACCGCCAACAGGCCTAAGCCTATGGTAGATCCATCATGTATAACACCAATACAGCTTGCTCCCATGAAGGTACAGTATTCCTATTTACTTAATACTGACAATATTAGGGTCCTTGGGGTAGGACTGGTTTGGTAACATAGGTGCTACATGTGCACATTGCATACATACAACCAATCAGCAATTCATTTTCATCACTCTATTATGTTAGAGAATGAAGGCAAAGATCTGATTGGTTGCTAGATTGATTGTGTTTACAATCAGCATTGGTTTAGTAACCCCATTAGGATCTACTGCACCCCCAGGATACAAAATCCTAGGATGGAGCATTATTATAAATATGATTTATCCTCTTAAATATTAAATTTTTCTGTAGACTGTAAGGCGTAAATTCCTTATTACTCGTGTTGGTTAAACAGTAGTAATTATTGATAGATGGTTTTATAATTATAATGGAATATCTTTAAACTCACCCTCCCTCTGTAAGAGGCACAGGCATGGAACAAGCTGTGAGAGAGAAGAAGTAAAATACTGCTGCATTAAGATGGCACTTGATTTTTAAGAAGAATGAAACCCATGTAAAATCCTTTTGGCATTCATTTTAGGATAAGGACTGTTGAAGAATATATAGGAACATATTTGCTTTTACTGGTAACATAGTTATAAGCTTAATAGGGAGCTAAAAAAGTGCTTAACCAAAAAAAAAAAAACCGGTTGCCGCAAAGGGACAATGCATATACCTCCCTTGGTATGGCTTCCTTACAGTGCTGCCAAAGGCTGTGGGGAAAGTCAGTTTTTGGGACGTTCTGATGTGATGATTTTAATAATAAATTTTGTGTTCTGAGTTTATGCTGCTTGCTGTAATAAATCAAGGACACATAAAGGCAACAGTTACAAGCCCATTCCCCTGCAGTGTACAGTAACTAACATCTGGGGATTGTTCTAGTTTCACTAAAGCATAACCTAGCATTTGCTTCATTGGAAAGAAACTGTAAAAAATGTTTCCATTCCATTAATATTAAAGTTTGTTTGCTGAAACAGCAAATGAGGAGCAGTATATTTTATAACTAACCTAAATATATAACCAGAAAAGCACCTTACTGTAAGCAGAAATTGATGTAATTTCACCCATCTCCCCAAAGTAAAAATCTCACTTATTTACAGCCCTAAATTCAGAAAAAAAAACTTGAATTGACCCTGAATATTTTTGAATGCATTGAGGGGGTTGTACTCCTGTCAGGGTCCCTTTCGTTTTTTGGGGCCCCGACAGCAAAAGGAAGGAACTGTTACAGTTTTGGGTGTGACAAGTCATAGCCCAACAATTTGGGACACACGGGGTCATTTATAAACACTTGCAAAATTTGCACCTGGGCAGTAACCTATGGCAACAAGACAGTAATTAGCCTTTTCCATCCGGCTACAGATTAAGCAGTAAAGGCAAATTACTGATTGGATGCCATAGTGCAAATTTGCCCACGGTTTATAAAGGAACCCCCACAGTCTTGTAATGTTTAATGCTTTCGTACTACAACTTGTTTATAATAATAAAGTAGATAAGGTTCTAGCTCTGACTATTTTTAAGGTAGGGGCATACACTGCACCACTGAGGTAACCCATAGCAACCAGACATCTGTGCTTGCTCTAGAATCATCGCCGTTATTGGCTTTCTGGTTGCTTGGATTACTGCACTGCTGCAATCATGTGCTTGCTTGATGAACCCTAAAACATAACAATTTGCTGATATCTAGAAGAGATTTTTTTATGGTAAAGTGAATCGAACTGCAATAAGTAGTTCTTATTTACTGGCATGGGTGTAACTTTGTAGCAAAGTAGTGGGCTGATAATTAAGATGTGAATTACTGTTTCTCATGATGCCTTTCCAGCTCTTGGCTAGGGCCATAGAAAGAATGAGAGAGGATGGTGGGCTGCTAAAGATGTTCTGTTGGCAGATGGTTGGCAGCGGTGAGACATATCTACATTGCATTAATAAGCGGAGAAGGTGGAACAGAGGAGGCGAGTTGGAATGACTTTCCTTTCCTTGGAATATCAGCTGCTTTCTCTCTCTCATGCACAAAAATAAACTGCCAGTTCTTAGAATGTGCCCTATTAGAATTGCTGTTTGCCATTTACCTACAGTGGTTACCAGAGCTTCTAAATAGGTTCTGCCATAAGGGTAAAAGGAACCTAAATACATTCTACCATTTATTCAAGTGATAGGATTTGGGTATGAACAACAATCTGAACTCTGACTTTTCCCTGCAACTTCCCAATGAGGGAAAAAGCAGTCTATAGGGGAGTATAGTTAGGGTTGTCTGCTTTGTGCCTCACTAATAGGGTTCCACACAGCAGCACTTTTAGTCTGAAACTGTGCAGTGTTTATTACATTTAGAGGTGCAACTTTGCTTTTCTCCTGGGGGTAAAGCGGCACTTGCCCTGAACATTCTCTGCGCATAACTGGTGCTGAAATATTTTGTTTTTAAACTGGGCCTTAACCTTGGGCCCAGGACTAGGCAGCAGCCTTGGGTGCACTTTTGGACACAAGTTTACGGAGTGCAATGTGAGACTTACTCTGTATTTCCTGGAGAAGGTTCAGAGGCTATCCATGCAAAACAGAGAATGCCCCAAAGTGGATGGAGGGTCCAGGTGTTCTGAGCCCCCAGCTGAATGAGTGGATAAACCATAACAAAGTCTGGCACCCAAATGGCTTCTTGCATTGTAACCCATGGATCTTTTAACCTATGGGGCAAGACCCAAAATTGAGTTTACATGCTTTTCAGGGTGGATCCTAATGGTCCCTTTATAATGTAAAATTTCTCCCTTCGATAGAAAATAGTAATAAAAACTCATTGTATGACTAGTTCTTACCCAATGTTGTTTATAAAATTGGTTGCAAACGTATTTGCCTTCCCTGACAGAAAGCATCAGAAACATTGTTGTGCCTTTCAAATTGTATTGCGAGACAGCAAAAATTAGTTTTAGCTGCCCCCTAGTGTTGGTTTATTGTACATAATGTAGCTGAGCAAGTTAGAAAACAAAAATCTATGAAGATTGTTGGTTGTAATATCCTATCATATCATTACTGGCCAAATGCAGGGATGCGAAGAGTTAAATTCATGTCATGCATCCACTGTATGGCACCTGTCTGACATCTTTGCAGAAATATTAATTGTACAATTGAGGGATGCAAGAAGGGGCTAGGCCATATTGTGTATACCTTGGCTAACAGATATCCCTGCATTCAAGTTCTGTATAGCCCCTTAGGAGTTAATCAGTTCTCCTATAAATACAGAGGATTACCTACAGGAATTGCCACATGTGTATCTTGCAATTTTAGCAAATGTTGCTCCCGCAGAACCATTTTTAACCTTACTACGGCACAGTTACCTTCTGTCTTGCCAGTTCCTATTCCTTCCCTAAAAAGAAATAGTAGAAGTAGCATTCTCTTTATCACCGGCATGGAAACCAGCAACACAGTTTTTGCCATCCCTTTACATTTGTTAAAATAAATGACTCTTTGTTGGAGAGAGGCCTGTATAAGGGAGTCGTGCACAGTAGGTGCACCAACTAACTGAGAGAGGGAAAGGGTTGACATGCCTTAACATTTTAATTTATCCTTTATACGCTTTGACAAAAAATATTCTGATTTGTTATATGCACTCCCTGTCTGCCACAATTAATGTTCTGTAATATACGCTGCTATAGTAGAGTTGTCTGTGTTAATCAATCTTTGTCATGCTGTATCTGCTCCACTCAAATGGGCAACTGCAGCCTGACAATTGCTTGTGCCCCCGGCTCATAGTTGCAGCCCAGAGGCACTTGTCCTATGACAGTAGCACTCACGCCATCAGGTCCAGTTTTGCTTGGGTGTGCTTGGCAGGGTTGCAAAAGTTACATCACCATCTCTTCAGGACAAATACAGATCGCTTTAGGGGCCAGTAGATGTGCAACTCCTGCTGCAGGGCAGGAACAGTAGAATGCAAATTGTGTCCATATACCCCTATAGTAGCAGTCATTCTCAAAGAGTTTCCTATTAGTTTTTATAGCCTTCTGGTTATCAGGCCCATTTAGGTATTGAGCCTCTTATCCTTTAATCTGGCTCTGCCCCTTGCATGCCTTCACTAGGATGAAGGAATCATGAAGACTCTGGGGCATCAGCAGCAATAGATTGTGGTGATTAAATTGATTGTACATTGTTATATAATTGGAAAAATGGATATAGAATGTAATCTGTGCTTATCTACTTAAATTCAAAACTAATCAAGGCAATCATCTCTGTTTATTGTGCTGTAGAAATGAGAATTACCAGGGGGGTTAGAGTTGTATTTTCATAATCTGTATGTTCAGTGTCTACATCTTTCTGCTGTTGGTGCTTTAGGCTAATGTCCCATGGAGCATGTTAATCGCTTGTGATAAATCTCTGTTTTTGCAGGTGACTAACCACTCCGAAATGCCTTTCCACCGGCAACAAACAGGAGTTACCAGCGGAAAGGCCTTTGTATCACTTTGGTTTTCTTCCTCCAAGCAGCTTTGTGCGACTTCAGGAAAACTAAATCTATGCAAAGCCCTTTCCACCAGTGACTCCTATTGTTTCCAGTCGAAAGGCATTTTGGAGCAGTCAGTTGCACGCGATAGCAGAGATCTGTCGTGGGCAACAAATATGCTCCTTGGGACATCAACCTAAATCACGAGAGATTATATAGAACAATTGCATAATGTGGACACTAGTGGGAGCCAAAGGGACACTTCATGATATACATTAATCTTATTTGGGAAAACTGCATGTTGTTTATGTGAAAATGCAGTTTACAAGCAGCTTTGAATATCCGTACTAATTACCTGTTTTGTAAGGGTTTCAAGACCATGTCCTGATACGGATATCATGACATGGTCTTGAAACCCTGTTTCTGTTCCAAAACAAATGCCTTTCTCGGACTACAGTCCCCAGTGAGCCTTGGGTTAGAAATGGGGGACTAACTGGGCAAATGTAGAATTCCATAAAATATACACAGAAGCAATTATGCCAGGGATGGATTAAGAATGGATCTCCCAACACTAACTATATATATATATATATATATATATATATGTATATATATATGTATATATAATACTGCAAAGGGAGCCAGCACTCACAGGACTTTAGATGGATCAAAAAAATAAATAAAGCTTTCAAATCAAGTGATGAAGCATGGTTTTTTATTCGTCCGACGTTTCAGTTCCAAACAGGAACTTTCATCAGGGAGAACCTATATATATATATATATATATATATATATATATATATATATATATATATATATATATATATATATATATATATATATATATATATATATATATATATATATATATATATATATATATATATATATATATATATATATATATATATATATATAATATACATATACATATATACATATACACACACATACAGACTTCATAATAGAAACCATAATTGAAGTTATAGACATTTTCAGGCTATTACAGGCAAGGATCAACCTACTATTTTGCATTTTGCAATATTCGAAACATTTCTTCTATAGATAAACTGGTGTTAAAGGAGTTGTTCACTTTGAGTTAACTTTTAGTATGATGTAGAGAGTAATATTCTGAGACAATATACAATTGGTCTTCATTTTTTATTATTTGTAGTTTTTTAGTTACCGTATATACTCGAGTATAAGCCGACCCGAATATAAGCCGAGGTACCCAATTTTACCTAAGAAAACTGGAAAAACATATTGACTCGAGTATAAGCCTAGGGTGGGAATAAAAACTGTAGTTTTGCCTTGTAGTAAGATAAGCAATGCAAACATGCACTGGAAGCTTGGGTCAGAGCATCACTGTTTAGTAAATACTGCCCAGAGGGTTAGTAAATAAATCACTCTGTCTCTTTCATATAAGTACTCGCAAGGTATTCTGTAACTGGGGTGGCAACCTGCCTTCCTTCCCCTTGTCTTTGCTCTGTATGATGATTGCATAAAGAGGTCTGAGCAATCCAGAAGGTGACAGATACATAAGTAATTGCACTGCTTTGCTGAGTATACACAAAATTACAAGAACATCACTTATGGGCTTCAAGTGTAGCGAAGCATACTGATAATATATACATACAGTAAATTTCCTGTCAATAAACTCAAATATATTATGGTACACAGATCATAAATACAACTGCATTCTCCCAGCACAGCACTGAGACAGACTTTTGCAAATAAGCAATACGGCATTAACTGAGAGGAATTTTGGGTGCATGAAAACATACTGTTGGCTGAAGAATAACATATTTATAGAAAATGATAATGTTATCCTGCTTATATGAAATAACAGGACCATTACGTATGACATCTACAGCTAATAACCTGTGCCTAAAGGATCCAGGCTACTGTCAGGCTGATAGTGATCGATTATTAAGGGCAGCACAGGTTTACCTTTCCAACTGGACGCTGCGCATGAGCACTTTCGTTCTTTTCCATTGCGCGCGGGCTGGCTGAGTCGATTATTAAGGGCAGCACTGCGTTACCTTTCTGACCGGATGCTGCGGTTGCCTTTCTGACCGGATGCGCATGCTCATCCTTTGCCGTTGCGCACCCCCCGAAGGATGAGCCGGCGCATCCGGTCAGAAAGGCAACCGCAGCATCCGGTCAGAAAGGTAACGCAGGGCTGCCCTTAATAATCGTCAGGCACGTGCCAGGGGGGCGACGGATGAGCACGGATGGGCATGCGCGCAACGCCAAAGAATGCACGGGCGCATCCACAGCATCCGGTTGGAAAGGTAAACCTGTGCTGCCCTTAATAATCGACTCGAGTATAAGCCGAGGATTCCTTTTTTGGCACATTTTGAGTGCTGGAAAACTCTGCTTATACTCGAGTATATACGGTATTTCATTTTCCGTTTAGGCGCTCTCCAGTTTGGAGTTTCAGCAGGTATTTGGTTGCTAGGTTCTAAGTTACCTTAGCAACCAGGAAGTGGTTTGGATGAGAGACTGGTATATGAATAGGGGAGGGACTGAATAAAAACAAAGTTTCAAAAAGTAACAATAGCAATAAAACTGTAGCCTCACTGAGCAATAGTTTTTTGGCAGCTGTGTTCAATGACCCCCATGTAAAAACTGAAAAGAGTTGAAAGAAGAAGGCAAATAATTCAAAGACTATAATAAATATATAATGACCAATATATAAAGACCAAATGAAAAGTTGCTTAGAATAGGTAATTCTATAACATACTCAAAATTAGCTTAAAGGTGAACCACCCCTTTAAGATACTGGGGGGCTATGGTATTACATCTGGAGTACAGAAAGATAAGTTGCCTAATTGCACACTTTATTTGGCACTTTATTTGATATTGATTTTCTGCCAGCTGATCAACAACCAGATCTGGGCCTGGATTGACTGATTTGGCCCACTAAATAGCCAGATTGCCAGTGACTTCACCCTCTAGCTACACATTATGCAAAATGCTCAGGACCTCTGCCTTTCCTGCTAAGGGGTTTTTGCGTAATTAAGATCATCATACCATAAGTCCACCTTATTAAATCTAGTAGGGTTGTTTTGCCTCCAGTAGGGACTGATATCTTAGCTGGGATGAAGTACAAGGTACTGCTTTTTTATTATTATTATGAACAAAAAATGTCATTATTTGTTTGAAATGGAGTCTATGGGAGTTGGCCTTTCCATAATTTGGAGCTTTCTGGATAACAGGCTTCTGGATAAGAGATCCCATACCTGTAATAGAGGTGGGAATAATTCCTGTTGGGATCGCACTACAGAATAGGACCTAAATAGGAGAAAGAAGCAGGAAAACTTTAATCAGAAGTGGGGAAGATACAGGGTGAGAGCAAAATGGAAAGAAATAAAAGTGACAAAATAACAATGACATAAAGGGAAAGGCAGAGAAAAGTAAATTGAACAATAAATAAAGGGAAGAAGAAAAATAACAAAAATAAAATCACATTTAAATAACATTTAACATGTTTAACATGGCTACAATTTTTATTTATTACTACATATTAATATACATGGGGTAACAGCCTTCAAAGAAAAAGCTTAATTGATTGATTATTAGAAACCAGTATTTTAAAATTTGATTTAAATGCTGTTGTCAGACATTTTGGCAATTGCAAGGGGGTGCTGAATAAGGGCATTACCATGCTAAATAGCAGCGTTTTGATCTGGAAATTAGGGTGAGTGAATCATCGGTGCTTTTCATGCTGTCCTCCCACGAACGCAAGGAGCCGGGATTAGAGGGGTATTACTGAAATGAGCATCGCCTGCTTGAAGCGATAACATCTGTCTCTCGGTGAGAAGTAGAATCTGTATGTTCCGCGCAGATAAAGTACAATTTCAGTGGGTATGTGTGAGTCACGGCACATGCCAGCGTGGTACTCAGCGGGCGCAATGTAGGAACACGTTTGCATGCTAAAACTTTTCAACTTTTTATTTTAAAGCTGCTATCTCTGCCTGTGGGATGATGAGAATAAATTAGTTTACAAGCAGAAGGAAAGCATTAAAGGACCAGTAACACCATAAAGTAAAAATGTTTTCTTTTAGCATCTAAAATGGATGCATTAAATTCCACACTTTCATGAAGATATTTCTAGTGTTTCACCACAATGGAATGCAGGAGTAAACACAACTTCTTTTCAGTTGCTCACTCTGGCATGGTGAAACGCCAAACCCAGGTGAAACGCCAAACCCAGGTGAAACGCAACATGTGGTGGAATAGGAAACTTCTATTGCAAGGAAACACAGGAAGAACCGCCCATGTGTTAAAGCCCTAAAGCTGAGGCTCAATGTCAGAAGCATCATTAAACTCCTACGACTTAAAGGTCACCTGTTGCCCTAAAATTGTTTCCCTCACCTAGGTGCTAGGTGGTCTTGGTGCAGGCAGGCATGTTTAGTGATGCGTATAATTAGTGTCTCTCGTGGCGCACTTATTATGTGCATAACATCACAGCATGCACATAACTTGAGGCAGGTGTGGCACAACATGGCTGCCCACAATGGGAGCTCCCTCCCGGTGCAAGTGGCCTCCCACTGGGCTCTTTTAGGGGGAAAAAATTTTACTGCAACAGGTGCCTTTACAGGGAATTCCACTGGGTGCTGGTGCCAATTTTTATGCCACCCCGCTGAATATAATTTCTTTGCTGAAAGAAAGGTCCCTTGGGGCAGTCCAGGAGTGTTTGCATGTGTGGGAAAGTAACATCTGAAGTCAGTACATGCACAGCAAAGTAACCTGGGAAATCTTTGCTTTACTGTGCATGCAAATGGTTTTGGACTGTCACAAGCAGTTCTTGGGAATTTTAAAGATGGCAGCACAAGTGCAGCGAGTGCATTTTTGCAGTGCAGAATAGGATTGGTTAAGGGTCGATGGTAAGCGGTTATATTTACTGGGGGAGCCTAACAATTTGACAGCCCTAGTGAATTTCACGTTAGTTGTCCTTTTAAAGTTATTAAATCATTTGAAGTGGATGCGGATATAGATACTTCTACTGTATGCAAGGTGCTGCCTTCACCAAATATACATACATTGTGTTAAATGATGTAGTTAGTGGAGCCCTTAATGTGATCTGGTAAGGCAGCTGCTGGGGCTGCATCTCATTTCATTCTAAGCAGAGAGGGGCATATAAAATATTTTAAAAAACAAATCTCCTAATAATTTATGGCCCCTCATATTATAAATGAGAAGTGTTTCCCAAAAAGCAGAGTAGGACAATGACTACAGCACCCCCAAGCTGTTGTCTGACTGACATCTTACCCTACAAAATGCCAGGTGTGTCCAGTCGTAAACCCCTGGTCACCCTAACTCACCCTCTTCCAACGTGAACCCAACTCTACCTTCCATGCTGTCATCACATACATACCTGTGCTTGACCCCTCCATTGCTGATGTCACCAGAAGGGGGTGGGTATGCGGCCAGAGGCAGAATGCAGGAAAATGGGGGTAGATGTCATCACGGGTGGCCTCATTAGAAAGCTTTTTGGAGAATATAATATTTTTTCCACATTTAAAATTACATAGCAATAATCTACTTTCCCTTTAAATTTTTAGGAGACTTTTACATCAACTCATATGATAATGCAATGCACAATTAGGGCTGGTTTGGGTTGGAGCTGAGTGATCCATTGCCAAGAGCCCCAGATATCACAGGGGCCCCTTTGTGCACAAACCACGCTTTTCTGGATATGATTATCAGTTTCTGGTTTGAGGGGGGTGCTTATCTGAAAATGAACTGTTAGTATAGTATCCCAAGACAGCAGTTTTCATTTGGTCTGTGGTTTGCTCCCAAAATGGAACTCAAGGAGCTGAGTCTTCCTATGAGTCCAGGACTGCCCGCATTAAGCAGTGATATATTTAATAGGGGCCCTTAGTGGCAGCACAGAAAGACCCAAGAGAACCCTGTGCTTAACTACCTGCCTGTAGCGGACATCAAGGACAGGGTTGTCTTCTGCCCACAGCCTGCACTTTGCACCTCCTGCTGGGTTTGCACGTTGCAAAGCACAGCCTTAATTTAAATCCTACAGATGCAAGTGCTCCATGGATGGGTAATTAGGGGTGCAATTTGGGTCTGTGGGATTTGTAGATAATCCCTAGTTGATTAGCCAGAACCCAGAAATGTAAATTTTACCTTGCAAGTTGCAAAGTCTACATCATGGTTAAAGCAAATCCCATGATGGACGTCCCCTTTAAATATCACTTGCTGTACCTGCTGAAGTTCTTTCCTTGTTATATTAGCTGTCTCTTAGCACAACGAGTACATTTATGCCATTCCAACAGCCCAATTGCTGTCATTAAAAATTCCACTAACAAACAATGGCAATTAGATTACCTCTGACTCTCCTGCCGCAGAAGGATGCAGCTATACGTTGTTCTATTTTTAATAATGTCTAATAGAGTGTAAGAGAAGCACAAGGGTAATGAAATGTTTCCATTGTTGTTATGGCAACATAAAATTCAAATGAAAAAAAGCTGCCATACAGAATGGAAATTGTACCCTGCCTCTGCGGCTGGCATCTTTGTTTATCTATTTTTTTATATGATGTTCTTTTTCTTTACTAATATCAAGCAAAATCTTCTTTGGAATTTGGCTGATTTGCATGTGGAGCTTCTGGGTGATTGCAGGCTCTTGTTGGGCAAAGCACACCTATTAGTTGGTTAGTAATTTCTTGTTTACATTATATTTCTGGTTGCTTATATTAAAATAAATAAAGACATTTGCATACATGATATCACTGTTGCTGTCAGGCTGCTGAAAAGTCCATTTGGATGGTTCAGCTAAGACATTACATACCGTATTCCTTTTTTACTGCAGTACAGCAAAAAGCAGATGTGCATGATAGTCATTGTCATTGTACTTACTATGACCTATACGGTATTCGAATGTGATTTGGGAAAAATTGCAGAGATGCTTTATAAGGACAAGCTGTTAATTGCCTACTTCATTATTGTCAAAGTTAATTCAGTGTTTGGGGGTTGAGGCGAGTTTCCATTGCCCGTTTGTAGCAGGGAAAGACAGCCGTCCTCACAGCCAGATCCATTAGAGCTTATCACTAGAGGACAGGCCGGGAGAGATTCTGCATGAAATATGGCAACTGTCATGGCTGCCCCGAACAAATGCAAGACGTGTTCAGCAAGCGGTAGCATCAAAATGAACAGCACAGAGGGGAGCTCTCCTTTATTTCCATAGACAGCGTGCTATCGATTTCTTTTTGTCTTCAATTTATACTGGCGCCTTCATTTTGCATTGAGCACACGATTATTGCATGAGCCTCGGCAATCCTTTCATCCAAGGAGTTACCTGAGTCCTAGTATTGATACTTCCTGGAAAATATCCATCATATAATGAGATAAGGATTTACAGCTGTGAAGTACTACAGTTCCCAGAATTCATAAGCAAAGAAGTAAGACTGATACCCCACAGAGCGAGTTAGCCTGTAGGAGGAAACTTTGCGTGATTTTGGAAAACCAAAGCAATGCAAAGGCCTTTCCACTGGCGACTCCTATTGTTTCAGATGGAAGGGCATTTCGGAGCAGTTAGTCGCCCGCCATAGCCGAGATCTATGGAGGGCGACTAACTTGCTCCATGGGACATCAGCCTAAATGTATTTTTGTGATTCGTACTTTTTCAAATACTTCACAGCGACAATTGTTTAGTGAATTCCGGACTCCTGTTTTCAGCAGTACTTAGTGGTTGAGACCAGTCCACAAGTTATGAAAGTATATTACACAACTAATTGTGTAGTACAGAAAATTAGGGCCCTAATGCTTGTATAAACACCACAAACGTTATTAGGGCAGCAGCTTCAGGGGAAACACATTTGTATAAAAAAAACTACAATTTGTAGCCCCCCCTAAGGTGAAGAACCCTAAATATTAAATAAGATTCCATTATACCAGGGACTGATAGGGTATGTTAAGAAGATAGCATATCTAACCAAGCCACTTCAAATCTTTTGCTAATTTACCTAGTTATTATAATTATATTTAAATCATCTCCTGTTAAGCTGGCCATAAATGTTCAGATTTTAGTTGTCTTACAAAAAATATTCAGATATTGATCAGACATTATAATACAACAATCTAAAACTAAAATTCAGATGTGATTTGTCTTAATTAAAGTCTTAAAAATAACAAATCTGATGGTGTTTTGGCCATTAATAATTGTCAGACATTGAAATACATACTTATTGTACAGCGCTGTGGAATATGTTGTCGCTTTATAAATAAATGTTAATAATAATAATGTTAATAATTGTAGGTCACCCATGGATGTCTTCAGATAGGCAATACATGCACAGATATAAATTTTCTAACAGAAATTGTCCAACCTGTCCGATTAGCTGAATGACTAATTGCTATTATATAAAAGTTCTCGGGACAACAAATCGGAGCCGACACACGGTCCGAAAATCGTATGAAGCTTATATTGATGCGTGCATGGTTAGCTTTAGGCCTCACAGGCCCTGCAAACAATTAAAGCTGATTTAGACACATAGAATTTGGATCAGCTTACTAATTGACTTACCAACCTTGGAAATTCTAGATAATTTGTTCCTGAGTTAGAAATGTGAGCGTTGATGCCACATTTTGATTTTATAGCAAGAAGTATAAACTGAGCTCCTTTTTGTTACCTAAGTCAGTTTTTGGATTATGCATATAAATGTACCCTGAAAGAATATATAGTCTCTTTTTGCTTAAAACAAATTATTTTTACTGGATTGTGAAAAAACTCTTTACTGCTCTTTGTAACCGCTTTGTTCTTTCTTTTTGCAGACTATAGTGAGAGGCAGTAAACCACCGCAAGATGCGTACATCAATGGCCTGCTGGAAGACTTTGATAATATCTCAGTGACAAGATCCAATTCCCTTCGCAAAGAAAGCCCGCCAACTCCCCGTCTGGGACATTCCAACCACTTGAAAGGATACCCAGAAGAAAATGGCTTCTTTGCCTTCTCCCAGTATAGCTGTGAACCTGAAGTGCAAAGAAGTAATATTTCTGAACGATACAAGGAAAGAAGCCTTAGCGCGGAGGAGGCAGAGGTTTATTATAGAGCAAATAAACCCGTGAGGCACAATGGCCATCCAGTTAAAATGAGATCCTATGAAACCTATTTCCCTGAAGTAAAATCCGTTAGGGCAGATTTGTCAAGTTACCCATCGGAATATCATCCCCAGCTGGAAACAAAAAGTAAATCCGTTGATCAGTATGATTACCACAGTATTGCTGGTACATCACTTCAGGACTACAGGGATTATTTTCCGCCATCTATTACAGGGACAATAATGCTAAGTGAGGGCTCGAGAGAAAGACTTGAGTACAGTGAATGGGGCGAAGGGCTACCCAAGGATGATTATGACAAGAGGCCAAAGTCATCGTACATCACCCAAACAAGTCCTCAACCAGCCATGAGACAAAGGTCAAGGTCAGGGTCTGGCCTTCAAGAACCAATCATACCATATGGTGCAGGGGTTATGAAAACTAACCAGCAAGGCCATCCGTTCAGTTCTTATACCTACCCACGCTTGTCAGAAACCGGAGGGTGTATTCCAAAGGTAATACAAATGCACAGGTTTTCTTACTGTATTGCTTTGGGAAATAATATTGAAATTAATTATTAGAACATACAAAATGGATACCTATACCTGTAAACCTGCAATGTCCAACATTAGACATTTTTGATCCAGCCACCTACCAACAGCCAGGGGTCACAGGTTACCCACCTATATTCTAAAACCTGGCAGCTTTGGATACCTTCCATAAAAATCCCACTATGTTGTACAGTTAGTTTAATAAAAAAAAGCAGTCTTACTTCTTTTGTTCACTAGAATGGTAGGAGCAGAACTTCTCACCTGGTACATTGTCGTTGCACTGTGCCTAATACAACTGGAGCAAAGGGAAGTTGCACATAGATTGTCAAATAAGTTGAATGCTACTTAATTTATTCAGGGCAGAAATATTTCCTCCAGTGCTCAGGGTTCTTCATCCCAGAAAAGAAAAAATCTCTGGTATTGTGCATCTGTTCATTGTGACAGTTATCATGCAAGCAATATATTCAATCTTATTATGTCCTAGCGCATAATCCTTTTTCCAGTAAGGTACAATGAAACATCCAGGAAGTACCTGTATGTGCAAGTAAGGGAATATACATCATTGCATAATTGAATAATAATTCTATCAATGAACTTCATATTGGGGCATACCCCTTAACTATAATGTTCTGGGCCCTTCTACTGTGTATAATAAGAGATTAATAAGGCAAGCCAGGGTTTTTTCATTGCACAAGGTTTAACTGGATACCCCTCGTGTTTTTATTGAAATGCAAATATTCCTGCCTTTATCTGTAGGAACCCTTGGCATCTCGGGAGACATTTTTGTCAGAGTTCAAAGGATTCGGTCATGATTTGTATGGCTTACTTTTTATTTCCTAATTACACTGTTTACTGGCTGCACTGGCTGGGGGTATATTATGCAAGACGCCTTACTGACATTTATTCTTAACCGTTCACTTAGTACCTAAGCTCTGTTAAATTTATTTTGTAAAGTTTTCAGTAAACAACATAAAAACCCTGTGCCAACTTTTGAAAGGTTCATGCAGAGTACGGCATGGGATATCAGGAAAGCAATGGGGCTAAGGATAAAGTGCAGAATTACAAAACAAGGCATTGTGGGAGCTTACACCAAGGCTAAGTACAACTCTGGCCAATTTTACTATAAAAGTACAAAAAAGTGGACTGATGGATACACATTCCCTAGAACCCTCTTTTAGTATTTGTGCAAGTGCATAACTTTTTCAACAACAGGGGTGTTTAGTTTCAAGATTATAATGATAAAGTAGTCAAGCCACCATACAGCATCAAGGTTAACCCTACGTGGTGGTCTTTATTATTTACCTCTGGTCATATTTTTCATAGGCATTTCTTAGCAAAAGTGTATTCTCAATAAAATACCGTGGGTCAGCATTTTTTTTTGAAAGAGAGGAGGTCTGGCCTAGAGTAGGAGATGAGCTAGATCACTGGGTGGGTTGTCCCCCAAAGTTTCCTTGTCATTTAAGTATGGCACTATAATATCTAGCACTACAGGACTTGCACCTCACCCAAAGTAGTTTCCTTCCATATTCCCGAAACATACAATATGGGGCAGATTTATCAATGTCCGAATTTCAAATAATTAATTGCGAGAAAATTCGTGTTGTGGTCGTATGAAGATCCGAAAGTTACAAAATTTTCATATCTGAACGATCATAAACGGCATGCAAACCTTTCTGACTTTGAACCTTCAGTGCATGACTCCATAGGACTCAATGGCACTCTGCTGCTCCAACCTGGCGATACCAGAGCTTGAATGAATTCCAAAACTTTCGTAGTCTTTGCGACAAATACGATTTACGTATTTGTCGCACAAATTTGACGCAAAGCACGAAAAAGTTGCGGAAATTAAGGAAAATTTGGAAAAATACAAAGTGTTATAAATTGGAAAAAACATGAATTTTTCCAATTCAGACCCAATCGTACATTGATGAATCTGCCCCTTAGTGTGTGTATGTCTGTGCATGTGTCAATTAATGATTTTAGGGTCGAAAATTTTTTCTGCCTGTGCTGACCCAAACCCACCCTGGTCGTCAGTGCTGATTTCTATACCTGCCCATCTCTGATTTCAGTGCAGGGGGCATGATGTGCACAAGTATGTAAATAAGTGCGGCACCGTCAATATATGGACAAGCATGGCGTAGAGTGGTCAGTAATGGGCTTGATTGGTGGCAAATGTATATGTATGTATGTATATCTTTATTTATAAAGCACTACTTATGTATGCTGCGCTGTACAACAGGCTGTTATTAAAATAATAATAGATAAATACAACGTATAACATTAAATACAAATAAATCCAAGGTACAGTTTCAATAAGTTAAGAATTAAAGAGACAAGAGGATAGAGATCCCTGCCCCATAGAGCTTACAATCTAAATCGTAGGGTAAAATACAGACACAAATATATTATCACAAGCACAATTTCTCAAGTGGGTGTGCACTCCAAACACAAATTGAGTTGTATTTCACATTAATCCTGACGTGTGTGGTGCCTTTCAACATGTAGTCGTCAGGACTGATGTAAAATAAAGCTTTGTTTCTTAACCACCTCCATTTGTGTTTGGAGTGCGCACCCATCTGAGAAATTGTACTTGTGACTGCTGGGTCTCCCTTGCTACGGGTCTGGGCCGCTGCACCCAGACTATTGGATCAGTGTGGTGAGTGTCCATAGAAAAACTTTGATTTATGTGAGAAAAAATTCCCCCGAGTGAAGGGTCCAGGGCAAGGCACCTGGACCAATCTTATGAAGTGGTGAGCAAATGCTTATTAAGACGGGCTGTTTTAAATTTGGCTTGGAGCAAACTTTGAATAACTGTAGTTGGCAAATATGTTATGATTTTTCTTTCAATGGATTCTGACACAGAAAAGGTTAAAATTGCGCTCTGCTATACCAACCAGTTTGCGGACTATAATGGGCAATTCAAATTAGGGGAATGTACTTAATCATTCCTACTGTCATGCTTAAAATATAATTCTTTATCGGTATGTCTTAAATGTGATGATTCAGATCATATAATATCAGGTGTCAAAAAAAGTAATTACACAGAATAATTAAACCTTAATGGAGAATTAATGTGCCTTTAATACAGAAAACTTTCTCCCAATAAAAAAAAAAGTAATGAGCAAGTATGTAATTAAGCAGTGAGCTGAAAATGATATAACCAGCATTAATGTCTTTGAATAAATAAGGTTGTCTGCTGAACAGGAATTTACCTGCATTTGTTGACCAAGTCCTTTTGGGTAGCTTCTTGATCCTTAAGGCCAGTGGAGATTTGGGGTGTTTTCTCCTTCTATATAATATTTTTGCTAAAAACAAACCTCAAAATGAAAAGTACCCTCCACTGATCCCTGTGAAAGTCACGTGAAAACACCTTAACTTCACATTTTATAGCAGTAAGTATGTGGGTAAAGGTCTGAAATCATCTCATATGCCATTACTCTAAAGTTTTTAGCTTAGGGAAACATTTTGCAATGTTGCTCTGTTTAGAAAATTAAGATTGTGAGCAAAGAAGTCATCTGATGTTTCAGAGCTACATCATAAGACATTTCTTTTCTCAGTAACTTAATTTTCTGCTGATTGATGACAATGGAATAGGCTAGCACAGACCCCTGATTTAAAACCCAGTTAAACCATTCTTGGATGAACTGAATGCCAAAAATACATTTTTACCCGCAATAATGTTCTTGTAGGTTGGATTCCCTTCCAGTCAGCAACAAAGCTCCAATGGTTTTCCCATGAGAGTTATAGCAGCCAAGGGAGGACTGACTTCATATTAGTACCCTTAGCAGGAAGGTGTCTGTTGGGGTATAGTGGCCCATGAACATTAGCTCTGCTCTATTTTCCCAGGTAGATGGCTCATTGACTACTCACAGACACACTCGCCCACAAAGCAGTCTGGTTTTGGGTAGTAAGTCCCCTGTTCACCAACTTGGCGGTTGGTCTGCAAATACCCTGGGTTGGATGGTAAATAAACTCATTGCGGGTAGGTTCAAGTAACAAGTCAGCAGGACCGGGTTGGGAATGGGTCTGCCTATCAGCATGCTATGGCACTAAGTGGGGCCAAGTAACTCTACGTTGTATCCTAGCAATGTGGGAAACTTTATTTCATAGGGTTGCTAGGTGTTGCAGTTCTCAGCATCTGGAAAACCTCCACTTGCCCATGACTGCCTTATTTTGTACATTTTGTGCAAAAATGTAATGTGTGTTTTTATTCCCCAATGGGCAATATCAATAATTATTTTTAATGTTAGTGTTATTTTTTATATTGGAACTTGAAATGAAATGTAGGGAGTGATATTTATTGCAGTCATGTGAGCAAAGATAAATGGCTTTAGTAATAAAGCTTAATTCTCTATTCCGATCAAGAGGGGGTTGGTATGAGTTGCCGAGTGCGGCGTTACTTTCTAAAAGGAAGGCTTTAGTTCCCATTCCCATTGAGCCGGCAACACAAAAGGAATCTATTTTGCTTAAGCTCTAATAACCGGCACGAGTCATTTCTTATAAACTCCCCGTAGCTGTTAGGCATAGTGCCTGATTAGATTAATGCTCATGAATTTTCATTTCCAACCATTCCTAGGATCTACTTCAGCTCTGTTACAAACCCCAAGTCAAAAGAATATCATTCTATAACTGGAGTCAGAACTGAACCTTTATGAGGCATATTCTCTAACTTCTACTTGTTGTTAATTCCAATTAGAACAGGTATTATACTTGTGTGGTGTTTTCTTGCTTTTTGGGGGTATCTTTAGCAGAATCTGGGGCTGATTAGCATAATCTTAATCAGGATTTGGACTATAACAAAACCAAAGTGTGTGTTCTAATCCCCCCACACACACATACTTTATTGAGATATTATATATATATATATGTTATTGAGATATATAATATTATACACTGTACCTCACAAGCTACCAATAGGTTGCCCTATCTAAGGCTGCAAATAAGTGTTCACCCCAAATCCATTCCCTTCAAGCTGGTCCTTTATGTGTATCTCTCACAGCAACTTGCCATTCTCCCTCAATCTGCCCCTAACTGTCCTTTAAGCTGGCCATACACGTACTGATAAAATCAAGCGAAACCTAGTTCTGGACGATTTTCGGACTGTGTGTAGGCTCAAATTATCGTTTCAATAATTTTGGTATTATTGGTCATTTAGTCAGTTGGCCAGGTTAGAAAATTTCAGTTGGCTAACGAAAAATTCTGTGAATGTATTGTGTATCTGATATCCTTGGGGGACCTACAATGGAACTTTGGTACGACTGGTATCTGCCAACTATTTCATGTTCGGAACATCCTCCGAACTTTAGGTTTATCCTTTCTGGCACTTGCCCCAGGAGTGTGACTAAGCCATCAGAATGGCAACCACTGACCAGGCAACTGTTATGTTATCATGGGTTGCCTTGTGGTTCTTTCTGATGATGGAATTCCTGCATGACTTACAGATGGGATACTTTACACTCACTGTATTAGCATGATCTTGCTGTGTATGCTTGTCAAATCAGTAGAATTATTATTGCTTTTTGTGCCTGTGTGTTGCTCTGCTCGAGCTTCTTAAATTCCCTGAGACACGGGAAGAGATTATTCTGACAGAAGTGATGTTTCTCTGCACTAAAGGAGAATGTGAGCTTAGCAGCATAGATTATGGGGATGGGGGAAGCTGCCGCACTTCAGGATATTATGCTGCCTTTGATGTTTCCCACTATAAAGAACTGAATCTCAATGTTAATTCTGTATATATTGTAGGGGTGCACTGAATCCACTATTTTAGGATTCAGCTGAACCCCAAATCCTTTGTGAAAGGTTCAGCCACATACTGGGCTGGGACTGGGATTCAGATTTGGTTTGGCCAGGACCGTGGACTCGGACAAATCCTTCTGAAAAAGGCAGTATCTTGGCCGAACTGATTCCTGGATTCAGTGCATCCCTGATGTATGCAGATATACCTGTAACCATTAAAACAGTTTCTATATTTTCTTGAACAACAACTTTACATTTTACATTCTTCTATAAAGGGAATGTCAACCCATCAATTTAATTTCTATGCTTTTAAAGAATTTATTGATGCATTCATTACAGTGTTGCAGTGTTTTTTTTTTTCAATTATTTTTATATATATATATATATATATATATATATATATATATATATAAAACCAGTAACTATATTAAATTTAATATAAAGGACAAGGAAAGATAGAATCATTGGGGGGGGGGGGCAACATGGCCCACTATCCTCAGAGCTTGCACAGTACAGAGGTCGGCAAATGATTTCTGTATGACGCATGTGCTGGCCCTGTGCAGAGAATAGGACGCTGGAGCACTGAGACAAAAACCTTACAGGGCCATTGCATTTTCGGAAGATGATCAGTGCTGACCCAGGGTCTGAAATAAGCAACTAGAATCACTGGGAGGGGGCTAATAACTTGGTCCTTCCTGGTGATTCTACATTACCTATTCCCTTATAGTATGTGGAAACATTTTCTTTTGTTAAGCAACACGTTATTTTGGGGTTTACATGTACTTGATCAACTGATTTTGCTCTACCTTCTTTTTTTAAAGGAACAGTAACACAAAAAAATAAAAATAAAATGGAATGTACTGTTGCCTTGCATTGGGAAAAGCTGTGTGTTTAAAGAGACTACTACAGTTTATATAAACAAGCTGTGTAGCCATGGGAGCAGCCATTCATGGTGAAATAGGGCTAAATGGCACAGGTTACATAACAGATAAGCTCTGTTAAACACCATTGTATTCTACGGAGCATATCTGTTATCTGCTATGTAACCTATGTTTTTTCTTTTTTCTAGCTTGAATGACTGCCCCATGGCTACACAGCAGCTTATTTATAAAATAGCATTTCTGAAGCAAACGTACAACTGTTACCGGTTTAGGGCAACAGTATATTATATTTTATTTACTTTAAAACACTTTTATTACTTGGTTTTACTGTTCCTTTAAGCTAAAATCCACCTCTCGCTGCTGGTCATAGGCACATCTCATTTAATTAAATAGCAGGCTGCATGGCCAAGTTTGGACACTTCTCTGTTGGCTGAAAAACACCAATGGAAAATATGCCCTGTGTTCCATTGGCCTCAGCCTTAATAAGATGATTAGCAGAGCAAACCCTCTGATCCTCTTGTATAGCAGCTGATGAAAGGCAAATGTACATATTGTAGGACCATAAATACATTTTTCCGAACTTAATCATTTTATATGGCTTTTGCCTGTTGCCAGGGCTGGTTGTAGCCAGTGTCCTTTCTGTCCATGGACAAGTAGAAGGCAATGGGACATTAGGCAAGAATGAGTCCCTATGCGAGGGGAAAGTGATGAGCTCAGCACTTGTGCTTATCTCTTTGTACTCGGAGTCGGTGACCCTGTAGAGCAGCACGAGGCCAGACTGCGTTTCACTGGGGCTCGGTGATGGATTTCATGTCAGAGCGCAATCCGCTCCGCTGATCTGATCTCCAATGCGCGCCCCGCATTCTCCTCCCTTCCCTCTGCGCTCTCCCCTAGGGAATGTAATTAAATGCTGCAGAGAGAAAAAGCACATTAAGTACAAGATGCTCCGTGGGTTTGTGCTGCTAAAAGCTCCCATCCTAACAGAGTATGTGTGCAGCCTCCCCGTCCTCCCCCGTCTGCTCCTACCCATAAAAGATGTATTGTTATCCGCAGTCTCCTTTCTCTCTGTGCCTCATGGGGGGGTCTCGGGGGGTTGCCCACTCTTTGTTACTGAACAGCAAAGGAAATGAAGAAGTTGTGCCACGTGCAGGGCTAATTACCTCTCGCCAGGGAGCTGGCAATAATCTTTATTCAGCTCTATGTAATATACTCACACCATTCCCATCCACTAGGCACTGGCTTGCGTTACTATACACACTGTCCCTCAGTTGAGGACACACGGTTGATATACACAAGGTTTGCCACAATTATGGAGCCTTTTTCTGCCGAAAGAATGCCAGCTATCGTGCCACCAGTGCCGTAACGCATCCTGCCGCAGATTTCTCTTTTGTCTCTTGTTTTTGCCTCCTTAGCATAACCCGGTCAGATGATGTTCCACTGCAGAATTCAATTTCACAGTTCAGTTAGGTCCTTGATTATGCTGCCAAATTCAGATTAATGTGCGTTTAACTAACATGAATCAAGGGATGCCTGGCTGACAGCCAATACCCTTGCTTTGCCTTGTGATGGCTGCCTTGAGCTTTATGCCCTCAGCACCCCGTGCGCTGCCAGTGATATTGTTGATTAAATTAATTCAACACTCTAATTATAATTGTGATACATGAGGAGTGTAAGTCAGAGTCACCTTAGACAAGTTGTACGCAGATACATTGTACTGGGGGGATTTATTGTAATGACTGATACAGGGATGCCTGGTTGCTACCAAAACGCTTCCAGCATCTACAGCAATCTGTAGATGCTGCACCCCCAGCTCCATTGTATTGTATTTTTTTGTACAGGTAATAGATCCCCTTAAACAGGTGCAATTGGTCAATCAGCTTTTGTCTTGTTGGGTGAAACAACAGCAGGTTCCATTGCCTCCCAGCTTCTTTTTTTATTGTTATAGTATTACAAACCGTCTCCAGATTAATATGTATATAAGGTACCATTACCAGATATATGCCTACGATACAGGGGATAATATACGGTTTGCTCCAGGTCTAGTAATCCATAGCTACCAATCAGCAAGTCGTTGCTTTACAAAAAGTGGGATATTAGTCCTGGTCAGACTTTGCATTACCCATAAGTCTATAAATTGCAACTAAAATTTTTTATTTTTTATTGCAGTGTTTGGTTAGTATCCATGCCTTCTGAGTGATTGGAAACTTGGTGATTTTTGAAAATTCCTATATAACTATACCCTAACATTTGTGAACTTTACTGTCAATTGTGCCTATAAGCTCCCCAAGTACAAACCTGGTAGCCCCCTATTGCTGTACGTCTAGTCACCTTGTCTTTTTTTTCTGGTTGCTATGGGATACAGGAACTGCAGCTTTGCGCTTTTCATTACATATAGGGATATAAGGCTTAACGTTCTACCATACCCTCTACTGAACCTCCTGCAGGAATACTATAGTCCTTCTATTACATCTGTCTCTCCCCAGAACTTTTAATTTTATGGGCAGTCCCAGAATGCATGATAGAAGGATCCAAGTATCTTGTAATGCCCTGTGTCACAGCTGCACACACAGTCTAGACAGCTGGAGTTCAGAATTGCTGTGTAAGCAAGCCTTGAATAAGGGAAGAGTATAGAGAACAGTGCCAATACGCATACTGTATACATTCCTATGAAAACACTGGCTTGTACAAGTATCACCTTAAACATGTAAGAACACCATGACACGCTTGGGTATAAAAGGTACGACCATGGGAGAAAAACATGGCTGTTAGTTCCTGAGGGACCTTTGAGCATGAAATAATGTGCCACAAGGCATAATTTATTATCCTTATTCTTATAGAGGGCTACTAATTAGATTCAGTGCTGTGTACAGAATTATTCACAGCTGAAACAAATGAGTTTTTCAGTGAGTGAAATCCTATAATTGCCTGAGCAGGCTGCATTGTTTGCCGGGAGAATTAATTACACATGGGGAATTATTACTGCACTTTGCATTATAATATTATGATTACCTGCCGAATGCTGTTAGACGCGTGTCATAGTGAGGGGGGTTCTATAGTATTCCTGTATTAACACGTATTCATGAAGCGCCAACATATTCTGTAGCCCTGTACAGGTATAGGACCTTTTATCCATAATTCTCGGGACCTGGGGTTTTCTGGAAAAGGGATCTTTCCATAATTTTGATTTCCATAACTCAAGTCTGCTAAAAATCATTTAAATTTTGAATAAACCCTATAGGCTTATTTTGCCTCCAATAAGGATTAATTACATCTTAGTTGGGATCAAGTACAAGGTTCTGTTTTATAATTACAGAAAAAGGAAATTTTAATTTTTAAAAATTAGAATTATTTGCTTATAACGGAGTCTGTGGGAGATGGCCTTTCCTAATTCTGAACTTTCTGGATAATGGGTTTTGCGGATAAGGGATCCCATACCTGTACAATAAATGGGCGCCTACATGGAACATGCAGATTTACATACAAAGCAGCCAATAACTGATACAGCACTCAAAGCAAAGAGTGCCCTGCCCAAATATATATCTCTACTGAAGTCAGATCTGTGGAGAGTTTTATCCCGTGCCCCAACGATTTCCTTTTTGCTTCAAGGAAAATATTTGCGATTTTGAAATAATGGTGGTTTTAGTTGTGACTATTCCCGATATTTAAATGAAGGATTTTCCAAAACTCTTCAGCTATCATTAAACTAAAACTCAGAGCAGGCTTTCACCAGCCAAGGGTGCTGGGAGTTGCAAAAGTTGTAAAAGTCTAATATCAAGGGAGTGTTCAACCTATTATTTTTTATAATGCTGGAGACTTTTAAATCCTGGGTTATTTAGTTCTTTAGTTGTATCTTCATAGTTACATAGTAATGCAAATAAGTTAAAACTGCAGTAAAAATAAAGTGTAGCTGCTAAACTGAATAGAAACATATGCAACATGTTCTGCCATTGATGGAGTGAAAATGCAATAAGCTATTTTTGTACAGTACAATGGTGCTGGGTTTGTTACATACTTGCTCCTCTGTCTCCTTGTCCCTTGGTGTTGATTATCTCTCCTTCCCCTGCATTCTCTCCCCCAGGGTCTCTACTCTTATTCCTTGCCCTGTCGCAGTGGGGCCTGCAGTACTACATGAGTGTAATTCTATATATCATGCCATTGGAGGGACGTTGGTATAAATCAGTTCTAGTGCAGCACAGCTAGAGGCTCATGGGCCAAATGAGGCTACCACTTTTTTATGACCCCAGAACTGCCAAAAAACTACAAACAAATTCCATATTATATAATTGTTTAATACATGTACCCACCCCCAAAAAAAGATCTGCGTAAATTTTTAAGGTACAGGGGGTAAGAACCAGGAGCATAAACTACTGATGTATTTCCCACATTACACAGTGAGGTAAGGACTTGTACACCCCATGTACATCCCATCCCAGTAGATATGGTGTGGCATGAGGAACTCCGTAAGATTAGAATTCTTCACATTGAAAATGTTTAATACACAGGAATGTACAATTCATGCATAGTTGATTGCTTTATTATAAAAATATCAAAATACTTTATTATGTTTTTTCATAGGCAGATTACGATCGAGCACAGCCAGCGATGAGCCCTCTGCTAACTGGATCTGACACTTACCCTCGAGGTCCTACAAAGCTACCTCAGTCTCAAAATAAATCGACTTACTCCTCAAGTAATTATCAGTATCCATCAATGTACCATAAGCCATCCCCATATCACCAAACCCCTCTTCACGGGAGCCCCCTTTTTATGTCTACAGCCTCTTACCCAAGTTCTCCAAGTACCACATCAAGTGTCTACCCGCCCCCCAGCTGGGGTTCATCTTCAGATCAGCAACCTTCTAGGGTGTCCCATGAACAGTTCAGGGCTGCTCTCCAGCTTGTAGTCAGCCCTGGGGACCCCAGAGAGTATTTGGATGACTTCATTAAAATTGGAGAGGGTTCTACGGGGATTGTTTGCATTGCGACTGAAAAACACACAGGAAAACAAGTAGCCGTGAAAAAAATGGATCTCAGGAAACAACAGAGAAGAGAACTTCTATTTAATGAGGTAAGGTAAGAAGACCTCTGGCTGGAGGTAGAGGGGACAATGCTTGTAGCACTGTAACATAGTAAGTAAGTTGGGTTGAAAAAAGACATACGTCCATCAAGTTCAACCATAATGCCTATATATAACCTGCCTAACTTCTAGTTGATCCAGAGGAAGGCAAAAAACCCCATCTGAAGCCTCTCTAATTTGCCGCAGAGGGGAAAAAATTCCTTCCTGACTCCAAGATGGCAATCGGACCAGTCCCTGGATCAACTTGTACTAAAAGCTATCTCCCATAACCCTGTATTCCCTCACTTGCTAAGAATCCATCCAGCCCATTCTTAAAGCTATATAATGTATGAGCCAGCATGACTGATTTGGGAATTCCACAACTTCACAGCTCTCACAGTAAAAAATCCTTTCCGAATATTTAAATGGAACCTCCCTTCTTCTAAACGGAGTGGTGCCCTCGTGTCCGTTGGAAGGACCCACTGGTAAATAAAACATTAGGTTATTATATGATCCCTTTATATATTTATACATAGTTATCATGTCACCTCTTAAGCGCCTCTTCTCCAGTGTAAACAGACCCAACTTGGCCAGTCTTTCTTCATAACTGAGACTTTCCATACCCTTTACCAGCTTAGTTGCCCTTCTCTGGACCCTCTCTAACTCAATAATGTCTCGTTTGAGCACTGGAGACCAAAACTGAACAGCATATTCTAGATGGGGCCTTACCAGTGCTCTGTAAAGGGGAAGAATAACCCCCTCCTCCCATGAATCTATACCCCTTTTAATACAGCTCAAAACCTTGTTTGCCCTTGCAGCTGCTGCCTGGCATTGCTTGCTACAGCCAAGTTTATTATCTACAAGGACTCCAAGGTCCTTCTCCATTATGGATTTGCCTAGTGCAGTCCCATTAAGGGTATAAGTGGCTTGCATATTTTTACATCCCAGGTGCATGACCGTACATTTATCCACATTAAATCTCATCTGCCACTTAGCTGTCCAGCTGTTTTGTGGTTACTTAGGGCTCTGGCACACGGGGAGACTAGTCGCCCGCGACAAATCTTCCTTGTCGCGGGTGACTAATCTCCCCAAAATGCCATCCCACCGGTGAGAATGTAAATCGCCGGTGGGATGGCATACAGGGCGCCGCGATTTCCCCAAAATTACTGAAGTTTCCTCTCAAGGCAGGGATGGCATTTCGGGAAGATTCGTCGCAGGCAGCTAATCTCCCCGTGTGCCAGAGCCCTTGTGGCTACTAAAATAGACAATGCTGATCATTTACTGATAATTGTCTCTACTTGTGATTTAGCAGAGGCGATTCTCACTATTGTTTATGGCAAGGTATTTTCTGGCGTTTAGGGCTCTGGCACACGGGGAGATTAGTCGCCCGCGACAAAACTCCCTGTTCGCGGGCGACTAATCTCCCCGAGTTGCCTTCACCTGCCATCCCACCTGCGAAAATGTAAGTCGCCGGTGGGATGGCACACGCGGCGGCGCGATTTTGCGCAAATCGCCAAAAAAGTCTCGCGAGGCACCTTCGGTGATTTGCGCGAAATCGCGCCGCCGCGTGTGCCATCCCACCTGCGACTTACATTTTCGCCGGTGGGATGGCAGGTGAAGGCAACTCGGGGAGCTTAGTTGCCCGCGAACAGGGAGTTTTGTCGCAGGCGACTAATCTCCCCGTGTGCCAGAGCCCTTAGTAGCCATGAAAAAGTAGCTGCTACTAGTAGCTCAGTGTGTCTTCACCAAGAATAGGACATTCTAAAAACTTACTATGAGTTAACTTAATGTTAAATTGCCCCTTTAGGTGTGTATTTGTGAAGTAATTACCTACTCTTGTTTGATCAGCGGTAATGTAATATTTTCCACAGACTTACGATGTTTGCCATACAGTACACAATTTATAACTGTCGATAAACCTATTGTTTTAAGGCAGTCATGCAAACTGTGCTGTTGAGATTGATTGCAATATGGCACTGTTTACATTTGTCCTAAGGAAGGAGTGAGGGGAAGAGGGGCACATACATTGCTAAAGAATAGCAGCATTAGGGTTTAGGTTTTAAGTCTGCTGTGTTTCTAAATACAGGCATGGGGTCTATTATCTGGAATGCTTGAGATTAAAATTGGGTCTTTCCATAATTTTAATCACTTAAATACAACTTTAATAAATATAAAAACCATTGAGTACAAGGCACTATTTTATTATTACAGAGAATAAGGGAATCATTAAAACAAATTGTTGGGTAAAATGGACTCTGCGTAAGTTAAAGCTCCACACATAATAGATCCAGTACCTGATGGGTAAAAAAGGCAAAGAAAATGTGTTATTTTATATAAATGGCATTAGTATTTAAGAAATGAGGAGAAGTACTATTAGTAGTTTGCGGATAAAAAAACATAAATATGCACATACATATACTGCTTACTCTGCATAAAGAAAAAGACCAGGAGGCCAAGGACAGATGAGCTTATGGTTACAATGCAATAAGCATGATATATGGCCAAAGTAAGATCGTGTGGATAATGGAGGCAGGCAGCACCGGAGATCTGTATCAGGCACAACATCAGGATGTACAGGGCAGACATAAGTGATGGATAACCTATTAATCAAAGGTAGATGTGGCCTTCATGATAATTACACCACAGAATCTAAGGCAAGTAAATAAAGGGACTGTTTATTACTGTGTTTCATCAACACAAGAACAGTACCGACATTAGCACACTCTGAGACATATTTGCTAACAGGTGAAAGTTAAAATTTGGAGTATTTTCACTAAAAATGGAAATTTATTACAACCTCACCAATTTACTAAAAAGGACCTGTGAAGAAGCCTGCAAGGCTGACTTCTGCTACATTGTTTCAAAAGACAGAACCAGCAGTGCAGAAAAGGCTTCAGATTTCTCCATAAATCTGTAGCAAAGCTCCAGCAAAATTTGTCTGTGGGTATGAAAAGCACATGCTGTTTATTTTGCGATACTGGATTCAAAAATAGTTTCTAACATATATATTTTTTTGTTTCTGTGACCAGGTTGTGATTATGAGAGATTACCATCACGAAAATGTGGTCGATATGTACAACAGTTATCTGGTTGGGGATGAGCTTTGGGTTGTCATGGAGTTCCTTGAAGGAGGTGCTTTGACAGACATAGTTACTCACACCAGGTAATAAGGGTGTATATAGGAATAATTAGTGTGTTCATTTGGTATGTGGGACACATGTATATGGTTATTAGCAAATGAGAACAAGGTTATGTGCAGCTGAATGTACAGAGGAGACTGTGGCCAAGAACAATATCATTAAGAAAAAAAAACATTTTTATACCCATAGGTGTGGGGTTCGAGCATCATGAGTTAGCCATAGCCTTCCGTCCCATCCTGAGCATAATTTATATAGTATAATTATATGTGTTCATAATTCTATTGCATAATTCATAATTAAAGTATGTAACCATTTATCCCTGCAGGGTGATAAACCCATTAGCAATGCACTAACCCGCCCAAATATCCTAAGAAAACTTGTGCTGAAAAAGGGGATCATATAGTAACTATCTCAGGTGGAATTTCCTCTCTAAACTCCTGTTTGACTTAAAATGATAATCACATATCAAAATATTGATGTACATTAAACGTTACCTAGAAGTCATGTTCATCGTTTTTCGCTGATAGGGCCACATTTGTAATTGTTACTTGTAGTTCCTAACCCTGGCTGTTTAGCCAATCTGACTACTGCTGCACAGATATGGCAGCCCCCTCATACAGGAACATGGGGGATCAGATAGGTAACGTAAAAGCATAAGGCAAATACTTTTATGGCAAAATTATAAAGAGCATGCTAAGAAAGTGTTAAAATAGTTGTACAAAAAGGTTTCCATTTCTGGTGTCAGCATCTCTTTAAGACTCTATAGTTCAGTTGTTAGACACAATAAAAACAGTATTTCCTTGCCCGTATCCAGGGCCGGAACTAGGGGTAGGCAGAAGAGGCAGTTGCCTAGGGCACAACGATTGAGGGGCGCCAGGCAGGAGCCTCTCCTGCCTACCCCTAATGCTACTTTGTCATTGCCTCCGCCGCTTGTCATTATCGGCGGAGGCAATGACCGATCTAATCGCCCCGCCCCCTCCCCCGCACCGCTTCCTATGCTTTTGCGCACATGCACCGTTCGGGGGGGGGGGGGGGGGGGGGGGGGCGGTGAGGTGGGCGGAGTTGGCCGACTGGGTAGCCTAGGCGCCCGGTCGGCTTGGCCCGCCCCTGCCCGTATCTAAAGGTGTGTAGTATGCTTTAAAACCCACTCTTGCCACATTAAAACCTGATCTGCTCTTTAGGCTGGCATGTTTTTGCCTATCTGCCTATCGCCTGCTCAGTTCTCACCAGAGCTAAAGGGGGTTGCGGATGCCACTTAGAGTGCCAGAGTGTCTGGGTGTTATTTAAACTGTCCATTAGATAGAGTCTAGGAACTGTAATATTTCTGAAATGATGGATTGGAGGTTAGCTGTCTTTGGCATAATTATTTATAAAACAGAGTTCCCAGACATTAATTCATCTCTCTATATAATCTGTGCTTTTACCAAGCACACTGTCTGGTCTTGAACTTGGGAGCCCTGGGCAAAGGCTTTGCCTTCAAATGCCTATTGGGAAGCCATATGGTAGGCCAGGATAAAACATCCAGCTACATTAATATCATGATGTTGTTATACTTCTCCCTGTGAACATTTCCATGAGTTGCGTATTTATGAAAGTATTTCTTGTAGTTTACATCTTTCCTCAATTTGCTCCAATCTAACAGTTCAAGAATAACCAGAGCATGC
This sequence comes from Xenopus tropicalis, assembly GCF_000004195.4. Lineage (NCBI taxonomy): Eukaryota > Metazoa > Chordata > Amphibia > Anura > Pipidae > Xenopus > Xenopus tropicalis. Next base: position 26,521,698 of record NC_030681.2, on the reverse strand, counting down.
AAAAAAAAAACCAAACCACAAAGATTGAATTCTGCCTATGGAGCAATAAATATGACACAGCACACCCGCTGATCTGAGCATGTTTCAGTAGAAGCTGCCAGCAGATCATACACTTTTATGATAATTTTATTCTGTCACAGGATATTAAATTGTTTCTTGTAGTTTTCTTTTACGTAAAAGATTCAGGGTCTGATTTACTAACAGTAATAAGTGCAACAAATGTCACTTCCCACCATGCCACACCATAAGGTGCAAGCTATGCAGGAATGCTAAGGGAATCTTAAGCCTTGAAATGAATTAATGTAAAATTGCTCTTTTAAAAACTATCGCTCTTCTTTGGTCACTAACCCAATTTTCTGAGCAGGGTAACATCACAAGACTTTCTTTTTCATACTGCAGAATGTTACAATATTTTCAGTAATGCTACAGTGCCACGGCGCAACACAGTTACATGTAACATTTCTATGGACAGTTCCATAAGGACTTCAGTAGTTCTACTCTTCGGTTACAGTTTGTAATTGAGCCCTTCAGATAGCAGTTGCCAGCTTTTTGAAGCGTCAGACAAAATTTAGCCATGTGCAACTTCCCCTGATGCTGGGATTTTGTGAACAAAAACATGGCAATTGTGTCTAAAATTGCACTTTGTACACTGCACTTCAGTAAGTAAATGAGCTCTTAACTCTTTTATGGCTCATATGAACCACTTAATTTACGCTTTATCTAAAAAGGATTCCTAATGGCCAGTCAAACAGGGCCAAAGCAATTGTGACACAGCACCCAGATTAAAGGGCAAATCAAACAATTTCCCAACGTATTCCAAACTTTACAAAATCAAAAGATCACAAGACTAACAGTTAATAGACATGGCAGAATATGGACCATATGAGACATATAAAGGGCCAATGTACAATTGTATAATGTAGCATGATGTGCCTCATATGGTCCATATACCATACAATATATGATACGTTGTCATTTATCACTTGGAGATGAAAGTCTGTCACTGAGTGGGTGCAGCTAAACAGAAAGGAATCTTTCAGGCTACAGTGGATGTTATTATGCCAAGACAACCCCAGTGTCAAATGGTGGGGGAATTGATTTACTACATGATGTCAGAAACTGCTTTGGCTCATTAAGTTTCATTGTGTTTCTTTATTATTTAACACTGCTTGGATATAAAAACTCTATCTGTAAGACACTGTGTATGTATTTATAGTAAATATGCTGTGCATGCTAAACAACAGCAGCGGTTTCTGTGTAACCATTTATCATTGGATAGTCTTAAGCAACTAGAATAGGCCAAAATAATGCAGCTCATGGTCTGTTGGCTTCCCAGACACATTGCCAATCCATTTGATGAAGTGCTTGAGATTTGTTGTAGGCAGTCGTGCTGAGCGTACAGGGCAGCCTATAACCCAGCATAGCTCAAGCAGCTGCTTCCTGGAAGCTGTGAACGAAATTCCATGAGACATATTTTTAAGGGAAGGAAAGAAGGAATCATGGATGTCCCGAATAGCTGTCCTCCAGTATTGTCTGGCTAGAACTCATCCATGAGATGAAGGGATTTCCAGTGTGATTAAACCAGTATAACTTGCATTAGAGTAGCTATAACCACCATTTTAGTAGGTTCTTATTCTCCTTTGTCTTCCTGTTCACATCACTGCACTTTTCCTTGTTTTGCAGAATGAATGAAGAGCAGATAGCTACGGTGTGCTTGTCTGTGCTGAGAGCCTTGTCCTACCTGCATAATCAGGGCGTTATTCACAGGGATATCAAAAGTGACTCTATACTGCTCACCAGTGATGGCAGGGTATGTATGTATCTGGTATAATGCTGGTGCTGGCTGGCTATAAAAAACAGGGGTTTTCTACACTTTTTGTTTATGTATAGAACCGTTTCTGCCCAAATTAGTAAGATACATTCAGAATTTTTCTAGATTTAAAGTCTTTGGATTTTAGTATTTGGTCTTTAATAGCAGGACTGTCCAGTATAGGTCACTGCTTATTTTTATTTATCCTATATATGAGTGAGAATGCTGCTGTATCACTGAGCCCTGAAAATGTATTATGCATATGTTATTGGTACTGTACACTTATTTTTTTTATTCTTTTGTTATAATGAAATAACATTTGCGATATATATGTAATAAATCAGTGGTGGTGCTTTTGATTTTCCATAGATAAAACTGTCTGATTTTGGATTTTGTGCACAAGTCTCCAAGGAGGTCCCCAAAAGAAAGTCCTTGGTTGGAACCCCTTATTGGATGGCACCAGAGGTTATATCAAGGCTTCCCTATGGAACGGAGGTTAGAAATGGAAATACAGTATGTGGAGTTCTGTTAATGTGTGTAGGAATTAGTAGAAGGATTGTTAGTGGTGAGTTCATCTCTGCCAAATCTCTAACTGCTCCACTGCTGGAGAAGTAATCACTGACTATGCTATAGCTCCCATTTACTGAAAAGAAGCACCAGTCTGGGGGAAAATAATTTTAATTTACTAGAAAAGGATAATTCATTGGTGCCAAAATGATAGCCACTGCCCAGTGAATTATGCTTTCCTTTTGCTTTAGGAAGACAGATACAGCAATGCTGGACTCTTGGGAGCCAGAGCGTTCTTTCTGTAATATGAAGCACATTTTGGGGCACATTTACTAACCCACGAACGGGCCGAATGCGTCCGATTGCGTTTTTTTCGTAATGATCGCTATTTGGTGATTTTTCGGAAAATTATCGCGACTTTTTGTTGCCATTCCGAATGTTGCGCAAAATCTGGCGATTTTTTCGTAGCGTTAAAACTTGCGCGAAAAGTCGCGCCTTTTTCGTAGCCATTCCGAAAGTTGAGCAAAATGTTGCGATTTTTTCGTAGCGTTCAGATTCATTCAAGCTTCAGTATGGTGACTTTTCTTGGGCCAGGTTGGAGCTGCAGGGTGCCATTGAGTCCTATGGGAGGCTTCCAAAATCATGCTAAGTCTGAAAGTTTCGCCCGCCGCTTACGAGCGCTCAATACGAAAAAGTCGCAACAAGATACGAGCGAATCGTAATGGCTACGAAAAACTCGCGTTTTTTTGCGCAAATCGTATTGGTAACGAAAAAGTCACGACAATTTCCGAAAAGTCGTAAAGGCGCCGAAAAAATCGCAAAAAATACGAAAAAGTCGCAAAATGTTCGTTTTCCAATCGGAATTTTTCCAATTCGGATTCGAATTCGTGTCTTAGTAAATCAGCCCCTTAGGCTACTAAACCAGCAGCAAAGTGCACAAGACTTTATGCAGGTGCTTCTGTTGTTATATAGTAGGAGCCATGATGTTACTCTACTTACTAACACTTGACATTGATCATATTATTTTTTTACAGGTAGACATATGGTCCCTTGGTATAATGGTGATAGAAATGATTGATGGAGAGCCTCCATATTTTAATGAGCCGCCATTGCAGGCAATGCGCCGGATAAGAGATAACTTACCACCCAGAGTAAAAGATGTACACCAGGTGAGAATACACTTATCAGTCATGGCATTGCCTACTGACACATTTGGTCTGAATACTAAGGGGTGACCAAATGTTAAAAACCAAGTAGGCTTTGATCAGAGGAGGTCTGAGGACTTTCTCATCTCACCTCATGGCAGCAACAACGCTAGTTCTAGTTTCTGTTACTTAACTACAGAATTTTGGTGAGGAGCTTTCATCATGATGTTAAAAAATTTCAAGGACCACATTGATGCTCTCCTATCCCTAGAGGTCTCCTTAGGCTTCCCTCCATTCACATCAGATCATTTACACCAAACGAACTGATCTCAGAGCGTATGCCCAACTTTACCCCTAGCAATCAGACCTTTGCTTTGTTTTCTAATTTAAGGTAGACTAAAACTAATGACTGCTTGGTTATTGTGGGTAAATGCAATTGTACAGTCTAGCATATTTGTTTGTTAATTAGCCTTGCCTTTTATCTAGAATTATTCTTGTTTGGTTTTGTACCAGTAATTTATTTTTCTTTCTCTGTACAATCGTGATTGTAGGTGTCCTCAGTGCTTCGTGGATTCTTAGACTTGATGCTGGTAAGGGAGCCATCCCAGAGAGCCACAGCACAAGAACTATTAAGACATCCATTCTTGAAACTCTCAGGGCCGCCTTCATGTATCATACCGCTAATGAGGCAATACAGACACCACTGAGATTCGACTTCTCACACCATCACTTAGAGGAATTTGGGGCAAACAGAAGATTATGAGGAAAAAAACATGACCAGAAATGATGCAAATCAGAAGAAGCTTCTCATTATCCAAACTGCCTATTAGTCTGTACAATGACTTAGATAAAGAAAGCCCCTGCGGTGTAACGTATTAGCAACCTCACTTTCACACTTCTTTTCTTTAACCGAAAATGCAGACTTTTTACTAAGGTTCCTTTGAAGTAAGTCTAGCTAATAGGCCAGATAGAAACCCCACTGGTATCTGAACAAAGGGGATTAAGTGGCATTTCTTTAAACTCTTTCAATCCTTCTTTGGGGGTAAAAATGCACTTTTTTTCAGAAGTAGTAGTGTAACGTATTTTGAAATGACTTTGTAATTTTCTGTATAATACTTTTGATAATTTGCAGGTTTTTGATGTTATGTAAACATTGTGCCAGTTCCAAGCCAGGTGTAATTTACCAAACCTTTTAAAAACCCACAGAAATAATTCATACTTTTATAACCCTGTCGGATGCGCCCATGCCTATGTTCCGCCGTCTCTTTTGCGCACGCGCACACAGCTTAAACCTTCAAGAAAAACAGGAGTGGTTTGCCGTCTTTTTCCATTCTTTATAGAGTCCATTCACTTCACTTGAATTTTCCTTTATTTTCTTAAAAATATCGATATGTGAAAATGTTTTCTATAGTTTTATTGATTTTTGCTTTGCCGGTCAGTATTGGTGCCATTGGAGTTATCCAATGAAACGGCTTAAAAACAACAAAACAAAAACTAAAAAAAACATAAAATGTTATTTCTGAATTGAATATGTTTACAGTTTACAACTTTAATGATCTTGTATGAGTAAATATATGAGATTTTTGGCTTATTTTGCTGCAGATGAAATTGTTTTTGATGATGAGTTGTTTTGCATTTGACTTATTTATTTTATTTATTTATTTGTTGGTCTGTGCTGCCTTCTGTTCAAATGGTTTAATTTTTTAATTTATTAAAGGTTATTTATTCTCTGCAGAGTTAGACTTTCAGTCATTTGCTTTGATACAAAGAAACAGTGATGTTTGGGCACACTGCAAAGTGATGCCAGTCTGGTGCTGCTTTTATGGAACACATGGAATATTTACAGGCCCAGACTGGGGTTTAGAATAGGCCCCTCTGGCATTTGCCAGAATCCATAGTCCGGGCCTGGAATTATATACTTAGGCGTCATAAAAGGAGAAGGAAAGGTGTAATCACTGGGGAAGGAGTGCAAAATTTTAGGCACTTCCCTGATACCCTGGGCTTGGTGCTGCTGTTTGATTAAAACTGGGTCGACCCTGGTTATTTCTGTCGGTCTTCTTCCCCTTTCCTCTTCAGGCCCAGGCAAGCACATGTGCAGTGGATTGAAAAGCCAACTTTTTGTGCCTATGTTGGGCGGCAAGGAGCTTCTACAGAATTACCCTGGGCCAGTGCAGTAAGCACCAAAATGTTAAGCACCGCCCCAGTGTTTATTCCTTTAGTTATTCTTTAAAGCTCTCCAGTAGAAATGTGGGGTCTGGGAGCACGTGTTCCAGGCCTAGCTAGAAAAATAAACCATACTCAGGGTATGTGGAAGCCACTTATCCCACTTATAGGCATTTGTAAAAGAAAAGAGGGGCCATTTACAACTGCAAGTGCAATGAGCTAAGTGCAATTTTGAGTGTAAGTGCCATGTTTTTACCCACAGTGCAGCATTATTCCATTGTAATTGTGGTCGCCAGGGCAAGATGCACCAATTTCAACTGTTGCGTCAAACGTGATGCAGTTGTGCATGCATTTTACACAGATTGGATGCAGTTATGCTGAAAAATGTCTGTTTGGTTTGAGCTACTGCTGGTATAAATGTGGCTCAAATGCTCTCAGTTTGGAACAGGAGGAAGGCAGAGGCACCAAATGCAATTACGCAGAATTGCACAAAACGTTTGTTGTTGCAATAACCTTTAATAAATAGGATTTCTTGCCCAGCAGTTGCCAGTTGTAGTTGTGAATGACCCCTGAGTATATTACAAAAGCATATCAGGTACAGAAAGCCTTACACGTTTCGTACATAGCATTTCTGTTCAAGATTTGCGTTTGTCATATAGGATCTTTTATTTAACTAATGCCTGTCCATGAGATATGTAATTCCCTGCCATATACCCTCAGTATGCTTTATCTAAAGGATCCAATCACTTTCCTCTATTTACCGTGGATTAAAAGTAAACGGCATTTTGTATATTTTCAGTTCGCCCTAATTGTATTTATTTTTAATTTATTGGTTTGTCTGATCTTACAACTCTATTTATATTTTTCCGTTATTATTTACAGTATTTATTGTTTTCACATTCAAGACCATAAATGTTTTTATTATCCCAGTTGACTACATCAGTCAATCTATCAAGCGGGTATTTCGAAAAAAAAACAAAAAAATCCACCATCCTTTCATTGTGCTGATGTTGTAGGAAGTGTTTGACTTGGTATACTTGTGCTGCTGTCTAGGTTTATTTTATTTATTTTTTTTTTTTTAATGTCAAAAAAATGGATGACTACCGATTTGTGTTGCCTGTTGAATGAACTTGCATGTCAACACTAGGCCTAAGTAGTTTTTGTGTTTCTCAACCACTTAATTCATAATGATTTCAATGCAAAATAAACTCTATTTATTAATGACTGTGTTTGTGTTTGTTTAGCTGGCTCACAGAGACCGTTCCCCTACCCCCATCCCTTAGCCACTCTCTCATCTTGCCTTGTTTCACACTGAAGTAATGCATTCTGGGACTTGAAGTTCTGAATCTGTGTACAGGTATGGGACCTGTTATCCAGAATGCTCAGGACCTTGGGCTTTCCGGATAAGTGATCTTTCCGTAATTTAGACCTTAATTAATCCCAATAGGATTGTTTTGTTTCCAATAAAGATTCATTATATTTTAGTTGGGATCAAGTACAAGCTACTGTTTTAGTATCACAGAGAAAAAGGAAACCGTTTTTAAAAATTAGAATTATTTCCTTATAATGGAGTCTATGGGAGGTAGCCTTCCCGTAATTCGAAACGGGTTTCCAGATCATGGGTCCCATACCTGTACCACCCACCATGCAAAGCAGAGAGGGATAGAGAGGCTGTTGCTCATACATAGTAACATAGTAAGTTTGGTTGAAAAAAGACCTTTATATCTATATATAACCGGCCTAACTGCTAGTTGATCCAGAGGAAGGCAAAAAAAAACCTTCTGAACCCTCTTCAAGTTGCCCCAGAGGGAGGAAGAATTCCTTCCTGACTCCAAGATGGCAATGGGACCAGTCCCTGGATCAACTTGTACTAAGAGCTATCTCCCCTACCCCTGTATTCCCTCACTTGTACCGAGAGCTATCTCCCCTACCCCTGTATTCCCTCACTTGCACTGAGAGCTATCTCCCATACCCCTGTATTCCCTCACTTGTACTGAGAGCTATCTCCCTTACCCCTGTATTTCCCTCACTTGTACTGAGAGCTATCTCCCCTACCCCTGTATTCCCTCACTTGTACTGAGAGCTATCTCCCCTACCCCTGTATTCCCTCACTTGTACTGAGAGCTATCTCCCCTACCCCTGTATTCCCTCACTTGTACTGAGAGCTATCTCCCCTACCCCTGTATTCCCTCACTTGCACTGAGAGCTATCTCCCCTACCCCTGTATTCCCTCACTTGTACTGAGAGCTATCTCCCCTACCCCTGTATTCCCTCACTTGTACTGAGAGCTATCTCCCCTACCCCTGTATTCCCTCACTTGTACTGAGAGCTATCTCCCCTACCCCTGTATTCCCTCACTTGTACTGAGAGCTATCCCCCATACCCCTGTATTCCCTCACTTGTACTGAGAGCTATCTCCCATACCCCTGTATTCCCTCACTTGTACTGAAAGCTATCCCCCATACCCCTGTATTCCCTCACTTGTACTGAGAGCTATCTCCCATACCCCTGTATTCCCTCACTTGTACTGAGAGCTATCTCCCATACCCCTGTATTCCCTCACTTGTACTGAGAGCTATCTCCCCTACCCCTGTATTCCCTCACTTGTACTGAAAGCTATCCCCCATACCCCTGTATTCCCTCACTTGTACTGAGAACTATCTCCCATACCCCTGTATTCCCTCACTTGTACTGAGAGCTATCTCCCATAATCCTGTATTCCCTCACTTGTACTGAGAGCTATCTCCCCTACCCCTGTATTCCCTCACTTGTACTGAGAGCTATCCCCCCTACCCATGTATTCCCTCACTTGTACTGAGAGCTATCTCCCATACCCCTGTATTCCCTCACTTGTACTGAGAGCTATCTCCCCTACCCCTGTATTCCCTCACTTGTACTGAGAGCTATCCCCCCTACCCCTGTATTCCCTCACTTGTACTGAGAGCTATCCCCCCTACCCATGTATTCCCTCACTTGTACTGAGAGCTATCTCCCATAACCCTGTATTCCCTCACTTGTACTGAGAGCTATCTCCCATACCCCTGTATTCCCTCACTTGTACTGAGAGCTATCTCCCATAACCCTGTATTCCCTCACTTGTACTGAGAGCTATCTCCCAAACCCCTGTATTCCCTCACTTGTACTGAGAGCTATCTCCCATAACCCTGTATTCCCTCACTTGTACTGAGAGCTATCTCCCATAACCCTGTATTCCCTCACTTGTACTGAGAGCTATCCCCCCTACCCCTGTATTCCCTCACTTGTACTGAGAGCTATCTCCCCTACCCCTGTATTCCCTCACTTGTACTGAGAGCTATCTCCCATACCCCTGTATTCCCTCACTTGTACTGAGAGCTATCTCCCATAACCCTGTATTCCCTCACTTGTACTGAGAGCTATCTCCCATACCCCTGTATTCCCTCACTTGTACTGAGAGCTATCTCCCATAACCCTGTATTCCCTCACTTGTACTGAGAGCTATCCCCCCTACCCCTGTATTCCCTCACTTGTACTGAGAGCTATCTCCCATAACCCTGTATTCCCTCACTTGCTAAAAAGTCATCCAGTTCCTTCTTGAAGCTATATAATGTATCATCCAGTACAACTGATTCAGGGAGGGAATTCCACAACTACCCAGCTCTCAAAGAAAATTTAGATGGGTTCTTCTTTTTTCTAATTATAATGGATACCCTTGTGCCTGCTGGAAGGACCTACTGGTAAATAAAGCATTAGAGAGATTATTATATATTTATACAATGAGAAATTACGGTACCATCACACAGAGACGGTGCTGCATATAGGGAAATGGTTGATCTAGAGCAGTGCTGTCCAACTTCTGTTGTACCGAGGGCCGGAATTTTTCCGACCTACGTGGTGGAGGGCCGATAATGGAAGCCAGTTTTGACCACTCCCCTTTTTGAAACTGCACCCACTTGAAACCACACCCATGTTATCACATGACCATATCCATATTAATGGTTGTAGTACAGCAAAAACCTGCCATACTCTGCCTGCCCTACCCTGCCTGAGTGCCATACTCTGCCTACCCTATCCTGCCTTTGTGTGTGCCATACTCTGCCTTCCCTACCCTGCCTGTGTATGCCATACTCTGCCTGCCCTACCCTGCCTGCGTGCCATACTTTCACTGGGTGTGCCATTCTTGGCTGGTTTGTGCCATACTTGGCCTGTGTGTGCCATACTCTGCCTGCCCTACCCTGCCTGTGTGTGCCATACTCTGCCTTCCCTACCCTGCCTGCGTGTGCCATACTTTCACTGTGTGTGCCATTCTTGGCTGGTTTGTGCCAAACTTGGCCTGTGTGTGCCATACTCTGCCTGCCCTACTCTGCCTGTGTGTGCGCCATACTCAGCCTTCCCTACCCTGCCTGTGTGTGCCATACTGTATGGCACACACAGGCAGCCTACAGTGACACAATGCTGGCACTGCTCCTACAGACTGCACAATAACTATATATTAAAAAACTTTTTAATTGAAGTACCACCTCAGTGTATGTTCTTTTTGTAGTGTGCAGGGATTATTTGTGGGTTTCTACTGCTCCTGAGGTGTGAACAGGGGAACAATGTGGGTGATTACAGCCTGAGGTGTGAACACTGCAGGGGGTGAACAATGCAGAGATTAAAAGGTGTGAACAACACAGGGGATTACATGTTTAAACAATACAGCCTGATTACAGCCTGAATCTGAGGTGAGAACCATGCAGGGGGGGGCAGTTAATCTCAGTACTGATACCATTTAAAGCTTACACAAGAGTAAGCCATCAAAGCAGCCAGACAGGTGGGGGGCCACACAGAGGGGGGTCGCGGGCCGCATGTAAGGTTACTGGTTCATCAGAAAACCCACTTTGCACGCGGTGCAGCCCTGCTGAATGCATTCATTAGAAGTTGCCAAGAATTTTAATTTGATCTGTTAGAAGGGAGAGGCAAGCGTATTGAGAGATTTGGTTTGATTGCCCTCTGGAACCTGCGTAGCCTTGCCATTATGAATTATAAATAAATCATGGGCTGGGTGACACATGAAATAAGTTAATGCAAGTTACTCAAAATATCATGAAACTAAACCATAAAGTGAAAAATAATGTGCAGTACCCACAAATATTGCTAATGAAATGATCAGGAATATAAAGTTTATTTTCAGTATAGCCTTACTTACTTATATAGCCAATCTCCTCTCTGCATGTTCAAATCTTCTACTTGCCCAAAAGATGAAGCATAAAAATAAACTAAATTAAATGCTCCACTGTGGAACTGGCTAAAAATATCAAGGAAGTGAATCTGTCCTTTATTAGCGATGTAATAGAAAGGATGTTTGTGCCTTCCGGATCATTTTAGATATTAAGCCAGAAAGGTTTTTCATTGCCAGTATTTCTATCTATTTTTATCCAGCGGAATATAGGAGAGATGTTTAGTGCCCAGTATTTGCACTTGGTCTTACTGGTTGGTACCAAATGGCACAGCAGCCACTTCTCTGGCTTTGAACTGGGTCTCCAGCAAACATGGTGGGATAAATGTAGTGCTAGTTTTATATATTATGCCTATTATAAATATTGTACTGATTCAATACATAGTGCCTCTAGAACACGCGCTATTATCAACCCAGTGCCAATTACATGCATAATAATAAAAACACAGAACAAGATACATGTAATGCCAACTATATGAATAATAACAGTCCTTTTTTTTTGTTTTACCTCCCCCCAACCCCAATGTAGACTGATATTGTAAGAAAATTTGCAATTGGTCTTTATTTTTTTGTGGTTTTTGAATTATTTTTGTTCAGCAGCTCTGCAGTTTGGGGTTTTAGTAGCTGTCTGGTTGCCATGGTACAATTTACCCTAGCAACCAGGCAGTGGAATGAACAAAAGACTGGAAGGGGAATATGAGAAGACCTGAATGATAAAAAGATAAGTGACAAGAAATAAGCACCAACAATTTAATTATAGTCTCACGGAGCAATATTTTTTTTTTTTTTGCAGATCACTTGACCCCCACATTTAAAAGGTGAAAAGAGACAAAAAGTTCACCTGAATGTGTACCTTCCCCTTTAAAAGTGAATCCTTTATAAATCTTATGAAATCAGGACTATAAGGGAGCTTGGCTATTAGTTAAAAGGATTTATGGCATCAAATGGCACCAAAAGTAATTAAAATATAATGTACTGTTGCCCTGCACTGGTAAAAGTTGTGTGTTTGCTATAGAAACACTATTATAGTTTATATAAATGAGCTGCTGTGTAGCCATGGGGGCAGCCATTCAAGCTGGAGAAAAGGCACAGGGTACATAGCAGATATCAGATCTGTAGTATATAATGGGGGGTTTATCTGTTATCTGCTAAGTAACCTGTGCCTTTTCTCCTTTGAATGGCTGCCCCCATGCCTACACAGCTGCCTTGTTTATATAAACTATAGTAGGGTTTCTGAGGCAAACACCCCAGTTGTACCAGGGCAGGGCAGCAGTGCATTATAATGTAATTACTTTTATACACTTTTATTCTTTGGTGTTACTGTTCCTATAAAGGAGAAGAAAAGTTAAAATCAATGGGGGGGGTGGTGCCAAATGTTAGGAGCCCCCCAGTATTGTAATCACTTACCTGATACCCCGGCCAGTGTTCTTATAAGCAGAAAATCGCTATCCTCTTCCTTCTTCTATTGCTGCAATCCCGGCGTATGCACATTAGAAAGCTGACTTTTTTGTTTTTTGGCTAACAGCAGCACCAGCATACAATCCCTGGGGTGCCTAACATTTTGGACCCCCCCCCCCCCAGTGATTAATCCTTTCCTTGTCCTTTAAAGGTGAACAACCCCTTTAATCTCTTAATTTTGTACAACAAGGGTCCAGTCTTGTATTTATATTTTCTTTATTATGACCTAATTTGCAGGCTTTTACAATAAATAAAAGACAGACATTTGCAGATTATAATGAAAAGGTATTTAATAATTTTATGCCAAACAGTTTATCATCCTTTCAAATGGACACTTTATAAAGCAAAGGAATATGCATAGTCGTCAGTGTATCAGGGTATTATTATTATACTGGGGAGCACTGCACAAGAACCAAACATGCATCATGCCTAGCAGATTCAAGCTTTCATTTATTAGTCCACAAAATGAGTTATCTGGCGTCCAAGGTCTGATTAATTCTATTGCGCTCCTTGTGTCCTTAGCGGATGCATCGCAGCCTATAGATAATTGTAACAATCGCTAACGTAGAAAAAGCTCAACGTGACAATTCTGATGTTCTGAATTGTCCTTATAAAATAGTATGTAAAGTCTAGAAGTTTCTTATCATATAGTTAAAGTTTCTTTTATTATATATCTATATTATCATAATATAAATCTGAACATGCATAGGGTCTATAGCAATGAATATACCTGCAATGGGTGGTGATGATAATATTTACAGACTATTACTAGCCCCCCCAATGCCAGTGAGGTCATTAAAGCACTGGAAACATTAGGGATCATGGCTTAAAGGAGGGATTTTAAACCCAAAGCTTCCAGCAATTTCAACCAGCAAAGGACAGGGTTTATACCCAAGAGCTAGATATCTACAGTTAAGGTAGTAACTATAGAAAAGGCTATGATATAAATGGACACACCAATGGGGAGAAGGTATTCAATACTGCTGTTTGGGGAGTGCAACCCCTAGAATATTAGAGGCTGTGGTTCAATCAGAGGGCCACACACCTGATCTGTAGGGCCACACTAACTGCAGATGGATGCTAAATAGGATACTAACCACTTCAATGTCAGAGCATATGGAATGTAGGCGGGAAATGGGAGGAGCCTTTAGAAAAGTGCAGTTGCTTTATCTACCTGATGGGTTATGTGCCCTGCATTGAATTTGTCTTGGTTTATCCCATGTGCTTGTACAGAGATCTGTCCCGAGGTATCTGAACTTGATTGGCTGTCATCTTGTGGTGAATGTGATACACGGCGACGATGATGAGTATGGCTACTCCCAACGTCAGGCCTAGGATGAGGGGAAGCGTTTCCTCCAGCTGCTTCCTTTGATCCGTTGGACACTTGTATTCTGGAATTAAAATCAGATGCTCCTTTACATGCAATGCATATAACTATTCCAGCATGTATAGGGGTACATAAGTGAAGCCTATATTGTGTTCTTTAGAGACTTTTTGGGACAAGCATTGATTTTTTACATGTGGTCCATGGTTTACTTATTAGGTAATTCATTGTTTCACATAAATACTGGGAATTCGCTTTGTGATCCAAAATTGGTTTAGAATTGAAACAACTATTTTATTTTGTTGAAAAAAGATTTCACTCTATTAATGGGCATCATGAAGATCCACCATTTAAGGCATGGCAACCATTTTTGGGTACTTACCCATAGATTAAGGATCACTAACAGCTAATTTATAGAAAGCATAATAGGGGATCATTAATAGGTAGCCCCAGGGTTCCCACAGCTGTCTGTGTCAATCTTCCCAACGCAGTTGCACAAAAAGAATTAGGGAGCACATGTTATTCTTATGCCGAGCAATGGAAATGGCACCAAATAGATTTAGAAAGGTTTCATTGCAGTTGTATCTGATTCAAAGTGAAACACAACTGCATTAATTTTCACACAATTGAAGATTGTGTGAATTATGGGGGGGATGCTGCATTGTGGGTAAAAAAAAATGGCAATTGCTTTTAAAGTTGCAGTTTGCACTAGGGATGCACTGAATCCAGGATTCAGTTCAATATTTGTTCAAGATTTGGCCTTTTTCAGCAGGATTCAGATTCAGATGAATCCATTCGGACCAATCTCCTTAAAACCATGGGACTTTTTTGTCACATAAACACAGAAGTTTAAATTTTTTTTCTCTTTAACCCTTCCGTGTCCTAATTTGTATATACAAAGTAGCACTCTGGGTTCCGTCAGATACTAAAATAGTTGATTTGGTGCATCCCTAACTTGCACACTACATTTGTTGACCCCAAGCATTGATTAAGACATCTTAAAAATTAAAGGGCAAAAGAGAAAGCTTTTTTTTGCATCTAAGGGGCACAGTGCATGCAGCTTACAAAGGGTAAAACAAGGCACAACCTAAGATACAATCGTCTATTATGGTATAGTTTTTATTACTAAATTACACTGTTTACATTGCATATAATTCACTCTACCATTTAAAATTTTATTCTTGAACCAACCAATGTATTTTTTAGTTATAATATTGGTGTGTAGGCGCCATCTCAGTGCATTGTGCCTGAGTCTGAGCTTTCAGAAGGAGCCAGCGCTACACATTAGAACTACTTTCAGGTAACCTATTGTTTATCCTACTCCCATGTAACTGGAGGAGTCCCAAGCTAGACTTGGATTTCTTACTATTGAGTACTATTCTCATATCTACCATTAGGTGGGGCATGGGAGCATTTTTAGCAATACAGGTGCTGCTATCTTGCTACCTTCCCATTGTTGATTGGCTGCTGGGGGAGAGGGAGGGGGGTGATATCACTCCAACTTGCAGCTTAGCAGTAAAGTGTGACTGAAGTTTATCAGAGCACATGGCCATGGCTGCAGCACACTGGGAAACTAACAACATATCTAGCTCCATGTAAAGTTCCAAACTTAAATATAAAAAAACTGTTTCCCTGTAAGAAGGCCATAGCCTAAAACTGGAAAATTCATAAGCCAGCAGTACAAATACTTTACTGAAAGGGGAGAGACTTGGAAACGATTTGCAATCTATAGTAAAATGTTCCTGTATCCAGTATTTACTATGATGGGAATGTAATAAGAGATGCACAGTTTGTTTTAGTAATCCTTACAATGCAGGTGCTGATTTCACTGGTGTAGATACACCCAGCAAACAATTGAATCAGTCTTTTAATTGCATAACTGACAGTAGTCTGTTCCAATCTAATTTTTGATTGGTTGTTATTGGCAAGTCTTCTTGTGCCATTTAGCTCCTGTGTAAGTAAATAAGCCCTCGGATTTCACTTTCAAAATTTAGTAAATGCTATTTGCTGATTGGATGCTATGGGTTCATAGACCTGGAGCAATCGTTGCCCCAGTACTACATTTCTCCCAGGTCAGAGCTGCAAATAGCAATAGTCAGTGCTAACAAGATCTGTGGATTAATGTGATAAAGGATACAAAGAGCTACTGATATAAGGATCCATATCAACCAATCAGCAGATAGAATTTATGGGCCAGATGTTTAAAAGCAAACATCTTATTGGTTGCTATGGCTTTGGCTCACTGCACCTGGGCAACAGGTGCATTCTGGCCCCTGAGGCAACCTATTGGATACCGCCCCCCTAACCCCTCAGCACTTTGCGTTGGAGGGGGCTGAGGTTGAGCCGTATCATTAGTGCAGAGAGTACAATAGCATTCTATGCACTAGCAGAGCCGTAATTCTGATTTAAAAATCCAAATTTCAGCTCTTTAATGGAACAGTAACACCAAAAAATGAAAGTGTTTTAAAGTAATTAAAATATAATGTACAGTTGCCCTGCGCTGGTAAAACTGGTAAGTTTGCAACAGAAATGCTACTATAGTTTATATAAATGAGCTGCTATGTCAATACGGAGGCAGCCATTGAAGCTGGGAAAAGGAGAAAAGGCACAGGCACATAGCAGATAACAGATAAGCTTTGTAGAATATAATGGGGTTTTATCTGTTATCTGCTAAGTAACCTGTGCCTTTTCTCCTGTAAATGGCTGCCCCCGTGGCTACACAGAAGTTTTGTTATATAAACTATAGTAGTCTTTCTGAGGCAAACACACCAGTTGTACAAGTACAGGGCAGCATTACATTATATAGTAATTACTTTTATACACTTTCATTTTTTGGTGTTACTGTCCCTTTAAGTTACCAGAAGTGGCTTTTTGCTGCCCAATGTCATTACAATGTCACTTCTGTCACATGACTCACAGAAACTTGTGTATTAAAATAAATAATTTACCCCCTGTTGTAAAATATGAAGATATTAGAAATCACTTCGGAGTTCCCTGCTCTGTATAAAAGGGCATGGAACTTCTTGGTGACTTAATATCCTTATATTTTACAATAGGGGGTATGTTATTCACTATATAGTACATACATTATACATTTAGGACAGGAAATACTACATTTTTTTTAAAATAAAAGGTGCAATGTTTAATTACAGGTCTAACTATGGTAATTGTTTGCTATAGAATTCCAAGTAAATGGTGAACTTAAGTGAAATTGTGAATCTTAAGTGATTATTAGAGAAGAATATCAATATGCAGACAATATTGCTCCATTTTGTGCGCTTCCTCCTATTACTGTAGCACGCTCCCACAGTCACAGTATTCTTAGAATTCTGACCTCCAATGAAAAACTCAAGCACATATATCTTCCTAAACACCAAGCTGGACCAGAGGCAGGAACCATGTTTCTAATTTGTAGATTGTAAGCTCTTTTGGGCAGGGCCCTCTTCACCTTATTGATTGCTTTATATGTTACTCTGTATGTCCAATGTATGAATCCCACTTATTGTACAGCACTGCGGAATATGTTGGCGCTTTATAAATAAATGTTAATACAGGTATGGGACCCATTATCCAGAATGCTCGGGACCAAGGGTATTCCGGATAAGGGGTCTTTCCGTAATTTGGATCTCAATACCTCTACTAAAAAATCAATAAAACATTAATTAAACCCAATAGGATTGTTTTTCATCCAATAAGGATTAATTATATCTTAGTTGGGATCAATTACAAGGTTCTGTTTTATTTCTACATAGAAAAAGGAAATCAATTTTAAAATTCTGAATTATTTGATTAAAATGGAGTCTATGGGAGACGGGCATTCCGTAATTCGGAGATTTCTGGATAACAGGTTTCCGGATAAGGGGTCTGATACCTGTAATAATAATGCCCCAAATAATGCACAAGCACTGGCTGCACCCTCAGGCTGCTTCCCTCATTCTAGGCTGATTTAGAACAAGGTGCTTTAACCACTGCTATTATAGAGGCTTCTGGCTTCCCATGGAATCCTGCTGTAGTACAGTATATTGCACCATAATTGTTTTAGAAAAAAACATCAAATCCCATCATGTAACAGCACAAAGCAGTAATACCACAGGATCAAAAAATCAGTGCTTACTTTGATAGGTAAACAAATACAGGAAAAATCAGAAAGAACTACCTGTTATTTCTAGCTATTTGCTAGATTTTATTTTTTTTATTTTTGCACTCATTATGATGCACGGCACCCATTTTTCGATGGTTTTGGGGGGGGGGGGCTGTCTTTAATTTAGCCTGCTAAATATAGGAAAATTAAGTGAAAAATATCTGTACCACACACCTTATTGGGAATTTGCTATTACAGACCATAGGGGTCATTTACGACTCCAGGGGGCACAAGTGCACTAAGGCTCATTAGGAAAGGCATTTGCACCCCCGTGCATTGTTCAGGGGTGCAGCCAGCCCTGTCCATACTACCTGTCTTATGACACACGGGAAGGACAAAGCCCCAATGCAGGTTTTGCATCCATCCACTCCTACCATATGCGTCAGAATGCAGGCCGCACAGCACGGTCTGCAGGTCTCTGTGCTCTGATTGTGGTCTTTGTTTGCTCTTTGCACACTTCGTAGAACATTGTAAATGAGCCCTTATATATAAGGCACTATGGTTTTGTGATTTGTCACAGAATCACTAATGTGCATTTACAGTTTATAATTATTGAAAAGTAGATAGTGTTGTCATAATTAAATTAATGGTCCAATGAAGTAAGCATTAGCGTTGTGAACAAAATAACATCAGGAAGCGTTATAGAGTCAGGGGAAAGGAGTTAATATAAATCTAACTCTGGTTGCTAAAGCCCAGCACATCTAGTACAGGTATGGGACCTTTTATCCAGAATGCTTGGGACCTGGGGTTTCCTGGATAAGGGGTCTTTCTGTAATTTGGATCTTCATGCCTTAAGTCTGCTATAAAATTATTTAAGCATTAAATGAACCCAATCTAATAAGGATTAATTATATCTTAGTTGGGATCAAGTACAAACCACCCCTTCCCCCTGATAGACCAGTGCAGCAGCTGCTTGATGAAAAGGCTGGGTATGTCTATATATATATATATAACTGATCCATTAAACTGATTATTATACCTTCCCCTTTAAATGGTCTTAAAAAAATCACCAATATCTAATACTATTCCGCCACCAGGGGGGCAGTACGAAAGTTTGGGAACCTCCACACTATACTGACTGAATTTATACTTTCCTGTCCAATCGCACATTTTATTGCAGTGCACACTGAATATATGTTTTATTATTTGCATATTATATTTAAAGCTGCTGATAACAATAAGAATACACAATTCCGCACCCTACTGTAAAGCTTGGAACTATCCTAGTACATTTTTAAAAATACAAATTAATTTTATGGCTAATACGATGAAATTGGTGGGTACATAATGCAATTATAGAGGGGTTTTCTAACATCAGATTTATTTATAATAAAATCATACACACTGTACACTGTGGGTGCAGGGAGAGCCTTGCAGGCTGAAATCTAACTGCCTATTGAACTAGAAAGGGCAGTGCGACTGTCCCAGGTGGAATACAGTATGTTTAGAGATAAGATGGGGGGGGGGAGCAAGTAGCTAAAAACAGGACAATAGCAATGTTACTCAGAGAAGGGATTTCACTGAAGCCATAGTGCAAACGGTCAGTAGGGACTTGGCTAAAATATGCTGAACAAGGAGCTTGTAGACAAACCTTATAGTGTATAGGCAATGGGAATAGAAATCAGAAATTGATTAAAGAAAGACGGCAGGTCAAGAAATGTCTCTCTTTATAATAAGAGAAATTATAGTGTGAAGAAGAATGGAAAAGCATGATAAAAATCAATTCTATTACATATTTTTCATATATAGTTATAGGATCTATTATCCAGAATGCTTGGAACATGGGGTTTTCCGGATAAGAGATCTTTTCATGATTTGGATAACCATTTTTTTAAGGGCAGATTTCTCAAAATGTGAGATTAGAGCATTAGAGCTCCCCACAGAAAAACCCACCCACATTCTATTTATTCCTATGGGATATATAGAAGTGTATTTGTCAAATGGTGAACTCGAACATTCCCCCAGTGATAAATACACTTCTAAAAATCCAATAGGAATGAATGGAAAGTGGGTAAATATTTTCGTGGTGAGCTCTAATCTCACGCTTTCATAAATCTGCTCTTTTATATGTCTCCAAAAAATAATTTAAACATCAAATAAACCCAATAGGATTGTTTTGGCACCAGTATGGATTCATGCAGCTTAGTTACCATCAAATACAAGGTACTGCTTTATTATCTCAGAGAAAACCCAAATTATCTTTAGAAAATTTGACTTATTTGATAATCATGACCTCTATGGGAGTTGGCTTTCCCTTAACTCAGAGAGCTTTATGGATAAAGGGATCCCATAGCTATATATATATATATATGCAGGTATGGGGTATATATATGTATATATATATATAGGAATGGATGAAAAAATGACTGCAGGTCAATGTTATTGAATTTAGGAAGCTATATTTAATATAATACAAAATAATATATTTACATATGGCAATCAGCTTATTCATGGAACTTGCTTAGCTCCAAAATAGTTTTATAAGAAAGATGGTATGTTATTAACAGTAAGATTTTTAGAAGTCACTCTGGAATTATATGGCCTTATTAATTACCCTTTAACCTTGTGCATTGATATAGCCACAGAGCTTTCCCACTGATAAGAATTCATGAACTTCCAGAACAGGCAGAAACTACTGTATATGTGAGTGTACTTTAGGCTTTGTGTATCCCACCCACCGTCAAAGAGGAGTTCAATATAGATATAAAGGTAGTATGCCATAGGCTGTTAGAGAGGTCATTGAACTCTACCAGCATTTATAAGGATACATTAGGGTTCACTATTTCAGATAACATTGAAGTTCCACTGTTCCATGTGACAAAAGTGACATCACTAAGCACTGACTGTAACTACCGACATCTCTAAGATATTATTTATAAACATTTATACAGTTAAACAGTTTGTGTTTCTCTTATATGGTGTTCATGAACTCGGATATTTTTTAGAACCATAGGAAGAAACAAAGTACAGTACCTTCACTGTAGACGAAATCACTCTTGATATCAAATGGCTGTAGGTGAACTTCCGAAAGGTACAGAACGACTATCTTCTGGTGGTCAGTAGATGTCAGGCTGATTCTCTGGGTTGCCTCACATTCATAAGACATGCCAGCTGGTGTGACCATGAGAGAGAGGTGGTGGCTATTGGCTGTGTGCCTTCCAGCTAGGAAGATGAAAAAACAGATACTTTTAGGGGGTGATTTATCAGCGTTCGCCATTTTAAGGGGATACTGTCATGATTTTTATTTCTAAGTGATACTGTTTACATAGCAAATAATTCACTCTTCCATTTATAATTTTATTCTTGAACCAACAAAAGTTTTTTTTTACTTTAGCTGTAATATTGGTGTGTAGGCGGCCATCTCAGTGCATTGTGCCCGAGTCTGCGCTTTTAGAAGCGAGCATTCGGTATGCGAGTTTATTCGATTTAGAAAATTGATAAATAAGCCCATTTATATGTAAACTTCAGACAGTTCCATACTACAGCTTGCAATGAGCTCCCATTTAAAGATTTAGATTGTCTGTTCTACTTGTGGAATATAGATTTAAGGTGGGTATTAAGGAACACAGTTTTGGCCTTGCTGGTCACAAATAAGGAGCATGCATAACAGGCAACAAATTACAATGCTGGGGGCAATGCTCGGTATTCTTGGAAACAGAGGGCAAAGTTGAGGATTATGGTTTCCATTTGCAAACAAATAACAATAAACGTATATAAACATATATAAACTCATATTACACATTCTAGACACCAGTCGACCCGTTATTAACAGTCATACAAGAATCATTTATAAAATAATAAGATGTTTGCCCCATATGTGGCTAATGATTGGTCCAAAGTTGGGCTTCAGATTTTAATAAGATCAACATTCAATGGAACATAAGAGCCTTTCAACTGTCCTGTTGGATAAGTGATTGGGTATGCCATTCAATGGAACCCACACAAGCAATGTTTTTATTATATTACTAATAAAAACATGCAAACATTATATATATATATATATTCTGGTATACACAATTAAGATTGTAGTCATTAAATGGTCTTATAAACAATAAGCCTGCAAATCAATGCGGACTCTCATATCCAGTAGTTTCTTAATCCCACCCCTGTACTCTACAGTCCTTTTCCTTATCAGAAAAATTGTATTGGTGCTCATCATATAATATATTAATATAAACAAGGCATATTGTGTAAACAGTATGGCCTTTTTGTCATAATGCAATTCGCTGCTTGGGGCTGGTATTCTCCTGGTCCATATCTTATGCCCTGTTTACTATGGATGCACTAAATCCAGGATTCGGTTTGGGATTCGGCCAAGATTCGGCCTTTTTCAGCAGAATCCATGCCTCTGGCTGAAGCAAATCTGAATCTTTAAAATCATGTGACTTTTTGTCAAATAAACACAGAAGTTGAATTTTTTTTCTCTTTAACCCTCCCGTGTCCTAATTTTCTTATATGCAATTTGCATGTGCAAATAAGGTTTCATATATGGTTCAGTGTTCAGCTGAAAGGATTCGGGGTTTGGCTGGATTCAATGCATCCCTAAAAAAACATAATAAGGTAAGCAGAAGCAGGTACGGGACCTGTTATCCAGAATGCTTGGGATCTGGGGTTTCCAGATAAGGGAAATTTCTGTAATATGGATCTCCATACTGATTTACACATTAAATAAACCCAATAGGATTGTTCTGCCCCCAATAAGGATTAATTATATCTTAGTTGGGATCAAGTACAGGTACTGTTTTATTATTACAGAGAAAAGGGAATCATTTAACCATTAAATAAACCCAATAGGGCTGTTCTGCCCCCAATAAGGGGTAATTATATCTTAGTTGGGATCAAGTACAGGTACTGTTTTATTATTACAGAGAAAAGGGAATCATTTAACCATTAAATAAACCCAATAGGGCTGTTCTGCCCCCAATAAGGGGTAATTATATCTTAGTTGGGATCAAGTACAGGTACTGTTTTATTATTACAGAGAAAAAGGAATCATTTAACCATTAAATAAACCCAATAGGGCTGTTCTGCCCCCAATAAGGGGTAATTATATCTTAGTTGGGATCAAGTACAGGTACTGTTTTATTATAACAGAGAAAAGGGAATCATTTAACCATTCAATAAACCCAATAGGGCTGTTCTGCCCCCAATAAGGGGTAATTATATCTTAGTTGGGATCAAGTACAGGTACTGTTTTATTATTACAGAGAAAAAGGTAATCATTTAACCATTAAATAAACCCAATAGGGCTGTTCTGCCCCCAATAAGGGGTAATTATATCTTAGTTGGGATCAAGTACAGGTACTGTTTTATTATTACAGAGAAAAGGGAATCATTTAACCATTAAATAAAACCAATAGGGCTGTTCTGCCCCCAATAAGGGGTAATTATATCTTAGTTGGGATCAAGTACAGGTACTGTTTTATTATTACAGAGAAAAGGGAATCATTTAACCATGAAATAAACCCAATAGGGCTGTTCTGCCCCCAATAAGGGGTAATTATATCTTTGTTGGGATCAAGGACAAGGTACTGTTTTATTTTTACAGAGAAAAAGAAATCATTTTTAAAAACTTGAAGTATTTACTGGAGTCTATGGGTGATGGCCTACCCATACTTAGGTGCTTTCTGGATAACAGGTTTCCAAATAATGGATCCAATACCTGTATAAAAACCATTTTGATAATAGATGTTCCCTTTCATTTTTTGGTTTGGACTTCTCCAGATCTTCTGGCCAGCTAACCTCGCCCCTCTCACTAGCAATAGCTCATACAGCAAAAAGAAAGCAAATTCCCTTAGAATTGATTGCACAATCCGTGTATGAATGCTGAGCCCATATAAGAGCATTGTGCTACAAACACCCAGACAGGCTGGGGAGCAGGAGAAAGAGCTGCATTGTAGTGAGCAATGAGATGAACATCTGGCAGGGAAGCACGTCAGCACTCAACTGCAAAAATGACTCAGCGACTGCAGCGAGCATCCTACTGGCTCCTACTGCTTCCATCTTCTCCACTGCTCCACACGCTCTAATTGCGGGATTCTACAAATTAAAGACATTTCTTTCTTTTTTCCCGTCCTCCTCTTCTATTGCAGTTATATTAGGTAAAGCTCCTAGCAGTTATATCAGGTTCAATTGCCCATTATCCTAATGCCCCGGTGAATGTTGGTGTGGATGTCCATGTGTACGACTATGGTCCCTGGCACAAAATAAAGGCTAGTTAATCTCATACTTACGTCTTGCTCCGCTCTTAAAAATTGTGTGTTCCGAAGGGTCATACAAAAACTGGATTTTACTCATTTTCCAACTACGGGATTTGGAAGCATCTTGTCCCTCCTGTTTGGAAACGTTGCACAATGTGGGTAAATGATATAAAAACATTAAACAAAAACCTACAGATGTATCAAAATGTATCCTGTACTACTGATAATGGGGAGTAACAGAACCAAACAGTCTACAGAGATTTGGACACTGTCAGAATGGGTATGTCTGTACAACTGAGTAGCCTATTCTATAAATCTCAATATATAATGAACCCATGGCAAGTCTGGGAGAAAGTGTATGGCTTGTAGTTCATTCTAAAGTCAGATGAGCTGGAAATTAAGTGTAAAACACCAAATTAGTCTAATATAATCTGACCTGTCAGCCCATCTGAATATTGATTTCTTCTGTTCAATGTATAGATATAAACACACATCATGTTGTCTACTGCAGTAAACTATGATATCCCTTAATTACCTTGGAGAAAAAGAGCTTGAGAGTATAGGCTTTGTCCAGCCAGGACAGATGGAGCTCAGATTCATTGTTCCAACATTTCCCTCTTATTTCTGTATCTCTGGGTAACTGGATAGAGGCTTCTTCTAGGTCCCACTGAAACAAACACAAATACTCGTAAAGTCCTGTGTATCAGCCGTAAAGACATAAAAACGCAATATCATTTACTGGTGATCACTGGGCGGTGGAGATAAGAGGGCGCATTGCAGAGGCAGAATTATTGCGGGCATTTTAGACACAAATGTGTGAAGGTTTTAACACCAGGAATCGGTGCACATTCTGGTTTCAGTATCCATTACGGTTTTCTTTGAATTCATTTACCCGAATTTTAAATGAAAACTGGAGTTTTATGCCAATTATCTATTTGTTCAGATTAGTTGTAGCAGCTTTAGCTTTAGAGATGTGTGTGTGTGTGTGTGTGTGTGTGTATATATATATATATATACACATAGATATTCCCATACTAATATGAATATAAGTGGAAATTAGAGGTATTAGTTAACGCAATAAGTGTAGGTCTGTGTGTATACAAATATCAAACTTTCTCTTTCACACACACTCTCACACACACAAATGCAAATGTACATTCACTCTGATCTAAATGAAGGTTATACCATGATTAAAAAAAAACAAACAATTGGACAGTACAGAGTGGAAAATTAAAATAAAAGTTCCTTACATCCACTTCATTACTGGAAGGTACTTCATAGGGTACGAGGATTCTAGCTGAGAATTCAGCCATAAGGCAAGTCGTCCCATTCTCCCGGATAGCAAAAATATTTTTGTCTGGGTTACTGGAGAGACCTGAGAGGTTTTCGACTTCTTGCTCCGCAAGGTTACAGCTGAAAGTGCCTGTCAAACCAACACACAACATCATATGCCAGTTACAGCAAAAGGAAGGGCAGTTGACCTATTTATATAAGTTTAACAATTATTTATGTGATGGTGTTAGAATAGCAGTACTATGATTTCTAATATAATACAATGTAACTAGCCAGGAGGTCTCTGTGACAGTCTCTATATATGACAGTGGCTTATACAATACACTTACAGAGAAGGAGCAGTAACACTGGCATTCTCAAGGCTGAAGTGCAAGCTCTGTAATCCATCCTTTGAGTGACTTTTGTGCCCCACAATCCAAAAGCTGTTCCCCAGCGCTCAGTGAGTGATAATTCTGCACAATGTCCACAGCAAAGTCCTCCAGATGACACTAATCCGCATTAGAAGAGAAGTGGAGGGAAGGATCTGCTTTACTCAGCGCAAGGATAATGCATCAGCCGACAGCTCCGCATTGAGTAGGGGACGCAATGCAACCTAGCGCTAACCCTTGGGCAGTGATGTTGGGGGTCCCCGGCCGGGGGGGGTCAGTCCCAGGCAGAGCTCACACACCGGTAGTAGCGCTGATTGCTGCTGTCCGAGGTGCTGAAAGGCTCCCTGCTCTCTCCGGCGCTCTCCGAGGTGCTGAACTCCCAATCAAACCCTCCGCTGCGCTCACATTCAGGGGTCGCCCGATGTGCCGGTCTGTCCTGTAGAACAACATGTAAACGACTTTGCTGCGACGCCGCTACACACACACACAATCGCTACTATAGAAATGACTTCTCGCAGTATCGCTCAACGCAAAAAAAGGAACAGACAAATTAAAAACGCAGAGCAGATTAACAAAATAACTGTTCGATTCAGTCTTGTAAAATCCACAATGTTCGTTCGCCTGGTGTCCTGTTCACTACTGCTGAACTACAACTACCGCCTTCCCTGTCAGGAGTTATAAGTTGACAAACAGCAACAGAACTAGAAGTAACAAGCTGCGGCTGCAGAAACGGAGCGAATTGTTCCTGATTATAATAAATCTCGAGTCGACAGTGAGTCGTATGTCACCTTACAAGGCGCACTGAGCGACAGCACGAATGGAAATGAGCCAGACTGCGCCCTACAGTACTTACCTGACTGTGCGTAAAGCCGCACTGTATCTCTGCAGGAGGAAACTGATCGGCGGAAAGTTACATGAACGCCCCCATATAAAAGGTGGCAGCCGAGTCAGGCTCAGTGCACAGTGCGCTTTAATACATAAGGCAACAAGATGGGCGCAATTTTCCCTGCTGCGAACCAGTATACGCCTCCAGCTGTCACTGAGATCGCTTGCTACCTCCGCGTCGCTTTGGGATTCAATGGGACTGCTCTGTATTGCGGATTTACTGTCCTAGCGTCTCCCACTGTGATTAACTTTCCCTTGTTACAGTGAGCGGGAAGATATGGCAGATCTGCAACAAGGAATGTACCCCAGGGTTTTGCACTGTAACAGCCAAGGAAGAAAGGTGCAACTTTACTCATGGGTGTGTATATTGCAATTATCTTTGCTTGAGGCGTGCTTACAAGGGCTGCCCTGTCAATACTGCCGGGGCCAGGGTCAAAATACCCATTATGTATAATCTAACCTCCAGCATACTTCTGCTGCTGCAAATACAGAGAGTTTTAGTTTAACCATAGCTAAAGGTCTAAAGGTTTTCCGTTAAGCAACTAGTTGTAAAGTTTTACTGGCACCTTAATAGGTTACTACACTCACTCAGAAAGGAGATAGACTGGTGGGAACTATAAGGTTTCCTTAGGACAGTGATCCCCAACCAGTGGCTCAGGGGCAACATGTTGCTCTCCACCCTCTTGGATGTTGCTCCCAGTGGCCTAAAAGTAGGTGCATATTTTTTTAATTCTTGATTTGCAGGCAGGTTTTGGTTGCATAAAAACCAGGTGTACTGCCAAACAGAACATCCCATAGGTTTCCAGTTCACATAGGGGCTACCAAATAGGCAATAACAGCCCTTATTTGGCATCCCAGGAACATGTTTTATGCTTGTGTTGCTCTCCAAGCCTTTTTACATTTGAATGTTGCTCACGGGTAAAAAAAGGTTGGGGATCCCTGCCTTAGGATAAGGTTGCTGGGCTTTTATATTCAATCAGTGCAACCTTTCTAGCTCCATATGCCAAAAAAGTCCCTGCTCACAAACCAGTAAAGACTGCTCTGAGATAAGGATAATAGTGGAATCTGAGACTATTCAATGCAAAATGGTCTCTATCTCTGAACTGTTTTAGGGCTCTTTAAGCAACACAGTGTTAAATAGCCCCAAAGTGTGGTATTAATTAGTCTATACTAGTGATCCCCAACCAGTGACATTGAGTTCCTGGTTTAATTGGGAGCATTGGTTGCATTAAAAAAACATGTGCACTGTGAAACAAAGCCTCATGTAGGCTGTCAGTTCACATATAATCTACCAATAGCCAATCACAGCCCATTTTTGGCACCCCTAGGAACTTTTTGCATACTTGTGATGCTCTCCAATTTTTTTACATTTGAATTTGGCTCATTGGTGGGGGACACCCAACCCAACCCAAAGTACTTAGAATCCTTTAAGTGCTATCCAAAAAAGGTGGTGTTGAAGTGTACAATATAGCACACAAGAGCATGTTGTATTGGACACTTTAACACCACCTTTTTTGGACAGCACTTAAAGCATCCCAAGTACCTTGTGCCATTACCCTTAAGAAGGTGACTGTCCAATAAAAAAGTGCACAGTTGAGACTTGGGTAAAAGTAACCAAATGTGGGCTATTGGTGGCGTTTAACATTGCTGGTGTATAAACATAATGTCCAGGGCAGCTCCAATGTCTCCATCATTAATTGCTTCACTTGGACAACCACCATGTAAAGGAAGGGCAACTGCAGCTGTTTGCCTCTATAACAGCTTCACCTGGCCAACATTAAAAAACATGGATGTTTGCCTCTAAACAGTTTCATCTATCCTAATGTACAGAGATTAGCAGATTTAACCCTTTTTGTTTTTATTGTACATTCCCATTGTCACCCTGAAAGCCCCTCTCACTTGCCTCCATTTTTGTGCCTCTTTACTTTAAAAAAAAAAAAGCTATTGTGTATCATGCTGGGAATATTACAGAATGTTCCACAATGGTGTTTAGGAAGCTGCTCTTGCAGTGCAGTTTATCATTCTAGCCATTTTATAGGAAAGTGTTGTTATGCACAATGTTTCTCAGCATTAGTGCACCATATATATATATATATATATATATATATGGTTTGAAAATAAAATTCATTAAACATTAGTGGCACAAAGAGGCAGCAGCTTCATTCAGATTTTCTTGAATTTCAGATGTTTTGTCTGCAATATTGTAACAAGGTTGTCCTGCAGCCTATGGAAAGAATTCCCACTCTGTAAAAGCTGCAAGGTGAATACTTTGCTACACATTGGTTAATGGTACTTCTATATACAGGCTATGGATAAAAAGGGTCATTGCTGTTGCTTGGCTTGTGCCATTATGAATTATAATGAATCACTGGCTATGGTGCTAAAGGTATTAAAGCATGGCCCTTGGCTGCTTGGCTACACCCTAACTAGTTTCTTATAAAGGGGTTGTTGGACTGGCTGGAAGGGTTTGGGAGGAAACAAGAAGGACTATGGGTAATCAAAAACAAAACAATATCAGTGAGAAATAAAATGATATATTCTCCTGCATACAAAGGGTATTAAGAGGCGAGCAGAGTACAATTCTGGGTGTAGGGAGCATCCCTCATGCTCATTTATCATTAGCTATCATGTCTATCAGAATAATAGCCTTAAATATTCCCACAGAGCCTCTTATATTTGTAATGTTTTGCCTGACCATCTCAGTAAAACAATGTATTATTGGTATATAAAAGGAAAGTGCACAGCAATCTCTTTTATTCATTGCTGATATTTTATGAAGCAGTTGGGCAGTTCTTCATGCAGTGCCACTGTGCGCTCCAGGCCTCTGTTTCATGGGCAGGAATTCTACAGCAAACAACAAGGAAGCAGTTGGGGGCAGCCAGTCCGTCTGCCAGCCCCAAACTTTACATATTGGGATATTCCTTTCTTAATCTGTAGATCATGTGAAAGCATCAATATATGGGGGCTGTGCGTGGTTATTTCCCACCAACATACATGCAGCCCTTGTCTGGGGTAACCCAAACTCAATGGTGCCTGTTGAAATTTCATTCTTCTCCTACAGACAGACACATTCAAATCTTTGCATTTCAGCAAGAGACCTTTCTTTCTTCTTTCACGTACCTCTTCTGCATCCATATTCAGGTCCCTTATCCTCCCTCTGCTGACTCCTCAATTTGCCCCCCAGTCATCAACCCATGTGTGAGGTGGGGGTAGCCAGCTGGGTTGCCTAGGGAATATTTCATTTGAAAAAAAAGGCACAAGTAATTAATAAGATAATAATCATTGCTATTATTTAACTATACCATTGGTTTTACTACTCTATCACAACAGGACATTGATAGCTGATAGTTTTAGGTCTCTGGGGACATAACAGACTGGCATAAAGCAATAACATTTAATAATGTTATTAATAATTTAATAACATAGCCAATTGCTAACCAACTACAATATCTACTATAGACTTAATTAGAGCAATTGGGGAAGGGATCAACTTGAATTAAAAATTAATCAGATATTATATTTAGTGACTTTTTACATAAAGACTTTGCAAATGTCCCTGTCAAAATCTTATGTCATTTTTTTTAGTAAATAAATAAATGTTCACTTACCGTAAAAAGGCAAGAGAATTAACTTGTCAAATCTTTTTAACCTCTCATTAATGTAGGTTTAAAGCTTAGTACTGATAATGTGAATTTTATATCCAACTTTATTATAATTATTGTAAACTGCACCGGCAGTAACATAGTTTGGAAGTGTAGAAATGTGCTCCCTGATGATACACTGTCTGGCAATAGAATTCTGTTGCTGACATTATTAATAGCCATTGTTATACGGAGGGTTCGGATGCCACAGAAACAGATTGGGAGATCAGACTGTTGCATGCTTGTAGGTGAGTCAGAAATGAAGGTTTCAGTCTCTCTCTGTCTCTCTGGTAAATCTGTAAATGAGTCTCAGGCATCAAGGAGACAGAGCCCAGCCACAGCCTGACTCTCACACCGGATGGGTAAGCGCATCGCTGCTCTATGGACAATTACCAGTAGCAAATGGATCTGCAGGAATAGCAGGAGAGGAGAATGAGTTAAGCTCACTGTCTCTTTCCAGTGTTCACTTTTTTCCCAAAAGGGGAGACGTCAGATTCCATCAGAGGTATTTGCAGCACACACACCTTCGGCTATGATTCCCCATAGAGAAAAAAGTTGTAAGTACAATTTAGTGAACTAATACAGAAAGGAGAAAATGAAAGAAGCCGATGACATTATCCTATGCAAAAATATTTGTCTTTCACCCAGTGATCCAGGGAGAGAAGCTGAATGAGCCTATTAATCCTGCTGCCTGTGCTACAGTGTACAAGCTGAGAAGCTAGGGATGGGGAGATGCTTTAGAAGTCTCTGCAGCTTCTAATAAAGTTGTATCTGCGGTGTAATCAAAGCATGTACTCTGCGTGTGTTTCACCCTAATACGCATGAAGAATCACCCTAATATCTTATATGGGAGAATTGGACATGCATGTTGCCTGCCGCACACTACATAATTCACTTTACAACTGCTTTACATACAGAAATAGGAGAATGCAATTTAGCTCATGGGTTTCTCTCTACCTGGTTTAACCCTCTCAGCATTGCTTATGTCTCTCATAGGTTTAAGGGTAAATAGACTTCTAGTATAACATTAGCATCCATAGTCCATTGTGCTGCAGTACAAACCAGTAAAGCCCAGTATGTGTGGGTTTGTGACACTGGCATTTAGGGAGAAGCTTAAACAGGAACAATTTGACAATACAATTACATCGGGTTGGGGGTAATTTGTCAAATAGTGTTTTCTGCACAAAATGCAGAGAAATATTGCAGTGTAAGGTCTAACTACACAATCTTTTAGATTTGTTTGCTTGCAAGGTCAGTGCATTGAAGAACAAGAGGTTTTATGGTCTTGCTGATATTGCTGATTTATTAATGATTTCTCATTTTTTACAATAACCAAAAATAATATACAAAAACAATATATGATGTTGAACACTGATGAATTATTACAATGTTAACCTTAGCCAACTTTAAAAAAGAAGAAAAAAACATGAAAAATAGCTAAAAGGATAAAAAGACAAAGAAGGAAAGAGAGAGAAGATAGAAAAGACAGAAAGAGAAAAAAAAGTTTACCCTAACGATGGATCAACATAAAGACCATTTGTTTCGCTGCTTGCTGAGAGAGTTTTTGTTCCATAGAATTCCAGCTAAAACAGTATTTGTAAATCTCAGTTTTTGTTATACCCAGCTATGAAAAATGCCACAGAGTTTACTGAGTGCAGCAAATCTGCTTGTTATAATGGGCCACTGGTGGTGTTGTACGACTGATTTCCATAATGTGTATATAACTTACATTGTCCAGGATTGGGCAGGACAGATTTTTGCAGAAGTGAGTAGCAGTTTTAGCCTGCTAATACCAGGCTTTCAACTCAGAATCAGAGCGGCAGAGGCTATCTGAGTATTGCTCCCCACCACATATTCACCTAGCTCTAGTGTCACTGACACCTGAAAAATGTCCAAACAGACATTTTAAAAAGGGCTAGTAATTTGCTTTAGGGAAATAGCGCACATAGTTACTTCAAGCAGTTTGTCACCCAGGTGTTTTGGAGTTCTATGGCCTAGAGCAGGGACCCCCAACCCCCTTTGCGAGCTACATTCAAATGAAAAAAGTGTTAAGGAGCGAAACAGGTTTAAAAATTGTACCTGGGGGTGCCAAATAAGGGCTAAAATTGGCTATTTGGTAGCCCCTATGTGGACTGGCAGCCTACAGGAGGCTCTGTTTGGCAGTACACCAGGTTTCTATGCAACCAAAACTTGCCTCCAAGCCAGAAATTCAAAAATAAGAAGTTGCTTTAAGGCCACTGGGAGCAACATCCAAGGGGTTGGGGAGCAACATGTTGAGTCATTGATTAGGGATCACTGGCCGAGGGACACAATGCCCAGAATCACCTTGTGTGTCATTGCCCTAAAAGAAAAAGACTGTTCTCATTTGTAGGCTTCCTAGTAACTAGGGAGAAATCCATTTTTACTCTACGGGTAAAGGGGATCTAAATCCAAATGGTAAGATGGCAGCACACACAGTCGCAGCGGCTACATTGGGTCTGTGTGCTTCGGGTTTGCATGTGCTGTGAATGCCTCTGGTTTCCCCGCCGGAAGTGCCTCTCTCCTTAACGTCCTATGCTGCGGGTACCTCCTGTGCTTTGTTGTCTCCAGCTGAGGGTGTCTCTCATCCATCGCGGATGGGGTTCCTTTTTTTTTTCTGTTACAATAACGCACAATTGCACTTTTAGACTATAGATAATAGTTGTGGCTTTAACATAACACTTAAATACAGGTTTTGTATGGTAAATTAAGTGGCTTTTGGTACACTGATACATTCACTATATGGAAAGGATAAAGAAGAATGGAAAAGTTGCACAATAATGCCCAATGCACTTTGGAGTATAGATTGTAGCTATAGTTTTAGCATAACACTTAATTAAAAACACAAAGGGAGAATTGTGAAACTGTGTGAAACTGTGCCAGGTACTGGTGCTGAGAATCGATAATGCTGGTTTGCTAAACTGACAGCAATAAATAGAAAAGGCTTTTTTGGCTTTTTGGCACATTATTTATTCCTTGCTCTGTATATACACAATATGTTTTTGCACTTATTATTATTATTATATATTAGCAGTATGTATGTTTATGGGATGTAATATGTGTTTTTTTTTGTGTGGACCAATAACAATTTGCAATTTCAACCCATGTGTATATTTTTTTTATACTGTATGTATGTAGATGTGATGACAATAAAAGTTGACTTGAAATTAATATAAACTTGCTCAAAAACATGGCAGTCAGCAATAATTGCCCTTTCAGGTGATTGCATTTAAAGGTGACTGTGTTTTGTCCCCAGCTCGCACCCCCAGGTGACAAAACTCTCACAATCACCCTGTGTGCCATTACATGCATTTTGTGCCGTTGTGCCTGGTGCATTCTCCCAGACACCGGCATTGGTTTAGCCACGATGTGAGGAAAAAAATCTCACTCAGTCAAAGTCACTTACTCTTCTTGTGAAAATAAAGCACTGAAAAGTGATCACATTTGCTTTAAGGCCATTTCCATTATGTAAGTACTGATTGCTGTAAAGGGGATATCAGCAAGTGGATTTTCATTTGCTCTTTGAAGTCACTGAATTCAGACGCATGAATATTCTTGAGTATCATGGCAGTGTGTGTGGCATAATGTGCGGCTTGGGCTATAACTATACTATCCCCCATATGTAATGGGAGGTGTAACCCATAGCGAGCTATTAGATGTTTGCCTTTAAACGGGTAGCAAGTAAATTCTACCTGCTGATTGGTTGATATGGGTTACTGCTCCTGGACAAACGTAGTGCCGTTTATTACATAACTTTCTATATATACTATATTATATAATATACCCTCAGCAACTTGATTACCCATTGAATGCCCCTATTCTTTACTCACTAACCACTACAATTCTCCTCTTACTCTGCAATTACCATCACAAGCCAACAGGAACTCTGCTGGCACACTGGTTACCCTGACCTTATGTCTCAATCACTCTCCCCCTTAGAATGTAAGCTCTTGTGAGCAGGGCCCTCCCCCTATTGTCTCCTAACAATATCCAAATCTAACTATGAATCATTTTGGGGAAATTGTTTGTATGTATATGATAAGCACTTGGTATTGTATTTGTACCCCTTTATCTCTGTGTGAAATGATGGTGCTATATAAAAAATAAAAATAATAATAATATATACACTAACTATGTATTTACTGAGACTAATGGTAAAATTCATGAATATACAGTTTTTCTCTCAGCGTACTGCAACCAATAATTAGAGAACTGCTCCTTTAACCATACAGCACGAGGGAACATTTATGGGATCGGCAGAGAATAGAGGAATCGCAATACATCTATTAAAGAGCGTAGGATTTTGTAACTGAACATGTAATTATTGTAATTATAACTGTATTTCTCATTCATACAACATTCTTTTTGTCAATTTTTACCAATATCTCTGTACAATATGAAGTAAATTATCATGTGGAGCTTTATATGTGTATAAGGAAGCACATTGTATTATGCACCCATTATTATTAGCACATATTACTACTCTTATATACCCCCCCACATCATATCTGTAAACACACCGGGATTCACCAAGAGCTAAAGAGCTGTAAGCTGGATTCAGTAATCCCCCACACAAGGTATATTGCCTAGGTCCAGCCACCACTAATGGCAACACTCATCATGATTGGAAGAGGTAATGCACAGGGAAAGCCAATGGTAACTGTAGCACTGCAGGTTGGATATTCAGTAGTGAGCCCACATGTACACAAAGGGTTAACATATCTTTCCTTTCCATCACATGACATCTGCTGAGGTGTAATTCTGGACAATAGAGATCCTGCCATAAAACTACACAACAACCCTTAAGCTGGCCATACACACACCGATACTATCGTATGAAACCTCATTTCGTACGATATTCGGTGCATGTATGGCATGTCGGCGAGTTGACCGATATCGCAGGAAGCTGCTGATATCGGTCGACTCGCCAATCGGACCGGTTAAAAGATTTTGATCGGGCGCCATAGAAGGCGTCTGACCAAAATCTGCCGTCAAAGCTGAATCGGCAGAAGGAGGTAGAAATCCTATTGTTTCTACCTCCTTATCTGCTGTTTCAGCCCTGACAGTGTGTGGCGGATGGTCGCATGAAACATCGTCAGATCGCCACGTGTGTGGCCACCTTTACAGCTATAGTACAGTTCATATCAAAGAGATGCAAATGATTGTACACACTGGTGTGGGTGCAGGGCCAGAGTTCCTAAGGAAAGGAGACCCCACTGAATCAAAAGGAATGCCTGCAGCATTGGGCTCAATGGGATTTGCTCTGCAGTGCAACCTATCTTGTTCTACCTCTCTTAGCTGACTGAGATGAATCATCGTAAAAACAACTCACATCGACCTGATTGGCTGGGACTGTCATTTGGGTGAGTCTTGGGAAAAGGGTAGTATGGGTTATGCTTGGTTGAATGGTCTTCAACATGTATATAAACAGCATTTGTAAATACTTTGTTAGTTAGGCACTTTCCTCTCCCCTCCATTGCACCTTTCCTCTCCCTTCTTCCTCCCTCCATTTTAGTTATTTTCCCTCCTTATTTTATACCTTTTATCTCTTTTGTAAATAAATATATCACTTATTTAATAAACCAGGCTGTCTCAGTTCAATCATTAAATACCCCAGAATAGAGCAGGTCCAACAGTAACATAGCTCCTTTCCCAGAGACCCACCATGTCTCAGAAAAGCTCAGGCACTGGCGTAACTTTAGAAGAACTAGACCCCACGGTTGCAGGGGGGTAGGGGGGCTCAGACCACTGGGTCTTCTGTATACAAATTCCCCTCCCCACCTGCTCTCCTACCTGAGGGGGGTGGCGGTTAGGTGCTGCTGTGTGTGCCGGGCCCCTCTGAAGAGTTTTTTTGCTGGGAAGGGCCAGCAGCGTGTACTTACGCTAAAGAGCTCTAAGGATATGTGTTTACAGAAGATCTGTAAACACATATCTGTGTTACTTAGAGCTCAGTGGCGTAAGTACACGCTGCTGGCCCTTCCCAGCAAAAAAACTCTTCAGAGGGGCCCGGCACACACAGCAACCCCTAACCGCCACCCCCCTCAGATAGTAGAGCAGGTGGGGAGGGGAATTTGTATACAGAAGACCCAGTGGTCTATAGAAGACCCAGTGGTCCGAGCCCCCCTGCCCCCCTATAGTTCTTCTATAGTCACACCCCTGCCTGAGCTTCTCTGAGACACGGTGGGTCTCTGGGGAAGGAGCTATGTTACCATTGGCTTTCCCTGTGCATTACCTTTTCTACTCATGATGAGTGTTGCCATTAGTGGTGGCTGGACCTAGGCAATATACCTTGTGTGGGGGATTACTGAATGCAGCTTACAGCTCTTTAGCTCTTGGCGAATCCCGGTGACTGTAGTTTTACAGCTTGAGACTGCAGGTTGCATAGCTTTTATATAATGTGTTACATCTTGCCTTATTATAGTGGCTCACATTTCACAGAGTGCAAGTGCAATGCATAAAAATGTAAAGCAATTTGCTTGCATTTATACCATAAGTGAAACTCCATGGGCCCAGAGCCACCTCTGCCACGTGTGTGCTCTCAGCAGTGCCACTCATCATGCCGGCACACTTGCATGCAACCTACAGTGCACACACAAACATTACTCTCTATCCAACCTCCTGCCCCCCATTCCACTGGGTCCCACTGAGTGTTTAAGCAGTATGCTGGATACTTGTGCTTTGATGAATATGGAGCAAGGTGCACTGATACTTTAGGCTTCCATTGCGTGTTGCACCTATGCACTTACAAATCTTGTAAATTGCCCCCTAAAACCATTTCTGTCCCTGCAGTCACACCCTCACTTATTTTTTTTATTAATTGAAAATTGAAAAACGACAGTGTTCACGGACTGCAAACATTTCTGAACATTTCCCAGGTTATAGGAATATTATGCAAAAGTGAAAGGCAAACTAAAATAATATAATAAACATAATAAAACACAATAAAACATAATATGGGTGCTGTTGTCTCTCTGGTATGTTCTTTCCCCTAGTAGCAGGGCTGAAAGGGGAAAAAGAAGAAAGGTACCAAAACATATAAAGGTACAATCCTATTTTTTTCTGTAACCTTTATTTGTTAAATTATTTTGGTAGTGCTGCGTAACTTGCTGGCGCTATATTCCACTATCTCTATATGAGAAAGAAACTGCTCCTCATGCACAATATCCTTTCCCTTTAACAGTAATCAGAATATAATAAATAAGAGCCATCAATTTCCCATAAATGATATCCTTATAAATTGTTCTTATTGATATCATCAGTTATAATCGGTGTTTAGTAATGCACCTTGTTATATGACTTACTGCTTGTGTATTATAATAAATAATGTAACCCCTGCTGTAAAATATAAGGATGTTAGAAGTTACAGTAGAATTCCTCCAACCTGTATAAAAGCACTTGGTCCTTGGTCTTGTGTCGTTATACAGTCATGGAACTCCTTTTTTACTTGTTACTGTATATCCTTATATTTAACAATAGGGGGTACATTATTCCCTATATTATGTACTGCTTACAGAATACTGTGTGCTGCTGAATTCCAGGCTCTGCTCAGAGGCACCTAGTGTGCATGTTATATCTAACCATTAGCTGTAATTAACTGTCAGCTCTTTGCAGTCATTTTAGTAGCAGTTTAATAATTCAGCTATTAATTTGTGTGAAATCTGTTCCGTAACAGCATTTAAAGCCAATAAACTGTATAAATCCCTGCCTTTAAGAGATAAAATCACAGCTTGCCCTTTTTGGGGGGCCCAGGCACCTTAGCACTGTTACAGGCCTACAACTTTCAGCCTGCCTCGCATATTGCTTTACTATACGCCTACCCTTATGCAGAAATAAATACAATCTGCAGAGTGCAATGTAGTTTCTTTACCTTCCCCCAGCATGCAACTGCTTCTCCTCAGGGTCCCTTCATG
Organism: Xenopus tropicalis; assembly: GCF_000004195.4. Taxonomy (NCBI): domain Eukaryota; kingdom Metazoa; phylum Chordata; class Amphibia; order Anura; family Pipidae; genus Xenopus; species Xenopus tropicalis. Next base: position 26,483,638 of record NC_030681.2, on the reverse strand, counting down.
CAGCCCCTCCTAAACAAGCTCTGGGGGGAAAATCACTGAATTTTTCTACTCTGCTGACACAGATGATGCCCAGCATCATGCTGCCATCTGCTCCCATACTCTGTAGGCTCAGGGACAAGCAATGGGTTAAAAGCCTACATTTGTAGGATGAGAGTGGAATGTATTCATGCAAAAGGGTCAATGGAATACATCTGGCCAATCATTGGGAGAGATTACCTGCGGTGATTGTTATTGACTGCGCGACAGATGTGACTATGATCTACAACCTAATTTCCAAGCTCAATGGAGCAGAACGGAAATCTGCAGCCGTGATCAGACTGCGCCAGGGAGAGACCCAAACGCTGCACCATCAGCATCTCACATTTGTTCTTTTTATTGAGGCTCACAGCTAAATCGACTCAAGTTCTTATTAAATTTCTATTGTTTGCTGTCAATTAGGGCTGATGTCAGGGGAATCAGCACTTTAGAGTTATTCCCTTAATGCACGCTGAAAAGAAATCTATGAATACTCCCTTCCTGATATGGTGGCTTATACTATACTGTGATTATTATGCATTTGGAACATGAAACCAGATCTACATCCATTGAGAAATGATAATAAAAGAACTATAAGCTTGGCTGTGCATTTATTATGCCTTCACCCGGAATGATGTTTTTTTGGAAGGTAATAAAGGGGTGCCCATCCAAAACATACACACACTCTAAATACTGCTGTTTACCCAAGTAATCCATTGTTCCTTCTATCAATGGCTGCTTTATAAATACCTCCATTGTTCTGGGGCCTGCACAAGCAAGTCAAGGGGAAATTATTCAGGAAATCATTTTTGTAGTCATGAATAGTCATTGTTGTTATACATCAGATTATTTATATTTTTGCTTCCCTATTTCATAAGGGTTTGTCCTTGGAACGGATTTATTGATCCTTGACAAAGAATTCTGTTCATTCATCTATGCAGTTGGGCCAATAAATGGTACAACCTATAGCGCTGCTACAGTGCATTAACATACAGGTGTAAATTGTAGTATCCATGTAGCTGAGGTATCAACCAATAGCATGTTTGCTCTCAGTCTCAGTCAATAGCATTCTACTTCCAGTCTCTATGCAGCTGAAATAATAGCCAATAGCATTAACCAGCAGTCTCTGTGCAGCTGTAGGGTCCAGAGCATTCCATATAGGATACACCTCAGGGCAGAAATCTTTAAGCAGTTACTTATACAGTTACTAGTACAGCTATAGCATTCCTTATATGCAATTATATATATATTCCTTATATACAGCTATAGCATTCCTTATATGCAATTATATATATATTCCTTATATACAGCTATAGCATTCCTTATATGCAATTATACATATATTCTTTATATACAGCTATAGCATTCCTTATATGCAATTATATATATATTCCTTATATACAGCTATAGCATTCCTTATATGCAATTATATATATATTCCTTATATACAGCTATAGCATTCCTTATATGCAATTATACATATATTCTTTATATACAGCTATAGCATTCCTTATATGCAATTATATATATATTCCTTATATACAGCTATAGCATTCCTTATATGCAATTATATATATATTCCTTATATACAGCTATAGCATTCCTTATATGCAATTATATATATATTCCTTATATACAGCTATAGCATTCCTTATATGCAATTATACATATATTCTTTATATACAGCTATAGCATTCCTTATATGCAATTATATATATATTCCTTATATACAGCTATTGCATTCCTTATATGCAATTATACATATATTCTTTATATACAGCTATAGCATTCCTTATATGCAATTATATATATATATTCCTTATATACAGCTATAGCATTCTCTATATATACTTATATCCTTATAGCATTCCTTTATACATATACCTCTAGGGACAGTTTACAAAAATGTATCTCCTAGTCAGTCAGATACTTGATGGTAACTAAGCTGCATGAATCCATATTGGAGGTAAAACAATCCTATTTGGTTTTTTTCATGTTTAAATTTTTCTGTAAAGTATGGTCATCCAAATTACAGAAGGATCCCTTATTTAGAAAACTCCAGGTCCTGAGCATTCTGGATAGTAGGTTCTATACCTGTAAGTCCTTAAAAGCATTCTAGCGAAAGTAAACATGTTTTTTGTTTTTTTACAAAATGAATTAGTTATTAGCGCTTCTCTAGTAGAATCAAAAGAGCAAACAGATTTTTTTATATTAAATTTTAAAATTTGACATGGGCCTAGCCATAATCTTAGTTTCCCAGGTGCCCTAAGCCATGTGACCTGTGCTCTAATAAACTTCAGTCACACTTTACTGCTGTGCTGCAAGCCGGGGGGGGGCTCCCTTCCCAGCAGTTCCCTGACACCTAAACATACTTCCATGCTCCACCTAGTGGTAGATAGGAAAATTCCACTCAATAGTAAAACACCCAAGTCCGGCTCATAACTCTTCCACTTACACTGAGTAGGAGAAACAATAGCTTATCTTAAAGCAGTTCTATTGTAAAGTGTTGGCTCAGCATCAGGCACAGTAGCCAGAGATGGCTGCCTACACACCAATATTACAACTATAAAAATACATTTATTGTTTCAAGATTAACATTTTGAATGGTAAAATGAATTATTTGCAAAGTACGCAGTGTAATGTAGTAATGCTACACCATAAAAATCATGAATCCCTTTAAGAAGAACCAATACCTTATCTTGGTCTCCATACGGTCTTAATATCAACAGACATTACACTATCCTTGGACTATATTCAGCTATAGAATTTGTTATGAGGATTATCTATAGCAATATATAGAAATAGGATACAAATAAGTATAGATAATACGTACATTTATAGTTTAATGAACATTTAAGCAGAGCAGAGAAGGAAGATGTGCTTGTAATTGTCATTTTGTCACAAGGAATATATCAAAATAAACATAATTACCTGTATATTTACCACTGCTTTTATAGATATGAAAAAGAAGAGTGATTTTTAGTGGTGTTCAAATGTGTTTACCTGTCATGGACGTCAAATGGAGAACTAGAGTACAATAATAGTAGGCGGGTTAAGGTCAATTACTCCTAGTGGAATTAGAGATCTCAAAGGGCAGGAAAAACAAAGCAATCCATTCTAGTTCTGGCTTTATAACTACATTTCTGACAAAGAAAAAGCTCCTGCCACAACCTTTTGCAGTGTGCTGGTATAATTTGTGAGGAATAATAATAAGAGTCAAGAAAGAAAAGCCATAAGAAAAAGCAAAGTCAAGCTAAAAGCGCCAAAGCACGTCAAAAACTTCTAAGGTTATGTCTACAGAGTATGAAGCCCTTAAAGAGATACTGACACCAGAAAGTAAATATTTTTTTACATCTATCATAATATTGTCTTTGTAAGAACTTTATAATTTTGCCATAAAAATATTTGCCTGGTGAATTTACATTACCTGTCTGATGCCCTGTGTTCCTCTATGAGGAGGCTGCCATATTTGTCTGTTAGCATTAGAAGCTGTAACTGACAGGTTGGGAAGGGACAGTCAGGTTGGCAAAACAGTCAAGTTTAGGAAGTTCAAGTAACACTTACAAAACCAAACCTGTCAGCGAAAAACCATCAACACGACCTATAGGGAACTTTTTATGTATATTCATATTTTGAAAAGTAGTTTTTTCGTGTCAGTATCACTTTAAGCCCTTATGCCTGCCTTAGATAACCCATGAACAGCTGAAATGAAAGGGGATCTAGACTCATTACTATGGAGCAACCACTCTTATTATACATGGCTATATAACCCCATGAGTAAGGTCATGTCTAGTTGTGGGGTAGCCTCTCTCTGCTGCAGCAACTACACTTCTCAGAACTTGGGTAAAAATCAAAGACGCCATCAATGTTTCAGATAAAAATCATTGATCCCATTAGAGACATTTTTGAAAAGTTTGATTTCTCCGGCTATCTGGTAACCTTAATTTAAAAAAAATACCCTAGGCATTAAAGTAGAACAAAGTGAGAGCAGGAGGATCAAGGGTTTGCCCACCTTTACCTGGAGAAGTCCCCCAGCATGGGACTGATTTGCTCAGAGTTGGCGGGGGAGCCGTTTCCCATTCCAGGTTATGGGCTTGGGTGTCAGGTGGCCCTAGTTAAAGGAGGAGGCATCATGAGGTTCTATCTCTTGGATGTTAACTCGGTTCTGGACTCTGCTTACCGGATGGGGTTGATGTAGGGTTGCCAACCAACCGGCATTTTTATGGCCTAGCCAGTAAAATACCAGCCAGGGCCGTATTACAAATTTATCGGCAATGTTCTTACTGGTAAATTTGTAATCCCTAATGTTCTGCCTATGGCCCCCCCAATTCTGCCCCTTACGCCATTTCCATCTTGCCCCTCCATCCCATCTATTACCTCTTTCATCCTGCAGCTACTTCTGGTTTTCCCAACTTGCTCCACCCCTTTAGTGTCATAACCCCGCCCCTCCATGCCATAGTTACACCCATATATATCGTTCTGCCCGTACATTAGATAGCTTCAAGAAGGGGTTGGATTATTATTTTGATGTTTAAATTATTTTTTGGTAGGCTTAAGGTATAGAGAGCCAAATTATAGAGAGATCCCTTATGTAGACAACCCTAGGCCTCCAGCAATCTGGATAACAGGTCCTATACATGTTTATCATTTCATTTTACCTTCAGTAACATTAGTGCGAAGAAATTGGTTCCTACAGTCAAACATTTCATAAATGCTGATCTATTTAAAGGGGAACTCCACCCAAACACAACTTAAGCTTTTTGAAAATGAAATATAATGTCAAGCAACTTTGCAATATACATCAATTACAAAATATGCAGCTGCTGATCTGGCTGGCTACTTTGAGACTCAAATAAAATGTAACAGTAGTCGTCTGCCCTCAGCCTGCCTTCAGCCTGCCTTCAGCCTGCGTCCTCCTACTCCCACAATTCCCTGCACACATGATGTCAATAAGGAAAGGAACATCACAGTGCAATGCATTGTGGGTTATGTAGTTCCTGCATGCTGTCTGTAAGCTGTGGGGAAGTTGTTACAATTTGTAACATCAGTGTTTTGGTCCCTCCTCCCCTGCCAGAATTTCAAATGATACAGAAAGAGAAGAGCAGTTTTGTAGCAGGATTTCAGCATATAAGAATGGTATTTATTCATACTTTTTGAAGTAACAGATTACCGTGAGAGCCCCAGCTGATCTGTGTAAACCTGGCTCCCTGTACATTGTTCCTGGAAGCTTTAAGCAGTGTCACAGCACTAAACGAATCTGTCCTTTGATTCCAATGCTATATAATGAAGTAAAAAATGACTTCAATATCTCTAAATGTAATATGACAGCAAGATGCCTGACTTAGTGCTGGGTTCCAGCCTTCTTGCTGGTCAGTTCTTTTGCAATTTTAATGAAGTTTTTTATCAGTGAAATTCTCATTTGTGAATTTTCTTGCATCTATAATTATGTTTTTATGTAATCATGGTTGGGTTTAACAAATTTTGGTTCAGAAGCCGGAGTTTCCCTTTAAATGAAAAAAAAAGGTTGCACAAATACCTGTTACTGCCATGTTAAAGCTGCTTTAGTGCCCAAGAGAGCAGAGATATATCCCTGTGGGCTCAAGGCAGGATCGGCAGGGACTGGGAGGATTTGGGCTGACTTGCACAGGAAAGAAATAAAATTGTGCTGTAAAATCACCTACTGTTGCGCGTCTATAAAGGTGGCCATACACGCACCGATATTATCGTACGAAACCTCGTTTCGTACGATAATCGGTGCGTGTATGGCATGTCGGCGAGTCGACCGATATCGCAGGAAGCTGCCGATATCGGACGACTCACCGATCGGACAAGTTTGAAAATTTTGATCGGGCGCCATAGAAGGCGCCTGACCAAAATTCTCCCTTCAGAGCTGAATCGGCAGAAGGAGGTAGAAATCCTATTGTTTCTACCTCCTTACCTGCCGATTCAGCCCTGAATGGTGTGTGGCGGATCTTACGATGTTTCGTGCGACCGATGGTCGTACGAAACATCGTCGGATCGCCACGTGTATGGCCACCTTAAATCTAAGTGGTGTCGTCAGATTGAAGCGCCATCTAGTGTCAATATGGGAAACAGCCCCTTAGTAGGTCTATCATTCCAGATTCCAAGAGTAGCCTATGATACATATAATTCTATACACACATATTATGTATCCAACAGACATTGATGACTATACATTATAGCAATAGGTAATTGCTGCCTATACTGTTACTGAACTCTACTTGTCATATTGTGTCAGTTCTGCGTGATATGTTTCCACATACAATGTATAAGTATGCAAGTTATGATACAGTCTACCAAATACTGTAATTATATGTGTGTACATATAATTATTTGGTAGACTGTATCATAACTTACACATTAATTTTAGAAGAAAAAAGTGCTGTATTTATCAGGGAGGGCATACAGCAGATGTGTGGCAACTCAGCTACTACACGGGGCAGGGTGCAAAATGCAAAAATATGCTAAATTGCACTGCCTTGTGGGTAGTAAATGACCCTGATTTTTTGCTTATGTAGGGGTTTACCAAAAATGGGCCCTTAGGACAGGAACCCCTAGGACAGGCCACAGGGTGGTGCTGGGAAACAGGGACACTGGGATGACTGGGTGGTTAAACAGTTAACAGGGTGTATACCTGCAGTTCGGGATTTGGCCACAGGGTGGTGCATAGGCCCATATAAGGGGATGCAGCCATGTGCTGAGGGTCAGACATTTTAGCCCAGGGGCTGCTCAGGTAGTGTGCTCCCCTGGCACAGTTTAGATAGTAGTTCTATAATAGGTCGCTCTAGGAGTGATATGTAGGACACCAGGAGTTTAGAATGGGCGGACATTGCCCCTCCAGGAGTGGAAGTGAGGTTAAGACCTCCCGGCATTACATCAGCCGGAGTGCAGGGCCATAAGTGGTTAGGTAGGTGGACAAGGTCACCGCTAGCCCAGGAGGCTGTATCTGAGGGGGCTTAGGCGTGAGTACCGGGGTGGGCTGCCTGTGGTGATGCTGCCTAGCGCGAGTACCGGGAAGGGCCCCAAGAGGGGGTGCCTTCTGGCGTGAGTACCGGGGAGATCACCTAGAAGGGGACACTTGGCGTGAGTACCGTGAGTTGCCCAACAGGAGAAAGCTCTCAATGAGTAGTAAGGAGGTAAAGCCCTGCATTACTGTATGAAATAATATGTTTGCCACTCCTGGAGAGGTCCTGCCCTAATAAACCAATTCAATCTTCTGCATCAAATAAGTTGTGTATCTGACTGTTTCCTGCACCAGGATCACCTACCTGCCGGTAAGCTACTACCCCAGGGAGGGGCAAGGTACTGGGGGCTGTGTGTGGATCCAAGGCAGAGGTACTAGAGACTGTTAAGTTCCCAGGGGGTGGATTATAGTTCCACAACACCATCCCTGGGTGGAGGCACGCCTTTAAGGGAGAAATCCTTATTAACCCCCATAGTAAGCGGGGGCTCAGGACTCCTGTAGCGCCAAGAACAAGTAGTCAGCAGGTAGCAGCACAGAAATACCAAAAGTGGGCTACACTTAAAAAATGCAAACCCCACCCCCCTAGAAAATGTCCCACCTTGATATATAAGGGCTTGGTGAATAGCTGTACATATAAATATTAAATGTGAGAAGTCAGTGGCCAACATTTATCAAGATTTACTAAGCAGATGCCAGATGAAGGCTACATGTGCAGTGAGGAAGAGAGTGATCGAGATGCTAAACCCGGTGATACCCCATGGCTAGAGGTTCCCTATTGGAGGAGGAGGGCAGATTCAGAAGACCATCAGGAACAGAAAACCTATGGAAACTGGGTATTTATGTCTTATTTTCATTATATTCCCCCAGAAAAAAAGAGTTTCCAGCACACAAAGGCCTCAAAGTTAAATCTGATGTTACCTGCAGAAGTAAGCATGATGGGTGATATAGATGGTTCTCACCCTTTCTGTGCCAGCCCTGGAATTAATTTCCCCCCTTCATTAGTACAGGTATGGGATCTCTTATAAATAAACCCAATATTCATAAAGGCCATCTACCAAAGGCAAATAATTCTAAAGTTTGAAAATGATTTCCTTTTTCTCTGTTATAATAAAACAGTAGTAACACAACCTTTTCTTTCTTTCTTACAGAAGGATAGCATGTTGTGCAACACAGGCTACACATAGGGAGCCCTCTGGTGGTTATAACCCAAGAATACACACATAAGAAAACAGACAAAACATAGGAATACCCAGTAGGAGATGCTCCTGTCTAACTCTTACTTCAAGCTGTAGGTTAGTTTAGCTGGTGCATTTGACAAGTTAGTAAATGGACTCACTAACAAAAAATATACAATTTACATTGGCAGTGGGAAAAAGGTATAGGATGGTCTGTGTGATCATTTATCTGTTGGAGTCTGGAAGTACCTGTAGTTATTGGCTTTGATTTGAGCTAGTTTTAGGGAGTCAGGTAGTCTTTGTGGTTCATACTGGGGGATTCAGTCTACAGTGAAGTTAACTGCAGGGGTGAATATGTGGGCTAGAAACTCACCTCTCACCCCATGTAGGTGATCTTACTTCTTAAACAGAACTTAGCAAGGAATACTAACATCTCACTGCCTTTCACCTAAGAGCCTTTCAGTATTTTTATCTTTCCTCAACTTCATTTTCTTTACTTATTAAACAGCCAGGGTGCACTAGCACGTCAGTCGTACCAAGAGCAAATTCTCTGAGCCGACTCACCTTCTTGGCCTCATGGGAACCCTTCCCCCTTACTTTATAAATAACATGAATACAGTTTCACACAGCACATTTTTATGCATTGGCTATGCTATGGGCACAATAATGTGCCAGGGACCATAATAAACATGCTGGGGTCACCATGACCTGCAGAGAGGACCCTCCAAAAGCTGCACTGGGGATTATCACTAAAAGAACATACTAATTCAACATATTGCCCTTGTACCCTAATTCTAGCTCTTGTCTATCACCCCTAGTACCAGCTTGAACTTTGTCAACCAGTATATATTCTCCTGCTTTCACCCATTATTGTTAATGTTCTTTTCAGCTGTTTTTGTTACTTAGCCTAGTCGGTAAAATACCAGCCAAGGCTGGGTCTGTATTACAAATTTACTAGCAATTTATTTGTAGTCACTTGGTGTTCCACCCCCAGCCCACCCCCAATTCCTGCTCACCCGATTTGTCCAATGTCACCCTTCAATGTGATCATCCCGTCCCTTTTGAGGCCTTGGTACCCTGCCCATTTTGCATCATAAATCCACCCCTGCCCGACCTGCCTGCCTCCCCTATACCCTGCTCGTTATTATTCCTGGTGAAAGGTGGCAACCCAACCTCCTGCCCAGTCCCCAGTGGAGGAGATCATGCCAAAAAAAAAAGAGCAGCAATGGTGGCAAGGTTGAGAAGAGCACTGAGATGGTATGCAAGGGAGGGGGGTTTGGGGGAGATGGGGGGGTGAGCAAAAGAAGGGAAGGTCTGGGGTGGGGGGGGGGAATTGGACCATGCAGCCTACGGGTGCAAATTCTTTTAATCCGCCCCCATTTGTGGCTGCTCTGCGTTGGGCATTGTTTAAATATCTGCAGGTGTCTCTGCTCCATTTTGGAGTCCAGAGACCTACACTCTGTGCTTAGATCTAGTGCAGACTGCGTTAGGCTGCGCTCAAATCTGGAGGGGGGGGGGGGGGAGACATGTAGGCATGAAACCACCTGTATATTAAACTCACCTCACCTGATGCACAATGGTTTTACTGCTATGAGGTCCTTAGCCAAACTGCCTCCAGTTCCATAGCAACAGTTACTGTACAGAATTGTTTTGTAACTTTGTAACAGTGATATATTCTGTTCTCCATTCCATACTATAGAAGCCAAGAATCAACCGGTTTTAGAAAAAAAAGAACTTGGAATCAAATGACTTTTAAAGCATGTTATTAAAAGAACAGCAGCACTTACTGCAATCATCCTCCATTAGCAGCAAGCAAGCTACAACTGACAGGCAGCGCTGTCTCTGCGTAAAACTACGAGGCAAACGCTCATCAGATTCGCTTTCGTTGTTAAAGACAGTAATGATACTTAGCTGCTGATCACAAAATCCTAATAACTTTATGAGTAATAATTAATTGTGTATTAATCACAGGTCCTCCTTCTGTTCATTAGTGTGCTACACATCAGTGTGCTACAACTGTACCTAGGCATCATATACAGTAAATTACCTTTATTGCTAATGCAAAGAGCTGGGATTACAGCATGTGTATACCTCTGGCCAAAACCAGGGAGACCTGAAGCAGAGAGACGTAACTATTGTGGGGCATAGTAAGGCCCGAATTTAAGAGCAGTTTCAATATTGGAGGAATGGAACTTTCATTTGAAGCAGCGTAAGTGGTTTTTCACAGTGCGGGCAGTGAGACTCGGGAATGCCCTTCCTAGTGATGTTGTAATGGCAGATTGTGATACTAAAATCTACAGTTAGTATAGATGTTGGTATATATGGGTTATGTATGTGAGTGTATAGATAGGTCAGTATGGGTCTGTATGTGAGTGGATAGATAGGTCAGTGTGGGTCTGTATGTGAGTGGATAGATAGGTCAGTATGGGTCTGTATGTGAGTGTATAGATAGGTCAGTATGGGTCTGTATGTGAGTGTATAGATAGGTCAGTATGGGTCTGTATGTGAGTGGATAGATAGGTCAGTATGGGTCTGTATGTGAGTGGATAGATAGGTCAGTATGGGTCTGTATGTGAGTGGATAGATAGGTCAGTGTGGGTCTGTATGTGACTGGATAGATAGGTCAGTGTGGGTCTGTATGTGACTGGATAGATAGGTCAGTGTGGGTCTGTATGTGAGTGTATAGATAGGTCAGTATGGGTCTGTATGTGAGTGGATAGATAGGTCAGTATGGGTCTGTATGTGCGTGGATAGATAGGTCAGTATGGGTCTGTATGTGACTGGATAGATAGGTCAGTGTGGTCTGTATGGTGAGTGTATAGATAGGTCAGTATGGGTCTGTATGTGAGTGTATAGATAGGTCAGTATGGTTGTATTGTGAGTGGATAGATAGGTCAGTATGGGTCTGTATGTGAGTGTATAGATAGGTCAGTATGCGGGTCTGTATGTGAGTGGATAGATAGTCAGTATGGGTCTGTATGTGCGTGGATAGATAGGTCAGTATGGGTCTGTATGTGCGTGGATAGATAGGTCAGTATGGGTCTGTATGTGAGTGGATAGATAGGTCAGTATGGGTCTGTATGTGAGTGGATAGATAGGTCAGTATGGGTCTGTATGTGAGTGGATAGATAGGTCAGTATGGTCTGTATGTGAGTGGATAGATAGGTCAGTATGGGTCTGTATGTGAGTGGATAGATAGGTCAGTATGGGTCTGTATGTGACTGGATAGATAGGTCAGTGTGGGTCTGTATGTGAGTGGATAGATAGGTCAGTGTGGGTCTGTATGTGAGTGTATAGATAGGTCAGTATGGGTCTGTATGTGACTGGATAGATAGGTCAGTGTGGCGTCTGTATGTGAGTGGATAGATAGGTCAGTGTGGGTCTGTATGTGAGTGGATAGATAGGTCAGTGTGGGTCTGTATGTGAGTGGATAGATAGGTCAGTCTGGGTCTGTATGTGAGTGGATAGATAGGTCAGTCTGGGTTGTATGTGAGTGGATAGGTCAGTATGGGTCTGTATGTGAGTGGATAGGTCAGTGTGGGTCTGTATGTGAGTGGAAAGATAGGTCAGTGTGGGTCTGTATGTGAGTGTATAGATAGGTCAGTGTGGGTCTGTATGTGAGTGGATAGATAGGTCAGTCTGGGTCTGTATGTGAGTGGATAGATAGGTCAGTCTGGGTCTGTATGTGAGTGGATAGGTCAGTCTGGGTCTGTATGTGAGTGGATAGGTCAGTATGGGTCTGTATGTGAGTGGATAGATAGGTCAGTCTGGGTCTGTATGTGAGTGGATAGGTCAGTATGGGTCTGTTGTGAGTGGATAGGTCAGTATGGGTCTGTATGTGAGTGGATAGATAGGTCAGTATGGGTCTGTATGTGAGTGTATAGATAGGTCAGTATGGGTCTGTATGTGAGTGTATAGATAGGTCAGTATGGGTCTGTATGTGAGTGTATAGATAGTTCAGTATAGGTCTGTATGTGAGTGTATAGATAGGTCAGTGTTGGGTCTGTATGTGAGTGGATAGATAGGTCAGTATGGGTCTGTATGTGAGAGAATAGATAGGTCAGTATGGATCTGTATGTGAGTGAATAGATAGGTCAGTATGGGTCTGTATGTGAGTGGATAGATAGGTCAGTATGGGTCTGTATGTGAGTGTATAGATAGGTCAGTATGAGTCTGTATGTGAGTGTATAGATAGGTCAGTATGGGTCTGTATGTGAGTGTATAGATAGGTCAGTATGGGTCTGTATGTGAGTGGATAGATAGGTCAGTATGGGTCTGTATGTGAGTGGATAGATAGGTCAGTTATGGGTCTGTATGTGAGTGGATAGATAGGTCAGTATGGGTCTGTATGTGAGTGGATAGATAGGTCAGAATGGGTCTGTATGTGAGTGGATAGGTCAGTATGGGTTCTGTATGTGAGTGGATAGATAGGTCAGTATGGGTCTGTTATGTGAGAGAATAGATAGGTCAGTATGGATCTGTATGTGAGTGGATAGATAGAGTCAGTATTGCGTCTGTATGTGAGTGTATAGATAGGTCAGTATGGGTCTGTATGTGAGTGGATAGATAGGTCAGTATGGGTCTGTATGTGAGTGTTATAGATAGGTCAGTATGGGTCTGGCTATGTGAGTGGAGTAGATAGGTCAGTATTGAGTCTGTATGTGAGTGTATAGATAGGTCAGTATGGGTCTGTATGTGAGTGTATAGATAGGTCAGTATGGGGTCTGTATTGAGTGGATAGATAGGTCAGTATGGGTCTGTATATGAGTGGACTAGATAGGTCAGTATGGGTCTGTATGTGAGTGTATAGATAGGTCAGTATGGGTCTGTATGTGAGTGTATAGATAGGTCAGTATGGGTCTGTATGTGAGTGATCAGGTCAGTCTGTGGCGTCTGAATGTGAGTGGATAGGTCAGTATGGGTTCTGTAATGTGAGTTGAATAGATATGGGTCAGTTATGGGTCTGTATTGTTGGAGTGGATAGATAGGTCAGTATGGGTCTGCTATGTGAGAGAATAGATAGGTCAGTATGGATCGTATGTGAGTGGATAGATAGGTCAGTATGGGTCTGTATGTGAGTGTATTAGATAGTCAGTATGGGTCTGTATGTGAGTGGAATAGATAGGTCAGTTATGGGTCTGTATGTGAGTGGATAGATAGGTCAGTATGGTCTGGATATGAGTGGATAGACTTAGGTCAGGATGGGTCTGATGTGAGTTGTATAGAAGGTCGAGTATGGGTCTTGTTATTGTGAGTGTATAGGCATAGGTCAGTATGGGTCTGTATTGTGAAGTGGATTAGGTCAGGCTGGGTCTGTATGTGAGTGAGATAGGTCAGTATGGGTCGCTGTATGTGAGTGGATTAGGTCCAGTATGGTTCTGTATGTGATTGGATAGATAGGTCAGTATTGGCGTCTGTTTATGTGGTGGATAGATAGGTCAGTATGGGTCTGTATCTGAGTTGGATATGATAGGTTAGTATGGGTCTGTATGTGAGGTGACTAGGTCAGTATGGGTCTGTATTGAGTGATTAGCGTCAGTATGGTCGGTATGTGAGTGGATAGGTCAGTATGGTCTGTATGTGAGTTGAGTAGTCAGTATGGGTCCTGTAGTGTGAGTGGATAATAGGTCAGTTGGGTTGTTGTGAGTGTATAGATCTAGCGTCAGTATGGGTCTGATGTGAGGTTATAGATAAGGTCAGTATTAGGGTCTGTATGTAGTGTATAGATAGTTCAGTATAGGTCTGTATGTGAGTGGTATCTATGATAGGTCAGTGTGGCGTTCTTATGTGAGTGGATAGATAGTCATATGGGTCTGTAATGGTGAGTGGATAGATAGGTCAAGTATGGGTCTGTATTGTGAGTGGATAGATAGGATCAGTTATGGCGTCTGTATTATGAGGTGTATAGATAGGCAGTATGGGTCTGTATGTGAGTGTTAGATAGTTTCAGTATAGGGTCTGTATGTGAGTGATATAAAATAGGTCAGTGTGGGGTTCTGATGTGAGTGGATTAGATTAGTCAGTATGGGTCTGTATTGAGTGCGATTAGATAGGTCAGTATGGGTCTGTATGTGAGAGAATAGATAGGGTCAGTATGGATCTGTATGTGAAGTGAAATAGATAGGTCAGTTGGGTCTGTATGTCGAGAGAATAGATAGGTCAGTTATGGATCTGTATGTGAGTGAATAGAGTAGTCAGTAGGGTCTGTATGTGAGTGTATAGATAGGCAGTGTGGGTCTGTATGTGAGAAGAATAGATAGGTCAGTATGGGTCTGTATGTGAGTGTATAGAAGGTCAGTTGTGGGTTCTGTATGTGAGTGGAAGATAGGTCAGTTATGGCGTCTGTATGTGAGTGTATAGATAGGTCCAGTGTGGGTCGTATGTGGAGAGAATAGATAGGTCAGTATGGGCTCTGGATGTGAGGTGTTTATAGATAGGTCAGTGTGGGTCTGTGATGTGGAGTGATAGATAGGGTTCAGTTATGGGCTCTATGTTTGAGTGGATAGATAGGTTCAGTATGGGTCTGTATGTGAGTGGATAGATAGGCAGTATGGGTTCTGTATGTGAGTGAATAGATAGGTCAGTATTGGGTCTGTATGGAGGTTATTAGATAGGTCAGTATGCGGTTCTGTATGGTGAGTGTATAGATATGGTCAGTGTGGTGTCTGTATGTGAGTGGATAGATAGGTCAGTTATGGGTCTGTATGTGAGTGTATTAGATAGCTCTAGTAGGGTCTCGTCATGTAGTGTAGAGATATGTCAGTATGGGTCGTATGTGAGTGGATAGATAGGTCAGAATGCGGTTCTGTATGTTGAGTGGATAGATAGTTCAGTATAGGTCTGTAGTGTTGAGTGCTATAGATAGGGCAGTGTGGCGGTTCGTGTATGTGAAGTGGATAGATAGGTCCAGTATGGGATCTGTAGTGAGTGGATAGCATAGCGTCAGTATGGTCTGTATGTGAGTGGATAGAAGGTCAGTATGCGGTCTGCTAGTGTGAGTGTATAGATAGCGTCAGTATGGGTTCTGGATTGTGAGTGTATAGATAGGTCAGTATGGCGTCTGTATGTGAGTGTTTATAGATAAGTTCAGTATTTAGGTCTGTACGTGAGTGTATTAGATAGGTCAGTGTGGTCTGCGATGTGAGTGGATAGATAGGTCAGTATGCGTATGTGATGTGGATAGATAGGTCGTATGGGTCTGTATGTGAGTGGATAGATAGGTCAGTATGGCAGTCTGTATGTGATGTGGTAATAGATAGGTCACTGTGGGTCTGTATGGTTTGAGCTGGATAGATAGCGTCAGTATGGGTCTGACTGTGAGGAATAGCATAGGTCAGTATGATCTGTATGTGAGTCTGAATCATGATAGGTCAGTTGTGGCGTCTGTATGTGAGTGGATAGATAGGTCCAGTATGGGTCTGTATGTGAGTGTTATAGATAGGGTCAGTGTAGGGTCTGTATGTGAGTTGAATTAAAGGTCACTGTGGGTCTGTTATGTGAGTGGATAGATAGGTCAGTATGGGCTGTATGTGAAGAGAAAGATAGGGTCAGTATGGATCTGTATGTGAGGTGAATAGATAGGTCAGTAGGCGTCTGTATGTAGAGTGGTATAGGATAGGTCAGTGTGGGTCATGTATGTGAGAGAATAGATAGGTCAGTAATGGGTCTGTATGTGAGTGGATAGGTCAGTATGCGATCTTGTATGTGAGTGAATAGATAGGTCAGTATGGATCTGGTATGTGAGTGAAATAGATAGCGTCAGTATTGGCGTCTGTATTTGTGAGTGTATAGTAGGTCAGTTGTGGGTTCTGTATGTGAGGAGAATAGAATAGGTTCAGATATGGGTCTGTATGTGACGTGGATAGTCAGTATGGATCTGTATGTGAGTGAATAGATAGCGTCAGTTATGGGTCTGTATGTGAGTGTATAGATAGGTCATATGCGGGTCTGTATGTGAGTGTATAGATTAGCGTCAGTGTGGCGTTCTGTATTGTGAGTGGATATATAGCGTCAGTATGGGTTGTATGTGAGTGTATAAGATAGGGCAGTATGGTCTGTATGTTGAGTGGATAGATAGGCTTCAGTATGGGTCTGTATGTGACGTGGATAGATAGGTCAGAATGGGTCTGTATGTGAGTTGGATAGGTCAGTATGGGTCTGTATGTGGAGTGGATAGATAGGGTCAGTATGGGTCTGTATGTGAGGAATAGATAGCGGTCACTGTGGGTCTGTATGTTGAGTGGATAGATCAGGTAATATGGGTCTGTATGTGAGGTGGATTAGATAGGTCAGTATGGGTCTGGTTATGTGATGGGATAGAATAGGGTCAAGTATGGCGTCAGTATGTGAGTGGATAGGTCAGTATGGGTTCTGTATGTGAGTGGATAGATAGGTCATGTTTGGTCTGTATGTGAGTGGATAGATAGGTCAGTGTGGTCTAGTTATGTGAGTGTATAGATAGGTCAGTATTGGGTCTGTATGTGAGTGTATAGATACGGTCAGTTATGGGTCTGTATGTGAGTGGATTAGATAGGTCAGAATGGGTCTGTATGTGAGTGGATAGCGTCAGTATGGGTCTGTATGTTGAGGGATAGATAGGTCAGGTGTGGGTCTGATGTGAGTGAATAGATAGGTCACTTGTGGCGTCTGTATGTGATGTGGATAGATAGCGTCAGTATGGTCTCTGTATGTGAGAGAATAGATAGGTCAGTATGGGATTGTTGTGAGTGAATAAGATTAAAGGGTCAGTATGGGGTCTGATATGTGAAGTGGATGGATAGCGTCAGTTATTGGGTCTAGTATGGAGTGGATAGATAGGTCAGTATGGTCTTGTATGTGAGTGGATAGATAGGTCAGATGGGTCTGTATGTTGAGTGGATAATAGGTCAGTATTGGGCTCTGTATGCTGAGTGTATAGATAGGTCAGTATGGTTCTTGTAGGTTGGCGTGGTAGATACGTCGTTACTGGGTCTGTAGTGAGTGGAGATAGATAGGTTCGTGTGGGTCTGTGATGGAGTGGATAGGTCAGTATGGGTCGTATATGTGAGTGGATAGATAGGTCAGTGTGGGGTCTGTAGTGAGTGATAGTAGGTCAGTGTGGGTCTTGTATGTGAGTGTAGTAGATAAAGGTCAGTATGGGTCTGTATGTGAGTGGATAGATAGGTCAGTATGGGTCTGTATGTGAGTGGATAGATAGCGGGTCAGTGTGGGTCTGTATGTGAGTGAATAGAGTAGGTCACGTGGGTCTGTATGTGAGTGATAGGAGTAGGTCAGTATGGATTCTGTTATGTGAGTGAATAGATAGGTCTCAGTATGGGTCGTATGTGAGTGGATAGATAGTCAGTATGGTCTGTATGTGAGGGATAGATAGGTCAGTATGGTCTGCTATGTGAGTGGATGAATAACGGTCAGTATGGATTACTGGTATGTGAGTGTGAATAAGATAGGTCAGTATGGGTCTGTATGTGAGTGGATTAGATAAGGTCAGTATTTGGGTCTGTATGTGAGTGGATAGATAGGTCAGTATGGGTCTGTTATGTGAGAGAATAGATAGGGTCAGTATGGATCTGTATGTGGATGAATAGATAGGTCAGTATGGCGTCTGTATGTGACGTGGATAAGATAAGACTCAGTACTGGGTCGTGTAGGTGAGTGGATAGATAGGGCGTGTGGGTCTGTATGTGAGTGGATAGATAGGTCAGTGTGGGTCTGTATGGAGTGGATAAGAGATAGCGTCAGTGTGGGTCTGTATGTGCAAGTGGATAGATAGGGTCAGTGTGGGTCTGTATGTGAGTGATAGATAGGTCAGTGTGCGTCTCTATGTGAGTGTTATAGATAGCGTCAGTATGGGTCTCGATATTGTGACGTGTAATAGATAGCGTCAGTATGGGTCTGTATGTGAGTGTATAGCATAGGTCAGTGTGGGTCTGTATTGTGAGTGGGATAGAATAGGTCAGTATGGTCTGGATTGAGTTATAGATAGCGTCAGTAATGGGTCTGTATGTGAGTGGTATAGATAGGGTCAGTATGGTGTCTGTATGTGAGGTGGGATAGATAGGTTCCAGAATGGGTCTGACATGTGAGTGGATAGATAGTTCAGGTATAGGTCTCGTATGCTGAGTGTATAGATAGGTCCAGGTTTGGCGTCTGTATGTGAGTGGATAGAGTAGGGTCAGATGGGGTCTGTACTGGAGTGGATAGATTAGGTCAGTATGGGTCTGTATGTGAGTGTATAGATAGGTCAGTATGGGTCTGTTCGGGAGTGGTATTAGATTAGTTTCAGTATAGTCTGCTATGTGAAGTGTATAGATAGCGTCCAGTGTGGGCTGTATGTGAGTGATAGATAGGTCAGTATGGGTCTGTATGTGAGTGGATACGATAGCGTCAGTGTGGGTCTGTATGTGAGTGAATAGATAGGTCACTGTGGGTCTGTATGTGAGTGGATAGATAGGTCAGTGTGGGTTGGTATGTTGAGTGTGATTAGATAGCGTCAGTGATGGGTCTTATGTGAGTTGTATAGATAGGTCAGTATGCGTCTGTATGTGAGGTGTATAGATAGTTCAGTATTAGGTCTGCTATTGAGTGTATAGATAGGTCCCAGTGGGTCTGTATGTGAGTGGATAGATAGGTCAGTATGGTCTGTATCGTGAGTGGATAGATAGTCAGTGCTGGGTTCTGTATGTGGAGTGGAAGATAGGGTCAGTATGGGTCTGCTTATGTGAGAGAATAGATTTAGGTCAGTAGGATCTTGTTATGTGACGTGAATAGATAGGTCAGTGTGGGTTCTGTATGTGCAGTGGATAAGATAGGGTCAGTATGGGTCTGTGATGTGAGTGGATAGATTAGGTCAGTGGTGGGTCTGTATGTGAGTGAAATAGATAGGTCACTGTGGGTCTGTATGTGAGTTGGATAGATAGGTCAGTATGGTCTGTAGTGAGAGAATAGATAAGCGTCAGTATGGATCTGTATTGTGAGGATAGATAGGCAGTATGGGTCTGTACGTGAGTGTATTAGAAGGTCAGTGTGGCGTCTGTATAGTGAGAGAATAGATAGGTCAGATGGATCTGTTATGTGAGTGAATAGATAGGTCAGTATTGGGTCTGTATGTGAGTGTATAGATAGGTCAGTATGGGTCTGTATGTGAGTGTATAGATAGGCAGTGTGGGTCTGTAGTGAGTGGATATATAGGTCAGTATGGGTCTGTATTGAGTGTATAGATAGGTCAGTATGTGTCTGTATGTGAGTGTATAATAGGTTTTCGTAAATGCGGTCTGTATGTGAGTGCTATCAGATAGGTTCAGTAGGGTCTGTATGTGAGTGTATAGATAGGTCTTATGGGTCTGTATGTGGAGTGTATAGATAGGTCAGTATGGTTCTCGTAGTGAGTGGATAGATAGGTTTCAGAGATGGGTCTGTATGTGAGTGGATAGGTCAGTATGGGTCTGTATGTGAGTGGATAGATAGGTCAGTGTTGGGTCTGTTATGTGAGTGAATAGATAGGTCACTGTGGGTTCTGTATGTGAGTGGAATAGAGTAGGTCAGTATGGGTTCTGTATGGAGTGAATAGAATAGGTCATATGGATCTGATATGTGAGTGAAATAGATAGGTCAGTATGGGTCTGTATGTGAGTGGATAGATAGGTCAGTATGGCGTCTGTATTGAGTGGATAGATAGGTCAGTATGCGGTCTGTATTGTGAGTGAAGATAGAGATAGGTTCAGTATTGGGCGTCTGTTATGTGAGTGATAGATATGTCAGTATGGGTTCTGTATGTGCAGTGGATAGATAGTCAGTATGGGCGTCTGTATCTGAGTTGGATAGGTCAGTATGCGGTCTGTATGTGAGTGGATAGATAGCTGTCAGTGTGGGTCTGTATTGTGAGTGGGAGGATAGGTCAGTGTAGGGTCTGTATGTTGAGTGTTATAGATAGTCAGTATGGGTTCTGTATGTGGAGTGGATAGATAGGTTCAGTTATGGGTCTGTATGTAGTGGAGTTGATAGGTCAGTGTGGGTCTGTATGATGGAATAGATAGGTCACTGTGGGTCTGTATGTGAGTGGATAAGTAGGTTCAGTATGGGTCGTGTATGTGACGAGAATAGATAGGTCAGTAATGGATCGGTATGTGATTGGAAGTAGATAGGTCAGTATGGGTCTGTATGTGAGTGGTAGATGAGGTCAGTGTGGTCTGTATGTGAGTGGATAGATAGGTCGTGTGGCGTCTGTATGTGAGTGGAATAGATAGGTCAGTGCGTGGGCTGTATGTGAAGTGGATAAGATAGTGTCAGTGTGGGGTCTGTATGTGCAGTGATCGATAGCGTCAGTGTGGGTTCTGTATGTGAGTTATAGACTAAGGTCAGTATGGGTTGTATTTGTGAGTGGAATAGATAGGCCAGTATGGGTCTGTATGTGTGAGTGGATAGATAGGTCAGTCATGTGTGGTCTGTATGTTGAGGGATAGATAGGTTCCAGTGTGGGTCTGTATGTTGGAGTGGATAGATAGGTCAGTATGGATCTTATGTGAGTGGATAGATAGGTTCAGTATGGGTCTGATGTGCCAGTGGATAGATAGGTCTAGTGTGGGGTCTGTATGTGGGTGGGATAGATAGGTCAGTATGGTCTGTATGTGAGTAGGATAGATAGGTCAGTATGGGTCTGTATCGTGAGTGGATAGATAGGTCAGTATGGTCTGTATGTGAGGTATAGATAGGTCAGTTGTGGGTCTGTATGTGAGTGGATAGATAGGGTCAGTGTGGGTTCTGTATTGTGAGGGATAGAAGTCAGTATGGGTCTGTATGTGAGTGGAATAGATAGGTTAGTTATGGGTATGTATGTGGAGTGATAGAATAGTCAGATGGTCTGTATGTGATGTGGATAGAAGGTCAGATGGGTCTGGTAGTGAGTGGATAGATAGGTCAGTATGGTGTCTGTATGTGAGTTGTATAGATAGGTCAGTGTGGGTCTGTATGTGAGTGGATAGATAGTCATAGTGGGTCGTATAATCATCGTTGAGTGGATAGGTCAGTATTGGGTCTGTAGTGGGAGTGATAGATAGGTCAGTATGGAGTCTTATGGTGGAGTGGATAGATAGGTCAGTGTGGGTCTGTATTGTGAGTGGATAGTTCAGTATGGATCTGTATGTGATGAATAGATAGTTCAGTTATGGGTCTGTATGTGAGTGGATAGATAGGGTCAGTATGGGTCTGTATGTGAGGTGGATAGAATAGGTAGTGTGGCGTCTGTATGTGAGTGGATAGATAGTCAGTGTGGGTCTGTATGTAGTGGATAGATAGGTCAGTATGGGTCTGTATTAAGAGTGGATAGATAGGTTCAGTATGGGTCTGTATGTGAGTGGATAGATAGGTCAGTAATGGGTCTGTATGTGAGTGGTAAGATAAGGTCAGTATGGTCGATGTGAGTGGATAGATAGGTCAGTATGGGTCTGTATGTGCGTTGATAGATAGGGTCAGTATGGGTCTGTATGTGAGTGGGTATAAAATAGGTAGTGTGGGTTCTGTATGTGAGTGGGATAGATTGGTCAGGTATGGGTCTGTATGTGAGTGGATAGATAGGTCATATGGGTCTGTATCCCTGTGAGTGGATAGGTCAGTATGGCGTCTGTATGTGAGTGGATAGATAGGTCAGTATGGGTTCTGTATGTGAGTGTACTAGAATAGGGTCAGTATGGGGTCTGTATGTGAGTGGGATAGATTAGGTCAGTATGGGTCTGTATGTGAGTGTATAGATGGTCAGATGCAGGTCTGTATGTGAGTGGATAGACTAAGGTTCAGTGTGGGTCTGTATGTGAGT
Organism: Xenopus tropicalis; assembly: GCF_000004195.4. NCBI lineage: Eukaryota > Metazoa > Chordata > Amphibia > Anura > Pipidae > Xenopus > Xenopus tropicalis. The sequence goes on along the minus strand of NC_030681.2, from coordinate 26,461,656 downwards.
GTATAGATTAGGTCACTATGGGTCTGTATGTGAGTGTATAGATAGGTCAGTATGAGCTGTATTGTGAGTGGATTAGATAGGTCAGTATGGGTTCTGTTATTGTGAGGTGGATAATAGCGTCAGTATGGGTCTGTAATGTGAGTGATAGATAGGTCAGTATGGTCTGTTATGTGAGTGTATAGATAGCCTCAGTATGCGTCTGTATGTGAGTGGATAGATAGTCAGTGTGCAGTCTTTGTGAGTGTATAGATAGCGTCAGGTATGGGTCTGTATGGTGAGTGGATAGATAGGTCAGTATGGGTCTGTATATGTGAGTGGATAGATAGCAGTATGGGTCTGTATGCGAGTGGATAGATAGGTCAGTATGGGCCTGTATATGAGTGGAAAGATAGTCAGTATGGGCCTGTATGTGAGTGGATAGATAGTCAGTATGGGTCTGGTATGTGAGTGGATAGATAGGTCAGTATGGGTCTGTATGTGAGTGATTAGATAGGTCAGTATGGGTCTGGTATCGTTGAGTGTATAGATAGGTCAGTGTGGTCTGTATGTGAGTGTATAGATAGGTCAGTAGGGTCTGTATGGAGTGTATAGATAGTCAGTATGGGTCTGTATGTGAGTGGATTAGATAGGTCATATGGGTCTGTATGTGAGTTGGAAAGATAGGTCAGTATGGGTCTATTGTGAGTGGATAGATAGGTCAGTATGGGTCTGTATGTGAGTGGATAGATAGGTCAGTATGGGGTCTGTATGTGAGTGGATAGATAGGTCAGTATGGGTTCTGTATGTGAGTGTATAGATAGGTCAGTGTGGGTTTCTGTTATGTGAGGTAAGAAGGTCAGTATGGGTCTGTATGTGAGTGTATAGATAGTCAGTATGGGTCTGTTATGTGAGTGGATAGATAGGTCAGTATGGGTCTGTATGTGAGTGGATAGATAGGTCAGTATGGGTCTGTATGTTGAGTGTATAGATAGGTCAGTATGGGTCTGTATGTGAGTGATATAGATAGGTCAGTATGGGTCTGTATGTGAGTGATTAGATAGGTCAGTGTGGGTCTGTATGTGAGTGAATAGATAGGTCAGTACGGGGTCTGTATGTGAGTGGATAGATAGGTCAGTATGGGTCTGTATGGAGTGGATAGATAGGTCAGTATGGGTCTGTATGTGAGTGGATAGATAGGTCATGTATGGGTCTGTATATTGAGTGGATAGATAGGTCAGTAATGGGTCTGTATGTGAGTGGATAGATAGGTCAGTATGGGTCTGTACGTGTGGTAGATAGGTCAGTATGGGTCTGTATGTGCGTGGATAGATAGGTCAGTAGGGTCTGTATGTGAGTGGATAGAAGGTCAGTGTGGGTCTGTATGTGAGTGGATAGATAGGTCAGTATGGTCTGTATGTGAGTGGATAGATAGGTCAGTATGGGTCTGTATGTGAGTGGATAGGTCTGTATGTGAGTGATAGATAGTCAGTATGGGTCTGTATGTGAGTGTATAGATAGGTCAGTATGGGTCTGTATTGTGAGTGGATAGATAGGTCAGTATGGGTCTGTATGTGAGTGTATAGATAGCGTCAGTATTGAGTCTGTATGTGAGTGGATAGATAGGTCAGTGTGGGGTCTGTATGTGAGTGTATAGATAGGTCACTATGGGGTCTGTATGTGATGTGTATAGATAGGTCAGTATGAGTCTGTATGTGAGTGGATAGATAGGTCAGTATGGGGTCTGTATGTGAGTGGATAGATAGGTCAGTATGGGTCTGTATGTGAGTGTATAGATAGGTCAGTATGGGGTCTGTATGTGAGTGGATAGATAGGTCAGTATGGGTCTGTATGTGAGTGGGATAGATAGGTCAGTGTGGGGGCAACGTTCCCTCTAATTTTTATAGGCTGCTGTGCGCAAAAAATATCATCCGTGCGCATTTTAAAGCAAGATTAAATTTTTGTGCGCTACAGAATGTTTGTTGGAGTTCAGTTATGGGCATTTTTGCGCAGGTCTTTCAGTTTGTCTAAATCAAGTTACAAAAATTTAATTTTTGTGCGCGCTATTTTAATTTGTGTGCGCGGGTTCGGAAAGTCGTGTGCGCGCGCACACGCGCACAGCTTAGAGGGAACAGTGAGTGTGGGTCTGTATGTGAGTGTATAGATAGCTCAGTATGGGTCTGTATGTGAGTGGATAGATAGGTCAGTATGGGTCTGTATGTGAGTGGATAGATAGGTCAGTATGGGTCTGTATGCGAGTGGATAGATAGGTCAGTATGGGCCTGTATATGAGTGGAAAGATAGGTCAGTATGGGCCTGTATGTGAGTGGATAGATAGGTCAGTATGGGTCTGTATGTGAGTGGATAGATAGGTCAGTATGGGTCTGGTATGTGAGTGGATAGATAGGTCAGTGTGGGTCTGTATGTGAGTGTATAGATAGGTCAGTGTGGGTCTGTATGTGAGTGTATAGATAGGTCAGTATGGGTCTGTATGTGAGTGTATAGATAGGTCAGTATGGGTCTGTATGTGAGTGGATAGATAGGTCAGTATGGGTCTGTATGTGAGTGGAAAGATAGGTCAGTATGGGTCTGTATGTGAGTGGATAGATAGGTCAGTATGGGTCTGTATGTGAGTGGATAGATAGGTCAGTATGGGTCTGTATGTGAGTGGATAGATAGGTCAGTATGGGTCTGTATGTGAGTGTATAGATAGGTCAGTGTGGGTCTGTATGTGAGTGTATAGATAGGTCAGTATGGGTCTGTATGTGAGTGTATAGATAGGTCAGTATGGGTCTGTATGTGAGTGGATAGATAGGTCAGTATGGGTCTGTATGTGAGTGGAAAGATAGGTCAGTATGGGTCTGTATGTGAGTGGATAGATAGGTCAGTATGGGTCTGTATGTGAGTGGATAGATAGGTCAGTATGGGTCTGTATGTGAGTGGATAGATAGGTCAGTATGGGTCTGTATGTGAGTGTATAGATAGGTCAGTGTGGGTCTGTATGTGAGTGTATAGATAGGTCAGTATGGGTCTGTATGTGAGTGTATAGATAGGTCAGTATGGGTCTGTATGTGAGTGGATAGATAGGTCAGTATGGGTCTGTATGTGAGTGTATAGATAGGTCAGTGTGGGTCTGTATGTGAGTGTATAGATAGGTCAGTATGGGTCTGTATGTGAGTGGATAGATAGGTCAGTGTGGGTCTGTATGTGAGTGAATAGATAGGTCAGTACGGGTCTGTATGTGAGTGGATAGATAGGTCAGTATGGGTCTGTATGTGAGTGGATAGATAGGTCAGTATGGGTCTGTATGTGAGTGGATAGATAGGTCAGTATGGGTCTGTATATGAGTGGATAGATAGGTCAGTATGGGTCTGTATGTGAGTGGATAGATAGGTCAGTATGGGTCTGTATGTGAGTGGATAGATAGGTCAGTGTGGGTCTGTATGTGAGTGTATAGATAGGTCAGTATGGGTCTGTATGTGAGTGTATAGATAGGTCAGTGTGGGTCTGTATGTGAGTGGATAGATAGGTCAGTATCTAATGTGCCAATGTATGTGCCCAATAATTACATTAGTGTTTGATTCACTAGGTGCTAGTCAGTTGTATGTGCTGGCACAGCTCCTTAAGGCTGGAGGGGATTTAAGGGTTCCCTTGGGCTGGAGGTAATTCCTGGGCTCACTTGTGTCCATGCACCCTGTTTTTTCCACTTTGTGTCAAGGTTGGTGCTAACTCCTGGGCTTCCTTTGCAAGCTAACCTCGCACATTGGCACTAAGTAGTTACATAGTTACATAGTGTTGAAAAAAGACCAGAGTCCATCAAGTTCAACCCTTCCAAGTAAACCCAGCACATACCTATAGCAGTTGAAAGGAGGGTGTATAGGCGCAAGAACCTTTCTAAAAAAACTTTTAAGTAAATGAGGCCCTTAAGTACTTTTAGTGGTGTTTTCTAATGTGCAGTCACCTTTGTTTTCAGTGATGTTTGTTTCCCACAAGAAAAACAGCACCCATGCCATTCCCTTAGTCTGGGACAACTTACCTGGTAACACTCAAAGTAGCAGACTTTAAGTATTGACTTACCTGGTTATTGTAATAAAAATGTTTGTTAAGTTCTGGTTTTATCTAGTTTTTCTTTTTGATCTCTGCTGTTGGTTTTACATATTTTGGTGTAACTGTATTTTCCATTCAGAATGACTTGCACCCAATAGGGTTAGATTTAACCCTTACCTTGACCCCCTTTCCTCTATGCCAGGGCTGCCACGTTTAACAACTGTATTCTGTTCTGAGGATGTTTCACCCACAAACAAGATTCAGGGATATTCCATAGATTCTAAGGGATTTAAAATGTAAACATTGTTTCATATATTAAACTATAGAAAATCACTGAGCCAAAGTGAAAGCAAGTTTTTATATTACCTACAAATGCTGCAGAATTTCAGAATTGATGTCTTTTGGGCCTAGGTAAAAATAGAAGCTTTTTGTAAAAAATTTGCCAAAATACAGAATTTGCTGACTGATCCTATTTATTGTCCAAGGTCATGTTAATACATATTGTCAGGGCTTATAAATCACCTTTTGTTCACATTTATAGCATTTCTTCTCACTTCTGCTCCCTGGATGTAAAACATACTGTATATACAGTGTATATAGTTCCTGATAGAAGGCAGCAGACTGGAAGCTTCAGATATGGGATGGCGGCATCACAACAGTCCATAAATAAAAGGCACAGACCACTACTGCACAGTGGGTCGAGATACCAGTTTGAGCGGTGTGTATGTGGCTAGCATTGGCACAGTAATAGCATTAAAAGAGGGGAAAGTAGAATTATATTGCCACATTGGCAACAGAAGTACAAAGAGTGCCACATGCAAGAGTCTCCATAGGGCTATAGCACACATAGGGGTGTATTTATTAGAAGCAAAAATCTAATTGGTTGTTATGGACAACATAAATCTCCAATGTATTCTCTATCTGTATATACTGTATATACATTTGCCATCGAAATTGTACATTGAAAGAGGTTGTATAACAGTAGGTGCAAAGTTTCATATCAATCAGACATTTGCTCAAAAACCAGCCCAGTAAGGACTACCTTTGGATTGGTTGCTATTGGTTAATAGACCTGCAGTGCCAGGCCCAATGTCAGTGGTGCCCAAAGCACAACCCCCCCCCAACCTTGATCACCCACCTCCCGTAACCATGGGAATGATGCACTATAGTGAGGAGCAAGTTGCAGCCATCTGTGGAATGACAGCCAATGGGGCAGATTTAGAAAGCCAAACTAGGGATAAGTTACATGCCCAGTGCTCCCCCTGTGCCATAGGCACGTGCCTCTTCTGCCTTCCTGATCAGCCCCTGGAAGTACAGGGCAATTAAAGGTTAACAAAAGCCCATTTTACTGGGGTGGTGCGAAAATGTTAGGCACCCCCAGAGTAACAGGCATGGGCTACTTTGCTGCAGAGCTCAGTGGAGTAATGTGTTATGTTCTCCCAAGCAGGTCTGGACTGGGATTCAGTATAGGCCCTGGCGTTTCAAGTACATAGAGGCCCAAAGAGCCCCCTCCAGCCCAATAAATAGTGACTGTCTATGGCACCTTACAGCAGCCCCTCTGGCATTTCCCAGAATCCACAGATTGACAGTTTGGGCCTGCTCCTAAGTGTCCTTTGGCTTGATGGGTTAAAAAAAGTCTAATAATGCCCATATGCCCAGCTGCAAGGGATACCCGGGGGAATATGAAGAATGGAGCCATACCAGGAAGGGGTAAAATGTTGCCCCAAGTCCTTTTTTACCCTTCTTGTCCTTTAATCCAATAACCATAAGCAGCTTTATTCATGTCAGAGTTATTTCTACATCTCCATGCTTAGTTACCCTTCAGTTTATCAATGCAAAATGGAGGAAGGTCCTGAGCACATGATAATCAAGCTGTCTGCTGAATGTGGAATAAATAGCAAGTCCTCCTTATAAACAGGTTATAGTTCCTCTTTAAAAAAAAAGTGTCCAAAGTCAGCAATGCAACGTTAATGTCCTTTCAGAATAAATCAGAATAAATGAAACCCGATTTGTCCACATTATCTGCACACAGTGAGCAGGCAGCATCAATGCAATATACTGGGACATGCAGCAGTTACAACTGGTTAGTACAGTTTTTCTTTGTTAGATATGCAGTACAGTTCTGTAACAGTGTTTCGTAATAATTACAGCTTGCAATATTAACCAAAGCTTTATTGATTATATACAGGCTGCAATAAATGATGTATATACTATGTCACACAGCATGGACTCATGTCAGGAATATTATATACTGGCTGAAAATAAAGATTCTAACTGCCCTGTCTTGGTAATCGGAAATATGACAATATCTTTAAAATAAATAGGATAATATTTAATATAAAAGTGACAGGGCTACTTTTGAGGCAGTAGAAGAGGCATACACACGTGCGCACAAACATATACACACACACATAAACACACACACACACATACACACGTGCGCACAAACACACACACAAACATATACACACACACATACACACACACGTGCGCACAAACACACAATGACAATATGTTTCCATTATCCTGGGCACCAGGCACACAGCTTGCCCCCACATCCCCCCTACAGAGCTGAGAGATTCCCAGTCGCTAAGCAGTAACAGAAAGTCATAATTGCCAGAAATCATTTGTACCTTCTCTCTGCGATGCCATGTGACACCATGCCCTGACCTTACTAAATGTAGCTTCCTGCTCTCAGGCAATGGAGATCTGCTATAACATTTAAAGGAGAACTATAGAATTCCCCCCCTCTGCAGCCATACTATACACACTCTATACACAAACTATACACACTCTATACACAAACTATACACACTCTATACACAAACTATACACACTCTATACACAAACTATAATCACTCTTGATAATGGCCATGTTCCCCCATATCTGATTAGAAAAGGCAGCAGGGTTGGCTCCAGTCCTTACTTTCCTAGTGACCAAAAGCCATAGAGTATATGCAAAGGAATCTAGCACGGTACTGGCTTGCACTGTGTGCTCCCGGCTACCATTGTGTGTGCTCCCGGCTACCATTGTGTGTGCTCCCGGCTACCATTGTGTGTGCTCACGGCTACCATTGTGTGTGCTCCCGGCTACCATTGTGTGTGCTCCTGGCTACCATTGTGTGTGCTCACGGCTACCATTGTGTGTGCTCACGGCTACCACTGTGTGTGCTCCCGGCTACCTCTGTGTGTGCTCCCGGCTACCATTGTGTGTGCTCCCGGCTACCATTGTGTGTGCTCCCGGCTAGCACTGTGTGTGTTCCTGGCTACCATTGTGTGTGCTCCCGGCTACCACTGTGTGTGCTCCTGGCTACCATTGTGTGTGCTCCTGGCTACCATTGTGTGTGCTCCCGGCTAGCACTGTGTGTGCTCCTGGCTACCACTGTGTGTGCTCCCGGCTAGCACTGTGTGTGCTCCTGGCTACTATTGTGTGTGCTCCCGGCTAGCACTGTGTGTGCTCCTGGCTACCATTGTGTGTGCTCCCGGCTAGCACTGTGTGTGCTCCTGGCTACCATTGTGTGTGCTCCCGGCTAGCACTGTGTGTGCTCCTGGCTACCGTTGTGTGTGCTCCCGGCTAGCACTGTGTGTGCTCCTGGCTACCATTGTGTGTGCTCCTGGCTACCACTGTGTGTGCTCCCGGCTAGCACTGCATATGCTCCTTGCAGTCACCCAAATAAACATGTAAATGCATGGCAGCAGGCAACCAGCAGGTTCAGGGGAGCCCTACCATACCCTAATTAACAGGAATGAGGACCATGAGGACCATTTCAAGCTGATGCAGCCAATCTCTCATCCCTTAATACATTTACTATTAATATGGGACAAAACCTTTCACCCTATTTATTTGGAATAGCTTCCTCCATTCAACCTAAGTAATTCCAATAAAGGAAATCCCTATCAGTAACACACACACACATATATATACACACACATATATATGGCTTCAGCTCAGACGTGTGGCATCACAGCTCAGAGATAATTACTGATTATTTAATAACTAATTATCACTGAATAATTTGGCTGCAGTACAAGACAACTGTTACTGACTATACTTTCCCTGGGATACTCTCAGTACCCTCTAGGGCAGGCAAAGCCAAGCTTTCAGTTTCTCGGCTGAATCATGAATCGCCTGCTGTGTAAACATTTTGACATTTCAGCTGGTCACGCATGGACTAAATCCCCTGGAAAACGTGCGGACTTTGTGCCATCAGGATACACGTGGGTGGTTGCAATGCACAGATCTACCTATCTACACTGCTACTATAGGCACCATCTCTCCCTACTATACCTGCTATCCCACAGCCACAGTCCCTTCCCAGAGGCTATTATCCCCCCACTGCTACTATAGGCACCATCTCTCCCTACTATACCTGCTATCCCACAGCCCCAGTCCCTTCCCAGAGGCTATTATCCCCCCACTGCTACTATAGGCACAATCTCTCCCTACTATACCTGCTATCCCAGAGCCACAGTCCCTTCCCAGAGGCTATTATCCCCCCACTGCTACTATAGGCACCATCTCTCCCTACTATACCTGCTATCCCAGAGCCACAGTCCCTTCCCAGAGGCTATTATCCCACTGCTACTATAGGCACCATCTCTCCCTACTATACCTGCTATCCCACAGCCACAGTCCCTTCCCAGAGGCTATTATCCCCCCACTGCTACTATAGGCACCATCTCTCCCTACTATACCTGCTATCCCACAGCCACAGTCCCTTCCCAGAGGCTATTATCCCCCCACTGCTACTATAGGCACCATCTCTCCCTACTATACCTGCTATCCCACAGCCCCAGTCCCTTCCCAGAGGCTATTATCCCCCCACTGCTACTATAGGCACCATCTCTCCCTACTATACCTGCTATCCCACAGCCCCAGTCCCTTCCCAGAGGCTATTATCCCCCCACTGCTACTATAGGCACCATCTCTCCCTACTATACCTGCTATCCCACAGCCAGTGAATAATTCACAGCTCCCTCACACTCCCATTCAGTTCCACTGATTCTGACTATTTGAAAATAAGATCCCTTACACACATGAGTTTAGGAATGGGAGCTCACAGCAAGTTTTGGAGGAAACACAGTAATAGAACCAATCTGTTGAAGATTATCCAAATCAAAATTTTAATTAAATCGTCTTCTGCCACCTACAGCCTGCTCCTACGCTCCATAATGTCAGCCCACGTTCATGAATGAATTCCGACGTCTATCACAAACATCAGTGTCTGATCTGTAAGCCTCCACCTCAATTCACCTCCGTCATCAGCCGTGCTTATTGCCTTCTGTCTCTCCCACCCTTCATCGCCCACATCCTACTTCTCCATTCCCCTCCATTATTTCCACACCCGATTCTTATATGGAATCATTTTATTTAGCAAAGCTATCTTAAAGGGGTTTGAGACAGATGCAAACCCTAGGACTTTAAATAGTGGGGTCCCATAGAAATTCAGGTAGGAATAGTATAGGAAAGCTCAATAATGCCCCCATATTCACACAGGAAAGCGGGTACACATGGTAAAGTACAACTCCCAGCACCCACCTATTGCCAATGTACCATTCATATGTTGGGGAGGCATATTTAATATATAAAAAAATCCAAGGAGCTGTGGAAGATAATTTTGCTCAGCGCACCCTGCTTACCTATATGAAAGGCCTGATTATGGGATGATGGGATTTGTAGTCCAGAATCAGAATGGTGACATACAGCCTTGCTATAAAGTGGACATACATGGGTTGATAAAGCCCAGCGACACAGCCCCCCCAGGCAAGTTGGCTACTTATTGGCCCATGTACTGGCCCCTTCCTGCAGCCTGCCCTACTGCTAGAAGTTATCTGTTTTACCAGGCGAGGACTGCATCAGTGTATTGTTTGTTTCTCTTCCAATGGGCCTGCATAGGCCTGTGTCAGGATCCCATCATTAGCCCCTGGATTGGCTGAATGTGGCCCTGCCCATGAGTAAGCAAACTGATCAAAGGCAGCAAATCTATTGGTCCATGGCCACCTTTTCACTAATGAGAATAATAATAGCAGCTTCTATCACAACATATAGACACTGGATTATACACAGACAAGAGAACTGGTGACGTGGCCCTTAGGCTCCATGATAAATATCCCAGAGGGTCCTACAGGGCTCTATAAAGCCAATGCTCCTCCTGAGCAGCACAGAATTCCCGTTGCATAAAAAGCACAATGTGACTCAGGACAATGTCACCCAGACAGATAGGAACCAACAGCATTTTTTGTGCACAGATTGATTAGGGTGAAAACATTCAAGGGGGTTGTAACCCCAAAAATAACATTTTGCTTAATGAAGGAGAATAGAATTCTGAGCATGTGTATGTACATACACTAGAAATTCCCAGGAATATAGGAAATCTCTAACCAGAACTGAAAGCAGAATATGTCTGTCCCTTTCTGCACTGCTGGCTCTGACTCTTGAAATAATGTACCAAATGTACTCTCCTCCAGCCTAGACTTCCCACAATGCCCTGCATGCTGCCTCACTAGTCTGTTAATCAGTTGGCTTCTGCTATTTTATTTCAGTGGTCAGAACCAGTAATGTGACACAGCAGCAAATACATTAACAAATAGGAATGAAGAATGCTGAATGAATTTATGCTGGCAAGTCGCTTATTGTGGTGTTTTCTTTCAATGGGAAACATTTTATCCCCCTTACACCAGAAATGTTAGTTCTTCAACTGATCTCCTATATTTTTATATAAACTTGATATAATTGTCTAAAGAGCCATTACATTGGAACAGAAACGGCCCTCCAGCAACTACAGCTGGAAGGCCACAGGCCAACTCCACAATTAGGATGATTCATAAGGACATCACTGCATTTATGGACATTTACACCATTAAACACCAGGTTTTGCCACACAACCTGCGGCGAATTCTCCAGTTAAGAGGCCCCTGAGCCAACCAATCAGCGCAGGTTGTTTTGCGTTAAATAAAACCTAAACGCCCGCTCCGCACTTCCACAGAGGCTCCGCGTCCCGATAATCATTGGATGAACATTGTATTGCGTCACTGCTATTGCGTCATGTGTTCTGCTGAAAGTCAAACTCGCACTTGACGCTGCTGATACTGTCTACGCTGGGCTTGTGCACGATTTGCGGGTGTTTTTTGACAAAAGGGAAGGTTTCCGACCTGGACATGGTCTTCTGCCCCCCGGGCTCTTTGGTGTCGCTGCCAGGGAGGGGGGCACCGGCTGCTTCATCCACTTGTTGCTTTTTGAACTCCGGGAAGGTGAAGCGCCGCAGCAGCCGGTTCCCCAGCAGAGTGAGGGGGTTAGTGGGCTGGGCAGTTGGGGGCGCTCTCTCTGGGGGTGCGGGGCAGAGCAGGCTGGTGGGTAGGCTACTGCGCTTCTGATAGTAAGTAGCGTTGAACCTGCGCAGCCCTGTGTCCTTGGAGCAGCCTGGCAGTTGGTCTTTGGCTGGCACATGGGGGCTGGCAGAGAGAGGGGTGAGTAGGATGCCCAGAGGGCCGGGCAAAGGGGCAGGGATAGGGGGGTCGTGCTGCTTGCCCGGGCGGGGGGAGTACAGGCTCTGGATGGAAGCGCTGCTGAGTGCGGGCAAGTGGAGCCCGGTGCTGCGGGTATCACCCCCGTACTGAAGGCTCCAGGAGCGGGGTCGGGGGGTCAGGACGCTGGAGAAGCCGGAGGCACCGCTTCCCCTCCCCGCCGCCTCTTCCTCCTCTATGGAATCCATGGAGTCCAGGCGGCAGCGGGAAGCCAGAGAGCGGCTCCTGCCCAGGAGGAAATTGTGCGCCCCGGCCCTTGCGCCGTGCGGGGGGGTCGCCTCCTTTTTGCGCCCCAGGGTTGCGCCGTTCAGCGCCAGTTCGCAGTCCTGGTAGCCCAGATAGCGCGCCACATCCAGGGCAGAGTTTCCCACCCGATTAGCCCGGTTGATTTGCAGCCCAAGTCTCTTAAAAGCCCGGGCCAAGAAGTCCAGCACCGGGGCGTGCCCGGACACCGCAGCGTAAATCAGCGCCGTGTTCCCCCACAGGTCCGGCAGCTCCGGGTCCGCTCCGTGTTGCACCAGGGTCTTCACCTCCGGTAGGTGCCCCCTCTCGCAGGAGTAGCTGAGCGCGGTGCGGCCGGAGCGATCCCGGCTATTCACCTCGGCCCCCTTCCCCAGCAGGAGCTGCATGTAGCGCAGCCGGGACTGGGGCTCCGGGAGCAGGGCGCAGCACATCAGGGGGGTCCGGCTCAGCTCCCCGCAACGGCTGTTCACTTTCTTGCCATCCACGGCTTCTAGAATAATGCGGGCAAGGGGCAAGTGCTCGTCCGATGAAGCACTAATCAGGGCATCGGCCGATTCTGCAGACACTTTCAGCATGTCTAGTTCCGGAGCCAGTAGCTGCGACTCTGACGCACAGGTGTGTTGCTTGTTTAACTTTATGCGCTCACTGAACCCAGTGCCTCCAACTTCCAATGTGTACAGAATTCTGCTGTTACTCCTATTTCATTGCGGCAAAGTCTCCTCCCAAACGTCAATCCTTGTACCTCTATAGTCTTCTGTAATGTGTCACCTCCCTCTGTAGCCTCTCCGTGTGTCGCTACTGTAGCTGCTAATGTCACCTCTCTGTATGAGCCTGTAGCTGCTAATGTCACCTCTCTGTATCACCCTGTAGCTGCTAATGTCACCTCTCTGTATGAGCCTGTAGCTGCTAATGTCACCTCTCTGTATGAGCCTGTAGCTGCTAATGTCACCTCTCTGTATCACCCTGTAGCTGCTAATGTCACCTCTCTGTATGAGCCTGTAGCTGCTAATGTCACCTCTCTGTATGAGCCTGTAGCTGCTAATGTCACCTCTCTGTATGAGCCTGTAGCTGCTAATGTCACCTCTCTGTATCACCCTGTAGCTGCTAATGTCACCTCTCTGTATGAGCCTGTAGCTGCTAATGTCACCTCTCTGTATCAGCCTGTAGCTGCTAATGTCACCTCTCTGTATCAGCCTGTAGCTGCTAATGTCACCTCTCTGTATCAGCCTGTAGCTGCTAATGTCACCTCTCTGTATGAGCCTGTAGCTGCTAATGTCACCTCTCTGTATCAGTCTGTAGCTGCTAATGTCACCTCTCTGTATCAGTCTGTAGCTGCTAATGTCACCTCTCTGTATCAGTCTGTAGCTGCTTATGTCACCTCTCTGTATGAGCCTGTAGCTGCTAATGTCACCTCTCTGTATGAGCCTGTAGCTGCTAATGTCACCTCTCTGTATCAGTCTGTAGCTGCTAATGTCACCTCTCTGTATCAGCCTGTAGCTGCTAATGTCACCTCTCTGTATGAGCCTGTAGCTGCTAATGTCACCTCTCTGTATGAGCCTGTAGCTGCTAATGTCACCTCTCTGTATCAGCCTGTAACTGCTAATGTCACCTCTCTGTATCAGCCTGTAACTGCTAATGTCACCTCTCTGTATCAGCCTGTAGCTGCTAATGTCACCTCTCTGTATGAGCCTGTAGCTGCTAATATCACCTCTCTGTATCAGCCTGTAGCTGCTAATGTCACCTCTCTGTATCAGCCTGTAGCTGCTAATGTCACCTCTCTGTATCAGCCTGTAACTGCTAATGTCACCTCTCTGTATGAGCCTGTAACTGCTAATGTCACCTCTCTGTATGAGCCTGTAACTGCTAATGTCACCTCTCTGTATGAGCCTGTAACTGCTAATGTCACCTCTCTGTATGAGCCTGTAGCTGCTAATGTCACCTCTCTGTATGAGCCTGTAGCTGCTAATGTCACCTCTCTGTATGAGCCTGTAACTGCTAATGTCACCTCTCTGTATGAGCCTGTAGCTGCTAATGTCACCTCTCTGTATGAGCCTGTAACTGCTAATGTCACCTCTCTGTATGAGCCTTTAGCTGCTAATGTCACCTCTCTGTATGAGCCTGTAACTGCTAATGTCACCTCTCTGTATGAGCCTGTAGCTGCTAATGTCACCTCTCTGTATAAGGGCATAGCTTTCAATATTGTCACTTTCCTATTGTATGAACTTGTATCTTGCTTTGATACCATCTGTCCCTGCATTTACTCACTATATGAATTTGTATTTATATATAAAGGGAAAGTTGGGCTCAACCACTAAACGTTAAACCATTAGGCGGGGGTGAGGCTGTGACCACAAAATACATATAGACAACAACAAGAGCCCCTCTGCACTCACCCATTATCAATATATATAGGGCAGTGCTGTCCAACTGGCGGACTGCAGGCCCGCGATCCCCCACCTGTCTGGCTTTGATGGCTTACCTTTGAGTAAGCATTAAATGGTATCAGTACTGAGATTAACTGGCCCCCCTGCATGGTTCTCACCTCAGATTCAGGCTGTAATCCCTCTGTATTGTTTAAATATGTAATTCCCTGTGTTTTTCACACCTTTTAGTTTCTGCATTGTTCATACCTCAGGCTCAGGCTGTAATCATCCACATTGTTCACCTGTTCACACCTCAGACATTGTATGTAGTGCCTGGACTATGCTGCCTGTGTATATGGCACACACAGACAGCATAGGGTAGGCAAAGTATGGCACATAGGCAGCATAGGGCAGGGAGGGTATGGAACACACAGACAGCATAGGGCAGGCATAGTATGGCACATAGGCAGCATAGGGCAGGGAGGGTATGGAACACACAGACAGCATAGGGCAGGCATAGTATGGCACATAGGCAACATAGGGCAGGGAGGGTATGGAACACACAGACAGCATAGGGCAGGCATAGTATGGCACATAGGCAGCATAGGGCAGGGAGGGTATGGAACACACAGGCAGCATAGGGTAGGCAGAGTATGGCACACACAGATAGCTAAGGGCAGGCAGAGTATGGCACACACAGGTAGGGCAGGCAGAGTATGGCACACACAGGTAGGGCAGGCAGAGTATGGCACACATAGGCAGCTAAGGGCAGGCAGAGTATGGCACACATAGGCAGCTAAGGGCAGGCAGAGTATGGCACACACAGGTAGGGCAGGCAGAGTATGGCACACACAGGTAGGGCAGGCCGAGTATGGCACACACAGGCAGCATAGGGCAGGCAGAGTATGGCACACACAGGCAGCATAGGGCAGGCCGAGTATGGCACACACAGGCAGGGTAGGGCAGGCAGAGTATGGCACACACAGGCAGCATAGGGCAGGCCAAGTATGGCACACACAGGCAGCATAGGGCAGGCAGAGTATGGCACACACAGGCAGCATAGGGCAGGCAGAGTATGGCACACACAGGCAGCATAAGGGAGGCAGAGTGCTGCCTGTTTGTGCCATACTCTGCCTGCCCTATGCTGCCTGTGAGAGGTGAACCGGCAGGGGTTTATTCTGGGAGTTGGTTAGCAGTTGGAAACAGCCATTAAATGGTCCCTAAGGTGTGTAATTATGTACTGGGGGTTGCTGTGCTATCCACAGGGGAGGAGGCAGCATATGGATTTAAGGGTGTGTCTTAATATGACATAATATAATTCTTTCATATATGAATAACTGTTGATATCCCCGCAGTGAGGACCAAGCATTTGGGTTTTTGCTGCACTACCACCATTGTGATAAAATGGGTGTGGTTTGAAGTGGGTGTGGTTCAAAAAAAGGGGAGTGGCCAAAACTGGCTTACATTAGTGGCCCTCCACCATGTATGCTAGAGAAATTCCGGCCCTTGGCACCACATAAGTTGGACAGCACTGATATAGGGCATTAAGACATTCTGTGCATTAAGCTGCCAAGCAATGCCCTCCCCTTTAAGCAAAACAGGGATTATTTGTCCATATATTGCAATATATTCAAGCTGGCCAACTACGTCACAGTCACCCCGTGATGAAACTGCGCATGCGGGGGAAGGTGCAGGGGCGACGTGACCAACCAGGTTGCCTAGTGCTCCCACCAGTCCCCTTACTGTGATTTAACCCCCCCCAGAGGGCAGTCATTGGTGACCCTAAGCAAACATCCCATTGGTGGAGCCCCAGCAAGCAGCTCAGAATAAATTAGTGGCAGTTCTGCCCCTCTCACACATCTCTATGTATTAGGCTAATGCCACCTGAATGCACAATGAAAGGACATTTTCCATAGTTTGAAAAAGGAATTGCAGTTGAAATCTGTTGTTCATTCCTTTCTGTTCTGTAAGGGAGTGGGTGGAGCCTGGATGGGGTTCTTGGGACCCCCACGTGGGACAATTACGAGCCGCAGACCGGCAAGCTATTGTGCTGCGCCATGTGAATGGCCTCAGTGAATCATGCTTTATAATAAGTAGGGTGAGTATAAAATAATGAAGTTTATTATCACCAGTAATAGAGTGGGAGAAACCTGCTGCACTTGGTCTGGGAATCTTGTTTCCAAGCTTTGTCAGCATTTTTGTCTGTTCCCTGCTGAACCGCCCACATTCGCCCAGGGGCTCATTTTACTGTATGTGCCCTGAGTGGGGGCCATGAGAGTGATCTGCGTTGTATTTGCCCTTATCTAATAGGTCATCCGCTGATTGGATACTCATGAGCTCTCCCTCCGCAGCTGAGCCCAGTAGGGCCACTCTAGGTCTAGGGGTGAGCCCCTATATATCCCATGGTTACCAAGGGGCATAACTAGAAACTACCAACTCTCCTCTCCTACACTGGGGCACTTTTACTATATCCCTGCATGGGTTAACAGCCTTCACCCCCATATGAAATAATCCAGCTACATTATTGCTTTGTGCATATTCTTTAATAAAGAGCCGGTTACAATGGCACTTGCTGTATTCTATAAGTGTTGTCTGATGTTTTCCATCCCCCCCAGTCGTCTGATTAAAACCTATTCATAATTATTTATATTTTCTCTCCCCAGCTAATTGAAGTTTTCATTTGCACGTGTTACAGCATCCTCGCCCATTAAAGAGCCACTTGAGTTATGCACTGTTTCTTTAAAGCAAGTGGACCTTACTGCTCTTTAATCAGTTGATACATAGTGCCATAAGAAGTGATATGCATTTGTAATGGGGGAGAGGGGTTAGTCATTTTCATTATTAGTAAATGTGACCATGAAATCACATGGCAAAGAAATGAATGGAAAGTCCCAGCAGAGAGCTGAAGTTGTACTTCCCAGTTACCTATTGTGGTATCCTTGCCTTAAGGTCCCCACATACACGGGCCGATAGAAGCTGCCGATATCGGTCCCTTGGACCGACTCGGCAGCTTATCGGCCCGTGTAGGGGCAGAAACGAGGGGCCTGGCCGACCGATATCTGGCCTGAAATTGGCCAGATATCGATCGGCCAGGTTAGAAAATCCAGTCGGATCGGGGGCCGCATCGGCTCGTTGATGTGGTCCCCGAACCGACTGCCCCATTGCCGCGTGCAGAATTCGATCGTTTGGCCCCAGGGACAAACGATCGAATTCGCCTACATGCCTCCCCGATATCGCCACCCGTAGGTGGGGATATCGGGTGAAGATCCGCTCGCTTGGCGACATCGCCAAGCGAGCGGATCTGCCCGTGTATGGCCAGCTTTAGACAGTGGAAAAGGTGACAGTAGCCCAGACCCAGGCAACACTCATATGATAGTACGAACCCTCGTATGATAGTACAACGGCTGCCTGGGTCTGGGCTGCTAATAACTAAGGGCAGAGAAATATTACCAGAGAACAAAAATCTGCACTGGAAATAGGACGTTGGATGGAGGCTCCATAAACTGCAGCTCAGGCACCTAATGAAATAAACAGCAGTGCTTATGGGGCTGCAATGGGTGAAATGCACAAATAGGGCTGATTCTTTTCATGGATGAAACAAGGGCTCCTCTGCACATATAGGGCATTAAGACATTCTGTGCATTAAGCCAATTGGAAATGCCCTCCCTTTTAAGCAAAACAGGGATTGTTTGTCCATATATTGCAATATATTCAAGCTGGCCAACTATGTCACATCCCCAGTCTGGCCAGTCCTACACTCACTTATCTGATTCATTAACAACTCTACTGCTTCTTATACATTTTACAAAGAGACTGGGTTTTACCTGCAACTTGCTTGCTTTCAAGGTCAAACCCCCCAAATCTCTTAGTAGCTTAATGCACTGAATGTCTTAATGTCCTATATATATTGATAATGGGTGAGTGCAGAGCATATTTTGTTTCTGTCTATGTGAATTTGGTGGTCACGGCCTCATTTCACCCTTGCCTAAAATGAGAATTTATCGGTGAGCACAACTTTCCCTTTTTTGAGCCCTTTGCAAGATATATATATAAATATCATAATAACTGTTGACTTTATTAGGTATAAACCATCAAGGCAGCAAAGGTATGTGACACAGAATAAGGAGAGATCATTCAGCGCTGCCACCATTGCTTCGCTTATATTAGGAAAAGCTCTTTGGATCTGAGTAAAAACAGAAAAACTTTGAAGAGTTTTCTTAGATGAACACTGAATATTACAATGGCCTGACATACCTGCGGATGGAAAGATCTAGCATAGCAAATCAATAATAAAGGTCCCTTTGGCATCGTCATTAATGACCTGATGGACCTTGTGGAACCTCATCATGGATAATGAGAGCTCTTCAGTCCCTTTCCATGTAAAGGTGCAGACATTATGCTGCTGGCTGGTCTCAAGCACCGTCTGCTACAGAGAAACACTCTCCTGTGCAGTAATCACTTGCTGATGGGGGCACTGCCAGGGGCAAACTAAATGAAACCAATCAGTTGCACCAGAGACTCCCCCTCAGCTTTTCTGTTTTATATGTTCGGTCCCCTAATTTTTCCATGCGCCAGTGCTTATGTTTTTTGTTGTGCAATCCACTGCCATTCAGCAGGGTGGTTTCCTGGTACATAGAACAATGGCTTATTGTGCCTAACTCTACACGTGTTGCTAACATGCAGCTGGAGCCAGTTAATAAAGTTCTTTACTGGCATCACAAAGACCACGTCAGTGTCCGACTCATCATAAGACCCACCAGAGAATTTGGGTCCCATTGTTAACCATAAAACCAGCTAAATGGTACATGCCATGTGCGTTTATGGTGTACATATCAACAGTTGATACAAGTGTCCTACAATGGGGCTGCACAGGGCTTGGGCCCAGCTGGAATTTAGCTGCTACCCTGCTAGGGCAGACCACTTCATGCAGGGATTAGTATAATGGGTCTCTTTTTAGATAATGATTCTGACAAACTTTCTGCACTTTTGCTTTTCTTTTGGCACTATGTTACCTTTTGTTCTGTGTATTTGTAATCATATTACTTTGTATACACAACACTTGTGTGTCCTAAAGGGAATAATGTACCCTCTGTTGTCAAATGTCACGGTATCTGAAGTCAAAGCGTAGTTCCGTAACGAGGCTTCAGTCTGTGTGTCTTTTTTTGGGGGTTATAAAATGCGATTCCTTTTATTTTTGTTTGTATGAAGGATGCATTGCAACCACTGAAACCTGATGACGTCACCAAACTCTATTTATAAGGATATATTTAAGAGATTTGCAATGGAAATTGTGTATTCTAGTTACTGATTTTGGCAATATACATCTTAAAGGTATTTTGTTTGCCCATACACAACTGTTCCTATAATGCATGCCGGAAGGTTTAAGGCTAAAACTTAGGGTGACTTTGGAAAACAAAGAGCCACATACGCTTTCCCACTGGCAATTTACTTTATTGCTGATGGAAAAGCATATTGGGGAGATTTGTTGCCTGTGGTATTGCAAGTTTACCCGTGGGCCACAAATCTCCATGTGTTCCAAAAGCCTAAGTGTCAAAAGGATCAGGATTTTTAGACCATGCTCCGACCTGTCCTTGCAATGACCATTTTCTCCTCCCGGACAGGTCCTAACTGCTATATGTTGAGCCATAACTGTTTAGGGTCTGGGATTTGGGACTGTCCAATCAAAATCAGAAACCCAGGGGGTGGGTTTGAATATAGTCTATGGGGGGTTGAGTATGTATCCTCTTTTCTATGAATAGCGTTTTTTTTAATCTTATAGATGTATTTATTTAATATAAATGGCCGCTTTATCCAGTTCTATTTTTCCTTGATTGCAAATTATTGATTAGGATACACATACCAGGTCTGGCCATGACTAGTTTCTATCACTCCATGTTGTAGCTCCTACCCTTTCCAGCTACAGTCAGGTGATCCCAATGGGCCAATAAAAGGGCAATCATTTGGGGGTTTTAACCTTAAAAACAAGCAGGTAAAACTCAGTCCCTTTGTTAAGTATATTAAAGCAGTAGAATTGTTAATGAATCAGATAAAAGTGAGTGTAGGACTGGCCAGAAGGGATGACTGTGACGTAGTTGGCCAGCTTGAAAATATTGCAATATATGGACAAACAATCCCTGTTTTGCTTAAAGGGGAGGGCATTGCTTGGTGGCTTAATGCACAGAATGTCTTAATGTTCTATATATTGATAATGGGTGAGTGCAGAGGATCTCTTGTTGTTGTCTATATGTATTTTGTGGTCACAACCTCATTGCACCCCCGCCTAATGGTTTAACGTTTAGTGGTTAAGCACAACTTTCCCTTTTTTACTATAGTTTCTAACACTATTGACTTTTTTTGCTTTACTGGGTGTCCCAGTTAATTGGGCAGTACTGACTCTGACTGCCTATTGACATGACTTTTACAGTTAATCAATTTTAGAGAATATGGACCAAAATACACAAACTGTAACCTGGGCAGCATCAAAGTCTGACCGTGTGAATTAGCCCATTCAAACCTTTCAAACATTATTTTTTTACTGTTGTTAACTCATGCTGATCACCATGGCAACACCTGTGTTTGATAAGCTTATAGCAATGTTCTTTTATCACTTTGTGGATAAGGTTTTTTTTTTAAAGAAACATCTTCCAGCACAGAGAATTGCTTTGGGTTTCGGCACCAAGGCCAACGATAAAATCTCCGACTATTATAAATATAAATAGAGGGATGGAGTGCAAGGCCATTCAGACAATGGATCTGTACACGTCTGGTAGAATGGAGATGGAATGCATTAAAGCCGGTACAACAATCTACTGAAGGTTCCTATGTCAGGCTAAGCATTTATCTTGTTTAGGACAACAGCGCTCTCGTCCCTCGGCATAGGTTGCGGAGAATGACAAACTGATCTTTGGCTGCCGTGTTTTTAGGGCATTTTTTCTAGAGCCTAAATATTTCCAGCTAAAAATATCTGTTGCTATATTGGAAGGTGGAGGAATTCTGCCCATGGATGTTGGATGCTGCCCTGTCTGAAACCTGATTTGTAATGATACTTGGAATTTCATGCATTTTGCATTCTCGCTGTATATATATATCGGAGACCCTAAGAAACATGAAGCAAATATTCTTTTGTTGTTCTGTTGTATTTTCAGACCTTACAACAGGTACATTACTACAGCACTACTTATTCACCACTTTCACAAGCCTATTAAGGCAGATCATAATGTTATTAAACAAATGAGTTTTCTAGGGTTTAGTTTGCTAAGTATACACCAAGTGATAACTTTCTTCGGAATAACAATTATACAGTATAACAATACTATTTGCCATTGATAAATATGTCAGGGACCTTCGTACCTGGTAATGTAACCAGTCTGTGGATCACATGCCAGAGGGGCTGCTGTAAGATGCCATAGACAGTCACTATTTTGGGGCTGGTGGGGGCTGTTTGGGCCTCTGTGTACTTCAAATCCCAGTCTGGACCTGCCCTTGCTGTATCGGTGATCCTGCTATTGTTCTAAGAAGATCTAAGGCCAACATCACCGTACATAAAGGTGGCCATACAAGGGCATATTGGGATTCATAGTGTTTCGGCAGCTTATCTGCACATGTATAGGGCACTCCAATGGGCCTACCCCATCAATATCTGGCCAAAAATCATGCAGTTTTGGTTTTCCCGTGGAATTGAGGACTGCATCGGCTCATTGATACGGTCCATACTCCAATGGCTTGTATTCCAGGCATTGTAATCTGATTGTTTGGCCCTAGGGTCAAACGATCAGATCAGCCCAATAAGAAATCATCAGTCACTTCCTCCCTGGCCTTCAAGCTATAAATGGCCATAGATGAGCCAGTAAAGCTGCCAACTCAGCACCCTTCAGACCAAGTCAGCAGTTGATCAGCCCCTCTGACCAACAAATGGCCAAACGTTGTCCAGATATCTAGAATCCCCACCAGACAAGGACTGTATTGTCACAATGATGTGGTCCTTATCCGATGGAGACAATTAATACGAGGATGAAGACACACGGAGCTACTTAGTAGCAGCTACTTGTCATGGCTACTAAACACAAGAAAATACCCTGCCATAGACAATACTGAGTACAGGTATGGGACCCATTATCCAGAATGCTCGGGACCTGGGGTTTTCGGTAATTCAGATCTCCTACCTTAAGTCTACTAAAAGAATTATTTAAACAGTAATTAAACCCAATAGGATTGTTTTGCCTTCAATAAGGATTAAATATATCTTAGTTGGGATCAAGTACAAGGTACAGTTTTGCTACTAGTAGCTCCGTGTGTCTTCACCCTAAATATTTAGCACCCAGTTTAGATAAAGAAGGAAAACAAGGATATTTTCTGTATTTATTTTATTCATGATACAGGAACTATAAAATGGTAGGAAATAAGCAAAACAGTCCTATTTTTTGTCGACTATTCTATGAATAAAACAAATGAAATAGAAAACAGCAAAACAATGTTCCCTCACCATATATAACTGTAAAAATGAAACATGTTAATCATGTTGGAGTTTTATTAAACAGTATTTCAACATTAAATGTACAGTAGGTTTGCCGAGAGTCTCATTGCCTGTAGAATTCAATGACATATACAACAGAGTAAATCAAAGTAGCCAATAAGTACAGCTAATGTTTTACATTTAGGTTTGGCTTGGAAATGTGGCCCCACAACTTTGATATATACATCACATCTTAGAACAGAAGGATAAAGTTGCCTTTCATAATTGTATTAAGCAATAACGCATAGTGTCAGGGAAAATGCATAGAGGCCAGTTACCAGCACTGCTACTGATAACTACCCATTAGCAAGTTGTTTGCTACAGGTCAGAAAATGAAAGCAAAGATATGATTGGTTCCTGTGGGTAGTCACAGTGGATCCATTTAGAACCAGGTAGGCCCACAACTTTTTCCCATTTCTATCTAAACAAAGATTGTTATCTCTGAGCCCTTTATGTCCATGATATGTTAGAAGTAGGTTTTGCTACTAACGGAACCAGCACAATTGCATTTGGTATAAAATGTCCCCATTGCATACAGTACATGTACACTAAGGATTACAATGGCTCCATATACATTTAATGTAATTTGAAAACAAATCCATCAAACTATAACATTTCCCATGACCTGCCAGATTGATGCAAGAGGCTGACCCAGTTAAACAATGTATTTTTCAAGCCAACACCAGTATATTATGGGGTGGCAGAGATCTGGACAGTGTAATTCTGCCATAGTTTGGAGACCTCTGCCAAGTGCCAAGGCTTCTCCTATAGAAACGCACTCCTGCGCACGTTGGATGTTTATAGCAGAAGAACGCATCTCTGGCAATTGCTCGATTTGAATAATAGAGCAACATATCCATCAATGCCAGACTTAATAATATAGCAACCCAGTTAAACTGCGACAAGTCTAATAATATAGCAACGGATTTCCATAAATGGCAGATTTTAAGAGAACATCTACGTAGCTAAACAATGCTCAGCTCAGAAGCCAAGGTGTGAGCGATTTATTTGTTGGGCAAATCTTCTCCTTAACTAAAAACATTCACACAATGATGGGGAAAGGTTCTTGCTCATAGAAGACAAAGAACTAAGAATCTCAACATTCTGCAATATGGCTTTCTTTATGGTTTGTTATACAAATGGTATTATCTATTTATGCACCTACCAACTGCTGGGTAATCTAAGTGAATGGCCTGTGGGTCAGTTGGGCATACAAATGTATATTTATATAACATTGATCCAGTTGTTTGACTGGTGGCTCCAAATAATGGAGGTGGGAGAGAAGTTTCTTTTTCCAGAAATGCTGGTGCCTCATATACATTCAGATAAAAGGAAGCAAAACATTAGATTTACTGTTTGAACAGATCAACTGCATTGCAGTCCAAGCACATCATGACCCACATGGGCTAGCTGTTCCTGCTATAGGCTAGTTGTTTCTCGGTCATGGTGTGCTTGGACTGCATGGCAGTTGATCTGTTCAACTAGCCTATAGCAAGAACAACTGGCCCATACTGGGGATAACTGGCCCATAGTGGAGACAACTGGTCCATAGTGGGGACAACTGGTCCATAGTGGAGACAACTGGCCCATAGCGGGGATAACTGGCCCATAGTGGAGACAACTGGTCCATAGTGGGGACAACTGGCCCATAGCGGGAATAAGTGCCCCATAGCGGGGACAACTGGCCCATAGCGGGAATAAGTGCCCCATAGCGGGGACAACTGGCCCATAGCAGGACTGGCCCAAAGTTGACTTAAAGATAAAAGTACCAAACTGTCTGGTCCTATTGGTGATGGAGTTACAGTATCTTTCAGTTGCTTTTATGCATTTGGACAGCGCCCCCCTAGTCAGTAGCATAAGTACAGGCTGCCGGACCCCCCGCTCATGTTTCCAGTTTGCTGCCACTTGCCCTTGGGTAGGTAAATGCCCGTGGAGGGGGAATTCTCTACAGCTACAGATGAAGCAGACACTGTGCAACCCAGTAACTCATTGCCCACAGTTCAGGCAAATGCTGGGCTTTGTCCCTGCCACTGTTTTAACACTAGAAATAAGACCTACATTGTTTGCAGTACGCGTAAATCCTTGTAATATTATCTGATAGCATGGCTTATCACGTAACAGAATCATAGAAACATTCCAATGAATTTAGATTTGTTCAGACCAATTTACTTTTATCTGCTCCACGCTATAGACTCAAGGCCAAATTCAAGGGAGTTGGATACAAGACAAAAAGACTACAGAAGCGGCTTGTAAATAAACAGGGTGGCTTCAGGTTTTGTTACAGTATGCTGGGGCCTGCCATAAACTCCATAAAAGCTGTAAATGGAAATATTGTTCATTAGACATTGCATTGCAAATTTCAATTGCGCATTGCAGACTTTTTTTTAAAGGAAACTATACCCCAGAATGAATACGTAACCAACAGACAGTTTATATTATGTTAAGTGACCTATTAAAGAATCTCACCAAACTGGAATATATATATCAGTAAATATTGCCCTTTTACATCCTTTCCCTTGAGCCGCCATTTAGTGATGGGCTGTGTGCTCCCTCAGAGATCAGCTGACAGGAAATAATGCAGCTCTAACTGTAACAGGAAGTAGTGGGGAGGTAAAAAACAGAACTCTGTCCATTAATTGGCTGATGGGGCCTAGCATGTATGTGTGCCTTGGCTTGTTTGTGTGCACTGTGAATCCTATGATCCCAGGGGGCGGCCCTTAATTCTTAAAATGGCAGTTTTCTATTTAGCACATACTACTAAAAAGTATATTTTTATGTAAACGAAAAAGGGTTTTACATTTATTCTCTGCACTTGTGTCCTAAAACACCACTGTTTTCACTATGCAAGTCGTCTCTAAAGGTAAAGCACTCCTTTACGGCGAAATAGCTGCATTTTATTCCTAACTTTATAGTAAAGCAGATACAGTATCGTATGGTAATTCTGTTACAGGTACGTACATGTTACCTTTACTGTCACAAGATGTACTGGCAAATAATCACCGTTCTTTAATTAGCCAGATTTATGTATAAACTCCACTGTTTATAAAGAATATGGTGTCAGTGTCTTCTTAAAAGAAGCAATGATTCTATAGAGCAGGGATCCCCAACCTTTTTTACCCAAGAGCCACATTCAAATGTAAAAAGAGTTGGAGAGCAACACAAGCATAGAAAATGTTCCTGGGGTTACAAATAGGGGCTCTGATTGGCGTTAGGCTATATGGACTGGAAGCCTACATGAGGCTCTGTTTGGCAGTACACCTGGTTTTTATTCAACCAAAACTTGCCCAAAAGTCAGAAATTCAAAAATAACTCCCTGGTTTGGGGGCACTGAGAGCAACATCCAAGGGGTTGGGGAGCAACATGTTGCCCCTGAGCCACTGGTTGGGGATCACTGCTATAGAGGATGCTGAAAGCTGTACTTTGTTGGAAAGGCTGCATTAGACAACATTGCCACATACTTTTATTCACACCCAGTTAAACCTACAGACACAGACCTGATAGTGCCCCATTTTGGAACAAAGGAACAGAACTTTGGTGCAGGAACACTAAACTCATGCTATAAATTACTCCTAAAGTATGCCTTAAACAGAAGCGCTCTTTGTTATTATTACTGTTAGGGTGAAGACACACAGAGCTACTAGTAGCAGCTACTTTTTCACGACTACTAGACTCCAGATCCCCTGCCATAGAGAATACTGAGAATTGGCTCTGCTAAAACACACGTAAAGGCAATTATCAGTAAATTATCAGCATTGTCTATTTTAGTAGCCATGAAGTAGATGCTACTAGTAGCTCCGTGTGTCTTCATCCTTATACTCTTCTCATTACTAGGCTGTGCCATATGCCACAGTCATCTCATACTCTTGTTCTCTAGACAGGCCTACATGAACTCTCCTCTTCAGATAGGAAAGACCATATTCCATTGTATTTCCTTGCAGAATTTTTACACATTTAAGAAAGGTATTGTAATTGTATATTTATGAAAACATTTCTCACCGAAGAGCACATTATTCTTATTTTTATAACCAGGTAAACGGTTTGTTTGCCTTGAAATAAACTTTTAGTATGACTTTGACATTTTGAGACAATTTGCAATTGGTTTTCATTTTCTATTTCTTCAGTCATTTAGATTTTGGTTTAGCAGCTCTCCAGCTTGGTATTTCAACAGCTATCTAGTTGCCAGTGTCTTGCTTAGCTTAGCAACCAGGCAGTACTGTGAATGAGAGACTGGAATATGAATAGAAGAGGGAATAAATAGAAAGATAAGGAATACAATATAACAACTCACAGAGCAATAGTTTTTTGGCTGCCAGGGTCAGTGACCCCAATGTAAAAGCTGGAAAGATGTAGAGGAAGAAAGGAAATAATGAAAAAAAACTATAACAAATAAATAATGAAGACCAATTGCATAGTTGCTAGGAAGTACATTCTCTAGCATACTAATGTATCTTAAACGTGAACTGCCCCTTTAAGGGACTAAAGCCTTATGATATTATTGCTGAATTACGTCCCCAACTTCTATAAAGATATTATTACTGTTTGGGTTCGTGATTTTGCTGTATCTCATCATGTTTCAGATTTTCCCACCAAAGCCCCACTGCCAGTGTGCTACTCCTTTGCCATATAACCAATGAGGGGCTGATGTTACTGCTGAAAGTCTCCATAGACAGCAAACACAAGGCAAAGCAGCTACAGACCCCCCCCCCCCTTGGTGTATACTGATAACCTGTACAGACAGCACAATAATGATGGTATATGCCTACACTTGGCATTCCCTGAAGGTGACTACATTCTACTTTCAGAGGAAAAAGTGCTGGCCTAGTGTTTCTTTTAATAGTGTCAGCAAAATAGCCAGGGAACAAGTGAAGGTCATCTGTACTGATTTATTTGGCGTTACACAATTCTATTTTCTTATGTATTGCACCATGTCAGTTAAACTGGTTCTTTCCTTTGTCAGGTGTCCTAAATACGCTGTTGTCTTACTGCATGAAGCCTACTATGTAAGGCACAGGGACAACAAGCCTCTATGCACCGCCGATCTCCTCAGCCTTAAAGGAAAACTATACCCCAGAATGAATACTTAACCAATAGATAGTTTATATCATATTAAGTAGCCTGTTAAAGAATCTTTCCAAACTGGAATATATATATCAGTAAATATTGCCCTTTTCCCTTGAGCCGCCATTTAGTGATGGGCTGGGTGCTCCCTCAGAGATCAGCTGACAGGAAATAATGCAGCTCTAACTGTAACAGGAAGTAGTGTGGGAGCAAAAGGCAGAACTTTGTCCATTAAGTGGCTGATGGGGCCTAGCATGTATGTGTGCCTTGGCTTGTTTGGGGGTATAGCTTTCCTTTAACAGATTTAGCTGGCAATATAGGCTTGGCCCACCCCTGATAATACCCTATGGCATCAATAAAGCACAAGAGCCCAGAGCCAGGGTTTATATACCATAATTACAGATTATTTTCCTTTGTCTTTTAGATTCCTTGCCCTTGTCTCCCAGCTGCAAGATGTTATTTAGACCATATAGTGTATTTTGGCCTCCCTTGTGTGACAATGTAATGTAGGGGCCCAGTCTTGTAAGAACATCCAACAGATTCAAGGGAATCAGCAGTACCTCTCATGGATTTATCACTGTATCTGAATTGTACAAATACATGGAGCCAATAAGCCCATAATTCCCCTCCACTGGCCCCTCTGAAAACTGCCTAAAATGCCAGAACCTCTGATTTTAAAGCGGCAGTGACCAACTAAGCCTACTAAGAACTTCCCCCAGCAATTTTCGTAGGGGCCAATGGGGGAAAAAATTAAGCAATAAGGGGCAGTTGGCTGTAAAGAGGTTTCATTGTTTTCTGAGAGAATAACCTGACCTACTTAATATGAAACCCATTTCTACTTACAATGAAACCTATTTCTGATACAAGAAGCAGTTACCAACCAGTCCATATGATATTTTGTACCTGCCATCATGCCGTGTGTGGCCTATACCACAACTAGAGGTGCACAGACAAATGAATTCCCAATACCGTTGCACAACCATGCAGCACTGTAAAACACCAAAAGATTTATTGAAGAAAACAATTAAAATAAAAAACAAACAAACAACCATCGTCCATACAAGATAAACTTAAAAACACAGGATTTAATGCAAATTCGCACCAATAGAAAATAGAAGGCTATGGTCAGTTACTTAAGGCTGTGTTTAAAAGATAAATACACATAAAACATCCTACTACATGTATACTTAAAGAATTTTTTGAGACGTTTGCATTGCCATTTGAGATCGGGTAGGATACTGCATGGACAACTAACTTAGCTTTGCTTCAGAAGCCAGGCTACTTTAAATGAGCAGGCTATGTAGCGGCAGATACCAGGGGTTGCTGGGATTAGCTTCCCATTAAAGTCCATTGCTATTTCTCTGCATTTCTGGTGCCATAAGCAGGTTTATTCCCATTATAATAGGAAGCAAATGAACCCCCAAAACAGAAAAGCAAAAGCCCCCATGTGGCATTGCCCATAAAGTAAACCCAAAGCACAAAATTAAAGACAAAACAATGACAGTCTCCTATTAGACTGCCCCGGGGCACAGCTACAGAGTATTCCATAGAGTCAAAGGCAATAGTGAGTTAGTGGAAGACAGAGACTAGTAACCATTGGGCTTAGGCACAAAAAGGTAAGTTATCTACCAATACACTGGACATCACCAAGGTCAGAATCGGGGAGAGGTTGGCAAATATGATATTTAATATTTATTTGTGTAAATATACACCAACATTATATTTCAGAAATGTACATTACAGGAAATATAAAAACTTGCCTTGCACGCGGCAATGGCACTATAATATGATGGACATGGTTAAGAAATTGGAAGTGTCATTATCAAAGAGAATTGGTTACTGGTTACTTGTTATTGCACTTATCTATATTTAACTGAATAGCTTCCTATAAATGGGGCTCAACAGACAGAAGGGGATCCCATGATAACCGATAAAGAGTCTGCTTGAATTTGGAATTCCAAAGCTAGCAGATCCGTTTGTTCTAAGCTATTAGTGTCACGTCGGTATTGGCACCGTGGATATGTGGCTAGTAAATGGCTAGCACATGCATTTTGCCCAGTAATATTATATGGCGCAGGACCCATGCAAATCAACTCTGCAACAAACAGTTTGGAAAGAAAAAAAAAACCCAGCAAACACAAAAAAATTGGCTTGAAATTCTGCATACAGTATTTATGCTGTGGCGCTGTATATAAAATTAGCCTAAGGATAGAAACCCGTGCTTACCGATCCTATGATTCTCAGCGGGCAGCCGAGGATGATGGGACCTCTGCAACAGGTTGCCTGCCCCGTGACTTACAGTCAGTACAAAAATCACAAAACTAGAATGGACACGTCATTGCAATGTTAAAAACCTGTTTGGCATTAAGAGTGGTACGACCGTGTGATACATTTACAGAAGTACAACATGGCTATGGTATTGTGCATAACCATCCAGGGGTCAGTGTAGAACATGCAGACATCGCCTAATAGGAAAGTTTACAAAGTGTTCTCCCTGCATTAACATGAATATTCTACAATATTTGCGTACAAGTATATATATCTTTATATATATATATATGTATAAATACTTTATACATCTTCACAGTTACAAACCTTTATCATTCCCGTTTTTTTTTTGCTATCTTTAAAATACACTGTAATATCTGGAATTTGCAGCATTAAAATCAACATTTATCTTCTGTACAATATTGGATGTAAACGTTTCTTAAAGTGCCGATTGCATGATCCTTTTAACATCCGAGCACTGGTTTCCCATGGGCGGGTAGACGGCATTTTTATTGCTTAAAAGCTTGCTACAAGATAGTTGGGTGGGTTGAGGGGGAATAAACAGTCCCATGAAATAATTAAAGCTACTGGCATATAGGCATTTAAATATTATGTTTATAATAAAAAATATTCCAGATCTGAAATCAGAAACAGACATTTTCTGTTACGCGAATCGTTTAAATATCTTTGGTGCCAAATGCGATTTTTTTTATACAGTAGTATCACGCAGGATTTTGCTGAATTCCTTGATTCTACTATAGCTAAATAATTTGATGAAGAGTCTAAACTTACCAGTGTGTAGACTAAAGAAAAAGCCATGTCAGTGGAAAAAGTGTGCCATGGCGCTTGCTGCAAGGAAATTGCTTGGATACCATAGGCAATTAGCAAACACCCCCTCACTAACCATTTTGCTCTCTATCAAGAGTAACGGCTATTGGTTTCCCAGCACTCAGCCTATGGGGGATGCTCAACAGATGGTGCTTGCCAGGTTTTGTTAACCCAGGAGACCTATAATGCTGTCATTGTATATTCAGCTCAAGCACAAGCTCTCCATGCGCGCTGCTTTGCAAGCAAGTATCCGCCATTTAATAAAGAACCAGATGCAAAGTATCTCCTGCCACAGCACTAATTTGTGCTCCTGGAATACACCATTCAAGTAACTAGGGCCTGATTTGTCTCCTTGATGCTGGAGGCTCCAACACCCCGCTTCTCCATGTGTACGGCACCAAGTAAAAAGAATAAAGTGACCACCGTAAAAATAATTAAAAAAATGATATTAGAATTATTACTCTTCATAAAAATCACTTTCTTAAACAGTATTCCTTTTTAGCATAAATATTAACAGTGCTCAAAATGTTAAAAGGAACCATGCCGATCTTAGAATGTAAAAGTTGCCCCTTTATCTGTTGCCTAGGCCAGACGGCACAGCACGAGAGCACGCTTTTGCTTCAGTGTTTGTGGTCAGTATTTTACAGTGTTCTTGAAAGGGCAGAAGATTCCTCCACTTCAGTTTGCATTTTGCAGCTTTACACAACAGTTGCTGGACGGTGGTCCATCTCTGCTTCCAGCTTCACCATCTGCTGTATCTCCTTTGCCTTGGGCCCAAATCAAAAAGGAACACGTCATTTTGATTGGACAACATATGCTGGGAGTCAGTTTACCATTGTGAAATACGTATAGAAAAGGAAAGAAAACACACGTAGCCTTACAAATATTCTAATGCAGTGGTAGTCAGGCTTTTTTGGTTTAAGCTCCCTTGGAGGTTGAATCTTTGGTGAGGGACCATCTTAACTCATAACAAGGTTAGAGATATATGCAAACATTGCTGAATTAGCCATGTATACAGAACAGCAAACAACAAAAACCCTTTCTATCTGACCTTCATACCAAGCTTCCAGGAGTACCTAGAAGTCCACCAACAAAATCCATTTCTATTTGGCCTTCATACCAAGCTTCCAGGAGTACCTAGAAGACCACCAACAAAATCTGTTTCTATTTGACCTTCATACCAAGCTTCTAGAAGTACCTAGAAGACCACCAACAATATCCCTTTCTGTTTGACCTTCATACCAAGCTTCTAGGAGTACCTAGAAGACCAAAATGGTATTACCTAATCCCACAGTTTAGAAACCACCGCTGAATAATTGGCAACAGGGTGAGTTGGCGCCTGGCAGAATAATTGCAACATGACTGCCACATGGCAAACAAAATGGCTGTGAGTTACCCAGTACAACAGTACACAGTGACTGGATCTGAGTGACACAGGAGGACTGGAGTTGTACTGAGTGGCACAATGGAGGAGCAAAATAGCTGCCTTAGTTGTGAGGGACACAGGATAAACAGGTTTTATTTACTAAATAATAATATGTTGGCATTATTTTAACTTTTAATGGTGACTGCCAATCATGTTAATCTTATACGTGGAAACAAAATTAGCATTAGCACCAGTCCACCCTATCACTGCGGCTGGTACAAGAGTCATTTTGGGGGGCTTGGAACCAAACTAAATGATATCCTTAACTATAAAAGGAAAGTGATCCCAGTCAGAGAGTGGAATGTGGCCGGCCTATCCCTGAAGAACATGTTTTTCTCGATCAGATTATTGAATAGAAAGAGTAGAGAAGAGCAGAAGATGAGAGAAGTGCATCCATACCTTGTGATTGAGACACTGCATGGCACGCTTTCAAATGCTGTATGTACAAAAATAACACGGAATGTCAAAATGATGCCACATGATATGAAGCAAAATAAACACATAGATACAAAGAGTAAAGCTCTGATGTCCCGATGGGAATGCATGAAAAGGCCTGATGCTCAGGTACAGGATTACTAACACAGCATTAGTATTTCAACCCTAAAAACCAGACACGTCCCATTTTTATGAATTTCATTAATCACTTTATTTTATGCATTTTCTACCTAACACTCTATATATTATATCTGAACATATCTTACATGAAATTCAACATTAAGGAGCTCTGGTTGAGTAAGAGCAGATTTCTGTCCTGCCGCATTGGACATATGCCCACCCATACGGGGGGCCCATCCTGCATCAGCAAAGCTACACATTCATGGTATAGGCAGAGTACAAGTTCTGATATTATGGAAATGAAAAGAAACTATATCATTTATGTAAAAAGTGCTCAGAAGAGGAGAAATTTGACACTTTAATATATACAGTATATATATATATATATATATATATATATATATATATATATACTACAGAGATCATAATGGTGCACGCCACTAACAAAAAATACAACCTGGGTGCAAGAGCCATATAAACTAAAATATTGCAGGAGTAATGCCAGCACACACAGGGGTTCATACAAATGTGTATAAAATGATATTTATTGAGAAAAAAGGAGCAAAATAAACATAGCAAGCCTCAACGTTTCAGTCCCCACTGGGACTTTCGTCAGGAGGCAAAAACTGAAGCACCTGACAGTTTTTGCCTCCTGATGAAAGTCCCAGTGGGGAATGAAACTTTGAGGCTTGCTATGTTTATTTTGCTCCTTTTTTCTCAATAAATATCATTTTATATACATTTGTATGAAACCCTGTGTGTGCTGGCATTACTTCTGCAATATATATATATATATAAAAAATAAAAGTATGGTGTCCACAAGCAAAAGTAAAAAAGTATTAAACCCATCTTTAGAAAGATTTGGTATTCCAGCAATGAGTAATAGTCTAATGTAAGACTAATCTAATGTAAGAGTATTGCCCTATGCCACTAGATTTTTTCTACCATACACACACACATTACAGTATCTAGCTCTGTATATGCACACATATATATGCATAATATTAACCTTCTATACTAATGTTTGTACTTATGCTGTGGGGCTGCACCTTCCCGCATTGCTCCCTCCAGCCTCTGTCTCTAATGGGAACTGAACCCTGGGACAGTTCTGTCTGGCAATATCTGTACCTGTTCATTCTGCTTCTCCAGGTTCTCCATGTGTTCTTGTTGGTTTTTTAACAGCTGATCAACGTCTTTCGACTGTTTCATTGCCAGCTAAAAATGAAACAGCAATTTTCAGTCACATTATGAAATCAAAATGCCCTAAAAGCACAGGAGCAATATTATAAAGGTGCTTACAATAACCAATATAATGTCATAAATACCAAAAGCCTCACAGTATAACCCCATAAAAGTTGGGATGTGTTCATTTGAAATAAAAAGTGAATGGGGTGGTTTGCAAATCATTTAACTCCTATATTTATTTATAAATAGTATGATCACAACATAAAATGCTGAAATGCAGGAGATGCAGCTGAGCCTTAGGACTGGTGGCAATGACAGGGCCCCATAGCAGCCTGTGCCTCCTGCTGCTCCAGCGCAATTTGTCCGGGGGTAGGAGAGGGGATCTATGCGCCAGCGTTCTATTCAGAGGCCTGGCTGCAGGTCTCAGTGCTATAAAACAGAGCGCAGAGGCCTGTGGCCATTCGGCAAGGGCAGAATGCAGCACAGTTGGACTGGGATGTGCAGGGTCTACTGGGGCTGCCACACCGGGGGGATCCCCATTGGGGATCAGGTCTGGGTTGGTGGTGGCCACCGGGTTTTTCCCAGTGTCCAACCCTGTAATACAGTGTGAAATATAATGGCCATTTGCACATATTCCATGCAGGGGTTTTCTCAGAATTCCACAGTAACTGTGCTAGACACAGCAAAATGAACGCTGTTGTGGGCGTTTGTGGTATTAAAAATTGGAAACAAGTTGGGGCTAACAATTTCCAAGTGGGGATTTTGTATGTTATAGCGTGAGGTGTCATATATGTCACATGTAAATCACTTGGTGCAATTCTATAGCAGCTACTGACTATCGCATATGCTTTATATTACATGGAAGGTTTACCTTTAATTCACTTTATGTTTGTTATAGTTTTTTTTAAGTAAGTTTTGGAATTATTTGCCTCCCTATCCAGAATACAGTTTAAAGTGCTATGGTGCTATCTGGTTGTTGAATGGTAAATGAGCCCCACAACTATATTTCTTTATGGCCCCTTTTCTTGCACAACAAAAAACATTAAATCAATAAAATATGGAGACATAAAAAATGAAGACCAACTGCAAACTGTCTTAGCATACCATTTTCTACAACACTAGCATTTTCAAAGTCTCCCATAATTACCATCAAACATCCAAAGGTTCTTGTAATGGAACACCCTGCCTGGTTCTAACTGTTGTCGTGGAAACCTGACATTACCCCCTGATCTCTATACATTCATCCTTTGTGACAACAAATGTTTATATTATATATGCGCTTTGGGTCCCACGGGAGAAAAGCGCTTTACAAATGTTTGTTGTTGTTGTTGTATATGTTACATACACACGTGTGCATACTGGGTAAGCCAGTTTAGAAATGAAGCAGTAAAATACAAAATATATCAGTATATCATTAGATTGTACTTTCTTCCCTTGTCTGAAGAAGCAGAGGATTAGCTCTTACCCTTAATCACATTTGCATTTTTATTGGTACTGACACATTAAGCTATAATTATGCCTGTTTGTTCCAGGGACTTACTTCACATTTTCTTGCTAACATGCAAAGTAGCCACTTGAATTCTCCATGGCAGCAGTGAGTGCCGGGCAACTCGGGCAGTTGAGAGGTGATGGGCTAAGTGGATATGGCATTAATAATCTTGATAAATATATATACTGAATATATCTGCCCCTGCACAGAAAGTTTAATCACTGCATATATGTATTTAAACATAATGGGAGCCAATCTCTTGGTTGCGCAGACTCAGAGCTCAGCCTATAGGTTCTACACAGATTGTATGTTGTACTGATGTCCAGAATTACATATGGGAAAGCAAAAGAACCATTGCTGATCAGTGGGACATATTATATACCTCTATATGTTATGCCTACATAGCAGTTAGGTGGGGAATATCATAGCCAGTGTCATTGAGAATAATCCCGACTCACCCTTTTCCGTTCCTCAAGGAACTTCTTTGTGTTGCTGCTATTCAGTTCCCTCACTCGCCTGTAAGTACCAAAATATACAGGGAACATATTAGAATAATGCAGGAATTCAACTGTCACCAACAATGAGCTTAAACTGTTTACAGCAATGCGGATATAAGGACCGTGTACTTTCTTCAAACACTGTGCTCAGCACCCTCAGATCAAGGCTGCCCTGTGTATACAGTACTCCTGCTCCTGTACACTGACTTGCTGCAGTGATGGTCTATTTTGTTTCTCAGTTTATTGGTTAAATCTATATGTCGTACTCAGGAACACCCTTCCATTCCTCCAGAGACCACTACCGTGATAGGACTGAAGTGGGAGAGAGAGCTTCCTCTAGGGAAGGCATTTGATCATAGAGGCCTCCAATATAGGGAAAAACCCTAGGGCTATTGGACCTGACGCAGGAGCTGGCAGAGGAAAAGAGGCTTCTAAAGACTCTCCTCCACAAAAAATATGCTCATTGCTAAATAAAAAAAAAACTATATTGCAAAAGTTCTATACCTGTATATCCAACTAACTCATAATTTCTTGGGGTAACTTTTCCTTTACTGATTCAGGAAAAAGTACTCTATAATGGAGATTTACCAATAAAAGGAGAACCTCAAAACGTTCTAGAAAATTGTAAAGATGTTACCATTGCCACTAATGCACTTCCCTACCATATTTCTACAGGATGGACCATCTATAGAACTATTAGTACAGCAACTGAAAAGTCTGTTGCAATTCAAATCATATAATCTGAAGACCTTTTATTCTGGTAGGCTCTCTGCCTGGCTACAGCCTCTGCCTCTATTTGCCATAAGGATGAGATGGGTGAAATGTGCACGGACTCTCTGGGGGCTGCAGAGAGGAAAGCATTTAGCTCATTTTATAGACTGGTAAAATCTACAAGGAAAAATGCAGCAGTCAGTGCACAGCTTTCCTTTTCTACACCCCCCCACTTTCAGGCATTGAAACAATCAACGCCTCCGCCATCCTCCTCTTCACCCGAAGGCAGAGATGGAGGAAATGGGGAAGGAACATGCAGATGCTGAGGATTTGGGTATCACGCAATGAAGGTTAACCGCTTGACTGCTGTGGAAAGTTCATTCTAAGGCACTGGGGGGGCAGTACTGTTTAATCTATGCTGTGCTGCAGGTTGGCTAGAAACACACAGCGGAGCAATATTAAGCAGTTAAAGGGTTAAATAAATAAAACAGCCGCAGCCTGTTAGTCATACCTGGACAAACAGATTTCTCCGGAACTGGTACAGAACTACTGAACAGCCTATCACATTATTATGGTTAAGTAACTATAAATATTTTGTACTGTCCAAGCCCCCATTACCTTTGGTAAGTAAATAATAATTTTCCATAACCCCCTTCACCCACACATACAGTTTCTCTCTTAAGATACCCAACCTGAACCTCCCAAAAAAGAGCACTCACCTTTCTCTCTCAGCCTTGTTTTTGATTGATTTATCCTGGCTTATGGCTTTGCAGTTTTCCATGGACAATTTTGCTTGGTTGGCCTTCATCTCCTTGCTTTCTCTTTAGAAAATACATTATACACTGGAAGTAAGTTCACTAAATGATTGTTCATACATATAATAACAGTTCAATAGCAGTTCATCCAACTGGCCTTCAATTTAGGCATTTTAAGATTTTTTTACATTTAATTTTGAAATTTCACATGGGGCTAGCCATATTGTTCTTTGATAAACTTTAGTAACACTTTACTGCTGCGCTGCAAGTTGGAGTGATATCCCCCCTCTCCCAGCAGCCGATCAGCAGAAAAATGGGAAGGGAGCAAGATAGCAGCTCCCAGTAGATATCAGAATAGCACTCAATAGTAAGAAATCCAAGTCTGGCTTGGGACTCCTCCAGTTACATGGGAGTAGGAGAAACAATAGGTGAAAGCAGTTCTAATGTGTAGCGCTGGCTCCTTCTGAAAGCTCAGACTCTGGCACAGTGCACTGAGATGGCACCTACACACCAATATTACAACTAAAAACTACTAAGAATAACATTTTAAATGGTGGAGTGAATTATTTGCTAGGTAAACATAAAAAGTACTCCATAAAAATCATGACAGTATCCCTTTAAGAAGACTTGTTATTGTTGTTGTTATTGTTTTCATACCAACAGTCCATGTGCTGCTTTGACTTCTTGGAATGATGCTGCTTGTTGCTTAGCAGGTTTAATATTATAGCATTTGTAGTAACATTGATGGGACCTTTGAGCTGGCATTCAGTTGTGTATACTCACCTGTCATGGGTCAGCTTGAGTTGCTGCATTTGTTGTGCATGAATCCCCCGCAGCAACTCTTTCAGGAGCTCACACTGTTGGCTTAAATGGACATCTCGGAGTGTTTGCTCTTCCGCGTTCTGTGCTTTCACCATTTCTGTGAACTCTTTTGTATGCTGAGCCACAATATCTTTCACCTAGCATCATAGAAATACACTAACATGATCAGTGACTTTCTTCCATTAAAACTACAAAAAGAAAAATGACCCGACAGTGAAAAGCGTAATGCACAGATACAGTTAAGCTTCCCATATCTTAAATTCCTCTATATCAGCTCAAAAGGATCTGTACACAAGCAATCCATCCAAAGATAAATGATAAAGGAAGAGTAAAGAGAGAAAAGGAGGTATTGGGAATGATTTGCTAAAATTCAGAAAACCCCTTTTCCTTTTGTCCCAAGCTAGACTTTCTCATAGATCCATAGATGGAAATAATGCAGTGATTTAATCTATAGCAAAATCATTTTTACCAAGTCTTTGAATTCAGTTAACAGTTTTGTCATTGAATATGAATATATGAGGCTTTATGCTACTTCAGAGCAGGTGATATAGAAAACAGGCCAAAATACCCCATACCACATATATTTAATATTTTGTCCATATCTGGGCTCCATAAACTGAATTAGTTGATCAACCCCTTAATGATTTATACAGTATTTATACAACAAATACCACTACCAACAAGAACAGGCAGGTTGTGTAAATGGTAGACAACTCTCTATGTGAGAACACAATAATGATACAAACATATATTAGGCAAATAAGTAAAATGGTGGCACCACAAATAGTTCCATAACTAATATAAATTGCCTACTGCTAAATATGAGAACCTTCCTCATTCTCCTTTTGTGCACAATGTTAGAGGACCCTCTAATAGAGGAGAAGGGCCATAGAGTTTGCTAGCCATTTTCTTACTTTCCCAAGTGCCAAAAGCCATGTAGTGCTCTGATAAACTTCAGTCTCTCATGAACTGATGCCTGCTGGTACTCTCCTAAATTTTAAAGAATTGGTTAAACAGGCAAAAGTGCTTATACTGCCTCCCAATAAGTTAGGGTGACTTCAAGCATTTCTCTGCCAGGTAAAATACATTGTGGAAAAACTTCCCCAAATGCCATTAGCAGTAAAGGAAATAGATATATATACTATATATATTATTTACAGTGTGCACTTGTAAATAATGGCACATTGACTTCTATGAACAACTCCAAATCCTAAATACATTGTACACGGTGGAGCAAAATACATTAAATCAAGTAAGGGGCATAAGTAATGGCATCCAAAATACATTAAATACAGTGAGAGACATCGGGTAGTGACAACACAAATACATTAAATACAGTGAAAAGCAGCGGGAACTTTAGCTCCAAATACATTAAATACAATGATTTTTGCATTGCAAATCCCACTTAGTGGTTGACACGAGAATAGCACCCAAGCAGGAGAAACCCTGTTTTGCTATTATGCTACTTGGGTCCTATTGACAGTACATTGAGCAGGAGAAGTAATTGCTTATCTGAAAGCAGTTCTATTGTGCAGTACTGGCTTTTCTGAAAACTCAGACACTGCACTATGTTGGCTGCCTACACACCAATATTACAACTAAAAAAAAATGTTTGGTTCAAGAATAAAAATTTAAATGGTAGAGTGAATTTTCACCATAAAAATCATGACAGAATCTCTTTAATGAGCTCTTGCTCCTTCTCTTCTCCTGTAATGTATGCTGAAACAGACTAAGGCCAAGTGAAATCAGAGACTGAACTAATGAAGAGATGCAGACACTTCCTGTACTTATAGTGCATACCAATGTATATAAATCTATTATCAATTTAAACTGGACCTGGGCCAATACTGAGCTAAACTGCTACTTTTGTAAACCTATTTGTATAGTAAGCTTTTGCATGTCCCACTAACTAAGAGACCAGTGGGTTGGCCGGTGAACGTTTAGGGCCAAGTTAATACACAATTTGCAATCAAAAGTGCATTTTTAATTGCAAATGTATTTACATATGCAAATTTACACCAGATGAATATACTAATTGTCTTTTCCCCATGTGCAGAGTACAAGAAAGTATCCAAATCAAAGCTCCTAGCATAATAGAACATAAGGATGGATTTTTAAAGCAACCACTTCTTGATACAACTCCTTAGTGTTCTAGCTCTTGTGCCCTAGGGTATAGAAGATGAACCCTAATGTAAGTTTTATATACATTACGATAAGTATGTTTAGTATTTCCAATAAGGGTTTCATAATTGAAAGAAAAACAATAGAAGGCATGTAAATGTAAGGCTTATAAATGCACTACTAACCAGGAAACCAAAACAGGAATACTACAGTCAAACTGTTATGAAACAAAATCAAGTCCCTCAATGAAGCCTAGTGGCTAAAATGGGATCTACATTTCTTAAATTATGAAACACAATGAAGAAATCACATTAATGTCAAAAGGAAAAAAACTTGGCTAAAAGTGGCCATACACGCACAGATATAATATAGGGTTGGGCAACAGGAACACATGACTCTGAATGCAATCAGATAGCACTGACCAGGCACCACTAAGTGACAAACAATCAAACTCAAGTAAAGTCTCACTCACAACACTGCTACTTTAGTCCTTTATTTGGCCAACACAGAAAAAAGGGTGTTAAACCCACAACATGTTGTTCAGTGTTGGCCATCTGAAAGGCTACAAAAGCAGTTTTGGCATTGCGACTGTGCTAGTTAGGCTTTCAGATTCACTTCTGCTGAGCTCCCACTTTATACTGTGAGGCCTAGGACACAATATAAAATGCAAATAGCTTACAGTTAGCTTGCTGGCTATCATAGAGGAATGGAATGGAAGTAAAAGTATATTCCAATATAGCAATATTAATCAAAGAACAAACACCGTTCTTTGAAGTAAAATTGGATTGTTATTGCCACATCATTTCAGCCAGAAGCACAGTAGGAAGATGAACAGCCTTTTATAGAAATTATTTCAGCTATTTCTACAGCGCAGAATTGAAGTGCAGATTGTAATGTGTGCTGTAAATGGCTTCACTAAGGCTTTTTATAGGGCAACTGTCTGTAAAACAAGAGGACTGCATCGCCTACTATCAAGTGTGGAACCCTGCAGTCTTTTCAGCCTAGGCTTGACATAAATTGGAAGAAAGGGTTTTATAACAAAGGAGTGATGGAAAGGAGATGTGGGTAAAATCACAATAAGGACAGGAAGAAGTATAATGAGATTAGTGGGATTTGTGTATGGCAGCGATGGAAGGAAGAGGTGAGTGTGTAAATATACCTGGATTATAGGAGGGGGCAGCAGGTAGGAAAGGATTTTATGTAGCATATTGAGAAAAGGGAAAATAGGGATAAAGCTGATCATAATAAAGGGTAAAATACACCCAGGGAAGTGGTTTGTGGCCATGTGTTTGCCAGCTGTGTGTTGGGTACAATTAAGGGAATAGGGGGCGTAGGGTAAAATGCATGGCAGGTTGTGGGTAAAATACTGTTCCAAGGGTATTAAACGGTGTGTGACTGTGTTTGCATAGAGGGACAAAAATGGCTCAAGATAGGTAGTACTTGCAAACACTTAAACGTAACGTATCGTAGTGTTTAAAGAGTAATTTGAATGGTGGAAAATAAAATATACAAACCAAAAGATTAGGTGCATTAAAAGTACAATGAAGTGAACAATAGATGGAGAAAATAAAATTGGGTAGAAGAGAGTGGCCTGTGAGGGGATAGAAGGCATGGGAAGAAAATGGGGATTAAGTGGTAAGTGCAGATATCAACCTATCACACCCACTGCAACACTGCTTGTTGTAGAATTTATAATAGAGGTTTTTTAATAAAAATAACATACCAAAATGTGGGGGGGAAAAATAAAGAGGGGGGATGAGCTCTAAGAATTTGCCATTAAAGAATGAGTAATAGCTGGCTGCAATTTCCAAGTGAAAGCCAAAGCTGTGATGTTGAGATCTTTATTAGTCAGGAACACCACTGCTTTCATTTGATTCAAGGATGGGTTCAATTTCAGGGTTGTATGTGTGTAGGTCTGTGGGCCAGACCAAAGTCATTGCATATTGCTACTATGCCACACCCTTTCAATCACATCTGATAATTTTAGGATTGGGACCATTTCACTTTCATATTATAGTACAAAAGAGGCCCAACATCTAGAGGCACGCATACAATTGTAGCTAAGCTGCTTCTAGCTAACAACAAACACACTTCATTCAGAGTTATGCAAGGACATGGACAAAGCCTATAACAACCAATCAGTTGTGTACATGTATTATTCTAACTTCACTAGACAAGGAGAATATACAGTGCTCATTTATGGTTTAAAAACCCAGTGTAATCTTTGACTTTATGTTGCATAAACCTAATAGTTTCCTTATGGGACAAAATGTCCTACTATTTGTTGTCCTTGAGGGATGTTTAATCTAAAACAATGAAACTCTCTTTTTTGCCAGAGTGCCAAAAAGAAAGTATGGTGGGGTGCAAGTGGATGAAACTGGTACCTCCCGATCAGTAATACAGAGTGGCCTGTCTGGCTTTAGTCAGAGAGTAGCTACCTGGGAGGACCCATAGAGGCCTCTTTTACTAAGCTTTTGGCAAGGTGCAAAGACCCCTTGGCCTGTCATGCATTAAATAGAGACTCAAATGGGCCTGACTGATCTTTGCACTTAGCGCCATAATATGAAGAATATATATATATATATATATTTAACAATATAAAATACATTTTATAATTAATGATTGTCTGATCAGACAATACCAAGCACTCCAAACAGCCTGATGTTATTTATCTACAGCTCCCATGGCGACACAACTCAAAACCATGGAGTTGCCCTTATCTACCAATAGACAGGGACAGCCTCTGTTTAAATAATAGCCAATTTTGCCTTTGAGATCTCTCTTGAAGATTGCAATTTGGGATACTTTACCACCCTTCCCCAACACTTGAGGTTATAATCTGGTGGTTTAGGCTTATAAATGAGCTTGGGCTACTGTTGTCACTCCTTTTATTAATACTGGCCAGTTAAAATAATATAATAATTAAATAACATTTACCTATAGGAAAATATCACAAAAGCAGCGTTTGTGATTTTCAGAAAGCATCTTATTTGGTAGGTGTGCCATTTGTGAGCTAAACCTAGAACCTGCGGATTGGATTGCCAGGTTGTTTTGTAACCAGCATGGTTCTGGTTTATGTGGAGAAAATAACAGCGACAGATTAAATCCATGGCAACGCCACCCATTCAAAAGTGCAAATATATTATTCCAAGTACATAGAAAGGCGACTGAGAAACGCAGGCTTTAAGTTGGTACATTTGTAGGATTATCACTCAAGTATCAAAGGAATAAAAACAAAAGAGAACTGGTACCCCCCCCATGCAGGAAGACTGTCAGCCTCTTGGTTTATACAGTTGCTCAAGCTGAATAGCGTAATAGAGCAGAAAAGGACTCACAGAATGAAAGCCAGAAATATAAAGGTGGTTAAATTCATTTTAATAGAACCAGTTGATGAGACTTATATTTTTGCATTTGCCTTCAATAACCCCTGTGTGGAACCCACATTTTGGTCCCCAGCTGTTTAGGTTGGGTCTACACGATACTCTGTAATACGGTCAAATATCTTCCTGCAATAGTAGTTGTAGCTAAAACAAGGTAAATCATTCATTCCACAACCATATGTGAGGTTACAAAGCTAACAACCCAGTCGCAGCGACTAATAGCTTCTGACTAACCACCGTGAAAAATACAAGTTGCCACTACGTTTGGTGATGGCAATTAGTCATTGCAACTGGATTTTAAAAATAGCCCCGCACTAATTGCCACGTCTGTCTCTGCCTGATCACCTTTAAATAGACCACTTTAGAGAGAGCTTCATTGAGATATTTCAAATCATTATAGCAAACTCCCATTTGAAGGACCAATGAATAATCATTTTGCAAGACCTGCTTGGGCATGGACATCATAGTGCCCCAATCAGGAATGTTAGGGAGTAGGAAACTACTGAATTCCCTGCACTAGTCCTGCAATATGTCCCTGTAGTGCTGAGTTCCGCTCTTTTCAATGTTCCACAGGGGATATACCTCAAACCACTAAACACTACTGTG
Organism: Xenopus tropicalis; assembly: GCF_000004195.4. Lineage (NCBI taxonomy): Eukaryota > Metazoa > Chordata > Amphibia > Anura > Pipidae > Xenopus > Xenopus tropicalis. The sequence continues at coordinate 26,417,290 of NC_030681.2, read as the reverse complement.
TTTTAAACATTTAAATAGGTTAAATAACCAATGGTTCCAGTTTGATGGAAATGACTGCCTTAATTATTATATCTATTCTATTAATGCCTATAAAGGGGCCTGGATGAGTTCTTGAACACGCATAGTATCTAAGGCTATTGTGATACTAATATCTACAGTTAGTTATTGGTATATATAATTTATATAGGTGAGTGTGCTGGGGTCCAATTGGAGGGGTTAAACCCAACTAACCTATGTAACTAAATAAACTACTAAAATCCACTGCCAGCACAGGCAAGCAATAGGGCAGCTCCCGTTCCTCTGTATGAATGGGAATATGCAGTAATATATGCAGTAATTCTCTGCTCCTCAATCAGAAACACCCATCACAGTGTCTGCTTAATGGAAAATAACCCCTACATATAAATCAAGTATTTGTTCCTTTTAAAAGCGAAGCCAGTACCCACCGTACTGGTATTTCATACTTTCTAAGGGGCATTTTTATTAGTGTGTAAGCCAACATCACTGGTGATGCTGCACATAACAACCAATCAGATCTTTGTTTTGTTTTCTAACGTGTGACTGTTAAACTTATTGCTGATTGGTTGCAAGGGGCAACATCACCGGTGATGTTGGCTTACACACTATAATAAATATGCACCTTAAAGTCCCTTTTTGAACATTTTTTGACAATACAATTCTACCCATAAAATATAATACAATGGTCATTCCAAGCCATAGTGATCAGGTGAATCACAGTGATGCATTATCATTAGGGATGTACTGAATCCAGGGTTTTGTTCAGTACGTTTTTTAGAATCTGGATTTGGTAGAACCCCAAGTGTTCAGTTGAACCAAATCTGAACCCATAAAGTCTTATGACTTTAGAGGAGAAGGAAAGGTAAAAACTAAGTAAGCTTTATCAGAAAGGTCTATGTAAATACAGCCATAAGCACTCACAGAAAAGCTGCACTGAGTCCTCTATCAAAAGAAACACAGGATTTCTTGTCTTCTTTTTAGTAAACATGTTCTTAGGGTATCTGACTTTCTCTCTTAGAAAAACCCTTCATTCCCGGGCTGGAGCCAATGCAGCTCTCTCATTTTTCCTGCTCCCCCCCCCCATAAGAATTCACAGAACTCACCTCCCCACTGCCCTATATCAGCTAGACTGCAAGCAGGAAACTATGAAGACCAAGCTAAAATGGCAGCTGCTATCTTAAACAAACAGAGAAAGCTTCTAGGGTTCGTTACTCAGGTATGGAAATGCTTTCTGCAGAATAAATATAGTGTTCTAGGTGGCACTAATGTGGCTAATCTATTGGCAGTAAAATGCCAAAATGACTTTCCTTCTCCTTTAAATCTCTTGACAACTGACTGCAACACAATATATTAATGAAAATTAGCTTTCAGAGTCAGCAGATTCAGTATTCGGCCAAATCCAAATATGATGGATTCAGTGCATCCCTATTCACCATATGACACAGGAGTAGAGACCGCCACCAAAAGACACACACACACACACATATATATGAAATCACCGAGCCACACCAAATCCTTAATAGCTTTTAATGAATGCCATACAGATCAGACAGAAAGTGATGAAAAAAAAAATAATTAATAAACCTCGTAGCTCAGTTTTCAGTATTTCATTTCTAGGTAAATCTGAATTTCCCTAAGCAGCGGCTACTTTGTTCCAAACCAGGTTGAACTCCCATGTATTATTTTATTCAGACTATAATTTTTGCGGGTAGCGTGAATGCCAATTTCCATTCCACGTGCTCTCGACACATGTATTTTGAAGCGCTGCAGTCATTGGGATTTAAAAGGCTTCATTTACATGACATTAACAAGTACGTTCTCCAGCAATTCTGCAATACTGAAAACTGCTACAAGGTTTTTAAAGACGAATATGGCAGAAAAGCTTTAAAAGAAAAAAACCACATAAAAAAGGTACTAGACTGGAATTGTTAGTTGCTTTTGGCCCTACAGATTTCCGGCGTACTATGTGCTGTTAGTCGTGGGCAATCACAACAAGTGGTTAGCGTGAATCAGTCGGAATGGAAAGCTGTGTGAATGATGGGGAACAATCTCTTACCTTGGATTTATGATCTGAAGTTAAAACCTGAATTTTATTTTCTGTTTCTTTCTTCATTTCATGACAGTTACTTGCTCTAAATGGCAAAATATGTTCCATAGTTAGTTAGTCATTTATGTGTTACTTGCCAAATGTTAGGTGGCCTACCACAATTAATCTGGATGTTTTTGTGATCAGAACAATGAGAATTTCAAGTATATGCCTGATTATATGAAACTTGACTTTTTATGAAAGAGTATTTTGCAACAATAATAATATAATGCACAAGAGTAGGGTTGCCACCTTTGCCGACTAAGAAAGCCGGGCAGGGGGCGACGTCATGGGGGGGGTTGTGACGTCACGGTGCGGAGGAGGCGGGGCCAACTTCACAGGGGCAGGGCTATGATGCAGCGATTGCCCGATCGCTGCGTCAATGTTACTGAGTCCTGCCCAGTTTTCCTAATTAGGGAAACTGAGCAGGAGGTTTTGACCCAGGCAACCCTTCCGAAAACCGGACTATCCAGGTCAAAACCGGACAGGTGGCAACCCTACTCAAGAGCCTGTAAAACATACCCTTGCACTGTGATGTCATCAGTTATAAACAGTGCTTAGTGATGTCATTTGTTTTCCACGACTTACTGCCTTGTGTATTATAAAAAATAATGGGACTTTGTTGTAAAATATCAGGATATTAGAAGCTACCTCAAAGTAATATAGTATTATATGCCCATGTAGTTTACATTATTTCCTATATGCTTTAAAGAGCGCTGTGTAAATTGATGGTGCTATATAAATAATAATAATAAAGGTATTGAAAGTTCTTTTCCTTTGGTTAATGCAAATTTGAAACCTTACAGGGTTTGTTAACCTTTAACTTTTAGTATGTTATAGAGAGTGTTATTCTGAAACAATCTGCAATTGGTCTTTATTTTTTATTATTTGTGGTTTTCAAATTATTTAGCTTTAAATTCAGAAACTCTCCAGTTTCAGCTGAATGGTTGCTAGGGTCCAAATTACCCTGGTAACCAGTCAGTGGTTCTAATGAGCAACTGGAATATGAGTACTAGTGGGTCTGAACAGAAAGATAAGTAATAGAAATAATATAAAGTACCAATAACAATGAAATTGTAGCCTCACAGAACAAGACTTTTTGGCTGCTGGGGTCAGTGACCCCTTTTGAAAGCTGGAAAGAGTCAGAATAGGAAAGCAAATAATTCAAAAACGATAAAAGTTAAAAACTGAAGACCAATTGTGAACCACAAGGTGAACCACTACTTTCATTTACTTCACCACCCTCCCAGGTTCTTTCAAACTGACTAAGAAGCTTTTTAGCCTGAAATCACTGCTGTCGTAGGCACTTAAAATTTAAAAATGTAACAAGAAAAAAACAACCAAAAAAACCTTGGAGGTTAAAAACAACAGATAGGAAAACTAGATGCCACATTTTTTAATTAAAAAATGTGAGTTTTTTTGGAAGTTTTTTTACCTCAGGTTTTTAAAATTGCAGATAAAATGACAATCTCAATTTTTTTTTTATATAAGACCCATAAAGTCTGCATTTAAAGAGGAGCTGCCCCACTTGCCAAATTACAAGGCAAAAAAAACATCAACCATCTCAATTTCCTGCAAGGCATAAGTATTAAGTATTGATTGGGTTTGTAACGACCAAAATAGACCCTTGCAAGAAAAGCCAGTTCCGACTTCATAGCTTAAAAAGATAAGTGACTTAATAAAAAAGCTTAGATCTTAGATGCCTACGGGGGCCTCTCTGTTTTATGTCCATTCTGAATTTAATTTGAAATTTCAGTTGGTTCCGCTAATCCCAACAGACTATTAAGTCTTCTCCTTTCTAAACAAAGTGCGGCTTTTTATAAATAATTTCTAGTAAATCTTTTTTTAGCAGTTACACTAACAATGATGCTAAGCAATATTAATGAAAACATCTGGATTTATATTATGATTATATTGAATATAAATAGTATTTAGCTCTGTTGGAATTAGCCTTCACTGCGGAGCAATTCATGAATCATTTAGTAAATGAATATCTAGTAACTCACCAATCATTAGTCATACCACTGAAACATTCATTCAGTTTTTTTTTTACATTTAGTTTCACAAAACCATCAGTATTGGATCTATTATCCAGAAACTTGTTTTCCAGAATATTCTGAAATACAGCAGTGCCATCACCCATAATGGCCAAGTCTTTTTTTACAATTTGTCTCATTAATAATAATAAAAAGAAGAAGAAATTGGTTTGTACTTGATGGTAACTAAGCTGTGAAACCTTAATTGGGTGTTTAATTGCTTAAATAATTTTAGTAGCCTTATTTCATAATTTTAGTGAGCCCATTTAGTTGGATTTTTGTACAATAGGTGAATAAACATTAAACTTCCAAAAATAAACAGTTATACCTGCTTCCACAGATTAAACCATGGAAACCATGACAGTCTGCCTCTGACTTACAGAAACCAATTTCCAACTCCTTTCAGTCAAATAACCCCTAACTCACCTTGTTCCCTCTGGGACTTATAGTGGGTGATGCACGGATTCTCTGGAAAGCACAAGGACTTTATGTCCCAGAATCCCTCACTTCACAATGGAGCAAGGCAAGGGAGGGGTTAAATGACACTTTGAGCCTAACAGGGATTGGGAAATAGTTCCCACGAGCCAGTAGGAACCTGAAGAATCAGGTATGTCTGTTGAAAAATAATTTTGTGAAATTTCAGATAGTGTTTATGCACCAACTGAATGAGTTAATGTTTTTGTTATAAAGCCTAGTGCTAAACCTTTGGGGTGAAGGCACACGGAGCTACTAGTAGCACCTACTTGTCATGGCTACTAAAACAGACAATGCTAATCATGTACTGATAATTGTCTCTACGTGTGTTTTAGCAGAGGCAATTCTCAGTATTGTCTATGGCAGGGGATTTTCTGGCGTTTAGTAGCTGCTACTAAGTAGCTCCGTGTGTCTTCCCCCTTAAGAAAGTCCCTATACTCCAAGCCTTTTAGATAACAGATTCCACACTTGTAGAAGGAATAAATTCTGTCCCAGTTGTAAGTACATACCTACTGGGTAACTGAAGAATCAGTACTGCATTTGTTTGATACAGAATCTCACCAACTAGCAAGATATTAATATCAAGGAACCTTTTGTCCCAGATACGTAGTTAAGAGTTTTGTATAAAGTACATGTTAAGGGTTTTATAAATCTTTTAGAAGATCATCTGTTCTATAAATTAATTCATCTTTTTGAAGCATTTAAAATGGCTGGATCACCTAATTAAATATCAAAGGGTACCTAAACATGCAAATCTACAGAAGAGCGGTATCCTTGGCTACTAAGCAGATACATTCGATATTTATTTTTCTCTTCAAGTCAAGGCAAATCCTTTACAGTTATCCCTTGTGTGTGTGTGTGTGTGTGTGTGTGTGAATCAGGAACTAAGTCTAAAGAAAAGACTTTTTAAAGCAGAAACCAAACTGGGGCAACGGAAAGAACTGAAGATACCAAAAAGAAGCTGATACATTGCATTGCCTATTTGTACAGCTGAAAACAAATATAAATTAAGATGAGAGCGTGTTATTCTTAAGTATGCAATAGTAATAATTATCAGGGGTGCTTGTTAGCTTCTTGCAGGCAGAGGTGGCTGATCCAAGGCTGCCCAATCAGAAGGGCGCTGGGGGATCACTAGGGTAGAGAGTATAATGGAATTTTCCAACAAGAAAACACTATTCTCAATTTAAAAAAAGCATATTCAGCCATTAAATTTACCCCTGGTAAAGTGCCATCTAATGGAAGGTCCTTGTCTTGCCTTATGGCAGAAGAACCCCTGATAATTATGTTTGAACATAAGAGTTTTTATTACTGGAAGGCAGAGCTGCGTTAATTGGTTTTATTTTGCCTTTTATAATTAAATAAAATTAAAAAAAGCATTTGTTTAAGAGACAAATTATCATACAAGGAATTCATTCAATCCATGCAATATCAACTTTGTTAGCACCTATGCAATATGGCAGGCTTCTGCATGGGTTCTAATGAGAGCATCTCTCTCCCGGCAGACTTCTATTCTGAATCATAACCGGTTACACCGTAGTTTGTTTTTTTTAACCGATTTCACTCTTACCCTTTCTTCTTGATTGATTTCTCTAAGGTCCTCTCATGAGATACTTTTTCTTTGTCAAACTGTGCCACTATTTTGTCAACTTGTGTGCACTGTAACTTCTGCACAACGCTGTGCTCCTGGAAAACAGTAGCTTGGTTGGATTAGACATGAAGCACAACACTGGGCTGTTTAACCAACATCTTGCATTCTCTTCATTCCACTGGAGCAAACTGCAAATACCATTACCATTGGTTTCATTACAAAACTGCATGTGCAACAAACAGATTCAACCCTGTGGCCATACAAACCCTATAGTGTGTTATCGAGATCCTTTCTACTAACAGTGCTTTAATAAAAAAAAATGTTAGAACTCCCAGATTTAGGGAAATTACTGAACCAAACCTGTTTTGTGCCACAAATCCCTTATCTCAATATGTTGGTTCTTTACAATAATCCTTGGGAATGAAAACCTAAGCACCCATACTAATGTTGGAATAAACAATAAGATAAACTATACAAAAAAAATGACCAATATTCAACAGCTCCGTCAAGATATATCTGACACACACAAAAATACTGCAGATGGCGTGTTATCTTGCTGATCTTCTAAATGCCATTGTTCAGACAGGCAAATGGCAGAAAATAAGATTCCCTGCAGAATGCTACAAACCTCCCAGATACAGGACTTGAAATTGACAAAGAATGTAAAGAAAATGTCATGTTCCTATTTATTTTCCCTAATAATTCTATTTGTAACATCTGAAAAATGCAATGCAAAAGCTGTATGGTACATACTGAAGGATAATGGTTGGCGTCAGATACAGACGGACATAGATGAGATTCTTCTATAGAAAGATAATCCCCAAAGTAAGCATTTTTATCCTGGCTGAACACCCAAAAAAGCACTGATCTAAATTATTGTTTGCTTCACCAAACTCAGTACTACAGAAATACACATCTCCGATAGACTATTTATAATAAGCAGTAGAAGGACTAAAAGGTATATGTTTTTTAAATGTATCTACTTTGAGTATGCAGCTAAACAGTGATGTGCGGGTTGAACCGCAGCCCACCGGACCCACAGGGTATAACCTTAGGCCAGACAGGTTAGGGTAGTAATTTGGGTGACCATTGCGAGTTCGGGTCAGACTGGGAAGTACACTCTTTCTCTTGAAGTTTCCCTGTCTTGGAAATTAAGGTGAGAATAGAAGTACAGATGTGGGTATGGGGTGGGGAGGGTCCTACAATGGGCACTTATGCGGGTTAGGGTCGGGTGCGGGTTAAGTTTTCGCTGACCTTATAATTTCAAATAAGATAAAGAAACCACTGAAACATGATAAACCATAGAGTATACAGAGACTTTTATCTGCTAAGCAAAGTCTAGTAGTTACTGAGGAGCTCCCATGTTCTTTAGGCTTTAATAGAAATTCTTATTTTAGGTATTGAATCTATTATCTGGAATGGGTAGGATCTAGAATGGTTTGAATAGGGGCCTTTCCTTAATGTGGAGCCCCATGCCTTGTTAACATAGATTCATAAGTCAACATCCAGCACAAGATTTTGGGGCCCATTTACTAACATAGGATTACACTGATGTCATTTTCCAGCTTGTAGTAAAATGATTAAAATTATTGTAGTAACCAATCAGAAATTATTTCCAACTGGTTACAGCTTCACTGGTGCAGTTTAGTGCTTTATGTTAGTGAAGGAGCCAAACTGTATTATAATAGCAGAGAAAAAGCAAATCAGTCAAAATGAAGAACTATGTGTTGAAACTGCTTTCTGGATAATGGGTTTCAGTATAAAAGATCTGCGACTTTTCTCTGTGAAAATTAAAATTTTTCCCTGCGACTTTAGCACTTTTTTTTATAGCTGGTAAGGAGGCAGGGGACCCCCTAGCTCTTGGATGCCCAGTAGAAATGGTTAGTGGGAAGCATGTCAGATGTACAATATCCCTGTGGAAATAGATAATCTTCCACAACGCTTGTGAGATATGGGGTGCCCCTAAACGTTGTTGAACCCAGTAGTGGTTACTTTCACCATTTCTGGGAATTATTTGGAAATTGTGTGACTATGTTGTTATACAGATATATGATTTTTCCTGTATATATTTTAACATAGGCCACTTGGGTAAAAGATTGGCATTTCACTTTCATTGTGACACTTGAATCCAGAATAAATGGATATTTGGGTTGTTCAGGCCCACTACAAAATGGGCATTCATACTTCTAGGGTTCAGAAAAGGGAGCTAAACTGAATGAAGGCTAGAGGAGGCTCATGGGAAAAAAGATCAGTGGACAGTGTATGGAATGAAATTTGCATGAAACAAACCTGGCAAGTCTATACTTTTTAGTGCAGAGAATTCACAATGACAACTGCCCACTCTCTGCATTCAGAAACACACATTTCAAACCTGTGACAAAAAGTACCAGTGCTCGGCAGCAATCTATGTAATTTCAATCATAATAGTAGTAATAAAAATCCATGAATGGCTGCCAGATAAAAGCAATCTGATGGCCCTTATTTAGTGATAATCATTTCCACCCACCGCTGGTGAGTCATTCGCTCCGCACAGTAAAGCCGGCATTTTGGCTCACTCAAAACACTTTTTCTCCTTGGAAATATTTCCAACAGCATAGAAAAGGGGATATTTTCAAAACATATTTCCATGGTTTAGCATATGTATACGAATGCACCAGATAAGACAAAGTGAAGGACAAAAGGAATAGAGTAGGAGTGTATGGAGCTGTTAGGTGCAGGCTGGAATGAAACAGTATAAATGATATTAAGTAGCAAAAGGATGGGAGAGACTGGATCTATAAAATATAATGATGAAGGCACAAGGCAAGAGGGCTAATTTATGTGCACAGACACAGTGAGCAACTTGCGCGGACGTAAATGAGCCCTATGGTATGCATGGCTCTTGTTCTGCAGAACTGAGTGATCCGTTTATATGACTAAAGGAGTCATGGCTAAATCAGACCTTCTAAGAGTGACCCAGAATCCTGTTACTGGGATCAGGGTGGACAAAGGTGATGAGCACAATATCAATAACACAAGCATCAGCCAAACATTATTAGCATTACACATAACAAAATCTCAGAGATTGCCTTTACTGTATTTAGTACAAAAGGATGGAACAGTTTCCCTTGCCTTCCCCTGAAGTAAATGGTGGTTGAGACATGATGTTTCATAAGGTTTACACAGTACAGAACACCTTCTTTGTTCCTTCCATCTTACACGCTTGGGTGGGCTCAGTGTTTGAGCTAATAGAATCCTTTGTGTCACTTCCATCTGCAAGTCACCCACTTTAGCAGGTATTACTATGTTTCTCCAAGTTTTATCACAACGAGGTTACAAAATTATAGATGCATCATTTGCTTTCACAAAATCTGTGGGAGTTCTGAGAAGCTATTACCAGCCAATGTCAGTCAACTTAGAGAGTACAGAGATGAACAAGTGAAATTATTTGCAGGCAGGATCAGAGCTAAACATTTGTTATAATGACGTCCTCCGGGAAAATGCACCTATTTATAAACATAATATTTTATTTCCATTAAACAGCACCCCCTCATGTTCTGAAATGAATGGTGCCATTCCATGGCTGTTCAAGTGAAGACAATATGGCAGATGACCCAAATGTAATATACAAAGAAAAAAACAGTGGATATGTCAGCATTAAATCGAGAAAAATAAGTAAAATAAGTGTGGCAAAAAAAGGCTTTTCATTTTTAAAGTAAAAAATAGTGAAAAGAAAAAATCTTATGAAATGTTAAATTTCGGAGTGTTATAAACAGACCCATATGCACATAATTTACAGCACTTTTATTACAGGAACAAGTCTTATGTACAATCTAATGCCAGTTGAAGAGACTGAAGCACCCTACTCATAAGAGCTGACAATCTAAAAAGATAATTAATTGTGATGGAAAATATCCCTCAACCACCAGTTAGGCTTCTGCCTCCTTTAGCCTGCGAAACCATCAAATAACTATATAAGGCAATCATAGTTGTTATTTACATTTCCCAGTATTCCTTCCTGTGTTTTTGTCCAACCTCATTGAAACTTAGGGGCAAATGTAATAACACTAGTGATGTTGGCCATAGCAACCAGTCAGATCTTGGCTTGTATTTTCTAACTTGTAGTTGATTGTTCAAATCTAACTTCTGATTGGTTCTTATGGGCAACATCAAAAGTGATGTTTGTCTCCAACGTTAATAAATAGGCCCCTTATTACAAAACATTTAGCAGAAACCCTTACAGTGAGTCCAAGTACCTTTCCTGTTGTTTGTGAGCTGGAGAATATGCCTCGATCCAAGATACAATGGAAGTGATTCCTGACGGGGTTTTTAGCCCCTTCTTAGCAGTCCAACACTTTGCCAGTCCCTTAACTCATAACAAGGTTAGAGGTGCAGAAATCATTGTCCTAAAAGCTACACCGTTAAAGTGCCCCAAGAGTATCCAGAACAGCAAGGCAGCATTAACCCTATTATTGTGATCAATACTTAGATGGATCTTTCATCCACTGCCTCGGGTTTAGGGGGCTAGCCCCACAGTGTGTGAACTAATATTAGGCCACTGGTTTATTAGAAGACATTGCATACAAGCCTGTGGTTCTGAGCTTCAGTCCAGTATCTAGGCTGTAGTTCACCTAGTAAACGGTCTTCTGGACCAAAAGCTTAAAAGGGATATGAAAATACTGTGGCCTACAATTTCCATGGTGCAGATTTAAATCCTCTATCCGCTGGATCTGATATAAATGTTGTTGTTATATGGGGCTGTGAGTGTGCAAATGCCTTGAACCTTTAGAGCAGGCATCTTACTGTAAACTCGTAAACAACTTGGAGACCTTCCTTGCACACCCTGGCACTACAAAGTGAGGAGCTCGGTGCACAATGCTGGAGGGATCGGCACCCTCCCAGATGATTCCAAAAAAATAGAAAGCAATGGCATTCAGAGCAGTTACAAACAGGGCAAGCCCTTGCAAATGTTATTGCGGAGGTACAACGTTTCAGGGCAAAACAACTCCTTTATCAAGCAGGCTTGATAAAGGGGGGTTGTTTTGCCCCCAAACAGGGGCTTGCCCTGCTTGTAATTGCTCTGAGTGCCATTGCTTCTATTGCAGTCTATTTTTTGGAATCTTACTGTAACCTGGCACGATGACTGGCTGAGCTGGCTCACTGTATACTCATTACTTACCTTTAAGTGCTTCTTTTTTAGTGCAGCAATCTCTTTCTGCTGTTTCTTTTGCTGCTTGAGGAATGCCTAAAAAAGAGCCCAAAAAGGGGTAATTGCGCATGATAATAATTCAGTTATTGCAGATAGTAGCCCATGTAGGGAGAGTAAAATGAAAAACATGTAAAAGAAAACAATATTCTTAATCAACATCATATCAGTGCACAATCTGTCTATGTCAGGATAGGTTGGCCATCTTTGGCCATGCCACTTCCATGGTTTGATCAATTCTCAATGACTGGCGAGCAGGTCAATGCATACTAGAAGCCGACCTGTGGTACTGGCCCAGCGCATACACTGCTGGTTGTCAATCATGGAGAGTTGCAGTTCTGCACAAAGAAGAGGAGAACAGCTAATCGGGGGGAACTGGGGAGGGGACCTGTAAGGTTTAGTGACTGTGACTAGTGTTTGTTGAAAAATTTTTTTTCAACATCAGATTTCTTCCCATTTACATCATGGCAACTTTAAGGGCTATGACACACATTGCATTTTTTTTGCCAGTGGCTGGGGCAGGAGGGCCTAAACTCTCCTATTGAGCACCATACACATCAGAGGAGGACATGCCTGGTGCACCTACAGAAAGCAACTTATGCACACGGGTAAGCAGCTACCGTACAGGAGCTTATTCTAAGGCAAAATGGCTAGGGAGGGCTAAAGCTTTCAGTAACCATCAAGTAATCACCAAGGCAAAGAGTAGGCTGAGGTTTCCATAGAGAATACAAGGAAAAGCAAGGCTTAGGGTTCTCTTCAAACCTACACTATCTACAAGGCTTAACTTGGCCTTAAATATTACTCATTTTAAGACATGGTTATTATGTAAATGCATTTCAGCATTCATACTGATTTTAGCAGGCATTAAACCAACCATTAATATACATATATATTATTAGTGTCCCTTTTTTGTATTTTGCATTAATATCTTCTTCTTTCAAATGACTTGCGAAAGCATGAAATTATTTAAATTTCCAGGAATATATATATATAAGCTCAATTTAATACTTCTCAGGCATATATACAATACGCATATTGCCTGTCCCATTCCCTTCCATAGCCCCAATAAATGTCAATGCTCCCTCCTCGCCATCTTGAGAACTCCATAAGGAAACTCACCTTCATTTGTTTTAATTCTTCTACCTTCACCTGAGGAATATCGATAGCTGGAAAAATAGGCCACAAAATAAATGACTAATGATACATCAGTACCAAACAATTCAATATAAATGTAACATTAACGCACCACGCTTCTTTATAATATGTACAGTTAAATGGGTTTTATTAAAAAAACACAGACATTGCAGGGTTTAATACATCTAACAAATATGTCTTTATACTAAATAAAGGACTAATGGATGATTATCATGTGTAATTCACATTCAGGGGCAACATATGTTTCGCTATTTCAGATATTGGCCCTAACCTTTACTCTTGCAGCACAGTGCCAAAATGTCCCATAGCAACCTATAAACCTAATAACTCTGCAACTGTCTGCCCCTGTGTTCTGATGTTAGCAATAATCCTGCTCACTCAGGATCTGCAGGTTGGGGGCAGATGGGAGGGACCGGATGTTGAATAGGGAGGTTTAGGAGGCTGTACGCACTACAGTGCGCCCCTTGCTGCACCTTCTATCTCCTAAGAGGAGGGAGTAAAAGCTGGTAGGTTCATACTGACTATACAGTAACAAGTGCAGTCTAAGCACTGTCAAGGAATCAGTAAGATATATAGGAGGCACTTATATGCTATATGCCTTTATTATTTTATGGGCCCTGGGAAGCAGGAGCACTTACAAGTCTAGATGATTTACCTTTTTTATTTTCGGTTCCTGCCCCGGGGGCAGCAGTAACGGATGGCCTGACTTCAGAGCTGCTCTGAGGGGTCACATTTGTTTTGGCGTTGCTGGTTTTCCCTTTTTTATCATTCTTGGTGTTGTCAGCTGGTACATCGGCTATGTCACTCTGAAACGGGAATAAGGTATTGCATACGACTGTTACATGGGTGCACAGAGATTAATGGCCATTTATATTTTACTGATGGACTGATTCTTCCACTGTGCAATGGTGTTTCTGAATGATTCTAAACAATGGCTTTTCACTATATTCTCTCGAGTGTGGATCAGACTAAAACCTATGTGTTGGTGAGGTTCAGACTGACAATTTACTATTCTGATGGGTGGCAGCCATAACATTTTGTAGGGATCTTCCTACTGGTGACATTAATTCCCAGTCCCAAACCCTCCAGTGCTGTCTCTGTAATTTTCTGTCCATCCCTCATATCACTGGAGTGGGTGGCACCGCGGTCATGTTCTCTCCTGGCAGGGTCCCAGATACAAAATTCACTATAGATGCTCTAGGAGGGCACATTCCACAACATCGCTGTCCTGGCTCTATGGTGACTTAGAAAAGAGAGTGCCACAAAGCCCACTTACAGTTTCAATACCCATTGCTCTCATCTGGTCTGCTCTTTTCTCCGTAATAGAAAGAAATTTCTTTGGATCTGACAATGCATCAACAATATCTGAAAAATATATTTGAAAAGCATCACATATAGGAACCCCCAAAACACTGAAATAATTGATTGGTAAACAACGACATTTAATGTAATTTTTTATTTAATATATAGCTTTTTATTTCTAGTTATACCTGTATAGACAGTTATGTTTCCAGAAAATACCCTTTATCTAAACAAGAATGTTATTTCACATTACTGGAAGAAACACTAAATAAAAGCAGTTTCTATTCAGCTCTGACCTCCAAATCCATCCGGAACATAGGTCTTTAAAACAATGTTACAGAAGATTGTTGGAAGGGAAAGTGGTTTGTTGCCCTCATTCCGGAGAGAAATGTGTCGGTACCCTGCCTGCAGACCATCCAGAGGTAGTATCCTTTGCCCAATTAGTTTATTGTTGTCATCATATACAGCTATCCTTAGCACAGCAAGGTCTGGCAAGATAACCTAGATTCAAGACAAAGACATATGTTGGGGTTATGTGGCAAAGTAAGGACACAATACATTGCCGTGTTGCAGATTCTTTCTTGAGTTCAAAGGAAATATTGTTCATCTTACTTATATTGTTATTCTCTCTGCTCTGCATTCTGTTAGGACTGTGTTTCTATATAGAGATTTACAATGATCTCCAGGCAAGGGCAATATGTAAGGTTGGACATACACAGGTAGCTCCACTTGTTTTTTATAAAGGTCATCCAAAAAATTACTATGTATCCCATTGACAAGCGGGGAACCGTCACTCACCTCAGCACTGCCCTTCTAATCAAACACCAGAAAAAACACTCACCTTTCGGAATACGAAGGGCTCATCATTGTAAACGGGATTCAGACCATTGTTCATGACCATGCGCGTACGAAACTCCTTGCGTATAGTGTCCGTGGGTAATCCATACATATCAACTTCCACGTACGTCCCGATCTTCTTGTCTGACAAGAACTGCCCAGATATGACCTACATACAACAACACTTGGTTTTTATTCAGTTTCTTCATTAAATAGAAAAAACTATGCAGCTTTCTGTGCACAAGGTTGTTACCATAGGTCAATCCTGAAACCACTTTTTTAAGGACTAATCTCTTAGCATAAAATATATACAGTATATATATTATAAATATAAATCTACCATTTTATGGCATTTCTGCTGCTTTGACCACAAACAGTGAGAGCTGATTAGAACCATCCCCTCATGAATAGATTCTATAAATCCAATGGTTTTAACACAGTTTTGTACCCTATGTCAGCTTGTCAGGCACTTATTACCCTCCATCAACTTCTCACTGTTTCCAATAGCAATCTATGGGCAATGCACTGCCTAAGCCCCCCATAGTGGCGACTGGTGCAAAACATTTTAAATAATCAGTGCCCATTAGGTGCTCTAATTCATCAGCTACAGGTTGGATAGCAGTTATTTATATTAATTGGGGGGCCTTGGGCCCCATCGCAGCTAAAGATGGTTCTATTCAAATCTCTGGTTTAAAACAAAGCATTTATTAGACTTTCATAGAAACTACAAAAATGTTCTTAATGTTTGGAACCATACCAGTACCAATACTTAACAGCTTAATATGCTGATTAGCCATTTTCTAGAATTATTATACTGGCATATTTGGGGTTAATATGATTGTTATCCATTTTGGCATATGTTGGTTAAATATGGCTAAAGGTAGTGCTAAAGCAGGAGTGGAATAAAATGTTCAGTAATTTGCTATGCTCGGTGCACTGTTTCCTATGGTCCTGCTTGTCTGCATCTATACTGCAGGGTGGGGAGCAGTGACAGCCAGGGTGGAGGAGGGTGCTTATCTGTTTGGTGGGCTCTTAGGGTCAGGTTCTCTGGAGGCCCATGGTACCCCAGTCCCCAGGAAGTGTGTTCTGGTAATGCTGGTACGAGGAGTTTAAGTTAGCGCCTATGTTTGTAATGATTCCTCCATTGATAGAAATGTGTTGGTAATTGGCTTTAAACAACCATCTGGTTCTAAATGTGCCCCGGCCCCAGCAGTTACTGCAGTTTGAACATGTTGTGCTTCTCATATCTGGGCTCTCAGGTACATAAGGAATCTGCTCTGCTTGCTGGAAGGGCATTGTTGAAGCCAAACAGACAGCTGCAATCAGTCTTTCATAGCGTTATCTATTAGCCATAGTTTCTAATGGAAATAATAGCCTCCTTCATACAAAAAAAACATGTTGTACTTAAAGTTGTTTCCATTTACCTGAACTGAACAAGTTGCCGCAATCACCCCGTCCACGGGTGTTTCTGAGAAAGGGTCAAAGGTTCTATCTGGACGGCGCATGAAATCAGGCTTCAAAAGGTACCTAATAGGGGAGCATCACATGGGAGCAAATTTAGGCTTAAGCAGAGAATTCACAAAAAAGACAGTTCTGCTCAGTGCACAAATATGCACATTTCTACTTTCTCCAAGCCCAGAATAATGGCAATCACTGTAGTACAAAAAGGTGCTGGACCCTAACATGACAGGCCCTGATAAAACAAGCAGAGCCCACACCCCCTACTTATCACCAGTTTATGGCCACAATCTCTAGCCTCTGTTCCCATGAGTCTTAACCCAGCTACCAATGTCCTGGCTGCAGCTCCACCACTTCCTACCAACTATCTATCTGTGACACCCCAGTGTTGCTGCTAAGGTAAAATGGCACCCTTCCCTTAGCCTCTGCTTAATTTAAATTATATCCAACCAATCAGACCGCAGAAGCACCTTAGCCACAATGCCTATAATCCCAACTCTACTGGGCTTTTCATAGCCTTGTCATGGCCCTGTCCCCTCGGCCCGTGCCTTGCTCTGTCCTGGGGTGGACTGAATAAGGGCCACCCAACAACCTGCATTAAGACATATATCAGAAAGCAATCTCTTACCCGCACGATCCATTGTACTCAAACTTCCCCTGATTCAGCTGCATGGCTAAATCTGTGAGAAGGCAAAATGTAATTATGCTTTAATGATTGTCATTCTGTATTACTGTCTATTACAGAGGAAGATACAAATAGTACAGCAAATGCAAACACAGAATGAAAGCAAAGAGACAAAAATGACCTTATATTAAAGGGACATTATACTGTCACATTTTCCTTTTGAATTGTGCTTAGCTAAGGGAAATAATGAAGGTGACCTAGTTTTATGGAATCTCTTATTATAAGTAATTGGAAAACCTTGGAAGTTGTCTATGAAGTTGTCTATGAAGTGCCATTTGCAGCCCCAGACAAGTAACAATCTCACCCCTACACCTAATGAGAATAACATTTATCAAAGCAATCCCCATCTCTGTGCCTATCACCAGAATATCTGGCTTGGTCAGGAGCAGTGCCAGGTCTATATATGTTTCTTTTTATACATTCATCATGTGCAGAAACCTCAAAAATTATGTTTGTCAATCTCATATGCATCATGCCATGCCCTCTGACCTTGCTCTTATGGTACACAATGGGAGAGCAATGGGAAGCGACAAGGAATCCTGTGACCAGTCAGACTGAGAGACGATTGTTGCATCAAAGTTTCTGGTTCAGCTTACCTTGCTACAACTGTTTCTCAGTCTGACTAGTCACAGGATTCCTTGTAGCTTCCCATTGCTCTCCCATTGTGTTGTCAATACCTAATAACAAGTCAAAGGAACAGTGTCTGCTGTCCCAGAGGTGATGGGGTGAGTGGCAATAATAACATATATTATAGATAATTAAATCCATTCTTATTTTTTTTTTTCATTAATGCAATCAGAAATTAAAAAAACAAGGTAGGGTGACCCTTCATAATGCATTGTGGTGCCATTTCTTGTTCAGCCTGGATTTAGTCCTAGTTACTGGAATAGCTGGAATATACTTTTATATTACCAGGGACCAAGAAGCTTTTTATCCATTGCCATGAATGTCAGAACTCCATAATACCATGTGTGGATGTAGGTAACGTTATTTTTTGCCAGTAAGTGAATGAGACTCATTCACAGATTCCACTTTGTCTGACAGCATTTTGTCATTGCAGCCATATTCATGTTTACATATAAAATGCCAAAAGCATCGAAGAGCATCTGTTCTGAAAGTTACTGAGCAAACAATTCCCTGGCTTCGAGGCTGGCTGGACACCCCCAACCTACCTGGAGTCTGATAGTTCAGAGAAACCATCTGGCAGCCGGCGTTCCAGAAAATCTGTGGCATGTAATTACTGGAATCTACTCGGCCCCCCTTAGGGTAGATCCGACTCATCTGACGCTTGTTATAACTGTAAGGATTGTTAAGGAAAGCAGAAAAATAATAGGAAAACAAAAGATGCCAATAATCACCTTGGTTGTTGAAACTATGTAGTCATGTCTGCAGCTTTGTGATTCCTTATTATTATTTACAATCAAGGCTGCAGCCTTCAGTGCAGGAAACGGTGTCATTCCTATTCATGTTATTAATGTAGGTCAGGGCTTGGAAAGGCATATTACTTATACATTAAGCACCCTACTGCTACTGCATTAACTTTACTGCTTGCTGGTGCTGTATATTGATTTATGACTGTACAGAAGCAATGTCCAACCTGAAGTCTCCCACCATCTCGCCGTAGTGCAAGGCTGTTCAATAAGGGCAGGAGCACATGGGGGGATCATGTTCCCGGCTGGGATCCACTTTGGGGCAGACACAAAAGGTATGGTTAACCTTAGGCTTGACAGCATATAGATGGCCCTATTAGCTGGCACATACAATTCTGGATTTAACCCTGTGATACTAGGGTTTCCTTTCAATATCAGACTGGCCCTCCTAGGTCCCTCTAGGTGTTTTTGTTTATTTTTATTTTATTTAGCATTTTTACTAGTAACAATACAGAGGAGAAACAGTCCCTTTGAGTTACCTAATCCTGGCCCTCTGTTCTCCTTCTGATCTGACTACTTTGAGACTGAAATAAAATGTAACAGTAGTCGACTGTCCTCAGCCTGCCTTCTTCCTGCATCCTCCCAATCCCACAATTCCCTACATATGTGATGTCAATAAGTACAGTAACATTACTGAACAATGCATTGTGGGTTTTGCAGTACCTGCATGCTGTCTGAAAGCTGTGGAGAAGTTGTTAAAATTGGTAACTGCTTTGGTCACTGTTTTAGTCCCTCCACCCCTGCCAGAATTTCAAATGATGCAGAAAGAGAATAACTGTTTTGCAGCTGGATTTTAGCATATAAAATGGTATATGAGGGGTTTCTGTGTTTTATGAGGGTTTGTAACAGATTTTGGTTTGGAAGCTGGAGTTCCCTTGAAGCTTGAGGTCCTGTTGGTGATTTAGAAAGATTCAGATATTAATTTCTACCTTAGATGTAGAAATTACTATATATTTTTTATAGAGCATATATGTACACAATTATCACACTCGACAGAGAGATGTCTGATACGAACTGTCCCTGATTAGTAGGAGGCCACTGCTGGGACAGATAGCTTTCAGTATAAAATGGCCTAAAGGAGCCGCCTTTACTGCTAGAGGCTGTAGAAGAGTGGGGAGGGGTGCTTGCTTTGAAATTAGGTGAACAACTGTCTCCTTTTTAAAAGTGTACGGCTCTGCACTATTTTATGCTGAGTGTATCCTGTTACATACCCACCTAGAGACCAACTTTATTATAATTAGTCAACAGCCATCTATAGCTATTTTGCATCATTAAAACTTAATTAAAAATAGCTTTTACGCTTCCAAAAAAAATAACAGATCAAGTGTTTTTTTTTTTTTAATATTGCATATAAAGTGCAACTAAATCACTTACACTCACCTACCCAGAAATAGTTACATAAAGGAAAGAGACTAAAGAGGAATTTGTAAGGATGTGATAGATTCAAGCGTAAAAAAGCAAATGCTCATCCAATCCAGAACGTAAGGTCAGACCAACCTTGCCAATGGTTCATTTTTTCCAGCTAAATAGTACTAGACGTGGAAATGTACAAATGAAGAGGATACTTTACAAACTCGAGAGCATGTGTCTTTAGATATCCCAGTCCAACCGATTCGTTAAAAGAAGACATGTTGAAATGGATGTTCCTTTCTAAAAGAAAAAGGAAATATCAATGAAAACATTTACACTATTTTACATGGCATGGTTACAAAACAGCTTCATTAGGGTTCCACGCAGAAGAAACCTCAGTGGGAAGCACCATCAAAATATCTCAATTCAGAATTTACTGGACCAAAATTCCCAGCGTTCCCAAAAGCCCCAAGAAGGGAATTTAGGGAACTGAAAACCAGGAATCCAAAAAATGAATTGCTATTAAATAACAAGTCCACTGGGCTCTCATCAGCCACAGTCCATAGGTATATCAGAACCTTCTGCTCTCCTCCTTATCTATTTATGATAAAACAAGAGCCTGTGGGACATTGCTGATTGAAGTACTCCTGGGTCGCCGGGTTATGAAATGAGATTTTACACTGCTATGCCTGATTTAGGAACACCAGTACTTCATGCAGAATATTAATAAATACCCTAAGGGTACATAAGGGGCCCCTGTTCTCAGACACTTTTTGTGTAATTTATGACTGTACTATATAATCTGAATGTAGAGAGAGTTTTTCTCTAGCCACGGACAAGCAAAGCAGGATTCACCTTCACTGAATGAACTGAATACATAGCACTTTGTATAGTCAACTGGTCTTGAACAGGAATGGATATTGGTGCTATCCGTGTATAGATACAGCGCACCCTATTGCTATTCACATTTATATAAATGAATACATCACTTGACACATATATAAATATATAAATAAAATCTACAGTAGGAATAGTGCTGTGTAATATTATGTTCTAGATACTACTGCCTCCTTGTGGACAGACATATTGCTAGATTTCACTTGAAAAATACTGGAACCTGAACAGCATATTGCTATACATAATCCTCTTGCCCAGCTATGTTTGTTGGAGATTAACCCACAGGGTATACATGGAAGAATAAGGTTAATCACCTATATACATGCTGGATTATAGTGAACAGAAAAAAGTCAACCTCATTGTTCTTTATCTAATCCCATGAACTGGGTTCAGATTTATATATTATACTATACATCCCAGGCCATTCTGAATTACAGGAAGGCCCCCTCCCATAGACTCCATTATAAGTAAGTAATTGTAAAAATGATTTCCCTTTTCTCTATAATACTTGATCCAAACTATTAAACAATTAATCCTTATTGTAGGATAAACAACCCTACTGGGTTTATTTAATTTTTACATTATTTTTTAGTATGGAGATCCAAATTATCCATAGATCCAGGTCCCAACCATTCTGGATAACAGGCCCCATACTTGTATATCTATTATCAATTGAAGTCTAAATATGTATTTAGTTATCAGTTTATTCGTCCATGTAGAGGTTTTCGCTCATATGAATGATATGTTATAGGGATCAATAATCACAGCACTGATATTTACGAAACTGTAATAGCTTTGTAGGCTCGCTCTTGTTTGCTTACCTAGATATTTGGCCAGTATGAGGTATATACTGTATACGTTCATAGCATACAGAACATAGTAATACAGGTATATATCATCCATGAGGGGAGCCAGTCATGTTTAAATTTATATTCATTTATATTTATCAATAATCCTATATGTATTACATACTTCGCTATCTGCCTCGCTTTTAAACCTGCACAATTGACCTCGCAAATTTATGTAGAGTTTCTAACATAAATCATCCCACTGCTTCTGATATACCCTGATTTATGTTACGGCAACTTTAGAGCAGCCAAATGATTCAGATCCGCAGGAATAAATAAAAGCTGGCAGGGTACAGCAAACTCCTCTGATAACAGAATGCTTCAGATCAAAAGTAACACACAGGATTGGCAGTTCAGGGGATACATACCCCCATATATAATAAAAGGTAATAAGTTTGCCCAGGAGCAGTAACCCATAGCAACCATGGTTGCTATGGGTTACTGCTCCTGGGCAAACTTCATGCCTTTGGGTAAATAACCCCATTATACTCTACACAGTCAAGATATTTACCTTCAGCCACTTTGAAGCCCTGGAACTTTACAGGCTGAGCGTAGTTGATCATCGATGACAGAAATGGATGAATGTTGGTAGTGGCACCTACGTATTTATAGGATGCCATCCAAGCTTGCTCGTCCTCCACTGTTATAGCACCCTAAACACAAACAGTTAAAAGGTCTTACTGACTTATTTATTCACCTTGTTGCAAAGGCAGGGAAGAAGGGACTAAGACATTGATGTTACAAATTGTGAAAACGTCACCACAGCTCACAGATAGCGTGCAGCATCGCTTCAGTTTTCCAAAGTCACACAAAGTTGCCTGCAGGAGGAAACGTCACATGACTTTGGAATACCAAAGCGAAGCGCTGTTCTATGGTGGGCAACTGAAGCACTCCGTGGGACATTAGCCTTAAGGCAGTCGGTATGGACAGGGCCCATTGCAGGCAGTGCCTCCTGCTCTCTAACTTGTGCATCCGAATGACACGTACATTAGTAATTGCTTAGGGGGCGGGTTAAGGTCCCTTGGACTGATTCGGCAGCTTATCGGCCCGTGTAGGGGCAGAAACGAGGGGCCTGCCCAACCAATATCTGGCCTAAAATTGGCCAGATATCAATCGACCAGGTTAGAAAATTCAGTCGGATCGGGGACCGCAATGGCTCGTTGATGCGGTCCCCGAACCGACTGCCCCATTGACGCCAATATAATTATTTTTGTTTTCACCTACACGCTCCCTGATATCACCCACCCGTAGGTGGGGATATCGGGTGAAGATCTCAACGTGTATGGGGGACTTTAGTCTATGTTTCTTCCCCACCTACTCCTTTTGGGGAGAGAGCTGCCTAACGCAGGAAATAAAATGATGGACAATCACCTTTTTGTTGTTATTTTCTTGTTCAGCATCTTCAGCCATCTAGGATGAAAAATCAACAAATGAATCCTATTCATGGGTGTTTTCTATCTGTTGTGCTAATGGTAAACTTTTTCCTGTACTTTTAGCTTTTCTGGGAGCAAAAGACAATAGGGAACAATATATACTTGCCAGCAACATTGTGCATCCTGTAATGATCAACCCCAATCTACGTAACATTGGATATATGTTTATACTGCACTGACATTTGTGGCATCATGCTGCTTTTAAGCCAAAATTCAAATTTGGGTTGTTTATTCTGCACCAGTTATTAGCTCCCCAGTATGTGCAGCAGAGCATTTTCAGACAAGAACCACATGTAACGGGGAATAGTAGAAACGCTGTCCATGGGATTTTATAGCTGTGGGCTCTGACAGCAGGGTGACATTATATGTAAAACATACCTTTTTGGCAATATTTGCAGCTTCCTTTTGGCTGAGGTCGTCTGAAGACAGTTCACTCCCGAATTTAAATTCTGGATGTGCTTCCTCTTCTTGGTCAGCTATAAATGTAAATACTTATATAAGTATACGAGATATCTTGTTTCTCCACATGACCCATCCATCTGACAAACTTACCGTTTTCAATTTCCTCTTCAATGTCATCTTCCAGGATACTGACTGGGGTTGCTGTTTCTCCAGCCTCCATCATACTTTTCAGTGCTTCTAGCTGTTCTGTTGGAATAAATACAAATAAACAGAGGATATTTAGCATAAGTACTGATTAAGTGCTAAATTAATTAATGTAAACTGTGATAGTGACTCTGTGATGCCAAACGATTGAATGTGGGGCCAAATGATCGAATTAGAACAATGGGTATAGGCGTCTGTCGGTTCGGGGACCGCATCAATGAGCCAATGCGGTCCCTGATCTGACTAATTTTCAAACCTGCCTGATCGAGATCTGGGCGATTTCAGGCCAAATATCGGTCGGGCAGGCCTGTCGTTAGAGCCCATACATGGCCAATAAGCTGCCAAATCAGTCTAAGGGACCGATATCGGCAGCTAGAATCGGCCCGTGTATGGCCACCTTTAGTCTTTTGCAGTAGCAGAGATCTATTATGGGCAACTCGCTCTGTGTAGCCTTAATATGGAGATCCAGATTATAAAAAGACCCCTTTTCTGGAAAACCCCAGGCCCTGAGCATTTGGGATAACAGGTCCCATACCTGTATAAGGATAACCTTACATGAATGCCTGTTTGCAAAACTAAAACTGGAGCACACTATTGTTCATTACATATGTTTTGAACTATAGAGCAATGCAACTTTGAGGCCAACAATTTTAATACCAGCCAATGATAGGCA
This sequence comes from Xenopus tropicalis, assembly GCF_000004195.4. Taxonomy (NCBI): domain Eukaryota; kingdom Metazoa; phylum Chordata; class Amphibia; order Anura; family Pipidae; genus Xenopus; species Xenopus tropicalis. The sequence continues at coordinate 26,393,229 of NC_030681.2, read as the reverse complement.
CATTTTAAAATTTGCCAAGTGTATATAAGCAAAGAGTGGACAATGGGGTTTGATCTGAGCCTCATTATAGTGCTAGATTCCCAGGCTCTTTGCCTGTCCTATGAAACATTTAAAAAAAAAAAAAGGCAGTGTGGTCACAACACATCTATTTATATTTCGGGAAACTTTGCCCCTGCTCTAGTATTCTACACCAGCCAATCAGATCTAAGGTATCTAATAGAAAAGCAATACATTCCACCTTCTTACTAGGTGATGTGGGTTACCAGGAATGTAGAAAACTGTAGACCAATTATTGCATGACATCAAAACTATAAGTTCAATGAAATATGTTATATGCTATAGCTGATTGCTCAGAGTTAATATACACATACAATATACATCATTCTTTTCTTATTGGGGATAACAGGGTAAGCAAAGGTGAATAGCCCCCATGCTATATGCAGCAATAATGAAAAAAAGAAATAAGAAAAAGTTGGGATAAGCAGTGATATTCTGAAATTGTTTTAGTACAGAACAGTGGTCTAATGTCCTTGGATGGATACGGTAATGGCAGCCCTGCAGCCCATGCTGGTTGTTATGGCGTGGTGCATCTGGATTCTGCGCTTCTGTACTTGCAGCACAATATATTCACTTGGATGCTAATACGCCAGTGTAGGGCATGGGAGGAAAAATGCATAATGCTATTACCATTCCAAATCACTTTCCTCCACGGCGCACGGAGGTTCTAAAGAACTGAATAATCTGCAGTCTATTTCTAGGAACAGGGTATTTTACATAAGGACGGGGGAGAAATGTATTCAGATTATGTATTATTATGATGTGTTTCACCCAGTACATGCTTAGAATGAAGGAGGAGGGGGTGCTTAAAATTGCTGCTTCTACTATCTGTCATTCTACATGAAAATCAACAGAACAACTATTGGCCAGGTAGATGATCCTTAAATTGGGGATGAAGGCTCACTGACTGGGTGTGGCCCTCAAGGAGATTTTTATGGCTTCCAAACATGGGCCCCTGTAAAATCTGAGTACGATATCCCCAATATATTCTATTCCATTCCCTGTTATACAGCCCAATGCATGGCAAAAGTGCTGCTCAAGGTCACTTCAAGGGCATTTTGGGTAGAAATAGAGGCTAAAGGAATTCTACTGTACAAGATAAATGGGATTTTCAAGTCCATTTCCACTGTCACAATGCATTCCCTTTAAATAATGCTGCATTTATATTCACCCTATTTCAGAATGCCTTTATTCACATTTGCTTCCTTTACAAATAAGGTTGTGCTCATGGGGCTGCAGTGCTCAAATAGAGAGGGGCTGGAGAAGAGACATACTTACCTTAGTAAAGAATTGTATGATCCCAGAAAGCAATCTGGGGTGAATAGAAACCCATTAGGGCACATGAACTAATCTGTTGTGCCTGGGAGCATAGTTTCTGCAGTCTGTGTGGGATTACAAATCTGGGCAGTACAGATGGAACAAAGGCAACCCTGTATTTGATGGCTGCCCTAGGCAGGTGGTAAGTACAGGGCACCTTTCACCCATTGGTGCTGCACAGCTTGCATGCCTAAATGATGCACAAGTTAGGAAGAAGGGGGGGTCTAAGTGGACAACCAAGTTCTGTTTATACCAGTCCACCCCTCCTGAATATTGTTGTAGGCAAGTTGTTCCCTGCCCCACGCTTCTTAAATGAAGTCCCAGTGTTACTGTGAAGTCCTGCCCCATCAAAAGCAACAATTCCAACAATTCCCTTCCCTTTTGAGGGGAGGGAAGAGTTTGGACTAAAGTTGGACAGCTCTGAATCAGACTATGTGTGTTTATGTACAAATATATCGACACACACCGTACTTTATACAATTCCTGCAGCAAGCAGACACGTCACTTACTTTTTTCCACTTCGGCCTTCAGCCGCTTGTTTTTAATCAGTATTTTTCGCTTGAGGTCATTAGGAGAAGGTAAAGGTCTGCCAGTGTCCAGCTGAAATGCAAGAAGTGGGAGTTACTAAGAGCAACATTTACATGCACTAATTACTACTGTAATTCCAAACCAGCTCAATGCATGCACCTCAACTCGCTGCAACCGAACATGCACCCTTTCATTATGCCACCCATTTGATGGATATCAGGTTACATATTTTTATCCAAAGAGCAAATGAATGGACTACAGGAAGTGCAATGATAGCTCATGATTTATAAATGTGCTTTTTCTTGTACTCATTCTATAACCTGGTAAGTTATAACCAGACTTGGTATATACTGACTAACAATAGATTCTAACTTTTCTGGCCATGGGACTGATTTCCATACAACATGACTGCAGCATTGCCTGCTAAATGTACCTGAAGCTGTGAGATCCCACCGGGGCAGGCTCAGTGAGTAAGCACATGCTGTATTATGAAGCCTATCATCCACCTTCATTGCAATGCTGCTTCCCTTGTGAGTGACATTAACTACAGACTAAAGGGGTTATGTAATAAAAGGCACTATGTTTGTCCAGGAGCAGTAACCAGGAGCAACCAATCAGCAGGCAGAATTTTCATGTTCACATGTTTAAAAGCAAACATCTTATTGGTTGCTATAGGTTACTGCTCCTGGGCAAACATAGTGCCTTTTATTACATATAGGGGCAAATGGGTAGGGTCAATTGTGGAAGCAATTTTTTTTTTATGAAGAATACTGGGATCATATTTGAATTCAAAGTACACTGATGAACGTGGTAGGTTCCAGGTAGGTCTAAATCTTCCATTCTGGAATTAATCTTAATTTGGCTTTTAGAGAACTAGAGATTGTGCACATACTGTCCACTCAATTAGTAGGAAGCTAAAACAAACACACGCCAATTATACTGAAATGATGTGATAAAAAAGCACAGGAGAATAAGGCAAAATATCGGCATGCATTAACCATTTAGAAGACAAACAATAAAAGGTGCCATGTTCCCATTCACTCTGAGCAGAACTCAGTGGAACCCATCCCCAGAGCCATCTCATTCCTACAGAAGCTATGAACACATTTTTAGGCCCCACTAGGTGGCAGTAAAGCTCAGGGTTTTTACTTGAGCTGTCATCGTTGCATGCTCGGCTTTGCTTGTTGAACGCAGTGACATGTTCATGTGGGAATGAACAATATTTCTCTGCTTCAGTGCCTGAGAGCCCTGCAATGAAGTGAACAGCATAGCGACCAATAAGCTAACACCCCGACAAGCACAATATAACGTGGGGCAAAGGCAAACATACCGGGTGACTCTCGAGGGCCTTGCTCAGTAAGAGGTCGCCGAATATTTCTTCGCAGTATTTTGACATCTTGTACTGCTGATATTTACTAGAATGGGGAAATAAAAGACACTGTTCAATACAGGAACATGAAGCAGAGATGTCTACTCTCCCTGGGTTCCCTATACCAACATTACATTCTATGCCATAGTGGCAGCTACTGACTGGGGACCAACAACATAGTGCTCCATATTATTATTATTATAGCAACAGCCTAATGTTACACTTGCTCAGCTGCCAGGGGGGTGTGCACTAAATTGGATCTCATGGCTCATATCCACATATATATATATATATACATATCATTTTATTATAATTATTGTGTGGCTGTTATAGTTTAAATCTGGATAACCTTTTGTTTGTCTATCTATTTATTTATCTCTCATCAATCGGTTATCTCCACATTGCTGTCTACTTTTCTCATCTATTGTTCTATTTCTCATCTGCCTCTTTATCTCTCTCTATCTTTTATCACATTTCTCATCTCTGTACCTATCTATCACATCTCTCATCTCTGTACCTATCTATCACTTATCAATATCTCTCTGTCTCTTATCTATCTCTGATTCTCTATTTCTCTCTAATCTTTCACCTACACATCTTCATCATATCTATCTCTACCTCTGATCTATCTATTTCTCATCTATGCTCATCTATCTCTCTTATCACTCATCCGTCCCATGGGCGTCCACAGAAGGGGGCAAGAGGGGGCACTTGCCCCCCCCTGGAAAAGTAGCAAAAAAAACAAAAACCTTACTCCGTTTCTGCAGTCCCCTCAAGCCCGTTTTTGCTGTGCTCCGATTGGATCTTTCTTCTTGTGGATTCTCCAATCAGAGCACAGCTTCCTTGACAGACAGTAAAATTGACCAATCAGAGCACACATGCACACAGGGATCGGGAGATTTTGCAAACTGGAAACAGAAATAAAGACTGAAAAGAAGAATCTGCCCCTGTAACTTTACCTAAGAACCAACTCTCAACTTTTGCTGCAGTTTTCATCCCACAGGCACTATACCCAGGTACTATACCCAGGCACTATACCCAGGCACTATACCCAGGCACTATACCCAGGCACTATACACAGGCACTATACCCAGGCACTATACACAGGCACTATACCCAGGCACTATACACAGGCACTATACACAGGCACTATACGCAGGCACTATACCCAGGCACTATACACAGGCACTATACCCAGGCACTATACCCAGGCACTATACCCAGGCACTATACCCAGGCACTATACCCAGGCACTATACACAGGCACTATACACAGGCACTATACCCAGGCACTATACCCAGGCACTATACCCAGGCACTATACCCAGGTACTATACCCAGGCACTATACCCAGGCACTATACCCAGGCACTATACCCAGGCACTATACCCAGGCACTATACCCAGGCACTATACCCAGGCACTATACCCAGGTACTATACCCAGGCACTATACCCAGGCACGTGTTGTGTTGTTGTTTTTTGCACTTACTATTTTTTTTTTTTTTTGTCATTGTTTTGTTCATTTATAGTAAGTTACAGTGGGGCCAATGTTGTGTATCAGTGCCAGTGTTATAGTGCCAGGGCCTGAATATCTGCCATCTGTACCCACTGCTTCTCACTGTATATAATGTGCTGGGTTTGTAAATACGGACTGCGTCTCACTGTATATAATGGGGAGTCAGTACCCACTGCCTTTCTTGCTATAAAACTAACATTAACACATCTAAAGGGGAGGTTCCCTTTAAATTAACCTTTAGTATGTTATAAAATGGCCTATTCCTAGCAACTTTGCAATTGGTCTTCCTAATTAATTTTTTTGAATAATTTGCCTTTCTCTTCTGCCTCTATACAGATTTCAAATGGGGGCCAAAAAATATTGCTCTGTGAGGCTACAATTTTATTATTATTATAATTTTGTATTACTTATTTTTCCAAGTAGGCCCCTTAACTATTCATATTCCCATCTCTTGTTTAAATCACTACCTGGTTGCTAGGGTAAATAAGACCCTAGCAACCAGATAGCTGCTGAAATACCAAATGGAGAGCTGCTGAACAAAAAGCTAAATAACTGAAAAACCATTAAAAATAAAAGTGAATTCGAATGCGAACTACCCCTTTAAGCGAACTGATCACAAACACAAATGTTTGCAGATCCCCTCACAGAAGTGCGCGTATGAATACTTTTACATACTAAACATTTTAGGGTAAAAAAAAAAGTACCCCCACCCGCACTTTTGTACAGTATCCCTGGGAGTCAGTGGGAACGGCAAGAGGTAGTTGGGAGGTTAACTTTTTACGTCAGCAGCGAATCCACTAAGTGTCACATTAGCTGTAGGTCAGTCTGTGTATGGGCCATATTTAGCCTCCCCTAGTATCATCCTGCAAAAAAAAATAAATATATATATATTTATCTGTTGCAGGATGATGCTAGCTTACTTGCCCCCCCTTGGAAAATTTTCTGCGGACGCCCATGATCCGTCCCTCTATTTCTCTGATCAATTTCTATTTATCTTTCTTTATTTTATTAGCTTTATTTCAGATCTGCTTTAATCTAGCATTGATTTGTTGTAGTGCAAACTAGGCACTGATGCCACTTGCCAGCTGGAAGTTTCCAATTGCTGGTTCATTAGGAGCCTATTTTGCCCATGGTGCAGGTAACTATTGTGACAACCTGAATGACTTCCCCCAAGGAAACAAGCATAAGGCTGAAGTAGTACAGTAATAAAATCAATTTGTGTGGTGGGTCCCGGGGTCTGTATCCTGGTGGGAGAATTACAAAATGATACTTGTATGCGACAAGCCGAAACAAAAATAATGGGACTGTGCAAATACATTTGTGTTGCTTTGTCACTTGCAATGGAGAAATACTGAAATATTTACCCAGAGAGGGCTATTTTATATAAGCAATTATAAGGCATGGGAAAAATCACAGTTATAGGCTGCGCCTATTTTCAGTGGTGCATCAGTGTGCATCATCACTGCATCTTGTCCCATAAAGGCACACTGGTCAAGCTGGATCCTTTCTGCAGTAATTCATCATTATAACACTATCGTTGGCTTAACAAATAAACAAGTGCAAAAGGCAGGTACAGTTCCTGTGCAAGGTTTTCCTAACTTAAGGCTCACTTGTCTTTGGGCCCCTTACCTGATGTCACCCTCACAGTATCTGATCTCCACTGCAGTGCCGTACAACTCGTACCTGTAGCCATGGGCACGAGACTGCTGAGATCAGATGGTGTGAAGAGCAAGAAAAACAAGGAACGTCAGAGTAGTGCCGTATGTGACTGAATGTACAACAGCACCTAAAACATGTTGGAAAAGCCCTCTCATACAGACCAGGAATAATTTATTTGGCAAACAGAATAAACAGGAAGGTAAATCAGCTACACTATTTATGCCCCATCACTAATTCCTATTAACTTGAGCAAATGTGCCATTATATTAGCTACCCAGGGCGTATACATGCTCAGTAAGAGATTTACTGGAGTGCTAAACATGCAATTACAACGCAAGTTGCATATCTGGGAGAATGATTCCACTTGGCAGTTTTTGTGTATATGCCATATTCACATACTTTTCAAGGGGTGGGCGAGTGCCTGATGCAATTGCAATGTGCCTGGCCCAACTGCATGCCATACACCAAAAACACTGCAACTGCGGGCGTAGTTTGTTGCAAATCAGGTGCCACTGCGCGGAAGTTTGTCTTTCCGGTGTTTAGCATGTGAATGACATCTGCACCCGTTCTTTAGGGGCAAGTGTGCTGGGTGCAAAGGGAATCCTGTAGCTACCACCTTGTCAGGAGGTGGCGGTAACTTCAGAATCCCACTGCACCAATTGGCGCAGCAGCACCTGATTTGGAATAAAACACAAGATTGAATGGAAAATATGTGGAAATGCAAAGAGTGCATTTTGATGGGTTTAACGTGCAACTGACTGCAGGGAAAAGTGTGGGAGCGCATTTGCCTTTGCAGATGTAAATCAGCCCTATAATAGTTGCAGAATACTTTCAATAAATCCAATCTGATCTGTGGGTTTGCCTTATAACAATTGCCTTATGCAACATATTCACACAAATTCCAGAAATGGTTGCCTTGGCTAGAATGAGAGGGAATGAAACTGTACCTGCAGTGGTTCTCAAAGGAAAGGATCACTGGATATTCTGATGTGACAAATGCGGTGTCTTTGATGGCCTGGATTACATCCTAGAGATTAGACAGGAGACATTGGTTACAGAGGAAAAAACACTAATAGCAAGTGGTAAAGATAAACACCTCAAAATGAGTCAAAATATAAAAGGAATTCCAACCCAATCGATATTAACCATTAAAATCTCCCATTTAAGGGGAATTCATAATAAATACCAATAATAAACATTAGTTTGTCCAGATCAAATTCAGAAAATAAACACAATAGTTTAAAGCCTAGTTAAAGAAACACTAACACATACTGGGTAAGTTACAAATATATGGGGGTATGTAATGACATAGAACAAAAAGTAGAGCTTATTCCATGTAACCTTATAAACAGACTCACCTTAAAAAGGATGTCGGTACACATTGCTTTCCCATGCGTTATTATTGGCTCCTGATCTTCCCCTTTTCCATCCCAGCAATCCAGTTCAACGCACCTTGTAACACAGACAATATGGAGTGTTATACCCATGCCCCTGCCCAGCTGTGACACGTCCCTTCTGTTTTTTTTTTTTGTTAGAAGATTAAAACACAATAGGAGGGCTATGGAAGTGACCTTCAAAGAACCAAGGGGGTCAAAGCAGCAGGGGAAAAAATATATAACGGCAAAATAAAAATTGATAATGTTATAATTCCCCTAATCATACTTAATAGTTGACGATGTTGTTCCACGCAGCCAGTAAATGCTACCTGCTGACTGGCTGCTATGGATTTACTAGAAGTGGAGCAAACTGTGCAATCTGTGCATCAATAAGAGTTTGACTGGCTAGGGCTTGGGTTCTTCAAGTCTTTATTCATCTCAAGAAATTTCATAAAATTGCCAACCTGCATCCGGCCAGCAGGACCTGTCTGTACATCTCCACTGATGATTTTCCACCAAACTGTCTCCCAGTGAGGTACGTGTTGTGGGAGGAACTGATAAAGTAATGCGCCAAGGGATGTTCCATTTCTTGGTAGAGTTCTAAGCGGTCCAGGAAGACAGGGGCATTTTCATCTGACATCAGATACCTGCAAAAGCCATGACTTGATATCTGACCTGCAAGAGAGAAAAGGTTTAGAAGGGGATACTAGAAGGGAATACATACAGCTGTATCTGTTTGCATTATTTCAATCACTAAAAAACACCAGAAGTTTTCCCAGTAGCAACTGCTCAGGAAAAAAGTTTAATTGCTTTATCAAGCATTACATGGAAAGAGAAACAATCCTCAGGCTGGAAATGTTCTTGGTACAAATGACATTTTTAATCTGTGTACTAATTGCTAAATGGTCCCTACGGCTTACGTCGGGGATATCAATGTGTGACCTTCTTTCTGTTGCCAGAACCACCTACAGGGCATCTTAGGCTTCTGGGGGTTGTAGTTCAACTCAGGTCTTACAACTCCTATATGAATAAGGACATTTGATTGCTATGTAGACACAGGCAAGATGATCCACTTGCTCCTACCTGCTTTCTTCAGCTCTTCATCTGGTTCATAGGTTTCAATTATCTGCATGGCCCTTTTGGCATCAAAGAATGGGAAGAGAATCTCGTTGAGACGAGGATCTCGCTGATGCTATGTTTGAAACACAACAGAGTTCAACAAAAGATTATAATCATTTATCCCTTTGTGAATGCATTAAGGCCCACAGTCTGCTTCAATAAAACTGTACCTTTTAGCGGAATAACACAATGATAGCAGCGCTCCTTTTAAAACACACCACACGGTCTACAAGTTATTAAACAAGCCTATCATTAATTTCTCTTGTCTTTTGTATCAAAACAAATGTAACAGGATTTTTTAAAGAAATGGCACTGATCACGTTTGCTTTCATTGTTCTTTATAAACACTGGGAAAAATTTACACCTGGGCAGTAACCCATGGCAACTTGGTTACTGCCCAGGTGCAAATTTGTTCTAATGAGCCCCTGTGAGAGGAAAACGAATTGGATTCAGAAATTGGTCTTTCGTTCTTGTTACTGGAATAATATTTGTATCTTCTCCTTACTTTCAGTCAATTAATTGCCGGTGCATATGAATAAAAACCAAATGGCATTAAAAAAAAAAAGGCTAACTGTGAAATATCAATGTGTGTGCATCATACTAAAGGCAATTCTTATTGATAAGAATGAACTGACTTGTTGTTGGCATTTATTGGCAAACTTACTATTATTTTGTAGCCTTTTTAAACTGGGTAAAGGAAGTAAATATACACCGGTTCTTAAGGTGATAAAATTAAAAAGTTAATGAAAAACAGTCAGCATGCAACATGAGGTTCTGTCTTGAAGCTATAAAATTCTGAGCAGAATCATGATTTTGATGCCTGCCAAGCTTGGCAAGGGTATGACCATGCACACATGTATGCATCAATTCCTCATGGCTTAGAGGCTGCTGTGAGCAGTTCAGATAATTCAAATAAGCCAGCAACTACAATGAACAACGTTTTTGTTTCTAATATAATACAGATAATACTATGTGGAGCTGTGTAGGTTGTTAGGTAAAGTTTGCCACAGTCCACAGACCCACTACAACCAGTGTCTCTGCCCAAAAATGTTTGATATTGGGTGGGAAATCCACTGAGGCGCTAGCAGGCTTTGATTTTCTACTACTAACTAGGTGAGAAAAAAATTCACAGACAAGGTGAGATCCACAAGATCCAGAAACAGAAAGTGGCCAATGCCATGACCCTTAAAGAACAGTAACCACACACTATTAGATAAGGAAGATAATCGTGGTGCAAAAGCTCCCTAGATGCCCGGTAAGGAGTAAAAAGACACAACAGTGATTGAGATTGGAGCCACACACACGGAAATTCTATAGTGGTACTTAGCCCATTTATTTGGCCATAGAGTGTGAAAGACATAGCTAACATTTTGAGGCTTCTGCACCAGAAAAGTTATCTATTTGTTCACACAATGTGGCAGAACAAATAGGTTAAGCACCATTGTTGCATTTAGTGTGTTGGGCTCTAATCTCCTTATCTCTCATGAGATCAGTTACCATTGCTACTCTTAGCACAAGACCTATTCCCTTCTAACAGTTGAAACACATGTTGATGGCCTGTATGGCCCTTCCATATGACTTCCATACAAGCAACAAACCATAAAGATAGGGCATTTAAACCTAGCACCTATAAGCTTGTAATAGTGGTTACTACTCCATGGGGACATACTCCAACTTAATATCACAAAGAGAAGCAAACTGAGCAGGCTTGATATGATAATGTATACAGAATAAAAGGAAAGAAATCTTGTGTTTATTTTCACAGAGGACTCAGAGCAGCAGTTCTGTAAGTGTTTATGGCTGTATTTACATGGACCTTTCAGATAAAGCTTACTTGATGAGTGCCTTCCATTAGTTGTTACCTGAATGCAGGTTTCATGGATGTCTAAGGGTGGTGAGCATACACATTTATAGACACAGGTAGTAGAGGTAAATAAGAGATGCGTCTGGGTATCAGCCAGGCATGAGGTAGCTCCAGTCCATAAGACAACAGTTTTGTCGTTGTTGTCTATATGGCCGCATCTTAAGGAAAATATGCATTGATTCTGACGTTTACTGAGGTGGGTGAATGGCCCCCTAATCAGGCGTGCTCTATCTGCACACACTTTAGGGAATCTACAGTAATCGCTCTTACAACACATGGCTAAACTGGTTCTACATTTGCATCCTCCAATGTTCTTCTGCATTGGACACTGCGGCATTAATAGTTATGTAAACAATTACATATTAAATAAAAGCTTTCATTATAAATGTGAAAAACGGAAGAAGCAGTATTTAACACTACTTAACTTAAGGCATTTGTTATGGTGGGAAACAGTGGGATTTTTACAATGCAAAGACCATGGCATCATATGTTACAGAGACATATTGTATACCCATAATGCAACAAACATCTATATAAAAAAAATGCCCAATAAGAGCAAGACAATTTCACACACAGGATCACGAAAGCAAACTGGAAAAGCAGACATGTAGAAAGCAGAGGAAGATATGAGGGAGCGTTTTATTGGCAGCACCTAGATGCACCCATAGTAGGAATCCCAGCGGATCAGAGGCAAAGCAAACTGATTGTATGAGACATGCAATGGGAAGGGCTGGAGAGGGGAAGCCACGGCAGACAGACTATAATAGAAGTTAATGTATGAAAAAGCTTACTTCATTTAGAAAGCTCACTAATTGGTCTACCGTTAAATAATCAGATTTGTCTCCATTGCTGAAAAGAAATTTATTAGAAAAAAGGTAAGTTCTCAAGTATATGGAAAATAGAATTCACAATCTGAATTTACGACATATGGAATATATATATATATATATCTTAATATGTGATAAATCTTAAGACTTGTTCGAGAAGGCTGTTATTGCTTGATATAACTAAAGCCTGGTGTTTCTGTGAGATAACAACATAGGTTATGTAGAATGTTAATGTCTAACCAAGCAAGTTAATCTGTACAGGGTTAGTAAAGGCCGGTGCACAACAAGAACATTAATCAGGTGTAAAAGGAAGTGTTTCTGCTCATGTTCCGAGGAAGAAAGCAAATGTTCTGTCCCAGGGGTTAATATGTTCTCCGGAGCTAGTAAATAAAGCATGTAATGCAAATATATGTGTGTGTGCTGCATACATATATTTGGAAAGGAGAACAGCCTAAATCATACAGAGAAAGGAATGTGGGTAATTGGCTATAAGGAAACTTACATTTTTTTAAATAGTTCCTCTGTGTCGGTGCGGGGGCAGATCTTTTGCGTGAGCTCATAAAACTTATCAAAGGTGAAGGCCGATGGTTCAATTTCATCGTTCTGTGTAAAGCAAGAAATAGAAAAATATATATTTGTGCCTAGAAAATATATAAACAGGGTAATTAAAAGTATTCCCCCTTTTATTATTTTATATAGTTTTCTGATTCTTTAGGGGAAAAATGCCTTATGTCCAAGGGCAAGCTCAGGGTGGCAGCTGCATCGCAGCTGGCCTAAACAAAAAACAGAACTCTAACATACCCATGCCCCTGAACCTAGAATGTCTTTAACCATACAAATGTATAGGATTAATAATAACGTACCAATTTTGGCAAACACACCAGCTGACAAAAGCTGCTGGATTGGCCACTCCCTGCTGTGCTGTATGAGGCCAAAACCACAGCCTGCCCAACAAATATGTGGTTGGGAATTGAACAGATATCTATTGGGCTGGTTTGAAAGGCAAGGTAAAATGCAAGAAATGGGACCACTCTACTAAATGTTAGAAACCGCAGATGGGGATCACAAGGGCCCCTATATATCTATGTGACGTATACAAACTGAGGCAGAGCTCTATTGGGAAAATTATTTCCAATACTTGCATCCTCTCTCTATAGATATGCCTTGGGGGTTCTGTACTGTGCTTCACAACAAATTGGAAAAGCAATTTAACATGCATGCCTACACATACCTTTCCACTGGGAAGGCCTAACTCTTTAAGTGCTTGAAAGATGACTTTTTCTGTTTTTCCTGATGCAAATGTTCTTGTAATACTAAAAGGAGAGAAGAGAAAATATATAGATTAAGTCTTACATGGTGTTTTAATTATTACTAGGAGCCCAAGAGCATCTGTAGGTACAGAGAACTACATCACGAGTAGAATGCCTACCATGCAGGTTCTTATCACCAATCATCAGCAAGCATTTACTGGTCATCTGTTTAAAACCAACATTTCATTGGTTGTTATAGGATACTACACCCAGGAAAACTTTGTGCCTTTTATTACATATGGGGGTATATTTCTCAGCATTCCCTCCTGTTAGTAAATACATGCTATTGGCAATTCAGCTACTTATAACCAAATATTTTTTAAAGAGGCATCAAAGTATTATAATTTGCTGTAATAATAATAATATCTATACATTCTACAGTGGTATAAAATAATTTTTGCACATTTTCACCTTCTTTTCCGTTATACACATATAACGAGGTGTATTAAAAAGCTCAACCTTTCCACAATGTACAGTGTTTCACTGTAACAAATCAGCATGGAGCATTTGCTAGTCACCTGTTTGGGAGGAAACAAATTATTGAATGGCACTGGGAAGTAAAACAGGTGCCAATGTTGCCCCATTTATTAAATAAACCCTATCTGGAGTCATATGGGTTAATAAAGTAACAAAATTTAAACTGTCTAGCCACCAATGGCCAATGGGGTTTTGCCTTTAAACAACTGACTAGTAAATGCTGTTTTTGATTACATGCCATGTACTACTAGGCCTGGGGCAAATCCGGACACTTTTATTACAAGTATTCCAAGTCAAGACTGTCAGCTGTTCAGTTACCTCCTTACTGGGATCTTTCCACTGATGTTTGTTAAAAATGTCAATTTCATCCAGCTGGTGGGGAGAAACAAAAAGTGTAATTAATATAATTTATACCAGTTTTTGCAGGGAACTGTAAGATATTCAAACTAAATAAAAATGTATTTGAATTTTGATTTACCTTTCACAAACCCCAATCTAGAAAATAACAGACTAAAAAGAATGCTGTGAGACTGTGATTCTCTCAATGTGCTAGTACAACTTCCCAACATGTTCATTAATGAAGCTGAACAGCACTTATCAAGATAATCACAGGTTGAGAACTGCTGCCCTAGGGGAACTAATAACCTTGATTTGGGGGCCCAGCCTCAAGAGCAGTTGGGGTGAGATTTGGGGAGAATGCCTATTTGCTCTCCTAAATACCCCTGAAAAGCCAGCGTGAAGGTCAGCCAGGGTGAGGTCTGTGGGAGAACACAGTCTCATGTCTGAGATTTTCTTGGAACTATAGCTAAATGGTAGCAAAAAAATGATTTTGTGTCACATTTTATACTTGTGCAGGGTTAGATTGCTGAGTGCCCCACTTCCAATACACCTAAGTATGCATGCTGGGGGGGTTGGGTGGGAGATGAGACTTCCTTGGGGAGGTGCAGGGCCCCTGCAGCTGCACCCCCAGTCCAACCCATGTGCTCAGGTCAGAATAAATACAACATTTTGCATTTTTTGCAGAAAATTCTTTGTGGCACCACAATCTGTGTGCTGGCCACACAAGCACATTGGCCCTGACAAACATAATTGGTCTCAATATGGAGCCTGAGGCAAATATGTCCAAAAACCAATGGCCTAGATGCATGTACTTTTTAAATGCGCACTAAGGCCTGCACTTTTGCACGCCTTTGTTCTCTTGCATTTGCGCCCAGGGTGTCAGTAAACGACCCCTCATAACCGCTCTATTTCACGTTATCCGTAAAAGCAAAGCAAATTACAGAACAAGTATGACCTTTAGTGAGTACATTCTTGGTTGGTTAATATAAAGATCCTAACTACAAAAAAATACAAATAAAGAAAAAAATAAAGCTTTTATTGAGTTTTTGTATCCATTGAAACGAGATGAAATTGTAAGCAGAGGTAACAATGCACAAGAGCATGGCTGGTTTAACCTTAAATGCCCGGTTTTATAGAATTTAATATTTGTATGACACTCTTTTCAATCTATGTGTTTATGCTGTGAAAGAATTAGTGTCCTTGGCATAAAAAAATGTTATCTCTATTTAGCTGGGCGCTGTTGCTAGGGGTCTGATAAAAGCACTCGCTGGGTTTGTTGGGGGTTTTTGAAGGCCATTCAGAATGAGCAACATATAGTACGTACAATACAAGATAAAAAAGCAAAACCATCAGTTACACCACTTCTGTCAGATGACTTTTTCCCCTGAAAAGCAAAAGGCAAAGCTGCTGATACTTTTTAGTGCCCCTCATTATATCAATGGATCACAGCTCTTTCAGAACGCTATGGATTTCTATTGGTGTTCTCAGAGAGGAAGCCCATAGGGTTTAGAAAGGTGGAGAGGGCATCCACAAATACACATTATCCTGAGTCTATCTACAATCAACTCGCCTTAATCCTGGCAAGCATGCACCAATCAATACTCTGTACTGCATCACTAAATGTAGAGGGGGCACCCCTGGATCAACATTCTACCTCCACAGTATGTTGTGGATTGTGTGTTAGCTATTTATAGCCCCTGCTCAGATATCTGTGAACACAAAATTATTATATACACAGTGGGGTCGCTTTAATGACCCTCCTTAAATTTGCCACTCGGTAAAGCACTGATGGTGGTTTCACATTTAACAATTGATTTTCCTCAAATACTTTCCCGTATACACTGAGCAGTATCACAGGCCAGAAAGACATTTCACTGCTCAAAGCAGCCCAACACGTACTGATGAACTAGCACGAGACGTTGCTTTGATAAATGAGTCAATTCATTAAAAACTTCTCTCAGCAAAGTTTCAGATATGACAACTGCCAGCAGATGTGCAACTGCTGGCAATCCTTCTGGAATACGCCCCCCCCTTACTTAAGTTACATAACTTTCTGTGTCTAATAATTTCTCAATTTTTTTTATTAAAAAAAAAAATCTTTATATATTGTAATTATTATCATCATATAAAAAATGGATCCATTTCCTGAGAGACTAAGGTCTCCCACTACCAGGGGAAATGGTGTACTAAGAGCATAGGCGGAAGCCTTTAGAGACTACTATAATAATCTTTAAAATATGGATAACCAACCCCAGGCACACAGGGAATCCATTGAACCTCAGAGGAAAATCTTTATACAAAATAATGTACATACCATCCTCACACAACTAAAGTTGGAAGCTCTAAATGTACCCATAACCAAGAGGAAGATGTCTCTGCAACAAAAAAATCCCCTTGCCTATTATAAAAGATTAAAGATCTCTGCTGTCCTGACCCCACACCTGGTTACACTTCTTACTGTTTGCTGATGATCTATTAAAAACCCTATGGTTTCCTTGCAAAACCTCCACAACTTAATCATCCTTTATAGCCTCGTCTCTGGATACAAACTAAATATCCAGAAGACAGAGGCTCTTTCCCTAAATGTACCTCTAAATATATGAGAAACCATAAAATCTAGATTTCATTACAAACAGAAGGACCACACCATGAAATATTTGGGGATCAATCTGACCAAGTCCTACTTTACCTCTAAAAACACAACTTCTACCCATTGATTAAAACATTAAAGCGCTACATTGAAAATGGCAATCTTACCCTGCCTACCTATTACAGTACCAAGCCACACTCTAAGGCAGGGATCCATAACCACTGGCTCAGGGGTAACATGTTGCTCACCAACCCCTCTAATGTTGCTCCAAGTGGCCTCAAAGCAGGTTTTCATTTTTGAATTTCTGACTTAAAGACAAGATTCAGAGGCATAAAGACCATGTGTACTGTCAAGCAGAGCTTGCCAGTCATCAAATAACCAATCAGAGCCCTTATTGGTCATGAAATTTTTTCATGCATGCGTTGCTTCCCAACATTTTGTACATTTAAATGTTGCTCACAGGTAAAAAGGTTGGGGACCCCTGAGTCAGGGATTGGCAGAAGGTGTATTGGGCTAAATCCAGACACAGTGTCCCTAAAGCAGTCATGTTATCTAATAAATCCCAACCAGACTGGCAGTAACTGACATACAAAAATATTACAAATATTATTATATTATACACCAGATTCTGGCCTGGACAATTTATAAACCTACCTCCAAATGGACCTTTATCGAGCATCTCTCCTTGGCCCCCACACAGCCAAACTCCTTTCTTTGGCCAACCCAGAAACTTGTAAAGCTCCCTCCTAGTAGCCTCCAAGCTATTAAATTCATGCTTGGAATTTTGGGAAAATGTTGCAGGAAGACCCCCTTGGTCAGCTCCTCACCCATTCTGCAAACTGTCATTGCCAACCCTCTCTTACCTCAAGCTCTCCATTATGTTTAGAGAACACTGAGGCTTGCTTAAATTGTTCCAAATATATGATTTTCATCAAGTCATCAAGCAAAAACAACCTATTTTTCTAGACAAAGCCTGTGTACAATAACTAGGTGCCAGGTTTATAGGAAATCAATTTATCAGCAAATCCCACAAAGTTGCTCACATGCACATAACTATATAACTAGGTGGACTGTTTATAAACCATGAAAATGTGCAGCATTATACATAACACAAAAATAGGTAAAAAAACCTGTTTGAAAAACATTTGTCTATTCAAGCTGAAACTAATAAAGCCCCAAAAAAACCCTTATATAGGTTATATGAGAGAATTTTCAAAGAAAGCTGGCCAGCCATTATTATATCATATATATATATATATATATGTTATGGTTTAAAAATGTGTATATTGACAGATGTAATGGGATAGTTTAGAAGCAGGACGGGCAAACAGGAACAGAGCTGCCAATCAGTGGGAAGCGCCAGAACATAAGAGACTTTACTGTATGTAAAAGAAGAATGAGAACCACAGCATTTGTATGTTGCCCTTGCCACTAAGCATCGACTGTACTTTATAACAGACTGACCTTGCAAATTAAATAGTAAAAAACAAACAGGAAACAAGACACAAAAAATGACACTTACTGTTTTTTGAGACATGTCATTGGGCTGACGTTGTTGGCTCTAAAATTATGCGTGATAGATTTTAGCCCTTCTACCCATTGCTGAAAGACAGACAAACACACGGTACATATAAGGAAATATACACTACACATACAGGCAAAGCAAGACTACTTACATGTTACTTTACAATGGAAATGATACAATATACTGTATTTTTTGGTAATTATCTACAGCTTTATACATATGGGGTGACTGAAATGACTAAAGTTACAGCATAAATAAATACTGACAGATATATCATCTACCGCTCACTAACACATTTATACAGGTATAAGACCTGTTATCCAGAAATCTCAGGACCTGGGGTTTTCCGGATAAGGGATCTTTCTGTAATTTGGATCTCCATACTTTCTGTCTGCTAAAAAAAAGTAATTTAAACATTCATTAAACTTAATAGGATTGTTTTGCTACCAATGAGGATTAATTATACCTTAATTAGGATTAAGCACATGGTACTATTTTATTACTACAGAGAAAAAGGAAATCATTTTTAAAATTTCAAGTCTAAGGGAGAAGGACCTTCCATAATCCGGAACTTTCTGGATAATGGCTTTCCGGATAATGGATCCCATACCTGTAATCTCTTTTAAGGACAATCAGTGAATAAAGAACACATTAACAACTGTGTGTATTGTGTGAATTTCCTCTGGGTACAGTAGATTCCTCCCCGCACCACAAAAATATACAGGCAGGTTAATTGGCTCCTGATAAAATTGACCTTGAGTGTTTAATAGAGATGGAGACCTTAGATTGTAAGCTCCACTGCGGCAGAGTTTGGTGTGAATGAAGTAAAATCTCTGTACAGCACTGTGGAATATGTGATTGATAGCATAATAATGCTAATAATATATATAAATACTTTTAACCTGGAAAACAATGATAACATTTAAAACTTTGTTGACCATGTACAGTCTGCAAGCAAAGCACATAGAACAAGGAATGCAGGAACATAGTCACAACCCCTGTGTATCAACACAGAAAATAACAACTAATGTTATATATAAATATATATATAATATACTGTAAATAACTAATGTTGCTCAATGTTCAACCAAGCTGTGTGATCATCTCTGGGCATGAAGGAGGCCCCATTGCAATAGATTTGGCCAATGTAACTAGTGGGCTAATAATCGGGGAATTCTGGGTGAAGGGCCCTGCTTTTTTAGGTTTATGGGGCACCATGATCACTGATGGCAGCCCTGGGGGCATCTGCGTGACTTTCGCTCTCCTTCAGCACCCTGCCTTCTTCTAATCCACGCCTTTGTGTTAAGTGCTTGATTTCAATTTGCTTTTCAGGTTTGTCCAATAAATTGGCTACATTCACACTTATTATTAATCCATTTCACACTTGGCTGAATTGCAGAAATAACATCAAGGAAGAAATGTATAAATAATGAACGAACAACATGAACCTTTTCGCTATTACTGTCTCGCTTTCCCCTCTAATTGCTGCATTCAGATTCCTAACGACGACAGTAATCGGCTGGCCGTGACCCGACATGAACCCCTGACACCCAGCGTTCATTACTGACACGGAAACCGCTCTTTTGACAGAAAAACTTTGCATAGTTAAAAGAGCGATCAGCACTGACGGATTTACTGTGACGGGGTCTGACATTCCAATCTGAAAGGTGTAAGGGAATAGAATGATCTCATCTTATCCGACCACAGGAAAAAAAAAGCACCAGATGTTACTGATTAACTTGTGGTAGAACTAAAGGGAAACTAAAGTCATGGAAAATATTAATTATAATAAATATACCCATGCTATAGGGCTGCTGGGCAAGCTTAGATGATTATTGAAATTAGATAAATTAAATTCAATACACATTATATATAAATATATTATATTTGTGTCCCAGCCATTCTACAGCAAGACAGAAGCTCCGACAGGGAAGTGGGAATAAACAGAATATTAAACAGTCATATGCAACCTTGAACATGCAGGATAGGGAGTTATCATATCTCCCCTGCAAAGGCACACCTTTATACATCTAGGGGCTGATTTACTAAGACACGAATTCGAATCCGAATTGGGAAAAATTCCGATTGGAAAACGAACATTTTGCGTCTTTTTCGTATTTTTTGCGTTTTTTTCTGCGCCTTTACGACTTTTCGGAAATTGTCGCGACTTTTTCGTTACCAATACGATTTTCGCGAAAAATTGTGAGTTTTTCGTAGCCATTACGATTCGCTCGTATCTTGACGCGACTTTTTCGCATTGAGCGCTCGTAAGCGGCGGCCGAAACTTTCAGACTTAGCATGATTTTGGAAGCCTCCCATAGGACTCAATGGCACCCTGCAGCTCCAACCTGGCCCAAGAAAAGTCACCATACTGAAGCTTGAATGAATCCGAACGCTACAAAAAAATCGCAACATTTTGCGCAACTTTCAGAATGCCTACGAAAAAGGCGCGACTTTTCGCGCAAGTTTTAACGCTACGAAAAAATCGCCAGGTTTTACACAACATTCGGATGGCAACGAAAAAGTTGCTATAATTTTCCGAAAAAATCGCCAAATTCCGATCATTACGAAAAAAAACGCAATCGGACGCATTCGGCCGGTTCGTGAGTAAATAAATGGGCCCCCTAGAGATATTTGTGGAATTTTCTATGATTGCAATGCGTAGTGTTAACCTGCATTTATACTGAACTTACTGCACCAGCCTTGGGCTGATGCCACACCAGGCATATGGCGTATATTTTCGGCAAGCCGAAAAACACTTGCCGAAAAACACTTGCCGAAAATAGCGCCATATTCTCCTACCTGTGCCTGCCCCCGAATGCATGGAATGCGCTCAGGTGCAGGCACATGTAGCCGATATCTGTCTTATATATGAAGTCTTGCGTTTTTTGGTGGATATCGGCTACATGTGCCTGCACCTGAGCGTATTCCATTCATTCGGGTGCAGGCACAAGGTAGGTTAAAAACATCGTCAGATCCGCCACACACCATTCAGGGCTGAATCGGCAGGTAAGGAGGTAGAAACAATAGGATTTCTACCTCCTTCTGCCGATTCAGCGCTGAAGGGAAATTTTGGTCAGGCGCCTTCTATGGCGCCCGATCAAAATTTTCAAACTGGTCCGATCGGCGAGTCGACCGATATCAGCAGCTTCCTGCGATATCGGTCGACTCGCCGACATACCATACACGCACCGAATATCGTACGAAACAAGGTTTCGTACAATATTATCGGCGCGTGTATGGCCACCTTAAGGCTGATGGCCAACAGAGCAAGTTAATGGACCGCAAAAGGTAGCACAAAGTTGCCTGTAGGAGGAAACTAATTTTGAATGCCAAAAAAGCTTCATTAAATTGTGGTGCTAATTGCACTGGTTTCTGAGCTGCCATGTAATGAAAATCTCAATTAATTACTAATCAGCTTTGTATGGTGACTTTTATATTCTATATATACAGTATATTGTGAGTGGGTCCCTAAACTCAGGTAAGGGACAGCAGCACAGAGCATGTGAAGGAATCAGCAGAAAACAAGATGGGGGGCTACTGGGGGCATAGATATTCCCTGCTAAAGGGCTGTAGTTGCCTTGGGCTGGTACAGAAGCACAAAACAAAATGTGAAGCACTTCTACCTTACTTCTTTAAGTGTTGGTTCCCCTTTAAAGACAATTCAGCAGTACAACTAAGCAGTTTATTTTACACCACTTTATTTTGTCATTAATCATTAAAGCTTTATAAATATACCCCATAGTGTATTCCCAGTATAACAGAATACCTCCCCTACTGCTCAGGAAGGCCTGGAAAAGAACATTATGACTGTCTCTATTTTTACCCCAGCAGTACATTAATGTATTATGTGGGAGATGTATGGGGGCTGGAGGCACCGGAGGGAGCAGAACATCCCTAGAATAAAGTGATTAATTAGCCAGATGAGATTACAACATGTGATTTTTTCTCCATTTAACATTTATGGGGCTTTTTAGAGAGACAAATACCCCACAGAAGGTGTCTCATCATCAATAAACCATTTAACCCTTTTACTTTGCAGAATGAAAAGATCCAATGAAATATCTTCTCTGAACATTATTAATATCACTAATTTGCCAGCCAAGTGCTATAAAGCCAGCGGCACCATTCCCAGCATGAAACAAGCTGCAGAACTTTTATAAATCCTTCTAAAAAATGATGTATTAGAAGGAGAGCTGCTTTAATTCAGACCTCCACTGGGTGTCAATAGAGAGTCGCAAATCTATCAGCTCGGACAGTTACATGGAAATGTGACCTGCAGTGCCAAAGGCACAGAATGAAAATAAGAACTACCGATTATGTCACAAGGGGTGTTATGATCAAAATCACCATTACCCACAGGGGGCTGCTTCCCTTTGTACATCAATAGGCAGCTGTGTGGAATTTAAAGGTGAGTAGCATCCTTATATGAATGAATATCTATTATTTTTTATAGTACTCAAGTGACATAACTCATTCATTACACAAAATAGTGATGGTCAGGAAACTGTCACCCACAACTGACTCTAACCTGCCTTTAAATTACTAACACCCACCTGTGCCTAAATCCCTCGGATCATCCTCTGATCCAAACCTGTGACCTCTGCTACCGTGGGCAATTAATCTCTCCTAATCTCACCTACAACAAAGGGAATTGCCGGTGGAAAGGCCTACACATCACATCGGTTTTCCACCTGCAGGCAACTTTGTGCGACTTTGGAAAACCGAAGAGTAAAAAGGTAGTTCACCTTTAAGTGAACTTATTATTATTATTATGTTATATAATGCCCCATTCCTAGCAACTTTACAATTGGTCTTCATTATTTACTTTTACACTTTATGAATTATTTGCCTTCCTCTTCTGCCTCTTTTTAGCTTTCAAACAAAGATCACTAATCCCAGCAGCCAAAAACTACTGCTCTGTGAGGCTGCAATTTTATTGTTATTGCTACATTTTATTGCTTTCTATCTCTCATTAAAACAACTGCCTGGTTACTAAGGTAAATAAGACCATAGCAACCAGATGCTGCTAAACAAAATGCTCAATAACTAAAAAAAAATGAAGGTCAGTTGCAAATTATCTTAGAATATCAATGTCTGCATCATAATAAAAGTTAATTCAACAGACCACTGCGTATATGGGACACTGCCTACTGCCAATGTTTATAGGTTTATCAATCAAGGCTAAGGTTAAATGGGAGGCCAAGAGCAAGGCTAAACTTTTGAGGGTGCAGGGGTCTCAAGGGTTGCCGGCTGGACATACATTGGGCTCCCTACATCCCTTACCTCTAATAATTAAGGCTTTGCATAGCCCCTCCCTGAACTAAAGTATTGACAGTTTGACAAGCCTTGGTGCCCATTATATAAAGGCCACGCTATGTGCACTGTCCTACTGAAAGGACAGACAGCAATTGATACCCTAGAGCTGTACAGAAGCATCAACATCCCAAGTATGTTCCTGGAACATAAATAGCAATATGTAATTTTCATATAGGAAAGCGCACAGGAACGTTCCATCCGTAGCTAAATCTAGGTCACGGTGTCAATGCTCATTTCCTCTGCAGCAAATAATTGCAGTTATAATATATCAGACTGTTACATCAGGGAGGATGAAGCCTAATTTGCAAATGCTGCTGTGCTATTCCTGGCTTCCGCTACCCGGATCAATAGGAATATGGCATGAGTAATTCAGCAGGTTACAGTGCAGAAGACGCTCAAGCTCAATACTTTTCAGTCTGTGAAGCAAGAGTAAAAATAGAAAGCCCTGTGGGGAACTGGGGATGTGCACCTTAAAAATAACACGTAGTATGTTAGAGATGAATGGGCTCTGAGCAACTTTGCAGATGGTCTTCAACTGTCTTCAACAATGGAATAGTGGCTTGTAGTGGTTAGATCTTTGCTAACAAAAACTAACATAATTTGGTGCACAAAATACTCCTTAATATTATTGTATATTGCAAAGTCGCTTGAAATTAAGTTTTATTTTCAAAATGCTTAAGTTGTGTTTGGGTCAAGTCCCTTAAAATTATCACTACTCATAAGCAGAGGATAGTTTTGTCATATCTATTCCAAACTTTGTTAAGTGTAATATATACAGTTTGGGAAATGTCACGCCTCAGAAAGTGAATGGTGAGGGAATATGTATCCGAGCGGTGCGGGAGCTGTAACGCCGCTCACTACGCCTGCTCTGTGTATGTTTCCTGGAGTATTTTTAGCACCGTCCCTGTGTATATTTTGTTCCCCTGGAAATTCGTCATTTGCCACAAGGGCCCTTGTTTGCAAAGCTGAAGGGCCTATTTACTTTCCCTTTGACGTATAATTGAACCCATGTATTCAATAAACACTGTTTGTTGTGCTTTTTGTAAATTGTTGCTATTGTAATAATCGCTCCTTGCCAAGCACAAAAGCTGCAGAGCGAGGTGAGCGGAGCCAAGAAAGCCATGCGCTGGAACATAAGCAAGTGCTTTAGCTGCAGAATACCTTAGCTAGCTCGGCGCTCTCTGCTACCATGTAAGTAAAGCTGATGTTCACCAGATCTGTACCGCAGCAAACACACAGGATCTTGCCATCCAGTTCCTGCTCAGCCTTTCCAACGGCTTCCAGGGCAGACAGGATTTTCGGGTCCTGGATAAAGACAGAGACAGATTTACTTGGAGGAAAATTCAATAAAAAGTAAAATATATTCTTTTTGCAACAAATATGTCACCTTCAAGTGGCTCTTAGAAATTCCCAATTAATATTCTCAGTGATTACCTAATTATGAATAGGACATAACAAATCACACATTTTTGTCTTTTTAATGCAAATTTAGTATCTATTTATGGCTTTTATGACCACCCCCCACTAGACTGAGGATTTCATTAATCCTGCCAGGAAGAAATGAGCTTTTACCTACTTTGGTGGCACAGGGGAGGCCCCCGGCAGCGTGGGGATTAGATAATTATTGAGGTGTGAATGTTCCATAGATTAAGGAGTATATAACAAGTATGTGAGAAAGAAATATGAGAATGTAAATAGAGGCCTCTGTTTAAGCAAATGTAGCAATAAAAGTCATTGGTATGGACGATGCACAGGAATCGGGTTCCTGTCATCCTGATGTTGAACAGGCTAAGTGTACTGAATATTCACATGCTTTTCTTCCAAAGGTATCCCATTGTATAAATTAGTGTCTGATAGTTCAGTTTCCCCGGGAACGTCAATAGGTCGCTGGGCCTTTCTTGTTTTTGTCCCTGCTTTCCTGTGAGAGATTAATGTGTATGAACTCGATGGCTTCCCTCATGGAGACTCCGGACTGTATCATAGGTGGGGGGAACTCTGGGCCCTTTGCCGGAAATGCAGAGCTCACAAGTTATAACAGTTTCATTGCATTAACTCTTCCGCAGAAGGCTGACAGCTTGTCCAGTGCCACCTTATCTTATCTGCAAAGTATCCCCTAAACAGGAGTAAATATTCTCCTGAAAATGGAGGAAATAGTTTCAATATGATATGGACTTCAGTTCTAGGTATGGTTACCTTTGGTACTGCTCCATATCGTATGCTATTGATGAGTGAACATTCAAGAACTTGACCCTCCTATAAAGAAAAAGAACAAACAGGTTATAATTGTTTTTTCATATCAAGATGGGTTTTCCTGTCATGGATCCATTTGTGTGGGACCTTTCATCTGCTGATGTGCAATGTTGGCCGGCAGAAATGCAGCCATACCGTGCATGGCCCCTTGTATGCTCTTTGTCTGATTGGCCTGTGTATGGTCGCCTTGAAACATCAATTGTATAAAGTGTTTCTTAAATTGATGGGTCACCAATTTTACCATGTTACAGTATGATTGTCAAGGGGTAGGTGCCCTGTAAAATAATAGGTATGGGATCTATTATCTAGAATGCTTGGTGTGTGGGGTCATCATACTTTAAGTTTGCTAAAAATCATTTAAACATGAAATAAAGCCAATAGGATTGTTTTGTCATGGTATGGATTTATGCAGAATTGACCCATAGGATCCAGGGGTTTGGCAGCCATCTTTAGTCCACCAAATTCTGCTCATGGCTCACCCCACGTTAGCTTGATCCCAACTGCTCTGCCAGCCACTTGCTGTCGCCTTATTTATATATGTTCTTCTGCCTTCCCCGCCCTCTATGGTGATGTCAGCAATGGGCAAGTCAGACACAGGTATATAAATAATGACTGCTAGCAGGGTCAGGTTGGGAGAGGGTGGGTTGAGGTAAGGTGCAGATCATTTTTTTGTTGACCTGAACATCACTATTATGCAGCTTAGTTAGGGTCAAGTACAAGGTACTGTTTGAGAGAAAAAGGGTATAATTGCAAAAAAAATCCTAGAACTTGGGTTTGTGGGTTTGTGGATAGCTAGATTTTAGGTTTTTGGATAAGAGATCCTATACTTGCATATATACCTCTACAGGTCATATTTAGCTATTCTTTTTGATATAGTCACAAACAGCAATGGGGTGATTGAACAGAAATCAGGAAAGGGTGATCACAGTGTCGTAGCTATAGAGGAAGTAGACCCTGCGGTTGCAGGAGTGCATGGGGGACAGGGGGGCCTAGACTGTGCGGTCTGCTTCTTCTATAGGTCTAAGAAGTCCCCCCTCCCCATCTGTTCTTACCTACTCAAATCTTCATATCTATACTCTGGATGGTTTGACCTATATTGGTTTTCACAGGCTTGGACCTAGGGTTGCCACCTGGTGTTTTTTACATCCCTTGCTGGTAAAAATAACGCTTGTGGGCAATGTTATTGATAGGAAAAAAAGTAAAAATATAGGAAAGCTGGTATTTTTTCCATGGAAGTTGGCAAACCTACCTGGCCCATTAGCATTCCTCGCTTGTTATCAGCAATAAATACATTAATAAATAGGCATTTCTGATAGTGAATAAGCTCTAGGGTTGAAAATATTTACTTCTGTGTGTATGGCCCCTTAACTAGAGCCCCACAGGACCTGTACTTCCTTTCAATAAGGTACTTTAAGGAACAGTGAGTGCATGTCAGTGTCACTGTAACATGAGCAGGATTCCTTTTGCTGATATATATCTACGGGAGTGCTCAGTAAATGACTGGGATTTAGGCCTGTAGGGTCTGTGTGTTTATTTAGCAGTAGGTGCTGATTTATTGCTGCACCTGCACTTCCCTTTCTTCTTGTTTTGCTCAGCTGATTGCTGCCCTGTATTCCTCTTCTATATACAGAGACAGACAAGAGAAATCTTCTTCCATCTAATTAATAACAGCGCTGGTTTCTGTGCAAATATCTGCTTCTTATTCTCCCACAGTGCTCTTGCTTGGATTGCCTTTCTCTACAGTTCTGGTGTTTCAGAGCTAGAAGATATCACACTAAATGCCACAACTTATACACATGCAGTAATAAAGTCACTTTCCCCATTCCGAATCCACCTTAAAAGTACAGAGAAGCTTGTTCATCGATCACATGGATCTCTGTAAGTGCAGACTGGAAATAAAGCAATGCAAGTAGCTGCTAATTTTCACCCAGGGATGGCCACGTGCAAGATGCTGGATCACTATCACTCGGTGGGGTTACTCATGGAGATTCTTAGCTCTATTGTTGCTGTGATGGCAAGGGTGCACATTAGCACCCAGTAAATAAGCCCCACTGGGCATGGCTTGTATATGCTTAACAGCTATTTACCATTGACTACATACCTTTCCTTCACTTTTCCATGTCAGAAAGAAACCAAATTCATCTACTTTAAAGAGGCAGTTGGGTTCAAACACAAAAGACTCCTGTTAGAAGGAAGATAAAAGGCATATTGATTAATTAGAATATGCAGGAGTAAAACACAGACTTCTAATGCGTATCCAAACAAACAGTGCATGATGATGTCATCACTTCTATTTGGAGCATAATGATGTCACCCAGAGATGCCATCCCACATGCAAAGTGATCCAGGGCCATCTTGGCCACACTCCCATGCCCTGGCCTCACCCTGTTCTGCCCCCTGCAGTTCTCCCTGCTTCACTACTTTGAAAGGACCTCATGTGACGACTTAAGGCATTTCACTGGAGCAGGTAAGTCAGGTTTTGGGTGCAAATTACTGACAGCAGGAAACAGGCCTTATAGAAGGGAGACTCCTGACATTCACACAGTAGGGTTGGATTTGGCAGGAACCAATTAAGCTGCCTGTTTGTTACTGGATTGTGGGAGAAACCATAGTACCCACAGGGAGAAACCACAAACTCAATGCACATAGTGCTAAAACGTAGGACCCCAGCAACTATGCCAAGCACCATTTGCTCATGCCTTTTTATGGGAATAAAAGTTGTCAGTGACTTCTAATATCTTTATCCTGTAAAACAAGGAGCGTATTATTCCCTAAATAAAGTCGCTGGGTGGCTCTGGGCATTCTGCTTTTCCTGCAACCTTTGGTCAGGCTTTTTCATTATTTCCTATTTGGCACCAGTCAGAAGTAAATTTTAATCAGCCCATTAAACAGTAACAAATGTTTAAAAATGCCCTGCCACCATTTCTTTAAGATATTTTAATAAAGAATATTTGTTTAGAAAAGCCTGCCAAGTAAAAGTGCGAAATACTAACCGGCTTGGAGCTCAGAGAACTGGCGGAAACAGAATCTTATTGTTTTTTTTTCATTTCAGGTCTTAATTATAGTTATGTTTTCTAGAACATCGAGACAAAGAGGTTTCAAAATGGGGAGCACTCTGGGACGTAACAGTACAGACAGCAGACCCGGTGGCTGCTGGTGTCCTGGGACTGGTAGAAAAGCCCAAAACATAAAGTGTAAAAGGATTTAGCTGTGGGGCCCAGTGCTAGATATAAACCCTGGGGCCCACAGTTAAAATCCTGTTTATCTGGCCTTAAAGGAAAACTAAATGTTAACAAAGAAGTAGCTCACTAATGTTACACCTTATGTTTTGGGCTTCTGTACTGAAGTTGCCCACATTAGACCCCATGTTCTTTCTGGGGAGCTGTTGTGACCAGCACTGAATACCTCAGTACTCAGTATGTTGCTGGAATGCTGAACACACAACCTAGTGCAGTGAATCCAGCATATAAAATACAGCATTTCTAGCCTCATTCTTTTTTAGGCTTTAGTGATCCATGAAAAAGAGCGAAACAGGTTTGTCCAGACATCAGGATAGATCAGTTACATCCCTATAATTTACAGAAATTTAACTTGGATTTGGCAAAGGCATCATTTACAGATTACAAGTTCCGTACCCTATTGCATGCATTATTTTTAGCTCAACTAATGGGTAGAATTCTGTGAAATGTATCACTTTAAAGCAGAGCAGTCTTATCACTGCCATGCCTAAGCCTGGTGTACAAATACAGGACCAGCCCCTGAATCCCATTACCTACAGCAGTGCTGTCCAACCACCCCCCTCTGTGTGGCCCCCCACCTGTCTGGCTGCTTTGATGGCTTACTATTGTGTAAAATTCAAATGGTATCAGTACTGAGATTAACTGCCCCCTGCATTGCTCTCACCTCATATTCAGGCTGTAATCCCCCTGTATTGTTTAAACATTTAATCCCCTGTACTGTTCACACCTTTTAGTTTCTGCATTGTTCACCCCCTGCAGTGTTCACACCTCAGGCTCAGGCTGTAATCACCCACATTGTTTACCTGTTCACACCTCAGACAGTAGGAGCAGTGCCAGCATTGTGTCACTGGATGTATTACCTGCCCTATGCTGCCTGTGTGTATGACACACAGGCAGGGTAGGGCAGACAGAGTATGGCACATAGGAAGCATAGGGCAGGTAGAGTATGGCACACACAGACAGAGTAGGCCAGGCAGAGTATGGCACACTCAGGCAACATAGGGCAGGCAGAGTACTGCCTTTGTGTGCCATACTCTTCCTGCCCTATGCTGTCTGTGTGTGCCATACTCTTCCTGCCCTATGCTGCCTATGTGTGCCATACTCTGCGTGCCCTATACTACCTGTGTGTGTCATATTCTGCCTGCCCTATGCTGCCTGTGGGAGGTGAACCTGGCAAGGGTTTATTCTGGGAGTTTGTTAGCAGTTGGATATAGCCATTAAATGGTCCCTAAGGTGTGTAATTATGTGCTGGGGGTTGCTGTGATACCCACATGGGAGGAAGAGGCATATAAATTTAAGGGTATGTCTTAATATGACATAATATAATTCTTTCAAATTTGAATGAAGTCTGATATTAATGTGTGCATGGTCTTAAAAGCTCTTGTGATAACATGGGTGTGGTTTGAAGTGGGTGTGGTTTAAAAGGGGGAGTGGTCAAAACCGGCTTTCATTAGCGGCCCTCCAATATGTATGCTAGAGAAATTCCGGCCCTCGGCACTGCAGAAGTTGGACAGCACTGACCTACAGTATAGCATGGCTACAATCAGAGAAAGCTGCACTCTAGGATATTATTATAGCTGGAAAAGTGAATAACATCTTTTAGATGCTGATGAAAATGGAAAAAGTGGATTCAGTCTCTTACTTCTTCATATCTGTCAAACACAGCCCCATCTTGCATGAAGGAAGGAACAGCCTTCTGCCAATTAAATTCATACACTTTGGCCATGTTTTCTTCAGGAAAGCCTGCAAGAGAAAACAAAGAGGTTGCTCGATTACATGTATAACTTACAAATAACATAGACAAAGCATCAGGTCAGGCTCTGCAAAGTAAATTATGAGAATTCGCACATTATACAAAAACTTTGCCCATGTCCTGTATCCCATAGCATCCAATTAGCAGTTCACATTTATCGGTCAACTTGTAGGGTAAAGACATTTATTTTGCACAAACCTTATGTTGGATTAGCCATTATCAGCTTCAACAAGTTTAGGAAGAGCTGGGGCAATAGGGGTATTGTTGGGGCGTAACTGGGCATCATGGGGGGGCGAGTAAGGAGAAAGGAGGGCTGAAGGTTCCATAACACTGATAAATTTACTTTTCACCATCTTGTCCTCCTATACCTGCTGCCCCCAATCCTTTCTTTTACAGTTTTTGCTCATAGTTCCTCCAAAGCCCATGGGCATCTCCCCTTATCTACAACCCCCAATAAATACAGATATAGAGTTACTACAAGACTCCCTTTCTATCAGGCACATGAAATGTATATATTAATACTGATAAAGGATTTTACTACAAAATTCAGGTTTATTGATCAATTAACTTCAAATAATGCATAATGAACAGAAATGTATATGAAGTTATTTGTTGTGCTTTTTGCACTAAACAGTAAACAAAATATATAAAAACATAATTAGAAATGTCATGAGATAAAACACAGCATTAAAACTAGCAATAGATTTTAGCTGCTTGGGTCAGTGACCCCCTTTTGAAAACTGAAAACAGTCAGAAAAAAAAGCAAATAATTAAAAAACTATACAAAAACTGAAGAGCAATTGAAAAGTTGCAACAAATTAGCCATTCTACAACATAATAAAAGTTAGCTTCAACCAGCCCTTTAACACCATGGGGAATGCATTTTGTAGAATTAGTAGATTGCAAGCTCTGGAGCAGAAAAGGAAGGAAGTTGTACAAAGTTTCCCCCAGTCTGGATAATAAGACAACAGAAACAAGCGAGAGAGTCCTACCGAGTTGAAGAGGTGTTTGCACACATTTCTGTGTGTGTGGGAATGTACACAAGCGGCACATGAGGCTTTAGCATGAATGTTTCTTTTATAGCAGCCGTACCAGCACATTCCCCTCATCTGCTTATCTTCAGCCTCCCTGCTTCCTGCCCATACCAATCTAGTAATGCCCAGCACTGCCCAATAACCACTTTCAGCCAAAAAAAGCCCAGCTCATTCTTATCTCTGATCAAACTGCGTTCTCTGTTAAAGACACAACATGTCGCATAAAGAGCTGAATACTTCTGAGTAGGTATCAGAATTCATATGCTGAAGATGAAGCTTGCTCAGGGAAGGCTTAGATTTTTCTTTTTATTATCCTTGTAAATGGAAAACGGCAATTTTAAGGGCAGTTGAAAGATAATGGCAGGATCTGTATATAATAATAATGCATTTGCGGACTCATAAAGTGCTTAATTGAAAGGAGAGTCTTAAAAATTGGATATTATGCTAATGGATCGAGGCTGGTACAAGGACTAGGTATAAATTAAAGGTTTAGTCCAACCAAACATTTCCTGGAAGGTTTACATCCACTAAACAGATTTTCTTATTCTTATACTTATTCTGGAAACTGCAGTCTGTTCTCCATGACCTAAGCACCTACATTACAATGCAATGTGAAATAAATGACCTCTATCTAAATTATAAACAAGGGTCTGACGTATCCAAACACTGCTTTTATCAAAGGGACATTATACCGTTAACTGTTTTTACCCATGCTACAGAAAGTACCATCCACTGACATCCCCACTAGGGGATAATAACATCATCCCTTAAGTGGAATTGGAAAATGTAGGTGTATTTGGCCTTTAATGGTCTAGAGCTTTTATAAGCCCGAGTTTTCAAAACACAACATTTTGTTATATATATATATATATATATAAAAATACCTCATTTAGTTGAATCAGATGTATTTACCCTTAAATTGTTTAACTCCCCTATATATTAGGAGGTGTAAATATGTTTGCACTTTTAATTACCTATCCAGCTGCCATCTTTATTAATGGCAAACACAAACATGGAGGGGGGAACACAGTGCCCAGAAGTCATTTGAAGGGGGGTGGGCACCATGAAATTAGCAGTGGGGGTTAAGAGATCCTGTACTAGAGGTTGGCAAAAGGGGTACCTGCCTAGTGCCCCCTCACTATTTTGCTCTAGCCTCTTCTGCCTACCCCTAGTTCCCTGAAAGGGCGGGCCAGTGTGGGACTATGATGTTGGGGGCAGTCTGATGACATTTATGGGTGGGGCTGTCACGTGGGCATATTTTTTTCCCCGTGTTTCAGATAATCGATACCCCGACAAGCAATGCTCATCTAATAATATAACCCCCTTTGTGCTTAATCATGTTGAGGTTTTTTCTCCGCTCAGTTGGTCAAATTTAAATGAAGAAAATGTGCAGAATTCTTTTTTTGGTTTTACCAAGCCATTCCATCTATCAGAGGCTCAAGTGCCCCCAGTTACTTAACCAGAAACTTGTTTATAATATAACTTGTGTGTAATTATAACAGTCCTCTGCATATTTCTACATAAGAAAAAAATCACTGTAAGAAATAGACTTTCATCTCAGAGCCTTATTAGCACCAAACGAAGGCCAATAAATAGAAAGTAGGTTATATCACCACTGTGGCCACAGGGGAAACAGAAGGACAGGTGCAAGGCAGACAAATTCACACCATAGCGGGAATAACCCTCACTATTTAGCATGGTTAATCCTTATTACCTGTCTAATCCAGCACTATTGAGTTCCTCAGCGTGGCCATTCTAGGAAATCAACACTATGTGATTGTTAATGCCGCCTTAATTAGTTTACGTGGGCAAGGTGAACAAATGCATTGGGGACCAGTCTAAAAAAGCTCCTTATTTGCATTAATAAATGTGTCAGTGTTGTGAAATGTACGCAGACGATTTTTAGTAATACGTGCTGAAAATAACCCGTGTAGCTGCCAGCATTCAGAGCTAAATACAGGTAGAGTGGAAATGAATAGAAGGCTCTGATTGGATGTGCCTTTATGTTTACATAACTTGCTGCTGTCCCAGAATACTGCCTGGGCACAGATCTCTTCCAAACATAAACAATATTAAAACGTTTCGACAATAAATTTCTTAAATAACAAAGGCCATAAAACTATGTTCACATTAATTAGGCTGAATGGTTAGCGTTCATATTAATAATGTATTAGTCATGTGTACAGCAGGCATCATTTTATGGCCATATCATGCATTTAATGAAAACAGAGAGAGCCTCATTAGGAATAGATTTCTCATTAGGGTTCGGGTCCCCCCCTACTGCTTTACTAGTACTTACTATACTGCATTGCAGAGTCTCTCAGCAATTTAAGGCAGGACAGAACATGGGAATAGGAAGAAAATATCCATGCCAACTCAAGGGTTTTTTAAGATAATAAAATAGGCGATTAACAAAGTGGCTGCCCTGCTGCTATAATGTCCCAAGGGCACGAGAATAATTTGTGTCAGCAATACAGCCATGAAAACTGGCCTAGCACTAGTAATAGCACAGTTTATTGAGTTAACCAGTGTTTTAAATCAATAAATAAACCCAATAGGTTAGTTTTGCCCCCAATGTGGATTCATGCAGTTTAGTTACCATCAAGTACACAGTAATGTTTTATTATTATAGAGAAAAAGGGAATCCGTTTTAAAAAACAGAATAGTTTGCTTAAAATGGACTCTATAGGAGATCGTCTTGCTGCTATTCTGAGCTTTCTGGATAACAGGAACCTGAGAGGGTTAAAAATTGCAAATGCTAATTATTGAACATTTTTAGTGCTTTTAATGCTGCAAAGGTCTCCTCCAGCAAGACAGGTCTGTCAGTCTGCTGCCACCAGAGCAGAGAATAGAAAAGGACTGGCAAACACTACTTCTAATAGCAGTTATATATACAAGTAAGTCAAAAACCATTGCAAATTTGTATTGAATGTATTTTGAAAAGTTGCTTAGAATTATGTTTTCTTTTATTAGGCAAAACATTATATTTTGGGTTGACTTGTTTTTTAACCACCACTGAAAGGCAATGGAAATGCACCCCAAATAGACTGGAATACAGGTATAGGATCTGTTATCCAAAATGCTCAGGACCTGGGGTTTCCAGATAACAGGTCATTCCGTAATTTAGATCTCCATAACTCGTCTACTACAAAATGATTTAAACATTAATTAAACCCAGTAGGCTGGTTTTGCCTACAATAAGGATTAATTATATCTTAGCTGTGATCAAGTACAAGGTACTGTTTTATAATTACAGAGAGAAAGGAAATCATTTGTAAAAATTTGATTTGATTTAATTGGAGTCTATGGGAGATGGCCTTCCAGTAATTCAGAGCTTCCTGGATAATGGGTTTCCAGATAATGGAACCCATACCTGTATATCTCAGAAGCAAACTGGGGGCATTACTGGGGCCCAGTGGCGTAGCGAGGGGGGTGCCGAGGGGGCCATGGCCCCGGGCGGCGTATCAAAAGGGGCGGCGGCAATATAATAATAATCAGATGATCTGATTATTATTACAATAGAGGGGCAGCAAATTTCCGGTCGGCCCCAGGCGACGAAAGCCCACGCTACGCCACTGCTGGGGCCACGGCGAAAGTAGCCTCCATATATTTACTGTAAATGTAAACGATAAGTTTGGATTTTAGATTGTAAATTTGCTTGGACAGGACCCTCTTTACGTCTTGTATCGGTTATTGGTTGTTATTGTATGTAAATCTGTATATTCAGTGTATACACCCATTTATTGTACAGTAGTGCAGAAAATGATGGCGTTTTATAAATACAATAATAATGATGCAAATTGATACCACGCACGCAGATACGGAAGATCAAGTTCTGGATGGGGAAGTAAGAGAGAAAGAGGGATGAAATCCTGCAATCAGCACATCCAGCGCTATAGATCCCTACGGGGCACCAATGAATTGCCTCTGTATGGAAAAGAGTAAAATATGTTGGAGGAATTTTCTGCAAGAAAGCAAATCTTTAATGAATTATCCTTATTGTTTAAAGATTGGCTAAAAAAAATGCGAAACTTTCCAGCAGGAACAAAGGAATGTTGTTCTTTCATCTGATTATATAACATTCGCAAAAATAGGAACTTTTACATAACGCCAGGGTAATCAGAAGAAAAAAAGCCCATATATATCTTTTTCATGGCCATCTATGGTGTGTTCATCTTCCCTGACTGAAAGAGAAAACTAATTGCCTTCTGGCTGGGAGCGCAGCCTCCAAAGAGGTTAAACCTGGAACTGAATGCGTAAAATCTCTCTCTCGTGTTCCAATTCCTAAAACAAGAGTAGAGATTTGCAATTTGTGGATTATACATATCTAGCAATGCAAGGCACATTAGCCGTGGAGAGGTCCTGTGAGCTGGCAACTGATAAAGGGAAAATGCACTCTGTAAGCAAAGATATTTCATAATTTATTACATCTAATAAATAGGAAAAAAAAGCATAAAAGAATGACGTATTGCATTTGTACTGAAGGAATGTCCTTTTCTATGTTGCGGGATGTGTAAAGTACTTAGCAAGGCACCTGAGCTCCCGTGAAGAGTGGCATATTAGTTGAAAAGCAGTCTGGGTACCCCATAAATGGGGGTGCAGCATTACAGAATAGATTTCTATGAGGAAGCAGTTCTAATATGGGATGTGTTTAGGGGACAGGCATGCAGGGAAGAAGCCGTAAATGTGCTTCAGGTTCAGGCTGGCTTACATCCCAGTGTACTAGAGCCAAGTATAATTCCCATCACACCATCCTTATTTCCATTGTGAGCCTATATAATGAGCTGTACCTATGCCAGCAATATCTAATTGCTATGAGTTGGGCATGGTGTGCCCTATAAGACCAATTTTGACTGACAATGTTGTAGGGGGAGCAGAGAAGATCTGAGAGGTTTAATCAAAAACTCATTACGCTCCTTAAACAAAAACATTTTAGGTGTTTTACCTGTATAACTAACCTCCCCACACAGCATCCAACAAGCTTAACAGTTATAGAATCTTGAGAAGAGCCAGTTGGACAATCAGCTTGGTCAGTTCCGCTTCATTTGCAACCAACCATTTTAACAAATCATCTTGCGCTTTCATCGCATTACAATTGGACAGATGCATCAAGAAATATTTTTTTTTTCATCCTTATAAATACTAGGTAACAGTAAATTTGCTATAGTAATAGAAGTGTTCAGAGCAGCAAATGCTTAAAATATCCCATTATTTGGTGTTCAAGATTCCTCCATGGGAGCACTCCATTAACTGCTTTGGCCCGTCAAAGGCCCAGTTCTGCAGTTTTGAAACCACTGCCTTAGATTAATCAACCCTATAACCAGGCATCCGTTTATCTGAACTGAAATTGGCTGAGAGCATCATATAGTTAGAAGAAACTGGGAACATCTCAAGTGCTAACAACCTGCCAAAAAATATAATGAACCAAACAAATCAATTTCATTCACCTGATATGTTTGGTAAACAGCAAGTTACTGCAGTAACCATGATTCCAGCAGAGAAATGACATTTAGAGCAAATTAACATCCTCTCTGTAAAAGAATTATGTGGATAATACAGTATATTCACTCAATAGTTCTGGGTTAGAAACCCTTAGCAACCAATCAAAAGGTATCTTTCAATAACCTAAATGCATATGTAAGATCTAACTGCTTGGGGGATGCCCAGAGTTACTGAAAAGAGACCACATATCTACATATCCCACCGATCACATATCTTAAAGGGGAAGAAAAGGCATGATGGCTGAGGGGTGCCAGAATGTTAGGCACCCCCCCAGTGATTGTAGTCACTTAGCTGATACCCCTGGCCGGTGCTCCTGTTAGCAGAAAGCTGCACCGACCCGGGGTTCCTGGTCGCACTGGCTTATTCACTGTACTGCACATATATTGGCCCCGCGATTGCAAAGAAAGAAGACAGGAGGAAGAGGATCCCATGAGCACAGGTACCCTGAGTCGGTGCAGTGTTCTGCTGAAAGGGGCATCGGCCCAGGATATCAGGTAAGTGTTTACAATCACTGGGGGTACCTAACATTTCAACAGATCAGATGCCAAAAGTTATTAAACAGTGTTATTTAAAGGGATTCTGTCATTATTTTACGGTATACAGTGCACTGTGCCTGAGTCTGAGCTTTCAGAAGGAGCCAGCACTACACATTAGAACTGCTTTCAGCTAACCTATTGTTTCTCCTACTCCCATGTAACTGGAGGAGTCCCAAGCCGGATTGGGATGTTTACTATTGAGTGCTATTCTGATACCTACTGCTAGGTGGGGCATGGGAGCATTTTTAGCAAAGCAGGTGTTAGAACAGGGGTGGCCAAAACGTCCATCGCGGTCCACCAGTCGATCCCCCGTGGATTTCTGGTGGACCGCGTTGAAGCCAGGAAATGTGGAAGTGCGGCGGTTCTGCGCTTTTATTGGGTATGCGTACGTACGCTATGTCGCGTGTGTACGCGGGGAGGGCCAAAATCGACCGTGGGGGGAAAAAGTCTGGGCACCCCTGTGTTAGAACATTCCCATTGTTCTGTTGATAAGCTCCCCCATGATATAGCTCCAGTAAAGAGTAAGCAAAGTTTGTCAGAGCACAGGCTACATGGCTGAGGCACATGGAAAACTGAGAAAATGTCTAGCCCCATGTCAATTTCAAAATTAACTATTCCTGTCACAGTATTCCTTTAATGGTTAAAATGTGTCAGGACACCAGGACAAGAGCTCCAAAAAGGAGTAACAATCCTGGTATGGACAAAATGAAAAAACAGCAGCACTCCGGAAATGTTGTAGAAAAAAGTGACTTTACTCAAGTGCACACAGCAACGTTTCGGGCATAAACCAGCCCTTTATCAAGCCTAGTCAAACAAATACAATCAAGTGTTATATACCCACAGGGTATAGGACAGTAAGATTCAGAGATGTGGAAGCTCCAGATTCCTAACAATTCAGGGGTGATTTGTCCCCTGAGTTTGGCATCGGAGCCAAAAAGAAAAAGAAATAAGGAAAAAGCAATTATTTTTAATGAAATACATTAAAGTAAGACATTTATTGTTCCTATACGTTAGCAGTATATTTATCACTATTACAATTTGATGCACTTGATACACTAGAGCATATTATGGAAGTATTATTATGGCATATATATGTGCTGTTTTATATGTTTTTTACAATTTTGAAATTTGATATGTGCAATCTATATATTGAAAATTTGTATATTGAACACAAAGGGTTAAATGGAGGGCTGGAGTGATGGTCCCTCCCTTTCCTGTGGGTATATAACACTTGATTGTATTTGTTTGACTAGGCTTGATAAAGGGCTGGTTTATGCCCGAAACGTTGCTGTGTGCACTTGAGTAAAGTCACTTTTTTCTACAACATTTCCGGAGTGCTGCTGTTTTTTCATTTTATCCTGGATATTGTTTTACCCTGGCTGAGGGTTCAGCTTGCACCTGGGGCTACAATTAGCTGGTTTGTCCATTGTGTAGCACACCTTAATCAATTTGTTGATAATCCTGGTATGGACATTACCCTCAAATTCTTGCTGTTAGCAAAAGGGGTGTGGCCAATAATGTGGATCATGGGTGTGGCAAGGGATTTGTGTGGATAAGCACGACCAATTAGGTGTAACATGGTAGTTCTGTTTCCCTGTATTATATTCAGCATGCTGAGAGCTGTGCTGTTTCCCGCTGCTAAATACCGTTTCATAACGCAGCAATTGAAATATTATTATCGTTTTCCTTTACTGTAAACCCCCTCCCTCTGCTGTAACTCGTGTCTTACATTTCCCATGTTTTATTATACGCTTAGGGTTGAATAAGGTGTAATTTAATGACTAGCAGAGCTCAA
The DNA here is from genome assembly GCF_000004195.4 of Xenopus tropicalis. Classification (NCBI taxonomy): domain Eukaryota; kingdom Metazoa; phylum Chordata; class Amphibia; order Anura; family Pipidae; genus Xenopus; species Xenopus tropicalis. The sequence continues at coordinate 26,353,927 of NC_030681.2, read as the reverse complement.
ACACTTGACGTAAATTTCCTTGGATTCACATAAGCTTTAAATTACAGTCTAAATAATGCTCTCATGCTTGCGAATTCACCTACTTCAAAGGTCACCAATGGGAAGATGTTCTAGATAACCGGCAGTGATTACAACGCCCCCTTTATCTAAGAAACCGGTAAAGCTGCGTAATGTGATATTCAGCAGGGGGATGTCCGCCTCTAAAGATGTTTTTTTTTTTTTACGGCTACTTTATTAAATATATTATTATACATTGCTTTTCTAAAATAAATGATTCATCATGTATTCACACTCAGAAGCCATCAGTTCCAACCCTGCATTATGTTTCAGTGGATACTGTTTTGTATTCTGTATAGAGGAATAAAAGAGAACATGCCCTGAGTGTGTGTGTATGCTCAAGGAACAGTCTCCTGTTTGTACTTGCTGGGGCAGGGCAGCATTTCCTAAACAGGGACACTGATAACACCTCAGTTTCCTGCTGTTGGTCTTGCGTTAACCACAATCCTATGTCTTTTAGCATCAGAAGGGGCGTTTTGCTGTCTTTTTCCCAAACAGACGGATGAACTAGAATGACATCATATGGATAGTAGGAAATAGTTATCATTACAGAGATATGGCTGGACTAGTCTCAGGACTCAACAGTAGATATGAAAGGCTACATGTACAGGCAAAAACTGACAAAAAAATTTCCTGAGATTCTTGGAATGTGTATTGAGGCTTAATTATAATATATGTGCATTATGGACAAAGTTGGGCCAAACAGTACTGACACCCAAGGAGACAGCCAGCACCCACCCAGCTTGCTCATACACTACCAGCACCCTACTCGGGCCATTCACCACCACCTGATGCTCTGTTGCCTGCAAGCCCTGCATATCCACTCCCCACCCCTCCTTTGTGTATGAAGCACGTGGCTCTTCTGGCAACACCTAGTTCCAGTTCTGACTATAGGTGGCCATGCACAGGCAGATTTAAGCTGACAATTCAGCTCCTTTAGACCGAGTTGGTAGCTTATCTGTGTATAAGGCTTTTAAATGGCAAATTTTTTCATTCAAGTTTTTTGCATGTAATAAATACCAGGTATTCAAGTTCTTGGAAAAAGAATTTAAGTTTTTTTGGCACCAAAAAACTTGAGTCGTGAAAAAAAATTCTCAAATGTTGATAAATCTCCTCCCTTTATGTCGGCCAGTGGGTGGTGCATTTGATAATTAACTGGGCGACATGGTGCATGAGCTAATGCTGTCAATAACAGAAAGGTGGATATACCTTATAAGGCCCCTCATACAGTATCTGTTCATCCAATGGATACTGCACAGGATTGGTTTGGGTATATCAGCCTCAAATGAAAATAGCAGGATAAATGGAAGGGATAGTCAGGTTAATTTATTTATGTTTTGGGGTGTGGTTTGGGGGAAATGCTATTAACCTAGGTGAATTTCTATTAATATTCAATTTAACTTGTACTATCTTACTCTGACCTAGCACTATGTAAGGATAATATCAATATATAGCATAAACCAGCTCATATTTAAAGCCCTGCTTCACCTAAATAAACATTTTCATAAAAATATACATTTATAGTAGTATGTTCCATTAGGTAATCCTAAATATAAAATTGCCATTTTAAACCCTTAGGACTGCCCCCTGGCATCCTACGATTCACAGTGCACACAAACAAACCAAGGGCACACATACTTGTTAGGCCAATTAATGGACAAAGTTCTCTTTTCTTCCCACACTACTTCCTGTTACAGTTAGAGCTGCATTATTTCCTGTCAGCTGATCTCTGAGGGAGCGCACAGCCCATCACTAAATGGCGGCTCAAGGGAAAGGATGTAAAAGGACAATATTTACTGATATATATATTCCAGTTTGGCAAGATTCTTTAATTGGTCACTTGACATAATATAAACTATCTGTTGGTTAGGTATTCATTCTGGGGTATAGTTTTCCTTTAGGGCTCTGGCACACAGGGAGATTAGTCGCCCCGCAACAAATCTCCCTGTTTGCGGGCGACTAATCTCCCCGAAATGCCATCCCACCGGCGATTTACATCTTCGCCGGTGGGATGGCATTTCGGGGAGATTAGTCGCCCGCGAACAGGGAGATTTGTCACGTGCGACTAATCTCCCCGTGTGCCAGAGCCCTAAAAAGCAGATATTTATCTCAATTTACAGAGGTCCAACAAAAGATAATGTTATCAACCAGCATAATTAACATTAGACTGGCCACATACAGAAGACACAATATACTGCTTCACTTGTAAGCTTTCTTTAAAAAATAAGAAAGAAGATCCAGAAAGCTGAGACAGCGAGCTCAACTTTTGTTAAGGAAAGCCTGAAAGAGGATAAACTGGGACACAGTCCTCTAAACAAAAGTACACAAGAAAACCGAGAACTTTTATAAAGGATGTGAAATAGCAGCAAAAATACAGTAGGTAAAATGAAACCTGGGCCGTGAAATAGAGGATATCAGAAGCACCCAAAGGGGAAATAAGCCACCCATATCTACAACAATGCAACAGAAAAAGGAAAGGCTAAAACATGTTACTACTCAAAAAAAATGCAGGGTAATAAAATATTTACTGTAAGTATTAGTAATGAATGAATAATAATATGATTGACATTTTAATAACTTGCAGCCACAGACCAGCAGTACTTGCAGTCAATAATAAGTATAGGAAGTATGTAAAACAAAGGGCGCAGCTTCCAAATGACACCATATAGCATTTATTAAAATCATGGCTTTAATATAATTCAGACAGTAATGTGGCAAATCAAGTGATGGACCCAACTACATAGAAAAAAAATGAAGGATTTATTGATAAAGTCCATTGGAAGAAGAAACTGGTGGTGAGTGGGTCGTGGGTGTATAGAGTAACATAAATGGAACTGTGTTGGATTTTACAATGGCTTTACGCAGGCTTCAAATTATGCCACTCTGTATTACCCACTGCACTTTAACCCATATTACCCACTTTTTCCCACCCAAAGTCCTCTTAGCCCCTTATCCAACCCTGTACCCTCCAGTTCCCCATACACCCAATACAATAACACTCGATATCTATATAGCATTACAATAAATGGAGATCTCTGTGTCTGCATGTGGGGTGTCAACAATCATTGAGCTACTGTAATGCCTGCCTCATATAATGGGTCTGAATAAGGTTGTTCAGTAGCACTGCTGCCTTGCAGTGCTGTCATCTTGAGTTCAATCTCAGCCAGGACACTATCTGCATGGAGTCTGTATGTTCTCTTCGTGTCTGTGTGGGTTTTCTCCCACAATCAAAAAAAAAAACATACACACAGGTTAATTGGCTTTGACTAAATTGACTATAGTGTGTGTCAATGTGATAGGGACCTTAGATTGTAAGCTTCTTTGGGACAGGGGCTGATGTGAATGATGGATAATATCTATGAAACACTTTGGAAATGTGTCTGCACTATATAAATAACAGAAAATAAAAATAAACAATACTAGTGCTAGGGTTTCAAGTTAGCTGCATTGTTTGGCGGTGCCATTATATGAAGGAATCCCTTCTTTCCTTGTTTGCAGCTCTATGAAGAATACAAAGGACACAATACAAAGCAGTTGCCTATGCATTATCAGCCTTTTATTGTCTTTCTTTCTTTCTTTCTTTCTTTCTTTCTTTCTTTCTTTCTTTCTTTCTTTCTTTCTTTGTCCTTTTTCTCTTTCCTTTGCATGTTCACTCCATGCAAGCCACTAACCTATCATCTACATTGAGAATAAATGCCTTACCAGTGCGGCATTGATTTGAAAGTAGGAGTTAAATGATACAAAGGCATCAAATGTATTCCTTCAATTTGTTAGCAAATTGTAACTGTAAAAGACATTGATCCAGAATGTCTACCAAACCCAAACAAAAACCCTCAGCATTTAACCCTGTGATCAGAAGAGTGACTATACCACAAAACCCTGCTCTTCCATCTCCCACAATGAAACACAGATCAATAATAAGGCTGCAACAGAGATTAATCCTAAAACAACCAAGCCCACGCTGGCCTGTCCCTGTCTAATTAATCTAGTGCCTAATCCACTTTAATTATCATTAAATTATAATTGAAAACATATTAATACTGCAAGATAAAAATAGGCATACATATGCACCAAAACTGCAAAAAATAGCACTAGAACATGTGCATGTTTTAGACAGCAACATAAACAGGCAAAGATGGATACACAGACAGAGATAGATAGATAAATAGATAGATAGATAGATAGATAGATAGATAGATAGATAGATAGATAGATAGATAGATGATAGATAGGAAAATAGATAGATGATAGATAGATAGATAGATAGATAGATGATAGATAGGAAAATAGATATATGATAGATAGATAGATAGATAGATGTTAGATAGATAGTGAGATAGATAGATAGACATAAAAGAAAAGATGCTTTAACAGATGAATAAGCAAAAATAAAAACCATTAATACACATCCATATTTACTTGCTCAATAATTATTACAGATATTTACTAGTGCTAATTACATGCACATAGTGAATTCCATTACCCTATACAAACTGCCACTCCCATCAAGGGGCTAATAACAGGCCATTCTTATATTTTTTGTCTTGCCTCTAATGCACTGTTTCTGTGATGTTTACATAATTTATAGATTCTGATACAGGATAAGCACATAGGAGTGCTAAGGGGAGCTAAAAGAAACACATAGTTAAATTCTCATTTAAAGGTTTTTCTTTAAGCTTGTGCCCAGGCCCGGACTGGCCATCTATGGATTCAGGCAAATGCCAGAGAGACTGCTGTAAGATGCCATAGACATAGATAGTCACTATTTTTGAATTATTTCACATCTCCCTCTTTCCAGCTATCAAATGGGGGTCACTGACCAGATCAGATAAAAACTATTGCTCTGTGAGCTTACAATGTTATTGTTATTATTACTTTTTATTATTGATCTGTCCTTTTGGGCCCTCTCTTATTCATATTCCAGTCTCTCATTTAAACCATTCTTGTCTATGTCAAGTTATGTCCCACCACATTTCACCACTGGCCAAACCTATGTCTGAGACCCCCAATGGCTGCTCATAGCCCATAAAGAATACCAGATTACCAGATATTTTTGGAAATCATTGTACAACACCGGACTGCTTCACATAAATATACACCAATATTGCAAAAATCATCTGCAAAGGACATTTACGTGATTTCATCCGTTCCTCTAGCCCGATTTATCCCCCGGCAGTGCCACAAGCAAAACCCCTGACAGAAATGTAATGTGAATGTTGTGAATGTAATTTATTGTGAACTGAAGAGAATCCAGAAGGGTCAGTTCTGAACCCTAAGCACTAAACAAACATGTATGTCTGTATGAAAGGGGAACTCCACCCAAACACAACTTAAGCTTTTTGAAACATAATTTCAAACTTTGCAATATACACCAATTAAAACATATGCAGCCTTTTCATGATTTTTAATGTAATAATATGGTTTGGAACAGTTCCCTAAGCCCTGCCCCCTGTTCCCCTGCTGATCTGGCTGACTACTTTGAGACTCAAATAAATGCAATCGACTGTCCTCAGCCTGCCTTCAGCCTGCAAAATCCTCCAAATCCCACAATTCCCTGCACTCGTGATGTCAAAAAGTAACGGAACATCACAGTGCAATGCATTGTGGGTTATGTAGTTCCTGCATGCTGTCTGTAACATGTGAATAAGTTGGTACAATTTGTAACATTCATGTTTTAGTCCCTCCTCCCCTGCAAGGATTTCAAATGAGGCAGAAAGAGAAGAACTGTTTTGCTGCTGGACTATATGCAGCATATAAAAATGGTATTTATTCATATTTTTGACAGAACGAATTACAGGTATATTAGGGGTTCTGTGTTGTGTGGGGCTCCAAAACAAATTTTTGTCCAGAAACCAGAGTTCTCATTTAAGAGAAGTAAAGTGACTCTAAGCAATTTCGCTTCAATTCTACAGCAAATAATAGAAAACAGTCAGAGCTACATTCTAATAACAACAAAAGAATCACTACCAGAATAAAAGTGGACAAAGGACATAAATAAATGTGTCATGGAATGCAAAAAATAATTCCTGGAACAATAATTGAGGATTATGAATGGCAAGAGAAGTAAATTGGGCAGATTTCAGGTTTATGACGCTTGAATTTTGTTTGCTTACTGGGTAGAAAACAATCGGCTCAGGCTTTTTTAGCAAACAGAACTGATGCTGCTCCAGTCTGACATCACAAATCTCCATGGAAACATTCTAGGAATGGCTGCATGGCACTAATCGGTGTTGTCATACGGCTACACACCGGCTGAAAGGCAACGCTGACAAAGGCCTCGCACCTCACAGGTTTCCTGACACTCGGCCCTGTGGCATACTGTGGGTTAATTCTGTCTGCTTCTGCAGAAAATCATTTAGAAGCTACTGCAAAATTTGTCCTGATTCGGTATATAGCATTGCACTGAATCATATCCTGCATCTCTTCTCACCTTTTAACTGATCCTCCTATGTTTCTTATGCCAACGAACCCTTGGCGCCAGTTCTCCTTAATGGAAGGATGGTATCCCAAGGTTTCTTACTAATTCTCTCTGTACATTCTGTCTGTGGGAGGGCTCTTCCATTCAACTAGCTTTGAATATCGTCTATATGCTGATGATTTATCCACCCCTTCATTAATCACTACGAGAGGTGGCAGATGGGAAGTTGGTTTTCCGAAGTCGCCTGAAGTTGCCTCACAAGGAAGTTTTGGGTGACTTTGAAAAACCGAAGTGATGTGTATGTCATCCCGCTGGTGATTCTTGATGGTGGGATGGCATTTTGGGGAGATTAGTCGTCATATGCCACTTCCCTTAAATTCAGATTTTTAATTCTAAAGGTGGCCATACACGGTCCCTTAGACCGAATCGTCAGCTTATCAGCCCTTGTATGGGCACTAACGACAGGCCTGCCTGAACAACATCTGGCCGGAAATCGTCCAGATCTCGATCAGGCAGGTTTAAAAATTTAGTCGGATCGGGCGCCGCATTGGCTCGTTGATGAAGTCCCCGAACCGATGGGCGCCTATACCCATCCTTCTAATTTGATCGTTTGTCCCCAGGGCCAAACAACCGAATTAGCCAAATATCGCCCACCTGTAGGTGGGGATATCGGAAGAAGACCCGCTCGCTAGCATGTATGGCCACCTTAACTCCTGGACAAATCAGCTCCATCTCAATACAAACAAACTGATCAATTGAACTGATCATCCTTTCACCTAAACCTGGCCCTGCTTCTCCTGTATTATTACTATTGACAGGGCCGCCATCAGAATCTTTGGGGCCCTGTACAAGTTATTTATCTGGGCCCCCACAACATGAACACAAGCACACAGTACAAATAATTTTGGCCATGCCCCTTTGGCTATGCCCCTTCTGTGCAGAAGATCATCAAGCAGTTTGGTAGGTTTTGCTGGGACAAAAGGTTGAACTTAATGGATGTGGTTTGGCTAAAATACAGGGGTGTAATTATAGAGGAAACAGACTCTGCAACTGCCGGGGGTCCCAGGAACTATAGGGGGCACAGTGGGACACTGGCTAATAAGCAGGGGCAATATATATATATTACTTAGTCAAACAATGAAGTAAATAGATCCCAATATAAACAAAATAAAGAATAAAACAACACAATAAACCCTAGGTGGGCTCTATCCAATGGGGAGTAAGTGTAACAAATGGTGTTTTATGTAGCCCCCAGTAACTGCATTTCTAATTGTCCTATAGTTTAGAGGTAATGGCTGTGACACACGTGGAGATTAGTTGGTGCGCAACAAATCTTCCTTGTAGCAGGCGACTAATCTCCCCAAAATGCCATCCGACCGGCTTCAATGTAAATCGCTGGGATGGCATACGCGGTGGCACGATTTTCCTAAGTCGTTGAAGTTTCCTTTCAAGGCAACTTTGGCGACTTTGGCAAATCGTGCCGCCGCGTATGCCATCCCACCAGCGATTTACATTCTAGCCGGTGGGATGGCAGTTTGGGGAGATTAGTCGCCTGCTACAAGGAAGATTTGTCGCGCACCGACTAATCTCTACGTGTGTCACAGCCCTAACAGTAGAACTGAATAATACTGAAATCAAAATGAAAATAAACAATATTTCTACCTACCAACAAGGACTTGAGCAGCTTGAGAAGAGCAGGCAGTTTAATCCAAAAAAGACTGACCTAAAACACAAAGACAAAAACAAACATTACAAATCCATCAGACAGTATGAGTACGGCATGCGGTATCCACTATGAGTATGGCACCACATACTCAGTTTTAGTTAGTTTAGATTTTTTTAAAGGAGAAGAAAAGGTACAATCACTTGGGGGTGCCAAAATGTTATCGCTTACCTTATACCCTGGGTTGGTGCTCCAGTTAGGAGAACACAGCACCAGCTGCGAGACAGCGACCTTATTCTTTCCTCTGTCTTTGCACAGACTGCGCATGTGTAGTAGAGTGAAAAGCTGAACTGTAATAAAAACGCCGGCTCTTTCACTCTATTGCACATATGTCGGCCCCGGGATCGAGAAGAAATAAGAGGATCATTTGTTCGCTGCTACCCTGGGCTGGTGCGGTTTCCTCCTAAAAGGAGAACCAACCCGGAGTATAAGGTAAGTGATTACAATCAGTAGGGGGTACATAACATATTGGCATCCCCTGGTGATTTTACCTTTCCTTTTCCTTTAAAGTTGCAAAGAAAAGAATCTGCAACCAAACAGGGGCTGATGCCAGGGCTATGTATAGAATGAAGCCTATCACAGCAGCATTTGTAGATAAAAATAGTTGCATATAGTAGGTACTGTATTCTATTAGGCGAGTACACACAAAGCAGAAGTCAGCATAATTTCTGAGCCATACACAATGGAAACAAATACACAAAGGGGCACATTTACTAATCCACGAATGTCCGAAAAGCGTCCGAATGCGTTTTTTTCGCAATGACCGGTATTTTGCGACTTTTTCGAGCGCTCAATACGAAAAAGTCGCGACAATTCGCGAAAGTCGTAATGGCTATGAAAAAGTCACGACAATTCACGAAAGTCATAATGGCTATGAAAAAGTCGAGACAATTCACGAAAGTCATAATGGCTATGAAAAAGTCGCGTCAATTCACGAAATTTGTAATGGCTATGAAAAAGTCGCGACAATTCGCGCAAGTCGTAACGGCTATGAAAAAGTCGCAAAAAATACGAAAAAGTCGCAAAATGTTCGTTTTCCAATCTGAATTTTTCCCATTCGGATTCGAATTCGTGGATTAGTAATTCAGCCCCAAAGTGTTGGTAAATGTACCCCAATGTGTCTCAATTAAGCCATTTACCATTCAGGAAAATGGGAAGCAGCTGCCACTGGGAAAGACATCTGTTTACAACACTTATTCCCCAGCAGGCCATGGCAATAAAAATATTAAGTGCTTTTGCTATTGACAACAGAGTAAACAAATATCAGATTCAGAAAGTAAAAAAAAAAGAAAAAAATAGATATTTTTAAGGACACAGAATTTAGAAAATGCTTAACCTAAAAGCAAAAAAGGTTCCCAAGACAAGTACAGAACAGTCAGTTAGTCTGTTTACTCTTATGTATTTCCACCTATTTAGGAGCGAGGCAAAAATGTGCATATTTGGGCATTTCTAGGCCTTGGCTTGGTTTTACACATATAATTCAGTTGCTCTGAAGTACTTGATCTTCTAATGCAGCAGAGAAGATGCAAACGAAGTTGGACAAGCATGGAAGATGCGGGGGAACATCCTGCCCACAAAACAAGCACTTCTGAAAAGGCCTTTTATGCTTTTCATGCTTTCTTGCTAGATACATAAATGGCTGTATATTTTTCAAACCACAGGTTTATTCTGGATCACCACAAAGTATACGCTTTTATATGCTAGCCCTTAGTAAAAACACACAAAAAAATACATTATTTTAGCGGAATGGTTTTCTAAATGAGTTGCTCAAATTGTTTTTAGATCAGTGGGAAAAATGTAATATACCTCTTTCCTAGGATAATTTGTTTTACCACTACTTTCATTCAGTGGAAGAAAATTTAAGGCGGTAGTTCACCTACAAATTTACCTTTAGCATGTTGTAGAATGGGCAAATCTTAGCAACTTTTTAACTGGTCTTCATTTTTTATAGTATTGAATTATTTGCCTTCTTCTTCCAACTCTTTTCCAAAAAAACAATTGCTCTTAAACAATGTTATTATATTTTATTACTTATCTTTATATTCAGGCCTCTCCTATTCATATAGTCTCTCATCCAAACCACTACTTGGTTGCTAAGGTTATCAGGACACTTGCAACCAGATAGCTGCTAAAATGGAAAACTGCACAGTTGCTGGACAAAAAGCTAAATAATTTAAAAAAAATGAAGACGAATTGCGTCTCAGACTATCACTTTCTACATCATACTAATTTAATAGTGAACAATCCATTTCATTATGTTTTTACACAGTTTACAAATCTGCCCATATATGTCCCTTTTTAACGAACAAATAAAAATATAATTAAGCTGTATTAGTCTTAGAGGGGCTGCTGTGTGCTGTAAATTTCTTGGATCAAGGGCTGATGCAAGTGCTAATTGCACAATCAATAACCCCCAACCACCTCCTAGTAATATTCTGCTTCTTCCAGCACAGTCCCCCAGCTCCAAGCTGTGGGCATTGTTATCTGTCCTATAATAAAGCACAAATAAACACAGTTATTTTATCCCTCAACAAAATTGTATTTTGATGCAAAAAAATACAAATGGTAGTAGTAAATCACTGCCTGAATGCTAAGATAAATTGCACCATAGCAACCAGACAGTTGCTGAAATTCCAAACTGGAGAGGTACATAATAGTTAAAAAAACACGAGTAATAGAAATTAAGACCAAGTGCAAATTGTCTCAGAATATTAGCCTCTATGTCATACTAAAAGTTAGTCAATAGGTGAATAACCCCTGCAATGAGGTTGTTGGCCATGTGGGGCAGAATAGTAGCGATAATCCGTCTAACATAAAAAGTAAGTACAAAAGGACACAGTTTTCACAAGCACAATTTTGTATCTGCAAAGCCCTGTGTAGGGGAGACTACTAAAAAGTAGTTGGCTGAAGTGAATGTAATGTTCTTTAGACATAAATCTTTACTTTCTTCATACATTTTTATTATTTTTCATTGCCTCAAAGCCCCAGCATGATGGCCTCATAAACACATATAGATCATTAATGCATTGGCATGTACCTGTCACCAACTGAAGCGACTACCGCTGCCCTTCAAGTCCTGCACTTTCCCTGTAATGAACGTGGGCATATTCAGAAAGAAAGTCAGCGTGTTAAAAGACAAATCTGTGTTTAATAGCTATGATTTCAATCCACGCTGATCTAATTGAAAGGAAAAGCCAAGCGCACGCCAGTTCTTATTATGAGTATTCATAGTTTCTGTTTGTATTCCACATGGATTAAATTCTATGTTTTGAAACTTTCACTCCGGCAGGAAAGCTAATCTTGCCACATGCCATCTGTCACCAAACAGTCAACATAAACCCAAGCGTGCAGAGGCGCAGAGGACTCTACACTGTTTAGTTAAAAGGGAAACCAAAGTTAAAGAAATAATGTTGTCAGAATGAAAGGTCTTGTTTCCGCTTGGCACAGGGAGTTCAGCCATGAGGCACGATGGCACACTGGAAGGAGTCACTGCAAGGAGTCACTGCATGCAGTCTCATGGAACACATGCTCCTGTAAGGGTAAGAACCCACGGAGTGGTTGAGTGGGCGAGCGATAGATCTCTGCAATCATGGGTGACAAACCGCTCCGAAAAAGCCTTCCACCGGCAAAAATAGGAGTCGCCAGAGGAAAGCTTTTCACATTGCTTCAGTAATCCAAAGGGCTTATCACCAGCATTTCCTATTGTTGCCATTGGAAAGCCTTTTCGAAGGGTTTTGTGGCCTGTGATAGCAAGCCGATTCAACAACTCCGTGGGTTGCAAACATCCATTTTTTTGTTGGTTCAGCTTTTATTGCGTATGAGATGGCAGCAGAGGCAAAAGGTAGAGATGGAGGCCCTGTCCCTGGGGGGTTTGACTGTGTTTCATGAAGTAAAATGGGACAGAGTCACTCATCACTAATGTCCAGTCCATTCTTGTGGCTGAAGCAGCAGAAAGCTAATAGTGTAACATACATTATTAGTTTTCTGCTGCTTCAGCCACAAGAATAGACTGAACATTAATGATGAGTGACTCTGTCCCATTTTACTTCATGAAATACAGTCAATTGCATTTTTTTGTGGGTTGCAAATATTCATTTCTTTTTACTGGAGGTTCAACTATTAATGTGTATGAGAGGGCAGCAGAGGCAAAAGGTAGAGGTGGAGGCCCTGTCCCTGGGAGGCTGACAAAGAGAACATACATTAATTATTAGTTTTCTGCTGCTTCAGCCACAAGAATGGACTGGTCATTAGTGATGAATGAATCTGTCCCATTTCACTTCACAACACAACACATTGAAGTCAATGGCATTTTTTGTGGCAACTTTTTCCATTCCACAACAGTCATTTCTGTATTGGGGTACTCCCGCCATACAGAATAGCAATTTAAGCAATAACCTTATAAGACTCTTCAAAGGATCAACGATCATTTTTCTAAATAAACAAAGATAAATCACTGCTTTGCAACTAGAGGCAGGAGACATTTTTGCAGCACATATAAAACACAAGAAAGCAATTTACCTGCCAAAATTCCTTTAGGGCATTGTTTCCCAAACTGTGGTGCTGGCAGTGGCAAGGGGGGTTCAGCCTGAAGGCCAGTTACACTGAGACCCAAAGAAAATAGTAATTTGCTCTCCTGGATACAGAGCCCAGTCTGAAGGCCAGCTAAAGTATAACTGGGGGTGAATCTATTTGCTGCTCAAAATTTTCTTGAAACTATGACTAAATGATTGATACACCAATATTTTCCTATATCTGTACTTAATTCATGAGATAAGGGGGCTCTGACCAGGGACTCAGCCTTCACTGGGAATCCTGGCAAAAGGCTGGGCTTCAAATATGGCTGAGCTGAATACACTTGGCAACCTTTGCTCTATGGTCAAAGCCAGCAAGTAGCCAAGAAAGTGGTTTGGAGAATTTCAAGACACCTTTCAGCTGGTACAGTTGTCTAAGCCAGAACTTTACAAGCCCAGTACAAAAATGTAATGAAAGGAAAATATTGAGTTTATGAATCAGGTTAAAATCTATATATAATGCTAAGACAAGAATGTACATGTATTATAGCAAAGATAAAAAGAACTAACTTTATGTGTAATAACTCCAAATAAACACGGTTTAGTTACCTAACATTTAAAGGGGTTCGTTACCTTTAAATTGACTTTTATTATAATGTATAGACAAGTATAGAATATATAGACATTAAAATTCTGAAACGATTTGCAATTGATCTTCCTTTTTATTTTTTTCTGGATTTTCAGTTATTTAGTTTATTGTTCAGCAGCTTTCCAGTCTGAAATTTCAACAGCTATCTGGTTGCTAAGGTTTTGTTTACCTTAGCGACCAGGTAGTGGTTTAAATGAGAGACTGGAATATGAAGGTAGTATAGGAACTGAATAGAAAGTAATAAAGAGTAACAACAATTCTAAAATTGTAAGCTCACAAAGCAATAGTGTTTGGCTGTTTGGGTCAGTGAGCCCCTTAGAAAGCTGGAAAAGCAATAAAAAATAAATAATGGAGACCAATTGCAAAGCGGCTAGGAATAGAACATTCTATAACAAACTAAAAGTTAACGGAAAGGTGAGCCATCGCACTATAATTAAGGAGATGTGCGATGCAGTCATCAGTGGCAGAACTATTAAATATGTACAGTATCATTTACAGCTGTATTACTGGTCAGCAAAAATGTATTAGCTCTTTTTATGTATTAATTTCTCAATTTGTATTCTGTCCGGTCACATTGCTAGGAATACATTCAGCTGTCATGCTTTAATGGCTTTGGTATTCACTACACTATGAAGGTTAATAACTCGGCCACATCCTCTTTACATGCGGCGCTGGAGGATCTGTGCTGGTCTCTGCTAATACCAGCTACTCTCTTGGAAATATCAGTAATTAGCAAATATTTGCTTAATGCATATAGTTACTGTTAAGTGTAAGAATGTGAACCGGTCTGTAAGTCAAATATGAAGAGCCCAAAATCCCAGTTTACCTCTCTAGGGTATATTCACTTGGTTGCCTGTAACTTCACATGCCAGTCATAGAGATGTCTTGTACAGGTATAGGACCTGTTATCCAAAATGCTTTTTACCAAGGGTATTCTGGATAAGAGGTCTTTCTGTAATTTGGATCTTCATACCTTAAATCTGATAAAAAATCAATGAAACATTAATCAAACCCAACAGGACTGTTTTGCTTCCAATAAGGATTAAGTACATCTTAGTTGGAATATCCCTTGTCCTGAGCATTCTGGATAACAGGTCCCATACCTGTATTAAGTTGTGGTCACGTTTACTGCTAATTGAGTAAATGTATGTATGTATGTATGACTTTATTTGTAAAGCGCCACAAGGGTACGCAGTGCTGTACAATCTTACAGTATACACAATTACACACAGGGAGGACAAGTGTTATAATAAATACAATAAATAAATATAAATAAGTAAGTGCCATGTGGTATGAGACACAGTAGGAAAGAGGTCCCTGCCCCATAGAGCTTACAATCTAAGTGGTTGGGTAACATACAGGCACAAATTGGAAGGTAAGAGTGCACCAGGTATGGGCATTTGCCCTTAAGCGCAGGCTTTTATGCCTTTGCATAACAACTTGTGTATTTGTCTAATCCTGGATTTCTTATATAAGGTTTTACCTATATAAAGACAATTTGGGTAAGAACTTCCTTTCTATACATTACAACACAAAACATTTCATTTACAGTTTGGGGCTGTGTCAAATGTATGCTCCTTGGATTAGTTACCTAGTAACTCCACGCTGTCGATACGGGTCAATTTGGTGTGTAAGCACACAGTGCGACATATGCACCGTCATTAAATTTCCAGTGAAACAAATCAGTCAGTGGGAAAGTGGCAAATTCACTGCACACGTTATACAACACTGTTTTCTGAAATACACTCTGCCTGCATTTATTTTTATTTATGTACCTTGTACTCCTGAACATGATAGCACTCTATGAGGATCCAGTGACAGTGCTCTCAATAAAAAGAAGAAGGGCGCTACAAATTGGGTCAATAGACAAGTTGATGTCAATAATTAAACAGTCAGAGATTCCGGATCATCAGATCGTATTATGTGTCGGTGTCATTTTGGGTCTGCATAGATGCTAAGGTTTGATTATTAATATTATTTATTTAATGCTTATCAGATTTTGTGCTTCCGGGGTTAAGCTTATGAACCCTTTTCTAAAAAAAAAAATATATATATACGCTTTTTCCTTTTGGGTAATAATATCTTGTTTTTCAGGACTTTCTTCATTTTGTCTCTGTTTTCACAGTCAGACTTACCTGAACAGACTGTTATCTACCTCTGTGACTTAATCTTCCTTATATCCTGCCAAAGCCCTCCAGTCTTAATCCTATACCAGCAAGGGTATTGGCCTACAAAAGGGACATTTTTATGTTGTGTTGCTTACTTACTACCTCAATGTAAGTTACTACACTCCAGTATCATTCATTTTAGACTTAGATGCAGGTTAAAGGATCAATAACACAAAAATATATATAATGTACTATAATCCAGAACTGGTAAAAATGATTAATTTGCATAGAATATTTATATATACTCTAATATAATGAAAATAAATACGTTACTATGAAGGCTAAGAAGACTACTATTTACATTCCCATAGGGGTTGTAAGAACTGATTGGAGGAAGGTTAGATGACTCTTTTTCTGCTCCTTAACTCAATTTTATAAGTAGAATAACTTAGGACAAGACATTTCTTTTCTTGGGAAATTAATTTTCAGGCGACTGCAGCAAGACTAGATTTTATTCACTTCATGATTTTTGGTTTGCTTTCTCTGTTCACTTTATAATTTGCTGTAAGGGTTGCCACCTTTGGCTTGGAAGAATAGCAGCTGGCAATGATGGGAGCCAATGACGTAGGAGGGGTGAGTAGGTGATGCAACGTAGCCATGAGGTAAATGGGCGGTGTAATGACATCAACGGGGCAGAGCAATGACATTGGTGGGTGAATCACGGGAAGAATTATTGGAGATCAAAATAAAAAAGGTAAAGTTGACCAAGAACTGAGGTTGATTGGGGCAGAACGAGAGGTTATTACAAAGTTACAACAAGTACATTGCCAGTAAATTTGTAATACTGCCCCAAGCCGGTAAAACACTTTGTTAAAATGCATAATAAGCCTGTTGTCAATAGTAAGCATTGGTTCCAAACACCTGTCTTTGGTGCCTTGTTATCTACAAAGCCAGTCAAGATTTATTATCAAAGGCATGATACAGCTGAAGCATTAAAGACTGATCTGCTCCACGTGATATTAAGCTATTATTTATAACTGCAACAAAGGCAAAACATTAGAAAGATTTCCCCCGTGTAAGCACACAAAATCTACACGCTATGAAACTAGGAAACTGGCATAATCATCCTGAAAGAAGGCATTCAAGTTATTATGAACCAGGACTAGGAAATAAAAAATGGCTGGCAAAGCAAATATACCCATAAACTGATAGCTTTAACAGTTTCCTATGCATATCTTACTGACTGAATTCTATGCAGCAAACTGAAAGGGGTGATGTACATTTACAATACAAGCTTCCCTATGCCACCTATGTGTTATTATTACCAGAACTCTGCCTTTTTATGGACGCTAAAATCAGTGCGGCCATAGAAGCCAGTGGGGAGCTAACTATGGTCCTGGCCATTGGAAAAACCATTATGGGCTAAAAAAAAAAAAACTTGAATTTCTGGCACTTCTCCCTCTGTAATGGTTACAGACTGGCAAACACCAATTGTCAGACAGGAGCAGCTGCATAATGCACATCAACAGAGCTGCCAACAAAATGGCAGACAGCATGTCAACATCCTAGTAATGGACAGTTAGAAATAAATCAATTTAGGGCTACTGGATAACTACCCACCTTGAAGTTAGTAGTTTGTTTATATATTCTCCAAAATAGTACATGCTAAGCCATAATTGTTTCTGTTAACAATTTGCCTCTCTGTTCATCGAATGAAGAAATTCTTAATCTGTGGCTCAGGACCAAGTCCTTGTGCTTGTCAAGGGTGGGTTTTCCGGGTCCTCTTCATACAACAGAAAACAGCAGTTAAAGTGATGTACATACCTTATTCTTACTAATTATTGGGTTACAAACTTGAACATTGCTCTTGCAGAGCCTTCATAAGCATCTGCTCACAATTCCTGCAGGATCTATTGTTCTCTTTCTCTGTATAATTCATATTATGTCCTCATAAGGACCATTTGACAGAAAAATGACTTTCGTGGTCTAGGGAAAAATGTACCCCCTATTATAAAAAATATGAATATTATCAGTGGCATAACTATAGAGGAAGCAGACCCCATGGTCACGTGGGGCCCTGACTGCTGGGTCTGCCTCCTTTATAGTTATAGAAATCCGCCTTCCCCAGTCACTCTCCTACCTGAGCAGCAGATGGGAGCGAGTGGGCAGGTTAGGGGGGCAGGGTGGAAGCTATATGGCCAAGTGCTATATAGTTAACAAAGATTTGCTGCGGGACGACTAATCTCCCCGTCTGTCACCTCCATGAAAAAGTTCTTGAAGACCGGAAGTGATGTCCCTGGCATCCTGACACCGCGAACATTTGCTCCACTGAAGCCACTGAATTCTACAAGCGCATGTTCGCACGCTTTACATGGCACTTACTGCCCTCGTGGGGGGCTGTTTGGGCCTATTTGGAATCTCAGTCTGGACCTGAGTTATATTATAAAGGACATTCAAGGCTCTTTATAAATGTTTAAAGATGTGGCCAAGTTGGACGCTATTGTTTGACATAATTGAAAAGTCCAAAGAACTGGTCAGTAATGGTAGAGAAGAGGAACAGCAGATAAACTCCTCTTGTTTTGCTCATGGGCTATAGTTGAAAAATCATATATCTACATCTAGCATGTCTTTGCCCTGTTTTAAGCAAAATTAAGCAAATAAAACCTCAATAAGGCTTTTCCTAGCTTTAGCCACTGTGCTGGAATTACAAGGGTTATTTATGGACTTTCATTGCTCTTGAATCCCAGATTTGATATATTTAGTACTTTAATAAGACTTTTAGAGCTTTTCAATCTACAGTCAGTATGACATGGCAAATGTAAACCTGGAGTGGATTATAGGGAGCTCAGCCCTATCTTTTGCTTATTTACTCCCAAACCATGGATACCACAGATGGAATGTGACAGATTAGAATATCTTTTGTACTTAATGTTATGTGTCTGTTTAATATTGTAAAGAAAATCAAACACATACACATACACAGGGTACAGACACGCTAAAGGAAGTACATCAAACACAACTTTAGCATTTAGCACATTTTAATAGCAAACTGCTTGTTAAAAGGTTACAGAGAAATTTTTAATACAAGGTATAATGCGTCAGTATGCTTCTGCTGCAAATGGTGGCTTAAAATATAGGTTTTAATATGCACGTTTTTCCAAATTTTATAACAGGTAAGGTAACCGTGCCACAAATGAAGGTACATGAGTCACTCATCTCTTTATCTCTAGAATGAAATGCTGCTGTGACTACAGATAAATACAGCCACAGCCATTAATATGATGTAGAGCCGGGGTCCCCAACCTTTCTTACTCGTGAGCCACAGTCAAACGTAAAAAGACTTGGAGAGCAACACAAGCACCATAAAAGTTCATGGAGGAGCCAAATAAGGGCTAAGATTGGCTATTAGGCAGCCTCTATGCACACTATCAGCTTACAGGGGCTTTATTTGGTAGTAAATCTTGTTTTTATTCAACCAAAACTTGCCGCCAAGTCAGGAATTCAAAAATAACTCCCTGGTTTGGGGGCACTGGGAGCAACATCCAAGGGGTTGGGGAGCAACATGTTGCCCCCGAGCCACTGGCTGATGTACAGAGTGCTATTCTGAGACAATTTGTAATTGGTCTTCTTTTTTATTAGTGTTTTTTTCATTATTTGACTTTTTGTTCAGCAACTCCACAATTTCAGCAGTTTTGGTTACAATTTGGTTACTACGGTCCAAATGACTTAAGTAACCAGGGAGTGGTTTGATACAGAGAATGATAAAGAAATAGGAGAGGGGCTAAAGATAAGTAAAAATAACAACACAATTGTAGCCTCACAGAGCAATAGTTTTGTTGGCTGGAAAGCTGGAAATTGTCAGAAAATGAATTGAAATAATACAAAAAGAAAAAAATGAAGACCAACTGAATGGCTTCTGCTTAGAAGCCATTATATAACATACTAAAAGTTAACTTAAAGATGAACTTCCCCCTTTAAGCTTTATATTGGTATGCAATTCATTGCCTGGACTGATGGAAAGCTGTGGTTTTCAAGTTAAGGGGTCCATAATTAAGAGTATCAGGTCTAAAGTCAACAAAATCACATGTAAAGTTACAACTACTTTACTACCATCATGAAGTCATGGTGGGTTAGTTAAAATCAGTTTCAACACACTGTCTCAGTCTTACAGAGGATCAACCAATAACACAATGGGCAGATTTAGCGAAATGTGAGATTAGAGCTCATCACAGAAACATTCTATTCATTCCTATTTTTTAAGCTTATTTATCAATGGGCGGAAGTTATAGTTTACCATTTGATAAATATGCTTCTAAAAATCCCATAGGAATGAATAAAGAGTAGGTGAGATCCAGTGTCGGACTGGGATGCCAGGGGCCCACCAGAAAACCCTAGACCATGGGCCCACTCTCCAAAGTATTTTTCATCCACTCCTCACTCAACCTCTATATATTTCTAGTCTTTTATCTTTACATACTATAATCTATTCTTCTTTATATTTAGTCTCTTTGTTCCCATAGAGAAATAGGGAATGACCATAAATTAGGCCAAATGGTAAGAGCCAGGAGGGCCCCCTGACACCTGGGCCCACCGGGAGTTTTCCTGGTATCCCTGTGGGCCAATCCAACACGGGTGAGTTCTAATTTCACTCTTTAATAAATGTGCCCCTTAGTAATTATTCAAGCCAGTGATTTCCCATGCCGTGGCCCAATATGTCTGGGGGTTGGATTATTATAAAAAATTATTTCATACAAAGAATTGCATGGAGACCTTGGACGTACAAATCACTTAGAGGCTCATGTCTGACCTGCAGGTCTCCAGTTGGTCTTCACTAATTTAAGCAATGTATTCCTATGGGGGAAGATATTGCTGTTGGGCTTCCAGATAATCAATCCCATATCTGTATCGCCATTAACTCTATGCCTCTCTGTCAATAAAGCTTTTTTCTTGTGTGGATCTATTTTTTTATGCCTGTCACTGTTCTACTGATGTTCTAAAGTACATAGTAGGATGTTACATTGCCTAAAAGCCTAGAATCACTCCTCAGGGTTCTGTCTGTAAAAAAGACTTTATAAGCATTTCAAATATGCGGAAAAAAAATCATTCTGATATTTACATGTGAAGGTCTCATAATACTTGGCATTAGGGCTCACCTGTACCTATCTTTATAAACATGGCTTGGGGAACTAAAAACTATAAAACCAGAAACTATAAAAACTGGTTTAACCTGATATTGTATATGATTTGTTTACACAGAACTGTCTTGAAATAGCTACCTAGAAATAACTACCTCTATATGGCCACATAAGGAAATGTCACACAAAGTCTGATGCCATCTGTCTAGATAACTAAATAACACATAGGCGGCAAGCTATAAACAAATAAATGAAAGGACATATGACTTAAATCCTGTTTAATTACAGGCCATTTACATTTTTCACCATTTATATTCTCTACTGATATCTTTATACCCTTTATTTACAACTTTTCTGTTTTCTCATTTCTTCCTCATCTGTTCTCCCCTTCTATTTGTGCTCTCTCCAGGTTTCTGTTCAGCTTTTTGATTTCCGGTTCCATTGTGCTGTCACCTAGTTTTCCACTGCTACCTTCTCAAAGTCTTCATCTCTTTAATGTTCACATTATTTATCCCTCTTGTTCTCCTGTATTCAGCCAGGTAGATCTTTACATGCCTAAGGCTAGTATTTGTCTGGGTTTGATCATGTGCTGGCATGGGGAGGCAGGCTCGCTTTGTGTTGGTCAGCTTTTATAGAGGATTTGTACCTTATAAAGATGCAGATTTCTTTGAGGAGAAAGTAATATACAGGTATGGGTTAAACAATTCCAATGTTCTGTTCACAAAGATATTACAAAGCAACTATGCAGTTTCTTTCCTAACAATTTGGCCATGTAGAGAAACCATTCATTGAAGATATTCCAGTATTCACAGTAATAGGCATAGGGCTGGCACCTCTCCTGCCAGGGAACACCGGGCAGGGAGAAGGGGTGCAACGTCACAGGGATGGGCAGTGAGATTTGGAGAAACGACAAAAAAAAATGGGCCCCTAAATGTCTGTTTGGTTGCAGTGGGGTATTACTGGAGTGCATCTATATGGTTACTGTATAACCCCAAAGGTTTTCTAGTACTGTTTGCTGTTCATCTGTTTCATATTATCAAGTTAGTCCCAGCAAAATGTTTAACAGCCCTGATTATATGATTCATGCCCCAACCATTCAACATACAGGAGTGTAGGAAACAAAATGTTTTACTACTCTACAGCCAAGCTGGTAAATTATTAAGGATTTTTGATCGTCAGTGTAAAAGCAATTTAGTTAAAGGAAAAGTAACATCAAAAAATGAATGTTTGAAAGTAATTAAATAAAAAATGTACTGTTGCCCTCCACTGGTAAAACGGGTGTGTTTGCTTCAGAAAGACTACAGTTTATATAAATACCCTGCTGTGTAGCCATGGGGGCAGCCATTCAAGCTGGAAAAGGCACAGGTTGCACAGCAGATAACAGATAAGCTCCGTAGAATACAATGGGGTTTTATCTGCTAAGTAACCTGTGCCTTTCTTCCTTTGAATGGCTATAGTAGGGTTTCTGGGGCAAACACACCAGTTGTACCAGGGCAGAGTAAAAGTGGCCATACACGCACCGATTATATCGTACGAAACCTCGTTTCGTACAATATTCGGTGCGTGTATGGTATGTCGGCGAGTCGACCGATATCGCAGGAAGCTGCTGATATCGGCCGACTCGCTGATCGGACCAGTTTGAAAATTTTGATCGGGCGCCATAGAAGGCGCCTGACCAAAATCTCCCTTCAGCGCTGAATCGGCAGAAGGAGGTAGAAATCCTATTGTTTCTACCTCCTTACCTGCCGATTCAGCCCTGAATGGTGTGTGGCGGATCTGACGATGTTTCGTGCGACCGATGGTCAGATCGCCACGTGTATGGCCAGCTTAACAGTACATTTTATATTGTAATTACTTTTATACACTTTTATTTTATGGTGTTACTGTTCTCTTAAAACCAAGACAGGCGGTCAGCACTGCTAGGACTTGCATAAGGGCTGGATCACTGTTTTAGGGGATAAAATGATGCTGTAAATCTCTCCCTGATGAGTAAAGCAGGAGCGCTGCCATTTCTGGGAGATACAGCACAAATCACTTTCTGCAGCTGTTCTATGTATTGTAGCCCTTTTGGGAGACACGGGGCCTCTCCAAAACAGCTACTGAATTTGCAAGAACTTTCTGAAAGACTTGCCTTGCCATATAATGCAAGTACCGCTACTGACGCTTCCAGTGCCTCTACTGGGATATTTTATGTGACCATGTAATGTTCTTGCTGACAAATTGCATGGAAATTTGCTTTCTAGCTTGAAAACGAAATTGCTCTCCTGGACGTAGACACTTCGGCAGATCAGACAATAACCTCCATGCCATAGTTATCTCTAAAAAAAAGTTCCAAGGCAAGTTCAATTTATTGCCTGCAAATATTTACTGGAAGATTAATTAAGGGGGGTTACAGGGGGGGTTAAGTTGTGAAATTATTAGAGATGCGCCGAATCAGTTCGGGATTCGGGCCAAATCCATTTTTTTTTTTTTTTTTTTAGGATTCGGTTTCGACCGAATCCACGGTCCCGGCCGAACCGAATCCTAATTATTTTTTTTTTTTACCATTTTCTGGTCCTAATTAGCATATGCTAATTAGGACTAGGATTCAGTTCGGGATTCTGCAGAATCCGTCAGGGTTAACCCAAAAAAGTGGGTGCATCCTTAGAAATTATTACCTGGAACTATAATAATGGTAACATAAGGATGCTTCAGTATACTCGCCACAAAGAGTACACTATGGGAAGACATCCATAGGTTGGGGTTGTTTTCTCTGGAAAAGAGGTGCTTGCGAGGGGACATGATTACTCTGTACAAGTACATTAGAGGGGATTATAGGCAGTTGGGGGATGTTCTTTTTTCCCATAAAAACAATCAACGCACCAGAGGTCACCCCTTTAGATTAGAGGAAAGGAGCTTCCATTTGAAGCAGCGTAGGTGGTTTTTCACGGTGAGGGCAGTGAGGTTATGGAATGCCCTTCCTAGTGATGTGGTAATGGCAGATTCTGTTAATGCCTTTAAGAGGGGCCTGGATGAGTTCTTGATCAATCAGAATATCCAAGGCTATTGTGATACTAATATCTACAGTTAGTACTAGTGGTTGTATTTATAGTTTATGTATGTGAGTGTATAGATTGGTAGGTGTGGGTTGGGTGTGCTGGGTTTACTTGGATGGGTTGAACTTGATGGACACTGGTCTTTTTTCAACCCTATGTAACTATGTAACTAACTATGTAACTATATAATGTTTGGGGTTTGAATAACAATAGAATTATGACGATGTGGGTTTATGGGTGGCCAGACCTTAGATCATTTGTTATCCCACATACAGATCACCCTAAATTAGCACTGGGTGTAAAGCTGAGAACCCATAGTCTAGATCTCTGAAGACCAGGCCTGGACTGGCAATCTGTGGATTCAGGCAAATGCCAGAGGGGCTGCTGTAAGATGCCATAGACAGTCACTATTTATTGGGCTGGAGGGAGGCTGTTTGGGGCTCTGTTTACTTGAAATGCCAGGGCCTATTTTAAATTCCAGACCAGACTTGCTGAAGACATTACTGCCCACTCATGGCCACACTTCCCACTGCGAATACTTTAATGGGCCCATGGGGCTTTTTTTGTGGGGCATCTAGCCTTGTCTCTATGTGTAAAGCATGACTCAACATTTTCTTGCTGCTAATATCCTTATAATTTAAAGTAAGAAGTAAATGATGCTCAATATTAATAAGGTTCCCGTAGCAGAATACCTGTGCCCTGTGTTTTACTGCACATTTTAAAAATAATAAAGTTCGACCCATTTGCACTTTAGGACCTATATTTTCCTAGGACACTGTTAAACGAAGACCCATGCTGGTCCTGCATTAGTTAATGACTATTGAACTAGTGTCAAGCTCATAGTTTATCTTGTCTTGCCATTTTCCATTTCCTCCCATATTTTCCTGCTTCCACTGCACTCTGTGGTGCTGACAAAGCAGACAAGTTATTAGTAAGGAGTTAGAATAAACATATTGTAGCTTAGCTTTTTTTTTTTTTTTACATAAAAAGAAGAATGGATTCAGCGTTTAGCACAACGGCTGCATTGAAATATATTCCCAGGAATCCCTGAGTAACACAGGCACAAGGGGAAAGTCTAATACAGTTCCTACTATACACAATCCTTTGTTCTCTAGGAAACCTCAACTGGTCGATCGACTAGAATTATTTACTTTGTTCATTTAATACTGATTAAAGCTCATTTAAAGTCTGATATAACACACATAATTACTATATTTACATTACCAAAGGCATGAAAACTGCAAACGTATGAGACAAGTACAAAGAACCCTAAGAACCCTAGGAGAATGCCATTTTTTCTGGCTGGGTCTTTCAGGGTCTTTTCAAACCAGGACCAACTTCCAACCCAAATATTAAAACCAACTGCTCAGGTGACTTCTACTGAGAACAGCTATTTTTTTTGCAGGAGAAAATCCATCTGATCCAATCTGGCAATCAATAAAAGTAAAGGAGGCCATACACGGGCAGATTTCAGCTGTTAATTTGGGTCCTTCAGACTAATTCGGCACCTTATCTGCCTGTGTATGGGCCCCCTCTGATGGGCCTACCTGACCAAAATCTGGCCTAAAATTGGCCAGATCTCTATTGAGCAGGTTTGATTTTCCATCGGATCATGGACCGATTCGGCTCTGTCTGACAGCACCTATGCTTACCGTTGTAATACAATCGATTGGCCCTAGGGTGAATCAGCCCGATATTGCAAACCATAGGTTGGCATACGCACGGATTTTACTGTGTATGGCCGCCAAGAAAGCATGTGGTTTTTAGTCCTCAGAGCAGAATCAGACCTAATGTTCTCTCTAATTTTTTGGCTGTTTGCGCAAAAAATGTATTTGTGCACACTTTTTTAAACTGGTGCGCACAGTACAAAATTCTTTGTGCTCACCACAATTTATTGTGTGCGCGGGTCTTGAAACATGTGTGCGCGGGTCTTGAAACATGTGTGCGCGGACACACAAGTGCACAGCTTAGAGGGAACATTGGTCAGACCTAATTAATAATAAATGTATTGCCCGAAGGCAATGTTGTGTGCACAAGATATTTGCTGTTGCTTCAGCACAGGAAAACTGCACTGCTTTAGACCCAATCAAGATGCTAGATCCTTGTTAGCCAAGCCTTTGGTCCAACTGCTCATACCACATCAGCTGTTGCAAGTGGAATTCAAGTTACTGGACCCAGTTTCTGATTGTCCTGATTGTCATCCAGGCTAGTGTGCAACAGGTTTTACCTCTTATGAGGTATGGAAAATGTCTGCTTCTATCCCTACTAAATAAGCATATGCATTGTGTTAACAGTAAGCCAATATATATATAAACACGAAACATGAAAGTATATCCTCCTCAATAGGCACTATAGCAATTAGGAGCCCCCCCTCTATTTAAAGCACTCTCTAGAAAGAACTAGTTCACTCTTTTCTTTATATATCTTGCTGTATGCAATGTCAATACCAGTGCTCCAATCTGTACCATCATCTCTCCCATTGTGCTGTGCAACACCAGGGCTCTTTAGCCAGCAGCAAAATTACTACATGCTGCTTCAGTAGAACAACAAGTGTATAAGAACTGCATCAGAGATCAGTCTAAATTTAATAATAATACAAAGAATAAGAAATAAATGCTTACTGCAAATTTTCTCAGAATACTACTACCTGTATTATAGTTATTCAAGTTAATTTTGGCGAACTTCCCCTTTACAAAGAACTGCCTCTTTAAATATCTCCATAGTGTGTTTGTATGGAATTAAATTCCCTGTATAGGGATCCACCTGTTGGTTCTGTGTTCACTGTACCCACCTCTGATGACTAGAGGGTATAAACAGCAACAGGGGATTGAACTCTTAATCCTGAGGAAATGGCAGGCTTAGTTTTATTCCATGATACACCTTACTGAGTATAAAGTGCACTCTAACAGGGATTTGGGACAAAGCTAGGGGAGAGTGCATAGCGCTTACGTAGGCGGCAGTAGAAAATCCCCAAATTGCAGTATAGAGTATAAATGTCTATTTTTATGCAATTTAGGGCCAAACTAATTCCAGGGACTACAGAGAATAAGGCATGACTACACATAAAGGCTCAGGCAATATTTTAACAGTTCTTAGCTACTTTTGCACAACCTATGGGCCCAGCTGTTGTTCTGGAACAATATCTTGGGATTTATCTGCAATGGTTTTAGTTAAATATGAGATGGTTTCTGTTAATGGGTAATTGTAGTGTTGCAGAAACTGGAAATTATATATATATAAATACATATACAGGTATGTTATCTATTATCCAGAAAGCTCTGAATTACATGAAGGACATCTCCCATACACTCCATTTTAATCAAATGATTCACATTTTTAAAATGTGATTTCCTTTTTTCTCTGTAATAATAAACAGTGCCTTGTACCTTGATGGTAACTAAGCTGCATGGACCTATATTCTATATTTACTTCATGTTTACATTATTTTTTAACATACTTGTATACTGGTATGGTGATCCAAATTACATAACTACTTATGCGGGAAACTCCTGTTCAGGACCCTGTACTACACTCTATATATGCTTTGCTACTACATGCCATGCTACCAACACCCCCTATATATGCACTGCTACTATACTATACGTGTGTGTGTGTGTGTGTGTGTGTCTGAGCTACTTTACTACACATACATGCACTGATACTATATTCCATATATATGCTCTATAATATCCATATATATGCTCTCCTACTATGCTACTACACTCCCTATTTGTGCACTGCTAATAAACTCACTATATATGCCCTAATAATACACTCCCAATATGTTCTCTTAGTATACCCCCTATATATGCTCTCCTACTATAACCCCATATACAGTATGCTTTCCTACTATAGACCCTATATATACACTCTCCAACTACACTCCCCATATATGTTCACCTAATATACTCCCCATAGTTTCTCTCCTCCCATGGATGTGTCGATGTTGCAGGGTGGGAGGGGGCACTCAGAACTGATCTCTCCCCATATGCCACATATTTCCCCATATGCCACATTTTCTTGCACACAAGAAACTCATTTACAAATCCAAACTCAAGTGCAAAGCAACACAACTGAGTGTGCACTGATGCTATTCAGAAAGGTACTTGGCCCATATATGCTCCTTTGCAACCTGCAGAGAACACCAAAATGCCCCGCTGAATTACACACAAGCAAGCATTGATGCGCTGATGTAATTTCAGGGCTCCCTTAGTGCGTTGCACTGATGTGAATTGGATTCTAGTTCTGATACTGACACTGAGTGACAGAAACAACGTCATTGGAATACATGGTAAAAATGTGTGCCAATTATGCATTTGTAAATGCAGTCAAAATGTGGATGTGAAGCTGGAAATCAGGGACCAGCTGTGGTTGCTTATGTTTGGATGCTCGGATGCAAGTATTGTGTTGCATTGTTCCAATATGAACTATACATTCCATACATTTTAAAGTGACAAGTATATTTGTAAACAACCCTTAAATGTTTTGATCATTGGGCAAAGCCTGCTTTCATAAAATACTGCAATTTATGAGCTTGATAGGCAGTGATTCAGAAAAGAAAACTATGCAAGCTGGAGGAAAGCAAACCTCATCACACATAACATTGCACTATCCCTTTAACCAACCTGCCGAGAGCCATAAGGTGATGGCACAGAGCTCACACTCACTGCCCTACACTGAGCCACTCCGGACAGTATTTTAGCTGTTTCTCTCTTGTGGTCAGCACGGGGGGGGGAATCAATACATTATTAAACTGACTTAGGATTGTACGGCATTTTACAAAATCAATGCCAGAGCTTTGTGAAACAAAAGTAATTGTGTTTATTTTTAGATTTGTCTTCTTTCTTTGAACCAGGAAAAAAAAACCAAAGCAGAGGCATGCCCCAGCATGAACCAATATGCAGATCCATCCGCAGAACCAATGCTACTTGGTATAATATTGCCTTAATTCTCTTTTTCTCTGGCTCCAGGCAGCTTGCTAGGCAACACAAACAATGCCACGAGCATTCACAGTAGGAACACAAAACACCAACCTCTTGCGTCTCACAAAGCTGGAAACAACATTCTTACTGCAAAGCAGCACCGTGCCTTCTCTGGCAATGAAATGCAGACACGTATCATTCTTATTTATACATAACATACATTATATAATGGCAGGACATACAATTATCTATTTATGAAGCATAAAGGCAGCATTTGAGGTTCTGCAGACAAAGGTTTACAAGGATCTATTCTGTAGTATTCCAACAGCAGAGGGGCAAAAGCTTGGAATAAAAGCCTTGTTGTGTGTTTTATTTTCTGTATTCACCACTGCCCCATACATAAATGTCTTCTATAACATACACACTCCACAGAATTAATTAATACCCTACCATTACCTTGAGTTGGTGCTAAGCTTTCCACCTCACTCCCTTTAATAGTGGACACATATTGAACCTACATCCTGCTTGGCTAATTAACAATTAATTTAGACGCATTCTGCAGACTGAACTGATTTATGTGCAGCCATGTAGCATGCATCAAAATTAACTACTTATTAGCTGTGCAGGATGTAAATTCAATATGTGGCTGCTATTAAAGGGGTGAGCTAGCAGCCCTAGTATTTGCACAGGGTGTCTTCAAAATGTTAGAGCACAAACAAGAGCTTTGAAACTTGCACAGGTGGGACATGGGACCTATTATCCAGAGTGCACAGGACCAGGGGTTTTCCAGATAAGGGATGGAGTCTATGGGAGATGGCCCATATTTTGGAGCTTTCTGGGTAATGGGTTTCTGGATAATGGATCCCATACCTGTACTATTAATCTAAAATGGTACACAGAAGGCTCTGTGGTCCCACAAGGTATTTTATGTGCATCCTTGCAATTAAAATAACAAGACTAATGTAGAATGACTTTTATGGGATGACAGAAATGCAAGAGCACCATGCTCTGCTGCCTGTAACTTTATAAACAGGGATCGCTGAGAGTATGGGAACAAGTAGTGATGGGCGAAATGTTTGCCAGGCATGGATTCGCAGCAAATTTCCACGTTTTGCCATTGGCGGATTGTTCCGCGAAACGGATGAAAAAATTTGCTGCGGAAAAATTCGCCAGGCGACAAAATAATAGCCATGCGACGAAAGAATAGCCGCAGGCGACAAAAGAATAGTCGTGGCCAACAATTTTTTTTGATGCGTGACATTTTCACCGTTTTGCCAATCTTTTGAAAGATTTGCGAATTTTTCAGTGAAGCGAAACAGGACAGATTCGCTCATCACTAGGAATGAGTTAAAGCAACATGCAAACCTGAGAAGTCTTAGCATATAAAATCCTTATACTGCATGACTGGTTCCCAATCTGTTAAAAGGCCTGTGCATGCATGCAAATCTGAGAAGCCGGAGGACAGGCCTTTTAACAGATTGGGAACCAATCATGCAGTATAAGGATTTTATAGGCCTTTGGCTTCAGAGGGATAATGTAGTAGCCCTAGTTCCTTAGATCATCAAGCCATGACACATTAGTATGTCACTAATACACTGACTGGAGATCAGGTCTGACATTAGGCAGGTGATTGTATCAGTCTGGTTGAATCAGAAATGACCTCTCTTATAGCCAAGGACAAATACATTCAGATGCTGTTAAGGCTCCTGAAATCTGGATTTCTACAAATGAAGCCGTTTTGTGCACGTATATGTATATGCCCCAATAGGCAATCGAGTTGTAAAAAAGCACAGCCACTATGGTTCCCTAGTAAACCAAATGGAGCATCCATATTGGAGATTCAATTTAAGGCCCCAAAACATTGGTAAATTGATCTATACTATGAAGATATAGTGAATTTGCTCATTAATTAGGGCCTCACTGGGCCCATCTAAGATGCTGGCCCCCCTGCAGCCACAGGGTCTGCTTCTTCTGTAGTTACATCCCTGGTTTTGGGCCTGTAAACATGGGCATATGTCAGCTGGTTTGGTAATAAACTGGTTAGCAATATCTGTCTATAAGGGCTAAAATCTCCATGTGAGATATTGTAAGATGTTGTCGGGTCAACAGATTTTATCCTACAAGTCGGATGTAGCTGCATGGGTTAAAATATAATGGGACTGATAAAAAAAATCTGACGAGATAAAATCTGATGGCGTCTGACAGACTTTTTTCTCTTTGAAACACTGACTGTTGGATGCAGATGCATGAAAAAAACACCATCTGACTTGCATTATAGCTAGGGATGCACCGAATCTTGGATTTGGTTTGGGCTTTGGGCCGAATCCAGCCTTTTTTTGAAGGATTCGGTTTCGGGCGAATCCACAGTCCCGGCCGAACCGAATCTGGATTCAGTGCAGCCCTAATTACAGCCTATGGAGATAGGGTTGCCACCTGTCTGGTTTTGACCCAGACAGCCCAGTTTTTGGAAGCACTGTCCGGGTCAAAAACCTTCTGCACGGTTTTCCAAATTAGGAAACCTGGGCAAAACTCACAGAGGGACCTCTTCCCCGCCCCCTGTGGATTCAAACTCCCGCCTCTTCCCCCGCCCCCTGCCCGGCGACAAATGCCAGCAGAGGTGGCAACCCTTTATGGAGATAGATTTTGTAGGATGCTTTGTAGACCCTTGTGGTGTTGCGTGCTGTTATATGACAAGATCAGATCTGGCCCACAAAATCTGATTAAAACCTCCCCTGGAGTTTATCCCTAAGGGTAAGAAATCAGGTGCAAAGTTTACTCAGGCCTAGGAACCCATCGGATGTTTGTTTTCATTCAGATATATGCAACTTGCTGATTAGTTGCTATGAGTTACAAGACCAGTAGAGTAGCAAACTTGGATCATTACATTCCCCGCACAGCACCCAGTATAGGAGTAAATAACTGACACCCAAGCTGAGATAAATAATAATACATAATGGTGCTCCTGTGCCTTTCAGATGCAGCCTCTTTATGATAAATCTGCTCGAGCAAAAAATACTAAAGCATTTGCTAAATTGCCTATAAACCTGGGAAAGTGTTTCTAATTCCCATATGCCACAATCAATCAGTCGGGGATTTGGCATAATCCTTGCAGTGAAAGAATCACTAGGGTACACATCTGGTGCCTACAAATCAATACCACATTCAACGTTACAACCGTCAGCGCGCAGGGAACCAGTTCTGCACCCTGGGAAGGGCCCGGCAATAGAAATCTAAGCAGATACTTTCATTTCAATTAAGAAACACTTTTTTTAAGGCCAACTAAACATGTCTAATAATCTAACAGCCAGCCCTTTATGAACCTTGTCATAGTATTTGCCTTCCTCTCAAGGTCAGGGCGCAGCTCCCGCGCTGCAGATGGATAAGGTTAGCAGTCATCTCCAAAACAATCTTTTCCATATTACCGCAGCTCAGATTATATTACACGGACAGATTATACATTAGCAGGAAATATTTGGAGATTCACTTGTGGTGAGTGCGAGTGTTACATAAACAACCTGCTCATACATGGGAAAGTATGTTATAACACAAACAGCCATAGTAATAACTGCACATATTAACACTCTCAAGCCTGTCGTTTCAATGACACTTCAGAATTTTTCATGCTAAATACGTTGCCAGACTACAGGTATCTGTTATACGGAAAACCTTTATCCAGGAGGCTCCAAATGACAGGAAGGACTCCATGTATATCAAATAATTGACATTTTAAAAATGATTTTTCTCTGTAATAATAAATGAGAACCTTGTACAGGTATGGGATCCTTTATCCGGAAACCCGTTATGCAGAAAGTTCCAAATTACGGGAAGGCCACCTCCCATAGACTCCAATACGAGAAAATAATTCTAATTTTTATAAATGGTTTTCTTTTTCTTTGTAATAATAAAACAGTACCTTGTACTTGATCCCAACTAAGATATAAATAATCCTTATTGGAGCCAAAAAAGCCAATTGGGTTTATTCAATATTTAAATGATTTTTAGCAGACTTAAGTTATGGAGATCCAAATTACAGAAAGATCTCTTATTCGGAAAACCCCAGGTCCCGAGCATTCTGCATAACGGGTCCCATACCTGTACTCACACAGGTCATAAATCAAATAGCGCTTTCACTGCACGTTTCAGTAGGTAGGTACTTCACCAAATTTACCAGTCTTTACTGGGGGTGAGGAAGGTTTAAAGCACAAATTCACCTAAAATGTACTTTTAGTACAACGTAGACAGTAGAAATTTGCACTTGGTCTTCATTTTTTTTTTTAATTCAGTTGTCTGGTTGCTAGGGTTCCATTTAACCTGGTAATAGGCAGTTGCCTGAATGAAAGACTGGAAAATGAATAGAGGCACACTCATTTTGTTGAATCTGCATCAGGTTCTCCAGTTGTATTTCTCCATGTACATAGATTTCACCACACCACACCTGTTCCTCTTGTTATCTCAATTTCCCCACGGATAATGATGTGATAATATTCCGATTCTGCGTTTGTGTTTATCTTCTTTGTGGGAAGTGCGGTCTAATAAAAGAAGCAATTCAAATGGGGAACCAATTGCTTTAGTGATAAAGCAGCTGCCGTCCAATACCTTGTCCCTAAATAATAACCGACAGCAAGGATGGAGCTTGTTCATCTAACAGACTCATCGGGGTGTAGTTTCACCCTATAATACAATAACTAAGGCCTATCATATAGGAAGCAATGGGGCCATTCAGGCCTGGACATTAAATTATCACATGAAGCCAAATGAGACTGCTTTGCATTGCTATCAGCGGGAAGTGATTCAAGGTAATGGCTGCTATGAGACACCTTGGGTACTACAGGCCTTGGCAGATTTATAACTATATAGGTGCATAACTACAATGACAATGGGTCTCATTTATCAAGACTGGGCAAATTTGCACCTGGGCAGTAATCCATAGTAACTAGTAATAAGCTTTTTTTTTTCTTCAGCTAGCCGTAGGTAGAACACTGAAACAAATATTTGGTTGAATGCCATGGGCTACAGCCCAGGGGCAAACTGGCCCAGCTTTGATAAATGACTCCCGATGATCTTTATAATTATATAACTACGTCAGTATCACAAGTTGGAAAACTCATGTATTTAACCTAAGTGGCTGATGCATGAAACGTGTAAGGTTTTGCTAGGCAGATACCACTACTGAATCAAATACAGGTATAGGACCCATTATCCAGAATGCTTGGGACCAAGGGTATTCCGTATAAGGGGTCTTTCCATAATTTGATCTTCATACCTTAAGACTACTAAAAAATCAATAAAATATTAATTAAACCCAATAGGATTGTTTAGCATCCAATAAGGATGAATTATATCTTAGTTGGGATCAAGTACAGGTACTGTTTTATTATTACAGAGAAAAGGGAATCATTTAACCATTAAATAAACCCAATAGGGCTGTTCTGCCCCAATAAGGGGTAATTATATCTTAGTTGGGATCAAGTACAAGGTACTGTTTTATTATTACAGAGAAAAGGGAATCATTTAACCATTAAATAAACCCAATAGGGCTGTTCTGCCCCCAATAAGGGGTAATTATATCTTAGTTGGGATCAAGTACAGGTACTGTTTTATAATTACAGAGAAAAGGGAATCATTTAACCATTAAATAAACCCAATAGGGCTGTTCTGCCCCCAATAAGGGGTAATTATATCTTAGTTGGGATCAAGTACAGGTACTGTTTTATTATTACAGAGAAAAGGGAATCATTTAACCATTAAATAAACCCAATAGGGCTGTTCTGCCCCAATAAGGGGTAATTATATCTTAGTTGGGATCAAGTACAAGGTACTGTTTTATTACTACAGAGAAAAAGGAAATCGGTTTTAAAATTCTGAATCATTTGATTAAAATGGAGTCTATGGGAGATGGGCTTTCCGTAATTCTGAGCTTTCTGGATAATGGGTTTCTGGATAACGGATCCCATACCTGTAGTTTTATACCGGCCTGGCCTC
Organism: Xenopus tropicalis; assembly: GCF_000004195.4. Lineage (NCBI taxonomy): Eukaryota > Metazoa > Chordata > Amphibia > Anura > Pipidae > Xenopus > Xenopus tropicalis. Next base: position 26,319,387 of record NC_030681.2, on the reverse strand, counting down.
AAGTGTTGTTAGTGCCCACCATTATCTATTTACACAGGTTGAAAGTCTGGTATATGAGCACATGGATTATTGATGAGCATATTACACTTGTAAATAGCAACATTTTTCACTAGCCATGGATTTGCAGAAAAAAACCCCACAAATGTTGTAAGGAAAACGCAGCAAAAATAAAAGCCCATTGACTTCAATGCATTTTGCATTCAAGTAGCCTTGCAAATTTTTCTTCATTTCACATATTTTTCTGTGAAATGGGGCCGTTGTATCTCATATGGCCGCAAATATTTGCAGCAAAAAAGACCACTGAGTTTTGTAATAAAAGCCACTAAGTCTGCCCAGGAGCAGTAACCCATAGCAACCACTCAAGAGATAGCATTTACCGGTCACATGTTTAAAACCAAACATCTTATTGGTTGCTATAGCTTACTGCACCTGGGCAAACTTAGTGCCTTTTATTACATATGGGGGTATCTGCATAGCTTCAAATGGCTAAACGATGCTCTTGAGTATGTCAGGTATGTATAACATGCTATGAAATATGCATCATACTCTGAGTATTGCTCACTTTACAATCCCCAGCATTTCCATCAAGGAGAATAAAGCCGACAGGGATCCCCCCCAGAGACGCCTCCAGTGAGTCAAGTGTGGGTGAATGCAGTGAAAGTACAATAGCCGAGAGGCCTGCGAGAGTGGGCACTGGCTGAGACGGAAGCATGGGAGCTGGTGCATGAAGCTTGTGCTTGCAGACAGCCTCGAGACATGCTGTTTGAGCCTAAATAGTACTGACAGGCTATTTGATAAGACAGAGTGGTTGGGAACGCCGGTTGAAGAAACATAACGCTGCATTTTAGTCTTGTTCAGAGATAAATTGTGGATATCTGTTCTTTTTTGCAGATACATCTGCTGCATCACTACCCTTGCCAGTGGGAAATATTAAAGTGGAACTATAGTCTGTTCTTTGCAATATAAAAGTCTGTGCCCTCCTTCCATGTTCCCTCTTTAAAGGGGACCTGTCACCATAAGAAATTATTTCAAATCATGTTAATAGAGCAAAATAAACATACTTACACTATATAAATGATTGAATTTCTTTTTCCTTCAGTCTTGGAGCCATTTTGTGCACACTGTTATTAAGGCAAGCTTTGTATCACCCCAAAATCTTATACATTTGCCATCTGGGTGATATCTAGGAACTGCTGAATAGAAAGTTAAAGTGATAGTAATTAAAAATCTGAGCTGTCAATCATATATTGCTTGCCCCGCCACTATGCCTCAGGTATAGAGGCGGGGCACGCAATATATGATTGACAGCTCAGATTTTTATATACTATTTATAACAGGTAATGATGGTTTATTTGAAAAAAGAACATGGGTTTCATTTTAAATGACTTTTATTATCCAGCTATTTATGTCTGGGTAACAGGTCCCCTTTAATCCCCTTTGGGAGACTTTCTTATTATGTGCAAGGAGGAGGCGCCTGCGTGGCTGCAACTTCATGGCTGGGAGCACAGGCTTAAAGATGGAGGTATACACAACAGAATAAAGAACAAATCTACTACATTTAGTAGGATGATTTTAAGAGTTATTTATAGAATTCGTCTGCCCTTTCATCAGGGTAAAAACTAGGAAAAGCCCTTCTCCGAATACCGCCATTTATACATATTGGTGATATTAGTAAATATGTTTGTGGATATGTTGCTGGATGCATATGAATGGCCCCAAGGGCATATGCCCCATCTTTTCTGCCACTAAGGGTCCTGCACTACAGTTTAGGGAGACTCTCTGAAAAGTTGTTGGCATGGGTACTGGTCGTCCCAATGGTAGCCCTGCACATAGTATATAGTATTACACAAAGCCTTGTGCCACCCTTTCCACTGGCTCCCCAAAAAGATGCCCCAATGTAGCTTGCTGCTCATTGTGATATAAAGCATTACAGTTTGGATTCAGTTTATTTGTACAAAATCAACCAACAAAAAGCTTACAACTATTAAACTGTCCCATGCACGCTTTAATTTTTCTGTAATTCCCATCTCAAAACATGTTTGGGGTGTAGTTTTATGTTATCCCTCTCTACAAGCTATGAGAAATATTATGGGGTTGTAATTTTTAAATCAAAGCCTGGAGGATTCCATCATTTGACTGTATGCTACAGGCTTCACCCCAAAGGACCTCTGTTAATGCCTTGTGAGTAAAACATAACACAATAGGAGAGCAATGGGCTGAGCTGTATTTAGATCCAATGGCACCCTAGGCACTGAGCCTAAATGCGCCCCTCAGGTTGTTTGCTGTGCGTTATGTCACTTTATTTAATGTGTGACGCCACTTCCCTGGCTACAGATGCCCTGTACCCCACAAGGTCTGTACCTCCCCAGATCTGGCGGTTGATAAGGTTTTTATTTAAAAAAAAAAAAAAATCTTAATAATATGAAAGCACCCAAGGGACGCCCTCCTAAGGCTGCTGCCCAAGGCACAGGCCCTCGGGTTCCTATATATATACATACACCCCTGGCTATGGGTAAGGCCCAAAAAGGCAAATTAAGCCACTATATTAACATAAACCAATACATATAAAAGTTAAGCAACGTATATAGAAGCCCTTAAAATCTTTTCCCTGCCAGTACAGACAGTTTGCTAAAAGTGTTTGCTAAGATTTCTAATCAGAATCCAATGGAAACATTTCCATTCTTTGAAGAATCCCTTCTGGCCAATTCCCCCTTCTAATAAAAGCTACATAATAAAGTTTTCTGTTCTGCTGAATGAAGTAATCACAAAGATTCTGTCACCATAGCAACGATAATAAAACAACTTATCCTAATATCTTACCCAATCCCTTGCTGCCTAAGCCCATCAGTCACCCATGAAAAGATTAAGGCATCCTTCCTGCCCACTGGGTTAACAGGATTTGCGGCCCTAAATATAGACAGATTTCATCTTGCTTCGATTTAACAGAACACACATTGGCCGGGAAAGCTTTCAATTAAAAGGTATGGGGAGATATCTTATTGCAGGGAACAGCCAATTTCTACCGGATAAAAAAATCGGGATATCTATTGTTATTGGTCTAAACACAGCAACCTCACCAAGAGCCATGACTTTATACACTGGATAGACTGATAAAAGAGACAGATGGTGAGGGCTTAACATGTCATAAGAGAGCTCTGATTAAGAGAGGCAAATAAAATAATAATACTGAGAGTAAAGTCATTACTAGAGTAACTTTTAGTGTTTATGAGACATTCTAATCTTTAATTCAGGTATGGACAGACATCACCGCTCCAGAGGTGCCAGAACCAAAGATCTTGGCTGCTAGTAGAACTGCGGGAGTTGTAGTTCAGAAACTTCTGCACAGTAAAAGGTTTACATTTCTAGAAAGGGAATTTACAATGGCATTGAATGTACTGAAGGGACCCCCTTAGTCAATAAATGTCTTTACCAGTAGATATTGACTATTGACTGAGATGGTGACTAGTACAGGTATGGGATCCATTATCCAGAAACCCATTATCCAGAAAGTTCTAAATTAGGGAATAGTTGTCTCCCATAGACATTATAAGCAAATAATTCTAATTTTTGAAAATGATTTCCTTTTTTCCTGTAATTATAAAACAGTACCTTGTACTTGATCCCAACTAAAATATAATCAATCCTTATTGGAGGCAAAACAATCCAACCGAGTTTATTCAATATCTAAATGATTATTTAGCAGACTTAAGGTATGGAGATCCAAATTATGGAAAGTTCCCTTATCCGGAAAACCCCAGGTCCCAAGCATTCTGGATAATAGGTCCCATACCTGTACTGTACACAGTTCCAGTATTTTAACTAATCGGATGATTCCCATTATCCCGATGATAAAACAGTAAGGGAAATTATTGTTATTCATCCAGTTTTCCTAGTAGCATAAACCTTACTGGAGTATGTCTGAATCCCAGCACAGGTTCAGATATAAAGCAGGATAGTTACAGAGAAATGCAGAGCAGACGGGGTTAGATGAGAGTAACCAAAGAGTCCAAATATCTCAATATTTATATATAACAATTCCAACAGTCCCCTTATAGCCTGGGCTTTAAAGGTAGTAATGCACTAAGTTCCCATGTCTTAAACATGGTGCTCATTCAGCAGGTAACAAAATGTTCCCCAGCATGCCCACAGCCAAATGTTTTGTGTGCCATATTCCCTGTAATTCCCACTGATTACTTCATTTGTGACAAATTCCCTTGCTTTGTCACTTGTTAATAAAAACATGACCCATGGGCCATAAACCTAATGCAATCATGTTTCTAAAAAAGATTGGGATGCTGTGTAAAAGGTAAATAAAAAGAGAATGGGATGATTTGCAATCATTTGAATGCACATAGTACAAATATTTGAGAAATTAATGTAAATATATGCTCATTTTGGGATCAGTTATCCAGAAACCATTATCCATATTTTCAAATATTTCAAAATTTATTTTGTAATAATAAAACAGTACCTTGTACGTGATATAGTGAATCCTTATCGGAGCCAAAATAATTCTGTTGGGTTTAAATTATTTTTAAAAGAATTAAGGCATGAAGATCTGCATTACAAAAAGACCTGTTATCTAGAAAGCCTCTGGTCCTGAGCATCCTGGACAACTAGTCCCATAACACTTGTACATGGTAAAAGTAAAAGATTTATAGAATCCGGAGAAATCTCTGTACACAAGGGGCAAGGCTAAAAGCCAGTACTGGACGGCTGTGATCCTTGGGCCCTCAGGCAGCACTGCATTAACAGACCCATTTCTTTAGTGGAAATCACTGCAGGAATTTTCCAAAATCATTGTCTAGTAACACATTTCGCCGCTGCAACCACGAATGCAAGTTAAACTAGAAGAAAAGTAGAAACCATATATAAACATGGTCCAGAAACACCACCGCCTTCTGGGCCCAAGCCCAGGGGTGGAAAACCATCCTGAGGTCTTCTCAGTTTCGGCATTTGATATGTTGTCTTTCTATTATTTGCAATTAAATACACTGTAGGGTTTCAATGGTTTGCAAACCATCCCATTCTCTATTTATTCACATTTTACAGTGTCCAAACTTTTTTGTAAATGGGCTTGTAATTTATGGTCGATCTGAGCAAGTGAATGGAATATTTATTAGTTATTGGGTCTATGTATAGAACTTTACCTGCTTGTAGCTACATGCCATCATGGAAATTACTGGGGCCATTATACCTTATAATACATGGGAAATGTGACTAATGTTAGATAACTGATATGATCATACTGCTGAACTGTAAAATAGAGAAGTAGTATAAATATGTTAGGGGTTTGAAAGGTAAATCTAGGCAGCTGGGTATCTTCATTCTTGCATGGCCTTGAAATAATTTATTTCACTTTCCTGATAACAAAGTGGATAGTGTGATTTAGTGATACACACAAATGGATACAAAGGTTACATACTACAGTGTATAAGTACTTGTAAAGGCTCGGTTCCAGAACTGAGCTTGGAGTTTACATTTTTATCTGGGCGCTTCCACCATATGGTGATTGAGTGATTTCCTATTAGGTACCCAGAAGGTGATTTTGGAACCAGAATTTCTTGCACCAGAGTGAAGTTTTATAGCCCAGAGGGGTCATTTATAAAGTTTATGCAGTGCAAAATTATTCGCAAAATGAACAAATTGGCCCTGCCCCTGTTTATATTTATAAAGCTGGACAAGATTGGTGCATTTAATGTGCAAACATAAGTGCGAAATTGTTATTCGCAATGTGATTGTCCTTAAAGGACAATGAAAGGTTAATAAAAATTAAAAGTAAGTCTAAAGGCATTCTTTTTAAGTACTTACTGCATATCTAAATTCCCAGATCCCTGCTTGCTTCTCTGAGATATGGTGCTGGCAGCCTACAGCAGTGTGAAGCCTACAGTGACATCACTGTAATCTCACTCCCCTTCCTGTAGGTGCCAGCGGCAGCCTTTCTATTCTCTGAGCATGTGTGTAACTTGATCCTGTCTCCTGTTCTGAGCTACACATACCCACCAGCCAATCAGAAGCGGATCTGGCAGAGGGGAGGGGGGGAGGGAATGAAACACATGTGCAGTATGAAGCAAGGAGGGAAAGGAAGGGAGAATACCTGTTTAGAGATGGCTGCCTGTTCTAGAAAATGTGAAGTAAGTGTGACTGAGTAAATATGTGATTAGGTGAGCCAAAAGTGTGGCGTTTTTACTAAACAATAGGAGGACTATTGGGCAGTATGCTTTTTACATTTTGACTTGCATTCTCCTTTAAGAGGTTTTTAAATATTGCATAATCGCAAATTGTGAACCATTATGCGCGCACACTGCATCCAACTTAAGCCACAACTTTGGTAGCGTAAAAAGTATTTGCTAAACAGATAAATTGTGAATTTATATTCGCAAAGTGAAAATCGGTGGCGCTATATTTGCGCACAACAAACAAGCACAGTGGCCATGCTCACACAAACCTCATTTGCGAGCCATTTGCAAATTTACAAAAAAAGGAAAGATGGGCACAGCAGTGGTAAATGTATCTATGTATTTATGCGCAAAGCAACCATATGCGAATAAAATATGCCCCGCGCGAACTTTATAAATGACCCCCACTGTAAGCCACACCGCACTACACAATATACGCGTAGGGAATTGTCATTTCCTAGTGACTTCTAAAATATATGAAATACTGCAAGAATAATAGCACTTTCACGCCGATGACCTTGATACCTGAAAAAACACAAATCTGTAGGGTCACGTGTGCAAAGATTTACTCTTCCTACTTCCTATGCTCAGACTTTGAGGAGGAAATATCCTCAGACTGCCGAATAAATGTGCAAACACAATGATGTTATGGAAAGTCCAAAGTCCACAGTCCTTGCGGCTGAACAACCAGCTCACAAAGAATTCCCTGCCGGGGGCCTGGCTCGCATTTGTACTTCTATTTAAGTGCAATGTCTTACAGGGAGATCACATCATATTACAATTTTGCCACCTTGGATGAATTTAAAATGATCCTAATTGTATTATATTAAATTTTTGTTTTGTTATTAGAGCCTTGGGCGCTGATCCTTTTTAATACCTACTACTGGGCGAAAGCCAGAGTGTACTTGGCAGAAGAACATTTCAATTAATGCCCTCCAACACAGGGACGAATGAAGCCCTGCCATCACCATCTATAGGGCTGCCAAATATGCAGCGCTAATAGCACCAAGGCAGGTATAGGTGGAACAGGACCCACAGCATGCTTACCCTGATTTGTAGCCAGTTCCACCTTTATACCTAGGAACCAGCAAATGGTTATAGAATGTACTACTTTCCATTTAACCAACACCCATGTGTGCTAAATAATTTCTTCTTTCACGTGTGTACTGCCTGTGCTCTCAGGCATAATACATATTGGGTAATTAATTAAACTCAAAAGGGTTATCTAAAAGAGAGAGTGGAACCTACTACCATTGTAGAATCAAGTGAAAATTAAGACAATGGGAAGCAAAATGTATGAATGGCCGTTAATTCAGTCTGAAAGAATGTGCTTTGCGATTAAGCCCATAGGTAATAAATGTTACAGGTGCCATTACCAAAAGCAAACGATTGGCATTTGGTTTTCAGCAGGCTACCCCATGCTGGAAAATGAAAATAAAGGCATACTTGGTTACTAATCACTTCTGCAATTTATCCTTTATGAAAGTAAATCAGTCTTTCTGCCCACACTGAATCGATTGTCGCTGGGTGCTATCCTATACAGGCCACGGATTCTGAAAGCTTCACAGTGAATGTCTGATCTCTAAAATCAAGAACATCTCTTTCATTTATTGCTACATGACTTTAATCAAATACCACATGCAAAGTGGCACTAGGAAATAAAGCAAGGAAATCCAATCTGAAATAACCACATGGCTTGGTGCCAGATACGGCAATCTCACACCTTAAAGGGAAAGCGTACCTTGCTTTCACTCTGTTTCTCCGTGCATATCTAGTTAAACATAGGGGCAAAGGTTGTTTTGCTCAGGGTGCCTCGTTTATCAGCACATTTGTGTCGGAGCTGACATGCTGTTTGGGTAACAAGAAATATTATCAACAGGGCAACATGATGCAAGTCCCCCAATAGCCACATTATAAAGAGAAATAACGGCAGATGTTTGTTCTCCAGGAGCTGCACTCTGTTCTACAGGACCTTTCTTATACTGGCTGTAACTGAGAAAGATATTTTGTGTACCATTCACCAGTAAAAGGCAATGGAGGGGGAGTAATGAATCATTTAAATGAAGCTCTTTTAAATACTCTCTTAAATAATATAACTCAAAATACTAAAGTAATTACTCTGCTATTAAATAGTGAAACTTTGATCACTTCCTCCCACATACACATCATGATAGAACAAAACACGGATGAATGGATACAATACTAATGTACAACATATTCAAATGTATATATAGCCATTTATACACATCCGGATTTTTATATACGTCTACATTAGGGAAGATGTGTTTTACACTAGTTTAGAGCATGTAGGAACAGTTCTTTTAGAATAAGTTCTTTTAGAATTCTGTTCTAAAGAACTTACAGGGGCTGATTAATCAAAAGCTCCAACCCGTTTGGATCTAGCAATTTATTTTCTACACTGAATTGATGCATTTCATTCATACTGGTTAGGCACATTCGTATCTGTATCACATATCTGTATCACAATGCGGGAGTCAGGATTCCCATGAGTGTTCGTGCTCAGTGCTGCTGCTGAGCTGCACTGTGCTCTAATACCCATAGGCAATTAAAGAAGAAGGAAAGGTACAACCACTGGTGGGCACCAAATGTTAGGAACCCCTAGGGTGCTAAGGCACAGGACTTAGCACCCTAGAATGCCCTCCTCCCATGAATATAACCCTGCAAGCACTGTATTCACGGGGGGCAGGGGGAGGCATGTAGGCATCCTTTATCCCACCCCCTACCTGACATATAAATTCCAGCGATTTTCAGCGTGTCAACATATTCCTGACAGTCAGAAATGTGTGATGAATCCTATAACACAGTGCTGTCCAACTGGCGGCCCGCGACCCCCCCCTGTGTGGCCCCCCACCTGTCTGGCTGCTTTGATGGCTTACCTTTGAGTAAGCTTTAAATGGTATCAGTACTGAGATTAACTGGCCCCCTCACCTCAGATTCAGGCAGTAAACCCCCTGTATTGTTTAAAAATGTAATTCCCTGTGTTGTTCACACCTTTTAATCCTTGCATTGTTCACCCCCTGCAGTGTTCACACCTCAGGCTCAGGCTGTAATCACCCCCATTGTTCACACCTCAGACATTATAGGTACTGCCTGGACTATGCTGCCTGTGTGTATGGCACACAGAGGGAGCATAGGGTATGCAGATTATGGCACATTGGCAGCATAGGGCAGGGAGGGTATGGCACACACAGGCAACATAGGGCAGGGAGGGTATGGCACACACAGGCAGCACAGGGCATTTAGAGTATGGCACACACAGGCAGCATAGGGCATGCAGAGTATGGCACACCCAGGCAGGGTAGGGCAGGCACAGTATGGCACATACAGGCAGGGTAGGGTGGGCAGAGTGCTGCCTGTGTGTGCCATACTCTACCTGCCCTATGCTGCTTGTGGGAGGTGAACATGGCAGGGGTTTGTTAGCAGTTGGAAATAGCCATTAAATGGTCCCTAAGGTGTGTAATTATGTGCTGGGGGTTGCTGTGCTATCCACAGGGGAGGATGAGGATTTAAGGGTATGTCTTAATATGACATAATATAATTCTTTTACATATGAATGACGGTTGATATCCCCACAGTAAGGACCATGCATTTGGGTTTTTGCTGCACTACCACCATTGTGATTAAAATAGGTGTGGGTTGAAGTGGGTGTGGTTTAAAAAGGGGAGTGGTCAAAAGTGGCTTCCATTAGCGGCCCTTCACCATGTATGCGAGAGAAATTCTGGTCCTCGGCACCGCAGAAGTTGGACAGCACTGCTATAACAAATTGAACTGCTGGGAATCCATCTGTATTCTCTAGTTTGATCTCTCATAAATCAGTCATGACGACATGAATCCTCAAAAACAGGCGTAAATTTTACTCACCTAGTAACCCATATCCGCCAACTGGAATTTTGTCTTTATCAGTGTTAGTGTTGTTGCTGGTCAAACTTATCTGCTGACTGGTTGCTATTGATTCCAACTCCAGGCTAATGACCCCAATGTTGTGAATTCCCCTGAGGCTTATGGCACAAATATGCTTAAATATCTGTAAAATACTGTGTTTTGGGAATTCTGTTTTACAGGAAAGAAATTCTACAAAAGAGCAACCCCATACATAAAACTTAACATTCTAGTCTGACTGTTTCTTTGTGAAGTCATTTATTTACCAATAATAAATATTTGACTAGTGCTCAAGCGCCCGACTACATGGCTGCTGGCAGGACATTCACACCCGATCCGATTAAGGCTGCTTGGCACTATGTGCAGAACTGTTTTTATCTGGTACTGACGGGAGGGAAGTGGATTTTCCATGCAAAGACAAATGGATTTGTAATTAGGATAAGATTCAGGTCTAAAGTTAGTTTTAATTGAATTTCCTCAAACAGCTTCCAGATTAAAGGTTAACTGGTGGGCCAAAGACTTTGGAACATATTGAGACAAACTATAAAGGAAAAAATCTGCCCTCTTTCCACTTGTTATTACATCTTTTTACCAACCCCTTTATGACCTTCCTGTTTATATATGTGCTGCTTGACTACATAAGTGGAAATCTCTCTGGTTCCCGTGGACACTGTGGGTTTTGATTGGCTGACAAGTAAAAGACATATACCAAAGCTAATTTACTAAATGTAGGGCAGGGTGCAAAGTGTAAAAGACAGAACACAATCCGTTATGTTTTTGCACTTTGCCATCTCTATTTCACAGCAAGTAAGGAGGGGGAGTAGCGGTGGTTGGGGCAGAACAGGAGTGGCAGTGGCTGGGGGCGAAGCGAATTGCAGGCAAATGGCAGGGCATAATAGGGTCAAGGCCTGTTGGGTTTTTTTCCCAGTAGCCGATGGGCAAGTCCAACCCTACACCAAGAATCTCACACTCCTGGCTGAACCCAAATCCATTTTAGGATTCAAATTTGGTTCGGTATTTGCCTGCATCTTTTACGAAGGATTTGGGGTTTGGCCAAATCCAAAAATAGTGGATTCAGTTCATTACTAATAATTAGGCTCCATTTTCTCATGCCCAGATATTTTTTTCAGTTTTTTTTTGGTTGTTTAACAATTTCTTTCACTTGTCTTAGCCAGCTGGGGACAGTAACAGGACCACCCCCTGAGGACAAGTGACAAAACTGCAACTGAATGGGAACAGTGTCAACCTGCATTTTAAGTGGTTTGTTGAACCCCACGTTATCATCTCTAGCCTCATCATTTATTCTTAACTTTCATTTTTGCAATATAATACATATTCATAATTAGGTTTTCCTGTAATTCGGAGCTTTCTAGATAACGGGACATGATATTTTCAGCCAGGTCATCAATCCTCTACAAACCCCACAGCCAAATGGCAACATGCCCTTCCCCTATTAAGTTTAGGAATATTGACAGCCCAACCCAAACAGGGCACAAAGAGGGTATCCATTAGCCAATTCAGTTTCTTTAATGTACGGCCTGCTTTATCAGAATAAAGCGATATTTTTACTGTTAAATGGGATCCAGTTTATATGTGAAGCTTCTCCAATCACATGACAGGGCTTTAGGGCTTGTAAAAGGCCGATAAGGATAGCAATTACATTCCTCCCTTATACACACACCATGTTTGCCACAAAGAGCCCTGAATGGAAATGGGATTTAAATACACAAATTAAAATCAGAAGCTTAAAACGCTTTGGAGATTTGCATTAAGCGGAGAAACATTCTCAGGAGGAGTAGATTAGGTTTTCTTTCATCCATGAAACTGTCTCTCATGTAATGGTTATGTTCCTTCCTACTTAGTTTCTAATTACTAAATGCACGTTGTCAAGGGACTTAAAGAAACAGTGACCCCTCCCTCAGAAAAAGAGATTTAAACTAATCCAGACCCGTAATAATTACAGTATGCCAAAATTGTTGGTTCTTGTTTCCAGCTTCCTAAGTTGCCATGTCACTGAGAGTGACTTTCATGCTCTATTGGCTTCCCCATCTATTCAGGGCACCGCGCAGGCAGCTGAAAAGAAAACTAAATGTTATTTATCAAATCTAAAATTCTGTGTCCTTAAAGAACTAACCTACGTTTTGTTCAGGGACAAAACAGTGATAAAAACTTTTTTTTTTCCTTTCCAAAATCCCCCTCACTGTCTGTGTTGCCTGCTCATGCAAAGGCTGGGAACTGACAGATTATAGGATGCACCAGGCAGTACAAAATGACTACAGATCAGAGCCTGAGCAATGGAGGAAGCAGCACTTTGTGATGCCCTGCAGAACAGAGGGCACACTCTGCATGTAGAAGTATTTGACCTGCTGTTTTTATAAAAAACTAACTTTATACCCAAGATGCATTTTGTACATATAAGGGTATATAAGGGTATATAACGGTATATGTACAGACAGTGCCTTGTAGCTGGAATCAAGGTATAGGACCCCTTATCCAGAATGCTCGGGACCAAGGGTATTCCATATTTTAAGTTCATATTCAGTTATAATATTCATCCTCCCTCAAAATGTGAAATGATGCAGAAAGAAAGATGTTTTGAAAGCATTTTACCTCCTAAAACTGTCATTATATGAGAGCTGCATACACAAGCTCTCCAGTCTGAAGTCAGAGCCAAATGAGACATGGGAGTGTCCTTCAGTCTCCCACAGGAAGTGGTCACAGCACTGACTGACAGGCTTTACTCAACAGCAGCAGTGAAAACCCCTCCCAGTTTCCTCCTTCTGTGTCTCTCTGCTTGTGCTGCAGTGGGGGGGGGGCAGTTATGGACATAATTGAACTCAAATGTATTTAAATAAAAGCACTTCTATTTTACATTATTTTACATGGTTTAGTGCATGGTTAAAATTTATGGTATATGTCCCCTTTAAAGAGGGGGCACTGCTGCTAAAACTAAAACTTTGCCTGGGAGGCTTTAATTTTTCTTTAAATAAAAATGAATATATTCACTCAAAATGTTATTATTGCCCCATTCATTAAGCTGAAACTAGCATAATAATGCAAATGTGAGGGAAAAAACTTTTTTATATAAAACATATCAATTCAACTTTTTGTTTAATCAGTGTATTACTTGTTTATAAAATGTCAATGAGGCTTTTTGCGCCTATTGTTCTAGGGTTAGAAAGAGCCCCCCCCCCCCCGGGCTCACTTATCAACTTTCTCAGAGAATGTTGATAAATGGAGGATTCATTCTCCCTACATATTAAAGAGTCCCCCTAGTTATATAGGGCTTGAGCAAACAGCAGGCTTTAACCCTGAATGTTTCATTCACTCAGTTAGGATACACCAACTGCCACTATGTAGCAAATAAAAAACATCCTATAAGTGGGAGGAGGAAGGATAGCCTAGTGGTAGGGAGTCCGCCCTGTGACGACGGGGTTGTAGGTTCAATTCCCTCCACCGGGGTCCGCCTCGTGACTGCCCTGGGCACAGTCACATAACCTCCCAACGTCGTGAAGATATCAGCCTTTAGAAATGGGCTGGTGGAGCACTGTCCAGATTTTTTTTCAGTGGCTGCATTTACATTTCCCCACAAATCCTCTCTTTGCATTTTCAAGGGAATTGTGCTGTCTATGGCCTCTGAAAGCAACTGTCACAGGAAAAATCCGTTTCTTATCACTGGCAATAAGAAGCTTTACTCAGCAGCAGCAGCAAGGAAATCCCCTCCCTCCTTCTGTGTCTCTCTGCTTGTGCTGCTGCCGGGGGGGGGGGGAGCGAGTAGAAGTCTATGAGGGCCGGCGGCTCTGAGCTGATATACTAAACCAGAAGCGGCATGAGGTCTGGGTACAGCACAGTTTTCAAGCAGTTATGGACATATTTGAACCCAAAGGTATTAAAATAAAAGCACTTCCTTCTATTTTACAGTTTTTAACATGGTTTAGTGCATTGTAAAAATGTATGGTATATGTCCCCTTTAAGTATGCTAATAAACCATTAATTAAACCCAATGGGGTTGTTTTGCATCCAAAAAGGATTATTTATATCTTGGTTGGGATCAATTACAAGGTACTGTTTTATTAATACAGAGAAAAAGGAAATCCGTTTTAAAATTCTAAAATATTTAATTAAAATGGAGTCTATGGGAGATGGGCTTTCCATAATTCGGAGCTTTCTGGATAACGGGTTTCCAGATAAGGGATCCCATACCTGTACACACACATAGAAGGTTATATAATAAAAAGGCACTAAGTAGCATTTACTGGTCACATAGTGGGCTTACTATCCCTATCCTCCTGCTCTATACATACCGCTGGAATCTGGAAAAAAGTTTTAACCAGTATAATACCAGACAGGTAACCAACCTGATTGTTGAACAGTTAGAAACTAAAGCACCTCCTTCCTATAAAATCTCACTGTGTCATACACCACAAGCCCATAAAAAAATACTAAAACAATACAGTTATAAGACCCGTTAACCAGAATGCTCAGGACCTGGGGTGCTTTGAATAAGTGGTTATTATGATCCCCATACATTAATTCTATTCAAAAATCATTTAAACATTAAATAAACCCAATAGGATTGTTTGCCACCAATAAGAATTTATTCAGCTTAGTTACCATATTAGAGAAAAGGGATATAACTTTTTAAAAATAGAATCATTTGCTTTAAATAGACTCTATGAAAGATGGGATCCAGTAATTCACGGCTATTATAAAAGGGGTTTCCGGATAAGGGGTCCCATACCTATACTGGGCTTCATTTTTTAAACAACTGACATGAAAGGGATGGGGGCAATGCCACCACTGCTATCAGTAAAATAAATCGAATGAACACAGATACTGCCATTTGCAAATGATTTAACCCCAGTACCCCTTGGAATAAAAGACACATCCCTAAGGCTGACTGAGTTGAACAGCATCCAAATTGGCAAGCAGAACCCTCAGATCCTTTCCTCTGCTGTGCTTTCTTTGCTGAGCAGAATTTCTCCACATTGAAGATAAAATAACAGATGTCATCATCATAATGCTGTGAAATGAAGTCTAAAATATTGTGACATTTTCTGAATTATTTCCATTACGCCTACGTCCCATGGAAGTGCAGTCCTATGATATAGCAGAAACTAAGGGAGAATGTTGAAAATGCTGTTATATAAATGTTCTACACCATTTTGCTTTACTTTATACTGGCAAAAAAAGGTAAATCATTTAAAAAAATGAACTATTTTGCGTCGATTATTCCTTCTACTGTCACATATACATTTTTACAGGAGGCAGTTATACCTCTGACCACCTCTTGTGGCTCCCATGGACCTTAATGGCAGCCACCAAGGGTGAATTTTTATATTTTGTGCCCTGAGGCCAGAACAGCACGTACCAGCCATTACAGCTATACTGACGGGAGCTGCACTGCTCGCTGGGAGAAAATTTTACAGCAATATGAATCTCCTGTCCAGCCCCCATTGCGGCCCAAGCCTTTGCAGCCTGCCCAAAAATCTGTGCCTTGGAACCACACAGAAATACAGTACAGGTATAGGACCCGTTATCCAGAATGCTCGGGACCAAGGGTATTCCAGATAAGGGGTCTTTCCGTAATTTGGATCTCCATACCTTAAGTCTACTAAAAAAATCAATAAAACATTAATTAAACCCAATAGGATTGTTTTGCATCCAATAAGGATTCATTAGTTCTTAGTTGGGATCAAGTACAGGTACTGTTTTATTATTACAGAGAAAAGGGAATCATTTAACCATGAAATAAACCCAATAGGGCTGTTCTGCCCCCAATAAGGGGTAATTATATCTTAGTTGGGATCAAGTACAGGTACTGTTTTATTATTACAGAGAAAAGGGAATCATTTAACCATGAAATAAACCCAATAGGGCTGTTCTGCCCCAATAAGGGGTAATTATATCTTAGTTGGGATCAAGTACAGGTACTGTTTTATTATTACAGAGAAAAGGGAATCATTTAACCATGAAATAAACCCAATAGGGCTGTTCTGCCCCAATAAGGGGTAATTATATCTTAGTTGGGATCAAGTACAGGTACTGTTTTATTATTACAGAGAAAAGGGAATCATTTAACCATTAAATAAACCCAATAGGGCTGTTCTGCCCCAATAAGGGGTAATTATATCTTAGTTGGGATCAAGTACAGGTACTGTTTTATTATTACAGAGAAAAAAGAAATTCATTTTTTAAAATCTAAATTATTTGATTAAAATGGAGTCTATGGGAGACGGGCTTTCCTTAATTCAGACCTTTCTGGATAACGGGTTTCTGGATAACGGATCTCATACCTGTACTTACTTTACACTGGTAAATATTGCATGTTTATTTTATAACTAAGCATTACATTTAGGTGTGAAATATACAAATATGGATATTTTACAAGATTCTTAGACTCCATATGGTGATACCTAGGACAAAGCAAACAACAGAATATGTAATATCCTATTTGTTCCCTTCATTTTCCTGAGCTTTAATTCCATTGATGCAAGTCTCTGTATACCTGTTCCACTTTCCAATTTTGTGGCATGTTCTAAATAGGAAGTGATATTAATAGATGTATGTTCAAGGTACTTCATGTACTGTATGCTCAAAGAGTCATCTAATCATATAAATACTGCCTTGTACGCACTACTGCCATCTTGGAAATTCTGCTAGTGAGCAGGAACACGCTCATCAGGTGTTTGTTTCTAACCAGGTGGCAGGTAAATACAGCCTGTTGACTTGTTGCCATGGGTTACTAGATATGGTGCAGATTTTATGAGATATAACTTACATTACCTGTACGTCAGGGATCCCCAACCTTTTTTACTTGTGAGCAACATTCAAATGTAAAAAGAGTTGGGGAGCAACACAAGCATGAAAAAGGTACCTGGAGGTGCCAAATAAGGGCTATGATTGGCTATTTGGAAGCCCCTATGTGGAATGGCAGCCTAAAGAAGGCTCTGTTTGCCTTTACACTTGGTTTTATGCAACCAAAACTTGCCTCCAAGCCAAGTTATCAAAAAATGAACACCTGCTTTGAGGCCACTGGGAGCAACAGCCAAGGGGTTGGGGAACAACATGTTGCTCACGAGCTACTGGTTGGGGATCACTGCCGTACATGAACCTAGCACCCAAAATCACCAATAAGGTACATAATCTGGCTAATACAGTAGGGAACATAATCTGCCCTAGATTCTTTAGGTATTTTTTCTGTGGGGGACATAAGTGAACCTGTAAAAATAATCCTAAAAAAATATATATATATATAACTATAAATGGTTGTTTCAGTTGATTCTGAAACCTTCCCAGACCAGATATCTATGGGTATTGGTTTGTTCTGAATGTGCCTATGTTTCCTTCTCGCAGAAGTAATCATTGGTATCAGAAGGACCATCACCCATAAATAAAGCATTGTGCAACCTTATTTTCCATAATGGCCAAAGACTGTTTTGTGTGTCAAAGTCTAAAGGAAATCAATTAAAATTGATTAAAAGTGACAACATCATTTTTGGGAGTGATTATACAGCTTTACATATCCTACACCATCTAATTTCTTGATAGGTACTGGCTACTTTTTATAGCCCAGCACAGATTCTATATATCACTATGCAATTAAAGATTTATTATATCTTTCTATACAGGCAAGTCAATAAGGCAGTTGTTCTAGCTGCAGCTATGCCTGTGGATCACATTAACCAAATACCCTGGTTACTATATAGCTGAATCAGTATCACCTTCTTTGAAGCTAAGGGTATCAAAGCAAGAGGTACATTATTCATACAGTACACCTTTAAATAATTAAATTAAACAAACATTAATTAAAGGAAAGATATATATGTAAAGCTTTTGATGGTCAAGCTTGTCAGCTGAGCAAATGGAACTTTGCAATTATCTCACACCGTACGAAAAAAAACAACTTTCAAATGCAGAATAATTAGTCGTTAGCTACGCATACCTCACTCTGGCAATAAATATCCATTTCAACCCACAACTTCAAAATATTTCAACCACAGCAGGCAGGGAGCACTTTATTACTTACTAATTACAGCGCTATAATGCATATTCTCTCTCTAATTTCCTGGCATTAGGTTGTTTTGGGATAAACACGCAATATTTTGCCTATGAGAAAGGCCAATTTCCATTTTAGATCTTAAAAATGCAGTAATTCATGCACTAGTTACTTTAAAAAGCCTGGGGGAAAACAAACCGAGGAGAGAAAAGTTACCGTTTCTAGCAGAGGGGACTCTAATGTCTAATGAGAGCATAAACAAGCACAAACTTTACTGGAAGTCCCACAAGCTATTCTTTCTACTTGTCTTCTTTCAAACCTTTCAACTCACTTCTGTGCCAGATAATGGAATTCAGCTCTTCCTTCCAGCAAGGTGATGTGTCCTTCCAAGTATGTCAGGATAAAAGAAGCATGATTTCTTTATCTAGCCATGCTTACAGTAACAACGAAATCCATTGAGACTCTGTTATCATCCAGCGGAACTGTGTAGTCTGGAACAGAGAGGATTCTTTCATGCCCCCATGGGGGCCATACTGAGTCCCACTGAGGCATTCCTATCACTCATTTTTCCATACAGGCAAATCAAAAGAAGGCATCTACAAACAATTTAAGATGTATTCCAGAATAAGCTCACAGAAATGCAGTAACCTCGTGTACAGTGTGATCAGTCTAGAACTATATAAGATAAAGGACATGTAATATCTTGAGGAAGGGAACTATGCAATAAAAAAAGAAATAAAAGGGGCACAGGAACCATGATAGAATAAAACTCACCACGTAGAGAGGGTGGTCCAAGCACACCAGCCCCAGACTCTCAGCTTGGAGTGGATAACCAACAAGAAACCAGTTAGCTTATGAATAATTGTCCTTGGGGCATGAAAGCGTATATATACACTGGAGACACTGAAACTTAATGTGGCCCCTGTGGAATCTTTGAGTGCCTGGATGCCCCATGATTACTTGTTGAACCATAAACACAAGCAATGTAAAGCCTACATTTCCCTACAATGTATATCAGTTGGGCATGTCTCCCCCACCCAAATGGCATCATTTGTACTGCATATATCCCCTCCATTTTCCTAAGGCAAATAGCAGCTTTCCCATCAGCCTTGGAATTCACAATTATAGAAAGCAGACAGGCATTATTTTGTGAATACTGTCATTAAGGCAAGTTTCTTATCAGCCCAAAATATTTTGAATGCACCAAAATGGGGACCCAATGCCCATGCCAATGCACAGGCTACATAATGATAGACCATGCGGAAGGAGGGGGAATGTAAGGAGTGCAGTGACAGCTAGAAAGTGCTGAATTGAAACTTATAGTAATTGTAGAAGGTTATTGACTGCACCACCTCTATGCCTGAAGCGGGTGACAGGTCCCCTTTCAGTCTTTCCAGTACCCTGATAGTAATATATATCTACACCCTGCTCTGGTACACACATCTATATAGCTGCAGTTCTATTTACACTTCATTTTAGGATGCCCCATAATAAATGGAGGTACTAAATTAAGATACATCATTATCTAAATATAGTCCAGTGTAGAAAACTCTGCTACTTAATTTTTTTAAAATAATTAAATAAAGACCTCCTGAAGCCATTCTCAACCTCCCTAAGTGACAGATGTGAGTGCTATTCCCTCCAGAACCGACTAGCCATGGCGTAAGTCAGCACTGCCTTTAGCTTCTCACCGATCAGGGTGTTAAGAGTCACCCAGTCCTTCTGCAGACTCGTTGCTTAATATTACATTTATTTTGCTGCATTCGCTTTCTAAGAACTACCTAAAACTCCAGCTTTCCCCCCTCCTTTCAAAAGACAAACAATAAATAAATAAAGGTCAAGCTATGGGCTCACCACTATTTTTTCTGCCACCTACTCCACAATATACAACAATAGGATTATTAGTATTTACAAAGAGCCAGATTTCCCAGCACTAAGAACTTATACAAACCAACTAACACACCCAGTCAGTTAACATTCTGCTAAAATCACTAACTTTTTTTAAAGGGAAAATATACACCTACAGTCAACAAAAGTTGAATGAATGCGCTGAACATACTCTCTGCTTAATTTTTATTTTTTGCACAAATCAGTGAAATTGAAAGCACTTTTTCCAACATCCTCAGTTTTTCAGAATAATACTGCAAAGAAAAGACTGCAGTTGATCAAACTGCCATTCACAGTGCATGCAGATTGTCTAAACTGCCAGAAATACGCTTTACACAAATATACCCGATTCCATTATTTCACTATTTGAATAAAACCATGCTAGGTAAGAAATTCCCTGCCCCTGACTCGAAAGGACCATTTCCCCATCCTCCATGAGGCTGCCATTTCCCCCTCCTTCACCATGTTCCAATTAAAAGCAATGCACTCTGAGAAGTTTTTTCTACTTTTTTGAGGGCCTGCGGAAATGCCCAACCTGTCTCCTCAAAGTTCCCAAATGGTTGAAAGCTTTAGAAATATTCTTTCACCTTCTCACCAGACTGAAGTGCCGACTATCTCCCACCTCCTCTTGCCTCATATCCTCCAGCTTCCAAACCAAAATTTGTTTAAGAGCCCCACACAACACAGAAACCCTTTATATACTTATCACTGTAATCTGTTCCTTCAAAAAGTAGGAATAAATACCATTTTTATAAGCTGAAATCCAGCTGCAAAACAGCACTTCCCTTTCTGGATCATTTAAAATCCTTGCAGGGGAGGAGGGTCTAAAACACTGATGTTACAATTAGTCTTGACTTCTTCACAGATTACAGACAGCAAGCAGGAACTACATAACCCACAATGCATTGGATTGTGATGTTCTTTACTTATTGACATCACGTGTGCAGGGAATTGTGGGATTGGGAGGATGCAGACTGAAGGCAGGTTGAGGACAGTCGACTACTGTCACATTTTATTTGAGTAGTCAGCCAGATCAGCAGGGGAATAGGAGGCCAGACTTAGGGAACTGTTCCAAACCATATTATTACATTAAAAATCAAGGCTGAATATTTTTTAATTGATGTATATTGCAAAGTTGCTTGAATTATGTTTACTTTTCAAAAAGGAGTTCCCTTTTAATAGTTAGCTGTTCTTGTCTCTTTTCCCATGATTTGCCACTTGCACACAGAACACGTTGGTAGCTGCAGTTTGCAAGAGGTCAAGGGCCATGAGTTTGCCACCCCCATAATTAGAGCTTAGGTCTATTTTCCATAATAGAAGGACAAATATTTAACTGCTGAAATGTGAAGGCAAGGGCAGCCATGACTTTCTGCCAAGATATTCCTTCAAACTGTGGGCACTTGGCAATGTCTGTTCAGTTCAGTTGACATTTTTTCTTGATGTCAACAATGTATTATTCATTCTTAACTACACCTAACTGCTGCATAGGGCAACTCTATTAAGGCTCATACACAGACATATTTTGATTCCACATAATATCTATTTTAAGCACTGATGTTATATTTCCCCAGAAAAATACATAGCAAACCGGTTTCAGTTAAGCTGTCTCAGATAGAAATCTTGGTGCCCTGGGCTCTGTCATCTTGTTTCAGACTTGCGCCCTAACCTACTATATGAAAGCAGTTTTTAATCAAGATGCAAGCTTAGCTAAAAAAATGCCTAGGTAGTAAAAAAAAATACTTTTTAGTGTCTTTCAGTTATGGCAAAAATATACCTGTGTGTGCTTGAGTTTGTTTTCTAGTTTAAGGCCACTTTAGCAGGGAGAATCTGTGCCTCCAAAGACGCCCCAATAGCACCCCTCTTCTTTTCTGCTGATTTCCAACACATGCTCTGTGCTGCTGAGTTTGGGCCCCATCTCACAGAATACTGTAGCCCTGTAGCATCAGTTTCAATGGCAGACAAACCCCTATTTTCAACTTGATGCTTTGTGATGATCCCTAAGCTTCCAACTGCTGAGACCGTTAAGCAGAGATCTTGCTTGGGAATATTGGAACTAGGAAAGAAAGTGAGATTGATGCCCAACTTAAGCACAAATTTACTCTTAAAAGTTCTTAAGACATAGGTCATCCATTTTTAAGTATGATAATGGAAATTACCAGTTTGTGCACCAATATCAAAAGAGAGTGGGGAACCAAGAAATAAATGAAGTCAAAGCACCTACCTTTCTTTGCAGTGCAATTTGTGATTTATTTAGACAGTTTTGTCACAAGAACAATGTTCCAGGGGGTCTACAACCTGTCGAAGAGAGGTGTAGACCCCTCAAAAAGTTGTTCTTGTGGATGTGGCTGTGCGTCCAGAGGTAGCACCGCCAACAGTGGAACCAAGTAAGTCAACCTCTTGCCCTGAGCTGATGCAACAAGATGCAAGGTAGAGACGGCACGCCCAGCAGTGGCCTTCCAGCAATTGTGTTACCCATTTGCCTATGGGCAGCGACTGGGCTCCTGTTAAACTTTTACAATAACTGGGAACAGTTTGAACATGCCAAATGTTTCCAGTTGCAAATGTTTAAAAATAAAATTGCCATTACCTTAAATATATGTCTGTTCTCTGATGTTCATTGTAAGAAATCCATGTTCCCCTAGAAGAAAAAGACAAATGTTATCTTAATAAAACTGCAATGTTAAAAGTGAGACATATTGTGTTAGGGTAAATGGACTGTGTGACTTTGGATTTGCCAGCCAACATGACCATGGTTTAGACCAGTGCTGTCCAACTTCTGTTGTACCGAGGGCCGGAATTTTTCCGACCTACGTGGTGGAGGGCCGATAATGGAAGCCAGTTTTGACCACTCCCCTTTTTGAAACCACACCCACTTGAAACCACACCCATGTTATCACATGACCATACCCATATTAATGGTTGTAGGACAGCAAAAACCTGCCATACTCTGCCTGCCCTACCCTGCCTGTGTGCCATACTCTGCCTGCCCTACCCTGCCTGTGTGTGCCATACTCTGCCTTCCCTACCCTGCCTGTGTGTGCCATACTCTGCCTGCCCTACCCTGCCTGCGTGCCATACTTTCACTGTGTGTGCCATTCTTGGCTGGTTTGTGCCATACTTGGCCTGTGTGTGCCATACTCTGCCTGCCCTATCCTGCCTGTGTGTGCCATACTCTGCCTTCCCTACCCTGCCTGTGTGTGCCATACTCTGCTTGCCGTATGCTGCCTGTGTGTATGGCACACACAGGCAGCCTACAGTGACACAATGCTGGCACTGCTCCTACAGTCTGCACAATAACTATATATTTAAAAACTTTTTAATTGCAGTACCACCTCAGTATATGTTCTTTTTGTAGTATGCAGGGATTATTTGTGGGTTTCTACTGCTCCTGAGGTGTGAACAGGGGAACAATGGGGGTGATTACAGCCTGAGCCTGAGGTGTGAACACTGCAGGGGGTGAACAATGCAGAGATTAAAAGGTGTGAACAGTACAGGGGATTACATATTTAAACAATACAGCCTGATTACAGCCTGAATCTGAGGTGAGAACCATGCAGGGGGGCAGTTAATCACAGTACTGATACCATTTAAAGCTTACACAAAGGTAAGCCATCAAAGCAGCCAGATAGGTGGGGGGCCACACAGAGGGGGGTCGCCAGTTGGACAGCACTGGTTTAGACAGGCAAGCAAATTGTGCATGCAAATTCTAGAACTCGATTAAACCTGCTAACAAGTCGGTTATCAACGTAAAGAACAGCACACAGATATTAAACTGAGTTTAAACCTCACTTTTCATAGATACATTTAAAAATGGAGCAAGTAACACAAAAGAGGCAATGGTCTTACAAATATAAGTAAGATATATATATATATATATATATATATATATATATATATATATATATATATATATATATATATATATGTGTGTGTATATATATATATATATATATATATATATATATAGTATCACAAATTTGACATGATTTTGCTCAGTGGAGTAAAAATTTACCAAATCTCAGATTCCATTCAGTATTCAGCCAAATCCTGGTCAAAATCCATAAATCCAAAGTGAATCTGAAGCAAACTGAATCTGAAGCCTTAACATGACCACAAAAAAAACATTTTTACTCACAGAAAATTGCAGATGTTTGAGTCATTTTAATCTGATGGAATTTGAAACTCATGTAAAGCAGGGAAATCTGCAAAGATAGCTTTTAAAACCTCAAGGCTTAGTAGTAATGTTAAAAAAAATGTAAGCTAAAAACAAGATAATTGGGAGAATTCACACTATTTTGGGTGGGAAGGTGAAAAGAAGAACCCAGGAAAGCACAAAAGGTAACAAAGGAACTTGAGATATTTCTGTTTGGTGCTAACAACTGTCTAGCTTTGTCTTCCTGAATAATTCAGCAGCCATTGACTGCAACAATGTAATAATGTATTTTTTGCTGTTGCATGACCAAAACCTATGAGCAGGAGACCTGCAGTGGTCTGATACTTGCAGAATACCTACAAAGCGGTTGGGTTTCAGTAGAAAATCCCTGATTCACTAATTAGGTGTGAGGTCTGCAGGTACTCTGCCTGGGTAGCTTGGTAATGTGCGGCTCTGCCTCCCACCTCTGACGATCTTTCACAGGTCCTGCGTTGGATGGTAAATAAACCCACTACAGACTGGTTCAGGTAGAGGACCAGAGTAGGAGGCATAGCAGAGTGGCAGATGCGGGTCAGGTTGTGGCTCAGGGGGTCTGGGTTGGGAAAGTTAAATAGTCAATCAAGAGAGATAAAGCAACGTGCTGCTACTGTGCGCAAAATGCACCATGCCATGGTCACAACAAATGAATGCCAATAAATTGCTGTCAACCATGAACCAATAAACAAAGACTTCCAAGAAAAGTCAACCCCAACACGAGTAGGAGAAGGCAGGCACCTCTTAGTCATTAGTGTTCCATTCAATAATTGCAGAACCTACCAGGGATTCTTAGGTTCATTCATCTTGAGCAAAATTACCAGCGTGCAGTGTTTATCTATATATGAAAATTATTTGCAGCAATTTCCAAAATGTATTTAGCAACAATTT
This sequence comes from Xenopus tropicalis, assembly GCF_000004195.4. Lineage (NCBI taxonomy): Eukaryota > Metazoa > Chordata > Amphibia > Anura > Pipidae > Xenopus > Xenopus tropicalis. The sequence goes on along the minus strand of NC_030681.2, from coordinate 26,294,345 downwards.
AGCAGGATCATGGTTTGGCATTTAGATTCCTAAATAACCACAAGCGTGCTACAATTTTTATTAAGACTCTTAGCCACTGGAGGCCATTGATTCAATAACTGTTTGCTGTAACTACTTATACAAGGCCAGCTTGAACCCATAATATTAAATAAGCAGAAAAGAGAATTTTATATGACTTTTGCCAATAATATCTGAAAATATAAACCACCTTATAACTGGTACATCCTTCAGATCCACAGCTCAACTGTTCTGCCGTTCTCATAGCAGCCTAAGCATTTAAAGGGACTGTCACTGTTCCTTATGAGCTTCTCCGCTTTACAAATCCCTTCAGTGGCTGCCAATTCAAAGTACTAACACTCATATTCAAGGCTCTAACCATGAAACCCCACACTATATCTTAGCCCTAGTCTGCTTCCTGCTTCTGATCTTTATCTCTCTACCACTCTCATAACTGTATCTTCTTCCATACTGCAAGAATTCTCTTGAGCCCCTGCCCGTCTTTGGACCTCCATACCACAGCCACATTCTCCTCCTCCCTCCACGAATTTTCCCCAAGTGATTAAGGGGATGCTGTAGCCTTACTACTAACCTTTGAATAACAGAAGTGGCAGGTATTTAAAGATTTAAAGAGGCTGTTTACTGATTAAATTTTTGTGTGGGGGGTTTACATGTCCTTTACAAATTCCTATTTCCATGGACCAATGGATATATTGTTGTTACACTGTTCAAAATATATACAAAATAGTAAGTAATGATGGGGCCTTTTGCATGGTTCACTAGGGAAATAAGAGCATTTATATTGATCAGTTGAAAGGAGAAGGCAGTCTTACTCCTGTTATTATCACTCCTACTGTGCTTCATTATAGGGAATTTATTGTGATTGCCGCTCAGCTTATTCCATCTTTGTTTAGCGTAATTGTCATTACCCAGACAGTCCCAGTCAATTTTGGGAAAGCATTTTCCTGCTGAATATTACACCCACATGGATAGAGAATTATATTGAGCCTGTACTAATTAGATACTTTATTACCTTGTGTTTTGTTACCATAGACCTCCCTCAGCCAATCATGTACTATTCAGAGTTAATCTTCCCTCGGGTGAAGTCGTTGGGCCATCAGGTTCTTTGTGGTTTAAAGAGGATTTGTGTGTGTGTGGGGATATAATATGTTATAGAAGTATAGCTTATTTACAATAAAATAGACTTTTGCAATAGTTGGAGATGGTTGCCTGAATGGTTCCAGTTAGAGAAGCAGAGAAATGTATAGATTTAGTTTAGACTTTGGCCAGTTTTGATCATCTGGGCATGAATATCACATTGGAGCTGCGTATCAACAGATCTGTGATCCCACCATTAAGGTATTTGCAGTATGGTGCCTTGGCAGGTATGGGAGTGATGGGAGCGGCAGGTCCGAAACAATTGTATTTGGTTATCCCCATATATATATCTTCATATGTTTCTGTTTGGCCTTAGACCAAATGCTAAGAAAAAACAAAGATCATCCAATATACAGTATAGGGTCTACTAAACATATTTTAAATAATTTTTCCTCCGGCAATTATTTAGAATAGGAAGGTTGCCCATTCAATACCATAACCTACTGAATGCTGGGCCTTTTGCTGTTGCTGCACCATGTTTTGCCAGGCCATGGCATGATAATAATTTTGTGTCGTCCTGAATTTGGTGACATTGGAGTTAAAAACATACGTATATGATACTGAGACTTCATGAGCAAAACAAGTACTTTAGGTTAAAATCTGTGAATCATTTAAACCACCCCTAATTTAGTTTGCAATGATGTATAAAAGTTCCACGGGTAATTATTTGCTCAAGCATCCTGTTTGAACAGTAAATACTTGCTTCTGGGAAGCTTCCGCGTTTCCGAAAAGTTCTGCGCATAGAAAGACTTTTGTAATATGGATGTTATAATGCTATAGCCTGTTTGGGTTTGCTTTATTACTCCAAAGTAGCAGGGGTGTCTTCCAGGGACTACTATGTACCCCATGCCTTTGATAGTCTCCCTTTAAAGAGATAATGACACTTAGGGGCCCATTTACTAAACAATTTAGAGATAATTTCATATTTTTTCAAACTTTTTTTTAACTTCTAGAACATTTCGTTAAATTTCCATGAAAAAATCGTACTTTGTGCGAAGAATATGAACATTTCGGAATTTGTTAGCGCTTTGGTTACACTTTCCTCAGGACTATGTTTTCGCCAGGTTTGATCTGTTGCGTACTATTGAGTCCTATGGAAGGCTTCCAAAGCTAGACGTGGTTTCTTCCAAAGCTAGAAAGGTTTTCGTAGCTTAACAAACTTATCGGCACAATATATTGTGACTTTCGGAACACAATTGCGATATTTTCATACAAACGTTTAAAGCATTTTTGTGACATTTTAGAACTTCAGAAATTATCGTGGTTTACCATATCATGTTTTAAGCCCCCAAAAAATCGGATTTTAGTAAATGGGCCTCTTAATATAGCAAACTGTTGCTACTGCATGCGATGGAGGGGGGATTTTTCCTGGAAATCATCATTATTTTCCATATCTCTACAGCCGTGCTAAATTCTACCTCTATTCACTAAGGAGCATTATTAAGATGATTGGAACTGGTATTAATGAAAAATCAACTATCACAGATGAACTAAATAAATGATAATTAACATCTAAGGAGTCATTTGCTAATGCCCCTGCCATAAGTGCCAAATTGCATCTTTTTATGTTTTTTTTTTGTTTTGTTTTTTGCAGTGGGGCATATGTGGTGGGCTCCATTTTGAAGCAAGGCAACATGCGGTCATTTAGTAAAGTGCAGGACACAATTGCACACAGCTTTATATAGTTTGTGCTACCCTGATCTTGGTAAATGAATGAATGTGCTTTCTTGCAGATTTGATTCCTTGGAAGGATCACAAATCCATTCAGAGACCCTTATATATCTATATAGGGGTCTCTGTATGGATTTGTGATCCTTCCAAGGAATCAAATTCAACAAAGCCCAATAATGATTTCATACAAAAGGCACAGTAATATACAAACTTTATTTCTTCACCTACAAACTGTTCAAACCTTTCTGAATACCTGTTAGGATACTCATTCCCACCGCAGTCGTTTCTTTCCCAGCACATTTCATCCTCTATCTAGTGTCGGAAATCCTATATCCCGCTGGGGATGCAGAGTGCAAGCCACTGTTGAACTGTTAATTATCCTGCTCTCAATTAGGTGTTTCCTGCATGAACTGCCTTATGTGAGGATGATTCATCATTCACCAGACACAGCTCAAATGGCTAACAGATTGTCTAAAGGGTAAGTACAAAACTATAAAGACAATAAAAAAGTACTTAATAAAAACCAATACTAAAACTTATTAGGAATAAAGTAACAGGCTATTATAATATCACTGAGGAGGGTTAATAACACCCTAATTGCTATTGCACAGGTCTTGGATCTTCAAAGTGATTTCTAATGCACATTTTAAAGCAGTGGGAATAGCGATACTCACAAAGCACAACTTTCAACAAGTGATATCAGTAAATGCCAATTCCAAGCAAGAATTTACAGGTTTATTACTTTTTGTGTATACCCATATATTTCCCCATTTTAAAGTCTAAGAGCAACAAATATAATAAACACATTCCTGCCTAACCTGTTTCAACAACAAAAACACACAAACCAGATTGTCTTGACTAAACTCACGCAACTGCAGGGTCAATAAATAAAAGGCACGAAAGCAACAGATGCCCTTTCATATAAGGAAACTGCACAGGGTACTATGTAAAAAAGCATATACAGGTATGGGACCCATTATCCAGAATGCTCGGGACCAAGGGTATTCCGGATAAGGGGTCTTTCTGTAATTTGGATCTCCATACCTTAAGTCTACTAAAAAATCAATAAAACATTAATTAAACCCAATAGGATTGTTTTGCATTCAATAAGGATTATTTTTATCTTAGTTGGGATCAATTACAAGGTACTGTCTTATTTCTACAGAGAAAAAGGAAATCAGTTTTAAAATTCTGAATTATTTGATTAATATAGAGTCTATGGGAGACAGGCTTTCCGTAATTCGGAGCTTTCTGGATAACGGGTTTCCGGATAAGGGATCCTATACCTGTATATATTTATATATAGAGAGAGAGAAAGTTGCACCTAAAATCACTTTCAATAAAGCTATTTGCAGGGTACCCCTATTGACAGAGGGGGTACCATGGAGCTACTGTCACCTCCTCAACAGGGGGTAGCTCTGGGGTTCCCTCAGCACCCTGTGTCAAAGAATGGGGAACAAATGTCCCTTGCACGCCAAACACTGCAAACAACGCCAAATAGAATTAGAAAATATTTGGTGCAGTATGTTGTGCCTATTTTTATATCGTTTGTGTCTGCAATTATGCCCAAATTCTGGGAAAAAAAGAGGGAAAAAACTTTGCTCACTACGTCGCGGTAGGTGAATAAACCCTCTTATTTCATGCACCGGCAGGCAGCACCTTGCGACCTACATGCCAACGTAGACCCTTCCGGACATTAATAAAATTCTGGCTATCAGTGTTAATGACGTACAACACCCCACAGGAGTTAATGAAACTGGAAGATTTAACAAGGAATTTACCATTTGGAAAATGCAATATTTAGCCAGTTACTCGTATGAAGTCAAATTCTCTTGTTACTTGGACACAAAACTAACGCAGGCGGTTAATGCGGCAGCCACACAGTGTTTGCTCTGCGATTACGCAAGATCCGGGTGAGTTCTGTGTTCCTAAGCTATATGTTTGGCTTCATCCCTATGAAAACATAAAAAAGTCACCCATCAAAAATGTTCAGTAATATTTAACCTGTATATCAAATATTTAAGTGTAAAATAACTACCCTGCAGTAAGGACATTTCTAGTAACTCTTAGGTTTAGAACGCTACAGTTTGAATAAAAGATACACTTAATACAGTTATAATATACAGTTTGGTCATTTCCCTATGGGACCAAATTATAAATTATATCCTTATTAACGGTGCTTAGTGATGTCTTCAGTTATAATTAGAGCTTAGTTATGTAATTTCTGTCAAGTAACTCAGTGAAACTTGGATATTATAATAAATAAAATACCCCCTGTTGTAAAATATGAGGATATTAGAAGTCACCTCGGAGTTCCATGAACCTTATATGGTCAAGGAACTCTTTAGTGACGTATAATAACCCTATATTTTACAATAGTAAACATTATTCACTATATATTACCCCAGAGCCATGAATATCCTGTAAATTATATCCTTATAAATGGCCCTTAGTGATGTCATCAGTTATAATCACATGACTCACTGAAACTTGTGTATTACAATAAATAATGTATTTTGTTTTTTAAAATATGAGGATATTAGAAGTCACCTCAGAGTTCTATAAACTGTATAAAAGCACTCGGCCTTGTGTTTTTATATGGTCATGAAATTCCTTGATGACTAATAGCATCCTTATAATTGTTATGTTTAACAATAGGGGGGAGCATTATTCACTATCTAATAGTATACCTGGGTTAAACCTTCCTCTAATACTTCTTAATTGCAGGACAGTGGGGGTTATTTATAAATACTTGGCAAATTTGCACTTGGGCAGTAACTTGTGGCAACCAATCAGATGATTGCTTTTAGTGTATAACTTGCAGCTGGCTGTAAAAATCTAACCACTGATTGGTTGTTATGGGTTACTGCCCAGGTGCAGATTTGCCCCAACGTTTATAAATGAGCCCCAGTGTTTTTTGGTCCGTTGAGGTTCAATCCCACTTTGAGGTCCAATGTTTGGTCACAAGACACTTGGTGCATAAAAAGGTTATAGAAATATGAAACGCCTAAAAAATATCTGTTAAATATGTGTTTGCCCCAGATTTCAGCCTAACTGGTCTCCAAGGAAGATTTCCAGAAGAAGTGCAACAATGAATTCTCCCCACAGCTTACACTGCCTAGCCTTCAGGATAAGTGCCTCCAAGCACTGCTCTAGATCCCACTATGGGGACTAGAACTAGAATAAGAGAACCACTAATAAAGGAGATGACAATTGTGTCTGGCATTTGGTTATTATATACCCCCAAATCCATGCTGCTTGTTTATTTCAGGGTTCCTTGTAGTTATACGGAGTAGGCTGAATGGGTGCACTAGCACTCACTACAAGTTCCAACGAGCATGTATATACCTTGTACCATCTATAAATGTGTCAATGCATGCTCAGTTTTGCATTTGCATCCATTACAGCAATTTGCACGTGCAGTTGTAAATGAGTAACAAGTTATACAGATCTAATGGAGCACATAAATAAACAGAATACTGGAATCTGTTCCATCCATAATGGGCAACTCCAGCTGCGATACAAATTTGATGGCACCTACTGAGGCCATTCCCAGGATTCCATTCTTTTTCCATTAACATTTCACATATACACTCGGAAACCCATTCAACACATTAGGAACAATTAAAAATGTGTTAATTGCCAAACTAAGGTTTTCTAAAGCAAAGCTAATCATGCTAAAAGCTGCGAATCAGCTTTTAAAAGGAAAAACACTTTGCACTTATTCACAAGCTTTACCAACAAGCATATTTAAAGTATTTAGTGGGAAACTATACTACATATTTTGGAGATGAAAAAGCCAAATAGATTCTGTGCAGTCAAAATGGTTCAACCTTCTGAATAACCCTGATTGCTTGCAATCGTGGGATGAAGTTATTTAAAATGAAGTGACACACTGTTATTATTGGCTGAAGCATGCATGTTTGGGGGGAACGAGGCAACCAATATTGGTAAAAGACTTGGGTATCGGTTGTCTCATCAATCGGGCAGGTCTGAATTTTTGATCAGGTACCTCTGAAGGTGCCCCAATATCGGCAAACATTAATGCTGATTTGTCAAATGGGGGTAAGAATTCCTTTGTTTGTACCTTAATATCTGATTAAGTTTTTCTTAATGGTGGTGGGAAATATTATAATTGTTAACATGTATGGCCACCGTAAGGCTGACAGTTTTGGCAGATCTTCCAGTGATACCGCTGGATCATAGCCAGTCAGTCTGGACTGTAGACCAGATACTATCCGACTCTTAGGTCTTTCTATGCTACTTGACCACCCAAGTCAGACTAAGCCATTTTTATGGAACAGTCCCTGATGCACAATGTTAAGCCATGTCCTCCCCAAACTAGTGTGGTGCCAATCCACCTCAGTATAGCTATACCTTATCCCACCTGATGGGCTTCATTCATAGGACTAATTTTTCATTAAAATTCATTAAATTGAGTCAAACCATTTGACTATTACATAACTAAATCATACTCCAAGCAGCAAACCAACCAAAAGGATGTATCTCTATCTCATTCTAACATATGATAAGATATGAGGTATACAGTGTGGTGCAACCATACCCCAATAGTAGGCCATAAGTGGCTGCAGGTTGCGTAAACTGGCAAGACTGCTCAAAAAATACTCCCACCAAGGTCTCTGTCAAAGATAAAGAAACATGAATATTTAAGAATCTTTTATTTACTATTCAACCCTGTATGGCTATGTAGCATTATAACCAGGGGAGTTAAGCCAGATTTTTCATTATCAGGGATGGAAATATGGTCAAAAATCTTTTATCCTAATTTACAGAATTATATTCCATACTAAAGGGTGATACATCTTCCTTTTATTTAGCCTTATGTAATGAGGCTTTCTTCACCTCTTGTATTGGTTATTGATTTCTTTATATGTTACTCTGTATGTCCAAAGTATGTAACCCACTTATTGTACAGCGCTGCGGGATATGTTGGCGCTTTATAAATATATGTTAATAATAATAAGGGAGTCAAAAAGGGTAATCACTTTCTAGTTATGGAGCAAACAACCCCCTGTACCATAGAAACACAAACCAACATCAACCCCTGAACTAACTTCCTTCAGCTGAAATTCTAATGTATAATTGTTCTTTAGATATGCTTTTACTGGAACTACTAGAATGGCCCACTGCTAGGATACGAGAAACAACAAACTCTAATAACTATAAGCTAGTAGTTATAATACTGTTGACCTATTATATTCGCTTATTTAAGAAGTTAAAGAAAACATTTCAACACCCCAATTATACAGCACTTCAGAAAAAGAAAATATCAAAGATGGGGGCACCCCGAGCTGAATAATAAGCATACATGTCATCACAAAAAGGCTTCAGCTGCCTAACAACACTGCTACCCACTCATCATCAACAACAGATGACTCTTTGAAGCATATGTGTCTAATAGCAGCAACACAGTTAAAAGAGAGGCAAAACAATAACAGTGGCAGAAATTCCATGGCACTTTCAGGGATCAGTGGGAGTACAATTTGCCATTTAATGAATTCCTCCCTGACAGCCCTTTATCTTGTTAAATATCTTGTCAAGTATCAACTATCCATGAACAGCCACAACAGTAATCCATGCAACAATATTCACTGCTCCAAGTCCAACTACAACTGCACTGGTAACACATTCAGGTTTCAGCCCACTGGTTAGAATGTGAGCCACATTCAAATTTTAAAAAAAGTTGATCAACACAAGCATTCAAAAAATATATAAGCTGTGATTGCCTATTCGTAGCCCCTATGTGGACTGGCAGCCTACATGAGACTCTGTTTGGCAGTACACATGGCTTTTATGCAATCAAAATGTGTCTCCAAGCCAGGAATTCAAAAATAAACGCCTACTTGGCCACTGGGAGCAAAACCCAACAGGTTGGTGAGCAACATGAGCCACTGGTTGGGGACCACTGCTATACAGTATAATGATGGTCAATGCAATGACTATGCCAGTTATAAAATATTGTTTGACACAATAGAAACCATAGCTACAGTGGGAACTCAGGACCAGGCCAGATCTCTGAACCTAAAATAGCACCATAGGAAGTGCTTAGAGTTATTACTGTTACAGTTGAGTGTTGTCATTCTCTAGATCTGTCAACATAAAAGTTCAACATAATCCTGGCAACTATATTAAAACCATGGCTGTCTTTAGTGAGTCCAAACAGAGGCAACTTTGCTGGGGCAAACACAAAATGAGGCCCAATAGAGCAGCAGCTGTAGGTAGAACCAGTGAGGGATAGAAGGTAGAGCGAAGCGAGAATGATATCGTAGGGCAAGACGGCGAAAGTTACACTTTATATACGCGTTGCCTAAACTTTGGCCCTACAGTTGTTCAACGAGGCTTTTGTAAACTGTGTGGCTACCAAGGCTGGAATGGATAGACACCCATACAGGGTAATCATGTTAACACAAGTTACAAGTTACGTAGGGACTGCACAAAAATTTGCTATCACAGAAATATGGATATATTGCCTAGCAAGAAACTGACTAATACATGTCCATACTTGTGGAATAGCGATATAAACTCATGAAACTATATTAGTAACCAGGAATTAATAAAACGTGGTTAAAAGGGCTCACAGAAGTGGAGCTGGGTCTTCACCCTGAAATACACTTTAAATATTTAATGATTATAAGAGCAGAAATATAATAATTCTGTAAACTCATTTGTGTCTCAGAGCTGTGATATTAGGGAAATTTGGGCAGGACATTTACATGTATTACATTTACATATTGACACCTCGGCACCACCATAATTTGCCTACTCACTCGCACAGATTTCAATGCAAAAACACAGTAATGGCCAGTCATTTTCATAGCAATGTGGCTGGTGATGATATCATACAGTAAAGTCTATGGAGCCTTCGAGCAGACTGGGGGTCATTAAAATCCTTTTGAGGGCCACATCTGGCCCATGGGCATCCAGTTGGACAGCTCTGCTTTGAATATTCAAGGGTAACAAAATAATGGATAAAACATTATTCTAAATGTGGTATATTTACCTTATAAATGGGAACTCCACCCAAATAATGAAGAAAAGAATTGTGAAAGCAGTTTCTGTCTCCTTTCCCTTTGTATTCTCTTCTGCTTCTGCTTCTACTGACTCTACTGAATCCAGCTCTACAGCTTGGGTTGCATTTGCTTTTATCAAGCAAAATGTAATTTTTTTTCATTCTTTGAATGAAGTTCCCATGTAAACCCCACTCTAAAAGGCTATATAAATGTTCTGCGTAATGTTAAGAGATTATTTCCCAGGCAATCTTTCATGATTTGGGTTACTAACTGGATTCTGATCTACCTAAGATTCTGCCAATTCTAAAAAACTTGCTTGGGAAAAAAAGACACATGCAGCTGACAGTCAGTCATCCATCACCAGAAATCACAACGGCAGGTAACCTAATAAAGGCTCCTCATCAAAGCCAATGTGTACATAGTACCCTGGTCATATAAGGCATGGCACATGGTCTGGCACACTTGACGGAAAATGAGAAAAACAATTCTCTAAGAAGCCTGTATCAACCAGCAGAATCCAATACAAGGTGCAAGTGGTTAGCATCACCAGAAAGTATACACCTTGGCCAGATGGAGAAACTTCACTCAAGCAATTTAGGGTGAAGACACACAGAGCTACTAGTAGCAGCTACTTGTCACGGCTACTAAAATAGACAATGCTGATCATTTACTGATAATTGTCTCTACGTGTGTTTTAGCAGAGCCAATTCTCAGTATTGTCTATGGTAGGGGATTTTCTGGTGTTTAGTAGCCGTGAAAAAGTAGCTGCTACTAGTAGCTCATTTGTGTCTTCACCCTAAAAGGCTACATATTGACTCTTAGTTCTTCTAACTGCGCCCAGATGAATATAGGGGCAATTTGAAGTCAGACAGTAAAAAAAAGAGAATTCGAAAAATAGGGTAAAAGGATGGCTTTCAGGGGTATTATTGTTGACCTACTTTGTACCGCAAATGCCCAGTTTTGTTGGTCCTTTGTACTTTATGTACAAGATCTGCAATTCAGTCTCCAGTTATCTCTCCCATAGTAAATGGATTAGTTTAGAGCAGTGGTTTCCATTGTTTTTCAGTTGAAGCCTCTCTTTTAAGAGGTCAGAGCCCCATATATATATTAACACATATACTGACTATCGTTCCAAAAACATTAAGGACGCTGTTCACTGCAAATCTTACACTAACCATCCTCAATCTGGGCTTCCAGGTTAGGCTAGGAGAGCAAAATGGCGATATGTTTGTGAAGATTCTCATTCATCCAGGTCATAGTATATCTGTAGTAATAAGTCAAATCAACTGCTGTGTTTTCACAAGTCTTATTACTACAGATATAGCAAAATGGCATTTCCCAGTTTCAGCCTGTCTTTCAGGCCCCCGGTATTACAATTTGAAAGCCGCTGGTTAAAAGTAATGCTTCAATATTTTAAACTCACAGGAGCTCAATTCTTCTGCCAGTCCTTTCTTCCTGGAGAGGCTGGAGAGGGTTCTGGGTAAATGTGCAGAGTTGTATCCATCAGCTTTGTTATTAACATATACATTGTATTTGTGCACTAAAGAGATATAGGCCATTCATGTTTGGCCATTCCTCATTTGGTTACAAATGTGTGATTTTTGAGTGTACATTCTGGAAAACATAAGAAGACCATCACTGTCCATGAAAATATGTCAGAGGCTCATTTTAGAAAAATGTTAGACAGCTATGAAGAATGCCTTCAATGTCTGTTTCTGAGAAACACACTCTTTTATGGATTTCTCGTGTGCCCTCGGGCTGATTAGATTTTAGAATATCATGTTTTGTGCATTCTGCTAATGTGAAAGCCATAATGTCCTGCCATCAGTATACATCTAGCATCACTGTAGTAACCTAGATATGGGGCAGCCATATTATATAAGTAATGTGTTGTCATCATAAGAATTTGCCTCAGAGAGGGGGTAGATTTTCATTCTGTGTGTGCATATTTGATTTATTTTGTCATGGAGAGCTGCATGGCAACTCAAAAATACACATACTGTACTTTAGTACTTGAGTCTTTAGGTTTAAAATAACCTGTCATCATATGTTTAGGCAACATTTAGGAAAATCAAATGAAATTAAAGGGTCTGTACCTCCTTGTTCAACATAAGTGCAAAGAATAGAATGTGTGTTAACTTTAACTTGTTGGTTCTTGCAATCAGTTGTGGGGGAGGAGAAGGTTGTTTATTAGGTTACCAGTACATATATATACCCCTTGATGCTTATCTGTTAACCACAACGAAGGGGGGGACAAAGGCAGATTTTATCAAAGCTTGTTATTTTCATTTAGGGCACTGGCACACACAGATTCTGAATGTACAGCCAACGATCATGCGGTAGTTCTGCTCGGGGTAACAAAACTTCTGGAATGGCTTCCCATTCACTGAAATCACCGCCCAGATCAACGCAGGTTTCTCGTGGTAACCCACAAGTGCACCGATCAAGAACAAGTTATTTTTAATTAATAACATAAATTCTATTAATTTTGCTCACATTGAATATATGTATATATAGGTGCATACTGCCTGTTTAACTAACTGTATAAACAGGTTGAGTTGAAAGATCCAGAAAGTCCAGAAACTGAATAAAATAGGTGTTGGCTGCTAAAGTATTTCAGGGTCAAGCAGGCATACCTTTTTACCTAAGTTTGCGATGATATATTGACAATGTCTTCTTACCAACTGTCATATAAAGTGAAGTAAAGCATAGACAAGACAAACAAAAAACAAAGAATAGGTTGAAAATCCTTTAGTTGGAAAGGATTAGGCTCATACACAGTCAAACATGTAAAATATACAACTAGGTTACCCGGTGTCATTTGGTGTGTTGGTCTGTTTCACTGCACTGTAGAACACGTGTGTACGTGGCCTCTGTTCATGTGTACGCATGGAAGGCATGGTTTATTTCTCTGCGCACCTTTTCATGCACATGTTTATTTCCCGACGCCACGTATTCTAGTGTTTAAGACTATGTCAGGCTGTTCCTTCAGCTCTTGGTCAAAGACCTTGCTTTTTGTTATTTTTTCATGTGCTTCAGACCCACCTTGTTCTCACTTCTTATGTCTGATCCAACCTGACTTCGGACTCAACTCCTGCTTGTCATCCACCTAAAGATACTTTGCCTACTGACTTAAGGTGGCCATACACCTTCAGATCCGCTCGCTTGGTGATGTCGCCAAGCGAGCAGATCTTCTCCCGATATCCCCCACCTACGGGTGGACGATATCGGGAGAATCCAGGCTAATTCTGTCGTTTGGCCCTGGGGCCAAACGATCGAATTATAACGAAGGGTATAGGCAAAGTCGGTTCGGGGAACGCATCAACAAGCCGATGCAGTCCCCGATCCGACTAGATTTTTTAACCTGCCGATCGATATCTGTCCGATTTCAGGCAAAGGACCGTTGGTAGTGCCCATACACGGGCCGATTAGCTGCCAAATCGGTCTAAGGGTCCAATATGGGCAGTTAGAATCGGCCCGTGTATGGGCACCTTTAGTCCCTTGTTCTTGCAGGCTATAAGAGAACTCCTGACCACAATATATCTACAGTCATATGGTTTATAATGTACTGTATATGTACATGAAAGGGAGGAGCTTTCCTCTATAACCACAGTGGACAACTCCCAAGTAATATAATTTGGCCTCAAAATTCAGGAAATGGTCAATGTTGTGATTGTTTACAATCTATATTTTTCCAGCACAATTAGGAACTACACAATTCTTCGCTACACATAATTGTAATTGATACCTAACCTGTATCCCATGAGGCCTTAGACTGTTTAGACTGATTATAAAGCTAAGGCCTTTCTTTCATACCCCACTGAAAATGCAGCTCTAGTGATTTTCCTACTAATCCTTTGTATCAAATCCATGATGAACAATGACATATAGGATACAGATATACAGTATTTGTTCCAGTTACAGCAAGTGACTTTTTCTAATATAAATACAATAGGAGGAAGAAACCAGAGTAAATGGCCTCACACAACATGGAAACCCCTAACATACATATCACTGTAATCTGTCCCTTCAAATAATATGAATAAATACCATTTCTATATGCTGAAATCCAGCTGCAAAACAGTTCTTCTCTTTCTGCATCGTTTGAAATCCCGGCAGGGGAGGAGGGACTAAAACATTGATGTTACAAATTGTAACAACTTCTCCACAGCTTACAGACAGCATGCAGGAACTATATAACACACAATGCATTGTACTGGGATGTTACTTAGCTTATTGACATCACGTGTGCAGGGAATTGTGGGATTGGGAGGGTGCAGGCTGAAGGCAAGCTGAGGGCAGTCGACTACTGTTACATTTTAATAAAGTCACAAAGTAGCCAGCCAGATCAGCAGGGGAACAGGGGGTGGGGCTTAGGGAACTGTTCCAAACCATATTATTACATTAAAAGTCATGAAAAGGCTGCATATTTTTTAATCAATTTATATTGCAAAGTTGATTACAATTATGTTTACTTTTCAAAAACCTTAAGTTGTGCTTGGGTGGATTTTTTTTTGGGGGGGGGGCAATTTATAAAAAGAAATCTAATATAACCCACATCACTGTTTCAACTCCAGGCATCAGCAAGTCAAATCCAGGCAATTTATCAAGGAGTATTATAAATTAAAACATTTTTTCATTTGGCGAGATCCCCAAAAATCAAACCTGGACGATTTTCAGCCAGATATCGGTTGAGTAGGGCTGTTGGGGGCCCCTACACAAGCAGATAAGCTGCCAAATCGGTCTAAAGGACTCAAATCTGCCCGTGTATGGCCACCTTTAGGCTATCAAGTAGCCCAGTGTAAAATTCCAGCATAAAAGGACACCTTTCTAAATACCATAATTGATTTCAGGGATTTCGGCCCACAGCATAAGGAGAAATAGCTTTTTTTTCATGCACCAATTTTGTCTGATCATTTTTTTGCTAAATATGTTGTAGAATTAGATAAATATGTCCCATAATCTACTGCTACATGGGCTCATATAGTGAATGATCTTCCTGCACTTGCACTGCTCTGCGTAAGGACTCTGCCTAATTTACACTATTGATCTGCATTTATATTCCCCAGCATACAGGTTCATTGAATTTGGCCCAGCTTGCAACTAAAAAAAAAGACGCTCAGCCGAGAGAAAAGAGGAAACAAAGTCAAAGGTGCAGAATTGGATTATTGACAATATTCTTCAAATGCGTGAACTCTGTTCCTGAAGATGAGACCTTATCTCGTTCCTTCCCAGGCTTCACAATCGGCATTCTATACATAGATCTGGGAGATCAGAACCTTTCGCTTTTCATTTTTCTCTGACTGATGATCGCACCACAGCACCAAAAAAAGGACAGAATAAATCCTATGATTATAAATTGGCTTGCAACAAAAATGTTTACAAGCCGGGTTATTGCTCAGAGCTCCTCCGAGGGAGACGCAGAGCCGAGGGGGGGTATTTTAATGCTCTTTCTCACTTTACTGATAAAAATGGGCCAACCGACTGTAAATATTGAATTGTTTCCAACTAAGCTGAATGACCAATGGGTGACGTGGGTGCCCCAAAATAGCAAATTACCATCTCCAGTGTGTCCTACTGTCTGTGCCATCGTTGCCACTGATGCAATGCAGGGCCCCATTATATGAGCCCAGAACACTTGCCTATACTTGGACCCATAAACATATATATAGCATGTATATTATAAGCTCTGTCTCTGTAGCTAGGAGTAGCAAGAAGTTCAGCACCAGACTCTCCAATATTAGTGCAAGCTTGGGTCACTTGCCACCTCTGACAGGTTTCCAGCCACAAATACAGGTTAATATTACTAGCAGATCAGCGCAGGCCCCTCACAGTTCCGCCTATCAAGCTTTCTGCCTTCCTATAATGCTTCCCAGGTAAGTCACAGGAGAATGTAAGGAGGAGCTGCATTATTTTGGTTAAATATTTAACAATGCATTTTCCAAAAAAAAAAATAGCAAGGCAAGGCAAGCTGGACAAACGTTGTAGGACAAGCGTGACAACTGATAATGCAGAACGTAGACCATCAACATGAATATTCACCAAAACTTCTCCTGCCCTCATAGCATCAGTTACATTATATGCATCCCGAAATGCTGGAACACTGCCAGCACGGTATCCTGATACATAGCTAATGAGGATGTTATACCATATGAAAGATCAGCCTGACTACAACAGGGATTGATAGGGAAAAGTTAATTTAAATTAAAGTTAAAGCTATTTAGCTTTATTATGACATTTGATTTTACACTGTGTATTATGGTGGTGATGTGACTATGCATGGTGTATCTCAACTGTTTTCTTTATGTAGCTTTGTAAATATGCTTCTTAATGTCTAGTACTACCCAATTCCATTTCCCACCCTGTGCAGCCATCACTATGGCTATGGCCCTATGGCTATGGCCCTATGGATATGGCCCTATGGATATGGCCCTATGGATATGGCCCTATGGATATGGCCCTATGGATATGGCCCTATGGATATGGCACTATGGATATGGCACTATGGATATGGCACTATGGATATGGCAAAGCACACCACCAGTGCAGCTCTCTACTCTGTACAACAGGGGTCCCCAACCTTTCTTACTCGTGAGTCACAGTCAAATGTAAAAAGACTTGGGAAGCAACACAAGCACCATAAAAGTTCATGGAGGAGCCAAATAAGGGCTAAGATTGGCTATTAGGCAGCCTCTATGCACACTGTCAGCTTACAGGGGGCTTTATTTGGTAGGAAATCTTGTTTTTATTCAACCAAAACGTGTCACCAAGTCAGGAATTCAAAAATAACTACCTGGTTTGGGGGCACTGAGAGCAACATCCAAGGAGTTGGTGAGCAACATGTTGTCCCCGAGCCACTGGTTGGGGATCACTGCTGTACAAGGTGGTGACCCATCAATAATGTACAGAGTAGGGTGCAAATAGTGGTCCACCCGAGAAGCTTATCTTTGACCATACACAAGAACCCAGTACAGGTATAGGACCCGTTATCCAGAATGCTTGGGAACAAGGGTGTTCTGGATAAGGGGTCTTTCCGTAATTTGGATCTCCATATCTTAAGTCTACTAAAAAATCAACAAAAACACATTAATTAAACCCAATAGGATTGTTCTGCGTCCAATAAGGATTATTTACATCTCAGTTGGGATCAGTTACAAGGTTGTTTTATCATTATAGAGAAAAAGGAAATCAGTTTTAAAAATCTGAATTATTTGATTAAAATGGAGTCTATGGGAGACAGTCTTTCCATAATTCAGAGCTTTCTGGATAACAGGTTTCCGGATACAGGATCCCATACCTAAAATTTGCTTTACACAGGCCCCCAAATCTGAACAGCAGCAACAATGCATAAAGATACACAAAGATTTCCATGGTTCCATTGCCTTGCTGAAAACAAACTGGACTTCATCTGCTGTTATTTGTGGGATTTGTAGGCCAGGATGAAAAATAAACATAAAGTGTGAAATAAATGCAATATAAAACATCCTTACTCTGGCCAATATTGGCTTCCATTAAATATTAGCTGACGGCTACTTCAAACATAGCACTGAGTAAACTGTAACCATCAGCTCTACAAGGTTATCAGGGAAAACTCACTTGGCCTTGACTGATTCTGTTTAAAGGGGAAGATCAGCTAAGTTAACTTTAACTTTGTTTTGTCTTTCTTTTTTTATTTTCACCAGCTGGAAATATAATCTGTTGTGTTGCTAACCTCAATTAACCTATCCACCACACTGCAATACAAGCAATAAAGAATAATATAAAGAATAATAACAATCATTAATATGGTTATTGAACAGACAGGCAGCATCTTTAATATGGCTTTGGAGACGGAGAATATAAAGGCAAATTAATCAAAAACTAAACATTAATTTACATGTAAGCTCCTTGTAGATTGTAAGCTCTTTTGGGCAGGGCTCTCTTCACCTCTTGTATCGGTTATTGATTGCTTTATATGTTACTCTGTATGTTCAATGTATGAAACCCACTTATTGTACAGCGCTGCGGGATATGTTGGCGCTTTATAAATAAGTGTTAATAATAATAATAATGTAAGCACCCCCAGTTACATGCCAGGCCAAGCACAATCAACATACCAGTGTGTGTCTATGTTTGCGTGCTTCTCTATGATCTATGCCGCGTGTGGTCTGGCAACACAGAGAGTAGACAAGCAGCAACGTTAATACCTAGAGGGTTAAACCATTCCCAAACACTGTTACTATCATTTATATTGTTATGCCAGTAGATTGGCTGGAACGTGTTTCAAAATAATATTCCCACGCGTGCGTGTGTGTATTGGTTGTGTAACATTGAACTAAGCTACAAACTAACATTACAAGTTACAAAACGCTCCCAGGCAGTCTATTGCTCTGTGTGATGTTAGGGAAAATAATTGGACTTTAATAAGCCCCCACAAAGCCTCTCCGGGCAATATGTATATTCTGGCAAATGCTAGAAGACCCCACAAGGCGCTTGAAAATTCTTCTAATTGTGCCTGAACCCGGAAGCACTAAATCCCCCAGGTACAAGCCCACACAGCCAATATCCGCCAAGAAATGCAAAGTCTTGCACCTGGGCGGATTCAATGCTTCCGGGTATAGGCACAATTAGAAGATTTTTCAAGCATATTGGCAGATTGTCACCCCTAGTGCATGATAGATTTGGTTCAGGAGACACAATTAGGGTTATCCCCTGTCTGATTTTTGACCTCCTTATTGAATTTTGATTCGGACAAAGGTGGCAACCCTAGACACAATACTTACATTACAAAGCTTCAAAAAAGGGAGAAAATACAGGTTTGTAAAAATAACTCTAAACACAAGGTTAATCCAGGGACCGGTCCAATTTCATTCTTGGTGTCTGGAATTTTCCCCCCCCTGGGGCATATTTGAGATTGCTTCTTCAGATAGGATCAACTGGCAGTTAGGCAGGTTTGAATGAAACACTACTTGATGGACGTGTGTAACTAGAGTTTACAAGGCCCTACAGCTAAATCAATAGAGGGCCCACAAAATTTTATGTAAAAGGCTTACTAAACTTACTAGACTTACTAAAGCTGCTTAACAGTGAGACTATGTCCCCTATAATACCTGGACCCCCAGCAGTGGCAGGATCTGCCTCCTTTATAGTTGCTACCCTGACGTGTGTCTTTTTTCAACCTAAATTACTATGTTACACTATAGTGACCTGGGCTGGGAAGGACTCAGACAGAGTCCATTCTAAATGAGATGAGAAATCTGCCAGATTATTCATCTCCGGCCGTGACTTATTGCTCGATTAACTCCTCCACAGCTTTCCACATCACCAGCTCCATTCCTCAAGGCGCACATCCAGATCTGGATGAATTACTGATACTGGCGGCACGCTGGCCCTCTGCACTCATGTACTGCCATGCGGAAGTAGAGGGTAGGGCCACTCATATCTCACAGGATGTTTTTGCTGATTAACCAGAGAAAAAGGTGACACTTTGAACTCTACCTGCGGCACAACAGGCGACTGACATTGCCCAGGTATAAGTAAAACGCAGCATAAATAATCCTGCTGCTACACAGGCTGGAATAAAACCACTTGCTCTTAAGCACTCGCTTTAAAGGCTTTATTCATGAAAAAAATTCCGTCTCCTTGTTTTCTCTCTGTTTGAAAGATTCTCTTCTCTTACTGACGTCAATCACTTCTTTGTAACTCATTGCTAGAGTGCAGCCTACCATTGAAAAACAATCCGCCTGTGAATACAAGGGGTGTAGCTGGTTAAAGGACACACATACATGCTCACTTACTTCCCTTGAGCTCTGCTAAGAGGGCAACAGCTTTGCTTCGCTGCACGGCAGCGACTAAGAATACCAGCCTGCCAGCACTACTTTGTAACCTTGCTCAGCGACTGCATTCCACATACCTACTGGCTGTGTAAATACATTCAACATACAATAGTATAGGAAAGTATTTCCCTTTTTCTTCCATTTCAGACATTCACAACAAAAACATTACAGCTCTGCATATTGTTATTTCTGGCTAACTATAATAAATGCCATGTGGCTTGCCTTGGTTGTGACAATTGCCATAGGCTGCATGAGAACAGCTCCACCCAGTGGTGACAAAGAACAAGTGGTAGTTTTGATTTGAGCAACCATTTGTGGCCCAATATATGGGGGTATATTTAGGAATGGGGAATTTTTCTCCGTATCTACCTCCTGCACCAGGTATACTTGCTGGAGTGTAACGGTAATAACACAGGATTATTAACGCCATAAAGCGATATATGTGGGATATTAGCACTCACCAAATGCCATAGATGCCAGTGAGATGCTGCAACATCTTTAAACTGGTAGTTTTTTGCCAGAAAAAAACGCATTGATGTGTTTGATAAATTGGCATATTTTTGAATTTTTACAGTGGCTTTATTATGGGATTGCCAGTTGTTGCTGTGAGGAAGCCTGGGCAGGGAGCAGATTTTATACTTATTTTGACTAAAGGTCCCCATACACTTTTGGCCCTGGGGCCAAACGATCGAATTATACTGGCGGCAAGGGGCAGTTGGTTCAGGGACCGCATCAACGAGGTGATGCGGTCCCTGATCTGATAGAATTTTCTAACCTGGTCGTACCGAATCGGTCCAAGGGACCGATATCGGCAGCTACAATCTGCCCGTGTATGGGGACCTTAAGTCTCATATGCATTGGCCCCCAGGTTGTCCCTCCCTACAGTTTGGGGGGCTATAGACAATATGACGGCCAAGGCAAGCAAAGCTGAGAGGAGAAGGATGTCCCATACTGCTGTAAAGTGAAAGCTAACACTGAATTCTTAGAAACAAGAGGCTGTAAAATTATATAACAACATCTGGGCCTTAGAGGGAGACCATTTATGAATCCCATACACACAGTAGCAGGTTTAACCTGCCAGTATGTGCCAACTGGGACAGGGACATGGGAAGCACTGGGCAGTTTTAGCCACAGACTTCATGTGTAGCCCGGTGCCATCAATTAGATCTATGTCTATGGAAGACACAACTCTATATTGTAAACGAAGGTCACTTGAATCTACAACGGCTCAGGTTTTTGACCCAATAGCACAAAAACTACACAATGTAGCACCACCCAAATGGCACCTGCTGAATACCTTGCTCGTGGTTTTCAAATCACAAAAAACAAGAAAAATTGTCATAACACACACAAACAATACTTGGATTTATAAACCATTCTGCATTTGGGCAACTTTACACATTAGCATCACATGACCAATGGCGACTTTTCATTTGCTAAAAGGCAACAGAAACCCCCAAGTTTATTGGAATATAGTGCACAACGCTGAGTGTCCTTGTGTATAATGAGATCAAGCAGTGTTGTACAGTAACAGCACAGAACCAGATACTGTCATTATAGGCAAAACCATGCAAATAATAAATATGAAGCGGAGACTACATTTCAATGAGAAACTAGCAGTTGTATTTAGAGAAAGAAAGTAAATGTTGGTTTTGTCTGGGGTTTTTTAATATTTTCCCTAGTCAAACAGCCGCTAAACAGTAAATAAAAATAATGAATAATCACAGAAAATGTCCCATACACTCACAGCATTTTTTTTAAATATACAATACACCTACTTTATTTATCTTCACATGCTGAAATAGTGCTGGGAAAAATTCTGTTACAAAAGGGGTCCATTTTCACTAATGTATTTACAGAAGCAAAAGCATTAAGGGTAGCAGAAGAAGTAAGGGGCACAAAAATGAACCCCTTAGCGCTCATTCTAAAAGAAATTACATCCAAGATCTGTCTGCACTCTGCACTAGGTGACCTGCGGCCATTTTCAAAGGGTGCACTTTTGCACCCTTCCCTGCACATAATTAATCACTCCTCAGGGATCATTTACACAACACAACCCAAGTGTACACAGCAGGCAAGAAACTGCGGCCCAATACAGAAGATGTTGTACCACGGGAGTTCATACCAATAAAGATAAACTAGAAGGAACATGTGTGCAGCTGTAGCTTTGGATCGGGTGTGTCGGGTACACTAAACAACATAGCTTATGATCTTTATCAAGGGAACAGATAAATCGCTTTGATTGTTATTAAACAATATCTAGCAAAGAATATAAATCATTAATGTCTGTGTGAATTCCAGCACCCCGCCCCTGGCTGATGTTACACTTATATTTAGGATTCCGTGGAACATGTAGGTGGGTGCTATTCCATTCAGCACACAATCCAGCCCGGAGCAGCCCCATCCGCAGGGCTGAGAGACAGAGCATTAAGCCGTGGGGAGTGATCAATGAAAAGTCTGATAGAGTGTCATTCACCAGCGCTCTGCTCCAGCAATTACTGTCACTCCGGCACATTTCACCAACACATTTGCATTCATTATTCAGAATAATGAGAGGTTATTCAGTACGGGTGGCATTCTCCGGCGCTATGTATCAGCCTTTATTTACTTATTTATTGGTACCTTAAACCAAATGTCTGTGTGAATAATGAATCTAAAAATGGAGCCAAAAGCCCTACCAAAAAGGGATTCCCAATCCTCTGAGCCACCCACTGCCTTTTGTCACATTTAGCAGAAAATAATAAGATGAATATGCCGAAATGTAACATTCCCACAGTGCAGAACATTGTGTTAACTTCATCCTTGCCAAAAACTTCTTCCAGTCTGTAGAACTACACATCTCGAATACTCACAGTATGAGGCTGATACAGGGAAAGGTCTGATTAACAGATTTTGATCACCACTGCCCACCAGTAGAGAACAGCAACATTCAAAGACCCCTGTCTGTCACCGCTGCAGGAGCTAAAGTGCCCCCATCTTATACACATGGAGTCAAGACAGGTAGACACCGGCACAAATGCATTTTGGAACCAAGGTCCGTTTGTGACCACTCTGCATCTGTCCAATAGGGCACTTTTCATTTAATAGTAATAGGGGTGAACCACAGTGCTCTGCCAGAGGGCCAGGGTCACATATTTCTATTTAGAGACCAGAAGGCCATGCCTAGGGCAGCTGCTTGGCTGTGGAGGTGGCCTTTGGGGTGCCTATATAGGAAAAAACAGTAGCTCTGGTGCCCCTGGGCCTAAGTACACCCCTGCAAAGGGCAGAATCTTTCAAAGCACCCAATGTTTCCTGAGCCTTAGGCTTCTGAAGATGAGATTTTGTTTGATAAACTTTAATGCCAGAATCAATTCCCACTGAGTGCAAAGTACAAAGCAAAGTAAGGTTACCATTTCACCACTTTTAAAACTGGATGCCTCTGAAATCCAGACTCTGAAGTGCAGACTGTACTGAATTGCATGAAGCCACGCTGTTTGGAACCAAATGATGCTCAACTATACTGATGAATGCAGGGAACTACAAGTTACAGGAAAATGACAAGCTATATCAAAACAAATTTTAAGAAAAGCAATTTTATTTTATCATATGGCCAAATGCTCTACCCTCAGGAAACCTTACACAGATCACATTCCAATTCCCTAACTGCACTCTCAGTGCAAAAAAGCCTTCACCCTCTGTAGGAATATCACCAGTATTACAGGACCAGGAGGGTAAAAACTTGCCCATCCCTGACACTAAGGGGCCCATTCATGTTTTTTTTTCAGAAAAAAAGTTTTTCCTAATTTATAGAACTTTTCGTAATGACCGTGATAATATTGTTAAAATTACACAACTTTTTTGTTGTTTTCGTTAACTTCCACCAAAAAAGTCGTATTTTTCGCAGACTATGACCATTTCGGAATTCATTCAAACTTTGGTATCGTGACTATCTTTTGGCCAGGTTGGAGTACCATTGAGTCCTATGGGAGGCTTTAAAAATCATACATTTAAGTTTCAAAACCAGAAAAGTTTTCACGTGCAAAGCCAACGGTCTATCACAAACATGATTATTGCCTAAAAAGACCTGGCAATGCCATGTGTAGAATAACCCAATAAACTCCCCACTACAGGAAGCACTAGGGGGTGTGCTGCCATTTCTTTTTCTTTTTTTAAATCAAAGACCCCCATTTGCTTACCCCTAACTGGGATCTCCATAGAAGATAAAGGATACCTTCACCTATTACAGGTATGGGATCCATTATCTGGAAACTCGTTATCTAGAAAGTTCCGAATTACGTACCATATCCCATAGACTTCATTATAAGCAAATAATTCTAATTTTTAAAAATGATTTCCTTTTTCTCTGTAATTATAAAACAGTAACTTGTACTTGATAGACATAATCAATCCTTATTAGAGGCAAAACAATCATATTGGCTTTATTCAATATTTAAATAATTTTTTAGCAGACATAAGGTATGGAGATCCAAATTACGGAAAGATTCCTTATCCAGAAAACCCCACGTCCCGAGCATTCTGGATAATAGGTCCCTTACCTGTACTACCTTATCTACAAATGGGGACTTTAACTATATTTAGAATTTTATAGACAAAATCCAGGGAGAACACCTTTACTTAGCAGCCCAACAACAGCTGCCCAGTCAACCCATGGAAATTAGCCACACTAGATAAAATAATTACTGAACATGAAGGTAAAGGGAACAATAAGTGTTTTTTATGAGCAAAAAAACAGTGAGAGTACTCTCCAGCTTCTATTAGCTCCTGGGTGAAAAAACAGGAATAACCAGCTTTAAGATGCAAGAAATGTCACAGGGCTGGGACTGTATATAAGCGTGGATTATCTTCTATTTATTTTCCTTTAAATACACAGTAGAGAAGGAGGGTATTGTTTATTATGAGAAAGGAGCCTTCCTTCATTGCTTATTTGCATTTCAAAATAAAGACTGGGTAATGTCTTGGGCAGCTTCCATACACGCTATAGGCAGTAACAGCTGTCTATAAGGACTGTGTATAAGGACAGTACTAATCCTGCTACCTATTGAGAATGTTAATGGCTCTTACTGGAGTTAAGCAATATGGCATCTCTAACTCACATACAAGTGGAACAAGTCAACGGACCCTTCCTAATGACTCAAGTCATGGGCTGTGGCTACTTGCGGTACTTTCCTTCATAGTGAACAGGGAGATACCCATGGTGGTTTATTGACTTTTCCCAGATAAAGGATTTATAGATAAAGCCTGGTATAGTACAGAGCCATAAAATAGCTTGGTAATAATTTATTTGAAGTCAAAAGGAAAACAAGGCAGCAGAACATGGTCTAAAGCTGGCCATACATGTTAAGATTTTTCCTACCTAACGACCAATTTCAGTGCGATCCAACAAATCCATCAAATTATCGCAAGGTTAGTGAGTACCGACATTGGTCAGAAAGATTGATTGGCAGGTTAGAAAATTTTCGTCGTTAACAATGAAATTTACCCACTGTCAATTTGTTTGTAGGACCAAGCAGGCAGTTCTAGCCTCAACT
The DNA here is from genome assembly GCF_000004195.4 of Xenopus tropicalis. Lineage (NCBI taxonomy): Eukaryota > Metazoa > Chordata > Amphibia > Anura > Pipidae > Xenopus > Xenopus tropicalis. The sequence goes on along the minus strand of NC_030681.2, from coordinate 26,269,145 downwards.
AGACAATATTGGTTGAAATGATCATTTTCATTGATGGTCAAATCGTACTTTTAAACAATCATTTCAGGATAAGCTTGGTCCTACGATAATGAAAATATCTTTTTAATGCGTATGGCCAGCTTTACAATTAACTTTAATCGGAATTTCTATAGTACATTTGGAGCTGTATGTATACAAGATTGGTATAACCAGGGGTTTATGAAAAGAAAGTAACCTTTTACCCCCCATAAATGTAATTCCTTCTTCACTTTTATTGGATTCACCTTGGGCCATACAATTTATTTGGATACACAAAAACACAAACTGGATGCTAGTAAGGGCATATCAAAGTAGCAAACACTTTTAAAGTGATATAGCGGCTTCCTAAGAGACAGCTCACTTCTGCTATCTTGTTTCAAGAGTCAGAAACACAAGTGTTGAAAGGGGTGGGCAAATACTGCTTTTAATTGCCACTACATTCTCCACTACATTTATGTCCCCTTTGCATTTTACATACAATAGAAAGAATAAATGGTTACTATACATGAGCAATATTCATGAATATTGTAGTGAATAAATGTGTATATTCAGGCCCACAAGAGCTTGCAGTCTACTGATGCTTGGAGCAACAGACACTGTTATGGAAACTGGTTTCACGGGAGGCATGCAGGCATGTAATCAAGCTAGTAAAGTGAGACTATCATATGTTACATAAAGATTAAACCTAGAAACAAATATCTTTATACAAAGTTAAAGACAAAGGGATTTGACACTCCATCGGGTCTTATGTATGGTATAAAACAGCAAAGAGCAGAAATCATGATTATTATGTATTTATAAAGCACCAACATATCCCATAGCACTGTCCAACACAAGAGTGAATACAGCAAACATACAAATTACATACAAAAACTGATTCCAAGGCATCCGTGCAGCCTACGGGAAAGGCAAGCTGTGTTTATAACTGGTGCCCATATTTATAGGGAAATAGCATTTGCAAAAAGTTCCACCGCTCATAGTAAATGAAGTCGAGAAACAAACATAAAATAAACGGTGCCAGGGTGGCTTTGAGGCACCTATACCTTACTCCCAGACAGAGAACATGAAATAGAACTGATGTAATGGGGACTAAATGACAATACATCACCAAAAAAACAGCCACAGATTCCCAATGTAGATGTTCTATGGGTGCCACATTGCCCCTTAAAAATCAAACACATAGTATATCCACATTTTTACAGCTAATTAGTCATTTATCACAAGCAAAGAAGCTTGCTGTAGACTCCACTCATTTCTCTAGTGCAAATAATAAATAGTAGCTTTTATATATGGCCATTTAGTAGGGGATGAAGTGGCCACCCTATTGTGCACCGATGACTAACATCACCTGCTTGTGACAGAAAGTTGTCCCATATTGTTGAACTACACAATACAATACAATAGCCCCTGCAGCAGAAACCTACCTGGGAAAATGACAAGGAACCACACAGCCAGCGCTAATATTTCACCGCCACAAAATGAAGACAAGAGTCAGTGTGGAAAAGCTTATATCCAGCAATGTCTCTGAAGACCTCTTCATTCAATCACCTCTTACAGTGAAAATGACACGCTCCCTGCATCAGCCCATAACTGGGAAATCCTCCTATAGCAGCACACTTCAACTTAACCCCTTGGCAGCCAGAGGAATGTGCACTCAATCTGAGAAACACACTGTACCTGTTACGTTTAGCAGAGAATTAGGGTCCGGCTATTGATTGATTGATTTAGGCTTGGCCCCCATTTATTCAACTATAGAGGAAATTCTAAATGTATTTATTTAAAAAACATTTTTAAGGTGAAGTCTCTGTATTCTGTACAAGGTTTCCAGGATTCTTATCTAGGGCCCCATGAGTACTGGAGGGTCCTACCTAGACAACATGACTCAGTCCAGGGTTGGACTGGCCCACTGGCACTGGGGTATTAGGGAAAATCCCAGAGGGTCCCTGCTTCCGGGGCATATCCAGCTACCCGCCCTCTACCTGCCACCAGTCCCATGGGGGTGGTTGAAGTGGTGACAGTTAGCAGCCGAGGGTCCTATTGGTCCAGTTTACCCCAAGTACCCCAACACAGTAGTAGTTATGACTTGGTTTCAATAAGACAAAAAGCTATGTGTTCCTAAGATACAGTGACAGAGGAAGAATGGAGCCCCAAACCACCCCCCTGCTAAGGGTCCCACTGAATCCAAATCCATTTCTTATTACAGGGGATCAGTGAAGACCCACCAATATGGCAAACAATGCAGGTGAACTATAGGTGCAGACCTCAAACTTAAGGATCACACGTAGCAGATGAAGGCTAGCCATGAACAAGTATTTTACCTAATGGTGCTGTCAGGTATAGCTGAACAATAAGCCCTGCACTAACGCAATAATAATATTTCCTTTATCCAGGAAGCTCCAAATTACGGGAAGTCCATCTCCCATAGACTCCACTTTAATCAAATAATTCACATTTTTAAAAAGAATTTCCTTTTTCTCTGCAGTAATAAAACTGTACTTTTGTACTTGATTCCAAGTAAGATATAATTAATCCTATTGGAGACAAAACAACCCTAGTGATTTTTTTTGTAGTTTGAGGTGCGGAGATCCAAATGATGGAAAATCCCCAGGTCCCAACCATTCTGGATAACAGGTCCCATACCTGTAATATATCATGTATATTTTTGCTCTAGTGTTTGCATATTACATAGAGAGAGGCACAATGTTATCACAAGCAGTTAAGCCCCCCGGTCCCCCCAGTTATACTAACACACAACTAACTACATCTTTACTGGATCCTTTAAACTCTACTTAACAAGAATTAGCAGTGACATTTATTAGCCCCGCTTATTGCAGGGTGTTTTATTTTCCCCGGAGATTTTTGTTAAGTGGATGTTCTGCAAAGTAACAGAGTGACAATCAAAGGAGAGAAAGACGTTTAACAGGTGCCATGTGGCACCATAAATACTGTGAGTCACGCGCCAACCATCCCCATGCAAAAATAATAATAATCAGGAGAGGGATATCCCCAGCCAAGCCCAGCGTTAACTCTATGTGTCACTATAAGATCTGCAGCGGGTTCCACTGGGTCACTGAGGTGGCATGCAGGCTGGCACATAGGGATGGCACAGCAGCCTTGGCACATACACTACTCACCTGCAGTCTTTGGTGCCACATGAAGAGATTATGTTTGTACAAACCATGCCATCTGTGGCACACTAATAGGGCGTAAATCTCTACAGATCTGTGTTATCCCATGGGGACACTGTGACCCCCAATTAAAGACAAGCAATGGCGATAAGGGATTTCTTTAGAAGATGAGCTGAGATATAGGGTCCTTATGTTATGTCTAATAAATGGTCTGTGCTCCATTAAGGCTGCATCTCAGCTGGAACTCTGGGGTTTGTAGTTCAACACCACCTGGCGGGACTCTCAACCTGTTACAGGTTATGGAACTACAACTCCCAGATTTAAAGATTTTATAGAGCTCTGTGCTCTTGTTGGACAACATCTGAAGAGTTAAGTACTAGATCCTATATAGCCTATATATAATTACTAGATCCTATATATACATAGTAAATCCTATGTATATGTACTAAATTCTATATATAAATAGTAGATTCTATACATAAGAAGTAGATCCTAAGTATATGTCCTAGATGCTATATGTATGAAAGAAACTGTAGGGGCCACTCTATATATAATTACTAGATCCTATAAATATAATTTTTAGACCATATATATATATATATATAAAAGAAACTGTAAGGGGGAAGAGGAGTATAATGTACAACTGGGAGGCAAATAGGTGATTAACCTCTTGTTCACCAGTGGGAATGGTGGTGCAGCAGCTGACCTTTCCAGCAGCCAAGTATTTCAAATCAATTAGTATTTCTATGAGTAAAGTGTTAATATGTGATTAACCTCTTGTTTGCCAGTGGGAATGGTGGCACTGTCCGTTCCCAGCAGTCAGTATTAGTGAGCCAAGCAACCAAGCAGAAACACAATAATAGAATAAGCCATGAATTGAAGCCCAGAGAGACCCCGCAGTGCAATAGTGAAATGTAACAGTACAAATACTAGCAATGCACAGTAATGGTACCGGTACCAGGCGAGCCCACATGGGCACACAGCAAGTGGAAGTGGCACAGGCAGATTAACCCGTTGGTGCCCAATGGCCTGCAGCCTACCTGCACAGCGCCTATTGCTGCCATAAGGGAACTGCCCGCTGGGAGGAACGGCACATCTACTAACAATATCCCTCGATTGCGACTTTGGGCAGACGGAGCAGCTCAGGTGGCACAGGCAGCGGGGTGAGTAGCGGCGGTGCCAATCCCTGTGCTGCTAGGGCTGAGTGGGGAATGCCCGGTACCTGTGTGCCCCTACCCCTGGGTACAGAAGCACCATGCCCGCTCCAATCCCTGCGGCGCATCCAGCCCCCGGCTCTGTACCCACCTCCCGGTGTGCGCTGCGGCTGCTGCGGCTCTTCCCCCGGCTCCGGCTCCCTTATATCCCGCTCTCTCTTCTTCTAATCAGGACTCGCCGCTCCGGGAGGCGCAGCCCGACAACCTCAGTCCCTGGAGGGGCGTGTGCGCGCAGCGCGGCCTCGATTTGTGCCCTTATTGCGCGCTCCCTGGCCAGCGGGATAAACCGGGCGCAGCTCCTGCTCCTGCTGCTTGTGTGTGTGTCGGGAGCGCGCCCGCAATCCCGCGTTTATTCCCCGCACCGGACTGGCCCTCCTCCGCCTCCTGCTGCTTCTGTGCTGCCTGCGCTCCGGCTACTGGTCCCTCACTTACACGCTGCATGCTGCACTGCATTCTGTATAGCCATGCACTCCTGCCTTCTCTGTATGTGTCTCTATTCTCTTTATTTACTTACTGATAGTCACATACTGCTTGGGCTGCATGCTGCACTGCATTCTGTATAGCCATGCACTCCTGCCTTCTCTGTATGTGTCTCTATTCTCTTTATTTACTTACTGATAGTCACATACTGCTTGGGCTGCATGCTGCACTGCATTCTGTATAGCCATGCACTCCTGCCTTCTCTGTATGTGTCTCTCTATTCTCTTTATTTACTTGCTGATAGTCACATACTGCTTGGGCTGCATGCTGCACTGCATTCTGTATAGCCATGCACTCCTGCCTTCTCTGTATGTGTCTCTATTCTCTTTATTTACTTACTGATAGTCACATACTGCTTGGGCTGCATGCCGCACTGCATTCTGTATAGCCATGCACTCCTGCCTTCTCTGTATGTGTCTCTCTATTCTCTTTATTTACTTACTGATAGTCACATACTGCTTGGGCTGCATGCTGCACTGCATTCTGTATAGCCATGCACTCCTGCCTTCTCTGTATGTGTCTCTATTCTCTTTATTTACTTACTGATAGTCACATACTGCTTGGGCTGCATGCTGCACTGCATCTGTATAGCCATGCACTCCTGCCTTCTCTGTATGTGTCTCTATTCTCTTTATTTACTTACTGATAGTCACATACTGCTTGGGCTGCATGCTGCACTGCATTCTGTATAGCCATGCACTCCTGCCTTCTCTGTATGTGTCTCTCTATTCTCTTTTTACTTACTGATAGTCACATACTGCTTGGGCTGCATGCTGCACTGCATTCTGTATAGCCATGCACTCCTGCCTTCTCTGTATGTGTCTCTCTATTCTCTTATTTACTTACTGATAGTCACATACTGCTTGGGCTGCATGCTGCACTGCATTCTGTATAGCCATGCACTCCTGCCTTCTCTGTATGTGTCTCTATTCTCTTTATTTACTTACTGATAGTCACATACTGCTTGGGCTGCATGCTGCACTGCATTCTGTATAGCCATGCACTCCTGCCTTCTCTGTATGTGTCTCTATTCTCTTTATTTACTTACTGATAGTCACATACTGCTTGGGCTGCATGCTGCACTGCATTCTGTATAGCCATGCACTCCTGCCTTCTCTGTATGTGTCTCTCTATTCTCTTTATTTACTTACTGATAGTCACATACTGCTTGGGCTGCATGCTGCACTGCATTCTGTATAGCCATGCACTCCTGCCTTCTCTGTATGTGTCTCTCTATTCTCTTTTTACTTACTGATAGTCACATACTGCTTGGGCTGCATGCTGCACTGCATTCTGTATAGCCATGCACTCCTGCCTTCTCTGTATGTGTCTCTATTCTCTTTATTTACTTACTGATAGTCACATACTGCTTGGGCTGCATGCTGCACTGCATTCTGTATAGCCATGCACTCCTGCCTTCTCTGTATGTGTCTCTCTATTCTCTTTATTTACTTACTGATAGTCACATACTGCTTGGGCTGCATGCTGCACTGCATTCTGTATAGCCATGCACTCCTGCCTTCTCTGTATGTGTCTCTCTATTCTCTTTATTTACTTACTGATAGTCACATACTGCTTGGGCTGCATGCCTGCACTGCATTCTGTATAGCCATGCACTCCTGCCTTCTCTGTATGTGTCTCTCTATTCTCTTTATTTACTTACTGATAGTCACATACTGCTTGGGCTGCATGCCGCACTGCATTCTGTATAGCCATGCACTCCTGCCTTCTCTGTATGTGTCTCTCTATTCTCTTTATTTACTTACTGATAGTCACATACTGCTTGGGCTGCATGCTGCACTGCATTCTGTATAGCCATGCACTCCTGCCTTCTCTGTATGTGTCTCTCTATTCTCTTTATTTACTTACTGATAGTCACATACTGCTTGGGCTGCATGCTGCACTGCATTCTGTATAGCCATGCACTCCTGCCTTCTCTGTATGTGTCTCTCTATTCTCTTTATTTACTTACTGATAGTCACATACTGCTTGGGCTGCATGCTGCACTGCATTCTGTATAGCCATGCACTCCTGCCTTCTCTGTATGTGTCTCTCTATTCTCTTTATTTACTTACTGATAGTCACATACTGCTTGGGCTGCATGCTGCACTGCATTCTGTATAGCCATGCACTCCTGCCTTCTCTGTATGTGTCTCTCTATTCTCTTTATTTACTTACTGATAGTCACATACTGCTTGGGCTGCATGCTGCACTGCATTCTGTATAGCCATGCACTCCTGCCTTCTCTGTATGTGTCTCTCTATTCTCTTTATTTACTTACTGATAGTCACATACTGCTTGGGCTGCATGCCGCACTGCATTCTGTATAGCCATGCACTCCTGCCTTCTCTGTATGTGTCTCTCTATTCTCTTTATTTACTTACTGATAGTCACATACTGCTTGGGCTGCATGCCGCACTGCATTCTGTATAGCCATGCACTCCTGCCTTCTCTGTATGTGTCTCTCTATTCTCTTTATTTACTTACTGATAGTCACATACTGCTTGGGCTGCATGCCGCACTGCATTCTGTATAGCCATGCACTCCTGCCTTCTCTGTATGTGTCTCTCTATTCTCTTTATTTACTTACTGATAGTCACATACTGCTTGGGCTGCATGCTGCACTGCATTCTGTATAGCCATGCACTCCTGCCTTCTCTGTATGTGTCTCTATTCTCTTTATTTACTTACTGATAGTCACATACTGCTTGGGCTGCATGCTGCACTGCATTCTGTATAGCCATGCACTCCTGCCTTCTCTGTATGTGTCTCTATTCTCTTTATTTACTTACTGATAGTCACATACTGCTTGGGCTGCATGCTGCACTGCATTCTGTATAGCCATGCACTCCTGCCTTCTCTGTATGTGTCTCTCTATTCTCTTTATTTACTTACTGATAGTCACATACTGCTTGGGCTGCATGCTGCACTGCATTCTGTATAGCCATGCACTCCTGCCTTCTCTGTATGTGTCTCTCTATTCTCTTTATTTACTTACTGATAGTCACATACTGCTTGGGCTGCATGCTGCACTGCATTCTGTATAGCCATGCACTCCTGCCTTCTCTGTATGTGTCTCTATTCTCTTTATTTACTTACTGATAGTCACATACTGCTTGGGCTGCATGCTGCACTGCATTCTGTATAGCCATGCACTCCTGCCTTCTCTGTATGTGTCTCTATTCTCTTTATTTACTTACTGATAGTCACATACTGCTTGGGCTGCATGCTGCACTGCATTCTGTATAGCCATGCACTCCTGCCTTCTCTGTATGTGTCTCTATTCTCTTTATTTACTTACTGATAGTCACATACTGCTTGGGCTGCATGCTGCACTGCATTCTGTATAGCCATGCACTCCTGCCTTCTCTGTATGTGTCTCTCTATTCTCTTTATTTACTTACTGATAGTCACATACTGCTTGGGCTGCATGCTGCACTGCATTCTGTATAGCCATGCACTCCTGCCTTCTCTGTATGTGTCTCTCTATTCTCTTTATTTACTTACTGATAGTCACATACTGCTTGGGCTGCATGCTGCACTGCATTCTGTATAGCCATGCACTCCTGCCTTCTCTGTATGTGTCTCTCTATTCTCTTTATTTACTTACTGATAGTCACATACTGCTTGGGCTGCATGCTGCACTGCATTCTGTATAGCCATGCACTCCTGCCTTCTCTGTATGTGTCTCTCTATTCTCTTTATTTACTTACTGATAGTCACATACTGCTTGGGCTGCATGCCGCACTGCATTCTGTATAGCCATGCACTCCTGCCTTCTCTGTATGTGTCTCTCTATTCTCTTTATTTACTTACTGATAGTCACATACTGCTTGGGCTGCATGCCGCACTGCATTCTGTATAGCCATGCACTCCTGCCTTCTCTGTATGTGTCTCTCTATTCTCTTTATTTACTTACTGATAGTCACATACTGCTTGGGCTGCATGCCGCACTGCATTCTGTATAGCCATGCACTCCTGCCTTCTCTGTATGTGTCTCTCTATTCTCTTTATTTACTTACTGATAGTCACATACTGCTTGGGCTGCATGCCGCACTGCATTCTGTATAGCCATGCACTCCTGCCTTCTCTGTATGTGTCTCTCTATTCTCTTTATTTACTTACTGATAGTCACATACTGCTTGGGCTGCATGCCGCACTGCATTCTGTATAGCCATGCACTCCTGCCTTCTCTGTATGTGTCTCTCTATTCTCTTTATTTACTTACTGATAGTCACATACTGCTTGGGCTGCATGCCGCACTGCATTCTGTATAGCCATGCACTCCTGCCTTCTCTGTATGTGTCTCTCTATTCTCTTTATTTACTTACTGATAGTCACATACTGCTTGGGCTGCATGCTGCACTGCATTCTGTATAGCCATGCACTCCTGCCTTCTCTGTATGTGTCTCTATTCTCTTTATTTACTTACTGATAGTCACATACTGCTTGGGCTGCATGCTGCACTGCATTCTGTATAGCCATGCACTCCTGCCTTCTCTGTATGTGTCTCTCTATTCTCTTTATTTACTTACTGATAGTCACATACTGCTTGGGCTGCATGCTGCACTGCATTCTGTATAGCCATGCACTCCTGCCTTCTCTGTATGTGTCTCTCTATTCTCTTTATTTACTTGCTGATAGTCACATACTGCTTGGGCTGCATGCTGCACTGCATTCTGTATAGCCATGCACTCCTGCCTTCTCTGTATGTGTCTCTCTATTCTCTTTATTTACTTGCTGATAGTCACATACTGCTTGGGCTGCATGCTGCACTGCATTCTGTATAGCCATGCACTCCTGCCTTCTCTGTATGTGTCTCTATTCTCTTTATTTACTTACTGATAGTCACATACTGCTTGGGCTGCATGCTGCACTGCATTCTGTATAGCCATGCACTCCTGCCTTCTCTGTATGTGTCTCTATTCTCTTTATTTACTTACTGATAGTCACATACTGCTTGGGCTGCATGCTGCACTGCATTCTGTATAGCCATGCACTCCTGCCTTCTCTGTATGTGTCTCTCTATTCTCTTTATTTACTTACTGATAGTCACATACTGCTTGGGCTGCATGCTGCACTGCATTCTGTATAGCCATGCACTCCTGCCTTCTCTGTATGTGTCTCTCTATTCTCTTTATTTACTTACTGATAGTCACATACTGCTTGGGCTGCATGCCGCACTGCATTCTGTATAGCCATGCACTCCTGCCTTCTCTGTATGTGTCTCTCTATTCTCTTTATTTACTTACTGATAGTCACATACTGCTTGGGCTGCATGCCGCACTGCATTCTGTATAGCCATGCACTCCTGCCTTCTCTGTATGTGTCTCTCTATTCTCTTTATTTACTTACTGATAGTCACATACTGCTTGGGCTGCATGCCGCACTGCATTCTGTATAGCCATGCACTCCTGCCTTCTCTGTATGTGTCTCTCTATTCTCTTTATTTACTTACTGATAGTCACATACTGCTTGGGCTGCATGCTGCACTGCATTCTGTATAGCCATGCACTCCTTCCTTCTCTGTATGTGTCTCTCTATTCTCTTTATTTACTTACTGATAGTCACATACTGCTTGGGCTGCATGCTGCACTGCATTCTGTATAGCCATGCACTCCTGCCTTCTCTGTATGTGTCTCTCTATTCTCTTTATTTACTTACTGATAGTCACATACTGCTTGGGCTGCATGCCGCACTGCATTCTGTATAGCCATGCACTCCTGCCTTCTCTGTATGTGTCTCTCTATTCTCTTTATTTACTTACTGATAGTCACATACTGCTTGGGCTGCATGCTGCACTGCATTCTGTATAGCCATGGACTCCTGCCTTGTGTGTAAAAGTCTCTATTCTCTTTATTTACTTACCGATAGTCACATACTGCTTGGGCTGCATGCTGCACTGCATTCTGTATAGCCATGCACTCCTGCCTTCTCTGTATGTCTCTATTCTCTTTATTTACTTACTGATAGTCACATACTGCTTGGGCTGCATGCTGCACTGCATTTTGTATAGCCATGCACTCCTGCCTTGTGTGTAAAAGTCTCTATTCTCTTTATTTACTTACTGATAGTCACATACTACTTGGGCTGCATGCTGCACTGCATTCTGTATAGCCATGCACTCCTGCCTTCTCTGTATGTGTCTCTATTCTCTTTATTTACTTACTGATAGTCACATACTGCTTGGGCTGCATGCTGCACTGCATTCTGTATAGCCATGCACTCCTGCCTTCTCTGTATGTGTCTCTATTCTCTTTATTTACTTACTGATAGTCACATACTGCTTGGGCTGCATGCTGCACTGCATTCTGTATAGCCATGCATTCCTGCCTTCTCTGTATGTGTCTCTATTCTCTTTATTTACTTACTGATAGTCACATACTGCTTGGGCTGCATGCTGCACTGCATTCTGTATAGCCATGCACTCCTGCCTTCTCTGTATGTGTCTCTATTCTCTTTATTTACTTACTGATAGTCACATACTGCTTGGGCTGCATGCCGCACTGCATTCTGTATAGCCATGCACTCCTGCCTTCTCTGTATGTGTCTCTATTCTCTTTATTTACTTACTGATAGTCACATACTGCTTGGGCTGCATGCTGCACTGCATTCTGTATAGCCATGCACTCCTGCCTTCTCTGTATGTGTCTCTATTCTCTTTATTTACTTACTGATAGTCACATACTGCTTGGGCTGCATGCCGCACTGCATTCTGTATAGCCATGCACTCCTGCCTTCTCTGTATGTGTCTCTATTCTCTTTATTTACTTACTGATAGTCACATACTGCTTGGGCTGCATGCTGCACTGCATTCTGTATAGCCATGCACTCCTGCCTTCTCTGTATGTGTCTCTATTCTCTTTATTTACTTACTGATAGTCACATACTGCTTGGGCTGCATGCTGCACTGCATTCTGTATAGCCATGCACTCCTGCCTTCTCTGTATGTGTCTCTATTCTCTTTATTTACTTACTGATAGTCACATACTGCTTGGGCTGCATGCCGCACTGCATTCTGTATAGCCATGCACTCCTGCCTTCTCTGTGTGTGTCTCTCTATTCTCTTTATTTACTTACTGATAGTCACATACTGCTTGGGCTGCATGCTGCACTGCATTCTGTATAGCCATGCACTCCTGCCTTCTCTGTATGTGTCTCTCTATTCTCTTTATTTACTTACTGATAGTCACATACTGCTTGGGCTGCATGCTGCACTGCATTCTGTATAGCCATGCACTCCTGCCTTCTCTGTATGTGTCTCTCTATTCTCTTTATTTACTTACTGATAGTCACATACTGCTTGGGCTGCATGCCGCACTGCATTCTGTATAGCCATGCACTCCTGCCTTCTCTGTATGTGTCTCTCTATTCTCTTTATTTACTTACTGATAGTCACATACTGCTTGGGCTGCATGCTGCACTGCATTCTGTATAGCCATGCACTCCTGCCTTCTCTGTATGTGTCTCTCTATTCTCTTTATTTACTTACTGATAGTCACATACTGCTTGGGCTGCATGCTGCACTGCATTCTGTATAGCCATGGACTCCTGCCTTGTGTGTAAAAGTCTCTATTCTCTTTATTTACTTACCGATAGTCACATACTGCTTGGGCTGCATGCTGCACTGCATTCTGTATAGCCATGCACTCCTGCCTTCTCTGTATGTCTCTATTCTCTTTATTTACTTACTGATAGTCACATACTGCTTGGGCTGCATGCTGCACTGCATTTTGTATAGCCATGCACTCCTGCCTTGTGTGTAAAAGTCTCTATTCTCTTTATTTACTTACTGATAGTCACATACTACTTGGGCTGCATGCTGCACTGCATTCTGTATAGCCATGCACTCCTGCCTTCTCTGTATGTGTCTCTATTCTCTTTATTTACTTACTGATAGTCACATACTGCTTGGGCTGCATGCTGCACTGCATTCTGTATAGCCATGCACTCCTGCCTTCTCTGTATGTGTCTCTATTCTCTTTATTTACTTACTGATAGTCACATACTGCTTGGGCTGCATGCTGCACTGCATTCTGTATAGCCATGCACTCCTGCCTTGTGTGTATGTGTCGCTATTCTCTTTATTTACTTACTGATAGTCACATACTGCTTGGGCTGCATTCTGCACTGCATTCTGTATAGCCATGCACTCTTGCCTTGTGTGTCTAATGCTCTATTCTCTTCATTTACCACTGGCATTCCAGTTCTGGACATTTCTATTCTCTTTCAGCCTTTCTGCCCTTCTACCCCACTGTATTGCATATTTGCACCAGCCCATGTTGGAGGAATAGGCTGTACAACATACTGCAGTGCCTCCCTATTAGTGCCTACATGGTCTGGTATCAAACCCAGGACTTGAGCCCAGTGGGAACATATAATGGGATTTTTTTTTAATCCTGAATAAAAACAACCTATAGTGCTACATGGCTGCCCCAGATAAGGGTGGATTTTTTTGGGATGTTTTGGAGGAACATCTGACCTCAGTCAAGGCTTTTTCGGTTTATTGGAACAGTGTTGCCTATCATGTCCAACAGTTTATAAAATTACTGGAAAAACTGAAGAAGGCCGACCTCCCTTGTCTGAACCCTAACACTTTGCTTTCCTATATCAGAAATACTAGAACAAGAAAAATGATTATATACAGAGTTGCAGTCGTGTCACAGGCTGGCGCTATTTAGGATTGATTTAGCCGCTCTGTTGGGGCAGATCTATGGCACAGTGCAAGGGATGCTGCCAGCCAATGTCACTGCTAGTTCTGCCGTTCCAGGGAGAGGAATAGTGCGGCGCTCACAGACTTAGATCAACATAGATTTGGATCAGCAGGGAGTCTTTGTTGAAATGTAATTACATTTTTTAACTTTTAGCTATGACAGCTTTCGGCTTAGTGATTCTTAACTCTTTCTTTTGATTCAGAGTAGGACGCCCAGCATTGTTCAGCAGTTTGTGCGAGTCGGTAGAGGCACAGGCTATTATATTTTGTAATATGGATGACAATTCCAACATTTGCAAGAATGCGGAATAGGATATACCTAAATAAAGCCACCCAACAGAGAAAGCCACCTGTATTGGTAAGGTTGCCAGATGCATGTATCTTTGGTCGATCTTGAAAGCCAGGTGATGGGCTAAATCATTATGGACCAGTTGTCTGGCCCTGAGGCCAATGATTGCATCACAGAAGGGGCCTATGCAAAAGCCCAATGTAGTCTTTTCAAACCTGCTTGGTGGATATGTAGATGATCCTCAGGTAGATCTGTATTTTGGCTCCATAAATGGGATGATAAGCTGCCAGCTTGGTCTGGAGTGGCCAGTGTATGACTAGCTTAAAGCCTATGGCACAGTTTGAATGCTTATTTGCTCAGACAGAAACAATATGCCCCTGTCACTGCTTCCCATGGGGATATGTTTGATACACATTGCCTACAGCAGACTTATCCATATTGGCAAACAGCGGCCACAGTTTGGTTTTAAAATGTCTTTGCTGTGCAGTAAGTTCCTTGCATTGAACTACACAGCGGGGCACAGGTCAACTAATTGAAATGATCCTTACCCAAAGTAGCGGATTCACATTGAAAAACAGCTTTGCTAACATATATTGCATTCAGTGTCGGTTCTCTGTACCCATATGTTTAGGTACATAAGATCGGTCAGTCCATGGGGGCCGCGCAGCTGAACCCCCACACTGCACCGCAGAGCAACCAGGTTCTGCAGCCCTGTCTTGCTTTATGGTAAAGATTCTGGATATACTCTTAAGGTGATTTTGGGATGAAAAAAATTGATCACTAATTTTAAAGTTAATGGTAGCCAGTACTTATAGATTCTGGAATAATAAAAAGGCTGTAATTGTGCCCTAGTGGAATTCACTTAAAAGCATTGCACAGGCTCAGAGCTGCATCTCACAGTGATTAGACACAGCTTTTCTACATGTATGTATACTTGTATTTATCCTTGTATAGATAACTATAAATTCACACTGCACTTTCTAGCTATAAAAAAAAATAAAGAGCAACAGGGAAGTGCATGGGGCCCAGTCAGCCATACCAACAGGCCCTTAGTGAATGTGGCAATTTCAGAGTAATGGCTAAATTACAGGAATGACTTATAGCTGAGAGGCTGGCAGCGGGCTAAAAATATATTGCATTGTTCCTCTAGGTGAGCCGGCAATACGCTTTCTAGTCCTTGTTGTATGACCGTAGGAAGCAAACCTATTTTAAGCCCATAAACAGATGTCAGCTAATAATATATTTTAGTCCTTAAAGGTATATTGACACCAAAATACAAAGGGTTTACATTTAGTCCATGCCAAACACTGTAAAATACTGTAGTTTGGAATCAAATCTTATAGATTGCATAGGGAAATCTGTTTCCTGGTAAACATTTGGATCACATAATCATGAGAAAATACGTTCAAAGGCGTTACACAATTGCCATACACCACTATGGGTGGTATCTTTGGGTGCCTTGTCACTGGTGGGTGATAAAACACCCAGTGTGTCATCACCCTTAATGGGATACAGTTATGTGATCCTGAAACCCATTATGCAGAAAGTTCCAAGTTACGTCCATCTCCCATAGACTCCAATTTAAGCGAATAATTCATTTTTTTTAAAAATTGATTACCATTTTCTCTGTCATAATAAAACAGTACCTTGTACTTGATCCCAACTAAGTTATAATTACCCCTTATTGGGGGCAGAACAATCCTATTGGGCTTATTTCATGGTTAAATGATTCCCTTTTCTCTGTAATAATAAAACAGTACCTGTACTTGATCCCAACTAAGATATAATTACCCCTTATTGGGGGCAGAACAGTCCTATTGGGTTTATTTAATGGTTAAATGATTCCCTTTTCTCTGTAATAATGAAACAGTACCTGTACTTGATCCCAACTAAGATATAATTACCCCTTATTGGGGGCAGAACAGCTCTATTGGGTTTATTTCATGTTTAAATGATTCCCTTTTCTCTGTAATAATAAAACAGTACCTGTACTTGATCCCAACTAAGATATAATTACCCCTTATTGGGGGCAGAACAGCCCTATTGGGTTTATTTAATGGTTAAATGATTCCCTTTTCTCTGTAATAATAAAACAGTACCTGTACTTGATCCCAACTAAGATATAATTACCCCTTATTGGGGGCAGAACAGCCCTATTGGGTTTATTTAATGGTTAAATGATTCCCTTTTCTCTGTAATAATAAAACAGTACATGTACTTGATCCCAACTATAATAAATCCTTATTGGAGGCAAAACAATCCTATTGGGTTTATTTCATATTTAAATATTTTTTAGTAGACTTAAGGTATGGAGATTCAAATTACGGAAAGATCCCTTATCCGGAAACCCCCAGGAGTCAGGAGTCCTGAGCATTCTGGATAACAGATCCCATAACTGTAATATATTACTGCCTGAAAGTTATGTATAATATTGTAGAAATAATATGGGGATCAGTTGGTTGTCAGTTTATCTGACTGATAGCACTGGAGTCAGAAATACAGATCTTCCACTACAACAGAGGTATAGATAAGGAAGCTCAGTTGAGGCAGAGCAAGTAAAACCCACAACCCATAGGGTGATGAACTAAAGCCACTGTAATGGGCTTCTCTTCTCCAAATTGGTACTTCAGTATACTATAGTTTTTAGGAAATTGGATGTCATTTCTTAGGAGGGTTTAGCCAGTTAGCTGTGCAGCAAACCCCCAAACACTGGAGAGGCTGATCTGCACAGATATCATTCATTGCTCATCATTCTGGACCCCCGCTAGCCCTCCATACCCCGGAGACCCAAACAGCTGCTGGTTCTGCTGTTTCTTTTGTTCTGCCCCAAGAGAGGACACTCCTTATTTGCATATGGGGAAACTGTCACTTTGGCTGTCACAGCTAAGACAATGCTTGAACAGCACAACAGATAAGGAATAACATTTAGGACCAGTGGAAGTTATTGGCACTTATGGAAATTGCCTCAGCGCTGGCAAGCAACATAGCAGCACCCGCCTTTGGGTAGATTTGATGATTTCTAGCTCTCCAGGGGGGATAGTGTTGATCTAAATGCCTGTTTTCCCAGACTTCCCATTGTCTTATTTACAGTAAATGCTTCTTCTAATAAGTGAGTATCACTGACGGACAGTGGTCCCCTTTTTCCTGATTGACATCAACCTAAAAGCCATAGACTGTGGCATTAGCACGATTATCTCCTGAGAGGACTGGGTAGTTGAAAACACTTCTCCACCCTGAGAATGATATTGTATTAACCACTGTTAACCAATCTGTTCAATAAATTTTATTTAAAGGTTGGATTTCCCCCTCCTACTGTATGTCTGTACAAAAAATACTGGTGTGCAATGTGACAGCAGATTGTGGAGCTCACAAAATCATGAGTTGCATGGACTTCTGTGATCATTTAACAAATGCAAGCACTAGGGCAAAATGCAAAAATGTGCTTAAAGCCAGGTGTGCCAAAACACTACTTTTAAATGTACTTGCCCCTATACCTGGTACCTGGTATCAATGAATCGCTTCACATAGCCATAGGTATTTTGATCTAATTGGTTTTCATTTTTATATTTTTTGTGGTTTTTCAGTTATTTAGCTTTTTGTTCTGTAGTTCCCTAGTTTGGAATTTCAGTACCTATCTGGTTGCTAGGGTCTTCTTAATCTTAGTAACCAGGCAGTGGGTTGAATGAGCGCATGGAATATGAACTGGAGAGGGCCTGAATGAAAAGATAAATAATAAGTAAATAGTAAATAAGTATATAATAAAAAGGAACAATAAAACAATTTGTAAGCTCACAGAGCAATAGTTTTTTGGCTGCCAGGGACTGTGGCCACCTTTTGAAAGCTGGAAAGATATAGACAAGTAAAGAAAATAATTCAAAATCTACAAAAAATAAATGATGAAGACCAATTGCAACATTGCTAGGAATAGGACACGCTATATAACAAAATGCTTTTAGGAGGCATTGCTCCCAGAGTTCCATTGGAGAGTTGTACCTTGACATGCAGCTAAGTGCTTTCGATACCATGTGCATCAGTCCGCCAGATACAAAGCCACATTGACTAAGTAAAAAACATAGTGGAACTGTAAAGAGACTGATGCAAATGATTTCAAGTTTCCAGCAAAGGTCAATGCTACTGTATATGAATAAGGAATAGTTAGGATAAGTGATTGCAGTGTGCACAAATGCCAATCTGCCAGCATTGCCTTTTCCCATGCCCCTCTCCTCCATGCCACAGGCCTACTATTGGAGGGCACTGCAATTTATAGCAGGTGTAAGGTGCCCGCAGTGGGGCGGCATTAAATGAGAAACACCTTTTGTAACTTCTCCATGTTCTTAATTATTTATTAAATCATTTATGCTTATTCTGTGCCACGAAGCAGCCCGGACTTATAGTGTGCTTGTAATAGATTTCCTAATGTAATGTAATAGCATGACCTAGTTCTTATTTACTTTTAAACTCAGCTTGGAGATCAGGGCTTGTTGTTTATGTTATAGGCAGCGCCGGATATCTAATGACGGTGCCCAGAGGCCGCCCCCCTGAGGTGGTGCACTTTGAACACTGCACTTTGCATTTGTAAATGAGTTTTATTTTATTACACTATGTAATACAATAAAACTCTACACACCCAAACACTATAGAGCAGTGATCCCCAACCAGTGGCTCCTAAGCAACATGTTGCTCACCACCCCCTTGGATGTTGGTCACAGTGGCCTCAAAGTAAGTGCCCATTTTTATATTTCTGGCTTGGGGGCTACTAAATAGCCAATTATAGTCCTTATTTGGCACCCACAAAGAACTTTTTTCATGTTTTTGTGACTTGCAAGTAAAAAATATTGGGGATCCCTGAAACAGAGGATCCTAAAGGGTTCATTTAGTGCTAGAGAACTAGGGGGCACAAAAGAACACACACCTTAGTTCAAAAATCTAGGGAGCTGTACTCTGCACCTACATATCAGGGGTGATTTGCAAAGTGCATGGCAGGGCACCAAGTGCAAAAAAAACTGACACAAACTGCATTTACCCCCTGCGCTGCACATTTCTGAATTGCCACAGATCTCTATCTAGTTCCATGTTTTCCATGCAGTAGGTTTTTATTTTCCCATCACTGAGAAGGAAATGATTGGCAAGACTTTTCTTGTTTCCTTGCGATGGGTTTCTGTGCCCCATTTGTATTTTGATGTTGCTACTGTCACTTTAATGAGCACGGCATTAAAAAGAAATCAACGACGCCTGCAGAATCTGAGAGCATTCACCTATAATCTTACACTGTTTTCAGCATTGCTTCTAATGAACAAAAAAGTTGGTGGCATATGTCACCAGAATCAACGCGTTCCGAGTGGGTTTTAAACTTGTTTAACTTTATCTACCAGATACACAGAGATCTATATATAGGCAAAACTGGATGGCTTCTTATCACCAAACACTCAGGGCAGACGCAGTTTTATGGCAGGTCAGTCTGTTGTTAAACTGATCTGATTACAGTCAAAAATCTGTATTCTAAAGTCAAACCAGAGAATTCTATTTTTCGAGAAAGAGAAAATGACTCTACAGCTAATAACAGTTATAAAAAGAAGAGCACCTCTAATGTGGCCCTGAAGCACCATTAATAATGCTGGTTTATAAGAATATCTAGGCTTAATCACATGCAAATGAGTCACAATGACTGAGTTTCTAATTAAGAATCCTGTACTCAAGTAGGGATTGCCTTCAGATTTATCCTGCAAAGGGGATGCTTGAGGATGGGAGCTCGGAAAGTCTGAAGGGAAGGTCAGCGTTAATGATATATATCAGATCTCTGAAGAGTGCTCGCTGGCACTGCAGAGACCAAAATATTGAAGATTTTACTGTGTTAAAGTGAAAAAAGGGGAAAAGTGCTGTTAACTGGGGAAATCAAACAGCAAGTGCTGAACTGTGACTACTGCAAGTGTGCCCTATGCAAACAGACGCAATTGAGCGTCTTGTCAAATTGGCTGCTAATGTGCTCAGTGTTTTATCAGAGTAGGAATAGCCTCATTGCTTGTGTTTGGCATTAAAATGATATTTGTGTGTGATTCATTGGACACAAGTTTGCTATGGAATTAGCTCCAGTTTGAAGGTGGCTATAGCGCCAGGGTTCCCATGTATCAGTTGCCGCACTTGCACACGATGTGTGGAGAGATTAGTTGCCTGCAGTAGCAGAGATCTATTGCGGGAGACTAATTCTCTCCTTGGGACATCAGCCTTAGACTAATGTCCCACAGAGCAATTTAGTTACCCGCGATAGATCTCTGGTACCGTGGGTGGCTAATCAGTCCGAAATGCCTTTCCACTGGCAACAAAGGGAATCTCCGGTGCAAAGGCCAATGCAACACTTTGGTTTTCCGAATTCATGCGAAGTTCCATCCTGCAGACGACTTTGTGTCACTTTGGAAAACTGAATTGATGCGGAGGCCTTTCTACCGACAATTCTCTTTGTAAGGAAAGGCATTTGAAGAGATTAGTGACTTCTGGAAGCAGAGATCTATAGTGGGCGACTAAATCGCTTAGTGGGACATTAGCCTCAAGTTCAACTGGAGCTTGCCTACAAAGAACACAAGTTTTCAAAAATGTAACTTGATAAATGTTTTTGCAAATCTACCCTGTGTCTGTCTGTCACTGTTTTAGTTTTTAGTACTTGGCATTTCTTTTGCCCATGTTTCCCATAGCAAAATAATATACTGTATTGCAATCATTTCCTGGCAACCCACAATTAAAATCAGACCATAGTCTGCTTCTTAACCTCCCACTAGAGTATGTCTGGTTATGCCAGAGGTTCACCAAAACTACATTTTTGACATAGAAGAGTGGAGGGGATGAATTTCATGTTTCTTGCCAAATCCCAACGTACATAATTCCTTGTGAAATCCTTTTAAGCTTCTTTTCACCCTAAGGACTATAAATTCAACAGTCCAGACCTGTTCAACATTACTGCAGTAGTGATCTTTATCTGGGATGAGTACTAAACAATGAGTTAAAACTAATGACTTGCTTTAAGCATTGTCTGTACATGTCCCATATATTTCAGTGGCCGGGGTATAAAACCGAACCTAAAACTATGATACTATGAACTCTGATACTAACAAGGGTCGTTCTTTGTGATACTAATTACATTGAAGAAATAAAAAAATGATATTATTATATTTATTAAAGAGGAACTCCACCCAAAAGCAACCCAAAGCAAATCGTGCAGCCTTTTGATGGTTTATAATGTAATGAATTGTTTCAGAACAATGCCCTAAGCCTGGCCCCCTGTTCCCCTGCTGATCGGGCTGACTGCTTTCAGACTCAAATGAAATGTAAAAGTAGTCGCCTGTCCTCAGCCTGCCTTCAGCCTGCGTCCTCCCAATCCCACAATTCCCTGCACACATGATGTCAATAAGGAAAGGAACTTTACAGTGTAATGCATTGTGGGTTATGTAGTTCCTGCATGCTGTCTGTAACCTGTGGAGAAGTTGTTACAATTTGTAACACCAATGTTTTAGTCCCTCCTCCCCTGCCAGGATTTCAAATCATGCAAAAAAGGAAGAACTGTTTTGTAGCTGGATTTCAGCATATAAAAATGGTATTTATTCATACTTTTGATTAACAAATTACAGTGATAGGTATATTAGGCGTTTCTGTGTTGTGTGGAGCTCTTTAACAAAATTTAATTCGGGAGCCTAATTTCCCCTTTAAATCATATTAGAAGAGTTATAAATATCATTTGAAAAAGGGAGCAAATCACCTAAATAAAATTTCTCCTCTCAGTTCCGTTTACATGTGAGAATGCCCGCAATCTGTAAAAGGGCCAATTATATAAGAAACGCTTCCGTTCCAGTTATCTGTATCAAACACTGGACTTAATCAATTCAATGGATTATAGCAATAATAGTAATTCATTTTACAGAGAAAAGAGGCAACTGTGTGTAGTGCAGGTACTGTAAGCTATATAGCACAACACTTGTATAGGTAACAGTCATTTACACTGTTAGGGCACTATTTGTATTGGTATATTAATACTTTTTCCCTGTGGAGTGAGTTTCCAGTTAGCACATGAGCATTATTTCAAAAATACAACATTTTTGCTGAATGTTCTTTTTTTGTGTTATCAGATGCTGTACCAGCTCCTTACGAATGCCTTTCCGCCAGTCACTTTATTTTGCCATCTATATGACATTTCTCTTGTCACTTTGCTGAGCTCAGATCCAGAAAGATTTCCGACCCGAATGATTCCTCAACTCAGGTTATTCATGTACATTCTCACATTATTCTTTGTATTGTAGGGAACAGCTGCAAAGCTGGAGAATTGTGGACCTGCAATAAGGGGTTTTAAAGGAGAACTAAGCCCCCAAATAAAAGCCTCCCTCCACTGCCATCCATTGAGCCCCCTCCCTGCTCCCACCCCACAGAATCTATTTCTAATTTCAAAGTCAAAACTCACCACAAATTCCTTCCCTGCCTTAAAAGTGCTAAGCTGTTGAATTCCATTCCTCAGGGGATGTCAAAGCCCCAGAGAAGAAGCAATAGCTTTCCAGGCCTGTTTATAGCCCTAGAGACCTGACATTTAGCATTAATGCAATAATGATCATTATCAAACATGCTTTCCAGTATCACATATCTTACCAAGAAGTATAGAAGTGCATTTTATAGTTGACATATCATGTTTATTGAATGCCAGTCAGGGGCTGTTCAACATGTTCTTCGGAAATCTACTATTCTTCCATATAATTTGCATTACTGAGGGCAAAGAGTTGAATTCCAAGAAGCCAAACAAGTGCAGTTTTATGTTTAGTTTCAGGGCAGGTGAGTCAGGTTGCTAATTATGCTCAGTTGTCTATGGGGGATCATTTGAAATACTTTTGTGTTCTGACCCTGAGGCTTTTTAGCTTGCTAATGAAGGAACTGGCTTTGCCTCTTACACAAAAGGCACATAACCCATACAGATTATCAAACAGATGATCAGCAGGACCCTGTATGTATTCCCATATGAACATGTGTACAGTGCAAGGCTCCCTCAACTCTAACTAAGAAATAGGGTCACGAGCAGGGACCTGGTGTAACGAAAGCAATGGACAGTGGCACCATGGGAATAGAATTCATTGCTGCCACACTTGGGTTAAAAGTGCATGGTCCTGTATTACAAAGTTAAGGTGCCACAGTCAGAGTTGAAGATTAAAAGGACATCATAATCTCTTATTCAACTCGAGCTCAAGGAATGGAGTTTGTAGGGAACATACATTTTGCCTATTGTTTTATTCAGCAAAATCTATGGTTTTTGTTATTTTTTGAGCTAAACAGGGCAAATGGGTAAATTGAAGCTGCTTCATGTATGGTCTTTGCAAAGTAAATAAATTACCAGTAAACAGATAATCCCCCTGCATAATCAAATCCTGCTAACAAAAAACAGCCGCAACAAAGGGATAAGGGGATGAGGATGTATACTAGTAATCTAACTGTATACCTCGCAATGAGGCTATGTAATAAAAGGCACTAAGTTTGCCCAGGAGCAGTAACCCATAGCAACTAATCTGCAGGTAGCATTTACTGATCATCTGTCTAAAAGCACACATCTTATTGGTTGCTGTGGGTTACTGCTACTGGGCAAACTTAGTGCCTTTTATTACATATGGGGGAATGATAAACATGGAGTAGCTAAAAAAAAAAAAAAAATAAAGTATGGCATAAAGTGTTTTCACTCCAAGCCCTATTCCTTCAGCTCATGTTGAACAAGGGGGTATACTGCTCCTTTAAAAATGCATAGTGCCATATTTTGTGTAGATGTTCAGGGTGCCATATTTAAAATAGTAATACATGGTGCCACATTTGGTATACTGTGCCACATCCGAGGTGTATTGGGGTAATAATGCAACAGCTGGTCAGGACTGTGCCGACGTACTGCTACAGCAACCGAGCTGGCTTAGGTTTGCCCCATGCACCATGACTTCTCTTTCTCCTTTTCCTGACTCTAACCAAGTCTGCTAACCAAGGGTGCACAAGTTGAGGTGGCGAGGTGGTTTCCCAGTAGTGTGCCATACAGGTCCGGTCAAGCCAGTTGCTGCTTCTCCCCTTGTCTGCAAGGAGAAAGGCCTGAAAGATATTTATAGAGAATGCTATGATCTCTGTGATCCCTCCCATGAGGTTCTCTAAAATATCATTAAAACGCAACAAAAAGATGCCTGCCAAAGGCACTTTACATTTGGCTTTTCAGAAAAGTCTGTACCAAGGCTCCCTGCTGTCTATCCTCTTTCCAGAAAATCCAGTTTTATATCTGACAGACCTGTCCTACGGTGTGAATCCTCCGCAGGAGAAGAAGGCAGTTAGAAAGCATTACCGCATTCCTATGGCTCAAGGGACTTTCAGGATCCGCGGGTGCGGACGTGTACTGATAGAGCAGGAATCTTCTGCAGTATTCTCAACAAGCTCCTAATGACAACAGCATAGGGCTTATTTACTAAAATGGGGCAAGGTGCAAAGTGCAAAACAGACACCGTGTTATTTGGCCAAAATCCACCGTGCCCTCTGACTCTTGCATCCACCATTGCCAGGAGTAAGTCTTTGCACCTCTGGTCCAAATTACCCTATCAACCAAGCAGTGGTTTAAATGAGAATCTGGAATATGGATAGGAGAGGGCCTGAATAGAAAAGTAATAATAAGTAAATACGTATAACAATAAAATTGCAGCCTCACAGAGCAATAGTTTTTGTGCTTCCGGGGTCAGTGACCCCCATTTGAAAGCTGGTCAGAAGAGAAAAGTTAGTAATTCAAAAGGTATAAAAAATAAATAT
The DNA here is from genome assembly GCF_000004195.4 of Xenopus tropicalis. NCBI lineage: Eukaryota > Metazoa > Chordata > Amphibia > Anura > Pipidae > Xenopus > Xenopus tropicalis. The sequence goes on along the minus strand of NC_030681.2, from coordinate 26,244,518 downwards.
GAAGACCAATGGAAAAGTTGCTATTAATTAGCCATTTTCTAACATACAAAAGTTAACTTAAAAGTGAACCACCCCTTTAAATAACTTTTGAAGAAAAGCCTTGCGTCATATCTGCTTTATAAAAAAAAGGCAACACAAGTGCTTTCCAGTGTAATCTGATTTAGGGTAGCAGTTATGTAGCTAAAGGCAGCCAGCTGGAGGAAATTGGCTTAAACTGTGGTCAGAAGCAGAAATTTAGGGCTAAAACTTCTGGGTAGAATTTATCACACTTCTTTTCCTGTCAAAGGTATCTTAAGGACACTGAAAGGAAATATAGTGTATATAATGTACACTGCTAGCTACAGGAATATACAGTATGTATACTGTATGCATTATAATCTTGTTTGCAAACAGTTACATAAAGAGTTAAAGGGATACTTTCATGATTTTTATGCTGTACTTGGTTTGTTCACCTTTACGTAACTGTTTCTGAATACTGACACCATTTTGGGGTAACCGATAGGATAGAGTTCCTCTGGGCAATGGGGACAATAACACACTGTCTTACAATTCATTATTTCTGTACTTACTCACCTGTCCCTAAGAGAAAGGGCCCCTCTAAAGATATGGAATTGCCTATATCAGTGGTGTCCAACTTATTACTCGTAGTGGGCCAATTATATGTCATACAGCATATTGGAGGCTAGGATTGAATTATTATGATGATATCATATAAGGAAGTCTATGGAGCCTCTGAGCAGATTGGGTTCATATAAATCCTTTGGAGGGCCCCATCCAGCTCATGGGCCTCCAGTTGGACAGCCCTGATCTATATGATAAGGTACATCCCAAAGTCTACATGTGGTTAAGAGTAAAATGGACAATATAAATCTAGTTCTCTGTACCCATAAAAGTTTTAATCTATTTTAACAAGAGATAAGATAGAACTTCAGCATTCTCTCTTCTTACAACTGCATTGGCTGTATGTATAGAAGCAGGGCAAATGGACAATTGTACAGGAAAATTGCAGTGGGTGGTGCCCAAAGCATAACCCAACCTCCATTACTAAACCATCAGAAAAGAACAAAAGGACAGAGTAAACCTCATGTACTGTAGCAACTGCCTCAGTGCTCTCTATAGCACAGTGCTGTACAGTAACATGCTCATAGGCTTCACTGATTTTGTTGAAATACAGCATCACAATTCACCTTCAAAACATTTTGTGTCCCAGGTTTGTGGCCTGGATATTTGGCCCACTATGTGGAAAAACATGGACGACGGCTCTTTACGCATCAGTCCACTAAAATGAAAAAGACACAAGAGACATGAAAGGGATGTGAGGATAGGTGTTTAGCAAAAAAAAATTGATAACCTGTAGCCCAGTGACCTTATTATTGATTTTGCCTGAATTCTGTAACCACTAATGTGCAGTACATATTCTGTGTTTTGTGCGTTCGCACTATTATACTGCAACCCACATGTGACCCTTATTGGCCTCAAAGTATTACTCTTCAATTTTTCTGCATGGCTTGTGTGTTGTTCTGCACATATCTGCATATATAGTGATATAGCCAAAACGTTGCAATATATATATATATGTATGATACAAAATGAAAAAATGCACTCACAGGGCTTGTTCAAAACAAAAAAATGGTGTTTTTATTCAACGTTTGGCTCTAACTCAAGCCGTCTTCAGGACACCCCTGTCCATGACTTGTATAAAAGCACTTGGTCTTTTTGTCTTTATATGGTTGTTGAAGAAAATGTGGTACTTTATTAACTATATAATACAGAAGAGCCATGAAAATCCTGTAAATTATATTCTTATAAACTATGCCTCACAGGAACATGGCTCACAGGAACTTGTGTAAATATGAGGATATCCGAAGTTACTTTGGAGTTCCATGACCTGTGTAAAAGCACTTCGTCCTTGGCCTTGTGCCTTTTTATGGTAATGGAACTCCAAGGTGACTTATAATATCCTTATATTTTATAATAGGGGGTACATTATACTCTATATATACTGTACAAATGACAAGGAACACAAATGTACCAGTGGTATCTAGATCAGTCCGGTAATGATGGATGGCTTAGGCAGAAAATGTAATGCTCCTAAACTGACCCAAACATTAAATCCAAACACGAGCCAGTAGCAGGTCTGTGCTGACAGTTACCATTCCAAACTCCCCAGTGTTGCACAGTAGTGTGTGCAGCAAGTTTCCAGCACAGCAGTCTAATTTTAATGCCTGAGGCACAGGGATAAAAAGAGATTTGCCAAAGGCCAGAGTGGGCCCTCGGGGAACTGAACAAGTCTGCATTGATTAACATGCTGAAGTCTGACGCAAATTACCATGTCAGCTCTGTAAATTAAAAAAGAGAGCCCATGTAATATCATTAAAAGACACTCCAAAAGCAGGCTGCAGTGTGAGCAAAGATAAAAGCTTATATATTGTCGGTAACAGTGCACTCATGGGTCTTAATGTGAAGTGGATTCATCTTCTATTTAATAGGAAAATTAAAGCACTCATTTATTGTTTGCTGGCCATGGTGCTTTTATACAATGTCATGTACAGCAGCCCTATGCAGGAAATCCTTTGGCCCTGTCTATGTGCCAGTCCTGCACATACAAAGTGGTACCTGCCATTGGAGGTGCCCAGAGTTCCTACATGAAGGAAAAGCTGGTACTCCCTTGCCACAGATGCCGCATAGAAGCAGGTTAAGCAAGATAGAGCAAATTAAGTGTTTGTTATTGTGATATTTTACAGATAAAATGATAATGGGAGGAGCCCTTGATTTTTACCTAACGCTCTATTATATAAATGGGAAGTTTCATAGCCCCAAGTAAAATCATGTTTTTGTAAATATTTTCTGTCTAAGTCGCCCCTCCCAAGACCCAAACCACATTTCCAAGCCCCCTGGTAGGAGACTACACGAGTCAGACAAGTAAGGCCATGGGCTTCCACTTGTGCAAAGATCGGCTGATTATGAATGTAATGGAGGTTTTCTTTTAACAAACACCATGGCTGCAGTCTGAAAGCCTTTTCCCATATCTACTGTATATACTCGAGTATAAGCCTAGTTTTTCAGCACCCAAAATGTGCTGAAAAAGTCACTCTCGGCTTATACTAGAGTCGGGTGCCATGGGTCCCTCCAGGTTAGCACCCTTTGTCCTTTGTGTGCAAATTAGGCCACCCACAGCCAGACCCTCCAGTGCCCTGGCCTGCTCCCATACTTATTTCCCCTTACGTGTCCTCCAGAACTGGGTCTGCAGCAAGTTTGCCAATGCACAATGAGCATGGGGTAGTACTCATATTGTTTTTGTTGACCCTCTTCTCCACTTACAGAGCTAGTTTAACTGTTTTTCTTTGAAATATATATTTAAAAAATACATTAATTGAGGCATCAGTGGGGTATATGTTTTTAAACATATATTTTTTTAAATAAATATTTTGATTATTGAAACTTAGCAGTAGCTGCTGCATTTCCCACCCTAGGCTTAATTTTTCCAGTTTTCTTGGGTAAAACTAGTTACCTCGGCTTATATTTGGATCGGCTTAT